>NC_083736.1:28751074-31354824 GCF_028564815.1 Eubalaena glacialis
CTTGAGTGGCACATATTACCTCTGTCATTTAAAAAAGGACAACACAAAGAAATAATCTTTATTTAGTCTTTACTCTCACTGTCCTATTTCTCATATATCCCTTAAACCAAATTGGTATTTTTTGATATCCGTAAGCAAAGCTTCTAAGCATATATTGATATTCCACATGAATACTTAAGAAATTGGTGACTTCTGGGGCTGGCTCCATATAAGCAGGTAAATCAGCGCCTGTGTCTACAGGCCTGACCTTTCTGGAAGTGGGCACCAGTGCGATATGGTTTGAAAGGTGTGGGGATGCTCCTCCTGGCCCCTCAAAGTTCTCCCCTTACAGATGAGAGATTATGGCTGACGTTCTACCACTTGAGAGCCATTCCTCAGGCTTATGGCTTTTCACCCTATTAAAATGCAAATAACTCAGGAGAAGTACACATTAAACTTTACCTGTCACCTGGGTTAAATGAGTATAACATATCATTTTCTGAGAATAGGTTTTAATGGGGAAGACATAGGAATTTGGGTGGGGCAGGCAGAGAGAATAAAAAGTGAATGAATATATATGGTGTCTGGGGAATAATTAATATTCATAATAGTAATATTTTTATTTATGGTTTATGAGTCACTTACAAGTATGTTATCACATTTAATCTCAATTAAATCAAATAGAATGGCTCTGCCACCAAGGCGATTTAAGCAGACCAGAAATTGGGAAAAATATAGAAGACAAAATGTGCAGGATTTATAACTGTTCTACAGCCATTCCCAAAAGCCACGATCCCAATCAATTACGTATCCTGCTTTAACTCGCCCTTTTTTTCTTGACACCTCCTAAGCATGTGTGATACTGTCTAAATAATGACTGCATGCTGATAAAAGGGTTAGACCCAGTCAAGAAAATAAGACAAGCTCTTACTTAATACACTATCAGTGTGTAACAAAAAGACAGGACCACTACTTTCTAGGAATTTTTGTTCTAAAAGACATGGCCCACTAGAGACACACATGAAAGCATCAAGTGAAAAAGCTTTAAAATGTTCATGAGCATGGATCTTTTTATTAACCTATGGAAAATGGAGAAGGAAGGAAAGGACTAGAAAATGGCAATAAAAGAGGAAGGCAAAAGAATGAAGGGAGATCATATAGAATTGCTTCTTCTCTATAAAATATATCAATAAAGTAAAGGACAGTCTAGTGTGGTGGTTAAAAACAGACTCTGGAGCCGACTTCTTGGGTTTGAATCCTGGCTCTGTCATCCACTTGCTGTGTGACTGTATGCCTCAATTTCCTCATCTTAAAAATGGGTATAATAATGGTATCTACCTTATAGGTTGCTATAAGGATTAAGGTGGGTCATATTTGTAACATTGCAAGGCACAAAGTAATTGCCTTAAAATGATGCTTAAACTCCACCATACACAAAAATAAACTCAAAATGTATTAAAGACCTAAATCTAAGACTGGATACCATAAAACTCTTAGAGGAAAACACAGGCAGAACACCCTCTGACATACGTCGCAGCAATATCTTTTTCAATCCATTTCCTAGAGTAATGGAAATAAAAACAAAAATAAACAAATGGGATCTAATTAAACTCAAAAGCTTTTGCACAGCAAAGGAAACCATAAACAAAACGAAAAGATAACCCACAGGGGCTTCCCTGGTGGCGCAGTGGTTGAGAATCTGCCTACCAATGCAGGGGACACGGGTTTGAGCCCTGGTCTGGGAAGATCCCACATGCCACGGAGCAACTAGGCCCGTGAGCCACAACTACTGAGCCTGCGCGTCTGGAGCCTGTGCTCCGCAACGAGAGGCCACGATAGTGAGAGGCCCGCGCACCGCGATGAAGAGTGGCCCCCACTTGCCGCAACTAGAGAAAGCCCTTGCACAGAAACGAAGACCCAACACAGCCAAAAATAAATAAATTTTAAAAATAAATAAATAAAAATAAAAATAAAGGAATTCCTTTAAAAAAAAAAAAAAAAAAGATAACCCACAGAATGGGAGAAAATATTTGTAAACGATGTGACCGACGAGGGATTCATCTCCAGAATTTACAAACAGCTCATGCGGCTCAATATCAAAAAACAAACACCCCAATCAAAAAATGGGCAGAAGACCTAAATAGACATTTCTCCAAATAAGATATACAGATGGCCAAGAGGCACATGAAAAGATGCTCAGCATTGCTAATTATTAGAGAAATGCAAATCAAAACTACAATGACATATCATCTCACACCAGTCAGAATGGCCATCATCAAAAAGTCTACAAACAATAAATGCTGGAGAGGATGTGGAGAAAAGGAAACCCTCCTACACTGTTGGTGGGAATGTCAATTGGTACAGTCACTATGGAGAACAGTATGGAGGTTCCTTAAAAAACTGAAAATAGAGTTACCATATGATCCAGCAATCCAACTCGTGTGCATGTATCCAGAGAAAACCATGGTTTGAAAGGATACATGCACCCCAATGTTCACTGCAGCGCTGTTTACAATAGCCAAGACATGGAAGCAACCTAAATGTCCATTGACAGATGAATGGATAAAGAAGTTGTGGTACAGATACACAATGGAATATTACTCAGCCATTAAAAAGAATGAAATAATGCCATTTGCAGCAACATGGATGGACCTGGAGATTATCATACTAAGTGAAGTAAGTCAGACAGAGAAAGACAAATATCATATGATATCACTTATATGTGAAATCTAAAAAAAATGATACAAATGAACTTATTTACAAAGCAGAAACAGACTCACAGAATTAGAGAACTAATTTATGGTTACCAGGGGGATGGGTGGTGGAGAGCGATAGATTGGGAGGTTGGGATTGACATATACACGCTACTATATTTAAAATAGATAACCAACAAGGACCTACTGTATAGCACAGGGAACTTTGCTCAGTATTCTGTAATAACCTAAATGGGAAAAGAACTTGAAAAATATATACATGTATATGTAAAACTGAATCACTTTGCTGTACACCTGAAACTAACACATTGTTTTTTTTTCTTTTTTTGAAACTAACACACTGTTAATCAACTATACTCCAATATAAAATAAAATTTTTAAAAAAATGATGGTTAAACTCTCATACATACACATGCATGACCAGAGGGAAATACGTCAAAATGTTAACAGATATTAACCCCATGTGGTAGACGTATGACTTTTTAAATACCTATATATATATATATATATATATATATACTTTTATAATCAAAGAAAGAGTAGTATAAATTAACAACACTAATCATAGGAAAACAGGAGCTTGACAATTTAATATGCATTGTTATATTTATAGGATGTTCCAATATTACACTTTCAGTTAACCAAGGCTATTCCTCTTGGTATTAATTATAAAAATATAGTTAATTATAAAAGATATAATATTTATTAATAATATATAAATAATATCATTATAAAATATAATTAATAAAATAGTAAAACTGGAAAATAAAAAGAATGAAGAGAGGTCAAGGATAAAAGAGGGATAAGAATAGTTAGGGAAAGAAAACAGAATGGGCTGAAGTTCCAACTTGCAGGCAGGGAGTATTTAATGAATTATATAGAGATAAAGAATTATAGATTCACAGTAATATATACTGAATCATCATATAATAATTATATGATATATAATTATCAGCTTGATAAAGTGAACTGCTATAAGCAGAACTAAAGACTCAAAAATATTGCTAAAGTTAGCACTTGAGAATACATTGTAGGAAATAATTATGCATTAGCTGAAGGCTGGACACAATGATCTAATTGGTCCTCCTCTTGTTAACCTTCTGAATTTACCCACTAAGTTATATTTCAGGATGATTTGTGCCTCCAGTGCATTTGGCAGAGACAACTGTAATTCAACTCCTAATTCTTAGCCACCAAGATGCAGTGAAGAGGTTAAGCAATGAAACTTGACAACGACTTACTGGAAAGGAAGTGCTGGGATGCTGGGCCGAAGTCCCTGTGGGCTTCGTGCAGCTGCCTGATGCGGTCCTCAACAGCCACCTGCGAGGAAGAGGAGAAAAATTATGTTCTCTCATCATATGTAATGAGGGGCAATTAAAACAATGTATCCTTTTTGGTAAGATCTTCTGGGCTTCTAAGGCTGGAACATTAAAACAACAATTTATAACCCTGTTTTGATATCCACTTACCACATGTGGCCTCCGAGACCCATTTTTATCAAACCAAGGCCAAACAAAGAAGATTTGCCCTCTTGACAATGTTAAAATGGGATTTTCTAAAAACACTCTACTCATTGGTAGCCACAAATGAATGACTGCGCTAATTAGTACCATCAAAAATGCAAACTCGGGCTTCCCTGGTGGCGCAGTGGTTGAGAATCTGCCTGCCAGTGCAGGGGACACGGGTTCGAGCCCTGGTCTGGGAGGATCCCACATGCCGCGGAGCAACTGGGCCCGTGAGCCACAACTACTGAGCCTGCGCGTCTGGAGCCTGTGCTCCGCACAAGAGAGGCCGCCATAGTGAGAGGCGGCCCGCGCACCACGATGAAGAGGCGCCCCCGCTTGCCGCAACTAGAGAAAGCCCTTGCGCAGAAACGAAGACCCAACGCAGCTAAAAATAAATCTAAAAAAAATAATAATAATAATTTAAAAAAAATGCAAACTCTAAATCTTTCACAAAAAGGTTAGGTAGGGAGGTTGCCATTCGCTATTATACTAGGTGACTAAAGGATCTCAGAAATGATATATATTTTGTCTTAGTCTGTTGCTTTTGACATGTTTTTAAGAATCATATTGATTGATAATTAACGGATATCGAGTGATAATCATTGATAAATTAATAAGTAACCAAAAGTTGACTGATACTTAAGTATCAAAGAAACAGAGGCAAGGTTTTAACTTAGGGTAACTATAGGGTGGATGGTGAAAATAAAGAAATTTTCAGATTTCAGATTTTATTGGACTTGGAAATTAGTGGGAAGTATACGTTTAGGTGGCATGGAATAAAGATTGCCATTCTTTTTTTTCCTATTATGTTTTTCTATAATATATTGACACAGTGTCCTTTCAGCTTAGTGAATTCCATTTTGAGTGGGGGAAAAAGGGAAGAATTTTATGGGTGAAATGGTATATTTTGTCATCTGGCATATTGCCAATTCTATATTAATGGTGGCCCCAGGCACCCTAGCTTTATAACTTTGGATCTTGATTTGGTCCTGAGCAGGCTATGCTAAACTAGAGGTTAGTCAGAGCTTGCCCAGAGCCACCAGAGCTCAAGCAGGTTCACTCTGTGGTGTGGATAACTCCCAAGAAGTAAAATACATCTTAAACTCATTGAAAAAGTGGCTCAGGTAGTCTGGTCTAACGCCAACTCTGACCTTCCCATATCAATCAATTACCTAGCCTAGATCCAGAACAATTTTTTTTTTACACGTTCTCCCTAGCCTTGTCCATCTTTGCTTGGACCAAATATTTGGAAAACCACATAGAGTTTCAAAAAAATGGAGGGTATGCTTCACTGCGATGCACAGAAAACCACGAGGGACATTTGAAACCTACTTTCCCAGCCTTACCACCCTGCACTCTCAGTCAAACTCTACCTGCCTGTCCTGCGACATTCCATCCAATGTAACACTCCGGAGACTTGTTCGTGTTCTCCTTCCCTCTGGAATGCTCTTATCCCCCTTTTCTCCCATTCAAGGCTGTTATATGTTTGCGTCCTCAGCATTCTCACAGTACACGGCTTATACTTGGAGCACTTCTATCATAGCCATTGTTTTCGTTATATGGATATGAATATCTCCTGCAATGGACTGGCAACTTCTTGATGGCAGGAACCATCCCTTGCTTATTTGTCCTCTCCTCTCCTCCCTCCCACAGGATGCACTGAACCCTGCACGTAGTAAGTGGTATAAGAAATATTTGTGTAATGACTAGTTGACCAAACCAGTGGATAAATGTGTGTGCTTATGTGTGTGTGTGCGCGCGTGAGAAAGAGGAAAGAGAGAGAGGGAGAGAGAGAGATAGATACGGGAGAATGAATGAGAATGCTCACTGACATCGACTGCATGTTGTATGTCCCTGGGCAAATTATTCTAAACTTAACTTACCTTATCATTAAAATGGGACAACAATATTTCCTACCTCATGGTGTTATTGTGGGAATTAAATAAGATGATACATGTGTTTAGCCTAGTTTCTATCACATGATAATTGCTCAATAAATGCTAGCAGCTGCTGTTATTGTTGCTATTATGGTTAATAAAGGGAGAGGAATAGGTTATAGTGAGCAAGGCACCACATAACATACAAAAATGGCTAATATTTATTAAGCACTCTGTGCATGACAATATGAAGTAACATTTAATCTTCACAATAACTCTGTAGTAGGAAATAATATTATCTCTCCACTTCACTGATGTAGAAACTGAAGGATGAGAGGATAAAAAAACCAACCAAACGAAATGTGCCTAAGCTTAAGCAGTTAGTAAACGGGCAGATTCAGGATCCAAGCTCATTCAGTCCGGCTCTTGCTCTTAACTGCTACTCCAGAGGTTAAAGTTGAAAACAGAAAGTATTGTGTAAATATTTAATATGCAGTTGGCCTTTTAATTTATTTTTAAATTAATTTATTGAAAGCAGACCTAACGTAGTGTACGCATCTATGAAACTTTTAGTCATCAGTATATTTTATGATCCAATGCAAGGTCAGTTCCTGGTCTTAAAGAATGTGATACCCTAAGACTATAGAGAAGAGCTGTAGAAGAACACATGCAAATGAATGGAATACGTAATTATTTCTAAATGCAGAATGGGTCATTTAATAAACACATAAAGAAGAGAGGAACGTGGAAGTTTGGGGATGGGGAGGAAGGGATGGGGAGGCCATATGGGAATGGACACAGAGCAGAAATCTTTGCACATACTGAGGGGGAAATCCCCAAGGGAACATGCGGATGGCAAAGGAGCATGAACGCGCCACAGGCCATTTCCTCTGGAGAGAGCGTTAGTAGCTTCATAGGGACCACGTGGGTACAGGATCAGAGTCCATTATAAGCCCCTGATCTGAAGGTTGCTTCCTTCTTATACAGGGAGGGCCATGGTGGTAGTTTCCAGTGTATACCCAATTGTCAAGAATTTAAAATTAGATAAAAGTGAATCTCCATCCCTATAACTCGAACTTAAGAAAATGTATGATAGTGAGACAAAAATTAAAGATGCATCATGTAATGAAATGAAATATTCAGGAAATAGTCTTAACTAAAGAATTAAGCAGAAAATATTTCTTTTCACAAATTATCTTTGGAGAAAGGTATGGCACGGATTGAATGCACAGAATAAATAAAGAAATAATTTTAAGAAAGAAAAACTTGAAGGCACACAAGATCCTCACAAACTGTAGCTACTTGAGAACAAAGCACTTTACTCTGTGAGTAATTAGGCAAGGAAATGAAATTTGATAATCTTTTGAAACAATAACCTCCATGCATTAGACCTTACTAACTGGATTTTTTTTTAACCAATATAAAACACTATATGTGGGGCTTCCCTGGTGGCGCAGTGGTTGAGAATCTGCCTGCTAATGCAGGGGACACGGGTTCGAGCCCTGGTCTGGGAAGATCCCACATGCCGCGGAGCAACTGGGCCCGTGAGCCACAATTACTGAGCCTGCGCGTCTGGAGCCTGTGCTCCGCAACAAGAGAGGCCGCGATAATGAGAGGCCCGCGCACCGCGATGAAGAGGGGCCCCCACTTGCCGCAACTAGAGAAAGCCCTCGCACAGAAACGAAGACCCAACACAGCCATAAATAAGTAAACCCAAAGTTTAAAAAAAACAAAAAAACAAAAAAAACACTATATGCAAACTAGGAAGCAAAAGCCAGAAATTTTATCCCATTACCTTGCATTCTGGCACAGTTCATTCTTTACTTGGTTAATTGTTTGTTCCCTTTTTAAGTATATGTTAATACGGAAAGAGATATGCAATAAATGAATGCTACAGTCTTGATCTCTGGAAGCATAACGGGTTGGAGGTGAGGAATGGAAACAAGCCAAGGAAGATCTTGGGGTAGCAGAACACTGGTCTTAGAGAGGACAGTGAGATGCAGTTAGCTAGGTATGCTGCAAGCAGATGATGCAAAACAAGACATTGCAGACACTGAGGCTCAAGATTTACCCCGTAGGCAAAGGGAACCACTGAAGATTTCCGTGAGGGGACTCATGATTTGAGAGGGAAGCTGAAGTTTAGGGAGATGAATCTGTCAGTGTAACAGATCCAAGAGGGACCTGGAGGCTGAGACCAGTTAGAGGCTGTTGCAACTGACTAGACTTGGGGTTATATGTGTTGGAATGAAGACTGTGTTGCCTGGAATGGAAAAGATGGTATAGACTGGGAGGTATTTTAAAGTCAGGAAAAACTAATCACTTTGGTGTTGGAGTGTAATTTTTGTAGAAGCAAATAAAACTTCAGGATTTCCAGTGTGGAAGACCGGGAGATTGAGGATATTGCTGATGGAAACACTAATAATTAGAAAGGGGAGGAATGGCAAATGGGCGGATGAATTCATTTGGAACATGATGAATTTGACCTAACAGTGAAACATTTAACTGGAGACGTCATGTAGAGCCAGTTAGAGAAGAGCAATCTGTCCCAGTCATTAAAGGAAGGAAAGGGAAGTGAGACTGAAGAGGGTAGGACTTAGCATTAGGAAGTGAGTGGAGAAGGAAGAGGCAAAGGAGTCTAAACAATTATTTAAAGAGACAGGAAGAACCCAATTTCCCCCAAATTAATAGGCCACACCTCTGTTTCCTTTCATAAAAAGAAAGAAAAAAAAAAAAGAAGCTTCCTTTTGGAAGCACACATCTTGTGTCTACTATTAGATCATAGATCAAGAAAGTTGAGAACTGGAAGAAACCTTATCTATTGATACACAAGGCTCTACTCTTCAGAACTATCCCAGATGGGCAGAAAACTGCCCTCTGCTCCATGAGTACTCAAGATCTAGTTTGCAGCATTTCTTCAGAAAAAGCATGTCAGAGGGGGAAAAAAAGTCTCTCTTTTTTTTTTAAAAAAAAACACAAACAAATATGCTCTCTGAGGACAGGGACCCTTCTTTCTTTCCCTACTATATCCTAGTTGACAGGCACAGTACCTGGCCTATGGCAGGTGCTCAATTCATATTAGTTGAATGAATTAATGTGTAGTTTATTCAAGGATCTTCACCATAACCATTATATTTTGAATGGAGAATTTCTTTTTCAAGAGTCCCAAAACAAGTTTTTGGAAAGACCTTTCCTCCCTCCCTCCCTCCCTCCCTTCTTTCCTTCCTTCTTTTTTGATGCTCAAAGTTAAAAAAGAAAAGAAAAGAAGAAAACCATTTAGATTCATTGCGCCTACATTAGATTTAGAAAAATTTTAAAAAGCAGTAATTTGTATGACAAATCCAGAGCCCAAATCTCCTCCATATCTGTTTTATTCTAATTTTTAAATAATCATATTTGAGAGCTATGAGGACTATATATTATTCTTCTTTGCTTTCTCCTTTCTGTAGGCAGCGCACTCTTGGCAGAGACCTCCCTTCTTTCACTTCACTATGAAATGTCTCTCTATTCATTCAGAAGATATTTACTAGAATGTAAGTTCCTTGTCCATGTAGATTGGGACCCTGTCTGCCTTGTTCACAGTTTAGTGTAGTGCCTAATACAAAGGAGATGCTCAATAAATACTCAATAAATGAGTGAATGAAAAGGCTTTTTGAGTTCCTGTTACTTTAGGCACTACACTAAGTGTTATTAAGGTGTACTTGAAAGCGTAATTTTGGAGATGAGGAATGAGCACCAAGTCCTTCAACTAAATTAATGATAACACACTCCATTCCCAGCTGTGACTGTTCCCCAAAGCTCAGTCAATTCCTCTGTGTATTTTGAAGAATATCTTTGTTTCCTTTTTTCTTCAAAATTGCTTTAAATAAGCCAAAAGGAGAAGAAATGCATAAATCGTGTTTACATGCATAAATCGTGTTTACTCCAGTCTTGGGAAAAGATGTAACTGGGCATGTATATTTCAATTTTCTGGGTCTCAGTTTGTTAAGACCCTTGAGAGATATCCACGGGCATGCAAGAACCAGAGTTCACACCTCCACTAAATGAGCCCATAAAAATAAAACTCTCCTTGTGCTGTGATGCTAGTGAATAAACAACGCACATGCTCACAAACGATTCTCTACAGTCTATTCATGAGTTTTTGTCCTGAAATTTTGCAGTTTGTACGCTTCTCTGTATGCATTTATCTACTGGGGGAAGCCTTCAGAATTCATTCTTACTCCCAAATTCTTACTTGTAACACTCATAAACACGTGCCCAAACATCATCCTGAAAACTCTCCTGAGATTTATTTCACTTTCAGTTAAAATCCTCTTAACGAATTGTAACTCTTTTCTTTTAAAATCCACTGTTCTTCTAATTGTGCTTTCTTCTGAGTTGTGACTGAAAAAAAAAAAAAAAAGCTCTGAGATAAGGTTTGGAATGAGGACGTATGATAGGTACAGCTCTGTGGCAAAACAATCTGGGCTTGCTGAATGCAAAAGTTGGCTGAATTTTCTTTTCCTTGAATTTATTTATGTGTTTTCTTGACCCTGAGACACTTCTGAGTTAAACGGAGTTTCTCGCCCTTGACTTCAGGATAGATCACAGGAAAGCAACCAGTGCTAACACGGTGCTCACTTTTAGCAATAGCATAATTATTAGTTGATTTTGTGTGATTTATGGCATGGATGCTAATGCGTGCCATCTGGGACCATCATCAATCCACCGCTTTTTATGTTCTTCTCTCAGAGCTTTTTTTCCCAGCTTCCAAATTTGTACTTCTGTGCTGATTCCCGTCTTCTTAATCTCTGATTCCTTTTCTTATTCCTACCTTTCTCTTTCCTCTCTCTTGCACGCACCCTTCCACTCGCTCTTCCCAGCTGTGTCCTGTACAACCTACCAGAAGAGCACACAGACTCTGCTGAGGCAAACAGAGAGCGCGTAACATGAAGTGGCTGTGCGTCCCTGCAAGGCAGGTGGGGCAGGATGTGAACAGGAGCCCCAGCCTAGAGCCAGCCCGGCGCTTCTTCAGGAACATTAGTCCTCTAATTCTGACGAACTCTTCCAACCACAGGAAAGCAAGGGAGGACAAAACAGCAAGTCCTTTGTCCACTGTTAAGCTTTTAGCTTTCACCTCACCGATTTCTAAAATGCACCTTGGAAGTCTGTTTATTAGTTTTCGTGCTCATGTAGCTGCCTCATTCTGTGATAATGGAGTCAGGTTATATCAACATTAAGTTGACTTCATAGACCCAAGTACCTTAAGGGTATCATTAATTTTAATTGAGAAAAGCAGCAATCAACGTCCTTATCCTGCTTCATTTGTCAAAATCTTTAGTTTTTGTTACATCTACACACTGTTATGAAAAAAATGTGCTGGGAAGCGTAGAGATCACAGGAAGCATTTCTTCTGCTCTTTGTTTCTTGTCTTAAAGAGACAAAAGGTGAATTACTCTGCTTGGATGTTGTAACTTGATGCAGATTTTATCTTAAAAAATAGGTTTCCTTTAAAAACCTTTCCTAATGTATCTCATGATTTGGAGCAGGAACTAAAGTCAAGTGGCTCGCACCTCGCCACACCAATACGTTTAAATCATTTCCAGTTCAGCTTCAGCTATTTATTCTTGAGCTTTATTTATTCCACATTTGGAAGATATCATTCTCGCAAAAATTTTCCTTTCTAGTGGCATTTTGGGTCATAAGTAGCATAATGCTCGCATGGGAATGACATGATTATACCTCCTGGTACTAGAACACAGGAGTGTTCCCAAGGACCAGAAGTGGCAATTTGAAATAATTATCAAGGGGATAAAACAGAACTGGTATCATCTGGGGGGGAAAAAAGACAACGCATATAGCAGTTAGCAAATTCATACTAAAAGATGACTAAAGCAGGGTGAAATCTTGAAGATAAATGAAAAAAGAAAGAGCACCAGAATAAACATTTTTTTTTAGCTCAATGGCAAAATCCTTATATTTCGAGTAATAATACACTTGTAGATTTTCAGTTTGGTCTACTAATCACCTTGACAATGATGGCTGGGAGGGAGAATTTGCTGAAGTATGAGCGCAGCAATCTTAACCAAGGAAATCAACACCCCTGAAATCCCACGCTATCCTCACAGCATTTCCAAAGCTTCCTGACCATGACTCCCTTCACAGTCAATCTGACCACATATGAAAGAACCTTGTCTGCCACCAGCCCCTGTTTCCAGTTCCCAGCTCTCCTCCTCCAGGCCACTGAAAAGCGCCTTTCTTTTCCGTCACTGATGCAGAGCTGCTAAACCAGTATCAGGCTGTTCTTTACAAATCAATTAACCGGAAGATCTCATCTACTGTATTTCCCAGTCCTGCAACGTTTGGTCCTTCTCACTTTTTTGCATATCAGGAAAAGAGGCGCAAGTTGAATAAGTAAGTACACTTCATGCTTCTAAATAAAGGACAGAAGATGGGGCGATGCAATTCTATTGTTTCTCAGTGTACATTTGTCAGAACTGGAGCTAAAACTCTGGCGTATATTCGCTCCCTCTCAGTCTATACAGTCTCCCGCTCAGCCTTCTGGACACTCCCCCTGCCTCCCCTCCCCCTTCGCTCCATCTCACCCCAACCCCGAGGTGGTGTGTCAGCTCCGTGAATAGTCCTAAGACTTCCCTGAACTATTCGAGATAGTTTCACTTCAAATCTAAAGGAAAGCTATTTTTTTTTAATGTGGCTTTACACAGTGCAGAAAACTACAGGGAAAAAAAATCCAAAATACAATGTGATCTTTTATAGGAGAAATAAAAGATTGAATTTCTAGGTCATCATAGAAGTAGGTATTCTTCCTTAAGCAAAAATCTGAGATACTTTATGAGGTTCTTCCTTTCACTAAAGCAAGAAATCCTAAAATCCATCAGGATACATGCACTGTACCTTGACTTTCTTTTTAATCCTCAAGTGAAACCAAGAGAGTAAAGTGTAATAAAAATGCATATAGCCCCAGGCTTTGTGCCTTAGCAAAGAGAGAAAAAATAAGCTTCTTGACTTAGTATGTCTACTGTGAATAATCAGCCACTGCATTTTGGGATCTTGCTTTATAATTTTAACGTATAGCAGTGAACTCCATGTTCGTGGTGTGACAAGAATACAGGATTTTTTTTCTTTCTTTTAAAAAGAGATTTTCTCCCTATTTTCCAAAACAGATATACGTGTCAACTCAAGAGAAACAGAAATGGGAGGGGGAATCTTTTGATTTTTAGTAATACATTTTCTGCATTTTTACCTGAAGTTGTCAGCGAAGGGTGGACACGGTGAGACAGGGGTCCTCGGCTGTGTAATGACAGGGCTAACATTTGGTTTGGAAGTTTTCTCAGTTCCCTTCCCAGATGTTTCGCCTGTCTTTCCCAAGTACTGGTTCTTAGCTGGTTAATGAATATCCCTAGGAAGATCAGTGATAGCTCACGACAGGCTGCTAGTACTACAGCTGTATTTGCATTTTAAGAGCAACTTTGATTAAATAATTAAACAATTAATTACTCAAATACTTATTGAGCGCTTATACGGCACTCTGCTAGGAGAGAAAGGAGGAAAAAAAATAAATAAGAAAATAAGGAGCCTATTTTAAATGAATTTATGGTTTAGTTGTTTATAAATAGGTAAAGTGGCACGAGAAAGATTTTAATGCAGGGCAGTCATTCACTGATTTGACAGAGTATCACAACTACCTAGAATTTCTGTCTTAGTCTATCTGGGGCTAGGGCTTGAGAATCTGTACTTTCTTTAAAGCTCTGCCGATTCTGACATATAGTCTGTTTTTGGAGCCACTGGTATAGTGGGAAGGCTATCAGTCCTACCAGTCAAGAAGACCTGAGTTGGAATCCTCTACTAGCTATTCGACCTTCAGCATCTTATCTAATAGTCTATAAGCATTAGTTTCCTTATCTGTAAACAGAAATACCGAATAACAGCAACAGTGACGACAGTAGCCATAGCTAACATTTATAGAGCACTTACTACATTCCAAGCACTGTTTTAAGAGCTTTATAGGTATATCTCATTGAAGCCTTTCCTATCCTAAAGTAAACTTGACGAGAGCAGGACTTGGTCTATTTCATTCACGGCTGTATCCCCAGGATCCAGGTCAGTGCCCATCTCTTAGTATGCATCCAACTAAATACTTGAAAGAATGAACAACGCAGTGAGGAAGGTACTCCTATTTATGACCATTTTATAGACGATGAAACTAGTGTACAGAGAATGGGATGTTGTAAAGTACATGGCTGGAGAGTCTATCTCTTAGCACTCAGTAGATGCTCACTCCTTTCTTTTCCTGGGAACTGTGCTAAAAGCACTAAAAGAAGCATACATAGCTATGGGGCTTACAGAGTATCTGAACTGAATTAACGAAGGAATGAAGCTTTTAAGCTGGGCTTTCAAAGTTGGGTAAGGTTTTGATGGGCAAAAACAGAAGAAACATTCTGTGTGGCAAGAGCAGAATGAACAATTTTTTTGGCACTAGTAAAGGCCCAGATGTGGGGTATAAACAGAGGGAGAGCTGAAGAATATCAGGCTGGAAATGTGGCTTGGAGTCAGCCCAGAGCAGTACTTGACTGTCAGGTTTAAGAACAGAGACTTCATTTCGTTTTTCATGGGAAGGCATTCAAATATTTTTATAAATTATTACTTTAAAAATTTACTTTTATTTCTTTTTAATGCATTCACATGGTAACAAAATTCAAGAAGAACAATAAAAATCTTTAAAATGTGAGTTTCCCATTCACCATATCCTTCTAGCCATCTTGCTTCCCAGCCTGGTGGCAGCTACTGCTAACATTTTCATATTCTACATAAATTTTTTTAAATAAAGAAATACCACGGTCAGAGCAGTGTTTTAGGATGAACTGAAGCATGGAGAAAGTGATAAAAGGATAAGTTGCCAGAAAAACCCCCAAGAGATGAGGACACGATGGGTTAAACGTAAGGGTACCAGAAGGAAGGAAGAGTCAAGGAAACTTCAGACTTTCATCCTAGGTGACGAGGAGATGTGTAAAAATCGGGAGGAACCACTGGCGTGTTGGGGCACAGTTTGATATGATAACTAACCCCAAACAGTAAATCAAAAACGGTTGGACAAAGACTAGATGGAATGATGGAAAAATCATGAGGGGGGTGGCAGTGAATTCTCTTCAAAGCCCCTCACATCATTTATCCCGATGGTTAGCAAGACTCCTACAATGGCTTGGGTAGACATATTGTATTTTCCTAAAAAAAAAAAAGAACACCTGAAAAGCATTTAATAGCATCTGCTACAAGGTAAGTACTGAGTAAAGAGTAGCTGTTACTTATTTGTATTAAAAAGTGGATGTCAGAGCAGAATAGGCGTGGGTGCTTTGGGCAGACACATCTCTGGGGGAAGTTCCTTATCTAGCTGGCTTCTTTTATAGTAAATACTCAAGTTGGCCAGTTGGGGAGAGCTAGGCAATTTCTGTCCTTTGGCAGGACCTAAACAAGTCTAGAGTGGAGAGCATGAGAGGTGAGCTTAGTAATCAATTATTCCCCAAGCATTTTCAAGTGCTGTTATATACACTGTCCTGTGTGTTCATCTTGTGGAGGATAGCAAAGATGGAACATGAGAAATCCCTGCTCTCGAGAACCTTGGGTCTTGTAGGAAGAAGACTGCACATGGGAGAAATTAGAGAGTCTTTAAGCGCTAGTCTGTGTGTTACTGACCAATAAGAGCATTATGAATTTCCAGAAGTAAGGAAGCAATGAGGCCTGGAACAATCTGGGAGGCTTCCAGAAGGGGGTGACACAAAACACCATGGACCTAGATCAGACTCAGAGTCTATGTAGCTTAGCATCTCATGTTCATTGAGGAGTACTTTTTGAACAGGCATCTTGTATGCCATTAGTGACATAATCTTAATGGATTAGAGATTCCCAAAATTTCAAATGGTGTCACTTACACTGTTGATTATTTTGTTTTATTTTGGTAAGCAACAATTCATCATTCTCCCTTCTTTTATTTTTTATTTTTATGTTTCAGATTTTTTTTTAATGTGGACCATTTTTAAAGTCTTTATTGAATTTATTGCAATATTGCTTCTGTTTTATGTTTTGGTTTTTTGGCCGCGAGGCATGTGGGGTTTTAGCTCCCCGACCAGGGATCTAACCCGCACTCCCTGCATTGGAAGGCGAAGTCTTAACCACTGGATCGCCAGGGAAGTCCCTCCCTTCTTTTAAACATTTCACATTTGTCTGGAAAGAGCTTTCAAAATATAGTTATTAAAATAGTTTGTTTTCTTGTCTGTTCCTCACTGCCTCATAATTGTTTTTTTATGGTTATGTGAATATAGATGGTTGGATATAAAAGTACTTAATAATTTTGTGTTTAGAGAAAAAGAGTGGCTTTTACATGAGTAAAGATCTGGTATCACTATGTTCATACTTGAAAATGATTTCTTTGTACTGATAACAGACTTTCTTCTAGACTTTTCGAAAGTAATGTTAAACTTCATATCTAGAACTTTGAACATCTAGTCCTTGATCTAGGATTGAACACACGTTTCACATCTTGGAGAAAACTTTTTTTTTTTTTGGTTAGCTGATCTTTTTATCCCTTCAGGCATTAACCAGTCTTTTTATTTTCTTAGCAGCAGCTCTGGAGAGAAATCCCCTGAAGCCTAAAGCATCTATTGGATGGTTCAAAATGTATAGTGCTAAAAGTTTGCTTTTGTTGTGTTATTCTTTTAGCAGAAATACCACAAAGAGAAACACATTCTTGCATATGAAGGCATACTGCGGTAAATATTCACTTATTTCACTCTAAATTTGAACTTTTCGATATTTCAATCTGAGCTGGCATTGAGATTCAACTTTGTAGTATACAAAAAGTAAGAATACATCAGAGTAAACTTTCAGACTAAACATATCTATAGTCCAAGGATATTTAAACAGACCAGAAACAAATTAGTACTTTTGAAATAACACTTTCATAAGGCAATTAACATGCTAAACACGGATGATTCTTATCTAGTCACCAAAGCAAAGTCTTTAAGGATGTTAAATACTAAACAGTATGTAAATTAAGTCAAATTACTATTTGTCTTAAAAACATAATTTTCTAAAAATCCAGGATTTAGAAATTTCACTAATTCAATCTAGTCTTTCTGTCCAAAAGTTAAATGAGTTGGATGGAATCTCAATAACAAGTATTGATAGATGCAAATAAGAACAAAAAAGTCACTATTAAGAATTTATCAAAGATGAAAGGTTTTCATGGCCTTTCTCAGTACCTATGTGCACATAAGATATGTATCTTTATCTATGGAACAAGGTTTCTCTACTTTGGCACTACTGACCCTTGACCTGGATAATTCTTTGTTGTTCTATCCTGTGTGCTAGAAGATGTCTAGCAGCATCCCTGACCTCTACCCACTAGATGCCAGGAGCACCGCTTCCCCAGTTGTGATAACCAAAAATGCCTCCAGACATTGCCATGTACCCTGGGGGACAAAAATTGCCCCTGGTTGAGAACCACTGGTCTATATTAACCTTCACTCTCTACTTCATATACATGATGATATGGATGTTTGAGGTAAGACCTGAGTTCCATTCTACAACTCTTAACTAATGAGGAAGGAAAAGTAACAGTCCCAAGTTATATACAGACTGTCCTCAGGTCTGCCCAATTAAGGACCCCCATCGAATTGGCAATTTTTGCTCTGGAGCTCCCCATCAGGCTGGCCCAGACTTCATAAGATCTGCATTATGATCTAATGGCTCCCCCTGCCCAATCCTGCTTCAGCCCCTTTTTCTTCACAATAAATCTATCTTGGCATCTGTTTCCTGGAGGGCCTAACCTGCAACATCAATCAATCAATGAGTTAATCAGAGCATTCCATTCCCTTAGCCAAGATGGGCACAGGACTCCATATGGGCCACTGAGAGTCAGGCCCAAGCAGTTTTTAAACTCCCGGGTGAGAGTAGCTTGCTCTCTCTCTTTTTCTGCTGGAAATGTTGAGGATGCTAAGAGCGGAGCAGGAGAGCCTGCCTGAAAACCTCCACTGCCACGGTCACCCTTTTTTCCCTTGACTAATCGGAGTTGAGTTTTCTGTCACAGCCAAGAGCCCAACCTAATATACTTTATAATAAAGGGGAAACTACAGAAACATTTAAGAAAATTAACATTGAGCCTAGAAATGGTTACAAATGAACTCATCACAGTGATTATTAAGAGCTAGGTATACAAGTTGTTCAAGAATTGCAAAGGGTTCCACCTTTTAAAATCTCAAGATACTTCATAAAAAGGTGAGACAGGGCAGAATTATACCCATTATAGTATAATGATTTTACCAATTGCTGTATTAATTCTTGGAAGATTTTCTCCAGTCTCATCATGGAGAAATAATGGCTATAGAATACTAGATAGTAGCTGCCACTAGGTCATCAGTACAAGTTAGTTTCTATTTCCTATCATGAGGCTTTAGGCAAACTTGGCTGGACTCCTACCCAGCACCGCACCCCTTCCTATTTCCCATTCTTTGCTGCTGATATTAGGAAAAGAGAACATATTCATGAGTATAATACTTGATTTGAACCAATCTGTCAGGCTTAAGAATATTTCAATAATGTGTGTGCATTTAAGACTGTGAAGTATGCCCATTTCAGTACTTTTTTTTTTTTAATAGAAAGATTTGTTTGAAAACTGAAAGCCACATTTTTCCACTCGAAGTTTTTAAAAAGCTTCGTTTGTGAAAAGCAGCACTGACCAGAGCTGCTGGGGACCATTAGTGGGAGCTGGAGCTTCAAAGGAGTTTCCGTGTTAGGAAAAGGTACTTGGACATTTTAGCTAAGCTGCTGACCACCTGGGATTTGGTCATTTAAAAGGATGTTAGTTTTCAGTTCTTTTAGATTCCACATGTAAGTGAGATCATACAGCACTTGTCTTTCTCTGTGTGACTTATCTCACTTAGCATAATGTCCTCAAGGTCCATCCATGTTGCTGCAAATGGCAGAATTTCCTTCTTTCTCATGGCTGAGTAGTATTCCATAAAAAGGTGGGGGAATGGGAGAGATGTTGTTTAAGGGTATATCCTTGCTACTAGTAGGAAAATAAGTCCTGGAGATGTAATACATAGCACAGTGATTACAGACAACAAAACAGTATTATAAACAATCAACTTGCTAAGAGACTAGATTTTAATAGTTCCCAATACCAGAAGAAATGATCATTATGTGATACAATAGAGGTATTAGCCAACACTACTATGGCAATCATATTGCAACATAAGTGTATCAAATTAATACATTGTATACTTTAAACTTAAACAATGTTGTACGTCAAATACAATTCAATAAAAAAACGAATAAAAGGGTATTTTAGTTGTTGACAGACTGACCTAATAGATACCCTTTATGCCTTAACAAAATTCTTTTAAGAGATTTGTATTAGGGGCTCCCTATTAAAACAAAGGCTTAGACAGCTGCCTTTTTACTCTGTTTAGGAGGGGTACCTTGTAATTTTTTTTTATTGAAATGTAGTTGACATACAATATTATGCTAATTTCAGGTGTACTACACAGTGATTCGACATTTACATCCATTATGAAATGATCACCATGATATGTCTAGTAACCATCTGTCCCCTACAAAGTTATTACAATATTATTGACCATATTCCTTTATGCTGTAGGTTACATCCCCATGACTTATTTATTTTATAACTGGAGGTTTGTACCTCCCAATCCCCTTTATCTGATACGCCCAACCCCACGCCTCTTTTCCCTCTGACAACCACTCATTTGTTCTCTACATCTATGAGTCTGTTTTCATCTGGTTTTGTTTTCAGTTTTTTTAGATTCCACATATAAGTGAGATCATATGGTATTTGTCTTTGTCTGTCTGACTTATTTTTCTTAGCACGATACCCTCTAGAACCATCCATGTTGTCACAAATGGCAAGTTTCCTTTTTCTTTATGGCTGAGTAATACTCCATTGTGTGTGTATATACCACATCTTCTTTATGCATTCATCTGTCGATGGACACTTAGGTTGCTTCCATATCTTGGCTATTGTGAATAACGCTACCATAAACATTGGGGCGCGTGTATCTTTTCGAATTAGTGTTTTCTTTGGGTAAATACCCAGAAGTGAAATTGCTGGATTATATGGTAGTTCTACTTTTAATTTTTTGAGGAACCCCTATACTGTTTTCCATAGTGGAGGTGCCTTACACTTTCTAACATCGTTTCCACTAACAATCTACCACAACACCAAGATATTCCTCACCTCTTGGCTGGAGAGTTTGGTGTCTTGGTCAGCTCTTCTGTTCTGGAGACAGCAGTGACACACGTGGGTGAACGAGGCCACCCACACTGCTTGTCTGGCTCTGAATCAATGAAAGAAGAACTTACATCCATTTTCTCTCAGACTGGGAGAGTCCAGGAAACAAATAAGCCACACAACAGAAATGCTGCCCAGTTGCACAGGGAGTTGCTCTTATCGAGCGGTTGCACAACAGTTTAGGTTTTAAACTCTTTTACAATCACTAGTTACTGGCAGGCACTCTGTTGAAAGAAGCAGAGAACTCTAAGCTGGGTTTTGAACAAAGAAAGATTTCTGGAAGTGACTCTTTTTTTTTTTTCCCCCAAATGCCTATGACCAAAAGGCTTTCTGAATATGATTTTAATTGCAAAAGGACCGAGTCACGGGCTCCTTGTGTTTCTTTAGATGCTAATCATATTACTTAGAGAGCTGGCAGAGGTCCTGGAGTTCTCAGGCTATGCACCACTGATAACACAAACTGCAGGCACAGGAGCAGAACGATCTGAGGGAGAAGAATGGTATCTGAGACCCTGGAATGTGGCTTTGCACCACCGTAGAACTTACTGGAAATGGATTAGGAGAACACCACTGGGCAAAAGGCCATTCTGTTATTCTTAAGACTTCCCCACCCCCTCAAAAAATAAAAAAGGGGGGAGGGTGGGTGGAAAGTAGAAGGGAGGTGGTAGATGTGAAAGGATAAAAAAGTTTGGTCTTTGCCTTGGTAAAGGCAATGCAATTCAGTTTACTGCCCACTCATTCCTCTTAGAAGCTTTTCACCTTCATTTTAAATGTTTGCATTTAATCTGTGTAATAATCACTGCATTTCCCCTTCAGTGTCCTTTTGTATTTTTGTGTATGTGTGTGTGTGCGTGTGTGTGTGTGTGCCCGCACGCTATAGTCTATTCCTATCTTTCCTTGATTCTTTATCTTCTAAGCCATTTTTCTCCTTTCTTATTGCTCTATTTAATGTTTCCCTTCTGTTACAGCATAACTGCCTTTTCCCTCCATCTATATCTCTAAATTAGGGGGTCTTTCTTCCTTTTCTGTGCGGCACCCTCTCTTCAGCATGATGTCTTCACTTTTCTCTATTGTAGTCTCTTTTGTGATTGGCCAATAGCAAAATGAAACATACTAGAATCCAATTCTAAAAGCACTTTAGAAGGATGGAATCTTATCATTTACTCCCTGAATCACTATCTTCAGTATAGTCGGTGCAGAAGGGTATTCCATTTTGGGGCTCATTGGATAAGTATGAGTTCAACCTGGCAGCCGTAAAGTAACAGGGGGGGGAATTTGCGCCTTTCCTCCCTTATAGCTCAGAAGTTTGTGACTGACCTTGATTCTTTATTTCTAATTATGCCCTGTGGAAAAATAACAATTTTTTTCATTGGTATTGTATAGGGCCTCAGTTTTTCCTGGGCCTTTCATGAAGAGCAGTACGATTTCCCTTTCGTTTTACAGATTATGCAATTTAATTTTGGAAAATTAAACTGCATGTCCAAGGGAGGATTCAACATTTCCGGAGAACCTAGCATTTTCTGTCTCCCAGAAGACTAAAATTAGATCCTGTTTTAATGACTGTCCCTGCAACAGTGAGTTCCACGTAATGAGAATGTTTGCATGTTCCTGTTGACAGACCACTTACTACTATTTGCTGATGTGGGTCTGATGAATTCCGACAATCAACAATAATAATCGTATAAACATTAACATTTATCGACTGCTTGCTTTGTGCCAGGCACTGCGCAAAGTGCTTTTTAATGATTATTTCTTTTGATCTTCCCAATAACCCCATGTGTTAAGAATACAAATGCTCTGGCATATCAGAATTATTCACATCTGACGGTTGATGTAATATAGATTTTTAAAACTGTCTAGTAAGCTCCTATAGCACTTATTGTACTTATTCTCCATCCCACTCCGATGACACCCTGCTTTGAATTCTGGTATTATTATTTGCTTCATGCACGGAATATTAAAATAAAGGTCTTCTACTGATACTCAGAAGGAAGAATGACATTGCTGATACCCTACTCCACTTTGGGGTTTGTAGCGAATGCCTCTGGGGCTTACACTGTATCTCGTGATCCCACTACTGATTCCTTTGTCAGCAGCAGTGGAGAATTTCATGCAAACTCAACCTCATCCTGTATGGCTAGCAAGGCACCTCCAAAGTGAGCTCTGCGTCTTCCCGCTTTCTGCCCCAGGGTATTTTTCCCAGTGCTGTGGGTGCTCGCTCCTGGGTGGGCAAGCATAGCCACAGGAGAATTGACACTTCGGCAGCAACGTGCAGCCAATGGGGGTCAGAAGCAGGTGGATACATGCTCTGGATCTCTGCACTTCGGGCTCTAGCTACTTATACGCAGGTCTATTTTATTCTGTGCACTTCTCACGAGTCCCAGAGAACAACTGATCTTTCTTTGTTGTCTCATTTTTCTTGCTCTTTTATTCCTGCTTCTTAGAATCACATCCTAAATTAAGTTCCTGCACCCAAATCCTTGTCTCAATTCTGTGATGGTGTAACCCTAAGACACCAGGCTTTGGGGCAGGCTTCACTTCCATTAAACATGGACACTTAGAGAATGCAGATGCAAACATTATTAAAAATGGAATCTATGATGTTGACAATGGGAAGTTTACTTCATCCAAAATTTAAGACTCTATTAGTCGATCAATAAATATTTATGGCGAGTCAGGCACTGCGTTAGGTACTGCTGCAGAAGCCGGAGATTTAATCCAGAGTTTGGTGAAAAGCTTTATGAAACTTTTGCCTTAGGGCAGCAGGAAACAATAGAAAGACTTTAAGACAAGGAGAGTTCCGTAATCAGATCTGCATTTTAGGAGGATTACGATAGCTGCATTGCGGAGAATGGATTAGGAAGCAAGACTAAAATTAGGGAGTAAAATTAGGAGGCTGTGCAGTATTTGAGGCAAAAGATGCTGGAGACAGGGGAGATCTAAAGAAGGGAATGAGTTTGAGAGATGGCTTGGGTACAGAGTTGACAAGATTTGGTAACATAGCATATGTTAGATTTAAAGATAAGGGTGGATTCCAGGATAATGACTTCAGCAATTGAGTTTCCGGCTTGGGCCACTGGGTGAAGGGTACTGTTCACAAAAATAGTGAAATTAGGAAGAGGAAAATGTTAAGGATGGGTTAAGAGAAGAAGAGAACAATGATGAGCTCTGTTTGGGACATGCTGAGTCTTTGCTGTCTGGAAGGCACGGAAGGTGGCTCGCTCTGAAGTCAAGGAGAGAGAAATTTGACTTCACCTCAAAAATCAAGTCCGCCTTTTCAACAAATCATGCTAGAGCAACTGGATATCCACATGCAGAAAATGAGCCTAAACCTATACTTAACACTTTATATAAAAATTAACTAAAAATGCATCACAGACTTAAATGTAAAATATAAAACTATAAAGCATATAAAACAGGAAAAAATTTGGGGGGTCTAGGTCTAGGCAAAGAGTTCTTAGACTTGACACCAAAAGCATGATCCATAAAAGGAAAAATTGATAAATTCGCCCTCACCAAAATTCAAAACCTTTGCTCTGTGAAAGACCCTGCTAAGAGGATGAGAAGAAGAGGGAGAAAATATCTGCAAACCACATTATCTAATATATAAAGAACTCTTAAAACTCAGCTGTGAAAGAAAAAGCATTCAAATTAGAAAATGGGTGAAAGACATGTACAGACATCTTGCTGAAGAGGATATATAGATAGCAAATAAGTACATGAAAATTTATTCATCATTAGCCACTAGGAAGATGCAAATTAAAACTACAATGAGATACTCCTACATATATCAGAATGGCTAAAATAAAAATAGTGACAACACCAAATGTTGGTAAGGATGCAGAGAAATTGGATCACTCATAAATTGCTGGTGGAATGTAAAATAGTACAGCCACTTTGAAAAAGTTTGACAGTTTCCTATAAAACTAAACATTCAGCTACCATATGACCTAGCGCTTGCAATCTTGGGCACTTATCCCAGACAAATGAAAACTTATGTTCACATGAAATCTGTACATGAATGTTGACAACTTTATTCATAATACTCCAAAACTAAAAACATCCCAGATGTCCTCCACGAGGTGAACGGTTAAACAAACAAGGGCATATCCAAAATACAGAATACTACTCAGCAATGAAAAGGAACTAACTATTGCTACAACGTGACAATTCGGATGACTCTCTAGGGAATTACACTGAGTGAAAAAAGTCAATCCCAAAAGATGACATACTGCATGATTCCATTTATATAACATTTTTGAAATTACAAAATTATAGAAATGGAGAACAGATTAGTAGTTGCTGGGGGCAGGGGATTGGGGGCAGGTGGGTGCTGCTCTACAAGGACAACAGGAGGGATAGCTGTCATGATGGAAATGTTCTGTATATTGACTGCATCGATGTCAATATCCTGGTTGTGGCATTGAACTATAGTTTTGTCAGATGTACCATTGGGAGAAACTGGGTAAAAGGTACATAGGATCTCTCTGTATTATTTCTTATAACACCCTGTTAATCTATAATTATCTCAAAATGAGAAGTTTAGTTTAAAAAATGTTGAGATCTGGGTAGTTCTCAGTAATATGACAGAATTTTCATAGGATTAGATACATTGAATATTAATTAGAAGGTTCTGTAACTATCTCTTTTCAAGAATCTACGAGCTTAGGTTTACTTTTGAAGCTATATATACTTTTCATATTAAAATTCAGGAACAATTTTTAGGCAACAACAACAAAAAAGAACTAAGAATTAGTTTCAATGAAAAAAACCCACACAGTTCTTAAGGAACATACAGGCAAAATGGAGAAATAGGCATGGATACGAGAAACTGAGGAGTGTCTGGTAGAAGGCTAGGTCCACAGTTTCTAGGGTAAAGTTAAAAGGCTCTCTGGAGGAGGCCGAGCTTGAGCTGGGTCCGCAATCACATCTGGATTGAGAGAGTCCTGCCAGCACTTAGCAAATGGCAGGAGAAAGTGCCCAGAAGCAGCAGGTGTCAAGGTTTGGAGACTTGCCTCCTCAGGAGGAGAGCAATTGGTTTGTTTGGGCACAGAGGGAGATAGGAAGGGCACTGGTAATGCAGGTATTTGGACTCAATCCTGAGGACAGTAGTGAGTCAAATTTCTGAAGCATGATGATTAAGAACTCAGGCTCTGGAGCTGGAATGCCTGTTTTGACCATGCCACTTTCTAGCTGAGAGCCACTGAGAAAGGCACTTAACCTCTTTAAGTCTCAGTTTTTGCATCTAAAAATGAGGACTCTTGAGAGGCAGCTCAGAAAGCGGTTGTTAAGATTAATCGAGATCACGTATATCAAGCCTTCAGCACAGTGTCTAACAGCCTAACTCAGCAAATATTAGCTGTTATGAGTCTGAGGGTGGTGTTAGTGGTGACAATCATGTTGTCTCTCTGCAAAGGTTATACACAGCTTGGGAGCAGAGACCGTGCCTTATCTGTGACCATCTGACCCCCGAGGCGCTCCTGGTACACTGGTAGAAGTCTTGCTAAATTAAATCGGAAAAAGTAGTGTTCTTGGAAGATTAATCTGATAGCAGCGCACTAATCAGAGGCGGGAAGGAGAGGCCTTAGGCATGGAACACAGTTAGAAGGCGAAGATGATGATCTGGCTTCACTCCTCATGACAAGAACCAGGAAAAACTGTTGGTGTCACCAAGAGTTGTAAGGAATAGGTAACTAGTGGAAGATGCAATGAAGGATATAGTTTCTGGACTTAGATTCCATTTTAACCACAAATAGATTCCAAGTTTACTGTAGTGTGGATACCAGATCTCTTTTGGAGAGAATGCCCAGAGTAGTAGAAAGACCATGGGTTTTGAAGTCAAATAAACACTGCTCTGCCCCTTATGTCATTTATATGACCTTCAGAAATATAGGTATTTATTCCTTCAGCGTCTGTAGTAGTTACTATGGTGCCACACTGAACCTCCTCTTCAGTGTCTTGGCGACCACACTCCAGTGGCTGCCCTCAAGGAACTGGCGCACACAAGGTTCCATCCTCTCCCTGAGGTGGGGAGGCCTACGGCCAGCCTCAACTGCTTGAGGCCGGGATACAAAGTCTCCACCCAAATGACTCATTTGGGACAACTCTGAAAAGGCCAAACCAAGGTGAGAGCTTCTCTAAGGCTCCCCCTGCAGCCTAATCTCCACTGCTGCATTGTGGATCTGCTTTCTCCTCTGCCTAATCCTGCCTTCCTCACTTCCTCCAAAGTGTACATCCTGAGAGTACTCCACAATACCACAGTAACCCTTCTGCAAGCCACTCTTCAACTGCTTCTGAGTCAGCTTCTCAGTCCAGGCTTGGAGAGTGGCCTTTATTCCTAATCTGGAAAATGGAAAACAGCATGGCAGCCATAAACAGCTGTGGTGAGAACGGAATGAGATCATGCATTTGGTATAAAACTGTGTTCAAGAAATGACGGCCAATGGGTGAACCTTGAGGACATTATGCCTAGTGAAAGAAGCTGGTCACAAAAGACAAAAACTGTAGGAGTCCACTTACATGAGGTACCTAGAGTAGTCAAACTCATAGAGACAGAAAACAGATTGGCGGTTGTCAGGGGCTGGGGGGAAGGGGAAAAGGGCAATTGTGTAATGGGTGTGACATTTCAGTTTTGCAGGATGAAAAAGTTCTGAAGACCCATTGTATAACAGTGTGAATATATTTAACACTACTGAACTGTACACTTAAAAATCATTAATTAAGACGGTGAATTTTATGTCATTTTTTAAAACCGCAATTAAAAAAAAAAGAAATGATGGCTAGCATACCATCAGCTATATTCAACTGACTTCAACCCACAGGTGGGTTCCTTTCCTGCCTTCCCCTCTATCCGCTGATCACCTTGGGACCTACAATTCCAAACATGATTGAAGCTCACTGCCCCAGGTGGCGCCCTGGAACTCATGTCTCCATGATCTGATCTTTTCCACCAATGGCTCTAATTTCTACACATCTCAATTCTCTACTGTTCTGAGATCACCGCGGGATAGGCTCTGAAGAACTCTATTATAGCCGCCAGCACAGGCAAACCTCCTTTCCCAAACAAAACAAACACTCTTTAAAATCATCACCATAACCTTTTGAAAAGCACATCAGGATTGCATCAGGATTTAAAAGAAATTACACTGTGTTAGTGCCAGGTTGCTGAAAGGAGGGGACTGAGACCAGGAGTCTGGTGAAGTTGACAGATATAATGATGTGGTTAGAAATCCTGATGGATTTTGACGCAGATTCTCTGCTTGGGGGTGAGTGAGATTACTGTTTATACGGAGAGCAGAGTCAAGGTCAGAAACTACAGAGGAGGGGCCATGAAGCTAAAGTGGAGGACTTTAAAGCAGCTGGGGAGTTTGTGCTATTCAAAAGTTTAACCCGGTCAGCAGGACACAAGAATACACAGGGTCAGGGTATGGGCAGGGGTCAACATCCAGAAATTCATAACTAGCAAGAATGGAGAGCAAACGCCCGAGTATGGGTTGGAATACGGTATGAAGTTGCTGCATGAGGAAATAGACATGATGCGAAACAGGAGCAGGTTAGGGATGCCACTGCACCATTCGGAACCAAAGGGGTGGGGCCCAGGGCTGATCCCAAGCCAGTGCGGATCTCTTCTGCCCTAGTTTTAAGAGCTCTCTGGGTGGGGATAGACGAAGGCTTACAATGCTGGGATTCTCCCCAGAGTCACGCAGGGTTCTGCAGGTTTTAATGATTACAGTAGAGAGCTTCGTCCCCTGGAAAGCCCTTGAGGTTCTAACTCAGCAAAATGCATTGAATCTGACAGGTCAGCGTTTGCCATCTCCGGTGCCTATGCATGGGAAAAACAAATTGTCCCGTTTGCAAGTATCGTATGTATATGGGGTTAGGGGTTGCCCTACTTGTTGTGTAAAAAGTTTTTATATTTTAAGTAAAAGATACTTAAAGCTCTGGCACTAAATTTCTACTTTCTATTTGTTTTCTATTTTGATACCTGTACTCTGTTCTAAAGAAAAACTTGGTAGTAATAGTAGGGTTGAATAGTAGGAGGTTGAATGCCTCCAAGTATTTGAAGGGCTGTCTTTGCCAAGAGAGTTTACTCTTACTGTGTGTAGCTCCAAAGCATACATATAGACAAAAGGGCAGAAGTTATGGGAAGATCAATTTTAGCTCAGTGCAAGGGATAATAGCCTAATGATTAGGGCGTTTGCAAATGAATAGGCTGCCTTGCAAAGTAAGAAGTTCTCCATCATCTTAGCTTTTAAGGCCAAAGCAAAGGCTTTTCTAGCAGAGATGTTGGTTGTAGAAAGACTCTTGTATTGAGAAAGGAATTAGACTGGATCCTTTTTTTAAAAAAATATTTATTTATTTATTTATTTTGGCTGTGTTGGGTCTTCGTTGCTGCTCGTGGGCTTTATCTAGTTGCGGCGAGCAGGGTCTACTCTTTGTTGCGGTGTGTGGACTTCTCATTGCAGTGGCTTCTCTTGCTGCGGAGCACGGGCTCTAGGTGCACGGGTTTCAATAGTTGTGGCACGTGGGCTCAGTAGCTGTGGCACACAGGCTTAGTTGCTCTGCGGCATGTGGGATCTTCCTGACCAGGGCTCGAACCCATGTCCCCTGCATTGGCAGGCAGATTCTTAACCACTGCGCCACTAGGGAAGTCTATTAGACTAGATCTTGATAGCGCATTTCAACCTAAGATTCAATTACTCAAACTTGTTTAAATGTCATTAATACTAGCTTTAATAGGTTAACTATTGAGAGACGGCCTAACCTAATGGTTAAGATCACAGGCTCTGAAGCTAGACTACGTGGGTTTGAATCTTGGCTACTAACTAGCTGTGTGACCTCGGGCAAACTACTTAATCTCACTATCCTTCATTTAGTCTTCATATTTGTAAACTGGGAATTATAACAGTACCTACCTACAGGATTATTGAAACAGATTGGTGAACATATGCAAAGTGTGTAGACAGAGCTTGGTATGTAGTACTTACTACTACTACTACTGTTACTGCTTTAGGTTCCTAGATATCAATTCTAGCCTCTTGGTTGTGATTCTTGTACTCTGACGACCAGTGATGAGAACAAGGATATGTAGAATAGAAATCCATGATGAAGGACTCATTATTATGTCATCAATTCATGCGAATCCCTAAAATGCAGGTTCCTTTTCCCCATGCAGGTTGTTGTTTTTCAAGGAAGGAAATGACAACTGTGTAACAAGTCTAAATTGTGCTTGATTCTGAGTGTACTAACCTACTGTTGAAGTAATATCAAAGCAGAGACATTGATGATTCTACCTGGCAATACCTAGTGTTTGCTCTCCCTGTGTAACTGAAACCAAGGCCTATTGTGCTTTTTAGTCCATAATCTGGAAAGTTCTGCCCTCTGGTCATAGAAATGGGCATGTTTTACCATCCACTACAGAGAAGATCCTGTTTCTGAAAAGCAATGCAGCTGCAATTTAACTCAGAGCTGAGAAACCCTTGACCCAATGATTAGGGGTCCACTTTTGTTATCTACCTGTGAGGAAAAGAGAACATCCTTTCAATGGTGTTTGCAGAATATGTATTTTAGAAAAAATGATAAACAGAAACATGGAGGACTTCAAATAATTCTCCAGAAGTCTGTTGTTAAAATGACAAACTTCAAAAGTCCCTTGAGGATACTCAGGTCTCAAGAAGAACAAAAAGCAGCTGATAAAACATAAGGCTTTCCAGGGAATTCCCTGGCGGTCCAGTGGTTGGGACTCCATGCTTCCACTGCAGGGGACATGAGTTCGATCCCTGGTCGGGGAACTAAGATCCCACAAGCCACATGGCGTGGCCAACAAAACAAAACAAAACAAAACAACAGAAAAAGAAAAGAAAAAAAAATGTAAGGCTTTCCAAAAATTGCCCTTTTCTTCTGAAAATTCTTACATGAAGGCTCATAAGGTTTAGTGTACAAGTTGTTGGAAGCACAAACAAACCTACCTCAAGAGAGTTGATTCACCTCAGGACCAATTTCTCCTCTGTTCAAACATCTACTATCTGTTTAGAAGCCCTGTGTGGATAATGCACAGAGCCATTTCATGGCAGAAGAGAGGAACGGCCACGGAGTTATCATCAGTCATTTATGTCTGCACCGTTAACAACAGAATCAATAATGCCAGCGCTATGAAGAGCACCTTTGCATCCTAGTTAGCATGTCTGCGGAAGGCAAGAAGGTTTTGAAAAGAATTGTGTTTCAGGGAATGTTTGAGTCTTAAATATCCACAGGGTTCTGCAACCATCACTGTTCATAAACATGGACTTATTTATGGATTTGAGTTGACTTATGAACGTATTTATTGTTGCTTTTCATATTAAGAGGTGATGTTGATGGGGATGGCTTTTTTTAACATCTTTATTGGAATATAATTGCTTTACAATGGTGTGTTAGTTTCTGCTTTATAACAAAGTGAATCAGCTATACATATACATATGTCCCCATATCTCTTCCCTCTTGCATCTCCCTCCCTCCCACCCTCCCTATCCCACCCCTCTAGGTGGTCACAAAGCACAGAGTTGATCTCCCTGTGCTATGCGGCTGCTTCCCACTAGCTATCTATTTTACGTTTGGTACTGTATATATGTCCATGCCACTCTCTCACTTCGTCCCAGCTTACCCTTCCCCCTCCCCATATCCTCAAGTCCATTCTCTAGTAGGTCTGCATCTTTATTCCCATCTTGCGCCTAGGTTCTTCATGACCTTTTTTTTTTTTAATTAGATTCCATATATACGTGTTAACGTATGATATTTGTTTTTCTCTTTCTGACTTACTTCACTCTGTATGACAGTCTCTAGGTCCAGGGGATGGTTTTTCTATGTCTGTGTGAGGCTGAAAAACTCATGATATTTTCAGGTTTTTTTTTTTTTGAAGGAAATGCCTTCTTTTGGGGTCCTCTAGGTTCTATATTACTGTAATCATAGCACCTTTAATGCTTTTCTTCACTTAATTTCTTTATATGGGAGGAAGTTCTACCCCTGATAGTCCTAAGGTCCCTGGTGACAGGATTTTAATCCATCTCTGTACTTCCAGAACTTAACAAAGTGCTTGGCACATAATGGATGCTCAATATTGTTTACTAAATAATCGACTGGATGATGAATGAATGAATGGTTTCTCAGGCTCCTGGTCTATCTGATCAGAAAAACCAATCTGCCTTTGATTCCAGTGTATAAAGAACAATAGTTGTGGTGTTGCAATGGCTTCCAGCTGTCTTTAGTTCTGCAGCTTTTTGGGTAAGCTACATTTTAGACACACATACTCAAGTGCTTCTGAGCTGCTTCTCTAAGACATTTCTTTGGTCAGATCCACTTAGGGTTGACATCTCACCTCACCTAACACCATCACCCTGGGATGATTTTTCCTCTCTGGATAATGTCTGGGCCAGCAGGTTATGGAGCTGAGCGCAGGGATGAGGACTCCCCCGGGGACAGCATTACCAGTGATGCAAAGTCCTTGGTTGACATCCTTAAGTACATTAGTGGATGTGATGCCTACAAATCCAGCTGCGACACCCATGGCAAGTTCGCCTATACTCTACAGAAAGCTAAAAACTGCCACTGTTCCATCAATATTTGGTAAGGCCTGAAATCCACAGCCATGCTTTCAGTTTTTCAAAGACACGTCGACCTTAAAAGGTAGCATAATTCTGAGAGGGATTCAGGAGAGGTGAATTCATACCCAGATATCACATTAACTAGCTGTGTCACCTTGGCCAAATCTTAGCCTCTTTGGACCTGTACAGTGAGGGTGTTAGACTCGATGATCTCATGATACCTACCTTAATTCTTTTGAATGTAATATAATCAGTTTAGTCCTGCCCCAGAGACTGCATGTGTAGCTCTGCCTAGAACATAATTCCTCAAGAACTTTCAGGCCTCTCTCCCTCCCTTCTTTCAGGTCTCTGCTCAAATGTCACCTCCTCAGAGGAACTTTCTCTGATCATCTTATTATAAAATGACAATCCCTTTTATATACAGCTCTCTAGTATCTTCCCTGTTTTATCTTTCTTCATCACATTACCACTCTCTGAAACTGTATTACACACTGATTATATACTTGTTCATCACCTGTCTTCCCAAGTGGAATGCAAGCTCCCACAAGGGCAGGGGTTCTGTCTTACTTACTGCTTTACTCTCAGTACCTAAAACAGTGCCTGGCATATTACAGGTTCTCAATAAATATTAACCGAATGACTAAATGAATACTTGAACTCCTAGATAAAACGTCTTTCGGGTTTCTTAGGAGTAATCTGGTTTAACACACTGCCTTAGTCCATTTGGGCTGCTCTAACAAAATACCATAAACTGGGTGGCTTTTAAACAACATAAATTTATTTCTCATAGTTCTGGGAGCTGGGAAGTCCAAGATCAAGGTGCTGGCAAATTTGGTGTCTAGTGAAGGCATGCCTCTTGGTTCATAGATGGCCATCTTCTTGCTATAACCTCATTAGACAGAAGGGGCTAAAGGAATTCTCTGGGGCCTCTTTTATAAGGGCACTAATCCCATGCATGAGGGCTCCACGCTCATGACCTTACTACCTCCCAAATGCCATCACTTTGGGGGTTAGGATTTCACCATATAAATTTTGAAGGGACACAAACATTCAGTCTATAGCACACCCCAACTTGAAAATCATAGAATCATTAGATCATTAAGCTAAGAGGATCACTGAGGTGACCTAGCCCAATCCCTTACTCTGAAGACAGAAAATCTGAAAGCCAGAATGGTTAAGTGACTTGCCCAATGCCACTGAGCTAAGTATTAGTAGAGGAACCCAGATATCTTTACTCCCATCCCACTCCTATATCCATTACTTCTAGCTGTTACAACAACATAATGTATATTCCCTAAGATATTTATTAATTACAAAGGGAAAAACAATAACTTCACAGTGAAGAAAATCCATAGATACCACCTTAACCAAGTAAGCAAAGTTAACATCACCAGTAATACAACATATAAACATCATGCACCTGCTGATAGGATGCACTGGAAAGGCAGCATTACCTTTGTATTATTCTTTCCCCAAATCCCTAACCTAAATATGAACCACTGAGAAAACACCAGACAAGCCAAAACTGAGGGACATTCTACAAAATAACTGACCAGTACTTTTCAAAAGTGCCAAGGTCATGAAAGACAAAGAAAGGCCAAGGAATGGATTTGAGGAGACAAAGGAGACACTACTATTAAATTCAATGTTAAATACTATTAAATGATCCTGGATTGTATCCTGGAACAACAAAAGGACAGTAAAACTATGGTAAAATATGAATAAGTCCCATAGTTTATATTATTGCACCAATACTAATTTATTGGTTTTGATAGTTAGGCTATGTTATACAATATGTTAACATTTTTAGGGGAAGTCGGGTAAAATGTATATGGGAACTCTCTGTACTATTTTTGTAACTTTTCTGTAAGTCTAAAATTATTTCAAAATAAAAAGTTCAAAAATAAAAGCAACATAATATTGTGTTAACTCTGGATAAAAGTATATACGCCCATTTCAAGGTACCTATCTATAATGAATGTTTGAGCTTAGACAGTTCTAGGATGATGGGTTAAAGGACTTTAGATAGTATTTGGAGTTTAATTTGAAAGAATTTTCCCAATGATTAAAGCAGTGAACAGGTACAGAAAATGGTGGCTCCAATGCTCTCTAAAAGAATTCAAGAGACTGAAAATGAGACAACTACACAACATTCATTTCCTTTATCCAAAACATCGGAGACCATTGGGAGTTCAGAATCCTAGCATCCCAGTAGGAAATTAGTTTGCCTGTTCAGGAAATGTCTCCAAGAGGTTGAAAGACAATTTCATTTTGAGTCTCACCATGCCAAAACTTGAGATACCCCAAATGACTTGTTCATTGTCACTGGGAAGTGTAGGTGATTCAAGTAACAGACATACTCTTATCAAACTATTTTATCCAACTGCATTAAATGATTTAACAAGAGACTTTTCAACTTCTTAGAATATGCTTCCTTATAAATAACAGGAGGTGCCTTAGTTTAGGAATGGCAGACAAATAGCATGCACTCATTCCATTATTTTCCAATTTGACACCTACTGTAGACATCTTTTTTCTTTTTGGCTGCGTTGGGTTTGCGTTGCTGCGCGCCGGCTTCCTCTAGTTGCAGCGAGTGGGGGCTACTCTTCATTGCGGTGCACGGGCTTCTCATTGCGGTGGCTTCTCTTGTTGCAGAGCACGGGCTCTAGGAGCGCAGGCTTCAGTAGTTGCGGCATGCGAGCTCAGTAGTTGTGGCTTGCGGGCTCTAGAGCGCAGGCTCAGTAGTTGTGGCGCACGGGCTTAGTTGCTCCGCAGCATGTGGGACCTTCCCGGACCAGGGCTCGAACTCCCGTCCCATGCACTGGCAGGCGGATTCCTAACCACTACGCCACCAGGGAAACCCTCTCAGTGAGTTTTTAAAAATCATTTTTGTGCTTTCATTTCCTTATCTGTAAACTGGGAATCCTATCCCACATAGCTATGATGAGGGTTAAACAGAATAGCACATGTAAAGGTGCTTTGTAAAGTATGCTGTACACCTAAAACTAAACGAAAGGCATGCTTATTAGGATATTCAACAAAATCAACCATAGAAATTCATTTCTCCAACCCACTTTAATAATCTGTTTTCCTACTATCCATCCAGTCTTCAAACACCTAACTCTTACTCCTCTGCCCAACAGAATGGGGGTTAAAGTGTGAGTGATTCTTTAGTCATCCAATGGAACAAATGATATAGAGCTCAATGGGTAAGCGTGTGCTCCAGCGCTATTTCAGAGCAAGTCCTCATGACAGCACAGCCAGTGAAACATAGTTTAGTCACTTCCCCACCTCACTGCTTAGAATCTCAGATAATTCAGAAATAGAAGTGCCTGACCTTAAAAATGACTGCTCTATTTTGAAGTGTCAGTGGATACCCCCAGATAATTTGGGAGGGTGCGGGATCCTTAGCTGGATTGCAGTAAAGTGGCAATTTAAAACGGGAACAGATCCCAGGCCCACCAGCCATCCATCACTCACACATTTGTTTGCTCCTGTCTCTTCTGAGATGTCATATTCTTTTGACTTTTTTCTCATTGCTCGTCTCCCAATTCTACCTGAGACTTCTTTTTCTTGGCGTTTATCAGAGTTTGGGCTTCGGCTCTCTTCTCTTTTCTCTTTACATGCTAGGCCATCTCCATTCTCAATACTCTAAATTCCACCTACCTATCAACATCTTCCTCATTTGCATGTGGCTCTCTCCTCTGAGCTACAATTATATTTGACTTCTCCACTTGGCCATATCATAGGCATTTCAAACTGAACACGTCTAAAACTAAACTCTTTTTACAAAAATTGAGATGTAATGAACATGTAACATCATATTAGTTCCAGGTATATAATATAATGATTCAATATTTGTATTGAATATATACTGCAACATGACCACCACAATAAGTCTAGTTAACATCCATCACCATACCTAGTTACAAATATTTTTCTTATGATGAGAACTTTTAAGATCTCTTCTCATAGCAACTTTCAAATTTTCAATACAGTATTATTAACTCTAGTCACTAGGCTGTATATTATATCCCCATGACTTAATTATTTTATAACTGGAAGTTTATGCCTTTTGACTATCTTAGCCCATTTCACCCACCCCTGCCTCCCTAAAACTAAACTCTTGATTTCCCCAAACTTGCTTCCTCCTCAATCATTATTATCTCAGTAAATACTACAACAAATTGTTCAAACAAAAAAACCTGGCAGCCATCCTTATTCCCTCATGCCTGACATCTAATCCATTACCAAGCCACATAGAGTTTACCTCAAAAATACACCTCAAATCTGTTCAATTCTACTTCCACTGCCCCCATCTTAGTCCTAGCCACCATTTTCATTCATCAAGACAACCGCGAGTACCTCTTTAATGGTCTCCTTGTTTTCACTTTTGCCACCTTCAATCTCTCCTCTGTAGAGCAGGTACATCACATCATAGGGTGTCTTATAGACGTTTCAGCTCAGGTGTGCTTTTACAGGTAAGTCAGATCACAAGACTTAGATACTCTCCAGCCTTGTCTTGTACTACTTACACCCTTGGTTATTACACTCCAGTCATATTTGGCTGCTTTTAGTTCAGAGGCTTATAAATATTATTCCCATTCCCCTCACTCTTCTTATGACTGACCTGACTTTCAGGTCTCAGCTTAAGTATCTCCTTTGAGAGAGGCCTTCCTACCATTAAGCAGTTCCCACTATTATTCTCTCAAAGCAGCCTATTCTTTGCCTTCATAATTTTTCTCACTATTTGTAATTATATAATAACATTAATATTTTTATTGGCTATCTTACCCACCAGATTGCAAATTTCTTGAGACATTCAAAAATATTTTTTATCTCCTACTTTGTGCCGGGCAATGTGCTAGATGCTGGGACTATAAAGATTTGTAAGAAGAGGTCCCTGAACTAAGGCTATACATTTAGTAGTAAAAAACCAAGAAAGAGTTTACAAATAGAGTGGTAGACACTGTTGGTTGCCTCCTCAATAACCATTCTGCTTCCTCTTTTTTCATAGTGAGAGGGTCTACTTAAAAAAAAAAAGAAAGAAAGAAAAATTTAAAAAAAGGTTAAAAATGCTAGGTATTCAATTTCTAAGTCTACTTTGTAGATGCAACCACGTAACCCACTTCTGGCAAAGTTGGCTGGGGCTTCTGAAACGTGAAGAAAAATGCTACTCTCCCCTTCCTGTCATGATGCAATTCCTGGAGTGTGGCAGCCATTTTATGACCATGAGGTGGCAAGCCCAAGGATCAAAGCCAAAAGCTAAGGTAACAGAATGGAAAGTTGGAAAGAAATGAGGTCCTTAATTATACTACTGAGCTGCTGAAACAACTCTGGGAATATTATTCTTCCAAATTCTTACTATATGAGAAAAATTAATACCTATTTTAAAAGTCTTCACTATATATTCCATTATTAGAAGTTAAATTTCTCCAAAATGACACAAACTGTTCCTGCTGTTACAACAATATAGCCAGCACCGTCCCCACAAACTACTGATACCCTTGACCCTGGGGTCAAGACTGGGTCTCCCAGTCCCACATCTAGGTACTCTAGGAATCTTTGTAGCTTCTCATTTATATGATTGAAGTGTGATGTGTGTGTGTGTGTGTGTGTATGTATGTATGCTGGAGAAAAAGGACAAAATAATTAGTCCTCACTGAAATGTGAAGACTAAACTGTAAGATGGCTGTATGTAATAAAGCACTAATCCACTATTAGGCTCCTGAAATCTAGGTTTTATGGTTTAGCAATGTTTTCATTATTTTGAAGACTCAGACTTCGTTTCCTCAGAGGTATCACAAAAGCCTCCACACAAACAGAATGAATTTCACACCAAGAATAGGAAAATAAAAAGAAGCAAAGGAAAAGATGCAGTGAACTACCCATTAATGGAAGTGTAAAGGGTAGGTGGAAAATGTTAAGAAATTATAAAAATGTTAGAAAAGTCTTCTGCAAGGAAGAGGTCTGTGAAATAAAAAGTTCATGATAACAAGGTGATGCCTCATTCAGCCGTAACCTGTTGTTATTCCTACATATCGTTGTTTTGAAATTTTAATGTGGAAAAGCAAGTGCATTCCTTTGAAAAACTGGATGGCGTTTAAAATCAATATATCTAGTCAACATAGCTAAATGATTTTATCTAAAATATTTTTTCTTAAAAATAAAATCTTCACTTTTCTTAAAAATCAAATATTCCATAGGATAGTATGGTGAGCAAAGCATTCACTTATCAAGAGAATACATCATCATCATTACATTATTATTATTAATATTATTATTATCAACTACAATTTATTGAATATCGACTACATACCAGGTGCTCTATGTGAATTACATACATTATCTCGTCTAATTCTCAGACAACTCTGAGCTAGTGCTATTATTATTCCCAAAGCACAGAGAGAAGGTAACTTGTCAATAAGCGGTGGAGTTCTGATTGAAGCCCAACACACTGACTCAAACTCTGTGGAAAGTTTCAGAGAAAGCTTAGAAACACAGAAATAAACAAATGAATAAACTAAGGTCCTTATCTGGACATAAAGGGGTCTTCAATTTATGTACATGAAGCACTGTTACTCTTATCCAAATTACTCTTTATAAAATAACTGATGAGTAGATAATATTATCACTATTTTGTGTATGAGGAAATGGAGGTCTTAAGATAAATCCAGGCAGTTATGGCAGAGCCAGGACCTGAACTCTCATTTTTTAAAAAATTCTAAAGCTACGCTAATACTTACTAATTCTTGCTATTGGTAATATTACAATGGTGTTCTTTTTGTGACATATGATATCCATTTTAGAAGCATAAGATTACTGCATTTGTATGCAACTTAAAAAAGAGGAAGTTATCTGAAATAGGCTTGAGATATGCAGATGGTGATGTAAGGATTGCTATGTGATTAGAGCACTGATGAAAAGGTTTACGTGCACGAGAATCTCTGCCTTTCAGGTCTGAGAACTTTTTGGAGAAAGAATTTATAAAAATATGACCCTGGTTAGCAGGATAGCTAACATTCATTCTTGTACCATTAACAGCATTTGAAATTCATTTATCAAATAATCAATCCAGGTTTTTAAAATACTACCTTAAAATAATTTTGAAACCTGGGGATAAACAAGACACATTTTTTAAAACAAGTGCATTTTTTCCCTAAAAGTTACTTGGTATCCCATTTCTTTTCGTACACTTTAAATAAAGATTTTTGATGACTTCATAAGGATCATAGTGAACGCCTATGATTTAGTGTTTCAGTTTTAGTTTTACCATCAAATGAGAGAAACAGAGTGACAGAGAGAGAAAGAGAGAGCTCAAGTGTACACCCAATCTTGGTGAGTGGAACATATGTAGTCTTTGTCTATCCAATATCCCACCCTTCTGCAAACTGTTTATTTTTTTTCCTTTTGGGGAAGTGCTCCCCCCATATTCCTTGTGGTTTTAGTAGAGCCACCAATCATGCCTGTTTGCCTTCCTCAATTGCCCTGAATGAGTGGTGGGTTCAAAGACCCAAACTAGGCTACTAGAAGGAAGCTGACAGAGGAAGAAATGATACACAGTCAGAAAGAGTTTGGAGCTGAGTATTCTAAAGACAACACTTAAAAAAAAGATACATGTGTTCCTGCTTCAGAGACCTTAGAACCCCGCCAGTTCATATCCTATCCCAAGAAGACCTGGTTTTAAAATCATTTCCTTCATTTCTAGGAATGTTTTTTTAATAAAGTGCCCCCCTCCCCATCCCCTTTGTGTTCTCTGACTTGAATTAGCCACTTAGTTGCTTATATCTGCAAATGAAGACTGGCCCACTAACTGCTGGTTAGCTACCTCAATCCCCATCTGCAACCACTTCTCCCTAGCTATCTTTCTGTTGGTGATTGTCATGTGACACAGTTCTGTCCAGTGATATATACGTGAAAGTCTTCTGGGAAAGGTTTCTGGGAAATTTTTGGCTTCATGATAAAAAGCTGATACATCCTTTTTGCTCTCTTTCTCACCCGGTGGAAATGGTGGCTGGTGGTGCAACAGCCATCTCATGACCATGAGGTGATAACATGAGGAAAAGGCAAAAACAAAAACAAACTGTGAAGATGCCAGTCCTGACATTGTTGAGCCTATATCACCTTACTTCCAGATATCTTAATAGTAGAGACAAATAAAGCTCCATTTATTTAAGCCACTATACATAGCTTTTGTGTTCTTTGGAGCCCCTGCAATCCTGATACAAACCCCAGCTAATAAAATAGGTATACAGAAAACAAATAAAAAATATGAATCCTTCTAAACATTGAGGAATTTAAGGGATGAAGTTTGTGAGGAAGAGAAGATACAGCCAGGTGAATTTAGGCATACCTCTTAGTACCTGACCTCTATTCTTTTCCTATTGCTGTTGATGAGTCTTGAATTGCAGTGAACCTTGGAGCTGATATTAATGCAGAAATGAAGGATGTTACCTCCTGGATATAGGCACACTCTGATACAGGGCTTTTGGCTTTCAAAGATGGGGATTATATGTGTGTACATAAATATGTGTGCACTTGTACTAAGGACAATAAAGATTAATCTCACCCAGAAGTCAATTCTACTTAGACAAAGGAAAGCCCGGGTTTTTTGTCGGCCCATAATATGCTATTAAAATAAAATGCTATTTTGTCAGTGCCTTTTTCTTTTGCTTCCAATCCTGGACTGCAGGCAAGACTCACAAATTCTCCTCAGAGATTGAAAAAGGTCAATAATAGAAATGTTGTTTTCCTCCTTTCACTAACTGATTAAGTAACTCATCTGCATACATATAGCTATACATGCATTTCTAAAGAAAATCATTCAAGGACTGCATGATTTCCTGAGGTGACCTCCAGGGTGCTGAAAAGTTAGAAAATGAAAAGTCTAATGTAACCAATAAAATAAAGAATCTGTGTGTGGCACTTTGAGAGCTTCAGGGTGAGTGACGATTCAGCCAAGGGGCGTAGTCCCTGGGAGAGGCAGGTAGTGCATGTTTATGCAGCTCTCTCTTGATGGGAAAAGTCTTCCTAAGAGAATAAACTAGATTTAGGGCTTGTCCTGTGAAAACTGTTATTTCCCCCCCAGTTAACTCACTTGCATAATTTCGGGGCTTCAGCTCTGATGGGGCTACTTTATTTGCAGCATTTCGACTAAGTTAATGACTGTTTTCTCATAGCTAAGGGCAGCTGACTAGAATTAGGAGGTCACTGGCTATTAGCATTTGATTTCCTTGCTGATGCCAGAGAGATGAGCTGGGGCGGGGGCGAGGGGAGTGCGGCCCCAATCACTCATATTTTAATTTAGTCTCATTAAATGAGAGTCCCAAATGATGTCTCAGGGATGACTCAAAATTTCAGATGGGATGTGTCTGCCTTTGCCCTGTGTCCAGTCCTTTGCACCGTGGGCATATCCAATGATAACACAATTGTCAGGGGGAACATGCTTTCAATTCCCAGTCCCAGGCGAGAATGAGCTCAGGCTTGAATCATCATTTATGGTGACTGAATTGCTTTCTGACAAGAAAGCCTCGCTTGCCTGTGGACTTTATGGACGGCGCTCTCAAAAATTGGCCAGTTAATCTCTTTAACTGTTGCATCTTTCCTAGATCCCACTGTCTTCTTTGTAAATGCTGTAAAACTGAGAAATGTAGCTTAAGCAAAATGCAAATGTGGTTCTGTCTTAGGAGGAGGGAGTAGCTTTCTGCAACAGCCTGGGATGGAAAGAGGGAGAACAGGATGGCTCTTTTAGAATCATAACACAGGAAATAGAATGCAAAACCACGAAGCTGACATGGGGGTATGGCAAGAATATTTAGTGAGATCCCCAAGGGAAATGTGAAATTTGGGGTGAAGCACCATGACAAGCGGGTCCAGTCACTCACCCCACCTGATATGAAGTTTCCTTTTCTCATTTCAGGTCAGGGAATCTGAGATTTGTCTTACAAACTTACAGGTCCCCTTATGATGGCAGTTGTTAGAAAAAATGTAGGAATAAAGCAATGGGGAAACACATAAAAAGGAGCAATTGACTTTGCCTAGGGAAGAGGAAGTGTAATTTGAGTTATGTACTAGGAACAATGAAAACAATAGCTAATAACGAGCACTTATGTGCAACGAACATAGTATATACTGTGCTATGTACATGATGGTGGTATGTACAACTCACTTAATCCTTACTACAACCCTGTGAGAAAAGTACTGTTGCATTATTATCCCCGTTTTACTGATAAGGAAACTGAGGCACAGAACATAATCTGCCTGAGGTTGCAAGCTGGCAACTGACAAAACGGGAATTTGAAACCAGGGCCTCAAAGTTATTGCCTCAAATTTCTGAATTAAGATTAGGACTTTCTAGGGCTGAGTAATATTTCACTGTATATGTGTGCCACATCTTCTTTATCCATTCATCTGTAGATGGACACTTAGGTTGCTTCCGTGCCCTGGCTATTGTAAATAGTGCTGCAATGAACATTGTGGCACATGATTCTTTTTGAATTATGGTTTTCTCAGGGTATGTGCCCAGTAGTGGGATTGCTGGGTCATATGGTAGTTCTATTTTTAGTTTTTTAAGGAACCTCCATAATGTTCTCCTAGGGGCAGAACAGGAATAAAGACGCAGACGTAGAGAATGGACTTGAGGACATGGGGAGGGGGAGGGGGAAGGGTAAGCTGGGACAAAGTGAGAGAGTGGCACAGACATATATACACTACCAAATGTAAAATAGATAGCTGGTGGGAAGCAGCCGCATAGCTCAGGGAGATCAGCTCGGTGCTGTGACCGCCTAGAGGGGTGGGATAGGGAGGGTGGGAGAGGCAAGAGGGAAGGAGATATGGGGACATATGTATATGTATAGCTCATTCACTTTGTTATACAGCAGCAACTAACACAACAATGTAAAGCAATTATACTCCAATAAAGATGTTTTAAAAAAAAATAGGACTTTCCAGGTTTAGAAGGACCTTCCAGAAGAACCTTCTAGAAGAGTATGTACAAAGGCATGAAGCAGCAGAAAGAAATGGTGAGAGGATCAGAGGCCAAAAAGCAGGCAAGGGTCAGGGATGCGGGGAGGAAGGAGAACACTGTGAGGCAAGAGAGGGGATTAGAGCTACATCTGGACAGGCTGTGGACACTGACCTGGAGGGAAAGAATGGTTATAACTAGAGAAGATCCTTTTTAAGGGAGTATCAGAATTAGATCCGTGGTTTAAGCAAGATAACTAGTAATAGTGATAAAGACGGATCGAATTCTGGGGATAGTGGTGCTGATCATTACACGGTCTAATGATAAACACTGAAAGAGGACTGAGAGAGGGCCAGAGTGTTTAGAGAGGAAGAGTTGAAAATGAGTGATCTTCAAATTTTTTTTTCTAATTTTTAAAAATTTTATTGAAGTATAGTTGATTTACAATGTTGTGTTAATTTCTGCTGCATGGCAAAGTGATTCAGTTATACATATATTCTTTTTCATATTCTTTTCCATTATGGTTTATCCCAGGATATTGAATATAGTTCCCTGTGCTATACAGTAGGACCCTGTTGTTTACCCATCCTATATATAATAGACTGCATCTGCTAACCCTAAACTCTCAATCCTTCCCTCCCCCACTGGCCTCCCCCTTGGCAACCACAAGTCTGTTCTCTATATCTGTGAGTGATTTTTTTTTTTTAAATGAGAATCAATCAACAGGATTTGGTGACCAAATAAACGTGGAAGGTAATGGAGAAGAAGAATCAAAGATGACCCCAAATTTTCTAATGAGCATTGACAGCATGAGTAGAGAATATAAAAGCAAAATGTAAAACAGGTTTGATTGTGAAACGGTATATAGGAAACACTATAATGTCCATTATTCAGGCCATAACTGGAATATGATTAGTTCTGCATAGCTCGTATTGAAAGGGACCGTTGTTAATTCTTGCAGAGAAAAGACAAGAAGAAGGTAAAAGTCTTGACAGCAGGTATTATGAGGAATTACAGATGGAGTGGAAAAATGCAATTTAATTGAATGATTTCACAAAAGCATTTATTTAGAGTGTATACTCTGAACTCAAGTCCTGATAGTGGGGTATATATAAAATGATGAAAGAACCAAGCTTTTCTTAGCTTTCCAACTTAGCAGGACAATAAACAAACAAAACCCACCCCCCCCACCCCCCCACCCCCACCCCATCGCTTGGTTCACATTAGCATGAAAAGAGGACACCTGGAGAAGACAATTTGACAACAAATATGTGAGACGTAGAAAAGTGACAATCCTCTTTGGCTCTAGTGGGCAGAAATGGATCAATACATAGAAATTTCAGGACAGCCAATTTCCATTTAATATAAAGACTTTGAAACAACCAGAGCAGCTCTCTGGGAAAAAGGTGATCTTATCATCAATAACTGTGCTCAAGAGGAGCGGTGCCGACCTGCACTCACCAGCCCGAGAGGCTTGTCTGCTCACCCGCCGGGGCGGGCGGGGGCTGGGAGCTGAGGCTCGGGCTTCGGTCGGATCGCAGGGAGAGGACTGGGGTTGGCGGCGTGAACACAGCCTGAAGGGGGCTAGCGCGCCACAGCTAGCCGGGAGGGAGTCCGGGAAAAGGTCTGCAGCTGCCGAAGAGGCAGGAGACTTTTTCTTGCCTCTTTGTTTCGCGGCGCGCAAGGAGAGGGGATTCAGAGCGCCGCCTAAACGAGCTCCAGAGACGGGCGCGAGCCGCGGCTATCAGCGCGGACCCCAGAGGTGGGGGCGAGCTGCGGCTGTCAGCGCCGACCCCAGAGACGGGCATGAGACGCTAAGGCCGCTGCTGCCGCCACCAAAAAGCCTGTGTGCGAGCACAGGTCACTCTCCACACCTCCCCTCCCGGGAGCCTGTGCAGCCCGCCACTGCCAGGGTCCGTGATCCAGGGACAACTTCCCCGGGAGAGCGCACGGCGCGCCTCAGGCTGCTGCAACGTCACGCCGGCCTCTGCCGCCGCAGGCTCGCCCCGCATCCGTATCCCTCCCTCCCCCCCCCCCCCACCGGCCTGAGTGAGCCAGAGCCCCCGAAGCAGCTGCTCCTTTAACCCTGTTCTGTCTGGGCGGGGAACAGACGCCCTCAGGCGACCTACACGCAGAGACGGCTCCAAATCCAAAGCTGAACCCGGGGAGCTGTGCGAACAAAGAAGAGAAAGGGAAATTTCTCCCAGCAGCCTCAGAAGCAGCGGAGTAAAGCTCCACAAACAACTTGATGTACCTGCATCTGTTGAATACCTGAATAGACAACGAATCATCCCAAATTCAGGAGGTGGACTTTGGGAGCAGGATATATTAATTTTTCCCCTTTTCCTTTTTTTGTGAGTGTATATGTATATGCTTCTGGGTGAGATTTTGTCTGTATAGCTTTGCTTTATAATAGCTTTATTTTACTTCACTATATTTTATCCTCTTTCTTTCTTTCTTTCTTTCTATTTTTTCTCCCTTTTACTCTGAGCCGTGTGGATGAAAGGGTCTTGGTGCTCCAGCCAGACATCAGGGCTGTGCCTCTGAGGTGGGAGAGCCAACTTCAGGACACTGGTCCACAAGAGACCTCCCAGCTCCACGTAATACCAAACGGCGAAAATCTCTCAGAGATCTCCATCTCAACATCAAGACCCAGCTTCACTCAACGACCAGCAAGCTACAGTGCTGGACACCCTATGCCAAACAACTAGCAAGACAGGAACACAGCCCCACCCATTAGCAGAGAGGCTGCCTAAAATCATAATAAGGCCACAGACACCCCAAAATACACCACCAGACGTGGACGTGCCCACCAGAAAGACAAGATCCAGCCTCATCCACCAGAACACAGGCACTAGTTCCCTCCACCAGGAAGCCTACACAACCCACTGAACCAACCTTAGCCACTGGGGACAGATACCAAAAACAACGGGAACCACGAACCTGCAGCCTGTGAAAAGGAGACCCCAAACACAGTAAGATAAGCAAAATGAGATGACAGAAAAACACACAGTAGATGAAGGAGCAGGGTCAAAACACACCAGACCTAACAAATGAAAAGGAAATAGGTAGTCTACCTGAAAAAGAATTCAGAATAATGATAGTAAGGATGATCCAAAATCTTGGAAATAGAATAGACAAAATGCAAGAAACATTTAACAAGGACGTAGAAGAACTAAAGAGGAACCAAGCAACGATGAAAAGCACAATAAATGAAATTTAAAATACTCTAGATGGGATCAATAGCAGAATAACTGAGGCAGAAGAACGGATAAGTGACCTGGAAGATAAAATGGTGGAAATAACTACTGCAGAGCAGGATAAAGAAAAAAGAATGAAAAGAACTGAGGACAGTCTCAGAGACCTCTGGGACAACATTAAACGCACCAACATTCGAATTATAGGGGTCCCAGAAGAAGAAGAGAAAAAGAGAGGGACTGAGAAAATATTTGAAGAGAATATAGTTGAAAACTTCCCTAATATGGGAAAGGAAATAGTTAATCAAGTCCTGGAAGCACAGAGAGTCCCATACAGGATAAATCCAAGGAGAAACACGCCAAGACACATATTAATCAAACTGTCAAAAATTAAATATAAAGAAAACATATTAAAAGCAGCAAGGGAAAAACAACAAATAACACACAAGGGAATCCCCATCAGGTTAACAGCTGATCTTTCAGCAGAAACGCTGCAAGCCAGAAGGGAGTGGCAGGATATACTTAAAGTGATGAAGGAGAAAAACCTACAACCAAGATTACTCTACCCAGCAAGGATCTCATTCAGATTTGATGGAGAAATTAAAACCTCTACAGACAAGCAAAAGCTGAGAGAGTTCAGCACCACCAAACCAGCTTTACAACAAATGCTAAAGGAACTTCTCTAGGCAAGAAACACAAGAGAAGGAAAACACCTACAATAACAAACCCAAAACATTTAAGAAAATGGGAATAGGAACATACATATCGATAATTACCTTAAATGTAAATGGATTAAATGCTCCCACCAAAAGACACACACTGGCTGAATGGATACAAAAACAAGACCCATATATATGCTGTCTACAAGAGACCCACTTCAGACCTAGGGACACATACAGACTGAAAGTGAGGGGATGGAAAAAGATATTCCATGCAAATGGAAATCAAAAGAAAGCTGGAGTAGCAATTCTCATATCAGACAAAATAGACTTTAAAATAAAGACTATTACAAGAGACAAAGAAGGACACTATATAATGGTTAAGGGATCGATCCAAGAGGAAGGTATAACAATTGTAAATATTTATGCACCCAACATAGGAGCACCTCAATACATAAGGCAAATACTAACAGCCATAAAAGGGGAAATTGACAGCAACACAATCATAGTAGGGGACTTTAACACCCCACTTTCACCCATGGACAGATCATCCAAAATGAAAATAAATAAGGAAACACAAGCTTTAAATGATACATTAAACAAGATGGACTTAATTGATATTTATAGGACATTCCACCCAAAAAAAACAGAATACACATTCTTCTCAAGTGCTCATGGAACATTCTCCAGGATAGATCATATCTTGGGTCACAAATCAAGCCTTGGTAAATTTAGGAAAATTGAAATCGTATCAAGTATCTTTTCCGACCACAACGCTATGAGACTAGATATCAATTACAGGAAAAGATCTGTAAAAAATACAAACACATGGAGGCTACACAATACACTACTTAATAACGAAGTGATCACTGAAGAAATCAAAGGGGAAATCAAAAAATACCTAGAAACAAATGACAATGGAGACACGACGACCCAAAACCTATGGGATGCAGCAAAAGCAGTTCTAAGAGGGAAGTTTATAGCAATACAAGCCGACATCAAGAAACAGGAAACATCTTGAATAAACAACCTAACCTTGCACCTAAAGCAATTAGAGAAAGAAGAACAAAAAAACCCCAAAGCTAGCAGAAGGAAAGAAATCATAAAGATCAGATCAGAAATAAATGAAAAAGAAATGAAGGAAACAATAGCAAAAATCAATGAAACTAAAAGCTGGTTCTTTGAGAAGATAAACAAAATTGATAAACCATTAGCCAGACTCATCAAGAGAAAAAGGGAGAAGACTCAAATCAATAGAATTAGAAATGAAAAAGGAGAAGTAACCACTGACACTGCAGAAATACAAAGGATCATGAGAGATTACTACAAGCAACTCTATGCCAATAAAATGGACAACCTGGAAGAAATGGACAGATTCTTAGAAATGCACAACCTGCCGAGACTGAACCAGGAAGAAATAGAAAATATGAACAGACCAATCACAAGCACTGAAATTGAAACTGTGATTAAAAATCTTCCAACACACAAAAGCCCAGGACCAGATGGCTTCACAGGCGAATTCTATCAAACATTTAGAGAAGAGCTAACACCTATCCTTCTCAAACTCTTCCAAAATACTGCAGAGGGAGGAACACTCCCCAACTCATTCTACGAGGCCACCATCACCCTGATACCAAAACCAGACAAAGATGTCACAAAGAAAGAAAACTACAGGCCAATATCACTGATGAACATAGATGCAAAAATCCTCAACAAAATACTAGCAAACAGAATCCAACAGCACATTAAAAGGATCATACACCATGCTCAAGTGGGGTTTATCCCAGGAATGCAAGGATTCTTCAATATACGCAGATCAATCAATGTGATACACCATCTTAACAAATTGAAGAATAAAAACCATGTGATCATCTCTATAGATGCAGAAAAAGCTTTCAACAAAATTCAACACCCATTTATGATAAAAACCCTCCAGAAAGTAGGCATAGAGAGAACCTACCTCAACATAATAAAGGCAATATATGACAAACCCACAGCCAACATCATTCTCAATGGTGAAAAACTAAAACCATTTCCTCTAAGACCAGGAACAAGACAAGGTTGCCCACTCTCACCACTATTATTCAACATAGTTTTGGAAGTGTTAGCCACACCAATCAGAGAAGAAAAAGAAATAAAAGGAATCCAAATCGGAAAAGAAGAAGTAAAGCTGTCACTGTTTGCAGATGACATGATACTATACATAGAGAATCCTAAAGATGCTACCAGAAAACTACAAGAGCTAATCAATGAATTTGGTAAAGTAGCAGGATACAAAATTAATGCACAGAAATCTCTTGCATTTCTATACACTAATGATGAAAAATCTGAAAGTGAAATTAAGAAAACACTCCCGTTTACCATTGCAACAAAAAGAATAAAATATCTAGGAATAAACCTACCTAAGGAGACAAAAGACCTGTATGCAGAAAATTATAAGACACTGATGAAAGAAATTAAAGATGATACAAATAGATGGAGAGAGATACCATGTTCTTGGATTGGAAGAAGCAACATTGTGAAAATGACTCTACTACCCAAAGCAATCTACAGATTCAATGCAATCCCTATCAAACTACCACTGGCATTTTTCACAGAACTAGAACAAAAAATTTCACAATTTGTATGGAAACGCAAAAGACCCCGAATAGCCAAAGCAATCTTGAGAACGAAAAATGGAGCTGGAGGAATCAGGCTGCCTGACTTCAGACTATATTACAAAGCTACAGTAATCAAGACAGTTTGGTACTGGCACAAAAACAGAAATATAGATCAATGGAACAGGGTAGAAAGCCCAGAGATAAACTCACGCACATATGGTCACCTTATCTTTGATAAAGGAGGCAAGCATATACAGTGGAGAAAAGACAGCCTCTTCAATAAGTGGTGCTGGGAAAATTGGACAGGTACATGTAAAAGTATGAAATTAGAACACTCCCTGACACCATACACAAAAATAAACTCAAAATGGATTAAAGACCTAAGTGTAAGGCCAGACACTATCAAACTCTTAGAGGAAAACATAGGCAGAACACTCTATGACATAAATCACAGCAAGATTCTTTTTGACCCAGCTCCTAGAGAAATGGAAATAAAAACACAAATAAACAAATGGGACCTAATGAAACTTAAAAGCTTTTGCACAGCAAAGGAAACCATAAACAAGACCAAAAGACAACCCTCAGAAAGGGAGAAAATATTTGCAAATGAAGCAACTGACATAGGATTAATCTCCAAGATTTACAAGCAGCTCATGCAGCTCAGTAACAAAAAAACGAACAACCCAATCCAAAAATGGGCAGAAGACCTAAATAGACATTTCTCCAAAGAAGATATACAGATTGCCAACAGACACATGAAAGAATGCTCAACATCATTAATCATTAGAGAAATGCAAATCAAAACTACAATGAGATATCATCTCACACCGATCAGATTGGCCATCATCAAAAAATCTAGAAACAATAAATGCTGGAGAGGGTGTGGAGAAAAGGGAACACTCTTGCACTGTTGGTGGGAATGTAAATTGATACAGCCACTATGGAGAACAGTATGGAGGTTCCTTAAAAAACTAAAAATAGAACTACCATACGACCCAGCAATCCCACTACTGGGCATATACCCTGAGAAAACCATAGTTCAAAAAGAGTCATGTACCAAAATGTTCATTGCAGCTCTATTTACAATAGCCAGGACCTGGAAGCAACCTAAGTGTCCATCATCGGATGAATGGATAAAGAAGATGTGGCACATATATGCAATGGAATATTACTCAGCCATAAGAAGAAATGAAATGGAGGTATTTGTAATGAGGTGGATGGAGTTAGAGTCTGTCGTACAGAGTGAAGTAAGTCAGAAGGAGAAAAACAAACACAGTATGCTAACACATATATATGGAATCTTAGGGGAAAAAAAAAAAAAAAAGGCCATGAAGGACCTAGTGGCAAGATGGGAATAAAGACACAGACCTACTAGAGAATGGACTTGAGGATATGGGGAGGGGGAAGGGTGAGATGTGACGGGGTGGGAGGGTGTCATGGACATATGTACACTACCGGATGTACAGTGGATGGCTGGTGGGGGGTGGCCGCGTAGCGCAGGGGGATCAGCTCGGTGCTTTGTGACCACCTAGAGGGGTGGGATGGGGAGGGTGGGAGGGAGGGAGATGCAAGAGGGAAGAGATATGGGAGCATATGTGTATGTATAACTGATTCACTTTGTTATAAAGCAGAAACTAACACACCATTGTAAAGCAATTATACTTCAATAAAGATGTTTAAAAAAAAAAATAACTGTGCTCAAACTCGGTTTAGATGACAGAGATTTTATAGAGGGGAGTCCTGCCTTAAATGATTCCTAAATCCCTTTAAATCTAAGATTGCATGGCAGAAGCACGACGCAGATCATACTACCTGAAAAGAGAAGATCTGATTTCAGGTGTTAGAAGGCATGATTTTCCTGGCTCCTAGTTTCCCTATCTATAAGATGAATTTAGATTAGTTACTTCTAAGGTTTCCTATTGCTTTCAAACCCTCAATAATTTTAAAAAGAGTTGCTTAATAATGTTGAAAATATTAAACACCAGAGTGTGGAATTTTTTTTAATAGAGTAAGAAATACAAAAACTTTGCCCAAAAATTTTCAAAAAAAAGTCACCATTAAAGGATTGGGTATGTTTCAATCCTTCTTCAGAAGGAGGGTGATTTGTTGTATTACAAGATGTAGATTATACTTGTTGTATAGGTGAAAGTTTAAAAGGTTACTGTCAACATTTCTGTACGTCTTATGAGTGAGTAGAGGTTTTAAATTTTGTGGGTTTTTTTCCTATTTTAAAAACGATTTTTCTTTTTTGAGTAGGTTTTCAAAAATGGTTTTTAAAATGCTGAAGGACATTTGTGTAGGAAACTGAAGAAAAGCAAGAAAGTTTGGAAAAATATTGAACTAATAATTAAGAGGATGTCCACGGGTTGTGTAAATTAAGTAATATTGCTCATTACTACAGTTTACATTGAGTTTTGAAGTTTTGAAGACTCAGAGCATTTTGCATTTGCACAGTGCCTCTGGTTAAAGACTCAAAGTGTATAAATTACTTATTTTCATAATTAATTTATGAAAAGAAAACATTTTGCCAAACTTAATTTATGCATTAGTATTATCACCTACATTATGTATATTTAACTTTTAGAAATTGATTTTATTTTGATTTTTTAAAAAAATACCTTGTTGTAGAAAACATGGGAATTGTATGAAGAATATTTAATTTCACCTTTCAGAGGCAACCACAGTTATTTATATTTAATAAAAAGTATCATGTTTAGTGTAACATAATACATTCATGGAACCATCATAAAATGTTTTCTATTGATACTGGTGTTGCAGATTAAAGTGGGGAAAACTGAATTCATTAGCAAGTTTCCCAGAATGGTCTCCTTCCCAGCTTCTCTGTATGCACTCATATTTTGTTGCAGTACTTACACAGTTTTATTTATTCTGTTGAGATCTTTAAGACATCTGGAATTTTGGGGAGGGGGTAGTTTGATATAAGGTAGGGATTTAATTTTTTGTCAAATGAATGACATCTCTTCATTTTTCAGAACTTCTTTTATGTCCTTTGGTAAAATTTTATAGCTTTCTTCACATAAACTTTGCACATTTCTTGTTAGATTTATTCCTACTTATACCATATATTTTTATTGCTATCTCTCAAGAGATCTTTTTTTCCCCCAAAATTTGCAATTGATTATTTCTGGGTATAGGAGAGTCATTAATGTTGACCCTGATCCTGGCCACATTTTTGGATGTTCTTATTCATTCTAATGCCTTTTCAGTTGATTGTATCTGTCTTTCTAGGTAGGCATAAGCAAAATCTTCCCATTTTTTTCTTTTTTTCTCCTTAGAGTAAAACCTCCACTCCATTTCCTCTCGACTTACATGGGAACCCTTCTACTATTTACTATTGAATGTAATATTTGCCCTTAGGCTCCTTGTATGGAATTAAAGATGTTTTTTCCTCTATTCTCACTTGGTTAAGAGGCTTTTTGGGTTTTTTGTTTTGTTTTTTGGTTGTTAAATGTTTATCTTAAAGTGAGGGGAGGTTAGATTTTAAGTACTTGTAAGTATTTCAACCTTTGATATTAGGGGTCAATTGAGATAGCAATAGCTATGTATTGTATTTATCTGTTAGTATGGTGAATATATTATATAAATAGATATCTTTAAATTTATTTGTCTTGCATTCCTATGATAAGTCCTATTTGGTCATGAGGGGTTATTTAAAAATATGCAACAGGATTTGTCAAGATTTTATTTGGAGTTTTTGCATCCGTATTAAATGAGCATTTGTGGGTCTTAAAAAAAAAAAAAAGCTACCCTTACGGCGGGGGGGTGGTGATAAATTAGAGTTTGGGATTAACATATACACTCTACTATATATAAACAAACAACAAGGATTTACTGTATAGCACAGGGAACTACATTCAATATCTTATAATAATCTATAATGGAAAAGAATCTGAAAAAGAATATATATATATAACTGAATCACTGTGCTGTACACCAGAAACTAACACAACGTTGTAAATCAACTATACTTCATTAAAAAAATAAAAATTAAAAAAAGAAAAATAAGCTACACTTACAGACTACTTATCTGGCAACAATGAGTAGATATAATAATGTCAGCTAACATTTATTAAACACTTGCTATTCCAGCAACTGTGCTAAGCACTTGATGTAAATGATCCCATTTAATTCTCATAAAACCTCTATAACATAGGTACTATTCACAGTTAGGGAAACCAAGACTTGGACAGGTTAAGTAATTTGCCCAAGGTCATACAGCTTATGGGTGGTAGAAATACCCTGGTAGATTGAATCTAGAACAGAGATTGACAAACGTTTTCTGGAAAGGCTCAGAAAGTAAATATTTTAGGTTTTGAAGGCTGCATAGGTCCCCAACACATGTTCTTCTTTGGTTTTTTACAACCTTCCAAAACGTAAAAATTATTTTTAGCTCCTCTGCCAAAAAAGACCCAGGCCCCGTGTTGGATCTGAATTGAGACCTGTAGTTTGCAGACCCCCTCCTCTGCTTTCTTACTATGACACCCTATTGCTTCTCACCAAAAAAACATGTATTGAGAACTTATTTATGGGCCAGGCACTGTGCTAAATACCTCTCATGTATTATGTCATACAATCCTCATAAACAGCCTCTGGGCTCACTTTATACCCTCATTTTATAGATGAGAAAATAGGCTTAGAGAGTTTCAGTAGCACGTTCACAGTTACAAGGCTAGTAAGTACATTCTAGAGCTGTGTGGCTCTGGACCTTGTGCTTTTTATCCACTGCAATAGAGAGCCTGAGGAGAGTGAACTTGGGCCTGGGGCAGGGATTAGAATGAGAAGGCTAGTGTGTAGAGTTCAGCATTAGCCTGAGCAGTTAGGGTTTGGTGTAAAAGACACTAGAGCTTCATAATCCACTGGGTTTGACAATTCATTGGCTATCAGGAGAGACGGATTAGTGGAAGATCACTCTAAGGATGGAGCCTGAATGATTCAGAGAGCAGACGTAAGTAAGTCAGGAATAGGCTCGGTATGAGGGGATAAGCAGACAGGCCGATAAATTGTGGAGGAGTGGCAAGATCCCGTATAGCTTTGGCTGCATAACTAGCTGTGTTACTACAGGCAAGTAATTTGACTTGGTTAGCTTGGTTTCAGTATGCTAAAGTATAAAGTGAGGATGTTGAATTAGATGGCCCCTAGGTTTCCTTCTAGTAATAAACATTTTGAGTCACTGAGGAGGAGAGGTAAGTTCTAGAAAACTGCAAAGAGAAAGAACCTAGAAAAGGCTTCCTGGGAGAAAGATTTCAGAAAAAGAATTAAACACAGGATTCTAAAAAGTATATTGCGATTCATCTGCCATATTCCTCTAAGCAAATAAAGATCAAAGAGGATATTTGTGTTTACAAGGTCAAAGTAAATGAAAGTCCATAATCAAAGGGCTGAATGCCCCTTTAGTGGCTCAGGGAAAGATCAGAAAATGCAGAGGAGAAAATCAGCAGAAAGAATGACTAACATGATAATGTGTTAGTTTCTGGTTCCAAAGAATAAGAAAAAATGGGAAATGAAGCAAGATGCAGAAGTACGAGGGCCAGAATCAAAGAGCATATAAATGAACAGGTCACTATGATTATGTGGGTTGCCTATTTGGGCAGGAAAAGAGGGTATCGATAACCCGTCAAATTACCTAGTAAAATTTGAAAGGAAAATGAACACTGATATTCCTGGGAAAAGACATAGAGGAATTAGTTTTAGGATTGTAAGAACATAAGTTTCTAAAGCTTTTACATTAAGCACAGAAGTGTATGTTTGGAAGCAAATGAAACGAGAATTATAATGAGAAACATAGCAGTTTTATAATCTGCCTCTGCTATAAAGTGTTAGAGAACAAGAATCCTGTTATTTTTTTAAAAACCTTTTTTAAAATTAATTAATTAATTTTTGGGGCTGCGTTGGGTCTTCGTTGCTGCGCGCCGGCTTTCTCTAGCTGCGGTGAGCGGGGGTTACTCTTCGTTGCGGTGTGCGGGCTTCTCATTGCGGTAGCTTCTCTTGTTGCGGAGCACGGGCTCTAGGTGAGCGGGCTTCAGTAGTTGCAGCACACGGGCTCAACAGTTGTGGCTCACGGGCTCTAGAGCACAGGCTCAGTGAGTTGTGGCACGCAGGCTCTAGAGCGCAGGCTCAGTAGTTGTGGTGCACAGGCTTAGTTGCTCCGTGGCATGTGGGATCTTCCCAGACCAGGGCTCGAACCCATGTTCCCTTCATTGGCAGGTGGATTCTTTTTTTTTTTTTTTTAATTTTTTATTGAGGCATAGTTGCTTTACAATGTTGTGTTAGTTTCTGCTGTACAGCAAAGTGAATCAGCTATATGTATACATATATCCCCTCTTTTTTGGATTCTTAATCACTGCGCCAGCAGGGAAGTCCCAAGAATCCTGTTATTTTAACATGTTTTGTTTATATGCTGCCAACATTGAACTTGACATGAAGGGAAGAACATCATTTCTGGTGATAGCATGTAGCATCAGGACATGTTCCCAGCATACATGATTCATTGTAAAGATCTCTAAGGAAAAGACAGACCTACATCACCTATCATGTTAAATCTGTTGTGAAATAATACCAAGAGCATAAAAATAAATCCTAGTTTCACGTACATGAATTAAAAACGATCTATTTGATTCATTCAACAAATACTCCGAGTTGGACATCAAGGAGCTTCCTTTCAATTATCATTTATTCTATTGGGTATAAATGCTATGTTTCTCAATACTGGACATGAAAAGAAAAGAAAGATTGTTAGAAAAATACAAATCAAATACACTTCTGAGAAAATGGGAAGCTATTAAAATTATGTCAATTAAATAGAAATCTACCTGTAGAGTATAAAATACTATGAATAGATCATCTTTTGTGACTCCATCTATCCTTACATTTCTAAAATTCTGTTTTGGAATAACTGCCCAAGTTCATTGTCTAAAATAGCTTTTCCTTTGATTCTTCAATGATCTTATGAAAATGAAAATATGTATAAAGAATTGCATAGAATTGATTAGACATGGATTAATATCTACCCCCAAACAGTTTGGGGCTATAAGAACAAGTTCTTTCAGAGAATGAAATTCTCTGAAATGAAAATTTTAGACTGATTTAAACATATTATTTTATATGCCAGTTTAGCATGATGAATAATGTATCACTGGATTTCTCCCTCTCTCTCTCCCTTCCGCCCTTATTCCTCCATTTCTTTCTTAACATACATAGGTAGAATGTTCTGTCCATCTCTCTCTCTCTCTCTCTGTCTCTGTCTCTCTTCCTCTCCCTCCCTCCCCCTTTCAAAGTAACTCCAAGGGAAGAAGTACTCAGGTGGTTATATGAAAAAGTCTAGGGTATGGAAAACTCAAGAGTTGTTTACCTAAACACAGCAATACACCAAAGTAATATAAAAAAATTAAGGCTTACATATATGATATTTCAATTTTTCAGGCCTTATATGTGAATTAATTTGGAAGAAAAGCCTTTTATACATTCTAGACTTTCTGTGTTTTCTAGCTACAATCTTCATTTGCAACTCTGACATGGCAAACTGCTGTTTTCTACATTTCATTTATGTGGGTGCGTGCTGCATACCAATATGTATTTCCTCTCTTTACAACCATCTACTACGAGGACGCATTTCTTTATTAGTCAATATATATTCTGTAGGTTACATTCTGCAAATGTGAACAGGGACAAAATGCAATGATATACTCCATAGCAATGCACAGATGTCTTAAAGAGATTTGTAGAAATCAGTCACCAGGAGGCTGAATGTCTAAGAATTGTAAAATGCATTTGGATGGACAAGTAAGAAAACAGGTTTAAAAAAGTAGTAAAATTTGTAATTTGTGATTTCCTTACGACCAGGGGATGAAGTCAAAGAATAACTGTAGTAAGCGATTTACATTTAAATACAGAAAATGCAAAAGACATCATGTATATAGGACGAGAGGAGATATGGATGTAAAGAAGAACAAGGAGGGAGAATTCTAATGAATGATCTTCAGATGAAAAGAATCAACGAAAAAAATCCAGCTGTGGTAAAATGTTTTCAAATTGCCATTTATTCAATTGGTGCATGGAATAGGTATTTCTCAGTGCAGAAGGTGCAAACAGAAAATTATTATGAAACAGAGCAGGATTCTTGGCAAAACACCAATGAAATATACTTTTCAATAGTAAGGAGAAAGGAGGGTGTGAAATAATGTCAATTAGAGAGAAATACCTGCTCCTGGAGACTCTCAGCACTATTCCTGGAAGAATAACCACCTCGCTTAGAAACCCTGAGAGTTCTGGGAAACAATGACCACAGAAACAAGACTTATTGGTTTAACTGAACACTTCGGTTGTGCCTAAGAAACATGCAATGATTACAGTTATATCATAAGACAAGAAAAATATGTACATGCAGGAGTGATATTGAAAATGTCATATATAATCATTAGTATGGAATGGACACAGAACAATCAGGTACAAGCAATGACCAATCAGAACAAAATCAGAAGGTTTAAAATGAAAAGGCAGGAGTGTACTAGTATATATTGGCTGAATATCACTGCCTCGGGGCAATGACTAATAAATTCATAAGAGAATTTTCAATGCATATTTCTGAACACCTCATTGCCCTTTTAGTAGAATTTTAATTTCCAGAAAAATCTAAAACAGTAGAAATAAATGGTGCAAAAATCTCAACTTTTAAAGATTCACCTTCATAGGACATTTGCCAAACCTTTTACTGATAATCATCTGTAATTGACAAGACATAAGAAACTACGTTGCCTCAAATTCCTAAGAACTACAAAATACTTCGAAAGTAGAAAAAATTCTAACACTACAAAACTTGTCCCCAAATCAATTGCTTGGCCAAAATCCAGAACAGCAAATTAACAGCAATAATGGATGTAAACAGGTTTCCACCCATGGATTTAAGTGCCCTTTTGAAACGATTTTTGAAAAGTTAAGAGACCACAAGGGCAAACTGTATGCTAAAAGCAGTCTGTGAAGATTTCCTAAGGACTCTGCAATCATTCTATACAAGTTCTAAAAGTATTATTCAGAACTCAAAGTTCCAATAATAGATGTTATGCTTTGAACAGAATTAAAGCAAAAACACAAGAGGGGAATGATGAAAGATATAGAGGGTCTATACCTAGGGAAGATTTAATGGCTAGAAGTTGTCATAAATTACAACACTAAAAAAAAATGTATGAATTTCAGCTTTCCAACTTACAAAAGATGTGAGATATAGCAAAACTATCATCAACATGAATTCTTGAGGCCTCAAACATGTTAATACCAAATTAGAGACTAATTAAGAACATAGATTATACCCATTCACTCAATAAAAATTTATTGAACATCTACTAAGTGCAAAGCCATGGAAAATACCAATGTTTTTCCAACACAGATCCTAATTTTAAGATATGTGTAGTGTATCTGAGGATAAAATACAAATAGGAAATTAATAAATGTTAAAATGAGAATTTGTTACTTTTCATCTGGAAGAACTGGGGAAGGCTCCATGATAAAGTGCATCTTTTTATTTTCTCCAGTTTTATTGAAGTATACCTGACATTAAAAATGTATATACTTAGGGTGTACGACTTAATGTTTTAATATACCTGTACACTGTAAAATGATCACCACTACCTAACTAATCAACATATCTGTCATCTCACATAATTACTTTTTTTTTTTTTTGGAGTAGGGTCTTGACACACAGGGTTTATTGAATTGGTGTTCCAGGTGGAAGAAATAATACTAATACCAATAGTAATGATAATGATAGATAACACATTGTTTTTGACACCCCAAGGATCTCTGTTTATGAATTAAGCAATTTTAATCCTCCAGAAGCTCATGAAGCCAATTTTTATTAATTGCATTTTACAGATAAGGAAACTGAGGCACAGAAAGGCTCCAAGGTTAAATACCTATCAAAGGAGTAGATTGGGATTAGAACTTGATCTGTCTGATCACAGAGCCTCAGTTCCTAGACAGCCTCTTCATAACAGAGCAAGGGCAGAGGTGGGTGGTGGGTAGAGTTTAGTAGGAATGTGGTTGGTGAAAGACTAGAGTGGTAGTTAGGCCAGAACCGTGGCTTGGGGCCTACTCATTGTATTTAGGAAGGTTCATTTGAGGTACCCTCATCCAAAGCATGTTTATATGGACAAGCTTTACTCCAACGTTTCATTAATAACATAAACACTAAGAGAATATAGTACTATCATCACAGAATTCCATATATGTTATCATCATCAATAACACAGTACTTGGAAGTCCTAAAACTGCTAATGAGATTAAAAGTTATCTTTTGAATAGCATGGACATAACAGAAATGTTTTAAAGTTTCAACATTTCAACTACATCTTACTTGTGATACTTATTTTTTTATTACTACTCAATGCACAGCTCAAGCCTTTTAGAGTATCATTTTATTGAACTTAAGAGTAGATTTGCCATTAGTTCCATGACCCCTGTTTTTCTCCTCTGGCCTTTATTTCTTATGCACAAAATATTTAACCTGAAGATAGACCAGACAGAAATTTATTAAATTTTAAAACAGCATAAAACTAGACATAATGAAACAAGTGCTAAAAAAAAAAAAGAGACACGCAAGAGGGAGGAGATATGGGGATATACGTATATGTATAGCTGATTCACTTTGTTATAAAGCAGAAACTAACATATCATTGTAAAGCAATTATACTCCAAAAAAGATTTAAAAAAGATAAAGTTCTTAAACCATTTTCAAAGTGGCATGTATCTTTTTGTTGTTGTTAAAATTTGTTTATTGTGGTCAAATATACATAAAATTTACTTTTTAAACCATTCTCAGTGTACAACTTAGTGAAATTAAGTTCATTCACATCGTTGTGCAGCCATCACCATTATCTTAGCTCCAGGACTTTGTCATCATCCCAAATTGAAACTCCTTACCCATCGAACAATAACTCCCCATTAGCCTCTCTCCCAGCCTCTGGCAACCTCTGTTCTTAAAGTGGCATGTATCTTTAACCTTTAATGTAAAGAACATGATTATAGAAAAGTATTGAAATTATAACTGACTCATGTCATGCTTTTATTGTGAATTTCAACCTTGCACACTCTCCTATGACCCCCAAATGCACACACATCACTCTTTACTATAGAACTCAGCACCAGTAGATATAATGTAAATGGTTACTGAGAAGCAGAGTTTGCTGCATTCTGTTTCTAGCGAGCCACAGAGCTGCACAGTATTTAAGGAGTTGTTCATTATGTAATAGGAACTTTGTGCTTAGAACAGCTCCACAGGGAGAAGCAATATAGCCAGATGTAAAAATTTTCTTGTTTCACAATGCAGAAGTTGAATTTTTGCAGTATAATTTTTCTCATACTATCGTATTTTTACATGTTGGATAAGAGTTCCCACAAATTCTAGATTGTGCATCTTGGCCTCTTGCCATCTTTATTCTGCCCTGTTCCCTTCTCATGGTTGGAATGGAACAGAGGAAGGACTGGCCTCTGTGGCCTTGTTCTGATTTTGACTTACATTACATTTTGAAAGTTTAGAGTAATAGGGGCCATATAACAATATGAATCAACCAATAATTCTATAAATTTTTCTATGTAAGGGTATAGGTGCTTTAAATGCAAAATGAGAAACACAGCATTACCAGGGAAGGAGAAAATGCTCCATTAACTTACAAATTCATTCTTCCTAACTTATAATGCTTGTTCACCTCCCTGTAGTCAAGAAACTTCCCTATTTACAACCTCCCATAGATAGCAATAAAGCTCCCAGGCCCAGCAGAAGTATAGCAATGAAGAATGCCACCAACAGAGGACATCTGTATTTATTGTAGTCTAGCCACCATTATGTTTTCTTAGCCTGTGGTGTGTTTTGTTTGCACATTTCTGTAATGTTTTATAAACCTTATTACTAACACCACTATGTTCTAAAGGAGAAAACAGTGAATGCTGCTTTAAGAAAAGACACATGATTACTATGGCAACAAAAGAGAAACTTGGCTTTTTGTAGAAAGATGTACATTGTATACATTGGTCACCTGTGTATGCCATTTTGGACTTGGAAAGAAATGAACTTCCTTGAGAACCAATTCTGTTTGTAGATTGAAGAGATTCTTTATTGTCTATAAATTGCAGGATCTTAGACTCTTAAGAGTCTATAGGACCTTAAAGTTTATCTTGTTTATCTAGAGTAATTCCCTCTGAAACGTCTTGTGGCAAAGACTACTGATCGCCTCCAATATGTTTCCTCCCCTCTTCCATAGCAATAGAACCCATGATTTTTAGTTTGGTACATGGATGTGTGAAGTAAAGAATGTATTTCTTAGCTTCACACGCAGGTAGATATAATCATGTGACAAAGTTCTGGCTGAGGAACTATAAGTAGATACTTTATAATTGATGGCAGTTCCCGAGAGTTTTCCTTAAAACTATGATGGCACACGCCCTTTGTGCCTTCTGCCTTCTTCCATCTTGCTGGGGGCTGGAACCCAGATGTGATGGCTGGAGTAGAAGCAGACATATTGGGCCATGTAGTGACAGTGAGAATTGAGGCCAGCATGGCAGCAGAAAACAAGATAAAAAGGGACTGAGGACTTTGTGAAGCAGAAGAGCCTAACAAGCCCTGACCTACCTACTTCTGAACTTTTACATGACAGAGAAATACATTTGTTTCTATATTGTTTACGCTATTGTTACAGTGCTTTGCATCCCTGTGAACTGTAACTGAGCAATGTAGAAGTCCTATTAGCTGATCAGCCAGACTGAAAAATGATGGAAATTAGTGAAGCCGCCCATGTCACTTAGCAACAACTCTAAGGTTTAGGTTTGCCTTCCTCACACTGAGCCCCCTGTAACACTTGCCCGTGGTTCCCTTCCACAGTCTTGCTTGAGTGTACTGTCTCCTTTACCCACCCTCCCCAAATGCATGAAGAAGCTGCCCAGTATTTTCAAGTTGTCTTCTTACTGAACGTTCTATATTCTTTCAAATATTCCTCATATAACGATCTCTACACCCTTCACAATCTGGACTGCCCTACTACAGAAGTATTATCATCTGTCAGTGTCCCTGTTAAATGTGCAGCTCACAAGTCAATACGATGCCACAGATGTGATTTAACGAGGCACGAGTATACTGAAACAGTTGTTAATTGCATTAATGCAATCTAGTACTGTATTGCCTTTTATAGCAAACCACAACAGATCACACTGGAGATTAATACTGAGGCTGTGGTTACCTAATATCCCAATCTGTTTTCATACTGTTAAAAATAAGACGACAGGCCCCAAATGGAGTCTCTGAAGCTAAGGCCCCCATCACCAAACCGAGACTCAATCACAGTTTCGGCTCTCCCAGAAATGGAATCCTTAGTCAATCAGGAACCGCCTGATCAGCACTAGTTAGATAATCTGGCTGATAGACCCCTGCCATCCCCTAAAGGAAAGTAACCTTGCAATAATCGATCTGCTTTTTGCCTAGAATAACTTCCTTGTTCCTGTTCCTTTCTGCCTATAAAAGTCTTTCATTTTGTACAGTTCCTCAGAGCTCCTTTCTATCTGCTAGACTGGATGTTGTCCAATTCATGAATCACTGAATAAAACCAATGAGATCTTTAAAATTTATTCAGTTAAATTTTGTTTTTTTAACAATATAAACTGCCAGGAAGTCACATGTTTCTTAGTCTATATTTGTACACGGGATTTAAAAAATCTTAACAGCGGGACATTTTACTTACTCTTGTTAAATTTTGTTATTTTTTTTTTTGTAATTTGGGTCCAGCATCCTAATCTATTGTAATCTTATTTGAATCTTGATTTTGGTCTTTCAGTGTGTTAACTCTCATTTCACCTTTGCATCATTTGAAAAGTTAATAACTACACATGTTCTATGTTCTTATTTAGAGCATTACTGAAAATCTGGGTTACGTACAGGCAGGGAGGCTGCCTATGGTTGTGCAGGTTGTACACTGCACAACTTTTAGGGGGCACCATTTATGTAGAAGGGATGGGGAGTCAGGCAATGCAGAAGAACTGAATCCAGTTTGTGGTGAACCCGCTGAAAACCTCTGAGATCAACAGTTTTAAGACAATACTCTTCCTTAGGCCTGGCGATTGAAACACCTCTAAACCTACCTAACTGTACTTCTATCAGTGTGTAATTACTCATGTTATTTAAGAAGATATTGCAGGGATCCATGTCAAATGCATTGCTAAAATTCAGATACACTACTGCAGCATAACACTGCTAAAAAAAAAAAAAAAGGAAGCTAGCAAAGTAAAAAAAAAAAATCCACAATACTGAGAAGAAAACTTTACAACATGACTCTAGTGACTATCAAAGTCTAAAGTACAGGAAAAGAAATATTTGCTCGAAGTTTCAAAATATGGTTTCTCCTAGATTTATAGCTCTTTAAATAAAAGTGACAAGCTAAATTAATGTTTTTAAAAAACTTGAAACTATAGGGGAAAAAATTCAACAAAGTGCCAAGTGGTGGACATCTAGCTAAATAATAAAAAAGTACTTACACTGATGCTTTGTTATTTAAAATCCTTTTCCCTCAAAGAGTGAGAGTGATAAATCATAAGGACTATCCCAATACATTTTCAATTAAATGACTAAATTAATGTAGAGACATTTAATTAAAGTTCCACTAGTTTTTCCAAATGCTGTTAATTATGCCTCTATCTAAAATTAAATCTCTCCCCAGACCCTTTTACATTTCTTCTGCTCATCTGATACAGATATAATTAAAATGCTGCAAGTTCACCTAAATGCATCCAAATATTATAAAAGAAAATATGAAAAGCTGGAGTTTCAGTAACTATTTAAGAAGCTGGTGTTTTAATGGGATTTCTACAATCCTTAGGGAAAACCAATAGATGCTAAGTATGCATACACACACACACACACACACACACACACACACACACACACACACAACCTATCTCAAAGTTCCTCGGAAAATAAATGTCTCTCTTTATATCTAAGGCTCTTCAGTGAATACCACAGACAAATATAGTTTCAAAGGTTTTCTACCAGCAAAAGATAAGAATTTTTTGAGGCTCTGGGTAATGAATTTCAGGAACAAGGTGTACTCCAGTTATAACCGCTCTGTGCTACCGTTTTCTAAACAATACAGGTTTCCTAATGGCATCTCTGAAAGGCACTCTTTTTAAGAGAGACAATTCAGAAGTCAGGCTTCCTGGTATTGGGACCAAACTCTGTGGTAGAAGAAAGCTAACCCAGACAATCCTAGTTGGGTTCCCTCTGCAAGTTATTCTCCAGTGGCTAAGAACGTTCATCCTAACTCCCAAATTTGTTTTATTATGCATATGCAAGATGAAAACACACTGATCAAAACTGGTCTACCAACAGCAGACTGCTCTTATTTCCTTTCTCTCAGAATCTTATTTGATTCTGGCAGTTGTCATTTTAATCGCTCTGCAAGGGATAGTATTCAGCCATCTGAAAAGAACATGTTCTCTATTTACCCCAATCTGTCCCCCAGACCCCTGAACGTTCATTATGCAAATGTTTCTTTAAGAACCAAGGATTCTTATGGAGTCAAGAGGTGAGCTGGGTGCAGGCTGGAGTCTTTTGGAAGTGTTTGATCTCTTCTCCCAAATTCCTTCTGAAATTGAGGGTGGTTATCAGTTAGATCCCTTCAACTATAACTTGCTTAATAAAATAATATCCTGTAACCAGCCTTCACTGACCAAGCTTGCTTTAATTATTCTTGTAAATTGCATACTCTGCAAGCTTCACAAAGCTTAGACAGTATATCACAAGACTCCTTAACTGTCCCCTATAGATAACACCTCTGACGTCTGGGTCGCTCTAGTAATGGTTGCTTAAATTGTTTTTCAGGAACATGCAGGTAGTCTTGCCAGTTCAAACCAGTCAACGCCAGCGACCATTCAACTGGGCCTGCTCAAGTGTCCGATGGATGACTTTTTGACATCAGGAGGCCAGAAACTCCACCCTCAGATCATGCTTACCCCACCATCTTCTGAACATGCATCCCATGAAGAAGCATGTAACTCACATACACCTGCACAGAACACCAATTACTCCTCTTTTTTCTTGCCTCCAATCACCATTCCTCCTACCTCAGACCACCCTGCTTCTTTATTCTATAAATATCCCAAGCCCCTCGCCGCTGGGGAGGTGGATCTGAGACTTGCTCTTCCGACTTCTCACTTGGCTGCCTTTTGAATAAATCTTTTCTCTGCTGCTAACCTTGGCATCTCAGAGTTTGCCTTGCTGCGCGTTGGGCAACACCTTTAGTCCTAGTCCGGAGACTGGCAAGTTGGGAGGAGACTTTTTCTAACTCACCATTATAACCAAAATCTGGGTCTCAGAATTATGATTTAGGGAAAGTCTCCTACAGATACATCTAATTTCCCAATATCCCTTCCTATTCCTGGTTTTGCGTTGCATATAGCCACCCTCCTTCCATTCCTTTACTGCAAAGGTTCTCAGACCTGACTGCACTTCGTTATTGCTTGGGGAGCTTTAACAAATACTGATGCTTGGAGTCACCCCCGACTCCCCACACTAACTGACTTGCTCTGGGTGCAGCCCGGGCATCAAGATTTTTCCAAGCTCCCCAGACGACTCTAGTGTGTAGCCTGTGCTTTACGCCTGTCAGGGTGCTAAAGCAACCTGATAATAAAGGTTTATTCACTGATCAATTAAGGGGGTTACCACATCTCAAAGGGATGTTCTGCATGCTTAAAGGACCACTATTAGAATTGAAGTTAAATGGTGGTGTTACAACGTCTGTAATTAATTTTAAATACTTCGACATAGATAGTATGACATTTTGTCTATGCGGTTAGTGCAAGCTTAAACTATAGAGGCAACTGGTTACTTTAATCAAGAATTTACACCCCAGCAGAGTGCAACCCTCATCACAGGTAAAAGGTTGAAGCCCAAAGACTGTGACTACTGTACATCTCTATGAATCTCAGTGGTCTCTGTAATGCACATATCAATGTCACAAATGTGTGTGTGCTGTAATGAAAGCTCCTTATGGGCTCTGAAGGGGAAGAGAATATGCCACCCCAAAACATGCCTCTTCGGCATAGGGATTGTTTTGAGCGTTTTTTTTTTTTTTTTTTTGGATAAACTCCCATAACTGGCCTCCCCCACTCCCCACATCTTCCTTAGTCTTGAGCTGAAGATGGTATTTAAGGGGGTGGCTTGGGCCATTTTGGTGAGTTGCTCAGTTTTCCTGGGTTTCTCCCATGTATACAGGGAAGAACACATGTCATTAGACTTCTGTTTGTTTTTCTCCTGTTAATGTATCTTTTATTACAGGAGGTTCTCAGCCAAGAACCTAGAAGGGTAGAAGGAAAATTCTTTCTCCTCTCCCACATCTACCTCAAACTTTTCTGTGACTCTCCGTTATTTACCAAAAAGAAGCTAAGACTCATGCAGGACCAGATTGATTTAGGTCAGTTCACGGCAGGTGGGATTTGAGGTACTGTGCCAGTAAAGAGTGGTAAATGGATAAATATTTGGGGTCAGGGAATCTCCTGTACAACTATTCAATACCTCTGGGTGATTTCCTAAACTCACTCCCCGTTTATAAGAGGGGACTTAGCAAGAATAGAGACTGAAATAAAGTGGTTTTGTTTTAAGCTTTCGACTAATAGTGCCCTACTTTCAGCTACTCTGTCATTGGAATGTTAATTTGTTCCAAGCAACATTAGAAATTAATGGGGTAAGTGCTGGGCAAGTGTAGGTGACTGGATAAAGGCTGCCTTCTTGAGTTAATGCCTGAGAACTCAACAAGCCTATAATTTCTCAAGTCCTGTTTCACTCCAAGTTTGAATGCAAAAGTACTAAGGACTGTAGTGGAAGGATATCTTCTCTACCTTAAACAATGCGGTAAACAATAGTTCCTGATAGTACTACAACATAACTATCTATAGCTAATGAATACAGCAAATATATTGTTACATCTTATGTTTCTACAGAGACCTCTAGGGAAAAAAGAGCCTGGCTTGCAAATACAGTATATTGTGTACATAGTGAGGTAATCACAATGCAGGGCAGTTAGCTTTAAGAGTAATGTACAGGGTGAGAGGGTGAGAATCACAAGAAGGGGGTTGTGTCATGTTTCAGAGAAGGTATTTAACTGCTCCAGGGCCATGTGACTCCGTGTGTACCGATAGCAAGAACTCCCTTCAGGGCTTTACTGGTTGAAAAATAAAAGGTTCCTCCACTTCTTATGTAATTGTTTTTATTGCGGTAAAATACACATAAAATTTGCCATCCTAACCATGTACAGTTCGGTGGTATTAAATATATTCATAACGTTGTGCAACCATTACCACTGCCCAACTCCTTAACTCTTTTCACTTTGTAAGACTGAAACTCCTTACCCATTGAACAATAACAACTTCCCCTAGTCCCTGGCAACCACCACTCTACTTTCTATCTCTATGATTTTGACTACTCTAGGTAACTCATATACGTGGAATTATACTGTATTTGTCTTCTTGTGACTGGTTTATTTCATTTAGCATAATGTCCTCAAGTTTCATCCATGTTTGTAGCATATGTCAGAATTTCCTTCCTGTTTAAAGGATGGCTAACATCAAAGATCCAGAAAATAACAAGTGTTGATGAGCATGTGGAGAAATTTAAACTCTTGTGTGCTGTTGGTGGGAATGTAAAATGGTACAGTTGCTATGGAAAACAATATGGCAGATCATTAAATTAAAAACAGAATTACCGTATCATCCAGCAATTCCATTTCTGGGTATGTATCCAAAAGAATTAAAAGCATGGTCTTGAAGAGCTATTTCTATACCCTCATTCATTGCAGCATTATTCACAATAGCTAAAACCTGGAAGCAACCCAAGTGCTTGTGGACAGATGAATGGATAAGCAAAACGTAGTTTATACATGCAGAGGTTCTTATACTTACATGTCCCCATCTACATTTGTTGCCCCTCCTCTCTTTATTTACAAAAACATGAGAACTTCATCCACAAATGATTCCATTGAGATTTAACCCTTAGTTTATCCAAAGAGAAGTGTTGTAATGTGCCTCGAATATCAGGTGCAGGCCCTGTGCACACTTTTATGCAAAAGAGTCTATACGTCTTAGACCCTTAGCTCTCCTCCACTGAACGCAAGGCCTTCTGCCTTTAGTGATGACTGAGGTGGTATCAGTTATCAGCACTGACTTCTTTGCTAGACACTATTGGGGGAAGCATGTGATAAACAGGTCACGTGATCCTTACTGTCCCTGGAATTATGAGAACAATAGTTTTCAAACTTGGACCGTGACCTATAGTAAGAAATGCATTTATCACAGACACTCAGAATACGTTCTGCATGTACTGTGTGTGTGTGTGTGTGTGTGTGTGTGTGTGTGTGTGTCTAAAATATCACTTCCCGGGAAATCTTCCCAACCTACCAGACCAGGTCAGGTCCCTCCGTTATACTCTCTTAGCACTCCGTTTTTCTCCTTTCATTAAAACTGGAATGAACTAATTATGCAATAAAGATGTCGCACCCATCTCTCGTGCTGGATTCTAAGACTCCATGAGGGCAGGGACCTTCTTCCTGTATTACAGAACAGCAGTCCAGGGAGCAATGTTATATACACAAGAACTGCTTAATAAATACTCATGACCTTGTGAAAGGCATAAAGGTCTCACTATGGAGCAGATCCCTGGGTTCTCTACTCATTTTGAAATCTCAAGGTGGAACCCAAGTAAGTGTTGGCATGGCTTACAGAACAGCAGCACCAACACGGTGGCAGGGCCAAGAGGATGCACATGGGGGCGCAGAAGTGTGATGCGAGAGGGGGTTATGGTACTAATAGGCCCACCTTTTCCCCTTTTTTATTTTCTCAGAACTTGAAAATCTTTCTGGCTGGTATCCATTCATATTTACTGCCTCTCTCTTGCTTCCTCTTATTGCTTCCTTTATCCTGTCATAACCCAGTTAAGGTAGTTTTACTGATTTCCTTTCTAACTACCTTACTGTCTGCAAAAAATATCAAGACTTAAAAAAAACCTGGTATTTTCTAGAAGGTTGAATAAAATATACAATTGTTTTACTGCTTAATTTCTTTATGCTGCTTTGCTCGGTGAAAAAAATCAGGAAGTTATATGTTTGTTTTGGAAAATGGGGTCAATGAAGATAGGAAACTTACGAACTTTTTCTTGATTAACCACTAAGAGAAAGTTTTTCTACAGAATCTCAGAATCACATTTACATGCAAGGAGTTGGTCACTTTATTAGTAAGATGAATTAAACTGCATGTAGATGTCCAGAATCGATTAATGGGAAACCTGGAGCCAGAATCCAAGCTGCTTTTGTCTACTGCCTCTTTCTCAAGAGTAAACACCTTCAGCTCAATGACAAATAATGATTGTCAGGCAATGTTTATACCATTATCCCCTCAAGTAGGAAGCTGATCCAAAGCAAAACTCCCACCTGATATCAACGAGAAGTCTGGTTTTGGATCACCACACAGGATCTTAGCTTTAGAAAAGAACTGGTAAAAAAAAAAAAAATGCATGGGGTATGCAATGTTGATCATCATGCTCCAGCAAAGCAAGGTACTCCCAGGACGTGTGGTAACAAAGGCCTAGGCCGCCATGGTGCCTACGATCCTCATATCATAATCAGTGTTCACATGTAACATGTTCTATGACGCATAACAAAGTCAAGTTGTAAGTTGCTGATACATGCCTCTCTTGTGCCATGTAACTGCCACCATTAGGCATTTATGGCAGTGCCCTTGCCCTGCAGACATGCATATCCATCCGAGGCATACTGTCTAGCTATAACAGGAGTCCTATCTGGTTGCAGCCATCAACAGACTTCTCTTCGTTATGTCAACCTGAAATCAGTACCCTGCTTGCTTCCAGTACCACCTGAAATCCAAGGATTCAAACCAAGTTTCATCTCCACTGCCATTCCTCATGTTTGAAACACGGACCACAGTGCAATATTAAAACACGAATCCTGGAACTCTGTTAATGTTGTGACATAGGTGAGCAGGGGGCAATTATTACTATTCTGGCTGTTCAGAGGAGAAAGGTCATCATGCTAAGGAGCACAGAGTTGAGTTCCTATTTGGGGTTGCCTTTCAGGTCCCCTCCCCTTGCAGAGATCACGAAAAATACCCAGCTATTTCTCAGATGTTATATTTCCTTTCTCTTCCAAGAGGTTTTTCAGGTGAATACACAAAAATACTTTATAAAACCACAAACTAATAGAGGGTAAAATAAGCTTTGGAATGAAATAAGCAAATGAGGGATATAAAGACTAAATGTTACATTTTTAGTCCATGATTCCTGAAAAAAAAATGAGAGAACTTTATTTAAACATGGTTATCTTTTCTGGGTGAGTTTTATTAAAGAAGATCATAAAATAATGAAAATCATCTGTACTTTTAAAATCTATATCTGTACCAATTATTATATGCAGATATCAGTGTGTTTAGATAAACGGTTTCAAGTACAGCTAAATCTAAAGATCGCATCAGAAAAAGAGCCCCAAGCAGAATATATAAACAGATATTTCTCCAAAGAAGACATACAGATGGCCAAAAGGCACATGAAAAGATGCTCGACATTCTCTAATTGTTAGAGAAATGCAAATCAAAACTACAACGAGGTATCACCTCACACCGGTCAGAATGGCCACCATCAAAAAATCTACAAACAATAAATGCTGGAGAGGGTGTGGAGAAAAGGGAACCCTCCTACACCGTTGGTGGGAATGTAAGTTGATACAACCACTATCGAAAATAATAGGGAAGTCCCTTAAAAAACTAAAAATAGAGTTACCATATGATCCACAACCGCGCTCCTGGGCAGATATCCAGATAGGACAAAACAGTAAATCAAAAAGGTACATGCACCCCTGTGTTCATAGCAGCAATATTTACAATAGCCAGGACATGGAGGCAACCTAAGTGTCCATCGACAGAAGAACAGATAAAGAAGATGTGGTACATACACACAATGGAATATTACTCAAGCCATAAAAAAGAATGAAATAACACCATTTGCAGCAACATGAATGGACCTGGAGATTACCATACTAAGTGACCTAAGTTAGACAGAGAAAGACAAATATCATATGGTATCACTTATATGTAGACTCTAAAAAAACTATACAAATGAGCTTATTTATAAAACAGAAACAGACTCGCAGACTTCAAAAACTTATGGTTACCAAAGGGGGAAGTGTGGGTGGGAGGGATATATTAGGAGTTTGGGATGAACATATACACACTACTATACATAAAATAGATAATCAACAAGGACCTACTGTACAGCACAGGGAACTCTACTCAATATTCTGTAATAACCTATATGGGAAAAGAATCTGAAAAAGAATGGATATATGTACATGTGTAACTGATTCACTTTGCTGTGCACCTGAAACATACACAATATTGTAAATCAACTCTACTCCAGTACAAAATAAAAAATTAAATTTAAAAAAAGAGCCCCCAAATATGTTACTATTGCAAAATGGCAAAGTATGATATAAACAGGCATGTTTGGCTTTCAGATAAACAGCATAAATCTTTGAACAAGATATATCTTCGTTTTCCATAAGGAACAAACATGGTGTAGTGAAAAGAGCGTTGAGTTGGGTCTGAGTTCTGATCTTACTTTTAACAAATGAGAATATCGTGGCTAAGTCATCCAGAATCTATTTTCTAATTTATAAACTAAGGAGTTTGGCCTAGATAATCTCTAGTTTTTTCTGGCTTCAAAACCCCTTTGTTCTACACAGGAGGTGACAAAATATTTATCTTAAAGACTACAGACCTGTATAATAGGTTGGATTTTTACTTAAAGTGGCATGGACATATATACACTACCAAATGTAAAATAGATAGCTAATGGGAAGCAGCCGCAAAGCACAGGAAGATCAGCTCGGTGTTTTGTGACCACCTAGAGGGGTGGGATAGGGAGGGTGGGAGGGAGACGCGAGAGGGAGGGGATATGGGATATATGTATGTGTATAGCTGATTCACTTTGTTATAAAGCAGAAACTAACACACCATTGTAAAGCAAGTATACTCTAATAAAGATGTTAAAAAAAATTGTTATCAACCTTGAGAAATGTATAGCTGCGAATAATTTTAAATTCCTACTCTGTTTAATTCAAATTTAAGATGTTAAAATAAAGGAACACACACACAAATAAACCTGCAACAACACTGAAAAAAAAGCTGTGGAGATGGGGGTAAGGTGAGACTTCAAGAAATGTTTAAAATTTTACCTCTCCCTCATGCCATAGTTAATGTTGATAGCCAATGGCTAAATGGTAAAAATAAACGAGTTTTTGCTAATGTCACTTTAGGAAACTTTTACCTGTTCTTGTGTCTTGCCTTTTAAATATACAAATTAACATTTTAGAAAAATAGAAGAGCTCAGAATTAAAAGTGATAGGATAAAATACATATACTACCACATTTTCCTTCCACCAGTTGCTTTGAAAAGTATGTTTTGAATCAACAATATCACCTATTTCTGACACTTAGCTCTTTCCCCTCGTGAAATATACAACATAAACTTTGTCACAAATTGAAACTAATTAAGGGAAAACAAAAACATGGCTCCAAGACCTAAATTGTCATTAATTGAGAATCATCTCTATGTCTTGTTAGGTGGCTATAAAGATAGTTAGCATTATTAATCATGTACTATAATCTCTTTGGCTTCCCTAAGCAATGTAGTTTTACTTTTACTCGGATGATTATTTGAGTTACGTCTGATTCCTCCTTCAGACTGAAAGCTCCATGAAAGGAGAAATCACGATTCTTTTTTTTTTTTTAAGTTTAAAAAAAACTTTTTATTTTGAAATAACTAGATTCACAGGAAGCTGCAAAGAAACATACAGGGAAGTCCAGTGTACCATCCTCCCATCCTCCCCCAATGTTAACGTCTTACATGACTCTAGTACATTATTAAAACCAGGAATTTGACATTAGCATAATCATAGAATTTACTAAGATTTCACCAATTATATATTCACTCATTTATGTGGGAATGTGTGTATAGGTACCACCACAACCAAGATACTCAACTGTGCCATTACCACAAAGGAAACCACTACTCTTTTTGATCAGCATGTAACCCCCAGTATCTAGCACATCTCAAGAAACCTTGCATATTATTCACGTATTCTTTCACAAGTGCAAGGTTTCTTGAGAGTCAAGGAAACTGCCAGAGTAGGAAGAGGGATTAGGGATGGTGGATTTTTTCTTTTAGTTGAATTCATGCAAGGCAAAAGATGGTTTGTTATTTCTATTGTGTAGAACCTGCCGACTACTAAAAGGTTATGAGACTTTTCGTCTAAGCTTAAGGATAGGTCAAGGCTATAAGTGGCAGTTCCTGGACAATACACGAAGTAGGTAACTTTTATGTTTTGTTACTGCCGCTTTTAATGACACACAGACACGTATACTAACCCAGGCAAGACCCTTGCTGCAAAGGTATACGCATTTTTCTAGAAAAGGTCAAACTAAAATGAATTAACTGACTGGTACCATGTTATCATCTGTCTTCCATTTTCCACGAAGATGTATTCCACTTGCTTAGACTTTGGCAATTTAAAAATTCGTGATCTTAATGTCCTCGGAAATGTACAGATTTTATAGCTTAGATTTTAAGAGACACCATTACCCGACAGGGTAATGACAGTTTTATCTGCATTGGTGACTGGATTTGCTGTGATACTTAAATAATAGTCCAAATCAAATGATAATTTTTTTGAGAGGATGTCAGGAAAGGAGAAAGAAAAGAACAAAATACATAGCATTTAACTTGGTTTAAAAACACAACACATTGCAGCTTCCCATGGCTTCTTATTTTACTGGAAAAAAAAGTCCCTTAGCAATTCATCTTCCTTTGGGCGCATGAATGACATTTTACTGTGATGTAATTATAAGAAACAAAATCCCTCGGAGATGCTGCCTTAAAATATTTCTCTTTATAATGTTCTGAGCTCGACAAACCTTGGTAGAAAACAGAATACTCTTAATTATGAATAAATTAACTAAATTAGTAACATGAGATGGATATGCAATTAAGGGATTGTTAATTGAAACTGGAAACACAGCTGTATACAGCTTAGAGATGAATCATACCAGTAATGACGCAGATGTTTGTAAAATGTGATTATCTTTAGTGGAGACAGCACTGCATCTCCCAAGCCCATTCTCATATTGTGTCACTGAAATGGTTTTTAAACCCATGAACACCAGGAATCAGGATCTCAGGGATGGCAAATTAGGCTCCCTGGATATGGGAATTAGTGTTGTCTGAATGTCAGCAATTTGATTCTCCAGCTTTCAAAGAATGTAGATATGGAGCCAACAACAAACATCTGTTAGTTGCATGGTTCTCAAAAACGACAACAACCAAAAGTTGCTGGCAAACCAGTGCCTGCTTCCATCTGAGAAGACAGTAAACTAACGGCAAGCAGTCACACCCCGCTGTGTGAGTGTGACAAACTATAGAGAATGCAGCCCCAGGGCACAGTGCCAGAGACCCAATGCACACATGGTGAACGCACCCTCTGCCGGCGAAGGCTCTCAAAGGTCTTTTTTTCTATTTTCTAGGCAATCAACCCAGAAGGAAAAACAAAATCTTCGCAACTAAAGGAAGCAGGGGGAAAGTGCTGTCATTTATCTTGCTGAAGGTTTAAGTGTACTCAAATTATCAGTGATTCTACAGCACTTTGGAAACTTCCATTTTTTGCTTATCATGCACACTTTTGCCTCGCGTGCAACTGCCATCTGCCCCAGGGAAGGGCAGTGCCCCGATGGATCTGGGTTTTAATGGAGTTGCATGGTCTTTGCCCAGGCTTCTCGTGGACAAGGTCAGGGCGAGGGGCTAGATACTACGTCCTGACCATAACTTAATGATTATGGAATGGGGTGCCAGCTCAGCAGACTAAATTTCTCTGAAACTCAGTTTCTGGGTCTCTGGACACAAGCCTATGGCATTGAAACCAACAACCCTGTCAGGCCGGACGGGGCTTACAAATGTGGCAGACATCAGTTTCACTATGTGAAGGGCAAACTTACAACTAAATTGTGGGTGGAGAAAAAGAAGTAATAAACAGTTTTAGATACGGACCAACAGAAAATGTATTTGTCAGCTTAGCTTAGCTCCTCTTTCAAAGTTATCAATTCTCCTAACAAAAGCTAGTTCTTGAAAGGAAACAAAAATAAAACAGGAGATAGTCTTACATTAGTCACTACCTTCCACTATCAAAAGAATGCAGAAAACTTAGGAAATTTTCCTTATAATTCAGGAGAGACCTTTTATGCATTCTTTAATATAGTATTTGGATGATGTGAGCCCCAAATAAACAACTCAGCTTTTCACTTTACGCTGGCCGTGGGCATACCGGGCAGAGCTGAGTTATGTGTTTGTTAACCAAAAAATACACTTTTCCGAACGAATGAAGAGAGAGGTGCAAACATATAAAAAGATACACCACTCTACATTGTTTGCTGTCTATGTTGGATGCCTATAAATATGGAATTTGTTAAATTTTGGTCACGAAGCCTTTCTATCCTATGTGTTAGTCTCTACAAGTACAGGCTTTGCCTATAACTTCAGTACTGATTTGCTGTTATACAGGTTCCAACTTCTCTAAATTTCATTACCTGAAGGGACAGCTTGCAATTCCATACACAGGTATAATAAAAGCAAGATGACTACATGTATACAGTGAGCTTTGAAAGGGCACTTTTCCCTCAATATGCAGGGCCAAATTCTTCATGAGTCTACTAGCCTGCTGCAAATGGTGATAACAAAGGTAGTATCATATATTATTTACCAGCATTCGTATTAATATTTTCAACCTTGAACCTACCTATAATCATACTAGTATCAGAATCCATTTGTGACGTTCCCAGCTATTTGCCTGCCTAACAGCTCTTCACTTCTTATTCTTTGGTAAAGAATCTCCATTATGATCAGCTACTGAGCATCAGTGGACCCAGTGCCGGGGGAAAAATTAAAATTGGGTCTAATCCGATCACAGTAGTACCATTCCTTGTAGCCGGTGGCTCGTTTAAAGCAGGTACAGTGAGACCCAGTTCTGGCTGATACATAAGGGAAAATCTGCTAGGGAGCTTCTGGGAAATTCTTTCTTCTCCAGCACACACACACACCCCACATGAAGTTATCCTTGTACCTTATTCCTTTTCTGCCTTGAATATTGTTGTCTGAGGATATGTTGCTTGGCGCAGTGGGAAGCCGTCTTGGAATCATGGGGAGAAAGACAAGAGACTCCCAGAGAAGCTGAATTGCAGTCCTACTATAGCTCAGCTGCTGAATTAAACAGCCCCAGATCTGATGACCTTTGGACTGCTGGCTGTGTCAGGCCAGTGGTTCACAAAGTGTGGCTCCTGATCGCAGTAGTATCAGCATCACCTGGGAACTTAACTAGAAATGCAGAATCTCAGACCCTATTTACTCCAAACCTACTGAATCAGAAACCCCGTGTGAAGCCCATCAGCCTGTAGCTTAATAAGCCCTCCAGGTGATTCTGATGCATGCTAAAGTTTGGGAACCACTGTATTAGATTACCGGATGTCTCTATTTAAGATAGCATTTTCAAAACTTGCCAGGTTCCATTGGGGTTCATGTTTAAAACATAAATTCCCAAACCTATTGAATCAGATTTGCCAGGGGGCTTGGGAATTAGCAATGTAATCAAGAGGCCCCGGTGATTCTTGTGGCCGGAAAAGTTTGGGAAAAACAAATATAAGGCCCTTTAAGTCGGGCATTCTGTTATTGACTGCTGAAAGCATTCTAACCATCACACCATCTGCAATCCCCTGTGCTCCAGACCACATAGGTAAATAGACACTAGTTCTTGCCTTGGTGATTATATTGTGAACTCCTAGTTTGGAGAGCCTTTAAGTGAGGTTTACATTTCTGAGATGTTGGTTTCTATCTATCTATCTATCTATCTATCTATCTATCTATCTATCTAGGGCCGTGTCGGGTCTTCATTGCTGCGTGCTGGCTTTCTCTAGCTGCGATGAGCGGGGGCTACTCTTCGTTGCGGTGCGTAGGCCTCTCATTGCCTTGGCTTCTCTTATTGCAGAGCTCGGGCTCTAGGGCACACGGCTTCAGTAGTTGCAGCACACGGGCTCAGTAGTTGTGGCTGGCGGGCTCTAGAGCACAGGCTCAGTAGTTGTGGCACATGGGCTTAGCTGCTCTGCGGCATGTGGGATCTTCCCGGACCAGGGCTCAAACCTGTGTCTCCTGCATTGGCAGGCGGATTCTTAACCACTGCGCCACCAGGGAAGCCCCTGAGATGTTGGTTTCTTAACTGTCAACTTGAATTCCTGATCTTTTATATTCAGAACCTGTTTACTCTGACTCCCCACCGCAGCTCCAGTCTGAATTCCTAACCTCTTATACATTTTTGACCCCTGCTATCTGGTGGCCCCATCAACCCCACCAGGATTTCAGAACCCCTCTCAAGTAATTACAGGAGTAATCATGCATTCCTTAACTCTTAGACTACATTCTCAGAGGCCAGATTCCTACCTGCTGAACTTGAACCTGCTGATGCCCAGGAGACTGGCTTGAAAGCAGGGGCAATTAGTCTGTTACAAACTAAACATATATTTTCAAAGTCTGAAAACAAATTCTGCTCAACCAAAAAGAAATAATCTAGAACTCTAAAATATTTAACATTAAATGGTCTGGAATCATCAATGTTCTTTCAGGTTGAACGAATATTTTGCATTAAAAACTTTCTGTCCCTTGTTTACCTGGGCCAAATAAGCTAAAAAAGGTAAAAATCATGTTAGTGTAACAGAGTTTCCTTATGAGTGACAAATGTGAAAAGTCAAAAGGAGATTTGAACAAAATGTTTAATGATGTCTCCTTTCTCCTAATTACATACACTTCATTTACTTCGATTTTACTTGTTTCGCCTCTGCTACACTTCCCTACCCATACGTCCCACACCTCATTCATTCCAGACTCTAACAACCTTAGGTTATTTCAGATTTCCCTGAACCTCTAAACCTTTGCTTACGCTGTCCTGTCTTCCTAGAAAAGTCTTACATTTTTTTCTCTACCTTTTGAAATCCTACTCATTGTTCAAGTCTAAGCTCAAATATCATCCCTGGGGCAAAATTAATAGCTAACTGTCTCCAGGTTAATATCACTTTTTTCCCCCTCAAATCTCTAGCAGAGCCCTTATGGTACTGTTTGTAGTTCATCATTCTTGAAGGGGGCATGTGTCATGAACATCTTTGTCCCTACTGCCAAAGAGTCTGTCCAGCATAATGTAGTCACTTAAAAAATACTGAACTGAATTTCACGTAAAAGTGATTTTGGGATACAAGCATTAACCAAATAGTGACTTAATTTACTTGTTTATTTTTCAGGTTTTATATAATTCATTGCAAGTAAGAGGCAATAAATAATGTTTGGTTTTTGCTATGTGGTGGAGGTTCCAGCTTGAGTGGCATTGGTCCCAGCTTGCCTGAGAAATTCAGGTAAGTGTGGCAAATTCATGGGATGGGGACTTATGGGAACTGAGAGAAAGCTAAAGTTGTAACCAGTTCTGGAGTTACATATCCAGAAGTGTATTATAGTCATATTGGTGGCTCTCCAGATATCTGTTGCAGGGAGACCAGGAGGTCTCTTGGGAGAAGGACTAAGGAAAGAATACATTATAAACTAGGTACTTCACTCAGTAGGAGTGTCATGTTTTGAGAATGTCATGGTGTGTGCCACTTGGATTCATCCTCTGGTTCAGTCATGTCTGAGTCCTATGGCTGCAAATTAGGATGATCTGAAAGACCATGTGCCGGATGGAATGCTTTCTGCTGCAGGTAATAGAAAACCTAGCACAAAATGGCTTGAATAGGAGTGCAGAGGCAAGAGCAGAGGGCTGGGTAACTCAGAAGCACAATGGCATTATTAGGACTCAGGTTCTTCCCATCTTTCCACCCTGCCATCCTTAGGTGAACTCACCACACACTCACGAAAAGCTGCTCGAGTTCTGGTTCATTCGTTCATTCAGCAAATATTTACCATGCTAAGAACGGTTCTTAGGTGCCTTGGATACAGTAGCAAACAAAACAAACAAGATCCCTGGCTTCTTGAAGCTTGCCTTCTCATGGTGGGAGACAGACAATAAAAAAAAGCATACTAAATATGTTAATTCTGCAGTATATTATGAATGTTATGGAAAGAAGAAAAACAGGCCAGCTATTCCTATTGCTGAGAACCATACCACCCGAGAACTTAGTGGCTTTAAACAAACATTTATCACTATCTGCTCAGCTGGGTGTTTTTTGTTTGGGGTCTTTCATGTGTTTGCAGTCAGATGGCAGCTGGAGCAGGAGTCATCTGAAGGCTCGACTGAAATGGATGTCCCAGGCAATTTTTTTGCTCACATCTGGCGCCTCACATGGGATGGCTCCAACGGCTGGGGGCTGGCCAAGCATTTCTGTCTTTTCATGCAGCTTCTCCCTGTGGCTAGCTTAGAGATCCTCACAGCACAGTGACTTTATGGTAGTCAGACTTCTTTTATAGCAGCTCAGTTCCCCCAGAGTGAGTATTCCAAGTGACCAAGATAGAAGCTGCAAGCCTTCTTCTGATCTAGGCTTGGATCTTGCCATGTCACTTGTGCCTTTGATTTGTAATACAAGGCCAGCCCAGATTCAGTGTGGGAGGGGACTATACAAGGTATACTGGAGGCATGGTTCATGGTGGTGGTGGTGGCGGGACGTCTTTGTAGAAGAACTACCATGACAGGGTAAGGGGGATTGAATTGAGATGACTGGGAAGGGGGACGTAGGGCAGGTTGCTGCTTAAATAGGGTAGTTAATTTTCAAGGAGGTTTCTTTAAGAAGCTGAGATTTGAGCAAGACTGGAAGCAAGTGACAGAGTTACTTACTTAGATATCGGGGGGAAGAGCATTCCAGGTACAGGGAAGAAGTAGGCACAGCAGCCAAAAGAAAAAGAACGTCCATTTAGTTCCCTGGGTGAGGAGAACCTTTCTCAGATGCTCCGCTAGCAGACTTCCCTTTGTATCCTATTGCCAGAGATTGCATTAAATGCCCATGTCTGATGCTTGGCAAGGAGATGGGGAGCAGCAGATCACCGTGAAATAGCTCAGCACTGTCATTATTCATTCCCTGGGGCTGAGGCCTCCCCGTGTGAGCATGGTCATCTGGAGGAGGGTAGATCCTGAAGAAGCCAGGTCTCTGCCAGCAAGGGAGAAGGGTGTACGTGTATAGAACAGAGGGAGTAGGTTTGGGGAAATGGAAATAATAGTGTCTCCACCACACCCTGGAGATTCAACAATACTCCTTTGGGGCCTAACTGAGGACAACTTGTCCCACCTTCCTAGGGATAGATCCTAACTACCAACAGAGAACCCTCATGCTTGCTATAGGAGCAGAAAAGGCTGGAAAGGAAGCTGCAGTGACCAGGATCAGTATCTAATTTGCCCAGCAGGAAAGGGGCCACTACCCATGGAGAAGAAGAGGGTTTAAGAGTACACTCAGCAGACAGGCAGCAGGTAACATTCAGGAAGAGGAAAGGTAACTCTGAAAGGAAAATTCTATGTATTGCACAGAAATATACTGAGATACATGACGGATAATGGACTTAATGCAAAGAGGCTAACGTTAGAATTCCCAAGTGTAGCACCATAGCTCTAGCTCTGTGGATAACTTTATTGCCCCTAAAGTTTAAGTGTCTGAAGAGAAAACTATGCCTGAGAACTGGGGGTCCTGACTTGTTTGAAGCAATTCAAAATCTTTTTATATTTCCAAAGTGCCATGTATAGAGTGATCCACCCAAATGTGAGTTTTCTATGTTACAAAAAGAAAGTACATTAAGAGGCAATTCAGTAAATATTTGTTGATGGAAACAGAAGTGCATATTTAGAAAGACTAAGTCAAACTGAGATAATAAAGAAATGTAAGCTATAATTCAGAGGAAAGGCAGTGCCAAAAGCAGAGGGAAAAATCTGAAGTTCACGACTGTGCTCTCATACCTTCTTTTTCTTGCTAGTATAGGCAGCTGTTGTTAGACATCATCAATATTACATTAACCTGGAAATCTGTTCAGTTTTAACAAGGAGATGCAGACATGCTGCATCAGTTGAATGTAAGACAAATTAAAACAATTTTATTGCAAATATAAAAGAGCAAGTGTTACCATAACTAATCTTTGAAAGGACCTTTTCTTTTTAAGGATCAGAATAGTTTTTTCGCCCACACATCTAGAAAGAAATTTGGTTCAATTTTATTCGACATGTATTTAATGGGAACCCACTAGATGTGTAATACTATAAAATATCAGTAGATTCTAGAAAAGAAGAGTCCCTCTTTTTACAACGCAGCAGGGCAGAAAGGATTAAATTCTTATAGAGGAAGAACAAATGTATTAGAAAAGATACTGCATAATCAAGTTCAGAAAAGTGAAAAAGTTTAGAAAGGCTTCACAGAAATGAACTGCAGTTCTAATAATAAAACTTACATTTTCATAGTATTTAATAGTTTCTGAAGCACTTTCACAGTCTTTATCACATTGTTTCACATGGACCTTGCAAGACTGGTGGGATTTGGATAAGTAATTCCTTTTAAAAACGTTTTAGAATATAGAATATTTAAACTGAAGGATGTGTTTTTAGGAATAAAATGAAAGGATGTGAGAAGAATATAGAACATGTTTTTGGTTCTGGTTCCATTATTAACTAGCTGGGTGAACTGTGACATATCATGTGATGTCTGTAAAATCAAGGGTTGGATTTCTGGACTTCCAGAACTAAAATCCTCTGAACTGATGAGTAGTAACAACTTAAACAGGCCATCTTTCCTCAAATAAGACATGCATGGTAGTACATTGGTCATTAAATGATATAGCATTAAAAATAATTAAACAGAAGCTTTTAAAGAATGATTGCTGAAGTATAAAGAATATTAAAATATTCAGTAATTCAAAGTGGATATTTTTAAAGCAATGAAACACACTGACATATTCAGCTCTTTTAAAAGTAGATTTAGCAGCTGTACTATTGGCCAATTAATACTTGGAGCACCTTGTGCTTTGGCTTTAGGCCCTGGCCAGATTCTTTAGATATAGACTAAGGCTTGAGGCTTAGCCAACTTGATTGCAAAAGCTAGGCCCTAAATACAACTAGGCAAAGTATGATGGAAACAGTGCAAGGCAATCACTGCTATTGTGAAAGAAGAACAAAGTATGTGCAATGTTGGTAAGTGCCTAATAGCATCTCTGTGTCTGGAGGATTGCCCATTATCAACTAATTACGTGTTTTCCTCCAACATTCTTTGCGTATGATCTCCAAATCAAGGCAAAAAACCCAGTACTTCAAAAGCTATTTTAGGACCCCTGCTTCTGAACAAGATGGAGTAATAAGGACCAAATTTAACCTCTGTCTTGAAATAACCAAAACATGGACAAAATACATGTAACAATGGATTGTAAGACAATGGATATCAGACAAGGAAGCACAGTGACCCCTGAGAGATGGAAAACATAATGACGTGAGCCCTAGGGTAGTCCCAGATTACTACTTTGAGACTTTCCAGACCACAGCATGGGGAAGAAGAACCCAGGAGGATCCTGGCAGACTTCCTGAGTTGAAGGGATCGAACTGAGACTCTGAGAAGCCTAGGATAGCTAGAATTCATAGGACAGAAGCCCAGAGAGGAAAGAGCTGCACAGAGAGAGAACCCTAGAGATCTACAGAGGGTCTCCCTCAAGTATTTAGCTAAGTACTGATTAGCACATGTGTGAGGAAACTGTCAGGGGCTGGGGAAAAATCACCAGGAAGGATTAGAAATAACACCATCCAGCACTCATATATGGCAGGGAGCAATGCCTATTTCCTACCAATCATACTGGAGCCCTCAAGATTCACAGGGCATTGGGTAGAGTACAGAGAATGGTCTTGCCTCAGTAGTGGGGAATAATTAGCCCTAGACTGAGTGTTGACCTAATCCCACTTAATCTTAAAAGACCCCAAAGGATCAAACAGTAGCACACACTTTGGAAAGGGATAAATAGAAATATATTATAGAAAGTTTCTTATATGTGAAGTGGTCTAATTCCACTCAAAGATACACTGTGATAAGTTAAAGATGTATACTGTAAACCCTAAAGCAACCACTAAAATAACAAAACAGTTATAGCTAATATGTCAACATAGGAGATAATGGATTCATTAATTCCAATTAATCTAAACAAAGACAGAAAAAGAGGAACAAGCAAAGAACCCATGGGATGAAGCAAAAATAAGTAGCTTGATGATAGGTTTACACCTAACTATGTCAATAATCACATTAAATATAAACGGTTTAAATATTCCCCATTAAAAGAGATTGTCAGATTGGATTAAAAGAAAGCAAAATCCAATTATACGCTGCCTAGAAGAAATGCACATTAAATATAAAGATACAAATAGGCTAAAAGCAAACAAATGAAAAAAAGTTACACCATGCCAGCACTCATAACAAGAAAGCTGGAAGTTACATCATTAGACATTATGGAAATGCAAATTAAAACCACAGTGAGATACTACTACGTATCTATTGAAATGGCTAAAATATAAAAGATTGACCATATCAAAATTTAGAGAGAATATGAAAGAACTGTAACTCTCATCCATTGCTGGTGGGAATGTAAAATGGCACAGCTGCTTTGTGTTAACAGGTTAAACACACACCTACCATATAATCTAGCTGTCCCTCTCCTAGGCATTTACTCAAGAGAAATAAAAACATAAGTCCATTTAAAGACTTGTACATGAATGTTCATAGCAGCTTTACTTGTAATAGCCCCAAACTGGAAACAACCCAAAAGTCCACTAAAAGGTGAATGAATAAATAAACTGGAGTATTTTCATATAATGGAATACTAGTCAGCAACAAACAGGGATAAACTATTGATTCACGTAACAACCTGGACGAATCTCAAGATATGTATGGCGACTGAAAGAAATGAGACCAAAAAAGAGTGTATACTGTATATCCTATTTATATCAAACTAGAAAATGAAAGTTCATCCACATTTTCTACAAATTCATTGCAGTGTTATTTATAATAGCCAAGACATGGAGACAACCTAAGTGTCCACTGACAGATGAGTGGATAAAGAAAATGTACAATGAAATCTTGGCATTTGTGACAACATGGATGGACCTCGAGGGCATTACGTGTAAGTGAAATAACTCAGAAAGACGAATGCTGTGTTATCCCACTGATATGTGGAATCTAAAACAAATAAAACAAAACAAAAAAATGAACTCATAGATACAGAGAAAAGATGGGTGGTTTCCACAGGCAGAGGTGGGTGGGTGAAACGGGTGAAGGGCATCAAAAGGTACAAACTTTCAGTTGTAAAATAAATTACGTTACAGGGATGTAATGTACAGCATGACGACTACAGTTAATAATACTTTACTGCAATCTACTAGAGAATGGACTTGAGGATACGGGGAGGGGGAAGGGTAAGCTGGGACAAAGTGAGAGAGTGGCATGGACATATATACACTACCAAACGTAAAATAGATAGCTAGTGGGAAGCAGCCGCATAGCACAGGGAGATCAGCTCGGTGCTTTGTGACCACCTAGAGGGGTGGGATAGGGAGGATGGGAGGGAGGGAGACGCAAGAGGGAAGAGATATGGGGACATATGTATATGTATAACTGATTCACTGTTATAAAGCAGAAACTGACACACCCTTGTAAAGCAATTATACTCTAATAAAGATGTTAAAAAAAAAAGGTTACTGCAAAAAAAACAAAAAAACAAAAAAAAGAAGTGACCAAAAGAATGTGTATTAAGAGCCTAAGAGCCATATTGTAACGGAAAAGAATCTGAAAAAGAATAGATATATATGTATGTATAACTGAATCACTTTGCTGTGCACTTGTAACTAATGCAACATTGTAAGTCAACTATACTTCAGTTTAAAAAAAAAAAAGAATCTCTAGGAGGGAAAGAAAAAGATACAGTTAAAAAAAAAAAAAAAAAAAGAGCCAGATCAAAAGCAGGAGGATGGTGGAAATGTTTCAGGCCGAGGGAGCACGGGCAGGAAGAAGTCTCTAATGGACAAGGAAGCTGGGGGTGTGAGACTGGCCAGGGAGGAAGGGCCCGAACCTGCCGGGGACTTATAAGCAGGGTTAGGGGATCGAACTTTGTCCTAAGGCAAGGGAAAGCCATTAGAAAGCTTTAAGAGGCAGGGAGGTAATGACAGTCAGATGTGCTTTCTCAGAGACAATTCTGCATAGAACAACGTCTACGCTCTGATGCTGTGTATGTAAGAAGAAAATGTGTGTGGGGGGAGGGACGGGGTATGTTACGTAGGCATGTAAATGCATTAACAAGACTGGAAGGATAACAGGCCAAACTGAGTGGGGAGTGTGTGTGTTTGACAAGGGAAAGTGGGGTGCAGGTAGATGGTCAGGCTAAGAAAAACTTTCAAGGTTTATTCTATACACTTAGGTATTATGTGAGTCTTTAAAAAAACATTCTTATTGGGGTATGGTTTACATACAGTGAAATGCACAAGTTTTATTGTACAGTTTGATGGGTTACGGAAAATATGTAACCTTGTAACTTGTATCAAGATATAGAATATTTCCATCATCCCAGAAAGTTCTCTCATGCCCATTCCTGGTCGTCTCTCCTTGTACCTTCCAGGGACAACTACCATTTTGATTTATTTCACCATAGATTAGTTTTGCCTGTTCTAGAACTTCTTGTAAATGGTACCATAGAGTATCTATCTTTTTGGGTCCAGCTTATTTGCACAACACGTTTTTGGTATTCATCCATGTTGTTACACACATTCATAGTTTGCTCTTTTTAATTCCTTCCATCACCTAGTAGTAATGGATTATATGAATATACCAAATAGGTTTATTCACTCACCTATTCATGGATTGGGTTGTTTCCGGTTTGAGGCTATTGTGAATAAAGCTTCCATGAACATTTTTGCGCACACACACAAAAAAATACTGTACTGCATATTTGGAAGATGCTAAAAGAGTTTACTTTAGAAGTTCTCATCACAAGAAAAAAGATTTTGTAACTAGGTATGGTGATGAATGTTAACTAGACAAATTGTGGTGATCATTTCACAATAGACACAAATATCAAATCACTGTGTCACACACTTGAAATGAGTATAATTATATGTCAATTATACCTAAAAAAAATTATACCTAAATTAAAATAAAGCAGGGAGAGGAAGAAAAGCTATTTTATCTCATATTCCTCCAAAGGTAATATTAAGTATATTCCATGTCATCAGAGCAGACAGATCATTAATTGTTGATAAGGGTCTAAGATATGAGTAAACCATGTTCACCACAGAGTAAAGGATGCACATTTAATTTTTGATCAATTATTTTTCTTTTTGGAATTTTTGAAAATTATTTAAGCATTGGTAAACTTTATACATCCACAGATCTGGACATGAATACTGTTTCTTCAGAAATAATAGTTTTGTTTCCTAATATACCCCCTGTGGTATAGTTTCCCACTTATTTTAGTTTTCAACAACATTTCTGCTTAATTTCATGCTTTCAGCGATTCAAGAACTATTTATTGAATGCCTACTATGTAAAAGATACTGCCAAGTATCAGTAGATATGGTAGTTAGGGCCCCTGCCGCCTTCATGGAGCTGACATTCAAAGTGGTGCAGATAAACTTTCAATAAACAAACACATAGCTATAGATTTTCGTTAAGTGCCGCGAAGCAAGCAAACAGGATGCTGTCTGTGATAGAGAATGATAGGAAATTCTCTTTTGATGTGACTTAATTATATATTAACTCTGCAGTCCATTACTTCAAATGATTTCTAGTTATTAAATTTACATACTGGAATTTTACTACTCTGTTTGTTAGTCCCAAGCTTCAGGCTTTTATTTAGAATAAAAGCTACAGATGAATAGAAAAGTCACTTAGCTAACTTGTCTTCATCCTTTAGGTTTCAGTTGGAAGGCCACTTTCTCTGCATCTTCTCTCATAACACTTACCACAATTTGTAATTATTATATGGGAATTTTTAAACTGTCTGTCTTCCCAAGAAACTATAACCCCCATTAGGGCAGAGAGTGCTTAGTGTTTCCATGACTGCATCCCTACTATATAGCACAGAGTCTGGCAGAGGGTAGGGACCAGAAAAAATATTTATTAAATGGAAAATATTGATTGAATGAAGGAGTATTTCTGCACACTTCAGGAAGATTTTGATGATTAATTCCTCCTGGTTCTACAGATGAGATTCTCCTTTTGAATCTGTGAATGATTCAGACTCGGTTCTAAACAGGCTATTCCTGAGAGTGTGGTCTGAGATTCATATACTCATCCTACTTTAAATCTGCATTTCCTAAACTCTTAATGCAGGTGATCCCTGACAAATGAGTAAATGTAAGGAGAAAGTTATACTTTTTGCTTAAAGGTTTGAACTGTAAACGAAGAGGACATACTGTCATGTCTATCTAACTTTATAGCAAAGAAGTGGTACTGTATAGTCAGTCGTTCTGACAGACTCCACAGCCAGGCTGCCTGGGTTCAAACCCTGGCTCTCATTTACCAGCTATGTGACCTCAGGCCAGCCATCTAACCTTTTAGTTTCTCATTCTCCTCATCTGTAAAACGAGGATAAAAATAATATCTACCTCAAAGGGTGACTGTGAGGCTTAAAAGCATGAATACAGTACACGTAAACATGTTTAGAATAGTGAATGGCAGGCAGTAAATGCTGGATAAGTGCTCGTTATTCATTTCAGCAGTGCATAATACTCACTAAAAACAATTCTTCTCGAATTTATCTTGTGCGACTTCATTGGCCCAAAAAGTATGGCCCTGTATAAAAAAACCCTGTATTTCTAATCCTTTCTAATTTATCATATTTTCCAACCACAGCTCTGCCTCTGAAATGAATGAATATATTAACTGAAGGGAGAATTTATATCATAATGATCATTATTTTAAGGACATTATAGAATTTGTAAGAATAAAGAAATATTAAGACAACCTACAGTAATTTAAGATTCCCTTTGTGGTACTGACCTTTAAAAATAGCATTTGTGAATTTCATAAGCTGGTTTCCAGTCCTACTTACAGAGTTGGCTTTAACATCCAGCTTTTCATTTGGTCTGAAAGCGGGTTATTTCTAGAGGAATGCGGAGGGAAGGAGAAGAGGTGGAGTCTTTCTGGTGGAAATGTGAGAACAGCAGCTCTTTGAATGTTGTGCATGACGTAGCCTGGGAAATGTGAGCAGCTGCTGGCGGAGTGTTTCACACGCAGCGGGAGAGTGGGAAAAGCAAAGAAGCAAACCACCAGGGCAAACAAATGCAGAAGAATGGGTGGGGCCGGGTCAGGCTGCAGTGAAGGAGGGAGGTCAGGCAGGAGGAAGGTCAGGCTGGAGGGAGAAGGACACTTAGAAGAATAAAGAATAAAGCAGTGAGAATTCTGAGGAAAGGGCAAATGTCAGTTGCACAATACGGGAGAAGGAAAAGGGGCATTAAGGCAATTTTAAGTACTCATAATTATATGCGTATTTCTGAAAAGAAATTAGAGAGATCAAGAGGCTAAAAGAAATACATACATACATAAAACTGCTGTTTAAACACATTTAACAGGAACACATTACATCTTTAAAAACAATAATAAAACTATTATATGTATTGCCATAGTAGCTGGCTTCAGAACTAGCAAAAAGTGTTCCTGATGAAAACAAACCAGAAAGAAAGTAGTACAGAAAGATCAAGCATTCAGGTAACCAAACTAATACTTCATAATGATTTTGGTTCACTTTATAAACTCTCTAAGAAAAATTAATATGCCTTTCATTCTAACTCATAAACATATCTTTGACTCCTACTGACTCCATTCTCATTTTGTACCTCATAAATTTTTTTTGGTCACACTCCCTACATCATTCATTTTTCTCCCTGTAATCCCACACATCCTGATGCCTTCAAAGAAAAAAATAAAGTATGCCCTTGAAAACTAGATTATTCTTCTTTGGGGTGAGGAGGTTGGACTCTGGAACATCTGATCTACGTTACTTTCAAGGGTACCTGGGCAACTTCAGTATCATTCCTCTTGAATAAAGTACAATTAGCTGTAAAAACATTGTAAACCACAATGACTGAGGAAAACGTCCATAAGCTTGACAGTGCACTTTAACCTAAGTGTGTTCTAAGGGCTGTAACTAGCCTGGACATTTAGATGTACACATTCCTTTAAATCTTTAAAGGGGCTTGTTCACTTCTGTTTTGGTTTTTTTTTTAAACAGAGATGAGGTTCAGCATAAATGATTGTTCTCTCTTTACTGAAAAGATGTTTTCCTAGAACTCAATTGTCCCTTTTTTCATGGGTCATTCTATTCCTAATGTCAACAAATCCTTCTGTGACCCAACCTTTTCTAAAACAAACACATTCTTCTTTCCTTTGTTCTTTTCATTTCCTTTACCTTCAACTTTAAAAAACTGCCAAAGGGCACATCAAACTCGATGTTATAGTTGAAATCTTTTTACAAGAGCTACCTACAGTTTAGAATGTGTTAGAATAATTTTTCCTACAATATTTTTGGATAGTGGCTTTCAGTCTTTTCAAGCCTGTGGATCCCATATTAACTTTCCAAGACTTAGAGGATCCCCACATAATAAAAGTATTACTTAGTATCTGTTAATTGTGAAAAAGTGACCGACCGATAAAAATCTGTATGAGTTTAGTAACCACACCTGCAGTTACTTATTTATGAAAAATACTGGTATATGGGCAAGACAATTTTGTATTCTAGCTACAGACAATGCTTCATGCAAAAATATATTTCTACACCTCTCCGTAAAACTCTGTGACCCACAGTTTGGGAACGAATCTTTTATACGTGGTCACAGATCAACAGCATCTCCTGGGAGCTTGACAGAAATGCAGAATCACAGATTTCAGGCAATACCTACTGAGTCTTGGGGGTTATTTTAACAAGCTCTGCAGGTGACTCTTATCCATGCTAGATTTTGAGATTTACCTTCTAGACCAGTACTATCCAACAGAAATATAAGGAGAGCTGCATACGCTATTTTAAATTTTCTAGTAGACATATTGAAAAAGTAAAAAAGAAACACTGTCGGTTGTTTTACTTGAAGCTACAGGCTCACTTGGTTCATTTTCAAGAGAAATATCTAACTTCGAATAATCAAAAAAAAAGAAATGGGTGAGATTAATTATAATGATATATTTTACTTAACCAAATACATCAAAATATTATCACCTCAACATATAATCAATACAAAAATATTAATGAGATGGTTTACATTCCTTTTTTTGGGTGCTAAGTCTTTGAAACCTGATGTGTATATTACACTTACAACACACTTCAATTTGGACCGGCTACATTCAAGGGCTCAGTATCTACATCTAGATCATGTGTCTTGAAATATAGTAACTATAAATTCATATTTACATTATGTTTATTATATTTATCCATATTTACATTTTGGATTTATAGTTATAAATTCATATGGTGCTACTAGGAATCTACTAAAAGTTCCCTTCACCCTCTTCTTTCTGCCTCAAAGACAAGTGCTTGGGTCTCCACCTTCTTGTAGCACAGTAACACTCCCCTGATACAGAATTTTCTGCATGACATTATGCTTATTTTCCACAGTCTAACTCTAAAGTTCTCAAAGTGTCTTGCAGAAGTCATATATATATTTAACCTTTTAAACCCAGCTGTACACAGCAAGTGTTTAATGCAGAATAATGGTTCTCAAAGTGTGGGCCCTGGACCAGCAGCGGCCTCACTTGGGAGCTTGTTAGAAATGCAGAATCTCAGGCCCCATCCCAGACCTACTGAATCAGAAACTCTGCAAGTGGGGCCCACACACAGTGTGATCATACAGTGATCTGTGTTTTAATAAGTCTTTCAAGGGATTCTGAGGTTCACTAACATTTGAGAACCACTGATGCAGGAAAACATTTCCTTTGAGAATGGCCACAGACTTATTTTCTTCTGAGTTCTGTGATCTAACCACAAGCAGAATCATTTTTGGTCTTATTAAAGAAAAAGTCAAGGAAGGGCATGCTAAGGAGACATCGGCAGAACCAACCCTCACAAAACGGAAGTGAAGAAAGTTGGCTGTCCTCCCCTCACCCTCAGCTGGTAACGAGTCCACATTATTTGTAGGAGCAGACTGCCCAGCTCACCTACACTTACTGCCTAGAAGGGACCCCATAAACCACAACGTAAAATGATTAGCCCAAGATCCTTAAAAAAAAAAAAAAAAGAACATAAGGAAAATGTGCAAAATCCATCAACACATTTAAAGGATCAAATCATGTACTCAATGATGATAAGGACAAACATACATACATATTGGGTTGGCCAAAAAGTTCGTTCGGGTTGTTCTGTACAATGTTACGAAAACCCGAACGAACTTTTGGGCCAACCGATAGATAGATAGAAGCCTGCTTCAAAAACCTATCTCACCCAAGTAAAGAACATAAACTTCTCCGTTGGAACTTCTAATTTTTTTCAATTAAAAATCCTGTTTAGTTTTTTTTCAAAAATGAAGCCACGCAAATATTTTTGTTGGCCAGCTAAATATGATCCCATGTCCTTCCATGAATCTTGCTAATCTTATTACATAGACCAAACTCCCAGTCAGAAATTATTGAAGAATTTGCAAACCAGAGATCTGAAAAGGTACTTTTATAGTATTAGTGTCGCAATAGCTCATATATATATATATATATATATATATATATATATATATATATACACACACACACACATATATATACACACACATATATATATATATTTGTTTATAAGATGGAGAAAGGGAGGGAGGGTGGGCCATTATGGAAGTAATGAAAGAAAATTGATCTATAAAACTTTGCTTAAGGGCTTCCCTGGTGGCACAGTGGCTAAGAATCCGCCTGCCAATGCAGGGGACATGGGTTCGAGCCTTGGTCTGGGAAGATCCCACATGCCGCGGAGCAACTAAGCCAGGGCACTACAACTACTGAGCCTGTGCTCTAGAGCCCGTAAGCCACAACTATTGAGCCTGTGCGCCACAACTACTGAAGCCTACGTGCCTAGAGCCCGTGCTCCACAACAAGAGAAGCCACCACAATGAGAAGCCTGTGCACTGCAACGAAGAGTAGCCCCCGCTCGCTACAACTAGAGAAAGCCCGCGCGCAGCAACGAAGACTCAACGCAGCCAAAAATAAATAAATAAATTTATAAAAACAAACAAACAAACAAACAAACTTTGCTTAAGATGGCGTAAGCAGTGAAGGGAGTTTTGGTCACTATGTCCTTGGACCAGATAGGACAATTACAATGTCTGCTTGCTACATAGTAGATGCTTAATCAGTGCCGACTGAATGAAAGAAGGAAAGAATGAAAGAAGGAATGGAGTATATAGAAGATGAGGGTCTACATCCCTGTGACAGAAAGTTACCACAGAGATGTGACGATGGAGTGTATAACTGCCCGCGTGACCTTGGAAGAATCTTAGGAAACCTTTAAAAACACATAATTCATGATGCTGTCCTTAAACATATTTAAAGAATGTCATGCATGGAAATGTCTTCATATTTAATACTTTTCAAGTGATTACATTTCATACATCCTACAGTCAACGAAGCATTTACATTTTATATTAAAGTGTATTTGCAGCTTCTGTTGCTATTCATGGGTTTACTCATGATGCAGAGAAATGGGTAGAACATTCCCTAGTAGTACTTCCCTATAGTACTTGTGTTTGGTGACTAAACAGCACAACTATGGCACTAAAAGTGTGTGCAATGCTTCAAAATTAGAAAGGTTTATCATCAGTTTTTCTTCCCATTTGGTTTCAATACCCATTTTTACTGGATCAGGTATTAACATTGGTTCCACTTTGAGAGCTAATTCATTAAAATCACTTTTGGTTGATTTTAGTACAATTGCTGAGTTATAAAGACAATGAGGAATATAATGCTGTATAATTTTATATTTGAAACGACAGGTGTGATTTTAAGGGGTACAGTGAACTGGGCTCATTAATCCATTGGTTTGTAAAGGAAGCTTTCAAAGTTGATATCCCTGAGAATTGTTTAAAAAAGAAAAGTGAAGCATGAAAAAAAAGTGAAGTATTGTGTTGCCCAAAATAGCTTTAAAGTATGACTCTGTTAAGTCCAAACTTAATAGGACTGTGAGAAGAGGCAACAAAAAGGGTAGGGAGTTGAAGTTCACAACTGATTCAGATCGTGACCGACACCTAAAAGCTGTGTGACTCTCATTGTGTCACTTATCGTCTCTGTAAGTCTCAGTTTCCTTACTTGTACAAGGGAACAGTGATACTATGTAACCAGAATACATAATCATAATGTTTTGAGGATTAAGTGAGGTAATGTACATGAAAACTCTTTGTAACTACAAGGAATGATGGTTTCCTTTGTCAAAAACACATTGTCCGATGGTCTCACAGAAACATCCACACCAACGTGTCTACTCTGAGGGAGGAAATAGGATTTTATTCCCACAGAGAGTTTCAAATGGCCAAATCAATGTCTCTATATTTCTATTCGTGGATTCAATATAAATCCAGAACTCCCTATACATTCTATTTCTATGTACAGATACTCTGTGACTGGGTCTTACACTGCTATTGATGTTCATATCTATGTGGTTTATGTGTTCCGATCATTTTGAGAGATATTACACACAGCTAAAAAAACAGCATGCCTTTCTTAAGGAAAAAGTAATGGATCATGTAACTAAACCCAGGATATTCTGATATCAAGTAGACATAGCCTGGTAGTATGTCACTCTACTTCTTCTGTTACACTATTTGCTCAAACGTAAGACTCTTTTCCTTAGGCTTATATCTGCCTTCCCACTACCCCAAGTCTCCATTCTTGGTTTTTCTTTGTCTTATCAGACACAGAAGCAAAGATGAACTCACACTTTTGTCATGATTTTAGTTAACTGACATAGCACTGTAAGTGAATGAGTTCTTTATTTTCATAGAAATACGATGTCATAATAATGGTGGGCTCACACTCCCCTCCACAGAAGCTGGGTAATGCTTTAGTCTCACATACATTCTTCTAAATGTAAAAGGTTCTCAACAGGATGTATGAGTTGCTCTTCCAGTAATGGGGATAAAGTTGTTCGATATGAACCTCACTTCTTGCTTTGTTCACTTTCTGAACAAGGACTCACATTTATGATATAGCAGAGTGGTTAGAATGCTGGTCAAAGGAAAAAATGGAATCAACTTGACTCAGTTATGTGCAACCCCAAACCTTGTATTTCTCAGCTTTCTGCTAAAAACACTTTTTAAGCCTATTCTTAAGGTCACGTTCAAAAGTAGCAACGTGTGAAATTTGCCACAATAAGAGCATATGCCGCAAACTGAATTATTTAATATGAGAAGGCTGTGTTATATGTGTGTTGGGGATGAGGGGTTGAAAAGTTAGAATTATATTGATAGAAGGAGGAACATAATCCCAACAAGTCACGTTTGTATTATGAGGAGGAAGCAACTCCATTGATTCTAAACTAAATTTTGTCGTATGTGTATCTCCCCCAGATATCCACATACACAATCATAGGATTGAACTGGCTGTGACCTAAGACGAAATGCATTATCTCGTTTTACAAACGAGGAAATAGAAGCTGGGAGACGTCAAATGGCTTTCCCAAGATAACATGGTCAAATAATAGCTGAGCTTCAGCTAGAAGTTAGGTATTCTACTATTCACTCCTACACTCTTTGCACGACATCACACTATCTTCTTTTATGTACTTCCCTATATTTATAACCAAGTCCTTATTCATTTTAAAGAATGGATACAAATTAAGCTATTAATATTTTCTCATACTTTATATTTAAATAACAGTGCAACTATGATGATCACTTAGCATTGATTTTTTTTAACTTTTCCTATCATAATATTTTTATCTCATTTGTAAATTTACATGCCATTGTCACAGATTTATATCACATTCTGAAAGCAAATGTGGCATTCAGCTCACTAAAAGAAATTTTAAGATAATAGTTCAAGAGTGCTTGAATGGAACGAATGTGTCCTTTGGTTTTCCTTGGACATTTATTACTTTCATTATTTATGTTTAAAATGAGAAACATACTCAGGATGAAACTGATAAGATTTTAATAGTACTTAACCACTATGGAGAAAATACACATAGAAATGCATGCAATCTCTTAAATATATTGTCTTGCTTTAGTCAATGCCACTTATAACCATCTATCATACATGTATTTCAAGTCTATCCATCACAACAAAAATTAAATTATATGAGATCTCAAGAGGTCTTGAGTTTGGAACTTGTTTTTATTTAAGATCTAGCAATTCTTTAACAGGACTTTCAGTCACACCCCTAAATGGACTGCCAATAGGAAAAGTAATCTGGTTTATCATTTTTTTTCTTACTGAAACACTGAAAACAAATATTTTTGTTTTTATTTTAGTATACAAATATAAATTATAATATATTCATCTCAATATGTACCCATTATAATAATGTTTACTTAAAGAGTATTGTAATGTACAAAAAGCCCATTTTATTATATTAAGGGAGGGAGTTCCCTGGTGGCGCAGTGGTTGAGAATCCGCCTGCCAACGCAGGGGACATGGGTTCGAGCCCTGGTCCGGGAAGATCCCACATGCCGCGGAGCAACTAAGCCCGTGCGCCACAACCACTGAGCCTGTGCTCTAGAGCCCGCGAGCCACAACTACTGAGCCCACGTGCCACAACTACTTAAGCCTGCGCGTCTAGAGCCCATGCTCCACAACAAGAGAAGCCACCGCAATGAGAAGCCCGCGCACCACTGCAAAGAGTAGCCCCAGCTCACCACAACTAGAGAAAGCCCGAGCGCAGCAACAAAGACCCAATGCAGCCAAAAATAAATAAATGTATATAAAAAAATATTAAGGGAAAATTACAAAATGCAAGATAATATCTACAATTACAAAACTTAAAAATGATATCTGCAATTTAAAACAGACTGGAAGTAAAATGTAAACATATTATAAGTAGCTGAATCTGGGAAACAAATATTTTTAAACCCAGTTTCCTCTTTCCTCTCTGTCCCCAGAAGCATACTCTGTGCATCTTATGAAACCAGAAAAAGAGAGAAACAATTCCTTAATTCTATGGTCAAACCAGTTTTAAGGTTTGGGGGTATAATGGTGGCCTTCACGCATGGAACATACAGACACACCTATTCCACCATTACATTTTCTGAGTTCTTACTGTGAGCCAGGTACTGTACCAATAACTCTACCTGATTTAGTTCCTTTAATATTACAGCAAGCATGCTGGAGACGAGGAAATGGACAAAGAGGTCAAGTGACTTCAAGTAAGTCTGATTCCAAAACCTGTATGCTATAATAATAACAATTATAACTGCAATAACACCAAGAACTAGAATTCACACAGTGCTAACCATGTGGCTAGTACTTTACTAAGCATTTCCCATGTATTTTGACTTACTCGTCCTGATAATAGACAAATGTTTTAGAAACATTTAACGTCCCCATTTTCGTCAGATGAAACACTGAGGCACAGAAAAGTTCAATAACTTGCCAGAGGTCCCGCAGCCAGTAAGTGTGACCTTGAGCCCACCTACATTCCCTTTATTTATTATGCAAACCTATGAAAAACTTCGTTGTGTGGGTTTGTGATAGGATGATCTTTCTTTAAAAGATTTAGAATGTGTCTTACCATTGACTCTTGTTTAAATTAGGATTCCAAAAGGAAAGACGTTTTAAGAATCCAAGCAATGCTAGTACAAAGTAATTGCATGCCAGTAATTTAGTTCTTCCAGCATGATTCAGCGTTATCTTCCATGTTTATTGCAAGATACAGTAAAGTCTAACTCTAAGCCATTAAAAAATGAATATTAATAGGCTTGAAAACATACATATAGGGAATTATTAAATAATACAAAATATCCTACGCTCACAAAATATTATCATGAGTATCACATGAAGAAATTACTTTTATTGTTCCTTTACAAACAAGCTTTATCTGTATATTCTCTTACTGACAGAAGGAACCGCAATGCTTATCATATGCCTACCTGCAGAAGCTTCCATCTGGTGTTCAGGTCTTCCAGAGTGCTGAGGTTATATGGTGACAGCTGAATGCCCAACGTGGTGAGCTGGCGAGCAAGGTCATTGACGTGGCTTACATTCTCTTTGAGAGGTGCAATTTCTCCTCGAAGTGCCTGTGTGACATAGTCAAGGGCAAAATGGAAGATAAGAACATTTAAAGCAAAAAAACAGGCACATGGGAACCACAAAGTATCGTATTTTGTTGGAGGTGTCAGCAACATTTGCTCTATTATAGTGGTATTATGACAATGAACATTTGTTAATGGGTGGATAACTAATATCTCTTGAGCACTTCCTAGGTGCCTAATCCTGTGATGAGCTCTGTCCAAACATAATCTGATTTTATTCCTACACAAAAACACTATGAGGTTGGTCGTTGGAGAATTCTCATTTTACACATGAGAAAACAAAATTGCAGAGGTTAAACCTTGCCCAAGGCCCCATGGGTCCAACTTGAGGAACCGGGGTTACATACACAGGTTTGTCTGCCTCCAAAGTGCATATTCTTAACAATTATATTACCTTTCCAAAGAAATTCTGGGTTGGCAAAGTAACAGGAAAAATACAATGCTGCTAGACTCTAAATTCTACTCATCTCACAACCAAACATGGAGGCTTTCTTTTTTAACAGTAAAAGATGTACTCAATCATAAAATATTACATTCCTACTTTGTACCACCTACATAATAAATCGATTCATTTAGAGATTAGGGTATTTTGTCAAATCCTAAGAATGACTTCCAGGTCTCCTGGTATTTTAGTCCTTGTAGTAATGACTGAAGAAGGCTCCCATGGGGCTCCTCAGCTGTCTCTGAAGCACTACAGCAGGATTCTGTGATGCAACGCATCACGACAATCTGTTGAGCGGAAGAGCCCTATGCAGATACGGGGAGGATATTACCATGCAGCATATCTACCCTACTGAGATGACGTGTATGGATCTTTAACGTGATGCATGATGTGCCAGTGTTCCAATGAGCAACTTCTAAGGGACGAATTCCCTCACTTCGGAGAACAGCTTGTGTCATGCAATGTCTGTGCACAAGGACAGCATCACTTACTTGGCTATACGTGCTGGTTTGACTTGCTTGATCTGGGCAGGTGTTATTTTTGTGGTTCACTTTGTTGATAAAACCATTGTTTACACTGACTCCATCTATAACCTTCCAGTTCCTTCTGACTCCAAACGACAGGAACCAGTATGTACATTCTAAATAAGAATGGCATTATCCTCTCAGATCAAACTGAGTAGCTCATCACTAAAATGTGGTATCGTATGGAGTATAAGACTCTTATATAGTTCTTAGATAATACAGGACATTGTGACAATCACTCTGTTGAACTTACAGTTTTTTAAAAAGTGGTCATTAAAAATATTATATAAGAATCATGGGGTTCCTTCTGGGAGTGATAAAAATATTCTGGAATTAGACAGTAGTGATGGTGGCACAGCTCTGTGACTATACTATACATCACTGAATTATACACTTTAAAAGGACGGATTTTATGGTATGTGAATTATATATCAAAAAAACAAACAAAGAAAAACAAAAGAAACCGTTCTGACTGACCACACAGATGCGAAAAAATCATATCAGATGTTTTTATCTTTATTCGATTTCATGTCAGTGGAATGTCATAGGAATCATTCTGAAACTAAGAAAGTTTTTATAGGAATTGATAGTAAATATTATTCCATTTCCTTATAAATAAATACATGGATTAAAAGAATCATAGTAAGTGCCCATGGAGAGAGGCAGTTAAACTCCATAAACGTGAATTCATATCTCTAAAAGGAAATGCTCCATAATCACTCTGTTTTGCATAATAGAAAGGTTAGAAAACAGATTTCTTAAATGCCATTTGGGGAAACCTGGACAAGAGCAACGATTACAAAAACGGAGCCATTGTCTTCTGGGTAATAACATGCGTTTCTAGTAACCACAAGTAGATAGCACATGAGTGGGAACCGTAAGTAGGAACCATCGCAGAGATGGCAGGAGAGCCAGCCGGGCAGAATCTGACAATAGCGCAGACTGACCCTGTACACTAGTCACTGCCTTCACTAGTGAGGCTCTCGGCTGTCGAGTTCAGTACCCATGTCAGTTAAGTCATATCTAGATTTCAGCTCCCCTTGGATTACATAATGTACATGGTTCAAGGGTCTCTTATCAGAGTATTTTGATTTTCACTTTCTTCCCCAAAGTCCTGGACACAGATTTTTAATCCTGCATGAATGTTTTGGAGGATGAAGGAGATTAAAAAATAAGTTCCAGCATTCATGATTAATCACAACACTCAGTCTCCTTTCCCCTCCCCACTCCTCCCCCCTAGCCCCCCCCCCAGCCCACACACACACACTCTGTCATGGGATTTTGTGGCTTCTTTTTTTTTTTTTGCTTGTATCTACCAATTACAGTAGAAGTTCCCTTAAATGATCTCCACTTAAGACTCATCAGATTAGCCAGAGTCTGCATTTGTCTGGGAAACATACTGACTGGTGCCTCTAACAACCTCTAAATAAGATGTTAGAGATACCTGTCAGTATGCATGGCGTTCAGCTCTCATTAGTTGACTTGTCAATGTGTGTACGTTCTCAAACCTGCTTTTGCCAATTAGTATTGCAATTACATAATTTAATGAAAGATTTCCTAAACCAAAGAAATATAAGTCTAAGAAGAAAATAAGTTACTATTTCTATAAAAATAAGGTTAAATATTCTGGAAAATTGCTTTCAAAGAAAAAGAAAAAGAAGTATTACTGAATTGGGTGTGGACAAGACAACTGTAAAAGATTAGGAAAACAACCTGAAATTTTTAGAAAGGTTCTGTATTGAGAATGCTTCCCATGTTTCCCAGTGGGCTCTGTCTGCATTAAGGAAACCTGAACTGGAAATCAAAACGTCTGTGTTATCAGTGTGATTTATGCAGAACTCTAATCAGAGAATTTACACTCAAAGAAAAAACCTTCACACAACATTAAGATATTAGTGACTATTTTAACATAGAATAAAATGTTTAAGACACATTTTTTATGATTCCCTAATTTAACTGACTTTTTCAATTAACTGTTAAACTCTAGGTCCTAATTGAGTTGGAATAAAGAGCATCTATTTTAAATTTTGACTACTACGATTTTACTACCACTGCTACTGCTACTACTGTTATTATTAAGGGAGAAAAGCCATATGTTCTGTTTAATCTGAATGCCTAAGTCTCTGTTAAGATAAACGGAAGCTTTGATTAGGGGGAGGTCAGTTGCTAAAGAGAGAATTTGGTGCAGAGGTTCACTTTGGGGCGATAATTGTGATGGGCCTGAGCAGGAGGAAGAACTTTTTAGCCGGCCAGAAGTCATCGGGAGGGCACTAAGCACATGAGAATGGAGGAAAGGAGATAGCTGATGGTGGAAAAGAGGAAGAGAAAAAGGAGGCAGGAGAGCGTTTAAGTCAGTCTTCACTTTGACATCTGACCTAGGTTCTGGTGGCAGCTCCATACCACCTGAGGATGGCTCACTGCTGTAAGTTGTCAATGCCTAAAAGTGTACATAACAAGAAGCACGGTCCCCTAAACGCTGAGTCACAGGACATACTATGCGAAGAGTGAATACAGGTACCATCTCATTTAAGTGGATGTAACATTACGTTTGACTGTATTTCAAATATTAGCACTTCTAATACTGCTAATTTAATTGTTAATGCACACAGACATTTACATTTAAATTATTAAACACTAAACATAAAATGTCTAAAAGTATGGCTCACTGAACAATATGATGTGCTATTTAAATACTACCAGAATGTCATTAGATTTTATTCTAGTTTGGAAGCAATAAGTGAGAAAACATTCAAGGGAGCCATTATACTCTGGGTTTTCTTTGAATCACTTAAACATCTGGAATATGTTCACCGTGAAAGAGCAAACCAAGTCTAATTTTATTATGACTAGTTTCATGCAGGCAGAATTTTCACTTCATTAAATGCTGTCTGATTATAAATATAAAAGTACTGATTTAGAATGATAATAAGTCTAATATGTCAAGTTTTTCTTTTTTATGATGTTTAATTGCTTGTCAGAACTTTGCTTCGATCTTTATGTAAAGATTTGTTCAAATATAGATTCAGAAGCTCAGTCATCAACCACTTTGCAACAAAAGGAAGGAATTGTCTATTAATAAGGGAACATTATTTCTGAGGGAGCAATTTTGACTTGATAGTTAAGGACTATTCTGCAAGGCACAGAAGGTCAATTTGGAGCATTGGAAAAGGTAAGTTGAGGCATTTTGACTTTGGGGGCCTCCGTGAAGTAGGAAGCAACAGACCTGGCATATAATCAGCGTGCAATGAATATTCATTGAATGAAAACATGAATTAAGGGTAAGTGGGAACATTTGAATTAGTTGTGAGAGAGACTGTGAGAGGGAGGTGACCAAAGAAACGTAGCGAGGTTGCCAAACAGTGTTGAGGGCTCATTTGAGGCTGAAGACCACAATTTTTTAGCAGAACCAATCTCCCCAATCTTCTCCTTCTCCAACAGTGTTCCATGCAAGCATGGAGAAAACAGTTGAACCAAGTTTGGGATTTTGTCAGATGGTTGTGGCACAAATACCTAGGGACACGACAGTTTAAATTTTAGCCAGAATGTGATTGCAAAACACAGCTAAACTGGATTCAGAGGGAAGTGAAGCAAGATGAGGCTTGTAGATGGAGAGAAAGTAGAGGGGTCAGTGGTGGAGGTTCAGGACAAACCAAGAAAGGCCATAGCAAGATTAGCTGTACAAGCAAGCAAGAAGGAGAGGAGACTCTGGGATGCTTGAATTAGCTCTGCCATTTAGGAGTTTATTTATAAATTGTGTGATGTGATATATATATCACAGTTATATGTATATATATCTGATATATATACACCACTTTATTTATATATTAATGGTGCTCCTGAGAATCTGAAACTCTTCCCTTCTTAACGATATCAAACACTGTTCCTGAACTCTTAACCTACTACTTCATAGAGGTCCTATCTCACTTACTAGGAATTCAAAATTAGTCTGATCTGACAATGAAATGTCATTCTAGGGCTATATACACTGGGCAGAGAAATTTACGTTACAAATACTATCTAAGAAACGAAGTAGGGGCTAACTGCATTTGTCTCTACAATGAAACCTTGCTGAACAAAACTGTGAACCAAAAGCCCTAAAAAAATAGCCTAAAAAGAGTAAGTGTTAGGAGAAGTCCCAGGACGCTTCATGCTGGGTTAGTAGCTGAGGGGGAGGAAATGGAAATCATGTCCTGCAAATCCAGGTCTTTGGTTCTGGTACTGAGGCTTCTACATGTGGCTCAGGGAAGGCTTCACAGAACTCAGTTACCCAGAACTGGGGGGAGGTACAGCCCAGCTATGTCCTGCAGCTTCTGCATTTCTGGATGGGTGTATCATCCTGATGGGAGTGAATGGCCACCACTGGAACCAAAAGAGTCAAGGACCATATCCTGCTTTGCCCAGAAGCTCAAAGCCCTCCTGGAGCCTCTTAAATAGCTGGGCGGAATGAGCTACTCAAATGTGGTTGGACCAATAACAAAGAAACACAACAGGAGATGTAGGCAAGGCTTTCATGAAATGCATCAGGCTTGGAGACTTCCATTGTTATCTCCTATTCTTGACTCTTTACTCTGGTTGGCTTCCCACCTGGTACAGTGCCCAGGATGTAGGTTCAGCTTTTGTCTCAGATACCGACTGCCTTCGGGAAGCAGAGTCTGAGTGCTTTTAAGAGAAGAGGAGTGAGAGAAGCAGGAGGTCAGGGCAGAAAAGCTAAGTAAGGATGTGGTCTCAGGTGGAAAACAGCATCAACCTGGTCCCATAGGAAGCTCTGGCACACAAATTATACCATAAAATGTCCCATCTTAAGACAAAGAGGTTTGTCCTTTTCTATTCCAATGTCCATCGGTTATTGGCCGCTAGCTTCCCCCTGGCAGTCTTAGAGGAGAAGGGGTGGTATGAGTTCCCAGGCAAGGGGCCTTCCTTTCGGCTGAGGAAGGTTTTCTGGAAAAGGGTGCAACTATGAGTCCTTATCAGCCAGCACTCAGAGTTGCTGTGTGATGAGTGTGCCGGCCGAGTAGAGGAATCTGGCTGGGGTGCCAACGGCATCCACTACATAGACTAACGTCATCCAGTTCCCCAACTTCCTTTTACCCTTGGACTTTGGGTGTCACTTTTTTTTTGTTTTGTTTTTTTGTTTTTTTGCAAGAGACTTCTTATGTGAATTCTCATTGCTAACATTATGAGGCTATCCCATCGACTTCCAACAAAACTGAGACATTCCACCCTTTCCATAAGTTCTGCCAAATACTAAGGGATTGTGTGGAGTTAAGACACAGGGGGTAGTTTGCAGACTGAATGAGGACTTCCCTCTGCCTTTAGGATCACTTTTGCCTCTGGTAGAGACATTCTTGACAATAAATTATGCCACTGAAACATGTATTCTTTTTTAATAGAGATGCGACTGCACTGCATTCCAGCATCAGTTTTTACTGTGGCAGCCTGCGGGCAAAATATTATGCTGGTTTTTTTTTTCACTGTCTTCCTTGCGTTCCGTTTTCAGGGCAATTCTTGTACGTGTTCATATTTGGGCGTGATCACTTTGGACGAGCAAACTGAATACGGACATAAATAATGAAGCAGATTCAGAACTAATGACCTAGATGTAGCATAATCAGGATGACTTGGGGTAGGTTAAATTAAAAAAAAAAAACGATTTTCGGAAAACAATATGAAGTTTATAGGCATGAAAAAATCTAGCACTTTTATTTCCCAAGCAATTATCAGTAATTATTTTAACTATGGTTTCCCCTCAGAGTCACCACACTTCCAAACTTGTGGCACTAAAAGAATAGCAATTAACTGCTGCATTTTTTTCCATAAGGAATCCTCATGTTTTTATGAAAAATGATCTCTAGTTTCTCTTCATATTATTGGAAAAGAGTGTGCACCCAAATACAAAAGCATAAATTCTTTTTTAACATCTTCTCACTTGCATCTATCATAATTCTTCATCTTTCAGGACATGGCTTCACTATGAAGCTTATAACTCCAATGCTCCTGAAGGCTGAATTATAGCTTAACCACACTTATAGTGTCTGTCTTCTTTCTTTTTTATGCATGTTCATTTTGCCTTCACAAATATAAATTGAAAATGAGGAACAGAACGGAATTGATCACAAAGGAAAGGTTTTTGCCTATAAGGACAAGTTGTACACATTTGAGTTATTTTAATTTCCTTGGAAACTACTTTCTATAATCCTAACTCTGGTTGCTAATTATTTCTTTTTTATAGAAAAATGAAGCAAATAAACCAAACCAAAACAAAAACATTTCAAGCTTTCCATAGCTTTCTAATGACACAATTAAAACAAATAAAAAAGGTAGCTCATGAGTGCTTTACAGAGGCTAAATGCAAAATAAGCACAATTAAAATAAAAAGGTCTCTAATGAGTATAAATAAATCACTTAAGCAGACCACGTTCTTAGGCTGCTAAGGAAACAGAAGAAAGGCCAATATCTTCTTTCTGAGAAATTTTAATTATATGTGACAAAACATCAGGCAAAATGGCAGTTAATGAAATCTATTTATTTATTATATTTATTTATTATATTATATTATAAATATATTATATAAATATAAATATATTTATAAATATAAATATATTTATTTATATTTATTATAAATAAATAAATTTATTTATTATTACTTATTTAAAAATAAGTAATAATCCATAAACCATTAAAAACACCAACCACAAGGACACTGATAGTCAAATTCAGGAGTTATTTTAGATTAAGTTTTACATTTAACAGGTTTTTTGAATTTGCAAACATTTCTGTCAGTCTAAAATGTTCACGGTCTGTGCCCACATTTGCCACTACCAGTGCCCTGGCAAAGAGATGCGGTCTTGCTCTCACCTTTCCCTTCATGGCTCAAAACATCTGTCTAAGGCAGTGACTCTCAAACAACAGCTTGCATCATAATCACATGGAGGGCTTGTTAACACAGAGACTGCTGGGTCCCACTCCAGCATTTGTGATTCAGTAGATCCAGGGTGGGCCTGAGAATCTGGCACTTGTAACAAGAACTTAGAAGATGCTGCATCCCTAGAACTCCCCAAACTTATTCTTGACTTTGCATGCTGTTCTCTCAGCCTGGAGTTTTCCATTGGCACCCTCTGCCTAGCTGACTTGTATTCTGCTACTCAGATCTCAGTTCCTGTGACCATGAAAGACAACCCATCCCTGGTTGCCCTATCTGAAGAAAGGTCCCCCGATTTTTCTCACTCTCAGAACCTTATTTTCCTTCTTAGCACTGATCGCAATTTGTAAGTGCATGCTTATTTGCCTATTTATTAATTCATTATCAGTCCCTTCACAAGACCCTAACCTTTATTAAGGCAATTCGATATTATTTTTTTCACTAGGGTATGCCTGTACCTAGTACATGATAATCCCTCAATACATTTTATTAAAGAATAAACAGTCAAGAGAATTAGGCACTAATACTTTAGATCAACAGCTATTCTCGAATTGCTTCATAAACACAGTTTCCTACAGAAATCTGATGCCGAGTTCCTAAGTGAAAGAAGAGAAACCTGCTTATTTCCTTCAGATTCTGTATCTGAATTCTTTGGATCTATTACTTGATTTATGTTGGAGCATACACTGATTTCTGAAGTATCTCTAACGCTCTGGGCAGGAATGTAACTTTCAAGTTTTTGGTACTAACCAGGGGGTTTTTATAAAAATGAAGCAAGTGGGAAAAAAAGGGGGAGTAATCTATTTAAGGAAAATATGTTCTTTTGGTAGTGATACACGTGGTGTAGCCTTCTGCAGGGCATTTTGGCAAGACTGAATAAAAGCTTTAAAAATACTCATACAGGAAAAGATGGGAAGGCTACACAGCGGGGTCTCCATTTGGAGGTATATAGTGGCCTGGCCAAGGAGACAAGGGGACTGAAATCCAACCTGGGCTCCACTACTGAACTGGTGAACTCTGGCACAGGGCTGGAGATCTCTTCGATGAAAGAGGTACCTTTTTCTACTTTGCCCGAAGAGGCACTTGTAGGGAATGAGATTATAGATGCTGAAGGTGAGATTATGGATGATCTCTGTTTCTCTCTCCATCTCTCTCTCTCTCTCTCTCTCTCTGTCTCTCTCTCTGTCTCTCTCCTCCCTCTCTCATTTCTGGGGTTTTCCACTAAAGAAAAAGTTTATTTACAAATATTTTTCACGCATTTCTTCTTGTGTAAAAAGGGGAGTGCAACATGGACACACCCGGGCTGTTGCAAAGATGAACGAGAAGGTTGGGTCTATTTCTCCTTCTTTTACTACACCTGCAACCAATTAAGCATTGTTTCCCACAATGTGGGGAATACCAAGTCACACGAGCCCTGTTGAGTCTAACTCAGGGAGACTTGGCAAAGCAGAGGGTAATAAATTCATCCAAGAGAAAGCCACAGACTAAGATTGACTAAAATCCTTTCTCGGGTAGCTGAGTCTTTGGCACCAACTTCTAATATCACCCTGGGGTAAACCTGTCTTTCCTCACTCCTCTATCATGTAGCTTTGTAAGGGCTCCTTGAACTAGACATTGGGATGTAGGTACATGAAACATAAAGGAAGCAGCAGCATGGTGGGAGGAGGAAAGCTATTTGTTCAGAGCTTGAACAAATGGCAAGAGGTAGGAAAGCTTAATGTCTTTGGGGAGGTGCAAATAGTCTTTAATAAGTTGAAGCATGAGGTACAGGGCAGTTGTGGAAGACAAAGCATGGGCGTGTTCTTCGAGCAAGACTGTGGTGGGTTTGAAGGAGCTGAGCTTTGCAGCACAGTAATGAAGGTTTTTGCAAAGGGGAATGGCATACTGTCAACAATCCTTTTTGTTAGATTTTAATTGCTACTCACTTGAAAACACTTGTTTTATATGCACTATGTACTATGTATACATCTACTATGCACTGGGAAAATGGAACTCTCAATGGGTTCACAATCATTAGTGGAGAGAGACAATTTAGTGGGTTATTAAAAAACAATGTAATCGTGCTATGAGAAGTTGTGTCGCAGGGCTTGAAAAGTGCAAAGAAGGCATGCTCAACTGGAAAATTTCAAGTCGAGGAGTGAGTGTAAGCTAGTGGCCATTTCAGAAAGGAGAACAATTGACAATGAGCATTTGGAGATTCAGGAAAAAAGTAACATTTGCTAGCAACAGGATGGTGGCAAATGGGAGCAGGTTATCTGTAAAATAATTTTTAAAGGAAGAAAGCATTTTGCCCTGTGCTTTTGTAGATGTTTATTTATTCACTCATTCCAAAAAAAATATTACTGAGTACCCATTATATGCCAGGGAATGTTCCAAGCAATAGGCATAAAGCAGTGCACAAAATAGACCAAGTTCCTATGATCCCACAGCCTAACTCTAAAGAACATAATTTCATTTAAATGATGACTGTTATTATAGAGGTTTATAAAGAAATAAATTCCAAGCCAAAATCTGTCCATAGCTATAAAATGCAACATTTTTGACCCAGAAAATGGAGGACAGCGTATCGTGTTGTATATAGCAGTTCCCACGAGATTCTTTTTTTCCATTAAAACAAATTAGGCTACCTCTGCACGTAGGAATAATAATTAATAGAGGACTCTAGGGTTGTGAATTACCTATGCAATATACTACACCCAGTTTGCTTTATACTGGACACATTTATTTTAGTTCTATGGGGAAGGTACTCACTACTGAAACAAAATGGAATTTTGCTGATTTGATTTTTCATTCAATATATTGTTACCAACGTAGAAATACTAAAGCAGAACTGAATCAGAGATGAATATAAATTTTCTAAGAGCCGAGATAGAAATAATTAAATGGAAGAGGGCTGAAAATGATTGTAAAATGCTCTTCTATAATTTTTTAGTTTTACTTTCAGATTATTGTAGCTCCTGAATTTAATAAATGTTTTTAGTCTTTCCAAAATGTCTTTCTTTCTTACAAATGGAACAACAAAGAAGAAAATATTCCACTACTTAATGTCAAATGAAATGAACATAAAATGGATTTTCTTCATTAAAATCTATGCAGCAGCATGTTCAAAAATTAGATTATTTTTTTTTTATAATGGTTCATCTTCATTTCATCGTATTCCTAGGCTGAAAAGAAAGTCTTACATATTTACTTCTAAGCAATGTTTTGCCTCCAGATATATTAGCGGTTATTATTTTTACCTCAACATATGTATGTGTGTGTGTGAAAGATCTAGCTACTTAAGTGGAGTCAAGAGTTTACTTTGTTCTTCATTTTTTTCACCATACTTTGAGAAGTTTACTTTCAAGATATTCCTCTGATTTTTCTGATCACATCTTCAGGTAAGATCTAAACTCATATCCTGTTATGTTCTGTTATGACAAGTGCTATCATGATAATGTCCACTTAAGTACATGTGAATGATGAATAAATTACTACGGACACAAATGTGTCTAAGTGTCAAGCTGTTAAATCAATGGACTCAAATGTTATTTCAAAAAATAATTAAGCCATTGGCCAAATCTACCTTTTAAAAAAAGTGATTAGTATTCAATTAACAAAGATACCAGATTAAAAAAAAATTTTTTTTGCTCATAATTTCTTTCTTTCTTTCTTTCACATCTTTATTGGAGTATAATTGCTTTACAATGTTGTGTTAGTTTCTGCTATATAACAAAGTGAAACAGCTGTATGTATATATATATCCCCATATCCCCTCCCTCTTGCGTCTCCCTCCCACCTTCCCTATCCCACCCCTCTAGGTGGTCACAAAGCACCGAGCTGATCTCCCTGCGCTATGCAGCTGCTTCCCACTAGCTATCTATTTTACATTTGGCTTCCCACTAGCTATCTATTTTACATTTGGTAGTGTATATATGTCCATGCTACTCTCTCACTTTGTCACAGCTTACCCTTCCCCCTCCCCGTGTCCTCAAGTCCACTCTCTACATCTGCGTCTTGCCCCTAGGTTCTTCAGAACCATTTTTTTTTAAGATTCCATATATATGTGTTAGCATACGGTATTTGTTTTTCTCTTTCTGACTTACTTCACTCTGTATGACAGACTCTAGGTCCATCCACCTCACTACAAATAACTCAATTTCGTTTCTCTTTATGGCTGAGTAATATTCCACTGTATACATGTGCCACATCTTCTTTATCCATTCATCTGTCGATGGACACTTAGGTTGCTTCCATGTCCTGGCTATTGTAAATAGTGCTGCCATGAACATTGTGGTACATGACTCTTTTTGAACTATGGTTTTCTCAGGGTATATGCCCAGTAGTGGGATTGCTGGGTCATATGGTAGTTCTAGTTTTAGTTTTTTAAGGAACCTCCATACTGTTCTCTGTAATGGCTGTTATCAATTTACATTCCCACCAACATGGAGAAAAGACAGTCTCTTCAATAAGTGGTGCTGGGAAAACTGGACAGCTATGTGTAAAAGAATGAAATTAGAACACTCCCTAACACCATACACAAAAATAAACTCAAAATGGATTAAAGACCTAAATGTAAGGCCAGACACTATAAAACTCTCAGAGGAAAACATAGGAAGAACACTCTTTGACATAAATCACAGCAAGATCCTTTTTGACCCACCTCCTAGAGAAATGGAAATAAAAACAAAAATAAACAAATGGGACCTAATGAAACTTAAAAGCTTTTGCACAGCAAAGGAAACCATAAACAAGACGAAAAGACAACCCTCAGAATGGGAGAAAATATTTGCAAATGAAGCAACTGACAAAGGATTAATCTCCAAGATTTACAAGCAGCTCATGCAGCTCAATAACAAAAAAACAAACAACCCAATCCAAAAATGGGCAGAAGACCTAAATAGACATTTCTCCAAAGAAGACATACAGATGGCCAACAAACACATGAAAGGATGCTCAACATCACTAATCATTGGAGAAATGTAAATCAAAACTACAATGAGGTATCATCTCACACCGGTCAGAATGGCCATCATCAAAAAATCTACAAACAATAAATGCTGGAGAGGGTGTGGGGAAAAGATACCAGATGTTAACAGTAATAGATTTCTGTTTTCTTTTGCAAAAAAGGAGCGTGGGACTTCCCTGGCGGTCCAGTGTTTAAGACTCTGTGCTTCCACTTCAGGGGGCACGGGTTCAATCCCTGGTCCAGGAACTAAGATGAGATCCCACACGTTGCGCAACGCGGCCCAAAAAAAAAAAAAGTATGTATCCTCAAAAATATGTAGGAATGATGCTGTATTGATTATCTAAAGAGGAGTACTATTTCAGTTTACTATTTCAGTTGAAAAAGGGTTTAAAATCTTTAAAAAAAAAAACCCACAATCTTTTCACTAAGAATTCAAGATTTTTTTGAAAGTCAAAGTGGGTCAGATTTCTTTAAGACCCATCTTGCACAGGACACTCAACCCCAACCTGCAGGCAATTTTTACACTGAGACAACCTTGTAAACATCTTCCTTTAACCTTTATAACAAAATGTCAGGGTGGTTCCAAAGGTAATATTTTATTCACTGTGTAAGTCAAAGGATCAATAGAACTTATGCTCGTTTGTTTAGCTTATATTTCTTCTAACCTTATGCTTTATTGGATGTACAAAAGTCACCATTATATTGGATAACCCTTGTAGTATGGGGTTTCTGTAAGTTGAAAACAATGAACCATTCTTTTTTGGCTTTAGACTTTCTCTGCTGGAAATACTGGAAGCCAAGGGCTAACTGACAAGTGGTGGGGGAAGGAGGTGAAATGTTTTGCATGTGGCCTACTTGACCTTGGGCAGACAAGGGCCTGAAACCACGGGGCAATTCAATGGGTATATTATTTAATGAGACCTAATAAGATTTAGGTTGACAGCAATGTACAGACTCCAGATTGGGTAAAAGCCTTTAAGAGTAGGAAAATAAGTCAATAAAATGAAACTCAGTGGTGGCTTGTCACTAGTTCCAAAAGACAAACCAATATATTGCTTACCCCTCATTTACTTTAGTTTCTATTTAATCAATATACTTTGGCATATATTGCTGATAAATTGACTTTATTCTCTTTGCTAACTTGCTTAATATGCCATGTTAAGATCACGATGATACAATTTGAATATTGATAGGGAAAAGTTCCAAATGAGCCCACTGAGTCTATAATAATGTGGCATCTCAAGGAACAAGACTTCTAAAAATAAGTGTTTTGAAATAGGACCAGCAGGCTCTTAACCATATGAAGAAAAAAACTTCACCATAAAAAATCAATTCTTTAAAAGGAGAAGAAGTCTATCTTAGTGTTAGATTCTCCAGCCTCATTCTGGTTAAGAGAGTTTGACATTTCAGGGCTGAACACACCGTGGAAACTTAATAAATATTGAAGCTTACAAACAAAAACATAACTGATATGTGGACCAATTTTTGAAAACATTGAAAATCAATGTGCCCTTACTCCGCCTAATTCAGTTAACTCAATTATTTAATGTATACTTGAGTGGGTTTATACATAGCTATTTCATTTTTACATTAAACATTAATCAAATTACTTTTAATGTAAAATTTCCTTGATTTCCATCCCCCTATCCCCCCAAGATTCCAGGATAAGGGGGAGCGTTTGTTTTAAATATTGCTTGTTTAATGTTAAAGCATATTTTAACATATTTGTTGCTATTATATTTCACCCATAATTTTCATCACATATACCACTCACCCTATACCAAAACCATAAACCTTTTCACAGGCATTTAAAATAGTGATTTTGCACCACCTTTGGGGAAAAAAAATCACTCTTCCCCAGTTACTGCAGTTAAGACTATTTCCTACTTTCTCCCAGTCATTCTCCCAGTTTCACCCCATATCCATCTCCATTTCTACACACAAACATACACCCTCCCATCATGAACACAGAGCCTCAGTGGCTTGACAAGATAAATTAGAAAATGTAGGAATCCCTGAATAAGTTATCAGCTATTCACACCTAGCAAGCAGGTTTTAATTTTAAAAAGTTGAATAGTCTCAACTATTCTGAATGTCCTCGATTTCAGAAACTCTGTAAAGTACTTGTTTATAATCACTATGTTCGGCAGAAAATTATGAGGAGTATTTTAAAATTTAATTGCTTTTATTGGTAAATATGATAACATTTAAACAAAGTGAATATTATGTGACTAAATATCTTAATTTTAAAGTATTAAGAGTGGGAAGGCAAGTTAAGTTCTAAGTCTTTTGAAGCAACTCAAAAATTGTATGAGTGCCATTAAAATACCAACAAGAAAACTGGAATAAATAACTGTGAATGTCTTTCACAAGAGAGATTCAGAAAGAGTAGGCCGTTATTCACTTCAAGGTTTCAGAGTGAAACTCTGCTCCCTACCTAAACTATCAATCACTCTCACAGGAGGCCATGTGCCTGCATTCATTTTTAAATTAAATGTTCTGGATGTTGTTAAATATAAAAGAAATAACAAGTGATATATTTATTATTTATAATTGGAGAATTACTAACAATAAACAAATATGTATTTATATATTTATATATATATACTGTAGTTTTACTACAGAATGATGTTTCTCAAAGCGTCCCTGGGCCAGCGGCATCACCATCACCTGGGAACTGGTTAGAAACGCAGATTCTTAGCCCTGCTCCAGACCTCCTGAACCAGAAACTCTGGGGAAAGGGTTCACCAGTCTGGGTTTCCACAAGCCCTCTAGGTGATTCTGATGCACACTAAGGTGAGAGTCACTGCCACAGAAAATTCTTGACATTCCCAATGACTATGTCTGAATACCTAGAATCCTCAAATTGACAAATATCTGATCAACAGAGACACTTAGAGATTATATAACTATAAAGCCAAAATTGCTTATAAAGCCATTTTCTTTACTAATAATCACCGCTTTCTTAGACATTTCCATGAACTCTTCTCTTCTATTACCAAATCCAAGAAGTACCTAGGAGGTAGGTTGGGCAGGGGGAGGGTAGATTTTTCACAAAGAAACAAAATTTTCATCACCTCTAAAGAATTACTGCATGTGCAAGAACAAAACAGCACTGAAAAGGCCATGTTGAGACACGGAGCCTGCGTGGGCTACTAGGTTCGCTCACTGGCTGTAGGGGACACTTTTCCTGGCCTGGGCATCCATCCCCCAGCTGCTATGATGGTCGCCTACTAATGTCTCACAGCTGCTTCTCTTCTTCAGAAAGGCGATCTCTGCTGAGAGGAGCCCCCTATCCCAGGAGGTAACACACACTCCTGGCCTGGGAGGTAACTCATGTCTCTAGTGGTGGGCCACAGCCAGTGGTGTGCTGGAGCAGAGCCCAAGAGTCAACTGTGTGTGTCTCTTCCCAAGTCTGCCTTCGGTGAGGTCATGTTGGTAGCTTGAATCAGCCACGGTGGGGGTATTTACACCATGACAATTGGAAAACACTACAAATCAGTGTTCACCTCAGAGCTAGCGGATAAATGTTTACTAGCATACCGCCGGCCACAGCCAATGACTGGCTGGGGTATAAAAGACCAGCTCTTGCTGTGTGGTTCATACTCCAGAGCTCTCTCCATTTGAATCAAGACACAGAGCTAGATTTTGCCTGAGATGGCATGCTTGCTTGGCTCTTTCATCTCCCTTGTTATGCTTCCGTAACTCCCACACAGGCTTCTCCTGAAAGCGGACCGTCTATAAACCCTGTTCTCGGGGTCTGCTTCCAGGGAACCTGACCTATAACACCAGTTAAATCATTAGTTAAGTGACTGCTGCACAAAAGCCTCAAAGAATATATGTTCAAAATCACAAAGAGCTACAAGTCATGGACCTTTTGAATCACAATGATCAGATGAAAGTGCGAACGATACATTTGAAATGGCAAGGATCTACTCTTTGTGTATGTGCACATAAAAGAAAGAAGTTGTTGGAAAAAGATGAAGCCAGCACAAATTGGGCAATTTTTCCTATCATGCTTCTCAAATTATGCTTTCATACCCGTAGGTGAATATATTGGAGGATTCATTTTACTTAATATGTTGGAGAAAAACATCTTTATATTAAAACACAACAAATCCATTTTGGAGAAGACTACAAAATTGAAATGAGATTTAAAAAATAAACATCAAAGAAAACTCATGCTCGTGGGAAAAGGAGGTAAACAGGTGGAAGGGGAAGATATCCAGCTTCATCTCCTTGGCCATTAAGAGAACTGAAGTAGAAAAGTTTGAGAAGCACTGCTTTTGGCAAGTACTGTTGATAGAAAAATCCATAGTAATTGTAAACTATAACTAAAAATATTAGTTTAGTATGGAAAGATCTTTTTTGAAAAAGTTTACTTTTCTCAGGACCCATTAAAATAAGAGTTACATTAGTACCATAGGCACATCTGTTCCCATAATACTCAGAAAATTGGTTAACCAAGAACAATTACTCAATGCCATGGCTTAACTTAGTTAAGGTAAGATTGCATAAGGCATAATATTGGTGTCAGTGTTAGCTGTGTAATTCTAAAAATTGTAATTGCCAAATATGACGGGAACACAATAGGCGCCCACTCCTTGGGCTATTTGTTCTTAAATCATTCCTTGTTGTGCTTCTGGTAGGAGAGTAACATAATTGTGAAGTTTAAACTTGTTGTAACTTTGGTAGATGTCAAAGGAGAATAAAAATACATACTGATTCCATATATATGCGTTAATGTATGATATTTGTTTTTCTCTTTCTGACTTGCTTCACTCTGTATGACAGACTCTAGGTCCATCCACCTCACTACAAATAACTCAATTTCGTTTCTCTTTATGGCTGAGTAATATTCCATTGTATATATGTGCCACATCTTCTTTATCCATTCATCTGTCGATGGACACTTAGGTTGCTTCCATGTCCTGTACAACAGAAACTAACACAGCATTGTGAAGCAATTATACTCCAATAAAGATGAACTAAAAAAATACATACTGACTGTGTGCTCCCATCTTCTAAGGAAATATGGAATTTCAGTTAAATAACTCACAGTTTAAAACTGTTTCTAGTTAATGTGTTACAGACACCCATACATGCAAGCTAATACAAATTCTTGCTCTCTCAGCTTGGTGCTAAATAATAATATTCTCAGGAAAACTAAGATGCCATTAATATAACTCCCAATACGATTTTATTCATGAAATAAACATTCACACTCTGTAATGAGATCAGATTTCTCTGGGTATAGGTTTTAACCATATCATAGATGAATGAATGATTGAGTTTTTAGATCTGTTAATGCTGATACTATATGACTTAAGTTTTTGTTTTGAATAGTCTTTTTATTACCCAAGACTCTTGAGGAATACTGTTTATAATCACTACCAGCCACAAAAGAAGCTTCTGGAATAAATCCACAGTAAACAGGATTGGCATATTAAAGGATCAGTTTTTGACATGGTTGTTTTCAAATAGTAGGAAGGATGATATTCTCTGGAGGAATTTTTATTATCTAATTAAATATTTCTTTAGTAGAATAATGTCAGATGAACTCATTAGCTGAACATTCTGATTAGCCATGTTCTCCTAAATATTCCATGACCAGCAGAAGAGCTGTACAACTCTGATTTAATGCAGTAACAATGGTAACCAATTCTAGCTGCTTCTTTTATCACACTCCATCAAAGGAATACAAAGAAGTCCAAATTAAAATAAGTTCAGTAATAAAAAGAACATGTGCGTTTTCCAACTGTTCTAAAGCCTCTTCCTATCTTTAAGCAAAGTTCACTCAGTAATTATCTTATTTATGAAAGTAAGAGCGGAAGGATGTTTCTCTTATTAAATAAATGGCTTCGTGCTTTGAATGCGGAGGGCATCTCAAAACAGTCAAAAAGAAAGCAGTGTTGAATGTCATCAACTTATTTCCTCCCACCCACTGTTTTAAATCATTTGCTTGGTTCCAATGTATACTACACTTACATAAGTTGTTTATGAAGAGCCAAATTAATAGTCTTTGCAATTGTTTTCCTTGGAATTTGGAGAGCTGACAAATGAATGAGTAGAAAATGGCAATTCTACATGAATTAGCTTTTAAGTCTCCCTAAGAGGCTGATGCAGAACTTAATAAGAGACTTATTAGGAGAAGTAGGACAACTTAATTCGGATTGATTATAGACTTCGGTGAAGACAGCTGGGGTTCAAATGAAACTGAAAAAGAACTTATATGCACTTCAAAGTATGCTAAGCAGATGTCTGAAACAATTACTCCGTACTGCCTTTTCAGAAGTTTCAAAGGCAGGATGGGAATAGCATGGTAAACGAAGACTCTGTTTGCCTAAATCGAGGTAGGGGCTTTAAAAACACACACAGCACTATCTAAAGTCAGATGCCTTGGGTAAGGAACGTGATTTGACATTGCTACCCTAAGTAACTTGCTTTTAACTTTATAAACAAAGCAGGAAATGAGAGCGAATACATGGGAACTAAGTAATAAGCTCTCCTGGCAACACTAACTTACACTTAATTTTACATCAAACAAATAATTTGGTTAGGAAATTTAAGATGATTAATTCCTACTTTAGTTTCTAAGCTCTAGTAAGGCCAACAATGACCATTCTATTAAAAAATAAATACTATACTTTTGAAGTATATAAGTGAGAGTTACTATAATATGCCTTCTTATAGATATATTCCCAGATATTAAAGGCCAAATCCTATGCTTTAAAACATCACAATTGTATGCTTCGAAAACTAGATAAAACCCTAGTTACTCCATAGGACAGGCATCAGTTCCATTTTTAACCCAGATTTATAAAGGATTATATCTTTTTTGTTTGTGTTTTCTTCTCCATCAAAGGCTTACATAGTACACATAGCATTCGTATAAAAACAATAACAAAAGCCTCCACAGAGCAATTCATTTGTAGCCAATAACAATTAACAAAATATTACTAAGCTTTCCTTTTCCTACTACAGGTAGTACACCTTATTCATTGTGGAGATATCGATCCTTTATTCAGAGTGAGGAGAGCTTACATATTTTGAGCTGCTCTGTGATGGTTCTGTCTAACCATGCATCCCCTATCTCTGCAAGAAAGGATTATAAACTTTCTCTATAAAACTCATATATAAGAAAGGATTTAAGGTCAACTCATATAAATGACAAATATAACAAAATTGATAAAATAATAATAAAATATTAGAACCAGGGTTAAGATGAGAAAAACAGTAAGGGAAGACAGAGTTATGTGAACATGGCTGAAAGCTTCCGGCTTCCAAAAGTGAATATGAAATTCTAATATGTTACATCACATTTCACATTACCTATCAGGAGGAAACATACTTGGTTTTCTCAATGTCAAATTCTGAGATAGCATTTCTTGGACAAATTTCTCAGATAAGCCAAGCCACAGGTAGTCTGAAGAGAAGCATTTGCCAGTTTTCTTCTTACATTTTTAGATGTGAATGTTGAACATTAAGTCAGTCAGGATGGCATGGTGGCTTCATCATCACGGCCCCTCTTCTACTACACACATCACTACATTATTCTCAATTATAATTCCAAAAAGGTCTAATTAAAATATTTTGTTGTAAGAACTTTAAGGAAAAACTCACAGAGCCCCTGTCCTTGACTTTTCATAGTAAAAAATGTAAGTTGAAAGTCTGATTAAAGCACAAAACAAAAACGTAAAATGCATAACTACATAGATGTGACAAATTTGCATATCCCAAGATGGCAGCCTGGGAAAGCCTAACCATGGTGTGTGAAAAACTGTGTTTCAAGTCAACTGGCAAACTAAGGGCAGTGAAATGTTTCCGGCTCAAGAATGATGGAGCAATCTGTGTTAAGAAACCACGGTAGATTAGAACAAAGAGACAACTGGGGAAAACAACAACTCACATGAACTTTTTCACACAGGAATTGTTCTTAAGAACAAAAATGTCAATATGTAGACTTTAGTTGCAAAAGTTGTTCTACTTTATTAAAACCTGCATATGTTCCACTTATAGATCTATGTAGAACACTTAGTGATTCCAGGAGTTATTCTCATTCCCCATTACTACAAGGAAAGTAAGAACATTTGTATAGTCACATAAGCATTGGTGTTATTTCCAGTAAAGTGAGAAATCATGATTCTGCCCTTAAAATATTTGATAAGCAGTATGAATCATGAGTTTTAAAAATAAACAGGCATTTAAAATTTAAATTTTATTCTAGTGGTTATTCCTATGAAGCTATATTTGGAAGGGTGAGATTCTCTTAGTGAGCTGAATAGTCAATATTAACATTATGTTCCTTTCTCTTGATTTATTTTATGTACACTGTCCTAAAGATGATTACTAGTAATAAGGCCATATCCATAGTGTCCCAGGACTTAGTTGTTGTTTTATCCATTCTCCAAATCCAAAAGCCGCATTTGCTAATGAAATGATGTAATGCTAAATCCCACAGAAACACACATTCCATAGTTACTTAAATAACAACTTCTTTAACAAATGAGATCCGAATGGAGGTGGATATTATGAGACAGTCACTGGGGTGATGAAAACAAACTGAGATGGGTATATAAAATGTTCTTCTGGCTACCTGCCTAGCTATCCGTTTGGAGTTCCCTACAGCGTGGAGCCTCTGAGGGCTTAAATTGCTGAGTAGAAAAATGGGAATAGTGGTTTTCAGTACTCTTCTACTTCTTTTCAAAGTAAGCTTTAGTTAATAAAATTCACTCCTTATAAACTACTACCACCAAAGTTTCAGAGTTTCAAATCTGGTACCATTGAGATGCAACAGAAAAAAGATGGGTTTTCATTTCCATTGCAAAATGAAGAGGAACTACTGAAGGGAAATAAATATATATGAATTCATATAATCTCTAGTTTTAAGATATGCATAAAATATTTGTACAATACTGGTTTAGAAACCAAAATAATCACATCTATTATGACCAGTACACACATATTCTTTTTTTTTTTTTTTAATTTTGGTCGCACCCCGCAGTATGTGGGATCTTAGGTCTCCGACGAGGGATGGAACCCGTTCCCCCTGTACTGGAAAGCAGAGTCTTAGCCACTGGACCACCGGGGAAGTCCCATAAGGTCTTTTTAAACAAGCATTTAATGTATATATGTTTTGTTATTATTGGGATGAGAATGAGGAGTCTTACCAATTAGGGCATGGGAAATGAAATTCGTCTTAGGATCAAGAACAGATGAGAGAGGGGAACTGAAAAGAAGACTGCAAATAGGGTTGGGTAAGGGCCAGTTGCTATTTGAGCTGTTCTGCTTTTAGTTAGTTTTTGTTATTAAGTCATGCTGTATACATTCTCCATCCATATTCATTATCCTACTAACGCTCCTGTGTGATAGATATGGCTCAGAATGAATCCTTTATGTCTGCTCTAAAGCCTAGACATTCAGCCACTTGATTTATTAACTAATTTACTTCCTTTGGGACATTCTTTTAAGTTGATTTGCCATTTGGGGGAAAATTTTTAAGAATTTAGTTCCTATATTTTTGGATAAAATTCAGTATTTTTAATGCTGAATAGGTAATACATTTCAAAACATTAATTTTTATGTACACAGAAATGTTAACCATTGCTTTAAATATTAGACATGGGGTCAGAGAATGTTGGCGAAGATATTTTGGAAGTTATAGTCAAATTTTTAATCTCCTTTTAAATCTTCACCTACTATTATAATGAAGAGCTTTTCAATTCAACATTAGACTGTAGGCTTCATGAGGACAAAGACCGAGTCTGTTTCATTTATAACTACATGTATAGCACATTTTACAGTAGCTCACAAACAACTGTTGAGAGAAGGAATAAAGAAGCTGAATTGGATTCCTTATATGTTGCTGCCACTGTGAATTCAAAGATGTACAGCATGATCCTTGCTCTTAGGAACCTCACTTACTTTCTATGGAAGAAAAAAAATACATAAGTGATACAAAATACATCCTTGCCACAATATATGTGAAGTTTAAGTGTGACAAGTTAAGCATGTGTGGTGATCTATGAAAGCACTGAATTAAGGGCAGTCTCTTCTCTTGGTGGGAGTTGGGGGTGGAAGACAGGGAAAGCTCTAAGGACAGATGCCATCTGAGTTGGGCCTTGAGGGCTGAGTGGAAGTTCACCAGGCAGATAAGGTGGGCTGATCCAGGCAGAGAGAAGAACATATGCAAAGGCAGAGAGTTATGAAAAAAGATGGCATATTGGTGTAAAGGGGGGTGTGGTCAGTGTGTCCTGAATGGCCTAGAGGACAGAAGCAACAGTCAGAAATTTAAGCCAGGGCTAGGAAGAAACAGGGCCACCTGCCCTCTGCATTCACTGGACTTCATCGTCAGGCAGGCAGCTTCCTGCAAAGAGTTTGGATTAGAGTTGGGAAAGAATGGAAATACAGAAATATCAATAAAGAAACTGTTCATTCATTCATTTCACTCACCAAATATTTAAAATGCAGTGTTTGTGATATGCCAGCTACACTGACTGGGGAATGGGAGTTAAGGATGTATAATAAAACAACCTGACTAACAGATGCTGGGGACCAGAACAGGACATTGGTTGAAAAGAGGAGAGAAAATATAAAGGAGATATTCTGAGGTAAAATGAGCAATCAAGTGCAGTCAATGAAAACGTAGAAGGATTTAAGGACGGACCTCAAGTTTCTAGCCTGAGCAACTTGTTGGATTATGATCCATTAACTGAAATAGGAAACACAGAAGAAAGGGCAGGTAAAAAGGGATATCGGTAGGGGAATGGGTAAACAGGAGAACAAAGGGACTTGCTTTCAGAATGGTTGCATTTCAATTCTAATGGCATATGGGTTAGCAGATCAGAAAAGAGATTCAGACTAGAAATTTAGATTTGTTGCCATCCATGCCATTTCAAACTAGGGAGCATTTATACCATAAGAAGAGAACTGAGCTAAGGTTTTTATAGAATAAAAAGGGAACTGAGCTAAGGTTAGAAACTCGGGCATACCAACATCTGAAGGGTGGGTAGAGTTTCAGAACTGAGGAAAATAAAGCAAGAAGAATGTGGATGAAACAGTGTCATGAAAGCCAAGGGAGAAGAGACCTTCCAGAATGAGGGGGCTGGTAAACATGCCAAATGCAGGTGAGGATTTCACTTCTGCATTTGGATCTGGGAGGACTTTTGTTAGTTTTGACACTAGATAAATAGACAAAGTATGTTTCAAGTTGCTGGTTTTCAAAATGATACTCCTAAATATGTATATCTTTTCTTTATAAATACATTTATCATCTTTGTGCCATAAGGGAATTTAATTTTGGTCTCATGGACAGTATTCCAAATATAGAGTGATATTTCCTAATATCTGCAGTGGACTAATCCAGCTCAAAATTGTATTATATACATTGCCTTCTCAGGGAAGGGCAGCATTACTGGTCTCAGCTCACAGAACCAGAACTCACCCAAGTCATATAATTCAGTTAGCAAAAAGGCCAAAACCTAGACTCCCGGCTCTTGATTAAATGTTGTATTTTTCCCTACTGTGATACTAAGAACCACAAATACACACACGCATACACATGTAAATCAGACAATTTTAGTACACTTAGGTTAATTCCCTGATAGCAAAATCAAAATGATTTTTTTGCCCTGTAACTTCTTAATATTTCATTTTATATTATTGAAGACAGACATGATTAGATCACTATCTTCTCTTAGAGAAAATACCATGTGCCAGAAGACTTTGAATTTGTGAAAGATTTCGAATGCTTAAGGGTCCTATTTTTAACTTTGTGAGAAGAAAATACTGCAGATGAGTTCAGATTAGAACCTGTTTTGAATCTCTCAAAGGGCCCTGAAGCCAAGCAGTAGACGGTACCTTGACTTTCTCGAGGTGATCTTGGAGGGAGTCAATGAGGAGATCGCCCACGGGCTGCCACGATCCCTTGATCACTTCAGCTTGGCGCAGTTTGAGGTCCAGCTCATCCGTGGCCTCCTGAAGTTCCTGAAGTCTCTCGAGGGCCTCATCTATTTTTCTCTGCCAGTCAGCTGAGTGCAGGTTCAATTTTTCCCACTCAGTGTTGACCTCCTCAGCCTGCTTTCGTAGGAGCCGTGTGACATTCTGGGCTTTCTCCTCAGGAGGCAGCTCTAAATCGGTAATACAACAAGGTTTTAGGCCACATTCATTTTTGTGTTAAAAAAAAAAAAACATTGTTGAAAAGGTCATACTGGAAAAAAGAAAGAGTACACTTTAACAAGAGGCCAACCTACTGATTAATGGCTCTCTTATACTTCGGCATACATTTTGATATAGTTTAGCACATCTGAAGTCGTGTCTTCCTGAGTGAATCTGTTCTACTTTATATCAATCAGATAATCCAAGATTCATTTAAACTACTGAGTAGAAAAATGTTAGGATGCACACCACACGCTCTAATTTACTTCAGGCAGGCTCTTAAATTGAAAATTAGCTTGTAGTCTTTGTGACAATAAACTTCCTCCTCACAGATTATCTCTTTTGTTTATTATTTTCTAAATGTTTCAATAATTGATCGCTAATCTCTTTCAATGTTTATTTATGAATGTGCAAACAGATTTATGCATGCTGCTTTATGATTCCTTTTTCTTTTTCAACATCAAGGTTTAATTTGAATTGATTCTATTTAACCTAGAAAATATGAGGGCTATCCAGACACTGCCAGCAAGAATGGATGGGTCATTCTGTCACCACTGATCCTTCTATCAATATGTTATTACAGTTCCACATTCAATTACCTCTGGGCTCCTGGTAGAGTTTCTCTAGTCCTTCCAAAGGCTGCTCTGTCAGAAATATTCGTACAGTCTCAAGAGTACTCATGATTACAGGTTCTTTCGTTTTCAATTCCCTCCTGAAGGCCTGTGAAATGAGATGAAAAGAAATGCTTATGTGGCTTGTGGCATTCTTCTCAAAATTAATCCTGGGTACTCAGAACTTGGTTATGAAATTCCCAGGTCAATTTCTATCTCCTTTATTTATAAACTGACAGTCATAAAATGATAAAGAAGGCTCGACAGATCTTTCTTTTAATCAGGAAAACACTGTGTTTGTAAAACTATTCTGGAGAGGATAGGGGAGCTTTCAAGATATGTTAACGTCCTTTAATTAAGATAAGAGTGATTTATTTATATAACTTGACTACCAAACTTGAAATCTGGAGCTAAAGTTGTAAGATATATATTGCAAAACCCTAGCAGGGGGCTTCCCTGGTGGCACAGTGGTTAAGAATCTGCCTGTCAATGCAGGGGACACGGGTTCGAGCTCTGGTCCGGGAAGATCCCACATGCCACGGAGCAACTAAGCCCGTGTGCCACAACTACTGAGCCCATGTGCCACAACTACTGAAGCCCGCATGACTAGAGCCCATGCTCCGCAACAAGAGAAGCTACCACAATGAGAAGCCCACGCACCGCAACGAAGAGTAGCCCCCGCTCGCCACAACTAGAGAAAGCCCGCACGCAGCAATGAAGACCAAAAAAAAAAAAAAAACAAAACAGCCTAGCAGGGCTAATGAAACTTACACACACCCAAAAGAACAGATATCAGGACCATAACGGGAAGCCTAAAGGGCCACTTGGAAAAACTTAGGTTGTACTGAAGTATACAACCGATCTAATTCATAATCACCAGTTAATTCTGTCGAAATGTCTGACAATGAACATAATGATGTGCTAATAGTAAACTGATAAAAACTAATAATGAATAAACTAATAAAAAACTAAGTAAAAACTCAACGCTTTTGAAAAATACCCATTACATTTTCCCTTGTGACTTCTTTGAAAACAGGCGAAATGTTTTGAGGTAGAAACTGGGAACAAGTTTCTATAAAAGAGTGAGCCTAGAACAGGTGTTTTGAGGTCATCTAAATTAGTTATCAATTTTAATCTCTAATCTGTAATCTTCTTTGATACAGGGGATTAAAAGAAAAGCAAAATGCACACACTTCCTGCCTTCAAGAAATTTCTGAACCAAAAGAAGGGAGAAAACTAACACACTAGAAACAAAGAAAACAATAAAGTTCATATATAACCAAGTGCTAAGGGTTGTGAGACATCCTGAGAGGCTAGGATAAATTAACAGATTATTCTGAAACCACTGAAGATAGTTATTGACCCAGATTCGGCAATCTCAGAAGGGAAGATGTTAATTAAAGTATTAAATACCACATAAATGCTAAAAGACCAGTGTAAAAACAACAGTAATAGTAATTGCCCTGATCTAGGGCTTAATTATTCATATCTTTTTTCAATTCTATCCTATTTTTAGTAATGTTGCCTATTGAATTTAAACCGTGCTCTGTTACTGGGAGAAAACTTAGCAGTATCTCCTTTAAACTTCAGATGTATCATGTTACAGGAGTGCTCTAGAAGTGGAATGTATGACACATTTATAAATAAAATCCTAATGGTGTTCACCATTCAAAGGAATCCTGAGTCTGATACTTTGCAAAATGATTCACCTTCCAAGTTATTTACAGTTTAGTAGAGAGAGGCAAGGTTTTTGAGCCAAAATAATGAAATTCGTTAAGTGGAATATTAGGATCCAGCCTGTGGATAGGGATGTAATTTCTGTATAGTAGGATATTCTTGCACCCTTGAAATCATACAGAGTAGGTGGGTTATTTACTTTGCTTACGTGTAAGGCTGATTTTCCCTCTAATATTTCATTTGTAATCCCCGTGTTTGTGTGCGTGCATGTGCACTCACACACACGTGAATGTATGTGTATATGTGTATACATTTCTTGTATTCCTGTATTTTTTTCAAACATCTAATTTTTCTAGCTTCAAGAAAATTATTATTTTACTTTGTCTCTCCATTTGGACTTGACAATAGGAAGCTGATACTGATATTACTAATTATAAAAATAATAATGGCTCCCTTTATCGAACTACTATGTGTCAGTGGTTATACTAAAGACCAGAAATACAAAGTTGAATGCAAAACAGCCCTTCCTGTGCAGGAACTTATAGTAAATAGTGGAAGAGTCGAACACGTAAGTAATTTCAACACAATGTGCAAACTGCTATAGGCTTGCATAATATGGGGAAGGAAATTAGGAAAGGCTTCTTGGAGAAGATAGTATTCAAGAAGAATTCTAAAGCATGAACGTGATGAGTTAGCCAGGGAAAAGCAGGTTAGAGGAAGAAGAAAGAAGACGAAAATGCAGGTGCGAAGACAGAGGGCTAATTCAGTGCGGCACGTGCAGTTATCTCAAGTAGGCCGGTGTTTCTAGAAGATAAAGTACAAGGAGAAGACATGTCCAGAGATGAAGCAGGGTACTGTTCTTATCTTAAACTATATTAGACCTTTAAGTCAGGATTTGAACCTCAACCTATGACCATATATGCCCTGCTAAGAAGTCTAGGTGTTGTCTCATAGGTAATCAGGAGCCTTTGAAGGGATTTAAGCAGGGGAGTGGCATGGGCATGTGTGCGTTTCAAATAGATTTCTCTGAGATTAATACAGAGTATGTATTTGAGAAGGACAGAAATGGAATCAGAGAAAACAGGAGGCAATTGCAAGAATTCAGTGAAAGATTATGAAGATCTGAACCAGGGCAATGGTACCAGGGCAAAAAAAGAGACAGACAGAGTAAGGAAATGTTTAGAGAGTAGAGATGTGGGAATTTGGTAACCGAATAGATGCTGGAGAAGAGAAGGGGAGGAGCAAGGATGACTCCTAGTTTCTAGGTTGAGTAAAGGAGTGAACGCTGGGTGCAATTAAACTAAATGTGGGGAAATAAACTCTCCTGGATTTCTCAGTACACCTATAAAAAGTTCTAGTCTCGTGAACACCTTCCCATACTATGGGAATTAGATCTGTAGTCATTTGTCTAGTTAATTTCTCTGATCCAGAGGGCCAAATGGTTATAGCCCGGAGTAGTTTCCTAGGTTAAGCTCCAAGTTGTCAGAAAGACTGGAGTAGCTATCTCTGTAGGTATTTACATTTCGAAAATATAAAGCCAAGACCTTGGAGACATTTCTAGATTGTAAAACCTGAGATGCATGGGGCTAGCTGGCTCCTACAGAAGTTGGAGTTGGGACTCAGGCCCATCACGTTTCCAAGGAGACCCTTTCAGGGGGGAGAAGAGGACAATTGCCTACTTCTCCTTTATAAACAGAGAAAAATCATTTTTTCCTGGTTACTTTCCTATGGAGCACCCACCCAGCCACTCACGTGAGAAAATTTTCATCAGATCTCACCATGTCTCCTTAGGGGTAAGGCTTGAACAGAGGGTGGAAGGTAGTGATGATATTTACTGTAAAGTAATTCAAGGGGATCTGTCTCTGATCCAGAACACCTCATGTGCACGTTCAGCATAAAATTAATAAAGATGAATATTAAAATCCCAGACTCCTATGAGGGGGGTCTGTATGGGGAACAGAGTAAGAGGATGTGATACGCTCAGCTCGGAGACGTAACATTCTTTCCAGCAGGAAACAAGTTTCGAATCCAATGTTTAGGGAGAAGAAATGAGATGTAGGAGTCATTCTCTCACCAAGCGAATATCCACTGAGTGCCTACGATTATGCATACAGGCAAGGATTAAAATTACATAAGTAGATGAGATTGCTCAGTGGAGTGAGAGGAAAAGAAAATTCTGGAGAACACAGATAAAAATGTAATGAGCAGACAGAGGAACTGGATCCAGTGAAAGGCCGAAAAGGACTGGATAGGTGTAAAGACTGGGGGAAATAAGGAATGTAAAACTACTGAAGAGAGAGTGCGAGTTTGAGAGGAATAAAGTGACCAAGAGTGTCCAATCATGACACAGAAGTAAAGCAAGATCAGCACTGAGAAGTGTTCATCAGACTCGGTGAAAGCAATTTCAATGGAGGGCAGTAGCCTTGGAAATAGGTTTAGTTGAAGAGTAACTGGGAGAAGGAGGAGGCATTTCAAGTGACAACTATTCGTAGAGTATCTTTTTTTCTGAGAGGGAAAAGCGGAGGACAGGACAGAGAGGGTCGCAAGGCAAAGAGAGATACGTTCTTTTTAGGATAGGAATGGTTGGAACACAGACTGAAAGATGGATAACCAACCATCCTTGTTTGCCAGGTACTAAGGACACGGAACTTTCAATGCTGAAACCAGGACAGCATCAGGCAAACCAGGACAGTTGGTCACCATAGCAGAGAAGAATATATCAAAGACCTCGGGGGAGAGTGAAGATAATTATTGGAGCAAAGTCTGTCAAATAAGGAAATGGATCTTAAAGGTCCCATCAAACTGCAAAAGTTCAAGACAGTGTTTGATGATGCAATTCCATTGTTAAAACCGAACAGCAAATAATTCAAGGCTAAGGACCACCCATCCATTGTGAGAGACCACTTGTTTGCCCCTCGAGTTGTTGCCAAGGGCTTAGCTCCACCACAGCTGCACAGTTCATTTCTTAAATATGAGTCACTGAGGATTAAGATGAATCTAAAGAAAAGACAAAGGAAGTTCTGTTGTTACAAAGACATAAGCACCATTATTTTCACATCGTTGCCAGAAATTAAGAAAAGAAAGTAGATAGAAGACAGGGTTAAGTGACTGTATCTTCAGAATTTAAGATTTAGACTAAACACACACATAAAACAACTGTAAAAACCCCAGAAAAAAGGGAGAAAAAAACTATAAATAGAAATGTCATGTTAAACATGGTTATATGAAAGGTCCTCTTCCATTTATTCATGTAACAAATTTTGAGCACCTACTATGTACCAGACTCTGTTGTAGGCAATGGATATCATTGGTCCTTGTAGTATGGAGTTTAAAAGAGAGAGGCTTATGTAGTAAAAATAATAACAACAAGACAACAACAAAAAACCCCATGAAGATGTTGCATTAAAATAATGAAAAATAGATTTTTCAATATCTGATCAACTTACCATAGACTGCATGTTACAACAATTCACCACGTTTTAAAAGTAAGGAAAATGGAGCCATTTTTAAACAACGACAACATTCAACGTCAAGAGCCTTAACTCTTTGATAAGTGACTTGTTTCTCAAAAAAAAGTCTATTTGAATGACACTGGGGAAAATACATACTCATATACAATACTGATTTTTGTCTCATAGATTATAATTAATATTTTAAGTCAGATAAGTTGGTTCATTCATGTGCTGATGTGAAAAAGCTATCAGATATAAAGCCCTTCTCCCATACACATACAGAGTGCATCTTTACCCTATTTAGATGTCAATATTCAAATGTTATGATATTTACTTCTTGAATCTTTTGAACAGATGAAGTTATTTTGTTTAAAACCCATCTTTTCCCCCATACCTTCTTTTTTCCCTTTTTAAGATAGCCAGGCCCAAGGCTCTGAAATAGTGATGTGGAAGAATTAGAAGCAACTACTAAAGACGTAGAGTACCTCTGTGAAAAGAAAATAATATTCTATCTCACAAATGAGAAAAAGTTAGGCATGCTAAACTGATAATTTTCCTTCAGCTTCTTAAGGTGCACAAAATTAACTTATTTGAATCATGCACTACAAAATTACAGTAGCAGCAAATCCCAAGGTAAGTCCATTTTATTGTGAAGGTTAAATTGTCTGATGGATAGTATTTATACATCACAAATACTAACCAACTGGGTGACTTGACTGCTTGCTGATTAATTCATTCATTCACAAATATTTATTTTGAATCTATTATGTATACGGTAGTGCAGATGTAGGGACCTAATCTTTGTCCTTAAGGAGTCAACAGTTTGGCTGAGTAGGTATGTTTGTATAATAGCATATTTTTATTCAATTAATGTTTTCCCAATGCAAAGTAAAGTACACATAAGTTAGGATTTACCTAAGGCCATCAGTTCGTTAGTCACTTAGAATCCAAACCCTGAAATTCTTAAGCCAGGCTGAAACTGAGTAATAGCAAACAAATTAAAGTTTCCTGAATTACAAAAAATGTGGAAGACACATAAGTGGAAAATCCTAATGACCATGAAGCAAATGAGAAACTTAAAAAACCTGAAAGTAACAGAGAAGAACCAAGTCACTGATCATTCATTTTTAGCCAGGCTGAAAGTGAGTAAGAACAAAAAAATAAAAGTTCTTTGAATTACAAAAAATTTGGAAGCCACAAAGGTGGAAAATCCTAATGGCTATGAAGCAAATCAGAAATAAAAAACCTGAAAGCGATAAAGAACCAAGTCATTGATTATTCTTTTTTTTTTTTCTGTCTGTCCTACTTGTGGAAAAAAGAATTAGGGTGAATATTACCACAAATACCTAATAATACATAAAGAGTAGTTCAGAACCATGTATAGAGGGAATGAAGGGCGAGATACTGATTTGCTTGAGATACCTCAGAGAAGAGAGGGGCAGGAAGAGAAGTCTGGGCACAGGTACAGACATTACAGAGAGACAAGCTATGTTGCTTTCACCTAGAGACAGTGGTCCTATAGTAAGTAAAAGCCCCTGCATTTCAAAACAGATCTCTTTCAACCATGTACAGTGTATAGTTTCCCCGGAGCTGAATTTTACCTATATTCCCACTGAAGTGGCAAGTCTATATTTGTGTCATTTGGACCAGAAATCTGAAGGAATGACTATACGTTATCTCCACATTTGTTCGCAGAACTTTACAGAACCATCCAGTTCTAAAATTCCATAATCAACACGTTTAGATCATTAATTGGCCACAGGCCTGTTACATGGTGGCAGTTTGAGATAGTCTTTCGTTACTAATATTAAGAATTATAGCCACAGCTTGGCACATAGTAGATAATCAATAAATACTGTTGAATAAATAACAGAACGCCCAGGTAGAAAACCAGAGTGTGTTATATGGAGGCCAGCTGGATTTAGATGCAGTCGGTGCTCGAGGGTGAAAGCCTGGTTTCGTGAATTAAGAGAGAAAAAAAAATGAATGCTGTCAGTTGGGAAAAACTGAGAGATCTTTTTCTGGGTCTACTCTTATGTTCCAGATCCAAAGCTGACAGTAATCTTTGAGTCACTAGGTGGATTTTCCTCAAGAGGAGGCCCTATTAACCCTGCCTTCTTAATCCTAGTGATTTCTTCTCTAGAGGAGATGTTCACATCCATACTTTCGGAAGTTCCATTATTTGAACTGCTGGTTGGGCTTTCCCTCTAGCCTGCATTAGCTAGAAGATGAGAGAACAGACAGACTCTAAATTGGAAAATTGGGACTGACACATACGCACTACTATATATACAATAGATAACTAATAAGAATCTACTATACAGCACAGGGCACAGGGAACTCTACTCAATACTCTGTAATGACCTATATGGAAAAAGAATCTAAAAAAGAGTGGATACACGCATATGTATAACTGATTCACTTTGCTGTACAGCAGAAACTAACACAACATTGTAAATCAATTATACCCCCAATAAAAATTTTTTAAAAAGAAAGAAAAAAAATAAAGTGATCCAACGGCGGTTAAAGTGATCTCAACAAATGGTTACTGAGTGTGCATAGGACAAGGACGGTAACACAGTCATTTCCACAAATTGATCGGTATTTTAGTTTTGTCATCCTATATTATCATTCTAGTTTCCATATTATTTCTACCTTATCTGTATGCCTCCTATATCGTTTTTACTTCTGATAAGAACGTTGCTGAAATCATTCTCTCGCCATAATGACCTTCCTCATTTTAAGAGCCACCATATTTATTGAGTCTCAAGCACGTCAGAAATATTTTAATGACTAACTGCTGATTTAGGGACAGTCATTGCTCAATTAATTTGAAACCAAGATCATGGAAAAAGGCAAGATCCAAATGTGGTTAACTGGAGTACCAGAAATTTTGTCTCTGAGAATCTAAGACAAATTCATAGGGATTTTAGGAAGAAGGACGTTTGCCAGAAGTGGCAACAAAAAACCCCAGAAAGACAAAGGGTTCACTTGATATTCATTCGACATAGTTGGTATTAGAGAGGTATGAAAATGGGACACATGGGCTATAAAGAAAAGGTCATAATCATCTTTATTTTTTTATTGCGCTAAGAACACTTAACATGAGATCTGCCCACTTAACAAAGTTTTAAGTGCATGATACAATACTGTTACCTACAGGCACTGGGTTGCACAGTAGACCTCGCGAACTTACTCATTTTGCATAACTGAAAGTTTATACTTGTTGAACAACTCCACATTTCCCCCTCTCCCCAGGCCCTCGCAACCACCTCTCTACTCTCTGCTTCTATGAGTTTGACTACATCATCATCTTTAGACAAGATGAAAAAAGTTCATCTTATTTTCACTCTACTTCTGAAGAAAAGTGAAGATAAGGGATTATGGTATCAGACACATCTAGCCATTGTTTCAGGTACATCTAAGCATTGTTTCAGATAGTCAACAACATGAACAACAATATTAATTTATAAGTGAGATTAAATCAATTTGAAGCAAGTTTGAAAAAGTAAATGGACATATTTCAAGCCTGAAATTATTTTTAAAAATATCTAATTTTACTCAATGAAAAAACATTTTGGAGTGTCTAGGGGGGGAATATGTTTAACAAGCTCCTGTTGAGATTTATCTTTTGGAAGTCTTTCAAACAAAAAGTTGTGTTCTCTGAGATCAAGGGCACGGGCTAGCAGAGAGTCCAGCCTGCTTGCAGATCTGTGATACTGTGGAGGAATAGTTAGTGCCCAAGCAGCATCGTGCACAGCTGTTTGACTCTTAATCCTAAGGTTGAGCTGCTTCTAACAACCACTGGGGAAGTCACTTCCTACAGACAATAATGTTGTTAAACTCTGAGCTCACCCTGAAAAATCACTGGTGAAAATTCAATCTGCTCCTAGGGTCATTTAGAGAATTAGGTATTAGGTCGTTGAGACTAAACCCTAAATTTTGGAAATTCTTTCTGAACCAATAGTGCAGATAAATGGATTATCAGGAAATCCAGTGAAAAATTAATTAATATCCATTCTCAAGAGGCTCGGCCAAAATTTGAGATTGTCAAGTGTAAGTGGTGAATAATTTCTGAATCACGCCATTTGTTTCTGTCTATCAACATAATTCAGAAACGGAACTCCTGTTTCTCTCCACATACACACCCTCATCCATGATCATTTTGAGGTCTTTCCTGTTTCCATAAATGGCATCATCATTTCCCCATTTGTTCAAACCACAGACTTCAGAGTCATCCCTGACTCTTTGCTTTCTCTCATATTCCATACCCCATCTATCTTAAGTTCTATCAGCTCTACCTTCAAACTTTATCTTGGGTCATATAATTTTTCATCATGTCTATCATTTCCATTCCAGTCCAAGCCATCATTATCTCCTTCCTAAATGACTTCAACACCCTCCTAACTTTCTCCCTGCTTTCAGTTTTGCTCCTCCTATCATCATTTCTTCACACAGCAGCCAGAGTCCATTTCTAAACACATCAATCAGATCACATCATTCCTGTCTGTGGTTCTCCAGTGATGTCTCAATACACATAGAATAAAATCCACCTCCAAACTATGGCAGAAAAGACCACATTATCTGGTCTTTGCCTCTCTCAACAACCTACCACTAGCCCATCCTGCTATTCCTTGGACACCCCAAACCTGTTCTTACATCTTGGTCTTTGCATTTGCTTCTCCTTCTGCCTAGAATATGCTTCACTCAAGGTCTTTGCTTGGCTCACTCACGCACACAGCCCTTTGCTCAACTATAATCTCTTTAGGTAGGCCACTACCTCTCAGCCTTTCTCTATCCTTATTTTGTTCATTTTCTCTTCATAGAAACTGACCTGACATGATTTTATTTTACTGTTTTTAGTTCTTTTTTTTTTTTTTTTTGGCCATGCGGCGCAGCTTGTGGGATCTTAGTTCCCCAACCAGGGATCGAACCCAGGGCCGTGGCAGTGAGAGCACAGAGTCCTAACCACTGGACCACCAGGGAATTCCCCTGACGTGATTTTATATATTAATGTATTGGCTTACTGTGTGTTTCCCTCATTAAAATTTGAAGGTCTGTGGGGGGCAGAGTCTCGTTTTCTTCACTACTGTACCCTCAGCCCCTGACATAGAGTAGGCGCTCAATAAATAATTACTGAAAGACTCAATGAATTCTAGGAGTCCGAGTTATGGTACAGTTTTTCCTAAAATAATTTTTTTTGGGGAAATGGAAGAACAGATAAAAAGATCAGGGGTTCATCTGTAATTAAACAAATGTGTGTCAAAGTGCTTTGTAAAGGCAAAATACTACACAAATATTATTTTAAGAGTATCTGTCAAGATATCAAAAATATTTTGACATGGTTATAAAGAGGACTGTGGTAGAGAAGTCAATTTGTAAACTATACATAGTTTATCTTATTATAGTCATTAAACAAAAGTAGCAAATCCTAGATGACTCTGTTCTCAAGTTTTGATGATATAGCTAGTTTTCAGAAGACTTCCTCAAATGGCTAGAAATGTAGCTCTAAAAATAATTTAAAATCTTTTCTATTCAGCATTTCTAAATATGACTGCATAAAATTCCAAACTTATATGAAAGTAGCTTACTCCATTAGTGATGAAGAATCGATCACAAAGATGTCGATTTCCTCCAACCTAGTCACGCAGACATCTTAGAGGTAGGTAACGAACAGTGAACTTCGCAAGGGAACCAAACTTGTTTAGAAACTCCAAGAGGCTAGGTCAATGAATGTTGGAATGAATCACTGTATCACAACCTTTTTTTGTCGTTGTTTTTCAGAGGTGATAGGGAACAATGCATTTATTTGGTAACACAGAGCTGACTTGAATCTTAACCTTCACAAATGGCACCTAAAGACATTTTCTATTTCTGTGGAAACAGAAGGATTCCCTTGATGAGGGAACTCATCAAGCTAACACACATGTACCCAAAGGAAGCAGGCCAGCATTGGTAACAGAATTAGCTTAAATAAATGTATAATCTACAACGTGATTTCAGGGTAATTTTATTGAATTTCTGAACCTCTCCCTCACTTCGTGGTGACTTCTGAGGAGACTGAACACGCATAATATATGACCTGACAAATGAATAAGTAAACTACTTTATTCAAGCCTTTTCATTTGCCAACAGGATCCACACAATTATGGCTTTCTGTCTACTGTTTTAATAATGTATGTATTGATTACTTCCATCTACATCTTAACCAGAAAATCTCAGGAAGCTTCGAAGGTGTCCTTAATGGTCTCTAGGGAAGGAATTACAGAGAGTTTCAAATTGAAAGATGAAAACCGAATGACAAACAATTTCATTAGTAAAAATGCAAACAAAAAGTCATTACCTACAGTGTTCTTATAATCAAGACCTAATTTCCATTTAAATTTGGGGTGGGATGAAGAGAATTAAATAAACTCATGGTTTATTGCAGTTCTCCTTAGAAATTCCCCATTATGATTTGCTCCTTTAAAACTCTCTCTAAGTTAATCACAGGAGTAGACAAGTAATAAATATCACTTTAGTGACTGCTCAAGTAAAACAAAGGAAGTCAGTTTTAAAAATATATCTGGACCAGAATAATACACACTTCATTGAAAACGAGTCAGTCTAGTGAGGCAAGTAATGAGGAACCGTAAAAGCCAGGATAATGTATTCAAAAGATATAAAAATTGGTCAGTTTATATTTGCTAAGGCACATTTGAGCTTTAATTATTTAGAACACTTCACCACATATGGAACATTATTTTATTAATTAGTCCTCAGAGCCATTCCAGTTGCAGTTGTTATGGTGCCCGGCTGGTTTGGGGAACATAGATCCACTCCCATGGGTGTAAAAAACTGCTTTGGGGAGTGAGACTGCAGTCCCCAACTACCTGTGTGGACTGTCTTATAACTTTACCTACAGCAGAGTAATTGAGATTGACTGCATATTTTTGCTTTAAGAGTACAAGACATATGATATTTTACTATAAAACTTTATCATTAATCTGCAATGATATACTAAGAAAATATAGATGACCTGTTTCACAAGCATTCTGACTTATAGAAAAAAAGTGAAAAATATTTAATTAGTATTTACACTTTTGACATTTTAATGGGATTTGTATTCCCATAAAAAGCAACAACAGTAATCATTTACAATAGATAGTAAGCAGGTGATTTTTAAAAAGTGACACACCAAATACATGGGGAGCAAGGGTACAATAAAAAGTGAGCCATCTTGATACCAAATATTTTATATAAACAGTCTTTGGAGCAAGAGACCCATAAAGAGCAAGACAGTTTATAACCCTGGAAACATGGTAAAGTAAAACAAAAGTCTACAAATACAAACTCTGTTCAAGACTAGATCATGACAGAGTTTTGTAATGACTGTGCTTCCTTTACCTCTTCCTAATTGGATTCAGAAGATCTGATAGAGAGACCCAATTTCAGAGGTTTTCCTTTGTTCTTTTTGTCCACAGCCAATGAGAGCATCACTAACTAGACAGCAACTCCACTACAACTACAAAGGGGCTACTGCAAAAATGTGACGAAACTGAGTAAACAGGGTGCAAAATTGTTCTCTCATCAGCACTTAGGAGTGATGATGTCCTTTGAAGGGAGTGGTTTGTGACAAGGCTTTTTCTTAAGGATACAAAGAGAATTTCATGAAAACACTGGACCAGACCACAGGTAAAAACAGTGGGCATCAAAGTAGCTTTACACACTATGAAAAGATGCTTACTTAGGAGTAAAGAGAAACAAAGCTGCAAGTGAGGAAGGAACATCACCCTTTATTCTTTCTTTCCCTGCCCTGGATCACAGTAGACTAGAGAGGAAGGAACAAAAGATTAGTTCACTGGTTGTTTTCCTCCCTTCCTGCCTCCTTATCTTCTTTCCTTAATTCCTATGTTCCTTTATCTGTTCATTGTCTATCATGTCCTAGACACTTTATAAGGTGCTAGGTATAAAAATGACAACCCTCTTCCCAAAAGCAAGCTTCTTGGAGCCCAAGGTTTAGTGAAGGTGGTTGACATTAATCAAAAAGTCACACATATTCATGATGACAAAGAACATTACATTATAGAAGGAAAAGTACGGTGTTATGAAGGCATATAAAAGGAGATGTGGCCAAATGTGGGCCTTAGAGAAAAGCTTGCTTGATGCCTGAGCCAAGATGTAAAGGATTATTAGACATGAGCCAGGAAATTATGAGGGGGGAGGTTTGGGTAGAAAGGGTTTCAGACAGAGGATCGACATGTTCAAAGCCCCACCAGAGAGGAACACAGAGAACTGGAAACAAGCAAAAGAAGGCAGTACAGCTAGCATCAAGAGAGCAAGAGGAAGGGCAGTGAGAAAAGAAAAGATGGGGGCCAGACCAGCCAGATGGGACTTTGGGGTCCTTGCTGAGGAGTTTTGGTCTTTTCCCAAGGGCACTGAAAAGCCACTGAAGAGTGGTAAGATGAGGAATGACTTAATTTATATTTTTACATAGATTACTCTGACTGAAATGTTGATTGCACTGTAGGGTGTTAAGAGTAGATACAGAAAAGTGAGGAGAAAAGGTCTCTTGTAACAGTGGCAATGACTACAGTAGACAGAGTCAAGAAAGGTAAACTGACCCAGTGATGTGTTAGCGTTGGAAGGCTGGAGGTTGGTCATCCTGAAAAGGTACTATGTCAGCCTGTGCTCGTGTTGTTTGGATAGGAGAAACTCTTTAGTTAGATCCTCCAATCATTAGGGTTTTGTAGATTACAGCAACAAAAAGATAAAGAAGCAAAGGATTTTGGGGTCTTGAAAAAGTTATTAAAATGCTTGATGATTGAACCTAAGTTGGACTTGGAGGGAGATAAAGGTAGAGGATCAGTGGAACTAATGTATAGAACAAAGAGTTATCAATGGGCTGCAGATCCTGATATGTCAAAGAAAGGGAGTAAGTGGGTATCTGAATAAGTACGCTAGCCAAGTGGGGATTAATTCTCTTCAATATGGTGCATGTTACCCATAACTCTGGCATCACATCTCTCCAAAGCATATTACCGGTCATGAGATTCATGAGGAAGAGGACCGAGAATGATATGTGCTAACATTTTATCGCTGTTAGCAGGCAACCAAAGCCAATAATTAGGGAGAGTGAGGCTGTATTTATAACAAAATGGTGGCTAGAAGGACTGTGGAAAAACTACGTAGACCAAATTCCTCATCTTATACCTGAAGAACAAAGTAGCAATCACCATCTGACTTATAGATGAATAGGGCTAGAATCTCAGTCTCCTGAATCCTAGTGCACTTGTCCAATGATTCATCTTCTTTGATTTCTGGAACTAGAATAAAATTACACCTTTGGTAGAAATTCTGTCTCATTTCACCATATCATATAATGCATTCTATTTAAAATGCCCATCCTTCTCAGTGAATGCTCTTCTACATATACACCGGAGTGTTTTCACTATTTATTCAAAGTTAGAACACTTTAAAAATTATAGCTATTATATCACACCCTACCACAAAAGCTACCTTAATAGTCTGAATTATATGAAGGGGAATGGCTAAAGGAGAAACTGGCAGTTTTCCTGGCAATTTTTTATAGACTCTGGGGTCTTCCCTCATGTTCTCTTCCCTTTTTGTCATCTCCTATATCCTCTTATCTGGAATAATATAAACCCTTGACCTTTCTTCAAGATGCCAGTTTTGCTATGTCTCCATAGATATCTTTCCTTTAAGTGCTGAACATATAAAAGTGGCACCATTTTATCAAGCTTTTATTGTTTGGTGGTAATTTACTTGGTTTTCTATTCCCTTGTGTTGTTCATGTACCTTTTATTCTCATTTCAAAAACACCTATCAGTATCCACCGTATGGCAGACACTTTGCTAGGTACTAGGGTCTTGGAGGTCAGCAAGACCAAATCTCTGCCTTCCTCACTCGGAGTCTAGTAGAGGAGACAAAAATATAATGAAAAACAAACAAAGGAAAGAAACAATTAGACAGCCTCTTCAACAAGTGGTGCTGGGAAAACTGGACAGCTACATGTAAAAGAATGAAATTAGAACACTCCCTAACACCATACACAAAAATAAACTCAAAAAGGATTAAAGACCTAAATGTAAAATGCCAGACACTATCAAACTCTTAGAAGAAAACAGGAAGAACACTCTTTGACATAAATCAAGCAAGATCCTTTCCTTTTTGACCCAGCTCCTAGAGAAATGGAAATAAAAACAAAAATAAACAAATGGGACCTAATGAAACTTAAAAGCTTTTGCACAGCAAAGGAAACCATAAACAAGATGAAAAGACAACCCTCAGAATGGGAGAAAATATTTGCAAACGAATCAACGGACAAAGGATTCATCTCCAAAATTTACAAGCAGCTCATGCAGCTCAATATCAAAAAAACAAACAACCCAATCCAAAACTGGGCAGAAGACCTAAATAGACATTTTTCCAAAGAAGATATACAGATTGCCAACAAACACATGAAAGAATGCTCAACATCACTAATCATTAGAGAAATGTAAATCAAAACTACAATGAGGTATTACCTCACACCGGTCAGAATGGCCATCATCAAAAAATCTACAAACAATAAATGCTGGAGAGGGTGTGGAGAAAAGGGAACCCTCTTGCCTGTTGGTGGGAATGTAAATTGATACAGCCACTATGGAGAACAGTATGGAGGTTCCTTAAAAAACTAAAAATAGAACTACCATACGACCCAGCAATCCCACTACTGGGCATATACCCTGAGAAAACCATAATTCAAAAAGAGTCATGTACCACAATGTTCATTGCAGCTCTATTTACAATAGCCAGGACATGGAAGCAACCTAAGTGTCCAGCGACAGATGTATGGATAAAGAAGATGTGGCACATATATACAATGGGATATTACTCAGCCATAAAAATAAATGAAATTGAGTTACTTGTAGTGAGGTGGATGGACCTAGAGTCTGTCATACAGAGTGAAGTAAGTCAGAAAGAGAAAAACAAATACCGTACACTAACACATAGATATGGAATCTAAAAAAAAAAAAAAAAAAGGTCATGAAGAACCTAGGGGCAAGACGGGAATAAAGACGCAGACCTACTAGAGAAAGGACCTGAGGACACGGGGAGGGGGAAGGGTAAGCTGGGACAAGGTGAGAGAGTGGCATGGATATATATACACTACCAAATATAAAATAGATAGCTAGTGGGAAGCAGCTGCTTAGCACAGGGAGATCAGCTCCGTGCTTTGTGACCACCTAGAGGGGTGGGATAGGGAGGGTGGGAGGGAGGGAGGGAGACGCAAGAGGGAAGAGATATGGAGATATATGTATATGTATAACTGATTCACTTCGTTATAAAGCAGAAACTAACACACCATTGTAAAGCAATTATACTCCAATAAAGATGTTAAAAAAAAAAAACAGTTGATCACTGTTGGAGAATGCTAATGAGCAAGTTGTTATTCTGAAGACTGGTAAAGTAGAAACATTTACCGCACCTGTCCTAGACGAACTATATCCTGGGTACCCAAATTGTGGACGAGTATACATTTTCTTTTCATAGAAGTACTCCAGCTAATAAATGAAGAAGAAATGATAGAAATAGGCAATCATCACATTGCAACCCCTAGCCATTGATCATTAATAGCTGCGAAAAATCACACACACACAAGAGAAAAGAAGACACTGTGTACCTCCTGGTGATGGAAATATACATTACTATCTATGAAGCAGTCTGACCAAAAAAAGGCAAACCCGAATACAATCAAACCTGAACAGAACTACACTGTTCAATAGAATAGCCACTAGCCATATCTGAGCACTTGAAATGTGGCTAGCCTGAATTGAGTTGTGTTGTAACCATCGTAACTGTAAATTTTTATATCAATTACATGTTAAAATGACAATAATTATTGTTCTATAGTTATATTAGATGCAACCATTAGAGGAAACTGGGTGAAATGTGTAGGGAGACTCTCTGTACTATTTTTGTAACTCACTGTGAATCTGTAATTACTTCAAAATAAAAAGTGAAAAAAAAGGGGGGGGGGATTTAAAAGACAAATTTGCCAAGTGCAATGTCTGGACCTTATTTCAATTCTTATTTAAACCAAAAAACCCAAATCCCAAAAACCTGTTAAAACATTTAAGACATGTATATGAGAAATGGAAATTTGAATACTGCCTTGGTATTTGTCATGATAAAATTATTGACATTTAAAAAGTATTATAGGGCTTCCCTGGTGGCGCAGTGGTTAAGAATCCACCTGCCAATGCAGGGGACACGGGTTCGAGCCCTAGTCCGGGAAGATCCCACACGCCTCAGAGCAACTAAGCCCGTGCGCCACAACTACTGAGCCTGTGCTTTAGAGCCCACGAGCTGCAACTACTGAAGCCCAAGCGCCTAGAGCCCGTGCTCCACAACAAGAGAAGCCACCGCAATGAGAAGCCCGCGCACCGCAACGAAGAGTAGCCCCCGCTCGCCGCAACTAGAGAAAGCCCGCGCACAGCAACGAAGACCCAATGCAGCCAAAAATAAAATAAATAAATTTTTAAAAATGTATTATAGTAACAACGTGGTTACCTTTAAAGAGCAAATTCTTATCTTTTAGAGACACTTTATCAAATATTCATGAATTAAATGATCCGTGCCTGAGATTTGCTTTTAGATAATGGAGGACAAAATAGAGGTATAGAAGAAGTAAGATTGGCCATGAATTGATAACTGTTGGTCTTGATGGGTACACAGGTGTTTATTATAGAATTATGTCGCTTTAGCATACGTTTAATATTTTCCAAAATAACATTTTTAAATATCGCCAAAAGACATGGACAAATCTTAAATGATATCATTAATGCAGATGCTTTTGACATTTAAAATATAATGGCTTGGATTATTTCTAATTGACCCTTGGACTAGAGAAGTAAAAAAAAGATTTCTCTTCCACTTGATTTCTTTTCCTTTTTCAACCTGGTTTCAATCAAAACTAATTTTACAATAGTCATTGAATGCTTACTATGTGCAAATCACTATGCTTAAAAATATCCTACCCTGTGTACATCACTCTGCTTCTGAACTGCTGGGAAATCGCCTCCAATAGGTGCCTGCCGGCTTAACTCATCATCTTTCAGCTGTAGCCACACCAGAAGTTCCTGAAGAGAAAGGTGCAGACGCTTCCACTGGTCAGAACTGGCTTCCAAATGGGACCTGAAAAATAACAGGAGCAAACTGTCAGAATATCTAGAAAGACAACTGATGGTTCTAACAAGCCCACTAAAGGTACATTGGTTGGTTACTTCCACAGTGTGTAAATGTACTGTGAACTACGTAGCAGTCCTCAATAAAAATCCAGCTACCTGTTTTTGAGAGCAACAAAATGGGGGTATTTTGATGGCAACATGGAGGGAAGAGAGTGTTTAGTTATATGTTTATTTCCACACGCAGAATTCTGAGACTTCTGGCATGAAATATACACTGGAATGGACTGCTTTCCTGTAGTGTTGCAGTCAATGATTCCTAATGTTTCTGGTAGAAGAACCTGAACCCAGTGACTAAAATAAACCACTCAGTTTTCGTGTGACTCATGCTAGTACCGGAATTCTTTCTGCTTTGAGAAATGGAAAGGTCTCTCCCCACATTTTGACTTTTCCATTTCTACACCCTAGGCAGCCTCTTCCATTGACTCCTTCCATCTGGCATCTGTTCCTTTCTGCTCCTCTTCCCATATGCTTCTCCTCCTTCTCTACCCTTCTTTATTCGTGTGCACCTGGGATTTGTTTTCACCAAGTTCCAACATTTTCCGCTTTGTTTCCTTTGTGTAAAATGTCCTGAGACAACAACTCACGTGGAAAAGTAAAATCAGACATTTGCCTGAAAGCCTCCCCCCAAACGTGAATAATTTAGGCAAGAGGCTGAGTGCTTTACCATCAACTGCATTTAGAACACGTTAATCCATAGAAGGCGTTTAAGAATATACAAATGAATGATCTGTGTTATAAAATCCACATTTCACTTGAGGATGAGAAGCTAAATTAAGAAAATAAATCATCATCCAGAAAACAAAGAAACACGGAATGTTAGCAAAGCTCTATCCTCAAGTAAATCAAGAATTATGCTGCATTACTTACATCTTATCAGCAATTATCAATTAATTCATACAAATTAATGCTGCCTATAAATATAATATAGCCTCTAATGCTGCAGAGATTGAAATGTAAAGCAACCAGGTAGAACAACATTTCCCTTTGCCGTTTGATACCTTAGCCTGACATTTCAAATACAATTCTCCTGCTGGCCTTAGTCAAATAGAATCACCAAATAGTACCTAGGTGCTGAAATTAAACTATTCTAAACTTTCTGAAGGATAATTTGATGATACATAAATGTCTTTAAAATGTGCAAATATAATGACCCACAAGCTTAAATTCAAGGAACTTATACTAAGAAAGTAACTGGGAAAGCATGCAAAGATACAGGTAGAAAACTGCTATTTACAGCATACTTATGATTGATACAAAGTTGAAACAACTTAAATATTCAGTACTAGGAAATTGGTTACACATACGATGGTGAACTCATACACTGCATTGTTCAAATCCTGTGAATCCTACGCAATGTTCAATGTGATGACATAGGCAAATGTTCATGGGCATGGACAAGATCATCCTGTCAGTCACTAAGTGAGAAAGTAGGTTACAAAAACGTACATAATCTATTTTTCCAAAATGTTTGTGTGTGTGCACATGCTGGACTATGCATGAAAAAATTCTGAAACGACAACTAGTTTATCCCTCAAAGGCGGATTTACAGGTGATTTATTCCTTCATCTTTATACTTTTCCAAATTGTCAGAATTCTCTAGTGTGAGCCATATAAACATTACGTTCAGAAAAACTGAAGGTATTTCCATCAGGGAAATTAAATTGTTCAAGACTCTAAGGACATCTGTATCTAAGAAATGAATCATGAAGTATCATAAGTATCATGAATTAAATATAATAGTGCAGACTGCATATGGTGTAGAGGTCAGTTCTTTTATGTTTCTGTTCTCTCCTCCTATTTCACTTTTCCAGCATAAGCCTAAGTGAGAACTCCCTATGCAAGATTTTAGCTGTTTAATGACATGTAATGACTACTGGTTACGGGGATTCCCTGGGGTATGTGGAATTTGCCGCTTGGTCCCCTTGAGGGTGAAAGAGGCTGTCAAGCAGGACATTTTGAAAGGTAGAGAGAGGCACAGTACAGCCATGGAAAGGCAGCACATTGTAGATGAGCCACTGATTAAATAAATATTTACTGAGTCCCTCTCAGTCCCAATCAGGATGGGGGTGGGGGTAGGGAGGGGGGAAGGTAAGGGAGGATATAAGGATGTCTAATGCCTGGCCTCCATCTGTCCGGTAAAGGAAATAACGCATCCCTGTGGTGGAGAGGTCTACAGGATTGATATGCCGAAAGGGAAGGCGGCCTAAGGTGAGGCCTCCAGGTGCTGCTTCATTTACATAAGGCGGTGCTACAACCCCCCACCCCCACCCCCGCCCAGGTTAAATGGCCCTGACTAAATTATTAGCGGCCGATGAAACCCTTTGTGTCCCCTAGGAGAGAGAAAAAAAAAAAAGCGTTGAGACCCAGGGAATTCAGTTCTAAAGGATCTAAGAGAAACTCCATAGCGTGAGATAGGGAAGCTGTGAAGAGCTAGGGACACAGGACGGTCAAGAGAGTTAACAGAGGAACAGAAGGAGGACCTGGGGTCACGAGTGACAAAAAGCTCTCGCGTACCGGGACGAGGGGGCCTTCCTTATTCATCCCTAAGGCATGGAGTTAAGTCACTTTTCTGAATGTTTGATCACCTTAAGTACATATCAAATGACTTTCTTTTCCTTGCTAAAGCCTGAGAGTGCAAGGAAAGATGTGATACGAGGACAAAAACTTATACAAAAAGCTTATAAAAGACAGAGGACACTGGGTAGGGGTTGGAGAGGAGAAACTCAGATAACGGCTCCTGATTTAAAACAACACAAAGATATCCAATCTAAAGCCATGGCTCTCAAACTTTAGTGTGCATAAGAAACATTTGAGTAGCCTGCTTAAAGTACAGACTCCCAGGTTCCACCCCCAGAGTTTCAGTACTTTAAAAAAAAATTTTTATTGAAGTATAGTTGATTTACAATATTATATTAGTTTCAGGTGTACAGCATACTGATTTGGTATTTTTGCAGATTATACTCCATTATAAGTTATTACAAGATAATGGTTATAATTTCCCATGCTATACAATATATCCGTGTTGATTGTCTATTTTATACATAATAGTTTGTATCTGTTAATCCCATACCCTTAATTCATCCCTCCTCTCTTCCCTCTCCCCTTTGGTAACCACAAGTTTGGAATCTAAAAAATAATACAAATGAAAGTATATGCAAAACAGAAACAGATTCACAGATACAGAATTTCTCTAATTGGAACAAGAATCTTTATAACTCAGCAGGTGAGCTCCAGGACCATTCTCTGAGGAAGAATTTCTTGAAGTATTTCCTATGTGTCCTAAACATTACTTGTCGGTCTCCACAGGGCAAAGGTGCTATTTGTCAGTGACATGATTTTGAAGGAGATCTAGATGTAATGAAATGCTCTGAGCTCAGAGCACATTTTCTCTGGCCATGCTAAGCTTGGGAAGTGTTTTCAAGACACGTTTCTAATGCGTTTGTTGGAAGCAGCTGCCCTATTTTTATTTTCAAGATTGTATACCAAATATTTCTAAATGATTAACCTATGTTTGTATTTGGGATTTTTCCTGAAAATGTTTCTTTGCATTTGCAATGACTTTTCCCCCCTGGTTTTAAGGAACCTTAGAGATTATTCAACTCGCTCGTTTTGCAAATGTGGGAACTGAGATACAAAGGTATAAAGACACCTGCTGAGGCACATAACTTGAGCTGTCATATTTAGATATGGGAAATGGAAACTACAAACCTTCCTTATATGAGGAAATCCTTAACCTTGATGGTTTTCACCAAATGTTTTGGATCCCTGAGCAAAAAGGCTTCCTGCTAATTGGCAAATATACTCTATTTACCCCTAACCTACTCAACAGAGAATAAAAGAGGAGGTTTGAAGTTACACACTTAGCCTCTATCCATTTTCTATTAATCTTTATTAGTGAAGACAAGAGCTTAGGGGTTACTAGCTTTTAACAACGGAAGTAGCGATCTTTAATAAGCAGATAATTTCTATAATTTGTAAGGTTTAGGTAAAATGCAGAACCTTTAGGTGTCTTGGGATATATAGTTTGGGCTTTAAGAAACTCTTCACTGTCAGGGCTCTAAGAATTATAGGGCTGCTAAAGTGAATGTTATTTCTCCAGACACCGATACTTCAAGTATGATTCAGTTGATGCCTAGTTTGAAATCCTTAATAAAACTTTACTCTGAAAGGCATCTATTCTTAAAGCAAAATGTGTTATATTGAAGTCATTTTTCACTTTGACTTCCTTTATAAAACTAACAATATATCCCTGTATATCTTTGGTACCCTTGTGTAAAAAGATAGCATGTAAGCATACAGAAAGAAAAGGTAAGAATGCAGAAATAATAAGGAACCGCAGAAATAGAATGGGAGCTATGGGGATTTAAATAAAGAGAATTAAGCCCAAAGAGAAGTAAACACTTTTTTTTCCAGATGGGCCATGAACTCCAACTTTCAAACATAATTAACATCCCAAGAGTAAGAAAAGGAAGGTTGGAGATACTCAACATCCAAGTAGCATTTTTCTCTCACTCAAAGGTAAAAAGACTTTGCTTTCTTTTGCTCTTTCTTTGTCCTCCATTAGAGCAAGACCTCTAATTATTCTAATTTCTAATACCGAGTACTTTCTAAGAGATTTATTGCTGCTGTGGACTATATAATGTTGGTGTCCTCACGTCTCAAATTAATGTTCAAAATTTCATAAAAGGGATTATCTTTATATAACATCTACAAGTTTTTCCCCCAAGTATAACAATCTCACAGAATGTAAGTTTTGCTGAAATTATGTGGACATCATATGTGATTCTCATAGTTAATAATATATACAATAATCTGGAAAATATAATCTGGTGGCAGATTAAATTGAAATCTTCATACGTATTTCTCATGCACTTGATCACTTCTCAAATTATTCATATTTTCAAAATTAAAAATGCAAGTTTTGTAGATATAGAATATTTTAGAATGAGAAACACTTTATTTGACTAATCACCATCCTGATGTTGGATAATGTCATCAGTGACTCTGTGTGTGTGTGTGTGTGTGCGCGCGCGTGTGTATGTGTATGTATACACGTAAGTAGAAAATTTTCACTCTATTTTTCTCCCACTTAAAGCAGTTAATCTTTTGTTTGACGGCACTCAGCTATCACTGAGTATTTACTTCTCTTTCTTATACCTCTTGGACAAAATGCAATGTGATAACGCATGTGGAACAGATGGCATCTACTTTCCTTGAACTAAATTATGAGATACAATTTCAATTATTCTTTTCTCTCAAAGACATTGTATCAGTATTTACTTTCTCTTATACCGTATCTACTTTCTCTTATACCGTATCTTTGAACTTAATCACTTCTTTTAAATATAAGAAAACCAAGGTAGAAAAGCTCAATAATTTGCCTAGGTTTATAAAGGGTGATTGTAGAATTAAAAATAATAGAATTGTAGAATTGCCAGGAAACTTGAAGAGACCACCCATGTGTCTGGTCAAACTTCCTCATTTCAGTGAGAGAGAAAATTCAAGTCTGAAGCAGTTAAGTGACTGGCTAAAGATCAGATGCTAGGTAGTAACAGAGCCAGAGGAGAAGCTAGGTCACCCAACTGTTGGTCCAAGACCCTTTCTACTCTACCTCACTGACTCATTTATAGCTTGGAGTTTTGTATTTATCTAATTTAGCTGAAGGCAGCAAGCACAGCCCTATGAAACAACTCATGAATACTTAAAGGAACTTGCCATCAAGTGTAAATGAGAATAGTACAGGGAAGACCTGGTAAAGGAACAGTCAGAAAGCGAAATCTTGATTATGGAATTTGAGTCAAAATTTGGAGGCTCAGAGGAGAGATGGTATTCCAAGTGTGAGAATCGGCAAATGGATGTACTCATACGGGACAGTGAGAAAATTGTCGGAGAGCAGGAATGGGGTTAGAAAGCAGAATTTACTTGACTCAGAGAATCCATTTTGGGCAGTAACTAGATTGCTGCTTGGGGAGGAACGAAGTGGGAGGCAGAGGAAGGACAGAGAGGGAGCGGGTCAGCAGGGGCTTATTAGGCATAGTTGGTAGAGAGTGGAAGGGTCACTAGATCCTAGTGACAAAGTATAAGCTTCATGAGAGCAACAATTTACTTTTGTCTGCTTTGTTCACTGTTGTATCCTCCGTGCTTGGAAGAGTGCCTAGTACACAGTAAACACTCAGTAAATATTTCTTGAATGAACAAATAAATGAATGAGTGAAATATGGGCACCAACAAGACTGAAGTTCTTGACCAAAGGAATAATGTGATAGAAACAGTGTCCAAGGAAGAATATTTTTGTAAATGTGTAATGGATGGTCTCAATATGTAAAGAAAGAGAGACAAATCTATCAATATGGAATGACACGATGAAGACTTCAATCAATCAATCAATAAGAACCACAATCACAAGAAGAGAAAGACAGGGCAGAAGGAAAATAAATGGAGGGTAAAAGACATAATGTGGATTTAGATCTGCAATCACAACGATACCGCTTATGAGTCAATGGAACACAAAGGGAAACTTCAGAATCATTTTTGTTCAGACTCAATTTTTTTTCATTAAAAAATGGATACCTGTGAAATTAAGCGCTAATGTTTTTATACTTTGAAATATAAAAATGGCTTCAGAATCTCTTATGAAATAATGAACTGAAATTTTTTAGTATAATATATCATAGTTTAGGTAAACACAGGGATGTTTCTCCAGGGTACCTTTGGAAGTTTTTTTTAAATTGTGGTGACTTTTCACTATAAAATAATGGCGACAGAGGAACTGATTAGATTGGCAATGCAAGCTTATGTGTCACTGATGGTTCGGTACGTAACTCTTCCAGGGTTCATCTATCCTATTTCATAACAATCCCCCATTACTACCTCTACTGTGCTTCTCTCAGCTGAACCCTGCCATTCAGTACGGATTGACTGATACCCTTATTTCAACCAAGCGTCAGGAAATAAACTGAATCGCTTTGATGTGAAGAATTACTTCCTCGCTTTTTATAAGTGAGTGTTGATAACACATTCTGTATTATTCGAGAGGCCTACTTAAAAGCCAAGACCGTTGATCTGAGTATTTAAATTCTAGAATTTGCAGTGCCTTAGATGAGTTAAGGTAACTGTTTTCTACTTGATTAATGCCAGCAAGAATTAAACTGCAGTAGCTGGCTTACGGGAAACTGCTGAGAATGAAGAGCCCATATTTTGGCTGACATGCTGTTTGCCGCTTTCAATCCTCCTTTTATTTCATCAAGTTCACATGAAAGAGAGAAAAGGCACTGAGTGATGTTCAGAACAGTTGTAGCACCTTTCTTTTTCCCTCCCGAAAAAAAGAATAACTTTCTTTTCTTTCCTTTATCTACCGACATCTTTCCCATCTCACAAGTTTCATTCCTTTGTAATGACAGATGTTATGAAAGTGGCCGGTGTCGCTACATACACTGACCTCTCTGAGAGGTGAAGCTGTAGAACGCGAATGGAGCCTCCCTATCTTTGAAAATGCCATCGCCCGTTGTTGCCCACAACTCATCACCGACACATCGATACAAAATTCATGGATCAAATAGGGAGATAAAAATGAGTGTCTTGGAAGCTAGGGTGCAAACTTGGGGGGAAAACCACAGAAATAAAAATAAATCCTTTCCTCCTCCCAGAAATCTGCTCTTCTGTTTCATCCTTTCACTTATTACGTGTTTATGTGTAAAAGTTAGGTGGCTCTTACCTGCTCCTTCTTCCTTTATACTCTACGGCATAATACAACTGTTCAAAGCCCAGACTCTGGAGCCAGACTCCCTGTGTTCAGATCTTAGATCTGCCACTTACTAACTAAGTGACCTCGGGGAAGTTATTTAGCCACTCCGTGTGTTACTTTCTTCAAATGCAAAGAGAGGATAATAATAGAATCTAACTCTTAGAGTTGCTGAGAGCATTAAATGGGTGGACAAATCTAAAGCGCCCATGACACTGCACAGTATGTGATGCACCATGCAAGTGTGAGTTGCTATCATCCTTATTCTGTCATATTACGTGCAGATTTCTACAAGAGTGCTTTCAAATGAATCAATTTCATTTATATTTCTTCCTCATTTATAGAAGTAAAGATACTCTATGTCCAAATTTGGGACAACTTAGAAGAGCTATAAAGAAGAAAAATCACCTCCCTCCTGTAATCTTACGACCTAGGGGTAGTAACAACTCCCAGTGTTGAGGGCATTCCACTCGCCCTCTTCTACCTCCCTCCACTACCACTGCTCCTCTAGACACAGAAGAAAACACAAGGTACTTTTATAAAGAGACGTGAATTACGCAAAGCAACTGATTAGAAAGCAGGAAGCCTGACTTCTACTCCCTGTACCTCCTATGCCACTTAGGTGACCCTGGGCATTTCACTTCCTCTCTGTGCTCTTTGCCCCTCCACTGAACTAGTGCAAAACAGGTACAGCAAGAGCTTCACTCTGCCCTCCTTACACCAATGCTGAGACACCTTCATTAACTTCTCAGGAGAACGCTGCTACGCACAAAAGGGCAAAGTACAAAACAGGTGTGTACACAACAGCTAAAGGCTTAGTTTACGGGGTATATGGTAACACAATCTGAGAGGAAGCAAAAGGCAGGCACTTGTTATAATCTCTCCTTGGCTGTGGGAGCTATGGCGAGGTCTCCTTTAAAATGTTAATTATAATGTGTTATGGGTATTTAAAGAATGCCCTCACTTATGCATTTAGAATAATGCCAAAGAAAGAATTCCATAATAAACAGACGTTAGTTTTATCATTTTTTGAATAACCCTGTGATAAACCAAGAGAGAACACTATGAAATCAGGATAGCTGTGCTCCTCATTTGAATTCACTCTAACGTCTTAATAAGTATGTCTCCCGTGGTTATAACATAGCACCATTCTAATCTCACCTGAACTCTCAAGTGTCATCTCCATACCGAGCAAAGAAATGATTCATTTATTCAAAATAAAATAAATCATTCCGAAATTGGGGGATTTACATAAACATATGAGATGTTAGCTACTTCTGCTAGGAAAGTGAGGGGAGCGTTGCCATTTTAATTCATTTCTGGCCTTTTTTTTTTGTTCCGGATCTTTTCTTACCTAATGTTGAGAGACTTTTTCCTCAGCTCGCTCCACTTGAAGTTCATGTTATCCAAACGTCTTTGTAACAGAACCGCATCATCAGAACCTTCCAGGGATCTCAGGATTTTTTGGCCGTTTTCATCCAGGTTGTGATAGATATCTGTGTGAGCTTCGATTTCTCCTTGGAGGTCCTACAGGGCATCAGGAAGAAGAACACACGCAGAATTAGCAAACAAAAGAGACCGGCTGTGACTGTGAATTTGGTGAACTGCAAAAAATAGACTATTAGTTCAAAAGGGATTTCAATTGGTTCAACTAACAAGAAGATACACCTCCAACTCACTTTTCTTGGTGTATCATCTCTTTATGTCGTTATGTAGATTGAAAGTGGGCATCTTATTAGGTATAATAAATTTATTCCTTGAGATTATGAATCGGAACATAATACATTTATAACTTTATAAATTTCATAACTTATATCTTCTAGTCCATGGACAAAATACATTGTTTCGTGGAAGTGACAGGAAATAAAACTCCGTGATAAAGTGCACCCCAGTGCCAATCACTGTATTACACTATGGGTCAAGTCATATTTTCCAAGCACGCAGTAATCTGTAGAATTGACTCGGACCACAAAAGCATGGAGAGACTAATAAACAAGCCTGTACTTGGTCCATAGCACCAGCACATTAATGCGATTTGATCACAGGAGAGACTCTTCTTGACAATACACATTAAGTTCACCTTGGTAAAACAGCATCATACATTTATTACAGCACCATACATTTGTTAGTAAGGCTTCCCATTTAAAATACCATCACATTTTTAGGCTCAACAGGTGGAAAGTCCATAGGACTTTGATAAGAAGTGATGACTTCAACCTCATTTGTATATACACAGATCAAGAAAATTATCATAGTAGAAGAATCTGACCTTTACATGGTATGTCTTCCTGTGTAACATTTTCAGCTTGAACCGGGGACTACAGCACTGATCCTGTTGCATAGCAATCCTGAGAAAACCCAGCGACTGAAAGAGCCCTGCTTTAAAATGCCAACTTTGCTTACATTCCGTTGACAGAATGAATTTCAGACCACAGGCCTCACCAGTCAATAATAATAAACAGCCACTCTGTACTCCTCACTAAACGGTAGCCAGGCCTGTGGATGTGGGAGGGACCTCAAAGAGAGGAGGCCTGGAATATGCAACTGACAGTTTATATTAAACAGCCAACTTTTCTTATCATTTTGCCATTATAAGCCAGAGACATTATAAATTCATTTTCTATATGTGTTTCCCTCCTTGTTCCCAGCAGAACGGTCAAAGCCAAAGGAACATTCCTTAGAGAGCTGCCGGGTACCAGCATTCCTTTCTGCCTACACAGTGAATGGAGGCTTTGTACATTATCTGACTTGCTTTTAGAGATTTGTATGCTTCTGTTTAACAAGTTTAAAAATTCATTCTGAAGCTCCGAACAACTGGATTGATCTGTGTAACTAGAAAAGCTCCCCCCCCCTTTCTAAAATTGAATTAAATTACTCTTCTAAAGTAAGGAAGGAAAAGTGGCAGCAATGACATGTTACAAAGTCTGAAGAAGTGGCCTGTGTTTTCAGTCGCAGCCTCTTAGATGCAGGGAGATGGACGATGAATGTCTCCTGTCACTATTTCTGGCAGCCAAAGTATCACCGATGGACTCTAAAGAGAATTCTGTCTCATTCCTTCGACTGCAAGACAGGAGGGGAATATGGATAAACCCCATCTGGAGTTGAAAGAATAGAAATACTAAAACATATCGAGGAGCATCTATCTTTATCCCATCAAAAACAGGCTTGTTTTGGAAGGAAATAGCCTGATTCTGAAACTAGCTGATGTGGTAGAAAACCAGTACTGGGCTTCTTGCTGAATGGAGCTTGATCAAATATATATCCAATTTATCTTTGTGTACCTACATGGAAAAACAGAACCTGCTGAATTTGCTACTTCTTCAGTGAAAGAGAAAATTGAGGCTAATATATCTAAATAATTCAGGAATAAAAACCAAACAGATCCAAGTTATCAAGATAATGCCCCCACTTCTCTCTTTTACTTTACTTTTCTTCTTATTGTATGTGATTTGTTTGCTACCTAAAACTTGGCCTCAGAGTACACACTTAAGGAATTAAGACCAAACCTTTTGTTGTCAACAAAATTAAGATATTTTGACTAATACAACCAGCTTTCTACATTAGCATGCATATAAATTATAGTACATTTGAATTTTTATGTCCTGCATTTATAGCAGAGACCCAGGCTCAATCAATAGTTCCTTAAGATTATGGTATCGTGAAGTCATCAATACTTTGCTGAATAAATGAGAGGTCTTCCCAAGCATAAATAGGATGTTGATTCATGAAATTTGCTAATTTTCATCTCTGCCACTTACATTGCCCTGAATTTAAACATCTCTGTTGTATCATCGAGAAAGAAAAGAATATAAAATTGATAAACCAGTGCTTGTTGAGGACTGGTTATTTGTCTAGCCTTAGCACTGTGGGAAATCTAAGAGGAAGGCAAGAGACAGTTATGCCTTTACTTTTTCTAAAATCTAGTAGGCACTTTTTATTTAAGTCATTCATATTATCAACTACACGTTGAGAATTTCCTGCCAAATCTCATACATACTAGAATTAAAATTTCTCCCCTTGGAAATTCAGAAGTAGCTGAAGTAAAGTCTTAGCATTGGCAAGAAGGTAGCTCTTAACTCAGTATTACTTCTCTAGTTTATGATGGTAGTGTACAGCAACAAATGACACATGTATAGTAGAGGGCTTTACAGTTTACAAAGCACTTACACATGTATTGCTTTAGTTATTCCTACCCCTTACCCAGTGAAGTACATAATATTTTCTCTGTTTTACAGATGAGAGCACCGAGGCTCAGAGGTGTTTAACTGACTTGCCAAAAGTGTTAAATGTGGACAATGCATCCAGTTCTTTTGACTCTGGAAGATCTTAGGCTGTCTCCACACACCATTTGCTGCTGTAAGCACTGACTATAACAGACAGTAGTTATTGACGCTGAACAAGGCTACTGCTAACAAGGGGAAAAAACAACTACTGAGGTTAAAGCACACGGAAAGACGGCATTACTGATTTTGATTAAAATTTACCCACATGGATTGAGTTGTTCAAAATGAAAAATGGAATCCTGACTACCCTTTTCACTTTTCATTTTGCAATTGGGCATCTGGGACCACCTGTGAGCAAAAATTATTTGCACTGAAAAAGTCTGCTACAAAATATCCCCGCTGCCAGAACAGAAATTCTCCCATCAGTGATTCACTCCTTTGTCTACAAGAGTCATGTGAACATTACAGGAAGTAATGACCTGACATATCAGCATAAACGTAGTTTGGCCGCGCTCCTTTGGGCTGGCGGGCTGGCAGGGATTCCGTCAAGCTACAGGACTTAGGTAGGATGCTCTAAAATGGAGGTGAGTATCGGTGAGGACTGTAAGGCTTTCTTCAGGAAGTTAGCCTGCTGTAGTGGAGATTTTTTAGTACAAGTAGGCAGCATGAGTCCTAGGTGGGGAGGGAGACATTGACAGGGCAGGTAGGAAGGAACACACTCATATTTGCATAAAATTACCATGATGGCATTTATCCTAAGATTAACCTTAGACTCAGGGGCCCCAGAAAAGCAGGAGGTTCGAACGGAGAATCGAGTTCTCAGAGGAGACCCAATCTGGACAAAAAGTAATTTTCACAGATATTTTTAAGTAGTTTTATTTCACTTCTGACCTAACTAGAAAAGATCACTCAAGCCTTAGTTGCGACGTTCAATGTAAGTTTTCTCTTCTTTTTGTGACTGTATTCTTTAGGAAGAACAATAACTAATGAATAGGGAACAAGGGTTTGTTACATAACAACAGAAGCAGCAGCAACAGCAACAACATACATAAGATTTCCTTTACAACAGACACTGTCTAAAGCACTGTATATACATGAGCTCATTTAATCCTCTCAGTGACTCTCCAGGGTAGGCATTATTAATATCTTCTCTTCACACATAAGAGAATGAAATTACAGAGAGGTTCGGGCAAAAATGCACAAGGTCACACAGCTAATAAACCACGCAGCGAGATTTCAAACCGAGGCCGTCGGACTCCAGGGACCGGGCTCTTACCCACTAGGCTATATCACCTCTGAGTTTTTTCCTATTAATTAAAAAATGTTTCCTATTAATAACACTCCTGCTTAAATTTCAGCAAATCTAGCACAAGGCAGACTAACATTGTTTCCAGTACTCAAAGAGTAACTTTATGGTCTTATTAATATGGAGACTGTTAAACATATCTAAAGTAGTGGGCAGATATATCCAATACAAGAGAGAGAGCATAAAATAATTGAGAAAATGGGTGCCAATGGAAAAATAATATGCAGCCCCTCCCCTCAGAAAGAGACATAGAGCCTACAGTTACGTATAATTATGGAGCCAATTTCAACTGTGAATATCAAGAAAGTTCAGATGTGAAGCACGCAGCATGCTTCTATGCTTACGAAGCAGTTTTAGGAGTAGGGAGTATTGTGTTTCCTGGAGAGCATTTTCGAATCTCACCATTCCTTCTTTTCTGAGCATCTAGCCTACTTCTGTCATACGTCCCCTTTCTCAGCCTCCAGGGAAAACTAATGGGAAAGGGCAGTTAAACAGACATAGTTCTAGTCTCTTCCTTCTCTTTCCCTTATTAGCTGCATAAGTTTAAAGACTCTTTAGTCTCCTTGGCTTCACTAAATATTAAATAATAATACCTACCTGCTGGGTTATTTTGAATATTATGTGGCATAATTTTTGTAAAATATTTTGAACATCATCTAGAACACAATGAGCCTTTAATAAGTAATAGCTAATGTAAGGATTTCTATTATAAGAGAATCAATGTGGGAAAAATGTGATAGAAACAGACTTTACAAAGTCATGGAACTTGGTTTGAGCCTTGAAGGATGGATAGGATTGAGAAAGGTGAAGGGAAGAGGAAGAGGGTATTCCAAGTGAGAAAAGCCTGGAAATGGCAAAAACGTGGCGAGGAGTTTGGATTACGAGCAGGTACAATGAACTGCACGACCTGATTGGAATGGACAATGAGTGTTGAGAAGAAACAGGTAGAATATAGTCGATGTCCTTAAACTAAGTAGGATAAAGACCTTCTTTCAGGAAGCTACTGAGAACAGAAGTTTATAAAGAAAAGTAAAGGACAAAGATGAGATTATCGATTAAATTTGTACCATCTCATTTGACAAGTAGAATGATCCATGGTGATCGAAAGTAGTAAGACAACCGGGGAAGAATATGAAAAGTTATGAAAGTCTTACTTTTATAAGACGAAAAATAAAGAAGGAAGATGCCAAGAATTAGTTACTGCTACACACCTCTTTTTATTATCCAAACAAATGGTTATGATACTATTCCAAAACATCAGGGATAATAGATTCCACATATTCTCTTTCCTATGTATATGGAATTATCTGTCTCTAAAAAAGAATTCATCAAATGATAACCTCCTTATCTTGAATATAACCGAGGAGTAAGCAATAAAACAAACAAAAAGATGTAGGAAGGGGGCTTCCCTGGTGGCACAGTGGTTGAGAATCTGCCTGCCAATGCAGGGGACACGGCTTCGAGCTCTGGTCTGGGAGGATCCCACATGCCGCGGAGCAACTGGGCCTGTGAGCCACAACTACTGAGCCTGCGCGTCTGGAGCCTGTGCTCCGCAACAAGAGAGGCCGCGATAGTGAGAGGCCCGAGCACCGCGATGAAGAGTGGCCCCCGCTTGCCGCAGCTGGAGAAAGCCCTCGCACAGAAACGAAGACCCAACACAGCCATAAAAATTTAAAAAAAAAAAAAAAAAAGATGTAGGAAGAATAAGTGACCAAATCTCCCCACAAAATTAATCATTACAGACACACCATCTCTAATCTTTTCTGAAAGCAATTAGTATGTGAATAATGATAAGGTCATTAGTTCCTCTTTACTGGTAATTTTTGCCTAATTCAAATAAGCTTAATAGGAAAAAAAAAAAAAGTGATGATCTGATTTCTAAGAACTTAAAAGGTCAGAAACAGAAGATCCAAAATGGAGAGACGTTATCCTTAAGGGCTAAACTGAGAGCAGCAAGGAGTGACACCTGACAGAGAACCAGAAAGGTGTAAAAGGAGCTGCAGGCACTCAGAGTTCACCAGGGTCACACAAGTGTGAAAACTAATAGCCCTACATATATTATTAGCCCTTGAAGGCATCACCTAACTTTAAAGCAAAGCAAAATAATTAATGTTAATGATCCTGAACGAGCCAGAAAAAGGCAGATTTATGTTCAGTGAACTCTAAGAAGAAAGCAGTGTATGTAAAACTCTTTAAATGAATTTACCCAACGTAGTTATTCTGAAAAGGTGTTGATGCTTTAAAGAAGTTAAATAAAACAAAAACACACATGCAAAAGTAAAACTCCCTTAGCTTGGTTACCCAAAATGATTTGTTAAACATGGGCTCTAAATACTTGAGGTTTTGGAGTACACACACACACGCTCCATCGTGAGAACAGAAATTGAGAGTAAATCTTTAGAAACGTTTATAGCAGTCTAAAAATAAAAAGCATGGGCTTGCATTTTGTGTCTGATTTTTGTAATTTTTAAAAGTAATTTATTGCGTGTTACAAAAGTATCAGTCTGTTATGGACTGGAAATTAAAACTAGGAAAACAAAACAGAATTATCCTTCCTAATGGATTTTTGAGAAGCACCCATATAAAGGAACTGGACCCACAATCTTGACTTTATAAGGATTCTAATCTAACCGCCAGAGGTTCCTAACTCGCACAGGAAATGCAGTTGGATACAGATTGACAGTGTGCGTGACTCCTTTTTTCTCTTTTATATGTGGCCATTGCAATTCTTTTAAAAGCAGGAGAGTTGCCATCCCGAGATAAACAAGAGTTAATTTGAGGACTGCCGTTTGGCTTGGAGCCTGGTTGCTCTAGGTAGATAAGGAGTGTGCTTTCAGGTCCACTGCATCGCAATGCATCTTAAACGAGCAGCTATGGATTTAGGAGTCCACAGGCTTTGCTTTAAAAATGGCTGTTATTAAGGTCCTCAGAGACTATTATCCTGCAGGGTTTGTTGTCTTTGCTTTCATATCTTGTTCAAGAATTCTCACATTTAAGCACCAGAACAGTGGAGAGAAGGGATATGTTCTCCTGCCTCAGTACATTCCCAGGTGCAAAGCTTTATTTCAAAATCCAATCTTTAAAAATGCCCGGCAGCCTAGGGTGGATTACCCCAGAGGAAACGGAGCAAAATCCCATTTGTCAGACTGCCTTAAGCAATCCCAAACTCCGGTAACACGTGATGCTTTCTCTTCCTGTCTGACCCTCTGGTTTACTCTATTCTGAAAATTACTTTTTTAAAATTGAAGAGCTCATTTCAGATATAGTAGATTGGATAAGGGACGTATCTTTTCGCTTCTGCCTCTTGTTTTTCCTAGTTTCTTTTTATTCTGTCACAGTGCAAAAGAGTCTGCATACTTATTCATCACACAAACATGCATTAGGTGCCTATTTTAAGTCCAAGATTTCAATAGGAGCTGTGGGAATACATATGATGTAAGAACGGTGTAGTCCCAGGCCTTAATTCCTTCCTTCACTCCTCCCTCCCTTCCTCCTCCCCTCCCTTCTTCTTTCCTTCCTCCCTCCCACTAATATTTAATATATTAGCACCCAGGTCTGCAGTGGTGAAAAAACCCCAAACCTCTGCCTTTTTGATGTTCACAGCATAAAACGATAAAAGGAGAAATAAGATGAACAGGGGAGAAATAGGATGAACACGGGAGAAATAGGATGAACACGGGAGAAATAGGATGAACACTGGAGAAATAGGATGAACAGGGGAGAAATAGGATGAACAGGGGAGAAATGTGGTAAACAGATAAACAAGTGTTCAATAAAATAAGAAAATGCTCTGGAGGTAACAAATAGGGGGGGCTACGATAAGAGTAACGGTGTACATGTTGTGGTGATGGGTGTTCTTTGGTTATGGTGGTCAAGGAACATCTATGAGAGAAAGTTCAGTGTCAGCTGAGACTTGAAAGATGAGAAGACACCAGTTATAGGAAAACCCAAGGGCACAGAAGTCCTCCCAAGTAAGAGGGCAGACCTTTGCATCAGCTCTGTGATAGGAAAGACCTTGGCTAAAACTTCCCGAGAAAGAAATGAGGCTGAAGATGAGGTAAGAAAGGCTTCAGATAACGTGGGCCCTTGAAGTCCCATGGTAAGGAGTTTGAATTTTATTTCAAGTGCAATGGAAAACAATAGAAGCTTTTAAAGCTGGGTAGTGACATGTTATCATTTAGGCTTTAAATAAATCACTACATTGCCATGTGGAGATTAACGAAGGCAGGAGAGGAAACAAAAAGACCAGTTAGAGGCCAGGGCCTCTAATCCAGGCAAGAGATAAAGGTGGCCTGGACTAGGGTGACTGTAGAAGGAGAGAAGTGGACTGATGTGAGATATAATTTGGATGTTGGATTTCTTACACATACTAATGGACTGGATGATGAGAATAAAGGAAAGGGATATCTCAATGGTAACTCCAAATTCTTGACTTGAACAACAGATGGTAGTATCATTTACTGAAATGGTGAAAGCCGTGGGAAAAGTCAGTTTTGTGTTCTAGTCACATGTCATGCTTTAAAATGACTGTGAATCATTCAAGTGGAGATTTCAAATACATATGTGAAACTCAGAGCGGGGTTCTGGGCTGACTTTAAGAATTTGGGATCATTTGGCTTACTGATACTAAGACCATAGGAATGGGTAAGCATACTTAGGGAGAAAGAAAAGAGAGAGAAGAAAAAGGGCCCTTGGACCACGTCCTGAGGACTGCCAACATTCAGAGATTAGGTAGGGGTAGACAACCTAGCAAAGGAGACAGAAAAGGAGGAGCCAAAGAAGTAGGAGAAAAACTAAGAAATTATGGTGTCATAGCAACCAAGAGAGGAGGGAGGGTTTCAAAAAGAAAGGAGCAGGCAACAGTGTCACACACTGTTAAGAGATTGGTTACATTAGAACAGAACATTGTCTACTGGATTTGGCAACAAGGAAGGTCATTGGTCACCTTGATAAGAACAGTTTCAGAGGAGAGGAAGAAATAGATGTAAGAGTAAGAAGACTTAAGGAGGTTAACTGAACACACAGAACTATTGAAAAGTTTACCAAGTTTAGATGAAAAAAAAGATAGCACCTGAAGGGGGATGAAGGATCAAAGGGAGGGTTTGGGGGATGATTTTTTAATGTTTGTTTTATGTTTAGAGTTTATACTCTACGTGGGGAATCTGATTTGAAGCAGTTGAGGAAGAGTTACAAAGGTCCACATAACTAAAGAGTACATAAAGACATGAGTATGTCTTAAAGCCTGGAGTGGATGGGGGTAATTAACATAGATTGGGACAAAGTATTGCACAGTGGAAAGGGCCCAGTCTTTAGTGTCATAAGATCCCTTAAGATTCTAAAATTCCCCCAGTGGCTAGTTTTGTGATTTGGTGCAAATTATAAAATACTTCAAAGCCTGTGTTTTTCCAACCATAAATAGGGCTAATAATATCTACCTTATAAGGTTTAGGCAAAGATTAGATGAAGTGATGTGGGTAGAGCATCTAAATGCTAACTTAATGCCTGATCTATTGAGAGCTCTCATTAAAATTGTATCCCTCCGGACCCCTCTCCCCTTCCTCCACGACTCCAAGCTTGATAGCCAAGAAGACGTGGGGCCATTTCAAGGAAAATGAAAACCAAATGCACAGGGATGAGAGCCAGAAATGTAGGCAGGATCTAAGAGGTAGTGGTGCTGTGAAGGGTCAACAACTGGGTTCAAAGGGTACAGAGTGGACATTGAGAGCTTTGAAAGCAGCCTGGAGATTATATGTGATCCTATAATGATAAGAACCCACTACAGGTTCCGGTGCAGGCATGACAGAGTCAAAAAAGGATTTGAAAATGATTATTTAGGGGGCAGTTTTCAGGGTAAATGGCAGCAGGGAGAGAATGCAAACAGGAAGTTTGGCTGACAGGCAGCCCCAGCCATTCATGAACCAAAAAAGCGGTGGCTCCAGAAACAGAGAGGACGTAAGGAAGAGGGATGCTATGCTCCTGGAGCGCTCATAAATTATAGAAATAGCTGCATGTGTGACTCAATTTCATCCTTCTCTTGCTCTACCTTTGGAAGGTAGAATTCGGCCAAGTGATAACTACTCACAAAAGCATTTTAAAGATAAAAATGTTATTTTAAGTTTCATAAGGAGCAAGACAAACATTATATATGCTGTGTTTCAAACACACATATGCACACACTCGCCTCTTGGTGCCAAGTAAAGTACAATGACAAGGCTAAGGCATTGATACCAAAGCTGCATATAGGATCAGGACACTCCTACCTAAAATATATCCTATTAGGCATTCCCAAAATACGCAGGAGTAAGTTTTAAAGGACACAAAATACTGAGAAAGGGTAGGTAGAGTAATACTGCATTGGATGTTTTTAAAGTTAAGATGCCACGGACCCAGTGGGGAACTATTGTCTGTATTCATTTGGCTTAGTATTTGAGTTACAAAAAAGAATGGCATGCCTTCATAATGTTGGTGACGGAAGATAAAATCAGTCCTTAGACAGGCTGAGTTTTCTTTTTTACTAATATATCTAAAATTCATTTAAAAGACCCATACTGTGTTGCAATACTTTTTCAGATATTGTTATACTGCTTCATTGCTCATAATTGGGTGAGCATTTCCTACATGAGACATCTTTCAGGAGATCACTGCCAATGGTAATCTTGAAAGGTCTTTATACGTAAATTCTAGATTGCACATTTAATTCATAGAGACAACCACATACAAAATGTTGAGGGTACTTTCCATTTTGTATTATGTATTATGTGCAGGAATCAGCCCGTTTGACAATAACTAACCTTATCTGAGAAAGACCAGATGGGCCTTTTCGACACTGCAACATTTATTATTGCAGAGCCATGATGGTGGGGGGGGGGGGGTGAGGGTGGAGTAGAGGGATGAAATGGGGCAGGAAACTAATACTTAACACCCCTTATAAATCCTTTACATCAACTCTACAAAGTAGGCTTTCTCAGCCCCCAACTGAGGAAACTATAATTTGGAGAGATGAAATAACTTGTCCAAATCCCACAGCTCTCATGTGGCAGAAGCGGGATTACAGTACAGATCTGTCTGAATTTACGTTCTTTTTTTTACTGCCCCCCCATTCCTCCCCTACCTCTCAGACACAAAGCAAGTGAATTCTGACTTGGGCTACAGGTAATACAACACAATAATTAACTCATTAAGGCATATCTGAGCTATTTGGATTGAGAAACATATTGGAATGCTCTGAATAGAATAGCTAGGCAATGGAATTATTCTCCAGCTAGGTATTAACTTATTTATTCCTCCTCAGTCAACTCAGAACTAATACCTTTCATCATTTTGAATGGCTCTAAACAAACAGAATACATTCTTATTCTTAAAATAGGCAACTATCTTCCCATGGATCAACACACATCTGGTTATATTTATTTATACAATTTGTCTGTATTATGTATAGAGTTAAAAGTTAGAAAAGCTCTTATTTCCTGAATCTCTTTGTCACAGAGCTATTTTTTTCCTCTAGAGAAACACTGTAGTTCAAGATTGTGTATTAGAAATAAGCAATTAGTTGATGTCAAGTCTCATCTTATCCCAATAGCAATCTGTAAGAAGGCAAGAACATATGGCAAAGTGCCACAATTATTTTTGATAATACACTAGAAATCATAATAGCCATGTAGCTAATTTCCTCTGGCTTGTTTTAATTATAGATGTTGTAAATACAGAACAACAACTTTATTCTATCTCCCACTCCCCAAAAAACCCTCATAATATCCTGTCACAACCACAAAACAACCCTGCACTGAGGTAACTGTTTAGAAAAGGTTAATGATGTAATAAATCTAAGACATTTCTATATTTTCTTTCACTTTAAATAGGAGGACAATTTCCAAGTAATTTACAAACACACATTGGACACAACTGTATTCATTTATGGGTACTCAGCCTAAAGCTTAGAAATATTACCTTTAAAATGAATTATAGGTATCCATAAAGTTTAAATGTTAAAGAAGGTTCTAGAATCAGGATGTTAACTAAAGTCCTGCTGACATAATTGGGTCTGATTCCCTGGTGCTCTTTGGTGAGGTAATTTCTATCTACTACCAAGTAGACCAAATTACTTCTTCTGGAGAGTGTAATGGTTCTTCTGTGCCTAGGGAGTTACTTCACCCTATCTAGCTTTCTTCTCTCATGGAACAGAGTGGATGGTGATGGGAGAGAACAATTACTCTTTTTTTAGTCTATGAGGGAAAGGAAAAAGAAAGGGTTAAGTAAGTGGACATTAATATAAAGGTAGGTAACACAGGCATATCTGCCAAAGGAAACATGACATAGATGAGAAAACTAAATTTAAAAAAGTATCTGGTAAAATATCTTGGATACTTTTTCATTCCTGGAACCTACTCTGCTGAGCCCAGAAACTCATTCATGAGTTTTCTATTATATACTTACTAATCCTTCCCAAAGCATTCAGTTCAGAACTGAACATCTTACTGAAGCAACCCCAGGGCATTCTAGGCCTTTGGCCATGAGACGATGCTTCTTTCATCTGAGAACATGTAGATTTAAAAACGCTATCATTTCACCAAAGAAGACATACAGATGGCCAAGAGGCACATGAAAAGATGCTCAACATCATTAATTATTAGAGAAATGCAAATCAAAACTACAATGAGGTATCACCTCACACCGGTAAGAATGGCCATCATCAAAAAATCTAGAAAAAATAAATGCTGGAGAGGGTGTGGAGAAAAGGGAACCCGTCTGCACTGTTGGTGGGGCTGTAAATTGATACAGCCACTATGGAGAACAGTAGGGAGCTTCCTTACAAAACTAAAAATAGAACTACCATACGACCCAGCAATCCCACTACTGGGCATACACCCTGAGAAAACCATAATTCAAAAAGAGTCATGTACCACAATGTTTACTGCAGCTCTATTTACAACAGCCAGGACATGGAAGCAACCTAAGTGTCCATCCACAGATGAATGGATAAAGAAGATGTGGCACATATATACAATGGAATATTACTCACCCATAAAAAGAAATGAAACTGAGTTATTTGTAGTGAGGTGGATGGACCTAGAGTCTGTCATACAGAGTGAAGTAAGCCAGAAAGAGAAAAACAAATATTGTATATTAACGCATATATGTGGAATCTAGAGAAATGGTACAGATGAACCTATCTGCAGGGCAGGAATAGAGACGTAGATGTAGAGAACGGACATGTGGACACAGTGGGGAAGGGGAGGGTGGGACGAACTGGGAGATTAGGTTTGACATAAATACACTACCATGTGTAAAATAGATAGCTAGTGGGAACCTGCTGTATAGCACAGGGAGCTCAACTCGGTGCTCTGTGACGACCTAGATGGGTGGGATGGAGGGGTGGGATGGAGGGGTGGGATGGAGGGGTGGGATGGAGGGGTGGGATGGAGGGGTGGGAGGGAGGTCCAAGAGGGAGGGGATATGGGTATACACATAGCTGATTCACTTCATTGTACAGCAGAAGCTAACAACACTGTAAAGCAATTTTACTCCAATAAAAAAAAATTTAAAAATTAAAAAATAAAATATACCACCAAGAAAAAATAAAATAAAATAAAATAAAAATAAAATTAAAAACTATCACCAGAAGAGTAAGGTACGGGAAGGCTTAGGTCTTTCTATGCTCATAAGATAAATTATATAAGTTTTCATAAAGAACTAGAACAGAGAAAAGGATGTCTTTGCAGATTTATTTTACAGAATAAGAATTTTTACATGGGAGCTATATGGTAATATCTGTTACGGAACAGTGGAAATCTGCCTCATAGTGCTCTGAAGCAAGAAAGGAAACTTTTCAGTTGGATTTCATCATTGTCACTGATCTTGACTACAAATGAAGAAGTCTAGTTACCCCAAGAAAGAGAAGTGGTAAACAGGTCATGTCCATAGTGCTTTACCATGGACGAATGTTTTTGGTCCACTCTTCTCAGAAAGGGGCAGAGGAACTGCATAGTTTTAGTGAATCTCTGCTCAAATTTCTGATATAGTTTAGAGTTTAACAGAAAAACAAAATGAAACAACCTCACCAACAGGGGACTGAGAAGGCAATGGGGGTAATGTGTAACAATTAATGTTATCTTGAGTAGAAAATAAAGAGACTTGCTGAAAAAGCCTTCTGCCTGGTTCTGTCACAGTCCTGTTCCTTTCTGGCTGTCTGATTATTCCCTCTTGTGGACTGGCAGAAAGATAGGGGTCTCCCCTAAACTATACCTGAAAATACTCATAAAACCATAAGATATAAGTTTCTTATTTCAAGGGGTCCACAGTCTCCTGAAAAAGTCTTAAACAAACACACAACCCAAATAACATGGAATATTGTTAAAGCAGACAAAGCCCTATGAGAACACAGAGCAATTAGCCTTATTGCCAAGATTAGCAGATGCCATCACACAAATGATGTAGGGTCTTGAGGGATGAGTAGGAGCTGACCAGGAGAGAAGTAGGAAAATGAAATTTGAAGTAGAGGGAAAAGCATGAGTAAAGCTCAAGATAAGAATACAAGTCAGAGCTGAGTAACTCTATGTGGCCAGAGGGGAAGGTCCATGGGAGGCAGGAGAGAGAGGTCTGTTTTCTCTATGTCATCCACATATGTCTGTGAATATGAGTTTTCATCATATATTGGTGTTTTGTCTAGCAGAGTGGTTCTCAAACTTGAGCGAGCTTGAGAATCACCTGGAGGGCTTACTAAAACACAGGATGGATAGCCTCATCTGCCAGAGGGCAGACAGCAGAAGCAAGAAGAACTACAATCCTGCAGCCTGTGGAACAAACACCACATTCACAGAAAGACAGACAAGATGAAAAGGCAGAGGGCTATGTACCAGATGAAGGAACAACATAAAACCCCAGAAAAACAACTAAATGAAATGGAGATAGGCAACCTTCCAGAAAAAGAATTCAGAATAATGATAGTGAAGATGATCCAGGACCTTGGAAAAAGAATGGAGGCAAAGATCGAGAAGATGCAAGAAATGTTTAACAAAGACCTAGAAGAATTAAAGAACAAACAAACAGAGATGAACAATACAATAACTGAAATGAAAACTACACTAGAAGGAATCAATAGCAGAATAACTGAGGCAGAAGAACGGATAAGTGACCTGGAAGACAGAATGGTGGAATTCACGGCTGCGGAACAGAAAAAAAGAAGAAAGAATGAAAAGAAATGGAGACAGCCTAAGAGACCTCTGGGACAACATTAAACACAACAACATTCGCATTATAGGGGTCCCAGGAGGAGAAGAGAGAGAAAAAGGACCAGAGAAAATATATGAAGATTATAGTCGAAAACTTCCATAACATGGGAAAGGAAATAGCCACCCAAGTCCAGAAAGCGCAGTGAGTCCCATACAGGATAAACCCAAGGAGAAACACGCCGAGACACACAGTAATCAAATTGGCAAAAATTAAAGACAAAGAGAAATTATTGAAAGCAGCAAGGGAAAAACGACAAATAACATACAAGGGAACCCTCATAAGGTTAACAGCTGATTTCTCAGCAGAAACTCTACAAGACAGAAGGGAGTGGCATGATATACTTAAAGTGATGAAAGGGAAGAAACTACAACCAAGATTACTCTACCCGGCAAGGATCTCATTCAGATTCGATGGAGGAATCAAAAGCTTTACAGACAAGCAAAAGCTAAGAGAATTCAGCACCACCAAACCAGCTGTACAACAAATGCTAAAGGAACTTCTCTAAGTGGGAAACACAAGAGAAGAAAAGAACCTACAAAAACAAACCCAAGGGGTCTGGGCAAGATGGCGGAAGAGTAAGACGCGGAGATCACCTTCCTTCCCACAGATACATTAGAAATACATCTACACGTGGAACTGCTCCTACAGAACACCTACTGAACGCTGGCAGAAGACGTCAGACCTCCCAAAAGGCAAGAAACTCCCCACGTACCTGGGTAGGGCAAAAGAAGAAAGAAAAAACAGAGACAAAAGAATAGGGACGGGACCTGCGCCAGTGGGAGGGAGCCGTGAAGGAGGAAAGGTTTCCACACACTAGGAAGCCCCTTCGTGGGCGGAGACGGAGGGTGGCGGAGGGGGGAAGCTTCGGAGCCACGGAGGAGAACGCAGCCACAGGGGTGCGGAGGGCAAAGCGGAGAGATTCCTGCACAGAGGATCGGTGCCGAGCAGCACTCACCAGTCCGAGAGGCTTGTCTGCTCAGCCGCCGGGGCGGGCGGGGGCTGGGAGCTGAGGCTCGGGCTTCGGTCGGATCCCAGGGAGAGGACTGGGGTTGGCGGCGTGAACACAGCCTGAAGGGGGCTAGTGCACCACAGCTAGCCGGGAGGGAGTCCGGGGAAAAGTCTGGAGCTGCCGAAGAGGCAAGAGACTTTTTCTTGCCTCTTTGTTTCGCGGCGCGCAAGGAGAGGGGATTCAGAGCGCCGCTTAAACGAGCTCCAGAGACGGGCGCGAGCCGCGGCTATCAGCGCGGACCCCAGAGACGGGCATGAGACGCTAAGGCCGCTGCTGCCGCCACCAAAAAGCCTGTGTGCGAGCACAGGTCAGTCTCCACACCTCCCCTCCCGGGAGCCTGTGCAGCCCGCCACTGCCAGGGTCCCGTGATCCAGGGACAACTTACTCCGGAGAACGCACAGCGCGCCTCAGGCTGGTGCAACGTCACGCCGGCCTCTGCCGCCGCAGGCTTGCCCCGCATCCGTACCCCTCCCTCCCCCCGGCCTGAGTGAGCCAGAGCCCCCGAAGCAGGTGCTCCTTTAACCCCGTCCTGTCTGAGTGAAGAACAGACGCCCTCAGGCGACCTACACGCAGAGGCGGGGCCAAATCCAAAGCTGAACCCCGGGAGCTGTATGAACAAAGAAGAGAAAGGGAAATTTCTCCCAGCAGCCTCAGGAGCAGCGGATTAAATCTCCAAAGTCAACTTGATGTACCTGCATGTGTGGAATACCTGAACAGACAACCGAATCATCCCAAATTGAGGAGGGGGACTTTGGGAGCAAAAATATATATATATTTTTCCCTTTTTCTCTTTTTCCGTGGGGAGGACAGGCTCTTGGTGCTCCAGCCAGGCGTCAGAGCTGTGCCTCTGAGGTGGGAGAGCCAAGTTCAGGACACTGGTCCACAAGACACCTCCCAGCTCCACGTAATATCAAACGGTGAAAATCTCCCAGAGATCTCCATCTCAACGCCAAGACCCAGCTCCACTCAACGACCAGCAAGCTACAGTGCTGGACACCCTATGCCAAACAACTAGCAAGACAGGAACACAACCCCATCCATAACCATAGAGGCTGCCTAAAATCATAATGAGGCCACACACACCCCAAAACACACCACCAGACGTGGACCTGCTCACCAGAAAGACAAGGTCCAGCCTCATCCACCAGAACACAGGGACTAGTCCCCTCCACCAGGAAGCCTACACAACCCACTGAACCAACCTTAGCCACTGGTGGCAGACACCAAAAACAACTGGAACTACGAACCTGCAGCCTGTGAAAAGGAGACCACAAACACAGTAAGTTAAGCAAAATGAGAAGACAGAGAAACACACAGCAGATGAAGGACCAAGGCAAAAACACACCAGGCCTAACAAATGAAGAGGAAATAGGCAGTCTATCTGAAAAAGAATTCAGAATAATGATAGTAAAGATGATCCAAAATCTTGGAAATAGAATGGAGAAAATACAACAAACGGTAAACAAGGACCTAGAAGAACTAAAGAGGAAACAAACAGAGATGAACAACACAATAAATGAAATTAAAAATTCTCTAGAAGGGATCAATAGCAGAATAACTGAGGCAGAAGAACAGATAAGTGACCTGGAAGATAAAATAGTGGAAATAACTACCACAGAGCAGAATAAAGAAAAAAGAATGAAAAGAACTGAGGACAGTCTCAGAGACCTCTGGGACAACATTGAACGCACCAACATTCGAATTATAGGGGTCCCAGAAGAAGAAGAGAAAAAGAAAGGGACTGAGAAAATATCTGAAGAGATTATAGCTGAAAACTTCCCTAATATGGGAAAGGAAATAGTTAATCAAGTCCAGGAAGCACAGAGAGTCCCATACAGGATAAATCCAAGGAGAAACATGCCAAGACACATATTAATCAAACTATCAAAAATTAAATACAAAGAAAAAATATTAAAAGCAGTAAGGGAAAAGCAACAAATAACATACAAGGGAAGCCCCATAAGGTTAACAGCTGATCTTTCAGCAGAAACTCTGCAAGCCAGAAGGGAGTGGCAGGACACATTTAAAGTGATGAAAGAGAAAAAGCTACAACCAAGATTACTCTACCCAGCAAGGATCTCATTCAGATCTGACAGAGAAATTAAAAGCTTTACAGACAAGCAAAAGCTAAGAGAATTCAGCACCACCAAACCAGCTTTACAACAAATGCTAAAGGAACTTCTCTAGGCAGGAAACACAAGAGAAGGAAAAGACCTACAATAATAAACCCAAAACAATTAAGAAAATGGTAATAGGAACACACATATCGATAATTACCTTAAATGTAAATGGATTAAATGCTCCCACCAAAAGACACAGACTGGCTGAATGGATACAAAAACAAGACCCGTATATATGCTGTCTACAAGAGACCCACTTCAGACCTAGGGACACGTAGAGACTGAAAGTGAGGGGATGGAAAAAGATATTCCATGCAAATGGAAATCAAAAGAAAGCTGGAGTAGCAAGTCTCATACCAGACAAAACAGACTTTAAAACAAAGACTATTACAAGAGACAAGGAAGGACACTACATAATGTTCAAGGGATCAACCCAAGAAGAAGATATAACAATTGTAAATATTTATGCACCCAACATAGGAGCACCACAATACATAAGGCAAATGCTAATAGCCATAAAAGGGGAAATCAACAGTAACACAATAATAGTAGGGGACTTCAACACCCCACTTTCACCAAAGGACAGATCATACAAAATGAAAATAAATATGGAAACACAAGCTTTAAATGACACATTGAACAAGATGGACTTAATTGATATTTATAGGACATTCCACCCCAAAACAACAGAATACACTTTCTTCTCAAGTGCTCATCGAACATTCTCCAGGATAGATCATATCTTGGGTCACAAATCAAGCCTTGGTAAATTTAACAAAACTGAAATCGTATCAAGTATCTTTTCCGACCACAACGCTATGAGACTAGATATCAATTACAGGAAAAAATCTGTAAGAAATACAAACACATGGAGGCTAAACAACACACTACTTAATAACCAAGAGATCACTGAAGAAATCAAAGAGGAAATCAAAAAATACCTAGAAACAAATGACAATGAAAACACGACAACCCAAAACCTGTGGGATGCAGCAAAAGCAGTTCTAAGAGGGAAGTTTATAGCAATACAAGCCTACCTTAAGAAACAAGAAACATCTCAAATAAACAACCTAACCTTACACCTAAAGCAATTAGAGAAAGAACAAAAAACCCCCAAAGTTAGCAGAAGGAAAGAAATCATAAAGATCAGATCAGAAATAAATGAAAAAGAAATGAAGGAAACGATAGCAAAGATCAATAGAACTAAAAGCTGGTTCTTTGAGAAGATAAACAAAATTGATAAGATATTAGCCAGACTCATCAAGAAAAAGATGGAGAGGACTCAAATCAATAAAATTAGAAACGAAAAAGGAGAAGTTACAACAGACACTGCAGAAATACAAAGCATCCTAAGAGACTACTACAAGCAAGTCTATGCCAATAAAATGGACAACCTGGAAGAAATGGACACATTCTTAGAAATGCACAACCTGCCGAGACTGAACCAGGAAGAAATAGAAAATATGAACAGACCAATCACAAGCACTGAAATTGAAACTGTGATTAAAAATCTTCCAACAAACAAAAGCCCAGGACCAGATGGCTTCACAGGCGAATTCTATCAAACATTTAGAGAAGAGCTAACACCTATCCTTCTCAAACTCTTTCAAAATATAGCAGAGGGAAGAACACTCCCAAATTCATTCTATGAGGCCACCATCACCCTGATACCAAACCAGAGAAAGATACACAGAAAGAAAACTACAGGCCAATATCACTGATGAACATAGATGCAAAAATCCTCAACAAAATACTAGCAAACAGAATCCAACAGCACACTAAAAGGATCATACACTATGATCAAGTGGGGTTTATCCCAGGAATGCAAGGATTCTTCAATATACGCAAATCAAACAACATGATACACCATACTAACAAACTGAAGAAGAAAAACCATATGATCATCTCAATAGATGCAGAGAAACTTTCGACAAAATTCAACACCCATTTACGATAAAAACCCTCCAGAAAGTAGGCATAGAGGGAACTTTCCTCAACATAATAAAGGCCATATACGAAAAACCCACAGCCAACATCATCCTCAATGGTGAAAAACTGAAATCATTTCCACTAAGATCAGGAACAAGACAAGGTTGCCCACTCTCACCACTATTATTCAACATAGTTTTGGAAGTTTTAGACACAGCAATCAGAGAAAAAAAAAAAAGAAATAAAAGGAATCCAAATTGGAAAAGAAGAAGTAAAGCTGTCACTGTTTGCAGATGATATGATACCATACATAGAGAATCCTAAAGATGCTACCAGAAAACTACTAGAGCTAATCAATGAATTTGGTAAAGTAGCAGGATACAAAATTAATGCACAGAAATCTCTTGCATTCCTATACACTAATGATGAGAAATCTGAAAGTGAAATTAAGAAAACACTCCCATTTACCAGTGCAACAAAAAGAATAAAATATCTAGGAATAAACCTACCTAAGGAGACAAAAGACCTGCATGCAGAAAATTGTAAGACACTGATGAAAGAAATTAAAGATGATACAAATAGATGGAGAGATATACCATGCTCTTGGATTGGAAGAATCAACATTGTGAAAATGACTCTACTACCCAAAACAATCTACAGATTCAATGCAATCCTTATCAAACTACCACTGGCATTTTTCACAGAACTAGAACAAAAAATTTCACAATTTGTATGGAAACACAAAAGACCCCGAATAGCCAAAGCAACCTTGAGAAAGAAAAACAGGGCTGGAGGAATCAGGCTCCCTGACTTCAGACTATACTACAAAGCTACAGTAATCAAGACAGTATGGTACTGGCACAAAAACAGATATATAGATCAATGGAACAGGATAGAAAGCCCAGAGATAAACCCATGCACATATGGTCACCTTATCTTTGATAAAGGAGACAAGAATATACAGTGGAGAAAAGACTGCCTCTTCAATAAGTGGTGCTGGGAAAACTGGACAGCTACATGTAAAAGAATGAAATGAGAACACTCCCTAACACCATACACAAAAATAAACTCAAAATGGATTAAAGACCTAAACGTAAGGCCACACAACATCAAACTCTTAGAGGAAAACATAGACAGAATACTCTATGACATAAATCACAGCAAGATCCTTTTAGACCCACCTCCTAGAGAAATGGAAATAAAAACAAAAATAAACAAATGGGACCCAATGAAACTTCAAAGCTTTTGCACTGCAAAGGAAACCGTAAGCAAGACGAAAAGACAACCCTCAGAATGGGAGAAAATATTTGCAAACGAATCAATGGACAAAGGATTAATCTCCAAATACATAAACAGCTCATGCAGCTCAATATTAAAAAAAAAAAAAACCCAATCCAAAAATGGGCAGAAGACCTAAATAGACATTTTTCCAAAGAAGACATACAGATGGTAAAGAAGCACATGAAAAGCTGCTCAACATCACTAATTATTAGAGAAATGCAAATGAAAACTACAATGAGATATCACCTCACACCAGTTAGAATGGGCATCATCAGAAAATCTACAAACAACAAATGCTGGAGAGGGTGTGGAGAAAAGGGAACCCTCTTGCACTGTTGGTGGGAATGTAAATGGATACAGCCACTATGGAGAACAGTATGGAGGTTCCTTAAAAAACTAAAAATAGAATTACCATAAGATCCAGCAATCCCACTACAGGGCATATACCCAGAGAAAACCATAATTCAAAAAGACACATGCACCCCAATGTTCATTGCAGCACTATTTACAATAGCCAGGGCATGGAAGTATCCTAAATGCCCATCGACAGAAGAATGGATAAAGAAGATGTGGTACATATATACAATGGAATATTACTCAGCCATAGAAAGGAACGAAATTGGGTCATTTGTTGAGACGTGGATGGATCTAGAGACTGTCATACAGAGTGAAGTAAGTCAGAAAGAGAAAAACAAATATCGTATATTAACGCATATATGTGGAACCTAGAAAAATGGTACAGATGAACCGGTTTGCAGGGCAGAAATTGAGACACAGATGTAGAGAACAAACGTATGGACACCAAGGGGGGAAAGCCGCGGGGTGGTGGGGGTGGTGGTGTGATGAATTGGGAGATTGGGATTGACAGGTATACACTGATGGGTATAAAATGGATGAGTAATAAGAACCTGCTATATAAAAAAATAAATAAAATAAAATTAAAAAACAACAACAAACAACACAGGCTGCTGGGTCCCAACCCTGGAGTTCATGACTATGTGGGTCTGGAGGGGCGCTCAAGAATTTGCACTCTAACAATTTCCCAGGTGATATTGACACTGCTACTCTAGGGATCACCCTTTGAGAATTAACCACTGGTCTAGCATAATGGTCCTTAATCTCCTGGAGGTCATGAATGCCTTTGTGAAAATGATGGATCCTCTCCTGAGAAACCTGCACAAATATTCATAAACACAAAATATGACCGATAAGTTCATGGGCTTCTGAGACCCACTAAGAGGGACTGGAGAGCAGTAGCCTACCTCTACCTCCAAGAAATACAATGAATTAATGAAGACAACATATCTTTCAAGTACCATTTTAACAGAAAACTCTCAGGAAAAAGAACACATCAAAAATGTCACTAAAGGGCTTCCCTGGTGGCCCTGTGGTTAAGAATCCGCTTCCCAATGCAGGGGACACGAGTTTGAGCCCTGGTCCAGGAAGATCCCACATGCCGCGGAGCAACTAAGCCCGTGCGCCACAACTACTGAGCCCGCATGCTCTAGAGCCCGTGCTCCGCAACGAGAGAAGCCACCGCAATGAGAAGCCCGCACACCGCAACGAAGAGTAGCCCCACTCGCCGCAGCTAGAGAAAGCCTGCGCGCAGCAACGAAGACCCAACGCTGCCAAAAATAAACAAATAAAAGAAATAAATTTATTTTTTTAAAAGTCACTAAAATGTGATTTTTGCTTACTTATGCATCTTGGAATTAGTCATAGTGATCCCAGGCACAAAATGACTAGATTTGGGGAAGGGGGCACACCAAAAGGCAGCCCTTGAGGGCTAGAAGGAAATTCCTGTCACTCTAACCACATTCAAGTAATCTGGCCCTTTCCCATTTTGCCCTGCCATCCGCTTGGGAAATAAATATCAAATAAAAGAGGGGTTGGTGGGGAACATGATGGAAAAGGGGGGGGCATTCAGCCAGGGGCCTGGGGAAAGACACGGAAGTTGGTACCTCTGGGAAAGCGTAGCTATGGCTCTAGGATCTCTGTCCAGTACCTCAGTGAACCAGTTCAAGATTGAAGAAAGAGATAATTAAGAATGTGCTTAAAAGGCAACCAAATCGGTTGTGCTACACAATGATATGAGACAATCCCTGTTGGAGAGAAAGAACATTTTGACTTCACGCTTTACCTAAGAATCTTCCCCACATGCCTTCCGTAACCCAGCAGTATAGATATTTTTAAATGACTCTGAAAAGAAAGCAGAGGTGTTCTTCATTTCATGCAAGGAAAGCCATCGTCCCTTTAAAGCATCTCAGGCCTGCTCTGCCTACATGCATGAAGCCAGGAACATGAGGCAAATATTGTATTATTCATCTTGGCAACTATAAATTCAAGTGATGGCTCTGAGACTGGGAAACAAAGGCCCGCTGAGCCGGAAAGCAGAACTCTGCCTTCAGCTTCTCGAAGAAGTGATAGCGCTACAGGCAAAGCTCCCTGTAATCATCTGGGGGAAATACACCTCTGAGTCAAAGAAGATTTTCTGCTACTGCACGGACTGTTTTGCCTAAAGCCAGGAAAACTCTGTCTGATGATAACGTTTTAGCTGCCGATTCGTCTCCTCTGTCTTCGATTCCTCTCAGCAAACTTTTATTGGGTCTCATCATGGGCACATTTACAGAGCAATTTCCATGATGATAAAATCTCTTCAAATGAGATTTAAAATGTAATTAAAGGGCAGATTTGATGTGGTAAAGGCGTTGCTGTGCAGTGGCCATACATCATCATGCCATAGAGCGCTTATTCAGCTAGCCTATGGCACGACCCCAATTTTGCTCTGGTAAGATTACATGTCCTTGTTTCATGCTAATGGCTTGATTAGGGAAAATTAAAAAAAAAAAAGATAAAACAGCCTCTTTATTGGAGAGACAAGTCCATGAATATGAGTTAGATTTTTGTGCCCTCCTCCATTCATTCTGTATCTTAGACTTCAGAGGCTGCAAGAAACTCCTCGGATACGGAGGCGAACACTGACAAACTGACAGGTGAAAGCTGGAAGGATCTGCTTGCCTGGAGAAGTGGATCTCCGTAAATCCTAGGGCCTGTTCTCATGGTTTTAAGGGCAATCGCTTGAAAAGTGGAAACTACAGGTTATAGCTCCCTGAATGGATGAATGCTTGCTTCTGGAAAACTGCATTGGAGCCTGAGAAAGCAAGAAAATATTCCTTGAGCAGTCCAGTTTTGAAACCTCAAAACTAACTGAGATTATTCTTCGCTATAAAATCAATATGATTTTAAGCTTTGGAATTTCCCAAACCCCCAAATATCTGGCCTACCCAGATCCACAATCATAAGTATCCTCAATCATGGTATTTACCAAATGATATGAAATGATTTTTTACTGGGCTACTGGTTTATATTCTGACAGCCAATCATATAATATGATATGGAAATCATATTTTTTTAACACGCAGGGCAAAACAAAACTTTCAAAAGATCAGATTTCAGATCTAAGATCACAGTTAAATAATAGGTCGGAGGCACTCAGAAGAGGATTTGGGCCTTTTGAACACTATGTGTTCATTACCTTCTCTTTTCAACATATCATGATATTCACAGGGAAAAAAATGCCATATAATGCCTGAGTTATACAGAGCATTGAGAGTTTCACTAATTTTTTTCTGTGCTCCTCTCTTTGCCTAAGTGAAATATTCCTTTGGGAACAACACTTTGTCTATGGAATCAAACTTATCTTTGTGATACTGGGAGTTACAAAATAACTCATGTGTTTTAAAGTATCATTAAATGTATGGAATTAAATTATAATTAGTAAACATAATTTGAGGGTCTTTAATTTAAGGATGATGACAAATTCTTGTCAAATAGTTATCATGCTTTTAAGTGTAATAATGTTTTCATAGACAAGAGTAAGATACTAGCAAAAATAACATACATTTTTGAAGAGAAAATGGCAACTGTATCTTCAAAATAAAAGCAACTTCTACATCTCTTTAGTCCAAAAAAAAAAAAAGCTCACAAGTTAATCTACAAGTTTCACCTCCCTTATCGAAGATGCAAGGCCTATTTTCAATTTGCTTTAATAGCAAACAATTCATGGAAAGTTTGATTTCACTATAACAATAACCTCTTTTAGCCAAATAACCCTTGTCAACCCCTGGATACAATTTTCTGCCAAAGAATTCCCCTACTTCCCACTCACCACCAGAGATAAAAGGATTGAAGAGACAGCACCATTCTCTGTAGGACTGTTTTCTTGCACTCACTCAGTCAGCCAAGCTTCCACTGCCTGATTTCATTGCCATGGAAAGTCCTACAGGATAACTTGGAGAGCAGCTACCTCTATTACTTCTCCAAACATCCCACTGCTTCCAATTACCACTGATTTTCTGTTATAATCAGTAGCCTTGAAACTTAGAACTATCCAACTGTTTTAAATGCAGAAGAGAAAATCCTAGGCAAAATGGGGAAGAAAAAAGAGTTTCCGTGTTTCTGAAGAGTGGCATTGTGCCTGCGTGATTGTTTTTCATCAGTTTTGACTTCTCAGAGAGGCAGTATTTCTTTTCATTTATTTCTCTAGGCTGACATTTCTTTTCACTAAATAGTTAATGAGCATGGTGCAAATCTGGCATTCTTCCTTTTGACATCTTTACTCATGAAATAAGTAAAAGCAGTCCCCAACTTACAAAGAGTTCTGTAACCAAAAGTCATTCGCAAGTCAATGGTTCAGAGCCCAAAATTCAAATTTCCACAGAAACAACAGCTATATATGTTTGACACCAGGATAGTCACGGCTATTTGATCTCAAACATGGATGATCTAAGTCATTCTGATAGCACTACTTTGGGTTCTGTGATTTGAGAAGCATACATCTTTTGGGGTACAAAAGGGAATGAAGTATGAAAAGAAAATATCTCTCTTTGAATCCTGACTCCGCCCAATGCAAAACAGTAAGCAAAAGATATCTGAGATGGGCATGAACGAAATGGGCATGTACCTGTCATTCTACCTCCTGGTGCCTGGTCATCTCTACCCCCCACATTTCCTCAGGTCCCTAATAACCCTTCTTTCCTACCTGTTAAAAACTGCACTCCCAGAGCATAGTCCGACCACTTTCACGTTCTGGGAGATTTTTACCTTTTAAAAAGAGGAAGCTGGCAGTGTGCTCGGCGGTCCCCCGATCTGTCTCTTGCTTCAACAGTGTTTGGACAGAAGAGACCCAGGGATGCCCTTTGCTCCAGCCTCCGACCACCCTCCAACCTTTTTTCCAGTTGCGACCTTCACAATTAGCCAGTCAGCTATCCTTGGTCACCGGGACCGCCAACACCATATTTTGAGCTTAACTCCGTATTACCGATCCACCACGAGCTCCCAGATTCGTCAGAATGATTCCCCCGAGGTGGAGGCCGCCGTCAACTGCCTGGTCAACATGCATCTGCGGGCCTCCCGAACCTACCTCTCTCTGGGCTCCTATTTCCACCGCCACGACGCGGCTCTGGAGGGCCTGGGCCACTTTTTCCACGAGTTGGCAGAAGAGAAGCGCGAGGGCGCCGAGCGTCTCTTGAAAATGCAAAACCAGCGCAGCGGCCGCGCCCTCTTCCAGGACATGCAGAAGCGCCTCAGGATGAGTGGGGTGAAACCCAGAATGCTGTGGAAGCCATCGTGCTCGCGGAGGAGAACCTGAACCAGGCCCCTATGGACCTGCACGCCCTGGGCTCTGCCCGCGCAGACCCCCGCCTCTGTGACTTCCCGGAGAGCCGCCTCCTAGATGAGCAGGTGAAACTCATCCAGAAGATGCGCGACCACCTGACCAACCTCCGCAGGCCGGCTGGTCCCCAGGCGGGGCTGGGCGAGTCCCTCGTCGAAAGGCTCACCCTCCAGCACGACTAGGAGCCTCCGGAGCCCAGCGGCCTTTGAGGAGCCCCTCTGGCGTCAGGGCTTCTGCCTGAAGCCCCTCTCTGCAGCCACTAGGCAGCTTTTTAACCATCCTGGAGCCCTCTCCCAAACCTTGGACCAAATGGAAACAATAAAGCTTTTTGCAGCAAAAAAAAAAAAAAAGAGGAAGCTGAGTTAAACCAAATGAATCTCAAATTGCTAGAATTTCAGAGTATAAGAATGCAAAGTGAAATATTCAGATGGTAGCAAAAGTGTCTGGGGGCAGAAAGGCTTCAGCCATTCTTGCTAGGAAATCTACAATACATTGGTTAATACTACGGATTGGCTCACTCAAACCTCTACACTACCCTCCATCCAATTGAGCAGGTTGGAAATTAAAAACTGCATTTGCCAGACTTCCACGCAGCTAGGGTTCTGGATATGAATTAGGTTTTAATAAGTTAGGGTTGTCAGATAAAATACAGGGTGCCCAGTTAAATGCGAATTTCAGATAAACAATGGATTTTTTCTTAGTGTAAGTATGTTGAATGCATTGTTTTTGTTTGCTAAATCTGGCAACCTTACATCAATAGATGTATCTGTGAGTGATTTAGAAGGTGGAAGTAGGGTCTTGGCCATCTCCCTGCCCCTTCTGGCTGTTTCTGTCGACTAGTTTAGTCATAGAAGCATGAGATTTCCCATATCATATTTCCGAAGTGCATTCTCCAGCTTCCTGGTTGAAGAAAGGCAGTTGCTAACAGGAGCTACAAAAGTGGTAGCTTCTAGATCTCAACTTCCTGAATCTTAGTTCACAGTTACAGAGTATGTTCTTAAATTCATTGCTTCAGTGGTACTTCAGAGATGGTAGTTCCCTAGGGGATCAGTTCTATCTGGCTTTAGAATTCTGTGCTGGAAGCCAGGGCTAAAACCTGCTCCTTCAGCCTTTCCAAAGATTTAGTATGCAGCTAATCCTCTGTACTAAACCATTCTCTGATTATCATACCTAGAGTAGCTTCTTTTTTCTGAAGTGAACTCTGACCCTCAGAGCCAGCTTCTCTATTTGTTTCTAGTACTGGCAGTACCTTCATTTAGTCAAAGGAAGTTTGTAGCCTTAAAAATCTACAAACAATAAAACTCTATGGTTTTCTCAACATGGCTCTTTGTCACAGCCATGTGATCTCCCAACAAAGGGCGGTAGGAAGTGAGGCAGGCAGAGGGATTTGTATCTCTGGATTAATGTCTTATTTGTAAAGAAAATACTTTACAAGATACTTTAGGTTGTGGCAACACATTAAAATAGCCACACATTATGTCATCATTCTTTACAATAATCTCACCATTATTTTCCTTATCTCTTTTGTTCCTCATATCTAGATGTCAAATTTACACTGACAACATATTTGATGCCTAGGGAAAAGATCTGAGTCAACACTTTCATAACATGATGTTCTATTAATTAAACATGATACACTGACATTAAACCTCCAAAAAAAAGAATATCACAAACTTGTTTCATATTTAAGTCATGGGGAGGAGTGAAGAGATACTAAGGAAAGACGGTGAGCTTGCAGGCCTGGCTCGCACATGTGAGGTGAGCTCTGGAGAAGCGAGCTTACCTCTGTGCTGTCAGCACCTGGCACAGTGCTTAGCACATACTAGGCACTCAATAAACTGAGCTGAATTTTTTAATCATCTAGCTGCATTCACCTACACTGCATATGTCTCATGCATAATTTCATTTCTTAAAAGTACCAAGTTCCAACATCAGGAGACACAGACAATGGCAAGCACTGACCATCTCTGGAGGTCAAGGTTTTCTACTTGTGTGTCCATGTAAAAGGGTGACTCTCTAGTTGCTTGTCCAAACGAGAATACTTTTGAGAGTATATGGGGGTGCTATTAATAATGACATGAGAATAACAGGCATAAACTGGGACTGTCCTGGGAAAAGCAGGATGGGTAAATTTACAGCCATCAGTAAAGCGGGAAAAATGTCCTAAGTCCTTATGCTTTTTCACTATCAGCTGAGGCAGCCTTTCTTCCTATTCATTCTCTCCAAGCAACAAGAGGTCTGTGACAGGATGTTTCCTTCCTGCCTGGGGTTCACTGAGGGTGGTGAATTGATCCCTGTGGCTGTTTCTCGCATTTAGGGAATGACAGGCAGAGAAAGGCCAGAGAGGTTCGGGCCACGGTGTGTGCACTCAGGTGCCTCCTCACCATGCGGAGTGGACACCTTCAGCTCTGTTTTCTATGGGAAGGAAAATAAAAAGAGGGCCAATAACAAAATGCCCTTCAAAGAAAACATTCTGTGAGCCTGTGTGTAGCAGAGATAAGAACCAGGACACTGTCAAGAGAAAGATCCTAGAATAGCTTCTTGAAAGAAAGATCTTTTATTTTTTTTAAAAAAAGGAATATAAGTGAATGTTGCTACAACATCTATTGTGTATCATCTGCCATATTCCTCTTAGCAAATGAACATCAGAGTTTCTGCATTTGTCAGCAATGCAAACTGGAAAGAATTCACTTTCTTGAAATTTACTTTGAATTCTCCTTTATGGAGAAATAATTCATTCCATACATATTTCATACTTGACATGTAATAAATACCAAGTTTACATCTACAAAAATGGCTTTGAGGGGCTCCCATGTCAATCAAAAGTTTCTCCCAAGACATTTCTATGCATATCTAAGGAGAACAGGGAGGTAAAAAAAAAAAACAACAAAAAACAAAAACAAAAACCAAGAACATGAACGACAAAATTCAGGATTTTGATTCATAAGTCATGGATCAAGAATTGGTTTACCATAGGTGCATGGGGAGGCAAAGATATACAGTGGAGAAAAGACAGTCTCTTCAATAAGTGGTGCTGGGAAAACTGGACAGCTACATGTAAAAGAATGAAATTAGAACACTCCCTAACACCATACACAAAAATAAACTCAAAATGGATTAGAGACCTAAATGTTAAGACCGGACACTGTAAAACTCTTAGAGGAAAACATAGGAAGAACACTCTTTGACATAAATCACAGCAACATCTTCTTTGATCCACCTCCTAGAGTAATGGAAATAAAAACAAAAATAAACAAATGGGACCCAATGAAACTTCAAAGCTTTTGCACTGCAAATGAAACCATAAACAAGAGGAAAAGACAACCCTCAGAATGGGAGAAAATGTTCGCAAACGAATCAACGGACAAAGGATTAATGTCCAAAATATATAAACAGCTCATGCAGCTCAATATTAAAGAAACAAACAACCCAATCCAAAAATGGGCAGAAGACCTAAATAGACATTTCTCCAAAGAAGACATACAGATGGCCAAGAAGCACATGAAAAGCTGCTCAACATCACTAATTATTAGAGAAATGCAAATCAAAACTACAATGAGGTATCACCTCACACCAGTTAGAATGGGCATCATCAGAAAATCTACAAAGAACAAATGCTGGAGAGGGTGTGGAGAAAAGGGAACCCTCTTGCCCTGTTGGTGGGAATGTAAATGGATACAGCCACTGTGGAGAACAGTATGGAGGTTCCTTAAAAAAACTAAAAATAGAATTACCATATGATCCAGCAATCCCACTACTGGGCATATACCCAGAGAAAACCATAATTCAAAAAGACACATGCACCCCAATGTTCATTGCAGCACTATTTACAATAGCCAGGTCATGGAAGCAACCTAAATGCCCATCGACAGACGAATGGATAAAGAAGATGTGGTACGTATATACAATGGAATATTACTCAGCCATAAAAAGGAACGAAACTGAGTCATTTGTTGAGACGTGGATGGATCTAGAGACTGTCATGCAGAGTGAAGTAAGTCAGAAAGAGAAAAACAAATATCGTATATTAACGCATATATGTGGAACCTAGAAAAATGGTACAGATGAACCGGTTTGCAGGGCAGAAGTTGAGACACAGATGTAGAGAACGTATGGACACCAAGGGGGGAAAACCGCGGTGGGGTGGGGATGGTGGTGTGCTGAATTGGGCGATTGGGACTGACATGTATACACTGATGGGTATAAAACTGATGACTAATAAGAACGTGCAGTATAAAAAAACAAACAAAAAAAAACAACTAATACTAAACTTTCTTTGGGTGATTTGTATGGAAATATGTTAATATAAATGTTTCAGACATTACATGAAATTTCTAAAAATCTTATATGTTCTGGTATAATGTTATAAGTCATAATTCTAGTTATTACTTTAAAATGTATATCTCAGAAACAACTTAAAAAAAAAAGAATTGGTTTAAATTCAAAGTCCCTAATCATAGAACTTCAAAGAGATATGGCAAATTATACATATCAGCCTTTTCCTTTTGAAGAAAAGCAGAGAGAAGACAGTGCAATGGAAACCTCCTGCTAGTCTGGTTGCTCCTGAGGGCAGGAACCATATCTGCCTTGCTCACTGCTGTATCTCCAGCTTCCAGGATGGGAGTTGGCATGCAGCGGCTTTTGTTTTCAACAGAGTTATCAAATAAACCATTGGATAAATTAATGAATGGATTAGTTATGTAAGAAGTCAAGTAACTGCAGAACATCAAAGAAGGTTGATAATGAGAGTCAAGGAGTTGCTCACCTTGGCATGTCACGGACGGTAGCGAACCTTGGTATGTAACTGAATAATGGAGCACCGGTTTCTCTTGCTAGCAGTTCAGTTTACTGTATGACTGTCTTAACCATTTTTTTCCTCCTGTCTTCCAAGTCACAGCAGTTCTCCTCACTTCCCCTGGTATGATGGTAGGATTATCATTTGCCATTCTCCATCCATCCATTCACTCATTCTACAAACAAACACTGAACACTCGCCAGGTGCCCAGCCCCAAGATGAACTTGACAGACACGGTCCCAGCCCAGGCTAAGGTTTTTCTCTTTTAAAGGAATAATATCATGGTTTAGATCAGGTACTCTGAATACAAAGCACCGTGAAAGCTGGACAACTCTTAACGCAGCAGAGATTCTAGGACATGACGTACAAACCTGAGAGAATCTTTTTTAATTTAACACTTAGCAAATCAGCTAAAGGGTAAAACCGTTTGCACAGAAAACGACACCATTTAAGAGGAGATTGAGTGATTACTGGGTTCTTTTGATTAGGTAGAAAACCTATCCTGGGAGTTAAAATCTCAAGGCAGACTTTTCTTGGCCTATTTACCTGTTTGGACTAGCCACATGGTCCTAAGTTAATGACATAATTAAAAACTATTCTTCTCTACCAGAACCCCTCATCTTATGCAAGGTAGCTTTGGGGCCTAGGATTAACAATAACAAACAAGCCAACAAACCAGAAATCAAAATTTATTTTGCAGTATCTTTTATCAGATTTCATGGACATTGGTGTATATTTAATTTTAAAAAAATTAGGGAAGGTTTAAATTGGGGAGGTGAGAAAAAAAGAAGGAAAAGAAAGAGATGGAAATAAGTACAAGGAAGATTCTGAAACAGTTTTCATAAACTTAGAAGCAATGAAATGGACTTAAAGCTGCAAACAAAAAGAATTTCATTGCTCACTGATTCTGTAGCCAACACTTTCTCTAATATCCCAGAGCAGCTATTTCAAATTGCCACTCTCCTTGAATCTCAGACTCTATCCCCATCACTCCGCATTTAACTACTGTTTCCGCTTCAATGAGACACATAAATTCAATAGAAGGACCCTATCTTAAGCTTTCACCTAACAGAAGTACCAGCAACTACACCTATTCTTCCCCCCTCCCCTGCAGCTACAATAGAAGATGTGCCTTCATTCCTACCTGAGGTTACTGGGTATCCCTCATTTCTTCTGCATCCTCAACCTCTCCCTCTCTACTGTCTCCTTCCCACTGGCATTTACAGATGCTCAAGCCCCTCCTGTCTTAAGACCATGCTCTTCTTCTTGCCCCTATATCCATCTTCTGTTACTATGGTCTTTCTCTTTTCCCATCACAGCTACAAGTCTTGAAAGACTTGCTTTACCTTTGCTCCTTGATTTTCTCAGTTCCCAATCATGTCTCAACCCACTGTAATCTTGGTTCTCCATTTACCACTGAGTAATTACTGGGTTCTTCAAAATCAACAGTGAAATTACTCACATCAAGGTTATCAGTACCCACCGTGTTGCTAAATTAATGGAATATTTTTTGGTCTTATCTTTTACGTCTCTTTCATAGTACTTGACAAACCTGAATGCTACTTTTTTTTTGAAAGCCTCTCTTCCCTTGGATTCTGTGACATCACACGCACCTGGTTTGTCTCCTACCTACTGAATTGCTAATTTCCCTGTCTCCGCTGCAAGTTTATTTTTCTCTGCTTATCCCTGAAATGCTGGTGTTTTTCTGGGTTTACTCCTGGGCCTTTTCTTCTTCTCTATCTACAAACTTTTCCCTAAACCATTTCGAACCCTTGCAAGGTTTTAATCCCTATATACTGACAAAATCCAATTAAATAGCTCTAGCTCAGAACTTTTTCCACAGGTACAGCTCACACACCCAGCTACCTGGCCATATCCATTTGTATGTTCCATGGGCAACTCAAACTCAACACTTGCAAGGCTGAACTCAATACCACCCCTCCTGTTTCAGCACCCTCCATCTCCTTCAAACAGACTCCATTTCTTTTGCAAAGGGTTTCGAAGAAAGGTATCACCATCTACCTGATTGTTCGAATTAGATGTCTGACTTAACTCTTCCCTTCAGCTCACCTACCATAATCTAACAATCGTAATAGCATCGACTCTACCCTTTAGAAAGCTATCACATCTGGGTCCTTGCTACTGCTCTCCACCTCCACCACCACAACTTCGTCTAGATCATCATCATCACTCACCCGGATAACTTCATTAGTGTCCTGTCTCCAGTTTACTAAGCTTCTTTTGGTTCCTTGGACTGCCATGAAATTTCTCAATTCCAGGCCTTTATACATACTATTCCCTCTGCCAGGAATTCTCCTCCAAATCCCCAACTGGACCTGGCTAACTCCTGTTTCTCCTCAGGTCTCAGCCAAGGTGAGACTTCCTTGGAGAAGCCCTCCTCATCCCACCAAACCAGGATGGGGTTATGTTTATGTGTACTCAGCACTAGCACTGCTTTTACCACATAGTAGATGCGTGTTTAATTTCCTTCCTCCTCCATTATACTACGGATCAAAGAACACGGAGATCAAACCTGCCTTCTTTATTTATGATGCATCTCTAGTGTAGCGTAGTGTCTGGAACATCAAAAATCTTCACGAAATAAATGTATAAATAAATGTATGCTTGCATCAAAAGACTATTCCACCATGCTCCCTTCTAATCATTGGCAGTTAAATTTTGTTGTTGTTGTTGTTGTTTTATATGGAAGGGTTAATGTCTTATGAGTTCTTAGTACATATGTTTCTGTTTAATTTTTTACATTATAAAATCCTAATTAATGAACAGCATGGGATATCAAAAATTTCCCCTATGGTGATATTTTTCATATATCATAAATCTTCCAGAAATAATAGATGAACTTAAACAAATTCGAAGCCAAAAAACTGAGGTACAGCTATTTAGAAATAAATTTATGGAAGCACAAGGCCATGAACACCTGTGCAGTTTGTGCACTGAACAAACCAAAGATGCACCATCCACACAGTGAACTGTATGCTTTACAACCTGAACAACGCTTCATGGTGACTTGGAGTAGAAACAAAAGAGAAGGGTTATTCATTTTCTTTATTTTTTTTCAAACTGCCTTTTGATGGTGAAGAACGGTTATTATTGTACTCTTGATTTTAAATCTATTTAATAGAGCTATTAGAATTTTAAAGACAGAAAGTATCTTAAAGGTCATGTGGAGGTTTCATCTATGTGCTAACTACGTTAGTGGTTGACAGCTGCATGAAGCATTGTCTTGAGTAATAGTCTGATGCAGCACTGATTGATTAGTGCTGTCTCTCACGGGCAAATGAGGGAGAAGTGAAAGGCATCAACTTATTTGCCTTCCCTGATCTAGTTAATCCTTTTATTTTCCAGATAAGAAAATTAAGGTCCAGAAAAGTAAGGCAACTTGCTCAAAGTTAACCTCAGTGCCAGAGGAGAACCCAGTTTTTTCTTTTTCTACTTCTAGCCCATGTCCCTTCTTTGACACCTGGTCTCTAGATTCCTTACTGAGATAAATTATAAATCTGAGCCCTGTGATTTACTACCTTTCAAATTTTAACTTATTTTCAAGGTTAACTTCCCGCCTTGGTTCGCAAGCATAAATAAATCTAGGTTTGCCATCTGAGAACACAGCATGATCACAGGAAATAGTCTTCAACATCGTAAAACTATCACATAAAATATAGTGACAAGTGCACCCCCTAAAAGGCCAATGTTATAAGTAGTAAGGGCCACCGTCAGTCAGGTTAAGCATTGCAGGAGGAGGAGGAATTCTGAGTAGGATAACAGAGAAATCATCTGTAATATCATTATGAGCCGTATTTGGCTTGAATCTACACAAATGGTGGAAGAATACTTGCAAAGACTTTTGTCCCGGTGCGAAGAGGTAAAGAATGGGATTAAATGTCTATTAATGTCCTAGACATGGTGCTAGGCACTGGAGATATCATGGTACAGAGAACAGATGTGATCCCTATCTTTGTGGTCGTTACGTTTAAGTGGAGAAGTCAGGCACTGAACAGTGATGTGAGCATTACAAAGTAGGAAGTACAAGAAACTTATTGGTGGTGGGGGGAGGATAATGCGATAATCCTGAATTTTGGGCAATTGCTACTCAGAGACAGACTATAGAGATCAGTTTGCAGTAACTTTCTGTAGCCATTCTGTATCCAAATTGGATATCCAAAATAGACAGTAGATTGCTATGGAAAATTTACAAATTTAATATTCACAAACTGGCATTTTAAAATAAGTGAATACACATAAGACAAATTCAAATTGAGTAATAACGACTTACATCCCAATATACACTGGTTATAGAAAAAAAGATACGGACCCTTAAGTCAGTATGTCCTCTGATGTCTAAAAGATGCTTATCACTGCATACTAGACGCTTTTCCACTTGCTTTGCAAATCAGGTTAAACATACCTGGTAATCAGGATTCATTACGTTTATTCACTCGGAAGACCAGAAGTACCTTTTCTCACTGAGATTTTGAAGGAAAAGTAAAACACCATTTATTTGGAGATTTTATGGGTGTCAGTGTGTGCTTTTATAAACAGGAAATGATTTATGACTTATCAAAAGGTATGCCTCTGAGTCTCTTACCTAATCTCTAAACCCAGCTGACTTTCCCCATTTCTCTAACACTGAGCATAGGGAAAGGAGACGCTCTTGATTAGCCAAGAGAGACTGCCGCTCATACACCAATCTATATTTGACTGAGGGTTCGGGCGTTGTGAAATAACCCGAATGCAGCATTCCAGATGAAAACTGCTCTGAGGATTTTCCACTCTGAAAAGTAGAAGGAAACCAAGTAGTTCTTATAATTCCATACAACTGAAGAAACTCTCCTTGGGCAATAGCACATGACCTACAAAATATCATTTGTACAATGTTTACATATTAAGAAACAAGAGAAAGGAGCTGTTGTTGTAAATTAGAACACGACTAAAATGCTGATCCTGGAAAACCGAAAAATGATTTTAATTTCTAACACTGTTTCTGCCCAGAAAGAAATAAGAGAAGTATCATTTAGTGATACAAAACTTGGCTCTCTGGAGGCTAGGGTATGGAACGGGTGAGGATCTATCCACTTTGATACAACCACTGACAATTTTCTACACTGTCACTGATTAGTGTAGTCAATAAGCATCGATTTAGAACCCACCATGTTCTGGAGTTGTGCTGCTCTGCCCAATACAGTAGCCACTGGCTGGACGTAGCTGGTGAGACTGAGACTGAATGTTTAAATTTTCGTTTAAATATAAATTTTAAAACTGATACTTTGTTCGGTTATTGAAAAACTTCAGTATGTTTAGAACAACATGGGTACACGAATCTGCTTTTTCAATGGTAAATTTTATGAAATCTAAATGCAGATCAAATATTTCCAATGAAAATATAGTGTCTGAATTGAGATGAGATGTAGTTGTAAAATACATACCAGATTTCACAGACTTGGAATGGAAGACAGTGCAAAAGATTTCATTAATACTTTTTCATTGATTGCATATAATAATACACTGGGTTAAATAAAAGATATTATTACAATTCATTCACTCGTTTCTTTTTTCTTTTAGAGTGTGGCTACTAGAAAATTTAAGATAACATATGTGGTTTGCATTATATTTCTACTGGACAGAACTGTTTAGATACTGTACGGACATTGGGAATACAAATCTGAACATCACCTGAGGATTGTCTTGAAGGGTGGTAAAACCATTGCTAGAGCAGGAAGATACAGAGAAATGCCCAGGACACTAGCAGACATAGATGAGTAGCAATTAAATCAGTGTGAGGTCAAAGATGGCTTCCTGAAAGAAGAGATGCAAGCTTCAGTTGATTCTTGAAGTTTCAGTAGGAGTTGGATGAAGAAAGAAGGGCATTCAAGGAAGAGGGAATGGCATGTACAATAACCTTGACAGAAGCAGTATAATACAGTGATTAAGAACCCAGAATTGCCACTCTTTGGGTCATACTCAAGCTGTACCGCTAACTAACTGTAGGACCTCAGGCAAGTTATTTAACTTCTCTATATCTGTCTCTTTCTCTATGAAATGGGGATAAGACTATCGCTTACCTCATAAGGTTATTGTGAGAAATGAATGAGTTAATAAAATACTGGTCAGAACTATGTCCAATGCCGCATCAGTGTTTGCTGTTATCACCATAAATAAGAAAAAGAAGTAATTCCCTTATGATTGGAGTACAGGGTTTGTATGAGAGGGTCATCTGAGATGGGGCTACCAAGCGGATGGGGCATCACACATTCACCTAAGCAGTTTGACCTTTTATCCTTAAAGCTGTGAAGAATTAGTCACATCTAAAAACAATATCTCAGGCATAAGGGTAGCAGAGAGTTTAGAGGGGGCTAAGGACCTACGTAAGAGATAAGAGGCCAGTGCAGCAACCCAGTTGAGAAGCGATGCAGGGGTCGGGGAGGGCATGAATAATGTGGCAGTGGCTGCTAACTGCTCTCAAAACCTTCACTCCTTCTTTGTGGGTACCCAATTAGACTTCACTTCCCAGCCTCTCTGCTGTTACCTGTGGCCAGGGGACAAACTTCTAGCCAGTGGAAGGTGAGTGCGAGGGATGTGGGCCACCTCTTGTGACAGTCCCCTTTTGGCTCCAGAATGTCTTCAGAAGGGCAATCTTGGAAAGTGGGTATTAAAGATGGAAGAGCCTTGCTGGCCCGGGTGGGCTCACTCCTCCTTTCCCACATACACACCTAAACACCGACTAACATGGAATCACCTTGGACTGCTTACATGAGAACGGAACACACTTCTATATTTTAAAGCCATTTTATAGTCATACCTCTGGAGGAATGTTTGACATAGCAGTTAGCCCATCCTAACTAATATAGATATGAAAAGAGCTAAAAACACTTTTATGAAGCAGAAAGACTTGATGACTGATAAGGTATGGGAGTGATGAAGAAAGTTGTCACCAAATTCTTTGAGTGGCACAGTCTCAAATGTTATCTTGAATGCAAATATAAACAGTGAGCCAACAAGTATTTTCTTTGTGACCTTGTCGAAGCATATTTTACGCCAACCACGTAAGCAGTAAGGCAGGAACAGAACTAAAATTTTGATTAGGCTAAAGAAATTAAGCATATACTTAAACTTAGCAGAAAAGAGGTCAAGTTTCAAAAGAAATTGGGAAATCTGAGTGACCCTTCTAAGTCTACACAAGAAGAAAACTGAGAGAAGTCAGTTGGTTAAGGTCATAAGAGTCAAGTAGATTTTAAATTCTAGACAAGCAGGTTTTGGGTTCCCAGAGGACAGAGGGTAAGGAAGAGCAGTTCTGATATACCCAAACTATGAAAATTGAATACTGATTCCAAGTCAATAGCCTAGTATACTCCTGGGTAAATAAACAAGGGCCTCCAGAAGGAAGGTCAGAGCCTGGTGTCTCTTCATCTCCAGAAATCTAGATGTGGCTTACTCTTGGGATGGAAAAGTGCTAAATCTTCCCAGGGCTCTAAGGACTCCTGCTCTGTATAATGGAAAAAGGGATATATCTTCAAGGGATTTTGCAAAATATGGTAGTTCCACGGAATCAAATCCAAGAGCAAAGTCAAAGGCCATGGTCAGACCCGGCATCAGGCCAAGAGTCTTGAGCCCACAGCTCCATTCCATTTCATGCCCACAGCAATTCCAACCAGCCAGGCAGGTCAGCAGAAGCTCACGCAGGACCAGTATGAAAGGGGTGTGAGATGAATGCTGCCACTGCCATTCTGGTAACTGGCGTGAGCTCTCGATTTCACCGTGATTACCATAATTCCTTCTGCCTTCTGTGACTTCCTTCTGATACTTGTTTCAGGTTAAGAACCATATTTCTTTCTACTAGATCTCTCAAATCATTTTCCTTATGGTGTTTCTTCACAGGAGTGATACATTTTCCTCATCACGATTTTTGAAAACATGTGATGAAAAAAATACTGCATGCTATCTGCAGTAATTACTCTTTCCCTTGCCTTAGAAAAAGTATTCTAGGGGGAAAAAATGACGAGTACTGTAGAAGTTGTGAAAATGGGCATTTATGGTTTCTGACAGGGCTTTGTTAGCCTCTGGCTGCTCTGGACTTTACCAGCCACATATGCCAAAGACCTGCAGGCTGAAAGATCAGCCCTTCCTACCTCGAAATCAATGAACTTCTGAAACCCACCCCACAGTGTATCAGGGTGCCCACTAGCAGACAGGGTCTGAGATTAACCTGAGCACTCACTAGGTGCCAGATACTGGCCTAAATGAGTCCAATGTATTAATTCACTTAATTCTCATAACAACCCTATGAAGTTGGTACAATAATTTCATTGTACATGTAAGGAAACCAAGGTATAGAGAGGTCATCCAGCAAGACAGTGGCAGTCAAGATACAGCAAGTTATCATTCTTTGCCCGTGCTGGATTCTTTACAGCTGCTGTTCCTAAAGTAATGATTGTGTCTAATCTTGGGTGAATAAAAATCAGCCAGTCAAATATGAGAAGCTCTAGGCCCATGAGACAATTATCTCTTGTATTAGATTATTTCCCTAAGTCTTGTAACAACAAAAACAGCAGTGACAGCAGCACTGTCAGTAAACATTTATCAGGTGCTTTCCCTGTGTTACAGCAATTCAACCCCTGTATCCAGTGGGTCTGAGCTGAGCTTCCTTGGGCTGCAGCCTCTCCCTTTAGGTCCTCAGTCATTTAGGCTGGACTGCTCTGGTGGTGGTTTATACCTCAGGGACCCCTCCTTGAGGTGAAGTTAGAACTTGGCTTTGAACCCTGGGCACCTGACCATATTTTGCCAATTTTCTCTCCTTAAGGAAATGAACACTAGTTGTTACCTAGGAATTGCTTCTCTCTGGATAAAACCTACCTTGCCCTCCCTTCCCAAACCAAGGTGCTGACACACTCTTCCCCTTCTACCAGATCCCATCTTTTAGTTATTCATATCTTAGTTACTAGACCTAAGTTTACAACTTCCTTTTGGCTACTGTCATTGGGATAGCTGGTCCCTTTCCTTGGGGACTTGCCACGCCAACAGCCAGCACAGTCCCTCTAGCCTCCTCTCAGTTAGCTGGTGCAGCCATCATGTCTCTTGTCAGAGCCAATGTGGGTCACATCTCACCTACTGACAGAAGAGTTCCCTAACAACGGCATAGACTAGGAAGTGCCTGCAGGCAGGGACCTGGTCTTATCTTCGCATCTCTAACAGTTCTCCAGTGCCTCACACATAGAACATTCCTAATACACATTTGCTGAATGAATGAATGGATATTGAAAGGTATCAATCTTCATTTTCCCATCCCACTGTTAAAAATCAAGGAGATAAGTCAAATTACTAGTTAGAAAAAAACATACCAGCTCTAGTTGATAATCTGACAGAAAAATTTACACTGCAGGTTATATTTTTACAGTAAAACTTTCCATCACATAACTGGAATTAATTTTTTCCAAGAGAGTAGAAATGTATTGGTGTAGTTATGAGGTGAAGGGGATTTAAAGAACATAACAAAAAGAAGAACATTACAATCTGGTTAACATAACCTAATCCTGGGAGAATAGCTTTCAATTCATACAAAGACTGAAATCTACAATTTGATATATACATTGTCTTATTAAAAAGGAAGGCTGATTATAATGAAATGCTACCACCATGCAAAAATTAGCTTGGTGTATAAATTAGACAAACCACCAGTGTGGCAGTAGTTGGAGCAAACTCCTTTGAATGGGATTCCACAGGGTAGTTTTTTAGTTCCAAAATGGTCAAATCACACAATAGTTAGAGACATAACTAAGAATTATGTTCTAAAAAAATTCTGTAACAGAAGGTAATTAGTATCTATTTGGGGAATGCTGGATCTTTACTGAATCAAACGTGATTCTGCAGAGAAATGCTTCATGTTGCCCTCTACTTTCGGCAGTCTGTTTAGCTAAAAACACATCAGATAAGGGGCTTCCTGGTGCATGAGATGAAGTTATACATTTGTGAGCAGAAAGAAGGCATTCGTTGCCTGCTCTTGTAGCACACTTGGGATGCTGTGGAAGGACCAGAGAACTTCTGCAACTGTATACTAAATCGAAACTCTTCAGTTCTATACATTTTTAAAGCAATGAGTCATTTTCAGACTTGGGATTTTTCACTTCCTTCAAATTTGTTAAGTTATAAAATCTTTTTTTAATGAAACCATACTCAGAAGTGTAATATATGAAAGAGATAAAAGATAAAAGTGTTCAAGTGGGGGGTTGGGAGCCTTGAAAAGAGCTCATATGACCCCCTCGTCCCATCTGCCCCTTTGGCCTCTGAGGCACCCTGTAGTACTTGTAGAATGCCTTGAAGCATGGTTTGAAAGCCACCAGATGTGGGGTAACTCTCTTACTTTTCAGTTGTTGTAACTGAGATTTAAGAATTTAAGGGAGTTATGCAAAATCATGCAGACAAGTGAATCGGCAGAGAGAGAAAAACCAGAGGTGTTTTCACAGCACCTGATCTTGGTGCCTTTGACCTCACTTTCTCACTGTCCTGTCTCCAGGAACAGGGCTCCTCAATGGTCCATGGATGGGCGGCCTGAGTATCACCTGGGAGCTTGTTAGAAATGGAGTCTCAGGCCTTGCTGAAGACCTGCTAAATCAGAATCTCTGGGGTGGGACCCAGGAATCTACATCTTGACAAGCTCTCCAGGTGACTCTATTAATCACCCTGATACTTGAACGCCCCTCCTGCTTTGCCTTTCCTTCTGGCCCTCACTCTCCAACTCCCAAGCTCCAAAAGTAGTGGATGCTTAAATTATTGGGAGTGAAAATGTTGTCATGAAGAAAAGAAGTCAGGGGAGGAAAAGAGGGAAAAATTACTCCAGAGCTATTAATCCCTCACCTCAGGCCCATTTAAGTCATTTTGGAATTTAAGTATTTTTGTTTAATGGTAGCATTATGAAAAGGACTAATACATTCTACTATTCTTCCTTCTTGTTCAACTTTTTTATGGGTAAACTAGAAAATCATTTTTTTTGAATGAAATGTCTTCACGTTTATGACATAACATTTATTATATAATTTAACGTTTAAATAGGAGGGCTAGGGCATGCAGCCATTTGGCATGTAGAAGACAACATGCACACACATGAATACACAAGTAGTGAACTTTAACAAAAAAAGTATGTCGATTACTTTACAAAAGATATGCTAATTAGATTTTCACAAATAAAATGATATATGAACTCACCAAAGAAAGACACTATTTCAAAGTAATGTCTGGTAACTTCTTTTGCACCATGAAGGTCCGTGAAAACGAGGAGGGTATAAATTACCCAAATTGTGTGAAATAAGAAAATGATGCAGAAACAACATTTTCATAAATGCAAAGAGGGAGGGCAGTTAAATACAACCTCTTGGACCCCTCCTTATCTACTCCTCTTTAAAAAAAAATCTGTATTTCACTCACTGATGTTTTAAGTTAAAGTAAATGATTTTCTGACTCTTCTAAAAATCTTTGGAGTAAATTAAAGATGATCTGAAGTATCACAAAATCAAGATTGAGAGTAACTACCTTGAAGAAATAGATTATTTTAGAATGTGAAAGAATAACCAAGGTCTATGCAAAGTTATTTCTGCTTTGAATAGAAATCCTGAGTGCAATGTGTAAGAATATAAAGCTATTCCCAACATGCAAAAATTCTGTAGGCTTTTTCAAATGAACCCTCGAAGTATTTTAACTCTGCTACTGCGAGAAATATGTATGTGCTAGGTTTCCCAAATGGAATTCTCTATTCCCAGAACAATCTTTTCTGAAGCCACAAGAAATAAATAGAATTCAAAGTTCTTATGCCTGATATACTGTGACTATGCCCTCTTTCAGAAAACACATCACCTAGTTTTTATGTTTCTCTGCACATTATATATTGCCACAAAAGACATATTTCTCAGACTTCCCTGCTGGCGCAGTGGTTAAGAATCCACCTGCCAATGCAGGGGACACGGGTTCGAGCCCTGGTCCGGGAAGATCCCACATGCCGCAGAGCAACTATGCCCGTGTGCCACAACTACTGAGCCTGCGCTCTAGAGCTCGCAAGCCACAACTACTGAAGCCCGCACGCCTAGCCCCCGCTCGCCGTAACTAGAGAAAGCCCGCAACGAAGACCCAACACAGCCAAAAATAAATAAATAAATAAACTTATTTTTAAAAATGACATATTTCTCCTAATTTAGGCTAAAATGCATGATTTTTAAAAACAATCAAAATGAAAATTGCAAATCCAAAAACATGTATATAAGTTCATACCTCTGAAATTATGACTTTTCACAGCACAAGTTCCACTAGATATTTAAAAAAATCATTATAGCTTGTTGACTTCATAAATCTTTGACAACATTACCTCTGAATAAGAGATTGTATGGGGTTATACAGTATTTTCAACAAAAAGTTGCAGTACTTGGCTTAAAGCACACACTACACCGAAGCTTATGTTTGAGATTATTTTGAAATCTCTAAATTGCTCAGCAGGCAAAAACAAGCAATGCAGCCCACTAATAGCTCATCAGCCCTTGGCTTTGAATCATCTAAGCTATAACTCAAGGAAGGTGAGAAAGAACATTTGTCACTCTCCAGGGTGGCATCTGAACCTCAGGAATCCCCGGGAGACAGAGCCAACTGATGCCTCACATCTCCCACCATGCTCTGCCATCAACTCTCCACTGGCAAGGAGTCCACAATGGAAATGGTCACACTTTTCATTTCAGTCCTTTTATAATGCACCCTCCCTCTTCATATTCTCCTCGCAACTGAATTAGTTACTGTTTCAAAGAATGGGGGCCCTGTGCTTGGTTAGGGTGGGGTATAATTACAAGCCAGTCTATTTGTTTGGAATAAAATGGTCAGAAACAGAACAATAAACACAGAAGTCTGCTAGAACAGGCTTTCGGTTTATCAACACAAAGAGTTTTCTTCATGACTTCCTTGGACATCAGTTGCCTTTAAAGATAGAGTTGCTAATAATTTCCTTTCCTCTTTACTAGTTTAATTATGCAATCGAACGTTAAAGCATTTGGCAAGCATTTGGCCCAACTTAACTATTTTATTTTTATTTTAACTATTTCCAATACAGATTGGCAATCTTGGTCAGTAAATAATCCTAATAACGTGTATCCTAACATTACACAGGTTACATATACATAAGTGGTATAATATTGCCAACATGTCCACTCAAGCCCCAAGGTAACAATCTCCATGCCCATCATGGTGTTTCAGTCTGGGTTCCCACGAAAATGAAAGAAGATTTGGGTACAAGTAGTTTATTTAGGAGGTGATCCTCGAAAACACTGTGGGGACTAGGAAAGGGAGACAGGAAGGGGGAGAAACAATCACGAATGCTTTACTGAGCAGATCACTGATGTGGGCAACTGGAGCTTAGCATTCCTAGGACCCTCTGAGAACTTGTGGAACATGCTTCAAAATTATCCCAGTGAGGGGAGAGAAAGTTGAGGTTTTCACAGACCTACTCTCATTCCTTATCCCTTACTGGCACTTCTGTCCTGGCCCATATGTCCATCTACCACCCCAAAGCTAAGGGGATATGGATAGGATATCTACAGCATCTCTTCTACATGATCTGAGATGTTATCTCCAATCTACACCCACAAAACAGTATACAGGATCTTGTACTCCAAATGACAACAGATGCACACACTGTATACACAGGATTTGATCGGGTTTGCAAAACTTCCTACATTTCTTTGTATGTAAACTGAATTCATCCCTCAAATTTTAAGGTAAAATCTTACCTACGGCTAGAAAACTGCAGCATAGAAATTCCTCAGAGTTTTAAAAGATGTGCTTTGGGTTCAGTTCTGACTACATACATAAAAAACTATTTCCGTTTCAAGGGCTAGGTCAGAGTGTTTAAAGCCAAAATGGCAAGTCTCAAATCTCAGGGCATTTTCATAACTGGATGCTCTGTATGTACGGGTAAAAGTTGTAAATGAGTAATTATCATATAATGTGTGAAATCAAAAAAGAGAAATTTCCCTAAAGAAAAGCACCAATAAAATGTTAATGTAAATATCTGTCACTTAACAATAAAGGACAAAAAACCATCACTGACATATAATTTAAAGTCTGCAGTCCTTTTATGATTCACATCATAAAGGACCTCTTGACATGACATTGATATTTTCCCTAGAAGACTATAAATAGTATCTGAATGTGCTCTGCGAGCATCTCCGATTCATCCCCAGCAGCAAATGCCCAAACGCTGTCCGGCACCCAAAAACTTCCGGATGCTCTTGACAGAGCTGCTTGGTACCTCTCAGATGGATGCTGGGCAGGAGGAGGGACGGATGGCAGACAATCAGTGTCTCCTCCTTTTGTCAGGATGCTCAGGTGCCCTCACTGCCAGCTGCTGCTCTCAGCCTCATGTTAGAATGCTTTGGTTGTGAAAATCAGAGCACAAAATGAGCTTATCTGGAACAAACTAAGATTCTGGGCTCTGGAGTCAACCAGACATAGGCTTGAGTCTCAGCTCTGGGACCTTTGGCGAATTTCCTATTTGTTTCCTCACCTGCAAAATGGAGATGATAATAGTACCTTCCCCGAAGGTTTGTTGTGGTGTATGTACAGTGCTTAGAACTTAGTACTCAAGAATTACTAGCTGCTGCTTTGATGATGATTATTATGGAAGGAAGGAAGGAAGCAAGCACAGGAGGTCCATGGGAAACTGGAACAAGACTTACGGAAATCTAGCAAGCGGAGGGCGCTTTCCCTTTCTCCAGAGCAGTGATTTTCAAATTGTGGTCCGTGGACCAGCAACACCACCTGAGAACTTGTTAGAGATGCAAATTATCAGGGTGAATTCCAGACTAAAGGAATCAGAAAATCTGGGGGTGGGGTCCAGCCGTCTGTGTTTTAACAAGCCCTCCAGGGGATTCTGGGGCATCGTCAACTTTTGAGAACCACTGCTCTAGCTGCATAACAGGAAGGGTAAATGCCTAGCTGAGTTTAGTCCTTAAACATTAGCATCCCCTCCCTCATGAGTGGTCCTCTCCTGGACATTTCTGTCATCTGAAATTTTCATTTACATTTTTCACGTATACACCGTCTAGCCCGTGGGTAAGGCCTTTTAAAGATGGAAGTAGATAACTAGCTGCAAGGGATTGTTTGTCCTCTGTCCAAAGCCAGAAAGACTAACTAGAAAGAATTTCAGGCCATTTTGAGTTTTATTCTTTGTTTTAAATGTATTAGTACGTAAGAAACAGATAAGTATTTTAGTATGTTAACAATCACCATATAATCAAGCCTTATCAGAGCATCATATAATTGACATCCCACAGCCGGTACCTTTAAGTTTAAAAAGCGAATGATAGCTACTCTTCAAATATAATTAGAAAGCAAACATGATTGTACAATAAAGTGTATGCATTAATATAAAGTTAGATTTCAAATCCTAAGGCTTGTAGCATAACATTTTCTCAGCCATATATTTAATAGCTATAAAGAAAAGACAATACTTTCTACTGCTGAGAAATTTGATTATAGAGGAATCTTAAGTATGGTCTTCATTTAAAATCTTAAATGGTATTACGACATATGTCCTTGAGATTTCAAAGGCATACATATTTACATAAAATGTAGTCATTTCTCCCACTTCTTCATTGTTGAAATTGCCTTCGCCAACAGTTATGCGGTGTCAAAATGGGATGAGAATGCGTGGGAGCAGAAATTTTTTGCAGTCAAGCTTTACTAACATCCGCAGCTATTCACAAATTACCAATGAAACAATATCCGTGTCTAAGAAAGAGTGTGGAAAAGCTGGCTGTTAAAACTCTTCCCTTAATTCTCACCTATGCTGAAAGGAGAGAATATGAGAGTCAGAAGACCATAGTGATATGTGGGTTTCCTCCAAAGAGTCTGGTATCATTGGCCTGGGGTGCAGCCTGGGCATTTTTTAAGCTTCCCAGTTGATTCGAATGGTCATCAGAGCCATTGCCTTAGAGATCTCCTCTAATCTCATCATTTCCCATTATGTAAATATGACTATAATCTGTACTAGCTGGTAACTGGTGGCGAGAAACACGAGTGTTGGGTTCTTGGTACTTCTGCCCAGCCAGATGTTGGTCTCTTCTACATTAGGATTTTCTTAAATGAGCCAGGCCAGGGAGTGTGGCCTTGTGTTCCTTTCCCCATGTGTCTTAGTCTGTTTGGGCTGCTCTAACAAAATACCACAGACTGGGTGGCTTACAAACATCAGAAATGTATTTCTCATTGTTCTGGAGGTTGGAAAGTCCAAGATCAAGGCACCAGCATGCTTATGTGTAGTGCCTTCTTGCTATGGCCTCACGCGGTGGAAGGGGTTTAGGGATCTCTTTGGAACCTCTTTTATAAGACTTTAATTCCGTTTATGAGGACTCCACCCTCATGGCTTAAGACCTTCCAAAAGCCCCACCAAGTAAATGCAATCACACCAGACATTAGGATTTCAACATATGAATTTGGAAGGGACACAAACATTCAGATCATAGCACCAAGCAAGGTAATACATAAAATGTTACCGGTACTTCCCTGGTGTTCCAGTGGGTAAGACTCCACGCTCCCAATGCAAGGGGCCCAGGTTCGATCCCTGGTTGGGGAACTAGATCCCACATGCATGCCACAACTAAGAGTTCGCATGCCGCAGCTAAGAAGTCCGCCTTCCGCAACTAAAATAAAAAGATCTCGCACACCGCAACTAAAGATCCCGCTTGCCTCAACTAAGACCCAGCGCACCAAAATAAATAAATAAATTTAAAAAAATAAAATAAAATGTTACCACTTTGATACAAAATGAACCAGTATTGAATATCCATTCACTGACTCCTTTTAGGTATTTATTTATTCATTCAGGCTTTAAGTAAATATTTATTATGTGGGAGATGTTTACAAGTACAAAAAAGTGTGAAAAGACCTGAAGAAGCTTACAGCTTAGAGGGGAATACAAATCCACAGACAATTAAAATACCATATGACAAAGGATAAGATAAATGTGTTGAGGTAGCACATTAAAGATGCAGGGGAACCAGTTTGGGATATTCAGGAGTGTCTGTATGAGGTGCTAGCAAGCAAAGGTGAGAGAGGAGGGACAGAGTGTTCCTAAGAGAACGAGCTCTGTGCATGCAGGGGCAGAAACAAGAAATAAAAATACTTCATTTGATTGTGGAGTTCAGTGAAGAGGGATAAAGCCTGAGGGGGTTACATAAAGTAAGAGCATGAAAGGCCATGTAAGCAGTGGAATGCTGGTAAATGTTAAATAACAGGCTTTGGGGCTGTTCGGGGTGCCCTAATTGTAGCGTTTGACTATTTCTGTGGTATAAATACTCCCACCGTGACCAATTTCAAGTTACTGACTTGATGTCACTGAATGAGGAATTCAGTGGAAAGAGATGCATACAATTGGCTCTTAGGAGCCTATGTGAGCCAGTTCCAGCACACCACTGCAAAGTTATAAGCCACTTTTATCCCGGGGGAGTCATTCAGGGCTTTATTCAGGGAATAAAGAAATAATACATGCTTGCTATTGTTTTTTAAGCAGTGGTGCATTCCTTTGGTACATCCACATACTTATACTTCTAAGGACAGATATTTGTGTATTGTCTGGCCCAGGGACAATTAGCCCAATTAGAGAGTTATTATCACACCTTAACTGAGCAAAAATAATTAGAAAAGCACTCTTCTTGTCCTGAGAAGGGAATATCAGGGTTAGGCAGGGAGTATCAAATCCAGTTCAAATATTATAGCCCTTGATTTTTTTTAATAACCAAGGACTTCTGGTCAAAAGGACACATGTAACAGAAACAAAGACTACATATCTGAGTGTAATGTGGATTTGCTTTTGTGAATATTCAATTATATTAGATGAATAAGTTTGCACTTATAAAACACTGGCAACACCTTTTAAGATGTTTTAGGTGTAATTAGCTAGTAGAAAAAGTTTGTTAGACATCGACATCATTCTTAGAATGTGTTAAGTGTAAGATAAGTAGTTAACAGTAGTAAGATAAGTACAGCACATTTGTGTTAAACACAGATAGTGAGGAATGGAAGGACCAAAAGATACCTAATATTCATGAGGCACCTGGGCACTAAAGATTCATAATATACTAAATACACATGAGATCAAAGGTAAAAGAGGCACTAAATATACAAGAGGTGCTAAATAGTCAGGAAAAATAAATATTCATGTGCACTTAATATTCACGAGGTCTTAATTCAGCCACCCACTGGTGACACCCATTCTAGCCCCCTAAATCCTCTGCCTAAGAACAACACAGCTATTTATCAGGCTAATTGGCGAGCTATAGCTGTGGCCATGCATTCTCGTTTCTGTCTCTGGTAAAGTGTGTGTCACTGACCCAGTCACCACCCCATGGCTGGCTCCCTTGCTGGAAACTCAACTTGGGTCCTTGTAAGCACACCCTTAGTGCGGAAGCCTGATGCAGTAGAGACAGGACATATAGGCAATATGCATCCCAGAATTCAAGTAATGTGGCCCTCCAGCCTGTTTATAATCAGCCCTAAGTGTGTTAACTTATCCCATACCTTTTCCCCTTGTTTCTCACTGTATGTCTTAACTGATTTTAATAAACTGTGTGATTTGACTGTTTTAATTTGGTCTGGGAGCCTTTCTTTTCCATGATCTCTCAGATAGGTTGACCGTTAGTGTACTTGGAGGTCACAATTGCATCATGTTAATTGCCCACGTGATAGGTAGATGGATGGATATGCTATAAAGCAAGAATAGTAAAATGTTAATCGCAAAATATAGGTGGTGGCTATACGGATGCTCACGGTAAAATTCTTTCAATTTTGCTGTACGATTAAACATTTTTATATCCTTTCGTATTTTTTATACAAATGCCACCATTTTGTTGCCACGTCTTCGTCTGTAAATATGATTATTAACCATTTAACTTTGAAATATTTAAACAACAGCTTTGGGAGGCATGCTTTTCCTGTATGACTTACTGACTGAGAGATTTGGGATCCCCTGTGGTCCAGAAGTCTATTCTGGAGTTTGAGATTATTTTGAAGAATTATTTGGGCTGAGGTGGTGAGGTTAGGTGGAAGGTCCTCCCAGCAGACAGAAGTATGGAGATACAAGGTGAGTAGTGTCTAGGTAGCTTTGATTTTTTGGCTATATATCTCCCTCATGGGGAGTCAAGGAAATGGGGCCTGGGAGAAACTAGATCACGAATGACCTTGAATGCTACTCCAAGAATGTGTGAGTTTATCTTAAAGGTACAGAAGAATTTTAAACATGGATATGGAGGGAACAGGGTCAGCCTTCATTTTAAAAGATGACTCTGGCTAAGGAACTGATACTAGATGCAGGAAAAAAGAAATTTGGAGTTGATGATGATAATTCCTCTAATTTGCTTAATTATTTGCTGCATTTTTAAGGAATAAACTTGATTTTCTATGGAGCAAAAAAAGCACAAAAGAAAAACATCCTGAAATGGACTGACTTCTGAAATGATTTGTGAGACCACATCTAGAAAAGAAATACAGGAGGAGAAGCCCACAAATAAATATTTCATCAAAGAAATGTTGAATTAAAAAAAAATAGACATCATATTCTGATGATGCTTGCTTACTTTCACTTATCCATTCAAAGAATATTTAAAAAAAACCCGTATGAATCACTTGATGGCATTTAAAACAATGCCAAAACAAATTTGGATCTAAAGTATCACTGAAGGACATAACTCAATTGGATTAAAATGTTATTATTTAAATAAATAATAAGCAGAAACAGAATTAGATCTTGGTGTTTATTTCAACATATATTATCACTGAATGCCAGTGTAAAAGTAAATACACAATTTGGAGCAATTTAACTTAACATTTGTTGGGATTTATTTACTACCCATTTATTTAAGGCACTCCACTAGATACTGCACGGGGCTATAGGGATGAAAAAATATATTCTCAAAGAGTTAATAGGATAATGATAACGATAGAAAATGTTCTCCAAAAACTAAACACAATTAGTTCAAATAAAGTACAAATAAAGAGCTTTAGAGATTTGAAGAAGGGAGAAACATAACTGGTGGGAGGATCCAGAACTGTGGTTGAGGAGCTGTGGGAGATGGTCCCTCAAGGATGATTAGGATATTGGCAGGGAAAAGGCAGGGAGAAAGCCAGGAAGGTCCAAAGAATTTCATGATGCAGAACTTAGATTCTTCCTTATAAAAAGGCAAGACAGTGGCTCATGTGGACCATGAACTATTTTGAATGAAGATATCCAAAAATCTGTGGATAATTTCTATGGTAGTAGCAGATTTTCCCTGCATCCTCTCAGCCCAAACATCATAATCTAATTGACTATTAGGCTTCTCAGGGCAGCATCAGAGACATCTCCAGATCAGAGTATATACACTTTGGGATAAACCTTTGAAGACGGAACATGTTGCACTGTGACTGATTTGCCCATTTGTCTCTCCAACTATACTCTGGGCTCCTTGAGGCCAAGGGTTTTATCATTTTCATCCTTAAATCTAACAGTTAGTACAGGGTTTAACACCCAGCCAGTGCTCAATTAATGCTTATTGAATTAATGAATGCATAGCACAGGGAATTCTACTCAGTGCTCTGTGGTGACCTAAATGGGAAGAAAATCCAAAAACGAGGGGATATATGTGTACATATACTGATTCACTTTGCTGTACAGCAGAAACTAACACAACATTGTAAAGCAACTATACTCCAATAAAAATTAATTTTAAAAAAAGAATTAATGAATGAATCTATCAATCAAACAACAGTATATCGAAATGATTACCCCAATCTGCTTATTAATAACTTAATGTTTCAGTTGAGGAAGGAGGGGAAGGAGAAAGGATGGAGTGTAAAAGAAAGGAGAAAAGAAGATTTTTCTAATCAGCACAAAGAACAGATCTGAGGTTCATATTTATCCACACATAAAATCAGCACACACATGACAGTCACATATAAATACAGATTAGAAAAAAATCAACTGAGCTCAAAGGGGTGGGGTTTCCACTTCTCCCTGATACGCATACCCTCTAACTCTCCTTAGGTGACTTCTCTTCTCTTTCATAGCTGCCTTAGGCACTCCAGAATAAAAACACTGCAGAATTGGGAGGAGACAGGCATAGTGTTTGATTCACTCCCTTGAATACAGCCGGAATAATTTTGCTTATAAAAATGACAGGAAATATTGGAAGATAACAAAGTGTCTTGTGAACCCTCTAAGAAAGATGGTATTAAGGTGGAATGAAGAGCTCTGAAGAGTGGCAATCTATGAATAATACTTATTATATAGAGACTGACTTTTCTCTTTAGGTAAATAACTGAGTAGAATTTTACATTGCTGGAAAGTAGAGTTTGCTCTCTTTCACTCTACGTGTATGTACATGGAGGAGATATATTATACATATATATATATATATATATATATATACACACACACACACACACACACACACATATATATATAATTGGCATTATTATTGTATTAGAAAGACCTCTCTTCCATAAGCCAAATTTTCTTTCGTTTTGCTGCTTCTTGAATTTCTTTCTTCCTTCCTCCCCTACGATTGCATGCCCAGATCTCCTTGAAAGGGGGAAATAAAGTAGAATGCCTATGGGCTATCTAACCACAGTTGGTGACTGGTTTGAATTCAATGACAGTCAATGCACATCTCAGTGATATTGTCAGGACACACTCAGCAGAAAACCTGCCAAGGGAGTTTGTACCAATCATTAAAATAAGTTACAGGAGAAGTAAAATTACCATTTCATCTTCATGATAAGAGAAAAAATTCAAACTAAGAAAAATAAGAAAAACAAAAAGATGGCACTGAAGAGTATCTCACTACTGAAAGATGACTTTCATATGCAATGATCTCTTTAAAGAGCAAAGATACATCTCAGCTATTACTCAGTGAGTCTGTAAGTTCCTATGACACTGTGAGTTTTAATTAGTAGATCATTTGTTAATGAATTCAGACTCATAGCCGTTCCATTGCTGGGGTGCCGGCTATGTGTATTCTTACACTCCTCTCTAGCTTTTGCTCCATTTCTCAGACTCCTTCCACGTCTTCCTCTCTACTCCTCACCTCCACTTCCCTAATCCTCAACTCACCACAGTCAGAGGCTTGGCTCTGGTTCCACTGTAAATTCTTCGATGACATCATCATGAACCTCTTATTTACTAAAACTCCAAGGGATAGCGTTCACACCAAGCTTAGTCAGCTTCCTGATAGTCCCCGACAGTGCTAGCCCCTCCTCTACCTTTAAGTTTTCCCCTTGTTCAGCTTCCTATTCACTTTTTTCCTCTTCTTTGCTTTGTGTTTTCTGGCTACTCCCTCTTAGCGTCCACAGGAGCCCTTGTACTTTTTTCTTCTTCACAATGTTGTCTTCTGTTAGGCGTTCTGCCTGGGAAATCACACCCCTACTCTTGCATAAGCGGAAAGCTCTTAAAAATCTTAGGTGAGAGAATCTTGGGTGTCTTCTTTTTCAAAGGGGCCTTAGACACTCGAGAATACTGTGGAATATTGTTTAGCGTCCATTTTATACAGGTGAGGACGTTAAAGGTCACTGAGGTAAAGGTCATGCAGTTATAACTAATCTTCATCTGAGAGCTTCTGGGCTCACATCTTTCTCTCTCTTTGGCAGTGAAGAAGATGTGATGTGTGCATATGTGCGACACGGGGGTGCTTCCCAAGCTTTAATGTGCATGCAAATTCCTTGAGGACCTTGTTACAATGAAGATTCTGATTCAACGGTTCTGAGACAGAGCCTGAGATTCCACATTTCTAACAAGCTCCCAAGTGTTGCTGAGGCTTGTGGTCCGTGAACCATGCTTTGCGTAACAAGGGGATTAGCTTTTAAGATAATAATGATGACATAACTGAGTCTATGAGAATTAAAAAAAATGACTGTGAAAGAAAACTTTGAATTATCAAATCTTCAATATAACATTGTCTACAGTGGCACAAAGATAAGCTCGTCACAAAGCTGAATGAGCTTCACAATAATCAGGGCAGTAGGATTCAGTGGGCCCGCAAACTCGTTTTCATTCATATCACTGAAAAGGACACATCAAAATAGGCTCTTGAAAGAGACAGTGCCTTGCTCTGTAAGGCTTTGTAAATACATGCACACTTAAACCTTACAGTCATTGGCTGGACCCAGCATTTATAATGAAAAGCTACGAGTTTGATGCTATTTAAATAAAGGTAGTAAATTATGCAATCTAGAGCTAGAGGGGCCTTAGAGATGATCTAGCTAAACCTCTTAATTTACTTATGAGGAAACAGAATGTTTACAGGATTTACTGGAAGTGACACAGCTAGTTAACAGCAAAACTAGCAGCAGAATGCAGATCACGTGACTCTCACAGCCGAGTGCTTCCGTAGTATAGGGAGAATTATTTTTAAAAAAATAGAGCTCAGTGAATATTTTCAGGTACCTGTGATATCAATATATTAACCACTAATTGCTCCTTTTCCACGGGCTCACTGTATATCTGGGTGACTAGTGAGCTAGTTAGGAACTGAGGAAGGAAGAAGATGATTCAAAAATACGATACTTTCCAAAGGCTTCCCTTTGCCCTGTTCTTACACACAGCCCAGCATGAATTTGCAGCAGTGCTTTTATGAGTCATATACTGTTTAACAAGTTGCCTGCTAATTATAGAAACTTTAGGGGGATGTGGTCAAAGTTCCTACTTCACAAGCTCCAGCAGTGAGAGCCTCAGAACTTTATCCAGGATTGAGGGCAAGGATCCCACCTGCAGGAAGGCAAATTTGCAGCTGCTAAACTGTCACACAATTTCCAGTTTAGCTCAGTGACTGATGAGGAGAGTCATACCTCCTTGCCCTTTGGGCTAGACCTGAATACGCAAAAACGGGGGAAGGGAAAAGGTCCTAGGACAGCCTGTCCGGAGTGAGAATCTGACTTGCCTTGAGCACCACCCTTCCACCCCGAGGCCAGTGTACACCATATTACTGGATGGTCCTCCTTCACCAGTGCTAGCTATAGACACAATTTTACTATTAGTTTTGTAATAGTAATGACATTTGTCCTTAAAATACAGGCTCAGTACTGCCAGGTGCCAATCTAAACATATCAAGACGGGTAGTGCTGTATTATCATTCTAATGATAATAAATAGCTGCTATTTATTGAGTGCCTACATGGCAGATACTATGCTTGTCAGGGCTTCCCCTCTACTCATATTTCTTAAAAGAATAAAACATAATATTAAAACAACATTCAAAGACAAAAACGTCCTCAATCCAACGCCCTAATAATAAATGAACATATTCAGTCTTCCATGTTAATTTATATCCTTGTCTGAGCAAATGTTCAATGGGTACATTTTTGGGGTAGTATTTTTATCCCAATTTTCACTTTTTATACAACTTGATACATTCTTTTTTTCTCCCTCTTATTTTTCTTTCACTCTCTCTCCTTTGAGCCTCCAAGGTAACAAAAACTACTAACTTGGTATATATCCTTCCATTCCTCCCCCATGGTCATGTAATCCTAGAAGATGTTGTCTTTTTCATTTTTAAAATGGGTTCACATTTTTATTAAAACTTGTTTTGTTTGTTAAGAAGGTATCATGGTTAACCCTTCAGGAAAGCAGGCACAATTCTAACTAGATTGAAAAATAATTCATTCTGTAGAGCCATCATAATTCCATAACTTATTCAATAATTTCCCCAATGATGGATATTTGCTTTATTTCTACTTTTTGACCACTACCAACAATGTTGCAATAAACGTTCTCTACATATATAGCCTGTCATATGGGTACTTTTATCTCCGTAGAATTGATTCTCAGAAATGGAGTAACAGATCAAAAGGTATGTGCACTTTAAAATTTTAATAGATAACACCACATTTCTTTCCTCAAACACCACAGCAATTTATGTTCCTGCCAGCAATGTCTGAGAGTGATCTTTTCCCTCATCAGAAGTTATAATTAGTAATTATTGTCCATCTGATGAATGGAAAATGGTGTCTTGTTTCTTTATTTTCATTTTCCTGACTACTATGAGGTTGCGTATCTTTTCATACTTTTGTGTTCCAGCTATCTGGATATCCTTTCCTGTGAATTGCATATTCCTATACTTTGAATGGTTTTCTACTGAGTTGTCCCCTTATAAATTGAGTTGTAGGAGGTATTTGTATATTAGGGGTATGCATCCTTTTATGTCATATATGTTGCAAATTATATCTACTTAATCATTTGTCTTTTGACTATGTTTTCTGTTATTTTTATGTAGTAAACAGGTCTATCTTTCCCTGATCACTTTTGGGTTTCCTGTGTTGTTTAGAAAAGATCTTCCTCATCCGAAGGATTTTTCTTTCTGTATTTAAAACTTTAATGTACTTGAAATTTACTTTTATATTGCATGAGCTAGGAGATAAACTGTGGTCTCCAAGAGGGATTGCAAAGAGTGCTGGCAGCATTTATTGAATAAAATATCTTTTTTTCCCCATTGAATTAAAGTAACACTTTTGCCACATTATGTTTCCTCAAACAATTTGATCTCCTTCTGGACTTGAAATTTTAAGTGGAAGTTTTAAGTGATCTATTTGTCTCTTTTTTTGTGTGTGCTAATACTGTATGATATGGATTACAGAAGCTTTATGGGAAGTTTAATATTAGATAAGGCAAGCCCCCTCCCTGACCTCCAGTGCAGAGACATTTATTCTTTTCCATACATCCTTAGGCTGTTATCAAGTATTTATTTATTTATTTTTGAACTTTAAAAGTCTCTCCTCCTCCCTTAATATATAAATACTGCCTTCAAGGCACTTGAAGTTCACAGGGGTAATCACTGCTTAAATAATACCTCAGTAAGTCTTAGATACTATAGTTCTATTTTACGCAACTTAGGCTAATATTAGGAGAAAAACTGTATTGAAAACAATAAAATATCCAGGATACTACTTAAATAAATGACACATCATCATAATGGAACACTATGTAGTCATTAAAAGAATGGCTATGCTTTTTTTTTAATGGATTGAACTGTGCTCCCCTCTAAAACTTAAGTACCTCAGAATGTGACCTTATTTGGAGATAGAGACTTTACCGAGAAAATCAAGTGAAAATGAGGTCATTCGGTTGGGCCCTAATCCAATATGACTGATGTCCTTATAAGGGGAAACTTGGAGACAGACGCACAAACAGCAAGAATGCCTTGTGAAGATGAAGGCAGAGATCTACAAGCCAAGGAATGCCAAAGATTGCCAGCAAACAACCAGAAGCTAGGGGAAAAGCACAGAACAGATTCTCCCTCTCCACCTTCAGAAGGAACAAACCCTACCGACATCTTGATCTCAGGCTTCTAGTTTGTAGAATTGTGAGACAATACATTTCTGTTGCTAAAGCCACCCAGTTTGCGGTATTTTGTTATGGTAGCCATTGCAAACTAATACACTATATACTGATACACGACAATGTGCAAGATATGTTACTGAAGAAGAAAAGCATGATTCAGAACAAGTACGTATAACATGCTACCATTTATGTAAAAATGTATATACACAGAAACACATACACATACCTAAATGTATGTATATTTGCTTAAAAATTCATAAATATCTCCTGAATGATACACAAGAAGCTGACAACATTGGTTGCCTCTGGGAGGGGAATGGAGTGGCCGGTGCACAGAGACAGGGAAAAGAATTTTCACTGTATACCTTTTTGTAACTTTTGATTTCTGACCCATGAAAATGATCACCTATTTTAAAATAAGTAATATAAAAAAGAAAAGAAAACCCCATAAATTATCACCTTTTAAAAAACTATCTTAAGTCAAAAACAGGTGACTCAAACAACACAGGTTTAAACTACTCAGGTCCACTTACATGCAGATTTCTTTCACTAAATACATAGTACAGTACTACACGATCTGCAGTTGGTTGAATCTGTAGATGTGGAATCGCCGGTACGGAGGGACAACTGTAAAGTTATACGCGGATTTTCAACTGCGCGAGGGGTCAGTGCCCCTAAGCCCCGGGTTGTTCAAGGGTCAACTATAATTTGAAAAGATCTTTTTTTATAGTTTCTATGTGCAAATTTGTATCAGAGGGAAACATGTTAACACAATGTTTACATATACAAGTAAATCTTTTTCTATTTACTCAGACAACAAATTTTACAGTGTTAATATACGCTCATCATTAGTTGAAGTAATATGGGGGTTAAAGGAATACAAAACATAGTTTATTATAGAAGCTCATAACTGAGAGAAGGAGAAAATTTTTTAAAAACTTAAGTGAAGCATGAAAGTAAGTCTGAAGTCCTAAAATTCATGGATTGTTTTTATTTGATTTAATTGCTTTTTAAAATTATACTTTTGAGATAATTGTCAATTCACATGCCATTGTGGGAAATAAGACAGAGAGAGCCAACGTACCTCTGAGCCAGTTTCCCCAAAGGTAACATCTTGCAAAATTATACTACAGTATCATAACCAGGATACTGACGGTCATACAATCAAGATAAAGAATAGTTCCAACACCACAAGAATCCCTCCTATGTTGCCCTTTTATAGCCACACCCACCTCTCTCCTTTCTCCCTGCTGTCCCTGCCTCCTGGCAACCGCTAATCTGTTCTCCATTCTAGAATTCTGTCATTTCGAGGATATTATATAAATGGAATCATGCAGTATGTAACCTTTAAAGATTAGCTTTTTTTACTCAGCATAATTCCCTGGAGATTTACCCAAGTTGTTGCATGTATCAATGTTTCATTTCTTTTAAATTCTGAGTAGTATTGCATGGTATGGATGTAGTACAGTTTGTATAACCATTCATTGTTGAAAACCATCACGGTTGTTTCCTGTTTGGGGCTATTATGAATAAAGCTGATATGAACATTTTTGTATAGGTTTTGGGATAAATGCCCAAGAGTATAATTACTCAGTTGAATAATAATTCCATGTTTAGTGTTATAGGAAACTGGCAAACTGTTTTCTAGAGTGGCTGTACCATTCTACATTTCCACCAGCAATGTATGAATGATCCATTTTCTCTGCATCTTTGCCAACATATGGCATTGTCACAATTTTTTGTTTTAGCCATTCTGATTGGTATGTAGGGATATCTCATTATGATTTTAATTTGCATTTCCCTAATGGTTAACGTTGTTGACAATTTTTTCATGTGCTTATTTGCCACCTGTATATTTTCTTAGGTAAAATGTCTCTTCATATCTTTTGCTCAGTTCCTAATTAAACAGTTTGTTGTTTTATTATTGAGGTTTGAAAATTCTTTATATATTCTAGATACAAGTCTTTTTAAAGAAATTTTATTTTGTCATAAGAACACAACATTAGGTCTACCCTCTTAATAAATTTTTCAGTGTACATTATTGTTGACTATAGGTACAATGTTGTACAACAGATCTCTAGACCTTATTCATCTTGTTTACCTGAAACTTTATGCCTGTTGATTAATAACTCCCCATTTCCCCCTACCCTCAGCCTCTGGCAACTACCATCCCACTCTTGATTCTATAAATTTGGCTATTTTAGATACCTCATATAAGTGGAATCATGCAATGTTTATCTGTCTGTGACTAGCTTATTTCACTCAGCATAATGTTGTCCTAGATACTAGTCTTCTGTTGGATATATGGTTTGCAAATATTTTCTTTCATTCCACCATATGAAGCAGATATTTTCATTATCATATCTGGTTTACATATGAGGAAACTGAGGCACAAAGATGTCAATAAACTTTCTCACAGTTACTTGTGTTAAAAATAAGACAACGGGCCCCAAATGGAGTCACTTATGCTAAGCCCCACATCACCAAACTGAGACTTAACTCGATTACAGTTTTGGCTCTGCCAGAAATGGAACCTTAAACCAGTCAATCAGGAATCACCAGGGCAGTATTACTGAGGTAATCTGCCATACAGACCTCTACCATATCCTAAAGGAAAGGCACCCTGCCACAACCAATCTACTTTTTGCTAGTATAACTTCCTTGTCCCTGCTCCCTTTTTTTTCTTTTAATAAATTTATTTATTTATTTATTTTTGGCTGCATTGGGTCTTCGTTGCTGCGCGCGGGCTTTCTCTAGTTGCGGTGAGCTGGGGCTGCTCTTCCCTGCAGTGCGCAGGCTTCTCATTGCGATGACTTCTGTGCTCTAGGCACGTGGGCTTCAGTAGTTGTGGCTCCCGGGCTCTAGAGCACAGGTTCAGTAGCTGTGGCACACAGGCTTAGTTGCTCCATGGCATGTGGGATCTTCCCGGACCAGGGATGGAACCCGTGTCCCCTACATTGCAGGCGGATTCTTAACCACTGTGCCACCAGGGAAGTCCCTTCCCTGCTCCCTTCTGCCTATAAAAGTCTTTCATTTTGTACAGCTCCTCAGAACTCCTTTTTATCTGCTAGATGGGATGCTACCCAATTCATGAATCATTGAGTAAAGCCAATAAGATCTTTAAAATTTACTCAGCTGAATTTTATTTTTTTAATACTTGTCTAATTAAAATTAGAATGAAAGTTCAAAACCCAGGTATGAGGGGGATACCATTTAGTGAAATAGCTTAGACATCATGGAAAAAGTAAGAACAGCGACGTTTATAAAAAGTAAACCAGGGCTTCCCCGGTGGTGCAGTGGTTAGGAATCCGCCTGCCAATGCAGGGGACACGGGTTCGAGCCCTGGTCTGGAAAGATCCCACGTGCAGTGGAGCAACTAAGCCGTTGCACCACAACTACTGAGCCCGTGAGCCACAACTACTGAAGCCTGCGCGCCTAGAGCCCGTGCTCGCAGCAAAAGAAGCCACCGCAACGAGAAGCCCGCGCACCACAACGAAGAGCAGCCCCCGCTCGCCACAACTAGAGAAAGCCCGTGGGCAGCAACGAAGACCCAACGCAGCCAAAAATAAATAAATAAATTTATTAAAAAAAAAAAAAAGTAAACCAGGGGTACAAGCTAAAAGTATATAGATTCTATCTGGATTTAGTAAATATTTTGACACTGTGATTTTGCTTTCATTTTATAATTTCTAAAACATTTAAAACTGTAGTTTTTCTGGTTCACACTACTGTGCAAAAAGAAAACAAAACAAAACCTAAATTATGATCTGGTTTACAGTTTAATAAAATATTAGTATTTGCACTGACTTTAGTTTGAGTTCATGCAAATAAATATCCACTTTCCCTATTTTTGATTTTTGGTTCAATTTGGTTCAAGTTCCTGATACAAACTGTTAAAAGAAATAAGCAAAGACTCTGAAATTGTTACACGATTACTGTGTGTCTTTTCCATGGAATAATATTCCCTAAGAAAATGTTTCGGAGTTACCTGATTCTTTAAGGGTAAGCACCTTAGTGTTTGCTTGGGCTATTTTGCAACTCTGGAGTCAACTTGTGCGGGGTGCTGAAAGTAATACAAATGATTCTTGTTCGTAGAAATGCAAATGTATTTGACTCCTCCATGCAGACAGTCACCGGTATTGCATCTGTTATCAAATTTTATCAGCATTCCTGATTGTTTACGTATACGTCTGTTCCTCTGACTCCTCTGAACCAATTGTAACATCTTACTGGTTCTCTCATTAATGATTTAATAAAATGTTTGACACATAATTCATTTTATATTTCTACAGGAGTCATGATTTGACCTTTTTTGAAAATTAGCCTCTAATAAAACACAAACATCAATACTATCTGTTCACTCATTATACCACTTAGAAAAGGTTCCTATGTATCTGATACCTTGTCAGGTGCCTGATACACAACTTCTAATGATAATATCTTATATATCCATGGTATATTTATCTAAACATTTAAGCAAACACTGGTATAATACTATTAACAAAACTATAGAGTTTATTCAAATTTCACCAGTTTTTCCACTAATGTCCTTTTTCTGTTTCAGGATCCAGTCTAGGATCTCCCATTGCATTTAGTCATAACGTCCTTTTGGTTTCTTCTAGTTTGACAGTTTCTCAGTTTGTTGTTTTTCATGACTGACAATTTCGAAGAGGACTAGTCAGGAATACTGCAGAATGTGTCTTAAGTTGTGGCTCAAGTTTTCTCATGATTAGACCGGGGTTGTCGGAATTGCCCTTTTCATCACATTATATCAGGGGGGAACATGGTATCAACAAGATTATCAGTGACGCTGTTAAACTGACCACTTAGTTAAGGTGGTGCCTGCCAGATTTCTTCTCTGTTGTTGTTATTACAGTTCACCCTTGAACAATGCAGGGGTTAGGGGTGCCAACCCTCCGTATAGTCGAAAATCTGAATATAACTTCACAGTTGGTCCCCTGTATCCACAATTCCACATCCGTGGATTCCACCAACTGTGGACTGTGTAGTACTATAGCGCGTATTTAGTGAAAACAAGCTGCACGTAAGTGGACCTGTGCAGTTCAAACCCACGTTGCTCAAGAGTCAACTGTATTTCTCCCTTTCTTTATTTTCTGAAAGCAAGTCACCAAGTCCAGGTCACGCTCAAGTGGGGAGGGAGAATTAAACTCCACTTCTTAGAAGGGTAGTGCTTACATATTTTTTGGAATTTTTGTATAAGGAGGATTTGTCCCTCAGAAATGATTTTTCAGTGAACAGAGAAAGCACATTATCATCTGCTTGCTGTAAGGCCAATCTCGTTCTCCCCCTTTTCTAAATTCATGAACTGGCTTTTGTCTTTTGCAGACCCGTGTGAATTAATGTTTGTTTTTCCTTATGTTATCATTAATTTATTTGTTTAGGTGACAAAGATATTTTTTGGTAGGGTTCTGGCACTCAAGACTATTAAGTTTTTTCACATATTTCTGTGGATGCAAATCGTACCCACACTGGGAAGGGAAATGAGCTGACAGTATACATGTCACTTTGAATCACTGGGTATCCTACCGGGGAATACTGAGTTACTTAAGCTTCAAAGAAAGATGTGACAACGGCTAACCATATTTTAGATTCAGATTTTAATGTTTTCACAGCCTAGGTGGCCCATCAATTTTTTTATATTAATTTTTTTTTAAGTTCTCCAACCATTTTTCTGGGCAAGATCGTTTCAAATGCAAGACTAATTTTAAGCTCGATTAAAATGTTAAAGAGACTGTCATGCCATTTGTATTATCCTTTATGAAAAAATCAATACTTTAATAGACTTCCTTGGTAAATTATTTTGAGAAACTCAATAGTACTGTTAAATAGAGCAGAACTCCCCATCAGATTCCAGTCTTTTATATGTATTTTCTGACAAAAGGGTAAAATAAGAATGAAGCAATGAGTTAGATGACAGAAGATTAAAAAAAATTTTTTTTTTTGCAAAGAATACAGCTTTTACACATTACAATGTTCTGAGCTAAGAGTGGAAATTTGCCTTAGAGAACTGTTGTCTGAGTCCTGACGTCTCAAATTTAGCACGTTATTCATCCTCTAACACTTACCACATTCTTTTACGATAAGTTATTTTTAAGAATCTGTCTTTCCTACTAGACCATGACCTCTGGCTTCAAAGCCTGTAAAGATAGTCATATTCATTTCCTCAGGATAGTTCATCATAACTGGCACACAGTCACACTAGCCACATCTCAAGCGCTCAACAGCCACGTGACGACAGTATTAGGCAGCCCTGATATAAAATATTTTCATCACAGAGAATTCTACTGGACAGTGCTGGTTTAGAGCAGAGTTTCTCAACCTTGGCACTGTTGACATATTGGACGAAATAATTCTTTGTCGTGGGGAGCGGTCTTGTGCATTGTAGAATGTCGAGCAGCACCCATGGCCTTTACCAACTAGGTGCTAGTAGCGCCTCCACCCTCAATGTGACAACCCAAAGTGTCCTGAGTCATCCTTATATGTCCTCTAGGGATAAAACTGCCTCTGGTTGAGAATTACTGAGTTAGAGAAATGTTTCTTGAACTAGGGTTCCAGAAAACAAGCTGCTAAGACTTACTCTCAGGGACTGCTGAAAGTGGTTTTATTTAAAAAGGGATCCACGTATAACTTAACTGTTTCATATAATTGCATAAGACAATGCTGTTTAATAAAAAGAAAATGTATTAGAGTAGAAATGTGCTACAGTCACAAGAAACAACCTTTCCCTAATTTCTCTTAACCAACACACCGTGGGCTTATCAAAATAAAATTCTTGCCTATGAAGCAACCATTATAGAGCTCTTTCTTAGATCTGTGTATTTAAATAAAACATCTTCACCACTTCAGGGCACACTGGCCTGGCTTCAAACTGTGAAGACCCACATTATTTTTCTCTGATGGCTTTCTCTGGCCACAAAAGTGTTTTTCTTGCCAAGGTGGCATGCCAAAAGTACTGGGGAAATAACTTCCCCTTGAAAGCAGTCCTCAACCAATGCCTACCAGGAGTCGGTATATATATATCCCAGCTCCCTTGTCATTGGGTAGGATAACTGAAGCACGTGTTTTCACTACACCCAGAGTTGCCCCCCTGGGGTTAAGTTCCACTAGACCAGTGGTAGGACGCTTGATGATACATCTTTTACTGAATGCCTTCTCTTCATTGTCTCACTTCCTCTCTCTGTATCTATGGATATTTTATACCCCTCCCAAGTCAATCCCTTTTCTCAGTGTGTGCTTTGACTCAGAGTTTGCATTCAATTCTTGACTCTGGGTCTGCTTCTGGGGGCTCTAGAATACTGATTAGTTAATTCAATAACTATTTATTCAGAATTAGTCAACCCCTTACTGCATGCTAGATTAGGCAGCACAGGTACTGTCTTGTAATTAGAACAAATAAGTATGCTAAAACCAAGACAGGACCTCTTTTATTTATTTATTTTTAAAATATCCTCTCCTTTTTTTTTTATTCAGGTGAAGTTTACATTACATAAAATTAACCATTTTAAGGCAAACAATTCAAGTGACGTTTAGTACATTCATGATGTTGTGTAACTACCATCTCTGTCTAATTCCATCACTCCAAAATAAAACCCCAAACTCATTAAGCATTTACTCTTCACTTCACCCTCACTATGTCCCTGGCAACCACCACTCTACGCTTTGTATTTATGGATCTACCTATTATGAATACTTGATAAAAATTGAATATATGTCCTTTAATGTTTGTCTTCTTTTGGTTAGCATCATGTTTTCAAGGTACATCCATATATCAGTACTTCATTCCTTTTATGGCTGAATAATATTCCATTGCATGTACAGTGGACCCTCGAACAACGTGGGTTTGAAGTGCATGGGTCCACTTATATGCGACTTTATTTCACTAAACACATACTACAGTACTACACGATCTGCAGTGAGTTGAATCTGTGAATGCAGAACTGCAGATTTTCAACAGCGTGCAGGTTTGGCACACTTAATGCCTGCATTGTTCAAGGGTCAACCGGATATACCACAGATCCATTAATTTGGGTTGTTTATACTTTTTGCTTTTACAAATAATGTTGCTATGAGCATTAACATACAAGGATTTGTTTGAGCACCTGTTTTCAATTCTTTTGGGTATATACGTACCTGGGAGTGGAACTGCTGAGTCATGTTAAATCTATATTTAACTTTTTGTGGAACTGCCAAACTGGTTTCCACAGTGGCTGAACCATTTTACATTTCTAGTAGCAATGTATAAGGGTTCTAATTCTTCCACATACGAACACTTATTCTGCATTTAGTTTTTGATCATAGCCATCTTTGTGGGTGTGAAGTGGTATCTCATTGTGGTTTTGACTTGCAAATGACTAATGTTGTTGAGCATCTTTTCACGTGCTTGTTGGTCATTAGTATATCTTCTTTAGAGAAATGTCTATTCAAGTCCTTTGCCCATTTTTTAATTGAGTTGTTTGGTTTTCTTTCCTGTTTGCTGTTTTTTGTTTAAGTTGTAAGAGTTTTTTTTAAAAAACTAATCTGGACACTAGATACTTATCAAACATACTATTTACAAATATTTTTGCCCATTGTGTAAGGTGTCTTTTCACGCTGACTTTTTAAACAACATACACAAGTTTAAAATTTTGATGAAACCCAATTTATCTTTTTTTTTTCTTTTGTTGCTCATGCTTTTGGTATCATATCTAAGAATTCATTGCAAATCCAAGGTCTTGAATATTTACCCCTCCTTTTTATTTTTAACAAATGGACTTTTAGCCTTACTGTGCCTTGTCAAAATATTTGGATCTGCTCTTTTTCAAAAACACAGAGTAATCGTAGTACATGTTTTTGCCAGAGAATTCTCTACAACTTCACAATGTCTACAACACATTCCTTTCTAAAGCTAATGTCCAATATATAGTATTTATGGAGATATGCTAAAAGAACAGTAGTGAATCCATTTCTCATGTCACCACAACCATATATATATATGTCACCACAACCATATATATATATATATATATATATATATATATATATATATATATATAGTTTTGCTTTGATCTGCTGTTGTAGAAATGTTTCCTACTTCATTACAAACTCTTCAGAAGAAACTTCTTACCCTTAGTTTAAAAAATTATAGATATTCAGTCCCTTCATGTCTCATGGGTTCTATGGAATATTTTTTTTTAAGAGGTCAGGTGGAAAAGATCTGTGTTTCTTGTTTTGACAAGAGAGGTGGAGATTTCTTTTTTTTCTTTTTTCTTTTATTTATTTATTACTATTTTTGGCTGCGTTGGGTCTTCGTTGCTGCACGTGGGCTTTCTCTAGTTGCGGCGAGCGGGGGCTACTCTTCGTTGCGGTGCGCGGGCTTGTCATTACGGTGGCTTCCCTTGTTGCGGAGCACGGGCTCTAGGCGTGCGGGCTTCAGTAGTTGTGTCATGCGGGCTCTAGGCATGCGGGCTTCAGTAGTTGTGTCATGCGGGCTCTAGAACGCAGGCTCAGTAGTTGTGGCGCATGGGCTTAGCTGCTCTGCGGCATGTGGGATCTTCCCGGACGAGGGCTCGAACCCGTGTCCCCTGCATTGGCAGGTGGATTCTTAACCACTGCGGAGGTGGCGATTTCTGTTTTATCAATAGTCATTGATTTTCATATATACCCAAATGCACAGACACCTATGTCGGGAGGGAAGGCTATGTAGCTAAAAACTGACTTAGTTTAATTTTTATCAGTGAAAAACATAAACTGATATGTTTATCTTTTTTAAAAATAATAAATTTACTTTTTTCTATGTTATGATAAATTATGGGAAAGAAATTTTAAAAAGGAAAAGAAAAAATGGAAGGACAGTAACGACACAGTCATACACACAGAAACCATGGTTTAAAGAAATATTAAGAAAAACAAAGATGGAAAAATAGAGAAGAAAAAGAAGCAATTCACAAATATGTACATATACTCAGAAGGATATATCTATTTAAAGGTGGTAAAAAAAAAAGACATTCATACTTAACATTTGCACAGAGAAAGAGAAGGTGGCAAAAAAAATCACACAGAATTAGAGTGAAAGATAGCAAGACAAATGACTTAAGACTGAGAAAGACAGAGTGTTCTCAGATTAAATATATAGAGGTTTATTGAGCAACATCCATATCCTTTTGCCCTTTAGGTTTTTGCTGCTAATGCTTGTTGAAGCTCCACTGTATTTCACAATGGTGGGCACAAAGGTCGTAACTGTTCTTGGCACCTGCTCCTTGGATCATTAACCATCCAGGGGAACTTCCAGTAGAGTTGCAAGTTCCCCACTCTCCATTGCTTTCCACTGCTTTTTGAGCTTTCTCCACAAAGACAAGATGCACATGGGTAATTTTCAAATGACTTAACAATTAGTCTTCAGCAGGTGGGAACATTCTTCCAATTTAGAGGTCCTAGGTGAAGTGAGTGAGGCATAAGATGGCTCTTTTAAGTACTATTAGGTGGTGATATGTTCTGAATACTCCTTGGTTCATAGAAATAAATTCTTTTCTCATCAAAAATAATAAGACAGTGATTTCATTAGCTAACAGTATCCTAACCCCTAACTCTTGCTTCCTGATTTGATATAAACACTCTAGAAGACTTCAGGGAATTTCATTAGGATCTGTTTATATGGGGATGGTTTGATAAAATGATGCCTGTCTAGTGCTGATGTGGTTGTGTCCTAACTCACAAACTCATATCTCTGCTCCAGTCTTAATACCTTGCAATCCCTGCACATAAAGTTCGAAGAATGAAAGTATGAGAAAATACATGCTATTATTAGGAGTGCTACTAAGAAAAGAGGATTCAAAAGATGGAAGCTTTTAAGTAGAGATGTCTGATATTGACAGTGGAGATAAAATAACTGTTAGCAACTAAAATGCCTCAACAATTAGATCTATAAATCTTATAGGTTGTGCAGTGCAATCAAAAAGAAATCAATATATAAACTCTACTTTCTGATCCTGACTTTGGATTCTAGAATTTGATTTAATAATAAACCATATGTTTTATAATTTATTTTTAAAAGTTATCTAAGTATTACATGTATATATATAGTTCCAAAACATGAAATAATACTATAGACTTAAATTGAAAAATAGCACACCCTTTCTACCTGAGTTTTCCTTTATTCCAAACTCTTCTAGCTATTCTTTCCTGGTATTTACAGCCACATGCCTAAATATTATGCTTATAATCCAATTTCTTAATTTATCAATTGTAGTCATTATCTGTTGAATTCCCATTATGGAAAATAAGGATCTAGCACTCTTTTACCCACCAATATTCCTACTTTCTCGTGTGTGTGTGTGTGTGTGTAATCTCAACAGTTAAATAAAATAACACATGGGCAAAATATATTAAGAAATAGTTCCCTGAAGATGATAAATGGATAGTAAATAAGCAATTTTTTAAAAATTCAACATCACTAGTCATTAGTGTAATACAAATTAAGACGATCATGAGATATCAATACGCAACTATTAGAACAGCTAAAATTAAAAAATGTAGTGATAATACCAATGCTGATGAGGATGCAGAGAAACTGAATCACTGATTCATTGCCAGTGGGAATATAAAATACAAAATGATAGAGCCACCTGGAAAGTGGCAGTTTCTTCAAAATCTAAACACACATTCACCATATGGCCCAGCAATTTTATTCCTGGGCACTTATCCCAGACAAATGAAAATTTACATCTACACAAAAATCTATATACATATGTTCATAGCAGCATGATTTGTAATAGCCAAAACCTGGAAACAACCATAATGTCCCTCAGTAGGTGAACGTTTAAACAGAATTTGGTAATCCACTCTATGGAATACTAGTCAGCAGCAAAAAGGAATGAAACAGTGATACACACAACTTGGATGGATCTCAAGAGCATCATGCTTACTCAAAAAAGTAATCCCAAAAGGTCATGAACTCTATGACTCCCTTTATATAATATTCAAAAAATGACAAAATTACAGAGATGGAAAGCAGATTAGTGACTTCCAGGAAGATGGTGGGAATGGTGGGAGCAAAGGGGATGGGTAGCCTGAGGGAGATATTTGTAGGGACGAAATAGTCCTGTATATTGATTACTGCGGTGGTCACACAAATTTACATGTGATACAATGGCATAAACACACACACGCACACACACACAGAGACATAGTACCAATACCACTTTCCTGATTTTGACGGTATACTATAAGTTAAGTAAAATATAATCACTTGGTGGGGGGAGTGGGTGAAGGGTACGGGGACCTCTCTGTATTATTCTTGCTTCCTGTGAATTTCTATTTCAAAACAAAAAAGTTTTAAGGAATCAATATTTAGGGTTTACCTTATTGTGACTAATATTGTCCACGGTTGAGTCAAATATTTTATACCATTATTATATTTTTTTGTATAACTTTACTTTTTGTATAACTTTACTTCTGTATAACTTATTTTTTACTTTTTCTACCTGGAACAACTTATTTTTTTGTTTGCTTAGTTTCAAATGTCCACATATGTATGTCTTTCCAATCAAATTTACAGAATTTAAAGCCACTCTTAACGGTGGTTTTTCGTGCACAAACACAGCAATTACTTGAATTGTTCCATTCTCCCTTCCATTTCCCAGTCTCCATCAAAAAATTCTTCTGAGAGCCCTCTACCCTTATGCTAAAATTTTGACTGTTTTTTTTTAAATGTCAATTTTATCCCAGTTATTAAATAATAATTCAGCAGGGTATAACAGTCCATGTAGATGTTTGAGTCTACATTCTTTTGACATTTTTTTTTTTGCCACCATTGACAAGTCTGCTATTTTTCCTTTGTAAGCAATCTTTTCTTTCCCTGGGTGTTTTAAAGATCTCACTGTCCTTAATGTTTGGCAATTTCATTACAGTGTGTCTAGGAGGAATTTTCTCTAAATTTATCCTAATTGGGATATCTTGGCTTCTAAAATCTGAGGATTCATATCTTTCAGTATTTCTGGAAAATTTTCACCCTTAACTATTTGAATATTGCCTCCCCCCAGTTCATTCTCTCAAAATTCCCATTAGATATATGCTATACATATGCAATCTTCCATATGTCTTAAATTTTCTTTAATATCTCCCTCTCTCTATTCTGTTTCAAGTAATTTCTTCGGATAATCTTCCAGTTCACTAATTCTTTTCAGATTTTTCTTGAGTTTCTGTTTAAAATGCCCAGCTTTTTTTTTTATTACACTGATTATATATTTAATATATAGAAGGCAAATTAGGTACTTAAAAAAATCTGTCTGTTCTTTTTCTTTATAGTACCTTGTTGCTTTCTCAAGGTTTTGACTCTTATAGCTTTAACCTTTTTAAACATGCTCATTTAAGTTTTGATTTTGATCATTCCATTACCTCAAAATATTGGAGAATCTAGTCCCCTCCCCCCAGATGATTCTTGTTCACGACATTTCCATGCATGTTTTACAATTTTAGATTGTGAATTCATGTTTGATAAGGTATTAACTATGGAAACCCTGCATTGCCTTAGTTGAAGGTGCATCCCTTCAGAAAGTGTTTGATTCTCAGGGTGCTAATAACTTAAGAATACTTCTGAATCTGAGATTTTGTAGAACCACAAAGATAGTATTAATTCAGACACCAAACATGTGCGAGGAAGTTTTGATTTTTCAAATTTCTCCAAGTAGACATTTTCCCTACTCAGAACCAAGGTGGAGTTGGACAAGATTCCTTGCCATCTCCTCTTGCTCGTACATAGATTTTTTCCCAGGTTGCTCTTTCACTAAGGGTATAGCTCTTTAAGGATTTTGGTCTCTTACAGGGATCTCAGTTCTAATTCAACCAAGCCTAGCCTTTTCCCCTATGCCTGAGAGGCTATTAGAACCTGAGCTTCTTGTTTATCAGCAAAACCCACCAAGTTAAGATTTTGTCTCCATTTTTATTAATTCCCGCATACTTTCTATTGAGCTCAGCTCAGCTTTAAATGGATATGTGTTATATTTCATCCAGCATTTCTTATTGGTTTATATAAGAAGTTTTGTCTCTAATACTGTCAGAAATAGAATGTTCTTTAGACCTGCAGCACAATTGTAATCCTAGGCCCTCCCATCATCTCTCTCCTGTCTTGAATCCTAGATTCCATGTTTCCTCATCATTGTTTAATTCTTGAATTTTCATGGAGCTTGTCTTCTAATAGCTTCCTGAGGAAGGGTACTTGGAAAGTAAATTTTTGACATCCTGAATGCTTGACTATATCTTTATTAATTCTAAATTCAACATTGTGTTCCCTCAGAAATCTAAAGATATGGATTCTTTAGCTTCTGTCTTCAAATACTGCTGTTAAGAGGACTGATGACATTCTGATTTTCAATCCTTAATTAATGATACAGTTTCTCTCTGTCAATTCTCTTTTTCTCACTCACTCATTCAATCTCCCCCCCACCCCTGTTAAGGTTTTAGAATATTATTGCTATTCTGAAATGTCACATGTTTTGATGTGAGTCTTTTTTTTTTTTTTAATTGTGCTGGGAACTTGAAGGACACTTTCAGTCTTAAAACTCATGTCCTTCATTTTTGGAAAATGTTCTTATATATGTATTTTTTGATAAATTCTTCCCTATATTTTCCCCAGAACTCCTTTAGACAGATGTTGCGATTTCTTAGATTGATCCTTTAATTTTACCATCTTTTCTTTTCCATTATTCATTTCTTAGTCTTTATTTTATTAGTGATCTTAGAGATTTACCTTCCACTTTCAATTTAATTTTATATCTTGGCTACTGTAATTTTATTTTCCAGAAGCACATCCTTTTTCTTTGAATTTTTCTTTTTAATAAAATCTTCTTTTTGTTTCAAGGATCTAGTGTTTTCTCTTATCTCTCTAGGGATATTAGGTATCTATTTTTTCAGGAGTTCTTTCTTTTCCTCTGTTTATGTATTTTGGACTCATTTCCTCAAATGTCATGTGGTCCTTTGTTTCCTATTCATATTTAGGATATAGGCACTAAAATTAATCATAAGCTTTGTTTATAGGGCTTGTTGACAGGTGAATTTCATCCTGTGAGCATGGGCAGATACCCCCAAATAAGAGGATCAATAGGTCTTTTCTCTAAGCCACTGAGTTTCTCTGGAGAAAAACATCTAATCCCCTGTCTGGGAGTACATATTTGCTGGTGGTACTCCTGGAGCTAATCAGAACCTGAACCTTGGGGAAAATGGGTGATCTTATTCAGTATATTTAGTTTCTTTTAATTCTATTTTCATTGTGGAAACTCTCTCCTGCCTTCTTCTCTACCTGATGTCCCCAGGTGTTGAGCTGTTCTAATGTAATTTCTCTGGAGAACAAACCTCCAGTCTCCTGGTTGGGCAGGGAAGAGGCACTAATTTTGAGTCCATGGAGAGGGCTGAGAGGCTTGGGGATCTAATTGCTTCTTAGACACACTTTCAGCTCTGTGCTCATCCCTGCCTTCTGTACTAGCTGGAGCCTTCAATTGCTAGGATTTTCTAAGTTCTAGGTACTTGGTATTTAGTTTTCCCGGAGATGCTAATTTCCCCATTCCCTCTACATACTAAAAAAATCTGTCATCTCTCACATTTTACTGTTTCTATTCTCATATTCTTTCTCCTTGTAGGAAAACATCATTTTAATTGCCCTATTCTCATTTTAGTGAAGTTTCGGAATCCACCATTTCTAACCAGAAATCCCTGTAAGTGATCCATGAAAAGAAAAATATGTTAATGAGACATTTGGACAACTGCCAAATGGGTGAAGTGATGGAGGGGGTGGCATTTATGATCATTTAAATTTGGTCACTGGACAAAAAAAATTTTTTTAATTTAAAAACATAAATTTGGCCACTGGAGGATGCAATAAGTACTACTCTATATTTGCATTAGAATTTTTTTATGATCTTGAATTTCCCAGGTGTAATTTACTAGCAATATTTATTTTCCTCATTACTTTTTGCAGCAAAATATTTGGAAATAATTTGAAAAGAAAATAAATTTCTTTTAACTATTAGGTTGAAACTTGCAAAAAATATCCTGCTAATTTTGTCTAAAACATTCAAATATTGGCAATATATGCTTCAAGCTAATATTTTAATATGCTGCTTATGGACCTCCTGGAAATTTTACTATATATGCTAACTTCCACTGGAGAATCTGGATTATCCCATTTTTGTACCTCTGGATCTTTCTCAGGCTGAATACGTACATACAAGGTTGAACTCCGGCTAGTGTCCTTTTCATTAAAAGACAGATGATATGAGACATGACAAGATTTCAGTCAGCTAAACCGAAAAATCCACTGAGCAAAATATTTACTTCTTCTCTGAGTTGTACTCTTGTAAATTCTGGCTTTTTAACACTCACTTGGGAAATTTTAGTAAGCTAACATAAAAGAGCGCTTTGTAAGCTATAAAAGACCATAAACAAATGAGGCACGTTACTGTACATATTTACAATGCACCACCAGAAATAAGAGATAAAAGTCCTTTCAACCCATTTTGACTATGAGACCAGAGAACAGAATCAACTCTCCTAACAACCAGGGCTCATTATTATTAACAATAATGATGATAATAATAAAATAACGCCACTGACACATACAAAGCCTTCAAAATATGCAGGGAACTGTGCTGAGTGTTTTATATAAGTTATCTCATTTAATCTTCACAATATTAACCTTTATTCCTATCCCCATTTTAGAAACTAGGCCTAGAGAAGTTAAGAGGCTTATAGGAAGATTACACTGTGATTTTCTGACAGTAGCATAACCAGTGTCCAGACATAGAATTACATTTTCATCACTATGCTCCAATGCAGGACAATTCCAGTGCAAAGGATGGTCTTTGAGTGAAACATAGAAATGTGGACCTAAAAGGGAACTTAGAAATCCTAAGTCTATCAGCAAGGAATCTCATGTTCTGCAAAGCTAGGTTATTTTTCTGTGAATACCCAGCTACATGGGGGCAGAGCCAGAAAAGGTGCCCAGATGGCCAGTAGTTGACTTAACCGCTAAGGTGAGATGCACCAAGCCAAAGGGGAATGGCTTCTTGGGGAATTTAGCAACTGTACGTTTTTCTTCTTTTAATCATAAAGTGGTCTGTTAACTTACAGTCTTCTATTTAACCTCTCTCCTCTTTTCAGTCTTTAGCAAATCGCACAACATATTTGGCCATAACAGAAATAAAATTAACTCCAATTCATTTCCAGGGGACAAAAGAAAACTATGATTTTATTAGCAAAGGTGCATTTCTCTGAATCTTTTACAAATGTCAACTTCTCTATAGGAATTCCCTGTTGAAATGAGGTGTGGCATATTTCATAGTTCCTACACAATCACAACATATACATTCAGCATCAAGATAAATAAGATATATGTTAACAAGTCGATCTACAGTTGCTAAATTTACACTATTAAAATGAAAGATTCCCGAGGGCTAGAGAAATTTTCTATCTGCCCCCTCCTTTCAAATGCCTGGTGGTGCTATACACACATGGTGCTTCAGTAACTTCTTGATGACAATGTAGTGGATTTGGCTCTTGATGCAGCTCCTTTTAAAATATGCTCTGCTCTTTTAATCTATTTTATTCTTTAGATATATAACAAAACTAGTTTATGGAACTTCTATGAGATTTAGGGTTTTTTTGGTTCTTTTCTCACACAAAATTAGTGCTACAGAAATAATATCCAGGCTGTCTGTTTTCACTGTTAATGAACGTTTGAAGTTATCTATGAAGTATTGAGATAGTTGAAAAAATCCACAGCTTGAAATATGGCTGAGTTTAACTCTGCAATTTAATTGTAAAATTAATAAAATAAAAATAATAATCGTCACAGCAGGAGCTAAATCATGCTGGTACAACTGCTGGGTCTGTTCTTAAATGTTATTAACTCCGAAGGCTGTATTCACTGTGGTGCCACCGTTTTGGAAGGGAGGGCACATCAGGATATCGAGTTCATATTTTAGAGTTTTTCTTTGATACTGTACCATATAATGTGAAACACTAAAATCAAAACAAAATGTGTCTGCCTCATGTGAAAATGAATGCAAAGCTCATTGTAAGGCCTTTCAAATTTCAAGTACACGTTTAAACTTCAGTTAATTTACTTGGCCGTTTGGCTGTGTTCATTTTTATAATTACAGTAGCTTTCTACAAAGTGTTAAATGGACCCACTGCGACGTGCCAATAAATAATTAGCTTCTATCATTTTATCTTATATATTTATATATTCCATAACATATGTTGGCACACCTATTCACTTACTAATTCAAGAGTCATCTCTTAAGTCCAGATCAGAAATGTAATTGATTTAGCAGTTCCCAACCACGTCTACATATTCTTTTAGACTGAGCAATTAGCCACTGGTTATAGAGAAAACATTTTCTTAAAATATATATTTAGTTTTATTAAAAATAACATTTACTTTGAAATGGTTTAAGAGTCACAAGAAAGTGCAAATATAGTACAGACAGTCCCCATGTACCCTTCATCCAGGTTCTCCCAATGGTAATATCTTAACCATAGTACATTACGAAGCCAGGAAATTGACACTGGTACAATGCTATTAGCTCAAATACAGACCTCATTTAGATTTTGCCGGTTTTTACATGTACTCTCTTTAAGACAATTATTTTAATCTAGTTTAAATGCTAACTCTCATATTAGACAAACATGTTTTATAGCTATTTTAGTATCATTCTAAATTGTTCTAAAAATATTCGATATAGCAAAATTATAAGAATATTCTGACCAATTAACTAACACAAAACTCTGTGCTTTCTTAAATGGTTAATTATTAATTTTTATAAAATACACTTCAATCACATTAATCTCAATAGTCTGATATCTTAGTAATATGGATATAAGTAATTCAATAGGAGTTCATTGTGACTTGACTTTAATTAATACTCGCTTATTGTAAAGTATTACTTGCCTTTTGATGGTATGCCCTTAATGACTATGCCACTTTTGGTGAGTGCCAGATCATTATTAATTCCTTTTGTATTCATTATAACAACATCAATCAGAGAAAGCTCATTTGCTATTAATGTGAATATAACAGGTAATTCCATTCTAATCTAGTAGTGATTAATGTTCACTTGGTAGGTAATTACAATATCATATTTCAAAGTGTTAGCATTGGACAATACTTATTTTGTGTGGTCTCTCAGAGAACCGCAGCAATTTTTCCGGGCTTAGAACTGAAAAGGTTAAAGAAAGGAAATCAACCTAGGGAAAAAGAGGAAAGGTTTCTATGTGGCTGGAAAAGAGAATAATGGTTAAGTGAGGGGTTTACAAAATATGTTACTTTTTAATTTTTTATCAGTATGCTTCATATATACCCAGAAATATCACAATACGTTTATAAAACAAAGAAAAATGAAACTGAGAGGTTTCAAAAGCCACTGTTTTTGTTCCATGATACCAATGAACTTTCCAACCACATGGTTTCCCTCTCCCAAAAGACAGATTAGTTTCAATTGTTAGAGAACTTATATTTAAAAGAAGATCTTTTGATGTTGTCATAAATTTCATGTGTAAATTACTCAAAATTAAAGTTGTATACCTACTTTGGAACCAAAATTATTTTTATACAGAAAAAATAAATCTGCTAAAAACGTATATTGACTACTTATTAATATTACAATTCTGTCCTACTTTAAGTAAACTATACACACTTCCATTAACATCAATAAGCAGAGAGACTCCCACACATATTAGCACTTAACACATTATCATTATGTTAGATTGGATCAATGCTGGTCATTGATTTTAAAACTCCTGGAAATATAAAAGTTACTATAGAACATTATAGGTTATCTGTATGCATCTAAGGTTTATAGTCTATATGGGGGGGAATGCATATGAACCTCAAAATGACCTTGAAGTATATTCAAGATAGGTATCATTAATCTTATTTCATAGATGAGCAGATTGGAGCTGAGAGAAGTTAAGAGACTTGCCCTAAGTCCCACTATAGAGCTTTTACTGGAACTCAAGGCTTCTAACTCTTAGTTTTATGTTCTTTCCGCTACAGCCCAGTGCCATCCTGCCTCCACTCACTTGTGACAGCTTCTAGAGAACAGATGTAAGAAATTTTCCAAGGGTTTAATAGTATCCAAATAACTAAAACAATAGGGAGGCCAGTGGAGGAGAGGAAGAAAAGAAATCAGGAGATCAGGAATGCTGGCACTTTCAAACCATTTCCAGGTTTATTCCTAACATGTTGACTACCAAGTCTGTAAGCCACAGAATTTTAAGTACAAATCCCACCAGACAGCAAGCTTAGATTTCTGTTGTGATGTCAGAGACACTAAGATTAATTCAGAAACTAAAATGAATCTGGCCTAGAGATGTAGCCTATCAGTAGATACAACTGGCACCACAGGGTAGCAAAGGGAAGGGAAATAAAGCCATGTAAATGTTTGACCTTGGACAAGTCATTTGCTATTCATTTAATTTTATTTCAAACAGCAATTATTGACACCTGCCATGTATCTTATTATGAATTATGAAGAGAAGGAATAATAGGATAAAATCACTGCCTTCAAGAAATTCACAGTTGATAAATGCTCTGAAGCAGGACTTCCCAATGGATGTGCCAAAACACATGTGACTGAGTTACAGGTATCTCACGATATGGTTCCCCTCAGGGAACTAGGACTGGGGGCAGGTTGGCGCCCCCAGACATGAGTCACCTTATCTGTTTATCATGATATCAAAATGACTGAGGAAATGACTGCAAAGAAGTTTGGGCTTTTTTACAGAAAGGAGTGAGTGTGAATCTTAGCTGGGGGAGAACTGGGGCACAGAAGATTTTTCCAAGAAGGAGTGTGATATACCTAAGCTTAAACCAGAAGACAGGTGAGTCCTGGTGAACATTTCAGCCAGGGAAAAGTACAACCTAACAGCATTAAGACATGTCAAGATTAGCAAACTTCAAACTGCTTGATACAAATGCAAATAGTATGCCAGAGCCATATTGGATCATTTGCCTTTCTCTTCTACCTTTGTCCAGAGTTTTACCCAATGACTAAATGCCTCTTTCTCTGAGAAATTCTCATTTTTGTACAACCTCCTGCTCCTTTAGGCCACCTAGATCTGTGTTTCCCCAAATGCGAGTTGCCTAACACTAGTGATAGGGAGCTGATCTGTGGTGCTACACAGATGAACAGTTTAAACTTTAACATTTGTTTTCACATGTATTATGAAAAAAACCACATTAACACATATCAAACTATAGTTTTACTGGTATTATTACTTAAGGTTAAAAGCAAAAAACAAAGATGAACTGATTTCAAAAAATTGAGTGAATAATAGTATAATTCAAAAAGATACATGCACCCCTATGTTCATAGCAGCACTATCCACAATAGCCAAGACATGGAAACAACCTAAATGTCCCCTGACAGATGAATGGATAAAGAAGATGTGGTACATATATACAGTGGAATACTACTTAGCCATAAAAAAGAATGAAATAATGCCATTTGCAGCAACATGGATGGACCTAGAGATTATCATACTAAGTGAAGTAAGCCAGACAGAGAAAGACAAATATCAAATGATGCTGCTTATCTGTGGAGTCTAAAAAAAATGATACAAATGAACTTATTTACAAAACAGAAAGAGACTCACAGAAATAGAAAACAAATTTATGGTTACCAAAGGGGAAAGGGGGGTGGGGGGAGGGATAAATTAGGAGGTTGGGATTAACATATACATACTCCTGTATATAAAATAGATAGCCAACAAGGACCTACTGTATAGCACAGGAAACTAAACTCAATATTTTGTAATAACCTATAAGGGAAAAGAATCTGAAAAGGCATATATATATATATATATATATATATATATATATATATATATATATATACATACATACACACACATATATATATATAACTGAATCACTGTGCTGTACACCTGAAACTAACACGATATTGTAAATCAACTACACTTCAATAAAAATTTTTTAAAAATACAGAAATACTTATTAGTTTAAGCTATTGACTTTTGGGTGGTATGTTATGCAGCTTTATTGTGGCAATAGATAACGAATACAGCTGCCAAATGACAATTTTGCCAGGTAAGCTATTAAAACAAACCCCAGCATATCAGTTACCATCATATTGTAAAGGAAGGGGCATTTTAACAACTAATAAAGCCAGAAGGACATAATTTCAAAATAAAGGGCAAGCTTTCCTAAGAAAGGAAGGTGACAAGCTTACATTATTTCTGCTTTCTCCTTCCCTCTCTCTTTCACACCTTATATTTCTCTGCTGATTGAGGAAATCCTCACAGATCATCTGCGTTTGTGAACTTCTGCCTAATGTAATGCTTTTCACGTTCTAAACCCTCAAGAATGTTGTTGAGTGAGTAATCACAATTTGAACTGAACCATTCACAATGGTGTGCTACTAATTCTGGAACTGAATAATATGGTCATTGCAGTGTCCTGTCATGAAATCATAGAAAAAAACATTTTATATGGAAGGTGTTGTATTCTCCATTATTTTAAGAATACTACTGCAGCATATAAAGTCATGCTGTGACTTTGTGGAAAGCTGTGCTTTACTAATTTAAAAGGACACATTGACTACATGTTGATTGGCTTGAAGGGGGCTTGCCATGTTGATTTGTTTTATTCTCACCTGCCAGTCTGAGAATTTTCTTTAAAATGGTAATATATACAAATTAATCAATAAATTATTATGGGGATTTAATGTAAAAGTAAATAAAATAATCCAATTTCAAAACTGCCATGTCTATTTGGCACATGTCATAGTGTAGCTTAACCCATGGTGCCTTAACAAAATATAGATCAAAGTTAAATTTTATAAAGATGGAGAAAAACTTGTCCTCACAAAACACTCCACTGGAATAGAAAACTTTAGGCTTTTTCTATATTGGCAAACCCAGACCCCTTAATTATAACAATTCTTTTTAATGGTCTACATCTAATCATGTACATTGGAGTATTAAGAAAACATGTTTTATACTCTCTGGCACTATTTTTAATGGACTCTTTAATGGATTGAATTAGAAAGCACTACAATTTATATTGTTTTAACAATAACAATTTTATTTTGCTCTACCATGGTAGAAACACCCATTATTTTTAAAAGACAACTTATTCAGAAAATTAAAAATTAATCATATAAAGAGGGATGGATAGATGGATGGATATGCTATAAAGCAAGAATAGTAAAATGTTAATCGCAAAATATAGGTGGTGGCTATACAGATGCTCACTGTAAAAATTCTTTCAATTTTGGGGTATGATTAAACATTTTTATATTACAATGTTAGAAAAATGAATATTGAGTTGAAAATCTTATATCTTTTCGTATTTTTTATACAAGTGCCACCATTTTGTTGCCACGTCCTCTTCTGTAAATATGATTATTAACCATTTAACTTTGAAATATTTAAACAACAGCTTTGGGAGGCATGCTTTTCCTGTATGACTTACTGATTGAGAGATTTGGGATCCCCTGTGGACCAGAAGTCTATTCTGGAGTTTGAGATTATTTTGAAGAATTATTTGGGCTGAGGTGGTGAGGTTAGGTGGAAGGTCCTAACCTTCCTAAGTATGGAGCAGACAGAAGTATGGAGATATAAGGTGAGTAGTGTCTTTGATTTTTTGGCTATATATCTCCCTCATGGGGAGTCAAGGAAATGGGGCCCGGGAGAAACTAGATCATGAATGACCTTGAATGCTACTCCAAGAATGTGTGAGTTTATCTTAAAGGTACAGAAGAATTTTAAACATGGATATGGAGGGAACAGGGTCAGCCTTCACGTTAAAAGATGACTCTGGCTGAGGAACTGAAACTAGATGCAGGAAGACCAGTTAAGAGGCTACTGCAGTTTTCTAGGTGAAACTAATAGCAGTAACATCATCAACAACAATCATACTGACTATTCTTTACTGACTGCATTTTATGTATCTGACTCTCTATGTGGTAATCTCAGTAAAACTGTAGGATACAAAATCAACACACAAAAATCAGTTGCATTTCTATACACTAATAACAAACTATCTAAAACGGAAATTTGGAAAACATTTCCATTTATGAAAGCCACCAAAAGGATAAAACACTTAGGCATAACTTAACTGAGAAAGTGAAGGACTTGTACATTGAAAACAACAAAACGTTAATGAAAGAAATTAAAGAATACACAAACAAATGAAAAAAATGCCATGATCCTGGACTGGAAGACTTGATATTGTTAAGATGTCCATACTGCCCAAAGCAATCTACAGATTCAATGTAATCTCTATCAAAATCCCAGTGGCATTTTTTTCCATAGTTGAAAAAAAATCTAAAATTCATATGAAACCACAAAATGCCCTGAATAGTTAAAAAAAAAATCTTGAAAAAGGTGAATAAAGTTGGAGGCATCTCATGTCCTGATTTCAAAATATATTACAAAGCTACAGTAATTAAAACAGTATGGCATGGCACTGGCATAAAGACAGACATATAGGCCAATGGAACAGAGAGTCCAAAAATAAATCCATATCAATCTTCCACAAGGGTGCCAAGAACACACAATGGGAAAAGGATAGTGTCTTTAATAGTTGGTGATGGGAAAACTGGATAACCACATGCAAAAGAATGAAACTGGACCCTTATCTAACACTACACAAAAAAAGCAATTTGAAATGGATTAAAGAGGTAAATGTAAGACCTGAAACTGTAAAACTCCTAGAAGAAAACACGGGGAAAAGCTTCATGACACTGGTTTGGCAATGATTTCATGGATATGACACTAAAAGCACAGGTAACAAAAGCAAAAATCGACAAGTGAATAACCTCATTTAATCTTTCAGAGAGCCAAAGAAGTAGAAATTTTATGAGGAAACTGAGGCTAGAAGAGATTAAGAAATTTGCCTGAGGCTACAGGATTTGAATCAGACATGCACTTGACTCCACAGTGATAATGACCTGAAATGAGGGACAAAGAGAAAAGTCTGTTTTAAGAGAGTTTTTAGGAGGTAGAATTAGTAATATTTCATGTCAGTGTAGAAGTGTGTACAAAAGAGAGAAGTCTGCCTGGACCCAAAGGCTTCTAGCTTAGAAAACTGGGTAAACAGTGGTGCCATTTTCTAGAATAGGGAATAGAAGCAAATGTCCAGATTTGTTGGGAATTTCAGTTTGGGACATGCTAATTTTGAAATGACTGTGGACGGGGGTAAGGCTCAAAATATTTAATATCTGCTACAGCAAAAGCCCAACCAATCAGAGCAGACACTAGCCAGTACATCCTACCTGTGCTTATCAGTCCTGTGGCCTAAACATAAAAATTCATTGAGAAGTTGCAGAAATAAATATGGAATGGTCAAGAGAAAGATACAGGAAGCAGATAATGATTTGTGAGTCATCTGCTTATAGGCGCTAAATGGATGAAGATGAGATCGTGGAAGGGATGTGGGATGGAAAGTGAAGAAGGGCTGAGGATGGGATCTGGGGAGCATTCATACTTATGGAAGAGGCAGAGGCTAAATCACCTGGTAGAGAGACTGGCAGATAGGTCAGATTTGAAAACCTGGGTAAAAGGATGTCAAGGAACTAAAGAAGGTAAGAATTACACAGAGCAGTTGAGTCAGGGAATTTGGCAAGGGATGGGACATCCCATCCCCATTGGTTTTCTTAATGAAAGCAGTTTGCCTGGCATATAGAAGTAACAGCCTGATAATGTGGATTGAAAAGTGAATAGTGGGCAAAGAAGGGGAGTTAGCCAGTTGTGCTACTCTTTCACAAAGATTGGCCATGAAATGAAGGAGAGAGAAGTAAGACTGGAAGGGGGTGGGAGAGGAGTGGGGGTGAGGTTGATAAGTGTGTGTGTTTGTTTATTAAGATGAAGGGTAGCAAAGGGTAAACTGACAGCAAAGGATCAGAAGGAAGGTGACTCAAAAGTTATGAAAGAAGGGGCTCTCTGACAGAACAAAGCTCTGAGGGGATGGAACACAGAATAGGGCATCAACTATACTCCTGCACCTTCCATATCTTATTATCCTCACAGCAGCTAGAGTGATTTTTTAAAAACAAACATAAATCACAAATTTATCAGCTCTTTTCCCAATGAGAATGTAAACTGCAGAGGACAAGACCCCTGTCAGCCAAGCACAGGGCTGGGAGAGTATAGATACTCAAACAGAAGTAGCATGGGGCTTCCCTGGTGGCACGGTGGTTAAGAATCCACCTGCCAATGCAGGAGACAAGGGTTCGAGCCCTGGTCTGGGAAGATCCTACATGCCGCGGAGCAACTAAGCCCGTGCACCACAACTACTGAGCCTGTGCTCTAGAGCCTTTGAGCCACAGCTACTGAAGCCCGTGCACCTAGAGCCCGTGCTCCGCAACAACAGGAGCCACCGCAATGAGAAGCCTGCACACCACAACAAAGAGTAGCCCCCGCTCACCGCAACTAGAGAAAGCCCGCGCGCAGCAACGAAGACCCAACGCAGCCAAAAATTAATAAATAAATAAATAAATTTATAAAAAAAGAAGTAGCATGAATGAAGAATGGCATAAATCATGTCTGAAGGGGAGGTCATGAATCCTTAAAGTCTCCTGTGTGCCATTTGAGGCAATCACCCCTTGTAAGGCATTTGTATGTCTCTCCTTGTGACTCTAAGGGACCTGCCTTGCTGAACCAGTCTAAGAAATTTCTAGTTACTCCCTGTCTCTTTCCTCACCCAGTGAATAACTTAATGTTTGGTTTAAAAAAAATTTTCTTTCTCCATACTCACCCCACCTCCAAAACCAATCTCAGCTATTTCCAAAGTATCCCTTACGACTGCTAGGAATACACATTGCACCTCAGCTCTGCTGGTGCTAATTTAGCCTACAAGAAACTATTGACCAAATTAAACCAAAATAGCTTGAGTCTCATTAGGTAGGAGACTTTGCTGGCCTAAATTTTAAAATGATATTTTAATTAGTGGTTTACCAAGTGTGGCTCTCCACCAGTAACAATAGCATTCCCTGGGAATTTGTACAAGTTCTCAGGCTCCACCCAAACCTAACTGGTTATACCTTTTTCTGTTTCTCCACTTAAATGTCTTCAGTGGCAAAAGTCAATAAAGAAAATTTCTGGGAAGGGGACGCTTCAATCTGTGTTTTAACAAGTCCTCAAGTAGTTTCGATGCATGTTCAAGTTTACCCTAAAATAATGGATTTACTATAGCCTATAACTGATATATCTGAAACACAACTATGTCAGGGGAATAAATAAAACCAAGTTTTCTGTTCATCAAAAAAGGTAGAATTCCAGAGCTAAAGGAATCTCAGGACATGGATTAGATAAAATACATATACAAAGGAATAAAAAGTTAAAAAGTCACTGAAAATGACTGAAGAGAACCTGAAACAGCATATCACATTTGAAACAGTACATTTTAAAAAGCTATGTATGTATATGCCAAATCTCAGAATTCTTCTTTCTATGTGCTAGTTTGAGAGGCAATTCGTTTCTGACACAACTGCCATATGCATTTATATTAATATGAAAGGCTTCTTATAAAGAGAAGGTAACACCTTGCATTTAGTAAACTGATTTCCAACATGAGGAAAATACTTTACATGAAAATGTTACCCTCTGAAAATCTTCCCCTGACTATTCCTGTCTACATTCTTGATAGCAGACTAGTTAGGGAAAACTGTCACCATACAGTACCCACGTATCATGAATCTCAGAATCAAGGAAGTTTAAGTCAAGATATTTCTCAGAGCCATTCTGAGAAATTTATATCTGTACATCCATCTACGAGATGACTATCAGGTAAGAAGACTTTGAAAACAAATTGACCAAGAACATATTCCTTCAAATGAATGCTGTCTATTAATGTAGTGAGTAATGTTACACCTTAGGAATTAAACTCCTCTTTTGAAACTGTCTTCAAAGACAGTTTCCAATAACATAAGAAATTTTTGTAGGTATCTACTTCTTTTTATTTTAAAAACTGATTGCATCTAGGTTTATCATTTCTTTATTTTATAAACTATTAGAGGCTTTTAAGACTGACAAAAAAAAATCAAACCCACCTTCAAAATATAAAAAAGTTGGTACCTCTGAGGACATTAAAAAAAAGAAGAAATATCACAGCAGTGAAAATAATCCACCCCCAACGCCCAAAGAGTACCAAAACAGTTTAAATGGCAACAGAATCCCAGGAATACTTCCATAACCTAAGGTGACTATTTTAAATTCTAATTAACACATTTAACTTTTTTTTATTTTAAAACCTCAGTTGATTAGTTGTTTATTAAAACATGTATTTAGAACTATAATTAAGAGAAATGATTATGGAGCAGTTAATGCATGCTGGTAACATCAGTCAAACCATTCACAAGTGCCTCTCATTTTGGTAGTGAGTGCCTTCCCTCCTCAGCTTCCTAAGGCCCTTCTGAAGTTTTCTGGGTCTCCTCTGTGGACTCCTCTCACTCCTCTACATTCAAGGGTCAGTGAGGCTTGGGGTTTTCTACTTTTCTATATACACAGACCTCCCCCCATATACTCCCAAAATTTCAGTTATCATTTTGGTGCAGATGATCCCCCAAGTCTTTATTTCTAGCTTAACATTCTACCCTGAATTTCAGAGCCACATAGCCAATTGCCCAAGAATATTCCCTGAAATTACTTTCCTTTGAGATACTCTCCAAACTGTACATATCTTAATCAGTGTTCTTAAAGTGTGGTCTTTCTCCAGCTGCAGCAGCAGCAAGAGAACTTTTTAGAAAAGCAAATTCTCTGTGCCCCATATACACGACCAAATGTAAAATAGATAGCTAGTGGGAAGCAGCCGCATAGCGCGGGGAGATCAGCTCAGTGCTTTGTGACCACCTAGAGGGGTGGGAGGGAGACGCAAGAGGGAGGAGATATGGGGATATATGTATATGTATCGCTGATTCACTTTGTTATAAAGCAGAAACTAACACACCATTGTAAAGCATTATATTCCAATAAAGATGTTAAAAAAAAATTCTCTGTGCCCTTCCCAGACCTCTAGAATCAGAAACTTGGAGGGTGACACTCAGTCATCTGCATGTCAACAAGTCTTCCAAGTGATTCAAATGGAGCTAATGTTGAGAACCAGTCCTAAATTATATATAACATCTATCCCTTTATCAGTCATGTTTTAGAATTTTCTATATTTTATGACCCTTTGACATCTTGGGGGCCTCGCTGGCCGGGGAGAGACTGCCCCTCCCAGGCCTAGCTAATTCCAAGAGAAGCAAACGACTCCCCGGTGAGGCTGCCTTCTATATGCAAACCAACCAGGGCAAAGCCCATATCCCCACCCACCTCCTTTAGCTCACTTTCACACACCAAGCCAATATTTCCAGGGCCAGGTACCAGACAAGTAGAGACCACCCCTATATCATAGAGCCTGCTGAAATTATTCAAGCCATCCAATACTAAACTTGCCTACCCTGCCTCACCCATTCCTTCTCAGCGAAACCACAATACAAGAGAACCCATGCTTTCTCCTTTGCTTCTTCTGCCTCCTGAACAACTCTGGTACTTCCCCTTGTAGACCTGCATTGTGTTGGATGTTCCCTTCTTTGGGAATTGTGAATAATAAAACTTCTTTTGTTGTCACTCAGTCACCTCTATAAATTAAATCCTGGGTACAACACTAATCCATCATTAAATATGGCAAAGTCTAGCTTCAAAAACAACAACAAACCAACTCTGGAATCAATTCATATCTACCACTTACACACCACTGTGTCCTGTCTGGATTTCATTAATACTCTAGTGAAGGATATTTTTGCCTTAGAATTCATGCTCCTCTGTTGGGCTGCACCCCACAGGCCTACAAGGCCTCTACTTGCCCAGCTTCAAGACCGAAGAAAGAGCCCGGAGTCAGCAACAGAGACATCAATGGTTTAACGGACGGGGGGAGCTGACCTGTCTGAAGCACGGTCCTGGAGCAACACCCGAGCGTGTGCGGCAGACGGCGGGCAGGACATGGCGGCAGGCTTCTCTCCCCCGCGGAAGGGGAGATTACCAGTTATAGGGAAATTGACAGCAGGTGGGCTCGATCAGTTACCAGGGAAACCAGTAGAGGGGCACGCCCCTCACCTCCCCTTTGATGAAAACAATCACCAGCTGGGGCCCGGGGCAAGTACTAGGAAAGTCAGTCACTTGCATAGGGTGTAGGTGAAGCAGGCACTGGTCAGGCAGGGGAGGTACAGAGAGCAAGAGAACAGCCATCTGGAGTGGCCTGGCCATACACCCTCCCACCTCAAACCAATTTTCATTCTAGATAAAGTCACTCCTCTGCTTAACAAACAAAGAAACAAACTTAAGTTGTTTACCACTGTTTCTCAAGTAAGAAATAAAAAATCCTTTCTGACCTTTGCTAACTTTCCAGCTTCATCTCTCTCAATCCAAACTCCAGTTTTCTCAAGCTGCAATCGTCTCAAAATTCCTTTCCCATGATTTCAGAGTTGTGCACAGTATGTTGTCCAGTTTAGAATGCTCCTCACGCTGCCTTACCCCCACCTGAGAAACCCCTCTTTAAGGTCTCAGTTTAGATATCATGGAAGACGTCTCTAACCCTCGAGGCTGAGCTATTTTTATCATTCCAAGACCTATCTCATCCCATTTCCTTCCTGCCATCTTCCCACCTTTCCGGAGTTCCTATTCCTGTTAAATCAGAAAAGGAAAGGGGATAGGCGTCAGAGGGAGAAGGAACTGGGAGTGAGAAGGAAGGGGGTAATGGGCATATGGGAGAGAAATAAGTTCCTGGCATTCTTAATTGAAACTCTGAAGGCATTTACCATGAGTGAAACAACTGTAATCAGTTTCACAAATCAGCTTCAGAACTACTGCCATGTTTGTCCACTTATTTACCTGACATTTTTCTGTAAGTCGACTTGCATTGACCCATTTTGTTTTACTTAGTCTCATTCTAAACAATGATACCTTAAAGTCAACTGTTTACGGTAGCAGCTACATTTTCTAAAACACATTAAATAAATACTTAACTATTAAAATTTGTAAAAGTATCAAATCATGTACCATGTAATAATACTCCACTTTCATTATTCTAGTGGGAAGTGAACACCTGGGGGAAAAACTATTATAAATGACAGTTAAGTAATGCATACAGGCAGATTAGAAGTTAAATTAGATAGTTTAGGAAATTAATTATTATTTATATTTCCCCCTGTGGAAAATTTATTTCAAATCCCAAACATCTGACTTATAAACTAACTTTAGGGGAAAAAAAGACTACTTATGAATTAGAAGACACCTGATAACTGATACACACTTCACAAAAGAAGAATCGAGTTTATTTTGCTGATTCACAATTCACAAGTAATCTTGAGGTCAGGTGTCTGATTGCTCATTATTAGCTCTTTTCCAAAGTGTTGATACTTTAATTTTACTTTGAATGGCTCTAAATGATTCTTCCAATGCAAAAAGGTCCCAGTGGCTTTGCAAAGGTAGATAGGTTTACCTGAAAATCAAGACCTGCTCCAGCCACAAGGGACGTTTCTTATTAAGTCGCTAGGAGTCAAGTAACTTTCAGTAACTTAACAAACGTGGGATTTATTTTCAGACTAGTGTTTCCCTAATGTACCCCTATGGATGATCTAAATCAGATTTCCATTTTTAAAAAGTCTTTCATTTTAGTTATCAATTTTAGTCCGGTATCTTGTTCTTAATCTTGTCCTTAAAGACTGTTCTCTTATCACAAAGTTCTCACAGTATCACCAATTCTCAAACAAAGACATACTCAAGACAGTATTCTCAGAAGTGATAAATGACTACAGTTTTTGCGCTTCTGAAACAGGCTTGGAAAATGACCTGTATTTTGCATTATGTGCATCATAAACTTCTAATTGCTCTTTCAGGATATTCTGTAAAAAAAGAATGTCTGACATTCTTTACGAATACTATGGCATTAAACTGAAGCCCTCAGAGATGGTAAGATAGAATATTTAAAATCTGGAGACTACCTTTGGAAATGTTCCCAAGGTTAGCAGTGAAGAATTACTTAGCCGTGAAAGACTAGAAGTTCTTTTCTTTTTGGATTAATGGGGATCTCTAGAACTGTACTTTGTAATATGGTAACCACTGGCCACATATGGCTACCGAGCACTTGAAATACAGCTGGTCCGAACTGAGATGTGCTGTAACAGTAAAACAAACCAGATTTTAAATAATTAATGTGGGAAAAAAGAGAATATCTCATTATTAACTTTTATAATGATTACATGTTAAAATGATAATGTTTTAGGTATACTGGGTTATATAAAATAGTATTAAAAATTAATTTCACCTCTTTATGTTTACTTTTTTAGTGTAGCTACCAGAAAATTTTAAATGACATATGTAGTTCACATTATATTTCTTTTGGACAAAACTGCTTTAGAAAAATGAAGAGAACAAGGATGGCCCCATAGATATTATAGTTTTCATTTTACAAGTCAACAATTTATTAGACAATTTTCTCTGATTTGATGGCACAATCAGAGAGAGAGCCTCTGGTCAGGGCATTTGGAATCAAGAACTTATTTTTCATTGACCATTGTTCTGTTTTAGTTCAATAAATCCACTATCGTATAATATGATAAAAATTCCTTTCGTATTTTATTCATTTAAGTTTGTTAAAGTCAGCAGGAAGAGCATTTTATGATTAATATCTTACAAAATAACTGACATCGCCAATATAGAAATCCAAATTTTTAATCATCAATTTTATACATAATATATTTTTGGCAAAAAATAATTAAACACAAGCAAATTATAAATAACGTTTTCCCATGGGGGGCGGGGGGAATTCTCTTTTATTATATTAAATTTCTTCCTTGAAATAACTCATTTAAGATATAGAAAAATAGATTCAAATTTTTTACTATATTTCTGATTTTTTTTTCCTGAAGGTAAGAGCAAAGTAGACCAAGTAAATTGACAGATGGTATTGATTTTGTACACCATTTATTTCTGGTCTTAAGACCAGTTCTATTGAAATAATTCCTCTTAAGGAGTTTATTTCAACCACTGAATTTCCACTCAGCCTTTAAAACCCAACTCACATGTTACCTCCTCTAAGAAGCCTTGCCTGATCCCACTGGACAGTTATCCACCTTCATATTCTGCTATATCATATGTCTTATACACACTTCTCTTATTAACTTTCCCCCCTCTCTCCCCAACTAGAGCGTGAGCTTCCTGACAACATGGCTGAAGTCAACAGCCTGGGCATCTGAATCCTTAAAAGCTGCTCAGATAAATCTAATGTGCAGCAAACTTTGAGAACCTCTGTTTTTGTGTATCCCAACTGGAAGACTCTAGCTAGACAGCCTGGGTCCCCCTCCAACTCTTTACCAGCTACCAATTAAATAAAAATCTCAGAGTGAAACTGTGCTCAACCATTGCTCAAAATGTAATTTGCAAGATATGCTTGAAAATGTCAGCTTGAGTCTCTCTTATTGTTTAGAGACCAAAAGAAAAAAAATCAGCTAATTTTTAGTGGGAAAAAAAGGCAAGAATTCCAAATATCTGGTCATAAAAGCAGTTTTTTCTTTGACTTTATGTAACAGTTAAATTTTAGTCTACATTGTCATGTGTATTTGGTCCCCAAACCAAGCATGTAATTTAAAAATATAATGATTGCTAATTTATACTTTTTCTTGTGTAGAGTTAAAAACCTTTGTTAAAATGAAAAGAGTAAAACATCTGTCTTATATAAAGAATACTATTATAAAGTATATTAAATGAATGTTATGAAATCTTAAATAATATACTAATATAAACTATGATAAAGCTTGAATAATTAAACAATATTTATATTTTCAATGTTTTATGATATAATAAATTAAATACACTAAATAATTAAAACCACTTCATTATCTTACAGCATGTAAAAATGACTAAATGATTTTTGAATTTCTTGGGCATTTGAGATTACTATGAAAGAGGGTAGAAGTTCAGGAATGGTGAGTAAACACTACATTAGACCAGGGTTTTTCAACCCAGCACTACTGACATTTTGGACTAGATAATTCTTTGTAGTGCAGTGGAGGGCTATCCTGTGCACTGTAGGATATTTAGCAGCATACCTGGCCTTTACCTTCTAGAGTTCAGCTACGACAAGTAAAAGTACCTCCAGACATTGCCAAATGTCTCCTGGAGTCGGGAAAATCGCCTCTCCCTTTAAGAGTCACTGCATTAGACAAACTAGCTCAGCTATACCATCTCTAACCAACTCGGCCTAAACAACCTGGAGACAACGCTTCTGACTTCTAACTTGGAACAATCAAGACTTCTGCATGTCTATTTTACAGGTTTAATTAATATATATATAAGTTATTCTGAGGCGATGCAACATCCTGTAATTCTTTCTGAATCATCAAAATACTGTTTGAATGTTTAATGTGTTTTATAATACAGTATCCTAAAAATTTTGAAAATCGATCATCTATTCAAGTCATATGATAGTTTTGATAGTTTATTAACTAAGCATCTTAATGCAATCTGAAAATCTTCCAATACATTTTCCAAACTAAGAATTTTCATAATGCTCTCATCAGTTATTCTTTGGTGCGACGTGCCGTTTTTCCATGGCATTGTAACTATTTATTTGTGCCTTATCATATAAGTTCCTATAAGGTAGGATTTGGGTTGGGTTTAACTGCCATACTCTCCAGGGCATATCATAGAGCCTTGCACTTAATAGGTGATTGTGTCCTTTAATGGTTTACGTATTGGGGGAGACAAATTATTCAAATACTTGCCTCATTGTTAAAAGCTCATGTAGAATACTTAGACATATGCTCATATAAGTATATTCGATAGGATTTTAAATATTAATGCATTTAATTTCACAAGGGAAAAAAAAAAGCCTGTCTAGTTGACGGGCCTCAAGCTGCTTCCATTTTTCACTCTTGAACAATTCTTTTGGCTCATGGCAAGTACATCTTTAATCCTCTCTGCCTATATGCGTTGGATGAATTAAGTACCATTCTTTGTAAGTGGGGGAAGGATATAGATAGATGTTTTCTCCACTCTTGATCCCATCCTAACAAGTACCACGAAGTAGCAACTTCTCACCTTCTCTGCAGAGGTTGTCTTCAATTAAAAATACACTAGAAAGGACACTGAGCAGTGCTTTCAGCTAATTGGCAGTACATGCCTTCCAAAATTTCAGAGGTACCTCCATTTAATGCCTCCCCTGAATAAAGTAATTGGATAAAATTTACTTTGCAGTTCTTAATATAAAGTTGGGCCCATCATTGGCAAGAACTCTAAAAAAAATGGGGGCAGTATGGATTTAAATTAAGTACAAGAAAAAAAGGTATTTCACTTTCAAAGGACCTATGCTGTACCTTTTTTTTTTCTTTTTGGAAGACTGCAACTCATCTATTTTATAACATAATGGCAATAATATTGCCTCTGAGTTAAGTGTGTAATAATTCACTTTTGGTACTGCAATAATTGAGCAAACAGAAGCTGGTACTAGAGGCATTTCTTTCCTTTATTTATTGTAACATTTTTCCATAATTTAATGAGAAACATTTCAAGAGAAACATTTTTATCCTTCCATGTTAAATTAATTTACAATGCTATAAGCCATAATAAAATGAGAGAAACCATCAGCAAAAAGCAAAAGTTAATAAAGACAGATATTCTCAAAGTTTCAAGGACTGAAAAAAAGCTTAAATCACAAGGGTATTTGCTTTCTTCTTTTTTTTCGGGGGGGGGGGGCTTAGTTCAATTTGTCATAGTTTGTTCTCAATTATTTTGTACTTACTACTAACATAACATAATATTGATGAATTGGAAAAGATGCATTACTGAAAGAAAACATATATAATTAAAATCACCTAAGAAACAACAAAAACTTTACGATGTATGTTAGTAAGCTACTCTAGATTTATAGAAAGGCTCTGATGTAATTTAACTTTTACTAGTATAAACCCACTTGGGAAAAATTTCAAGGAACGATGAATAAGGCATGAGCAAAGTTCATGTAATTGGAATGAAGTTCTCTGTTTAGCATATTATGGACACTCAAATTTGATAGAAGCCACTTCAGTATATCTTAGGAAATTTTTATTCAGATGCTGAAATCTGAGCAAGAATTGAGAAGACCTGGGCTGTGGGATCTTTGTCAAGAGACTCAGACCCTCTGAACCTCAGTTTCTTCATCTTTAATTGATGGGGTGAGACTAGATCAAGGAGAGAGCAGCTTCACCTGGAGTGATGGTGATGGGGAGCTCTTGAGGATTCTGAGGTCACACACGGGTTAAATGGGGACAAGTGCCCTAATATATGTATCAGCTATTTGCCATCCATAGAGTAGATGATAGCAAAGGTCCTGCAAACTTCAAGGTTCTATGACTCATCAAGAACATTTATTTTTTTGCAAACAAGTAAGCACACATCCCTCTATTGAGCATGTGTCCATACATCTAATATCCTAGAGCGGTATGACTCAAAGAGTGCTCCAGAGACCAGCAGCAGAGGCATCACAAGGGACCTACTGAATCAGAATCTCTGGGGTGGGGGAGATACCAAGTAATCGCCAAGCAATTCTTAGGCATGTTAAGGGAAGCACTAATATAGAGCATTGTGGAAAGAACAAAGAAGATGTATAATCTCTAGTCCTTTCCCTAAAGGACCTTTTTTGGGGGGAGAAAATAGATATAAAACAACTTAGAGAAAAAAATGGTTCATAATAAAGTAATATCTATATATCATTCATTCATTCAGCAAATACTGAGATCCTACTGTATGTTAGGCACTGTGCTAGACGCTGGGGATACAATGGTTCTGCCTTTGTGGAGCTTACAGTCTAGTGAAGGTGATAGACAATAACCAAGTAAACAAATATATAAATAAAATACAGTTTATAGAAAATGCTATGAAAGAGATAATCAGGGTGCTGTGAAAAATAACAGGGATGACAATGAGGAGTAGAGAGGGATATTTTCAATTTTATTTAGAATTTGAAAGTTTTAATAATAATATGTGTTAAGATTCAGTTAACTGATAAATCAACAAATACTAACTGCATGTATGCTGTGAACCCAGGTAGGCAACTTGGGGAATATAAGGGTATGAAATGGATGGCTAGTGGGAAGCTGCTGCGTAGCACAGGGAGATCAACTCCATGCTTTGTGACCACCTAGAGGGGTGGAATAGGGAGGGTAGGAGGGAGGCTCAAGAGGGAGGGGATATGGGGATATATGTATACATATAGCTGATTCACTTTGTTATACAGCAGAAACTAAGACAACATTGTAAAGCAATTATACTCCAATAAAGATGTTAAAAAAAAAGAGAGAGAAAAAAAATATGAGGGTATGGCCTGGAGAAGTTTATAATTGGTGGGAAAGATAAGATTTAATCACCAACTATAATCAGCATGGAGCCCACAGTAGTGGTATACTTTACATTGGCCCTTTGTTGAAACTCTCCCCTCTCTGCTTCTTGGTTAACATACTCTTCTGATTTTCTAATTCCTTGCTTTTTAATTCAATTGTGCAAGAAGAATTCAAAAAAGAGAGAAGTCAACCTTGGCTGAAATCAACGCAGAATGTTCTATGGAAGAGGAATTTGAGATGGGCCTTGAAGGAGTAGTAAAATGTACAAAGGTGAAGACAAATAGGAAAGGCATTTTAGGAATACTGATATTATTCGTATTCCTAACGCTTCCATATGACCATTCTATTTCCGACAACTGTTACTGTCATGAACGATGATCTATTAATACCACATAACATATCAGAAGAGTTTTGGTTCAGTCCAATACAGGATACATTGTGTTTATGTCTTCTTTTGTTACACTGACTATTGTTCTTTTGGTTTTAACTTTCTTTTCAATGACTAAGAGGGACTTTAGTAAGTGTGGAGGTAGAACTGTCCAAGAAGAGTCAATATTTACATACTGATAGTCATAGTATAAGCACTATACAAGTGGTTGTTACATATAAGAAATCATTAAAGTGAAAATAGAGATACTAAGGTACTGAAATGTGTATGTATGTCCTTTAATATTAAACTCCTTTGGTACAACTACTCAATAACTGGTTTCAATTGCTTGCTTTGAAGAGCACGGTACTTTACCGAATAGAGATTCCAAACCTACCTAATTAAACAGGAATTGAGACTAATAAAAACATTTAATGATCTTACTTAACAACTACAGAATAAAACTGAAAATAATACAGTGGAATAAGGAAAATGCCTTTGTACTAATGTCATTACATAGTATTGATATTAAGCAAATTGCATCTCAGGAGCAGGTGATCAGAAATTACACTTTACATAGTGTGAATGTAGCTAAGAATTATCTGTAGCTAGTGAACGCTAAGAAAAGAAAACTATTACCACTGGTGGGCAGGGGAAGAAATCCTTTTAAAAATAAGATTTAACTGTCAATAAAGCGTTTAATAATAAAGTTTAACATGAAAGGATTGTAAAAAAGCAGATGTTATTCAAGAGAAAATCACATCTGACTTTTATAGCTACAGTCTTTCACTGACTTTTGTCTCATTTTCATGGAGGCTTTTAACTTTTAACAAAATACAGAATTGAAGAGCTTTTTAAAAGAAGAGATTTTACAGAATGTATAGAAATATTTTCTTGAGTTATAAAACCCTGATCACCAGATACACTTAGGAGATGATTAAGAAGGTTGAGTGATAAACACAGATTCTGCAAATGTTGTAATTATAATTTTCTCTCCCTACTTCTAATTACTAAAAAGTTCCATTTAAGGTCTTAAATTTGCCAGAGTAATCTAAATTTACTACTGAGAGGCATCCTTGAATTCTCCTTAACCTGTTTAGTTACTTGAAATGTCTAATACTTTCTAATCAAGAGAAACCTAGAGTCTCAAAGGCATAATGTTCCCTTCCCAAATTGGTTTAACTTTAGGTTATTTAATTGGGACTCCAGAGCATTAGGAGTTCATTCTATTACCTTGGCATCCTTCATAGCACCTGGCACAGTGTTAAGTACACATTAGATATATAATAAATATTTTTGAAGGACTGAATATTGCTTAAGAAGGAAAAAACAGGAATTATTTAGATAGAAGATACTCAAACTCCTAAGAGAAAGATTTCCTCCTTATTTATAGGGAAGACATGGTTAGAAAGTCAATTGCATAAACTGTGGTTTTGAGAAAATCTATTTTAGTTTTGTTTGATTCAATTCAACGAACTATTATTGAGTATACACTGCTTTGACACTGTGAAATGCTGAAGATATTTTTTAAATAACAGAATCATTCAAGAAGCTTAAAGTTTAATGGTGGGTTGTTTTGTAGGTGATTTGATTCTGATTTTAACTTGTTTAAGGACAACAGTCTCTGTTCAGTGCAGTACTGAAAATACTATGGGCTCATAATAAACAACTTCTGAATGATCTAACTCATTAGTATTTCTCAAGTGGTGTATTTCTTAAGCTCTCACAATTAAACATGGTCATTTTTTCCTGCACTAGAATGTAAGTCCTTGAAATTAGCTCTATTCTGTACCTTACAAACTGGCACAGTAACTAACTAGCAAATGGTGGGTACTACTACTGAGTATTAATAGCAATTGTAGCAGCAGAGTTACACTTCTGAACCAATTCAGGAGAATCAAATATTTAAAAGAAAGAGTATTATTAGGTTGCTAAGCTTGTTAATAAGAGAGATCTCATTATATTTTTCTGGATTTTTGTATCATGCAGGGAAAAAAAAATCACAAAACCAGCTGTGCCAGCTATGTTCTCTTTGTCTCTCCAGACCCATACCCTAAGCCCTTTCTCCACCATCCAAGGGGCTGACTGGTAAGATTATATCAATGGGCTCCTATGCCTTCTGGTCTTCTGGTTGGATTTAACTAATGGAGAGAACTAGTAAGAGATAGGAGGGAAGGAAGAGACTGAGGTCAGGGTATTGATTCTCTTGGTCTCCTTCCCTGGGTGTCAATTTAAGGCTATTTTATCCCTTGAAAGAAGGCCATTGTTTCACCTAAGGCAGTAAGATCTACGTGATCTCTCTTTTTCTGGGTTCTCAGAAAACTCTCTTCCCTCTCTAATCCCTTTAGGCCTAGGAGAGGTGACAGCTAGCCCAGGGATCTTTCGCTATCTTCTGTGATTTCCCTATACCCAGCCCACTCCTGGGTATTCAGTGTTTGTAAATCAACACTCAAATTACCCTAATTTGAAGGTGCCATCTGTTTCCTGTTGGGACCCTGACTGAGACACCAACACAAAGTAGGGCAGCAAATAAGACCAACCATAGAACAGGACAAGGATTCAACACTTCACAGAGTTCTTTTAGTACTTGTGCTAATGGATGAGAAAGTGGTCAGTAAACTCTGTTATACAGAAGTTGGTTGTTATTATTCAGCATGAACTATGGAAATTTCAGATTGTGTCTATACAGGTTTCCCACCACAAAACCAGTTGACATAGTCTAAAGTGACAACAGGATTGATGAGGCTGTGCTGTATCAGTTGTATAATTACACAGTAAATACATTTCTAATGTGTTAACAATATATTACATTGATACATGGGTAATTACACTGGGTTATCAGACTTAGCCAGTGTTTATATGGCGGACCACAGACATGGCCTCAACATTCCATTATCCCCCTGTCCAAGATCACTGGCCACCTGTAGGTTTCCCTGGTCTGGAACTGATTAAGAAGAGTCCAGCTCTGTAAAGGGGCAGGGAGCACAACCTTTTCTGAGTTATCAGAATAAAATTAGCCCTGCCATCACTCACCCTGGTTGGGGCTGAGCTACAGTTACACATCTTTTCCTGTGTCTCTTCAAGCTTAGGAGAGCTTGCAGGCAATTCCCTGTAAGATGGTTTTATCACAACAATCATACTGACACTCAGAGTGTGCTCTAAAAACAAGTAAATACTTTTAGGGCAAAAAATAAAAGGGTGGTATTAAATAAATTTGCCCAAATATTTCTCTTAATGTCATATTTTAGAAGTGACACCTTTACTACAAACATATTTTGGGAAGCATTTAACCACCTCATATGGATAAAATCATGTTAATTTCTTACTATTGGGACTGGCAATGCCTTATAAAAAGAAAAAAGCATCAAAGAAGTGTGGAATGATGCTTCAGGAGATCTTTTTCCTATAAAAATCTTCAAAGTAGCTGTCAATGGGCACAAATGAACTTATTTTAATATACTCCAGTTCCATATATAAAGAAAAGTACTATACTATTTTATTGGCACATGACTGGTGTTGCCTTAGATGAGATTTACACACTAGCTTTTTAAGTTCATCGCTGATTGTTGCACTTTTGGTGGCTTCTTTTAACAACAACGCCTGGCCAAGCAGTTAATACTACTTCATAAAGGAAGACTTCATTCCTTGACCTTCACATTCATGAACCACAATGCAATGTGCTTCCACAATCTCTATCATTTCTAGCTATCACCCTTCCTGGGAAATGCTGACTAGTGCTTTATTTGTTTTTGTTTTGTTGGAGGTCAATTCACTGGCTTCATTTTCCCAGTTTTTTTTTTTTAACATCTTTATTGGAGTATAATTGCTTTACAATGGTGTGTTAGTTTCTGCTTTATAACAAAGTGAATCAGTTATACATATACATATGTTCCCATATCTCTTCCCTCTTGCACTTTTGAAGCTTCTATCATTTCTACTTGTCAAAGGAAGTCTTTTTCATTACAGGCTTGCATTGGTCAAAAAGAACAGTTGTATAATTTTTATTTTCTTAACCAGAGACAAACAGGTTGTAAAAATTACTGTCATGGCCCCTGAATTTTAGGTGTTTCTTTCAAATTTAGGTCGGAAGGCAACATTAATAGTCAGATGGAATGACTGTTACATGGAAGAGCTGCCAAGCAGATAATAAGTTTAGAACTCTTAATTGAAAATTAACACATCCACACTTGTATTCCTAAATTGAAGAAAATGGCTGTTGTGGTTATCACTATAATGAGATGCTGCATATTTCATATGCTGAATCCCAAAGGAGGAGCCATTCATTCCCGTCTGATCGATGTTTCTAGGCTTCAGTATAACTTGAAAGATTAGGGTAGGAAATTCAGGCACAGTCAGAGGGATCCTGCTTTCTTTTCTAGGGGTTGCAATGTCCATAAGTATTACTCAGCCTTCCATTTGTCTAACTTGCTGAGACTGTCTCCAATAGACTACATAACAGATTAAATTATTGGCATCAGTACTTGCACATCCCTAAGAGCAGTATATATCCACACTCCTGCCATGACCTCATGTAGGTGGAGAGTATTTTCCCATCCCTTGACTTTGGGCTTAGTTACGTGACATGCTTTGCCCAAGACAAGGGCAGAAACCTGAAATACATTGGTTATACTTCTGTCACTGCCCTGGGAAGCTACCACCTCTTCAGCCCGAGTCCCAGAATAAGATACAGGGGGCAGAACTAACCTGGACCTGCAGCTTGCAGGCAAGCACAGTCAAGCTAAACCTAACCAAGATCAGCTTAACCCCACTTAAGTGCACACCCATGAGTAAATAAATGGTTTGTTTTGTTGTTCTTAGCCATTGAAATGTTTTGGTTGTTTACTAGGTAGCAAAATTGACTGATACATCCTATAAATTGAGATGTGGTTTATAAGCAATACAACCAGGAAAGTTCTGCTGAATTGACATCCATCAAGTAAAAGAAGAAAAGATCAAATGACTAGAAAGTTATCAAATTCTCATAAGAAAGTTCATATTCACGCCAGGTACCAGGATTAGAGAGCAATAATTGGCTAGAGGCAAGGATTAGAAACAAAAAGCAAAACAGTAGTCAAATTTAACTTCACTAGGTCATATTTCCAGGTTTTCAAGCAGGCTGTTGTAGATGGCAGTATCTGAAAGAAGCCTGATGTGATATGCTAATGACTGTGAATTCTATGGTCTTTGGAATACTTCCAAAATGCTAGGCTCAAGTCTAAAACAAAATTGGATTCTCAAATAAACTTTCTTCTACAGAAAGGGAATAAGTGTTCTTGTCTAGAAGGGAACAAGGAAGTGATAAGGTACCTTTTGGCCTTTCTATTAGTTATGTTTCCAAAGAGTAGTGAAACTCGCTCTTTCCCATTTACAGTTTACAGATTCCTTCTTATGTATGAATATTGCTAATAGGTAGAAGATACATTTCACCTCCAGCCACCACAGCTAATTTGAGAATTTAAGAGAAAAGGTTTTGCAGGTAGACTTCCAATTTCATTTGCCTCTCCAACTGTTTCCTCTGATTCTTACATAGTCTCTGAATTTGAATGACAGCTTCCTAACAGTAATATGGGAAAAGTATAGGAGACCAAGTGAGGGCTCTATGAGATATTTTCTTAACATAAAAATTCTTAAAACACAACTCTTTGTTTTACATTGGAGGCTGATTAGATGGACCTGTTTTATGTTTTGTTTTTGTTTCTTGTGGGAGGTAATGGATATGTATATTATTTTGATTGTAGTGAAAGTTTCAGGGTGTATACATACGTTAAACTTATCAAATTGTACACTTTAAATATTGTGCAGTCTATTGTATGACAATTTTACCTGAATAAAGGTACTAAAAATATTAAGTTCCTTAAAGGAAATCATGCTAAATATGTACAAAGCCTCTACACATGAAAGTCTCATGTGTTGTCTGAAGACATTTAGGTAGATCTAAATAAATGAAGGGATCTACCATAGTCCTAGACTGGACAACTCCCAATATTGCAAAGATGTAGACTGACATGTTTTAAAATAGGTATCTCCAGGGGTTTAATTTTCCCCATCTGATAAGTTGATTCAATAATTTCTAAGATGTCATTTTCAGCCCTGTGAGTCTATGGCTTATGGATACTATAGTTCCAAGTTTCAAGAGAAGGACACATATAATTAAAGTTCAAAAGAAACCAAAAGTCTAGCAGCTACCATCGTATTTATAAGCAAGTCTGGAGTGAAAGAATTCTCCTTGCCTAGGGAGTCATTTCAATAGGATAGAAGATGTATATTCTATACAGTCTTACAACCAAACTGCTCCTCAGCGTATTTTCCCTTTAAGTTCCAAACAGGTATGCAAATTTTAAATATTAAAGATTAAAAAGAAAGTTGTGATGGTTGATTTTTTTTCTCCAAAGTTTAAACATTTGAACAGTTCACCAGTCATAGCTTTAAATAACGGTAAACAATACAATTAAAAAACACAGGGAAAAAGAATGAGTTGAAAAATTGAGGCCCACTGGGCATGATCAAATCTGGTTCCCATCAGCCTCTGGTGGCTGTAGGTGGGGCTAATATGTAGTCATTAATAAAAGTTGCCTTTTAGGGGCTTTCCAAAAGGTTGCTTCTAAGGAAAGGATTTCTGTAAGAAGACTAAAACAGCTTTTTATACTTTCTTAAGTTATTTGGGGTATATAGTGACGCTAAGGTTAGTGAAAATGGTAAAGCAGAATGAATACTTTGTTTATACTATATTCAAGACATTTTGTTCAGAAATGAGTAAAAGTACAAATCTGGGCAGCCAAAAACCAAGGAAGTGGTCAGGATGCCCCCCTCAGCCAAGGGCGGTAGCCCCTTTTGTGTAGGTTTGGAAAAGTTTAAAGCTGACTAGCAGCTTGCAGGCCTAGGGGAGGGTTGGCTGACCAGACTGATTCTTTCGCTGACCATGTTCTACTAGGCCTATGTCCTTCAGTTAACCATGGTTTTCATAAGAAACACTAAAGTTGTTGTATACTCCATCATTCCCATTACTGAGAGATTTTTTTTAGCAAGCTCAAATTACCATCTGAACTTAAATACACAGATTGAATTCAAAGAACACGAAGAAATGTGCTGATAACTTAAGAAAAACTATTGCTAGACTTCTAAAATAAATACTAAAAGACGCCTAATTCACATTTTTTTTGTAGTTTTTATCATATACCTTTTAGTCTATGCATTTTTATTCTTTTTTTTAACATCTTTATTGGAGTATAATTGCTTTACAATGGTGTGTTAGTTTCTGCTTTATAACAAAGTGAATCAGCTATACATATACATATATCCCCATATCCCCTCCCTCTTGCGTCTCCCTCCCACCCTCCCTATCCCACCCCTCTAGGTGGTCACAAAGCACCAAACTGATCTCCCTGTGCTATGCGGTTGCTTCCCACTAGCTATCTATTTTACATTTGGTAGTGTATATATGTCATTGCCATCTCTCACTTCATCCCAGCTTACCCTTCCCCCTCCCCGTGTCCTCAAGTCCATTCTCTACGTCTGCGTCTTTATTCCTGTCCTGCCCCTAGGTTCTTCAGAACCTTTTTTTTTTTTTTAGATTCCATATATATGTGTTAGCATACGGTATTTGTTTTTCTCTTTCTGACTTACTTCACTCTGTATGACAGACTCTAGGTCCAATCACCTCACTACAAATAACTCAATTTCGTTTCTTTTTATGGCTGAGTAATATTCCATTGTATATATGTGCCACATCTTCTTTATCCATTCATCTGTTGATGGACACTTAGGTTGCTTCCATGTCCTGGCTATTGTAAATAGTGCTGCAATAAACATTGGGGTGCGTGTGTCTTTTTGAATTATGGTTTTCTCTGGGTATATGCCCAGTAGTGGGATTGCTGGGTCATATGGTAGTTCTATTTTTAGTTTTTTAAGGAACCTCCATACTGTTCTCCATAGTGGCTGTATCAATTTACATTCCCACCAACAGTGCAAGAGGGTTCCCTTTTCTCCACACCCTCTCCAGCATTTATTGTTTGTAGATTTTTTGATGATGGCCATTCTGACTGGTGTGAGGTGATACCTCGTTGTAGTTTTGATTTGCATTTCTCTAATGATTAGTGATGTTGAGCATTCTTTCATGTGTTTGTTGGCCATCTGTATATCTTCTTTGGAGAAATGTCTATTTAGGTCTTCTGCCCATTTTTGGATTGGGTCACATTTTTTTTTAGTTTTAAAATTCCTATCTTAATTGATCTTTACAAAAAAATACTTTTTCTAGATAAAAGAGAAAGTACAATAAATTCAATTTTTAAGTTTTTGGACATGGATGGATGATGTTTTGTGAGGTTAAAAAAACAGAATTGTTTGCTAGGCTGTACCAATAGCCTAGTACATTAAAATATCTGTATTTCTTCCTTTAAATAAATCATTTAAAAATTTATCTGAATTGAATGTATCATGAGACTTTAAAGTGAGCAAGAAATATGGTAATACCAGGCACAGGTAATTTAGGCACCTGAATATTATTTAGAAAATATTCATATATTATTCTTAGTTAAAACCACCATAGTTAAGAAACAAATCCTTGAAAACAGATTAGATACTTTACTAGTTGAAAGGAGTAGCAAAGAAAGGATGTTGGAGATTTGGTTCTATGAAGAAGAAATTTTAGGAAACAAAGTTTTAAACCCTATGCATTAAACAAAACAAAAATGTTTGTTCCTTAAACCTACTTTTGGTTTAAGGAACATAAAAAATTTTAAATGAAGAACACTGAAATAAAAGTAATAATTTTGTAAATGTTATAGGTTGATAAGTTGATCTTACCAATTAAGTTTCTGTCATAGTTTTGGTTAAAAATCAGAAAGAAACATAACATACAATGTACATTGATTATTACTGAGTTTAAGAGGACTTCTACTGTTATAACACTATATGTAATGTCATAACACAGTTGCTTTAGCTATAAAAATAAAATAATATGTATACATTATCTGAGATTAAAAGACCAATGATAAATATATTCCTCTTTATAGGATCACTGAACTAAATCTATAGCTTTCATGCATTTATGCTAAATTTTCTACAGAATGATCCAAGAATTTAGCTTTTTATTTTCCTACCAGACAATAAGTATATAGTGATTGGAAGTATTCTGAAACTTTTCTTTGAAACTAAACTGTATTTTGACTTATTTGTATCAACTGTTTGTTTGAAAGTTGCTCTTAAGGTGGGAAAATGCTTTCTTCCGTTTTAAACCACGATCTCCTAGGACTGTAGTTTTTCTTTTTCATGGGGACAAAAATATTTTGAAGACCTCTGGTATAGAAATCTCTGGAAGAGAGCATTCACAAATGAATTCTGATCAACAGATTGCATACATTTCCCAATCAGCTGTGCAGACCGAGCATTTTCACAGCTCCAGTCACTTTATAAAGATGATACAGAATTAATCAGTCCCACTGCCACTTTTATTATTTATATATTCACAGTATTGACAGATTTCATTTTCGTCCCACTCTCGACTCCTCTTCTACAGGAATAACACTCACGACACATGGAACAGGGAGCAGCAAGACACATCCCCTGACCTTCCTTCTTTAGGGCATTACTCGGCTAATCCTGAGAACTTACAAGTAATAATGTGGGATATACAGATCTACATCAAACTTCCTTTCATTTCCTCAAGTGCTTTCTCTAGAATACGAAGTGCACTTATTCTTTAGACCACAATATAGGTAGGTGAAAAATATAGTAATAACTATGACTGGAGTAATACAGAAGTAGTTATGGCTGCAGCTGTTGTAAATACCGGAATAGAATTCCCCTTGGAACAATGACATCAGGAAGCCTTGCAGAGGACCAATCTCCCAGAATTTTGAGCAATCACACTGGTTGAGACACTACAGAATGTACTGTATCTTCTCCTGGGATTACTAAAAATTACAACTGCACCTAAATCACCTAGCAACAGTTTATGCCACTAATTCATTTTAGAGATATATTAACAGTAATCTTTTCAAATGTGTCTTTGAATTGATTAGACAATCTCTCTTGGAAGTTTCAAATGTAATTCAGCCAAAATGACAGGGAAATTAATGTTATTCTCTTGTGTCATTTCCCGAAATACAGAAAGGTAAAGAAATACCAATTTTAAAAACAGATATGTCTAATAATAAATGAAGTCTGAATATATAAAAAGATTGTTGTCAAGAAAAATCCATTGCCTGGTTGTCTTCAGCTGACATCTATTTTTATATAGACAGCATGACTTAGATTCAGGAACTAAACATGAAGAAATACTGAATAATCCAATTATTCAAAACATGCAAAAAGTATTATTTCAACTATCTCTTTTCATAATAGTCCTGTTTTGAATACCATAGCTTTAAAACATTCAATTAAATAGATTAATGATTATAATAAGGATGGTAACATACTAAATCCATGTCAATTTTAGAAGTATTTCTAATATTATATAACAAATTGGAAAGAAATTTCACATATAATTAACTCTGTGAAGACACACCACAAGGGTAATTAACACAGCCACGATTCCATATCACCACAAGGGTTAAACCAGATGGTAATGTTCATTATTTTTATCTCTCTCACAAAACCAAATATCACTTACTTTCTCCTGGGAATGTGTGATGTATTAAAATGAAACATTATTATGCAATACTTTGATGTAAGGAGATTTTAAGAATCCATAATACAGAAATGTGTGTATCCCCCTCAAGATTGGCGGTGTTTCCAACCATGACAAATGTTACTTACAAATAAGTTAACAGACATAAACAATGTATTTATGATCTATAAGTTTAATATAATGACATCACCAGACAAGGGAAGATCTAATTATTAAAAAAATGTATGTTTATCAGCGAACCATTAAAATTAAATTATAGCCTTTATATTTTTACCACAAAATGGCTGATACTAATTTTCAGTAGGTAGTCAGGAAAAACAAAAGCTTATTTGCTGTCTAAAGTAATGTAGAATAATGCATTATGGCTTCAGACAACAATCATTTATTCTCCCGGATGTGCATGGCTAGCACAGCCCTACTGTACACATCTGTCATCCTCTTTCTGAAACCACCAGCCTAGATGGAACACGTTCTGCTTGCACACGGGGCAGAGGCAGAAACAGGAAAATGCAAGCCCTCTTAAGGCCTAAGCTTCAAAGCAGCACACTGTCACGTCTGCTCACTTGTTTGCTAAAGCAAATCACAGGGCTAAGCCCTTAAGGCCAGGGGTTGGGAGATACGCTCCATTCATAAGGAGGTGATGTCAAGGCTGTGGTTGCAGAAAGGGAGGAAGAACTAGAGTTAATCATTGAATCTGCTACAACTGTACAACAGTTTCTTTAAAGCAGACACCATACTGCAGAACCTGAAATTATGTGTACTTACTTATATCTCTTACTTCTTCCGGGTGTAATTTTTGCCACATGTTTGTCTGTGCTTGATGACTGCTCTGTACTATTATTAATGTCTACTAGATTTAATAAATAAATAACCCTACTCTCTTTTTTTTCAGTTTCTTCTATAAAGAATTCAAACATATATTTTATTTGGAGCAATCTTTTAGGAGTGTCCTGTGAGTTAGACAGATTGATGCAATTTCTACGACAGAGAGTGGAACATGCTGTTTGAAGAGAATATATTATATAGGAATAACAATACAACACTGCCCTTGAGTTTAGATAAATTTTCTTTTTCCAATACCATATAAAAGAAAATATCTCACATCACGAGAATTAGTCACTTTCTGTGAGAAGCCCTGCAGCAAAGGGACTTCTCAATCAGTTACACAATGTAGGCAAATTACTCTCTCATCGTGTGTGTGTGTGTGTGTGTGTGTGTATTATGTCTCTCCCTTAGAATTCCAACTTTTTTTTTCATCTTATCTTCCGAATTCTTGTTTTTCTGGTGGCGTTCCATTTTCGTAAACAGAAAAGTAAAAGAAGAACGTGTTTGAAAACTTGCTCAGAGAATGTATTTCAATTTGGCTCCTCTATTAGAGGACTAATTTGCTTTCTATGTGCAATTCTGGTGTGATCATTGTTGCATATATTATTGGATTTCAATTCCTATGCCTCTCTCACCTAAACTCATGTTGAGATCCTCACATGGCAGGTAAATTGTCTAAGTTTTACTGAGTCTAAATTCTGACACAATTTGTCTCAGGCTTCTTGGTAAAGCATCAGGAGAACCTTCCACCATATTTCTTTTTCCTTTGTGTTACTAGGCCCGAGTAAGCCTCTTTCTCTGTCGCCTTGACAGACTTCACAGAATAGAAAAGCATGTTGTGGTTTGTATTTTTCTCTTGCTTCTTCCCTCTCTCTCTCTTTCCCTCTGTTAAATCAGCTAATTATTTTCTATTTTAATCACATTCATAACACAAAATATTTTATATTCAAAGAAATACAGAGATTCAAGGAACAAAGTTCAAATAAGTAAAACAACAAAAACCTGTTCAGAATAAAATCTTCTTTGCTTGAATTAACCAAGGATGACACTTTCTATTTTTTGAGTGCCTATACAAAAGGAAAATAAACACAAAGTTATAGGTGCAAAACTGTTTATTCAAGATAAATGTGATTAGGACCTCACTGATTGGTTGGTAAGATATTGCTGAAGGGGTTATGCCTTTCTAAGGATATTTAGATAATCCACTCAAGTGGATATGTGATAATTAACTGACTATTCTCCTTCACTTTTAATCTTACATTCAGTACCAGACAGAATCTATTTCAGTACTGTAAACACACACACACACACACATACACATACACACACCCAAAGCAAAGCAAAGCAAAATAAAAACTTTTTTCCCTTTCTTAACTTTACTTTTGAGACATTGATTATAACCTAGATCTTGTTTAACAAAATGCCTTTCTATGGAAGAGAGAAAATTCCCTAGATCAAGGCTGAGACATAATTATGAAAAATTCAGCCAATAATACAACTGGTTTAAGGTATACAAATCAACCTGAGAAAAGAAACTTTCCTTCTGATACTGTAATTTGGTCATGTTAGGCTAAGTTATAACTTAATGTCATGAGCCATTAAATCATAACATTAAATTAATGATCATGGCTCAGATGGAGGCATGGGCAGTTTTACATAATATGCAAAGGGAAAAAGAAAGAAAATGGTAAGGTAAATCTTCCTCAGTACCATATGGCTTATTTTTTAAACCCATGCCTCTTCAAAACAGTGGGAGGAATAAACAATACCATTCCTGATTGGCTAGGCAAATGAAAAATTCTCCAACACAAGCAGAAAGTCTAATATTTTCTTCATTTCTTTTTCTCGCATAAGCACTGAGAATCTGCCTTACAGAATCAAAATCTGTCAAATTTCAAGAGCTGAAATGGCCTTAAGCAAACATCTGGCCCAGTGATTTTCAAATTTGAATGGGCACAAGAAGCACCTGGGGGCTCTTTAAATATGCAGATTCCCTGGCCCATCCCTAGAGAGTCCGCTTCTGACAGTGCATTTTTAATAAACTCTCCAAGTAAAGATAGTGTAGATTGTATGTGAACTTGCAGAAACATTTCTTTTGTCTAGCTCCATCATCTTCCAGAAGATAAACCTGGGATTCACAATGCCATTGATTTCCCCAAGATCACCCAAGTCAGTGGTCACGCAAATATCTTGGCTATAAAATAAGATACTCTGCACTCTCTGATACCGTACTACTTCCACAAAGAGTCCCTCAAAAAGTCTGTTAGCTCATATTTTTCTTTTTATTGTGACAAAATATTCACAACATAAAATTTACTATTTTAACTATTGTAAAATGTACAGTTCAGTGTCATTAAGTACATTCACATCGTTGTGCAGCCATCACCGCCATGTATCTCTAGAAATTTTTCATCTTCTCAAGCCAAAACTCAGGTACCCATTAAACAAGAAGTCCCCTATCCCTTCCCTTCACCCCCAGCCCCTGGTAACCACTATTTGACTTTCTGTCTCTACGAATTTGACTATTTTAGGTATGTCATATAAGTGGAATTATACATATATATATATATATATATATATATATATATATCCTTTTGTGTCTGGCTTATTTCTCTTAGTATAAGGTCTTCAAGATTCATCCAGGGGCTTCCCTGGTGGTGCAGTGGTTGAGAATCTGCCTGCCAATGTAGGGGACACGGGTTCGAGCCCTGGTCTGGGAAGATCCCACATGCCACGGAGCAACCAGGCCCGTGCGCCACAACTACTGAGCGTGCGCGTCTGGAGCCTGTGCTCCGCAACAAGAGAGGCCACGATAGTGAGAGGCCCGCGCACCGCGATGAAGAGTGGCCCCCGCTTGCCGCAACTAGAGAAAGCCCTCGCACAGAAACGAAGACCCAACATAGCAACCAATCAATCAATCAATAAAAAAAAAATAAATAAATCTTAAAAGCAGAAACCTACCACTTAAAAAAAAAAAAAAAAGATTCATCCAGATAGCTCATGTTTTGATTTGCTGAATCCTTTTAATTGCTTGCTCAAGATAATGTTCTGGTCCTTTAAGAAATGAGGTTCTTTCATTTGTCCAACTTTAATGATGGCTGCTAAATGAGAGAAAGAATTCAGAAAGGACAGTCCTGGGTGATTGAAATAGATAGAGCCTGGAGGCAGGCACAGAAATGTGAAATGCATTTTCTGCATAGTTGACAGTCACTTGAAAAGACACAAACGAAAAACATGAGAGAGAGAGAGAGACAGACAGACAGACACACTAAGAAAAGGACAGGAGAGATGGATTAAACTGAGAAAAATTAAGACATCCTTGAGGCTACCTTGTGCCCAGATTAGTGAATAGAGCCATGCAAATGAGGTTATTAACAGGTATATTCTAGAAATGAATTGGTACACACTGGTATAGATGAGACCTTGGGGCAAATAGAGAAAGAAAAGCAAATAGGTCAGTAAAATGTAAGCATCTATATTGCTATTTGAGAGATACTTTTTGCACTTAAGATTTATTTTCATTGTATATACTTACTGCCATGAGTATTTTACAGCTTTTAAGTAAGAAAGGAAGTTATTTGATCTATGTTCTGTTGTAGAAAAAAAGCCTAAATTTAAAATAATCAATATAGTGGTATATCCAATTTTTCACTTGGGGGCAAGGCCAGATAATGCTTCTGAGAAAAGGTATTTTGACCAAGACCTGAAGCCCGAGTAGGAGTTAGTCAGGGAGACAAGAAGAGAAAGGGTATTTGGGGCAAAGAGGACCTCTTCTCTTGACCTGGATAAGGCATACTTGCTGTTTAATATTCAGCTCAGTGTCTTGGACAAGAAGCTTTCTGTGTCAGTGTTATAACATAGCCCCCCCAAATTTTTTCACATTCTTCCATGGAAGGATGGAGTTTATGTCCTATCCCCTTGAATCTGGGCTCTGTGACTGCTGGCCCAATAGAATATGGCAGAAGCGAACCTATGCTGGTTTCTCCCCCAGGCCTTAAGGAGCGGGCGCCTCAACATCTTGTCCCTTGGTATGGTTGCTCTTGGGACCCAGCGATTACACTATGAAAAAGCCCAAACTGCGCTATGGAGAGGACTACACGAAGAAGAACTGACTGCCAGCAGCTATTTGCCAGACATGTGAGTGAGCTCACTTGGAAGGGGATCTTCCAGCAGCCAGTCTACTTGCTCCAGGTGATATCACCAGGAGCCGAGACAAACAGTTCCCAGTGAACCGTGCCTGAATTGTAGATTCATGTGCAAAACAAGTGACTACTATCATTTTAAGGTGTTAAGTTTGGGTTGGTTTGTTATGTAGCCAAAGTTTACCAGGACACCTCCCCTGATCCTCCCCGTAAGGTATGCAGGAGGTGCCTCCTCTTCTGGGAGACCAAAGGACTCTGTATTCACCTGAATTATATCCCTTACCTCCTTGACTAGATCTCCCTGTCTTCCTTCTCCCCAAGTCCCACCACTATCAATTCCTCTTTGGGGCCAAGTAAGGCTCTTATCAGCCTTTGGATCCTCAAACCTCTTCATTGTTCTGTGGCTGTCCTTAAAAGTCACATTTAGAAATCCACTCAAAAATACGTTTCTACTATGTGTATACATTGCATAAATTAAAAAAATTCTTTTAGGCTATTGATGGGAAATGAATCTAGAGTTGTCTAATCAATCCAAGGGTTGCATCCCGACAGTGGCAATGGTTTTCTACTCCAAAACAGAACATGTTAACACTTGTTCATAGCAGGTAAAAATGCTATCTACACTCATTTCAGTTTTTAAAACTGCAATGTACAACAGTTTTCCAACCATTTGTGAAACTACTGTAAAAACTAAAAATAGAATTTATGGAATAAATCATTGGGAAGAATGCCTGGTCAAGCAGTTCATAAATATCCAGGTCTCATTCTATTTGGGGCCACAGCCTTGAATTGAATCCAATATTGAATTGTTGAATTGAGAGCAAAGGATTGAGGTGAAATGTGGTTGGCTCCTGAGAGCAAATGAAATGCTGCTTTCTGCAGAGAGTAACTTTTTCTATAACTCCCAAGGAATAATATATTGTAAAAGGTGTTGGAGATGAATAGAAATTAGAGAGAAGGATTGAAATCTTCAGAGAATTTAAGATTACATTTATACTACTAATAATATTGAATGGTCAACTTGCTAATAGACCTCTCAAGGATAACAACGGATGCAAGAAAAAACAAAAGTAACTTGTTGCTTTCTCACTACTAGGTTACAGACATTCTTCCATCCAGACTAATATGATCTCCAGTAGGGAATGATTTATTTCTCCCACATTCATGAAACTCTCTTTTATAACCAGGTGTAATGGCTTCTTTTACCTCTACGGGGAATGGCTGATTTATGCATAGACCTTTGTTCAATAACCTTTCTTTAAAGACTGATGTTGTTAAAAATGAAAAAAAATGTGAACTTTTTGACATTTTATTTTAATATAATTTAGGAAACCATTTAAACTGCAAATGGATCTCATGTGGAATGAAAAATCACATGCTGATAACCTAAATTATTTTGAATACTACTAATCTTTGATTAATACCTGAAAGGTTTTCTTATCAGAATTATGAATGGTACGAGAGACACTTATGAAGTTCATTTTAAAAATAATCTGTAAATACAAGACTGGAGATTCTTTTATTTGATCCCTCCAATCCACAATTTCAGAATTTTCCAACAGGAAGGGGGGCATTGCTATCCATCATATAAAGGAATATCTTATTTATTTATTTATTTATTGCCTAGAAAGTCTGCCCTCAAAGACCCCTAACCCTCAAAAAAAACCTTTGAGGTTGGAGGAACGGAGGAAGCGAAAGTGATGTGAAATTCTTTGACTTTTTCTGTCATCAAACTTTTCCTGACCTTTTCTATTCTTGTTTGGAGAAGAAGGCCTGAAATTATATAGATCTTGTCCAGGTTCTGATGGAGATCAAAGGAAGTGAGTGAATAGTCTCATACTTCTGGTTATCTTCACTGCTACTGCCTCACAGCATAAATGTAAAACAATTTTATTAATTTTATTAACATATCTGTAAGCCATTGATGTGACTTCCAATGTTGGTCAGACCGTTTGAGAAAAATAAACTACTGTTACTGAAGTGTGTTTCAGGGAATCTCAATGCCTGGTGTCTGGTTGAAAGAGAAGGGTGGCAAGTCAACTGATTTCCCCCAAGGAGGTCATTATGAAAGGCAAAATACCTCTTTTTCATTTTCAGTGTAGTACGTTTATTCTCAAGAATGGGAGTATTAAGGTTTGTTTGTATCTGAAGACTTTGAAGAGCTTTTCAAACATGAGTCAATATTGACGTTTAAGAACTAAAATCTACTGAAGATTTTTAATCTTTTCTTGGTTAGAAAAGACAAAGCTTTAAAAAAAATCAGTTTCAACACTCATGGTAGCCAATATTTCTGGCACGGTTTTATTAATTCATCCATTCCTTATTAAATAGTTTCTCACTCAACCCATATGAGGATTGTGCCCTTAAGCAGTCTATAGTGAAAGAAACAATACAAAAATTTACTTATAAAATTTATATGTTATACACCTGATGACAGTAATAACAATACTAGCTATGTTTACTGGTTGCTTACTATGTATCAAATACCGTTTTATGCACTTCACATATATCAATTCACATCACACTCACAACAGCCTGATGAGGTAGATGTTATCATTTCCCCTGATTTATAGCTCCCTAAACTGAGGGCAATTGAGAAATGTGTCCATGGTCAGTAAGTATCAGAACCATGAGTTAAACCCAGGCTGTCAGGCTTCAAAGCCCGCACTGTTAAATGCTATCCTCTCCAGCCCCTCTCAAACAATACAGAAAGCATTAAGTGTTATTTAAAGGGCAAAGAAATGCCTCTGGGAATTGAGAGGGAGACGAGATGTCTTCTAGCTTGAGGGCTCAGGGAAAAAGGGAGGATTTGAATATGGCTTTCCTTGAAAATTAGGTTGCATCTGGGTAAACTGAGATGAGGAAAAGCATTCCCAAGAAAAGAAATAGGACATCAAAGACACAAAAGTAAACTGGCTAGCTGTGCGTTTTAGTAGGAGTTAAGGGTGCATGGAGAGGAAAAATAAGAAATAAGATTGGAAATTGAGTTTGAGGGCCAATCCTGGAGGGCCAGGTGAAGGAGTCTGAAGAATATCCTGAAGGCTTTGAGAAGTCATAAAAGGTGTGTGAACAGAGGAGTCGTATATGTTTTCATTCACTTGATGAATATTTATTGGCACCTATCATGTGCTGGGCACTGTCTTGAGCCATGGGCATATACAAGAGAATAAAGTAGATGAAATCCCTGCTCCCATGGAATTTATAACATAGTTACAATCTTAGCTATGCTTTACGAAGCTTAATTGAGATGGCAATCTGCGGGTTGGATTGGAGCAATGCAGTGGGCAGGAAGGAGTAGAGGAAGGTAGAGGTAAATAACAGCATGGATTAGAGTGGTGGTAAGTGGAGTGGAGAGAAAGGAATGGGTGCAAAAGATTAGGGACGTAAAATCGATAGACCTTAAAAATGAACTAGAAAGTAAGGCAAGTGAGAAGGTGATGCAGAAATGACTATTTGGTTTGAAATTTCTCTGACTGAAAAGATGGTGGTGTGATGAATGGCAGGACAGGAGATAGACTTGGTATTAAAGATATGGCCTATTTGGGTCGTATTGAGTTTACGATGTTCGTGAGACTTTGAGTAAGAAATGTCCCATACATGGTAAGAAATGTGGGATTGATACTGGAAAGAGATAAAAATCTTCAAATCACTGGATTAAAGGAGATGAACAAAAGGCTGTTTCTAGTCTAATGCCTAGCACATAACCGACACTTAGTAACTGCTGGTTGACTACTGAATAAAGAGAATGAGATTAATGAAGACAGAAAAGAGAGCCCAGAATAGGTCATCAGGTAAAGAAAGAAGAATGAGTAGTAACAGAGGTAGGAGAAAACTAGTAGAATATAGCAAGTCGAGAGATGAGAAATTTTCCAGAAGACTGCGGTGGACTACAATAACAAATTATGCATAGATTTCTAGGGCAACAGGACTTGATAAAAGCATCTGCATTTGGAAGTTATGGTGGTTTCATACATAAGTGTTTCAGTTAAGAGGCAAATGTGGAAACAAGACTGAAAAATGTAAAGGAAAGAAGGATGTTTAGGAAGTAGGAATATTTTCAGTAATCAACAAATTCCTATGAAGTGAATGATGTGAAACTTGCTTTTGGTTATCTTGGGTCTTTGCCTGGAATGCTGAATCAGTTTAGAGTAATGGGTAGGATAGCAGGATTAGTTGAAGGTCAGAAGGTCAAACTTAGGTTCAAATACTGACTCCTCTCTGTATAGTTGTGTGACCTTAAGAGAAGTTACCTAAACTTTCAAAGCTTCAGATTTTTCATCTGTAAAAGGGGTAAGATCATGCCAAAAAAAAAAAAGGCGGGGGATTGTTACATCATGCAAGCAAAGCTCTTAGCACACTGCCCAGCACATAGTAATATTTTTTTTAATGTGAGATAGTATTATTATCTAGCCTAATAATTGGATAAATAAATAACTGAATTAAATGGTGATATTAATCCCAGAAAACTAAATATTTCTTTAATAGGCTTTTATTCTGAATTATTTCCCTCCTAATCTGGTATGATAAAACTCAACTTGATTTTCAAAGAAGTATTGATAGTAATAGCTAAATTACTGAAACTCTCTAATTGTACCCTCCTCTACTGAATATGGAAATAATAGTACCAACACCAGAGGTTTTCAGTGAGAATCAAATTAGAGAATTAAAGTAAAAATGCTTTGTCAATTATAAACAAGGAACAATTTAGTTATCATTATTCTCATTAATTAATATAACTTTAATCTATTGATTTTGAAGAGTATGATATTAAGTTTATATCTTTAGTTTGACTTTTGTCTAATGGTAATTCATAACATTAATAAGGCTCTTTCACTTGAAGAAAGCTTTTTCAAAGTGCTTTAAATATTTATTACCTTATAAGAGCCTCACAAAAGTTCTGTGGGGAATAAAAGACAATCGTTATTAGGGGCTATCAAAATTGACTTTCCAGTATGCATAGTGTCTTCTTACCTATGTGAGCCTTTCTTTTAGTTTGTATATATAAAATTATAGAATCCAATGACTGAATTACAAAGTTATTCAACTTAGTGCTTCCCTTGTATCATTCCAGATAATAACTAACTTTAGTGGCAATATCCAAAAGAGTAGGTCCTAAAGTTTCGATACACTGAATTAACATGTTTATATATGAAAGAGACCATGGTAAGATGGCTTAGAGTGTTATAACCCTTATAATCAAGTGATTAAACTCATTGTATTATATTGAAGTTATTGTTTTCCACCACTGGATAAAAATAAATGGATTCTTGTTTTCTATATTTAGTCTTCCCTGCTATAGGAGATAAAACACCAGTCTTGAACATTTGTCCTCATTGACTTTATTTCTACACTTTTAATTATTTTCACTGTTTCTTTTTTGGATTTTCTCTGTGATCTACAGGGATTTCAGGGTCCAAACTTGGAACATAATAAACTACTGAATATAGTAAGATGATAAGCATGTGGCTCTTGAATCTATTCCTGAGTACTACAACCCATAGCATTGTGACTGTGTATGAACTTTTTACTGTAGAATAAAAGGTAAATAAAAATTTTCCATGTTTATATAAGAGAAGAAATTAATTCCCCTTATTGGAAAGAGTTTTTCAAGATCTTGGATAGATTACCTAAATACTTTTACTTTCTCCACAGTACGAATTTTACACCAAAGCTTTGCTAGTTCTGTGCCTTTTTTCATGGTTAAAACATTTAAGAGAGTCTCTAAAGCTATGTCCTTTTGAATAGCAGAAGATGGCATCATTAAGACCAATCCTATGCTACAGTAAGTAATAATTTAGTGACTTTTAGATATATTTCTGAATGGAGAAATTCAAGTAACAATGACATTGATTTCTGTGTAATATTATGTATTTCTATGGAGTCCATGTCGATGTCCTTCAGTTTTACATCTTTGACCTAGATCTTTCTCCAAATGTTAGATCCACATTCACAACTGCTTCAAGGGAGGTGATCTTTTCACCTCTATTATTCATAGACACCTCAAAACCAGCCACATTCTTTTTTTTTTTTTTTTGGTTATCCATTTTATTTTTTTACTTCATTGATTTTTTTAACATCTTTTTTTTTAACATCTTTATTGGAGTATAATTGCTTTACATTGTTGTGTTAGTTTCTGCTGTATAACAAAGTGAATCAGCTATACTAATTTTTAATTTTTATTTTATGTTGGAGTGTAGTTAATTAACAATGTTGTGATAGTTTCAGGTGTACAGCAAAGTGATTTGGTTATACATGTTCATGTGTCTATTATTCTTTTTCAAATTATTTTCCCATTTAGGTTGTTATATAATATTGATCAGAGTTCCCTGTGCTATATAGTAGGTCCTTGTTGGTTATCCATTTTAAATATAGCAGTGTGGGGCTTCCCTGATGGCGCAGTGGTTGAGAATCTGCCTGCCAGTGCAGGGGACACGGGTTCGAGCCCTGGTCTGGGAAGATCCCACATGCCGCGGAGCAACTGCGCCCGTGAGCCACAATTACTGAGCCTGCGCGTCTGGAGCCTGTGCTCCGCAGCAGGAGAGGCCGCCATAGTGAGAGGCCCGCGCACCGCGATGAGGAGTGGCCCCCGCTTGCCGCAACTGGAGAAAGCCCTCGCACAGAAGCGAAGACCCAGCACAGCCATAAATAAATAAATAAATAAATAAATTTAAAAAAGAAACCACTTTCTAAAAAAAAAAAAAAAAAAAAATATAGCAGTGTGTACATGTCAATTCCAAACTCCCTAACTATCCCTTACCTCCACTCTTCCCCCCAGTAACCATAAGTTCATTCTCTAAGTTGGTGAGTCTGTTTCTGTTTTGTAAATAAGTTCATCTGTATCATTTCATTTTAGATTCTGCATATAAGCGATAATATACGATATTTCTCTTTCTCTGACTTACTTCACTCAGTATGACAGTCTCTAAGTCCATCCATGTTGCTGCAAATGGCATTATTTCATTCTTTTTAATGGCTGAGCAATATTCCATTGAAGAATAAAAACCATATGATCATCTCAGTAGATGCAGAAAAAGCTTCTGACAAAACTCAGCACCATTTATGATAAAAACTCTCCAGAAAGTGGGCATGGAGGGAACATACCTCAATATAATAAAGGCCATATACGATGAACCTACAGTTAACATCATACTCAATGGAGAAAAGCTGAAAGCATTTCCTTTAAGATCAGGAACAAGACAAGGATGTCCACTCTTGCCACTTTTATTCAACATAGTTTTGGAAGTCCTAGCCACGGCAATCAGAGAAGAAAAAGGAATAACGGGAATCCAAATTGAAAAAGAAGAAGTTAAACTGTCACTGTTTGCAGATGACATGATACTATACATAGAAAATCCTAAAGCTGCTACCAGAAAACTACTAGAGCTCATCAATGAATCTGGTAAAGCTGCAGGTTACAAAATTAATAAACAGAAACCTGTTGCATTTTCTATACACTAACAACGAAAGATCAGAAAGAGAAATTAAGGAAACAATCCCATTTACCACTGCATCAAAAAGAATAAAATACCTAGGAATAAACCTATCTAAGGAGACAGAAGACCTGTACTCTGAAAACTCTAAGATGCTGATGAAAGAAATCGAAGATGACACAGACGGAAAGACATACCATTTTCTTGGATTGCAAAAATCAATATTGTCAAAATGACTAAACTACCCAAAGCAATCTACAGATTGAATGCAATCCCTATCAAATTACCAATGGCATTTTTCACAGAACTAAAACAAAAAAATCTTAAAATTTGTATGGAGACACAAAAGACCCTGGATAGCCAAAGCAATCTTGAGAAAGAAAAACCAGCCGCATTCTTGACTTCTCTTCCCATAACTATTTTTCCTCTTTAATTCTGCAACTCTGTAAGGCACCCAGTCATGCCAAATGGTAAGCAGTCAGTGACTCCTCACTGTACCTCACATTCCCCCCTCACCTCTTCCTCCCATAATCTACATCACAGTGTTAGTTTTTCCCTCCAAATAGCTCACACATCTGTTTCCTTTGTTCAACCTCAACACCTTAATGATCATTTCTTGCTTGGAATATTACAGAAATAACTTTCTAACTTTTGTTCCTGGACAGGTCTCATATCCTTCCAATTCATTCTCCTCACAGCTACCAGAGTGATCTTTCAAAAACATAAGTTAGGTTATTCCATTTCCTTGCTTAAAAACATGCTGTGACTTCCCACAGACTACAGATAAAGTCCAAACTCTTAAAGATAGGCGGACAGAGGGAGGGAAAGACAGCTAACACATACCGAGCACTTTGAGTGCAACACTCTGCCCCTCTGGTGGGCATTCTACATGTATTCTATCATTTATTCCTCACAAAACCCTGTGAAGTATTATTTTCATTGTACAGAAGAATATAACTGAGACTTAGAGGTTAGGCAACAAGTGGTAAAATAAGTGGTCTTTCTGCTTACAAGGCTCATACTCTATCTGCTATACCATGCTGCCTTTCTACATAATTTAGCCCCAGGTGATCTTTCCAAACTCATTTCTTATAATAATCATACCCCACCCATAGAGAAGTACCTTTCGATTCCCAAACTACCCAACTGTCCAGGACTTTCAACATGCTGTTTCCTTCCCTTTTTAACGCTGTGTATCTAGCCAACTCCTAACACATTCTTCTAACTTTCTCTGAACAGAGGTTCTCAACCTTGGCTGGACATGAGAAGCATGGACAGGACATGCTGTGATCAATCCAGTTTGAATCTCTGGGGGTAGAACCCAGAGATCAGCATTTAAAAAATCTCCTCCAATGTATAAGCAAGACTGAAATACAGCGTTCTAGGTGAGTTTCCTGGCCTCTCTGGCAAGCTTACCTTAATCATCTTCTGTTTTTACTAGATCCCGTCTAGCCCTCTACTGTAACACTCATCACACTACTATGCAATATTGTCTTAGAATAACTATCTTCACCTCTGGAATATAAGCATCCCAAGGGCAGAAATCATACTCTAAGGCAGAGGCTTTTGAATATATGCTACACACTGATCCAGTATGTACACACACACACACACACACACACACACACACACATATATACAAATAGTTGAAACCAAAGCTTCAGAAAATAATACCGACTCTTATTTAAGAGTGATGGACTCTTGTTATTTTCTATTCTATTAATTTTATTCCTTTCTGTTTAAAAAAATGTGGATTGATACTCATTAAATTGATTACATAACCTAGTACTTTGAACTACGTTTGAAAAACATCTCTCTAATCATGTTCGTAATGCTAGTCCTAACACCACACTAGGCATCCAACAGGTATTTAATAAAGATTTGATGAATCAATCAAAGTTCTTAGGGAACATATATATGTTTTGTATATCAAAAATGGCAGGCAGACATCACTAGGCAAAAGAAAAACATCAAGGTAAACTTTCATAATCTTTAGACACCAAAGGAGAAAGATTAAAAAATACATATAAGACTCAATTCAAATTACAGCAACAAAAAGGAATACACAGAGGGTTTTCTTTTCTTAGAATCAGGGATCTTCAGATTACCTCTCTCTTTTCAGATGCACCAAGAAATGTGACAATCCAATTTATTCAGGATACTAATTTTGCTACTGAGGTTGCATTCTTCCTTCTTCCTTTGGAATTAATCAGTGGGCCAAGATATATTGTGAGCAACACTGAAGAAGCTAAATTCCCCAATTTCAATAACATATTAGAAATTTAAGGTAGCTTAATCAATTTCCAGGTGTACTCTGATGTACAATTCAAAATTTATCAACCTTGTCTCTCTGGAAGTGTTTTGTTTAATAGAAGAGCATTTCTATAATGGGTGGGGGAGGGTGGGAGGAGACATAGGTAAAACAAATGAAATGAGAGGAGGGAGTGAGTTGAGAGATATGGCCTGTGACGTGACCCAGATCACAGATGAGGGAATCTCAAATAGTAATTGCTCCATAGTCTCTCTTGCTGAGAAAAAGACCCTAATTATGCCACCTTTATGACCATCTCTCCCCACCACATACCCATCCCCACACACCTTCTTTACAAGCTGGTATTACAATTATCTCTGGGGGGTGCTTAGCGAATCAGTTAAGATTGGTGAAATTCTTGTGAAACATTAGTAAACATGCAGAGTCTGCATGTTTAACTAACTATTTTCAGTTAGTTACCCACGGTTTTATGTTAGAACTTAGAACTGCGACCATCTTTATCAGTTCTCTGAGGCCTAAAGCAGGAAATGTTTTGGACACAGGAAGAATCTGATTCAATTATGAATACAGTTCTTCATTTTAAGAATAAATTTTCAAACTGTCACCTCTTGGGGCTCTATTACGGTACTCTATAAAAATATATTGGCTTTAAGATTCCAGTTATACTGTCAGAAATAACAATACTTATAAGAAAAAAATATCCTCATCCTAAAGCACAAGGACAAATATAATGATCTTGCTTTTAGTAAGGAAAATAAATAACATTTTTTTTCTAATATAAGGAAGAAACTTTAATGGCTTTCAGAGTGGAATTAATCAGGTTAATTCCATTCAGAAAGCATATACTTCATAATACATGTATGCTTATCAAACCCAGGAATTGTAATTATTGCTGGGAGAATTAAACATCCTATGAAGTGGATGATAAGCAGTGATAGTCAGGTAGTCTAGCAAGAGCTGGTGTCTCCATATATAGAAAAACCGATTGACAGTCACAGAGAAAAACCCATTTTCTGACCCCCTGTCTCCATTCAGCAGCATTTGTATAAAGTAAAACATCACTGCTTTTGGGTGGACAGATATATTGAAATCTGTTGGGAGAGCCGCTGCTCTGGCTAGGCATTTGGAGTTTCCTTTTTTAATATGTAAGAACTATTCTTGCTATACAGCATGAATCAAACAATGAATATAATGCTACCAGCTTCTGCAAACGAAGTGAAAGGCATACAGTTACACTTTATTCCCTCACACATATTACAGAACATTCCTTTTGTTCAAAATTTAAAAAAAGTCATCTTCGGAGGGAAAAAAAGCAAACACTTCGATTTAGCTGAAATACTGAAACTGCATGTAATCTCCTAAGGTATGTGGTTTTATTTACTTTCAAGCTTGGCATTTCTATTTGTTGCTTTTAAACCCCAGTATCTTGATTCAATTCTATCAGTTGAAATGTGCCATTAACAATAATCAATAGTTTCAGTAGTTTAGAGTTTTTACCATGACATCTTCTAATCTTTCATCAAAAGACCATCATTCAGCCATCTAACTGAAAATCAGAGCTGGCTATAAATGTCATTCCTATCCATAAAATGTAGTTTCAACCTCAGGTAACTGGAATTTATAGAAGACACAATATTAACTGAGAGGGAATGAGAAATTGTCTCTTTTAAAATAACATTGGAATCTTAGTTAGTCCTACTATATAGTTAAGGGGAAAATGATATGTCTAAGGTTTTCAGGAACTCTAAGGGAGTTTTATATGGCTTTTAAGAGTAAATACATTTTTATGAGTAATATAGAATAAGCTAAGAAAGTTTCCTCGGCATAATTTCCAACTATTTTTGAAAGAGATCAGAAATCTAAACACAAAATGTACTTTATTCTCCATTCTTCCATAGTAAACATAGTTAGGAAACACTGCAGTTTTTTTCTTTAATGATTCAGAATCTTGCAGTTTCTCATGATGAGAAGTTTATATATGAATTTTCATTGTAGAAGCACTATAGATATAAATATAAAAAGTATAGGAGATAGATGGATGTATCCTTGTTTTGCCCTCAACAAGACATCCATCAATTTAAGAAATATTTTATTAAGTCCCTATTATAAAATTGAGTCACTGGATTTATTTTTAAAAGGAATCTGCTTAAAAAATCCACTTAAAGTTTTACTCTTTATTTACCATAGCTGAGGGGAGTATGTGAATCCACATATTTAAAATTCTAGGGTGGCTTTATGGGCATGGACAAGGAGAAATAAAATTTTACTTATGAAATATCATAAATCAAATATGTTACAGCAGCACATTTTCTAACTGTTTATCTAAGAGTGACCAAAAAATGAACTTTACACTGCATTTACATTCACAAGCCATGGGAGATATCTGGGAAGATAAAGTCAGGTATTGTTCTAAACAAACTACCTCCAAATGATCAAACTAACTCAACACACATTGTGGGGGAGCAAGTGGGGTCCGAGGATAATGATAAAGCAAGAATGAGGAATCCAAGAAGCTCTAAATTGCCACTGTCATCTACTCTACATACGAGAGCATCCAAGTAGATCAAATGTCCTATAGAAACAGAAGAAAAGAAGGAGAACAACAAGGAGGGGAGGAGATGAAACTTTGCTTAATATGATTTGATTTTGGAATTATTTTTCAACCTAGGATATACTACCCCTTTTTTCATCATAATTTTAAAACATTAAAAAACTGAAGTTACTCCTAAAAATGGATCATATTATTCTAACACTCCAAATTTTCTTCGCGGTACTAGTAAAGTTCTTATATCGAGTCAGAAAACTCAACTATACATAACAAAACTCCATTGTAGGTCAGGAAAATTATGTCAGGTCCTGAAAGTAGGCATCAGGAGCCTTCCTGAACTACAGAATAAGATTCTCACCAAGACTTCATGTAAACAAAACTACCTGAAACTTCTGTTTTCACTGTTTATGCCTATGAAATTTTATAGCAATAATTCTTTTTTCTAGGAAAAACAATTGTCGAAAATTGTGTGATCATTAACTATGACAAATTTAGCCATCTCATTTTTATTTTCACAGATCATGTTAGGAAGAAAGCTACAAAATGCCAGATTAACATTTCAAAACTTACTAGAAAGTAATGAAGGGAAACTGATTCAGTTAGCAACGCTAAATAAAACAGACAATTCATACAGATGCTTTCCATGTAAAATATTAAATAAACACTCAAAAATGGCAACTTTTTCAAATTTAATAAGCCAATCCCTAATTTATTTCTCTGAGCAAAGTTTCTTCTTATCAAAGCTCTAGCTTTATGGGCAAGTTTTTCCTGGTCAAAAACACACACTATTTAGAAGACTGGGGTATTAAATGAAATAATAAATGATTTTTCCTTTTTCCTCTGTCTCTCTTCTTCTAGCCCGAATGCTTAAATACATAAGGCCATGTAAAACAACTATTTTATTTCGTCCACAGCGTATCAATTACAAGGACAAATGCTGAGAATTCTTCAACTGGATTCACAAGAGGGATAAAGTAGAAATGCTTGACTTACTTGCCATTGTTTCATCAGCTCTCTTACTCCCTTGGAGTCTTCTAGGAGCCTTTCCTTATGGGTGGCATCCTGCAGGACGTTGGCAGTTGTTTCGGCTTCCGTAAGCCAGGCAAGAAACTTCTCCAGGTCCAGCGGAAACTGTTGCAGTAATCTATGAGTTTCTTCCAAAGCAGTCTCTCGCTCACTCACTCTGCAAAAGAACAAATGTCCAGATGCAATTCTCCTCAAACATCAGAAAGGTGCACCCAGTGAATCCCACGAAAAGAGCAAAGTCCAAGGGATTAAATTGTAATATACGAACAAAGGGGTGAGTTGTTGCTAAAACTCCTCTTCAAAGCATCAACCACTAGAAGAGCGTGTGTGTGTGTGTGTGTGTGTGTATTTGGACTTTTAGACTTTTGAAGGTTCATATATGAATTTTCCAAAAAAAAATTTTTTTAAGCTTTTTAGTTTCTGCTGGTCAATTTTGAAAGCTTATTTTAATATGCTGCAAAAGTTTAAGCTAATCTTTACAGGTAAAACCCTAAAATCTGTACCATGCTTATCTTTGATGTCACCTGAGGCAGGAAATCATGATTAGATAGGCCAGGAGAAATGCAAACCTAGAACAGAAAGTTGAACACTGGAGGAAGAAAGAGAAGGGGACTGGAGAACAAAAGAGAACAAAAAGACTAAGAAGCAGGAAAACCATGTATTTCATAGAAACCATTGTACAAAATGTAATTTTGCATAACACTATCATGTTCTAATTGTGTTAGCTTTAATTTTCATTACCTGATGGTCATACAACTGAGAATATTTTCCAAAAGAAAAACTTTATGTGTAATGGAAAAACTGGAGCCTAAAATCCAGACAGATCTGGGTTCAAATCCCAATATCCTCTACCAAGTGTGTGATATGGCAAGTTACTTAACCTCTCTGATTTCTCATCTGCAACACATATTGCTGTGATGAGAGCGAAAATACAACAATGTGTGTAAAGCTGAGTGCCTCACACACTATGTAGTCACATATTATAGTTGCTCAAAAATGTTAGTTCCCTCTGCCCACATCCCATTCTCATTTCTCTAATCTTTTAGACGGAATGAACCAAATTCCCTAATGACACAAAAGTCTAAAAACAAGTTATTCATATTTTCTGACAATATATATAATGCATGTATTGTGGATACACACACATATGCCCTCAGCAAACATCTACATAATAATAGCTTGGGAAGGAAAATTGCCTGAGGCAGTAACAGTCCCATCTGAAAAAGATTCAGGTAAATTTTGTCTGCAGTGAGGAAATTAGTACTCTATTTACATGCCATATTTGCCTTCTATTATTACACAAACACTCTCCGGGATTAAACATAAGCTAAAAATGGATTTAAAAAAAAACTGAACACTTGAATATGATACACACTGCTTGTTAAGATGTGATTGTCAATAATTATGCAAAACTGCAATTTATTTCAGCAGCAACTTTATCATGGGATGTGCAAACCAGGCAATAAACAAGTCCTGCCAAGCCAGCGGCGGCAAAGCCCCCGGAAGAGCTGTTTATTCATCACGGGTGAGGTGTTTGCTGAGCACACAGTCCTCCACAGTGTAGTTTTGATGCTCATCCTGGATAAAAGTCTTCCGTCTGCATTAACTGGCGGAGGGTAGAATAGGTTTATGAGGATGCAGCTATTGGAAAAAAGGAAGCATTGCACTAAGCTATTTATCAACTCCTAAATAAACCTGAATACCGCACAGCTGAAGGGTAGCCTGGTGTTCTGGTTGGGCAAACCAGTTAAACCTCGTGGAGTTCAAGGGCTAACCTGAACTGCTGGCTCCCTGCTTATTTAGTTTCCAGGCAAATTATCAACGCAGGGAGAAATATCAAAATATCGTTATTTGCTTATTTAGTTATCTTTTTATTTAATATGATTTAAAACTTCAGAACCATTGCGACAACACTGAGAATCTTACTGTTATAATCTGTCATGAAACATACAAATGTACAGGTTGAAGCATGTGTAATTGCTAACGTTTGACCATTTCTGACCTACAAAAGGGGCAATTTCATCCGGTTCAACCTAATATTTTAGGTTGGCTCGTGCACTGGAAATCACTAAGATTTACTCCACCACCAGCTCCGAATCTGGCATAGAAATAAGCTGTCACATTGCAGAAGACAAATGCAGGGTTAGACACTGATGTATATTCTAACAGACTCCAAATTCACACAAAATAAAAGAGCAGTGTGAAACTCCCTCATGGCAGAGGGAAGCTTGGAGAATTCGATACTGTGCATTTTATTATCAGCTTCATCATCATATGAGCTGCACCTGATGCATCTTAACTCCTCTATCCTTAAAGAGAAGCACCACTTACCCTCTGCTTCCAGAGAAAGTAACTAGTAAATAACTTTCTAAAATGTGATGCACATAAATCAGATGAAAGGGTTCTACCGAGACAATGAGATTTCCAGCCAAATCCTGCCAGTGAGTTTGCTGCTTTGTAAATTAGGCCCTTAGGGAAGAGCAGTAACTCTTTCAGGACCGTAAGGCACTGTTTTCCTAAACGATACCCTCATGGTCTGAAATATTGACAACATCAGGCTGAATATTTTCTAATTTGGAAATAGGTTAAAAAAAATTCAATGGCAGCAATAGCAGAAAATCTCTTTGATCAGAGGTGAGATTGTTATTTCCTGCTTGTGTGGGAGACTTAAGGCTGCATCCTTTCTCCTGAGATCAATCTATGTACACTGAATTCTTAAACTTTAATTGTGCCAAGTCTAGACTAGAAATGAGTCAAGGGTACTTGTATGCCATATTTGTGCATTCCAAATAGCTCTGACTTTATGCCATACTTTAAAATTTTCCGTAACCATATGGCTTTAAATGGCTTATGATAAAATAAAAATGTAGAAATAATAAGAATCATAAAGAAACAAAAAAAAAATTGGCCTAGAACAAAACTAAAGATCTTGAACATAGATAATTTTTTTTTAAATTCCCCTATCCAGATTATCAGATTATAGACCCTGGAGAAAATTTGGCTGAACTTTAAAAGTAAGAATGACCAGATATCATAAAATAGTACTAATGCTTTACAAATATAATCTACTGCATTGGTTAAGTACTTTTTATATAAAAATTTTAATTATCAGCAATTCAGCTTTATAATGCACAAAAATAGCTGAGAATTTGATGGAGTGTGGAATGAGATAGTGACTTCAAAAGGTTTTACTTCTATTCGTAAGGGCACCATACACCAACCTCCATATGTAAATACAGGCAGGGTGGTTCTCAAAGTCTGTTCCGCAGCCCAGCAGCATCAGCAGCATCTGAGAACTTACTAGAAATGCAAATTCTCAAGCCCTGCCCTAGACCTACTGAATCAGAAATTCTGTGTGTGGAGGCCAGCAAGCTGTATATTAACAAGCCTTCCAGGTGATTCTGATATATGCTAAAGTTTGAGAATCACCGACGCTAGAGACCAAACTTTGAGAAGTACTGGTGCAGTGGATGCTGTGCTGGGCTGCCTAGACCCCTCTTCAGGACTGAGGTATGTTTTGCTTTAGCCTCTAGGAAAGCTGCTGGAGGCAGGTTGCATCCAGTGACTGGTTAATGTGTGGGCTATAGAAGCCTGGTCCCCTTGCTCCAACTCAGGACAATTCGGGAAGGGAGCGGAGAGGAGGAGGGTTGATTGATGTTGTGGCTGCAACTGAATTAAAGCCCAGCTTCTCCTTCCGCCCTACCGTGCTTCCTTCCCCTTCCTTTCTCACAGGTATTAATCCTGAGAGCACTCTCCAGAAAAAATTCCTGCACGTTAATCGCTTTCTCAGGATCTGCCTTCTGGAGAACTTGACCTGCTGAATTGTCACACTAAATAAAAATTTGAAAAATACACTTGTTACAAAATGTATGTGGAGAAATATATAACTATACTTGCACAGATTGTGGTCTCAAAAGGAGACAGGACGGAGGATTCTCACACTCAGCAATCGAGCCTGAAGAGCCACTGCACCTTTGGTTGCCCTTTAAGGAGATCTATAGATAAGGCAGAGTTGCATTATCACCAGTTAGAAGCAAGAATCTACTGAAGGGGCAAAGAAGGTGCTCATCCAGAGACAAGTCTGCATAAAGGGGAAAAATCACAGAAGGCATGTCTTCACTATCTCCATTTTCTTTTTAAGAACTGATTATCAATGAGGCAATCAGATAAGTAATAATCTGATCCTTCACACACACACACCATGGTATCTCTGAATAAATCTCTAAGACTCCAGATTTTCTATTAAGTTGAATATCACTAATTTCTTATGGGTCAACCTAATACACAAAAAGTAAAAGAGAAAAGGGAAACCTACTACTTTCCAAGGTAAGGCTGAAGAGCTTAATTAATGTATAGACAATATTCCATGATTAGATACATGGATGGATGATATTTAATCAGTGCAGTATATTATAGGATTTTTAATATATACATATATAATAAATATATATATAAGCAAACAGAAACAAACACATTGAATATTTTTAGGGAAAAAAAGGCTCAGTCTGATATAGAAGGCTATTTTGCCCAGGTGTTTCTGAAAGTGTGACAAACTGGGGAAATTCACAACACTTAGTCTTTTACTAAATAATACTTCCATCTGTGCCCTGGTATCGTCATGGAGTAACCAAATAAAACACTCTCAATCTTTCCTTCTTGGTTTATTTGCATTTTAACCACTATCATTTCCTATGATATTTTTAGGGGAAGGATTACAGGATGACTTTCTTTTTTTTCCCTTTTTTTGTTGTTAGACATAGATCACAGAAAGTGAGTACCTTAGCAGCAAGCACTTGGACTTAGGACCAAAAGATTTCTGGCAACGTCACACACTACTCATAGAACCACGGTTAACCTGACATTCGAATTCTCTGTAACCATAACAGTCTCTACTAGTTTGCTAGTAAATAAATTAATTTTGATTTTTTTTAAAAAAAATAACTCTGCATTGTATTTGCAAGGGGCAGCTAGGATTTTATTACCTATGGCTATACAGCAGTTTGTAGAAAGGATTCCTTTTAATCTCCAGCAATTCTATTAGTAATTTGCACTAATGAAAAGCATGAATCTAAGCCAAATCCTTCAATAATGCTTGGACTAGTATCCCATTAGTTACCTTTCTAGCAACAATTCTAAGACTGTGGCTTTATTTGTCTTTGGGCAACATCTACGTAGATATATGACCCAAAAGTGTTGTGGCAATGAGAGGATGTTTCTCTTTTCTCCTCTGTTATCGAACTCTAAAGAGAAATATACTCTGTCCTTTTAATGGAACGATTGACAAAGGGTGTGAGATGAAGGCTGTAAGGTCCAGCATAGAAAATAAATTTTAAATCTAATATCTATATAGCTCTTTAAAGATTTTAAAGTATGTTCAGATTTGTTCTCTCACCATTTCACAAGGTATCCCCTATTTTTTCTACCTACGGTGTGTTTCTGTTTTTCTTTGTATGCTTCCAGTTGGATGTTTCATTCCTTCCCAGTGGCTTCAACCTCCACACAGATTATCTTTAAATCTGAACCTCATTCTTATTTCCACATGCCTACCAACATCTCATTCATTAGGTGAGCCATGCATCTAGTCCATATGTATTATGTGCCAGGATTTATGCTTGGTGATGGTGACACAAAAGTCAATGAGGCATGGACATGGACTTTGGCATTTAACATATTCAAGTCTGGTGGAGGAGACAGATAGGTAAACATTTGACTATAGTTACAATATGCTTTGTGTTATAGTTCATCTGGATTCCCTACCAGTAGCCCAAATGTAATATGCATCACACTGTATTCATGAACTTCTATCTCAATTTGCCAAACAAGTGATAAACATTTGTTTATCAAATAAACAAATGTTTATCTTTTTAAACATTTGTTTCCTTTTCTCATCGAAGGAAGTGGGGATCATCTAGCTGGGCTTTATCTCAAAATACAGTGATGGATGCTCAATAAAAGTTTGCCTAATTGAATTGATTTTCATACAAATCAGAAACCTTTTAGATATATGTCATAGGTTATTGCTGGTTTCATTTTGCTGTTGGGAAGACTGATTCTGAGAGAACCATAATGACTTTCCCAAAGTTGCACACAAGTAAGTGGCAGAATTGGGATTACAGCCCAAGTCTTGCATCCTAAAAAAGAGGTTTTTCTAACTCTGAAAATAGATATTGGTGTCCACTCCTCTCTGATATATTCATTGTAGGAAAAGAAAGAAAAGTGCAGGAAAGTTTATGCCTCTGAATCCTGGCCTTCATTTTGGAGCACAAATTTATCTATTTGTTACTTTACCATAAGCGGCATCATTAAAACACATATATACCTACCCAGAGGGAACCCACACATGCAAAGATATTCTCTCACCCTAACTATAGTAGAAAGATCTAGCCGGTCTTTGCTTCGACACAAAAAAAATCCATTTTCAACGCAAATCTGCTGGTTTTCTGTTCACCGACATATGCATTAATGAGGTTTTCATCCCCTCTCTCCTGAGGTCTGGTACTAAATTACTCAAACTCTCCACAGTTAATTGGAAACCACGACCTAAATGTTCCCAAAGTATTGCTGATTAGTTCTCAGAAAACTCATTCGTATCTTTCGTCACCCCAGACAACGCAGGATGACTTTTTTTTTTTTTTTTTAATTTATTTTATTTATTTATTTATTTTTGGCTGTGTTGGGTCTTCGTTGCTGCACGCGGGCTCTCTCTAGTTGCGGCGAGCGGGGGCCACTCTTCGCCGCGGTGCGCGGGCTTCTCATTGCAGTGGCCTCTCCCATTGTGGAGCACGGGCTCTAGGCGCGTGGGCTTCAGTAGTTGCGGCACGCGGGCTCAGCAGTTGTGGCTCACGGGCTCCAGAGCACAGGCTCAGTAGTTGTGGCACACGAGCTCAGTCGCTCCACGGCATGTGGGATCTTCCCGGAGCAGGGATCGAACCCATATCCCCTGCATTGGCAGGCGGATTCCCAACCACTGCGCCACCAGGGAAGCCCCAGGATGACTTTTGAACATGTGAAGAAGCAACACACTTGCACGAAGAAATACATTAGTCCTCTGAAGACAAACCACAGCTTTGAAGCTATCTAGTTAAACTTCCTTCAATGCTACAGACATTTTAGTAAAAAAAAGTATCACCTGAACTTTATCTTTGGATAGTAAGAGAATATAGGTATTATCAGTCATGTAAGGAATTTTAAAATACACGTTTCATCTCTTTTATTTTTTTACTCTACGGACATTTTTAAAATTGAGATTTGCACAATATATCATTAGAGAAATAACCATAATTATACACTTTTCCTAAAAGCATTGGGATATTTCTGAAAAGGAAATGTTAGGAGACAGCAGTAAAAATGTACTTTGTACTATTCTTTGCATTACTCACTTCACTTGACTTGTGTTTCAGGCATTTATCACTGAGAAAAATAAATTGATAAAAAATATACAAAATATTATGAACAAGTGCAGCATTCAAGACGCTACCTTGGATGTTAACAAAGAGATGAACATTCTTTAGTCTAAGATCTGTGTTGTATATTTTTCTACCGATACAATACCTTAAGGTACTATTTGGAGAAGTTTCAAAATAATGTCGGGAGTAATTGATTACATTTGGTTTGGTTCACATACAGAGACTCAAAATATTATTTTGGATATTTACAGAACTGTAAAAAACCTTTAGAAAAAATGTACAGTTATACTACCGTCCGGATGAATACAAACTTAGATTAGGGTTGGGTTTATAATTGGACACAATTTCTACTCTAAATAAATTCTCTCTGATTTGTATAATGAGAACCTTTAAGTTGGTTTTGGTCACTTGTAGTGTTAATCTCTTGAAAAGATATATTTTCCTAATTGTTGGTAAGCTAGACTGAGTAGCTTTCTTCTCTTCTAAAGGATAGATGAAAACTAGGATAGAAACCAATGAAAAAGATCATCTCCTGGAAGTCTCATAAGACTGTGCAGTCAAACAAATATGCATTCCCATCCTCAATGACTTAGAAAAAATCAAGAGAACAGTAGATTGTTAGATGCTGTTGTATAATATTCAGAAGACAGCGAGGCAGGTTGGTTCAATTTTCTAAGATCAAAAGGCAAACGTATAGCAGATTCCCTTTAAAAGGAAAGAAGTGGCTAAAGACATACCAACTGATTATATGAACTTCCAGTAGAGGTCTCTCAATGGAATTTAGAAATACGAACGATTTCATAATTCCTGAGATGAACTTCAAGTTATAGTCTCTAAATAGTTGTGACTTTTATTACTCAATTCCTCATTCAGCACTCTTGTGGTTAATAATGCACTTTTGAGAGTCCTTTAAATTCAACATTTATTGTTATAGAATTTTGCACTAAAACAATGCTCTTCAGTTTTCAAGCTCTTCTCTGTATATCTTCTCCTTTGATATGTTAAACAACTTGATGAGGTTAATGGGGTAGGTTGTTATTATCATCAACATTTTATAGCTGAGAAACCTGACTTTCAGAGAGGCTGGGCAGTTTCCAACGTAAGTGGCTCTAGTCCACTGTGACATTATCTCCTAAGGTAGACTTGCCAATCTCCCTGTGAGGTAAACATAATGGATATTAATATAGTACTATTCTCAAAAGCGCCTCATTTGCTGTGATTATTATAAGAATTAGGATTATGGTGTATATTTGTGTGAAGACAAAAATTATTATTCCTTTGCTTATCATCTTCAGCTGCCACCTAAGAGACCTATTAAAATGAATACTGCACTTTGGACTTGAAGTAGGCTTGAGGATTTTATTTTAAAAGAGGGCATTACAGTCAGGAATAAAATATTTTTATTCTTATGAAATAATAGAAAATTATAGTTGAGAAGGTTGTGGCCTTCTCATAATGGTAATTTATGTTTGCTAATGACACCAAGATAATCCGGAAATCTATATCTTTTGAGAAATGTTTTACACTAAAATTATCTAACAAGAAAACCAAACCTTCATATGTTTCTTTCCTAGAAATATTACAGTAAAATAGATACATTTTAATAAGACTGGTTGAGAAATGAATTAATCTCTCAAAGTGACTCTGTCTTGGTAGACGCTAAAAGAATTGCCCTTTTAATTTTCAATCTGTTTTAATGACTCAGATATGATTTATAAGACTTGGAGGATTACAAATAACTTGAGCTAATTAAAACTAATGATCAAAATAAAGATTTAAAGTTTCCTGCTTTCTTACTTTTAATTACTATGGGGAGAAACTACATTTAAAAGAACTAGATAATGTGAAATATACTGATGGCCTTCTATAAAATCAAGTCAAATTTATGAAGAATAGTAAAAAATTAAGGATTTATTTTTTCAATTAAAACTACAACACTAAAGGAATAAATCTGAGGGCTGCACGTACTTTCAAAAATCCTCTTACTTATGAATGCACCGCTTATAAAAGGCTCTATATCTTCATTATCATCAGCAGCAGCAGCAGCCATCATCATCAACTTACTGTAAATTCCTTGAGGACAAGGATTCACACCACAGTTCCTGGCATTTAACAGACACTCAGTACATTAAGTTAAAATGAAATAGGCACAGCTTCTAAAAATGAGAAGGTCACAATCCCTTGTTTCTAAAACACTCATAAATTAGAATTATTTCTTGATGCAAGTTTACTGAATAATAATTTATATTGTATAGAATTTTAAAGTTTATACATTGCTTTCTCATACACTATTTCAGTTGAACCTCACAGTAACTTGTAGATATCCTCGTTTGTTACAGAGAATTGACTGCATAATAGACTATTACTCAGTTATAACTAAGGTGTTTAAAAATGAGAATAAGCAATCCTGTGATCAAAATTATGTTTTGCTTTGTAGAAGGGTGGATATTAAATCTTTGGAGCTTATATCTTTCATCAAGTTTTGTACTAGCAGTTAAAGTGAAATGGTGGACTATTTCACTGGGCAACATGTCACATTTAATTGTCAATGACTGAATTTCTGCTACTCCTACACGAAAACAATATATTTTTTGAAAAAAGAAATTAAATGTACTCCTGCAAAGAATGCTAATTCGATGTATTTTTAGGTGCACTGCAAAAACAGAGAGCAAAGCAAACAATAAGTTCTGTCAAAATGAATCCATCGGATTGGCAAATTTTCTGATAGACTGTAAGTTTGATCCCGGTCCAGAGATGGCATGTACCAAAAGGGCCTTAAAAGTCATCCTATCCAGGCACCCATTTGGCTCTGTCAGCCAACATATTCCTCCCCTCCCTGCTTTGCATCACCTGTAGATTGGAATAGACACCCTCTCTGTAGCTCCACTCATGTTCTGTCAAAAAAAAAAACCAATAAGGGAATTCCCTGGCAGTCCAGTGGTTGGGACTCCATGCTTTCACTGCCGAGGGCCTGGGTTCAATCCCTGGTTGGGGAACTAAGATCCCGCAAGCCATGTGGAGTGGCCAGTAACATAACATAACATAACATAAAACATAACGGAAGTGTTCATCTATTAAAAAAAAATTTACTATGTCAGGGATGAGAATAGAACGTTGTGGCATAGCACCAGAGATCTTCCTTCGTCACTTGACACTGATCTTTTTTTTTTTTTTTTTAATCTTAGTTCCCCGACCAGGGATTGAACCCGGGCCCCCACCCCACCCCACCCGCAATGAAAGCGCTGAGTCCTAACCACTGGACCGCCAGGGAGTTCCTGACACTGGTCTATTAATCAACATTCTTTGTGTAAAAGCATGAAATAGTTGTTAAACCAGCCAGTTTACCTTGCATCTAGCAGGATTTCTCCAACTTAGTCATAGGAATATAATGAAAGACCTTGTCAAATGTCCTGATGAAATGTAAATACACTGCTGCCTTTTGCTTACCTACCATTCTAAAAATTCTTCAGTGAAAAAAATTATTTTTGCCTCAAACATATAGATATGCTTTTTTAAAAAAAATCTCTGTTTATGTGTATACCTGTGTTTGTTTTACTAAATTACCTGATTAGTCTCTGCAAGAAATGGGTTCATACTTCTCTCACAGCCTCCATCGAAGAAGCATTCATGATTTTACATGTCTTTGGTAGCTACAATAATATCTCCTGTGATTTTAATATAGAATTCGACTGCATTTGTCAACATCTAGTTAGAAGGCAATCAATATAGCTATGAAAGGAATGTCACCATCACCCTTTTGTAGAGACCAGGGCACTTAATAAAGATGGTGGAAATAGATTATAACTGCAGTGATAATCACAGAATTTTTAAAGACTGTGCTAAACAATCTAGCAGATGTTAAATGTTTGCTCATTTCATTCAGTCTTATAAAATGGCAACTGGATCACCAAGAAAGAAAAGGTTAGGTTCTCAGAGAAAAATGTTATTTCATTAATTGATAGATCAGTTCTCGTCGGGGAAAACATATTTAAACAAATCTTACAGACAACACAACAGAGGCTTTCTGGAAATTGAGGGAGAATGTTGACTAACAGGGTGCTTGAAGAGTGCTACCGGTATTCCGTGGGGAGGGGCTGGAGATGATAGACTCCACATACAACAAAACACTATTCCAAGTCCCATAATACTTTTGAATGTCCCACTAGATACGCACGTAGGGCGAAACCCTGTTTATAAACACCTGAACCTAGAGCTTAACTCAATTTTACATACAAATATAAAAGACTTTTGTCAAGATTTTAATACACACTGAATATTTCATAAATGCAACTAACTGCCATGAAAATCCAAGGAAAATTTTACATTGTGTTGTTAAGAATTTTGTCAAAAATTGTTTAGCATTTTGGAAAATTACACTATGGATGGCCAATGCCACTCACAGTACTTGAGTCCCGGTACAACACACTGGTGTCACCCCACATTTGTTGATATTGCATTCACAGTATAATCAACTAGAAGCTTCATTTGTGTTCTAGTTTGATCCTGAGTGAATCATTACATACTGAAATACATATTATTTTATTATAAATGACTCGCATTTCTCTTTAAAATTAAAGTCAGTGCACCCTTTCTAAAAAATGTGCCTGTACGTAGGGTATATTATCTACAAATTTTAGTTTATGACAGTAAAGAAGGTGTTACAAAGTATTTGTTATAAGAAAGAAAGGGGTTGGCATTGGATCTGAGGAGGTTGAAAACCACTGATACAGAGCTACAGGGAAATTTCAAGATGAGAACATCATACTGAGAATAAATAGAATTTTTAAAGGAGAGAATGAGGATATTTTCCCTCTGTGCATCCAACCCCTGATCCTTACAGCTCCACAGAGAACAGAACTGTATTTTTAAAATTGCTCACGTTTACAGCCAGCTGTGACTACCAGTGAAGCAGAGGTCTACTTCATATACGAACCTGAATTAAAAACAGCCAGGCCTTTAGTCAGTTCAGAGCGCACATTCTTGATTACATTTGACACAATAATCATCATCATATCTTAAGACTCAAATCAGCCTGACAGTGCTCGACTCAGGGCTGCTTCTCCCAATTAGCTGAAAATTGCAGCCCAGCTCATCTTCTAGGGAATAAGTTTACATTTACAATTTTGCTGTGGTGAAAAGGCAACGAACATGATGGAAAGAGCAAATCAACTTTCTAACTTACACAATAACTATTTTAAGTTCACTAACTCTAGTAAACCTGTTTTGACAGGAATGAAAAAGTATAGGCGTTTTGTTATTATTTTTTAAAAGATACACAAAGCTTAAGATAGCTAGAGTTTGGACTAGAAAGGGGGACATAAACACACACTGTGAATATTTTTAAAAATTATTTTCCCCCCCAAAATATTTTCCAAATGAGAGCTTTCGGAAGGGACAGTCTTTTATGTAAAAGATATATTAAAATAATTTGCAAGTAATAGATAGGTCCTTATTATTTGGAAATGAAAAGTTACTAGATATCAGGGTCCTATAGAATGAATTTACAATAAGATGCTAACAAAAGAACACTGTTTGTTAGTGTGATACAAGTGTTATTCTACGTATCTGGTTCAAAATCATTTCTCTTCTATATTTCTAGGGGAAAAATAATCAAGGAGATTTTTGTGCATTTTATTTCCCCAATTATGATACTTTTTGACCTGAATCAAGGCAGTTTGCATATGCTATGGAAAAAAATGAACAATAGCAAGGTAGCCTCACTTCATGGCAGCATTTCAGATGGCTGTGCTGAAGATCTGCTCAGAGGAACAATGCCCTGATGTGCCATTTTCTAAGTGGATAACAGCTCAGAGTCAGAAGACAGAAATATACAGATGAGACAAAGAAGAGGCTAAAAAAGTGAAAAAAAGAAATGCTGAGAAGCAGAAGAACTGGAAAAGCAAGAAGATGCTGGAGGGGTGTGAGACAAGGATTTTCTACAGCCATTGGGGATGGGGGAATACATGGGCAGGAATAGGAATATACGACCTGACCAAGCGTGTGAGACCCATGGGAAGCAACTGCCGAAAATAACGGAGAAACCATGAAGGTTGAAGTGGAGATCAAAAGGAATAGGGAGGGAGGCAAAGTTGGGGACAGGATCACATAAGAAGTGATAGAAATAATAAATAAGAGGGGAGGCACAGTAAAGGCAATGCTTCTTCGAGTTTTATTTTTCCCAAACATCCGTATTCACCCAAAGCTGAGCATTTCTTCCAAGACACCACGTTATGAATATCCTTAATTTTATGGATATCCCTAAAGAAGAAATATTTATTTTTTTTATAGTACAGCTATATTTATGTGGGAATTAGGATGGATTTTTAAAGAGTAGTTTTTGATGCAAGTTTTAATCATCATGTAGGAAATAAGTCAAGGCTGAATAAATGAATGTTCATCTATTATATATATTCATTTATTATATGTATGCTATATACACCATCATCTAAATTAATTTCCCCCCAAATTTTTATGATGTGAATTATTGAGAAAAGATAGTGCTAATGCTTCTCGGTGAATTAATTGATGTCTTTCTCCTCTAAGATTAGCCAACAATCTGATTATTGTAAGCAACATTTCCATAGGCTCTGTTCTCCTTTGGAAAACAAAGTTCACATTTTCTGTTGTTAGAGTAATTAAATCTTTGAAGAGTTTGTTTTAGACCTTTAGAGAAAAAAAATCCTCATGAAAGCCAACATTCTTCAAAATTGTCTAGAAAAAAGTATACATTCACGTTTTTAAAAACACCACCACCCACTGCTATGAGTATCACGAGGTTAATATATACACAGCAAAGTTTGGCAAAAATAATCAGAAATAAGCCTTAGCAATGAAATCCACATATTTAATTTTACTCTGTCATTACCTCAGAGTGTTTTTCCAAATTCTAGCAACCCGAATCATAAGGAAATGGAATTAGAAATCCTTTGAGTGACTACTTCTTAAATTATGGATACCATGTTGTAAAGCATCTGGCTCATTCTAGTACTGGCATGATTTCTCAAAATTAAAATAAAATGCTCTTTACATTTTGTCATTTAAATAAGCCGCTTAGTGATTAATCAACTGATTTGCTATAGCTGGTTTCAAGGTATATGCTAGTGACAATACCGATAACGGCACGACACTTTAAAACTCCACACAAGTAGATTACTCAACAATTTGGTCACTTTCCTATTCAGGTTCAGTCAGGTAAGTATAGTTATGAATTGCTTTTGCTCGCCGTAGAATGGGAGTTAAATTTTTTTTATCCAATTCTTATTTTGCTCGATGAGTCCTGTGAGCGCCAAGAAATAAAAGTTACCATATCAGGGGCTTCTCTGGTGGCACAGTGGTTAAGAATCTGCCTACCCATGCAGAGGACACGGGTTCCATCCCTGGTCCGGGAAGATCCCACATGCCGCAGGGCAACTAAGCCCGTGTGCCACAACTACTGAGCCTGCGCTCTAGAGCCCGCGAGCCACAACTACTGAAGCTCTCGGGCTTAGAGCCTGGGCTCTGCAACAAGGGAAGCCACCGCAATGAGAAGCCCGCGCACTGCAACGAAGACCCAACACAGCCAAAAATAAATAAATTAATTAATTAAAAAAAAAAAGATGACAGAGGTATTAACATTAAAAAAAAAAAAGTTACCATATCAAAATCCGTGCAAGGGGAGAGGCCAGTTTACAGGATTGACAATGAATGAGGTGGCACATCTAGGAAAGATGAATGCCATTCAGAATGACCATGCTGCTGAGTTTCATCTATCTGTTCACTTGGTGTCAATGAAATTGTTGAAGTGAATTTCAAAAATTTTACAGTGATGACTTAGAAATCACTGGCTCCCCAAGCAACTTTCTAAAGTCGAGCTCAGCTCTTCCATTTCCCTGCTGGAATGACAGAAAACACCGTGAGTTTACTGCTACTCCCCACCCATCTTAGAGACCACTGTGTGTGTCACTAGTGCACCTTCCTTCTTCAATAAGTGTTGTCAGTAGAAACAAACAATTTGTGGATAAACTGTTTTTTTCTTTTTCCCTTTCTTATTTACAACATTTGTACCATTATGTAACTACATTCTAGGACTAATTTAATAATTAGTTTATCATTAAGTAGTTTGAGTTCTTAGAGAAAAAATGACAGTTTCTAGAGGTAAAGGTCTAGCTAATCATATACACTGTAAAATTCGAGTGTTTTTGATAGGCACATACGTATCTGATTTTTCATTTGCAAATATGAATATCATAATTTTCCCCACCTGATCATGTCTTGCCTGGAGCATATTTTAAAGTAGCTCTGAAAACTTGCAATGTGTGACATAATTATTTTAATCTTCATAAAAAATGATGTGATAAAAATAAAAGTATTGGTGTAGCCTTGGTGCTAGAACTAAAAATACTGCATATATGTTTTGTGGAATATGTACTCAAATGATACAATAATAGTATTAAGGATACATTTAAAAAGTCTTTGTTATTAACCCAGTGCAAGTAAATTTAGAATTCTATAGATTCCCTCATTAAATTATAACAGTATTGACAATTCTTCCTATATATGTTAGAAGGAATAAAAGTTAATATTAATAGAATGTTATGTCTCTTCTTTGAGAAAAAGATATTATACTTTCCTAGCATATGTATTCATAAACATAAATACAAGGGGAATTTTGTTCAGCGTCCTCAACACCCATTGCAGTACCTGGAAAAGAGTCAGTGCTTAATTTTTACCAAAGCAATTAATTAGAAAATGAAAAATATATGTTCATATCAGTCTTTTCACCTTAGATACTTTCATTATGTAATAATGACACTAATACACATGTAACTGTTACTATTTGAGTCTTTTTCTTTTAAAGTTAGAATCATTAGGCTCTACCAGATAACCCATTTCAAAAGCAAAATTTGGCAAAAGTTTGGAATAGAGATGAAGAAAATGGAGAGAAACTTGCTTTTCCAGGAAGAATGGCAGATATTTGCTTAGATGCCCTCTTGGAGGCAGTCACAAAGATGCTGGCAAAAGCAGAAAAGAGTTAATAGAACTATTTACATGTATGTATGTATGCATTAGAACTCTTTGAAGAATTGAAAAGTAACAAGTCACCCTACGTGAGAAAATTCTCAAAGAATCAGAGAACCCAAGATCATATAAATGATACTTCAGTGTAAACATAAGGAAAAGAAAAAGAAGACTTTCTTCTTTTTCTTCAAATAAAAGAATTTCTATGTCAGAATTGTCACAAAGCTGGGGTTTTGAGCTTGGGAAAGTCATAGACTCTCTGTGTCTCAGTATCCTTTCCTGAGTTATAAATATTTTGATAATGAAATTGGCAACACATTCAATTAACTCAGACATGTAAAATGTTATATTCATTTGGAATGTGGACTAGCAAATTGTAAAGAGGTCTGTCTCCCTGGTTGTTACTTGACAAGAGAGAGCAGAACTCAGCCCGAGTAAGCCATCCTGCCCTTTTAATTAGGGGCTTGCGGTCAAGAAGGAGTCTGCAAAATCCTGCTAGAACTGTGTTTCAACTCAGGTTCTCCAGACTCTATTGAGCAGCCCTGGCCTCTCCTCAGAGCAGACGGGGTCTATCCATCAGGAATGGTTGCCAAGTGAGAAGTATATGGAGGCTGATTCACACACACCAAGTGCTTGGCTGGGCTTCTAGAAGTGCCTATCTGCCAGGATAAATTTTTCTGTCACCAGCAGCAACCTAACAATTAGGCTAAATGCAATCATTAGCAGGTTGTAGATTATATGTTTTGTATGGGAAAAAAAAAACTGTAAGAGTTAGTCCCATGTTATTAACATGTTGATGAGGATAGAGTATCAAGGAGGGTTAATGGAGTTTGTTTCGGGGAAAAAAAAATATGTATTAGCAGATCCCAGCAATTATAATAGACTCTTGTTTATTGCTATTTGCTAAAATAGACACTTCTTTTACTAAAGGGATCCAGGATTATTTCTGTGATTTCTAAAGGATTTACCCTCCATTCTCGTTGTGGAAAGTCTCAGGAAAACAAAGATAAGCCAAATATGCTGTGCCAGAGAACTGATCTTTCTCTGTCTCTGTCATCATCATTGTTGTTGTTTTCATAGCTGTCTTCCTTCTCCTTTTCCTCCTCTTCTTTCTTTCTCTCTCTCTCTCCAGTCCCTCTCCCTTATTTATCTATCCACCTATCTATATCTATGTCTATCTATCTAACCATCCATCAATCCATGAAAATGTTCCTAAACTGCTAATAGAATATGAGGTTAAAATAATAGTTCTAAGGGAATAATAGAAAACGTCTACGTCTGAGTAGAGTCAAAGGCAGACTAACACAACTTCCCTTGATGAGTATGCAAATTTATAAATTTATGCCCAAGTGAAGAGTTGAGCTAATGGCACTTGAGAATACTACTTAGGTAACATCCAGTGAAATGATCTTCATGCAGTAGCCTGGGCTGGATGCTATGCCATCTCTCTTACAAATGCTTACTGAGTACTGAGTATTGTACCAGTTACTATAGTGGCCCGTAAGATTCTTCTAGAGAAATCAGTTCCACGGTCAAAGTTATTAAACGTATGCATACTATATAGACTATCCTTTTCCTCACACATTCCCAAACACATATTGTGTATTCACAATGCATACACTGTAATAAAAGTCTGATTAATTCTACAGAAATTTGTTTACTTTGACTTCACCTGATCATGCCTAAACCTTTTTTTTTTCACCATGTACCCCTTCTTGAGTTAACTAGTTCTGGCAGAGACCCAGTTGGAAAAAAAAAATAGAAGAAAAGTGTAGGAGGGGGATAATCAGGATGCTAAAGTCATGTGTCCACCTGATGCTTGAAATTATTACACCAAGGCATTACCCAGCCTGTTCTTGAATACTTCTACAACTTTACAAGGCAGCCTGTTCCATCTTTGGACAGCTTGATCACAAAATCCCTCTCTGCTAAGCTGAAATATAAATTCTTAGGACTACATTACATGCTTGAATTTATCCAGCCTAATATCTCCTTAGCTTTCCTTTTCCATTGCTCTATTGCAGTGTGTGTGTGTGTGTGTGTGTGTGTGTGTGTGTGTGTGTGTGTGAGAGAGAGAGAGAGAGAGAGACAGAGAGACAGAGAGACAGAGAGACAGAGAGAGAGAGAGAGAGAGAGAGAGAGAGAGAGAGAGAGAGAGAGAGAGAGAGAGAGAGAGATTATTATTGTCACTAAAATCCCCGTTATCTCCCCATTCTGAATGTTTTTGGTTGGCATAGTGCAGTGGTTCTCAAACTGTAATATGCATAGAAATGAGTTGGAGACTGGAAAGCTTGTTAAAAGTTTTCTGGGCCACATCCCCAGAGAGTCTGATTTAGTAGGCTGGGGTAGGACCCACACATTTTCATTTCTAGCCAGCTCACAGGTGATGCAAATGCTGCTAGTGCAAGGACCACACTTTGGGTAACACTTGGGTAGTATATACTTTGACGCTCTGCCAAGACCCATGCCCTAGCTGGTGGGAATATTGGCTGCTAACAGCTCACAGCTGCCTCTCTCACTGGAAATTGGCCTCAGCTGTAGGTAACTGTTTTATCCAAGGTTGCCCTCTCCCACAGGGTGACCCAGAACCAATAACCAGCTGATACTGGAATACAAAGGCCCAGCCCCCTTGCCTCAATTCAGGACGTCTCTGAAGGGACCTACAAATTCCAGATCTCCCCTTAGAATCTGCCCAGGCCTGAGGTTCACTGCAGGGTAGCTTCTCTCTCTGCCCAATCTTACCTCTGTCACATCCTCACACATGTATCTCATGGAAACACTCTTCAACAAACCTTCTGCACACAACTCTCCATCTCAGGGAATCTTCTTCTCCCTGTTTCCAGGGAGCCCAGTCTAAGTCAGTTGGATTGTGTCTTTTATTTTACTTTTCTTTTGAACCAAGTGTATTGCCTTATATTTACATTTCATCTTTCAATATTCAGCCTACCACCCCAAGTTGTTGAAATCTTTTTGGCTTCTGATACTCTTGTCTACAGTATTTGCTATTTCTCTCTGCTTTGTGTCACTGGCAAATTTGATAAGAATGCTATCTACGTCTTCATCCAAGTCACTGATGGAAATATTGAAGAGGACAGAGCTGAGATTAGATTACTGTGAAAAGCTGCCAGAACCTCCTTCCAAGTTAATATGTATCCATTAAAAAGCAATGAAGGGAGTATAGGCCTCAGGGACACAGATTTTGGTTTGAAACACCAGCTCTGTCTAAGTAGAGGTCAACAGCTATACTCACAGCTAAAAAGAATAATGCCATTTTAGCCTGCCTGTTTTTAATAGGCAACTTAGGTATGACTTACATATTAAACGTCAATAAATCATATCTCACTATCAAAAAACACATAAAAATCATAAACACTCATTATGAATTCATGATTATTATTCACTTAATTTGTCTCAGGATGCAATTTGTGTTTGGTCATTTTTGTGGAGGGTTTGTTTCATTTAAATATTTCTAAAAAGAGGTTGTGATAAAGTTGATGTTTAATAGCCAATTCAATTTCACTATGTAGATTTAAAATACTTGCAATGTAAAAGAAAAACACAACTCCTCAGGAATTGTATGAGTAGCCATGAATCTATGAAATGCAGGTTAAAATCTCCAAAAGGGCTTGGATTAGGTCTATTTGACTTGCTTTAAATGCTCTATTGCGTGAAGACACTGACTGGCCACAGAATGATGTAATGAGTGTCATATTAGGGATCTGATGAAGCTAACTGAGAAGCTGAATATTAGAAGATATTTAAAACCCACAACCACTGATTTGAATGTGGAATTGATTTCCCGCAAATTTAAATAGTTTCTATCTCTTTGGATGAATACTGATGCTAGGCAGAATGGCCAGTGCATAAAACATTGGCTGGAGGCACGTGGATACTGCTTTTCTTTCTGACTATTGAATAAGTCACCATGTACCTCAAGGAAGTAATTCCCATCCATTTTTTCTCTTGAAAAGATAATACCTGAGCATTACCTTCCTAATAAAAATGTAGTAAGGATTTTTAAAAGGAAAAAAAAAATCCAATCTGGAAATGCTTTTGATTGTTACTAAATTGGGAGTAAGTTAAATAAATATTAGCAGGGACTTCCCTGGTAGTCCAGTGGCTAAGACTTTGCCTGCCAATGCAGGGGGTGGAGGTTTGATCCCTGGTCAGGGAGCTTAGATCCCACATGCCTCGCGGCCAAAAAAAAAGAACCCAAAACATAAAACAGAAGCAATACTGTAGAAAATTCAATAAAGACTTTAAAAAATGGTCCACATCAAAAAAGAAAATCTTTAAAAATAGATACAGGCAAAATACATTTACAAAAATAGGAAAGAAAGTGCTGAAAAATGTTAAGGTTGATAATTTCTCAATTTTTAAAATTTTCTACAGTAAGTAAATATCACTTTACATTAGGGGAAAATTGTTTCAAATACAGAAGAAACTTCCAAACACAGAACAATGGTAGGTAAAATATAAAAACACAAAACCAGAAAGGCACAATCTGGGCTCAGAAACAAGACAAATAGCTCTGTGGGTCAGAAATGACACAGAAACACAAAGTAGTATGCAGGGTTGAAAACATGAAGCTGTTGGACTCTGGGAAGTAGGTAGTGGCTGCCAGGAGTTCAGAATCTACTGGCCTCAAGAATCTGAAAATGCTCCATGTAAGACAAAGAACCTGAGCCAGGCTCTTTGCCTCAATTAGCTAGGAATAGTATCACACTTCCCAAGTGGTAAAAGAGGTCTAAGAAAGAGGTGCTGTTAAACAGCACCTAGAACTGCTTCAATGACCCCCCTTTGGGGGAGGAAACTGAAAAGAATAAATTCCACAAAATTCACTAATACCTGTTTTGTATATTTTTTAATACCAGAAATGCATTTCAATTAATGGTTTACAGAAAGAAAATAAATCCCTATTATAAACTGAATGAAGCCAAAAGATCTCCACATCAGATGACTGTTAGAATTGGAGAGATAAAATTACAAATCAAATGATGATTATATCCATTTTTCAAAATAACTCAACTTTCTAAAAATAAACTCCAGCTAATTTATATATTTTATTGAATATTTTAAAGATTTTGAGAATGATAGTGATGGGAAGACAATGAAAAATGCATATATAATTGAAAGTAATATAATGGATGCTGTTGATAACATTAATGGTTCAATTAAACGAAGCAAGGGAAACTTTCTCCCATTTGTTTTAATTTTAGATACCATAATATTAAATTAATGAATGAAAAAAAGAAAGGTCTGTTGGCGTCCTATAACTTTTGTTTAGGAAACAATTATAATTTTTTTTTTTTTTAATTTTAGGGTCTTTTCATCGGTAAATGGTATGTAGAGGCATTTGTCAGCATATATTTTGGTGTGCTAGTAGGGCCCGGTTTAGGACTGCAGGACTGGGTTAAAATGAAAATGGCTACTTGGTTGCCATTTAATTTACCTGGTTGCCACCAGGTAATTTTCCACACCAGTAAATCACCAATGCTATGATTCCAAATGTCTCCCTTTGTATGCAATCCCTGCAAGCTAGAAACATTCTAACTGCTTTGAAGGAAATGACATAAAGTGAAGCAGGCAGTTGCCACCATGAAACTTTTAGATCCGTATGGATCATGACACTCCCTGGCCCAGAGCCCCAGGATTTCGCATTACAGGTATTACGTTATCCTATTCTAAGATGGCGAGAATTCTTATGCTTCATAATCAGTTGGGAAGATTGGGTCTCAGCAGTATAAAAACGAGAGTGCCTTATAACTATATATACAACTGTCTTGAAGAGCCTAGAGAAACGTCCTCATACTGCCAAAAGAAGTGTACCTAAAAGAGCTGCTAACCGATTGAATTTTTCAATGTACCAAATCCCCTTTAGTCCTTAAGATGGACTAAAGGTATATTTTGCATGAGAGGGATTAAAAATAGGGCTACTGTAAACTGAGAATTTTGAGCTGGTGGCTTTAGGGTCATTTGTAGCATTAATACTTATGACTATAACATGCTACAAATATATCATAAGCAGTCTCTGACTTAATAAGAGGTTGTATCAATATTTTAAACAAACGTCCTGTTAGCATCGTATCACATTCTTTACATAGCTTCAAGGGCAGCAGCAAATCTTCACCTTTTAAGTTTCTGGAAATAATCCAAAGCCATTTAGTGCCCAACATCTGATGAACTGCTTCATTCAATACACAAACAATTATTGAGTACAATTATTCAGCAAACACAAGGTGTGGCTACAAAATAATACAACAATCTTCTGAAGGTCATGAAACAGTCCCTAGGTAGTTCCAGAAAAGGAATTCCAAAAATGTTTTGAGAAAGGACAGCATTTGTGGCTAGAGCATAAGACCCTTTTATGAAGTTCACGTGCCTGTCCCTCTGCTGAATAAACAAACTGACAACCAAGCACAAATTGTGATATTATTTGCTTTTCTTTCCTGAAAATAAATCAAGGTTGTCTGTTTTTATTGTCAGAAAAATTGGGGTATGCTTTTGGGAATATATTACATATGAACATATCATCTATCAGGTCTCAAGAGGAAAACAAAAGAGTGCTGGGAGCAAAGGAAAACCAGAAGATTAGTTTTAAGGGAAATAACTCTGGGTCAGTGTGAATGCCAAGTGAGTGTAGAGACTCAATGGTTAGGAGCACAGAAAAAGGTGGTCACAATCCACCAGGCAAAATATGGAGACGATTTAGGATGAGGTGAAGATGAAGAATAGAGATGAAGAAAAGGCAACAGCTTCCAGAGAAATTTTTGAAGTAGAAGTCACAGAATTTAGAAGTCAGTTTAATACATTTATTAGTAGAGAAGAGAGAGGGAGGAAAAGGTAGAAGGTAATTCTTAAGTTTCCAGCTTTAGAGACAATTAAGTTAAGCAATTAATTTTCCCTGAAAACACAGGAAATATAGCATTGTTTTAGGGGCAGATAATGCCTTCTACTTTGGACATTTTGGAGCCTGTAGATAGTGCAGATGGAGATGTATGGTAGGTGGCTGGAAGTATAGTTCTAGAGATGAGGAGAAAGATGTGAGATGGAAATAAAAACTGAGGAGTCTTAATGGTAGTTGAAGTTGACAGACAAAAGTACTTGAAATGTGTATAGAGAAATAAGAGAGAATTAAGAATGGAACACCAAGATTTAAAGGTTGTATACAGCAAACAGAGCCTATATTGATTACTGTTACAACTCTCAAATTTGTATCTTGAGTCCCAACCATTGCCCAGAGCTTAAGATTTTATAGCCGCTATCTACTCCACATCTCCACCTGGATGCATAATAGACATTTCAAAAGTGGCATGTCCACATCTTCTTCTTAAAACATGTTGCTTTTGGAGCCTTCCCCATCTCAGTAAATGGGTACCCCCATCTTCTAGTTGCTCAGGCTAAAAACTCTGTAGTCTTCCTTGATGCCTCTCTTCCATACCTAAATCTAATCCATTACAAAACCTATTGGGCTCTGTCTTCAAAATATAGTAGAAGTCAAACATTTCCTCCCTCCCTCCCTCCCTTTCTTTCTTTTATTTTTGGCTGCGTTGGGTCTTCGTTGCACGCGGGCTTTCTCTAGTTGTGGCGAGCGGGGGCTACTCTTCGTCGCGGTGTGTGGGCTTCTCACTGCGGTGGCTTCTCTTGTTGCCCAGCATGGGCTCTAGGTGCACGGGCTTCAGCAGTTGTGGCTCGCGGGCTCAGGAGTTGTGGCTCATGGGCTCTAGAGCGCAGGCTCAGTAGTTGTGGCGCACGGACTTAGCTGCTCCGTGGCACGTGGGATCTTCCCAGACCAGGGCCCGAACTCATGTCTCCTGCACTGGCTGGCGGATTCTTAACCACTGAACCATTAGGGAAGTCCAGTAGAAGTCAAACATTTCTTACCACATTCACCTCTCCTATTCTGGTCCAAATCACAGTTGCCTCTCGACTGACTTATGACAACAGTCTCCTAATGGTTTCACTGATTTCCTTCAGTCTATTATTGCAGAGGGGCCAGATAAGCTAAAAGATGCCACTCCTCTGCTCAAAACCCTCCAATGACTCCCATCTCATTCAGAGTAAAAGCAAAAGTCCTTAGAGGGGCCTATAAGGTCCAATGTAATCAGATTCCTCTTACCTCTCTGAACTCCTTGTCTACTACACTCTTGCTTGCTTGACCCATTCCTATCAGACTGGTCTCCTTAAGGTTCCTCCAATGTGCCAGGCATACTGCAGCCTCAGGGCATTTCCAGTTATTAGAACCCTCCTGGACTGTTTTTCTTCCAATTATCCACAGGGCTCACATCCTTAGGTCCTTTAAGTTTTGCTTAAAACTCACCCTTTCAGTGAGATCTTTCTTTCTTTTTTTTTTTTTTAAGTATTTATTTGTTTATTTGGCTGCACCAGGTCTTAGTTGCGGCACGCAGGATCTTTAGTTGCGGCAGGTGGGATCTAGTTCCCTGACCAGGGATGGAATCCGGGCCCCCTGCATTGGTAGTGTGGAGTCTTAGCCACTGGGCCACCAGGGAAGTCCCCAGTGAGATTGTTCTTAAGCATGATATTTAAGTAATAGCACTTCTCTTCCACCACTCGCTCACTCACACACTTACACATTCTCAACTGCTTTCCTTCTTTATGTTTCCACATTTCACTTAGCACAATCTTATATACCATACAGTTAACTATTTTATTTGTTAATGTCTGTTTCTCACCTTCTCCTTCCTAGAATGTAGGTAGGCTTCATGAGGGTAGGGATTTTCTCTGCTGTATACCTAGTACCAAGAACTGAGCCTAACTAGCACATACCTAGCACCAAAATATTCACCAAGTGAATGAATTCTTAAAATGTTTATGACAGATGACATTTACTGAGCTCCCACTATGTGTCAGGCATTGTGCCAAGCACTTCACACTTATTATATTACTAGAGAAATTGGAGAATTGCAAAATAATATCGTTTTGGAAATAAAAGAAGGGAAAGTTTCAACCAGTAGAGTTGATAAACAGGACCAAGGTCAAAAAGAAGTCAAGTAGATGGATAAATAAAATAGGGCAATTAGTTATTATAAAAGTTATTGACAATCTTAATGAGTCCTTTTTTCAGGAAAGTGGAGGTACTGGGGAAGCCAGACTGAAGTGGGTCCAAGCATAACCAGAAGCTGGAGAGGAAACAATAATGTCAATGACTACTTTAAAAAAATTTTGATGGTAAGGGGAAAAAAGGATAGCTGGATAGAAAAGTTGGTATCCTAAAAATGTTCTTTTAGGACGAGGGAACTTGAGCATGATGGTTGGCTGAAGGGGAGGAGCAAGAAGAAAGAAGAAATTGAAAATCCCAGAGAAAGGAAGCAGAACAGTTACTAAAAAAATACGTTGGATAATGTGAAAGAGATCCAGTGTTCAGCTAGAGTAGCTCTTTGCTGCACACAAAATAGGGCTCAATAATTTTTCTCCCTTTTTCTTCTTTTTTTAAAGCGAAAAAGAGAAAGGACCTAGGAATAGAGAAGCAAGGAGTGATTTACAAGGGCTTCATGGTTGCCAAAGACGGAGAACACAAGTGATAATTGTTCAGTTTCTCAACTATTAATTGTAATTATTAAAATTTGAAACATATTATTAGAGCGGACAGGAGAATACTGAGATATTATTTTAAGGATAGTGTATTTGCATGCATGTCCATGCATATGCATATACACATACATACATGTACACACACACATGCTAAATCTTTCTTAGAACTTAGAGAGATTGTTCAGATATCTGGGAGCTTTTGTGAGGAACTTCTATCCATGATGAACCCTCTGATACTAGGATCAGCCCCTCTACTTGATGAGTTTGCTCCTTGCTGACTAGTAGTTGGAGAAGTCCTCCTATAGCTACAGACAGACAATTCAGAGTTAATGCACATTTCTTGTTTAAAGAGTGGCCCTGGAATAGAAATAAGGAAATGAAATCTCATGACAGTGTCATCATAAAGTCATCAGCCAGATGGCAGTCCTTGAAATCTAATCCTTAGAGGCTTCTCACAATAATATGTAATATCACATCTAATATTATCTTATTCACCAATTCATATCTATTCACAGAGATTGAAGGGAAAGAAATGAACTTGCAGAAGCCCACATTTCTGGCTTTATATGTTAACGTGGACTCTATAAGGCATACGATCAGGAAAACAAAATATTTTCCTACATAGGTCACAATGATGATCTATGTTCTGATATGAATGGTTAAACTACAGAGTTTACTTGAGAAGCAGCTTTTGCTTTTATTCATGAATGGTAGAGCAAGTCCTTGTAGGTGCACGTAGCTATTTATATTTATCTATATAAAATGGTAATTAAAGGTCCAATAAAAGCCAGTATAGAATTTGAAGATTCCTCTGACCTATTAATAAACTTAAATTGAACACTAAAATACAAAACAAAATTAGCTCACTTTTGTTTCTGATTATGTCTTGAAACTACAGCCTGTCAGTATATGATATCAAAGTAAAGTTCTTCCAAGTTACACTTTTTATATCTTGTTTAACATTCAAAATTTTAAAACTGAAGTAAAGATTTTATTGCTTTACATAGGCTTCCAAATGCACAAAATTTTTGCATATATTTATCTATATGATTGACAGTTTCAGTGCAGGCAATATATCAGTGCTCAGTGGTAAAACCTGAACCATGAGAAATGATGTAATCAGAATGCTTTCAACAGTCTCCCCTACCTAAAAAGTCTTGGTTAGAGATACATTTCAAAGACATGAGATACTTTTATTCCCCAAACCCAAATATCAATATTAATAATTTCTCCTTTAAAATTATGTTTATTAGGATTAACAGTAAAAGTGTTTATATTCTGCGATAGTTGTAGTTTTTGAGACTTTAAATGGCAACTCTAGAAGATGGATAAATAGAAAAAATAAGGTAGAAACAAGGAAATAGAATAATGTGAACCACTTTGTAAAGGAAATACTTTTTATTTACAAAATTTGGCAAAATCTCTTTCTGAAGTAATACAGTATGCAATTGCTATAAATGTATGCTAAACTGCTTAGCGGAACATAAACAAAGATGATCTAGAGCAGGACGATCAATAAAATTTTCTGTGATGACGGAAATGTTCGATTTTGGACTGTCCAATGGGGAAGCCACTAGTTACCTGTGGCTCTTGAGCACCTGAAAGGTGGCTGATGAGCCGGAAGAAATGAATTTTCAATTTTATTTAATTGTAATACTTTGAATTTAAATGGCCACCTATGGCTAGTGGCTACCCTACTGAACAGCACAAATCCAGAGGAGGAGTATGACGTTACTTCACTTCTGGCTTTAGCTGCACGAGATACTGGATAAAAACATCAAAATGCAGAAGATCACATAAAGAGTTTTCTTGTTCTTTATCTATCTAGCATAAGATCTATAAGAATATAAAATAAGAGAAGATGTAGCCAAGTAAAATATGGTTTAATCTGTGCGGGTGACACACATAGCATACACCGAATGTGAACTGCCCATGTAAAGGTATCATTAGCCAACAGAGCACCCAGCTCTCCTCATGCCCTTTCACACTGACCAGAACAACCACCAAGCCCAAATGGCCCACTTTTATGACCACCCTACGTGAGAGTATACTGTGCATGAATATACAACCTACATGACTATACCGTATTTACTCAGATTTGACTGACTGTCTCTCCAGGGAACTTCATGCTGTCCAGCTACAGCATGACGGTTTATCAGTTTCCTCTTTCCATACCCTTTGGCGCAGACATTCTCTATTGGCTGGCTCAACCCAAATTCCTAGATACTAGAGGTGGTTTTGTGGCATGGTTTTGACCCGAAAGTCCCTGAGAAAGCCACTGTTTTCCTGACACCAGCACTGCCCCTTCTGCCGCTGCTTCTTCCTGCTGGAATGCTTATGTTCTGAGGGAAATGCCAAGAGGAACAAGGAGACTTCAGGGCTGACATTGCGGAGCCCATGTCACCACCTGCCCGACTCTGAACTTCTCATAAAGTGACAGAAACAGACCTCCATTAGGTAAGCTATTGAACTTGGGTTTTCTGTTACTTGAAACTGAAAGCAATCCTAATGGATACATTTTTCTTCCCTGTTGAGTTACTGGCACTCCAGAACACTTGTAGTTAGTAATTTTTTGTTTGTTCATTTACCTATTTAATTAAACATGTTTTGGGGGTAGATACTATGTGCCAAGCTAAGTGCTAGGTCATATGGTGGACAAGCAGCCAAGGTGTATACAGAGCAAACATCCTCATAAGAGACAAAGACCAACAGACACGTACGTACAGTGTAGTGAGATAAGCACTATAACAGAGTGTAGGTTTTGGGGTTGGTAGTCAGAGAAGGCTTCCTGGAGGAAATGGCATTTACACTGAGACCTGGATAATGAATAGAACTTAACCATGCAAAAAGGAAGGAATAATATACATCTATCACGTCAGCACATAATAGAGAAGACAGAACATAGCTATGAGGAAATGAAAATAGCTCAATGTTACTTAATTATGGGGAGGGGAGATTGAGGGAGAGCAGAAACTTAGGCTGGAGTTTGAAGGAAAGGCCATAACGTGCAAGATCTTGAAGTCATTGAAAGGAGTGTGGACTGTCTTCAAATAATAACGGATAAGCCACCAAAGCCTTTAAAACTGGGGGGGAGGGGGAGCTATATGAATATACTGTATTTAGAAAAATCAAGACATGATAGTTGAAGAGTAGGGAGAAAGAGAAATAACTGGATTTGAAAGCTATTTAGGTAGTAAATAGCTTTGTGATAGCTTGGCTACTGGGATTGTATTCAATAGAAGGAAGAGTCAAGCTTGAGTTTCCAATTTGGACAACTGAATGGGTTGTGGTAATGTTCACTGGAGAGGGATCATAGGAAGAGAAGTAGGTTGCATTTGGAGAAAGAGGTTGTAAGAGGACAAAGATGAGTTCAGCTTTGGGCCTATTAAATTTGAAGTTGCCGAGGGACATTAAAATGAAAAGAAATCAATAGGATATGCAGGTCTGAAATTCAACGATCACGCTCAGCTGCAAATGGTATAAATGGAGAGTCATCAGCAGACTGAAACTACACAAGTGGATGAATTTTCATAGAGTGTATGTGAGAAAGAAACAGGGAAGAACTTTAGAGGCATGAATCAAATTAGCTTGGCAAATCACAGATTCTCTATGGGCTAGCAAAAAATGTAATTTGGCTTTTAACTTTCTATTTTACTTTACCCATTGGAGAAATAACTATATACCTTCCTTAGGTGGTAGCTTTTTAGGGACCAAGTCAAAAAATATAGACTGGAAGCCCCTTCTCTGAGGAATCCAAAGACCTAACGAAAGTGATCAGAAGAAATGAGAGGGCTGTTTGGAGACTCAAGGAGCATGAAAGAGTGGCATAGATGGGATAGACCTCTCTTGAAGCCCTAGTTTTGTAAAATGAGTAAGCCTTCTTTTTGGCTCCTTCTTGGCTTACATTCCCTAAACTCACCAAATTAATCTCTGATCTTAATTTGCCTACCCATAGAGGCCTCTCTTTGAGAAGCAGGTATTTCCCACTGAGATCTTAACTACTGACTCTCTGATACCAATCGATTACATATGAATAAGTCTTCCTGAGCCTAATCTGCCCTCATTTAAGTGAACAAACAGCAGATCTGTATTTGGAGCAGAAAGTACAAACCTTGCCAATAAGAGGAGGCAGTAACTTTGAGAATTTTTTTTTTTATCAGTTCCCTATTCAACCTCATCCTCTCACCACCAGGGTTCTACTGATAGGGCCCCAAATATAACTCCCCAACTTCAGGTTGAGTCTTCTTTTCCATTTAGGGCTAGAGCTGCTCTATTCCCCCAGGACGACCAGCTCAAATCCAGTTTCACAGGAGTTTATACTCTTCAATCTTTAACTCAGTTTCAAGATTAACTTAATCTCTCAATTTCCGTGTATTAATAGTTCCTTACTCCTAAGAGTTTCTGCTTAGTTCAAAATCTGTTTCTGTTTTCTTTAATGGTGGCCTTTTTTTCTTAATAAAGGCCACCTACCTGACTTCAGTAAGTCATGTTATCTTCTGGAACTCATTTACCTTTCACTGTGATCTTCCTTATCACCATACAGGTGCTATTTTTGCCCCTGTTTTCTGACAGAGCTAAAAATGAGTACCCAATAATCCTTGACTTACCATAGCATGAACAAGGTAACTCTAAATTATGTAGAGTCATCATTCAACAAATATTTACCCTGCAGCGTTATTTACAATAGCCAAGATATGGAAGCAACCTAAGTGTCCATCGATAGATGAATGGATAAAGAAGATGTGATGGAATATTACTCAGGTATAAAAAATTGGAATCTTGCCATTTGTGACAACATGGAGGGATCTAGAGGGTATTATGCTAAGTGAATAAGTCAGACAGAGAAAGATAAATACTGTATGATGTCACTTATATGTGGAATCTAAAAAAACAAAACAAACAAAACAAAATGAAAACAGACTCATATAGACAGAGAACAAATGGGTGGTTGCCAGATGGAAGGAGGGGGTAAAAGGGCGAAATAGGTGAAGGGGATTAAGAGGTACAAATCTCCAGTTATAAAATAAATAAGCAATGGGGATGTAATATACAGCATGAGGAATATGGTCAATAACATTGTAATAACTTTGTATGGGGACAGATGGTTACTAGACTTATTATAGTGATCATTTCATAATAAGTGCAAATGTCAAATAACTATGTAGTATACCTGAAACTAACATAATATTGTAGGTCAGCTACATTTCAATTAAAAAAACACAAATATTTACCAGCTCCCTACTATATCACCTGGTTCAGGATGTGTCAAATAAGAAAGATAGCCTCTGTCCTCAGGGAGGTTAGACTAATGTGAAGGACAAACATTAAACAATTAGTTACATAATTCATGTATTTGTTTATAATTTTGTTTATAATTAGGATAAATGCTAATGAAAGAACAGCACAAGGGGTTAAGAGTGAATAATAAGGAGTCAGGACTTAGTTTGAGGAGATGGTGTCTCTAAGAGCTGTTGATTTCCGCAGATATATAATGGGAAGTGAGGTTATGAGTCATGTTACACTACACAAATTTTCCCATTGGGTGTGTGGAGGGAAATACAATGATGGCACCAGAGACAGCTATAACTCCATCATGAAGCCCAAAGTGACTTCCTTGTCAGACTAAAGATGGGGCAGTTTGTGGCATGATGGAATAGAACAATATTTCTTTGGATAGAGTTCTCAAAGTAGACTGATAAATGGCTCTTTTAGCTACAAATCAATCTTTCGTTTTTGTCTAATTGCTTAGTTATGTCACTACCTTTCTGACTGTGGGCAAGTCATTTCATTTCACCAGTCTTCGGGTCCCTCATCTTTAAAATAAGTGGATTTAGGCAAGACTGTGAGTTTGGTTGGCATTTGTCATCTTGGATCCTCCCAAAGCCCTGGTTTAGCAGGATGGGAAAACAAATCTGCATTGTCCACCCAGTGTCACTACCCTATCATTAGAATCAGCAAATAGTTTTAGAAATAATGTAGGTCATACCTTTTATGAATGCTTGCCCAAGAGGCATTGATGTTCTCTGTTATCATGTGTACTTTTCTGGTATCATCTGCAGAATAATCCCGAAGAAGTTTCAGTGCCAAGTCATTTGCCACATCTACATTTATCTGCCACTGGCGGAGGTCTTTGGCCAACTGCTAGAGATACACATGGGAAAGAGAATGAATGTCAGTTTTCTCTGAAATCTCTAGTTGCACTTTCTTAAAATGCTTCATAAACAGCTTCTGAATCCTCGGGTCAGAGCATGTCTACATGATTGCTTTTAACCTACCGTGTGAAGTTCAGTCAAACATGATAGTATAAGCTAACCCACTTTTCATGACAGAACTTTTCAAATGCAGCATCTTGAGCAATAATCAGTATCAGGTATCTCAATTTAGTAGCAATTAATTGGAAACAAACTTGGCTTAATTGTTTTTATCATGGGAGAGAACTATAAAAATAAGCTCTCAAATAATTGTTGAGTATGTGACATATACCAAAATTTGAACAGAAAAAAATATCGCATGTTATTTCTTTTCCTCGTCATTAACTTGTTGAATTGTTTATGTAATTAGTGCCATCTACTGGCATTCAACTAAAGCTGCATAAGGAAAATATTAAGCATCAAAAAAAAAACCAGTGCTGTTATTCTAGTTATGAACTTCTTTAAAGGATCAGTTTATTCATAATACTTTAAAAATATCCTACTTTAAAATCAGAATAAAATTTTAAATATAAGAATTTTGCTAAACCAAATGACGTATGTTTTCTTCTTTTTTTATCTTTAACAATCGAGTATTATCAAACCATGTATTTCATCACTTGAAATATCATATATCAAAGAAAGAAATAAACCAATGATAGGTTTATCTGGATGCATATTAACCCCAAGTTTCTATTAAACATTGCTTCAAGTGCACGGAACAGGCTTCCAAGCATTATGGTATTATTAAATTACAAAGATAGTTATATCAAATCCAATATGGTGGGTTAAATGGACAAAGGAATAGTAACAAGCAATTCAAACAAGAGAAAGAATAAAAAGTTTTTACAGAAAAGGAAAAAAATCAACTTTCAAAACATGAAAAAATAAGAGTATTACAATTTGACACCAATTAAGTTAAAAAAAATAAAATCCAAAGCTGGAAAGACTGTAGCCAAACTAGCACATTCATGCACTACTGCTGGGAACAGCATCTATTAGGACAATTTGGCAATATATATCAAGTGACATACAAATGCTTATTCCCGTTGACCCAGTAATCTAATTTTAGTATTTTCTCCCAGTAAAATATTTAAAAGACATACATTATAGGAATAAAGATCTTCATTAACTAAGATAGTAAAAAAATGAGAAACAATTTCAACGTTTAATGAGAAGACATTAAAATGAGGCAATACATCAACCCAGTGGTCTAATATGCAGTCAATGTGCACAGAAATCACAAGTTAAAAAAAAGAAAAGAACACAATTTCTACCTTCACTGTATTTCTTAAATCTGCAAGAGTACATTGACATGAACCGGAAGGGTAAAAGAGAAAATTGAAACTAATTGATGTTTCTGAAAAGAGTACTCATTTTTGTTTTAGTATTTGTTCTTTTATGTTAATATGATTTATGATAATAAAAATCAAACACTCGTACTTTTCAACATAGCTTCAGTATATTTGAGTACACTCCTGTTCCTTGAAAATCTATAATCAGTATATAATCCGGCATTTCTCAGTTAATTAGAACATCCTATTCTAGAATCGAACGAAATAATTGCATTTATTGCATATAGCAAATAGACCCAGATAACAGAACTAGTAGGAAGCAGCTAAAGCCAGTATCACTGACTTTTGCTATAAAAATAAAAAGAGAGACAATTTTTAAAGGCACAGAGTATACTCGCTGTACTACAAAGCAATTACAATTTAACCTTGTGGAATTCCTGCCTTTTCTTATATACACCTTTTATCAAGCCCTGCAGTTCCTATTTTCCACTTTTTATATCCTCACACTGTCCAAAAGCCCTTCTGAGGTGAAACACACACACCAAAGGCTTTCCCTTTCTAGAAATTTCCTACAGTACAAAATTACATCTTCTTCCCTTTCCCTCTTCACTGAAGCCACTTTTAACCTATAGTGTTAAAAAGTAATGTATACTAAGATATGAAAGACCAATTGGTCCTTATTATCCAGAAGATGGTATTTGCATTTTAAAAGAAGAGCTTATTATCTATCATCTATTAAATCTCTAATTGGCAGCATAAGACTCTACAAAACTGACACCAATAACTTAGTTACCTTTTAGTTAGGCAATTCCTTTTTAAGAAAAATGCAATTGCTAAAGAAATACCTATTATGAACCAACATCAGAGCATATATGTATAGATTTAGCAATATAAAATGTTAATTAAAATTTTAATAAATATAATTAAAATCATTTATTTTATCTATGAAAAGACAAATAATCTTGGAAGTCAACCCTCACTCATGGGTTGTTACTTGAAAAGTCTAGATATAAGAGGATACACTCTTTGGTTCTAATCTATAGATCATAAAAAATACCTAAAAGTAGAAGCTGAAAAGTATGCTAGAATTTTCCAAAATCTTGAAGAACATAGCAGGTTAAAGTTTAATTAGACACTTCATAGTAAAAAGGTAGTAAAAGAGTAAGGCTTGACTTCAAACCAGAGTTTTTTGGTATACTTTAATGCTTGAAAGGCAAAAATACGCAAGCCATATATTTTTCTTCAAATTTGTATTCACACTGAAATTTAAATTTTTAGGTTACCTAAGGAAATCTTGACTGAATGCTATCCTTCACTGCATACCGCTCAGATTTTGCTGTGATGTAGGATTAAAAAGAAAAAAATCCCACTGACCTTGACTAACTTTGACAGGGCTAAGGTCCTTATCTAAACTCAAAGGTTCTCAACCGCAGCACCCTTTTCTCCCTTCTTAAAGACATTCACCAGAACAGACTGGTTTCCCTTCCTCCTAAGGTAATAATATGTTGACCACCTTGGGCTTTAACGAAGTGTCATTCACACCAGGAACAATGACCTTGACCACCTTTGCCTACTACTGTGAAATTTACTACTGGGACAACTCCAGATCACAGAAGAATTTCAAATTCAAAAATACAATAGAATTCACACACACTCTTTTTAGTTCTGAATTCCATTTACAACAGGGAATTGTGTGGTGATCATGGTGTGTGAAGAAATTTAAAATATTGTGAGCACTAGCCTATAAAAAAGAGATGATTTTGTGGGTGTATATATATGTGTGTATGTGTTTTTTATGAAGAATATAAAATGCTCAATCCCCAAAAGATTGTGTCCCCAACCAGGAAAGAAATATTTCATATTCAAACCTCATACGATGCCGCTACAATATGTGCTTGGTATTTATACACAGTATTCTAGGCAGAAAAAATGATTATGGACTATGGGACAACCTGAATTCATTTCAAGAATTTTCAGTATTAAAATTTTTTAATTTCAGTGTTTGCCTTTTCTTTTTTCTTTGTAAGAATTCTTTTTAGGAATATTGACCCGACACAAGGGAAAACAAGGGAGGAAGAGAAAGAGTATTCAGGAGTCTGGGCAACAGAATGAGCCTGCTGGGTTTGAATCCTGACTTGATCACTTACTAGTTATGTGACAAATGGGAAAGTTAATTATGCTCTCTATGCCTCAGTTTCCCCCTTTATTAAATGGGTATATTAACAGTATTTACCTTGAAAGATTATTATGAGGATTAATTTATAAAATGCAGGGAAAACACTTAGAGTGGTGCCTGGCATACCCAAAGCATTAAATAAGTATTGGTTAGAATCACCATCATTATTACTACTACTACTACTACGACTACTACTACTACTACTACTACTACTACTACGATTACTACTACTACTGCTGCTGCTACTTTTTAAAACAATATTTATTTATTTATGTGGCTGCGCTGGGTCTTACTTAGTTGTGGCATGTGGGATCTAGTTCCCTGACCAGGAATCGAACCTGGGCCCCCTGCACTGGGAGCATGGAGCCTTAGCCACTGGACCACCAGGGAAGTCCCCTACTGCTGCTATTTTTAAATGAACCATACTACAGCCACCACAGGGCGAGCCTCTACTGAATGAAAGAAAGGGACCCTCTGTTTTATAAACATTGTCTATAACGCTGCACCTCTAAAAGTCTCCCTTTAATTTAGAAGATAAATGTGAGTATGTAGACCTACAATTAAAATTTTAAAGTTGAGTATTGTTTAAGTTTTCTTATAAAATGTGTTTTGGGATATTCACCTACAAGCGAAATTCAGGTTTGTTTCAGGTGAACTCGATTTAAAAAATTTTAATGGCCCTGACTCAAAGGAGCATCATAAAAAGCAATGCAGAGTAATGAAGAGGCATCTTCCCAGGAAGTCTTGATTGGCCATTGTCTTGCAGTTTGATCTTAAAGTCATTAACCTTTTGAGTTCCAGTTTTGTTGTCTGTAAAATAGGATGGGATTACTTAGGCTGCTTGTTATGCCTCACATTTGTTATGAGGTCAAAACCAAAATCAAATTGCTTGTGTGAAATACAATTCATATTTTATGGCAAGACAAGAAAAATTTAAATATAAAAATTCTTCTCTGCCCTTTGGCCGTGTCTCTCCCTGCACTGCACATTGTGTATCCGCATTATGCCTCGACCAAACCTCCCCTGTCAGCAGGAATACCTGCTCAACCATAACGAGCAGCATTCTCCCAGCATCAACAAAACAAACTCCTTAAAAGATAACATTCCTTCCTTTTTTTTTTTTTAACATTCCTTCTTGATCTTGGAAGGGGTCACATGACCCACCACGATTATGCTTAGATCTGGATTATATAAGCTGTCAATAATACGTCATTTGATGTATAGCCCTCTGTCTCAAAAAACTTATATAACTGTGCCTTGACTTCTGACGAGTGGAACAGTTCTCAGAGCTTTCTGAGATGCTCTTCCCAGGTCATGATCTTCAAATTTGGCTCAACTAAAAATTTCCATTTCTTTCTTAGGTCGACTGATTAATTTTTCGTCGACACTTGGAAATTTATAAAACAGGATCCTAATACATTTACAGATAAAAAGTTCTACATACTGGGTTTTCTCCTTTTGCCTTAGATACTGTGTTTGCGTACATGAACTAAGAGGTTCATTTAAAAAAATTAGCTCTGTGAGCTAACAGCTAAGAGCTTATTAGCTCTTAGACCCATTCTCTGCCCCTCTCCTACTCTACTCAGTATTGCAGATGGACTAACCACTTTAGGGGGTCAGCAAATCCCAGGATTTCTTGCTAGCTGGCTTCTAGCTGGGTTAGGCCAGTGAGAGAGCCAGAGGAAGGCTGAAACTAGAGTATCTCTCTCCCTCTCTCTATGTGGGCAGTATCTTCTTTGTGTCTCCATTTCCCACTGGACAGACCCTCTCTCTGTAGTTTCAGTACCTGCTGTGCAGCCCACACAGTGGTCAAGTTAGCACCAGATGGCTCTGGCTTCTGGGCTTTGGTGACACGTGTTGTCTCTCCAGCCCTCGAAGTGGTAACAGCTTCCCGATGTCACTGAACTCTGAGTTGCCTCACTATCTCCTGTTGGACTTCTCAGCTCCTTCATTAGCCATGGAACCAATCCCCTGTATTTAAATTCCCTCTGCTTGAAATATTTTGTGTGGTTTCTAAACTGCACCCTGATGATACAAACTGAAAGAACTCTCACAGCAAATGACCCTACCTATAATTACACAAGGGCAATTTAACATCAAGCATAAATTTCATGAAATATCAGATTTTACGTCTTGCATCCTTCTCTCCAGCCTCAGAGCAAGAGGTGACTCTTGTGCTCAAGGACACTCCTCCTCCTCCTCTTCCTCCTCGCCCTCCCCCTCCCCCTCCTCCTCCATGTACTCCCTTCTCTGTGTCTTTTCAACCTCTTGCCTCTCTGCAAGGTCTTTCTCTACAACTTTCAAACATGAGTCTCTCGCCCATCTTTAAACAACAACAAGACTTGCATCGTTTTCTTTCCCTTCACAGTCAATCTCCTCAGAAGGCAAATACTCACTCATTGCCTCAACTTGATTACATTCCTGCCACTTTATAATTCATCAAAACCAGGCTTCTGCCATCACCACCTCGCTAAAACTATTCTGAAAGAAGTCACTCTGGCAAATCGGATTACTGACCTCAATTCTTTACCCCACCTTATATCCATGCCCTTTGCTATGTAACTTTGAATTTCCTGCTACAAAGGGCAGTTTACTTCCCTGCCCTTGACAATGAGCTTGGCCATATGACTTGTTTTGCCTAATTCTAGCGAGATGTTAATAGAAGTGACACAAGCAGAGGCTTAAAACATGCTTCTGCAGTGGGGCTGGCCCTTCTGCACTTCTGCCATTATCATGCGACAAACGTGTCCTGGGCCAGCCTGCTCACCCTTGGAGAAGGATGAGTGACGTGTGGAGGAGAGCTACCCCAATCAACCTGCAGTGTGAAGCAGCGCCACCCCAGACGAGCTGCAAACTCACGAAGAAATAAATGCTTATTATTGTTTGCCACTGGCATTTTGAAGTTGCTTGTCATGCAGCATTTTTGTGAAAATACTTAACTGATTCAGTCACCAATGGCCAATGTCTGTGGAAAGTTTTACGTTCTCATTTACTTGATTTGTGTGCAGCAACTGGTGCTATTGACTGCTCTGTTCTTGAGGCTCTATCCTTCCTTGGTCCCCCCTCTTTGGGTGTCCTCTATATACTCTTCAGGTTCAAGTGTTTCTTTTTCTGCCTGTCCCTTAAATGTTGGTGTTCCCCAAGGCTCTGTCCCTAGCCCAACCTTCTCCCTCTGCAGTGCAAGTGGATCCTCAACTGGAGGAAGAGGCAGAGAGCACATCCATACAGAAGTTGTACCACAATTTTCCCTTAGATCCAAATCTTCTACCTCCATTGCCACCGCCTTAACTTAAGCCCTCATCGACTCTTACTTGGACTCTGCAATGACCTTTTTATCGGCTTCTTCCCTCTACTCTAGACCTTCCATCCACATATAGCTGCTCAAGGGATCTTTTTGAAATGCAAATATAACAACATTATTCCTCTGTAAAACCTTTCAATGGCTCCCTATTACCTACAAGACTAAGTCCAAACCTCTCTCCTTGGATTACAAGGCCCTCAAATATATGATCCTTACATAAATATCCACTTTGATCTTTTGTTATCTCCTTTCCTCTTACCCAATCCCATAATTGCCCATACAAAAACCCTGAAAGGTTAAGTGACTTGTTAAAGGTGACATAGCTTGTCAGTGAAAGAGGCATCACAAAAATGCAGGTTTCTTGGCTTCAATATTCAGGGTTCAATCTACTTAAAGAAGATATGCTTCCACATAAAAGAATTTAAGGAGGATGGTTGGATTTATTATAATTGAATTTTGAAGAATATAAAATAGTCTCCTTGATGATTATAGCATGATTGGAAAATTACTGTGTATAATAAAGTAAGACGTTGCTAAACAAAGACAGCAGAAAAAAATACATATTTGGTTTATTTAAAAAATCACTAAACAGTTTACTCCTAAGTATAAATTAATGTTCTATACATATTTATTGGGAAAAAGAAATACAATTTCTTTCTTGCTTGTGTGAATTAAAATGACCTAGAAAACCTCTTTATGGATATATAATAGAAATGTTAAAATATCTGTAAGGAAGCTATTTCAAAAGTAAAGCCTCTCACCATAAACTTCAAGACTCATCTATTAAACCTCTGACATTACCAAGCAACTCTGTTTCAGAAGGTAACACTATACAGGGGATACTATTTGAGAAAACGGCCCTCATTTTCCAGCTTACTGGAAATGATTAATCTTTTCAATAGCTTTGAGGACTACATACCAAAGTTGTTACTTTTTTGTCCTTTCAACAATGACTACAAGCTGAGAGCAGGCTAGTAAATGTGTTATCGGCCAACCCATTAGAGTTCCATTATTTTCTGTCTTACATGACTTCATGTAATGAATTTTTATAATTAAACTAATGGCATACAATTTATTTTCCCCCCTCTTTACTTTTCAGGCCCCATTTCTCTTCCAGCTTCTTTGGAATAAGTTTTATACAAAAAAGAACAGAGGAGAGCACTCCAAGTGCTTCATTACCTTAATTTCATTATGACATTTTGGAAAGCATTCTCTTTATCTGGGCTCTCTTTTTAATTTGCTGACTTTATTAAAAGACTTCAGCAGTGTTGTAATTAACAAATCACCCAGCTACCCCAGGCATCTAAGAGAAGTCTGGTTGAGAGGGTGTGGACATGGTTGGGTGGAAATGATTCCAGAGAGAAAGCCAGAGGACAGATCCCCAGAAAGTCGCATTTTCCCGGCTACTTTCAAATCCCATGAGCCTACTGCAGTAGACTACATTATTCTTCACAGACATTCGGTGCCTTTTTCATACCAGAGGATTACACAGCTGCACCCCCACTGAATTAGGGATGATAACATAACTGATTTTGGCTACACGTCACTTCCAGGCAGATGGTTTAAGAGCCAGTGGCATCATTCATTATGTTACCTGACTCTCTGATCAGAGAAGTATGTATCAAGATGCAGCTCCCATTAGCTGCACTCCCTGAATAACTAAGCTAAGTAGAATGCTCTTGTGAATCTAGAGTGGACATGTAACATGAATAAAACATAAACTTTGTGTTGTCTCTAGATTTGGGGATAGTTTGTTACTGTGGCATAACTTAGCCTATCCTGACTGACATACCTACTCAAGTATGACCCTAGTGCATATGAAGTGGTATCTCATTGTGGTTTTCATTTGTATTTTCCTAATAATGACTGATGTTGACCATCATTTCATGTGCTTATTAGCCACTTGTACACCTTCTTTGAAGAAATGTCTATTAAAATCCTTTGCTGATTTATAATTGAGTCTTTCTTGTTCTTATTGAGTTATGAGTTCTTTTCTGCATACAAGTCTCTTATCAGATATATGATTTGCAAATATTTTCTCCCATTCTGTGGGTTGTCTTTTTACTCTCTTTATGATATTGTTTGCAGCACAAAAGTTTTTAACTTTGATGAAGTCCAAGTTACGTATTTTTTCTCTTGTCACTTTGGCTTTTGGTGTCATGTCTAAGAAAACACTGCCTAACTCATTGTACTCCTATGTTGTCTTATAAGAGTTCTCATATTTTAGTTCTTATATCTAGCTCTAAGATCCCCTTTTGAATTAATTTTTTTGTATGGTGTGAGGTAGGGTCAAACTTCATTATTTTGTATGTGGACATTTAGTTATGCAAGCATGAACTTTTGAAAAAATATTCTTTTCCCTTTGAATTGTCTAGGCACTCTTGCCAACAATCAATTGACCATAAATGCAAGGATTTAGTTCTGAACTTTCAATTTTGTTTCATTGATCTATATGTTTACCTTGATGTCAGTACCACACTGTCTTGATTACTGTAGCTTTCTAGTAAGTTTTGAAATTAGGAACTGTGTGTCCTCCAACTTTGTGCTTTTTTCAAGGTTGCTTTGACTATTCTTTGTCCCTTGCATTTCAGTATGAATTTTAGGATCTACTTGTCGATTTCTACAGAAAAACTGGTGAGGATTTTGATAAGAATTGCATAGAGTCTGTAGGTCAATATGGGGATATTGCTCTCTTAACAATATTAAGTTTTTTGATCTGGGAATATGGCATGCTTTTCCATTTACTTAAATCTTCTTTAAATTCTTTCAGCATTATAGTTGTCAACGGAAAAGTGTTGCATTTTTCTTATGCCTAATTATTTTATTTTTTTGTTGCTATTATAAATGGAAAAATTTTCTGAATTTCATTGTTCAGATTATTCATTGCTAGTATATAGAAAAATAATTGATTTTTGTATTTTGATCTTGGATCCTGCAAATTTGCTGAATTACATTTTTAGTGTATTCCTTAGGATCATCTATATACAAGATTATGTCATCTGCAAATAGATATAGTTTTACTTCTTCCTTTCCAATCTGGATGACTTTTATCTATTTTTTCTTGCCTATTTTCCCATCCTGAACTTCCAGTACCATGGTAAATAGAAGTGGTGAGAGCAGACACCTTTATCTTGCTCCTGATCTCAGGGGAAAACATTCAGTCTGTGAGTCTGTTTCTGTTTTGCATATACATTCATTTGTAATATTTTTTAGATTCCACATATAAGTAATACACACTATCTGTCTTTCTCTGTCTGGCTTATTTCACTAAGTATAATATTCTCTAGGTCCATCCATACTGCTACAAATGGCAGAATTCCATTCTTTTTCATGACTAATATTTCATTGTATGTATGTATGTGTATATATATATATATATATATATATATACACACACCACATCTTCTTTATACATTCATCTGTTGATGGGCATTTGGGTTGCTTCCATATCTTGGTAACTATAATTAGTGTTGCTATGAATACTGGGGTGCATGTATCTTTTCAAATTAGTGTTTTCATTTTTTCCAGATATGTACACAGGAGTGGAATTGCTGGATCATATGGTAGTTCTACTTTTAGTTTTTTGAGGAACCTCCATACTGTTTTCCATTGTGGCTGCACCAATTTACATACCACCAAAAGTGTACAAAGGTCTTCCTTTTTCTTCACATCCTTGTCAACACTGGTTATTTGTAGATCTTTTGATGATAGCCATTCTGACAGGTGTGAGGTGCTATCTCATTGCTGTTTTCATTTGCATTTCTCTAATAATTAGCAAATGTGCCTTTTCATGTGCCTATTGGCCATCAGAATGTTTTCTTTGGAAAAATGTCTACTCAGGTCTTCTCCCCATTTTTTGATTGGGTTGTTTGTTTTCTGATACTAAGCTGTATGAGCTGTTTGTATATTTTGGAGATTAATCCCTTGTCAGTAGCATCATTTGCAAATATTTTCTCCCAGTCTGTAGGTTGTCTTTTCATTTTGTTGATGGTTTCCTTTGCTGTGCAAGAGCCTTTAAGTTTAATTAGGTCCCACTTGCTTATTTTTGCTTTTATTTCTTTTGCCTTAGGAGAGAGATCCAAAAATAATGTTGCTATGATTTATGTCAAAAAGTGTTCTGTCTATATTCTCCTCTAGGAGTTTTATGGTTTCAGGTCTTACATTTAGGTCTTTAATCCATTTTGAGTTTATTTTTGTATATGGTGTGAAGAAATGTTCTAATCTCATTCTTTTACATGTAGCTATCCAGTTTTCCCAGCACTACTTGTTGAAGAGACTGTCTTTTCTCCATTGTATACTTCAGCCTCCTTTGGCATAGATTAATTAACCATAGGTGTGTGGGTTTATTTCTGGGCTCTCTATTATGTTCCATTTATCTACGTGTCTGTTTGTGCCAATACCATGCTGTTTTGATTACTGTAGTCCGAGAAGGTGATACTTCCAGCTTTTTTCTTTTTTTCTAAAGATTGCTTTGGCAATTTGGGGTCTTTTATGGTTTCATATGAATTTTAGGATTATTTGTTCTAGTTCTGTGAAAAATGTCAGGGGTATTTTGATAGAGGTAGCATTAAATCTGTAGATTACTTTGGGTAGTATGGCCATTTTAACAATATTAATTCTTCCAATCCAAGAGCACGAAATATCTTTCCATTTCTTTGCATCATCTTTAACTTCCTTCATCAGAGTATAGGTCTTTCACGTCTTTGGTTAAGTTTATTCCAAGGTATTTTATTCTTTTTTGATGTGATTTTAAACAGAAATTTTTTTTTTTTACTTTCTCTTTCCGATACTTCATTATTAGTGTATAGAAAAGCAACAGACTTCTATATATTAATCTTGTATCCTGCAAATTTGCTGAATTCATTTATTAGTTCTACTAGTTTTTGGGTGGAGACTTCAGGGTTTTCTATATAAAGCATCATGTTATCTGTAAATAGTGATAGTTTTACTTCTTTCATTTCAATTTGGATGCCTTTTATTTCTTTTTCTTGTCTGATTGCTGTGGCTAAGACTGCCAATACTATGTTAAATAGAAGTGGTGAGAGTAGGCTTCCTTGTCTTATTCCTGAATTTAGAGGAAAGGCTTTCAGCTTTTCACTATTCAGTATGATGTTAGCTGTGGCTTTGTCATAAATGGCCTTTATTATGTTGAGATATGTTCCCTCTATACTCACTTTGTTGAGAGTTTGTTTGTTTTTATCATGAACAGATGTTGAATTTTGTCAAATGCTTTTTCTGCATCTACTGAGGTGATCATGTGTTTTTTTTATCTTTCCTTTTGTTAATGTGGTATATTATATTGATTTGCAAATACTGAACCATCCTTAATCCAATTTGATCATGATGTATGATCCTTTTTATACATTGTTGGATTTGGTTTGCTAATATTTTGTTGAGGTTTTTGCATTTATATGCATCAAAGATATTGGCCTATAATTTTCATTTCTTTTTTTTTTTTGTAGTGTCTTTGTCTGGTTTTCATACTAGGGTAATGGTAGCCTCATAGAATGAATTTTGGAGTGTTCTGTCCTCTTCAATTTTTTGGAATAGCTTGAGGATAGGTTTAAGTTCTTTATATGTTTGGTAGAATTCTCCTGTGAAGCTGTCTGGTCCTGGACTATTCTTTGCTGAGAGGTTTTTTGTTTGTTTGTTTGTTTGTTTTTACTAGAAAATCAATTTCACTACTAGTGATTGGTCTGTTCAGATTGGCTGTTTCTTCTTGATTCAGTCTTGGCAGGTTGTATGTTTCTAGAAAATTGTCCATTTTCTTCTAGGTTGTCCAATTTGTTGGTGTATAACTGTTCGTAGTATTCTCTTAAGATTTTTTGTATCTCTCTAGTATTGGTTGTTATTTCTCTTCTTTCATTTCTTATTTTGTTTATTTGAGTCTTCTCTCTTTTCTTCTTGGTGAGCCTGGCTAAAAGTTTATCAATTTTGTTTATCTTTTCAAAAAACCAGCTCTTGGTTTCATTGATCTTTTCTATTTTTTTGTTTTGTTTTGTTTCTATTTTATTTATTTCCTCTCCTATATTTATTATTTCCTTCATTCTGTGGACTTTGGGCTTTGTTTGTTCTTTTTCTAATTCCTTTAGGTGGTATGTTAGGTTGCTTATTTGAGATTTTTCTTTTTTCTTGAGGAAGGCCTGCATCATTATAAACTTCCCTCTTAGAACGGCTTTTGCTGCATCCCACAGATTTTGGAGTTTTGTGTTTCCATTTTCCTTTGTCTTGAGGTATTTTCTGATTTTCCCCTTAATTTCTTCATTGACCCATTACTTTTTTAGTAGCCTATTGTTTAGTCTCCACATGTTTGTTCCTTTCTCATTTTTCATTCTGTAATTGATTTCTAGTTTCATACTGCTGTGGTCAGAAAACATGCTCAATACAAGTTCTATTCTCTTTCTCTGGTAGCTGTAAGACTATTAATTTTTAAGGCTACTGTGTAGCTGGGAGAAACTGATGGGAATAGGCCAAGTTAAAAAGTCTCAAACCCTGCTGTTCTTAGTGAAGTTCAGTAATTTACATATTGTTGCCAACCTCTGGTTAATTTCCAGAGTTTAGAAAAGGCAATTTTAACAATTTTGCAATTTGCTGCTTTTATGGAGGAGTGGATTTACAGAGTTGCCACATTATATTTTCAAGCATGGAATAAGTTAAAGTGTGAAAAGGAAATAAGGCAAAATATGGTGCAATCAGAGCATAATGCTATCCAAGTCTTTGTGACTCTGCATTAAATATTTATATACTATAGCAGTACCTGGAAAACCACCCATTATTTTTCCTGTGCTCTATCAGTGATGTAGGAAGCACTCTGTTTGTGTGCTTTGAGAAATTTAATAGCTTCAAACATACTTTGGGAGGAAAAGGACTATCAGGTTATTGATTCTTTCTTCTTAATCATGTGGGATCTTTAGGGGAGAACAAAAGGGAATAAAGAAACTACATGAAAAAATGGCAGGTCCTAGGAAGAAGTTTTCTGATAATGTTTTTCATTACTGTATCAGAAATCCAAACCTCAAACTACCAGGGTGGGTCAATTTGCTGATTTAATTTTGTGCTCATCCAAAAAGTAAATAAAATGTGTGAAAGGAGAATTTAGCTTCCATTACTGTATATATCTTTTTGGTAGATAAGGATACTATCTAATGCCACCCATCCCCTCAAATAATGAAAACGACAAGGCTCTACTTCCATATTTGAAAAATAAGTTCTCTCTGATTAGTTTCTTTCCTGGTAAAATAATTTGCAATCCTCAAATAGCTATCAGATTTACTACATATAACAAGTTCAACTTCTAAAATTAATTACATGATTACAGTGTATCTACATTTCAAGTTCCCTAAAGAATGTCTTCAAAACACATATTTTGCAGCCTTGGAAACCTTTATTTAATAATTTGATAAATTATTGTGTTTCTCACCTCAGATAGTTTTAAGTATTATATAGCTAAATCAGCTAGGCTCAAATAAGATTTCACTTCTCTACTGAATTCATGTACTCTTAGCTCAGCCAAGCACAAAACAGCTAATGCCGTCACGTTTGAAAAGCTTTTATGCTGAATTTGACACAAAAGCAATCACAAGAGAGACAAAAAAAGGAATTTCTCTTTCAAAAGCTGAAAGGGGAAAAAAAATAAATGAAAATTCTGAGCCTGGATAAATCTCTCTTGACACTGGAAAAGAAAGTTTAAAATCATCAAGAAATAATTTTTCCAAAGAATCCACTGCCAAGTTTGGACCAATCTTAATAGCCCAGGAAACAGGTTGTGAAATAAACCAAGATTCTGCCAAATAAAAGAAATCCCATGATGACCATTGCTGGCAGTTTTAGGTGCCAAAGGCATACCATCTTACCTCTTATGAAAGTTAAATGGTATCATCTCTCATAGGATTCTGCCATAGTCTTTTGGCAGACATTTTGATTAGGATGGAAATCCTGTATGATTTCCCATAATATCTGTCTTTCTATCTCAGAAGAGCATTATTGTTTTACTAGGGCCATGTAGAAGAGCAAATGAAGCCATGCAGTTAACAAAATCAGCTACTTACTCATCTTATGTTTTTGTTTCCAAAAAATTAAGGGTTATATAGGAAAGAAAGAAACTAAACATACATTATGGGCATCATTTAATGATCTACTCATTAATTATTGACACGATGGGCTATCTACAGTCTATTCTTTTGCCAAATACTTACTGTTGCTATCTCCTTCCACCTTGTCTATGCTTTCAAGATGGACTTTTCCCAGATGCCATCTCAGATTTGAGTTCTACTTTGTGAAGGGGCTGTTGTTATTCCAATGTTTTCTCCACTATTTTTTCTAACCAAGAGTGGAGGTTTTCTAAATGTCTAATTAGTAGGGAAATGGTGAAAGATGGAACTTAATGAAATATTATAATTAAAAATGATAATTGTTAAAAGTTATGTAGCAACATATGTATTTATATAATACTAACTTTAAAATCAGAATTCAAAATTTTATCTACATTATAAAGACAATTAAAAATATGTAGATAAGAAATGGAAGAGAGGGGAATTCCCTGGCAGTCCAGTGGTTAGGGCTCCATGCTCTCATTGCTGAGGACCTGGGTTCAATCCCTCGTTGGGGAACTAAGATCCCTTAAGCCGTGTGGTGCGGCCAAAAAAAAAAGAAATGGAAGAGATTACAGACAGAGGTTAGCAATTATGAATCATGAAAATATCAGAATTATGAGTGATTTTTTTCTTTAGCTCAGGTATAGTGACTGGTTTAAGTTTTCAAGGAGTGTAACGGTGCTGGTGGTTGGCTTTGAAACCATTTCATTGTGACAGTGAGGGCAGTCATCAGTGATGCTGCTCCAAAGGAGGCTGGCTGCTGTAATCACAGCTCTCCAACTCTATAGAGACAGCCTGATGACTGCCTCACGAGGCTCACCAGCTCTCTTGTTAACCCTAGACACACAGACTAAGAAAGAATTCATGGAGCAAGGAGATCCTGGTCAAATTAACCATTGCCTATTATGTCTATTTTCACACTTTCTTCCTCAAAGAAAATTGTAAGTGATAAGCCAGCTAATATCATTCAGGAATGATAACACATTAGACATAAAGGCAGTCCTCCACTTTATAAGGCTCCCTGACTTTTATAAGAATTAAACATTGTAGTTTCATTAAAAATGGAATACAATTTGCAATTATCTTTTTAGCTTTTCACAGTAGAACAAAATACGAAAACTTCTCCCTGGTATACTGTTTCACTGCTTTCATTTTCCACCTGTTGGCTCATCAGTAATATAATCTTACTTGTCAGTTCACAACTACAATGGTCTCTCTTTCTGATCCTCACGGTGTTTTCTTGATTTGTTTTAGCCACACAGACAACGGGTTAAGGAGGAAATCTGTGAGGTCATTTACAAAAGAGGGAGGAGATATGGGGATATATGTATAGCTGATTCACTTTGTTATAAAGCAGAAACTAACACACCATTGTAAAGCAATTATACTCCAATAAAGATGTTAAAAAAAAGTAATTGCTATGCATTCGTATCCCAACTCTGCTGCTTTTAAAGAGGAGTTACTGAACTTCTCTAGGCTTTCAATTTACTTATCTGTAAACAGGGAACAATAATAGTACTTTTCATGGAAAGTTTTCGGGAGGATGAAATAAGCCAATATATGTGAAGTGGTTAGCACATTTTTTGACAAAGAGCCAAGTACTCACTAAATGTTAGTATTAGGGTTAGTATTACTTTTAGTTTTAGCATATGTCATTTAGGAAATGGACAGGAAAATTACAGCTTTAGTTTTCTTTATGTTAGGAACTTACACTGAAGTTACAGCAATATACATCATTAAATTCCTAACATATAACACAAACAAAAACATAAGTTTCCAAAGATAATGGCTGAGCCATTTTTAAGATGCAGTTTTAGATGGACTATTCAAAAGCAAATTTTTATTTCAAAAGTTTGACAAGGATAGCAATTATAATACAATCTTGTCTTTGTTTTAGGTGTCCAAAACACCTTACTTATTTTGATGAAAAAATTGTTTTGTTTTCTCCTTTCATATTTTCTTTTGCAACTCTGTCTCTTATTTAAAGCTCCTTGCTTTTCCAAAAGCTATTAAACCCAAATCATTCTTGCCATCACTTTAGGATTCTTGTATGTTTTAAGAGTATTTCTCAATTGCCAAATTTCAGAGTCTTCTTGCCCTGATCAACTCTGTCTCTATATGCCTCTCATCTCTCCTTTCCCTCATCTATCTCAAGGGTCCAATCCAAATTCTTTTTCCCTGGTAATTCCTCCTGACCAGTTAACCACTTTGTTCCGTGATCCTCTAGATTCATAGAACCCTAAATTTTTGAGAGGAAAAAAGAAATAGCATAACATACTGAGTACGTGATGGATAAGACCAGAACCCTCAAGAATAACCACATGGATTCTATGTTTCACATAGTCAAGTGAAAACCTGGAAAACCCATCATTAGAAATTCCTAATTCATCTATGCTCATCAAAGGGAGAAAATCTTAGTGGTAAAAAGTATCTTGTGAAAGAGAGAATTTTTATTCATCTAGATGTTGCCTCCAACAAAGGTACTGATAAGTTTGTAAAATCCTATGTGGCGTTCTAACATTCTTGTCATATAAATAAAAATCCTGTCCTCATTGCTGTTCAGACCCTTTGGAAAACTAGCTATGACAAGGACTGGCTAAAAGCTCACTAGTTCATTATTCCCATTCATTCTTCCTGAAATTAAATTGGGAACAAGTTCTGGTCAATGGGTTTTGGGTGGAAGTGACGTCCATAACCTCGAGGCCTGGCCATAAAACCCCATGTCTTGACCACATTCTCTCTTACTCTTCTGCGGTGACTTTGGGCAGCCATGATTTTAAAATTATAGTTTGATAAAATTAGAAAAGTTTGGACCCCCAAGTCACCATGTAGGGGAGAGCTCCCAAGAAGGGTTCTTTGACCTCTATTGAACTATGACACAACCAAGGAATTAATCACCATTGTATTCAGCTACTGAGATTTCAGGGTTTATTTTTCAAATAAACCTAGTGTAAATAAATATGCTATGTGGCTTAGCATAGTCTAAACAATGATTAATTTAGAAATGGGAGCCATTCCATGCAAGAAAACTTTATGGCTTTTTTCTCAGATGACATAGGTAATTTGAGATTCAAATACTTGTTTAGCAGAAGGCCTTTTCCTACCAGAAAAAAACCCTAGAGAGTGTTTTCATCAATGTGATCAAGTTCTCACTATGTCACTTCTCTGCTTAAAATCCTCTAAGGACTACCCATTGTTTAGCATTTAAGGTCTTTCCAAACTGACCTATAAATATGAGGCTTGAAAGGATTCAATATTTATAAAGTACCATGCATGGTGCTTGATAAGACATAGTCAAACAAATTTTATTTCCTTTCCTTTTTCTGTTTCATTTATCCTGAAGAGTTCTAGATTATTAAGTGGAAAAATATATGATGAAGTTTGGGGTGCGGGAGAGGAAGAAGAAGAAAAGGAAGAGAAAGAAGGGAAGTTGGGCTGGAGGTCAGAAAATGGGAGGAGAAAGTGAGAGTACACCTTATCCCTACCTTATTCTCATACCCACCCTTCCCTTCTCCATTCACTGCCCTCAAATACAGTAGGAAGGAGTAGACCTGTTACTTTTTCTAAGAAGGAATGAAGTCCATCTGATTGACTTCATGATACTACAGAAGTACGTGCAACAATTCTGAAGTGATCTTAAAAGATGATGCAGTGTGAAAACCAGAGCATTGTACCTAATTTATTAAACAAAATTAATTTTAACATTGATATTAACCATCAGTTTTCCTCTAATCTCTACTTTACTTTGACTGCAAAGACTACTGTTCATTTCAGCTTGTTTTCTTTTAATAAATTAACATTAAAAATCATTAGATTTTAATCCCTGGTATAATTTTATCCAGTGTATTTTATTTTAAGAACATATCTTTGATACTAACCTTGGTTTCTGTGATTTTCCTTTGGATTGCATCCATTGTGTAGGGACCCTCCTTCCATGACTCAAGCTTGGCTCTGGCCTGCCCCAAGACCTGCTGAGCTTCTTCCTTAGCTTCCAGCCATTGTGTTGAATCTTTTAACATTTCATTCAACTGTTGCCTCCGGTTCTGAAGGTGTTCCTGTACTTCATCCCACTGACTCTGAATTCTTTCAACTGGAAAAGAAGGAAAAATGAATATATGGGAGTAAATGCTAGTCTGGAGGAGACATTTGAAATTTAACATCCAAATATTATCTCACATTTTATATTACTTATAAAAGAAATTGCAAGAGGGAAGAGATATGGGAACATATGTATATGTGTAACTGATTCACTTTGTTATAAAGCAGAAACTAACACACCATTGTAAAGCAATTATACTTCAATAAAGATGTTTTTAAAAAAAAGAGAAATAATTGAAAAAAAATTTAAGTACAAGCAAAAAAAAAAAAAAGAAATTGCTCATTGTGTTACAGCTAGGATGATGGACAATGGAACTTCTTACTTTTTTCAAAGGTAAACATAAGTTTTTGTTAAATCAACTTCCTGAAGGTGATCTAGAACATCAATAGTACATGTGAAAATTTAACTGTGTCTATTCCTTCTTTTTTTTTTTTTAGTTTTAAAAGCAGGATAAAACATTTATTAACATAGTATATTAACACAGTTGTATAACTGAATGCAAGACCTTTTCACATAATATCCCTTAAAGCATCTCAAGCACTACATGTCTAAAACAGAACCTATAGAAAAGGAACTATTTCTTTCTAAAACAAGAGCCTGTTACTTATTTTCTCTTTCTCAGTCACTGTGCCAACATGTTGACTAACCTGATTTTTCTCATTTCCTAACTGTGCAAATGTCATACCATTTACTCAGCCCCAAGTAGGACATATCTAAATCATATGCCTTCTTCTCCTTTTCATCCACACAAACAAGTTCCCCTGAATCTATCTTTTCATGCTCTTCCTAGTGCTGTAGTTCACACCTTAATTTCCATTTTTATCTAGGATGTTGCTACAATCTTCAAACTACTCTTTTTTTTTGAATTGTAGAAGTTTATTTATTTTTTTATAGAGCAGGTTCTTATCCATTTTATATATATTAGTGTATATATGTCAATCCCAATCTCCCAATTCATCACACCACCACTCCCCTCCCCAACACTTTCCCCCCTTGGTGTCCATACGTTTGTTCTCTACATCTGTGTCTCTATTTCTGCCCTGCAAACCGATTCAAATGTACCATTTTTCTAGGTTCCACATATATGCATTAATATATGATATTTGTTTTTCTCTTTCTGACTTACTTCACTCTGTATGACAGTCTCTAGATACATCCACGACTCTAAAAATGACCCAATTTCGTTCCTTTTTATGGCTGAGTAATATTCCATTGTATATATGTACCACATCTTCTTTATCCATACGTCTGTTGATGGGCATTTAGGTTGCTTCCATGACCTGGCTATTGTAAATAGTGCTGTAATGAATATTGGGGTGCATGTGTCTTCTTGAATTACGTTTTTTTCTGGGTATATACCCAGCAGTGGGATTGCTGGGTCATATGGTAATTCTATTTTTAGTTTTTTAAGGAAACTCCATACTGTTCTCCATACTGGCCTTACCAATTTACATTCCCACCAACAGTGCAAGAGGGTTCCCTTTTCTCCACACCCTCTCCAGCATTTGTTCTTTGTAGATTTTCTGATGATGCCCATTCTAACTGGTGTGAGGTGATACCTCATGGTAGTTTTGATTTGCATTTCTCTAATAATTAGTGATGTTGAGCAGCTTTTCATGTGCTTCTTGGTCATCTGTATGTTTTCTTTGGAGAAATGTCTATTTAGCTCTTCTGCCCACTTTTGGACTGGGTTGTTTGTTTTTTTAATATTGAGCTGCATGAGCTGTTTACATATTTTGGAGATTAATCCTTTGTCCGTTGATTCATTTGCAAATATGTTCTCCCATTCTGAGGGTTGTCTTTTCGTCTTGTTTGTAGTTTCCTTTGCTTTGCAAAACCTTTTAAGTTTCATTAGGTCCCATTTGTTTATTTTTGTTTTTATTTCCATTACTTTAGGAGGTGGATCAAAGAAGATCTTGCTGTGATTTATGTCAAAGACTGTTCTTCCTATGTTTTCCTCTAAGAGTATTATAGTGTCCAGTCTTACATTTAGCTTTCTAATACATTTTGAGCTTATTTTTTGTGTACGGTGTTAGGGAGTGTTCTACTTTCATTCTTTTAAATGTAGCGGTCCAGTTTTCCCAGCACCACCTATTGAAGAGGATGTCTTTTCTCCATTGTATATTCTTGCCTCCTTTGTCATAGATTAGTTGACCATAGGTGTATTGGTTTATCTCTGGGCTTTCTATCCTGTTCCATTGATCTATATTTCTGTTTCTGTGCCAGTACCATATTGTCTTGATTACTGTGGCTTTGTAGTATAGCCTTAAGTCAGGCAGTCTGATTCCTCCAACTCTGTTTTTTTTCCCTCAAGATTGCTTTGGCTATTCGGGGTCTTTTGTGTCTCCATACAAATTTTAAGTTTTGTTCTAGTTCTGTAAAAAATGCCATTGGTAATTTGACAGGGATTGCACTGAATCTGTAGATTGCTTTGGGTAGTATAGTCATTTTCACAATATTGATTCTTCCAATCCAAGAACATGGTATATCTCTCCATCTGTTTGTATCGTCTTTAATTTCTTTCATCTGTGTCTTATAGTTTTCTGCATACAGGTCTTTTGTCTCCTTAGGTAGGTTTATTCCTAGGTATTTTATTCTTTTTGTTGCAGTGGTAAATGGGAGTGTTTCCTTAACTTCTCTTTCAGATTTTTCATCATTAGTGTGTAGGAATGCAAGAGATTTCTGTGCATTAATTTTGTATCCTGCTACTCTACCAAATTCATTGATTAGCTCTAGTAGTTTTCTGGTAGCATCTTTAGGATTCTCTATGTATAGTATCATGTCATCTGCAAACAGTGACAGTTTTACTTCTTCTTTTCCAATTTGTATTCCTTTTATTTCTTTTTCTTCTCTGATTGCTGTGGCTAGGACTTCCAAAACTATGTTGAATAACAGTGGTGAGAGTGGGCATTCTTGTTTTGTTCCTGATCTTAGAGGAAATGCTTTCAGTTTTTCACCATTGAGAATGATGTTTGCTGTGGGTTTGTCATATATGGCCTTTATTATGTTGAGGTAGGTTCCCTCTATGCCCACTTTCTGGAGAGTTTTTATCATAAATGGGTGTTGAATTTTGTCAAAAGCTTTTTCTGCATCTATTGAGATGATCATATGGTGTTTATTCTTCAATCTGTTAATATGGTGTATCACATTGATTGATTTGCATATATTGAAGAATCCTTGCATCCCTGGGATAAATCCCACTTGATCATGGTGTATGATCCTTTTAATGTGTTGTTGGATTCTGTTTGCTAGTAATTTGTTGAGGATGTTTACATCTATATTCATCAGTGATATTGGTCTGTAATTTTCTTTTTTTGTAGTGTCTTTGTCTGGTTTTGGTATCAGGGTGATGGTGGCCTCATAGAATGAGTTTGGGAGTGTTCCTTCCTCTGCAATTTTTTGGAAGAGTTTGAGAAGGATGGGTGTTAGCTCTTCTCTAAATGTTCGACAGAATTCACCTGTGAAGCCATCTGGTGCTGGACTTTTGTTTGTTGGAAGATTTTTAATCACAGTTTCAATTTCATTACTTGTGATTGGTCTGTTCATATTTTCTATTTCTTCCTGGTTCAGTCTTGGAAGGTTATACCTTTCTAAGAATTTGTCCATTTCTTCCAGGTTGTCCGTTTTATTGGCATGGAGTTGCTTGTAGTAGTCTCTTAGGATGCTTTGTATTTCTGCAGTGTCTGTTGTAACTTCTCCTTTTTCATTTCTAATTTTATTGATTTGAGTCCCCTCCCTCTTTTTCTTGATGAGTCTGGCTAATAGTTTATCAATTTTGGTTATCTTGGCAAAGAACCCGCTTTTAGTTTTATTGATCTTTGTTATTGTTTTCTTTGTTTCTGTTTCATTTATTTCTGTTCTGATCTTTATGATTTCCTTCCTTCTACTAACTTTGGGTTTTGTTTGTTCTTCTTTCTCCAGTTCCTTTAGGTGTAAGGTTAGATTGTTTGAGATTTTTCTTGTTTCTTGAGGTAGGCTTGTATTGCTATAAACTTCCCTCTCAGAACTGCTTTTGCTGCATCCCATAGGTTTTGGATCATCGTGTTTTCGTTGTCATTTGTCTCTAGGTATTTTTTGATTCCCTCTTTGATTTCTTCAGTGATATCTTGGTTATTTAGTAACGTATTATTTAGCCTCCAGGTGTTTGTGTTTTTTACGTTTTTTTCCCAGTAATTCATTTCTAATCTCATAGCGCTGTGGTCAGAAAAGATGCTTGATATGATTTCAATTTTCTTAAATTTACTGTGGCTTGATTTGTGACTCAAGATGTGCTCTATCCTGGAGAATGTTCCGTGTGCACTTGAGAAGAAAGTGTAATCTGCTGTTTTTGGATGGAATATGCTATAAATATCAATTAAATCTATCTCGTCTATTGTGTCATTTAAAGCATCTGTTTCCTTATTTATGTTCATTTTGGATGATCTGTCCATTGGTGTAAGTGAGGTGTTAAAGTCCCCCACTATTACTGTGTTACTGTCAATTTCCTCTTTTATAGCTGTTAGCAGTTGCTTTATGTATTGAGGTGCTCCTATGTTGGGTGCATATATATTTATAATTGTTATATCTTCTTCTTGGATTGATCCCTTGATCATTATGTAGTGACCTTCCTTGTCTCTTGTAACATTCTCTATTTTAAAGTCTATTTTACCTGATATGAGTATTGCTACTCCAGCTTTCTTTTGATTTCCATTTGCAGGGAGTATCTTTTTCCATCCCCTCACTTTCAGTCTGTATGTGTCCCTAGGTCTGAAGTGGGTCTCTTGTAGACAGCATATATATGGGTCTTAGTTTTGTATCCATTCAGCAAGCCTGTGTCTTTTGGTTGGAGCATTTAATCCATTCACGTTTAAGGTAATTATCCATATGTATGTTCCTATTACCATTTTCTTAATTGTATTGGGTTTGTTTTTGTAGGTCCTTTTCTTCTCTTGTGTTTCTCACTTAGAGAAGTTCCTTTAGCATTTGTTGTAGAGCTGGTTTGGTGGTGCTGAATTCTCTTAGCTTTTGCTTGTCTGTAAAGCTTTTGATTTCTCCATCGAATCTGAATGAGATCCTTGCCGGGTAGAGTAATCTTGGTTGTCGGTTTTTCCCTTTCATCACTTTAAGTATATCATGCCACTCCCTTCTGGCTTGTAGAGTTTCTGCTCAGAAATCAGCTGTTAACCTTATGGGAGTTCCCTTGTATGTTATTTGTCATTTTTCCCTTGCTGCTTTCAATAATTTTTCTTTGTCTTTAATTTTTGCCAACTTGATTACTGTGTGTCTCGGCGTGTTTCTCCTTGGGTTTATCCTGTATGGGACTGTCTGTGCTTCCTGGACTTGGGTGGCTATTTCCTTTCCCATGTTAGGGAAGTTTTCGACTATAATCTCTTCAAATATTTTCTCTGGTCCTTTCTCTCTCTCTTCTCCTTCTGGGACCCCTATAATGTGAGTGTTGTTGTGTTTAATGTTGTCCCAGTGGTCTCTTAGGCTGTCTTTATTTCTTTTCTTTCTTTTTTCTTCATTCTGTTCTGCAGCAGTGAATTCCACCATTCTGTCTTCCAGGTCACTTATCCGTTCTTCTGCCTCAGTTATTCTGCTACTGATTCCTTCTAGTGTAGTTTTCATTTCAGTTATTGTATTGTTCATCTCTGTTTGTTTGTTCTTTAATTCTTCTAGGTCTTTGTTAAACATTTCTTGCATCTTCTCAATCTTTGCCTCCATTCTTTTTCCGAGGTCCTGGATCATCTTCACTATCATTATTCTGAATTCTTTTTCTGGAAGGTTGCCTATCTCCACTTCATTTAATTGTTTTCCTGGGGTTTTATCTTGTTCTTTCATATGGTACATAGCCCTCTGCCTTTTCATCTTGTCTTTCTGTGAATGTATTTTTTGTTCCAAAGGCTACAGGATTGTAGTTCTTCTTGCTTCTGCTGTCTGCCCTCTGTAACTGTGTCTTTTCTTAATCTCTAGAGCCAAATATGAGTAATCTTTTCAAAAGCTCCTATAGCAGAATGCCCACATCCCCTCGCCCTTATCACTTCATTGCCCAACAGCCTGACCTCCAATACTATCACTGACATTTCATTCTTTGTAGGCTTTTTGTTGCCATAAAGAGTTTGCTTTGCCATCTAAGTGGTAGGCTAGATACACCAAGGAATTGAGGCTCCCCTCCACAGTCTCCCACCACCTTACCTCCCAGGAACAGCCTGTAACCAATGACTGATGGTAGTCATTGGGGTATGAATATTCTAGCACGCTTGATGCTACGGGAGATAACTGTGAGGTATGTGATTTATAAGGGTTCCAGAGTTCTCCCAGTGGGATAAAGCTCTAGTGGGTCATAGTGGTAACCTGCTTGATTATGTACCATCCTTTATTGGCTGTGTTGCCTTATCTGTCTCACTTTCTCATTCCCCTATTGATATTTCTCTCAACTCCCAAATAAACCACTTGCTCTCAAAACTTTTTTTCTGCGGCAATCCAAGACCAGATAGGCATACTGGAAACTTCTTGTAACAATGCCAGTTATATTCTGTAAGTAGGACAGGCTTACATCGAGGCTATTTTCTGGTATCATTGTGAGTCAAAGATGGAGATTCCCTATAGATTTTGCTCTGGAATACTTTATTTTAGAATATTAAAAATAAACATAACAAGATTGCTTTTTCTTTTCTTTGAGGACCACATAATCTTCTCTTTAAGCTGATTTCATAAAATGGAAATAATGCCATAGAAAACAGGTAATAAAACCACCACTTACTTTACTCCTTAAGCAGGAAATCTGACAGACATTCTAGATTTTTCCCTAAGCCTCACCAAACACCATATATAATTGGTTACTAAGTTTTCTCATACAGAACTCCTTTCTTCTTTCCACACGTTTCCACTGCAAAGCTCCAACATTTTCTGTCTACATGCTTGCAATAGACTGTACATAGTCCCTCTGCCTCAAGTCTCCACTTTCCAATGTAACTTCTACACTGTAGACACAGTAATAACTAATATAAATCTGATCACCCCACTCTCTCACTTAAACCCTTCAATGTCTCCCCACTGTTCTCTGGAATATCTTAGCTTGATATACATATTCCTCTGTGATCTGGTCTGGATAATCTGAGAGATTTATTTACAAAGGAACAAATTATAACATAATCAGAGTGTAGGAAAATCACCAAATTTAATATAAGAAACTAGGCCTTGCAGCAGTGGAGCTGTTAGTACATCTAGGCCCAAGAAATCAGGGGAGGGAGAAGTGGCCAGAAGCTGAGAATCATGAGGAGAAACCACCTTGAGAAGAGCAGTAACCTTTTATCAAGGGACAGAGTCAGCCTGAAGCAAATTCACAGGTAGGGAACTAGAAGAATAAATACCCTGACCTCTCTGCCCTCTCTCTTCAATTTCCTACTAGGGCTCCCCAGTGGCTAAACCAATTGGAAGCCAGAGGGCATGGGAGACCAATGATGACACAGATCAACCACCCAGAGTAGAGAGCGAGGTAGAGAAGGGCAATGGACAAATAAAACGTATACGGCACAGTCTTGTGCTTCTTATTTCATGACATAAGCTTAGCCCTTCTTAATTAAACCTGCTGTTGCCTCCCTAAAGTTATAAGAAGTTATGAGTTAAAGAAGTACCTGAGATATTTTGTAAATAACCATCAGTACTAAACAGACCCTACAAGACTACTGATTGTGACATGAATTAAAGAATGTGGTACCTAGAATAGGTAAAACCAAGTAAGTGACATTCATTACAGGTACTGTTTTTATCAGTGTCATTTTGGTTTGGGTGTTTGCTATGCGTTGCAAACCCAGTCAACATATCATATTCCAACTTTGGTTAACATGTCAACCTGTTTAAATTTCAATAACTCCTTATAATCTTTGAGCACCATTATTATTATTTTTTTTTTGCTTGTTGCATTGCTGTTGTTCACCCACTGGGTAGTATAACACTTATTATAGTTGAGATCTACAATTATTAGTCTATTTAATCTTTAGTTAACAAAACTACTAGTGTAAATGCTATTATAAAAAAGCTATTTAAAATATAAGTAAAAGTGTCTTTAAGTGTTCTGGAATATTTTCTTATCAATCATGGAAACAACTGATAACACAATTACAAACCATTTTCCAACTTATCATAGCAGGCTACTTTATTATGCATAGCTGGCACCTCTTTTTTTTCTTGGCCTATTGTTATATACGTATTACATGTATTTGCAAATAATGAAATTGACTTTCCTCTAAAAGCCAATGATTACAATTTGCCTTAACCAGCCTTAATTAGTGACATTTTACTATGCTATCAAAATGTTTAGAACGCCTAGTATTTTTGACAAAAACATGGTAAGCCATTTGCATTCATGCCAGTGAATATTTTCTACATCCTATATTCATTTCAATAGGGTAGACATAATCTATATTTTTAGAAGGCCATCACTTGATATGAGAAAGAAGTAGTTTCTCCTATCATGTGGGTAGATATTTCTTAATTGTGGAAAAAGGAGGAAACTTTTATAGGCTATAACATTATTTCAGACAAACATACCATTTGAATGCTTGTTCAATCACAGCAATGAAGGTTTTCATCCCAAAGGGGTCATGTGTGTGTAATGTAGCAAGAGAAAATGGTTTACTGGGTATGTGGCCCACTAAAGATGTGCTTTCTCATCCTTGACCTTCAACTGTACTTGATCATGAGATAATACTTAATGAAATAGATTTATAGTTATAGACTCACTCAACAATCTAGCTACCCCTCCATTCACCCCTATCTATCCATCCTGCCAGTTACCATTTTATTTACCAGCTACTGGATACCAGGCATTAGGCCAAGCACTGGGGAAACAGAGGAGTCTAAGACAGATTCCCTGGCTTCTGGTTGGTTGGTACCTGTTAGATGGAAGTGTTATTTACCATCTACTCAAGGAATAAAGATCAACAGTTCTAGGGAAAAGATAATGAGTTCAATCTTAGACCTATTCAGTGGAAAAGTTTTGAGGATCTTTCACATAGGACTATCATTTTAGTCAGTTGGACTGAAGGTGCTATGGCATAGCTGCATATTTTGGAAGACAGAGAAATCCAAGATTAGAAATCACTAGAGAGAAGTAAAAACTGAAGCCATTAATAGGAACACATTCTCATTGGTATGGGGTATAGATTGAGCAAAACAGAGGGTTAAAGATGGAGTCCTGGAAAATATAACACATAAAGACAGAATACAGCATCAATAGTCAATAAGATGGATGAATGGCTAGAGAGGTAGGAGGATCACTTGGAAAGTGCCCTTCCATAGAAATGTGGATACGAGAAAATTTCAAAAACACAAGCGTGGTTAACATTTTAAATACCATAGATGTCACAAGAGCTAATAAAAATCATAATAAAACATTATTTGAATACCCACTCTGCTCAAGGCACTGTTTTAAGCTCTTTACATGTATTAACTCATTTAATCATCATGAAAATCTTATGAGGGCCTAGGTTCAATCCCTGATTGGGGAACTAAGATCCCACAAGCCATGCGGCGCAGCCAGAAAAAAACAAAAAAAGGCAGTGTAATTGATTGATATAGCTATCCTAAGAGTAGACCCTGCAGAATATATACAAAAGAAAAATTTACAAGTTTTTTATCTATATCGTTTTGTCAAGGAATGAAAGAAAACATAAAATCTGAAGACCATCAAAGAGTTATCATGGAACTAGACCATCATGGTAGTTAGAGCTGGTAACTGTCCGTAACTGGGCAACAATTCAAACTATAGAATTTCACCACTCTTGCAACACTTCATCCAGGATATTACTGATAGACCAAAGATATATTATGGCAGTGTACTCTGTCCCATTCTGTAGATTTATATTTATACCAGATTCATCTGACATATAAAAGTGAAATAATAATAAAATATATGCTTATAAACTCAGATAATCTGTGCATGTTGGTAATTGAAGAGCTACCCAAATGTGTGTACTTCTTCTTTCAGAGGTCCAACATGATAAGCTTCTCAACTGATTTGTGCAGTAAGTAGATGCTGGATAATGAAAAGGATAAATAACGAATGCTAGGATTCAGGATGATAGACTGGGACTCAGCATGTGTCCTGATTTATGGATCTCCAGAAGTGTCACATTGGAAACTAAGCAATCATGTCAAGAACCACAATATTGCAGAGAAAGAAACAGTTCAGTTGATCGAGTACTAACCAATCTTTCACTTCAAGTTTTTAAGCTAGCTATGTTTGATTATCGATGTACAATCTCGACTGATATAAATTCCCTCAACATCTCTTCTAGGGAAAAATGTTATTTACAAAAATAAAATGTTTGCCTTTTTGAATACATATTGCTACAGAACAAAGAACAACTCTGTTCCAGTTTCTGTACTCAAGTTACAGTCTGAGAATTAGAAGTTACTGTGACTAAGTTTTAGAAAGAAACCTTGACCAGCAGTTAATAATGGGTTATAGCCCTGGATTTGTGATGAAATAGCTGTTGTAATTTGCAAAAGTTGATTCGGCACAACTTCAAGTTCCTCAATTACAAAACTGACTACAGTCATCAAAATGGACAATAATCTCAGCAAACATTTGTAATCTGCTAGGTGGGGCACTCTGAGGGTCTCAATATGGGTCTCAATGATTCCAGGTAGAAAATACTGAGCTTAAAGAGTTAAATTACTGGTAAATCTTTTGAGGTCATTTGAATGGGTAAAAAGTGTCATATAAATATATATGTGGTCATATATATTGTGTATATAAATAAACTGTGGTCAACTCTAAGGAAAATTTTCCCAATTGAGGTTAAGACAATAAACTCTGAACCATTTGTAAGTATCAGGAAAAAGATATGGTAATCACAACAGACAGTTCCCTGAGGCCAAAATAGTCAACAAAAGGTTAGGCATGATCAAGAAGGGAGCTGAAAACAAAGAAATCATCATTATTCTGCTCGTGTATAAAGTTAGGATACAACTATATCTTGAGTAATGTGAGTATATCTCAATGTTTTACATTCAAAGACTTATAAGGAACCAGAGAAAGTCAAAATAATAATAACCCAAATTATAGGAAATATTAAGACGTGTTCCTCCTATTTCCACAAGGAATTTAAACATGGTTCTGTAGAAGTCTTATCTGTAGTTAAGCTCTGCAAAGAGAAGTCTCAACTTAAACCCATTAAGAAGAGGAAGAAGCATATACTAACCAGGAAGTCCAACGTAGCTAGTATGAATGGGCATTTGATCTACTTAGGAACAGGAGAGGAGGAATGCGGTTGCTGTGCGAACACAGAATAAAATGTCTGAGAAGACATTTCAGACCAAAAAGGTGAAAAGAGAGGGGAATTATAGGCAAACGATTAAATCCTAGCCGCTACAACTAATTTGAAGATATGTTTCCCCTCTAAGTGCCCCCAACACTGGAATTCAGGAACAGCCAAGTATTTAGTTTTAAATTCACGGAAGACACACCCAGAGCCAATAACTAAGGTAAAAACATTTTATAATATCAGTCTAACATTTAAGGTTAGTTTGAACATGGCAAAGATTAGTAATTTAATGCTATTTTCACACTCAGTTTACTCTCTGTAAAATGGGGATAATAATAACAAGAAGATTAACAGTCTATGAAGATTAAGGAAATGATGGACGCAAGACACTGGGCAAAGTATCTAGCCCCTAATTACAGGGGTAAAGACAGGCAGTTATGCACTTTGTAACACCATTGGACTTTTAAAATCCTGAGCCATTAAGCAAAGGGGGGTAGTAGACTGGATGACCCCTGGGGTTCTTTCCAGCTCTAACAGTCTGTGAAATACATGTTACTTGATGTTTCTGTCAGAGATAGAAGCTCATCTTACAAGGCTATTAGGAAGAACTCAGTCATTCCAGTGCCTGGATGAACAAATAGCATATAGACATCCATATCATTCCCCTGGACAGACTATTCCTGTGATACAACTTGGCAATCTTATATTCAGTCATGTTAAAATTCAGTTGAAAAAAACTCAAGCCAACATAAAAAATTTCCTTTCATTTATTAATATTTTTAATTGAGATATAATTGATATATAAACTTACATTAGTTTCAGGTATAAACATAATGATTAGATATTTGTATGTATTGTGAAATGATCACCATAATAAGTCTAATTAACATCCAAAGGTTCTTTCCTTTCTGGGGTGATAGTATTTTTCTTTATCTTGATAGAGGCATGCGTCACACAGGTGCACCCATTCAACAATACTCATTGATTGGTACACATAAGATTTGTACTTTTGACTCTGCAAATTTTGCCCCACAGAGACAAACAAGTAAGCAAATAAACCAACAAAAAGAACTGTAAATGAATGCTGAGCTCTAGTTAACGATACACATGCTGAAGTGTTTAGGGGTAAAGGGTACTGATGTCTCTAAACTTACTTTGAAATGCATCAGAAAATAGTCGGGACTGATGGGCAGAGAAAGCATGAATTTGTACAGCACAATCTAGGTGGTGGGTTCAGGGATATTTACTCTACAATTCTTTCCACTTTTCTGTGTATCGGAATTTTTCATAATAAAATGTTAGATAAAATGCTCTCTCGCAGCAAGCACAAAGCAGCATATTATTTAAACACATTTCTAAGTTATTAAGGCCACTTTCCAATTAAGAAAAAAATACCATCTGTGGAATATAGAAGTTTAAAAGACAGTAAACAGAATTTACAGTGGTGAAAATGACAAAATGTTTTGCTTAAAGTCACATGTATATGGAGAGGAGCTAGAAAAGGAATTCAGACTGATCTCTTAATTTCCTCATCAACAGAATGTCAAAGATCATATTAACTCCTTAAAAGTATGCTGAATATTCTCATAGAGAAAATGAGTTAGTCCTCTGGCAAAAGCTCATTCTGTTTTGGTTATAAAATATAGGAAAGTGTGTGTTGGTTCCCATATTGAAAGATGAGTTACGGTAAAAGGATTGCATTTTTGCCACTGGTTGGAGAGTCATAGATCTATAAGAAAATACCAACATCCAGTCATAATGGAACATGTAAGTTATTTTATTAATTACATAAACAGGCAGATATTGAAATGTGATTTATTTGGCCATTAAAATGAATTAACTTAAAAAAATAATGGCTTCCTTTGGCAAGGGGGAACTACTGGTTGAGATGAAAGCTTAAAGTTGGGGGAGTAGCTTAATCTATAGTTATGCAAAAATATTTCATCTTATAATCTTAGGTCACTCACAAGACATAGAAAAGAAATTGTTTAAATGTGATAGAGACACAACACATCACTGGACAATCCCACTCTCCAGCCTGCCCCACCGTCAACTAAAAGTGTCAAATGTAGCAAATAAAGTACTCACAACTCATTCAGCAAGAGGTCATTAAAGTGGAGCTAAAGGGTACCATTATAATTCCAGCACCGCGGATTTATTACCATGTCACCAGCATGCAATGCACACATAAAACCCATTCATCACTGCAAATTTGCACATCAAAATTGATGCATTTGTTGGAATATAAATATTTTTTAAATATGTAGAATGAAAAAAGACATTTTTTCCCGCCCTGAACACACACTGAATTTCATCCCTACACCCTGTCACTCAAACTTTGATTTGATGAGTACAGAAAATGCAGGTTATACCTGAAAAGCCAAGTGGGCTCACTTCTATCCTCACAAGCACGCTCCACAGTCTAGCCAATCAAGTTAAGGAATAAAAATAATAAATAATTCCTTGAACAGAAACCATGGGTTAAAAAGCAAAATGCCAGGTATTGTCTACTAACGGACTTTTCTGTATTTCTAGTCTTCCTTACCTTCTTCTCTTTAGGTTTAGTGTCTCCCCTACTCATGCCTAATTCCCTTCCTGTACTCAGTATTCCAAATTCTTCTACCTCCTAAGAGAAGTGATTCCATTTTTTACCCATTCTGTATCTTCAATCTCAGTCTAGAACCTCATCTAAAAAGAAAACAACAACAAACAAAATAAAAAATTCTTCCTTTTGGCTCTACACCCCCTCTGGCCAATCCTTTCTCCTTCATGAAAGAGTGATTTACACCAGAGTTACTTCAAGGATGGTTTCTGTACCAGCAGCTGCAGCATTACCTGGGAGCTTGTTAGACATGCAATATCTCAGGCCCCACACGTTATACCTACTGAATCAGAATCTGCATTTTTAAACAAGATTCCAAAAGTGATTTGTAGGCACATTAAAGTCTGAGAAGCACTAGTCTACATCCACTATTTCCACTTTCACACCTTACACACCCTTCTCAATCCATTGCATTTTTACTTTTGCCACAGAAATTACTTTTGCAGATGCTAACGATAACCTTCAAATTACCACAGCACTGGAGATTCTAAAGTCTTTATCTTTCCAGACCTCCCTTCAGTACTTGCCATCACTGATGAGCCCTCCTTGAAACCTCTTCCTTGAAATCTTGCAATGACTGACACTGCAAGATTTTAAAAAATTATTTAGTCTACCTCTTTGGCCACTCCTCAGCCTTCTCTGCTCATCTTTTAAACACTGTTATCCCCTACAGGTCTCCTTTGGACCTTTTTTCTTTATATATATATATACTCCCTGGTGAGTTCATATTGTTTCATTCACTCCCTGGTGAGTTCATATTGTTTCATCTACTACCTATACAGTGATCATAGTAAAATCTGTGTTTAACCTAAGAACTCTCTCCTGAGCTCCATATTCACGTAGCCAAACGCCTACAAGATTCCTTTTAAATATTCAACATATCCAAAATTGATCACATCATCTTTACCCTTCCTCTCCCCTAATCACTGACACACATTTGTTCCTCTACCTAGTCATTCAAGGAGAAACCTACAAATCATCCCTGATTCCTCTTTCTTCCTTATCCTTTAACCAAGGTGCCAAGTCATTCAGTCAACCTCCTTAATGGCTCTTCTAACCTCTCTATCATCCAGCTGTCTCTTCTCTAGACTGTTTTAATTAAAAGCTTCCTGATGCTCTCTCTTATTTAGTGAATCATAACCCTGTCTGCACATTTGCATCAGCTGGGGTGCTTTAAAAACTACCAGTGTCTGGGCCCTATTCCCAAAGATTTTGATTTAATTGCTTTGGGGTGGAGTCCAGGCACTGGATTTTAAAAAGCTCCCCCTAGTGATTCTAATGTGCAGCCAGGACTGAGAACTACCGCTTTAACACTAGCCTTTTGCACTCCCCATCTATCTTCAAAACTTTGGTCAGAGAAAACTTTTGAAGATGAAGATCTGAGTCTGTCATCACTTATTAAATTCCTTTAATGTCACCCTTCCATTGCTTTCAGCATAAAATCAAAACTCTTGACCTGACTTACAAGATCTCTTGTAATGTGGCCCTTGTCTACTTTTCCAGTTTCCTGACTTCTATTACCTGTTGTGAACCCTATTCAGCCACGTAGGAGTCCTCTACATGCAGGATGTTATCACATGTCTCACATGAGTCTATGCTTTTCCTCTGCCCAGAATATTCTCTACTCTTTTTCACTCTGTAGCACTCCGCTCAAAAGTCACTGCCACTAGTCATTTTTTCCTGACCATTCTCTTCCACCCTACCCAAGTTTTGCTTCAGGGGCTTGGGTAGGGTATCCTATGTTATGGTTTCCAGAGCACTGAATTCACATCATTACCTCTGAACACACTTATTACCCTACTTGGCAACTGTCTATTTATTGTCTGTCTTACCTACCAAAAGGTAATTACTTGAGTTGAGGGAATGTGTTTTTATTTTATTTATTTTTTTAAGCTTTATTGAGACACATTCACAGACTATATAATTCACCTACTTAAAGTATACAGTTCAATGGTTTTTAGTATATTCACAAAGTTGTGAACTTAAAAATATTTTCATCATACCCCCCAAAAACCATAGCAGTCACTACCCATTTCTTTCCAGCTCCCCACTCCAGCCCTAGGCTGGAGTTAATCTACTTTCTGTCTCTATAGATTTGCTTGTTCTGGGCATTTCATATAAATGGAATCATACAATATGTGGTCTTTGTGTCTGGCTTCTTTCACTTAACATGATGTTTTCAAAGTTTTTCCATGTTTAGGGTATATTAGTACTTCATTTCTTTTTTTTTTTTAACATCTTCATTGGAGTAGAACTGCTTTACAATGTTGTGTTAGTTTCTGCTTTATAACAAAGTGAATCAGCTATATGTATACATATATCCCCATATCCCCTCCCTCTAGCGTATCCCTCCCACCCTCCCTACCCCACCCCTCTAGGTGGTCACAAAGCACCGAGCTGATCTCCCTGTGCTATGTGGCTGCTTCCCACTAGCTATCTGTTTTACATTTGGTAGTGTATATATGTCCATGTCACTCTCTCACTTCGTCCCAGCTTACCCTTCCCCCTCCCCGTGTCCTCAAGTCCATTCCCTACGTCTCCATCTTTATTCCTGGCCTGCCCCTAGGTTCTTCAGAACCATTTTTTAAATTAGATTCCATATATATGTGTTAGCATATGGTATTTGTTTTTCTCTTTCTGACTTACTTCACTCTGTATGACAGACTCTAGGTCCATCCACCTCTCTACAAAGAATGTGCTTTTATACTCAGGGCCCAACACAAGTTTGACACGAGGGGAGTATAAAGGAATATGTGGAAAGGGTGAACACAACTTTTAAGTCACAAGTAAGAATTTATGCACTACTGCAAAACCAAAAATAATCACAAACATACAATATATAAACAAAACAAATATATTCATTTAATCAATGTTATAAAAACAAAATACACGTGCCAATTTTTTTAGACTTTATGAAAATGGGGCTTCTGTATTAAGGGGAAAAAGGGGAAATGAATTAATGAAGTATAGCATCAATTGATCCCTTCAAATGCTTCTCCAGAAATGCAAAATATGAGATCAAAAATAAAGATCAATCAATTCTAGTTCATTTAATATATGTATGGTTATTAAGACAAACATAGGATCAATGATTATAAAATATGTTTTAGACTAAAGTGTTGGCTGAAAAGCCAAAAAGGAAAGTGGATGAGAGACTTGAATTGCCCTTTCCAGGTCTCATTTTGAGATAATCTTTGCTTATTTAAACCTCAGCAACTCGTGAATGTTATAGTAAATGATGTGAAATACGGCGGAGATAAAAAGTAACTCTTTCCCTCTTCTAATAAGCCCAATTGAAGTGACAAAATCGTTTCATACAAAATACGTAAATAAACTTTGAACATTAGTACAGCAATTCCTAAAATAGTACGGCAGCTCCTAAAATGAAATGCTTGAGTTTACAAGAAACAATAAACAATTCTGTGTATTGCTCCTACTATTTCCATTTACCTCTGGGTAAATCATAACTGTGCATCTGGAGAAGAAAGACTCAGGAGAGAGACAATATCCTAGTGAAGGTGTTGTTAAGAAATACAGGAACAGAGTAGTGTTATTGCCTTAATTTTAAAAGGAAATTCTTAAAATGAATTCCCATAGCAAAAGAAGAAATAAGAGAAATTTAAAATGAGGTAATCTGTGTGAAAAGTGCTTTATACTGTAAAGCTGTCAACAAACATACGGTATTATTATTATTTCCTTTAAAATGAGAAATAGAATAGCACTGTGCCTATACTATTTGCAGCAAGGGAACAGAATCCTTTAAAAACATATAAAACTGATGCTTTTTTAACCAAAAACAAAAAGACACACAAAAATTGCCTGAATTTGGTCTTAAGCAAGATTATACTTTTGTTCTGATAAGTTCTTATAAATAGCCATCTGACTGTCTGATGATGATTTGTTTTTATACATTTATTCATTTATTTGTTCCTTTGTCTATCCAATCATTTATTAAAAACTTTTTCTTGATAATCCATTATGTGCTTGAGATTGAATTAGAATGGATACAAAATCAAAGCTGCATAAGGAATAGTAAACATTTTATAAGTAAACTATCAATACCTAGTTCAATATTCATATGCACTTGGAATCTACGTCCTTAAAAGAGAATCCACTTATCTGAATGTATCACTCACTAGAAAGAAAAGCTAAAAGAGGGGACTTTCATAGCTCCCAGTGGCCTTATGAATTATGGTAAAGATTTTGGTCTTTGTCCGCAGGGCAATGGGAATCCACTGAAAGGTTTCAGGCAGCGAAGTGACACCATCTGATCTGGGTTTCAAAAGATTAGTCATACTGCTAATTAGAGAATAGACTGGAGGGGAGGGCAAGAAAAGATACAGAAAAAAACAGCGTGAGATGCTAGGATAGGGGTCCAGGTAAAACCTGATGGCTGGTAGATTGAAAGATAAGAACAGATTAGTACGATATTTAGAAGATTAAATATATAGGACTTTGTCTAAGTTCTTCCCTCTGTATAAAATGCATTGCCTGGGTACTTCATGAAAGTTTTTGACAGGAAATGAATGGGGTCATAAAAACTTTTCAATTCTTGAAAGGGGTCATAGAAGCTCTGGCCCTGTCATATAATGATTTTTCCCTCTCACAGGAAAAGATGGAACTAACAGACTGTGACCAATGTTTTCCAGTAAGGTATGTATGCCTAGTTCACTATGCTCCTTCTAGAATACAGGCTACATGTGACACCTGCAAATTCTTTGCTTAAAGCCTCTTTGTTGGGAAATCTTACTTGCTTGAGTATTTTTTTTTTTTGGCTTGACTTTTGAGTCGTTTGCCGATAAATAAGTAGGACAGAAATGTTGACCCATTTTGTATCTAAAAACGGTGAAGAAGGTTGCTGTTGGACATTGACATGAACACACAATTTCATGTTGAATATAAGGTTATAATAATCCCCAAGAAGAAAGGTAATGTAGACAGCTTGCCATATGGAATGGATAAAACAGGTAAGAGGTCAGAGGTGTTATGATGAGAGCTGTCATTCATATAGTGATGAATACTGAAGTCACGAGTGTAAGGGACAGAGGCAAAGCCTTGGGAATATTCTGGAGAGAGGCAGACCAAATGCAGGAAACTGAAATGAGAGATTGGGAAAGGTTACATTATCCCTGTGTTCAAGGCAAAGGCTCTGGAGATGAAGCTTGAGAGGTAGTCACTAGAATGCACATAGTCCGCCCTCTTTGGTGGTCATTAATAGCTTCAGTGAAGTGGTTAGAGCATGGATCACAAGAGATTAGGTATAAAAAGAAATGATAGAAATGTCTGTAGAGTTCACTTCGGCAATTCAAGAAGCAAAATCAGATAGGAGACTTAAGGAATATGAGCTGCCTTATTGTGCGAGCAAAGTCTTGAAAGAAGTAGAAACAAGAAAGCAGAAGGTTAGGCAAAGTATCAGGGAGTCAAGTTAGTCAACAGGAGTAGAAGGTTTCCATTTGAAATATAATTTATCAAACAAAAATATGCTAAAATGAAAAATGTGAAAACTGGGCTAGAAGATTTTACTAATTAGCTAGCCAGGTCAGAACATGGATCTCTATCCAGTCACTCTATACTTACAATCTTAATCTGATTATTAAAAGGAGCTTGTAATTTGTAAAATCTCTAAAGATTTCTCTCCCCCCAATTCTGCCATGTTTCCTGCTTTTCTATCATTTCTATCAAAATTACTCCCCTCCTTTCTTTCACTCTCTTTGAATTCATCAACATTCTTCTTGCTGACATCAGACTCTAGTTTTCCTATACTCCAGGGTCCACTTGAAAGCACTTCCTTATTACGCGTAACAAGTGCCAGTGAAAAGCCCCAGCTTGGAACAAACTTATCTTTACCTCAGTAACTACCATAGGCAGAACTAACGTTGACTCCAATGACAAATATGGTCCCATGCCTTTCTCTTGGCTGGTGAGCAGTTACTACACTGATCTTGAAAATTAGAAAGTCGTGCTATGAAGCAGTAGAAATTATGTAGTACATTGACTAAGACGTTAGCCACAAATTCGTACATGAATTCTCTCAATTTGAATAAAGTTTAGGTAACAGCTTTGTCCTTAGGCATTTGGTACACACAGATAAAGAATGTTAAATTTTCTCAAGACAGGCATTGGCAAGAGGTTCAGAACAAAGTTAGTATAGTTGTTTCCCAAAACAAAATAATCTCATATAAACCTGCCTTGCTGCCAGTTCCAATGATATTACCGACCTTCTAATCTCATTGCTTTATTTTTTATCCTTTTATTTTTTTTTCTATACTAAATCTCTTGCTGCTTATTAAGCTAGCTGTTATTTGGAACCTAATGAAAGAGTTTTTTTCCCCCCTGAGTCCAGACCTTCCTAAATAGCCTCTTCATTGTTCTATTTACTTTGAACATTAAAAAAAAAAAAAAAAAAGCTGAAATAGCTAATGTGAGAGGTTCATGAAAATCTCCATCCAGGATATCATCATCCTAATTGGTTTATAACCTGCTGTGCTGAATAGTTCTTCCATTCATCAGGGTTTTTTTTTTTAACCTTAAAAGTGAAAACTTCTATGTTGCGAAAATTAACCAACAATGAGAAAAGGCTATAGGATTAAAAAAAAAAAAAAAAGCTTCAGCAATGACCCTAGAATCCTCAGAGGTCTTTGTGTAATTGTCTGAATGGAGAAAATTATATACGTGGTACCATGTGCTTGCAAGGTTTTAGTTCACATTTTAATAACCACAATGGAACTATGAATTCAGAATACTAAGCCCACATCTTCCCTCAATTTTGTGAAAGAAAAACTAAAGAAATAAGCAATGATGAAAAGAAAAGACCTACACAGAAGTAGATGGTAGAAAAGATAACAAAGTAAAGATCAAGAAAAAAGATAAGGAAGAAATCATATTTCATGGAAGTTGTTCTAAATTGTGTTCGAAGTTATATGTTCCTGGCAGTAGGGGAAAAAAGGTAAATTCTTAAAGATTTGTAAATGTGTAAAAATGTTCCATCATTAGTATTATTCCTAAAAATAGATAAATGCTCATATTTCAGGTTTCTGAAAAATTTGGAATAACATTAAGTAGATGCATTTATACATTCCTTTTGAAACACCTGACCACTATTGAAAAAATGTACTTACTTTGTTCCTACCCCTAAAAACTTACTGAATGAGAATCTTCTGGCTCTTGGGCTAGTAGTGCATATCTTTTCAACAGGGCAATAGTGTCCCAAGGGGGTAAAAATTTATTCTTGAGGAACAAAAAGTCTTAGATGTATCTAAGGGTCACAATGGTTTGTGACCCTCCAAAGAGCCACAATATAAACAGATATAGAGACTATCTATGTTATCAAAATTTCATGGGGGGTTGATTAGCACATAAAACTCTAAAAAGCTTTTTACAGGGTAATGATTAATAAAAGGTTGAGAAACACCATCCCTGTGTAATATACTTGAAAACATTTTCTGTGTATAAAAGTAATGCATTGTATTGTATGGAATTGGGAAAACACAGATAGATACAAAAGAAAACAGTTAAATTCACCTAAATTCCACCTGTGATAGCTGTGAAACATTTTAAGGTATTTCCTTCCAGTTATAATGTGTCCTGCTGGCTCTCTCTTTTTCTTTTCTTTCTTACTTTTTTTTTTTTAACAAAATTGGGATCATATGGCATAAATAATTTCATATCCTACTTTTATTTTTTAAACTTTAGTATGGTTAATTTCTAATATTGTGTTAGTTTCAGGCGCAAAGTCATTCAATTATATATGTATGTGTGTGTGTGTGTGTGTGTGTGTGTGTGTGTGTGTACACATAATTTTTTCAGATTATTTTCCATTACAGGTTATTACAAGATATTGCATATAGTTCCCTGCACTATATAGTAAATGTCTGTTACTTATCTATTTTATACACAGTGGTATGTATCTGTTAATCCCATACTCCTAATTTATCCCTCCCCCCGTTCCACCCTTGGTAACCATAAATTTACTTGCTATGTCTGTGAGTCTGTTTCTGTTTTGTAAATAAATTCATTTGTATTATTTTTTAGATTACACATATAAGTGATATCATATAATATTTGTCTTTCTCTGCCTGACTTACTTCACTTACTATGCATATTTTACTTTTTAAACCTAGCATTAACGTTGTAATTATTCTTTCCTTATGCCATTAAATACTATTTGAAACTACTTCTAATAAACATTGTGATATTCAGTAGTAGGCATAAACCAACCTTTAACAACAAACATTCTTCAAAAATTGAATTACTATCTTTATAGCATTAGATAGTATTATAAAAGTATGTATTTTAGATTATTAATCATTTTCTCATGATACATAACCAAATTACAAGCTTAAATAAAAGCTATCTACTAAAGTGGTTAGTAACCAAATTCATTATTCAGTTTCCATCTCTGCTCAAACAATGCTATTTTACCTTTTCCCTTCGCTTTCCATCTCTGTTTCTCTGTCTCTATCTCTGTCTGTCTCTCTCTTTTGAGGAGGTTTTTCAAATCAAACCTTTTAGAATGTTTGTATGTGAGTCATATTCTTACCTTTGCAACTCTAAAGAGAGTCAATTCAAGGAATGAGTGCAGAGTACAAAGGGTTTGGGACTAGGTCATGAGAACTGGGTCTTTAATGAAAGTGTACCCTTTATTTTTACTTAATTCTCATCTGATTCTTCGTTGTATTGTTTATAGGGCAATAATACTTGTTCTTACGTGTGGTTACCATTTGTAAATTAATCTAGGGAAAATAATTAAAGATTGAGGAAGAACATAAACATTTTCCTTTATTTACCTGGCTTAGGAATTGGTTTTAACGTTTTAACCCTGTGCTGAGTTGTAGAGCTTCGTGTGTGTGTGTGTGTGTGTGTGTGTGTGTGTGTGTGTGTGTGGTGGGGGGGGGGATAGGATGGGGTAGGGGAGGAAGGGATACTTTTGTTTTCAGGGTCCTTATTTCATTCAAGTTTATCATGCTATCTTCAATTGATAGTGAATTATTAATATTTTTAATTTACATTTTTAAGAATGTATTTTTTACAGTTTTAAGCAACACATTTCTATTTCTATGTATACATGTATATTTCTATTTTATGTACGTCTATTTCTATGTACCTACATATCTCTACCTCTACAGCTCTTTAAGTTTCTCTTTACACGCACAAGTTCCTAGAGGCTCTGAGTCCTAAAATTCCAGAAATTTGGAAAAAGCCAGAAAAAAGATTATCATCTAAAAGTAAAATTAGAAACAAAAAGGACATGGTGGATAGTATCAGTCATCTGTAAAAATAACCTGGCTGAGCCTCGGATAACTTCATAAAAATGTAGATTCCCAGGACCACCTTATATCCCTATTATGCCAGAATTTCTTGTGGTGGTAGTCCTGGAATTGCTACTAGGGCTGGAAATTCTTGTGGAAAGAGTTGTTTTGTAAGGGTTTTGGTGATGATGTACCCTAGTTCAATCAAGCAAGTAATGGGTAATAATGTGACTAACACAAATTTCCAACTATTGATTTACATCTACTTAACATACCTGAGTTTTGTATTGCTCTGTAAGAGACAATAGCCAGAGGAGGAAGGTAAGTGTGCACATGTGGGGAGGAAGACATGTTGCATGGAATCTAAAAAGAAAGCCGAAGAGCAAGCATTTGCTATTATGTCTTTGGTACCATCTGAGAGAAATTATCTGTTTCTCTATTTCTATATTAGAAGTCATCCAGAACAGTAAAGGTGGGAAGTTTACCTAGCTTCTCTCACTTAATGAACCATCCTTTAATGATACAATATTACCCTTCCTCCAATTCTTTGGTCACCATCAAACCTTGCCATCCATAACTTGGTCTTCTGCATAGTCCTCATTGGGGAGGGCGCTATGAGCAAATTATCATTATTAATTTTTTTGACAGCCTTATGCTGTGCTATAAAATAATAATTTTAATTTATTTTCTCTTTTTTCAAATGATTAATAAACCAGTCTCATGTGAGTTTGTGTAGTATGAGTCAGTCCCCCAGAGACTCATCACCTCAAGGTGAACTATTAAAATCCAGTCGTTGGCTATGCAAAGCTGAGCACCAGATACTAGATCTATGGTAACACACCACATGATATAAACACTATCAATGACCTCCTTATGAGGTACTTCCTGAAACGATTTAAATAATCAACAATTTAAAAAAATCTTTAAACAACAGATAATGAAAAACTAACCCATAAACCTGAACACATATATTAATAACATATATAACATTATATATATCAAGATCAATTCCAAATCCATGATATACATATCACTTTTTCTTTGGTTATACCTATGTTCTAAACTTTTGATCTTAACGGACATTAAGAATCCAGAAATCTTTGACAATGGTAAATTGTGCTTAATATAAAATCCCGGGACTTCCCTGGTGGTCCAGTGGTTAAGACTCTGCGCTCCCAATGCAGGGGGCACAGGTTCGATCCCTGGTTGGGTAACTAAGATCCCGTAAGCCGCAGAGTGAGGCCAAAAATAAATGAATAAATAAATAAACATCTTGGATAACTGGTTACAGACCAAGAAATGTTTTTTAAAACCGTGTACTTTTTATGTCCTTATAAGGTTCCTAGAATTTATTTCTGTTATTCTCAAAATATTTCCTCAGGATAATTTAGTAATATTCAGATCCACTTAAAACAATCACTAGTTAAGTACAAATTAGCTTCCAAAATCAATTTGCAAACATGTTGTAGGACTATACATCTGCTGAAAGATGGTTTCCTTTTATGTTCCCCCTCCCATCTAAAAGTTATTAAGGAAAAGTCTGTTGCCAGGGAAACATTCAATTTGGCACCATCCCTATTCAAAATTTAATTGCTGCAAGCCTTCAGCCAATCTCCGGTTTTTAATTGGCAGACCTTCCCAGAATACTTTACAAATCTTTTTTAGGAAGCCAATCCATGAAGCATACCACAATATAAAGCATCAAGAAAGTTCACAATGCAAGCAAGCCTCACTCTATTATCTTAAGATCACACTTGTGAGGGCTCAAAGCATTAGGTCTTCTGATAATTACTTGGCATGGGGTTAATGCCTAAAATTTATTGCCAAGTTGTTTTTTTCCTGCCTAACGGATTTCTCATTCAAAGAAGGTACTCATTTTACAAGTGACTTTAAGTATTAGGAAGAGCCTGAAAAGGAGCCCCAGTGGGAAACTTGTATAGCATACACAGTAAGAATAGAAAACAAATACACGAAAGAGAGTTAAGAATGCATGTTTTGGAATTAGCCAGAACCGAGTTCAAATATTAATTGGGACACTTGTTAGCTATTTTACTTAAACTTCCTAGGCCCCTTTTTCTTCATCTGTAAAAGATCTATTATGAGGATTATAAATGATGCATTTTGGGGAAAACACATACCTCACACACACTGTAATGGCATTTGAAAATTTGTTGATCCCCATGGTCTTGAAGAGTATTCCTCCGGAATGTTAAGTGTGTGTATAGAAGCATTGTTACAATTTATAGGAGAGTTAACAAAGACTGAAATTGTCTGACAAATTATTTGTAAGTGACAAGAGGATATGGATGGATCTTGGAGGAGTGTAAAGATGTTCAAAGTAAGAAAATGACAAAAAAATGTATGTGCAGTCGTGGGTCTGATCTTGACATTTTGATGGAACAGAGAAGTAACTCACTCATTACGCATAGGCATGGTTTCTTGGGAGGCTCTTTCAGCCCACCACATTATCATCATCCTGTGTGAATTGTGCCCCCTATGGGGCACTAAACAGAATCGGAGTGTCGCCCTCTGTTATATGATGCAGCAGGCTTGCCGACCACCGCCACTGTCCTACTGAGCGGCCAGCCGCCCTCTCTGATAATCCTTAAGAGGCAGCATTCCGGCTATATGACTGTTCCTAGGTTACCGCACGCTTGCAAAAATCCATGTCTTTGACTAATTGTTAATTTTAGTATTCTATAGACTTTTAAATTTATCCAGTTAAATAATCTATTTTGGTGCCACTTGATCATAATATTTTGGTTCCACTAAAAAGTCAACTGCACCTTCATGCGTATCCTGATGTAAATCCCTTTATATCGTTTTCCTTCCCCTTTAAAACAAAAATATGTAAAGGGTGTAAGTTGTATGTTGAATCATCAGGACTTATGGCATATAAGCATAAAGACAACTTTATCTGTCTTCTTTCTCCCTTTAAATCTGCCCAAGGGGGTAGTTCTTCCTTGGTCCCTGGGTGAAAATACAAGGAGGTCCCGTGTCTTTTCTGGCCACTGTAAGGTAATACAAGGCCCTGCTGTCATTTTAAGACATTAAAATTAGAATTTCCAGTCTAATACATTAATTAACACTTCAAACTTAATTCACATATATGACTTCTCCCCCGACTTGGAGAGGCTGCAACTGGGCAGGTCCCTCACCACCTTGAGCAGGGGGCATAGAGAGCTTCTTCCCTTTCCCTTACCCACCTTCTGCCCATTCACCAGCTGCTCTTTCCTAACAGGGTCGAATGGGAGAGGAGGGAGGAGAGGGAAGGGAAGCAGAAAGCTCCTCTCTGGCTCAGTACTGTCACTGTTAGAATATGACGTTCTGCTTTTTGGGTCTGGCTGATGTTAAGTATCGAGAGAGGTTTCATGAAGCTTTTCTAGACTTGACCATCACTGATGCTCTTTTATTTGCTGTACTGAATCCAGATAAATGTATTTTTGTTGTTGTTATTTCATTTTGGCAAGGTCAATCACTCCCCCCTCACAAACTCGGAATCCCATGAGCCACTCCTCCAAGTTCTCCTCCAGGTGTTCCTAAAGAAACTCGTCTCTTAAAATGGGAAGGTCAATGCCTCCCCTCGTGAAAGTGGGGGACTGTAAAAAATGCGTAGTGTTCACAGCAGCATTTTCCCCAAGAAAACCTCAAGTTTTTTCCAAGTCGCTATCTTCTGGATCTTTTTCTATCCATCTACTTTCCAAACGTGCACCTCGGTGGTCTGCTACTGATAGCACCTCAGTTACAGACATTTGCAATTTAGCATCCTGTTAAAAATGAAACTGTTTATTGATAGACTGTTAGAGCAGAGCGCTCCAACAATGAAAACAGAAAGTAGGGGAAACACTGTACTAGATGGTCTCTAAGGTCTCTTCCAGTTCTGAAGGCCTATAATCTCTCCACCACTTGAAAGGTATTTCTCTCAGCTTTAAGGCTCAGCTCCAGATTCACTTCTTCCATGATACGTTCCACTGTTCCACTCTTACTTCAGTAGACAGTCAACACATCATCTGAACCTATTGTTGTGCATTGGTTTGATATGACTTCAAATCAACTTGCTTAGGACTTAACTGAAGTTGTTTTAATCCACTTTTGCCCAAAGACCAAGGAAAGTTATCTTTCGGAGTAAAGTTGCTTTGCTATAAGAATGAAATAAGCTGCGTCAGGATGTCATCACCTCAGCTGTTGATGGTTCTCGCATTGGGCTTATTGCTAAGAACATGTGGAGAAGCAAGGGGGCATTTAGACTATAAATACTGAGAATCTGTGAGGAATAGCTGAGAGTTTGGGTCAGGGCCGAGCTACCCCTTATTATTTCACTGGCAGCCTCTCTCCTGAGAAACCACCCCGAACCCATAGAGAAGGTACATCTTCACTAGATTTGGACGTTATTCCTTTATCTCCCCTTGCCTGGAACAAGAGTGTAACTAATCTATCATTTGTTTAGAGTATGTTATTTCTTTATTGACTTATTAAGAGACATCACCCTGGGCTTCCCTGGTGGTGCAGTGGTTGAGAGTCCGCCTGCCAATGCAGGGGACACGGGTTCGAGCCCTGGTCTGGGAAGATCCCACATGCTGCGGAGCAACTAAGCCCGTGCGCCACAACTACTGAGCCTGCGCGTCTGGAGCCTGTGCTCCGCAACAAGAGAGGCCGCGATAGTGAGAGGCCCGCGCACCGCGATGAAGAGTGGCCCCCGCTCGCCGCAACTAGAGAAAGCCCTTGCACAGAAACGAAGACCTGACGCAGCCAAGAATAAATAAATAAATAAATAAATTTATTAAAAAAAAAAAGAGACATCACCCTGTATGCTATTGGCTTGTAAAATCCCCACAGTGAAGCCGTGTCAAATAAACTGCTGGCAAAGACAATCACGGTTTCTGAGCGTCATTTGCTGCCCCACTGCCCCGCCCCCCCCAACAAAACAACCTACTTTGTTGTGCCGAGCGCTGGCCTAGGACTTGGGAAATCTATAATTAATTTTTTTAAACAAAACACAGACCTTACCCTCCTGCAGCCAGGTCTCTTTCTCCTTTGCATTTCTATTTTACTTTACTTGTAACTTGCTTTTATGCTTCGCTTTTGTATCAAAGTTACTGTCTGTACACATCTGTCTCCCCCTAGATTACCAACCCTTTTATAAAAGGATCCATATTTTATTCACTTTTATATATCCCTCTCCCCCAATAGTCAAGAAATCATTATTAAATGAAGTAATGAACAATGAATAAACTCATGGATGTACAGAGGGATGAATAGTTTTAAACAGAAAAAACACAGGCCCGAAATAGTGTCACTTGTGCTAAAGCCCATGATGCCAAACCTAGATTTAATACCTAATTGCAGTTTTGACCTTCACCAGAAATGTTATCTTAATCAACCAGTCTACAGTTTTCTAGTCAGTACCAATGAGGTAACCGGCCACATGAGACCTCCACCCCCACCCCCAGAGGAAGAAGAGGCAGTCTGCATGATAAAACATGTGCCATTCCCTTCCCCCCAAAAAAGAAGCCGTCCTGGCCTAAAACGAATCCTTTCTTTTGCTAACTGCTCCCCTGCCCAACTCTTTCTGTAAATACCTTCCATTTTGTACAATCCCGTGGAGTGCCATTCTTGTTGCTAGATGGGATGCTACCTGATTCATCAATCACCTAAAAAGCCAATTACATCTTCAAGTTCATTCGGTTGAATTTTTGTTTTTTAATAGGTCAGTGGCAGCGATGGGAAGTGAACTTCACTGGCATTCAGGGCCAACAAGAAACACAGGCATGGTACCCCACAAACCCTTTTGAGTCCACTGTCTTTCCATTTCTGAGGGCCGTTAGTGAGTTCCTCCTGGTTGAGCTCTGCTCTTTCAGTGTTTGAGCTCCTGATCTGACTGGCTTTCCTTTACTGGGCAGGTTAGCCTGAGCTGGCAGATGATTCAGTTCAGGGCTCAACTGAGCTGGCAGAGGACTCTGCCTGGAACCAAGCCCCTAGCCTTTCAGACTGGAATTCCCCAGGTGCAAAACCCCAGCCCTTAGCTGTGCCCCTGGATTCAACTTTGGGAACTGCTGATGGTTTAGTCTGCCATTCCCCATTCGTTTGAAATCCTTCCCCAGATTCTACATTGGGAACGGAGGGTGGCAGCTGCAATTCTCCATTTGCGTGCAATCAGTCCCCGGTCCCCATTCTTTGTGGTCTGTTGATTCAACCCTTTCCCCCCAGTCCAAAGTTCCATGGAAATTGCTGCTGGAGTTGGACTAGGTCCTATTTGAAAACTGGACTGGGTCCGAGTTTAGACTGGGTCTGATTTGAGAACCGGACAAGGTCCAGTGGGAGGCCTCAGGTGGATATTAAATAAAGGCCAGTTGCTAAGCGGAATCTCGGAAGTGCTGGAAGCTGATTAGTGAGGCTCTGAGAAAACCGAAGGCCTAGCTAAAAGAAGTGAGGTCTTTTATATCCAGAGTTGAGCAGGCTACCTTCCAGCACACCTGCTTATTTTGTTTAAGAACTGTGGTCCCAGAAACTGTACATATTTAACAAAATGGCAAAGTTTTACTAAAAACAACCTAGAATTACAATGGCCATTATGGGGACCATTCCAAAGAAATAAAATCATTGAAAAAGTGCACTTAACAAGCAAAGATCATGCAGAAGCGTCCAAAAGATTTTGAAATTCCAAAATAGTTTCATCGAAAGATTCATTGAAAAAGGCTAATGAAAAAGTAAAGAAATAAAAGGTGCCCTGAACAAAAGACTATAAGAGTAATATATAACTTCTACCACTCCCCTCTATCATCCTTTATTTGGGTACTATGCATTTTAAAAGAAGACCACCTGAGGCTACAGGTAATCCTCCTCAGATGTCTTTCACTCCTAGGTCAAAGGCCAATCTAAGGGCCATAGATAAAGAATTTCTGAACCCAGGGAGGATCCTCAAAAGTTTTAATAAATGGATTACCTCCTGAGATTAGCGGATAAATAAAAAAGCAGAAAAATAAAATGGGAGGCCACCAGTCTGACGGAACTCTGGCCTTCTTCTCTAAGCTAAACGTACCCAGAGGGAAAGAAACATTCCAATAATAGGTGGATAGGTGTTTCAGTCCTTTCTGCCAATCCCCAAACTGCTCTTTCTTATCTCAAAATACTTGGAGCTATTGGGACCTTATAAGCAGAAATGTCCTGCAAATATGCCTCCTAAAAACTCCATCTTGAAGAAATCTTGGATACCTTCTGTGTGTCTTTGTGATGTAGATTTTCTCTTCCTATCTTCTCTATGAGCTAAGAGCCATTCTTTGAAATGCAAATGTTTCTCATCAGAAGGAAAGAAAAAGGAGATACTTGGAAAACGGGCTAATGAGAAGCCTTATAAATCTGCTCCACAAATATCAGTAATTATAAGGTCTCTGTGTCTGTCTATGTATTTGTCTGTATGTCTGCACAGATATGTATGTTGTAGATGTGTGGTATTTCTCTACCTTGGGATGGTATTATGAAAATTAATTTGTGAAAGAGCTCCATTTAATTGGGTTGAAGGTCAAGTGCTTGTAAGGATTAGCTAAAACTGTCCTCAGAAATACAGAAATTAACCCAAGTGATTCTTTTAAGTTCAGTGATCTAAGACACTCTTTAGTAAATAAAAGCTAGTTTAAGTTTGTTGGTTTGACTAAAACAAACATGTCTTTAGAGTTATCAGCATTAAATAGCATACGTCTATTCTACCTAGGCTTACAAATTTGCCAGCAAGAAAAATAACTTGTTATGATGTTTTCATAGGTAACCTAAACCTATTTTGGGGAAAAAATGACTTAGATAGATGTAATTGGAATAAGAGTTTATAGATAAACGTTTTAGCAACAATTGTATTTTACGGTATAAGTACTTAAAAACAGTTTCCTGGATCTTTTCAGTGACTTGAAATCTTAGAGTCTGCTAAGTTAAATGATGGGAATTCAATGGATATCGAGAGCATTTCCAAATAAGAAAAAAAAAATACCGAAACATTAATGAACATAGGTTTATCTACTTTTAGCTTCTAATTACAGAGAAACTAAAGATAAATTTGGTTCTATTAGTAAACATGCTTTGTGCCATGCTGAGAAATTTTTATGACAAAGCACGTTTCTAGAAATTATAAAAAGTATTTATAATTCTGTCAATCCAAAGAATGCTAGTGTAAGAGATAGTCCACACTTGTTTACTTTCTAAATTTTTAATAGAAATTAAAGTTTCTAAGAGTTAAGAATTCTAACATAATTAAAGCTAATTAAAAAGGGAAACATCTTTATATGCAAGGAAAGTAGGATGTGTTTTTGGTCAAGAAAACATATGAGGAATGAAGACACATTTTTGTTAAGGGAAATGAGAGTAATTTAGTCTAAACTAGAACTTCTGGTTATGAAGGACAAACCAAAAGTATACAAAAGGCTGAAGAGAGAAAGAAAAACTTTCCTTGTGTAATCAGGCTGGCAAAAATTAAATTTCTATTCTAAGGGTTTTAAAGTTAAGCTTTAATATCAATAGTGTACTTAATGTAAAACTAGAACTTAATTTTCCTTCAACTGCTGAATAGATAGCTAAGTATTGTTTCATACTAATCTGTGATCCTATTTAGTCAAGAGTCCAAATCTTTTGATAGCTTTGATAAACGTCCCAAAATGAAATTCTAAAAACGAAGTGTTTTTGACCTGAAAGAAACTGAGATTTTTTCCAGAAGACCCTTGGGACATTCCAAAAGATTAAACTAATTAGGCTTACTTGATATGTTAAATTACATGGGAAGCATTGTCAAATAAGTAACATTAAGCCTTCTTTATATTGTTTCTGTACAGGTATGTGTTATAAGTATTCCAGAAGTTGTGTGAAATTCCTGGAAGTCCGATACGTCCTGGCATAAAAATGTTGTCTGCCACCAAAATTGAGGCTCACACTAAAAGGACTGAACCTGAGTATCAGGGAAATGCCCTAGCTGACCTTCATGCAAAGGCAGTTGCAATAGAATCTATAAAGACTGTGGCACACCTGGATCAAGTCAATTCTGCTTCTGCAAAAAATGACCTCTTATTACCAGATCTTTGCCATCCTGACGTAACATGCAACAGTTTCCTCCTGAAGCAGAGAAATTAAGATAGGTAAATAATGGCTGCAAGTTAAACAGTCAGGGATATGGGAAGCCCAAGATGGCCCCTTTGTTCGTCCTACCATCCTGGCAGTCCCCATTTTTTGGTTTTTGCATTCCTACACCCACCATAGTGCATTTAAGAAAAACTAGTTTTGTCCTCAGAGGCCTGAGACCTCCTACTTCTGGACCCTTTAAACACCTGCAGCTGGACTTCATTCAACTGCCACTTGGTATGATTTATCAACGTGTTCGCGCTACCGCATGTATGTTTTCTGGATGGGCTGAAGCCTTCGCCCATTGCAAGGCTGATGCCCTCACAGTGGCAAAGAAACCGTTAGAAAATGTGTTTCCCACTTGAGGTATACCTCCCATAATTTCCAGTGATCAAGGCACCCACTTCACTGGGCAGATCATACAAGCCTTAATGGAAACCGTGCAAACTTCTTAGAATTATCACTGCCCCTATCACCCTCAATCATCAGGAAAGGTCAAGAGAACTGATGGAAAAACTGGATTCAAGCAGAACATGTATTAATTACACGCGACTACATGAACTGAGGAGGATCTCTAATGTTTTGTTTTTCCAGCTTTAAGGATACCATTTCACTTATCTATGATTTACCGTAATTTGGTAAAGTATACCTTCACGAACAAAGATGAAATATTTACTTTTTCTACCTACTTGATCCCTCCCGAATTCAGAAACTCTCTGTGAGTATACTTATTTTCATGACAATATATTTGTTTGCATAAGTTCAATAAGAATCTGTTCTTTTTATAACAGGACACAATTAAGACACAAGGCTTTGACTGGAATATCATATTTGGGAGAGACAAGCACAGACTCAGATATGACCAGATAGCTTCGAGGAACTGCTTGGAAAAATCGACCTGGTACCTTGCTTACAACACTCCAGCAAAGCAGTCCTAAAGAAAAATTTACGTGGTCAATCATTATTCTTGCTGCACTTATATAAATAATCAGGCCAAATTAAATATAAACTAATTAGTTTTACTGTGATTATCTTTGGTAAAAAATGGGGGTAATTGTAGTGAGAAAAGTTGTTTGCACCTTTGTACATAGTAGATTCTAGTCCTCTTAATTGTATTTGAGTTTTTGTTATACTTCTGTGAATTGGACTGGATCCTGAATTCTTCTGGTTTCCTCAAATATCTGGCTATGACTCGCCAAACTAACATTTCAATTTTCTCCCACCCTCTGACTTGAAATCACTAAGAATAAAGGTAGCTGTAGAGCCCTGTTGGAAGGGACCCTACCAAGTACTTCCTGACCACTGACACTGCTGTAATACTAAAAGGTACTGAGCCTCAGGTACACGTCTCACAGTTAAGCTCTGACACCTGGTCTGTACAGATGCTGGAGGCCTCTGAAGAAAATCCGTGAGGAAGAGAAGTAGCTGACATCATTGTACACTGCTTCCACCCAAGAGGGTAGATCAAGACTTCCTACATTAGTTAAACATGAAACCCTTTCTTCTTTCTTTTCTTCACTCTGGCATTAGCCTGGAAATATAACACCCTCATCTGTATCTCCCGGGCCATTACTAAGGGGGGAAAACTCTGGAATTTAGAATAATTCTTTCTTTCAGGTTAGGAAATTCTCTTCTCACATGCTCTAAAAACCTGAATTACCCCTGGCTTGAACAGGTTAATGTAGCAGTCCCTGTGAATAAATCCATTAACAGTACTTCCTTAACAGGGATGGTTTGCACCCTGCAGGTCTTGTCTTTGTCTATGGTGGTTATCTTTCTCCTTGGGCCTATGAATGCCTAGAAGATTAGGGCACAGCTGAGCTATGGTTCCTAGGTTATTTAACTGCTCCCCTAACTGTTCTAAAAACTACCTACTAGGAGGCCTTCATGATTCAAGAATTGCTTCCTTTGGCAGGGCCCTACTTCCCTGGTTAGGAGTTAATAGAGATGAGAATGATTAAAATCGAGCAGGACCCTGTGGGGTTCCTGGGCACGGAAAGCTTTCTGTGTCCCCAGTTTCTTCTTTGTAGCATACAGGCTTCAGCCTCCATGACCTTCCCTGAGTTCCAAAGGGCAGGTTCAAACAGTTGCTAATCAGGGAAGGGAGGAGATGCAGAGACAAGGGAGAGCAGTCAAAAAACAATAGTGTAGCCTTGGGGCAGGGTCCTGGTTCCTCCTCAAGGGATACACATAACAGCATCTTTGAGCTCTTCTGCAGAACTAAAACCCCCAACAAATGGAAGATGTTAACTCCTTGATGAAGCTTTCTTCATTCCAAAGAGAAGGTCACAGTTTGATAACCTCAAGAACCACAGGAGCTCATCAGGAGACCCCCTGAGGCCAGATTAAAGGAATGCAGGCCCTCACACACCCTGATCCTTATCAGCAACCCCGCCCTTGAGCCACTGCTATAAAACTCCTCACCAAATTCCCCTAGGTTGGGACACACAGTTTTTCAGGGCATGAGCCTGGTGTGTCCCCCTTTGCCTGGCACAGCAATAAAGCCAATCTATTCTACTTCACCCCAAACTCTGTCTCCAAGATTCAATTCGGCACCGGTGCACAGAGGCCAAGTTTTCGGCATCATGATCAGGAACTTTTCCTTAACTCTTAGAGACGCTGCAGATTCCATTGCTAAGACACTAGGTGATCAAATCCTTAAACTCTCTGGCCAGAGCTGTTCTCGATAATAAGATAACCCTTGATTTTCTTTTAGCTAAGCAAGGATATGTTGGTGCTGTGACCAACACTACCTGCTATTCCTGGATTGACACCACTGGGGAAGTTGAAACTCACTTACATAACATCACTGAGGAGGCCAGTTGGCTTAAAAGGGTGACTCCTTCAATGCCGGATGGGTGGGTGGGAGGGGGGGAGGTGTCTTCCTTTGATTGTATTAGGTTTTAGGGACTAGGGCTTCAAAATGCACTCTAGACATTGGAAATTATCCTGCTTACAGATTTCATAATAATCCCCCAGCATGTTGTATCTTCTCAAAAGTTTTAAATGCATATTCACAGACACTCAGCAGCATGGAAAAGATCTCCCTAAGACTGGAACATCAGAAAATAAGTGAAGGGAGGACCTTCAAGATGGCGGAGGAGTAAGACGTGGAGATCACCGTCCTGCCAACAAATACATCAGAAATACATTTACAGGTGGAACAACTCCTACAGAACACCTACTGAACGCTGGCAGAAGACCTCAGACCTCCCAAAAGGCAAGAAACTCCCCATGTACCTGGGAAGGGCAAAAGAAAAAAGGAAAAACAGAGACAAAACAATAGGGAAGGGACCTGCACCTCTGGGAAGGAGCTGTGAAAGAGGAAAAGTTTCCACACGCTTGGAAGCCCCTTCACTGGCGGACACGGGGGTGGGGGCGGGGGGGATGTTCTGGAGCCACGGAGGAGAGCGCAGCAACAGGGGTGCGGAGGGCAAAGCGGAGAGATTCTCACACAGAGGATTGTTGCCAACCAGCACTCACCAGCCGAAGAGGTTTGTCTGCTCCGCTGTCGGGGTGGGTGGGGGCTGGGAGCTGAGGCTCAGGCTTCAGAGGTCAGATCCCAGGGAGAGAACTGGGGTTGGCTGCGTGAACACAGCCTGAAGGGGGCTAGTGCGCCACAGCTAGCCGGGAGGGAGTCCGGGAAAAAGTCTGGAACTGCCTATGAGGCAACAGACCATTGTTTCAGGGTGCGTGAGGAGAGGGGATTTGGAGCACCGCCTAAATGAGCTCCAGAGACGGGTGCAAGCCGTGGCTATCAGCGCGGACACAAGAAACGGGCATGAAATGCTAAGGCTGCTGCTGGAGCCACCAAGAAGCTTGTGTGCAAGCACAGGTCACTCTCCACACCTCCCCTCCCGGGAGTCGGTTCAGCCCGCCACTGCCAGGCTCCCGTGATCCAGGGACAACTTCCCCGGGAGAACGCATGGCGCGCCTCAGGCTGCTGCAACATCACGCCGGCCTCTGCCGCTGCAGGCTTGCCCCTCACTCCCTACCCCTCCCTCCCCCCGCCTCAGTGAGCCAGAGCCCCTAATCAGCCGCTCCTTTAACTCTCTCCGGTCTGGGTGAAGGACATACGCCAGAGGGCGACCTACATGCAGAGGTGGGGCCAAATCCAAAGCTGAACCCCGGGAGCTGTGTGAACAAAGAAGAGAAAGGGAAATCTCTCTGTGCAGCCCCAGGAGCAGCGGATTAAGTCTCCACAATCAACTTGATGTACCTGTATCTGTGGAATACCTGAATAGACAATGAATCATCCCAAAATTGAGGCGATGGACTTTGGGAGCAACTGCAGACTTGGGGTTTGCTGTATGTGACTGACTAGTTTCTGATTTTTATGTTTATCTTAGTTTAGTATTTAGAGATTAACATTGGTAGATTTGTTTATTGATTTGGTTGCTCTCTTCCTTTTTATATATATATATTTTTTTTTAAATTTTAATAACTTTATTTATTTAATTTTTTTTATTTTTTATTTTTTTCTTTTCTCCCTTTTCTTCTGAGCTGTGTGGCTGACAGGATCTTGGTGCTCCGGCCAGGGGTCAGTCCTGAGCCTCTGAGGTGGGAGAGCCAGTTCAGGACATTGGTCCACCAGAGACACCCGGGCCCTCAAAATATCAATCGCCGAGAGCTCTCCCAAAGATCTCCGTATCAACGCTAAGACCCAGCTCCACTCAACGACCAGCAAGCTACAGTGGTGGACACCCTATGCCAAGCAACTAGCAAGACAGGAACACAACCCCACCCATTAGCAGAGAGGCTGCCTAAAATCATAATAAGTTCGGAGACACCCCAAAACACACCACCAGACGTGGTCCTGCCCACCAGAAAGACAAGATCCAGCCTCATCTGTCAGAACACAGGCACCAGTCCCCACCACCAGGAAGCTTACACAACCCACTGAACCAACCTTACCCACTGGGGGCAGACACCAAAAACAATGGGAACTATGAACCTGCAGTCTGTGAAAAGGAGACACCAAACACAGTAAGTTCAGCAAAATGAGAAGACAGAGAAATACGCAGCAGATGAAGGAGCAAGGTAAAAACCCACCAGACCTAACAAATGAAGAGGAAATAGGCAGTCTACCTGAAAAAGAATTCAGAATAACGATAGTAAAGATGATCCAAAATCTTGGAGATAGAATGGAGAAAATACAAGAAACGTTTGACAAGGACCTAGAACTAAAGACCAAACAAACAATGATGAACAACACAATTTTTAATAAATTAAAAATTCTCTAGAAGTAATCAATAGCAGAATAACTGAGGCAGAGGAATGGATAAGTGACCTGGAAGATAAATATAGTGCAAATAACTACCACAGAGCAGAATAAAGAAAAAAGAATGAAAAGAATTGAGGACAGTCTCAGAGACCTCTGGGACAACATTAAACGCACTAACATTCGAATTATAGGGGTCCCAGAGGAAGAGAAAAAGAAAGTGACTGAGAAAATATTTGAAGAGACTGTAGTTGAAAACTTCCCTAATAAGGGAAAGGAAATAGTCAATCAAGTCCAGGAAGCTCCGAGAGTCCCATACAGGACAAATCCAAGGAGAAACATGCCAAGACACATATTAATCAAACTATCAAAAATTAAATACAAAGAAAAAGTATTAAAAGTAGCAAGGGAAAAGCAACAAATAACATACAAGGGAATCCCCATAAGGTTAAAAGCTGATCTTTCAGCAGAAACTCTGCAAGCCAGAAGGGTGTGGTAGGACATATTTAAAGTGATGAAAGGGAAAAACCTACAACCAAGATTACTCTCAGCAAGGATCTCATTCAGATTTGACGAAGAAATTAAAACCTTTACAGACAAGCAAAAGCTAAGAGAATTCAACACCACCAAACCAGGTTTACAACAAATGCTAAAGGAACTTCTCTAGGCAGGAAACACAAGAGAAGGAAAAGACCTACAATAACAAACTCAAAACAATTAAGAAAATGGTAATAGGAACATACATATCAATAACTACCTTAAATGTAAATGGATTAAATGCTCCAACCAAAAGACACAGACTGGCTGAATGGATCCAAAAACAAGACCCGTATATATGCTGCCTACAAGAGACCCACTTCAGACCTAGGGACACATACAGACTGAAAGTGAAGCGATGGAAAAAGATATTCCATGCAAATGGAAATCAAAAGAAAGCTGGAGTAGCAATTCTTATATATGAGAGAATAGACTTTAAAATAAAGACTATTACAAGAGACAAAGGAGGACACTACATAATAATCAAGGGATCAATCCAGGAAGAAGATATAACAATTGTAAATATTTATGCATCCAACATAGGAGCACCTCAATACATAAGGCAAATGCTAACAGCCATAACTGACAGTAACACAATAATAGTAGGGGACTTTAATACCCCACTTTCACCAATGGACAGATCATCCAAAATGAACATAAATAAGGAAACAAAAGCTTAAATGATACATTAAACAAGATGGACTTAATTGATATTTATAGGACATTCCATCCAAAAACAAGAGAATACACTTTCTTCTCAAGTGCTCATGGAACATTCTCCAGGATAGATCATATCTTGGGTCACAAATCAAGCCTTGGTAAATTTAAGAAAATTGAAATCGTATCAAGTTTCTTTTTACACCACAATGCTATAATACTAGATATCAATTACAGGAAAAAAAAAAACTAAAAAATACAAACACATCAGATGCTTCCACTCAGCCTTCTCTCCTTGTCTCCTTGCTTTCCAGTCAGACAGCTTTCCCGGCCTTTTCCAGCTCCCTCCCAAACTTTTTTCATTCAGGCAGAAAGGGAAGATGGATTGGTGGAGAGCAGGACTGAGGACTGGGAGGTCAGATAGAAGACACTGCAGTGATTCAGATCATCTGTAATAGATGCCGTTGACAACCTCCCCGGATCTTTCTGTACCTGGCCTGCAGCCTCCCCCAGCTTCTACAATTACTGGCTGTTGATGTTTCCACCTGTGCCTGTCTCCAGAGACTTGCCCTTGGCTGATGACCTGCCTAGTCTAACAATGCCTTGGAGTTATGATCCCTATGCCCAAGGACAGCCAAAGGTCAATGACTGACTAAAATGGGAGTATAAAAGCCCAGGTCCCTGAATCTAGGAACTCTCTAGTTCCTCCCCGGTTCAGGCTGAAGCTCACCTGTGTTTCCATCTCTACTTACCTCTTTGCCTTCTTTGTCCTTCCCTCCCTCCCTCCCTTACAGGTCTCTGCTGAGGTATCTCCTCAATGAATCATTTGCACAAGAATCCCCAGTTTGGCTCTGCTTTGAAGGAACCCAGGCTCAGATGCTGGCCCCTGACAAGTCAAACTAGCTAGTAGTAGAGTTCATGGGGCCCACTGTGAAAGGGCCTTAATCACAGCACATGAAGATCATGAGCCAGAGTATAGAAAGCTGGGGGGGGGGGATTTTAAATAATCAGCATCATCATTATCCCTGAATTTTCCACACTGTAGAGTTGGCAAAAGTCTTTCACATGTATCTCAGGTGAGCATCTTCCTCTTTTTGAGGTGGACACACCGAGGGGCAAAGAGATCAGACTCGGCCTATTCAGATACACAGGAAATATGTGGTAGCTATTGCTTCAATTAATGGTTTAAACACCATGCCAGATACTGTAGGTTGACTCACTCAATATCCAACCCAACTCTCTTTTCTTCCTCTACTTGACAGGTTAGAAAGTTCAGTGCATACTTTCCCAGAATCCTTAGCACCTACTGGTATCCATGTGTCATGTCTCTGGTCAATGAAATGAAATCTCCTGCGAAGGGCTTTTCTCCCAGAGTAAAAAGGCAAAGTCTCAAAATGAAATGCATATCTCCTTCCTACCTGCTTGGAAAAAGAAAAAAAAAAAAGAAAAAGAAAAAACACATGGAGGCTAAACAATACACTACTAAATAACCAAGAGATCACTGAAGAAATCAAAGAGGAAATCAAAAAATATGTAGAAACAAATGACAATGAAAACACGACGACTCAAAACCTACGGGATGCAGCAAAAGCAGTTCTAAGAGGGAAGTTTATACCAATATAATCCTACCTCAAGAAACAAGAAACATCTCAAATAAACAACCTAACCATACACCTAAAGCAATTAGAGAAAGAAGAACAAAAACCCCCCAAAGTTAGCAGAAGGAAAGAAATAATAAAGATCAGATCAGAAATAAATGAAAAAGAAATGAAGGAAAAGATAGCAAAGATCAATAAAACTAAAAGCTGGTTCTTTGAGAAGATAAACAAAATTGATAAACCATTAGCCAGACTGATAAAGAAAAAAAAGGAAAAGACTCAAATCAATAGAATTAGAAATGATAAAAGGAGAAGACACAACTGACACTGAAGAAATACAAAGGATCAAGATACATTACTACAAGCAACTCTATGCCAAAAAAATGGACAACCTGGAAGAAATGGAAAAATTCTTAGAAAAGCACAAACTCCACGACTGAGCCAGGAAGAAAGAGAAAATATAAACAGACCAATCACAAGCACTGAAATTGAGACTGTGATTAAAAATCTTCCAACAAACAAAAGTGCAGGAACAGATGGCTTCACAGGCGAATTCTATCAAACATTTAGAGAAGAGCTAACACTATCCTTCTCAAACTCTTCCAAAATATAGCAGAGGGAGGAACACTCCCAAGCTCGTTCTACAAGGCCACCATCACCCTGATACCAAAACCAGATAAAGATGTCATAAAAAAAGGAAACTACAGGCCAATATCATTGATGAACACAGATGCAAAAATACTCAACAAAATACTAGCAAACAGAATCCAACAGCACATTAAAATGATCATATACTATGATCAAGTGGGGTTTATCCCAGGAATGCAAGGATTCTTCAATATATGCAAATCAATCAATGTGATACACCATATTAACAAATTGAAGGATAAAAACCATATGATCATCTCAATAGATGGAGAAAAAGCTTTTGACAAAATTCAACACCCATTTATGATAAAAACCCTCCATAAAGTAGGCAAAGAGGGAACTTACCTCAACATAATAAAGGCCATACATGACAAACCCAGAGCAAACATCATTCTCAATGGTGAAAAACAGAAACCATTTCCACTAAGATCAGGAACAAGACAAGGTTGCGCACTCTCACCACTATTATTCAACATAGTTTTGGAAGTTTTAGCCACAGCAATCAGAGAAGAAAAAGAAACAAAAGGAATTCAAATTGGAAAAGAAGAAGTAAAGCTGTCACTGTTTGCAGATGACATCATACTATACATAGAGAATCCTAAAGATGCTACCAGAAAACTACTAGAGCTAATCAATGAATTTGGTAAAGTAGCAGGATACAAAATTAATGCACAGAAATCTCTTGAATTCCTATACACTAATGGTGAAAAATCTGAAAGAGAAATTAAGGAAACACTCCCATTTACCACTGCAACAAAAAGAATACAATACCTAGGAATAAACCTACCTAAGGAGACAAAAGACCTGTATGCAGAAAACTATAAGACACTGATGAAAGAAATTAAAGATGCTACAAACAGATGGAGAGATATACCATCTTCTTGGATTGGAAGAATCAACATTGTGAAAATGACTACACTACCCAAAGCAATCAACAGATTCAATGCAATCCCTATCAAACTACCAATGGCATTTTTCACAGAACTAGAACAAAGAATTTCACAATTTGTATGGAAACACAAAAGACCCCGAATAGCCAAAGCAATCTTGAGAAGGAAAAACGGAGGTGGAGGAATCAGGCTCCCTGACTTCAGACTATACTACAAAGCTACAGTAATCAAGACAGTATGGTACTGGCACAAAACCAGAAATGTAGATCAATGGAACAGGATAGAAAGCCCAGAGATAAACCCACACACATATGGTCACCTTATCCTTGATAAAGGAGGCAAGAATATACAATGGAGAAAAGACAGCCTCTTCAATAAGTGGTGCTGGGAAAACTGGACAGCTACATGTAAAAGAATGAAATTAGAACACTCCCTAACACCATACACAAAAATAAACTCAAAATGGATTAAAGACCTAAATGTAAGGCCAGACACTATAAAACTCTTAGAGGAAAACATAGGCAGAACACTCTATGACATACATCACAGCAAGATCCTTTTTGACCCACCTCCTAGGGAAATGGAAATAAAAACAAAAATAAACAAATGGGACCTAATGAAACTTAATAGCTTTTGCACAGCAAAGGAAACCACAAACAAGACGAAAAGACCACCCTCAGAGTGGGAGAAAATATTTGCCAACGAAGCAACTGACAAAAGATTAATCTTCAAAATATACAAGAAGCTCATGCAGCTCAATATGAAAAAAATAAACAACCCAATCCAAAAATGGGCAGAAGATCTAGATAGACATTTCTCCAAAGAAGATATACAGATTGGCAACAAACACATGAAAGGATGCTCAACATCACTAATCATTAGAGAAATGCAAATCAAAACTACAATGAGGTATCACCTCACACCAGTCAGAATGGCCATCATCAAAAAGTCTACAAATGATAAATACTGGAGAGGGTGTGGAGAAAAGGGTACCCTCTTGCACTGTTGGTGGGAATGTAAATTGACACAGCCACTACGGAGAAGAGTATGGAGGCTCCTTAAAAAACTAAAAATAGAACTACCATATGACCCAGCAATCCCACTACTGGGCATATACCCTGAGGAAACCATAATTCAAAAAGAGTCATGTACCACAATGTTCATTGCAGCTCTATTTACAATAGTCAGGCCATGGAAGCAACCTAAGTGTCCATCGACAGATGAATGGATAAAGGTGTGGCACATATATACAGTGGAATATTACTCAGCCATAAAAAGAAATGAAATTGAGTTATTTGTAGTTAGGTGGATGGACCTAGAGTCAGTCATACAGAGTGAAGTAAGTCAGAAAGAGAAAAACAAATACCGTATGCTTACACATATATATGGAATCTAAAAAAAAAAAAAAGGTTCTGAAGAAGCTAGGGGCAGGACAGGAATAAAGACGCAGATGTAGAGAATGGACTTGATGTCACGGGGAGGGGGAAGGGTAAGCTGGGACGAAGTGAGAGAGTGGCATGGACATATGTACACTACCAAATGTAAAATAGCTAGTCGGAAGCAGCTGCACAGCACAGGGAGATCAGCTTGGTGCTTTCTGACCAGCTAGAGGGGTGGGATACGGGGGGGTGGGATATGGAGGGTGGGAGGGAGATGCAAGCGGGAGGGGATATGGGGATGTATGTGTACGTATAGCTGATTCATTTTGTGATACAGGAGAAACTAACACACCATTGTAAAGCAATTATACTCCACTAAAGATGTTAAAAAAAAAAAAAAAAGAAAGAAAATAAGTGAAGAGAATGACCAAGTTAACGACTGTGAATCTGAAGGTCTGGCCCGTGAATATCACCAGGGCTCAGCGAAGAATGTCATGACCTATAGGTACCACACCAAAGATCAACAAAGCTGCAGTGCAGTAGTTGAGAGTGAAGCTAACACCTTACATTTTGATTACATCTCTGTTAGGCTGCGAGTTTGATCAAAAGGGGGGAACTGTTAAAGAGAAAAACCACAGGCCCATAATGGCATTACTTGTGGTAAAGTCCACGATACCAAACCTACACTTAATACTTAAACTCACTGCAGTTTCAACCTTCACTAAAAATGTAATCTTAATCAACTAGTCTGGAATTTTCTGGTCAGCACCAATGAAGTAATCTGCCTTGTGAGCCCTCTCCATCCCCCAGAGGCAGAAGAGCAATCTGCATGATAAAATTCATGCAGTTTCCTTCCCCCTAAAAAAGACATCCTGGCCTAAAACTAATCCTTGCTTTTCTTCTGCTAATTTCTCTCTTGCCTCACCCTTCCTTTAAAAACCTTCCATTTGTACACCCTCTTTGAGTGCCCTTCTAGTTGCTAGATGGGATGCTTCCCCATTCATGAACCACCTAATAAAGCCAATTAGACCTTCAAATTTATTCAGTAATTTGTTTTTTAACAATGGATAAATGAAAAAAATCATAAACCCATATATTTATAAAAATATTGCTTATATTTCTTCTGTGGCATTTATAAATTCTACCTAATATTATAATAATTTTACTTCTGTTTAATAACAAACACCTTAATTGAGGAGAGTATATTATTGCTTTCTTGCAATACCATATAATTCCTAGCCTGAAACCTTGTGCACTATAAGTACATAATCAACATTTGATATATAAATGTGTGAATGAAAATTTCAATATTTTAGCTTGTATTTGTCCTTCACATAATTTAAATATTAATGCAAATTGTTAAGTAAAAACATTAGGTCAAGTTTAAAATATAATTCAGCTTTTGGGAAATGAGTAAAATAATCGTTAAATCCAAGTTGATTTATTTGTGCATATTAGGTCCTTATAAAATGTTTGCAGATTTACACATTTATAAAAGAAAGTCATCAGTCTCATCAGTTCTATTTCTTTTAAAAGAGGGTCAATCTATATTTAATTTCCTTCTACAAGCTTGAAGGTGAAAATTTAATTAGTAAGCACTGAAGGGGTGCAGAATTTGTCACCCCAAAATATGCCTCTTTTGTATAAGGATTATTTTAGGCTGATTATTTTTAAGAAAGAGCGGACATGGGAAAAGCTCTGAGGACTGAGTAGAAGTTACCCTTTTGTAAGAGACGTTTACATTTATAAAGGAAATCTCCATTTGTAAGGGTGTCTCCCTCTTTGTACCAGGAAGAGAAGAATGCCTCTAAATCTCTAGAAACTCTCAGCAATGGAGAAGACAGGGATTTAAATACGCATCACAACCTTACTCTTGTTCACTGTGCTCTTCCTGGTCACCTCCCATAATTGGTCTCCCTCCCACTACCAATATCTTCTTTTGTCTTTAGCTGAAGGTAGTATTTAAGGTGGTGGCTTGGGCCATTTCAGGGAGTTACTCAGTTTTCCTGGGTACCCTATATAGTCAGCAATTTTTATCTGAACTAGACAGTTGTACATGCCAGTGACTTCAGAGGATGGAATTTTGAATTAGGAATCTGGCTCCTATATTCATGATAAAGACCTAATATATAATCTCTAGCTCAAAATATATATTTACAGTTAACCTGTTTTGAATGGCATGCAACTTGCTGGTGTATATATTTAGAACCAGGACACAAAAATAATGAAATGATACCATTTAATCAAAACATCAACAAAATATGATTAGTACTGTTAAAATAAAGCATCTCCCAAGTGCCTATCCCAGATTTTGGTACTAACTGATGCAAACTATCATGGTCAGTCTGGTTGTTCTAAGTCTTAAAATATGTACAACTCATTACCTACCTAATGAAGTGTAAAGCCAGGGAATGTAATGTTTTTAATGACCATAGCACTTCTTGCTGGCTGCCCCGAGTTGATATTTATTCTACTTCCCCTAGGGACAACAGGCTACTTAGTCATACACTGTTTTCTTTATGTAACACAAATTCACATTCTTGTTTTGTCTTAAGTTATAACATGACTTCCTGATTTGAGTTCTCCGAACCCTTTCAACAGACATCATGATAAAAGGAAAAAGAAATTTTCATTAAAAAAAAACAAAAGATAAAGAGAATCTGAATCCAAATTTCTACTTTCAAGATTAGAGGGGGGTACTCGGGCTTCTAAAGATTAAGAACTCTTTATTTACATGTCATTTTCATTTTGCTCAAATCAGTCAAGCCACCAGAAGTGAACTGAAGAATATTTCACATGGCCTAGTACGTTTTCTGCAAGGATGAATTATGTGAACTAGAATCAGACCAGGGTGCTTTTAAAATCTGTTCTGTTTATAAGAGAATGTATTAAAAAGACTCTCAATTTCTTAAAATTGAAAAAATCGCTCACCATTCCCAAGTCTCGGTGTGTTTGCCATGGGTTTTGCTTGTTTTTTGTTTGCTTTTTAAGCAGGGCATTTTATTAATCTCTTCAGGCTAATTCTATCTAATGGTGATTCATGATCATGGAGGTGATGATGTCAGCTTGTAGCCTTACACTATTTGCCAGCTACCCTGTGAGACAGCTCATTCAATCAGTAAGTATTTATGGTGTGCTTGTTATTTTCAGAATAAAATGTTAGAATTATAGGAATTCAAATATAAAGAAGTCGCACTTTGAAGCTTACAGTTCAGTCAGGGAGATAAAACATATACTAGGGAGAGAATGTCCTCAGAGAGACACAACAGTGCTTGGAATTCCTAACCTCTGGCATTTAGTAACTTACAAATGTGGCAACATGAGAAAGGGACGTGCTCCCTCAGACACTCCCATCTCTGAACTATCAGAGAAATAGGGGAATAGAGTCTCCTGCTGGAAAGGTTTTGTTTTTTGTTGTTTTTTTTTTTTTAAACATACGTTGGCTTCTTAACTAAGAAGTTTTAAAGGTGACTTTGCTTAAGGCTTAAGAATGAATTCCTCTAAGGATCTTTAAGTCTCATGATTCAATAAATTCCCAATATATTTTAACTTAATTGAGATAAACTATCACAAGTTAATAAGTAATTGATATAAATATATATCAGTAGTACATATAAGATTTACATATAAATCTATATATTCATGAATATATAAGAATATAATTACGTATATAAATGTGTACCTCTATATATACATTTATTTAGTTTACATATATATTTATTTATAAACTTTCAATAATTGAATCTCAAATGTTGTTTCCCTCCAGCATAGGTTTGGGGAAAGAACACCCATCTAATACCCTTTTTAGAATCAGAAGACTTGGGTTGTTAAATCCTGGCTCTACCATTTGCTATCTGTCTGACCTTGAACAAGGTATTAATAGCTATCATCCTTGGTTCGCTCATTCATTTAATGAGGACAATACAGTCGGCTCTCCATATCTGTGGACGGAAAACCCACAGAAACAGAGGGGCTGCTATATTCATCGTCCTTAACCATTTTATATAAGGGACTTGAGCATCTGAAGATTTGTGTATCCACAAGGCCTCCGAACGAATCCCCCACGGATACTGAGGAACAGCTGTATCAACTTTAGGTGATATTGCAGAAATCAAATCAACTCATATATGTATCAGAGTTCTTTGTCCAATTCATGTAAAACATAACAGAGATCTAAAATATTGTTATTATTTATAAGATGAGATATTTTAGAATCTGAATAAAATTTGACTTTGCCAATAAATAAGAAAACATTTTAACAGATCTAACCTATGTTAAATGTTTCATACATTCTGGAGTTCGCTGGGATGTTTCTTCAGTTACCAAAATACCTAGCTACCAAGAGGGAAACCCGGACATTCTGGGTGCTCTGCCAGATGCTAAGAAAAAAATTACTCCCATTTAATTTATCGCTATGTGCCACAAAGTATGTTTGGCATGATGCCCAGCACTGAGAGACACATAACCTGATGTTCTAAAACTCTGAGCAGTTTACAAGTACTAGTAATAATCAAGAGAATTCTCCCATTTTATAGTCCAAGAGGACTGTGCCTTCTCCTTTTAGTGGTCCCTACAATGGATAAGACTACGCCAAATCTTTAAGGAGGAGCTGGTAAAATGCCAACTCGAACCTATATATTCAAAAGGCTAACTCGAACCTATATATTCCTATTGTTTTAAAAGGCCAACTCGAACCTATATATTCCTATGTTGTTCATATTACCTTATCTTTCAGCATAATTACACTTGATGTTCACATTTTCAGGATGACTGGATTTTATCAACTCATGGCACAGTTTTCTGTTTAATTATATAGAGAGGTGCTTTCCCCTCATTCCTATTCTGTGCATTTGAGACTCAATTTTATCTTTCCAAACATTCTGTTGTTTAGCACACATTTTTCTGATAACAAGTGAAATTATGCTGGTATATGACTCTCTGCCTTTCCTTCCCTCCACCTGTTCTGTTTTTTCAGAAAGCCAACTGTGGCTCAAGGCAGCAGTTCTACGGCTCCTGTATTAAACAGAAAAGTCTGATTCCAATGGCCAGGTTTACTGTTTCTATCACTACCTTAAAGACTTCATAGGAGACTCTCAATGGATTCACTCGTATGATCCAGAATTAGACGACTTACAGATGGTAATAAACAAGACTATGCAGTATTAAGACTAGGAACCAAGATGGCGGAGTAGAAGGACGTGCTCTCACTCCCTCTTGCGAGAACACCAGAATCACAACTACCTGCTGGACAATCATCGACAGGAAGACACTGGAACTCACCCAAAAAGATACCCCACATCCAAAGACAAAGGAGAAGCCACAATGAGAGGGTAGGAGGGGTGCAGTCACAGCAAAATCAAATCCCATAACTGCTGGGTGGGTGACTCACAGACTGGAGAACACTTATACCACAGAAGCCCACCCATTGGAGTGAAGGTTCTGAGCCCCACATCAGGCTTCCCAACCTGGGGGTCCAGCAATGGGAGGAGGAATTCCTAGAGAATCAGACTCTGAAGGCTAGCAGGACTTGATTGCAGGACTCCGACAGGACTGGGGGAAACAGAGACTCCACTCTTGGAGGGCACACACAAAGTAGTGTGCACATCGGGACCCAGAGGAAGGAGCACTGACCCCATAGGAGACTGAACCAGACCTACCTGCTAGTGTTGGAGGGTCTCCTGCAGAGGCGGAGGGTGGCTGTGGCTCACCGTGGGGACAAGGACACTGGCAGCAGAAGTTCTGGGAAGTACTCCTTGGTGTGAGCCCAACCAGAGTCTGACATTAGCCCCACCAAAGAGCCCAGGTAGCCTCCAGTGTTGGGTTGCCTCAGGCCAAACAACCAACAGGGAGGGAACCCAGCCCCACCCATTAGCAGTCAAGCAGATTAAAGTTTTACTGAGCTCTGCCCACCAGAGCAACACCCAGCTCTACCCACCACCAGTCCCTCCCATCAGGAAACTTGCACAAGCCTCTTAGATACCCTCATCCACCAGAGGGCAGAGAGCAGAAGCAAAATCAACTACAATCCTGCAGCCTGTGGAACAAACACCACATTCACAGAAAGACAGACAAGATGAAAAGGCAGAGGGTTATGTACCAGATGAAGGAACAAGATAAAACCCCAGAAAAACAAGTAAATGATGTGGAGATAGGCAACCTTCCAGAAAAAGAATTCAGAATAATGATAGTGAAGATGATCCAGGACCTCGGAAAAAGAATGGAGGCAAAGATCGAGAAGATGCAAGAAATGTTTAACAAAGACCTAGAAGAATTAAAGAACAAACAAACAGAGATGAACAATACAATAACTGAAATGAAAACTACACTAGAAGGAATCAATAGCAGAATAACTGAGGCAGAAGAACGGATAAGTGACCTGGAAGACAGAATGGTGGAATTCACTCCTGCAGAACAGATTGAAGAAAAAAGAAAGAAAAGAAATAAAGACAGCCTAAGAGACCACTGGGACAACATTAAACACAACAACACTCGCATTATAGGGGTCCCAGAAGGAGAAGAGAGAGAGAAAGGACCAGAGAAAATATTTGAAGACATTATAGTCGAAAACTTCCCTAACATGGGAAAGGAAATAGCCACCCAAGTCCAGGAAGCACAGACAGTCCCATACAGGATAAACCCAAGGAGAAACACGCTGAGACACATAGTAATCAAATTGGCAAAAATTAAAGACAAAGAAAAATTATTGAAAGCAGCAAGGGAAAAACGACAAATAACATACAAGGGAACTCCCATAAGGTTAACAGCTGATTTCTGAGCAGAAACTCTACAAGCCAGAAGGGAGTGGCATGATATACTTAAAGTGATGAAAGGGAAGAACCAACAACCAAGATTACTCTACCCGGCAAGGATCTCATTCAGATTTGATGGAGAAATCAAAAGCTTTACAGACAAGCAAAAGCTAAGAGAATTCAGCACCACCAAACCAGCTCTACAACAAATACTAAAGGAACTTCTCTAAGTGGGAAACACAAGACAAGAAAAGGACCTACAAAAACAAACCCAAAACAATTAAGAAAATGGTCATAGGAACATACATATCGATAATTACCTTAAATGTGAATGGATTAAATGCTCCCACCAAAAGACACAGGCTTGCTGAATGGACACAAAAACAAGACCCATATATATGCTGTCTACAAGAGACCCACTGCAGACTTAGGGACACATACAGACTGAAAGTGAGGGGATGGAAAAAGATATTCCATGCAAATGGAAATCAAAAGAAAGCTGGAGTAGCAATACTCATAACAGATAAAATAGACTTTAAAATAAAGAATGTTACAAGAGGCAAGGAAGGACACTACATAATGATCAAGTGATCAATCCAAGAAGAAGATATAACAATTATAAATATACATGCACCCAACATAGGAGCACCTCAATACAGAAAGCAACTGCTAACAGCTATAAAAGAGGAAATGAACAGTAACACAATAATAGTGGGGGACTTTAACACCTCACTTACACCAATGGACAGATCATCCAAAATGAAAATAAATAAGGAAACAGAAGCTTTAAATGACAAAATAGACCAGATAGATTTAATTGATATTTATAGGACATTCCATCCAAAAACAGATTACACTTTCTTCTCAAGTGCACACAGAACATTCTCCAGGAGAGATCACATCTTGGGTCACAAATCAAGCCTCAGTAAATTTAAGAAAATTGAAATCATATCCAGCATCTTTGCTGACCACAACGCTATGAGATTAGATATGAATTACAGGGGAAAAAAACGTAAAAAACACAAACACATGGAGGCTGAACAATACGTTACTAAATAACCAAGAGATCACTGAAGAAATCAAAGAGGAAATCAAAAAATACCTAGAGACAAATGACAATGAAAACACGACGATCCAAAACCTATGGGATGCAGCAAAAGCAGTTCTAAGAGAGAAGTTTATAGCTATACAAGCCTACCTCAAGAAACATGAAAAATCTCAAATAAACAATCTAATCTTACACCTAAAGGAACTGGAGAAAGAACAAACAAAACCCAAAATTTGCAGAAGGAAAGAAATCATAAAGATCAGAGAAGCAATAAATGAAATAGAAACAAAGAAAACAATAGCAAAGATCAATAAAACTAAAAGCTGGTTCTTTGAGAAGATAAACAAAATTGATAAACCATTAGCCAGACTCATCAAGAAAAAGAGGGAGAGGACACAAATCAATAAAATTAGAAATGAAAAAGGAGAAGTTACAACAGACACCACAGAAATACAAAGCATCCTAGGAGACTACTACAAGCAACTCTATGCCAATGAAATGGACAACCTGGAAGAAATGGACAAATTCTTAGAAAGGTATAACCTTCCAAGACTGAACCAGGAAGAAATAGAAAATATGAACAGACCAATCACAAGTAATGAAATTGAAACTGTGATTAAAAATCTTCCACCAAACAAAAGTCCAGGACCAGATGGCTTCACAGGTGAATTCTATCAAACATTTAGAGAAGAGCTAACACCTATCCTTCTCAAACTCTTCCAAAAAATTGCAGAGGAAGGAACACTCCCAAACTCATTCTGTGAGGCCACCATCACCCTGATACCAAAACCAGACAAAGATACTACAAAAAAAGAAAATTACAGACCAATATCACTGATGAATATAGATGCAAAAATCCTCAACAAAATACTAGCAAACAGAATCCAACAACACATTAAAAGGATCATACACCATGACCAAGTGGGATTTATCCCACGGATGCAAGGATTCTTCAATGTACGCAAATTAATTAATGTGATACCCCATATTAACAAATTGAAGAATAAAAACCATATGATCATCTCAATAGATGCAGAAAAAGCTTTTGACAAAATTCAACACCCATTTATGATAAAAACTCTCCAGAAAGTGGGCATAGAGGGAACCTACCTCAACATTATAAAGGCCATATACGACAAACCCACAGCAAACATCATTCTCAACGGTGAAAAACTGAAAGCATTTCCTCTAAGATCAGGAACAAGACAAGGATGCCCACTCTCACCACTATTATTCAACGTAGTTTTGGAAGTCCTAGCCATGGCAATCAGAGAAGAAAAATAAATAAAAGGAATACAAATTGGAAAAGAAGAAGTAAAACTGTCACTGTTTGCAGATGACATGATACTATACATAGAGAATGGTAAAGATGCCACCAGAAAACTACTAGAGCTAATCAATGAATTTGGTAAAGTTGCAGGATACAAAATTAATGCACAGAAATCTCCTGCATTCTTATACACTAATGATGCAAAATCTGAAAGAGAAATTAAGGAAACACTCCCATTTACCACTGCAAGAAAAAGAGTAAAATACCTAGGAATAAACCTACGTAGGGAGACAAAAGACCTGTATGCAGAAAAGTATAAGACACTGATGAAAGAAATTAAAGATGACACAAACAGATGGAGAGATATACCATGTTCTTGGATTGGAAGAATCAACATTGTGAAAATGACTACACTACCCAAAGCAATCTACAAATTCAGTGCAATCCCTATCAAATTACCAATGGCATTTTTTACGGAACTAGAACAAAACCCTTAAAATTTGTATGGAGACACAAAAGACCCCGAATAGCCAAAGCAGTCTTGAGGACTTCTTTGAGGAGTGGGAGGAATCAGACTCCCTGACTTCAGACTATACTACAAAGCTACAGTAATCAAGACAATATGGTACTGGCACAGAAACAGAAACAAAGATCAATGGAACAAGATAGAAAGCCCAGAGATAAACCCATGCACATATGGTCAACTAATCTATGACAAAGGAGGCAAGGATATACAATGGAGAAAAGACAGTCTCTTTAATAAGTGGTGCTGGGAAAACTGGACAGCTACATGTAAAAGAATGAAATTAGAACACTCCCTAACACCATACACAAAAATAAACTCAAAATGGATTCGAGACCTAAATGTAAGTCCAGACACTATAAAACTCTTAGAGGAAAATATAGGAAGAACACTCTTTGCCATAAATCACAGCAAGATCTTTTTTGATCCACCTCGTAGAGTAACGGAAATAAAAACAAAAATAAACAAATGGGACCTAATGAAACTTCAAAGCTTTTGCACTGCAAAGGAAACCATAAACAAGACGAAAAGACAACCCTCAGAATGGGAGAAAATATTTGCAAAGGAATCAATGTACAAAGGATTAATCTCCAAAATATATAAACAGTTCATGCAGCTCAATATGAAAAAAACAAACAACCCAGTCCAAAAATGGGCAGAAGACCTAAATAGACATTTCTCCAAGGAAGACATACAGATGGCCAAGAAGCACATGAAAAGCTGCTCAACATCACTAATTATTAGAGAAATGCAAATCAAAACTACAATGAGGTATCACCTCACACCAGTTAGAATGGGCATCATCAGAAAATCTACAAACAACAAATGCTGGAGAGGGTGTGGAGAAAAGGGAACCCTCTTGCACTGTTGGTGGGAATGTAAATTGATACAGCCACTATGGAGAACAGTATGGAGGTTCCTTAAAAAACTAAAAATAGAATTACCATAAGATCCAGCAATCCCACTCCTGGGCATATACCCAGAGAAAACCATAATTCAAAAAGACACATGCACCCCAATGTTCACTGCAGCACTATTTACAATAGCCAGGTCATGGAAGCAACCTAAATGCCCATTGACAGACGACTGGATAAAGAAGATGTGGTACATATATACAATGGAATATTACTCAGCCATAAAAAGGAACGAAATTGGGTCATTTGTTGAGATGTGGATGGATCTAGAGACCATCATACAGAGTGAAGTAAGTCAGAATGAGAAAAACAAATATCGCATATTAACGCATGTATGTGGAACCTAGAAAAATGGTACAGATGAACCGGTTTGCAGGGCAGAAGTTAAGACACAGATGTAGAGAACAAACGTATGGACACCAAGGGGGGAAAGCCGCGGGGGGGTGGGGATGGTGGTGTGATGAATTGGGCGATTGGGATTGACATGTATACACTGATGTGTATAAAACTGATGACTAATAAGAACCTGCTGTATAAAAAAATAAATAAAATTAAATTAAAAAATTTAAAAAAACTAATACTAAACTTTCTTTGGGTTATTTGTATGGAAATATGTTAATATAAATGTTTCAGACATTACATGAAATTCCTAAAAATCTTATATGTTCTGGTATAATGTTATAAGTCATTAGTCTAGTTATTATTTTAAAATGTATATCTCAGAAATAACTAAATTTCCTTGTCAATTGTATTATTATGAACTTTCATCAAATCTTTAATCGTGGTCATTTTTAAGTCTTTTGTCATTTATAGACAGTTCTGGGTGTACTCTGATGCTTCTGCAAAAATGTTCCTATAAAAGGGTTTTATCTTCAAGGAATTCATGGAAAAGACTCTGATAAGCACAGGTTTCTGGTAACCGACTATACTGCTGAACTGAATGAATAAGCATTTTCAGAACTCTAATGGAAAACTGATGAATTCATAAAAGTGCTAACAAAAGATCAAGATGAAAAAAAATAATTACATGGGACTGAGTGAACTGATGAGGATGATTATAATTTTTGTGACTTTCTGTTTGAATAAAAAAAAAAAGACTATGCAGTAGCTGGAAACCATAAAAATAGAATGTCCTGCATAAATATTTTTGCTTTATCTTAATACTGAATAAAATATCATAAAGCATTTCATTTAGAAAATCTTGATGTAGAACCTATTTTTTCCCAAGGCCCTTGACTGGAATTTAAGAGAATCAGCACTCTCAGTGAAGGAAAATTTCTTGAGCAAGTACTAAATATTCTGTGTATAGACAGAAGAACAATTTTCAATCTTCATGTACCCATTTTCTAAATGTAAAAAACTCTTACACTTATAGCAGGGCTTTGTCATTGTTGATACCTAGCAGACCTAACAGAACTGTCAAAGATGAAGATAGCTGAATGTTATGGACTGAATGTTTGTGCCCCCCCAATTTTCACATGCTGAATGAAGCCTTAATGCCCAATGTGATGGTATTTGGAGATGGGGCCTTTGGGAAGTAATTAAGTTTAGATGAGGTCATGAGGGTCGGTCCTCATGACGGGATTAATGTTCTTATTAGAAGATGGAGAGAGCAGAGCTTCCTGCTCTCTGAGAATTGGCCCTCTGCAAGCTAGGAAGGGGCTCTCACCAGGAACCAAATCTGCTGGCACTTTGATCTTGGACTTCCCAGCCTCCAGAACTGTGAGAAGTAAATGTATATTATTTAATCTACACAGTCTATAGTATTTTGTCACAGCAGCCCAAGATGACCAAGACACTGTTATTTTTGTAGTGATTTGCCATTTGAAAAGGGCTTTTCCTGATGTCACTCCACTTAATCCTAATAGCAATCTGGTACAGAAGGCATCAGGGCCCAATTTTACAGATGAAAAACCAAAGGGTCAGAGAGACTAAATAATTTGCCAAGGGTCCTGTTGTCATTAAACAGCAGAGCCAGGACTTAAACCACATCTTCCCATCTTAGATTCATTGCTTTTAGCACCACATTACTCTTAGAATGAATCTAAGGAAAGACATTCTTACGTGTTTGTCTCACAAACATAAAAGTAATCATCATCATCATCCCACAACCAACTGCTAGCTGCCTAGGTCTTTCTGGTAGGCCTCCAAAACTCAAGAGCTTTCTTTCCAAAACCCATATTCTCCATGTGGAGCTAGGCTGAGTGGATCTGAGATAATTATCAACATGTCCAGCAGCTATAGAAAAGTCTTGGTGGGTTATAGTATGAATTCTGAGGCTAGGTCACAAATGGCATTATAGCTTCTGCCTTGTACTCATGCTTTACTTATTCTTGAAGCCAGCCACAAAGTTGCAGGAACACTCAAGCAGTCCCATGGAGAAGCTCATGTAGAGAAGAACCAGCTAGACAGCACCACCTCACAAACAACATGAGTGAGCCACCTTGGGAGTGAATCCTCCAGCCCCAGTCAAGCTTTCACATGACTGCAGCCCCAGGTGACTACTGTCTGCAACCTCATGAGAAATCCCCAAGACAAAACCACTCAACCAAGTCACTTGTGATTTCCTAACCTAGACAACCTGTGAGAGATAATAAATGATTGTTGCTGTTTTAAGGCATTAAGTTTTGGGGTTGTTTTGCAGCAGTAGGTAACCACAAACTCCTTTTCTTGGCTAAAGTAGAATGAGCCCAGCTCTGTCCTTTGCATGCAGAAAGTTCACAATCCATTAATCCTCCTTACTTCATGAATGCTTCCCTTAAGGCAGGTACAGCAGAATAAAGACTAGTGGCAAACAATTTGTTACGCTGCTTCAAATGATTAATGAGGGCATTTGTTAAAGAAAGAAATGGTAGATCTCAAATAACCCCTACACTCTTCCAACACCTGAGGAGAGCTGAGGGAATCTTTTAGGAGCAGTCCATAGCACATATCTAACCCTTGGCTTAGCTTCATCTAAAGTGCATGGTACACCAGGGAGTAACAGCCCTCCCTATGCCCAGAGGTACCAAAATATAAGAGAAATTCAGGTCTTTAGTTGCAATGCCCCAGCATGCCATAAGATGAAAATGCTAGTCTATGAAAATCTGGAATTCCCCCTGTGAGCACATCTCTTTCTGTTTTGTATTTGTCTTATCAGCTCACTTTGTCTGAGTGTGAGATTCTTTATATTTATTCATCACCATCTTTATTCTATTATATCATAAAGAAAAAAATCATTTTATTTAATTGGTTTATTTAATAGTTATGTTCATCGTATTCAGTTTTTTAAACTGAATAGAGTGAATAGAATATTTGCTAATCCAAATCTTTCCCCTTAGAAAGAAACATAATGAAAAAAATAAGCAATTTGGGCTTCCCTGGTGGCACAGTGGTTAAGAATCCGCCTGCCAATGCAGGGGACACAGGTTCGAGCCCTGGTCCGGGAGGATCCCGCGTGCTGCGGAGCAACTAAGCCCATGCGCCACAACTACTGAGCCCGTGTGCCACAACTACTGAGCCTGCGCTCTAGAGCCCGTGCTCCGCAACAAGAGAAGCCACCACAATGAGAAGCCCGCGCACTGAAACGAAGAGTAGCCCCTGCTCTCTGCAACTAGAGAAAGCCCACGCACAGCAACGAAGACCTAATACAGCCAAAAATAAATAAATAAAATAAATAAATTTTTAAAAAAAGCAATTAGTAGAAAACACTATTTATGTTCATAATTGTAGCTACATCACTTTAAATAAAATTTATTTTTCCGATTACATACTCACATGAAAGTTTAATAATTATATATAGTCATGGCAGCTAATTTGGATTTTAAATCCTTTTCAAATATATTTTGATATTAATCTCTTATAAAATTAAAAATGAGATACATTAAAGTAGAATTATTTCATCATAGATATTTAGTATTAGTTTAACACAACATAAGAAAAATTCTATAAAGAAAAAACACATACACCTGTTTTCTATAGGTAAAAAAAATTTAATGTATGAGTTATAATTACTCTAATGGAGCTCTGAAATTTATCAAGATGTTAAAGATCATTTCTATTTTTTTTCTATTTTGTAATATATATTTCCAGGTACCCTACTGAATGGATATTAATGAAAATTAAAGGAATCATGAAATTTATATGTGAAGAAACACATGGCACTATGAACCTCACTGTGATGGTTAATTTTATATGTTAACTTGGCTAGACAACGATGCCCAGTTATTTAAGCATCACCCTAGAGGTTTCTGTAAAGGTATTTTTTAGATGTGATTAACATTTAAATCTGTAGACTTTGAGTAAAGCAGATTAGCCTCCATAATGTGGGAGGGCCTCATCCAATCAGCTGAAGTCCTTAAAAGAAAAGACTGAGATCCCCAGAAAAGGAAAAAATTCTGCCTCCAGACGGCTTTCGGACTCAAAACTGTACTATCAACTCTTCTCTAAGTATCCATCCTGCTGGTGTGCCCTGAAGACTTCATACTTCCCAGTTCCCACAGTGGCATGAGCCAATTCCTTAAAATCTCTCTCTCTTTTGCTCTTTATGAGTGTGTGTACATTAAATAAACATAAATAAATATGTATGCATATATATATATATATATATATATAGAGAGAGAGAGAGAGAGAGAGAGAGAGAGAGAGAGTGCGCATGCAGTTCTCTGGAGAATGCTGACTAATATACTTACTATTCCTAGCAAATAACAACACTGGAAGAAAAGATTAATAATAATAATAGACAGAATGTAGTAAAGCTCTTATTTTTGTAGTAGGATTGAGGAAGTGATATTTTGTTTAACCCTTGGTATAACATTGAGGTCCACTGCACCAAAACTTACACTATTAGACTGGTTGGATTGCAGAAGATACAGAAAACAAAATACAGTGCAAAACCTATAAACTCACTCTTCAGTGTGTGTTTGTCTAAATGCATCTATATTGCAAGTTGCCACTGGGAGGGGTGGTGCTAACTCTTCTTATCAATATATTCCTTAAATGTAAGACAAGTTCCAGGCTCTTCCTTAGGTCTGCTTTTTCTTTCACCTGACACCCCATCTCTATGCAAGCTTAACCACTCCAGGTAACTTCCAAATCTGTGTAGAAGTAACTTCACCCCTGAAATCTCCTCTTGTGTTTTCAACCATTTCTCATTCTGGACATCAGCTGTATCTTAAACACATTATTTTATCACCCATAATCAACTCCTTTTCCTGAGTTTGTCTCTGGTTATGATATTACCATCTTCCAAAGAACTGAATCTCAAAATCTGAAGAGGTAAGCACTCTCTTAGATCTTCAATTCCACACATCCAATCAATGTCCAAATACTGTTAATGCTAGCTCCACCGCATATCTTAATTCAGTTCTTTCTTTTCACTCCACTGCCACTGCTCTAGCTCGGGCTCTTGTGGCTAATGCTCTCACTGACTTCATTTACTGTCTTATCCTCCACAACATATGTGCTCACAGTCACACACACACACACACACACACACTCCTACAAATTCATCCGTCGCACCATTGCTAACCTAAGTCTAATTATGTATTCTCCTGTCATCCTTTCCTGAAATATCCTTCCCTCTCCAACCTCTTTCTGCTTTTCAAAATACTAATCAAATTTAGGATTTTTAGACAAAATTTAACCTCCTGGGAGCATTCCAGGACCCCCGCATTCAGATCCAATCTCCCTTTCTCTTGAGCGCTCTCTCCGCATTTTGTAATACTTCTCTACAGAAGTACTTACCGTAGACTGCCTTGCCCGGATATACTTGTCCAAATACCCACATTTGATTGTTAGCTCTTTTAAGACAAAGGCTGAATCATTCCTCCCTGTATCCCCTCCATCACCTCTGATGTTAACTTGCACAGAGCAAGCATTCAAATATTTACTGAACTGAACTCTTGGGTTGCCAGCGGCATCCTGGTGGATGTAAACTTTGAGAGCTGCTTGTAGTTATAACAGGTTGACAGCAGGTGCTAGATGTCAAAAGAAAGAAATTTATATGGTTGACTCCACTTCTTCTAAAATAAGCAACTCTCTACTAGACAATACCTGAGAGGAAGATATTGGCTGGCATTTCATTAGCAATAGAGATTTCATAAAAATGTGGAGAATAAGTCTTCTTATTTCACCATGAAGTATTTCTTACATTTGGTTGCAGCAATGAATGATGGGTTGACAAAGCTGCTAAAAAACTGCCAGTTAATTCAGAAATCCTGTGAGAGTATTTTTATTCTCATACAGTAGAGCATTCTCTTCTCTACAGCCCTGTACACCAGCTCTTTAAGAAATACGATACAAATTCATTCTCTTAAAACTTACATGATGTCACCAAATTTCTCAAAGAATTTTGGACTAGTTTGAAAAAGTCTTTGCTGAAAAAATAATTTTAAAAGAAACAACTCTCTCTTAACACTTGGTATTTTGTTTTAGAAGTTCCACCCTTGCGTTAGATAATAAAAGGCCATATATTATTTCCCCTTCATATTCTCCCAGCTCCAGTTCCTCTGTACCAGATTCATCTCATCTTGATAGTATCTACCATTTAATGAGCATCTAATATGTGCCAGATCTTCACTTTAGAAACATCATGTAATTTTATCTTTATAATCACCCTACCAGCTTAAGTATTATTATTATCCCCAAATGACAGATGACGGAACCATGGCTTAGAGAAGTGAATCTACTTGGTCAAGGTTGAACAGCTAGTAGATTACTGAGGTTCACTATCCTGCGCATTTCCAACACATGTAAGAGACAATCCTATAATTAGACATGCAAATGCATAGAAGACAACAATATAAATGGGAGCAGTAAAACATTATATTCATATTATAGTAAACTGAGGTTACTCCTAATATTTTAAGTTCTCAAATAAATCTTTCTATTTTTTGACTAACAGGCCCTTACTATTTGATGTGCCTCAGGCTTTAGAATTATATAGACATCAGTTTAAATCCTAGTCCCTCGAATGACATTTTACTAGGACCTCAGGCATGTTATTTAAGCTCTCTGAGCTTCAGTTTTCTGTCTCTATAATAATGCCCACCTCCTAAGGTTACAGTAAATACTGAAAAGGAAATAGCTTACATCAATTGCCTTGCTTTTTGTAGTATCACTCACATGAAGGCTTTTCCAAATATTTGTTTAATTCTATTTATATATCTTATTCCATCTTTTCCAAAGCAACTTTCTCCTTTTGATCTTCTAAAACTCTCTCTCCATTTTTTTGGGGGGCATGTGGTGGGTAGTGGAAAAATCAGATAGCTACTTAAGAGCTTACTAAATGCTTTAAATGCTCTCCCACTAAGCATTCAAACAACCCAATTAGATTATAATTAAAACAACAAGAGATAACATTCATTGAACTCTTACTATGGCCAGGAGCTAAGTGCTCTTCATGTAATAACTCATTTAATTCTCCCAACCTTGAGGTGGACAGAAGTAATCTTATTTTATAGAGCAGGCAACCGAAATCAGATAGTTTACTGAGATTAGTTGTTTGTTCAGGGTCACAAAGGTCCTAAGTGGCCAGCCCAGGCAGCCTGCCCTTAAAACCTATAAGTGCTATTGCCACAGATCTTTAAAATGGTAATGGTGGGGATTATGGAGGGAGAAGCTACAGAAGCAAGGTTCTCAAATACAACTGTCAGATGAGCCATGTTCACCAATATTATTTGAGGAATAAACAGAACAATAAGAGAGCAGTTCTTTTTTTCCATATCCTCCTTACTGCTATGAGAGGTATTACGGTACTAAGATTTGCAGTAGTACCGGACATGAACACGAGTTTTGCATAATTCAGAAACCTCCAAGGAAGCAATTTTAAATCCTTCTTATCTGTTTTTGATCTCCTGACCTAGCCCTTTTACAGAAGAAAATGACCAGGAATGGTTGACACATTCAGCAACTGAAGGAAAATGAGCAGTTTGACCATCAGAAGCAGCGAGGAGAACTTTTTACCTGAATGCTCTTAGAATGAAATTTATTCTTTCACCTAGATTATTACAACATGATTTCCATCAATATAATCACCTGAAAACAACAGATACCATGGAAACAGTTTTATACAGTGATACATGGTTGGTATTTTGCAGCCCCAGCTACTAGTAGAGAAGAATTGCTTTTTACTGGCCTTTTCTCTTGACAGAATATCATAACTATGTACAGATTTCCCCAACTGTTCAAAGTTATGAACTGGGATTTACCAAGGAGGGAACCATGTTTCAATATAGTACTATATACTTACTGAATATTTTTCTTTATTTAGCTGATTCCTTTTTAAGTATTTCTAGAAGTTTCAGGGCAATAAAAAAGGAATACTGAAATCTTCAAATAAGAAAATACAATTTTATGAGCAAGTATCTTATTTCTACGCGTTCCCTGAAAACCAAATCTATACTAAGAAAAATTCTATTTTGAACACAACTGAAACTTTACGAGTACTGAATCTCCCTCCCATTTTATTGATTTCAAATGGAGAGATAAACTGAAGTATAGCAGGGCTGCAAATGACATTGTTTAGATAAACATATCTTGTCAGAATTATCCTGGTACCAGCATTAGAGGCTCCAGGCATATTTAGAACTAAGATTCTGGCTTAGGCTCTAAATAAGAAACATGACATGTCTCAACAGACACTTGATTTTAAGAAAATGCTTTTTTGGACCATTTGGGTTGGAATCTTTCCACTATGCTGCAAATATTCATAAAGGCATTCATTCCTAAAAGACAAAAGCTTAGAAAAGCAGAACTATTCAAATCACTGGATATTAGCAGAGATATACAAACCTGCCCTCCAGTCACTCAATTTTACTCTACATCATGAAAAAAAGTCAATACAATATTTAAAAAGGATTGCAAGGGATAATGGAAAATGTTTAGACAAAGCTGAATGGATACTGTAAAACAAATGAGTGTTATTTTCCTCTTGGGGGAAAAAAGAAGGTTTTTTCATTGGTAAAACAACAAATGACTTTCTATATAGTATGTTTGGATTTGTATAAACATCTTAGCCCAATTTCTATATTTCTCAGGCAAGAAACAGAGCACTTAACTGTGTAGTGGGAATTCAGTCTCATAAATCACTCACTCTTTTAGGCCTGTGTGTATCAACCTGGTTGGGGAAGCCTCATGGTTCCAGTTTGAGGGAGGAACACTCTATCAGTTGGACGGCTATCTATGTTGGTCATTACAAGGCAATTTTGCTCTTGTATTGCTGGTTTTAGAAATGGCATTCTATACATTACACAGAACTATAGAACTTAAGTGCATTCTTCTTGTCCAAATTAGCTGTGGAAGAGACTGACCAGTTTCTTGCCAAATTAATTTCTCTTCTTCCTGGGCTCAACATTGGACATTATTTTCCAGATTCCCTTGCAGTTAGATGTGGCCATGTGACAAGTTCCAGCCAACAGATTATGAACAAAGTAATGTGCACGACTTCCAGGCCTGGCTCATAATAAATTCCAATGGTCAATACTCGTTGCTCACCTGCTCATTAAATGCATAACACTTTGATGTTCTGGACACAAATGTTGGAAGGGGCTTGGGCTCCTGAATGACTTCATTAAGTGCTGCTTACTTAGGAATACACCAGAATAAAAAGTGAACTTATACCGTGGTAAACTACCAAGATTTGAGAGCTTACCTGTTACAGTGGCTACTGCCACCTAACTAATACATTAGCATATATCCAAATACATTAGCATATATCCAAATACATTGTTTAATCAACAATAGTTAAAATGTCAAAATCAAGAAGAGTCTATTTTAACTAATATTCGCTACAACTGAAAGGGGAAATGTCTCCAGGAAGTGAATCAAAATGTCCATAATTGCAGACTGAAACCGTCTTTAGTCCTAGTCCTAGTGATTCAGGTCATTAACAAAAACATCAAAACAAGGTGGGACGTGGTAAACATTCTGAAAGGAACACACACTTCTAAGCCAGAAAGAGACATTTGCAAATTCTAAGCTCTGTTCTTTGCTTATTTTGTAAGCTTGAACAATTTAACCATTCTCAGAAACTGTTTCCTCATCTATAAAATGGGGATTATGAAATTTAGCTGACGGGATTTTGTAAAGGTTTTACACACACACGCACACACACACGTACAAATACACACACCACACACAACACGTACTGCCTGATACCTGGGAGGTACTCAATAAAATAAGAGCTATTATCACTATTTACCTAATAAATGTTAAGTATGACTAATAATATTTTCCAAATATTAACCTTCGATTCTGGTTACTCTTTCCCCTCCCCCAACATACTGGCAGCCAGACATTCTGCTTCTACTTCCTTAGGGAAGTGTTGACACAACAGAATGTATATTATGAAGACACAGACTCTTGGTTTTTAAGTTTCAAAAGCCTAAGCCTGGTATAAGACAAAAGCTTTGGAAGGAAAAAAAGATGATTAAACAAAGGTTTTCCCTACTCTTGCACTAGAAAAGATTCCTCTGGATGTGGGAGGGGAAACGAGTGGGCATTGCAGGGGAAGTAAGAAAATTTAATGTTGATATGTATCCCTGGAGGGAAAGGAGGTGGAAGGAAGGGAGGAAACCCAGGGAGATCCAAGAGAATCTGATAGCAGAGGTGACCTGGGCCTTATGTCTGAGGAGAGCCTCTGAGGAAAACAGGATGGAAAGCAGTTTCCCTTACCCTTCCCTCTATCCCTCTTCCTGACCTCATGCACAGTCACTCTGAATCATGCCGTATAAAGAAGAGTAGGTGCAATGTCTAGGCAGATGGGCCTTAAACAGCCTCTCAAAGTTCCCACCCACCCCAGTGTGGCATGAGGAATGGTACAACGATCTCTGATATTACACAATGAGGGCATCCAAGCAGCAGAGAGACGTCTAGATCTGAAAGTGCCACTGCAGACAGGAAACAAAGAAGGTCCAGGAAGCAACTGCCTGCTTGAACCAACAACCAAGGATATGAGGGAAGAGAATGGCATCTCCACGGATGCCAGCCCAGATAAATGACCAGTGAGGGGCAAATGTTCTGCCACATTTATGCTCACCACAGCAGCCCCCCGCCATGCTTTGCAACTACATAAGTCTGGACTGATGAAAATTATATTTTCTCTATTCCACGGAATTACATTCAGTTATTGAAAGGTAACATTATGGACCAAAAATCTTAGTTACAATAGTTTTAATATACAACTGTTTAGACTATTCTTATAAACGTGATGGAGGTTTATGAACTTAAGTCATTATAGAAACTTTTCGTACATGTTTCCTTAAGTTTCACGCGCCCGTTACGAAAAGACTTACTTCGATCAGTAATGATTGTCCTAGCCTCTTGATTGCTGGTCTTGTTTTTCAAATTCTGGGCAGCAGTAATGAGTTCTTCCAACTGGGGGCGCCTCTGTTCCAAATCGTGCAGTGTTGCCTGAAGGAACAGATATAACAATATTGAGGTTCTCCAGCACTGTGCATTCCTTTTATGGAATACAAAGTAAAGTGTAATTTTCAAACCAACCAAAGCACTTTTAGAAATAAAAAAAGATGTTACTAGATATAAATCTCTAATGTGTAAGGCTTTACAGAGAACAATTTAACAAGAAATGTGTTTCATTTTTAGATACCAAAAATATTTCAAGTGAAAATCTTGATTATGGATTTGCTTCACTATTTAAGAGATTAGACAGAGTCATTTCAGAGTACCTGGGTTTACTTAAACCAACATATGAGTGCCATGAGTAAAAAAATGTAATTTTGAATTATGACAATGTATGTAAGAGAAAGACAGCTATCTATACCCGTAATCTCATTCTGTGCAGTGTCAAAATTAAGGTGTATATTTTAGAAACAGAAAAAGCAGAGAAGTGATTTAAGAGATATAACTTACTTAACTTCTTTGTACCTGAAACTCCTCACCTATAAAATGAGGTGATGTAGATGAGCTAAATTAGTCTTTCCCCAAAATCGACTCTAGTAAGAATCACCTGATTCCTTTGCCTCACTTCAGAGTGAATGAATTAGATGGCAGGAGGAGGGCTGGAAATCTGCATTTTTAACAAATTCTCTGCTTAATTTTTATGATCAGGCAAGTTTGGAAAGCATCAGGCTAGAAGTTAATATTTGTATTCTGTCTTACAACTGACTTTAATACTGCTATAATAAAAGTACCAAAGACAATGAAGCCAACAAATATATATATATGTTGGGCTGCACCCGGCAGGCCTACAAGGCCTGCGCTTGCCCAGCCTCAAGACTGAAGAAGGAGCCCGGAGTCAGCAACAGAGACATCAGTGGTTTAATGGATGAGGGAGCTGACCTGTCTGAAGGAAGGTCTTGGAGGCAACACCCCAGCGTGTGTAGCGGACGGCAGGCAGGACATGGCGGCAGTCTTCATTCCCGGTGGGGGAGTGGGGGGGGAGATGGCCAGTTATAGGGGAAATGACATCAGGTGGGCTCATTAGTTACCAGGGAAACCAGTAGAGGGGCACGCCCCTCACCGCCCCTTTGATGAAAACAATCACCAGCTGGGGCCTGGGGCAAGTACGCAGGAAGGTCAGTCACGTGGGTAAGATACAGGCGAAACAGGCACTGGTCGGGCAGGGGATGTACTGAGAGCAAGAGAACAGCCATCTTGAGTGGTCTGACCATACAATATATATTTAATTATAGGTAGCAACGTCCTCCTTCCCTCAAGTGTCCATCTATTGACTCTGTCATCTACTCTCTCTACACTAAGGGCACAAATCCCAGTGATATTTACAAAGAAGTTTCAGGAAAAGTAAGGTACCTCCCTTGTTCTTGTACTAAAACTGAATACATTTTATTGGTTGTTATTAGTTTAAAACCAGTATGTGACAGATGTTTTACACATGTTTTCTCATTTTTAGTCTCCTAATAACCACACTAATAACTAAGCCAGAAGTCTTTATGGTTTTAAATCTTATGCTCTTTCTACTACCACATGAGGCCAATGAAAGTGAAGAGGTGAAATGTGGTAGATGGTAATGTTTATGAAAATCAGTTATCTACTATGCCCTTTGACTGGTGCTGATTTTCTAAACACTTTTGTATTTAGAAAGGCCAAATTTTGATCATTCTGCAGTGTTTTTTTGTGAAGAGGTAGGGAGGTAGGCCTCGTGATTTGAGCTCAATTGCTTTTAGTAGTGTTAAAATAATGGGAAGAACTTATCCAAACATCACACATCTATTTTGAGCATTTTCCCCTCTCTATTGAAAAATTGGAGGGGTTAACTTTTAACAAATTTTCCACATTTGTAAGCTGTGATTGCTCAGAAGAAAAATCCAATTTTCAGGTTTCTAACTTTTATGGTTTCTTTACACAAAAGTGTGTTTGAAATATGGAACAAATTGCCAAAGACAGCTACTGACGTAAGTGGCATAAGTCAGCTGGAGAGTACTGAATAAATTCTAAAGTAGGAACCATATAGTAGCAGACAGAGTTTACGAAATAAGATGTTTTCCAGGATTAGAATGTTACACTCTGGTCACCTGTGACACAGCAAGCTCAGAAGGTACTTTGGAATTCCTGACTCTTAAATGTTTAATACATTCAATAATACATTTTTAAAAAACAGACTTACCCAGAAACCATAAAGTCAAATCTTCCCCTCTATATACACATAGCTAGCAAAGTACACAATTTCATTCATTTACTCACTCACCTTTTTCATTTTATAAATATCAAGTGTAGGCACTGTTTTAGGTGTTATGGATATAGCAGTGAATGAATACATTAGGTATGTTTTATGCAATTTAAATAAAACTTTGTGTTTTCTGATACTTGGAAATTTTTATATAGCAAAGATTATCTTTATCATCATTTTTTCTTTGATTTAATATTAATCCATCCTCAAACAACCAGGCCATTCTTTGCTTCTAAATTCTGGATACATAACCCAATGATGGCTATACTTTTCCCATTCTTTTAGGATTATAAAGTTCGTTTAAGAAGTCTGTTGTAGAAGTAACTTGATCAACTTTAATCTGAACCTTACCAGGCTCTAAATTAAACCTGACCACAATGAACAGCTTTTACTGCTGAAATTAGCAAGCATGTCAATTTAGACTTAAAACCAGCCATTTTCCTCTCTAATGAACAAAATAGGTCTCAGGGTACTGTGAAACCTGTTCTCTAGTTGGGTAATTCTCTAATTCTGCTGACAGACACATGCTTTATAAGCACCTGAGAAGATTATTAATGACATCCTTGGAAGCAGCCTCCTTAAAAATCTAAGGAGATTCACAACTGCAATAAAACTATGCCTTTCTAAAAGATTTCAAAACAAAACTGTAACTTTATCCCACTTTTTGGTCAACACATACAAACGTCCATTTCAAAAAAGAAAATGTACAATAATAATAATTATGTGTGTATGTATATATATGGAATTTATGAGATGCTAATATGCTAATTAAATAGTGGTTTCTCAGTAGACCAGAATGGGAATTTTCTTCTTCGATTTTCCTTCCAGAAATAAAGGGAAGGATCTGAATATGGCATTCATTTAATACTTTTTGTTAAGCTTTATGCAAACAGTGACTGAAGTACCTTCTTGCTAAAAAACAGGACACGTGCACGCAATGAGAGGAACAATTATTTTTTCTTTTCATTTGGTTTTCTTTTGAGTGTACTCTATTTATTTGCTATTACAATTTCTTTAATTTTATAATCCCATAACTTCTCAAATACAATGACCTTCATCTCTATTCCATTGAGCCACCCACAGATGAGAGAACACCTTACATCTAATCATTACTCAAACTACCCACTTCCAAAATATCCATCTACAAAATTCTGTTCTCTGCCCCCAATCTGGTGCTCATACCAGATGCTGCTCTCTCAGAAACACTGTTTCTACTCTAATCTTCATCCTCATATGACCTCCAGTTGTCTTCTATTGTTCAATTTCTTTATTCTAGGTTTAGTGGTCTATATTTGTCATACTAAACAAGTAGAATGCTAATTATGCTTATTTTTCTGATATGAGCTCAGATACTTATAACTTAAGTGAACAAAACTAGAACTATTACATGCTTAACAGTACCTAAGCATGATAATTGAGCACATCTACAGGGATCTATCATTCTGGAAGAAACAAACACAAGGGAAGAAAGGAATCAGTGCTATTTCTAAGGAGTCATAAGCCAGCTACCGGGCTTTACTAAAAACAGCTTACCCCTTGGAGATGAGAATTCATCATGGATTCCACTAGCTGAGCAAAGATGGAGAAAAAAAAAAATCTTCAAATACAAAGTAAATCAAAAGTCGTTAATCCTACCAAGTCTCCCCAGGGTTGACAGAAATGGTTATAAATAGCAATTCTATGAAAAAGGGAGTTAATCAATGGAGCCATGCGTACTAGAAGTAGGTCATTTTAGGCTCTTAGAAAGAATTACACTTCGTAATGCTATTTGTTAAAATGAAATACTACCTAAATAATACTCAAATAGAAAACTCTATATGTGTAGTTGAATATTTAGTATTTGTATGTCTTAGACCTTAACCAGAAACTTGTTACATTTTTAGTATTTTTCTACAAAAATCAACAATCTTCACATAGTTAACTTTAGAACAAAGGCCCATGGTGATTTTCACTTGTTGCCATTTTCAGGAAATAAGCATGAATTCAACTTACATGTAATGTAAAAATGGAGACCTTATAGTCTTTTATTTACAATTTAAAAAATTAACATTAAAGATTGACAAGGTGAGAGAGTTTACAGAACTACTTTATGTATGGAAGAAAATAAGCATTTAAGTCAGGTAGGTCCTAAATTGTAGCCTTTCTAGTAACTGAAAGACATTTACCCAGTGCTGATGCTAATCATCTGTCTAGCTTTCAACTGCCTCCCGGAGGGCCTTAATTCTGGCTTCTATTCTTGCATTCGGCTGCCTCTCCAAATAGATTGGCTAAACCCAAAGTTGTCTTTCTTGTCCTCCACTTCCTCACTTCTCATTTACATTTTAAACTGGCCTGGATATTTTCCTGCTGGGCCTAACTTTTCTACTTCTCTGAATGTTCTACCAGCATCTCGGTTGGCAACTTCTTCACAAGCACCTTCTAACTGTGGTTATCCTTTTGTCCTTCATTCCCTCAAGAAATACTTTTTAAAAAAGCATTTTACTTTTATATAATCTAGAAGTTACAGAAAATTTGTAAGAATGGTCAAAGAACTCACACATACCCTTCACCCAGATTCACTAATTGTTAATATTTTGCCACATTTTATCATTTATCATTCTATCATTACATATACACATAATATCTGTGTATGTAATATTATATATATTCTCTTCTGAACCATTTGAGAATAATCTGCAGATAGCATGCCCTTTACTCCTAGATACTTCAGTGTTTATTTTTTGAAAGCAAATGCATTCTCTTACACAACCTCAGCTCAATTTCTAGTTCAGGAAATTTACCATGGCTTTGGTACTATAATCTAATCTATATTCTTTATTCATAGTATAAAAATTACTCCTTTAATTGCCTTTCATTGACTGGTCCAGCCTCATGCGTTGCATTTAGTTGTCCTATCTCTTTAGTCACCTTTAATCTGAAATAGTTCTTTGCCTTTCTTTGAACTTCATATCACTGATTATTTTGAAGAATACAAGCCAGGTATTTTGCAGAATGTACCCCAATTTGGGTTTCAGCAAATACTTTTATATATTTATGTTATGTCAGTCATTGAGCTAGTCATAGGAGATATAGCAGTGAAGGAGGAAAAATTATTATTCTCAAGTGAAAAATGAACTAGTAGTGAGGAGAGGCAGTAAATAAGCAATTATAATAAACTGAGGTGAGTATTACAATAGGGGTAGCACAGGGAGTTATCAAAGCATACAGCAGAGATATCTAACCAAATTTAGGGTGTCAAGGAGAGTCTTCTGAAAGAAGTGGAGCTGGTTCTCAGGTCTTCTTTATCTAAATTACACAATTTTCTTGTGTGCCTAAGCTCCATTTTTTAAAGTTTTTTTTCAGCTTTATTTGGGTAGATTTGACAAATAGAAATTGTATCTAAAAGTATACAACTTGTTTTGATATATGTATACATTGTGAAATGATCACCACAATCAAACTAGTTAACATATCCATCATCTCACATAGTTACCTTGTGTGTGTGTGTGTGATGAGGACACTTAAGATCTATGCTCTTAGCAAATTTCAAGTGTACACTATTAGTAACTATAGTTACCATGCTTTACATTAGATGTCTAGAACTTATTCATCTTATAACTGGAAGTTTGTAGCCTATGACCAAGATCATCCCATTTCCCTCATCCCGCAGCTCTTGACAACCATCATTCTACTCTGTTTCTCAGAGTTCAACCGTTTTTAGATTCCACATATAAGTAAGATTTTACAGTATTTGTCTTTCTGTGTCTGGCTTATTTCACTTAGTATAATGTCTTCCAAGTTCATCCATGTTGTCAAAAATGGCAGGATCTCCCCCTTCTTAAGGCTTAATAATATCCAATGTATATATACCTATACCACAATTTCTTTATCCATTCATCCACTGATGGACATTTAAGTTGTTTACATATCTTGGCTATTGTGAATAATGCTGCAGTGAACATGGGAGTGCAGATATCTCTTTGGGATCCCGACTCCATTTCCTTTAGATATAAACCCAGAAGTGAGACTGCTGGATCACATGGTATTTCTATTTTTAATCTTCTGAGGAACCTCGTTACCAACAGTGTACGAGGGTTCTCTTTTCTCCATACCCTCACCAACAGTTGTAATCTCTTGTCTTTTTGATCAGAGCCATTCTAACAGGTGTGAGGTAATTTTCACTGTGAGTTTGATTTGCATTTCCCTGATGATGAGTGATGTTGAGCACCTTCTCATAGACCCGTTGGCCATTTGGATGTCTTCTTTGGAAAAATGTTTATTCAGGTCCTCTGCCCAATTTTAAATCTGATTATTATTATTATTTTACTCTTGAGTTGTATGAGTTCCTTATACATTTTGGATCTTAAACCCTTATCAGATACATGGTTTGCAAATACTTTCTCTCATTCCATAGGTTGCCTTCTCATTCTGTTGATTTTTTCCTTTGCTGTGCATAAGCATTTTTAGTTTGATGCAATCCCACTAGTCTATTTTTGCTTTTGTTGCCTGTGATTTTGGTGTCATATCCAAAAAATAATTGCCTAGGCTAATGTCAAGAAGCTTTCTTCCTGTTTTCTTCTAGTAGTTTTACGCTTTCACATCTTTAAGTGCCATTGCTGCTAATACCCACTGTGGTGGCCCCGAGAAAGTGCAAGCCTGTTATGACTGAGATCTAAATGATTGAGGACTTTAGCTGCTGCATTTGGAAATCCATCACTACATTGGAGAGAAGAAGCCAAGCCTCCCACAGACTGCTCCCCACCAATGACTGAGTGTGATGAAGATACTAAAGCAGAGTCTTTCTTGGGAGAGCTGGGGCTCCTCTGGCTGACTGCAGCTCCATGTCTCCCTGACAGCTTTGCTGAACCTTCCTCAGACTGTACACTGGGGTACTTCTACCCAATTTTCTCTCCCTTTTTCCTTCATTTCGTGTCAGACTTGCATTTTGGTTTAATGGCTGTCCCACCTTCCCTGGCTTCCTGTCTATTTCCTTTCACACTGATATTTTCTCTAATAAAATAATTTCCTGTTTAATCCTGTCTTGGGACGTTTAAACTCAGGCCCCAGCTAACACACCCACTTTTGCCCTTCTAATCCCTAAACCTCTCATCAGCTCTTCAGATCCACATAATATGGTGACCCCATGATATTACCATCTGGATGTATAGTTCACAATTTCTGGACATTATTAATCTAACTCTTAAGATTCAAGTGAATTAGTATTTTTAAATTAGCTGTATTAAAAACCACTGCTACTTTTTTTTAAAGGGCATGACCATTATTTTCAATGAGCCTAGACGTTAACTGAAGGAAAACAAGATTATTTATATGTGTTACATGGTGATGGGGATGGTTCCGTTCTACGCCTGTAGCTCAAGAACACTGGGATATCAAAGCAAGACACCAGGAATCCTGAAAGACATGACAAAAGGAACTTTGGGGCAAGTTTTCTGACTACGGAAGATAGCAAAGCTAAGACAAAAAAAAAAGTAAAGTCTTTCTGAGTCAGAATTGCCCTGGGTAGGCAGAGACCCCAAGCAGGGCCAGCTTCACGGGCATGCAACTTAAAAGTGGCTGCACTGGGCTCTGCAAATAGAAGGGCCCCTTACTTGGTTTATGCTGCTGTTGCCATCTTGAAATTCTTTATTATTTTTTAACAAGGGGCCCTGCATTTTCATTTGTCATTGGGGCTCACAAATTATGTAGCCAATCCTGACCTTAACCCTGAAGTGAGCAGAGAATAATAGTTGTGTATCTTTCCTGAAGTGATGGCGAAGAACACACTTAAATGCAAATTATGTCAATCAAATGCCTCTTGCTTAGTTCCTGAGAACTTGTTCTAAATTTCTGTAAGGAGCAATCATGAAGCTAAAAAATACATATTTGAGAAAAAAAAATATCTTTTGGTCAGGAAAAGCAGAACAGGACACTTGGCGGTCCTCTGAGATGGGACCCTTTTACTACCAATGGTTATTGGGGAAGCAAAGTCACTGTGATTGTAGAAGTGAAGCAGGGGACTTGACCTATCCCAAAAGTGGTGAATCATCTGAGAAAATAATTTGGGACCAAAAGGGGAACCTGTGGTTCCGGCAACAATAATGGCCACTGGGATCTCAAATTCCATTTCCCGTTTTAGCTAAGTATTAGTTTTACCTAAGGCTAGGGTGGCCTTGGGAAATACCTGGGAAACAGCTAATCCCACAGTTACTAACCTGCAAATGCCAAGCACTCGGCTAATACACATAGAAAGATAAAACTTGGCCTCTTTTCTCAAGGAACTCATAATCTAGCAAAAACTAAAGACTCATAAAGAACTAATACAGTGGGAAATAATATTAACAACAACAACAATACTTGCTATTGAGCACTTACTATGCACCGGAAGAATCTATCACAGATTAGTGGTTATGGGAATGGATTCTGGAGTAAGGCTGCCTGGGTTTGAATCCTGGCTGCCATCTACTTGGTTTCTTATTTTCAGCAAGTTACTTAACTACTCTCTTCTTTATTTCTACCACTAAAATGAAAATAATAAGAGTATCTACCTCTTAAGTTTGTTATGAGAATTACTCGGGTTAATATTTATAAAATGCTTGGAACATTTCTTGTTGCATAATAAGAACAAAGTTCTAAAGAAAAAATTAATTTCATCTTCATCATACTCTAAGAGGTAGGTACTATTTGCTTCTTTTATTATCCCTAGTTTACAGATAAGGAAAATGAAAGTAAAGGAAGCAATTCGTCCAGGATCACAGGTTAATAAGTGGTAGAACTTCGAATACAAGCAATTTGGCCCCAGGGTTCACACACTTAAAAGCTATGATATTAGGATATAGTTACAAAGTACCTATGCTATAGTATAATATAGTATAGCTATCATATAGTATGATATAATTATTATACAGGTGTGATTAAATGGGACAAGAGCATTGAAACAGGATCATGCAAGGGGAAATTATCTATTCAGCTGATTAACTGATTAACTACTGAATCAGTCAGGGTTCCTGCAATAAGCAAATGGCTCATATACACTACTCTATATGAAATAGATAACTAATAAGGACCTACTATATAGCACAGGGAACTCTACTCAATACTCTGTAATGGCCTATATGGGAAAAGAATCTAAAAAAAGAGTGGATATATGTATATGTATAACTGATTCACTTTGCTGTACACCTGAAACTAACACACTTTGTAAATCAACTATAGTCCAATAACAATTAAAAAAAAAAAATTGGGATGGGAAGCCTTTCCTCCTCAAGGCCTGAAAGGCTAACTAGAGGGTGCCTTTAATAGAAGCTGAGAAGTAGCTGCAGGGAGAGGACCTCGATAGGAGCTGTGGCTGTCAGTAAAGGAACCTAGTCATCCCCTGACTCACTCTCCTGTCACCCTCTGCTCCGCTGGTGCCTCCCATTAGGAGGACGCAACCCATGGGTCAGCAAGCCCGCTGCTGCTGGCCATGTTATTCGTCCTCCCAGGGTAGAACAGGAAGTTAGAAAGTGGATCTGAGAAACTGTGAAGCAAAAGTACCAAAGTGAATGGTAAAGGTAAAAACAACCACTAAAAGGAATCAGTGAGGGGAGTAACCATATATGAGAATTCTCAGGAAAGACTTCATAGCAGAGATGGCGCTGCACTTGAACCTTGGAAGATTTGGCTAGGTCATGGAGTGGGGGGCATTATTAGGGAATGGAAAGCAGGAGCAAAGGCATGGAAATGAAACAAAGCCTCAGCTGGGCTGGCTGGTGTCTAGGATTCATTGGAAATAATGGGAGATAAGCTTAGATAGGTATAGTGGAAGTAGTTTGTGGTTGGCTTTTTAAAAATCAGTTTGGATTTTATCATGAGGAAATGGGAAACAATGAAGACTAGAAAAACTGAAGCTATGGGAGCCAAGATTTTTGTAATCCTTTGGACACCTTATTCTTTCTGGCTGGAATACCTTCCTCGGTTCTTAGTCCTCTCCTGGGAATACAGTCAACAGAAAACCGTAAATAAAAGTGTTGATTGACCAACTGACTGGACACAATAAGGGGAAACAGTGAAACAAGAAAGAAAATTACAAGATAAATTCCACACTGGAAGGGTGTGGGAATTACTAGAACACACATCCTTGTTTCGGGCAGTGTTTATCAGTATTATAAATATTACTGATCATTTGGCCAACTTTAAAAACAAAAAAAGTGATAGATACCTAAGAAATGTGCCTCAGCCTCCCAAATTTGAGGCCTTTCTTATAATGGTCTAATACAAACTAATCTGCTATTAGTATGTTATTTTTTAAAATAAATTCTTTCCTTTTGTTGAAAAAGAGATTATGATGATCATTTCCAAGTTATTCTGTCACAGAAAACTTAAAGGATTGATTTACTTGTCATTTCATAAAACCCTTAACATGCAAAAAATGAAACTTCTTTCAGTTATACAAGCCAGTAAGTAAATGTGGTCTAAATTGGGGATCTTGAAATATAATCTGAAAGTCAAGAAGAAAGAAGAATTTCAGGCTACAATTTGTTGATAATGATTTGCAAATACAGTTCTAAGCTGATAGAAAGGGTGCTGACATTTTTAGCCATTCACCATTAGATCTATTAGTTATTCTCCACTGTTCACATGTCTTGAAACCCTATTGTTCTGTAAATTTAGCATATTGACAGAGGATAATTGGGGCAGTTTTAAGACAAGTTTTTGTCACATGTATCACATTTGTGGCCTTCTGATATTTTGACCCAATAAAATAAGTGATATAATTTCTTTTTCACCCCTACATATATTTTAGAAGAAACGGAAAACCAAAACCATTTTACAATATACGTATTTTGGAATTATTCCTGCTCAAACTTTTCATTATTCATTTCTTGTTCTAGCTTGAAAAACACCATTTTTGAATCATTTTAACTTCAACTGGTCAGGATAAATTTTCTTTTATCTAATCAGAGTACCCTATACAGCAAATTGAATTATAAGTGAACCAAATTAATAAAATGGAGGATAAATTACATAACATGAATAGTGAAATGTAACTATCTGAGGGCATTATTTCTAACATTTTGCCTTGTACAGAACCTCCTGATTTTGCGTCCGAAAGATGTTGTCCAAAGCCTGTATAAACCCCAGATTAAGGAGGCTAGAGCTGACAGATAATTGAGCACCGGTCAATCAAATGGGCAGGAAATATTTATTGACAATATTCTATGCACAATACACCACAGTAGGGCATGTATCTTGTGGGTGATAGAGGATGGCATAAAAGAGCATCCCCGGTGAATTCAATGAACTTGCGATGCAATTAGGGAGACGACCTTCAGGCCTACGCACGCGTGCTCACACATGCAGTTAGCCAATTATAGAAGATAATATGTAAATGACAAACGCAATAGTCCATAGACTGCAGACTCTATGCTAACGAGATTCTGAAGAATCGGATTTTAAGATGAGCACGTTCAGGGGAAATGCCACAGAGGACCAGGAACCTGGCCTATAACTTGGAGGATGAACAGGATCGATAGATAACGACCTAGTGATGAGAGAGAGGGGGATTCCAGGACAAGGACTGAGTTCAAACCAATGTATGGAGGTCTGAATACGCTAGGGTGATTGGGCAAAAGTGGGGAGGGCAACTCTGTAGTGAGTAGAGAATTATGATGAGTGTGATCAAGTTGGGAAGGGAGGCTGGGGCTCTGAATGCCGGATGAATGAGTAAGGACATTATGTTGAAGGCAATGGGGAATCCTTGGAGGTCTTAGAACGGAGGAATGCCAAAATAAAAGTGGCATTTTAGAAATATTAATCTTGTACCATTGCATCCAAAGTCCTTTTGAAGAGAAGACTGAAAAACTCAGTCGCAGCAATCTAAGAAAAATCTCATCTATCTCCTCTTTGACTAAATCTCCTGTCATGAAAACATGCAAAACATTTCCAATTTAGCTTCAGGCATCCCTTTACTCCAGGAGAAAATAACTCCATTGCATATAAGTAAAATAAATTCAACCCCACTCTTGTAAAGAACTATCCCAGAGAATTATTAAACAGATTTTCTATCTCATTTGTAATATTACATTAAATAGGATGGGGGTAGAGAGGGACTGTAGTTTCAGTTTAGAAACAAGTAAACATTCAGAATATGTTGTTAAAATCTTAAATTCTTGCTCCAAAGAATAGACAGAGACTCTCAGAATATGAGAATTGGGATTTCTCCAGAAATATAACTTCAAAGATTACTATCAGGGGTAAGAAGAATTATCAATATAATATTATGATGTCACATTTTGTGAACCTTTCAGTATCCTTTAGTCTATTGCTGCATTAGACATATGATACTTTCTTTGGGAAATGAGTCTTCAGACAAGACTCTCGTCTCTAGGGAAGGAGCCTGACTGTTCTTTAACAAGTACTGTACTAATCCCCTCAAAAATAAAAAGTCAAAGCAAACAAAAGGTTGTGCTAAAAATTATTCAGCCTCTTCATGTCTTCAAAACATTTTAGAGATGCCACTTATTTAAGTACTGAGACAAGAACCTTAGTTTTTGTTGCCAACTGCAGCCACCAATAAACTGAGGCAAAGCAAGAGACGTCGCTGCTCTGTGATACTACCTGTACGTGGCAAGTGAAGTGGAGAAATGAGCAATCATCTAGAGGTGATTAAGTTCATGTACACAGTCAACTGCTATAATTCAAGCACCCAAATGATTTTTCCCATCTTCAAATGGTAGATATTAAGATTTGAATTATCAAAAAAATTGGCACAGCTGTTCATGTTGCATATATAGGGAGAGAATCAGGCTCAGTTTATTTGTCTGTAAAATAAGGATAATTACATTTATATCAATCAGTCTTGGGGCGATTAAAACTATAAATATATTTCTAAGAATTCAAATACCTTAGGTACAAATTGGTCAAATATGGCTAGTCCAGGTTTCTTTATAGGAACAGTAATTGGGAAGTATGTTATGTAGAATATATTTAATCCACCAGGTTTCCACCTCCTGACTTCACTATGTCTTGAGTGTTACGAAGTGAAGATGACACATGGATGGTGAACAGTGATGTGCTTGTGCTAAGGAATGCTCTCTTAATGGTTTGCGAACCTCTTTGAGTTTTATAAGCAAGTGTAAAATGTGTGTGTGTGTGTGTGTGTGTGTGTGAGAGAGAGAGAGAGAGAGAGAGCGCGCGCGCACCTGTGCGTACTCACACAGGAGAGGCAAGATCCAAAGAGAGAAGAGAGGTATGCACAAATCTATATCAAACGTTCGCATCAAATGGTGTGATGTGTACGATTTGGACATACATATAAGGAATAAAAGCTTAACAACTGGGTCTCATGTTTCAAAATAGACACCATACTTTGCATATTCTCAGAGACCGACATTAATCTATTTCTTCTCAGAAATTATATGACTGGGGAAGAGAAAAATCTGTCTTTGATCGGGTGCTATGTGTTTAAGCCATGGCTTAGCTTGAAGATCATTTCTTGGTAGGTGAGTAGAGTTGCTATTATGGAGTGTTAATATACTTGCAGCGAAGTGTTGCTGGGGGGTAGGAGGTGTTAGACATTGACCAGGAGCTTAAGAGATGAGCTATTTATTTTTCTGGTGCAAGAGGAAAACTTCTATAATAAAACAATGATTCTGCTTCTCTGTCAAAAAATACCACTTTATGACATAAAAGCTCTCTTCAGTAAACAAAGAACAGACTGTTATTAGGAGATATAAAAATTACAATAGAATATATTTCCCTGTGGGAGCAAAACAGCCTTTAACTCAACTGGAACTTGCACTGTGATAGCTTTTAAAGGAGGGGACATATTCTATGGGGAGAAGCTCAGATAATCTTTTCAATTCCCTGGACTGTACTAGTTCTCATCCTATAAAAATGGGTCTACATTAGCACACGGTGCCAGTAAATCACACACTTGCACTGCAGCATGAAAGGAGCCCAGCTTGGGGGGAATTGCTTTATGTGGCGTAGTTCCATGCAAACACATGGCTCAAATGAAGCTGATTCCAAGGAATATGGAAACTTTATGTTCTGTTTGATAGGAAAATGCACAGCTTCTCAACTGGGAGCTTCTAGATCTGCTCCAAGGGCAAGTGTAATCAATCCTTGAATAGTTTTTGCAATGCTGCACACCTAACCAAGCTGTTTACATTACTCGGAAGAGTTAAGTTTAATTCTCTTTTACTGGGATGGTTGCTTATTATTAACACTCATTTCAATAAATTTTAAGTAATTTAAAAAGCGGCAGTAATCCCTGGAGAAAGGTTGCAGTAAGAATTCTCCAACTATCCGCTTTTCTCTGTTTTATTTATATGAGGTGAGCCAAATTGCTTACCCTTCGCTGCCTCAGACGCTTTAGTGGCGTGAGACTAGGCAGCGACCAAAACCTATAATAAATAAATCAGTACTGTTAGTTGGTTCCAAATTCTAATACCTCAGTCTTAATTCTCTCTCCCTCCCTCCCTCCCTCTCTTCCTCCCTCTCTCTCTCTCTCTCTCTCTCTCTCTCTCTCTGTTATATTAATGATCTACCTTATTTTTAGGGGAAGTTTTCTCTAAGATAGTGGCCAGAGCAGGTGTTAATGAGGTCAATACTTCAATTAAAACTTCACAAAGCTAGGTAGGCTAAAGGCAAAAGCTAATTCCAAGCTTTTGGTTCACAAAAGTGATGCTATTATAAACAGGTAATGACAAAAGTAACGCCCACTACATGAGTTACTAGAGAGGAGTCAAGAGCATTAAATATTTGTACAATGGGCCGCACAAATGGAAGGTTAAAAAATAAGAAAGGAATCTGAGGGATGCAACTGACTGAGCAATTTCGGTTTAATAAATATCCATCTTATAATCTTAATAGTAATTATCTGCCCCTAATCTTGATCCACTTAGATACAGTATTCACTAAAAATATCTGCTAAAACTTGTCACTCCACTCCCCAGAAAGTTCACTGCCTTACAATTCAAACTCCTACAGCATAACAATTACAACACAATAATAACAACTAGATATTGTGTGTCTCCTGTGTGCCATTGTCCTAAGCGCCTTACATATAGTCATTGACAGCAACCGTCTGAGCTAGGTACTTTTACTCTCTTTTCCGGACAAGGAAAATGAGGCACACAGAGATTACATAATTTACACGAGGTCACAAAGCTAACCCGTGCTGGAGGTAGAATAAAATGATTTAGATCCTCCTTTTCCAATGTTTTCCTCCATTACATTTTAGCTACAACTTCTTAAGTAGCTACAATGTAGCAGAAGCTGGGCTAGATGTTTTACAAACATTCTTTTTTAATCCTCACAACAACTTTACCTAGCTGGATATTATACCCATTTTCACACATGACGAACAGGCTCAGAGAAGATTAATAATTTCCCCCAAGGAGACCCAGCCAGTTAGAAGTAGAAAAGCATTTGTACCCGGTCTGCCTAACTCCTAAGCCTAGTCCTGCCCACACGCCCACAAGGCCTCTCTACAAGCTACTTTGCTTCCTCTTCTCAAACTTATTCTTCACTTTCCTGCTCCTGTGATTGTACTTCCCATGCCATGGAATTCATCAATGCTTCACTACAGGTCAGTTTCTAAACCAGAAATGGGTGCAATGGGTTAAACAAATCCAGAAAAAAAAAAAAAAAAAAAAAAAAAACAATCCGGAGGGAAGACTACACAATTGGTTTGTTACTCCTCATTTTTTTTTTCCAACTTCATTTCCAAATGGACACGTTTTCCTTTTTGTCTGCTTTATTGTCATTGTTCCACATGGTTACATTCAAATTTGTCATTTTTTAAATATTGGAAATACTTATTTCTATGGTTAAAATGGAGGGATCATGCCATTTTCTCTATACCCTATTTTTACTCCTTATATTTAAGAAAAATAAACTCCAAAAAGAAACTCAATTAAAATTTTGCAAAATTGGTTATTATTAAATGTTTATGGCTGTATTTGTTTTCTATGGCTGTTGTAATAAATTATCACAAACTTAGTGGCTTAAAACAACCTAAATTTATTATTTTACAGTTCTGGAGGTCAGAAGTTTGAAAATGGGTCTCAGGGGCTAAAATCAAGGTTTCAGAAGAGCTTGTATTCATTCTGGAGTCTTTAGGGGAGAATTCACTTCTTTGGCTTTTCCAGATTTTAGAAGCTGCCTGCATTCCTTGGCCTGTGGCCCCGCCTTCCATCTTCTCATTTCTCTCTCTGACTCTGCTTGCATTATCACATTGCCTTCTCTCTTATAAGGGACCTTTCTGATGATATTGGGCACATCAGGATAACCCGTGAAGATCTCCCGATGTCAAAATCCTTAACTTAACCCCTCTGCAAAGTCCCTTACACCACGTAAGGTAACATATTTACACATTCTAGAGGTTAGGACATGGACGTCTTTGGGGAGCCATTATTCAGCCTACCACAATGGTTCTGCAGTCACTTAGAATTCAACTGCTTGTCTCAATATGGCATACTTTTTTGGGCTGGTTCAGTACTATGTGAGAGTTAGTGACAAGGGTTACAAAATTCCACAATCTAGAAAGCACAGGAGGCAAAAAAGCAGTGAGAATCCTGCTCTGCATGGCCAACCTGTTTTAACCAGTCATCCAGAGGCGGGACAGGCGTATTGCTGCATTGCTTTCACCCTGCTACCTAAAGTCCATTTGAATGTCCTTATTAAGAAGTGGAAACTGGAGCTCACAGAAGTGTTACATTTAAAAAAAAAAATTAATGAACTGTGACTCCCTGAGGAAATCGGGGTGTTGCTGTTTTGTAACAAGCCACTCTTCAGGAGTAAATCCTGGAAGAACTCCAGAATAAAGTCCTTATCTTTCGGGGAGTGACAGTCAGCAGGAAAAGAAGGGGCCCTACGTTCTGGGACACAAAAACAGCAGCTCCCCTTAGCTCAGCTTCGCTCATTCAGCTTTATTCTTTCCCCTTCACACCCACTCATAAACATTAAGCCTTCTTCCCAGCTGTCTTCCTCCCCTTTTTCGTTTTTAAACCTCTTCTACTTTTTGACTTCTTTTCTCTGTAACAACTACTACCAAAAATCTGAAAGCTTTTTTTTTTTATTGTTACCATGGAGAGAACAATTTTCTCATCAAGGAAAGGAGGTGGTGCAGAGGGAGAGGGAAGAACCACATATGAAAATTGGGAGTTAGCCTCTGTGTCTTTTCAACAATATCCAATTAAATCTTTTCACTACCATACACAAAACAACAGGAACACAGTGGGTGGCCAATTTAGCCCAAGGATGTGAATGAATCACATCCCAGAGTAGGCTCTGGGATAATGTGCTGGGGAGGGTCAGGGAGGGAGGGAGGGGGACCCTCAATGCTGAACAATGATAAGTGATAGATAATTACTATGCAGTTGTTTGAATAGATGCTGCTCTCTATCATTTTCAGGTAAATGACCTTCAGAATGGCGGCAGAGGATTTTCTCCAAAATGATGAAATAGAAATATGTAGACACACAAAGCAAGTAGAGGGAAGAGACCTGTGAAATATTTCTCAATGATATGTTTAAAAAAATGAGTGCTATAGGGACAGAGAGAAGAAGAGCAATTACCAATGCCCCCTGGTTTTCTTTTCTCCACTCTTCTCTTTATAAGGTGAAAACAAAGTGGAAGAAAATTCGAATATAGAATCATCAGGTGGTGAAAGATCAGTGAGATTTTAATGAAGTCTAGAATTTTATACCTCAAACTAGAAAAAATCTGTTGCTGATTTATAGATGTGCCAATATTAAGAAATACGTGAAATAATATTAATCCTTTTATTTAATTTTCATGAGATGAATCATACATATGTTTTATTCTTTCTGATCATTCTGAGCAAAACCAAATTATGAAATTTTTAAAAATGATGTTTCTCAAATTACAACAGATAAATGATCATATCTTTAGTAGAAGAATCCTGCATAAATCTTGTACATAAATATTATGCCTAAAGGCTTGCATCAACAAGAGTAATCAAAAGAAAATAACTGCAAAATAGTAAAAACATAAAGTGAAAATGTTGGTGGCGATGACATTAAGAGCGAGAATGTGGAGTTGAGGCTTTTTCTATGTTCCTCTCTCCCTTCCTTATTACCCACTCTAGCTTTTAAAAACACGATGAGACTGTTTTAATAGAACAGATACACAAAAAGGTACAGAGAATATAAGGTTACAATTGAAGTCTATGACATGGCTGTACCTGTCCACACACACTCACCTGGCACTGCACGTCACTGACTCATTTGATTTAATTTTTTAATGTAAAATCTTATACTGGATAGATGTTTATTTTTAAAAGAGCAATGTTACTAGAAATTAATTTGGACAGATAGTTTAGGATTATAACTTTTGTCTACCTTGGAATTAATCATGAAGTTGGGAGAAGGAGAATATCAAATAAGGATACCACTCCAGAGCCCTGACCCAAATACAGAGCACAAGGCAGCTCCAGAGTCTACCTACAATCTCACGTGAATTCAGAGAAAATTCACCATCAGCAGGCGTGATTACAATAAATAATTCTCTTATTGATAAAGCAGAAAATACAGATAGATAGACAGGAAGAGAGAAAGAAAGAGAGGAAAGAAGTAAACAAAGAAGGAAGGAAGGAAACAAAGGAGGGAAAGTAGGAAGGAAGGAAGGATGGAAGGAAGGGAGGGAGAGAGGGAGGGGGAGGGGAGAGGGAGAGAACTCTGATTTATGCAATATTTGCTAATCCATTTCCTGTTAGCATTTTCTGCTTGCCACTTCACAACAGTCCCAGAAAAAAAAAGATTACTCCAAATTACAGACTATTAAATAAACAGATAAAAACTAAGATGATTTGCATGAAAAGAAAACAATAAGCTCTTTTCACAGCACAAACTGAGGGTTTCATTAAGCAAAGTTGTAGGAAAAAGCTATATATCTTTTCAAGCTCTTAGTTATTGTCAAATCTGTAAATCCCATGCCCCATTACCCCTACACAAGCCAGGGAGATGTTCTCACATAATAGCATTTCATTCGTGATTGAATTGACACCAAATGGTTGTCTCTTCTTAATATATACAAAGAATTTTTGATTTGGGGGCTGTGTGCTTTGTTTTGTAGTTGGATCATTAAAAATGATGAAATTTCTCTTGTAGTTAGGACATAAACAAAGATGAAAGAAATGTCTCACTTAAAATATTTATAAACAAGGATAAAATCCTGGCAAATATACTGTTGACCCAGAGTTGGCTTGTTTACCAGATATATTCTTAAGGCTAAATACTCTAAATCAAGAAAAACCTACATATATATGTTTCAACTACCTATGATGATTACGGTAAGGAAGATAAATTGGATAAGAAATCTGACCTTGAAGATTATGAATCAGTGGACACTTGATTTGATGCATGTTAAAATGTCTGTGGTAAAATTAAAAAAAAACCCAAAAGCCATTTTTCACTAACAAAAAATTATGAATTATGTTATGAAGTCTGTAATTGACTTTAACATACTTCAGCATAGAGATTATATATGTGATAGTATGCATGTGTTACCAGTCAGTTACCTCAATCAGAAATTCATATGGGGGATGGGGTTAGACTTTAATCAGAAAGGCCAGATTCCTCCGACAGGTGCTACAAGCATTTAAACTATTTTTAACCACAGTCAACATCAGAAGTCTTGCAAATGAGCAAAATGAATATTAGAACTGGACTTTCATTTACAATATTAGTGTTATTCAAGATATATGTTTTGGTTGAAATATATTAGAGACATTCTTCATCTTTATTAAGGACCAGGTATAAAAATCTAGTGAGCTATGGAGCCAGTACTTTTTGGAATATTACCCAAGATTTGATGCCCAGACTATTCTGTGTCTCCACATTGAATCCAAAGATACTGATTGCCTGACATTCTCTCTAAGGTTAACTGAATCCTGCCCCTAGACTCTAGAATATTCTCACATCTGCCTTGAGTGAACCTTTTATATAGATTGTGATTGTAATACAGGATAGTGAGGGTATGGGAGAGTAACTAACCACTACTTACTAGGCTTCTGCTACTGTTATATACCCAAAATAACCTAAAAGTCAGCTGTGCATAACAATATTGATCTAGAATAATTCACAACACTGTGCCACCCACGCTCTTTAAAACTCACTATTCTTTCAGGAAGTGTAACCAGTATATAAAAACAATTGTTCCCTGTAACCCTTACCTCATTCTGTTCAACAATACATTTGCCTTTGTTCTGAGAGTATAACACTAAATTTCTCTTTCGATTCCTCATGGTGATATTTGCCCAATGTGGCTTAATAACCAGATCTTTAAAGCTTTCATTCCATTTCTGTGTACTATTTTGATCATTTGAATAATTTCACAAAATCCTGCCTTGCCTTTCACCTTGAAGTATCAACTCATTACATTCTTCCCCACAGCCCAAACCATTACCAGGTCTAGTAATTTAGTTAAGAAAACAGACTGGTATTTATATAAGTGTCCTCTGAGGGTGTGTGTGTGTGTGTGTGTGTGTGTCTATGTGTGTGTAGGATGGGGGGACGGAGAAGGAATGAGCTTGATCATCACTGAATACAAGAAATTAGTTACGGAGAGGCAAACCTGGCGTTCAGATATAGGACTGTGGCGAGACCACTTCCTCTCACCCTATGGGGGCCTAGCTGGGCTGCAAAAATATTCTCCTCTCTGACGTTTTTATCTTGGCTCTTTGACAAGCTTTCCATTGCCTTTCTGCGCAAGATTCAGATTTCCTATTATCGCTTCCCTGGGTATATTTTTTTACAGAATGGTTCCTGTCCCTGAGAAGGCCACATCCAATAAGTGACATCACATGGAGTAATACAAGTCCAGTCCTTTCCCCGCAAATCACAACGATTCTGAAGCATCACTTCACAGCTTCAGGACTCCCTGAAGGGCCAGATGAGGCCTCCACTGCAACTGCATCACAGCCCAACTTCTCTTTCTGCCCTACTGTTGACTCCAAGAACACTCCCAAATAAACATTTTGTACGCTCACCTGCCATCTTAGGGCCTGCGTCCCAGGAACCCAGGCAGCGACATTATCATTAAGCACATAAATGCTAGGCATTTGGCACTAAGTTCTATAACACTTCTGTTCCAAAATCTCCATAGTATAGGGGCAAAACTTTCCTATATGGCATGCACATTTTCTTCCCATTCCTCCTTCATCAAGCACTTGGGGACTTAAGGTAAGAATGATTTGGAAGAAAGTAAGTGGGTTGGACGCCCTGCGTATCTCCCTGGGCTCAAACACACCTGTCTCTAGCCACTGAGTTTCTCAAAACCACCTCACTTTTGACCTGAGGCACACTCATCAGACTGCTGTCTGAAAACCTCTTTCAACAGACGGTGCCCTTCTTACTACACTCCAAGAGTTTCTGTCTAATCCAAGTTAAAAATTCTCATCTATTAGAGGACCTCCCTGGCGGTCCAGTGGTTAAGACTCCACGCTTCCACTGCAGGGGGCACGGCTTTGATCCCTGGTCAGGGATCCCGCATGGGACGTGGCTGGTGCGCCCCCTCCCCCCCAAAGAAGTATCATCATTAAAAAAATAAAATAAAATAAATTCTCATCTATTAGGAAAGTACACATTTTCTGAAGCACTTGGAAAACAATTCGTGTGAAACAAGTTTCTCTATCTCCCTCTTTTTAAAAATTTGTAGCACCAAATGACAAGGGGCTTTGAAACACTACCATTGCCCTTTTGATTCCATCTCAGATTTGAAAGTTTGATTTATTTGTGCTGCAAAAATCACTCATGATTAATTGGTTTTTCAAGTGTCTATAATTTTTCAGCTAGGGTAATTGCCACGATTAGCAAGAAGAACCCTCCATACAAACCTATTTAGTCACCTAAAATTAATATTTGTTTTAAAGAGTGACTTTCATTGTTTACTTTGATGGATAATGTAAAATACCACTGTTATGTTAAAACAAAATGAAAATGTAAGGAGAAGTAACACACAGGTAGAACAAATGCAACTGCAGAGTTGAAATCTATTTACAGAGATCTTAAAGTGTGCCTGATAACTACAATGTGACAGAGAGTTTTATATTCCAGTTTTACAGATGCTCAGACTGAGGATCAGAGAGGTTGTATCGCTTGTCAATAACACACAAGGCAAGGCTTTAGATGCCTGACTCCAGAAAAGCTCATGCTATTTCTACAAATGTGAGAAAAAGAAAAATGCTCACTTAATATTAATGTTCCTCTTATTGAGGAGAGGGTGGAGTATCCAAATTACAACAACAGTGTACTTTACTATGATACTCAATTTTTGTTATGAATAAAAGCCGATATTTGGAGATGTCATCAAAGAGTTGACAAAGAAAAACAGGAAAAGAAAAAAGGAATGAAATAAGTTAATGACAAAATATTTCCTGTTTATTAGTTGGAAATCCTTGTTTATACATTTATATAATACATTCCATTTCTCTTGATGTGTAATGAAAGACAATGAATATGTATTCTTTCTGAAATGACAAAAGAGATAGTATCCTGTGTCTTCTTTCTCTTTTTAGCTTTTTCATTTCAGAATTACTTATGAAGCACTACCAAGAAACAGGAAAATAGAATGAAACAAAAAATGAACCATGTTTATAAGACTGTTAGTCTGGTTGTAAAGTAATTACATTTGGTTTAAATATTGGCTCCTCTAGGAAACCTTTCTTGACCAACTGTCAGCTCCCTTTAACATGAAGTAGTGACTAGAGTAGGTGTGTTGGTAACCTTCATATCATCTCATTCTGTGAAACCAAGGAATAAGGGTAGGAACTCCCATCCTCCTTGCCACAATGATTTGTTCAGGATGGATTTATGTTAGTCCATATGCTAGTCCAATCAGGGAGACCATGATTGAGACCCTCATTTGAGGGTCAAGAAAGTTTTCTTTCCTTTTTAATACAGTATGACATGTGAAATGTATACTGTAACTGCTATGAAAATGTTGAAGGGCAAAACTGAGCAATGAAGTTGGAGCCTTGAGCATGCCATGCCTGAAGCCCACACAATTTTTTGTTACATAAGTCAATAAAGACCCTTTCTTATTAAAGCCAGTTTGAATTGGATTTTCTATTAGTTGCAATTGAAGATATTCTCATTTATGGCCAGATTTAATCTAAAGGAATACCTTCTTTTTACCCAATCATAGAATCTATTTCATCATGCCTCAATTGCCCATTTTATTTTTGGTTTTCTCAAATAGATTATAAAAAACATTAACTTAAGGTTTTCCAAGAAAGAATCTATACATCAAATAATTCAGTTTGCAAAGTGTTGATACTTGTTTAATTTTCTCTCTTCATCTATAGATGAGGTGATTATATATCAAGTTTACCCGGGACAACACTTACTGTCTGGCATTATTAATAATGACACTCATTTTCCTTCTTAAATTTATTATGATTTAGTCAATAAATCATAGACTGGACTATAAGGTGATTTTTAAAATCAGCCCCATTTTTCCCCTTTGTAAGTTCAGTGACAGGCAAATGCCCTTAAGCCGCCCCCTAGCTGTGACAGCCTCATAGACAGTAGGAACTAACATATAGATCTCACCCCTCATAGGACTCCTTAGCTTCCCTTTGTTGCCTTCTTTCAGAATCTCTTAGCAAGCAGCCTGTTAAAAATTGATGAACGGGGTTGTAAGATAACTTGATTGAGAAAGTAACTGTATTTTGTCTTTAAAAGTAAAAAAACAGGTATATTTCCCTTTTCACTTTTAGATGGCAGGCATGGCTGTGTCCCTGAAGTCTGGATTTCCTTCCCTCCAAAAAGTGTTAAGAGCTCTTTGTTTTGGACAACCTTGGATTTTAGAAAATGACCTAGAATATTTGAGACTCCTATCAAGAAAAAAAGGTAAAATTGTAATATCAACCAGGAGATTTCTTTTCTGCATACCCATAAGCCTCTCTAAGACTTTTGAAGGATCCTAAAGGGAAGGGGGAACCCTGAAAAATGACCAAAGATGCTGGATTCCCCAACTACCCTAGAAGAAAGGCTCTGAGCCAAATTTTATTTGATTCAGGAAAAAAAACCAAAGATACCTAACATTTCTTACATGTTTGGAGTTGAGAAATAATTCAGTTGAGTTTTATCTGTAAGGTTATAAATGATTATTCTAGGAAATTTCCATGTCAACAGAGAATAATTAGATTCAATGCTCAAAGCCAAATAAATTCATTCTTAAAGGTAGAATTTAAGAATGTGATAGCATGACTAGATAGTCATAATATTTGGGGGCAAGGAATTGCTCTTCTAATAGGAAAGCTATAATTGACTACATACTTTCTGAATATGAGAAAGAAAAACTAAATCTCAGCTTTAGAGAATTTGCAGATCAGTTATATATTCTATTCCTTGAGAGAACTGTAGGCCACCTGATCCTGATTTCAAAATATAAATAAAACTGAGAAAAAAAGGGAACTAAAATAGGGCTCTAGCATTGGGATTATACCTTAGAAAAACAAGAACAAAAAACAACAGGAGGTTGAAAAATACCAGTGAGTATCATGATCGCATACAATGAACTGCCACATAATTATAGGTATTTGAAGTAAGCAGGTATGTACTGGGAGATCAAAAAAAACAAAATGATCAAAAAATATCCCTCCCCCACCTTTCAAAATGCTTAAAATTACAACCACTAAATTATCTGAAGAATCTTCCAATGTAAGGAAATTAATATATATTCCTTTTTAAAGAAACAGATATGACATTTTTTATGTCTTAAAAAATTGGATAAGAAGTTTAACACAAAAGGTTAAAAGCAGATATGATGCAATTTGGAAGTTGGTCAAATAAAGGATATTTCTAAGCAATTTAAAACAAATTAACTTTTACTTTGAAACCTAAGCTTTAAGGGTCAGAGAAAAAAGAGAAATAAGGTAGAACATGCCTTCTGGTTGTAAAAAACATATTTAAAGAGGCAAAGGCTTCGGGAACATCTGTGATTCCCATCTCTCTGCTTTATATCAAAAAAGTAGTTTTCTATTTAGTAAAGAAGAGTTAAAGAAAATAAATGAGAGAGACCTTTATATCAGCTAAGTCTACGTAAGATCTTTCATATCATATGATAGGTTCTCTTGAAGGAACAATTAGTAATACAATCAGAAGTACCAAGGGTACCTAATAATAGGCCCAGCGACAGCTGACATCTGACACATTGATGAATAGTAGTCACCAAACTTTGACTGCGCACACCTACCATTTAAAAATTTTGGCCCACACATACCAATCCATATTTATTCAAAATTTTATACATGTACTACTTTACTAATATATTATGTATTTTAGAAAACATGAAGTATTAAATATGAATGAGAATAAATATCAATAGAAATTGGTTCTTCTTATATTCCCATTGCAGATCTCTGTAACTGAACACGCAAAGGAAGAGACAAAGCTTTCCATTTCAAACAAAATGTGGAAAGTGTGCGATTTTTGTCTTTTAGGTTTTATACAGAAAAATGCTAAAACATATATAGGCATTTTAATGCCTTTAAATGCTGCTCTATATTGTGTGCTTCTCTGTAAAATTTCATGCAGATTTTAATAACTAATTAATATTTTAAAGATAAATTATTATAATGTATAAATATATTTTTATAGACAACACTAATTGTATAGAATGCTGTGCTAAATTCTTTCCCTCAGATATTCATTCTGGAGAATGCCTAGCTACTTGGTCCCTGGTAGGTATATAAAAATGAGAGGCAAAACTGCTATCTTAGCAACAACTTTCCACATTACAGACTTGGTGCCAAGAAGAAAGATTTCTGAAAGGTTAATTTGGTAAAAACAATTGCATGTAGAGAAATCAAGTGACTCACAGAGACATGCACATGTGACTAAGATATATTAATATTCTCTAAACTGTGGTCCTCCAGATATTCCACACAAATGATTTCCATGGAGAAATGACGGAGAAATGACTGAGAAATGCTGACCTAAATGACGCTAACAATCCTGCAGGACTCTTCAGTGACTTTGCTTATGGGGATGTACATTGTGGATCTTTATGATAGGCAAAGTCCATGTACATTTCTCAGCTTACTTGACTTTTTCATGACAAATATCTATTGACATCTGATGGATCTAGTGTTTCAGAAAACATCCGGGGAAATGTTAAGATATTCTCTCACTTAGGAAAAATAGTGTATTCCCTAGTCAAAATCTTAACACTCATCATCTTCCTTTTTTTTTTTTCTTTTTTACAGCATCTCAATTAATTATGAAAGGCAATAGTGGTTGTTCTTGCTGGAGAATGTGATGAGAAAGAAGAAGGAAAAATCTATGTACTTGGGTCTTGGGATAGCGCTGCAATGAAGCGAACATGGGTGGCCAAGTAAACACTGGGGCTTGCAGTGAAAGCTCAAGAAGACCATGTAAAGGAGTTATAAGATGTTATGAAAAGGGCAATACAGACAAGGAGGAAAAACTTGATTTTTTAAAAAAAAATTTATATTAAATGGGCCCTATTACTTGTTTTCCTGTTTGATCATCATGCTAGAACAGGTAATCTTTTAATTGCTTACATTTTTGCTTGAACTCCACGAGTGTGTTTGGGTCTTAAATATTCAGAATATGAAAACTGATGACCTAATGCTATGTATATTGATGCTAATGGACCGCTTCAGAATTTGTCAGGCTACTGAAGCTATGATGAAAGTGATCGCTTTCTCTTTCTCCAATTTAAAAAATATTCAGAGGTAGGAAGATAGAAATGAATAATATAATTTTTCTTTAATTTAATTTAATGTGTTAGAGCTATTTAGAACAGCGCTGTCCAATAGTACTTTCTGCAGAGGTGGAAACGTTCTATATCTGTGCTGTCCAATATGGTAGTCACTAGTCACATGTGGCTATTGAGCATTTGAAATGTGGCTAGTGCAACTAAAGAAATGATTTAAAAATTTTAATTAACTGGAATTTAAATAGCTACATATGACTAGTGGCTACTGTATTGGACATTGCAGCTTTAGAGAATTACAGACAACACCTGTGGTTAATTAGGAAGTGATTCCTTGAGAACAGAAGAGGAAATATAAACACAATGCATTTTAATTTTCCACTTAATTTACATTGTTTTCAGTGACCTTGGTACAGTCTGATTGTCAAGTAAAATAAATGATGTCTACTACTAAACATTCATCCAAGGGTTATTCTTTCACATTCACACCTCCATGCCATCTGCAATGAGAGAACTAAGAAGACAGGAAAACAATCACATCATTTTTAGGTAATTAAAAGCTACTTAAGTCTAAAGTAGAGAAATATGCTCTAGTTAAGAGTATACTATCAGACATAACTAGTTGCCTACCCAATATCCGTTCTTTCCTTCTTCACTAAAAAAATCCAAATTTTGTTCAGAACAGCAAGGTTTTAGGATTAGGTCACCAGTTTTATTCTGAATTATAAATAAAGAAACACAACTACTTATTTAAAATACTCTACCCTCCCAGGATCTCTTAAAGCTAGGAGAGGTCATGTGACACATTTCTGTGGTGTAAGTAGACCTCTTCTATGTGGAGCTGCCAGAAAAGCTTTTGCTTTCCTTTTAAGTAGGAGCTGACACACCTGGGCACATGCATTTACTCTCCCCGTTTCCCCCTCTTTTCCATTTTAAGACAAAGACATAGTGCTTTGTGGCAGTGGAGCCATCTTGAGACCACAGGAAGGAATGAAAGCCAAATGTTGAGGATGGCTGGGGATGGCTAAAGGAAGAGTTGGGATACATGATTTTGTGGCTATTGGACCTACCCTGGAATACATAATTCTGAAGGTCTTGCTTTGTGAGAAAAATAAACTCCTATCTGGATAAGCTACTGTTAAGAGGATTTTGTCATATGCAGCCAAACACAATCCTAACTGTATTAACTGGGAAAAAAAGATCCTTTAATTCCTAAAATTCTTAGAGTCTAAAATTATAATTGTTTTTGCTTGATGTGGCAAATTTAATTCCCAGGAGTCTTTCATTCATCACTGACCAAAAACAGACATAAATCATGCTGCATTTAAAAAATAAACATAAATATGCAAACAGCTCTATAACAGATTGTTAAATTTCAAATGCTAAGTAAAACTAGTCATCCATGAAGATAAAGTAAGTCAACAATATTTGTAAAACACCTAGTATGTCCTTAGCTGCTACAGCAAATAGAATAGTATGCCTGTCTTTAAGGGAATTTAAATTCATTTCAAGGGCTAAAATACAAAAATATAAAAAGTCAAATGACAATAAATGTTTATAAGAGAGGTTCAAGACATGGGACTTCCCTGGTGGCGCAGTGGTTAAGAATCTGCCTGCCAATGCAGGGGACACGGGTTCGAGCCCTGGTCCAGGAAGATCCCACATGCCGCGGAGCAACTAAGCCCGTGCGCCACAACTACTGAGCCTGTGCTCTAGAACCCGTGTGCCACAACTACTGAAGCCTGCGCGCCTAGAGCCCGTGCTCCACAACAAGAGAAGCCACTGCAGTGAGAAGCCCGCGCACCGCAACAAAGAGTAGCCCCCCGCTCGCTGCAACTAGAGAAAGCCCGCGCACAGCAACAAAGACCCAATGCAGCGAAAAAAAAAAAAAAGTAAAAAATAAAGTGTAAAAAGGGTGGGTAGGATTTAAGAAAAAAAAAAAAGAGAGAGGTTCAAGACAATAGAAGCAGCTTTACAAGAAAACATACAGTTAAAGGACAAAATAATTTTGTAGTCAATCACTGATTAAAAAGACCAATACAGATTGGAGCTTTCAAAACAAATTTCACTGAGAAGGCAGGGCAAGACCTCAAAGGCTTCAATGTTCTGACAAACCAGTCAACTCTACATTTCTAATCATTGTAATCAACTTTAAGGAGTGTGAAGGAACCCTAAGTCATTGATGTGGTTACTTCATAATTGGATTTGATTAGAACTCATACCTTGAAATGGTTGCACAGTTCTCATCTAAAAAGTTTCCTAATGCTAAAAATAAAATACATCCTCATTTTGATTTAGAGTACAATTTTATTGTAAAATCTCATTATATATAGCTTCTTGCCTGCTTGCATTCTTTCCAACTGCTATTATCTGCCCCCAATAACTGTCTCCTTTTAGTACCTAACACCTATCAAATAACTAAAAAAAATAAAATAAAATCGAACATAGGTAGTGTGGTAAAGTGGCAGTTTGATTTTTATGTCAAATTTCTCAAAGTGCATTCATGGTTCTAAAAGTGGCAGCTTTTTATAATTTTCATATAATATGACATGACAGAAAAGCTTAGCCTCAGCAGAGTTGCTACAGATTATTTTCCCTCTCACCATACTCTAGTCCTTTCAGTTTTATGGGGAAAAAGCATGAAGGAGTTAAGTGTAAATTATTCTCTTCTCTCCACTTTCTTAAGTAGAGATTGATCTATGTTCTTTGCCCCAACCCTTCTCCATGGTTTTATTTTTTCTTACTTCTACTTGGAAGGTTTCAAAATAATCCTAGAGCTTAACAGAGATGAAATCAGTTTGTGGAGGGAGGGTAAAGTCTATCATTACAAAGTTTATCCTGCTGCCATAATTGAAGGGAGAATATGTCAGGTAATTCAAAGCATTATCTTCAGATAAATAATACAGAAGATATTTTTTCCTTGAATAAATCATAGGAAATACATAATTCTTGAATATGATGCTACTTGTTTACACAGAATATAAAATATAAAGATAAGGAAATCTGGAAGGTTTTATGAATTACTAAAACTATATTTAAAGTCATTTTTATAAATCTAGTAAAGAATTAATCACTCTAGTGATTAATTTACTCTAGGAACTCTGGTTATTTTTAGTAAATTGATAAAAGTGCACAAAACACAGCCAACATGCTACTGCCTCTCTCTCAAAAACAGTGAAGCTATGATCACCTTGGAAATTTACCAACTAGCTTAGTTTATGAAATTTTAAAACATTAGAACATATGCAAAAATAAATTTTCATCCCTAGGTTATTAAATAAAAATTAACAAGACATCTGGAAAGAGAAGTCTAGTTTAACTGTCTTCTATATCAGGGAGGGAGGCACATATTAAGAGGAAGAAAATAAATGATTCTTTCATTCTAATACGTATATGAATGAAAACACCATAGCATTTTTTTCTCTTGTGGCAATTATCACTCTGCTTTTTATGCTTCCTTCACAGAAGATACACTCTAAACTTGGAGCCTAAGTTATTCTTATTTTTAATCCCCGAGAGCAGATAACATTGATGTCTTTCACTAGCATGTGTTCAATAAATAACAGATGAATGAAAACAGTCTTATATCAAAAGCCATTAAAAGGTAGTCATTATATTTCTAATGAATCTACATGACACTGTAAGTCAGGGGTCTCCAAAGTAGGCATTTGAGGGAGGAAAGAAAATATTAGTAGACTATTAAAAACATCTACCACTTTATAGGTATTCTAGTACTATGTATATATATATATATTTATCACTGTAACCCAAGTAATCATATACAGAAAACTGTGGATAAATGAACAAAAACACTTACTAATAGTGATGTGTGATCAATGGTTTATCTCTTTCTCAATTATTCGCTGACATACACAGGAAATCAAATTTAAATCCAAACTCTTATTCCACTATCTCTTTCCAATGTCATTTCCTAATGTTCTTTGTAACATGGGTTTTCAAAGACTATTTGTTGAATTAAGGAATGAATGAACAAAGAACCATGCACCTGACATTAGCATTATCTAACATTACCCTAACATTCAGGGTAATAAGAACCTACTTTATAACACACTGTAACTTCAATTATAGACATCAAGGACCCCAAATGCTAAAAGCTCCCAAAGCAGGTAATAATATTTAGGGTATAATAACATTATGCAGCTTTCAAAAAAGATTAAAAGACACTGAATTATACTGCTTTCTTATAGAAGAAAGAAGATCCCAGATTTTAGGTATTTTTATGAAAAAAATAAAAGCCATTTCATATAAAGGAATCTCTATCTAAACCCAAGCAAGGACATTTATAAATATAATTCACTATTTAAAAACAATAACAAACATAAACTTCCTTATCAGAATCCCACTGGTATTTCATTGAAAACACAATATACTGGCTTTTATCAGAATTCATGTAAATATTATGGTTCAGTTTTACCTGATAAGGTTTTGACAAAATTTTACAGTGAATTGAACTGAAATGTAGTAAGATATGCATTTCCATTCACAGACATTGGGATATGTGGTTTGGTAAAGCTTATGTTTATCTTTAAGCAAAAAATGTGTATGATACCATTTTCCGTAAAAAGGTTATTATAATATTTTGAAAATGGGAACTGTTTGTGTTTGCAACACTATGAGCTTTGTATTTATGGGAGTTAATTTTGCCATGATCTATGAGAGTATAAATCATATTACTGACACTGACATATTTTAACAATCTTCAGTGAAGATAACAGTGAATTTGGCTCTCATAAGGTAAGGAAAGAAAATTGCACGCATGTAGAACAGTGATCCAGAGTTATGAGCTTTCTACAGGGGACATGTACATTTGTCAGAAGATAACTGCAGTACAAATTTGCAAATATCTTCAGCCAAACATAGTACAACATTATTCTTTGTAGAATGCAACATACACCTTCCATATATGGAAAGACAGCAAACTCTGGTATGGTGCTTCTTAAACAAGGTTGTGCAGAAACGAACAGATGAGATGATCAGGGCTGAATGGTTGTTTGAGAAAAGAGAAAAACAGAATCATCAATCTCTTCACACTAAGATGACTGTCATCTAACTTGTGAAATCCGTTGGATACCAACGGAAATAAACTGTTTCGTTTTAGTTTGTTCTATTATAACTTTGGTGGAGAAATGAGGAGATGTTTAAGAAGGGGCATGGTGGGGCTCACAGAAAAAGAAAAAGAAGAAACATCTATTCCCCACGAGGTCTGTATTTACGTTAGGGCATCTACATTCACTAAGTGGCCTTAGACCATGTTACTACATTGTCTGTAACCTTTCTCATTGATTGAATGAGGGAAAAACTATTTGTAATACCCACTTTTCTGCTATGCTCATGGCAATAGAATAATACCAAGAAACATTCTGTTTTGTTTTTAGTTTAAACAATCAGTGCCATTTTCCCCCCACATTGTTCCACTAATCCTTCTAAGTCCATGCTAGACAAGTTCTTTTGTCATCAGATTGTGGCTGAATTTATTCAACAAAAGTTATAATCAGAATGATTCTGGAGCCATTCAATTGCTCTCTGTGTAGATATAGCCAGAGTTTAAAAAATAATCATAGAATTTTTATTAAAGACTTTGACCTTAACAATAAAAAAATTAAGCACATCCAAGTAATTATTTCCCATTTAAATATATACTGTACTCACTAAGACTGCTTGTTCAATCTTTGGATAATGAAATCTCCCAGGTAGCAGTATAATGTGCAGCTACAAATGAATCTTGAACGATGCTATTATCATCTTGTCCAGATTGGCCACTTTGTCTCAACCCCAATCTGGAGAGGTCTTATTAGAGTTAAAACTCTTTGCCGATTCTTTATTCAATACCAGTGCCTGTGGTTCAGATTTAGTGGTGAATTACCCTGAACACCTGGCCAGGATGACTTGAAAAAAGACTATAATTTGTTTAGCACAGGCAGAGACCAGTAGTAGAAAAAATAACAATATCAAATGGCCACCTAAATCCTACCTATTGATAACATTACAGTTATCCATTGCCACAACCTGTCCCCAGATCTGCCAGCCACAACTCTCTATCCCCAAACTCTCTCTCTCCTTCTCACCTTCCATCCCTCCTTCCATTTTCCCTATTCTTCCCTCCCTCTCTTTTTTTCCTATTCTTCCCTCCTTCCTTCCCTCTTCTTCCTTTCGTTCCCTCTTCCCCTTCCTCTGTCTCTCCTTCTTTCCTTTCCCTAAGGGTCATATTTAATCATAACTTTCAGAGAAAAACTCTAGACATATTTTCTCCTTCATTGGATAGATTATGTCAGTGAAAGAAAACTGTGGATAACTGTCACAACAATTTTATTTCAGAGCTATTTTACTTAAACATGTGATGAAATAGGAAAAGCATTTTTTTATCAGATTTCTGACACTAAACTATAAATTCCAAGTCATCCTCTGCTATTAATTCACAATTTTAGAAAATAAACTTAGAGCTTCATGTATGTTTTACTTTTAAAGGCTTAATTTGCATATTTCACACACATCTCTATTCCTCTACAATACAGTGGTATAATTTTTACTCTAAAATTAAGCAGTCGAGCTGCTTAATTTTTTAAATGGCTACATTTGACAATCTTTTAAAAATTACAGCTGTAATTTTAACTTCCATTTTTTGCTTAATGTAATTCACTTAGTAAAAATTATTTTCATTTCTAAATGGTAGCAGCCCCCTGTTTTCTAAAATAAGAATTTAATTAAACAACTTATGCTAAAGGAGAACAGAAACTTAGTATCAAATGTGTGATTTTTCAATTCAAGGTCTAGAACTATGAAAAGCTAACTTATTCAAATGCCGTGTCCTTATTCCCTTTCTGGGGACTATATTTTAATCACTGCATGTCTAAAGTTTGATCTGAAGTTAATAAATTCGAAACTAAGTTTTCCCAGAGTCATAAGATATTTTATTACATCATCTCTAATTTCTGATGCTCCACAGTGACAATTAAAATCCCCCAGCCCTAATCTCTGTTAAAAATGAAGCTTCTTTATCACATTTCATTCACATTATCCATAAAGCAATCTACATTTTTTATATTGTAATTTTTTATTGTGAAATATGTGTAAATATAAAGCTCTAAATATTTAACAATATATTCAAGATTGAGTCATTATTGCAATATTTGGAGCAAAATTGATTAGAATATTATGAAATGTGAAAAATAATTGTTAATGAAGAATAACATTTTGTTGTACTATAAATGCACGCTCTTTTTTTTATTACTTATCTCCATGATATCATTTTATTTATTTATTTATTTGTAAACATCTTTATTGGAGTATAATTGCTTTACAATGGTGTGTTAGTTTGTGCTTTATAACAAAGTGAATCAGTTATACATATACATATGTCCCCATATCTCTTCCCTCTTGCGTCTCCCTCCTTCCCACCCTCCCTATCCCACCCCTCTAGGTGGTCACAAAGCACCGAGCTGATCTCCCTGTGCTATGCGGCTGCTTCCCACTACCTATGTATTTTACGTTTGGTAGTGTATATATGTCCATGCCACTCTCTCACTTTGTCCCAGCTTACCCTTCCCCCTCCCCGTATCCTCAAGCCCATTCTCTAATAGGTCTGTGTCTTTATTCCCGTCTTGCCCCTAGGTTCTTCATGACCATTTTTTTTTTTTTTTAGATTCCATATATATGTGTTACCATACGGTGTCTGTTTTTCTCTTTCTGACTTACTTCACTCTGTATGACAGACTCTAGGTCCATCCACCTCACTACAAACAACTCAATTTCGTTTCTTTTTATGGCTGAGTAATATTCCATTGTATAAATGTGCCACATCTTCTTTATCCATTCATCTGTTGATGGACACTTCAGTTGCTTCTGTGTCCTGGCTATTGTAAATAGAGATGCAATGAACATTGTCGTACATGACTCTTTCTGAATTATGGTTTTCTCAGGGTATATGCCCAGTAGTGGGATTGCTGGGTCATATGGTAGTTCTATTTTTAGTTTTTTAAGGAACCTCCATACTGTTCTCCATAGTGGCTGTGTCAATTTACATTCCCACCAACAGTGCAAGAGGGTTCCCTTTTCGCCACACCCTCTCTAGCATTTATTGTTTGTACACTTTTTGATGATGGCCATTCTGACAAGTGTGAGATGATATCTCATTGTAGTTCTGATTTGCATTTCTCTAATGATTAATGATGTTGAGCATTCTTTCATGTGTTTGTTGGCAATCTGTATATCTTCTTTGGAGAAATGTCTATTTAGGTCTTCTGCCCATTTCTGGATTGAGTTTGTTTTTTTTTGATATTGAGCTGCATGAGCTGCTTGTAAATTTTGGAGATTAATCCATTGTCAGTTGCTTCATTTGCAAATATTTTCTCCCATTCTGAGGGTTGTCTTCTCGTCTTGTTTATGGTTTCCTTTGCTGTGCAAAAGCTTTCAAGTTTCATTAGGTCCCATTTGTTTACTTTTGTTTTTATTTCCATTTCTCTATGAGGTGGGTGAAAAAGGATCTTGCTGTGATTTATATCATAGAGTGTTCTGCCTATGTTTTCCTCTAAGAGTTTGATAGTGTCTGGCCTTACATTTAGGTCTTTAATCCATTTTGAGTTTATTTTTGTGTATGGTGTTAGGGAGTGTTCTAATTTCATTCTTTTACATGTAGCTGTCCAGTTTTCCCAGCACCACTTATTGAAGAGGCTGTCTTTTCTCCACTGTATATGCTTGCCTCCTTTATCAAAGATAAGGTGACCATAGGTGCGTGGGTTTATCTCTGGGCTATCTATCCTGTTCCATTGATCTATATTTCTGTTTTTATGCCAGTACCATACTGTCTTGATTACTGTAGCTTTGTAGTATGGTCTGAAGTCAGAGAGCCTGATTCCTCCAGCTCCGTTTTTCTTTCTCAAGATTGCCTTGGCTATTCGGGTTCTTTTGTGTTTCCATACAAATTGTGCAATTTTTTGTTCTAGTTCTGTGAAAAATGCCATTGGTAATTTGATAGGGATTGCACTGAACCTGTAGATTGCTTTGGGTAGTAGAGTCATTTTCATAATGTTGATTCTTCCAATCCAAGAACATGGTATCTCTCTCCATCTTTTGTATCATCTTTAATTTCTTTCATCAGTGTCTTATAATTTTCTGCATATAGGTCTTTTCTCTCCTTAGGTAGGTTTATTCCTAGATAATTTATTCTTTTTGTTGCAATGGTAAATGGAAGTGTTTTCTTAATTTCACTTTCAGATTTTTCATCATTAGTGTATAGGAATGCAAGAGATTTCTGTGTATTAATTTTGTATCCAGCTACTTTACCAAATTCATTGAATAGCTCTAGTAGTTTTCTGGTAGCATCTTTAGGATTCTCTATGTATAGTATCATGTCATCTGCAAACAGTGACAGCTTTACTTCTTCTTTTCCGATTTGGATTCCTTTTATTTCTTTTTCTTCTCTGATTGCTGTGGCTAAAACTTCCAAAACTATGTTGAATAATAGTGGTGAGAGTGGGCAACCTTGTCTTGTTCCTGATCTTAGTGGAAATGGTTTCAGTTTTTCTCCATTGAGGACGATGTTGGCTGTGGGTTTGTCATATATGGCCTTTATTATGTTGAGGAAAGTTCCCTCTATGCCTACTTTCTGGAGGGTTTTTATCATAAATGGGTATTGAATTTTGTCGAAAGCTTTCTCTGCATCTGTTGAGATGATCATATGGTTTTGCTCCTTCAATTTGTTAATATGGTGTATCACGTTGATTGATTTGCATATATTGAAGAATCCTTGCATTCCTGGGATAAACCCCACTTGATCATGGTGTATGATCCTTTTAATGTGCTGTTGGATTCCGTTTGCTAGTATTTTGTTGAGGGCTTTTGGATCTACGTTCATCAGTGATATTGGCCTGTAGTTTTCTTTCTTTGTGACATCTTTGTCTGGTTTTGGTATCAGGGTGATGGTGGCCTCGTAGAATGAGTTTGGGAGTGTTCCTCCCTCTGCTATATTTCGGAAGAGTTTGAGAAGGATAGGTGTTAGCTCTTCTCTAAATGTTTGATAGAATTCGCCTGTGAAGCCATCTGGTCCTGGGCTTTTGTTTGTTGGAAGATTTTTAATCTCAGTTTCAATTTCACTGCTTGTGATTGGTCTGTTTATATTTTCTATTTCTTCCTGGTTCAGTCTCGGAAGGTTGTGCATTTCTAAGAATTTGTCCATTTCTTGTGGGTTGTCCATTTTATTGGCATAGAGTTGCTTGTAGTAATCTCTCATGATCCTTTGTATTTCTTCAGTGTCAGTTGTTACTTCTCCTTTTTCATTTCTAATTCTATTGATTTGTGTCTTCTCCCTTTTTTTCGTGATGAGTCTGGCTAATGGTTTATCAATTTTGTTTATCTTCTCAAAGAACCAGTTTTTAGTTTTATTGATTTCTTTCCTTCTGCTAACGTTGGCGTTTTTTTGTTCTTCTTTCCCTAATTGCTTTAGGTGTAAGGTTAGGTTGTTTACCTGAGATGTTTCTTGTTTCTTAAGGTAGGATTGTATTGCTATAAACTTCCCTCTTAGAACTGCTTTTGCTGCATCCCATAGGTTTCAGGTCATCGTCTTTTCATTATCATTTGTTTCTAGGTATTTTTTGATTTCCTCTTTGATTTCTTCAGTGATCTCTTGGTTATTAAGTAGTGTATTGTGTAGCCTCCATGTGTTTGTATTTTTTACAGATTTTTTCCTGTAATTGATATCTAGTCTCATAGCATTGTGTTCGGAAAAGATACTTGATACGATTTCAATTTTCTTAAATTTACCAAGGCTTGATTTGTGACCCAAGATATGATCTATCTTGGAGAATGTTCCATGAGCACTTGAGAAGAATGTTTATTCTGTTGTTTTTGGATGGAATGTCTTATAAGTATCAATTAAGTCCATCTTGTTTAATGTATCATTTAAAGCTTGTGTTTCCTTATTTATTTTCATTTTGGATGATCTGTCCACTGGTGAAAGTGGGGTGTTAAATTCCCCTACTATGATTGTGTTACTGTCGATTTGCCCTTTTATGGCTGTTAGTATTTGCCTTATGTATTGAGGTGCTCCTATGTTGGGTGCATAAATATTTACAATTGTTATATCTTCTTCTTGGATTGATATCTTGATCATTATGTAGTGTCCTTCTTTGTCTCTTGTAATAGTCTTTGTTTTAAAGTCTATTTTGTCTGATATGAGACTTGCTACTCCAGCTTTCTTTTGATTTCCATTTGCATGGAATATCTTTTTCCATCCCCTCACTTTCAGTCTGTATGTGTCCATAGGTCTGAGGTGGGTCTCTTGTAGACAGCATATATATGGGTCTTGTTTTCGTATCGATTCAGCCAATCTATGTCTTTTGGTTGGAGCATTTAATCAATTCACATTTAAGGTAATTATCAATGTGTATGTTCCTATTACCATTTTCTTTGTTTTGTGTTTGTTATTGTAGGTCTTTTCCTTCTCTTGTGTTTCCTGCCTAGAGAAGTTCCTTTAGCATTTGTTGTAAAGCTGGTTTGGTGGTGCTGAATTCTCTTAGCTTTTGCTTGTCTGTAAAGCTTTTAATTTCTCCGTCAAATCTAATGAGATCCTTGCTGGGTAGAGTAATCTTGGTTGTAGTTTTTTCTCCTTCATCACTTTAAATATGTCCTGCCACTCCCTTCTGGCTTGGAGAGTTTCTGCTGAAAGATCAGCTGTTAACCTTATGGGGATTCCCTTGTATTTTATTCTCTGGAGCTCTTTTAGGTGGTGCTCTGAATCCCCTCTCCTCGCACACCCTGAAACAATGGTCTCTTGCCTCTTAGGCAGGTGCAGACTTTTTCCCGGACTCCCTCCCGGCTAGCCGTGGTGCACTAGCTAACCCCAGTCCTCTCCCTGGGATCCGACCTCCGAAGCCCGAGCCTCAGCTCCCAGCCCCCGCCCAAACCGGCGGGTGAACAGACAAGCCTATCGGGCTGGTGAGTGCTGGTCGGCACCGGTCCTCTGTGCGGGAATCTCTGAGCTTTGCCCTCCGCACCCGTTGCTGCGCTCTCCTCCGTGGCTCCGAAGCTTCCCCCCTCCGCCACCCGCAGTCTCTGCCCACAAAGGGGCTTCCTAGTGTGTGGAAACCTTTCCTCCTTCACAGCTCCCTCCCCAAGGTGCAGGTCCTGTCCCTATTCTTTTGTCTCTGTTTTTTCTTTTTTCTTTTGCCCTACCCAGGTACGAGGGGAGTTTCTTGCCTTTTAGGAGGTCTGAGGTCTTCTGCCAGCCTTCAGCAGGTGTTCTGTAGGAGTTTTTCCACATGTAGATGTATTTCTGATATATTTGTGGGGAGGAAGGTGATCTCCACGTCTTACTATTCCACCATCTTGAAGCTCCCTCGCAATCTACATTTTTTTGAGAACCAACTACTGTATGTGCAGGTGTCAAACAAACTTATATTTAGAGTACTGGGGCATAAATAGTTTTATTTCAGGTCTCCATATTGCAAAGTTAAAATAGATAAACATATTGCTTACATTGGGAGGAGTGGGGAGGAAATGATCTCTCCCCCAGTGTAAGGAGCTTTGGAAGGAAAGGGTTTTAAATCAATGTTCCCTGCTCTCCTCTAGCTAAGAGATGGGGGTGTGACCCAAGCATGGTCAACTGGACTCCTCCCAGGACTTTAAATTTTGAACAGTTACACACTATAAAGCAAAAGAGGATCACAAAGAGACTCAAGTAGTACCTGCTAACTAAATGCCCAGGCATACTCAGGTCCGTTTTCTTTTTCTAGGTCTTTTTCCATTGCCTTCAAGGTAATTACAGTGTTTACTTTCTGCTTGATTTAATCAGAGGGTGCTTTCTGTTGCTTGCATGGAGAGAAACCTACCTAATGTGCAACTACACTACATTTGATGATTTTACTTCTCTGTTTAAAATCCTTTCAAGGTTGTTACCACCTGCAGGCCATAATCAAAACTCCTTAGTCTGTATTGTAATAGTTCTGCATGGTGGCTTATTTTATAACGTATTAACGCATTAAATCATACAAATTTGTAACAGATAAAAATATCAAATCACTAGGTTATACACCTGAGACTATTATAATATTGTATGTCAATTATAATTTTTTTAAAACCCTCCTTAGTCTGGCAAGGAAGGGTCCCCATTTTTTAGTCCTACCCTTCTCTATGCAACCTCATAAATTTCTTCCTCATCCCCTTAGTTTCAGCCAGATGGAATCACAATTTCTATCACATACTGCACTGTTTACTTCAGTGAAAAGCACAGTTCCTTCTGCCAGGATCGCCTTTGTCATTTTATCTACCTGGTTAATTTCAAGTTGTTCTTTAATGCTTGGCTTAGGTTTTGTCTTCTTCAAGAAGCTTTTCCTGACATCTCTTCTCCTCCTTGGCTTAGTTAGATGTCCTCTCCATGAAGTAAGTCCCTAGAGCATCGCCCAAGGATTCCCAGGGAAGTGGAAAACTACAGTGTCTAAGGGTGGGGATTCTGGAACCAGACTGCTTAGGTTCAAATCTCATTGCTATCTTTTTACTACTTGACGTTGAGCAAGTTACTTACAACATTACTTACACAAGCACTTACTGTGCTTTAGTACAAATCTCACAGTGTTGTTGTAAGCATTAAATGATACACACAAATTATTTAGGTCAGTGACTAGCATCATTAATGCTAAATATGTGCTAGGTATTATCCTGAAATTTATTTCTATCACAGTGCTATTATTGCTTTTTATTCCCATCATCTTCTTTAATCTGTGCATTCCTATCTTGTCTAACTCTGTATTTCCCAGGCACTTAGTAGTCGCTCAATAAAAATTTACTAAAAGAATATATGAGGAAATAGACATTGATAGTGTTTTACAGTTTATAAAGCACATGTGGAACACTGCATCATTTCTCACACCTCCAACAGTAAAATTAGAATTGCTTTATTTAAAACTCTACATAGAGGAAATATTTCTTTCCTGATATTACAATCAATACTTCCCCAAACTCACCTCTCTTTTTTATACCCCTCCACACACACACATTTGTTTAATGTTTATTTAGGGTCATTTTACTGACCAGTTAGTGACTGTAGCTATACAAGGCAGGAATTGACAATATTTTTATAATTTTTTTTAATATAAGGGGAAGAAGCAGGAAAATCATCCCCACTATTTAGCAAGAGAAGAGAGATTACAGGTGTATATGTGTGTGTGTGTGTGTGTGTGTGTGTGTGAACATTTATAATACAGTTGACCCTTGAATAACACAGGTTTGAACTATGCAAGTCCAATTATATGGGGATTTTTTTTTCAATAAAAATACAGTCGGCCCCCCATATCTACAGATGGAGAATCCACAGATGCAGAATCCACGGATATGGAGGGCCAACTATGGGACTTGAGCATCTGCAGATTTTGTTATCCATGGTGGATTCCAGAACCAATCCCCTGTGGGACTGACAACTGTACTGGCTTTCTGTGACCCTAGACATGGCACTTGAACTTCTCCTCTGAATTACTTTTGGACCTGTAGTTAAAGACTATCACTTTGAAGAGGCATCAAACGTTTTACAAAGGAGTGTGGATTATCTTTCCCACTCTAGTATCTAGTGGCTTTTACAGGAGGCCATAATGTCATTAGCAGAATGGGGTCCAGGTGTGGAAATGAGCTCTTATTTTCATGTAATATTATTATATGACATACAGTTTGCACAACACAAATACCATGAATAGGCAGACTTACATAGTTTGCTTAGAACCTAATATTAATTACTAACATTAGTTGAATACTTGCAGTAATCAAGGCAAGATGGGAAGCATTTTCATATACTACCTAATTTAATCCTCATGACCACCTATAAGGAAGATAGTATCATTATCCACATTGTATAGATAGATGACCTCAGGTTCAGGGAGGTTGAATGACTTACCCAAGATCACACAGCTATAGTAGAGGAGCCAAACTTTAAACCCATAGAATCTAATTTCAAAGCCCATGCTTTAAACATTATAACATACTGTCTCCTCTGGTTAGGAATAGTCCCGGAAGTACTGGAATAGCTCAATATGATACTGTGAAAGAATGTACCTCTTGCTTCTTTATGTATCAGCACACTGCAATTGTAAAATGCTTAGCTTTGTGTCTGACATACACTATATATTCAAATACACATATATCACCAAATGGTAGCCACATTTACAGTTAATACTGGCAGGCAGTATACATAGTAAGAACACAGGCTTAGGCACCAAACAGACTTGGATTTGAATCTTTGCTCTGCTACTTATTAGGAGTGTGACATCTATGAGCTTCAGTTGCTTTTTTGGAAAAATTTGGCTGCTAATACTTGTTATAAAGCAGTAGTAAAACAAACTATACATATATATTTATATAATATTTACATATCTTTATATTCACACATATCCAACACTATATGGTGTATGTGAATCCTTTGTGCCTTGTACCCAGAAGAGGAAACCAAGATCCAGAGCATGATTTGACTACAATCATGCCATTTGCAAATGAGAAAAAATTACCACTGAATTCAGGTCCTCTGAGTCTAAGATTAAGACACTTTAAATGCAGGTTGTTTACTATTAAATTATTTTCATTCTTACTGAATTGCTGAAGTTCATTTTAAAAAGAAATCTGTCTGCCCTAGTCCCTGTTTTTACAAAAAGTAGTTCTATAACAGCTAAACAACTTCAGTACAATTTATTACTTCTTTAGAAAAGACTTGAACATCATTTACAAGTGAAAAAACTATAGCATATAAACCTTTCAAATCTACTTTTCTTATTCATTCAGAAATATAAAAGATATATAGTATATTTGTTTTAGCTAAGTAAACCATATTTATGTCAATGTATTCTGATGTCTCTCACTGATCTCATAATTTTGCAGAATGGATTCCAATGAGGCTGAGAAATGCAATCGTTGTATTAAAAACATGTTTATTTGAGTATGGCATTAAATAAATACAAATATTAAGATCTAAGGTATTTAAAAATATATTATGTTTTGTTACTTTTCTCTTTTTTTATTTGTAGCTTATTTTCAATTATCCTTATCATTGGAGGAGGAGAATTGGCACGGACAACTCAGAAGAGTGAATAACCAATTCCCAGATTATTATATTTGATTCTGTAATATATTATGGCTGCAGAGTGCCAAAACAAACAGTTCAAATGTAAACAGCTCAAATGAGCTATTTATTTGATATAAAATAGGTTTTAAAAATACCAGTTGTTTAGTGAATTTAATTAAGCCAACTATACTTTAAGGGCTAAGTTTTTTTACTTGTATTATTCCTTTGTAATTTATGGTTGTTTTAGACAACTGCATTAATTTGTTTCCTTGATCATACTTAGACTGAACAGAGTAGAGAGAGTAGTGTGTTGGCTAACAGAGAAAAGCTACCTAAAAACTGGTGGGAAATGACTCGTGGAAAATCTTCACTTTAAAGATAAACCTCTGCCAGCTTTTCTCTTTTTTCCCCCATACCTTCTGCTTGACGATCATCTCGTTGATGTCTTCAAGATCACCCACCATCACCCTCTGTGATTTTATAACACGATCAAGCAGAGATAGCCAGTCGGTAAGTTCTGTCCAAACCCGGTTGAAATCTGCCAGAGCAGGTACCTCCAACAGCAAGGAAGATGGCATTTCTAGTTTGGAGACGGCAGTTTCCTTGGTAACCACAGGTTGTGTCACCAGAGTAACAGTCTGACTAGGAGCTAAATTTTTTTTTTCAAAAAGGAAAAAAGAAAAAAAGAAAAATTAGAAACACAAGAAGCCGATTTCAATAATAATAAAACTAATTTAAGGGTAACAATTTGAGCCAAAGTATTATTTATGACATTATTAATATAATTTGTAAATTATAAGTAGAATTTATAAATAAATTATAAAGTATCCTAATGTGGATACTTTATATAGTACCATGATAGAAAAATTCAAAGTTTCCAACTTTTCATTAATATACATTTAACAATCTTTCAAAATGATTTTGATTATCCTCACGGCTGAGCAATTGATTTAATTTAAAAAGTCCTTCTCAATAACAATTATACAGGTTGTGGAATTGGTAAAGAAAAATATAAAGTATTCAGGCTTTGCCAGGTGAATAAGTTTTACTTATTTGTTTCATTCAAGGGGAAGAAAAAGGTAAAGATTGGATAAGATCTTATTTAGAACTTATGATTTCCTTGAATAGGAAGTAAATTAGTTTGGAGGTGGACTCTAGGGAAATCAAAGCCAATGAAATGTTCTTGTCTTTGCTCTGTATTTTATACTGGGAGCAGCTTATGTATTTTTTCCTTTTCTTTCAGACTGGTAATAAAGTGGCTAGCAGTGAAGAAAACCCAAGCTACATTATTTTTGGAAAATCAGAGCTAGGAAAGTTTTTCCACTTGGATAGTGAAACACTGTTTCAAGGTTATTAAGAAATATTAAATTAATATGAATAGTGATGAACACTGTAGTGTAAGGTAGCACATGGTAATAGTTAAGAGCTGAAGTTCTGGAGTGAAAACACCTGGGAGAGAATCCTTCTCTGTCTTAGGAACTCTGTGACCTTGGTTAAGTTACTAAACTTCTCTAAATTTCAGGTTTTCTCTTCAGCAAGGAGGGATAATGACAGGATAAGTGTCAAAGGGGCAGTTGTACAGATTCAATGACTAATACAAGAAATGTACATAGAACAATACCAGAAAAATAACAGGAAAAATATTAGCATAGCTCTGGACACTAGTAGGTAATACTGTTAGGTATTACTATTTTTATAAATATCTGATAAATAAGAAGCACAGTGATAAACAAATATGGTAAGAAGTTAGAGATGAGGGGTCAAAATCCGTAAAATATTTGGGGAAAACTCAGTCAAAGGTCTTGTGTGGCCCTATATGTACTGAAGGGGGCTGAATTTGCTGGTGTGAATTGCTACTAAATACCAACAGCTGGATTATCGAAGGTGAGTGAAGAAGGGCAAGAAATGTCAGGTCTAGTTTATAGGCAATGGCCTCTGGAGCCTAATATATCCAGGAGACTGGTAGCAAAGAAAGAGTGGCCTATATAGTTCAGAAGGGAAGCTTTGAGGGAAAGCTGCAAAACACAACATCTCAATGGGAAGCCTGAGAGGCATGGATGACAAGAGAACTGTTCTAGAAACATGAAGAAAGTGTGCCATACTGGCATTCCATTCTGAGGTGGCCATAAATTACTTTTCATGGTTATATTGCTTTCTGCCTTTTTAAGGTTGTCTTTTTGTTAGAGAAGATGATGAAAGAAATGGAGGAAAGTCTCTTGCCTCTCAAGCTTCTTGGGGAGAACAAGAGGTTCCTACAGATGGAAGAAATAATCTTGAACAAGGTAGAAAGAAAAAAAGTGAGGTGTCAGATGGAATAAAAAACTAATGCCAAGAAGTAATGACTTCAGGACAATGATACTGAGGAGACAGAGAAGAAATAGTTTCCCGAAGCTATCTCACTACTCTGAGGCTTTTTCTAGAAAGAATGAAACATAATCTGAAGCAGAAATAGCATCCTGTGATCCAACAGTCTAGTAGGAGAAAGCATGGGAGCCAATAGGATCTAGCAATCTTAAAAGGGATTCCAAGAGAGGAGCTGAATCCCTGGAGAGAATGCATGGGTGAGGATGAAAAGAGAGCTAAATTAAAATATCACTGTAGGAGCTAACTGTGGAATGTCTAGCTGACTAGGAAATATGGACAAATTGTTCTGAAAATAGATAACAACAGATACTCAGGCAACATACAGTATTTTGGGAGGATTTCAAGGTTCTGGGAAGTGTCAGACAAGGCTTTTTTTTAACTTGACTTATTGAAAAATTCACCCTCAAAAGAAAGCAGGAATGCGATTTTTTTCTCTAGACTTGCTTGTGACCAACAAAGAAGTGCTTAATGAAGTGGAAATGATCACGTCATCTTAAATTTCTCTACAATGAAGGACGAGAATGCAGAGAATCATCAGACTTCAACTGTTTTCTGGAAAACACATTGGGGGGGGGTGGCGTGGAGGGAAAAGTCTATTGAAAAGAAAGGCTAGGACCAGAGATCAAAAAACAGAATGTTTTAAGATGACTAAAAAGTACAATTAATATTGGGACGATAAATCACAAAATTCTCCAATGAGGAAAAAGTATCACCAAGTAGAAAGACAGCTGAAACAGATTCAGAGGAGAGTTGAGAGGTACAGCAATGTTGTCATCTGTGCCCTGGTCATGGGCAAAGGATCTGATTTATGGACCAGTCAGTCAGGCCATGGCTGGTCTTGTCTCCTCCAGTTCTCAACACCTGAAAACATCTTTATACCAATGGGGAAGGGAGGAGAAACTTTCCATTTTGCTCACTGCTTTATCTCCTGCACCTCCCACAGGTTCTAGAATCTAGTAGGTGCTCAACTGATGACCTCTGAATAAATGAATGAAACAAACAAACAAACAAAAAAAGTCTATGCACAGCAAGATTTTCAGTAAACTTAGAGGCCTTCTATCCAAGGCGAGTGCTAAAAGAGAACATCTAAAGACAGTTTCTCGAAGCCTAGAACACAGAACATGCCAAGGCTCTTGCTGTTTAGGTGATTTTAGCTATTTTAAGAACAAGAAAATAATGAGCCACTGCTTGGGGAAGGCAATGGAAAGTCAAATATTAAAGGGAGAAAAAAGAACCAATCAATTCTTATGTTCCCTACTTTTCTATCAAGGGGGGGGAAAAGCAGGAAACAACACTGGATCAAGAAGCAGAGTATAAAACAGACTATCTAAGGCTAGACTGTTGGATTTAAACCCTTGCTCTGCCATTTTTTAGCTGTGTAACCCTAGGCAGGTTACTTAACCTCCCTGAATCTCCATTTACTCCTCTTTAAAATGGAGATTATAATAGTACTTCCCTCACAGAGAGCTGGTCTTACCATTTCCTAGATATACAATCTTGGACAAGATTACAGGCATCTGGAGGTAAGGGATTATACCACGCTTGCTAAACTGAACTTTTCTGAACCTCAGATTATTTACCCGCATAATGAGGAAAACAGTACCAATCACATGGAATTGTTCTAATTAGTATTTTATGAATTGATATGTGTAAGTCACCTCCTAGCGTGTGTGTTTGTGTGTTTTTTCCTCCTCCTTTCCCTTTTGCTGCTCAATGTTTATTGGCTGCTCACTTTCTAAATTAGCATGGCTTTCCATGTCCTGTGCTCTTAGAACCAGACTTCATACTCCAGCTTCATCTCCCTCCATTCTTCCCATGCTTCCCCACACCTCAGTCTCTATATGGCATTCTCCCATTAGCACAGACCATCTCACCCTTTCGTGCCCTTCCATATGCTCTATATTCTTCTTGAAAACTCCTCTCCCTTCCTCAGACAAAAGTCTCAATTCCTTTTCAAATACCAACTCTAGATTTCTATGTTTTGTGGAGGACCAGGGTAAGTTTATAACTAAAAATCTCTATGAGGCATAGAATTACACCATTCTTTTGGGTCTTAAACACTTTGAATCTTTAACATTTTATTACTGAAATCTAATCATCACAAGGAAGAACAAAATCTTGCACCATTATTAGGGCTGGGGAATTTTAATTTTATTTGTAATATGGCTAGAGGGTAGCTGATAGTACTTGAGAGCTGGGTTCTAAATTCCAGAAACTTTGGGTCTCCTAGAGAAAAAAAGTGCTATAACATGAAGTAGAAAGAGGCTAATCTCCATCTATTACACACATTTTATTAAGGTCAATTCTATCTACAACACTACTTGAAATATTTCATTCTTCCTAAAAAGACTTGTCTCTAGATCCATGCATGTGCACATACTTTAATTTTTTTATTAAGCAAGATGCTTCAACGGAGAAATTTTGAGGTCCTGAGAACTTTTTTTTAAAATAAATTTATTTATTTTATTTATTTATTTTTGGTTACTTTGGTTCTTTGTTGCTGTGCGCAGCTTTCTCTAGTTGCGGCGAGCGGAGGCTACTCTTCGTTGCAGTGCGCGGGCTTCTCATTGCTGTGGCTTCTCTTGTTGTGCAGCACGGGCTCTAGGTGCGTGGGCTCAGTAATTGTGGCTCGCAGGCTCTAGAGCACAGGCTCAGTAGCTGTGGTGCACGGGCTTCGTTGCCCTGCGGCATGTGGGATCTTCCCAGACCAGGGCTCAAACCCGTGTCCCCTGCATTGGCAGGTGGATTCTTAACCACTGTGCCACCAGGGAAGCCCAAGGTCCTGAGAACATTGATCATATTTTATTATGTATATCATATATTGACTCATACTGCATATTCAGATGCCTCTACTTTTATCTAAAGAGAAAAAACAATTAGGTTGTTTCTTTTCCACTGTCCTTTTACTAGAAACAAAAGCAAATCACCTCATTAGGTAAAGTGTGGGCTGGTCGGATCTGTAAGGAGGCAGTTTAAGTGGTTTTGTCCAGACTGAGCCACAGAATCTTGACACCAAGGGTCAGGCAGGGATATTTAGTCATTCCATGGGAGTTTTCTGTTAACTCCATAATTTAAAAGATGGAAAGAGGATTTGTTGAGAGTTCTCTCAACCCATAACCCTAATCAGGGAAGGAGTTAGGATACATAAACGACTACACAGAATCTTAAGCATGAAGTTCTAGGATGGGTTTCCAGGTTCTCTTCCTTAAGGAGCATGGAAAATGGCTTCCCCTCCAGCCGGCAGAGATCCTTTCCTCCGTGCCCCGTTTAACACCCATACAGTTTGATCTGCTTGCCTGGATGTCTGCATCTTGCCTCAGGCCACTGTCCAGGGTCGCAAAGAGTTGGCCCTAGGAATGGCTGCTTCAAATCTCTGCTTCTTTAACCATCACCGAGACCAAGGTCATTCTTCTCAAGTCCGATGGAGGAAGCATGTCTTCCAGCATGGGGTTAGGTGGAAAACAGTCCTTAAGGTGTCACACTATTAACCGTCCCTCCAGCAACAGAGGCTAGTGTCCTTGGTTAATCAATTCATGTCAGAACCACATGTATTACAATGTGTATCACTAAGCCAGGTAGATAGATACACACATCATATATATGTGTATATGTGAACAGATATGTGCACGCACACACAGACACACACACACAGAGCCTGTATAGTCTGACTACTAATGATTGTAGCAAAACGTGTTTCACATGTGTTCATTAGAAAATTAAGATAACTCTACTAGAAATTGTATTTTCCTTCCACAGTTAAGCATGCAAAAAGTCAAACTCAAAATTGCTGAAAGGAATCAAGTTTGGCACACCAGAATAGTAGCATAAGTAACAGTAGGTGTAATATACTATTGCAAACCACAGCTTTGCTCTGAGTATTTTGTTAATTAAAAGGTGTTGGCTTTAGGAGGGAACTCTCATTTTTTCAAAAGTGTTTGAAGAATATTTCTCTAGTCTAAAATTTTAATTGGTTTCGAGGGTACATGATTAGTCAGACTAATAGCTTTACTTAGAGCTTTAGAGGAACTACTAAATCTTTTAAAAAACACACAATGTGTTTGGAGTACTTCCTTTGAAGTATTCACACGTGGTTTTTCTGTAATTGACAGGTCTCCTTTGGTTGATAAGAAAGCAAGGAACACATATTCTATTTCTAGCTTTGCTGTATGAATGTGGGTAATTTTTTTGTTTACTTTGATATTTGAAAAATCAGTCAACTGACGAAATGATAAATTATTGGACCCACACTAACACAGATATCTAAAAAGTACCATTTTGTATATGTGGTTAAATTGAATTACTATCTAATACTAGAGTTATAGGAAAGATTGTTTTAGCTACTTATCCATATCACCAATAGATAAAATAACCATTCTCCATGTAAGCAACACGGAAAAATATTTTTCTTTATGAATATTTAAAAGGATTGCATGTAGCCTAATGAAACATGTACAAGAAAGTACATGTTACCAAAATTAGAAATCATGCATGGACTCAAAAAGAACCTCACTTCTCTCTAAATATTTGTAGTCTGTAGGTACATGTGGAAAATTAGAAACAAATGTTGTGAACCCACAAACATTTATTTTTCTCTATATTCTTTCTCATCATTCTAAAGAGGAAATAATATATATGATTCAACTATCATCAATTATTTACATTTTAGCACAATAAGGGCTTGTGCTATACATGGACGAGTCCTAGAGAACTGGAAGTCAAAGATACATGATAACCAACTATATTTCTGGATTTTAGAAACAAATTTTTTGGGTTTAAGAGCCACAGACTTTTAAAGCTTAGTGATGCTACTTTATCATTTTTTAATTGGTTCTTTTCTGCTACTAAGAATATAATCCAAATAAGAAATATTTACTGCTACTTGGAAGAGAGATTACCACCCACACTATCACCACAATCATTTACTCAGGGTTTTCTGTATGCCAGGCAAGTTTACTTATAAGCCTTGTTTTATTTAATTTTTACCAAATGATTTTCAGGGTTAGCATTATTCCCATTTTACTAAAAGGTAAAATACTTTGCTCAGGATCTCACATTAACAAGTGACAATGCCAAGACAGTGTGCTTAACCATTACACCTATTTCTAAGACTGATATGATCATCAGATACTTCTCCTACATGTCCCACTCAATATATAAAAATTATTAAGTACTCAAATACTTTTGACTCCAAGAGCTATAGCTTATAACATATAGTATCCACAAAATAATCTAATATCCATTCTAATTAGGGAGAGAAGATCACCTTGAACGAGTCATAAAAATATAGGTTATAAAAATCAAGTGAATCTGGCTTCCTCCCACAAGGTAGATATTATTCTTGAGAAATATCTCCAACCTGACTTCACGCAAACTTGCATCCTTTCTTCACTAATTTGAAGATAGAAATAACCCTTGCCTTTCCCCCTTATTAGTTTGCATCTTCTAATTTCATATATGAATTCTTACTCATATATGGATTCATAACTCACATTATATAAATTCTTCATACATGCACTCAATAAAAAGCAGTGTTTCTCAACCTTAGCACTGTTGATATTTTGGCACATATAAGTCTTTGCTGTGGGTGGCTGTCCTGTGCATTGTGGGATGTTTATCAGTATCCCTGGTCAGAGCACCATCCCACTTTTGATAACCAAACATGTTTTCAGACATTATCAAATGTCCTCTGAAGGCGGGGAAATTGCCTCTGGTTGAGAATCACTAATTGAAAGGGTTTTTAATTTCTCTCTTTCTCAGTCTCTCTCCTCCCCTCCTCTTCCTGTGTGTGTGTTTTGGGGGGCGGTGTGGGTATGTGTGTGTGTGGGTGTGTATATGGTTTATATACTTGCTTAGCATTTGTAGTGGACATCTTTTATGCCTATCCAAGTTTGTGCCCTCTTATACCTCAAATTACAGATTAAGTGCTTCTCTTAACCTCATGATATTGGGCAGGCACTGAAGAAATAGTAAATACTTGAAGCTATAGCTATGAGGGAATAGTAAATAATATTACACAGGAAATGTCATGATGACAAAAGTGAAAGCATCTCTGATAGAGAGTAAATGTCCACAAATTCTTTTTCTTCCTGCATCTATACCCTTATAATGAGATATTCCAGATGCTCCCATCGAGAGCTGTAGTATATTTCTCCATTCACTGAATACGGATTGGCCAAGTAACTTGTTCTGGCCAATGGGATATTAGTAAACATGACACAAGCAAAGGTTTGAGAAAACCTTGGCCATTGGGCTATGCTTGGAAACCTTTCACCACTATGTGAACTATGCTAGCCTACTGAATGATGACAGACAAGTGGCCCTGTCACATCCACTGTCTCATCCAATAACCAAGTGCCAGTCACATGAATGAGGCCATTGACTACCAGCTGACCATTAATACATGAGTGAGCCCAGCTGAGACTAGCAAAAGAACCATCTAGATATGCCCAGCCCAAAGCAGACCCCCAAAATCATGAGCTAGATAAATGATTCTTATTTTAAGCCACTACATGTGGGGGTAGCCTGTTATACAACAATAAATAACTGATACATTTGGTGGTAGCTTGTTATACAACAATAAATATCTGATACAACATCCATTTTTACCTATTAAAGACTTGCATCCGAAACAAGATTTAAAATGGCCCTCCCATTGCTACAGAAATAAAACAAATGCTGATCCAACAAAGAGAACACAGTTTAGAAAAGAAATAGTCTTCAAGTTAATGTGTGAAAGACAGAGAACTGAAGATGCACATAATCATGCTATGATGCCTGTAAATCAGGCAGCCAACATTTTATAGGATATTTGAAAAGCAAAGCTTTTAGTAAAATGCATTGTTAATACACTTAAAACAATGTAAACGAAAAGAGTACAGAATGCAATAATGAGAGCCATGAAGTAGGTAGCCCAGTGCAGAAGACAAGGGAAGAAAAGCCAGATCAGACCATAATAAAGACCATGCTATTGATGAAGGATGATCATCAATTCTAAAACAGACATCAGAATAAAATCCATATATTCATTTGGGTATAACCAGCTAGAGAACACTGTACAGTTCTCATTACAGCAAATACACTGCTATTCTACCAAAATTTTTAGCACCTTGAAAAATTCTTGAATTAAAGGATCCAATGTGTTGTTTGTTTTTTAACGGAATTGCTCCTACCTGAATATTAGAGATAAGATTCTTCAGTAAAGCATGAGCAAAACCAGGTAAGCAGCGCTCTCTACATAATTCAGTCTAAATGAGTCTCATACTTGTTTGGGTAAGCTACGTGTTTACCCTAAGTAGCAAAATAACTAGCAATGAGTTTTTTAAGTTGTTAAACATGTGCCAGGCCCTCACAAGCCTCACCCTTGAGATGAGATAAGCTACTTAAAGTATCAAATTGATCTTTTTCTTCCTCACCAACCCAGTGCAATGTCTGATACATAGTAGGGTCTCAAACAACATTTGCTGCTGTTGTTATCCAGATTAGAATGAAGCATAATGTATGAAGCAGAATCCTTAAGGGACCTATAAGAGAGAAGGAGGGAGGTGGAGAGAGAGATTGATTCATTACAGTTTCAATCTAGAGTTTCATCAGGCAGAACAAAGGCAGAGGAACCATTAGCTGCAATGTAAATGAAGCAGTATTAAGTAGTTATAACATGTAGACTCTTCTGGTCTGAATTCATAATAATACCTTATATCTGTACAGAACTTTAAACAGTATACGTTTTTAGTAATTTTCTCCACTGATTTCTCACCACAACACTCCAGTGTGGGCAGGGAGAGCATCATTGCCACCAATTTATAGGAGAGGAAACTAAAATTTGGATAAATTAAAATGCTTCTCCAAGATCAAAATCTGGTAAAGTAGATGGAAATTCCTGAGCAATCTATATTTTGAAAAGGAAGGCTCTGAGTTGACTGATGAAAGAGGGATTCGTGAAAAACAACCCAATTAAAAAATGTGCAAAGGATTTGAATAAAATACATTCTTGAAAGAAGATATATGAATGGTCAATAAACTCATGGAAAGGTGATCAACATCATTAGTCATGAGGGAAATGCAAATCAAAATCAGAGAGAGAGAGCACAAATGAGAGAAAGAATAACAAGTGTTGGTGACGATGTGGAGAAACTGGAACCCTTGTGCACTGTTGGTGGGAATGTAAAATGGTACAGCCACTGTGGAAAACAGTATGGAGCTCCCTCAAAAAGTTAAAAATAGAACTACCATATGACCCAGCAATCCTACCTCTGAATATATAGTATATCCAAAAGAATTGAAAATAGGACCCTAAAGAGATATTTGGACACTGATGTTCACCTAAACGTTCATTGACAGATGAATGGATAAACAAAACATGGTATATGCGTACAATGGAATATTATTTAGCCTTAAAAAAGAAGGAAATCCTGTCATATGCTATAGAGTTTGTTTTGCAAGACAAAAAATTTCTAGAGACCTGTTGTGCAACGATGTGCATATAGTTAACACTACTGTATACTTTAAATGGTTAAGATGGCAAATTTTATGTTATGTGTTTTTCACCACAACTTTTAAAAAAGGAATCCATGGACCAGTCAAAGTGCGGACTTTTTCCTTTCCCTTCTGGGTTAAGGAGATTTAAAAGAGATCTTTGAATACCAAAATAAAGGCCATCCTATAAATAACAGTGGTTCTGATACATTAAGCCCAGTGAAAAATGACCAATTTATTTTCCTTTCATTGTATCCTCTTTATAACATTTGTGGGGTAAGAAGAATATGCCAATACCTCTCTGTAGCGGATATTGTGGTGCTCTATCCCAGTTCTCTCCTGGAGTTGATGGACCCACACTCCAGATACTATTAATAATGACTGCTAATGGGTCACAGCTACAACTCTCCCTGAGGCTTCCTATTGGTCAGTGCAAGGATATTAAGCCCCAGCTGACCTGCCTCAATTTACGTCAACTCTGAAGGATGAACCCAGCTCCAAAACTCCCTGTCAGATTGGCTTAGGCTGCAGTATCGACTGCATTGTGGATCAGCCTCTCCCTCTGCCCAATAATGCCACCCTCGCTTCCTTGCAGGTGGATCCACCAAGACTAATTCCCAATAAACCTTATGTATGCAACTTTCTGTCTCAGAGAATGCTTCCAGGGAATCCAATCTAAGACACCATCTTTTGACACCTTAGACACCTATATACATAAGAGTTTGTTTCTAATACATAAAGGTAACATGATGTTTCCAGTCATTCAATCCTGGAATAATATTACTTAAAATTATTTATTGATATCACATGTTATATAATTCAATATTCAATTGAATGCTCTTGAAAATGACAAAAAAGCATGCAGAGGATGGGTGGCAATATTTATTGCTTAAGGGTTTATAAAAGGTTTTTATATTCTGGTTATACTTGACTTGCAATTTATCATTTGAGTTGCAGTTTCATAAGTGGAATTGGAACACATCCTATAACTAAAACCACAAATACAAATACTAAAGCCTTGAACTCTGTCTCCATAATGACATTGGAAATGTAACTGCTATCTTGTGTTGGTTTGAAGTGATTGTGCTGGGCTAAACTTAGCTTTTAAAGTTCTGGGTCAGTAAACATGTTATGAACTGCAGGTATGGCAAACATACTAACTGAAGTAGTGAAACTAGCTACATCAAAATCAATTCATTTAACTTGTAGAAAAGCACACCATGCCCACAAGTGCAGTAACTACTAACTATACAACAGGAACCAAAAATCGAAGGTAGAAAACAAATACCAATTATGAAGGGAAAATTGCTTCTTACAAGCACAAAAATAAGATTATGTTTGTTTCTTTAAATCATGCCCACCGAACCATCTCAAATTCCTTTTGAAAGTAGGAGAGGTAATCATAAATAAAAACACTATTCAGTGGTTATAAATCTTGCTATTGAAATGGCTACACTCCCAGGAGCATTAGTGTGATGGTTTTCATGCACATACTTGCTATTGCTTCGTACCAGAATCTCATTGTTCTAATCCTTTGGATGAATGGGTCTCAAATTAAGAGTGTAAAGAGAGCTTGGGAAAGCTGTGAGTCTACAGTTCATGGTTTCTGAAATAGGAACATAGCTTACTTTGTTCATTTAAAAAGATTTGTTAAGCTGTAGTGTTATACAGTTGGTTCATTCTGAACCTCTTATTTCTGCTTCTTAAGAACAGGAAATTTTATCAGATCAGGGCTAACGTTCATTGCTTTTAAAAAAATCAGTAAATCATACTTAAACCCTAGTAACACTGGTGCTTTTTCCATGATTTCAATGTTTTACATAAAAAATATAGAATTACACCACATTTTGCATTTAAAAACAGTAGTTGAAAATCAACTTTTAAGTAAAATGAAATTATATTTAAGATTCAAATAAATAGTCTAAGGTAAAGTTAATTAAACAGTCCACAATAGAAAACCATGCTTTATTTTTTGTTAGGAGAAAGGTAATGTTGTGCTGCATCCCGCAGGCATACAAGGCCTGTGCTTGCCCAGCTTCAAGGCTGAAGAAAGAGCCCGGAGTCAGCAACAGAGACATCAATGGTTTAATGGATGGGGGAGCTTACATGTCTGAAGCAAGGTCCTGGAGCAACACTCCAGCATGTGTAGTGTACAGCAGGCAGGACATGGCAGCAGTCTTCCCTCCCGGTTTTGGGTGTGGGGGAGGGGAAGATGGCCAGTTATAGGGGAATTGACATCAGGTGGGCTCATTAGTTACCAGGGAAAACAGCAGAGGGGCAAGCCCCTCAAACCACTTTGATAAGAACAATCACCAGCTGGGGCCTGGGGCAAGTATACAGGAAGGTCACTCATGTGGGTAAGACACAGGCGAAACAGGCACTGGTCAGGCAGGGGATGTACAGAGAGCAAGAGAACAGCCATCTTGAGTTGCCTGGCCATACAGGTAATCTTTAAAATTGATGCTTCTTTTATCCCAAGATATTTTGGTTAGAACTAGAAGTAAAATATATTCCCCTCTACTACTGTTAAAATTACAGCCTATAGGAGAAAGTAGAAGACAAGAATGTAGTAGTTTCGGACTTGGGAGGGCCCCACAGGGTCCTGCTTGGTTTCATGCCTGCTTGAGCTAGTACAACTAAGCAAAAGCAATCGAATACAAAGGTTAAAGTAAAAGAAACTGATCCAGTATGGACTCAGATTTGCTCTTCCTGATTATACACTGAGTTTCTGTGATGGACCAGGCACTGTAACAGTCACTAGAGTAACAAGGATATTCCCTGTCCTCAAGGATCCTCCCTTCTGGTTTGCGAGGAAATGCCGTGTGGCTGACAGGGTCTTGGTGCTCCAGCCAGGTGTCAGGCCTGAGCCTCTGAGGTGGGAGAGCTGAGTTCAGGACGATGGACCAACAGAGATCTCCCGGCCACACATAATATCAACCGGCAAGAGCTCTCCCAGAGATCTCCATCTCAACGCTAAGCCCCAGCTCCACTCAACGACCAGCAAGATCCAGTGCTAGATACCCCATGCCAAACAACTAGCAAAACAGGAACATAACCCCACCCATTAGCAGAGAGGCTGCCTAAAATCATAATGAGGTCACAGACACCCCAAAACACACCACCGGATGTGGTCCTGCCCACCAGAAAGACAAGATCCAGTCTCATCCACCAGAACACAGGCACCAATTCCCTCCACCAGGAAGCCTACAAAACCCACTAAACCAGACACCAAAAACAACGGAAACTACGAACCTGCAGCTGGCAAAAAGGAGACCCCAAACACAGTATGTTAAGCAAAATGAAAAGACAGAGAAATACGCAGCACATGAAGGAGCAAGGTAAAAACCCACCAGAACAAATAAATGAAGAGGAAATAGGCAGTCTACTTGAAAAAGAATTCAGAGTAATGATAGTAAAGATGATCCACAATCGTGGAAATAGAATGGAGAAAATACAAGAAACTTTTAACAAGGACCTAGAAGAACTAAAGAGCAAATAAACAATGATAAACAACACAATTTTTAATAAATTAAAAATTCTCAAGAAGGAATCAATAGCAGAGTAACTGACGCAGAAGAACGGATAAGTGACCTGGAAGATAAAATAGTGCAAATAACTACTGCAGAGGAGAATAAAGAAAAAAGAATGAAAAGAATTGAGGACAGTCTCAGAGACCTCGGGGACAACATTAAATGCACCAACATTTGAATTATAGGGGTCTCAGAAAAGAAGAGAAAAAGAAAGGGTCTGAGAAAATGTTTGAAGAGATTATCACTGAAAACTTCCCTAAGATGGGAAAAGAAAGAGTTAATCAAGTCCAGGAAGCACAGAGAGTCCCATATGGGATAAATCCATGGAGAAACACGCCAAGACACAGATTAATCAAACTATCAAAAATTAAATACAAAGAAAAAATATTAAAAGCAGCAAGGGAAAAGCAACAAATAACATACAAGGTAATCCCCATAAGGTTAAAAGCTGATCTTTCAGCAGAAACTCTGCAAGCCAGAGGGAGTGGCAAGACATATTTAAAGTGATGAAAGGGAAAAACCCACAACCAAGATTACTCTACCCAGCAAGCATCTCATTCAGGTTCGACGGAGAAATCAAAAGCTTTATAGACAAGCAAAAGCTAAGAGAATTCAGCACCACCAAACCAGCTTTACAACAAATGCTAAAGGAACTTCTCCAGGCAGGAAACACAAGAGAAGGAAAAGACCTACAATAACAAACCCAAAACAATTAAGAAAATGGCAATACGAACATACATATTGATAATCACCTTAAATGTAAATGGATTAAATGCTCCAACCAAAAGACATAGACTGGCTGAATGGATCCAAAAACAAGATCTGTATATATGCTGTCTACAAGAGACCCACTTCAGACCTAGGGACACATACAGACTGAAAGTGAGGGGATGGAAAAAGATATTCCATGCAAATGGAAATCAAAAGAAAGCTGGAGTAGCAATTCTCATATCAGACAAAATAGACTTTAAAATAAAGACTATTACAAGAGACAAAGGAGGACACTATATAATGATCAAGGGATCGATCCAAGAAGAAGATATAACAATTGTAAATATTTATGCACCCAACATAGGAGCACCTCAATACATAAGGCAAATACTAACAGCCATAAAAGGGCAAATCGACAGTAACACAATCATACTAGGGGACTTTAACACCTCACTTTCACCAATGGACAGATCATCCAAAATGAAAATAAATAAGGAAACACAAGCTTTAAATGACACATTAAACAAGATGGACTTAACTGATATTTATAGGACATTCCATCCAAAAACAACAGAATACACTTTCTTCTCAAGTGCTCATGTAACATTCTCCAGGATAGATCATACCCTGAGTCACAAATCAAGCCTTGGTAAATTTAAGAAAATTGAAATCGTATCACGTATCTTTTCTGACCACAACGCCACGAGATTAGATATCAATTACAGGAAAAAAACCGTTAAAAATACAAACACATGGAGGCTAAACTATACGCTACTAAATAACCAAGAGATCACTGAAAAATCAAAGAGGAAATCAAAATATACCTAGAAACAAATGACAATGAAAACACAATGACCCAAAACCTATGGGATGCAGCAAAAGCAGTTCTAAGAGGGAACTTTATAGCAATACAAGCCTACCTTAAGAAACAAGAAACATCTCAAATAAACAACCTAAACTTACACCTAAAGCAATGAGAGAAAGAAGAACAAAAGAACCCCAAAGTTAGCAGAAGGAAAGAAATCATAAAGATCAGATCAGAAATAAATAAAAAAGAAACGAAGATCAAGAAAAAAAAAGGGAGAAGACTCAAAATCAACAGAATTAGAAATGAAAAAGGAGAAGTAACCACTGACACTGCAGACATACAAAGGATCACGAGAGATTACTACAAGCAACTCTATGCCAATAAAATGGACAACCTGGAAGAAATGGACAAATTCTTAGAAATGCACAACCTGCCGAGACTGAACCAGGAAGAAATAGAAAATATGAACAGACCAATCACAAGTAATGAAATTGAAACTGTGATTAAAAATCTTCCAACAAACAAAAGCCCAGGACCAGATGGCTTCACAGGCGAATTCTATCAAACATTTAGAGAAGAGCTAACACCTATCCTTCTCAAACTCTTCCAAAATACAGCAGAGGGAGGAACACTCCCAAACTCATTCTACGAGGCCAACATCACTCTGATACCAAAATCAGACAAAGATGTCACAAAGAAAGAAAACTACAGGGCAATACCACTGATGAACGTAGATGCAAAACCCCTCAACAAAATACTAGCAAACAGAATCCAACAGCACATTAAAAGGATCATACACTATGATCAAGTGGGGTTTATCCCAGGAATGCAAGGATACTTCAATATACGCAAATCAATCAACATGATACACCATATTAACAAATTGAAGGAGCAAAACCATATGATCATCTCAACAGATGCAGAGAAACTTTCGACAAAATTCAATACCCATTTATGATAAAAACCCTCCAGAAAGTAGGCATAGAGGGAACTTTCCTCAACATAATAAAGACCATATATGAGAAACCCACAGCCAACATCGTCCTCAATGGAGAAAAACTGAAACCATTTCCACTAAGATCAGGAACAAGACAAGGTTGCCCACTCTCACCACTGTTATTCAACATAGTTTTGGAAGTTTTAGCCACAGCAATCAGAGAAGAAAAAGAAATAAAAGGAATCCAAATCGGAAAAGAAGAAGTAAAGCTGTCACTGTTTGCAGATGACATGATACTATACACAGAGAATCCTAAAGATGCCACCAGAAAATTACTAGAGCTAATCAATGAATTTGGTAAAGTAGCAGGATACAAAATTAATGCACAGAAATCTCTTGCATTCCTATACACTAATGATGAAAAATCTGAAAGTGAAATTAAGAAAACACTCCCATTTACCACTGCAACAAAAAGAATAAAATATCTAGGAACAAACCTACCTAAGGAGATAAAAGACCTGTATGCAGAAAATTATAAGACACTGATGAAAGAAATTAAAGATGATACAAATAGATGGAGAGATACACCATGTTCTTGGATTGGAAGAATCAACATTGTGAAAATGACTCTACTACCCAAAGCAATCTACAGATTCAATGCAATCCCTATCAAACTACCACTGGCATTTTTCACAGAACTAGAACAAAAAATCTTAAAATTTGTATGGAGACACAAAAGACCCCGAATAGCCAAAGCAATCTTGAGAAAGAAAAACGGAGCTAGAGGAATCAGGCTCCCTGACTTCAGACTATACTACAAAGCTACAGTAATCAAGACCGTATGGTACTGGCACAAAAACAGAAATATCAATCAGTGGCACAGGATAGAAAGCTCAGAGATAAACCCACGCACATATGGTCACCTTATCTTTGATAAAGGAGGCAAGAATATACAATGGAGAAAAGACAGCCTCTTCAATAAGTGGTGCTGGGAAAACTGGACAGCTACATATAAAAGAATGAAATCAGAACACTCCCTGACACCATACACAAAAATAAACTCAAAATGGATTAAAGACCTAAATGTAAGGCCAGACACTATAAGACTCTTAGGGGAAAACATAGGCAGAACACTCTATGACATAAATCACAGAAAGATCCTTTTTGACCCACCTCCTGGAGAAATGGAAATAAAAACAAAAATAAACAAATGGGACCTAATGAAACTTAAAAGCTGTTGCACAGCAAAGGAAACCATAAACAAGACCAAAAGACAACCCTCAGAATGGGAGAAAACATTTGCAAACGAAGCAACTGACAAAAGGATTAATCTTCAAAATATACACGCAGCTCATGCAGCTCAATATCAAAAAAGCAAACAACCCAATCCAAACATGGGCAGAAGACCTAAATAGACATTTCTCCAAAGAAGACATAGAGATGGCCAAGAGGCACATGAAAGGATGCTCAACATCACTAATTATTAGAGAAATGCAAATCAAAACTACAATGAGGTATCACCTCACACTGGTCAGAACGGCCATCATCAAAAAATCTACAAACAATAAATGCTGGAGAGGGTGTGGAGACAAGGGAACCCTTCTGCACTGTTGGTGGGAATGTAAATTGATACAGCCACTATGCAGAATAGCATGGAGGTTCCTTAAAAAAACTAAAAATAGAACTACCATATGACCCCGCAATTCCACTACTGGGCTTATACCCTGAGAAAACCGTAATTCAAAAAGAGTCATGTACCACAATGTTCATTGCAGCACTGTTTACAATAGCCAGTTCATGGAAGCAACCTAAATGTCCATCAACAGATGAATGGATGAAGAAGATGTGGCACATATATACAATGGAATATTACTCAGCCATAAAAAGAAACGAAATTGAGTTATTTGTAGTGAGGTGGATGGACCTAGAGTCTGTCATACAGAGTGAAGTAAGTCAGAAAGAGAAAAACAAATACCGATGCTAACACATATATATGGAATGTAAAAAAAAAAAAAAAAAAGGTTCTGAAGAACCTAGGGGCAGGACAGGAATAAAGATGCAGATGTAGAGAATGGACCTGAGGACATGGGGAGGGGGAAGGGTAAGCTGGGACGAAGTGAGAGAGTGGCATGGACTTATATATACTACCAAATGTAAAATAGCTATCTAGTGGGAAGCAGCCGCATAGCACAGGGAGATCAGCTCTGTGCTTCTTGACCACCTAGAGGGGTGGGACAGGGAAGGTGGGAGGGAGACTCAAGAGGGAGGAGATATGGGGATATATGTATATGTATAGCTGATTCACTTTGTGATAAACCAGAAAGTAAGACACCATTGTAAAGCAATTATACTCCAGTAAAGATGTTAAAATAAATAAATAAATAAAAAGGTTAATAAAGTGAAAAAAAATAATTTAAAAAAAAAGCAAATGTGTGTGATCAGCTAGGCTTACTTAGGACTTATGGGATGTACCTCTGCCCAATAGTTTCTTAAAATACGAGATTAGTGGTAGAAGTTTTACATATTTGAAACATCCAACCCCACTGGAAATCTCTACATAGCATGGATATTCAGAAGGTAATTTTCTATCACTTCATATGAATTATTTAGCTCAGGACAAAATTTTAAGATTTCTTATTTAGATTACAATAAACACATCACATCTCTTATTTTGAAAATTATTTTAGTCTACAAAAATCGTTCTGATCATTGGCACTAAAGCAAAATTTTCAAAATATAAACGAGTTTTCAAAATATTTTCTATTGTTAGAAATCACCATGGATATTTCATTTCAATATATTTTCCAGAAAGAAATAATGGGTTCATAAATGAGAAAGCTTTTCTATTGTGCCTTTGATAGTCTGAATTTAGTCTAGCAGAATGTCTTTCATTCAAATATTATTATTAAATAATTACCAACTTGGTGAAGGATCTGTGCCTCCTTAGTAAGATACACATGTAGATGAATGATATATTTATTTCCAAGGCGTTTGTAAGAAAGAGATAATCAAGTTATTCTTATTTTCATTAAACTGTGAACATATTTCATAACACAGGAAAATTATATTCTAGATAAATACAGAACTTAACACTATTACACAGGAAATACTAAAAGGTTTACTCTCTAGGGTTAAATGCTAAGGAAGTTATTACATATAAGTTTTCATTACAACTCTATATTTTGAAAGAAAAAAATTCTAACATCTGAGACTATAACACAGTCGGACTGGTTTAGAGAAAAACTAGGGTATGGGAAGTGGTGGTGTTACAATTGATTGACGGTTATAGTATATGTCTAAAATCTTGGGCATCATTAATAAAGCTCACTCTACTTGGTCTTATTACTCTACTCATATCCTTTCTGGGAGATAAACTACCTCAAAATTCAACACCTAACAGTAATGTACTTTTATTGCGGAGTTGCCGTGAAACATTCCTGGGGCTGTGATAGGGATGACTGAGAGGACCACTAAATGCTGAAAAGTGGATGTGACCAGGGAATGACTTGGCTGTTTGCCAGTGTAAGAAATAACTTGATATTGACATTAAGCAGCAGCTGAAGAATCTTTTAATAGTTTAGGCACTTTTTCTAAATCCTCCAGTTATGCTTCACTGATTAAATTATTAGGAACTTCTGATTTAGCTGTTTCATATTTTAGATGTGATTGAAGATGTTTTGAAATGATTTCCATTATTCATGGCTTCTTGTTTTTCAAAATTAAACTTACAGGATGCTGACATAATCCCTTTTTATTAGGTCTGCAGAAACTGAGAATACACTAAAAAGCAGAATAGCTGCATGAAAGTATCATTTACCTTGACAATACTGTATTATGATGGGCTAGTTTTTTTTTTTTTTCCCGCTTAGCTGAGTTACATACGTTACAATTAATGCTGTTAAACCAATTGTTAAAAACTTAAAAATGGCTCCAACTAACTTCCATATGTAGGCCAAGATAAGATTCAGGCAAAGGTCAAGGGAAGGACAAGACACTAAATTTAGGAAGAGCCTCCCAATGTGAATGGTTAACTTGTATATGATTAACTCTTCTAAAAATATTTCTCATTGTCACCTACTTTATACATTACTTTCAGATAAGATTGTCTTTCATAGGTTCACTGAACAAACATTAACTAAATAGCTTTGGGTCCAACACCATGCCAACGGAATGAATGCTCTTGGTGACTTGAACAACATTCATTCACGGATACCCCTACACCCACTCTGCGTTTCTACTACCTAGGAGAATTTCAATTCTTTTCAGGCTTCCATGGACTCCGTTCCCCAGTTCTAGAGGTGGATTTAGATTCATCTAAGGCTTAGATTCTAAGTCGATCAAGAAAATGCCTTCCTCTTAACTTTGGTTTAATAATCTAAAGTTTAAGTCAACCAGCCCATGGCATCACTCCTGAAGACTATTATTGGTATGGGAGTAGATATATAACCTAGACTGGCTGATCTGAGTGATGGATAAACCTGTTAATCTATCCATGGGGTAAGAGATTCTCTCTCGCTGTAACAAAAAAATCATGTTGCCCCATTTGCTGCTGGCAGCCATCTTGAAACCTGGAGGGAAACTAGTGAGGAGGTCAGATCTGATCCAGAGGGAAAATGAGAACAAAGAAAATCATAGAGAAAGAGAGCCAGAGCTCTGTTTGTACTGTGTCTGGAGCCTGCCCCAATGTCTGGACTTCCAGTTAGGGTGAGATGAATTATCCTTATTAGGTAAATTAGAAAGTTCAGAGTTATTTGGCTTACAGAATCAATAAGATTGGTGAATGGGTGCTTAATATTAAGGAATAAAGAAAGTGTCAGAATGACTCCTTGACTTCTAACCTGGTGGATAGTTAGTGCCATCCACCAAAATCAGGAATATAGAAAGAGGAGTAGATTTTTCAAAAGATAATGATAATATCAAATTTGGGTATGCTGAGTTTGAAGTATCTGTAAAACATCTAGGTGGTAGCTGGCCAGCCAGTGAAAATATAAGTCAAGAGTTTAGGAAAGAAGTCTGAGCTAGAGATAATCATTGGCATAGCTTTAGTAGTCTTTACCTTACATTCTCTAATACACTGAACTGGTATTAAAATTATTTGAGTTAAGATGGTAAATTTTATATTACAAGTTTTTAACCGCAATTTAAAAAAAAATACAAAAGAAATTTGACAGTAAGTACAGCATGGGCTATGACCAGTCGGAACAGATGCCAGCCATAAAGGGATGTAGCCTTGGCATGGGTTAAGTCCCGGGTGATAGCAACATTTAAGGGGCTGACGGGGGAAAAATTGTCAACTAAGTAGGAATGTCAACAAGCACCCAGAGAGGTCATAGAAAGCAAAACTAGGCAAAACAAGAGAACATGCAACCCCAAAAACCAAGACAATAGAGAATTTAAAAGCAGGGAGCATGGGTGATGCTTGGCTAAGACTATCAAAGGCACTGAACGTAAGGTTTCAGAACCATAGTAAAGGGTATAATAATTAATTAATGAAATTGTGCCTGTGGATTAATACACATTGTCTTAATCCTCAGGGTACAATGTAATTTCAAAAATATTTATATTATGCCAAGAATGTCAGGTAAAAACTACATAAAAATGGAATGAACTGATCTAATATAGTATTCATAATCTAATCTAATCTCAAGAAGCAAATAAACCATAAAGTAAGGAAGATAGTATAGAAACTGAGAAAATAAGTGCTGGTAAGACAAATATATTAAAGGATTTGGGGTGGCAGAATTTTTACGGCATACAGGATGACAAAGGAAATACAAAAAATGAAGGACCAAGAACAAAAATCAAAGGAGACAAGAGACATGTTTGAATGAAATATAAAGAACTGAAAAGACATATAGGTGAGAAGAAATGGACATGACTAATTTGTTTCAAGGAAACAATGACTCTTCAGTGAGCAGAGGTGGAGACAGGGGTTGTGTGACAACTTCCAAAGAAACACTTTAAACTGATTTTTTCTATCCCTGCAATATTTTCTGTTCTCAAACAGTATCTCTGTTCTTCTCTTACAGGTAGAAATATTGAGGATGATAATAAACTGGAAAGGCAATAATGGTTCTTACATTTAAACTACAAAATAAACTGGTTAAAAATTGGATTGAATGACTAAAATACTTCAAAAGCGCCTCTCTTCTCCTTTCTAAAACTACTATGATACTTTTGAGTCTAGAAATCAAGGCAAGACCAATACTTCTGATGTTCATACAGTTTTTGTTCTAGAGGTTTTGCCTATTTTGTGAGCATAAATTTACCCAGTGGATTCAAGAAGAAGATGAGTATTTTTTTTTAAAGCAAACAATGAGTCAGCAGGAGGTTCAAAGTTCTCCACATGGAGTTGTCACTAAAAGCCCTGACATCAAAATCAATGAAAAGTGGCTCCAGTCTTGTTCCGAGTATAATTTGCAGTGGAGAGGAAGTTAAGGAAAACTGTGAGGAGAAGACACTTGAGAAAAACTGGTAGACAGATACGCAGCAAAGACGGGGTGGTGGGGGTGCAAAAAGCAGGTTACAAAACCTGATGCTGGTAAAGTGATCCAGATTCCGTACGGGATGAACGGAGACATCACTGGACTAAGGATCATTTGACAACACGTTTTCTGCAAGCCTAATGGGCCCTGAGCGCCATTCTAGACACTGAGGATACAGAGGGAAACGCGATACAACCAGTGGTCTAACGGAGTATACATTTTGATAGAGAAAAGAAATAAGAAACAAATAAATATTTAAAATCCTTTTCAAGAATGGTAAAGGCAATAAAGAAAAACAGAGCCAGGTCAAGTATGAGAGTAAGAGGGATGCAAGTTAGGGTACAGAGCTATTGAAAAATAGCCAGGGGGCTTCCCTGGTGGCGCAGTGGTTAAGAATCTGCCTGCCAATGCAGGGGACACGGGTTCGAGCCCTGGTCTGGGAAGATCCCACATGCCGCGGAGCAACTAAGCCCGTGAGCCACAACTACTGAGCCTGCGCGTCTGGAGCCTGTGCTCCGCAACGGGAGAGGCCGCAACAGTGAGAGGCCCGCGCACCGCGATGAAGAGTGGCCCCCGCTCGCCGCAACTGGAGAAAGCCCTCGCACAGAAACGAAGACCCAACACAGCCATAAATAAATAAATAAATAAATAAATTTTTGAAAAAAAAAAAAAAAAAGAAAAATAGCCATTAGCTCACTATGAAGGTTTGGGCAAGACCTTTAACCCCTTATAAGTTTTCTTAGCTCCTCTAGCTAGCTCTGTGTCTGGAACTAGAAAACGGTTCATTACATATTTATTTCCATTTCTTTGTATATCTCCCCTCTTCCCACCACCATTCATTTCCCCACTTCTCTTTGCTATTCCTCTTTGATACTCGCTCTCATTTCCAGAAGACTCTGGCCCCTAGCTCAAGGGCTCCCTCTGTGTACCTAGTCCTGCTTGCAATTATCCTGTGTAATCTCAGAACCTTCCGTAGAAATAGAAACCTGCTTTCTATTTCTGACTTCCTCATTCATTCTCAGGTACTGTGGATTCAATGACAAGTAAAAAAGATCAGAGTCTGTCTGCAAGCAGCTCACAGTCAAGTAAGGGAACCAATATAATTCCAAATTATCTCAGAAATAAATAGAAGATTTGATACGTATTCTGGAAGAGAAGTATGAATGATGCTATTTATACTACCAATGGAGGATTTAACCTAGTCTAGGAGGTTAGGGGAGTCTTCCCTGAGCACAATATTTGAGCTGAGACTTGGAAAGTAAGTAGGCATCAGGTGGGAAAAGCAAGGGGAGAGTGTCTTAAGCAGAGGGGGCAGTACGTGCAATGGCTTATAGCAGGAAAAGGCAGCCACTTAAAAAACAAAACAATTAAAAAAAAAAGCAGGACAATATGGAGATAGGAGAGCAAACAGTACATGGTATCTGGCACAAGTGTGATGAAATGGGAAGGGTGATACTACACAAGGTGCTGTAAGCTATTAAACATTTTCATTTTTATTTGAGAACAGCTGGAAGCCATTAAAGTGCTTTCAGGAGCGTTCTACCAAATTTATACTTTGAAAGGATCACATGGCTACACCATATAAGGGAGAAGGAATGAATGAGGGGAGGTTAGTTTAGGTTGGGATGACCATGTATTTATCACAAAAACCTGGAGAGTGTTAAGAGTGAAAGGGGCACTATTACTTACACTGAGGTAATGGACATAAACCATGTCTGCCCAGGGCTAACCAGGACCGTGGTCATTCTAATATAAGGCTATTGTAACAGTCCATAAAAGAGATAATGAAAGACTGGGGAGGGGTAGTACAGGATAAATCCAGAGAAGAAAGCTGATCCAAGAAGTATTTAGGAGGGAAAATCAACTAGACTTAGGGATGGATGTCCAGGAGGCGTGAAGTGGGAAGGTGTCAGGAATGACTCCCAAGGTTTTGCCACTGGATGAAGGGTACTACAAAACCCATAGTGGGTGGTGAGTATTACAGGGGAAGATCATGAATTTGATTACAGAAGATCATGAGGTTATTTTTGAGACATCTAAGTGGAACTGCTAAGCAGGCAGTTAAATACACTGTCTGGCATATAGAGGAAATGTCTTCATCTCCCACAGTTTTCTCCCCTCTCAGTCCCTTCCATTTTTCTTATTATTGTCTTTGGATTCCCTGAAAACAGGGCTGGGACAAGGACTTGGGTGCAGGTAGTTTATTTGGAAGCTGATTCCTGGCAAGTAGAAATGAAGGACCAGGAAAGTGAGACAAAGAAGGAGGAAGTGACAGTATCATGTGTATTACTGAGGTCACTACTATGGACCACGGGGGTTGAATTCTGCCAGAACCTTTCCATGTCCCCGAGAAGCATTGAGGAAGCCTCCCTGAATTGTCTTCTTGAAGGAATAGGGGTTAAAAATGTATCCATGGGCTCCCATCTCCCATTGGTTGAGAACTGCTCACCCATCACAGCTTCTAGGCTGCATTAGCTCACAGGATGTGTGGGATCCCAGCATGACAGAGAAATCCCTAGGGCCGAAAGTGGGGAAATGGGAGTCATTCCCTTGACTGTCAGCTGAAAGTCATGCTGCCAGCTAAAGGTAAGTCTGAGCTCACACGGGACTGTCCACTGCAGCTGCAGCCGCAGCCACAGGTGGGTCAAAGACACGTGACTCCAGGTGCCAGAGGTACTACATTTATGATGACAATATTTTGGAAGCACTGTTTTTTTCTTTTACAGTGATATTTTCCTTACCGTAGATGATTATATAGAACATACACACAGAGTTGACAGTCAACAATTACAAAGCAACAATATAATGTAACTTCTACCCTGATCAAGAAACCGGATATTGCCAATACCTAGGAACCCACCCTTGTGTCCCCATAGCACAACCTCTTCCATCCTCCTAGAGATAACCATTCTCCTGACTTTTCCCTCTTTACTTTTCACCTGCTGTCCTGTCCAGCTTAGATTCCACGGTTCATCACCTCAGCCAATCCTGGAGCCATTACTGACTACACTTTCTAGTTATTATTAATTCCCTTGCTCCAATATAGTTTCATAGCACCTGTCTGGCAAAACAACCATGGATGAATCTTAGTACCACCTTAATCTTTTCTCTACCCATTTTCAAGAGAAACTTCTTGAAAGTCTAGTTTCACTCCCCCTGGTTTTCTATTTCTGATTTTGGCCACTCCTCAGTCTCCTTCGATGGCTTACTTTACTCTGGATGTCAAATGTAGAAATTTCTTAGGATTCTGTCCCATGTCCTCTTCTCATTCTACACATACTTCCTAGGTGATCTTCATTCTTGAGACTTCAGCTATGTTTTATTGTACATGCTGACAACTCTGGTATCTATATTTTTGGCCTAAACCTCTCTCTTGACTCATATGGCTAGTTTACTTAGTGGTCTTCCAAGCATCTCAAACTGCTATGTCCAAAATTGAACTCATCATCCCCCCTGAACCCTAAAATAGTCCACAGTTTAGTAATTTCCACCACCATCCATCCAGTTTGTCAAGCTAGAAGTTTGGGTATTCTATATGAATTCTCCGTATCTCTTGCTTCTATGTCCAATCAGTTACCAGGTCTTGTTGTTTCTACATGCCAGTATCTCCTTAGTCTCCTTTTTGTCTTCATTCCCTTTCTCACTTCCCTAGTTCAAGTCATCAGTATCTCTTACCTGGACTACTGGAACAGCCTCCAGTGTTACTTTTATCTAATCCATTCTCTACACTTTTGCAGAAGAAGTTCTCTAAAACCCAAGTACATCATGTAAATATCTTCTTTAAAATGCTCCAGGGGCTTTCAATGGTCCTTCAAATAAAATGTGATTGATTTCTCTAATATTCCTTAAAGAGCAATTTATCCCTCCCCCCCTTTTTATGGTGCTTTTGCCGCTAAAATGGGAAAATGTTCCCAAAGTGCAGACAAAATGATTTAGGTTTAATTCTATTTATATAAGTGGAACTTATATAAGTGGAACTTATATAAATGTCTAAATGTTTCTCAGATGATAGTGGAACATTCTTAATAGTTGTACCAAGTGTTTCACACCATCTCTTTATTTACCATGAGGGCTTTACAAATTTCCATTCTTTGCTGGGCAAACGGTATTCTTATTTCTGAGTAAGCATTAAAAACACTATTGATAAGAAATATTTTTCTCCATGGAAGAAGCCTTAAAAAGATTAGAGAAATACATTCAACAATCCCATATTCTCTTTATTAACTACTATGAACCTATCTGCAAGTATTTATCTACAAGAGAGGTCAGTAAGCTACAGTTGTCAGGCCAAATCCAACCCACCACCCATTTTTGAAAATAAAGTTTTATTGGAACAAAATCATGTTCATTCATCTATGTACTGATTATGGATGCTTTTGTATTTCAGTAGCAGTAGTTGACCTTCTGACTTGCAAAGCCAAAAATATTTACTATTTGGCTCTTCACAGGAAAAAAAAAAAAATTGCCAACCCCAGATCTAAAACCTTCTTGAAGTGGTTTATGTCATTAACCTATACCTCTCACTGAAATATTCAACTCTATAAACTAATAACTTACTTTATAAAAATAAGGATTTTTTTATTTGTCCCAAATTACATCTTCCAAGCTTCAAAGGGCATCCCCTAATTGCAGTGTGCTATGATTTCGCGAATAAATTCCTATTCTCCCCAGTGTAGTTAGAGGAACAACGGACTAGGAATAGGAATATTAAAGCTTCTGTCTTGAGTCTTCGCTTATTTGGTTTCCCCAACTACAGCAAAAAGATAATCTTCATTCTTGAGAGATATTTTTAAGATCAAAGTAGATATTATAAACTTGTAAAGAATTTTATTATTTATGATCATACAGATTTGAATGTTTTGTTTTTCCCATTTCCAGCTTCGCTCACTGTAGTCGTGACTTGTTTTAGTTGATTTTCATGTGGCAGTCTGACCCACCTTATCATTCCTTTAGTTCCTCTGCCACTGCCAATTTATTCCTCGAGCGTGCATCTCTTAGTATGGCTTATTACCATCCTCATCTTTTCTGCCCACTTAGGTCTGCCCACTCATTCATTTCAATCCACTTGCACCCACTGCCTTTCTCACATTGCCTTTTACTATAATGCCTCAGATTTATCCAGTTGTGAAAAATATACTCTGGTCTAGGGGCATGTTTAAGTGGGACACTGGCTAGTAGAGGGGTCAGCAATGTCCATTTTGATGAGTTCTTAACAAGGCTGTTAACTTCACCCTCTTTTATTTTCAGAGAAATTTCGACATCATCTAGTCCAGTGGCTTTTAGTGCTTCTTAAGTATATAACTCCTTTCAAATGAAATCTTAAGAAGACCTACCATGTGACGCATAACAAGGAGGAGGGCAGTGGACTGGTTGAAATTGGAGATGGGAGGCAAAGAGAGGTATGGGGACATATCGGAGGGGCATCTGTGACTTTGAGGGCAGAAGGGGGGTGTCTCTAGAAGATGATGATGAACCCTAGGTTTCTGGTTTGTGTGCTTGGTTGGATGAAGTCCAAGGCAATGTTCAATTATTTCATGCCAAAGTAAACAGCGGGGTCCACTTGTTCACCACAGCAACCGAACAAAGACTAGACTACGCAATATTTTTGGAAAGTCAGTTCTGAACACACACACACAGAGTTTACCAAGAAGGTTGTGGTATTCTTTAAGAGGACATTGAATGAAGCACTGTTTAAAGAGATTTCTTTAATTGATTTCCAACTGTAGCAGGGCATTAGACCTACAGTGCCTTGTGGTCTTCTCTCAGACCTACTTTTTATAATTCTGCCACTGTACTGGTTGTTTGACCTTGGGCTGACAGATACAGAACTGGGAGAATAAATAAAGCTAAACAGTAACACTGTGGGAGAATCAGGTTTATCATCTCAATGCTTTTCTTTTTTCATTCCCATGGCCCTATCTTCCAGGGGAGAAAAAGAGAAAATAAAAGAAAAGAGGAAAGAAAAGAGAAGAGAAGAGAAGAGAAGAAATTATTATATATTTCTTTTTACTGAAATCACTTCAATATCTACAAGGTTAGTACTAAGCATCAAGGGTGCTGCTATTTAAGACCTAAGTCCACCCACATAGCTTTAATATAAGATTTGGATGTCATGTAAGAGAAGAAAAAAGGGGGAAGCAGAACTATTGCTATTGAATTGCACTTGGAAAATATATTACAAAAGTATGAACACTATAGTAGAGTTGATTCTACAGTCTATGGAGTCCATTGCATCACCTGTACGTTTGACATAAAGATTTAAAGACAGGTATGAAGTTTAGGGAGATACAGGGCCATGCTGTGCCTACTTAGCAGCTGATTGTCTTTGGGATAACAACTCTCTGTAAGCTTTACTTTCCTCCTATGGTAAAAAAGGAATTAATGTGGAACCTATCTTATAAGGCTGTTGTAAGATTAAATGGAACAATCCACAAGGAATATTTACCAAAATGCCTGGTACCGAGCAAGGCATTAATGCATGTTGGCGCTAAGATAAATATTAGGTGTGTTTGGGTCAATGCAAAAGCCAGGGGGAATAATCGAAATGAAAGCAGGCATTATTTTTGAAAAAAGCTCTGATATACCTAGGTATTACTGGAATAGAACCAGACTGTGAGATCTTAGAGACCATCTAACAGAGTTAAACATGAAGTGACAATGTTGTTTTCCCTGATTTACATCAGACCTTTGTTGTAAAGCATATTTTCCTCAATATGCTCAATATGAAGCATTTATTCACCCAGATAATAGATACAAATCCATGCATTCAACTCTTCCTTGGAGTCAGAGATCAAGATGGAAATCCCCAGAATCACAGAGATTTGTGTCTGTAAACTTGCTTATTATATTCACATTCAAGGAGGTTAGAAAGGATAGTGTCAGCTTTTTAACCAGAATCTTTTCATTACTTCTCCCTGTTGGGATTGCAGCACATGCTGTGAATGACCTCCAGAGATCCTCAAGCTGTATGCAGAGAGCAAATTGAATCTGAAAGCTTTATTAGACAAGTTTGTCTTTCAGCTGCTGGGAGTGGATGTCAGCCGTACAGGAAAATATAAAATTTCTTGTGAAACTGGGTCTTTTCTTGAAAATAAATCTCAAATCAACGTGCACGATTCAGTCCTGAGTTATGTCCTTATTTGTTAAACATGGAGTGCAGGTTCAAAAGAAAGAGGCACATTTTACCTTAAACAAATAAGAATCATTAAGAAAAATAATAGGGCTCGTATTTCGGTCTTGCTGGACTTAGTAAGCAAAAATGCTTATCACCAAATCATAGGGTTAAAAAATATATTAATATAGCATGGGAAACTATAGTCAATATTTTGTAATAACGTATAAGGGAAAAGAATCTGAGAATATATATATTCAGATACATATATATCTGAATCGCTGTGCTGTACACCTGAAAATAACACGATATTGTAAATCAACTATACTTCAATAAAAAATACTAATAATCAAGGAAGCAGCATTCTTATTCATTTCAACATGAGAAGGAAAACTACCTCCTCCACTTAGAATCCACAGTAAACACAGGAAGTTTATTTATATCTTTTATCCATAAATTTCTTCAAGAAGAAAGAATAGTCCTGGGAAACTGAAGTGACATGGGAGATTATTTTATTTTAATGGTGTCTCCCACTTTTCTAGTTTCATGCTATTTAGCTTCTGCTTTTTAATGTGGGACAACAATTTTTTTGAAGTTGTGATAATTATCTCAGAAGCAAGAATTGAAGGTATTATAATTCTGACTTTTTTTCCTATGGTAGGTTATAATTCAATTTAGGCACTGGTATAGTTAGTGCTGTTAGCAATCTTGCATAAATATTAGAAGAGCTACATTGAATGTCTGTTTAATGAACTCATCATAGGCTGGCAAGTACTTTGGAAAATGAGATGAAAACATATTTTCTTTAAAATACTGAAGATGAGAGAAGAAATAAACTGTATAAATTTTAAGAAGAACATAGCATGTTAGACTATAGAGGTGCTCAAATTGGATATCAAGACACAGTCAAGAATGAGAGTTAAGGAATGAGATGGGGGTGAGATTTAGGCTGCAAGATTTGCATCAAAGCCACAGCACATCCCTGTTTGATCAATACAGCAGTCTTAAAAAATTTTGGATTTACCACTGAGAATGTGTGGATAGACGTACCTGTCAGCTATGTCTAAGCAGAAAAATAAAAGTTGAGATATATAAGAATATTGACAAGCAGTGAGATCAAACTCAGGAGATGTGGGCTTGAGTCCAGATTCTGCTACTAAACAGCTGGACAACCATATAACCACTTAATCTCACTGCTATTATAATTACATGGGAGGTCGACTTTATTTGATCCAACTCTAAAATAAATGTACTGTTTATTTGGTCAAAATATATGAGTTTAACATCTACCACAAGCTAGTCATTGAATAAAAGCTGCATACACAAAAGGGCATACTTTGATAAATAAGATATAAAATAGGATCCTTTTGGAACTCACAGTCTATTAGCAAATGAAAGTTAAATAATTACACAAATCATTAATCAAAATAATGGTAAGGATATGAAAAAGAAAAGGTATACTTTGAGATTATATAATAGGTGCTCAAGGAAGGACCCTGTGCAGCTGAGATCTAAAAGATGAATGAGAGGAGAGATCATCCAGGTGAGAGCAGTAGATGTGGAAACCCTGAGCCCAGGAAGAAGCAGACATGCTAAAGGAACTGAAGAAAGCCAGAAGGGCTGGACTTTGAAGAAAAAGGTGGACAGTGGAACAAGAAGGGCAGGTAGGGGTACCATCGTGTAAGACCTTGTGGGCTATGTTAATGATTTGGAGATTTATTCTAAAAGCAATGGGGCACCATTACAGGATTATAATAGAATGAGGTTTACATTTTGCATGGTTATTCTTCATGGAGTATGTTTATATGGGGAATGGATTAGAGGGAGGTGAATGAAATCAGTTAGGAGGCAAACATCAGGTAAAATATGATGGTGGCAGAAGGGATGGTGATGGATATAATAAAATAACTTGAAAGATATTTAAGTAATAAAATCAGTGGGATTCGGTGGTTGATTATATGAGGAAAGTGAGGTAGAAGGAGGTCCCCATCCAGGATCACTTATTGGTACCGGCTTGCGTGGATGGTGTTGCTATTTCCTGAGAGAGGAGAAGAGGGAAGAGGAAATCCACTAGCTCAGTTTTGCATGTGGTGCATTTGAAGAGTCTGGGGGACATCCAAGTGCAGACATTGAGCGAGTTCTTGGATGTATGGGTTCTCTTGAATTCATGCTGATCAGCACATTTCATCCCCCTACCACTCTATGCAAGTTTGCTAAATCTAAGGGTGAACCTCAGGCTTCTTCTTGCTAGACTTATAGGCAGCATTTGACACAGTTTATCAGTTCCTTCCTCTTAATTAATTTCCTTCACTTGGCTTCTAGGTTTCTCTGTCCTGGTTTTCCTCCTACTTCAGAACTTATTACTATAATCCCTACTTCTTACCACTGAAGTCCTCCAGGGATCAATCTTTGTATATCTTCTCTTTTCTATCTATAGTCACTGTTTGGCTTTAATTAGCACAATCTCATGGCTCAGCTCTATGCTAACAATTGCATATTTACATCTCCAGGTTGGATCTCTCTCCTAACCTCCAGGTCATACGTCTCTCTACTTACACTACACCTCCATTTGGTTAACTAGTAGGCATATGTAACTTAGTTTGTACAAACCAGAGATTTTTACGTTGCCTCCCACCATCCTGTACTTACCACTTTCCCCAATTCCGTAAATGACAACATCAGTCTTACAATTTGCTCAGGTGAAAAACCTCATCACATTTTCTCATTCCCCATATCAAATCTGTCAACACATCCTGTTGGCTCTAGCTTTAAGACACACCCTGAATCTGTCCACCTCTCATCACTTCCACTGCCCCTACTCTAGATGAAACTATCCTCATTTCTCACCTAAATTATTGCACTAATCCCCTACCTGGTCTTCTCTTGCTTCCACCTTCCTCTTCTCCCTACAGTTTATTCTTAACACATCCAGAAAGTTTTTGCCAAAACATATGTCAGACCATCTCACTGCTGGGCTCGAAAGCCTCTCTTATGTCTTCATCTTACACAAAGTCAAAGTCATCCCCATGGCCTCTAAAGCTCTCCCTGATGTAATCTCATCTCTTAACTGTTCCCCCCTTCACTCACTGTGCTCCAGCCCCACTGGAAATTCTTCCAATTCTAGTCATCCTCCCACGTCATGGCCTTTGTTAGAATGCCGTTCCTGGAATGCTGCAGCCTAGAAGGTTCTTCCCCTAGATATCCACTTAGCTCACATTCTGAGCACATTCCGGTCTTCACATAAATTTCACCTTTTTAATGAAGTCTCTGTAAGTTCCACCCTTATACTCCATACTCATACTCCCTACTCTTCCCTGTTTTATTTCCCTTGGCAGTATCACCTCATAACATGCAAATACATTGTATGTATTTATTTTCTTTATTGTCTATTCCCACAAAAACATTAGCTCCACGAGGGCAGGAATATTTATCTGTTTTTTTTCCACTGCTATAATTTCTGAATTAGTATACAGATCTAGAACTCAAAAGAGAGGTGTAGATCTAAAGTAACAATGTGGGAAACTTCAGTATATCGTTGGTACTTGAAACCATGCAAATGGATGAGATTACCCAAGAGATTAAAGAATGTGAAAAAAAAAAAAGCATGGCTACCTTACTTTAAACATTTGAAATCCAAAGAGAGAAGGTTGAGCCAGCCAGGAAGCTGAGAAAGAGCGGCCAGGGAGGTGAGAGGAAAAAGAGGGTGGTGTTATGTATGTGAAGGGATAGAAGAAATGTTTCAAACTAGGAAGGGCCAACTGCATTAAATGCTGCTAAGAGATTAAGAAAGATGAGGATTGAAATGGTATTTTAACATAGAGGTCACTTCTGGCCTTAGGACACTTTCAGTGGACTGATGGAGGGACACAGCTGAAACCGAGTCCCCCTGAAACCGAGTTCCTCTACCGAGTTTACGATTAACTTTTCTATCCACAACTTTATTCCCTTTCTTGTCCCACCCCTGTTCCCCTCAGGATTGAGGAGCAGCAAGGAAAAGAGGGGAATGAAACCAAGCAGGACCTGGCGAGGCCTTCCCAGGTACAAAAGCCTCTCTGTGTCCTCCGTTGCCTGTTTGCAGAAAAAAAGGCTTTAGTCTCCTAGGCCTTCCCAAGTTGCAAAGAGCAGACGCAAGCAGTTGATGATTAAAAAAAACAATAGAGTCACAGGACTCCTAGTTCCTCCTGAAGGAACATCCATAACAATGTGATGCGTATCTTTGAGTTGTTCTGCAGAAACTAAGACCCCCGCCGGTGGACGATGGCGACTACATGGTGACTCCATGCTGACCACAAGCACGTAGACCCCCGACTGGTTGGAACTAGAAAGTTGATGACTGAGATTCTCAAAACATCACCTTGTTACCTCACCACCAACCAATCAGAAGAAGGTCCATGAGTTGATGAGGCATATGACGCTATTCCTCTAACAGTGTGTTTAAAAACCCTTGCCTAAAAGCCATCAGGGAGTTTGGGTCTTTTGAGCATTGCTTGGCACCCTGCAATAAACACTGTACTTTCCTTCACCACAACCCAGTGTCAGTAGACTGGCTTTGGGGCATGTTGGCCGAGTGGACCCGAGTCCGGTTGGTAACACAGCCAGGCTGCAGTGGGGGGAAAAACAGAGGGAGGGATGTGGCTGACTCTTTCTAGAGGAGTGGCCATGAATGAGAGGAGAGAGATTTGGCAGTACCTGGAGGAGTATGTATGGTTGAAGTAGAATAGTTCTAGGATGAGGAAAACATGAGTATGTATAAATGCTGATGATAAAATCATGTGAGTCAATTTAAAGATACTTTGTATCACAAAGAAAACCTTTTTAGGATGTTCCAATACAGAAGGACATGACTGGCTAAGCTAAAATGTGGCAAAAAAAATACCAGGTCCTGAAATAGTTGTCAAATTTAGTACAAGCCAGTATAGAACATTACTGCAGGCAGAACGATAGTATTGTATAAAGGTAGGAAAAGGGTATGCAGACTTTGTGATGTGACTGAGTCATGAGTAGAATGGTAATTATGGAACTGGGTCCAATTCTGAAGCCCACAACAGAGAAAAGTATGGAAAACACACCTGGGAGGTTAGAAGTGGGGACACAGAGATGTTTTAAACATTTGAGACAGCTTTTTTATTCATAGGCCATGGGCACTCACCTGATCTGTGCCAGAAAAGGAAAGTTTGAAGGGAGATTAAGTAACAGACTTCAGAGAATGTCTAAATGTACTTTTCCTACTCAAATAGTAATTTAGACAGGAACTGGAACTTGGGTTAGGCAGTTGAAAGATGGTTTTAAGTATATCAGCAGTGGTGGAACGCCACCTACTCTTGATTTTTAAAAGGAGTATGCAGTTAACCTTAAGATTGCTTCTGAGAGAGGGAAAGAGCTTTTCCTGAAGATAGTGGAGAAGACTGAATGACCTCTCAAAGGCCTTTCAGATCACAATCGTAGAATCTACAATTTAAGTGCAAACTGCTACAATTTCCTTTTGGAATCTTCTTTCTTTGAGGGTTAAGTTATATTCAATTTCAAAATGATTAAGTGAAATTTTGGAAAATATTAGGAGTATATGGAGAAGCCTTACTTTTGTGGGCTGTGGGGTACCTATTCTCGTGAATATGTTTAAATAGTTCTAATTTCTCCTTGATAAGAGCTTGAGAAGAAATTCAACATTATGGTATATTCTATAGTGATTTCCAGCAAAGGTCCTTTTTTAGAAGGAGTTAAATAATATAAGAAGGCTAAGGTAATTTTACTGTAATAAACCCTTTATTTCTGTTAAAATGCAGGGTATGGGTAATTGAAAAATCTCCAATGATCAGAATACTTTATTCAACCACTGATGTTAGTCTCCTCCTCCTCCTCCACACACACACAAACACGCACACACACACACACACACACACACACACACTGAAACTTCCAGGAATGCTTCCAACAAGCATTAGAAATGATGGATTAGAGCTTCTCTTCCTTTGCCAGTTCAGACCCCAAAGCTCAGCCCTAAACGGAGGTGGTAACCAAGTAATAAAACTGCCAAAAGGTTAAGAGAGGAAGAACCAGGGGAACTTCATCATCACAAAATGGGTATTAACATCTAAATACTCTAGTTTTCACAGTCTATCACTTTCTTGGATATTAACAACGACACCACTGTTATATCCTCCCTGTGAACCAGGGAACATTGTTGAAGAACCTGGCCTGGGACCAAAGACTCCCATGGCCTACATCCAAAGACTTCCTTCTGATCAATGTGACCAATACTGGGGCCTCCCCAGCCAGGGTTTACTGCTGTCACTTTCCTTTGTATAGTGTACCATATCTCATTATATTTCAAGCACCCTCACCTCACTAATGCATACAAATATGAGTTAGTTAATTAATTAATTAATTAGTTAGTTTATTGCTGCCAAGAGCTGGAGGCTCTCTGTAGTTCCTCAGGGCTTTGAACTCTCTTGGGGAGGGTCAAAAATTCATTTCTTATCCTGTTGTCATAATTGATTAGGGGACTTCATGTTTTGATATAAAATCTTACTCCTAGTGTCTTAGACTTTCAGGACGTTTTTAAGGTTTAGAGGTTTTAATTATAAAACCAATGATGGTATAGCCTTGTTCTAGGTGTTTTCAGTAAAGTAGTCAGCTGTTAACGAGACGGAGAAAGACTTGGCTGAAACTGATGTGCCTTATCCTAAAGGTTCAGCTGAAGCAGAATTAACAGTTGGAAACCTAGCCAAAACAGGAAAGGGTAGGGGTGGCACTCCTCCTGGTGTTTCTGAGAAGGATGGGGACCCAAAGGAGGAGTAAGAATGTGAGAACTAATTGACAGCTTCCTTCCTTCTTCTCTCATGACCATTACAGATAAACGAAGGCCATTTTCACAATAAATGAATTGTTTTCTCACAATTTAAATCAAACAAATAAATAGTATGCCAAGATTATATTTAAGCTCCAATTAACCTCATGTTTTTTCTCAAATTGCCTAGATATTTAAAGTATTACTGAAATAGCCTTGGGAAGCTTTATTCAACTCTAGAGAGGCAAGTGAGTTTGACCAATAAATGTATAAATAACGTTATATGTGTTTGGTATTTAAGTATAGCCTTCAAAAATTCAGATGGAGATAAATAAATCACTGCTTGAGATATAGTGTTCCGATTAACAGCATATGCTTTGGCATCACAGAGATGAATCTTTGAATACCCACTCTGCCACTTACTAGCTTTGTAACTTTGGACAAATTATTTACTCTTTCTGTTCCTTGGTCTTCTCAGCTACAAAATGGGAATCACAACAAAACTCATTTAAAAGGTAAAACCATGGCAGTAATTCTAAGACCTTTTGTATTAATTTAGGTTCACCCAGAAGTAGGCTCTAAGACAAGGATTTAATTACAAGTAGTTTAACTGGTAGATGATACCAGAAAGCTGTGGTGGAAGAGTAAGGAGATGAATAGGAATGGGAAGGAAGTCTCTACAGGGCATGCTAATAAACAGGTTATCACTGTGGTCAACTGTGGTTCAACCCCCTGGAGATGTCTGGTGTGAACCATGCCCTGGAGTTGTCCTACCCAAGGAATAAAGAGGGTACAATATTTATGCATCAACTTCTATCCATCAGTGGGTGAGTACTGTTCTAGGGATGCCTCCTTCCCAGCACTTCCAACCTGCTCTGCAAGTGGGTGAGCTTCTCCTATGGCAAGAGAAAGTGCCTGGGCAGAGTCCCAGGTGCTTGCATTTAGAAGCCTCAGGGTTTACAAGAAGGGCTAGTGCTGAGGGGATATGGGTAGGCCATTAAGGGCCAAATTTTTTCCCACCTGCCCCCTTCTGGTTTCTGTAAATAAAGTGGTACTGGAACCCAGCCATGCCTGTTTATTTACATATTGTCTATGGTTTGGCTGCTTTTAGTATACACTGACAAAGTTGATCCCATGACCCACAAAGCTGAAAATATTTACTATCTGGCTCTTAACAGAAAGAGCGTTGATCCCTTATCTAGTAGGCAGCACAGCTGAGATTAGAATTTAGGCTTCTTGACCTCCCGTGCAGCATTTTCCTAATTACACTTGAGACTTGCTCTCTCCAAAATTAATTACAGGAAGAGATGGTTTTACCAGTGTTTAATCAATTAGAAACCTCTATTAACTGGCACTTCTATGTGTCTATTTATACAATGGTCATTCATTTCATAGTTATTACCCTGGGAAATTTGAAGAACTCCAACATCCTGATTTGGAGTCTTCACATGAAGCATGTTCTATATGCAATTTCTTTCGGAAATGCTAAATCGGGTATTGTGGTATGTGAATGTTCCCAGACCCAGCAGCTTGTGGATAAGAAAGGATTCACATTGACATTTACAACCAGATTTGTTGGCTCTTTGCCTCCATCTGCCAAGCAGGCCTTCAATCTGATTCAAAGTCCTGCCTATCTAAACGTTTATGAGAGTCTCCAGGGGAGCTCTGTATAAGCATGGCTATTCTCCCCACAGGTCTCTAAGCTGCTCTGCTAGGCAAATACTGCCTAGGCGTGCTGTACATCTACTCGAACTCCCAAGCTACAAAGTCCTGGGGCGGGTGGTCCTGAAATAACGTGGAGGTCCCTTTGGCATCCACAGCACTGGCTCTCACTCAGGTTCCACACTATGTTGCTCGCAGGAAGCAGGGATGAACTCCTTCCCCACTCACCACAGGCCTATGGCAGTGGTTCTTAAAGTGCAGTCCCAGGACCAGTGGCAACAGCACCATCTGGGGACCTTTTAGAGATGCAAATTCTCAAGCATCACCCCAGATCTACTGAATCAGGAACTTTGGAATCGAAGCCCCACAATCTGTGCTTTAATAAGAAATGGGTGATTTTGATGATGGTAAAGTTTGAGAGTCACTGACACAGGACATTGCATATAGACCAACACTTCGATCTCTGCTTTCCCCCTTTTTCTTCAATGTAGTGGTTTGGGTGTTAAGATGGCCACAGTAAAGCCTCCCATCCCTGTATGCCCATCCCTTTGCGGTGACATTGCAGCTCTTCCCTTCAAAAGGGGAAATCTATTTCTCTGCCTCTTGAATGTGGGCTGGACTGAAAACTTGCCTCGACCAATAGAACATAGCAGAAGTGATGTATGAATTACAGAGTCTAGGCGTCAAGACATCTTGTAGCTTTCACCCTCATCCTCTTGAAAACACTGCCCTGAGAATGCCATATAATGAAGCCCAGTCCAGCCTATTGGAGGATGATAGGCCTTGTGAAGTACCAAGGTTCTCCAGCCAACAGCCAGCTGTCAGATATTTGAGTGAATCCATCTAGCTCCTGTTGAGTTGCCAGATAACTGCATGTACATGAATGACCCCTAGCAAGACCTTCAGAATACCTATTAAGTTAATCACAGCCCAACTGCAGACCCACAAAATCATGAGCAAGTAATAACACTTGTTTTAAGCCATTACATTTGGGGTGTTTTTATGCAGAGATAGAAAACTGATACACTTAGGTATCTAAGCAACAACTGCAAAAAAGTTTTTTTCCAGCATGCCTATTTGTCCTGCTAATTGAAACAATTTATACAACTCAGGCAGAACCACCTCATCACATTACATAACATAAGTAAGCAGTCATAAAGGAGCTTGGTTTAGTATTTTTAAAAAGGCCCCTTGGGCCTCAGTTTCCACACATACAGAAGAAATATATTCAACTAGATACTTTCAATGATTATTCTAGGTTCAGAGTTCTATGGTTCTAAGAAATTCAAATAAACTGATTTTTTCTACTCCTTAAGTGAAAAAGACCGAGAAACATATTTCACTTTTACTCCCCATACGTCTAAGACTGAGTTAAATAACATTAACTGTTGGCTAGCTGCCTTCATATCTAGAATTTCCATTAGGTTCTTGGACAGAGAGATAGTGCAAGGCACAGCAAAACAAAACAAAACAAAACAAAACACAGGCTTTGGAGCCTGACACACTTGGATTATAATCCTGGCTCTGTTTCCTCCCAGCTGTGTGGCCTTCATCTAACTATTTTCCCTTCAAGCCTTGAGATCCTTACCTTAAAAATACTGTGTATAACCATATATACTTGGCAATTATTTTGAGGATAAAGACGTATATGTAAAAGCAGCTCGCACAACAGTAGGAGTGCAACGGAAAAAACTTACTACAATGAATGATAAGTTATATTGTATCACAATATAGTGTATGAAATAATAATCATATATCAGAACTGTATTACAAATTATATTTTCCCTTTTTATATTGTATTTATTTCAGATTATATTCCTGACTTCCAGAAAGTTAAACATTCTTAATTCAATTCTGATGTTTAAACCACCATGTTAAAGAAAAAAAGAATGTTTGATTTTTTAAGCAGCTTTTGGCAGGAAAGAGCACTTTGTAGGAAAGAGTTCTCTGCAGGAGGTGCCTTGTGTCTTGTCACTAACTTTAAACCAGGCACCGTCATGCTCTACTCACCTCTGGCCCTAGCACACCTTTCAAATCTTTTGATCACACACTACCTTGCCTAACCTGTTCGTTCTCTCCATAGATCAAAGAAGTAGAAATGAAGAATAAGTAATTAACAGATGACCAGATCTCTTCCCTAGCTTCCCTTTCAGCAATCTCCTGAACAAACTGTGTGAACAAGTAACATCTAAAGAAAGATCACAAGAAGTCGACAAGCCTGCATGCAGTGGGGGATGGCAATGATTCTGACCCCCATCCCAATTATTAACTGAGATTACTTCCCCTTTTCCCTTTAAAACTTTCATGGCCGAGCAGAATCTTCGGAGTTGCTTTTTGGGGACATGAGTCCACCTTCTCCCCAGATTACTGGCTTTCTGATTAAAAGCAACTTTCCTTTCCACCAACAACTGCCTTTCGGGTATTGATTTTCAAGTGGCGAGCAGCCGGACCTGAGTTTAGTAACATTTTGGTGCCCAGCTCTGGACCTGACTCACTTGTATTTAACATTTGTGCATTTAACATTTTTACTTTATGCCCAGCTCTGTGTCAGTTTGCTATAAGGAATGAAATGCCTTGCTTTTGAGAAAATTCCTCTTTCCCTCAGTTCTTCTCCAGCTCTGGCCCCAACTCCACCAGCTATCAGCAGTGGCTTGGAGCTGAGGGCATTCTCAGACTCTCCCTACTGGTGGCAATGTGGAGGAAGTGGCGGAAGGGAAGGAGTAGTAAGGCAGATGAGACTCTTAGCCGGGGGAGAAGGAAGTAGGGCAGGAGAGATGAAAGATGTAGTTTCCCTCTGCTTTGGCCATGTGTCCCCTCGCCCTCTGCTCTGGCCTCACTGGTCTCCTTGCTATTCCTGCATCTTGCTCCACTTCAAGGCCTTTGCTCTGGTTGTTCTCTCTCTGCCTGGAACAGTCTCCCCTGGATATATACATCCAGGCTTACTTCCTGACTTCCATCAACTTTCTCATGTTCTTAAGCGTTCTCTTAATAGAAAAGCTTCACTGACCCAACTACAGACAATCATGTCTTCATTCCCACTCACTTTTCCTCTTACCCTGCTTTCTTGTTCTCCATAACTGTGCTTCTCAAACCTCAGTGTGCAAACGAATCACCTAGGGATCTTATTAAAATGCAGATTCTGATGCAGTGGGTCTGAGGTGAGGCCTGAGATTCTGCATTTCTAACAAGTGTCCATTTGATATCAATCTGTGGACTATATAACTCTGAACAATATCGAGATAGTATCTGTTTTCTTCTTTATTACCTCATCATCTTTCTCTTCCAATCAGAGTACAGTTGACCCTTGAACAACACCGAAGTTAGCGCCGCTGACTTACTGCAGTCGAAAATCCATGGATAACTTACGGTCTGCTCTCTGTATCCATGTCCACATGCACAGATTCAACCAACTGTGGATCATGTAGTGCTGTAGTATTTACTATTGAAAAAATTTTGCACATAAGTGGACCCACACAGTTCAAACCCATGTTGTTCAAGGGTCAACTATATGTGTTTCATGAAGGGAGGGACCTTAACTTATTCTATGCTGCATCCTCAGCACCTAGTATGATGTTCAATACATAGAAGTTACTCAATAAATATTTATTAAATGGATGAATTAAATATGTTTCTGGAAACCGAAACTGGAACTTTGAATCTATTCTGCATTAGAAATATTATCGTCACATCTAGGTACTTTACAGGTTAAACAGATTTCTGTGCCCTGCCTTTGGAACCTTCCAATCACGTGATAGTAGCTTAAATAGGGGCATAAACCCATAATTATGTTCAGAGTTCAACAAACTTACAAACAAATCATCGGAACCCAATCTCGTTACAGAGTTAGAGAGTCTGAGGCTGAACATACAGGAGAAAGCTAGAGAACAAATACCAATAAATGATTATATAGGGACAAACTATGCATATGTGCTGAGGGAACCAAAAATTACAGGTTGTAAAAAGACATAAACCCGATATAATTAGTTGAATATAAACCCTGATATAGCAATTGTGGTGTCCCAGATTGACCAAAGGAAAAAAAAAAACGGAAGCAAAAAACAGTAACAGAAAAAAACAACCAAAGATGTTTTTTTAGTTCTGCTTAATTATAGAATTGGTACAGCAGAGAAGTTTTCTAGCTCCTTGCCCATGAAATTCAAAGCCAGCCTTAACATTGCCATGAGATTTTATGCATACCTTCTACTAACAAATGAATAGAAAGTGAAATAAAATAGACTGAAAATATGCAATAAAAACAAAAGTTAAGACTATAGCTAAATGAAGAAACATTCCTCTCCCAAGTCTACTGTGGTAGCCACGGTCCATTTTTCTTTTTCTTAAACTAAAAATGGAAGAGCTCTTAAGATTGCTTGTAAAGGGGACAAGGGGGAAGTGCTAGGAGGACTGTGTGTGTTTCTGTGGTTTCAGGAATTCGTGCAGGCATATTTGAAGAAGATTATCTAAAGGATATAGGATTTGTTGAGATGGAATCCTCACATATTTAGTCTTGGAGGCTACTCTGGAGCTCTACCCTGATTCCTTCTTCAGGGACAACACACCCATCCCTGCTACTGGGAGTACTGGTCGTTGATGGTATTCCTTACTTGGAATTGCCTTTGGCCCCAGAAGAATCTTCTAAGATCTCCCTTTCCTCCCAGCGGGCAGCCCCTGGGCAATGACTGCCTAGTTCGGGAATACAAAGGCCAGGCCCTCTCCTGCAATCCAGCCCAGCTCTAAGGCTCCTGTGGAATTGGCTGAGGCCTCTGCTGCAGTCAAATCACCCTTCAGCCTCTTCTGCTGTCGCTGCCATGGACCTTTCTTCATTGTGGGTGCATCTCTGGAGAACACACCCCAATATACTTTTGTCATTCCATACTCTGAATCAGTCTATTTCTAAGGAACCTACTCTAAGACATTTTGCAGAGTAAATAATACAAGTTTATTCCTAGTTTCAGAATTGCAACACATTTTCCCTTTTACCCAGGGATCATCTCACTGTTGTGCTTTTGAGCAAGTGTTTACAGCCACAGAGAATGTGATCCAGCATACTTACAAGCTCCAGCAGTGGCGAGTCCAGGGGTAGGGCCAGGCCACTTTGTCCTCAGCTCTTGAAGTAAATGGGTTACCGCCTTCCACTCTGAGCTCAGGTCTTCTAACTTCCTCTTTAATAGAAAAGCACACGTGTTATTTATTTGATTAACGTCTTGAAGTAACTTAATTCATGAAGTTATTAATTTATTTTGTGAATACATTACTGCATGTCTATAGTATTTTATTTCTAAAGTAACTTTTCTGGGTGGAATTCCTTTCAAAGGTATTTTAATTATTTTAGCCAACCACACTACAAATTTTTATCAATTGTTTGCTGCATACAGGCTGTTGCTCCAGATGCAATTTCACTGAAAGGAAGTAGAGCGCAAACATTACTGAAAGCAAAACAAATAAACAAAAAAACAGTGTCATCTCAGCAATTGGCTTTACTCTTTTAAAAAGTATCTAATGTGGCTGCATACAAGAATTTTCCAGAGAACATTAAAAATATCTTACTGCCCTCACTCACCCCAGATCAATCCTATTAGCAAGCCTTGGAGAGAGGGGCTGTGGTACACATGGGGATAAGCCTCTCAGAGTCTACTTTAAGGAAGGACTCTTGTCCCAAATGGTGAAGAAGATTTCAGTAGACATCCTTCAGTGGTCAGTCCCTTTAGGGACTGTCTCAGCTGCAGAGATCTGCCTTGCCCCAGGGCATGCCCTTCCCAGGGTAGCCCTCATTCAAGGACTGATCAAGGTGAGAGTATAAAGGCTCAGCCAATTTGGTTCAAAGCAGGACCATTTTGAGGGTCATTATAGCTGCAGAGCTCCCAGTAGAGTCAGCCAAGCCCGTATATGGTCCGTGATGTGTTGGTATATGTTAACAATTGGCTCTCTGGGGGAAAAAACTGATTTTAGTGTTTTCTAATTTCTGTGGTGTAAATACTCCCACTATAGCCAATTTTACCAAGAGAATGTCAAGTAGCTCACAAAATGCCTGAAAATTTGCTAATAGACCCTCATGAGCAGATACACGCTGCTTCCAGCGCACCACTGGGTAACCATAAGATTACTTATTGCCAGTAGAATGGGAGCAGAGGTAATATCTGTCAGTTCTAGGCTGACCCTTTAAAAAATGAGTGAGGTTTCTGCACCCATTCTTTCCTTTTCCATTAGCTGGAAGCAGAGGACTCAGAGGTCGTAGGGCAAACTTTCTCAATGGATTGGGGGGGGAGTTTATCCTTATACCCCAGAGCAGTGGTTCGCATACTCTGGGACCATCAGAATCACCTGGAGGTCTTGTTAAAACAGTGATTGCTGGCTCTCAGCCCCAGAGCTCTAGATTGAAGAGGTCTTGAGTGGGGCCCAAGAATTTACATTCCTAACAATTGTACAGTTGGTGCTGATGCTGATTGCCCAGGACCAAGGCCTAAGGTGTCCATTATAAGTAATAAGTTACCTAAGCATCTACAATGGACTAGATATGCACCATCCTTGACAAAAATAAGAAAATAGGTCCTTAAATCATTTTCTATAGGACTTAATTTTCTTGAGGAATCCCACTTAAGAAAAGCTGCCACGGGAATAAATACTAAAAAGTAATCACTTCCTATTTTAACTATCATCTATGCTCTTAAGGTTATTTATTCTATTGTGTCTGAGATCATGTCAAATCAGGGCTTTTAATTTCTTCTCCCAGAGTGCATGCTGTTAAACATTTACTATCACATCAATGAATATAACTCTTTTCATTTATTAAAACATAAGCCTTGAATCCAAAAGTAAACAAAAAATGCCTCTGATCAGTGAGGAAAACCACCGCTGAAAGTCATGACATGCGGAAGATATTTTTCCATTCTGACATCAAGCTAAACACTGAGAATTAAATATTATCAAAGATTAGTGAATTAATATATATATATATTTGGTCTTTTGATTCCCCTGCAAAGTTGCAGTGAGTTCACAGGGACAGAATATTAAGAGGAACTAGAAGTTTAAAACAAAAAATAGCAACAAAATAGCAATAGATAATAGGGAAGAGACAATAAATGTAAAAGTAGATAACTAGAAAATGTCATGATCTTGGTCACTTATTGAAGGGATAAGAGTGCAGCAGATAGTGAAGTCTCATCATATATCATTTAACCTATAGGAAGTCACCTATATATGCTGGGAGAGGGAGAGGGAGAGGGAGAGGGAGAGGGAGAGGGAGAGGGAGAGGGAGAGAGGGAGATTAGAGACTGATTTACATACTGCTGAGATCTGCCCACTCTTCCACTCAATAAGCATATGGTCCCATAGTGAGTGGGTGAGGAGAGATGGGAATTTGCTGTTTCTACAGTTGGCTTAGGTTTCACTTTCTTCTCATGGTGTAAGCATCTCACTGCATCGAGTTAGATTCTAATATTTAAAGTATTTATCTTACAACCTGGCTTCTGAAAGAAAATTACTTCATCTGGGTCTCAGCTGAAGCAACAGTGATCAGTACTGAACTTCATATTCCATGCACATAATGAAATTGAGCAGGACCCTGCGGGGCTCCTGGACACAAAAGTCTTTCTGTGTCCCCCATTTCTTTTTTTTTTTTTTAAATAAATTTTTTTTTTTTAACTTCTGGGTTTATTTATTTATTTATTTATTTATTTTTGGCTGTGTTGGGTCTTCGTTTCTGTGCGAGGGCTTTCTCCAGTTGCGGCGAGCTGGGGCCACTCTTCATCGCTGTGCGCGGGCCTCTCACTAACGCGGCCTCTCTTGTTGCGGAGCACAGGCTCCAGACGCGCAGGCTCAGTAATTGTGGCTCACGGGCCTAGTTGCTCCGCGGCATGTGGGATCTTCCCGGACCAGGGCTTGAACCCGTGTCCCCTGCATTGGCAGGCACATTCTCAACCACTGCGCCACCAGGGAAGCCCCCCCATTTCTTGTTTGTAAGAAATAGGCTTCATTCAGCCTTCGTGACCTTCCCTGAGTTCCAAAGGGCAGGTTGGAACAGTTGTTAATCAGGGAAGGGAGGGGATGTGGAGACAAAGGAGGAGCAGTCAAGGAACAATAGTGCAGCCTTGGGGCAGGATCCTGGTTCCACCTCAAGGAATACACATAACAATATCTTTGAGCTCTTTTGCAGAACTAAAACCCCCAACAAATGGAAGATGCTAACTACTTGATGAAGCTTTCTTCATTCCAGAGAGAAGGTCACAGTTTGATAACCTCAAGAATGGCAGAAGCTCACCAGTAGACCCCCTGAGGCCAGATTAAAGGAATGCAGGCCGTGCACACACCCTGATCCTTATCAGCAACCCCGCCCTTGAGCCACTGCTATAAAACTCCTCACCAAATTCTCCCAGGTTGGGACACACAGTTTTGAAGGGCATGAGCCCACTGTATCCCCCCCTTTGCCTGGCAAAGCAATAAAGCTAATCTTTTCTACTTCACCCCAAACTCTGTCTCTGCGATTCAATTAGGAGGCACCAGTGCATAGAGGCCAAGTTTTTGGCATCAATAACTACAATGAAATAGAACAATAATCGATGCTTACAATGATGACCCTGAAAATTAAGAAAAATTTAAATTACACTGTGTTTTAGAATCAGAAATCCTGGATTCCAGTCCTAACTCATTACTACTGGTTGTGTGATCACTGGCAAATCAGGTAGGTCACTCAAATTCATTATCCTTGAAACGTGGATATAACACTACCACCTAACCCATAGTTTTGTTGGAGAAACTAAATGAGATATTTTACATGAAAAGAACTCTGCAAACTGTAAAGTACTGTAAAATTGTTGGTTAGCTATTATACACCGCTTAATGAAGCAAAACAGAAGACAGTCAATGAAAGTTTTCATTAAAATAGTTAAAATGAAAATATTTCAACACTTAAAAGATTTGGTTTAGGCTATCCTGAAGATAACATGTTTATATATTCAATTCCCTTTTATTAATACATAAAACTCAGAATGGTCTATTCATTTACTAGAATGTTATCTTGCCCATTGTTATTTCCAGATGGTTAAATGAGATATCCATATAATTTCAGATGTAGAGCTTTTAAAAATTAAGTAATAACCCCCAATGTACCACAAACATCTGAGGATACTGCAAAGTGTCAAAAATGCAAAAAGCTCAGAAGTGTATGTTTCCCAATCTTTCATAATTATTAGCAAACAACATCACATAAAATGGCTATAGATTTTGATTCAGCTGGTCACAAAAACACCCTTACAACTTCTTCAAGTACCTGGTGTACTTTAGAGTTGAAATTGATTATTTATATATTATGGAAGTTCTTTTTTGTTTGGTTTTGTTTTGCTTTTTGGTTCTCTGGCATGTGCCCTGATTTTTTATTCTCTCATCTTTTCTATTAGGCTGTAAAGTTCCTTTGGGTAGCAAAAAATGTTTGGCTGCAGCAGCTAATGCAGCATTCTTCACATAATAAACTTTAAGCTGTGCTCATAAAAATCTGTAAAATGTAATTTGCTAATCATGTTAATAACCTTTAACCAAATTTAAGGGAATCAAATGTATGTCTAAATTCCAACATCTTTAAATATAAAATTAGTGGAATAATAGTTAGCAAGTCCTACTCTTGATTAGATTTCTAGAGTTTTCAAACTTTGAATAAGCTAAGCAAACTGCAGATCCCAGGCTTTCTTCACAAGAGCTCAAAACTCAACAGTCATAGTGGATTCATTTTACCGAAAAGGAGAAACTCTGAGATCATTTTTTAAAAGGGCAAAACTAATTTCATTATAGCGGGCATTTGCACCTGAGCATTGCTTTCCGTTGTATATAATTTACTCGGAGTTAGTCATTAAATGTTAAGACTCATATATCAAACAATGTGAAATTTCTTCTTTATGAAGAGCAGAAATTACAAGAAAAATTATTTCTGAATATAGGTTTCCCCTTTAAATTTAAAATGTAATATAATTCTAAACTACCTGAATTTGGGATTTCAAAATTTTAAAATCTTATATTTTTCTCTTGTGTCAATGTTTGGCATGATATTAATATCTGCTACATAAATAAATGAATCCACCTGTGGCTTTATATACACAGACGTGCATGTGAATATTGTAATTGAAACATCTATGTCTCCATGTATGTCTCTATAAATGCAATTAATACAACTGAGGACCAGGGGTGAAATTCAAAATTCTAAAATGCTTGTCCAGTTCCAGCATGAACTACTGAGTAAGTCTAAATTGACTTTTCCCCAAAATAGTTCCTCACAAAAGAGTCAGTTCATATTAGCTTATAATGTCTTTTGGGTTTCAATTGTTTTATTTTGAACAACAAAGTTGCACAGTAGCCTGAAATAATCTCAAGAAATATGAATTTGGGATGCTTATATTAGTCATCTGCCAGAACTGGTTAATTAAAAAAAAAAAAGGGAGTGAAGAAAATTGATAAACCAGTAGCAATTATTCCTAGGGTATAACCTCACACCAGTGGTGAAGGTCATTGTAAACAAGTCTTTTAAAGATAGTTTTAAAAAGCAAAACAATAAGTTATTCTGATGGGGTGTAAATAATTCACATCTAAGAAAAATGAAAAGATTATCTCTCCTAATATTTTGGGAATGGGCACCGAAGTTAGGGATAAATATTCCAGTGATAACATTGAGGAAGTGAAAAACGGTCCTTCTGGTAACTGGCAGCTAGCTAGGTGTGATGGTCCCAAGTGAACATAAAAAAACAGTCACAGAAAATAAACTAGACAGAGACAAGGCCACTCTGCCACCACAAAAATGATGAATATGAGGCACTGCTACTTAACAGTGACAGCTCTGCCCTGCTTTAATCCTTTCACCTTCTGGATAAAAACTGTTAGATACCTGATCACCACATTGACTCCATTTCTTGAAAGCATCTAATCCAAAATGGCTTCCTCCTCCCTAATTCCTCTTTAGAATCATTCAGCCAGCTCTTGCCAATGCCCTCTAACTGAGATGCCCCACAGTCTCTCTTGAGGGCTTTCTCCTTTGCTACAGTAAGCTAAATAATCCTAATTTTTTTATTATAGTTATCTTCCTAGTTGTCTTTGGACGGAGAGGTTTAACAGCACCATACGGGGATCCAAACACTGCCATACTGCAAATCACTTAGAAGGAAGACAGTAAGCTCTAGAGTTCTGGAATATATATCTATGAATGAACTCTTTCCATAAGATACAAATGTGGCAAAAGCAATGTTCCTAATTAGTGTGTTATTTTATAAAATGTGAGATTTCAAATATGGAAGTGCTAATCAATTAAGAAATTAAATATAATTAGGCATTTGACAATCTCATCCACATTCCTAAATGATTCTATCAGTTGCTCAAAAATTTATTATAAATTTTATCTTCTCAGTGGGAAAGTGGGGCTCTCCTTATATTCAAGCATAAGTAATTACCATTTATTCAACCTCTCATAGTCAAGACGTTTTACCCAGTTGTGAAGCTAATTTGCATTAAAAAATGAAATTCTCCTACTTATGTATTAATAAATTATAAAATTTCTCTAATACTGTTACGCTCTATAATTCTTCTCTGAACTGCTTCTATTATCATTGACATGGAAATTGTGTTTATCAAATAAGTCAGTCAAAATGGATCTGTTCATTTGGGGGGACAAACTCATATCTGTTATCTTGCTATTGATTCTGATGCTGTCAAAAAAAAAGTTGCACCAGGTAAATGAGACCATATGCCTGATAGATGATTTGTAAAATCCAAATATTGTTATAACCGTAATATCTAATTGGGCAGCATTTGACCAACAAGATACCACTTGACCTGCTATACCATACACAAATTTTGAGATGCACATCTGTTGTGAGTGATATATTTTAAATTATCAGGCAAAAAAATAAATAAATAAACCCAAAGAAGTTTTTAGAAATGTTAAGATGTTGATGTTGGCAGTAGAACAAACTCAGGAGAAAAAAAAAAAAAACAGCTTAATCTAGTTAATTAACAACAAAACAGCTGGGAAAATGAAACACCCCTGGTTTTGACTGACTATAATTGAAAATGACTAATGATGCTGTCATTTTGCAGCTTATATTGGAGGAAATGATGCCTGGAAGATCATAATTGGCCTCTTGACCATTTGTTTACAGTAATTATTTTTGTGTTAAAGGTTGGGGTGGAACCCTTTGGCCAAATATAGAAAGCTCCAAACACCTTATTTTTTTTCTTATATTTAAAAAAAAATCAAGAGCAGTAATAAAATATATTATTAGATTCATGTTAAGATTTTTTTTGGATAATCTAAAAAGTTAGCAAAGCAAACCAGCTGGTGTGATCTTATCACTTTACCAAGTTACTAAGACATTCTAAATTCTCTTAATGTTCTCAGTTCTAATAATGGAAGGTGATATAAGTATTTCAAAATATATACACACATTTTAAAATTTTTAACAGAAAGAGTAGTGTTTCAAATTAAGTTAAAGAATAAGTACAAATAGAAGAAAATGTTATCTAAATGCTTAAGTCCAAAAGAGAGTTAACATTTTTTTAAATCAAATAACAAATGGCTTTTTTTTGTAGCTGTCGATATTGTTGCTACTGATGGAAGTTGTTTTTGTTGCTTTGTAACTGCTAAATTTGGTGCTATTGAGGAACCTACTCATTACTCTGTGGAAAATGGAACACATTAAAATGATTAACAGTATTATCATAAAATATTATTACCAAAAGTATAACTTAAGCAAAACGTTAAACAATTTATTGAACTTATCCAACCAATCTTCAACAACTTCTGAAGTTAAGATGAAGGAACAATGTACAAATCAAATGAAATAAAAGTATGTGTGCGTGCGCGTGTGTAGGGGGGGGAGAGAGAGAGAGAGAGAGATAAGAGATAGAAAGCAAAACAAAGATGCTTATTTCTTCAAGCATATTATTCTAAGATTTTTCCAGTAATTTTGCATTAGAGATCTAGTGCTATATTTATGCCATGAGTAGAACTGTCTCATAATATACGTTTGATCTTTATCAGGAAGTCCTCAAAGAAAATAAGGAAGACGTTTAGTTAGGGATGACAAAAAAAGAAACTAAAAATTTACCATCTTTGAAAATTAAAGAAATCCTAGAGAAGTTGATAAAGTTAAGAAAAAGGGAAAAAAACTGAACAGGGATGAGCCCAGCTCCCAAACAGGACTCAGCTTGGGAGATGAGCGTAGGAGGTAAGCAGACAGCTTGTCTGATGCGGAATGTGGAGGTGCCAATAGACAGTCAATTTTCTAAGAAACAGAATCATTTCCTGATGTGTCCTTAACTAGAATCTCTGCAAGTGGTGGACATACTAATTATCCATTTAGATACTGGATCTTATATATACACCATGAGGGATTTTCATTTTCTTTTTAAAGACTATCACCATCTTCTTTATAATTGTTACAGTTTCTAAATGTACCTCCTCCCCAAAACAAAACCCGAACTTCTATCATGAAAATGTACTGCAGGCTACTTGTACCCTTTTCCCTTCTATTAAGGAGTGAGAAACCTCAAAGTTAAGGAGGAAAGGCATTAGGAAGGGCAAAATTTTAAAATTTTGATATATGAAGTCAAAGTTTAAAACAGGCTTTGTTTATGTACTATCAGAACAATGGCTCACCCTTTAGAAAAATCATCCCTAATCTTTAAAAAGAAGTCTTTGATCCATGCAGAGGTTTAAACAGTCCCCACAGCTTGCTACCTTGTATTGCTGGGTTCCAGGTTTTGAACGATGAGGTAGTCTTTGAGCCTCTAGAGTTTTAGGCCACCACAAGCCCCGGCTAATCTTCAAGTGTTTCCAAGGTCATGGCCCTTATCAAAAGCTGCACGTGAATAATCTATTTCTCCACACTCCTGATCTCCCAAATCAACCTTGCCCTTTTGCCACTGTGAACCTCATATGGTGATTCCTCTCCAAACTTGAGGGGTAAATGGTAGAGCAGGAATGAGTTTTCACTTAAGCTGTGCTTCTCCCCCATGAACTGATTTGAGAGGACATGGGGAAGGAGGGAAAGAGAAAAGAAAGAAGAGGGCTGTCTCTACACAGTGGTTTCAAGGGATATGAAAGTGAAGGACGTGAACACCTCCTTGCTCTCTTTTTCATTTCAGAAAGGTAATTCCCCTCTTATGTCACTAATGCTACAATAGAAATTAGATAGGCTCGGACATGGTGGATCCCAGTTCCGATCTCACAGTGGCCCAGGAGTTGAAGGTATGATAAATTAGCTTCAACTGCTTGGATTGTTTACATACAATGAAAACAAAAATCTTCTCGTTGACTTTCAATTAAGGCTTTCCCTCTGTTTTTTTATAAAGGCACTAAAGCAAAAGCCAATTGAAATGCATGTCTGTAATCTGTAACGATTATGCCAAATCCTGCATAAAGTCTTTGAGGATCAAACAAGAGTAGGCAGAGCAGACTTACAAAATGGTGCATTGGTCCGTCTCATTGCTTGCTATGAAAGTCACTCTGTTAATCAAGAAAGGTGTCTGCTTGGGGACTGGCTTTCTCTAGAGCATCAAAAGAAACCCTGAAATTTGCTGCTTTCAGGACCTTTTCTAGCTCTCCAATCTAAATACTGTACACATTGCTACATTATGAAAATTATCATACCAGGCCTAGACTGGATGCAAATTATTTTGGGGGGATGTTAGGAGTGGGGACAATGTATTCCTGTATAAATGTCTATCGATACCTACAGAGGAAATCTGTGCCTTTCACCACCTGGTGTTTGGACATTGCGTTTAGGCTAAAACTTTAAATTTACCTAAGAAAGAGCCTCTTGTAAACTGTAAGGAAAACAAACAAGCTTCTAGAAATGAAGCGACACAGTGTAAGTCATGGTAATGTTATTTGCAAGGACAAACTAGTTCTGTATAATGAGGTTATTGACCTGCACTGTTTTAGAGCAGTTTTAAACATGAGGGTGAGGCCCACTAAATCTCAGCCTGCAACAGTAGCTAGAGAAACCAGGACTGATCAATAAATAGCCACCATTACAGGCTCTTGGGAACCTTCATCATAATGGGAGCCATTATAATTTTGGTGAGGTACAGAAAATAAGGTGACCTATACCTAACGTCTATTTATCACTGGACTCTCATTAGCAAGTGGAAGCCATTGATTAGCTATTTTTTGAAAACTGAACTGGTTTTCCATTTCTCTCCTCATGTAATAGCCCTGTGAATAAATGTGTCCTAGACTTCAAAATGCACATGGGGAAAGGAAAGAAGTAGAAAGCTTTCTCCCTGGCCAGCTTTTTACTGAAGAGAGAAGCAATTACATGACATTCCACTAAAAATTCTTGACCCAATAAAGTACTGAAGCCCGAATGCCAATTTTCCTCTTTCATAAGAAAGAGCAACAGAGAAAAGAAAGGTCATGGACCATATTGTGATTCTTTACAGCTGCTGGAGACAGACAGTATGATGCAGTAGCTTGATTTGAATTAAGCCAAACGATATGAAAAGCATCAAGGCTGGCAAGCAAAGCAACAGAGCCTCAAAGAATTTAATCTACCTTGAAGGTGGGACTATTTTTTGTATTGATGGCAGCGCACCAGGACAGAAATGAGTCCTTTAATGCAATGACTCGTTAATAGCCTTAAGATCATAATACATAAATAGGATATGTTGATCAAAAAGATAGCTCTGCCTCTGCTATTGCAGGATGGCCAATATTTCTTTACAAGTTATTTCATCGATAATAAATAGACCATGTCAATGGCAAATGTACAACAGGGGAAACATAACCCATTATGAGGTAATGGATATTGCTAGAGGTTGCTTCATTACCTTCACGGGCTGAGTGGCTGGTTTTTCCTTGTACAAATGCTGCCCTTTAGACAAAATCCCTTCCACATCCGGCTGTTTAGCTTGAACTGCTACTTCAGTTTCCTGGGGAAAAGAGCACATACAGTGCAGATTAACTTCACAGTTAGCAATAAAATTACTAAATTTAAATATACCCTTGGAGACTCCACATGTATTGCAGGTCAATTTCTGCACAGTACATAGGGGCACAGAGTAGTTTTCAGTGCAGAGAAAAGAAACAGAGGTCTTTGTGAAACACACCAAAGTTTAAAAAATTTATCCCAAATCTTCTTATGTCATAATACTATTATATAGAAACAGAGACACTTTATATTTTTCCAAAAAGTAGAATGCAATAGCGAGAAGTATGATCTATGAATATGATTAATATGGATAAATATTATTGTTAGCTTCAATAATCTCAGTAATCCTAATGTCCATTTTACTCCACAAACCTCTTATTTTAACAGGATTCTTCTCGGGACTCTGGTTCCAAAATTTTGTTTTGAAATAGAAACCAAATAAATCTTTCCACATCATTGTCAAAATTATTAACTTTCTTTCCCAAAAGTAAACACTTAAAGCACAGTATCAAGGCTTATTAATTATTAAGCAGTCAAATTAAATAGGCTTTTTGAGGAATGATTAAATTATCTTTAAAAATGTGTTTTCCCTTAGTCTGGAGAAGATTGAAGCATGACCGTATGACCAAAAAATGAAACAAAACACAACACAAGAAAAAAACATCCCCTTCAGATATATGAACATAAAGTGCTTTGCTACTGGGTGCTGTCTAGCTCTCCTGAAGAGAGGACAAAAGAAACGTGCATAAATTGAAGCTGAAGGAAGTGAAGTTAAATATTACAGAAGACTTTTTGGATGTAACACTTGTTAAACACTAGGATGGAGTATCGATTAATCAATGTCAGGCGTCAGTCAGGGCCCGGGCAATCTTCCCCAGATAGCAACTCCTGATTAACACATATCCCTCTTCCTCCCTCTCCTACCCTGTAGCCTCCCAGCACTGCCATGTGTACGTGTCTTCATGCCACTGCTTCCTTTATCCACTGTGTTTGTACCTGTCCTCTCTCAGCTCATCTGAGCAGGGTGTCCTCTGAACCCAAATTACTGCAATCTTACATGTCCCAGTAGGATGCCCTGTAACTTGTGAGTCCTCATCACGTGCTCTTGAGAAGGATTATTTCTTCAGTTCTTATAATAAATAGCAATGGGAGGTAGGCACTTTGGTTAAAAGGGTCCATAACATGAAGACTAACTCCATGTGTTAAATGGGTACGTGTGCAACACACACACACACACACACACACACACACACACATCACCTTTAGAGACAATAATTCTGGAAGAAACAAACCTAAAATTGTAAGTATCAATTCACTCTTTATGATAAAAAGTTCTGAACGTGATTTTTTAAAAAAAAGTTGCAAAATTGTAACAAGTTCAAAATCGGAGTGTACTTTGTGAGGGTTGGGTAGTTCCTTCTTCCTTTAAAAATGATTTATAAGTACACCCAGTGTAAATTCTATACCTTCAGAAAATGAGCACAAATACTCTATAATTTTACCACTGTTTCAGGTATGCAGCAAATGACGAGCACGAACACCCTTCTCTCCCTGCCCCTAGTCTTCAATCGCAAATAAATAGTTCCAAAGATCACAAAGAATCGAGGCCACTATTGAGAAGGCACTGGCAAATAACCAGGATTAAAAGACTGCATTTGATATGACAAGGAAGTCCCTCAGGAAATAAACACACAAATTTTAATTCATGAAAGTTTCACTGGCAAATGAACAGAAACAGCGGCAAGGCTGACATGAGAGCAGCCCCGATATTACTTAGAGCTCCAAGTTCTAAGGTGGTGCTTATTAGATGGACTGTGGAAAAGGTGGCATGCCATGTGAAATGTCTATGTTTTGCACCTGCAGAAAGTAAAATACTCCCTCTTCAGGCCACTGAATTTGCCCTAGATTTAGTCCTCTGATGAATGAGCATTGCAAAGTCACATCACTTCCGTTTAGAGAAATGTTTCCTAGTAGCATGTCCTTTCATCAACACTATTGCCATCTCTTCGTCCTTTAATGAAATAATGGAGAGTTTAAGTACCTGGATAAGATTTACACCTGGTCTAACAGAAATAGAGCAATGGGTGAGAGAAATCACGTTCAGCTCTTAATTCTTTGTGGGTACTTTCCCTTCGCAATTTTTTGGAGAACTAGATATCTAATGATATGCACCTTTGATAAACTACTTTAGAAAGACCATTTTGAAGATAAATTTCTACAATTTACCTCACTACATTTACTTGTAGTGTGAATTTATTAGTTAAAAGATAGGTCATTTATTGAGGGTCGAATTTTATTGCTTAAAGGGTCAACTGTAGTAAATACAATTAAATTCCCTTAAAATGTCCCTTAGTATAGTTTTCTTAAGTTAGTGTGAAAAAATACACTATGAGAAGCTGATCATCACCATGAAAAAAATGGAAGTATGTGTGAGACAAATTTAAAAATTTTGATATCCCTCCATGCAATTAAAACTTGACATGGAAAAATTGAAAAGCAAGCAAACAAACAAAAAAGCCCAGCCAAATCACATGACTACGCAAAGATAAGAAAAAGCTGCTGAAATCATTAGCTGTGCTGAAAATATCAACAAACTGCTATAGTGACTGCTATAGTGATTATGTCACTATAAAAATATTAACAAACCAGAGTTGCTAAAACTTTACCATGTGTCAAAACACTGTATGTTTCATACATTTTTTCCTCATACTTACACTTCCTACAAAATGGGTATTATCTGGGACTTCCCTGGTGGCGCAGTGGTTAAGAATCCACCTGCCAATGCAGGAGACACGGGTTCCATCCCTGGTCTGGAAAGATCCCACATGCCGCGGAGCAACTAAGCCCGTGAGCCACAACTACTGAAGCCCGCGCGCCTAGAGCCCGTGCTCCACAACGAGAAGCCACTGCAATGAGAAGCCCGCGCACCGCACCGAAGAGTAGCCCCCGCTCGCTGCAACTACAGAAAGCCCGCGCACAGCAACGAAGACACAACACAGCCAAAAATAAATAAATTTATAAACAAAGAAAGGGTATTATCTAATTTTGCAGATGCTAAAACTGAGGGAGATTAAGTCAACTGTCCAAGGTCATGTAGCTTGCAAATGGCAGAGTTGATATTATTACCAGGAAGTGTGTATCACTAAACCTCCACTTTATCCCTCCTTTGTTGAGTATAGCGTGTATGTGTGTGTGTGTGTATGCACATGCTAAAACTGGCAGCCACATCTCTTACTATCATGTTAATTTTTTTCCTCTTCTTTAACTCCAATACATTCTATAGTATCCTTCCAGTGTGTAAATGAGAGAAAATCCTGTCTCTTCCCACCGGAAAATAAATTCTTACATAGCTTTTAAAAAGCTCCAAGGGTGCCTCTTTGTGGCTTTACAATTGCCAAACTGATGATATCCAGGTCAGAGAATTGGTTTGAGTAAATCTTTTATCTCACAAATGGCCTCACATCTTTATATGATTTAAGATAAGGTGAAGGAGGTCACCACTAAAATGGAAACACAGCTAATTATAGTGGCCAGTTTTTTGTAAGTAGAAAGTGTTCAACTTCAAAGAACATTCAGACAAGAAAGTCTTCATGGGATTTCAACCAAAAAAATCTCACTTCTAATAATAGAACATTTCCATTTAAGTTTTTCCCTCTGCCTTATTCTTAATATATATATCCCCTGTAATGTAAGATTGCGCACCAGGAGTTAAGACCCTTATGATGTAACTAGAGTTTTTTTTTTTTTTCAGCATAGTATTGACAGTTCACTAAAATCTCATGCATAATTTTAAGTATTTAATTTTTATTAAATAGGTAATAGGAATAACCCTTCATTAACACTAGGAGGATACTGCAGTGTACTTTTTTTTTTTTTTTTTTTTTTGCAAAAGATTTAAAAGGTTTTATTTCACCATCTCTCCCAGCTCTCTGAGGTAGCCAGGTGCAGATAAACACCCATCGAGATGCAAAACATTTCAGGCAAACCCTCCTTGACAGTTTTCTGATTTTTCCATTTCCTTTTCCTGAGTTGTCCCCTTTCTTCATTCACTTTATTTCTATTCCACCAGTTTTCACCTGCTCTCCTTAATCACTCCCTGAATTTATAATTTTCCATAGTAGTAGGAAAAAATACTTCTTGGGCACCTATGTGCCACGGTACACTCATCTTGAGGCATCATCTCCATTGAGCCAATGGGAGCCTGAGGCTGGAGATGAAGGCAGGCAGCACTGGGCTGCCAGGTCTGCAGCACAGGCCCCCACTTCACTACTAACTAGATCTATGACTGGGTTGCCCCCTGGTTTACCCAGAACAGCGTAGTTTACACCCATTGCTCTGGCATAATTATTAATGGCATCCCTTCCACTCTCAACAGTACCCTGATTTGGAGTTTAAGTTAACATGTTCATCCCATCCATTACCCTAGACAATGTTCTTTACTCCTCTGGACTTCAGTTCCCATAATTTGAAAAAGGATACAGGATTAGATAGTATTTTAAGCTTTTTTTTTAAATCTATTTTTGTGATTTCCAATTGTTTTAAAATGAACTAAAGTAATCCAATCATGAAATTAAAGATCTTTCAACCTCTACCTCCCTCCTTTCTATAAACTGATGTATACTTTACTCCAACCAGTTGAGACCCAACCTAACTATGTAAGCAGAACTTACACTGAAGGGTCAATAATGAGTATCTCAGAAACTGGAAGAAATGAAAAATGAGCTGGAATCAGTACAAATTTTGTATACTGTATTCTACTCATCTCATCCCCTGAACCGCTTCCTGGTTTGGATATCATACATCAATTATGCCAGGCCCTGGATACTCCCCACCACGAGTGAGATCTGTTGGTATGAAACACCATTTTTACCTAGACCTCCTACCCTAAACAGAAATGGGCCAGGAGATGATATCTGGACACAAGGCATGAAATTCCTGCAACAGGACAGAACTCGGAAGTCCTGAAACATAAGGCATTTTAACCATATGAGGCAGCAAAAGAAGAAGAAGAAATGGATAATGACAGAGCGGGACAAGCCAATGTTCCATCACCCCAACCTTCTATTACCTTAGGCAAATAAAAAACTTATTCTGGAGTAAATACATTTATTGATACCCATTTTATATAGTTCAATGAAATAATCTATAAATATAAAAGCATTTTTTTTTTTGGATATCACCATGGTCCATGTAAATACTCAACAGTCAGAATCGTCTGCAGGAAGCACTCCAAGTCACACGGTTAGGTTTACAGACCTGAATATACATATTTCATTAAACAGTGGCACTTATGTACTCAAGTGGTCCAGTAGCTTTGGAATATATGACTACTGGGCATGTGGAGTAAAAATAACGTGTAAGTTTAAGTCAATGGAAAAGGGTATCAACCTTCAACAAAAAGAAACAATTATGAATTAATATCCTAGGTGAAGAAAGTACCACAGTTGACACTTGGCGTCAGAATACTGAAGACGAAGTATGTTTAACGACACGTCGTGGTGCCATGTGCTCTCTTCAAGTCCCAGTGGGCAGTCCACCAGCGCCTTAGGGTCATTCAGGATCAACAAAACAGCAATTCTTAAAGGATCTCGATAGCTCAGAATAAAAGGAATGTGGGGGCTGGTATCAAGTTTAAAGAAAAGTGAGCTACATAATTCAGTGACATAATGAGTTTCCCTCCTAAGAGGAGGAGATTGCGGGGAAAACAAATTTCTTTTTAATTCCCTTTGTTACAGTGATCAGAATCATTTATCTAACGTGGGAGCAAGAACCCAGATATCTGGTACCCAAAACACAGGTGCAAAAATTTTCTTCTGTTTTAAAGTTTGTTCTTCAACACTTCCGAGGGAACTAATGCAGCGGCCGCTGTTGAGCCTTGCTCTCGACTTGATGCAGCATAAAATTTTCTCATTTCTTCAGAAACAAATACAGGAATGTCCTTTGCTGCAGTCAGACCATGTGTCTTCTGAGTTAGCAAGCAAATGCATTTAGAAGGTCCGAGGTGTGCAAGGTCCAAAAGTGAAATCTGAGAGGCAGTGTTAGAACTTAAGCAAGGCAGGATTTTCAGAGACTACTCAAATGAAAATCTAAGCGAAGCATATAAAAACTCAGTTCTTTCTATTATTTTCAACTGGTAATTGACAGCAACATTCTCTGGTAAGGATGGGTAAGTGATGTTATCTCCAGGTCCAAAATATCCCAACTACTTAAAGTAGGACCCCCAAGAGGAGAAAGACACTTGAGGTCTGTGGTCTATAGAATTCTTTTTTGCCATTTTTTAAAAAAAAGAAATAGTAGCTTCAGTTGCACACCACTGGTTGAAGGGGTTTTCATCCAAATGAGAAACTCTACCCCTTGTCTCTAGTGCAACAGGCACCAGATTCCCACAAGCGGCAACTTCCATGTCCTGTAGCACGTGGCATCTGACCCTGGAGTGAAGAATAAGCTGGCACAGACCCCGACCACCGGCATTCAGGCTAGATGGCATTTCGTGGCGTGCCGTTGTGTGTCAATGCTTTCAGGCTGGGGGCACTGGTCTGGTGACCACAGCTCCTGTGAGAAGTCACACCCACCTCAAAAACCTCATGAATAGCTTTTCGGAAACAATGGAAGTTGTAGTCTATTAAACCTTTTCGTTCAAAACTTTCTTCCCTAAGGATGCAGACCAGTGCCAAAAATTTAGTCACCTCCTTTAAATACAGGACCGTTGTGTTATTCAGCTTGATGATGGCCATAGATTCTTTGTCGTAAGCACTTCCACTTCCATCTTCCTTTAACCCATATATACAAGACACATCAATTACAACATCAATCATGTCACAGCAAAGTTCATACGACTGCATATCCACAGGAGAACTGTCTGTTGCAATGTAGATTTTGCTGACAACATCGAAGAGAAAAGCTTTTTCAATACCTGAATTTGATATAAAGATATTTAATAGATTTTCCAAGGTCGGTAGTTGTGGGATAAGTTTCTGCACCACCTTACTAAAGGCTTCAAATATTGAATGGTCATAGATACTAGTCAAATAAAAGCTAAGGTGGAGTTTTTCTAGCCCAGCATCTGCAAGGTCATCGTTGGCCCTTTGATGAATGTCCCTCTGTGTTTCTATTTTGTGATCATCAGACAGACCATCAACTTTGTGAATAAAAACCTCAAAATTCATGTCTGGGTTAACTTTGTAGGCTTTAGAAACAGTAATGTGAAGTCTTGTTAAAGCCTCCATGTAGTCATCCTGTGCATCAATGACATATATCAAAGCTCCTGTTCCCCTGAAGATCATCTCGTAGTCAAGAGTAGGGTCGAAAAAGTCCATTTGCCCAGGAAAATCCCATATTTGGAAATTCACAAAGGAGCTATTTGAAATGTCATCTTTGTAAATCTTGTTGGTACTTTCCAAAAAGAGGGTCTCATTGGGTGACATTTTATGAAACACCACCTTCTGGATGGAGGACTTGCCGCTGCGCCTGAGCCCCATGAGCAGAATCCTAGGCTTGGAGCTGTCAGCGCCCCCCGGGCCACAGCCTCCGCCGGCCCCCGCCCCAACCCCGCCGCCCGCGGCTGCCGCCTCCTCTTCTTCCTCCTCCACGCCGTAGCCGTAGCCGAAGTCCTTTGGGAACGAGTCCGCCGGGCCGGAACTGCCGGCGAGGGGCGTCTCCTCCGCCCCATACTGCAGGGACATGGTGCTGGAGCCGCCGCCGCCCGCGCCCTGACAGGCCACGCCAGGCCGAGCCAGGCCGCCGCCTCCCCAGGCCGCCGCCGCCACCGCCCCCGGCAGCCGCCACCTGCAGTGTACTTTTTAAAACTCCAGCCTTGATAGGTTTTCAAAATGGAGTAACTCTCTAAGCACCTTCAGTCTTATTTATTAGACAGCATTACTAATATTGCTGGTGGTGGTGGTCTGACGAGCAGCTAAGCAACGGTTAGTGGTAAAAAAAAAAACTGAACAACCCCTTTGAGGATGAAAGTAGCAATTCATATGCAAATTAATGTACACTTACATTCTCTAAGAATTTATTCATTGACTATTGTATTTCTAATTCAATATTAAACTGATTGCACACTTTTTTTTTAAACTAGAAATTTGGTGCTGCTAAGGATAATATAAGAGAGATACATTTTGCCTTGTTTTCCTTTATTATTTTAAATTTATTTATATTTCTATCATTTTACTTATTGCTAACCTTAGAATATATCAATATGTATGTATATATATATGTGTATATATACATAAAAATATATATATCACAACATAAAAAGGGTGGGTGAATACACTCTCTTCCCCATTGACTTTGGGCTTTACCACATGCCTCACTTGGATCAATGGACTGTGGACAGACATGACTGCATGACAGCTCTGAGCTAGGTCTTTAAAGGCAATTCAGGATTCGCTAGTACCTCTAGTTCCTGCCTTCCACCATGAGAGAATAATGTATCATAAAGAAGCTGCTCTTTCAGCCTGGGTTCTGGAATGAGAAGACGTTTGGAGCAGATCCACAGCCTAGGATGAGAAAATCTGAACTTGACCCATAGTGTAGAGTAAAGCTGCCGCTGATCTGCAGACACATGAATGAGTGATCAATGTTTGCTCTTGCAAGTCACTGGGATTTGGGGGTCATTTGTTACTGCAGCAAGAGCTGACAATTACAATGTTATAGTGAAACAAGCAAACAAATATATGGCTTTCTGGGAAGAAAAAACAAAGTAAGCCTTTAAAATAAATGGGCTCTAGTCACATATATTGACTGCACTGTCTCTCATTCCATATACAAACTGTTTGCTAAAAAGGGTGGCAAGAAACGAAAAATGAAACGTAATCAATATTGTGTTAGAGCCTGACTTCTCTGGCTTAGATTGTCAGGCAGACTCTGACAAATGAAGGCTGATGGATGGAAAAACACAACATTGTGCAGCTGAGTTTCTTTCTCTTTTCCCTCATGCTGGGTGACTATTCTTTTATTTGTCTACAATTAGGTTTGCTAGACCACAGCAACACGGCTCTCCTTCACTGTAACTGCAGCCTGTCAAGTACGTGCCAAGCTGATCGACAAAGAATGACAGGTTCTCTCTTTCCATTCTGAGCTAATCAAGGGCAGCCCATCAAAGGGAGGTTTTCTTCTGATTTAGAGATTTATGGATTTCAAAAATAATCTGTCCAAATATACAAAATATAATGCCATACTGATTTTTAAAGTGGCAAGTGTTTTGAAGTCAAGAAGATAGAATCTATTAAGGTACACACTCGGAATATTCAAGGCCAACCAAAGAGTGGACATAGGTGTGATCATCAGGTAATGAGACTGATATCCAGAAGCCACTTGTAGAAGCCATCCATTCATAAAGATGGGGTTTCAAAGTCCTTTTGGCAGTAGAATGCCTTTGGCAAACAAAATCTTACCCAACCCTCCCCAGCATACTAATCAATTCATTCAGTAAATATATACTGAATATAAGAGCACCTATTATGTTCTAAATACTATTTTGATACTGGATATATGAGTCAATAAAACAGACAAAATTTTTCTGTTCTTGTGAAGTTTACATTCTAATGGGAACCATGGACGATAAAATATAAATTACAGCACATCCAAGGATGAAAAGTGCTAAAGTGAAAAAAAACAAAACAAAACAAACAAAGCATCAAGTGGGGATAGGAGGTGTATGTGTGAGCTAAGGGAACATGGGAGGCGGACATTTGAGAAAGTGCCTCCAGGGGAAAAGCCTCACTGAGAAGGTGACATTTGAGTAAACATTAGGAGGAAGTGAGGGAATGAATCAAGCAGTATTTCAGGGAAGAACAATCCATGCAAGGGAAACAGCAAGTGCAAAGGCCCTGCGGCAGGTGTGTGTCTGGCATGATCAATACAAGTATAAGGAAGCCAGTGTAAGAGGAGTCTACTGAGCAAGGGGAGGGTAGCAGGAAGCAAGCCAGAGAGATGGGGGAGGGTAGGTCCTGCAGGGCAATTATGTGAGGACTTGGGCTGTTATTCTGAGTGATATTAGGAAGCACACGAGGGTTTTCAGCAGAGGAGTGATATGATCTGACTTATTTTTTAACAGATCATTCTGGCTGCTGTGTTAAGATTAGACTGAAAGAACGCAGAGAATAGACGGTAATTATGAGCGGACTCCCAAGAGGGTTTGTTAAATCTACATTGCTTGGAGGGAAGTACTTGCTTGCTGAAACCCAATGTACTTACTCCAAAAATCTTTATACATACAGTTCTTAAATGAGGACTAAATCTCTGATCTGGTTTAATAGCAATACAGGACACTGCTTGAAGCAGTCTCATTCATTGAAACTGGTGCTCTCCAGGTTTTACTATGTTCCTAAGTCCTTAGTGGTGAAGAGTGTGGGCTCTTCAGCCTGGTTATCTAAATTCCAACCCTGGCATGAATTGACTAATTGCAATAAAGACCATATGGCCCATAAGTCCTAAAACATATTCTAAAACCTTTGCTATTTGGCCATTTGCAGAAAAAGTTAGCCAACGGCAGATCTAGAGAAATGGTTAGGATTGGCATTTGTGACTCTAAAAACCTTCAGGTACACAGAAAAATTATATTTTTAAAGATAAAACACAAGCGACATTTTGCCTTTTACATCCTTATATAGACACATAGACATAGTCAAACAATTTATAGTTACACTTTAGAGATGGCTCAACAAATATTTTAGGCGTTGTGGGTCATACGGTTCCTGTCATACCTGGAGTCTGGCACTATCATGTAAAAGCAACCATAGACAATACGTAAACAAATGAGCGTGGCTGTGTTTCAATAACTATTTACAAAAACACAGAGTGGACTGAATTTGGCCCTTGGACTATAGTTTGCTGACTCCTGCTTTGATGTATTACAGTGTTCTTGGAAGTAATCAGACTAGGGATAAGAACATGTGAGTTCTAGGCTTATTAATTCCTGAGCTGGGGCAAGTTACTTAAATTCTCTAATTTCAGTATCTTTAATTACAAAATGGATGAAAGTGAGAGAGATTATTGTGGATAAAGAGTTAAAAACAACTTTTTCCCCTCTGCATCAGACTTTGACCTTCAAAGAACTTTCTAGCTGTATTTTCCCTGGAAACCTGATAAAATTGGAATGTCAAATGTGTTAGTAGGCAGCATCGCTTCTGCAAAAAAAAAAAAAAAAAAAAAAAAAAAAAAGACTGGTAAATTACACCTGGCTTAGGAGTTCTACATTTGAACTACAAATGTGTAAGGGAAAGTCATAGTTTTGGGGATCCCCTGAGTGCAGTAACTCTTGTAATTGAGCATGTACCTTTCAAGGATCTTGGAAACTCTATGTTATAAGACATTAGCTCCTGGGACCCATGAAGCTTCTAGGCCAGGGTTGACCCAGCACCACTGTGTGAGTCTGCTTTCTTTTTACCTGAACTATCATCTGAGAGTGTGCAGGTGCTGCAAAGAGAGTGGCTCTTGGATGGCTTGGTGAATGCTGTACAAACTGATGTGTATTCTAAGCCCACTGAAGAGAGATGCCTGATCCCGCCTTCCTGGGAAGCTGTGCTTCTGTTCCTGTAGCCTTCTAAGTGAATTTAAAGCTGCAAGTGGTTAATGGTAGCCTTGTTCAGTTGCACATAAGAAGACTCGCTGACGGGCTTGACAAGAATCATTTCTAAGACCCACATTTTATTTCCACAAATATACTGCTCTGAATTGGGATACATTTTACAAATGACGGTATGCCATAGTCTAATTGGCAGCACTTTTTTCTTAGTGACAGATAAAATAACGATGCATACTCTAATCAATGGTGTCTTAGAAACAATGAAATATGGTATGTGACCAGGATATTCATAGTAGGTCAGGATCAAATGATTTAGTATATGCAAAGGTAATACTAACTGCTACCATTTATTGAGAACTTACTAAGTACAAACACTCTGCTATGCACTTAACATTAATCATTTTAAGTAATCTCATTCAATCTCCACTGCAGAGCCTTTCAGCAGACATTATTATCACTTTTCAGATTAGAAAACTACAGTCATGAGAGGTTAAGAAACTTGCTTAAGGCACAAGCTAACAAATGGTGGATGTGAGATTTGAACCCTGGTCTGTCTGATGCATATCCTGCATACTTATTTACTATACTATAGGTTATACTAATTTAAGTATGATACAAATATACAAGATTTTATTTGATGAATCACAGGGTTTAGAACCAGAATAAAGTAGTTTTGATTAATGTGTAATTTTAGTTTAAATCAGGGTTTCTCAACCTCAGCACTACTGACATTTTGGTCTGGGTAATTATTTGTTGCAGGCAGCTGCCCGGTGTATTGTGGGATATTTTACAGCACCTTTGGTTACTATTCACAAGATGCCAGTGGCACTTCCTCCTTCCCCGGATGTGCCAACCAAAAATATCTTCAGACATGGATGAATTCCCCTGGAGAATAAATCACCACTAATTGAGAACCACTGAATTATTGAATGTGTGAATGAACAAATGAAAGAATGTCTATCTACTCATGGTCTACATTTCCAGTATACATGAAATAGTATGATTTCATATGAACACCTTTCTTTCCTTTTTCCTTTTTCTTGTATGGAGCACTGTTTGCCTACTATGCACACTATGACTCTTAAACCACATTTGAATGCGGTTCTGATGAACTCTAAACATAATCGAATGTTTCCCTTCCAGCTGAATTGTTCCTAAAAACATTGCTTTAAATAACCCAAAGGGATTAAGGAACACAGTGGATTCTTCAGAATAGAGAGACATATATAACAAAGTAATTTTTCCAGGTCTCTGCATCATCTTTTTCTTGCTTTGTACATTCACCTTGGCTAATGGTATTTGCATTATTTCTAACCGATATGGCACAACCCTAAATTATCATCCATATGGTAAATGGACACAGTCCTTAAAAAAGTAAGTATTATTAAACACTAGAAGTTTCTTTTTAAAATATAAAACAGCAGTTAGGGAAATTTTCATTGAAAGCAAAGAGCAATTCAATTCTGACTTCATGATTGACATACACTTCAAAAAAAATTAAAGATGCTTTGTTTTTACTGTTAAGTGTTGTACCAAAATTATAGTCATTATATAAAACAACTCTTTCTAAATTCTTCAATAACTTGTAAACTCAAAGAATCAAATGAGTTGCTGAATTAAGCTTGTATTTTAAAAAAACAGCAACAAAAACATCTGAGATTTCTCTTCTAAATAGCTTTTCCTTAAACATGTATAGAAAACAAAGCAAACATGAAGGTTTCTGAAAAGAAGGAAAATAACACATGATGGACTGAAGCCCCTTCTTTGGTTCACACAACATGTTAGCTTTCATCTTGGGTCCTAGGTCTTCAACTACTCTGCCGTACTTAGTTTTTATACTCTTGCAACTTTCTATGATTTCTACCATTCCAGCAAGGCGAGCATATTTCATTGGTCTCCTGTAAGGTCAATGATAAGGTTTTGGGTAAGGAACTATGGACCTGTATTTTAGATTCATATAACTTCTAGAATCCAGAATATACAGAGAACTCATATCATCTGTAAGAGAAACCAAACAATCTAATAGAAAATTGGGCCAAGAATGTGAAGAGTCAACTCATGGATAGAAAAATCTGAATGGCCAAGAAACATGAAAAACTGTTCAACCACCAATATGCAAATTAATGTAATACATTCATACCATTTCCTGTTGCTGTGGAAAGCAATTTACGATATATAATAAAGATATGAATATTCTGATGAGCCAGCAGTTCTACTTCTAGGTATTGTCACCTGGTTTATGAGGAGACCTACAAAGAATGTTCTTTCAGCACTGTTCACATTAGTGAAAAATTGGAAACAACCTAATGATTACTCATATGGAATCTCATAACCCTATTGATTGTTTTGTTCCTATTCAAATCAGAAATACTTTTTAACAGATTACTTCTCTATCCTAAAGGCACTTTAAATCATTGTTCTTATTTTATATGGTGTCCAAAATTCTATTTAACTTAGTCATAAGTTAAACTTAATGTTTCTATTCATAACTGACTCATTGAAGATATTAAAGACAATAAAAGAATAATGCTGTCTCTAATAAATCTGACTTCAGCTATAATGTCATACGCATGATATAATCTCAGATAACATTTGTTTAGTTTTGAGTGAAGCATAGGAATGTATATGTATGTGTGCCTAATTTTGTATTTGTGTTATCTCTCCAATTATATAAATCACTAATACCTATTACTATGCTAATACTAGACAATATATTGTAATCAATGTTACCATGAATTAATTTTGTGTTTCTTATCATCTACTACAAATAATGTAAAAGACAGAGATGCTTATCTATCCATATTTTCTCTACCTGCTATTCACAAAAGTTCTCTCAGAAAGTCCTGAAAATTAAAAGTATGCACACATGGCTTTGTAATTTCATGGGTCAATAAGTAGAATTTTAGTTATATCCTATACTTTCTTGTGAGTGCTTCCATATTTTGCCTTTTGAAAGCTTGAGAGAATTATTAATTTCAAGAAAATCAATTTCATTTGAATGACTAGCATGTTATATAATCAGTTATTATTATAAATGCATCTTGAGTTTTTTAATCTTAAAATTAAAACTATTATTAAAATAGTCCAAGTTAAATAATTATGGCTGCTTTTATTAACTATACACATTGTGCCTTCTTATGATGAGTAATTGCTAAATATTCATTATTTCCAGAGGAGGCAATGAAGTATTCAGAAATTGGAAGCTGCGGCATCAGAAGTATTGGGCATGCAAACTCTCAGTTTCTAATATATATTGTTTTGAAACTACAGAGCAAATTAAATGCATTTACACTGGGTGATAATTTAAGTAGTTAATTTACAACTAAGGTGTTTCTTTTTCAAAATATGTATATCAGATATATATTGAAGTATTTGGTATCCTCCATAATATGTGTAACTCCATACATAATATATACACATATTTCTTTTCCAACACGTAAATGAATACGTCTAGTTATAATAATGCTACTTCTTGAAGGATAGCCAGGAAGAATGAGAGAAATACATGAAAAGGAGAACAGCAGATAGGTGGTAATTTGGAATTATTTGGAATATGAAGGTGATTGCTAAGTCATGTATAACTGACTAAAGAATGTAGTAACATCAGCTAATTTTGTCTCTTAGATGAAAGGAGTACTTTTAATATACAACCTAGAATTGTATTTGTTAATTAGATTTATAATTTACACCTATTCTCAATGACACAGAAATTAATATAATAAGTGAAATCTCAGGATACAGAACTGTATATTCAAGAGGAAATATTGCCATGGCATTCCTTAAAGCACTATTTTTAGAATGCTATAGAATTTCATTAGAGGTATTCATCTTTAAATTAATTTCCATCAATCATTTCAGTAGCTTTTTAAACTCTTAAATATGAGTGGAAGTTTAAATTGGTATAAGTTTATGAGATGGCAAATGAACAGTAAAATAGCTTTACTTAAAATAAGTATTTCTTAAAGTGTTCTCATTAGTGTTAAACGATTTTTCTGTGTATTTGTCTCTTTCCTCCCCTTTTAAAATAAACTCACAAAGATTATGGCCATAGCTTCCCTTGCTTTTGTTTTCCCCCACAGCACGTGATACAATATTCTATCTGTAAACACCAAGTCCACACCCTCCCCCCTCAAAAAAGTATAATGAGTGGCTTTACATTGCTGTAACTTCTTGGCAGTCATCCTTACCCGTAACGATAGTCATACTTGCTTTTAGAGGTGTCATAATTACGTATTTAGAATTTTAAGTATTCTTCTGTGGTAACTCACAGATTTAAGGATTCCTTTAGCAACCAATAGAGTTAAATAAGCAGAGCGTGGCATTTCCTGATGAAAATACAAGTTTCCAGCCATGAAGTCAGTAGGGTAGACACACTCACCAGGCACACAAGGGGCACTGGTACAGAGACCGGAGGGTCAGGGAGAATACAGAGACCGGCATTGAGGACTGTAGGTCATGTATGCCCTGTAATTTTCTCTCACCTGTCAATCCACGCGTCATCTTAGAGAGGAGCAGGAGGAGGGTAAAGGAATCTGAAAGATCTGGCGATTTATCCAAGTGATACCAACTCATATAAAGAGACCGGTAAATTTGTTTCAGAGTGAGATCCTTTTTTCTCACTACCCAACATGGGGGAAGCTTATGCAGGTCAGTGAGGAATAAAGAAAGAAGTTGCATCTGTGTGAGTCAGTATCTGACCCCCAAGACATATCTATACGTCTCCTCCTGCATATTTATTATATTTATGACTATTTGCCTACTTGAGAATCCATCACGATGTTTCTCAAAGTGTAGTTCCCAGACCAGTGGCATCAGTATCACCAAGAAACTGCATCTGACAAAGATTCTCAGGTTACTCCGCCTACATTAAATTTGAGAAACATGGTTCTACATGGTGTATACTAGAATTGGGAACGGGTGTTAAGCCTAGAATTTTAATTCATTTCTATACTTATGGATATAACATTTATCTTTCAGTGATACAGCTTTATGAATAAACACCTTCATGGATATAGCTTTTTTTAAGAAAAATATTCATTTATTTATTTTTGGCTGCATTGGGTCTTTGTTGCTGCACGTGGGCTTTCTCTAGTTGCGGCGAGCGGGGGCTACTCTTTGTTGTGGTGCACGGGCTTCTCATTGCGGTGGCTTCTCTTGTTGTAGAGCACGGGCTCTAGGCACGTGGGCTTCTGTAGTTGCAGCATACGGGCTCAGTAGTTGTGGCTCATGGGCTCTAGAGCGTAGGCTCAATAGTTGTGGCGCACGGGCTTAGTTGCTCCGTGGCATGTGGGATCTTCCCGGACCAGGGCTCGAACCCGTGTCCCCTGCATTGGCAGGCGGATTCTTAACCATTGCGCCACCAGGGAAGTCCGATATAGCTTTTTTGAGACAGAGAAGCAAGAAAGGTGGTTGTATTTTTTTTTTAAGCTATGATCAGAAAAATGGTACTTTTTGAGTACTGCAAAAGGCAAGTGCACAGCATTTCTGCAAGTATCTGAAAACCCAGCCTGTTATTTTCTACAAACACTCACTGCCACCAAAGGTGGTAACTTGCAAGTTCAAAACCTTCCTCATTTAACATCCATTGTTTCCACCCTGCATTCTGTCTGCCAATCAAAGCCATCCCTTGGGCAATATAGTTGGTAAACCAGGTGGTTCATTCATTCACTTAAACAGAAGTTGTTTGAAAACTATTAGAAGTGTTCCCATATTTCTCCTTCACACATACTGAGAAAGGGATGGTATCCGTGTGCAGGGCAGAGCTTTCTTTTGAGGGAAATTAAAAAACTAATGCTAACACTGTTTCAAATGTTCTCACATAACCTACTCCAATGTATCATTATGTAAACTTGCTCTTAATGGAGAATGGAAGACTGGTAAGTAAAAAATTAAAACTGTAGTGCAATAAAAGCATGATTTTAACAAAGTATAAAAATGGTTGAGGGTGACTAAATGGCTTTTAAAGGTATATTTGACCAATAGAATGATCAAGGAAAGGATAGGTCTGCTTTTGAAGGAGATGGTATAATATTAGTGAATGGAAAATAGAAGTGGGAACCCTTTCATTCCTATTGGGTTTGTTTCTGTATGTCAAGAGGGGTGATATTCTGACTGCAAAGAATAAAACAAACAGCAATGAGAGGGAACTGGTGCCCAAGATGGGTAAAGAGATTAGAAAGTCCCCAGCTGCTCAGAATTGACTCTCTTGATCTAGATGAATTACATCTCAGGACACTAATGAGACTGGCAAGTCAAACGGCAAACCACCATGGGTGATGTGGAAGATTGGAAAAGTGCAGTTTTTATTTTCTAGAGGAAAAATAAGGTGTGGGAATAAAATTTTAAGCTTCTAAATAGTTATTTAAGACTTGGTTAGAAAATGCAACGCAGGAAGAACCTACAAGCCTTCTTCGGTTAATGAAATATTTTGAAAGAATGGGAGCCAGTCGACACAAGTGCTTTAAAAAGACAAACCCTGTCATAGCCATTACGTATAGTTAGACTGATACACAGAGAAGGCAAATATTTACACACCGGTTCCAAATTTTTTGAGAAAATTAAATCTGCACTTACTCTATAATTTGTCATCACGTTGAGATTCTGTACAGGATTGTTTGCCAAAAAGGGCAAAGACCCATTCCTATGCAATTCAAAGGTTTGTTTTAATATTTTCAGGTTATAACCTCCAGACTAGAATCTATTTGTCATAAGGAACATTCATTAAAATCCTTGTTAAAGAAACATGTTTTGTTTTGTTTTTTTTTACTTCAAGTTGTAAACTGTATTTGTCTTAATAAGAAAAAGACCAATAACCTATAGGGAAAAAAATTGGAAATGAATGTAACAAACAGTGCACAGAAAAGGAAATTACAAATGACTCTGAAACATTTTGTGATTCTGAAAAAAGTTCATCCTCACTCAAAAGAATGCAAATTAAAATGACAATGAGATGTCATTTTTTCTTGCTTAGCAAAGATCAAAAAGGTTGATGACAACGAGTTGGCAAAGGTGTCTGGGAAAAAACTCCTTCCTATTACTGATGGGAGCGCTCTATGAAGAGCAATTTGGCCATGTTTACTAAAATAACAAATGCCCTTTTGGCCTAGTCATTTTACTGCTAGGAACTCAACCTATGGGGATACTTGCAATGTGAGAAATGACATGAGCATAAAGTTATACATTGTCATATTGTTGCAGGAGCAAAACTTGAACACCAACTAAATGTTCATTAATTGGAACGTTGGTCAAATGAGTTGTGGTACATCCTTAGAATACAACAGTATTCAACTGCAAAAATGAGAACATTCTTAAAGTGCTAATATGGAAAATAACTGTCAGTATATATCATTAAGTGGGAAAAAACACTATTCAGAAACAGTGTTTATAGTATCCTACCAATTGTTTGTTTTTTTTTTTTGTGCGTGTGTCTTTCTTTTTTAAAGAAGATAGGAAAAGGAAAGAATATATACACAAACACACACTCACGTCCTATCCTTGGAGTGCTATTGAAGAAACTGATAACCTCGGCAACTATGGGGAGAGAAACTGAGTGGATGAAAGATGGAGATTCAAGGGAGGATTTGAATTTTGTACCACAAGAAAGTATTATTTTTTCCATAAAGAAAATGATTTACTCTTTTAAAGTTTGTCTTGAAGGATGAATTCATTTTCAACCTTATAATAAATAACCCAGTATGAACTTACTGACAGAGTACTAAGTCATTTTGTATAAAAGGACCATGCAGATTCTCTCAAAATTAGAAACAAAAATGAAATAGGTAAACAAAAATAACAGTTTTACAAAATACTTACCCATACCACATGCAATAAATACAATACGATAATGTGATTATATTCTATTGTGCCACACACTACCTTGTTTATTACGTTGATTTCATGACTTAGCAATGGGTCACCAGCAATAATTTGAAATACAGTTCTTTAAATTATCTCCTCCTCTTCATCCCTACTACCAAAGTCCTCATCCAGGACCATGGTGCTCCTCAACTACCTCAATCATCTCCTGACTGCGCTTCCTTTTTTGGTCGGACACTCCTCAAATTTGAGAGTTTGCCAGTCACCCCTCTTTAATAGCTCCCACATCTCTCGAAGATAATGTCTAAGCTCCTTAGTGGCATACAAGCCTCACCCAAACTGGGCTTACAACATCGTTGTATTTATTTTTCTTCCCATACTTCATGCCATTAATCACTTCATATCTTGGTTCTTATTGCCTCTTCTCTCTGGAACCCTTTTCCTTTCCCCCACACACATTTCACTTTATCAATTCCTACTCATCTTTTAAAGATCCAGTTCAGACATTACACCCTCCAGGAGGCTGTCTTGGGACCAGAGCTTCCCAAACTTTAGTAAGTGAAAGCATCTTTTGGAGGGCTTGTTAAAACAGTTTCTTGATCTTCACTCACATCTATTTTGATTCAAGAGGTCTATGGAGAGGCCCAAGGGTTTACATTTCTAATAAGCTTCTAGGTGCTGCTGCTGCTGGTCTAGGGAACCACACTTCGTAGCTGTGCTCTAAATAATACCCCCACTGGGTTAGGTATCATTCTTCTGGGCTATCACAACATCCTATAAGTGTACTCACTACATTGCATTGTAAATGCTTCTGCATTGATTGCATTTAGTACACTGAGGCATATTTATATACCAACTCATCTCTAAGCAAATTGAGAATGAGGGCCACCTTAACATAGGAGGACATTGTAGTTAATCAATAAATGGTTAGTTAGCTGAATGAAAATTTCATTAGCTTAGTCTCATGTTTTTCTTTCCTTAGAGAGGCTGATCAGGGATATAGGAAAATAAAGTTCATGTGCATTTCAGCAATATATTTGATAAAATCTCCAAATGACCATTTTTGGACAAAATGGGGCAATAGGAACTGGGTAGGAAATAAAGCAATTAGAGTTTGGTAACTAACCGAACAATTGCCAAAGGAAATTGACGGTTGAATTGATGACAAAGTAGAGGGAGGTTTCTACTGATGTGTTGAAGGGCTCTGTCTTAGGATTCAATCTAGTTGAGACATTTGTTTTCACAATGTAGATGAAGTTACAGAAGGCCACGGACTGTGGTAAGATAAACTTGGTGGAAGGAAAAAAAAAAGATAAACTTGGTGGTGTTTTGACAGTTTAACAAGTGTCCAGCCAGGGTCTATGTTGCCCTTCTCCCCTTCTCACAGAATGTCAACCTCTCCTAGAGTGGCAATCTTCAAACTGGGGTGTGCCCCTGGAGGGATACAAAGACTTTCCTAGGGATATATGGGCATAGATGGTGTTCGTGGAAGCAGTTTCCAGATTCTCAGCTTCTACCAGGGATTTGTCTGGGTTTGTTCCTGTGGTGCACACATCATTCCAATTATCATTCCTACTTTTTAGTTAATGATAGTCCTCCAACTTTACAAACTGATGTATCTCAATAGTGTATTTTACCTAAGACACATTTATGCCAAATCGAAACAGAATTCAAAATATTAATGACTGAAATCCTCCTTTAATCAAGGTACCATCATGCACTTACTCAGCCATCTCATTCATAGATTCATTTCCAAAAATCTACTGGGTATGTTTAATAATTATTTATCAAAAGGTACATATATTTAGGCAATTTGGTTATTACTAGGTATCTTTATTATTAATGATTGTAGCTATAACTCAATCCTAAAGGATTTAAAAATATACTGAGAACCTTATAGTCACAGAAAATTGTTTTAAAAATTGAATTTAAAACCACATGGGTGTATTTGTCATATAGAAGTATGACAGATTGGTTAATAAAAGACTTCATAGCATAAATATGTATTCCATTAGGGTACAACTCTTTGGGGAAGTGGACTGGAAATATGATTTAAAGAAGAGAGAGGACTGATATGAAACTTCTAATTATTAATGATGAACTTGTTTTGTGTATTTTTTTTAAAGTGGGTGATGGTAGATATCATATTGCTATGGTATTTGGATTCCACCGGATCCATTCAAAAGAGTAATGTAACACTTTTTAAGTGTCAATATTTACAGTATGCCAAGGGAGGAAATGGATGTCAACTTTAAAACGTGCTAGCAGATACTCAGTTTTCTAAACTATTTTTAGAGGTTTATAAGCAGAATAGTCTGAATACCACTGTAATAGAGGTCCGGTTGGAGCCCTCCTCCTTGCCTTGGCAGGGAGGTTTGACCTCCTCCCCTCCCTTATAAGGAAGAGAACAGTAAAAGCCACACCTGCTTCTTCTTGGCCAATAAATTGTTAGTCTTACTTGAATTCTCCGTTCCAGAAATTCTCAATTCAAGAAACTCTTCAAGTTTATATTCTTCTCCTTATACAGGCAATTTGGTTTAGTGAATGATGAAACTCTCATGACTATCTGCAGTCTTTTTTGGAGTGGTTTTCTGGTAGCAACTTGCTGATTTCTTTTGAAACAGGGGGTATTTTGCAAGCTTGATTTTTCTTTTTAAGGGCTCTTGTCAAAATTCCAGCTACAAAAGGAGAGTTCCCATTCACTGTCTTTTTTCTATTGCCTTAGGAAAATGTGTTCCCACCTCAGTGTTACCTTAATCCAATAGTGTCCCAGGGAAATTGGCTCGTGTTTTTCATTTTTTAATGAACAGGAAAGTCAGGTTAAAAAGGGTAACTGAGTTAAACAATGTCATAAAGCCAATAAGTGTCCGAGCTGGAATTCGAACTTGGGTCTTTTGTTTCTCTCCCCATTATCATGCTACTTCAACTCAGCAATGGATTTTGGAGTTGAGTAGAGGGGGTGGAAAGTAAGAGGAAGAATTCTGATTGCCCAGTGTTCAAAGAGAAAAGTTGATGCCTAATTTCACTCAAATATGGTACCCACAAACCTCAACAATCTTCAAGAGTTTATCAGAGTCAGAATTATACTCTTGCCCAGAACCAACCTAAGCTCAGAGGAGTTTTAAATTTTCAAAAAACCTCTGTCTAGCTGCATAGTGAATGAGAATATTGTGTCTTTCTGTCAAATAGCTTTCACCCACTGTTTTTCAATACATTCCATAGAAATATTTTCATACCTAACAGAAAACACTGAAACTTTTTTTTTCCTAAGAAAGAGGATTAGAGGATTATTAGGCTAAGAGGTCAGTGTCCTCTTCCCTGTTTCTCACCTTCCCAACATCAGTCCTTAAAAAATAAAAGTAAACTAAATCAGATATATTATTCAATTTAACGTGAGCTAGTACACGTCTATCTAAGGGAGTAACTACTTGAACTTGAATTATCTCACTCCAAACAATGAACTAGATGACATTAACGTCTGAAAAGCTAATTTTGTGAACAATCCACACTCCTGACTGATTGCCTGGGGATCCATTGATCAGTCCAACTCAAAATGCAGTGCTTCCGAAGCTGATAATCTTTGGAAGCACGGTAAGGACACACCGTGGTTCTTAGGATTCTGGGTGTACTCTTGAGGCTGGGTTAGAGTCCCAGGCTTATTTGTGTGAAAGCTACCATTGGCTTAGAACATGGAAAATTCTCAATGCGATCTCACTCGGTTGAGCTTCAGTTCTTTGGTACTTAGAGTAGTCTTTCTCTGTAGAGATCTCGTTTGGGTTTTCTTTCTTTGTTGCCATTACTGTGTGGTTCCTCCCTTCTCCAGGGGAAATTCTCAGTCTTCTGATTCTCCTTCTTTGAAGACTACTGCTACGGAGCTGTCCGCTTCTCTCCCTGTTGGCGTGATTTTACCAAAGATAATCTGGAATTTTCAATTGGCCTCTTTGGGAAACTTAGGATCCCCCTAAACTGGCTCATCTAAGACCTCTCCCTTCCCATCATCTTCACTATTCCGTTCTCCTTTCACCACCTTCAATCTTCCCTTCAGCTCCCTTGAATTGTCCATCCCTCTGTCCACCCGTCAGGCTTTTCACTTGCCACTCCATCTCCCCAACTCCCTACAGTCACTTAAGCTTTATGCTCCCTGCCCCCACAGGCGGCTCTCAAGGGATGTAGGAACCCCAAAAGTAACTACCTGAAGCTGAAAAGTCTACTTAGAAACAAACTAGATATTTGATACACTCAGATGGGCTCTGGAGACACCCAGATAGCCCCTTGGCATAACTTCAGTCACTCGCCCAAATTTTAGTCCACAGCTCCCACAAGATTACATATTAAGTCCAAAGAAAATCTTAAAAAGTCTCCTCCCACAATTACTGGTTGGAAGGTTTAGCCCTCCTATTGAGCAGGTAACCTCATTTTATTTTCATAACATTTGCTAGTCTGCTACAAAATGCTAGTATGTGACAGTTCAAATTTATTTGCTTCCTGGTTTTCTCTGTAAAATAAAATTTACTAATGGTGAAAAACTATTAATCAGTATACATAAATAAAATCTCTAGAAACAACAATGTCCAAGATAAACAACTTTGTATGCATTGTATGCCAGGTATGTAGCATGCGTTTTTGTTAAGCAAGAAGGGAGTAATGTTGTCCTGAGGTAAAATGACTGCTTGTTCCAGAAGGAAGAAGAGAAGAAATGTAGGACAAAATCTGAACAGACACAGAAAGTTGTAGTTTTGTGGAAAAGGAATTTTATGTTATGTGGTCAAAGCTGGCTATGATTGGATGGATATATCTTTAAAGCTTTTAAAAGATGATTTTTAGTATCAACAGTATACTAATGCAAAACTAGAATTTAATCTTCTCTTTATTAAAATGACAAAGTTTTCTTGGATTATTGGTCTGTTCCTAATAAGAGATTGTAAAAGGTTTTTCTTTACCTTTTGAGTAATCCACCTAGGCAACAATGATTCTGTGTCTTATGAGAATAATTTCCTGTGCTTTGTGTAGATTTTTATCATGTCCTTGGTTATTTAAGAGAATCGAGGCATCGCACTTTTGAAAGAGCCAAAGTCTTGTACAATCATATCACCTCCTATATTTATTTCTGAAATCTTTTACTGTCACTTTGGTTAAATAGGTAGTCAAGCATCGTTTCAGTGACCCACGATCCTATTTCACCAAGTATTCAAACCTTTTCACATATTTGACAACCTATGATATTTTGCCTTCCACAAATCAAATCCTAAATGAAATCTTGATCTCAAGCTGCCTTGAAAATCTCAAAGGATTTGTTCTCTCACCTTCTAAAAATAGATTAAGAATAATTAGGTTTATGTGATATGTTGAGTTGCATGTAATGTATCCCTAGGTTATATTTGTATGGGTCAAATGTTATTAATATAAATATTTCAGTACTTATATGAAGTTCCTAGAAATTTGTTAATGCCCTTGCTGTTCATGGTATAACCTGGTGCCGCTCTGCCTAATATTAGACAATGACAGTATAATGTTATCAGTAGTAACTTCAGTTATTACATTAAAATGGTGTGTGCCACAAAAATAACAACATTTCCTTCTCAAATGAACTTTCATCAGATCTTTAACCATGATTATTTGAAGCCTTTTGTCATTTACAGATATCTGTTGTTTTATTCGGAGGCTTCCCAGAAAGTGTTTCTTGTCAGTTACAGGCCAGAATGCTTATCTTCAAGAAAAAGGGACTATCTCCTAAACTCTTGGAAAGGACTACACCAGGTATTCTAGGGCACAGGCTTCTGAGAGCTTTGTTTAAATAACTTTGTGACCATACCACTGGACTGACTCAGGATTTCCAGAACTCTAGTGGAGAAGCTAATGGGTTTTAGGAAACTGCTAACCTGAGATCAAGTAAAACAAGACTCAATTACATAGAACTGAATGAACTGATGAAGGATGATTTGATTAGGGTTTTTTTGGGAATATGGTTGATGCTTTAATGTTCCATTTTCTTAACATTAAGAACTACTTTTTCTTTTTACTTACGCTATCTATAACTCATAGTAATTTAGTAGATTACATTTCTGTGGAGAGAAATGAAACATTTATCTTTTCTCCCTGCCTGATCCCTCCAGAACTCAGAAACTCTTATCAAGTATTCTTATTTTCATGGCAATATATTTATTTGCATAGGTTCAATAAGAATCTGTCCTTTATGTAACAGGACATAATTGAGAAAATTGATTATATAACCAAGGCTTTGACTGGAATGTCATATTTAAGAATGATGTGCATAGAATCAGATATGACCAGACAGTTTTAGAAAACCACAGTTAATTTTATGGAGACAATACTTACAAAGCCCTCTTGGGAAAACCGGCCTAGTACCTGGTTTACAGGATGCCCAGCCTTACAGGTGAATAAGGAAGGTCACTTCCTGGCAGGCCCAGGAAAACTTAGGATATTTTAAGGACTTCAAGAATAGAAGAATTCACCCAAATCTATAGGCATGTCAGGTAAAATCTGATTTCAAGCTCTTGGCTTGGCTTCTTAATCTCATGAGGCTTTTAAAAGTCAAAACTGAAATTCCTTATGAAAATTTTCAGCAAAACAAACTTTAAAAGGCCTATGTGGTAAATTATTATTCCTGCTGCATCTGTGTAAATAAAGAGCTCAGCCTTATTTTGTAAACAAGAATAATCTTACTTTGAGTATCTTTGATCAAATGGGAGGTTACTGTATGGAAAATTTTTATGTTTCAATAGAAAGCTATAGCATACCTTTGTGGGTTTTCAGATTCTGGTCCTGTTCATTGCCTTTGAGCTATTTTACTTTTCTCTGTAGAGTACATGATTTTGCTACCTACTCGTAAATTGGACTGGATCCTGCTGTCTTACAGTTATTACCAGATTTTCAATTATTCTCATTTCCTTCAATATCTGGCCACAGCTCTCCAAATTAATGTTTCCAATTTTTCTCCCACTCTCCTGTCTTGGCATGACTGAGAACTAAAAGCTGACTGTCCAGATCCTTATTGAGAGTCTACATCGTCTTGGAGCTAAACTTTTCCCCCTAGGCTCTAAAGAAGCCCTGAGAGCTGAAGCTGAATAACTTGATATATACTTCAAAAGACTCATCAGCACAGTAGATTATGTATGGACAATCTTCATGCCTGCAGCTGCTGCTGTGTGGGCTACTCAGGAAGTTCACCAGAACTCCCACATCTTTCATGCTCTGCCCCAGGAAATAACCATGACTGTGGACAATCTTACTAAAACCTCTCTGATGTCTGTGCCATCACCAAAAACATTCAAGCTGCAAACCAAGAAATCCATCAAATGGCCACTGCCATCCTCACTTCATTATCTAAAAATGCTTCCAGCACAACATCTAGGAATTTTCTTAAGTGGCTACCCTCTGGCGTCAGAAACTGGGTTTATAGTCTGCTCTAACAATTAATCTTTCTTCTTCTTACCTGCATAAAAAGCTCCCTCATTAAATACCTGATTGCTCACACCATCCAGCAAATATCCTCTACACCCAAGTCTCAGAGTCAGTTCAACTAGTCTTTCAACAACAGAAAGCTTCTAAAATGAACTACATGGAGTAGCTTTCCTAAGTCGTTCAATCAGAAACCAAGTTTCCCTTGAACAAAAAAGGGACTGACAAAGATGGCTGTAACATTCTCCTTTAGCTTGATTAAAATTTAGATAGGTTTCTTCCTGATTATAGGACTGACATCTCTTTTCTTAGCACATTTACTTTAGAAAACTTTCTGTTATAAATTCCTTCTCTGCCCTTTTGAGATGTAAATCTTTTACAACCCAGGAATAGCTTTTTCAAGGACCTGGGAGCCATCTTTTTGAAATGTGAACATCCAGAAGGATAGTACCCTATCTCCTAGTCTCTGTGGGAAGACAGTAGTTTACCTTCAATAAGTGACAGCTAGCAAACACAGATGGCCTAATCACAAGAACCAACCTCCCTGTTAATGTCCTCTAGTACTTCTCCCCTAGCTCATCCCAATGCCTAAAATCTTTCTTGCCTTTTCTTTCAATGGAGTTGAGGTCAATCTCTCTCCCCTATTGCAATAGTCTTGAATAAAGTCTTACTTGCGTATTAAGTTGTCCCACGCAATTTTTCTTTGACAACACTCACAGCAATGTGAACACATGCAGAGAAGGATTTTGGTGTTCAGATACTTTAACATTCAGTCACTACAGTTGTGTCCTTTGGTACTTTTCAGTGTGGATTTGATATCATGGACAATTAAGTGTCTTACATGGTAAGGAAGAGTCAGTACAACACTGTCATGCTTTTTAATGGACCACAGGTGGAAAGTCATTCTTGAGGGGAGGAAAAAACCCTCCCTGTCATCAATATGAGCATAATATAGTCAGTAAGACAACATAAAATTATGTGCCCCCTCCCCACCTCATATTTAAATAAAAGGTTTGGAGGCCTTCCCTGGCAGTCCAGTGGTTAAGACTGCGCTTCCAAAGCAAGGGGCATGTGTTTGATCCCTGGTCAGGGAAGAAAGATCCCACATGCCACATAGCACGGCCAAAATAAATAAATAAATTAATTAATTAATTTTTAAAAAGTTTGGAAAGCAGTAGTTAGGCAGTTTCATGTCAGATAAGTAGTATATCTCCAGGTCATTATTGAAAGCATTCATTAAAGATTAAAAGCATAAGACCCTTCATAGAAAATTTAACTGGTTCCTGGTTCTTAGCATTCAATTATCATTTCTTTAATCTAAAATCAACATATTTGGTGTCTAAATTGAGAGTACATTTGAAAATCAAAATTCAAAGGCATGCCTTCTAGTGGGCTGACTGATGGGAAAGGGCTGTGATTATGCCTAATTTTCACCCTCTACATCACGATCTCATTGATTATGTTTCTCAGCTTGCTAAGGGTTCTGTGAGGTGATTTTCAAGATGAATATTGCTATTTGCAGGATTTCCTGAATAAGAATATTTCGGGAGTAAATTGCACAAACCAAGCGATGTGCAGTCAATTTTCACTCCAGCATAAACAATGTATTAGAACAGAGCCCTTAAGGCTTTTTTTATTTGGGTTTCATTACACAGCTAGCTGCATTTCATCAATAAGCATGAAGTGCGAAGCAGGCAAAACCGAGGCTCACAGAGCATATTACATATTTTTCTAACAGGTGCTCAGAGTTTGACTAGAGAAAACAAATCACCTGGATGGCAAGGCCTTAGGCCCTTTTTTTTCAGAGGAAGCCATGGCCACCATGGCCAGACAAGGACAATTTCTTTAAATTTAGGAAATAGAGGCTGCTTGTGCATCTATTTTCTTTGCATTAACTCATTCCTAAGATTTTTTTAAAAGGTGTTTCTCTCTCTGTGTTAAAAAATGGGCATGTCCTCAAAGCTGTATACAAACTTCTTGGTTTCCAGTAGTTTGAAGTTAAGCCAAGTCCATTTTCCCATATTTCTTTAACTGAAAAAAAAAGTTTAATCTCTAAGCAGAGGGCTATAGAAGGCTGTACAGATTAAAATCGCATATCTTTTAGCAGAAGAACTCTGTGCAATCTTAATAAATAATTCATTAGACAGTGAATATAGATAGAAGCTAGACAAAGAAGGATAAAGAACTAGGTAGGTTAGTAAATTATTCACACAGGTCATTATTTCCTGATTACAAGTTAGGGGTTTATAGGAAGAATTTTTTGAGTCATCATATATACGATTTTATGATCTTTTTTTTGCCTTGGATACAGCCACAAGCAGAAGAAAAAGGCTAAAGGAATATTTTTGAAATCTACACTCCAGAGATGAAAAACTCAGGATATGCACAGAGGACTGAAGCCAAGGAGTTTTACTGCCAGGGAAAAAGCAGCTGCCTCTCCCCTCAGTGATTTAGACTGAGCTGCAGGAGGGCAAATATCATGACTCCTGAAACTATACACAGCAGTGAGAGTGGTGTCTTGGAGCTTTAATAAAGGAAAGTGATTAACACAGCTGAGAGTAGCTTTCATGCTAAACTGCAGGGACCCATTTGGCAGGAACCTATGGGCCATGGACAAAGGCTCAATGAAAGTTTTTAATATTTGAGCACTATTCTGGGGTACACACATTGGGACTAAAGTTACTTTGGTTGGGTCAACAACATCCATTTGTATCAGAGGATTTTGTTATCTTTTCTCTTAAATATATTCCATGTAGAGAGAAAGCTCACATTGAATATATTTTTCATTATTTTAGTGAAGAAGCACATTCTAACCGAAGATTGTATTTAAATCTGAGTGCTTTTATATCTGAGTTCCCAAAAGCTATTTCTGGTTGGGAATAAAGAGTTTATGGCCTTTCCTCTCGTCACACTAAATCAAGAGATACTTAAGAATATACTCGATCCAAGATAATTGAGAATCTGGCTGAGGTTATTGTTCATTGGACCAAGTAACTGTCCTTCTTTGTTGAGATTATTTATTGAGTAATGAAAAATCAGTATTGATGAGATGCAGTTGCACTGGAGAAGGGGTGCTAGTCAAATACCTCTGAGGACGCTAGGTGCTAGTTAGGTGGAAAAACTGAAAGGATACCAGAACTGATGGCTTCCCTGCATGATGATGTGCTTTGCACTCACCCAGTCTTGTCCCTGTGACCACACATGACTCAAATGCAGGGTGACGGGTCCATCAGAAGCTGCACCTTGGTGTCAAGACCTCCACTCTGTCATCACTGCGCTGGCTATGTTTTCACTTGTCCTTCCTGTATACTTTCTTAAAGTTAACTAAATTTGTTCTGGGTAAAACCTATTGTGACTTGAATTTAATTGTCAAACTGAACCCAAGACCATGCCACTGGTTGAGTAGCCTGGGTTTTGCACTGGTGAAATGATGTCTACTTGTGACTTATCATCAGCTCTGGTGGGTAGCTATCAGAATGGGAGATGCAAACATGTCAAGAAGAAGTAAGGTAAAAGTAGTGCAGTGCACTTTGCAAATATAACTCATTTTAGGTGTGGCAAACCTTTCTGTATCTCTCTCTTTTCCTCACGCAAGTACATCCTTCCTAAATGTTCATTAACTCTTCTCTAAAAGATCCTCACACTTGCTTTTATACTTATCTCCTAGCAAAACACCAACTAGATAGTGATAAAACCATTAGGTTGTTATAGTCCTGGAAAGCAAATAAACTGAATAATTTGGGTCAATGAATTAAAAGAAAAAACTTTTCTCAAAGATATTATTTAACTTATTTAGTCTGAAGTTACCCATCATTACATTAATTAATAGGCTGTGCTTTCAATTGAATTGGTTTATGTGATTGGCCACTTAATGTTGTTGGCCCATAGGAGATGCAAAAAAAAGGGAATTATATTGGGACAAATCCTTGAAATGGGCTCCTGGGAAGGGAGAAAAGATAGGAACAATCAATGTGTACAGGGACACTAAGAGGAGGAGATGGTGGTGTCCAATTGGCATGTTTGTCTGGAGCCCTAAGCTTACCTATAGCATCTCATTACCATTCTGGATGCCTCATTAACATCTTTATTCATTGATTTAAAAATGCTTACAAGTACCCACCATACACTGAGCCCTGGGATGGGGGTGTTCAGAAATGAGTGGGACAGGGAGATAAGTAAGAAGATGCCTTGTGCGTTCAAAGAACAGTGTGATGAGGTACTCAGGTCTCTAAAATTTAAGTGTCGATCAATGTACAAAGACTATAGGAGATGGATACAGAGGTTTATAAGCAATCCTAAAAGGGTTTTTCACTCTACTAGGGGTATGTAAGAAGGCTTTGAAGAAGCAATGACATTGAATTCAGTCTTAATGGATGGAGGAAAATTCATCATGCCAAAAAATGAGACAGAAGTCATTTAAAGAAGAGAGAAGATCAAGAACACAGACATGGCATGAAACCACATGCATATAAAGATACTATATAATTTGTTGTATCTAGAATACAAGAGGAGATTGTTGGCAGAATAAGAGGATACCAAGGTAAACTGGAGTCAGTCTGAGAGGGTTTTATAATGTCTACTAAGGAGTCTATACTTCACTTTGTAGGCACTTAGTCTCCAAAATGACTTCAGTTTTAGATAAGGAGTCTACAAACATATTAAGTACAATTCAAGTAGGGATGGAAAATGGATCGTAGTAACAAGTATAATGAAGACATTCTGGTGATATGAGTTCAATGAAACATCATTGCTAGTAAATGCCAGAAGAAAAAACAAAAAATGCTACTCAAGTAATAATAATTATTATTAGCGTTATAACAACAATGATGATGGTGATGATGATAACAAATGAGAAATTTATTTCAGTGATATTGCCACTCTTGAAAAATAATATTTAGAGCAAAAAGTCTTTACCTTAATGTCAAATGGTCCTGTTTGATTTGGTTGGTTGTAAATTTCCAACTGATTCCTAATAGGAGACAGCCACAGAAGCAGATGATTTAATTGCTCTTCAAGCTGTCCAAGGTCTTTTATGTGAGCCTCAATTTCTCCTTGTTTCTCAGGTAAAACTCTAGAAACCTATAGGGAAAAACAATGTAAAAGAGTCTCATGATTTAAAAAAAAAAAGGAAAAAGAAATGTTTTCAAAAGCTATTTGTTATGAAATGTTATAGAAATTTATGGAATTTGGTATTTTAACAGCATGATATTGATTACATACATGTGTTACACATTAGGATTTAATTCATGTATTACAAATCATTGATTAATAGTCTTTCCAAAATTCTATACTTTGAAGACAATAAGCCTTTTATTGAAATACCAAACACACACCCACACAAATGCACACCCAACTCCGACCGACGAAAGTAAAGAAGTGTATTCTTCACTTACCCACTCATTCATTAAACATAATAGTGTCTTGTGTATTATATGCCAGACTCTCTGCCTTTGTACTTGTTTCTAACTTTCTTTTATGTTAAGGAAAATTGTACGAGGAAATTCTTTTATGTACAAAGAAGACTGGTGAGGTAAGCATTTTTGTGATCTGTAGTTTGCGAGCTCTAGTATAACCAAGTAAAACAGAATCAGATGATTGGAATGAAAAGTAAAAAGAACATCTGAATTAGAGTAAACTATCATGGAATGATTATAAGTGATTTTTATTAAGGACTTACTATGTGCCAAGCAACCGTGTTTGGAAGTTTCACATTTATTGTCTTCTTTAATCTGCCCAACAACTCTATCATACAGATACTATTATCCCAATTTTATAACCTTCTATAATTTTATCCCTGGTTGAAAACCGTAAATAACTTGGGAAGCAGTGTTGTATGCTGTTCAACATTGTGAGGTCTAGAGTTACGCTGCTTGGTTTTAAATTGGGGTTCTGGAATACCCTGGCAGTCCAGTGGTTAGGACTCTGTGCTTCCACTGCAGGGGACATGGGTTCGATCCCTGGTCTGGGAAGTAAGATCCCGCATGCCCCGCGGCCAAAAAAAAAAAAAAAAAATCATGTTTCCATCCCTTTTGTTAACACTTTAGCCAAGTTTTCCTTAACTCCCAATGCCTTCTCTTATAGAATGAGGACAATGATAGTACCTGCTTCATAGAGTCAGAGTAAGGATTAAATAAAGTAATCCATGTAAATAGTTTACAGCAATATTCTGCATGATAGTGAATGATAATAAAATCATTCAATGCTAGTGATTATTGCTCCAACTCAAGTGTATGCAGAGAGACAGATAAGCAAGAGTAAAGCCTTTTTCTTCAGATTATCAAGGGCTAAAACAGGTACGCAGGAATAAAGAGTGTGAACTTGCAATGGCAACTCTTTATGATATTATTAATTATACTCTACTAATAATATAAATATAATATTACATTGTAATATGAACACAAATGTTACAATATGCATCTATTATATATTATCATGATATTATGAGTAATAATAGAAAACATTTTAAAAGTAAACTAGATAAGCATACTAATATAGTAGCACATCATCTAAACAATGCCCCATACTTTGGACCAATCGTTTCAGAAACTTCTAAAAGAGCTAACTAGTGAGCATTATATTCTTTATTTAGACCCAAGAGTTGTGGGGTGAAAAGGAGATACATTAGTGGACAAAATAACCAATCAATTAATTTATAGGGGAAAGAACATTATATAAGCTCTTATTATATGTGGACAATATGTATTTTGAAATATATTGTGAATACATTTGTATATATTTTGTAAAGTGCATGCAAATGCATGAGTAAAGGGTTAACATCTAGCCTGCGCTGATGCAGGCCAGCCTGGGATTGACCTTAGGTTCCCACAACAATGTTTTCTTGGGACACTAACTTTAAGATGAATGGGAAATGCTGGGGCTGGCTTGCTTGTTGTATGGAACTATGCCTGGATTGGAGAAGCTGTGAGTTGATATTAGGACCTTGGGCCTATATGACTAAAATGGAGTAAAAGACAGAAGGGAAATAGAGGCTGTGGCTTCTATTTAAAGTGACCTGCACAAACTCTGGCTTTCACCCCTGGCAGCTTTTCCCTGTGTGGATAAGGAGTCAAAAGAAGCAATGTGTGTGGGTAGCATGGAATGTCTGCCCATGAATAATGAATCATGATACTGTATCTGCTTTGTCTCACTTGTATCCTGCTATAAAGCCAAGTAAACATACTATTAGATGAAGGCCTATTTGAATTTCATGAGTTCTAACCCATAAGGACATCTACAGCGCTGAACTATATTTATACATGTATTGGGTTGGCCAAAAAGTTCGTTTGGGTTTTCCCGTAGCACTCTCACATACACATATTGGATTGGCCAAAAAGTTCATTCGGGTTTTCCGTAAGACGGATTTTTGGCCAATCCAATATGCGTATGTGAGTGTGTTATAGCTGATATCACAAATATAATTCCATGCATAATATATATAATCTAATAATGCCCTCAACTTATCTTTTTCAGCATTTATAAGGAGGGAACTAAACAGTTTATTTTTATTGGATCATTTTCTACTCACAAGTAACTGTAAAAAGCATTTTATTGCTTCAATGCACAGCATCTAAGAGCCTCTAGATTCTGAAGCTACTGGAAATAATAGCCATCATACATTCCTAAAATCTCTAAAAATCGAGTTGCAAACTCATTTTTATATCTGATCACAAAACAGTTCACGTTTTATTTAGGCTTTATATATAAGTGCAGAAATCTGGATAACTTTTAGCGAAGCCTGTTGGTTTCCTTCTCATCCTCCTAACTCATTCCTTCCTGGTTATAGAGATAGAACAACCCCTGACAGAAAACAGTACAATGGGTGAGATTTGACTAACATCTACAATAACTAAATGACACAAGTAGTTTTCAGCTTAGTTATGATACCTACATTAGATACAGCCTCAAAGACCTTGTGTTTCCCACTATCATAGCATTTACTTTATACTATTTAATTTGTTATTTACATTTAATTTCTGGATGAACTAGGTTCCTACACGATAGGTCTTCAATAAATATCTGTTGAATGAAAGAAAAACAATTTCCAGATTCAGGATTAATTTCTTTTTTTCTCAATGTAAGAAGCAATACATGTCCAGAGTAGTCAACGACATAAAAAAAAATGTAATTTTATCCTCAGGTTAAACAGCTTTAATTAAAAAACAAAAATATTAGTAAATTGGACTGTATAAAAATCAGAAACTTATGCATGGTAAAGAAAACTAAAAGCAAAGTTAAAGGACAAATGACAAATTATGAAAGAAAATATTCGTGACAGACATCTCAGATAACGTATTAATTTTCCTAACCCATAAGAGAGTATCTGCAAATTAATATGAATAAGACCAACAACCAAAAAGAAAATAGGACAAAATTTAAGGGCAGTTCAAAAAAAAAAACCACAAATGGATTTTAAACATACAAAAAGAAGTTATGCTTTGGCCACAATGAGAGATCTAAAACTTTCAACTATTGTACTGATAACAAAATCCAAGTCTAAAAACACACTATGCTGACAAGGCTGTGGAAAACTCAGACTCTTATACATGGCCAATGGGATGGCAATTTGGCAATATCTATCAAATGCATATAACCTTTGACCCAGAACTTTTACTTCTAGGAATTCACCTTGTAGGTATATTTCTGGAACTAAAATCAATGTTTGGGGATGGTAGGGCAGATGGTAGATGGGGTGGGGGATTTTTCACTATATTTTTTAATTTTTGAAAAATATAAATGTATTACCTTTGCAAAGATATAAGTTAATTTACAAAGGAAAACTACTAGCTTTTCTTCTCACCAAAAAGTAGTGGGGAGAAATTATACTTTATATATTTTAATAACAAATCATGATTAATAGGATATAACATGTCTAAAGCCATCAGTCAAAAATCTTCTGATTATTTTCCCAGGACAACATCACTTAGTTAATGATAGGGTGTAATTTGAGACCTTCTAGCACATAATTTCTGTGCTCCCTCTCCGCCCTTCAAAACAGTCTTCAGGAACTGATGGCTTCTTCTACATAGTTCATGGAAAAAGATAACAGATACAAATAATTTATGATGTAAAATAAGAGTAAGTTTTGTGTCAGTTTCTATGTGCTTTAAAGAAATTTACTGTTATATTTACTACTTCATATTCTTATCAAAATATGGACAGAAACGCTTTACTAGTAAAATGTGTCATTTTTCCTAATAATCTTTTTAAGTATTAAAAAACCATGCTCTTCATACAACATGTGCCCTGTGGTGAAAGAAAACACTTAAACACATTCAGTTCCCTTATGTGTTAATTTAGTATCTAACCAAATCTTGACCTAATTTCACAGAAGATTAGGTTTCCTTTACTTTCAGTTTTTCAATTTTAATTTCAAATGTGTAGAAGTTTTAGTATTAAGATAAATAGAGGTGACTGTTTTAGAAATAAACAGATACTAAATACTGACTTCATATCTTACACCAAAAATATTCTAGAGAAATTAAAGTGTTAGGTGTAAAAAAATTAATAAGAGCAGAACTAGAATGAAATATTGGTGTGGGGAAGCCCTTTAGAAGTGATAGGAGTGTGGATAAACTATTAAATATAACATTTGTATTGTTCATCTAGAAATTAAGGCAGCAGAACTAAAAACAAATAACAACTGGGAATATTTGTAGCATTTATCAAACAAAGGGTAATATTATCACATATAAAAAGATCTTTCAAAGAATGGAGATGGAAAATCTACTGGAAAATTGGATAGAGAATATGAACAGGAATTTGGCAAAAAATGCAAACAACCAATAAACAAGAGAAAAGTCCAACCACTAAGTAATCAATCAAATGCAAATTAAAACAGCAATGATATACCATCACTTGTCTATTATATTGGCTTTTTAAAAAGGTTATTTGTCAGAATTCTGGAGAGTAAGCACTCTTACATTTTAGGATAAATTCTTACATTTGTAGGGAGTAATTTGGTAATTCATACCAAAAAGCAAGCCATCTACCCTAAAAACTACAAACATTACTGAGAGATTAAGGAAAACCTAAGCAAAAAGAGGAATATACCTTGTTCCTCTATTGGAAGGAGCCAATTGAAGGAACCGATTAAAAGTTCCAATACTGTAAGAATATCAGTTCTCTTCAAATAGTGCGTAAATTCAGTGCAACCCTTAACAAAATTGCAGCAGCTAGTTTTTAATAAAAATTGACACGCCAACTCTAAGATTTATATGGAAATGCAAAGGGCCAAAAATATCCAAGGCAATTTTGAAAAATAACAAAGTTTAAGAATGTTTACAAGCAGATATCAATATTTATTATAGTTAATTATGTGTGGTATGGCTGTGAGAACAAATAGACTACATATATTTACTTAATTTATGACAATGGTGCCCACTTTAGTTAAGTGGATTGTGGATGATCTTTTCAATAAATGGTTCCAGGTTAATTGGATAGAATCTTGACTCCTACTCTATACCGTACACAAAAAAATTAATTCTAGATTGCTGTAGACCTCAATGTAAAAGGTAAACAATAAAAGTTTCTGAAAGAAAACATGGGAAAATATCTTGATGATTTTAGGGTAAGTGATTATTTCTTAAATAAGATATAAAAAGCACTAGCCATAAAGGAAAAGATTGACATACTGAACTTCATTCATCAAGAGATATCATTAGGAGAAAAAAGCAAGGCCTAAGTTGGAAGAAGATATTCACAATGCATCTATCTGACAAAGAAGCTGTATTCAAAGAACTCTGACATCTATGAGAAAAAGACAGGTAACTGTTTTTTCCCCCCAATGGGCAAAAGATTTGCACAAGAACTTCACATACGTGGATATAAAAATGGCTCTAATTATCAAATGCTCACAAATAAAAACACAATGAGGTACCAGTTCACATCCACTGGAATGGTTAAAAGGAAAAAGAATGAAACTGCATATTCTTGATGAGGATGTGGAACAAGTGGAACTCTCATACACTGCTGGTGAGAGTGAATTGGTAAACTACATTGGAAAACTGGTGGTATTTCCAAAGCCAAACACACACATATCTTATGACCCAGCCATTCTATTTCAAGTATATCCTAAAGAAAAATGCACATACATGCAGTAAAGGACATGTACATCATAACAGCATTATTCATAATAGCCTCATACTAGACACAACCCAAATGCCTACCAACAGTAGAATGGATAAACTGTGGTATATTCACACAATGGGACACTATAAAGAGAATAAGAAAACAGACTATGGTACCTGCAATAGCATAGAAGAATCTCACAAAAATAATGATGAACAGAATTCAAACATAAGAGCATATACAGGTACTGTATGATTCCATTTATATTAACTCAAAGACAGGCAAAACTAATAGAGGTGTTAGAAATCAGAAAAGTACTTATCCTTGGGTAAGGGTGGTAGCTGGGAAAGGGTTAATAACTGGGAAGAAACATGAGGGAGACTCCTAGGGTAATGTTCGAATTCTTGATCTGGGTGCTAGGAGCATGGGTATGAAAACTTTTTAAAAAATCCATCAACTTCTATTGTTATTATTTGTGCACTTCTTATTTATGCATTTCTTTTCCTTCAATTTAAAAGATTTCATGAAAATATCTTTAAAGCCTTAAAAGTATGCATTCCTTTAAATTAACGCATGAGGAAATTAAGGCTCAAAACTATATATAATATTCCTAAGTTTACTAGTAAGTGGAAAAAACTTGGCTTTAAGCACTTGGGTTTTCCTGACTCCAAATTCTACTCTTTCCTTTTCTCTTCCCTCCCAAAACATATGTTCTGCTATCTTTCCAAATCTAACATATTACTTGATAAATGGAGTATTAAAATTCACACTTTTCAAAAGTTTTCATTTTTGTGAGAACAGTCTATACCATTAATTCGCATTATCACTAATGAGATACACATTCAGATGTCAACTTTAATATAAAACAATATAAATGAAATGTATTTCAAATATAAATATATTTTGAAAACAAAAGAACTACTATTTGATATTTGTTAATTCATGACTCTATTATATGAGACTACAAGATAAATTAGATTGCTTATTGAATAAATTGTTAGATTATGATTAATCCAAAGTCATGATTAAATGATCTTCATATAACTGCAATAAGTAACTTCTATATTTTGGTAGATTTGTTATTCATTTAAAAATGTTCTTTTACTTTTGATGTAAATGCTATAATTTTTATTTAAAAATCATAAAGAGATCAACTTCAATTTACAATATGAAACTTTCTAACATAAAAAATCAAATAAGCAAAAGAAAAATCAAAACCAAAAACAATACATCTTATATAATTTCACAGACACTCTTAAGATAAAACCGTTGTCATAGATCAATAGGAAAAAGACCAATGCTCAAATGAAAAACAAATGAACAAGGATCAGAAACAGACAATTCGTGAAAGAACTATAACTGACGTATAAGTCTATGTTTTTCTATTCTTTTTCAAATTCTTTTCCCATTTAGGTTATTACAGAATATTGAGCAGAGTTCCCTGTGCTGTACAGTACCTATAAGTCTATTAAACTGTTTACCTTCACTAGGAACTACAGGAACAAAACTCAGACAGTGAGCTTCAAATCAATTGATTGATTTGGCAACGATTTAAAAATTTTTATCTTTTATTACTAAATGGTGGTATCATACAATAACAATAGTTCAGGGAATTGGCCCTTCTCATACACTGCTGGTAAGCAAGCACTCTGGAATATCCCTGAGGGTTGGGGTTGGGAGTGAATGGGGCAGAGTTTTACAGTACATATCCAAATACAAACACACTCTTACACTTAGACCACAATTTCTACTTCTAATAGTTTATCTTAAGGTGACAATGATGTGTACGTATATTCAACTATAAGAATGTTTGCCAGAGCCTCATATATAGATGCAAAACATTTAAAATAGCTTACATGCTCACCAATAGGGTATGGGTTGAAAATTATGGGACATCCATCCAGTGAAATACTCTGCAGCCATTTAAAAAGTGCTGTAGATAAATATTTAGTGATATGGAAAAATGTACACTGTACCAAAAGTTTAACAGTTGCAATTTCTGGCTAACAGATTGCCTTTTCTTAGTTGCATTTTTAATTTTTCTGCAATGAATATGTACTGCTTTTTAATAAGAAAATGACTGTTTTACATAAGTACACATGTACACTTCTTCTACAGAAACAGAATATTTGTGCAGTACTTAACAATGTGCCCAGCTTTATTCTAAGTGTTTCTGATATCTCGACATTTAGTAATAACAACTCTATGATGTAGGTACTACTATTGTCCCCATTTTACACATGAAAAACTGACACAGAGAAGCTGAGTGACTTGCCTAAGGTCACACAGCCAATAAGAGGTAGCTGAACCAGAATTTGAACCCAATAAGTGAAGTTTAGAAGCACCTGCTCTTAACCACTGTACTATTTTCTCTCCCTTTCCCTTTACTATATGACTTTGAGAAAACAGACTGATACGAGTACAAAAGAAAGTCCACTTTCTTTCATAGCATTTCCTGAAATAAATTCCTTTAGTTACTGATTGGATCTTACTACAATTTCTTCATAACTTTGAAAATATGTGGGATGATAAAGTCCTATTGCCCTTGCAACTACCAAATTCAACTTCCAAAATTGCCACTCGTTGTTTCATTTTCTTGCTTAAATCATAGGACTGATTCACAATTTTCTCCAAATTCTTTAGCCTGCCTTTTGAAAAAATAGCTTGCAACACAATTTGACCTTATTTACCATTCTTCACATCTTTCTAATTACAAAACTCCATTTTGGTGAAAATGGCGACTTCATTGTTCTTGTTACGCCCCTTGACTTTTCTTCCTTCTGTTTCCGGGTCATCGCCCACTCTGCCATTAAAATGTCTTCTTTTCCTGGTCATCGTCCACTCTGCCATTAAAATGTCTTCTTTTCCCTCAATAAACTATCTCTTTTCCTAATTGACACATATAAAACCCTTCTCCATCCTTCATGTTTTGGGTAATGAAAGTGCCATCTCCTCAGAGAAGATTGCCTGATCCCTCTGGATGGAAATAATTATTCTTTCTAATAAATTCTGTAGCATTTATTATCTGTGCTACTTCATCAGATCCTGTCAGTTATTGCTTTCTTTCTTTACTTTACTCTTCTCCTTCAACTTGTATCTTCCTCCCTTACCTCTCCAAAAAAGCTCGAACACACACACACACACACACACACACACACACAACCACACATCACACACAACCACACATCACACACACACAGCCACAACTGAATTTATATATTTGTGTACCCCGACCACCTTCCCTTACATGGTATAACGTTTGTTAAATGAACAATCACACAAACCAATCAATCTTTTGCTAATAGGACACAGAAGAGAGAAGGCAAAGCTGACAAATAAAAGCAGAGCTCTCTTCAAAGTACTTATGTTCTCACATATGTCACATTTCTAACTCTTCTTTTTGTTCTAGTCTAAGTGTGAATGCCCAAGCTCACTAGAACAGCAAGAACAGGTCTTGCCTGGCAGCTGCTCTGGTGAAATGTGATTTGGGGAACACAGGAGTATGAAAGGGTAGGATCTGGTAAGTCAAGAGGATTAAGGAACACACGTAGAAGACTCAAATCTTGACATATTTTCTTGTTAGCTATACTGATGTCATGGATTCTGGAGCTAGAGACAAGACTAGATTTACATTAATTACAGCACTCGCAGGAACATTCAATTAATTCAGTGATGACATACCTAGTAACTACTTTTGTTCAGGCCATTCCCCTATATACTATCCATAAATCTACTGCCTTTTTAGTTGATTCAAGTCATCCACTGTATGACTAAGTATAAACCTTCACTGCCAATACTCATCCACCTTGGAAAAAGCTAAGTAACAGTGCATTCTGAAGGCATCTTAAAAACTACTCTCTTGGAAGTTTTCTAAACTTCCAAAATTTAGTACTACCAATTACATAATTCATGTAGAACATTACCTTCCTTTGGATAAAATACATTTGGTATGAAATATTTGGAGACCTCATTTCACCCTGCATATTTTTCTATCTCAATAAACTAAAGCTACTGGAGAACCAGAACTTAGGAAAGATATTCTCAGGCACAAAACTCAATTATTTTTTTACAAGTGGTCTCATGGTAAAATATCTCTCACTAGGAGGTCATTTATTTTCTTTCCCTCTGGAAATTTAATAAAAGAATAATGGATATAAAACAAAAATATACATTATGGTTATATGCCACCAGACATTTTAAAATTATAAATCCATATACAATTTTAAAGTGACCAATTACAATTCATTTTTAGGACAGTCGCCCTCCCAATGGCATAACTCTTGGGATTTTACTTTACAAGTAAGTGGATTTTCTTTTTAAAGTATGTGGCTATTACTTACAATGTTTAAAGATCTATATTTCCTATACTGCTTCTAGTTTTAAGTGAAAGTAACAGTAAAGTCTCCTGTATCAAATCACAGTGTATATTAGTTTCACTGCATAACCACTCCATTACCAGACCTGAATTTTGTTATTATTGCTGAAGATCTGAAATGCATAATACATGAAGAGGTAAGTGAACATTTCTAGGGAGATTTCAAAGTCAGTAAAGTTTGATGTACAATAAACAGGTTTGCAGTCCTTGGAGAACTCTGCCCTTATTACCACACTAAACCCATATTGGTTTTTAAATAAACCTTGGTGTTCACAGGCAGTATTCTTGTTCATTAATTTCTTAGTTTGCAGTAAAAGCAACTAACTTCATGGTAAAATAATCCTTAATAATACACATAGTTCATGGAAAGTATTTTTTGACTGTTCACCTTGATTCGAACCTCCCCTAAAGTTAGGCAACAAGCCCTATAATGGCACCCACAGGCATAAGACAAGTAAAGCGATTTGGTGAAATTGATTTGTCCAAACTTCAATAGCTATCATTTATCTTCTAAATGGATTTTATAGGGATTTACACACAGGTAACTATCCACCTACCCACACACTCTTTACTACATAATGTGATTTTGATCATATACTGTTTAAACCCTAAGGACAATAAAACTCACAAAGAAGTTAAAATGTAAATATGACACATGCACACCACAGAATGTGTTGTTACAAATTAACCCCATATTTTACTTTCCCCCTCTCTCCTAGCCCATACTCATTCTAAAACAAGGGAAGAGCTATTTGATTTTCACAGTCTTTCACATCAGCAGTCTTTGCTCTGATTTGCTTAAAGGACCTTAGCAGCAGCCTGGCTGATATAGAAAAAGGTCCTTCGGAGTCTTAGGAAACACTGCTTTTTATTTGGTGTTTGTTTGTTTTGTTCATTAGTTTAGTTTCATTTGGCCAAAATTCATGGGAAATTAAGCCAGGATCTGTGTAATTTTACCTAAGGAATAAGAATCATAGCAAATTATAATAGCTTAATATTTTAAAGATAGTCCTTGAGGTGTCAGTTAAAATTAGCTATTTTAATAATAGCATTAAAAAAATCAGTCTTCTTTTTTGTTAATTTTATATAAATCACTGTATTCCAGAACATGCACTTAAGAGAAAAAAAAGGGGGGGGGGAATACACTGCATAATCACTTATCCTCAATTTTCGAAGTTAGAAGTTTCATTTAAAAAACACTTTATTGGGCTTCCCTGGTGGTGCAGTGGATAAGAATCTGCCTGCCAGTGCAGGGGTCACGGGTTCGAGCCCTGAGCCGGGAAGATCCCACATGCCACACAGCAACTAAGCCCGTGCGCCACAACTACTGAGCCTGCGCTCTAGAGCCCGTGAGCCACAACTACTGAAGCCCACGTGCCACAACTACTGAAGCCCACGTGCCGCAACTACTGAAGCCCGCATGCCTAGAGCCCGTGCTGTGCAACAAGAGAAGCCACCGCAATGAGAAGCCTGCGTACCACAACAAAGAGTAGCCCCCGCTCGCCGCAACTAGAGAAAGTCCACATGCAGCAACGAAGCCCCAATGCAGCCAAAAATAAATAAATAAATAAATGAATTTATTTAAAAAAATTAAAAAATAAAAACCACTTTATTTAAATATAACTTTAAACTTAAATCAGTTAAAGTTAAATACAATTTAAAAATCAGTTCCTCAGTTGTACCTGCCACACTTTCAGTGCTCAAAATCCACAAAGAATTGCAAAGCACAGATAGAGAACAAAGCCATCACTGCAAAAAGTTATTTTGGACAGCGCTACAAGCAATGCTGCAGTACTTGCTTCGGGACTGATGCATCTAAAACACTTATTAATCCTCATGGTTTTAAAGCAGAACAAATATTTTAGAAAATAATTAATCCAGGAGTGTTCGAATACATAAACACGTTTGATAGTTTTGCTGACATGACAATGGACTGCTGTTTTTCATCTCAACATTTTCTGGCTAGAATGTTTGTTGTTTTCCAAAACTCATTCCTTTAAAGAAAGAAATTCAGCACGTTGAAAAGGAGTCCTATCTCTGCCCTCTTCTGAATGAACTCATTTTATTATGATGTTTAAAAATATCAAGATTAAAAAGTATTTTTGTAATAAATGATATAATCCGCATAACTCACATTTATGTTTTCTCATTGTTGCAAATTGATGCATTGTTGTTATTTATACCGTGAAGTAAATGCATGTTGCATTACCCACGAAATAAAACATGCCTGACAATGAAGAAAATCATTGCCCCTGGGAGTTTTAATCTTACTGATAAATAAAATAATAATATGATATAGAATAGTTACTCCTGGAAATGGTGATACTAAAGGAGGGAGTTTATTGGTTTTGAACACAAAAATGGGAGGATGTGTCACTGGCATATGGCAAGTTGAAGTTTTACTAGGTGTGCAGACAATATGAGGAAAGAGAATAAAACTTGAAAGCGGATGGGTCCCTTTGTGTAGTCAGAAGAGAACAGAGCACAGAAAGGAATTTGAAGAAGACAAGAAAATTTGATTTCTTTGGAAAAAACCAAGAAACCTGGGCAGAAGTCAGGGCCAAAACAATTAACTTTTCTGCCAGGATTTTTGCTCTAAGCCCATTTCAACAAGGGCCCAGGGCAGGGGGCAGCAAACTATGGCTCATGGTTCACATCCAGCTCCCACCTATTTTTGCACAGTCTGAGAGCTAAGAATGTTTTATACATTTTAAATAACTGACAAAAAAATCAAAAGACACATGATACATGAAAATTAAATGAAATTAAATAAAATTCAAATTTGTGCTCATGAATAAAATATTATTGGGACCTGATGATGAAATAACATTCATATTTTAAGGCAAGACAAGAAAAATTTAAACATAAAAATTTTCCCTGCCCATTTGGTCCTCCTCTCTCCCCTCTAGCGTTCACTGTGCATCTGAATTATGCATTAACCAGACCCCCCCAACGGCAGAAATACCTGTTCAACCACAAAGATCCATTTTCCTTTTTCTGGTGCCAGCCATATAACTCCTTAGAAGATAACATTCCTTTCTCAATCCTGTAAGGGGTCACGATGAGCCATCACTTGCCTTGTATGTACAGACATCTTTGTTGAACTTTATGTACAAAGCCAATATATCATTTCCCTTAGAGACAGTAGTTGGTGTAGAACAGACTGGGTCACATGACCTGGGGAGATACTGGGCTACACCTAATTAAGTTCTTAGCTTAAATACTTACTTATTGAAGAATCCTTGCATTCCTGGAATAAACCCCACTTGATCATGGTGTATAATCCTTTTAATGTGCTGTTGGATTCTGTTTGCTAGTATTTTGTTGAGGATTTTTGCATCTATGTTCATCAGTGATATTGGCCTGTAGTTTTCTTTCTTTGTGACATCTTTGTCTGGTTTTGGTATCAGGGTGATGGTGGCCTCGTAGAATGAGTTGGGGAGTGTTCCTCCCTCTGCAATATTTTGGAAGAGTTTGAGAAGGATAGGTGTTAGCTCTTCTCTAAATGGTTGATAGAATTCGCCTGTGAAGCCATCTGGTCCTGGGCTTTTGTTTGTTGGAAGATTTTTAATCGCAGTTTCAATTTCAGTGCTTGTGATTGGTCTGTTCATATTTTCTATTTCTTCCTGGTTCAGTCTCGGCAGGTTGTGCATTTCTAAGAATTTGTCCATTTCTTCCAGGTTGTCCATTTTATTGGCATAGAGTTGCTTGTAGTAATCTCTCATGATCCTTTGTATTTCTGCAGTGTCAGCTGTTACTTCTCCTTTTTCATTTCTAATTCTATTGATTTGAGTCTTCTCCCTTTTTTTCTTGATGAGTCTGGCTAATGGTTTATCAATTTTGTTTATCTTCTCAAAGAACCAGCTTTTAGTTTTATTGATCTTTGCTATTGTTTCCTTCATTTCTTTTTCATTTATTTCTGATTTGATCTTTATGATTTCTTTCCTTCTGCTAACTTTGGGGTTTTTTTGTTCTTCTTTCTCTAATTGCTTTAGGTGCAAGGTTAGGTTGTTTATTTGAGATGTTTCCTGTTTCTTGAGGTAGGCTTGTATTGCTATAAACTTCCCTCTTAGAACTGCTTTTGCTGCATCCCATAGGTTTTGGGTCGTCGTGTCTCCATTGTCATTTGTTTCTAGGTATTTTTTGATTTCCCCTTTGATTTCTTCAGTGATCACTTCGTTATTAAGTAGTGTATTGTGTAGCCTCCATGTGTTTGTATTTTTTACAGATCTTTTCCTGTAATTGATATCTAGTCTCATAGCGTTGTGGTCGGAAAAGATACTTGATACGATTTCAATTTTTTTAAATTTACCAAGGCTTGATTTGTGACCCAAGATATGATCTATCCTGGAGAATGTTCCATGAGCACTTGAGAAAAATGTGTATTCTGTTGTTTTTGGGTGGAATGTCCTATAAATATCAATTAAGTCCATCTTGTTTAATGTATCATTTAAAGCTTGTGTTTCCTTATTTTCATTTTGGATGATCTGTCCATTGGTGAAAGTGGGGTGATAAAGTCCCCTACTATGATTGTGTTACTGTCGATTTCCCCTTTTATGGCTGTTAGTATTTGCCTTATGTATTGAGGTGCTCCTATGTTGGGTGCATAAATATTTACAATTGTTATACCTTCCTCTTGGATCGATCCCTTGATCATTATATAGTGTCCTTCTTTGTCTCTTGTAATAGTCTTTATTTTAAAGTCTATTTTGTCTGATATGAGAATTGCTACTCCAGCTTTCTTTTGATTTCCATTTGCATGGAATATCTTTTTCCATCCCCTCACTTTCAGTCTGTATGTGTCTCTAGGTCTGAAGTGGGTCTCTTGTAGACAGCATATATATGCAAGGATTCTTCAATATACGCAAATCAATCAACGTGATACATCATATTAACAAATTGAAGGAGAAAAACCATATGATCATCTCAATAGATGCAGAGAAAGCTTTCGACAGAATTCAACACCCATTTATGATAAAAGCCCTGCAGAAAGTAGGCATAGAGGGAACTTTCCTCAACATAATAAAGGCCATATATGACAAACCCACAGCCAACATTGTCCTCAATGGTGAAAAACTGAAACCATTTCCACTAAGATCAGGAACAAGACAAGGTTGCCCACTCTCACCACTATTATTCAACATAGTTTTGGAAGTGTTAGCCACAGCAATCAGAGAAGAAAAAGAAATAAAAGGAATCCAAATCGGAAAAGAAGAAGTAAAGCTGTCACTGTTTGCAGATGACATGATACTATACATAGAGAATCCAAAAGATGCTACCAGAAAACTACTAGAGCTAATCAATGAATTTGGTAAAGTAGCAGGATACAAAATTAATGCACAGAAATCTCTTGCATTTCTATACACTAATGATGAAAAATCTGAAAGTGAAATTAAGAAAACACTCCCGTTTACCATTGCAACAAAAAGAATAAAATATCTAGGAATAAACCTACCTAAGGAGACAAAAGACCTGTATGCAGAAAATTATAAGACACTGATGAAAGAAATTAAAGATGATACAAATAGATGGAGAGATATACCATGTTCTTGGATCGGAAGAATCAACATTGTGAAAATGACTCTGCTACCCAAAGCAATCTACAGATTCAATGCAATCCCTATCAAACTACCACTGGCGTTTTTCACAGAACTAGAACAAAAAATTTCACAATTTGTATGGAAACACAAAAGACCCCGAATAGCCAAAGCAATCTTGAGAACGAAAAATGGAGCAAGAGGAATCAGGCTCCCTGACTTCAGACTATATTACAAAGCTACAGTAATCAAGACAGTTTGGTACTGGCACAAAAACAGAAATATAGTCAATGGAACAGGATAGAAAGCCCAGAGATAAACTCACGCACATATGGTCACCTTATCTTTGATAAAGGAGGCAAGCATATACAGTGGAGAAAAGATAGCCTCTTCAATAAGTGGTGCTGGGAAAATTGGACAGGTACATGTAAAAGTATGAAATTAGAACACTCCCTGACACCATACACAAAAATAAACTCAAAATGGATTAAAGACCTAAGTGTAAGGCCAGACACTATCAAACTCTTAGAGGAAAACATAGGCAGAACACTCTATGACATAAATCACAGCAAGATCCTTTTTGACCCAGCTCCTAGAGAAATGGAAATAAAAACACAAATAAACAAATGGGACCTAATGAAACTTAAAAGCTTTTGCACAGCAAAGGAAACCATAAACAAGACCAAAAGACAACCCTCAGAATGGGAGAAAATATTTGCAAATGAAGCAACTGACAAAGGATTCATCTCCAAGATTTACAAGCAGCTCATGCAGCTCAATAACAAAAAAACAAACAACCCAATCCAAAAATGGGCAGTAGACCTAAATAGACATTTCTCCAAAGAAGATATACAGATTGCCAACAGACACATGAAAGAACGCTCAATATCATTAATCATTAGAGAAATGCAAATCAAAATTACAATGAGGTATCATCTCACACCGGTCAGAATGGCCATCATCAAAAAATCTAGAAACAATAAATGCTGGAGAGGGTGTGGAGAAAAGGGAACACTCTTGCACTGTTGGTGGGAATATAAATTGATACAGCCACTATGGAGAACAGTATGGAGGTTCCTTAAAAAACTAAAAATAGAACTACCATATGACCCAGCAATCCCACTACTGGGCATATACCCTGAGAAAACCATAATTCAGAAAGAGTCATGTACCAAAATGTTCATTGCAGCTCTGTTTACAATAGCCAGGACATGGAAGCAACCTAGGTGTCCATCATCGGATGAATGGATAAAGAAGATGTGGCACATATATACAATGGAATATTACTCAGCCATAGAAAGAAATGAAATGGAGGTATTTGTAATGAGGTGGATGGAGTTAGAGTCTGTCATACAGAGTAAAGCAAGTCAGAAAGAGAAAAAGAAATACAGTATGCTAACACATATATATGGAATCTAAGGAAAAAAAAAAAAAAGGTCATGAAGAACCTAGTGGCAAGACGGGAATAAAGACACAGACCTACTAGAGAATGGACTTGAGGATATGGGGAGGGGGAGGGGTGAGATGTGACAGGGTGAGAGAGTGGCATGGACATATATACACTACCAAATGTAAAATAGATAGCTAGTGGGAAGCAGCCGCATAGCACAGGGAGATCAGCTCATTGCTTTGTGACCACCTAGAGGGGTGGGATAGGGAGGGTGGGAGGGAGGGAGATGCAAGAGGGAGGAGATATGGGAACATGTGTATATGTATAACTGATTCACTTTGTTATAAAGCAGAAACTAACACACCATTGTAAAGCAATTATACTTCAATAAAGATGTTTAAAAAAAAAATACTTACTTATGACCGTGTTACTATTACTAGTTAGAGTAGTTGTATTCTGCCTATTTTACAGGATTATTGTTTCTTGTATTACCAAATGTGTGACTGAGCCTCAGATGAAAACAATAATGACTTAGCGACTTGAAACGACTGACTCAATATACAGTTCTAGAAGATCAATCATTGCAATACTGTAACTCTAGATATGGGAAGAAGCAACAAGAGGAAACCATTTCCTGGACCACAACAGACTAGTAAAACAGGCGGTCCAGAGGCTGTTGGCTACTATTAACAGGACCTAGTCCAGCAATAGCACATTAAGTGGCCTATCAACGAAATGCTCGCCTGACCTGGGAATAAGCATTCCTGGCACCGTGGGATAAATTGGTCACGAAACGCCTCCCAAAACTTGGTTGAAATTAAGACCCAAAGAGAGGGGACTGTAAAATAAAGAATGTTGCCGACCATCCAGTTCTACAAGAATCAGGTCATTAGCCACTGCAGTCGCTGACCTACAGTACCCTGAAAGGAATTCAGGGTGACGATCAGGATGAGGCATTTGGGGAAAACTGGCAGAAATGGTCCTCAGATAGTTAGATACTTTCAGGAGAAAATTTTATGAGCCCAGTTTCCTGCATCTTCCCATACTTAGAAAAGCACTAAAACCATTAACTAAGATATCTGTTCCTTGTGAATAGCAGTAACCTTCTACCAAGATGTGTGCTTGAATGCGTGTACTCCTTCACAAAATCACATATATACTGGCTCACCAACCCCCGCCCAACCCCTGCCCCTTACCTCTTTGCAACCATTCTCAGAACTCTCTGAAAGACTGTCTCCTGAGCTATAATCCTCAGGTTAGCTCGAAAAAAAATGTTCATTTCTGTCTCAGATTGACTATTGATTAATTTTTCATTGACTCTGGCCAAACCCATTTGTTTCCATATTGCCTATGGCTGCTTTTGCACTATAAAAGCAGCACTGAATAGTTGCTGCCGAGACCTTATGGCCGACAAAGCTTAAAATATTGACTCTCTGCACCTTTACAGAGTTTGCCAACCCCTGCTCTAGATGACCAAGGAGTTGTGGCTCAACCTCCAGTACTTCTAACCTCTAGTACTTTCCTCGGCCTGTCTCCCAGAGCTGCTTCAAGGGGTGCATTGGTGAGGGAGGTGCTTGCGGTTCAATGTAAATTAAAAAACCACTTTAAAAATGTAGCATCCGTTAATTCACATCTCCTCAGCAAACTCTTCACCTAACTTTGAAAATGTATGAAGACAGCAACCTCCACTGGAAATGATTAAAAATCCACAATCCTCCTGGCTTGTTGTTGAGGAAGTCTGTGGTCAGTATGTGCAAATGTCTGATTTGGCTTGGCCATCCAGCAGGGAACAGCTAGCTGAAGCCTGCAACGGCAGTTAGCGGAAATTTGGAACCTGAACAGTGCATGTGGTAGATGCTCAGCAAGATGGAATTAGCTATATTATTATTTAAATTCCTTTCATTTGCTTATGTGATTCAGAAAAAAAGCAAAAGAAAACGAAATGAAGAACTTAAAAAAATGGAAATGAGGTACAAACATAAAGGCCAGAAAAATAAATTTTAAAAATACTGTTATTATACCCTGCAAGTTACTCTTAGCCTTGATGAGCATTGCACTGCCCTGGTCAGCATGCTTGCCAGTAGCTACATGTGCCTAGTGAGCGCCTGGAATGTGGCTATTTGGAATGGAGATAGGGAGTAAGTGCAAAATACACAGTGGATTTCAAAGACTTAGTACAACAAAAAGAATGCAAAATATCTTGATATTTTCATGTTGATTACAGTGTCAAAATGATACCATTTTACATACACTGAGCTAAATAAAATATATTACTAAAGTTAATTTCACCTGTTTATTTATACTATTTAATGTGACTACTAGAACATTTAAAATCGCATATGTGGCTTGTGTTATATTTCTGTTGGACAGCACTGGCATAGAATAATGTTATGCATCTAGAAATGGCAGAAAACTATTAAATGAAAGACAATCCATATATGTAAAATAAGGTATGTGACTTTAAGTAAATCTACTAAATTCCTTACTTTAAGAAAAATAAGAGGTAAAGTATTTTTATGAATAAAAAATTAATTTTTTCTTGCCTCCGTTAAATAAAGGCTGAAGAAATATTTTAAGCAAGCGGTATGAAGGAGCACTCAATCATTAGCTTGTCTCAGTAGGCTCCAGCTGTCCCCAGTATATTTCCTACACTGATTGGGATGAAGCAACCTCACGTGTTATTAATTCCATCTCCTTGTTCTCTGGCCCCCATGTTTAATTGAGCACTCATGCTAAGGCCTCTGGGGACTGTCTTCTAACCATGTTGTGCCTGGAAACTAGAACTGTACAGCTTCACTTGCACATCACTCGTTGTCCTAACTTTTTGGTCCCCAGACTGCATACCATGCAACTCTATTCTTCATCAACTTCTTGTCTGAGGGGGAAGGTGCTGAACAAAGGACCAGCTATACATGGATAATGTTACTGTCATGTAAGAGAAAGGGAAAGGGAGAGGGGAGAGAGATACAGACTAGGGGTCCATTCCTGGATCTCAGATGAGGAAGCACGGTGGTGGGAAAGGGAAGTGAGTCAGGGAGTTTGAATCAATGCTGCATGGGGAGGAGGGAGGACAATAGAAGGAAGTCAGGGGACCCAGGTCCTAATATCACCTCTGCCTCTATTTGTATCATCTGGGGTCGTTCAATGAAAATCTTGGGAACTCCATTTTCTCAAATGAAAAATGCGGAGATTGGATTAGACTAGCTCTGAGGTGCCGTCTCTAGCTTGAATGTTCCATGAATAAATTTCACCTCTGGCAGAGAACAGAGAAAGGTACATAGTCCTGAGTGGGTCGCTGACTTTAAAGGAGACAAACACTGTGTCGGTCTGACACCTGGATGCACACAAATACAAAAGATGTTCTCTGAGGGTTTATTAGAAGCCTGTGACATAGGCCTAAAATGTGGAAAATCCCATGACAATGGGATACCTTGTCACCCGAGGCAGATGTAAGCTTAATCTTCCTCACAGTAAGATAATGAGCAATATAATAGAGCCTAACAAAGCAATTTTGGATACAGGCTTAATACAATCAACTGCTATGGTGCTTCAGTCATTTATTTACAGGATTTAAACATCTTTCCTCCAAAGCTGGGATTCCTGCCAGAAAACCTGTGTAATGGATCTAGTGCAATGACCGACACCAAATGGCCAACAATTTTGTCCAGCCCAAGGGCTTTGCTGGTGCAGGAGGTGCATTTCCTGGCTCTGGCTAAGGTTGCAGCTACATTCCTGATGATTTGACAACATTTTAGGCACTGGTTTCCAACAGAGATCTGAGACACAGTCATTGTCAGGCCTTGGAAGCTACCACTTTCAGGACTGAGTTAGGGAAATCCAGAGTATCTCAAGTCCTGAGATACAGAAGGAAACCAAAGTCTTGGGGCATCAGGACACTGTTTGTGAACTCAAAGGGAAAGAAATGTTCCTTGGACAGGCAAATGCAGAACTTGCTCTTAGCTTCTGTATTCCCAATTCATTCTCCAGAGGCTACATGTGAGATAGAAACTCTTCTGAGACACACACACAGCTGCCTCTTAGAGCACCTCTACTGGATGAATGTCTTTATTTTTTCATTGTGATGAGACTCCTAAAACAAAAGACACTGTGACTTTTTCTAACGTGTATGTACAAACTGAAGCTAGAATTAGAACTATAAACTTGAAGTCACGCTCTTTATCATCACTTTTACATAGCTACTCAGGATTCTAGATTGCATTAATCTCTATATTTTTCACAGGTGAATCATGAATAAAAAAAGTTTTGAAATTGTTTTCAGTCATTCAAAACAACAGTTGGATTGATTAATGGCTAAAAGAAAAAAATATTTAGTGCCTTTTATATGCCAGACTGTGAGCTAGGTAAATCATTCCTTCCTTCAATGAGCACTTATTCAGGAAGAAGAGACAGGCGTTTAAGCACATAATTAAATTACCAGGTGATGGGTACTTTAATGAAGACCGACACAAAGCACTCTGAAGGCATGGAGTCTGGAGGGCCTATGTCACCTGGAAGGAGAATGGAGAGACAAATGGCAGAGAGGGAAAGGATAATTTCACGGAGGAACCCTTATCTGAGTTGTGTGTCAATGCTTAAAGTAGCAAAAGCCATTTTGGGCAGCCCATGAAAGGGGGGATGTTGGCCCAAGCTTCACAGTATGTAGGGAATAGCAAAGAGTTACTTATGACTTGGGTTGCCAGATAAAAAACAGAATGCCCTTTTAAATGTGAATTTCAAATAAACAATGAAGACTTTTTAGTGATATTTAGGGGTAGCATTTGGTACATACTTGTACTAAAAAATCTGGGCTTTCTGTAATTTTATTCTGTGGGGTGGCCAGAAAGTTCGTTCGGGTTTTTCCGTAAAATCTTACGGAAAAGTTTTTAGCCCGAATGAAGTTTTTGGCCATTCCAGGTTTTTTTTTTGTTGAAGTATAGTCAATTTACAATACTGAATCAGTTTCAAGTATACAGCATAGTGGTTCAGTATTTTGTAGATTATACTCCATTACAGTTTATTACAAGATAATGCCTATAATTCCCTGTGCTATACAGGATATCCTTGTTGCTTATATATTTTATGCATAGTCGTTTGTATCTGTTAATCCTATACCCTTAATTTGTCCCTCTCCCCTTTGGTAAACACACGTTTGTTTTCTATCTGTGAGTCTGTTTCTGTTTTGCATATACATTCGTTTTTTTTTTTTTTTAGATTCCACATATAAGTGATATCATACAGTATTTGTTGTTCTCTAACTTATTTCACTAAGCACAATATTCTCTAGGCCCATCTAAGTTGCTGCAAATGGCAGAATTCCATTCTTTGTAAAGGCTGACTAATATTCCATTGTGTGTGTGTGTGTGTGTGTGTGTGTGTGTGTGTGTGTGTAGCTCACATCTTCTTAATCCAATCATCTGTTGATGGGCGCTTGAGTTGCTTCCATGTCTTGGTTATTGTAAATAGTGCTGCTATGAACATTGGGGTGCATGTACCTTTTCGAATTAGGGTTTTAATTTTTATAAATATACACCCAGGAGTGGAATTGCAGGATCATATGGTAGTTCCATTTTTAGTCTTTTTGAGAAACCTTCATACTGTTTTCCACTGTGGCTGCACCAATATACAGTCCCACCAACAGTATAGGAGGGTTTCCTTCTCTCCACACCCTCTCCAGCACTTATGATGTATAGACTTTTTGATGATAGCCATTCTGACAGGTGTGAGGTGATATCTCCTTGTGGTTTTGATTTGCATTTCTCTAGTGATTAGCGATGTTGAGCATCTTTTCATGCGCCCGTTGGTCATCTGTGTGTCTTCTTTGGAAAAATGTCTATTCAGGCCTTCTGCCCATTTGCTAATTCTTGCAACCCTAGTTATGAAGGGAGTATGGAATAAAATGGTGGCAGATGGGCCGGGTTTCAAGAGTTTTGTGCACCATGATATGGAGTACTGAAGTTACTCCATAGGGACAAATACTTCTAAGTAGAGTTAAAACAAAGTAGACTTCCGAAGAAGAGTGAAACGGGGACCTGGAGCCATTAAGCAGCCACGCCTTAGTAATAGCATGAACAGAGCCCATTTTGCTTTCCAAAACTCTCACCTGTAACACACACTTGGTGGCTGGCATCACCTCTAACATAGCTGGGGTGTGATGGATATTTCCTTTGCACATTGCCAACATCCCTCTGCTTACTTTACCTCAGAGGATTCTCCAAAAGTGGGAGCACTTTTTCTGCGATTTCCCCCTTTTCTGTTTCACTGACCCTATTCTTTCATTCCTACTTCTGAGTATCAACATTCCTGCTTTCAATTTCTTGTCTTAGGTCCTGTTCTTGAGTTCACCTAAACTAACATTATCCTTCTCCATTTCTTTGAAAAAAGCAGGGATAAATAGTCCTTGACTTATTTGCAAGCTACCTGTTCACTTTGATGAAGTTTGAGTGTTCCCTAGAAGCAGAGTACAGTACAGCTCGAATGAAAATCTTTAGTAGTCACCATACAAGATAAATTGAAAGGATCCCTCTTTTTATAGTTCTTAGGTGAAAGAAACTTGATAGGGTCTTCCTAAAGTTGGCAATAATCCTAATAATATACATGACATCACCAATAATGAATTCTGAATGTGAAAGAAACTTTTCTCAACTCTCAACAATAAAGGTCAAATTTTAATTAACCATGCTAGAGGAAGGACCACATTATCTTTTGAATCTCTCACACGAAGAGGTGCTAAAAGAAGGTACAGTCAGGGAGATAGAGAAAGAAGTATGACAGAGAATTATATATTACAGAGCAGTTAACTGCTAAAAAATATTGTGCTATTTTTCTCAATTCTGTGATATATGTGTAATTTGTCAGCTTCTTTTAAAATTTGTCATGATTTCTTTGTACAACTAAATACTTTTCTTTGTGAAACTAAATACTCATGTTCATACCTAATTTTGTATTTGTACTGTTGTATTCTTTGACTTAAAGAAGATCACCCAAGTAGAATATGCTTCACGTGTCACAAAACCTGGATCTATTAATACTTTTGCTTATACTTTCATCCTTGTTGAGTATAGAAAACAATTCTATTCAGAATCCTAAAAACATCTATTTGATACAGGTACTGCTAAAATGAGTGTGTTTTTTTCCTTTTAGTTTGAAAACTCTATTATTTCTTATGGATGCATAAACAAAAACAAATTGACAAAATATGAGGTTATCTATCTATGACTTAAAACTACTTTTGTAGTTTGTTTAGTTTCATTTTTGCTCTAAAACTTCTTCAGCTTTATTGAGGTATAACTGACAAAGAAAATCATAATATATTTAAAGTGTATAATGTGATGGTTTGATACATGTATGCATTGTGAAGATTCCCCTGTTGTATTAACTAATATAGCCATTACCTCAAATACTTACTTGTTTTTTTGTGAGAACATTTATGTTACACTCTCAGAAAATTTCAGTTATACAATACAGTGTTACCAACTATATATCAACAATAAACTGACTCTGATAGAACATTGAAAAAATCTTTTCTTAAAGAATGATGGCTTAAATGATCCTTGAGGGTTTTCTCTTTGATCTGCAGCCATTAAACTGAGGTGATCTCAGAATTTCTCATAATACAACAGGTTGTAACATGTAAAGTAACAACTTAGAGGCTGATATAGAACAATCGAGAATAAATGCTTTTTATGCATCATTTATTCAGGAAAACACATCACGAGGGGAAATAGCTTTGAATAAGTTCAGTGAGGGTTGCCATTTACTTAATTAACTTAGCCATTTTCATTATCAGACTCAATACTGACTTTAGAATAATGTCTGCTTAATTTCTTTTAAGCAATGAATATGTATGAAACATTGTCAAAGGTAAAGTAAAAATTAAGACAATATTAGGTAAAAAATAAAGTTACTGAAATATGTCAGAAAATTATGTAGAGTACACTCATGAACTTATATTCAATTGCAGTACATTCTTCCAAACTTTTAAGATATGACCTTGGCATAGACACATTATTTCAGCTGCTCAGCACAGGATCTGTAATAATCTCAATTTTATAAGAAAGCGCATTTCTAAATTGGTTGGAGAAGACTAAAACAATGCATAAATCCAATGCACTGAATATAATTTTCTGCTTCAATTGACAATCTAGTCTTTTGAAAAACAGGCTTACTTTTCAACCTTTTTTTGGCCATATTCATTTTATGTGCCTTCATATTAGAATAAATAAATTCAGCAGGCTCCTATTGATTTCTAGAAGGAGCAATCTCATCTGTAAGACTGAAAGTAAGTAAAGTCCATCAAAACCAACTGATGAACAAATATGTGACGAAAATGGAAGAGAGTAATAACATAAAAATAAAGGGTAAATATAAATATATTTCTGAAATATGACAGTGATTTTCAAATCTGGATTTTGTGCTCCTAAGAGGTAAAAGGCAGGAGGGCCTACAAAATCATTTTGAATTAATCTTAATCATGAACAAACATTTCATTGAACAATGGTTTACCTTCTTAACCATTATATTCTTAATCAGAAGCCATAGCAGAATCCATTGGGTAGGGGCTCTTGTTCTGTTTTGTTTTAATATGTATGTCTAAGTTCCACACCAGATAATCTAATTCAGTAAATCTGTAATGGAGTCCTGATATCTAAATCTAATTTTTATATTTATAATTTATAAATAGATGCCTAGATCCCAGTAGTACAAACATCCCTGCTACTGTCCATACAAACGGCAATGTCCATTCGTAGTTAAGTATGTTCAACTATTTCTGTTAACATTTTGTTCCTAGTCTCATGCTGCTTTCACCTCAAATTTACTAAGTCTGAAACTGAAGTCAAGTGTAGTATAGTAAAACAAATAACTGAAGAGGTGAAAGGTCTAGGTTTAATGATCTGCTTTACCACTTAGGAGCTATCTGGTCTCAGTTGTGTTGGGTAATCTCCCTAAACCAATTTTCTCTTTTGTAGAACGGAGCCCATAATTCTTGCAGTACCTGAACTTCACAGTTCCCTTTCATCCTGCTTCCTCTTTTCCTATATGTACTTCACTCTGGATTGTCTGTTTATCTTGCATCATGTCTCTTACATCCAGCCTAGCCTTTCACATTCCCAGAGCAGGAGGCTAGTTCAAGCCCTTACCACTTGGGCTGTTGGAAAAAATCCAAACTGGTTTGTAGACCTCCAGTCTTTACTTGACATAATTCAACCTCTGCATTGCCATCAGATTGAGTTTTCTAAAATAAAACTCAATTTTTAACAAAAAGTCCCTCCCCTCTAGATTGATTTACCAGGGTTTCCTATGGGCGCATACAGGGAAAGGTCAAACTACCCATGCTCCTCTAGAGATTTGGACATATTCTACCGGGGAGACGTATCACGTACCCAGCAGAGCCAAGGCCTTCCCTCATGAACCACTTATTGGGGAAAATACTACAGCAGATCACTTAGCTCCCTGGTGTGGACTGATGCTCTAAGCAGTTGAGTTGATTGTCCTTGATGGAACAGAGTTGGGCTCAACAATCATTAATGACCACTATGTCTCTCACTCAGAAAAGAATGATTCGAAGTCCCTTAGCTTGTCAGATAAAGATCTTCAAACTTCTGCCCAAACATGCCTTTCCAAGTTCTAACATAATCACCTGACTGTATCCAGGTGCAACCCTGCTGTAATATTTTGTTTACAGTTTTTCCACCTGTAATAATTTTTCTTCTTTTCTTGAATGCTTCAAATCCTGCTTAGGATTGGAACAATGTCTGCATGAGAGGAGGGCTTCCCTTAACACCGTGGGCCAAGGTTATTTTGCTTCGTTTATAGTATATTTGAGAAAATATGTCTGTCCTTGGGTATCTCCTGTATTACTGCCCTTTGTTGCTATCTCCACCATCCACATGATTATCTTTTCAGCTAGGCTATAAGGTTACAGAGGGCTTACAGAGGGCAAAAAGGTTACTCTGTCTTCTACCTCACTGTAATCCATGCTCTTTTTAAGTATCCATTTAGCCTGGTATCGTGCACATAAAAAATGTTCAATTATTTATTGAATGAATAATCCCAATGTTTTAGTTTTCTAATGAAGTCATTCTGAAAAACTAATATTTCTGTCAATCACCAATCAATCAACCAACCTCAAACTAACTTCCCTTCATTAGCAATGACTTAGCAGCCTTAATATCAAATTGATGATTATTAAGACTGGCAATAAGATAAAATATTCACCCCTTAACCCCTAATCTCCAAGGTTAATTCTTTAAACCTCTTTTGATATGCCAAGTTCAGTGAGAAAGTGACCACTGTCTGTCACTTAGCAACATGCTGATCTTAAACAAGGTCAGTTAACCTTGCTGAACCTGGATTTCTTTTTCTGAACAAAGGAGACAATATCCACCTCCTACAACTTTTGTGAGACTCAAATGAGCTAATGTGTGGGAAGCACTGTTAAATATATGCTGGTTTGTAAACTGTGAAGTTCTAAAAATTTTAGAGACAATGGTGCAGCTGATGCCATTGCTGATTAAACCAGTGAGCTGAGGACAGGCATAGTAATATAAGGGCAGTGTTAATTTGCTGATTAGGTGATGAAAATTAGTTAATACATATTTTGCTACTAATAAATGTGCTGCTAGAAAACGTAACTGATTTTCATACCACAATTATTCAGTAATAATTGGTTGAGCATCTTCTAGGTATCAAGCATTCCACTCCAAGTCCAAAAGAAATTCAAGAATTATATCCCTCATACTTCTAGTTCCGCATCTGTGTTGTTTTTCTTTTCCATACTAGGTGTGTGAAATAGACTCAAAAAGTGATTTTTCCCTTTCAAGGTTTTTGTTTGCTTGTTGATTAGTTGGTTGGTTACATCAGGCAGAGGTTTTGAATAAAAACCTATTCCTAACAAAACAGATTAACTCAATTCTAGGTAACTCAGGGGCTAATATGTATTGTAGGGTTAATCTAATTTCTTCTCCACAGAGACAAATGCCCAGGTTACTACTTCTCTCAACACTACTTATGCCATTGTTTACCTAGATCGATGCTGTCCAAAAGAAATATAATGTGAGCCGTACATGTAATTTAATATTTTCTACACATTAAAACATAAAAAGAAACAGGTAAACTTAATTTTAATAATATACTTTCTTCAACTTAACATAGCCAAACTCTTATAATTTCAACCTATATTCAATATAAAAATTATTAATGAGATATTTTACTTTTTTATATGAAGGTTTTGCTAGCCGGTGAGTATTTTATGCTTGCAGCACATCTCAATTTCTAGTGCTCATATGGGATATTTTGTTCAAATAAAAAACGGATTATATTGTGAACAGATATTTATTATTCTTCTTGGTCTCTTATTTTGATTATTTTCCTCTCAAGAACATTTGAAGTATTATATAACTAACTATATTAAACATATCGAAGTTCTCATTTGAAAAACACAGAAGATGAGAGTCATTGCCACAATAAATACTGCCTCATGCCATCCCCACTCCAAAATGCTAATCTAGTTATTCAAAAAATATATATGAACATTCTTCTGTGAATACTGCAAACAAATGTGAGTGTAAATCTCGACTTATACAAGTCAAATGTATATTTAAAATTACATTATAGATGAAAAATTATAGTTCTAACTTTGTCATATTTTGACATTTCTATTTGCAATAAAACTTCATCAATAGAGACAGAGCTCTTCATGGATACAAGAATTTTAGTTACTAGGAAAAATCACTTCAATATGGAGTTAATAACATAAATGAGAGCATAAAGTTATTTCAAGAATATTCTTAAATTTCACTAGGGAATATTTGTCATAATACCCTTAAAAGGAGAACTGGCATTTCATGAATATTTATTTTAGAAGCAGAAAACTATCATATACTAAATCTGAAAGTTTAGATTAGCATGAGGAATTTTGCATGAAAACTAGATGAATTTGAATCTCCTGAAACTTTGAAGCCTCACTGGTTTCAGCCCCATAGTATCTCATAGAGAAAATCTGTCATAATCCAATGAAAAATCTTGCTTATGACCACCTAGCTTCTCCTACTCCCATATACATTTCAAAACATGGAAGGATCAAGTTCAATTTCTTGAAATATTATTGCATACAAAAGTTTATGACAAACATTTCCCTAATGCTAAAAGTGATGCATATACAAACATAAATGATTAGCTATATTTTCAAATGCCAACAGGTGGGGCAAAAGAAAACATGGTGGCAGACTAAGATGACACCCAGTGATTCCCCTGCATAATCTCCTCCCCTTGAGAGTGGGTAAGACTTGTGACTTACTACTAACAAACAGAATATGTCAAAGATGGAGTGACACTTTAGGCTACATAAGATTGTGACTCATGTCTTGCTAGCAGTCTTTCTCTCTTGCTGGCTTTGACAAAGCAAAATGCCACCATATTGGAGAGTCACATATGGCAAGGAACTGAGGGTGGCTTCAGTCAACAAGAAACTGAGGACTTCAGTCCAGCAACCCATAAGGAATTGAATCTTGCCAACAACCATGTGAACGTTGGAAGCAGATCCATACCCAGCTGAGTTTTCAGATGAGGCATCAACCCTGGTTGACGCCTTGACACCTTGTGAGAGACTCTGAAGCAGAGAATGCAAATAAACCAAGCCCAAATGTCTGACCCACAGATATCTTGAAAATTTTTTAAAATGTGTTTTAAGCCACTACATTTGTTGTAATTTGTTATGCAGCAGTAGATAGCTAATACATAATCTTATAAACTTGTTAAGAGGCAAATATACTTTTATAAATAAAATGGTGGTGATGTTAAATGTTTTTCAGTATAGGAATATTGCAAATGTAGGAACGAACCATATGTTAATGAGTTACTGGGAAATGATGGCTACTTTTAAAGTTTCAATTTCAGAAATAAGAGATCAAATACACAATTGGATGAAATGATAAAACCATTAGGGTTTCATGCACACTCTCACATTCCTAAAATTCATTCTCAAATTTTAAGTAGAACAATGATAAAGATGAACAATGTTGTCAATCATACAGTTTTATTTCAGCATTTTGCATCTGAAGCAGATATCTTTGTGTTGTTGCTATTTCAAATGGTCCTTTTAAAAATTCTCCACAGCTTCATGGAGCCATGAATGCCAAAAGCTGTTAAGACTGCTTTTAGGTAAAATGTTGCCTCAGAGTCATGAAAAATTTTAAACTCAGTTCTTTGGGGGTATTCTCATCTGTTTTCTATATTTTACATGTTAAAGTAGAAGCATGGTTGATTTTGAACTGTTTATTTAAGCACATATAAAAGATAAGCCCTGTGAGAGGATGGAAGGAAAGTGGAAAATTGCCAACCTTGCTCGCCTCAAAAAGTAAGAACATAATTGTAAGCAAAAGAGGAAGAGAGAGAGATTTCAAGTAAAAGAGAACAGAAATTATGGGGCGAGAGAAGGGAGAAAAGGAACAAGAGAGGGAGGTAATGGAAAAATAGTGAAGGAGATTAACAGGTTTTGAGAAGATGAGATGGAAGAGTGAGGAAGAAGTAAAGAATAAATTACAATATGGAAATTGAGGTGTATGTACTCCTTTATGACATGGAGGTAATGAAAACAAGTTGGAATTAAATTCTGAAATGCACAATTTAGAAGTGAAAACTAATAGTTCTATGCCTTTCCCGTTTAAGGGATGAGTTTGAGCTGTTAAAATGCATGAAAAATCATAAGATGAATCTTAAAATGATACATAAGATCTTAACTTTCTGAAACTAAACCTATGTTTTTTTTTCACAGTCTAAACTCCATTCTATAAAACACCATCCAAGATTTCTATCAGGTCTTATCGATGGTTCTAAATGAATTTTCTGAAAAAGTTACTGTTTTTTCTGGGTTTTTTTTCATCATCAAATTGTGTACTTCCATCTAAGACAGATATTGAGAAATTTCATCTCTCTGGAAAGTTTTGAAAGTGGAAGAGTAGAATTCTCTTAAAACGCCAGGGATGATGCAGCCCTTGGTAACTGAGTAGAAATATGTGATACATTTAATTCCAAATTGTCTTTAAAGACTATATCCATTCTATCATTGTTTTGACATCATGATAATATTGAATAAACACATTCTTATTCAAATTTAGTAAAACATTACAGCGAACTTCTCTAGAGGTCTCCGTGAGTAATGTCGGTTGTCTATTCTCCATGCACACAATTAATTGGAATTCCTTCACTAAGCAGCTCTACTGCTTGCAGTAAAATCAAGCAATACTCCCCTGCCAACCCCGATCTCACATTTTACCTTATGCTCATTTCTACCTCTGTTTATAATCTCAATTTCAGGCCCATACCTTAAACTTAGACCTTCTAAAACAGGGAATTTACTCTGAATTCCATTTCTTTCCCTGGTTGTGGCCATATTTTATTTGAGAACTCAGAATGCAAGAGGTACAGAAACAGAAAAGGTCAGGGGAGAATTAACATCCTTTCATCCTAACATAACATAAAGGTGAAAAGCAGTGATATAGAATTCTGATTCAATTGATATCCATGGTCACCTCCTAAGAACTTGCATACAAAAGGCATTTATTTTAATTTGGGTCTCCCCAAAGGTAGACCCTATAGCAAGAAACTGAACTCAAGTAATTTTGGGATGTGGTCCCAGGACACACCAGTGGGGTGTGGAAAAGTGAAATAAGGAAAACTGCCAATAAAGGGTGTGTTATCAAGCAAGTCAACACTGTGGGCACCTGAAGCTTAATATTACCTGGGAGCTCTGGGAGAAGATGTAGGAAGTAAACCTTGGATTTATCATATCTGAAGGGCAAGGAGGATGGGGGGTTTATCCACCAACTGCTGCCTTAAAGGGCCTTACATCCCCTACTTTTCTGCCCTGCTCCAAGAACAAGCAAAGAAAGCCCCAAGCAAAAACAAGCAAGTTCTGGTAATTGGAAATCAGGCAACATGTTTAGGAATGATACGTACTGAAGGAATATGTTTGGGTCGGGGGGAGCTATCACCAAATACATTTTTTGTTTAAATGATGTCTACAACCTGCTTATATTTGGAAAGCATCAATATAATGTTGTAATCACTACTCAGTTCCATTAATTGGTCAAAATATCAGGTCCAAAAAATGTTATGGATATTAGTTGGTTACCTTTTTTTCAATCCATCCATCCATCCATTCATCCAACCATCCATCCATCTATCTCCCTCCCTTCCTTCCTTTTTTTCCTTTGGGGAATTTTCTACCTACCTCCCTACCTTCATTGTGCTGCAGCTGCATGTGACCTAATTCAGGCCAACGAGTTTCAGGGAGATTGTTCTAGGATGCTTTGGGAAAGAATGACCCTGGAGAGAAGATTTTTTGTGAAAGTTGGGCCCTGTAACTGTTGCAGGCAACTTTTACCACCATAAGCGTAGCCAGATGAAGCTGATAGGTTGACACAGAAAGGCAGAACCCATAAAATGGTGAAAAAATGGAACCAGAACCCTGATGATATTTATTATTTAAATCACTTAGACACAGGTTTTTCTGTCACTTGCAGCATTAAGAGTACTAACCAACGTATCCATTGAATCAGTTACCTATGAGTGTATTAGGACTAATCCTCCATCAAGTGTCACAGAAGGTGAAAATTCATGCTACTTTAACTAATTTTATCATCTTACTCAAATCATAAAATCTCTTGGTTAACGTTAGCAAATAATACTTCTCTGTCACTTTCCTAATACCTATAAGCCATATTTTGTATTCCCATAATGCAAAATAATGTGATCCAATAATAGTTCAATCATTATGTTCTGAAAGAAAGAGATATTTAAGTTTGCAGTTTTGGATTAGAGCTTTACAACAGCCCAAGTGTTTACTATTTTGAGAGGATGCTGGTGAAAGAAAAGGTTAACCTAATAGTATCTGCTGTGCCCACATTGGCAAATGGAAGGAAATCACACAGATGGTGGCATTTGCCTGAGAGTTTAGTGCCAGGGGTGTCCTCTCAAAGGCACATAAATTAGGATGGGATTTCTATTTTTTCCTAAAGATATGGATGCACATGTGTTGGAAAAATTTATTTTTCTGCTCACACAATAAAAATCAACACCACCACCATATCAATAATCATCAATAAATTTAATAGTGAATATTTATTGATCCTTTAGTATGTGCCAGGTTAGCAAGAAATCCAGCTTTGTTCTAGACTGCCACTGGGTAGTCCTAGGTTATTCTTCTTCTAACAAAGTGAAATACTTCTAATAGTACTGAATATCTAACACACAGTAAACTATCAATAAATATTATCTATCATTCCTAACACTGCCAAAACTCTTCAATTCTCTTAGGCAGTGAGAAAGACTCCAAAACAGCATTAAATTAAGTTTCTTTCTGGTACAGACTGGTATGGAAATTGTATAAATGTATGGATGTATAAAGAAATAAAGGAATCATACAAACTGAATGCCTTACACACATGAGACAGAAAGTGATGAAAGCAGCAAGAGAAATACTGCTGGGAGTTTGAGGGTAACAGAAAGACAAGATAGATCTTGTTGGGCTTCATGAGGGTATAAAGAAGTGGTCAGACTTGGAGATTTGTGATGTAAGAGAGAAAGAAAGAAGGTAGACTTTTTAGGTGGACCAGGCAGAGTAGGACAGGCAAAGGACAGAGGACAAAAGGGAGGAACCCTGGCCAGTCTCACCGGGATGGCAGACTGAGTGAGAAAGACCAATGGGAGAAAATATCGGAAGCTAGCCAGAGGTGGATTACAGAGGGGCTGGACTACAAGAGAAATTTACCAAGGAACTTTTGCCCTTGCCCTCAGTATCCGCCCCCCCCCCCCATAGGTATAAGGCTTGTTTGCCTAGGATTTTGTGACTAGTACAGGCTTTTGTCAGAATCAACCAAACACTGCAGAACAGTGTGTTGGTGGTTTCACAACACAGCTATCATTCATACTACTGGCACATCTGAAGGGCTTGAAGGGAAGGCAGAATAAGGTGGAAGTTTATCATCTGTTACTATTTTACGGCTTTGTCACTCTCTGGAAAAATTTTATTTATCTCTGTAGGAATGATACTAAAAAATAACAATGGCTAATATTTATTGGTATCTCCCTCTGTACCGGGCACAGCTCTAAGCTTGTGTGTGTCATATCTCTCACTTAGTCCATTTTTGTAATGTCATTTTTGTCCCTATATTCAGATGAGGAAACCAAGACACAGACAGACCATACAGCTAGTAAGGAATGTGTGGTAGGCTGTTATTGGGCAGCCCTAGTGAATCATGCCTCCCAGAATTCAGGTTTGTGCATAGATCACTCTCATTTTCACTGAGCTTAGCCATATGTCTTAGCTTTGGCCAATGGGATATTAACAAGTGTGGTGCAAATAGAAGCTTGAAAAGTGCTTGAACATTAGTGTTCTTTTGGACCTCTTCTTCATGGAACTCAAACACCAAGCTGTGAGGAAGCCCAACGAGCCACATGGAGAAGACCAAATAGAAACAAATGGAGGCTCCTGGCCAACAGCCCCAGATGAGTTGCCAGCGGGCAGCCAGCACCAACTGCCACTCATGTGAGTGAGGCCATTTTGGATTTTCCAGCTTTCCCAGGGCCTTGGTTGACACCACTTGAAGCAGAAGAATGTTGTGGTCAACTCTCAGAATCATGAGATTTAATAAAATTTTGTTGTTTTAAGCCACTTTTAGGGTAGTTTGTTGTATAGCCTATGTTAACTAGAACAGAGTGAAACCAAAATTTGAATCAAGCAAGCTAGTAACGTGTAGAACTATGCAGAAATAAGTCAAATATTCAAAGCCCAGCAGAATTCCATTTTTAAAAATTCCTTGAAAAAAAAATTCCTTGAAATAAACATTCTGCACTGCCTATGCCAGACTATGTGACGACTATTGGTCTCACTTATCTCATCCCATCTCTCTTCCCTCCTCCTGCTCTTATGTAAATATACACGAAATCCTTTCTGGTGACATTATCTTTGCTCTCAGGAACAAAGAGTGACCTTATTACATTTCCAGATATCATCACTACTCTTTTCACATTTTAATTAGCACCAAATTGTAGGAAAGTCATTATGTAAATTGTTAGTGGTGGTAGTGGCCTGTCTCCTCCAGGATTAATGTAATGACTCTGGGTCCCAGTGAAGGATAAGTCAATGACAAGGTCAGCATCCAGGTCAGAGGTAGAATTAGAGAAAGGAAATATAAACTTCTTGTGCATCCAAGGAGAGGCTGCCCTTAACCCTGCACAGTTTGGGTAAAAGTATCCAGAACAAGGGAACTCAATGGAGTTTTTTTCTTTTTTTTTTCAAACCAAATCATAGTATCTATTATGTATTTCTCTAATTGTTATCCAAAACAACCATTCCTTCTTCCTCTGGACTGTGTCAGGCCTTGCCCTGTGTTATACATTCTCACACTGTCACCACAGTTTGAACTAAGCAGTTATTACTTAGACGGTGGGGTTATGCAGAAAGCAATCTTATTCTTTCCATCTCTGCCTTCAAAGAAGTTCTATTAAATCATTCTTCCTAGCTTCCATCTGAAATCTCAGTCTGCAGTGAGGGGAATGGGGAGGGGGATGGGAAAGCACAGGATTCACAATGTAAGTCTCACAGAGGTGGTCCAGTACTTATTATCTTGGGGCTTATTCTTGCTGCACCATTAAGATTTGGTTGTCGTGGGGGCAGATAGCATGACGTTCACTTTATGGGTCCCTGTACCATGAGGAGCCACATCTGAATATGATGCAGATATCATATAACCCAGAGGCAAGGGACTTTGAGCTGGATTTAGTAAGTGAACGGAACTATGGATGGTCTGTCCTGGGGAGGCAGGGAGTGTGTACTAATGATAGGAAAGAAAGTGCATGGATATTTGGGTGATCGTTGTGGAGATTTTGAAATGTAGCAATGTACTGAGGATGGCACAGCTATTTTGGTACCCTGGGTTCCTTGAATAATTTTTAGAGCAGAGACTATGTAGCCAGGCTGGGTTTTATTTGTGAAAAAGAAACAAATGTCTATATTGCTTGAGCCATTGAATTTTGGAGTCTCTTTATTATAGTGGTTCAGCCTACAACCTAACAGGTCTAAAAAGACAATAACAGCTGCATTTATAATTATATAATTCGTCTTAATGTTTGTCTCCTCTCACCAAATGTAAGATCCATAAACACAAGTGTCTATTTTGTTCATAACTCATCCTTCTCTGCTAGCATGACACTTACCATATTGCAGACACTTAATAAATATTGAATGTATTATTAAACGATTGTTGCTACCCTCCTAGGATGTGGCATAAAGTATCCTTGAAAATCTTTGTGACCCTCAAGACTACCAGCTTTTGAGAGTGTTGACCCTGAACTAAGATTATATGAGAGTCAGAATTAGTTGATTAGAAGCCTGAATACATAGGAATCTATCCTAATTGAATATCTTTCTTTTGAGATGAGTAAGAAACCTGACAGATTAAAGGCAATGGTCAGCCTATTGCATCGATGACCTTCCTATATGCACATCTCTTTGCAAGATGACTTTTAAAGTTCTTACCATCAAGAAGTACAGCTTATTTTCCTAATCCTTGAATCTGGACTCTGGCCTCGTGTCTTGCTTGGTTAACAGACTGTGTTAGAAATGACAGCAAGTCAGTTCCGAGCCCAGGCCTCAAGAGAACGTGCTCGCTTCTGTTTTCTCTATTAGAATCCTATTTTCTGCGTGAGAAAAAGTCCAGGCTAGCTTGCTGGAGGATGAGAGACTAAATGGAGCAGTGGTGAATCCTAGATAAGCAAGCCCCCAGCAACCCATCAGCTGATTGAAAATGCATGAGTGAGCCCTTGTGAGATCATCTGCGCTTTGGCTTTATCAGCCCAGTTGATCCACAGACTGTGTGCAATTATAAATGGTTAGCATTTTAAGTCAGTTAGTTTTATGGGGTTTGTTACATAACACTTTTGTAGCACTGGATAAGTGATATCTAGGGGAAGGCCAGAAATGGGAGTAAGGCTTGGTTAAGAGTTCTTAAATAATACCAGAGTCCCAAATCTTAAAAGAAATGCTAATTTTGAAAGTGTAACTGACGGCAGGCTCAATGCTTTGCAAAGACACCTGTACAATAATTCATAGCAAACTAATGGAGGTAACCAGTGGAGAAGGGATTTTAAGAACATTATTAGAAGATTTAATAGTAGCTACGTACTCTTTATCAGCCATTGCCCGAGGCAATGAAGGAGGGGAAAAAATACCTTGACTTTTCTCCTGCCTCTGCTCTCCAGTCTCCTGCCAATGCCTCCAATTGGCTGCATCTGCCCAGAAGCTGGTGCGCAAGGAATAAACTGGGGAATAAGGTGGGCCAAGGTCAGACTCTTGCAATATACAACATAGGAGGAGAAGGACCTGGAATGGATCTGAGAGCACAAGGTATACGAGGAGGGCATATCTGGGTTATAAATCCCAAAAGGGCTATGCCTCAAAGGTATAAACAAGTTGAATGTGCTCATGTGTTCTGTCAAAGGTGAATATTTGTCCTCGGGGTTGGATGGATGTTCTTCACACTGACCAAGAGACAAATGATTTTAGAAAAAGCCTCACCACTCTCTCAGAATACACTGCCTGAATCTTCCAATGAATGGAACTTGTGGCCAACTCACGCACAGATTCTTGACAGCCATCTTTTATATCCTTACTATGTAAAGTGTAGACCAAGGCCTAGAGCATTGGCATCACCTGGAAGCCTGAGGGGTATACAGAATCTCAAATCCTACACAAGATCCACTGAATGAGAAACCTCATTTTAACAAAATCCCTAAGTCATTCATATATGTGTTAAAGTTTGAGAAATGCTGCTCTACATGATGGCACACAGACCCTCTCTTCCTTACCAGTGGTATTACAATTTTATGATACCCGTCCTGTAATAGTAACCATAATTGAAAACATAACAGAGCGTTATAATATATATTGTGCCCTTAGCTCCTCACTGAACCCTGGGGATGAGCAAACAAGCCTCACAAGGCATCGCCACTGTAAACATGAGGAAAGAGAGGTGAAAATTTTAAATAAGCAGCCCATAGTTAGGAGCTAGTGACAGGTGAATCTGCTTTGGGATTAAATTATTAACTCCAAGTTTAGTGATCTTTGCAGTACTGAGTTGAGGTTGGAGGAGGGTGGGAAGACGTAGCAGGGACAGTCATTAAACAAACCATTACAGCATTGGAGGTCATGTCCAGAAGTAACCACGTAAGAACTCAGTGAGAAATTGGAAAGCAGTATCTTAAGAAAACTGATTCTTCATTCAAAGTAGAAGTGATTATTCAATCATGTTGTATTCTAGTTTCAGGATAAACCATTGAAGAGGTTAATGTCAACATCTTCCTTAATTATTTTAGTACTTAAAAATTGTTTTCATCCGCTCTCAAGCCCTATAAAATCTTAACCATCAAGTGTCTTTTCTATTAGTTTTCCTGTTTCCTGGGTTATCTTGTATTTGTCACCAATGCATGAGTATCTATATAGCACCGGAACACTAATTTTTCTCTCTCCCTTCACCAGCATCAATCAATTATTCTAGCAGAAAGATGCAAATCACTGATATAAACAAAACAATAAGGCAGCTTCAAGGAGATAACCGTAGTGGTCTAGGATTTCTAACAACCGCAAAAGCAACAAAAGCAATCTTCACGACGGTCATTTTACAGAATTTCATTCTTTTATAAATGTCTAAATGAGTCCAAGAATTATTGCCCTATTCAAAATTGTTGATGTCACCCACATCATGAACGGGCAGAATGTGTCAACTTCCCAAGAAATTTATTTTTAGACTGCCTTTAAGGTATAATCATCAGTCACAGGTTGCCTATAGATCGCAACTATCAGGACAAATGGAATTTTCGTGAAATATCCTTGCAATGACTTTGGTTTCTGGCCCATTTCCCGGTCCACCTCTTTTCACCCACACTTGGCCAACTGTGCCAAAGGTGGTGCATACTTTTCCCCGTGATAACAGAAAATGTTCACAAATTATAACTGCACCATTCAGTTCAAATACTTTTACTTCTACGGCAAAACAGATTGATTTTCTCCAGCAACAAACAATGAAATGGTCTCTTTGATGTCTTGTAATTAGTTCTAATATTAGTAAATAAAGGCAGCAAAACAAAATATGTCCATCAGGCCTTTATCAGTCCCTTCATAACCCATACAGTGGCCTTGCCCTGAACTATAAGGTGGATAAATGAGTGGAATGCTGATTTTGGCATCCAGCTTACTCTCAGATAATCTACCTCATCCTTCTCAGCTGACATGAGACAGAAATAACACCAAAGGGTGATAAACTCTTTCCTGCAGACCTGGGGTTCCACGGTTCACTGGCCCCAGGCCTAATCTATCAATCCATTTTCTACACAATAAAAGGTAAGAAACCCATTACAGATCTGTTATAAGCCCTGGCAGGTGGTCTACAACAAAAATGGAATACATCAACCAATCCAGCATACAGTGTCTCTTTTCTAGGGTTTGAAGCACTAGGGGTCAGCTGACATGTATAATGTAGTCAGAATTTAGTATTAAATTCTTTTAGGTATATAAAAAGATTCACACATCTTACAGTATAAGTATAAAGATACGACAGAAAAGTTCATTTCTGGTATGACTGACCTTTTATAAAAATAGCACTGTTATTTTATTTTTGCATTACTTACTGGCTTTGCACATGATGCAATAAATGAAACTGGGTTAGAATTTACCATCTTGTGCTCTTAAGTACATCTAATTTTCATTTGTATTCAACCTCAGTTTAAGGAGTTGGCATATGAAAACCTCCATTTAATGCCATTTCAAGATCATTAAATTATTAGAAAGAAAGGCGACCCCTCTAGTGTCAGGGTTGACACTATATAATCTAGTCATCTCAAAGCAAAGGCATTGTAGAAACAAGAGGAGCAACTTTTTATATTAGCAAAACCTCTTTTTATCATATCATTTCTTCTCCTTTCTAATATTCATTGCTAAAGGGCAAACATCTTTGTGCTAATAAAGGACTTACTTCAAAAATGTCACACTGAAGGTCAGAGTTATGAAATTTTTTCCTTTGTTTTAAATCATCATTATACGTCTCTTCATTTTAAATTCATTGTGAACAGGGGAGAAAGTTTGCCAAGAATAGTCACATCTGGTTTTCATCTGAAATTATTTACCTTTTTAATAAAGTCTGGTCCACAGCATATTTAAATGACAAATTTACATACTCCATGCACACTCTCTGTATGTGTAGAGTGGAAAAGTAAAGTTTTAATATGGAAATGAGTTGCTGCACAAGTATCAGTGCTTTACAATGCATGCTGGATTTTTCTTTGTTCTTATCTTTAAAAATAGCACTGCATTGAAATGAACACATTATCTAGAATTAGGTTGAAGTTTCCTGATAGAACGTTATCTGGCTCCAATGAAACTTTCTACAAACGCTTTCTCATCACTCACTCCACCAAAATGGAGGAAACCAACATGCAGAATGAATGTAGGGGAAGCGGGCGGGGAAGCAGTGTGAAGGCTCAATTACACTTTGTCTGGATTTCTGAGTTAAAGTCAGGTGAGTAGATTACAAAGATGCTCAGGGGTAAAAAAAAGTCATCTTAAATTATGCTCATACTTAAAGCGTGAAAATGTTGGTGCTTGAAAACAATGGTGGACTACTTGGACTTACTTCATGGCCGATGTGAAGAGAACAAAACCCATGATTTTTCAGTATTTTTAATCTGAACTGCTAGCCAGTCCTAGATAATGAGAATAATGAGATCAGTGGAAAGGGAGACCACAGGCTATAAACTCTCTGTGCCTTCCATTAGGGTTCTTTCTTAGTTTTGGTGCTTCTATCTCTCCTCTGGTCCAGCTTTTGGACTCATAATGGTGGCACATATTTTAGCTTTCTCCCTAAGAGCCATATTTATAACTGCTTGAATAAGATGGTGAATATTATTCAGTCTTAAAAAAGAAGGAAATCCCCCCCACATACAAGAATGTGGATCTTCCTAGAGGACATTATGTTTAGCAAAAACAAAACAAAACAAAACAAAACAAAAAACAAAAAACCCCAAAATACCCCAACAACAATAAACAGTCACAGAAGGACAAATACTGCATGATTCCACTTAAATGAGGTATCTAAAATAGTCAAACTCATAGAAACAGAGAGTAGAATGATGGTTACCAGGGGCAAGGGAGGGAGGGAAGGAAATGGAAATTGTTTAATGGATGTAGTTTCAGTTATGCAAGATGAAAAGCTTCTGGAGATCTGTTATAAAATATAGTGCCTAGAGTTAACAATACTGTATTGTACTCTTAAAAATGTGTTAAGACGTTAGACCTCATGTTAAGTCCTCTTACCACACTTGAAAAAAAGGTGACTCAGCAAGAGTTTCGTGCTTGGTCTTTGTGTTTTTCTGTTCTAACATTACACCTAATTTTTAAATTAAAGTTAACATTTTTGACCAATTACAATGCACCAGCTACTGTGTTATGCATTTCCCATGCACTATCTCATTGAATTTTCACCGCAACCTGGAAAGTATGTTATACGATTACCTGAATTTTGCAGATGTTATAACTGAAGGGTAGAATCTATAATCCATAAACCTCACTATTAATCACCACGATAAACTGCCTCCTCACAACTCCCGTTTACTTTTCGTTTGTAAAATGTCTGATCCATATTCTTGGCATTGCCTGAAACTTCGATCATTTGGAAAGTTAAAAACCACATATTATTATAAACTTACTAAACTGTGATTAATTTGGTAGTAATGGCAAACAGGTTTCTTGGACAGGCCAAACATCTCAACTTACAGAAGTGTCAAGAGAACAATAGCAGTGATGATAATAATACTTATTGAGTACTGGGCCAGGCCCACCTTAAAGAGCCTGATGTTTGTTCTCATAGCTGGGGTAAACCTTATATATTTTTTCAGTCTTCCAAAGTGGGAGCTCACGCATGAGAGTGAAAGAGGGAGCTATTGAAAATTATGGTGGGACAACAGGCAAAATCATGACTCATGACACACAACCTAGTAAGGACCCCTATCTTAGTGTGAAATTATAGGAAGCAAAGTCAAGGATGCTTATGTTATAAACTTTTAATTACGACTCTGCCACTCAACTCTCAGCTTCAAACTATTTAGCAACTACAAATTAGAGATATGAGTAGTTAAAATGCCAAGCCCTATGTAATTCTGAATGTCCATTAAATAAGGCAAGGGTGCGAACTGATTATGATATCCTTAGGAGAGCATGTGGCATACAGTGGTCACTCATTAGATGTCTGTTGAATGAATGATTTAAATGAATGAATAAATGTTACGATGTAATTATTAACTATATAAAAGAAACTTCCAAGATGATGGACTTTCAAGAATTATCAGGCTATGTATCTTAATAGCAAATAGGTAAATACCAGTTTTTTGTATTTCTTGCAAAGATTCTTTTCTGTAGTTAACAAAAGTTGTTCACACATTAAGGGCAGGATTGAATGGTCACTACTAGAACAATCTATTAATCATGGCCTTTGCTAGGAAAATAATCCATCGGAGCAAATGTCCACTTTTGAGCAAGGAATGGAAATGCCGAGCTTTAGCTTGATTTAACTTTCTCTTTTTTAGTCTCCAGATTTATAGCAATGGCAAATAATGGCTGGCATTACATGACAAACATACCTGGAAAAAGACCAAACGTTTATTTACCTGACACAAATAAAAAGAACAAATCTAAAATGTTTACTGCTTGGATGGATACTAAAAAGTAACATGATTAGGGGTTAATACAAAATGAACCAGATTTCTGGAAATTTAGATACAGTCATTTGTATATTGTAGATCGTCTGGCCTATGAGTTTCACCATATGTATTTTTTACTTTCATAATATTTATTTTGTGATTTAGTTTGAAAACAATCCTTGTACTATTATCAATATTACAAAAGTTATTCCTATATTAAAGTTTGTTACATATATTAATTTTTAAACCTTATCTATGTCTAGGTAAAGTGGATCATGTTTTTTTGTTAAGGTGCACTTAACTGAAATTCGCCTTCCAGCAAAATTTCTTATTTGTGTTTGTAAAGTATTTTAAGTCTTTATATGCAATATTTAATAATGCCTACGCCTTAACAAATTAAAATAGTAATTTACTATTTACAAATAAATGGCAAAATATGAGGCAAAATTTTAAATGTATTCAATAAAACAAAATTTATTTATTGTGACTAATAGGAACGTATAATATATACTACCTGTTAAGTTATTTAACATCAAAAATAGTAGACATATAACTAATTCTGAAACATAAACATGTGTTCCTGTATTCCACAATTACAAATGGTTCACAGTAAAGAAGGTTCTGGAAAATAATTTGAAAACACAGCATCCAGTTTTCCAAAAAGGGTAAAAAGCAAAGCAAAAACACTCATATGGTTTCTTTAAATGAAAAGAAATCTCAATTTTTTTCTTCAAATGAGCAGTGGAATGACATGGGAAACCATGTTTTTTCTTTCTTTCTACCATATTATCCACAGAAAAACCACTTGAGCTTCACTGAAAAGTTAAAAAAAAACATTTAATTTGGAATAACCTTTACATTTAAATAATGTGTTCTCAAATAAGTCACATAACCTCTCTAGGACTCAGTAGTCTAATCTAGAAGATGTGAAAGTAACTGGGTTTCGTTAGGCTCCTTCCATCTGAATAATCCTATGAGTCTATAAAATAAATGTTCCATCTTTCCACCTTTTCAACCAAGTATAGGAAGCTTATAAGATGATTCAAAAATTAAGGCTGATAAAACATATTTTGGTTCTAAATAATGGGTAGTTGAAAAAATACCTACACATAACGCACCAAAAGAACAATGAAGAAAGGGGACACAAAGTGACAAGGACAGGAGAAGATGAAAGAAGGATTAAAAGGTAGAGTCAAAGAAAGAGAGAGTAGGAGAGAATGTGTTGCATACACTACCCAGGCAGAAAAAAACCTGACATATATGAATTTAGGAAAGTAGATTCATGGTAGACATAGAAAGATATCAATTCATAGGCAAAGACATATATAACAGAGAAAAAAGGAAGAGGGTAATAGTGATGGGGAGAGGTTGGAAGGGAGGGAGAACCCCTTACACACATGCATACACACACACAAAGTTCAGAGAACATACAAAGAAATATGATGAGTGATAAATATTGAAATCAACACAGAATCAGACATGTGTATGAAGATCATGTGTGAGACACTTACAGAGAGAAAAACACAGAGGCTAGCTTTAATAACATTCCCATTTTGTAGATCTTAAGGATATTATTGTTAGACTGTAAAGCTCAAAATATGTATTAGGCAAAAATGAGGATATCACTTCATGATCCTTATCTGGAGGAAGCCACAATTTAAACCAAGACCTATATTCAGCTTCAAAGCAACATTTTCCATCTCTACTATAAAGAGATGCTACCCAGGCCACGGCAAGTTAACACAGTTTTGCAACAAACTCATTATAGAGTCCACCACTCCCTTAAAGGAATAGCTATATTACCTCCCATCGCTGTTTTCTCTCTTCAGTAATAAAAACATAAACGTGCCAAAGTAATTGGTAAGTTGGCTAAATACACAGGGTACAACATATTAGAGTTAGCTGTGGAGAAGGGCACCTGCCACCAGATACTGTGATAGTAGGACAGTTTTAGAGATACTAACTGTTAAGGAATTGGCATGTTTGTACCCCAGCAACCATGACCTACTAGTTACAATTATAACACTCACTCTAGCTTTTAGATGAAGGAGTGTGCTGGAGAATACAGGGAAGGGGTCTCCATTATTTCTTCTCTCTTCTAATGACTGAGAATCTGAGGTTTAATGATGATCAAGACTGTCTCTTGATCATCTTGACCATCTTATTCTTTTTAAACTGTTGACTTGTGTAATGACATAAATCTGGCACTAATCATTCATTTTCTATTCTTAAATTTAAGCCAACAGGGATAAGGTGGCATAGGGATTGAGAAGTGACAAATAATTTTTAATATGACTAGTGAATAACATTCCAAATTCTATGACATTTGGTGGCAAAGATATAGTATGAAAATTATAATTTTGGGATAAGACAGATATTATGAGTGATATAGTAATGTAAGTCTACACAAGATGGTACTCATAGTCTTAGTTTTAATTTTCTATCATAAAAAATTGACTTTTTATTCTCTTGCAGAAAAGATAAAAGCTTGACTCACGTTTCACTATTCACAAAGCTGCTATTGTACATTTTTGATAGTTCTCTCACATTTCCTACAATTATAATTTTTGTGTTCCTTTTTGTAATATCAAGATATATTGAGATATTGTGGAATATTTTGGGGCATCTTTCCTCCTTGTTCTCTTCCTATGAGGAATGATTTTATTTGTATTGTTATGTGGCTACAAAATTTAATTACTAGGAAAATACATTCCCTCCAGATGCAAGTGTCTATATGTTTACGTGGCTATTTTGAAATTATTAAAGGAAGAAACTTTACATTTTTCAGTAGGAAAAAAATTAACTCAAAAAACTTAAATAGTGTTGATAGATAAAAATAAAAGATTTTTTCCCAAATACCTAGTTGCTTGAATTATAGAGAACAAAACACACATTTTGAATTTAATGCCATATAACTGGTACTCATTTCAGTTCATAAATATTTTATCAGTCATGTAAAAGATCTGTTACAAGAACTTCAGCATCATCAATTTAAAAATATAATGAATATCCTGACACAATTCAAAATTAAGTCTCTATTATTTTATTTTCAAATCATCTACATATGGAAACTTCTCTCAGTATAACTTGTTCACACCTCTCAATTTAGTTGAGTATTGATGAATAACAAGCAATTCTTTAGAGGCAACTGTGCCATTTTTGAAAGAAGCCATTTTATACTACATGAAAATTATAGTTCTGCAATATTTTCTTGGCATGGATTTTGCTCCTGGTTTAAAGGATTACAATTTGCTTTATATTTTGAATAGAACAAAGTTAACAGGTATTAAATATGCTCAATAAGGTAGCAGAACTGTAGTCAAAAGTGGATGAGAGGTTTCAAAACATCCTTGGAAGGTCAAAAGCACATATGGAGAAAGTACATATGAGGACATATAAAGTAAGAGAGAAGAAGCCTTAGGTACAGGGGGATCTGAACTTGGCAAAACCTGGAGAGCATTTGGATTAAAGATGTCATGGTATTTGGGAATAAGAAGCATGTAAAATTTGGGTACTGAAAGTTTGTAGATGAAAATTTGTGCCAATATCAAAACTACCACACAATGAATGGTCTTCCCTTAGCACTTACCTACAGGCAAAAATAAACATAAATCAAAACAATAAGTGTAGTTCTTACCTAAAGAAACTGAACTTGGTGTCTGGAAGGAATCTCAGCAGTTGGTATGGATACCTCAGAATAAAGCCCACTGCATTATAGACTTTGAAGTTCTCTTTCAACAAGAGACTCAGCTCTCTACCTTAGCACATAGAGTAAAATATCCCAGTTAACAAGACCCATCCAGGTACTTAGAGCTTGCAGTCTATTTTCTCATTCTTAAATATAAATATATAAAGGATCACTAGCTGTATGAACAAAGTCTACAGCCCCAAAAGGGAAAATAGCATGGAAATGGACAAATTCCTTGAAAGACACAACTTAAAAAAGCTGACACACAAAGAAATAAAAATCTAACCATCCCTGTATCTATTTAAAAAATGGATCAATTATCAAAAACTTTCTCACCAAAAAAAACCCAACAATAACAATAAAACAAAACAAAACATAATACCCCATGCACTGACGCCTTTACAAGTGAATTCTTCCAAACATCTCAGGAAGAAATGATACCAGTCTTCACCAAGTTATTTCAGAACAAAGAAAGAGAGCACCTCTCAACTTGTTTTATAAGTCTAGTCTAACAATGCTATCAACACTCAAGAAGGATTCAAAAAAAATTACAGACCGTTTCCTGCCATGAACAAAGATAAAAATCATAAAGAGCATATTAGAAAACTGAATCTAGCAATCTATAAAAAGTACAAGACATCATGACCAATAGAATTTATTTCTGGAATCCCAGAGTAGTTTCACATTCCAAAAACAATGGCTGTAGTTTATCACATTCAGAGGAGAAAAATCATAGAATCATTTTAATAAATGCAGAGAAAGTATATGAATATGTTCAATACATATTCATAATAAAAACTTGAGAAATGGAACAAGGAAAAATTCCTTAATCTGATTAAGAGGATCTATAAAATGTCCTACAAGAAACATCGTATTTAATGATCAATTACTGAAAGCTTTCCACCTGAAACAGGGAATGAACCAAGGCTACCCATTATCACCACTTCTATTAAACACTGTTTTAGGGGTCCAAGTTTATGCAAAAACAATTAAAATCATAAGGATTGAAAAGAGAGCAACTTCCTCTATTTGAAGACACGATTGTGTACATTAAAATAATCCAAAATGTTTTACAAAGCATTAATATTAGTAAGTGAATTTGGCGAGGACACTGGATGTGTGCTTAATGTAAAAAAAAATCTATTTTTATATACCAGCAACAAAAAGAAAATAAAATTTGAAATGAATCCCATTTATAAAAGGATCAAAATATCAAATATCTGGGATTAAATCTAATAAAACATGTGCAGGTCCTCTGGATTGAAAACTGCAAAATATTTCTAAAAAGGCATTCAAGAAGACCTAAATAAATGAAGGGATGTAACATTTTCACGGATTAGATTACTCAATATTGTAAAAATGTTAATTGATCTATAAATTCAACACAATTCAAATCAATATCCTGGCAGGTTTTCGTAAAAAATGACAAGTTGGTTCTAAAATTTATTTGGTAAACCAAAGAACCAAAAATAGCAAAAAACACTCTGGACTAAGAAGAATAAGGTTGGAGGATTTACACTACCAGATCCTCAATTTTTTTTATAAAACAAGTATGTTGGGTTTGTGTGTATGTGTGTATATATATATACACACACACATATACATGTATGTATGTATATATTATATGTATATGTATATGTAGGTATATATATACATATATACATTGTATGTATACATGCATTATATATACACATACGTATGTGTGTATATATTGAATATATACACACATACACAATATAATCTTGTTCAATCATAAAAAGGAATGAAGTTCTGATACCTGCTACAACATGGGTGAAACTTTAAAACCTTACGCCAAGTAAAATAATCTAGACACAAAGGGACAAATACAGTGTGACTCCACTTATATGAAATATCTAGAATAGGCAAATTCATAGAGACAGAAAGTAGATTAGAGGTTACTTTTTTTGGGGGGGGGTCGGGGGTAGGGATATGGGGAGTTATTACTTAACGGTTACAGAAATTCTGTTTGGGGTAACGAAAATGTTTTAGCAATAGACAATGGTAATGGTTTCACACTGTGGATATAATAAATGACAGTGAATTTTACACTTAAAATGGTTAAAATGACAGATTTTATGTTATATATATTTTACCACAATTTAAAAAGTAAATATACCAAAACCATTGATTTGTACACTTTAAAATGGGTGAACTGTATGGTATATAAATTATATCTCAATAAAGCTGTTGAAAGATGATTGTTATAAAGCCAGTGTGGTACTAGTTGAAGGACAGTGATAATCAAATGGAAGAGAATAGAGAATCCAGAACAGATTCATGCATATATGTTCACTTGATTTATGATAAAGTTGCCACAGCAGTACAGTGGGAAGAAGACTGCCTTTCGCTAAATAGTGATGGATCAACTGATGTTGCTTTTCATTATAAATTCATATGCACTACTTGGTTTTAAAGAATAAGTATGCATTACTTTGATAAGCATTTTAAAATATTAGATTTAAAAAGTATCCAAGTTAGAAAGATGAAGACTCACAAGTAAGTAAATAAGTAAATAAATAGTAATAAATAAAACACCTTTTGGAGAAGTTTATCATGCATTAATCACTGATTAAGTCTATATTATAGGTAAGGATAAGTAATTTTGATTTATGATACTTGTTGAGCTAGACCACCTCCATCTTGCTTTAATATTGTCAGTATATACCTGAACACTAAATTAATCACTTCATCCGTCTTCCAGTCTAATTCTTTAGAATAGTTCATATAAAGTAATAGTGGTGTATATCTTGGCATTTGGTCATTAACATACCGTCGTTCACCATCACCATTCCTTCCATCCACAACAAATCATACAGCCAGATCAAATGGTCAAGTTTTAAAAAATATATAACACAAATAACAATCCACAAAACCAGCCCCTCTCCCCGACCCCCACCAATTAAGCACCATGAAACAAAACAAATGCTTGCAACATTTAACACATGTGACAGGACAGATGGTTAATGGCTAACCTTTATCCACTGAAGACTTGTCTGCTTGAGCTTATTTTCAAGTTTATCTTGCTCTTCTGGGCTTATGGGAGCACTTACAAGCACTGTTCCTCCAGTTTCATTTAATTGTTTTAGAATTCCCTGGCGCAGGGGCAACTCTTCTGCCAGTAACTGAAACAGACAAATGCAACAACGTTTAAAATGAATTACAGCACAATGCCAACTACTTTGTCTTTGCCTCTATTGATTAGTCTATCAAAATGAAGCAAGACTGGAGGCCCACTGGTTCCTCAAATACCAAGTTTTCTACAGAGCACAGAGCTTGGTGGACTAAAACGCCCACTCCCAAGTAAATCAGCCCATCCTAGAAAGGATCAGAATATCTTATCCCTCAGAGATTTTTTTTCAAGAGAAAAATGTTATGTAGTATGATGAGCTCTAAAACAATACCCCAAACAGTGTCAAGAGTGTAAAAACACACCTCTCAGAAATAGAACAATCTGGACAAATTTAATCATCCTCTCAGGTATTAGGTCTCCATACTGTAACATACCACTGAGTAAGAAATTGCATTATCATATTAAGAGATAACTAACTTTGAGAACATACCAGGTACCAGGCACTATGCTAAGCTCTTCACATACATTATCTCAGTTAACTTTTATATAATAATTCTGAGGTATATCCTATTATCTTCATCTTACATAGAATGAAACTGAGACAGAGAGGTTAAATAGCAGGTCCAAGGACACAAAAGAAGCAAGCAATAGAGCTGTGATTCAAACTTGGCCGGGTTCACTCAAGAACCCTTAATTTTGACACCTCCACATCCCTGAACTTCTCTTACTCATTTAACATCACATTAAAAGTGTCCTTTCCCACGACCTACAAAACTACCATAGTTTTATTAACTGTTTTATTTATTTGTGTCATCTATAGCTGCACTGTTCAATACGGTACCACTTGCCACATGAGGCTATTTAAATTTAAATTAATTAACAGTCATTAAAATTAAAAACTCAATTCCTCAGTCACATCAGCTACCTTTCAAGTCCTCAAAAGACACATACAGCTAGTGGCTACTAAAACTGATAATGTACAACAAATCCATCATGACAGAAAGTTCTACTGGATAGTGCTGATCTAGACCGTCTAAAGAAAAAAGGAAATCAATGCATATTTCTTAATAAGTGAACACCACTAAACATGTCTCTTAAATGAGTTATCAATTAGATTGCTATATATAACACTCAATACATTTAGGAAAGATGAATTTTCAAAAACAGACTGAGTTTATTTTTCCATGGCATAACCATCTTCAAATGAACTATGGATCAAAACCTTTTTATTTTTTGACTCTCAAATACCTAGTGCATTATCTGACATATAGTAGGTGCTCAATATTTCTTTATTGAACTAAGCAATATTTTTCTTTTTATACTTTATCCTCTGTTCAGGTACACATTTCTTATTTCACAGAAATAAGTAGTTGACGTGGAGTCTAATTTGCATGTGCAAACCAACCGAATCATTGATAAAGCAGTTCCATTTCCCTTTGATTGTGTGACCTTGTAAAATGAGGATAATAACAACCATTTTCAAAGTTTGATAAGCTTAAATAAAATAGCAGATGTAAACACACCTAACACTTAGTATAAAATAGGGGATGATTAAATGTTAATTTCCCTTTCCCTTTTACCTTCCCTTCAAGAATTAAAGTAAAACAGATCCAAAAGAGTTTCTTTCCTAAAACTAAAACCATGGAAGTTCATCCAACTGCACAATCAAAGCATCTCAGTCAGCCAGGAGAGGTAATCAGTATTAAGCAGACAGCACAGTAGGTAGGCATGAAAAACCACTTGAATAAACTGAAAGTCTATTCAACCAGTATAGAAAGTGAACCAACATCACCTCCCCAACACCACAGACAAAACAAACCGAAACAAAATATTGCTTCAGGCAAATCGAATGCCTTTAGTTAAAGGCTGAAGTAGTGAGACTGATTTGGCAATTAAGATCTTCCCTAAGAAATGACATTCATTTCTATAAAGATTCTCCTCAGTTTTTGAAATTATTTGGAGCTGTGGAATTCTCCATTAAGTCTAAAATTAATTTTAAGTTAGTTTAAAAAGTATCACCATGTATTTTACACACACAAGCACACACACATATATATCCCATATACACTTTTTAAAAAATACATACTCACTGGGCTAAGACAAAATAAAGTTGTGAGAAAAACTAGTAAGGAACTATCAATATCCTAATGGACAGGAAATCAATGATTAAATACATTTAAAAAAATAGATTCATATACTCTTTTTTTTTTTTGCCCCACCATGTGGCTTGTGGCATCTTAGTTCCCTAACCAGGGCTTGAACCCGGGCCACGGTAGTGAAAGTGCAGAGTCCTAACAGCTGGGCCTCATGGGAACTGCCCCTAGATTCATATACTCTTAATACAAGTAGGTCCTGGGAGATTTTAGAAAATAAAATTACCTTGACTTCCTCAAGTTTTTCTTTTAGTTGCTGCTCATTTCCAGGTTCAAGTGGAATACTAGTAATGTTATTTGCTTCTTCCAACCATAAAACAAATTCATTTAAATCTCTTTGAAATTCTGACAAGATATCCTTTTGTTCTTCTAGCCTGGAGAAAGAAGAATAAAATTGTTATCAACAACATATTTCTCAAACTTTCTTTTTTTATTTAAGAAAACTTAAAAAAATTACACACACTTTCAATAAAATAAGTCATTTTTAAGATGTTAACAATATAATATTTTTAAAGAAAATTTATTCACAGAGCAATTTCAATATCTCAAAAATCTCTAAAAGGTGAGATTAAAATTAGTTAAGAAGAAAATTCTAATTTAAAAATTCCAACATTACGTTATTAAACTAGAGCAGTGTTTCTCAACCTCAGCACTACTGACATTTAGGATTAAATAATCCTTAGTTGTGAATGGGCTGCTCTGGGCACTGCAGGAAGTTTAGCAGTATCCTTGGCCTTTCCCCACTGTATGCCAGTAGCGTCCCCCCAGTTTTGACAACCAAAAATGTCTTGAGGCATAGTCAAGTATCACCCTGGGGGCAAAACTGCCCCTGGTTGAGAACAACTTCACTAGAGTAAGAATCTAAAATGAAGTTGCATGTTTTAAAATGTTTAAATAAAATACATCTTTATGGAAAATTGTAAGGTAAAAGTAAAAACAAGAGAATTAAATGAAAACACTAAATTACTGCATGTTAAAATGTTTTCCAAATTATGACTCATAATCCTTTTGGAGGAGAGAGGGAAACTGATTTAAAATACTTAACATATGTTGTACTAGTGGAAGTTTTTAATTATAAAAACACATATACTGTATGTTACTCAATTAGCCATAAATTTATTCTTACATATTGAATCATAACACAGCTAAGCAAAATGAGCTGCGCTTAAAATAATTTACATTTTTTTGTTTTGTTGTCTTTTGGGAACTATATATCTCTGGTATATAAGTTTTTAATTGAAGTATAATATACATATAGGAAAGCGTACATATAATTATATAGCTCAATATAGTTTTAAAAAATGGATACACCAAATAACCAGAAAACAAATAGAATGTTATCAGAAGCTCAGAGGCCCCCTCTGGACCCTTGCAGTCACTTCCTCCAAGTGTACAGTAACCAGTCAACTTTGATTACTTTGCCTGTATGAACGTTATGTATATGGAATCATATACATTGTCTTTCACTCAATATAATGTTTACAATCATCACCTGGGTTGTGTGTAGTTATCTTCCTCACTGTATAGTACTAAATTGTATAAATATATAATATATCTCTGTTGGTGGACATATGAGTTGTTTCCATTTGGGGGCTCTTCAGCTAATTTTTTTTGCTTCAAGTTAACACATATTTATGGAGGGCTCATTTACTTCCAGTGACTCAACTGGGCACTAGAATCAAAGACAAATGTATTATGTACCTTGCCTTGAGGATCTCACAGTCCATGAGAGGGAAGAAGCATGTAAATCTAGGACTATGATGGAATATTGTAGAGGATAAGTTATTTCTGGGGCAGGACATAGGAAATGTCCCAGAGAAGATAATGGTCTACCTGGGTGCTGAAGCATGAAAAGAGATCTTATTCACAGCCTGTGCAAAGACAGGGCATTGAGATAACTACAGTTACACTAATTCCCCAAACCAGATCCGGTTATTGGATTTGTACTCGTCTATCCTCAGTTTAGTTCTTTGATGGGAGCTTGTCCAAAGTCTACATGAGGCACATGAGAAGACATTCTCTTCTCTGTCTATTCTCAAAACAGTAGATCCTATAAAAACCCAAGTCATATTATGGGCTCCTGTGAAAACTCAAGTCATATTATATCACCGTTGCACTCAAAACTCTTCTATTGCTTCCCAATTCATTCAAATAAAAAGCCAAAGTCATTACAGCACTCTATGAGGGTCTAGATTTGTTCTGTTCAATACACTAGAAACCTTCGCATGTGGCTACTGAGCACTTGAAATGATGTAAGGGGAATTGGGGTGTGCTGTAAGTGTAAAATGCACACAAGATTTCAAAGACTTAGTACAAAAAAAATCATCTCTGTACCTTCTACTCAGTTTTGCTGTGAACCTAAAACTGCTATAAAAAATAAAACTATTCTGGGGGGAAGGGTGGGGGGGAGGGGTAGATTGGGAGTTTGGGATTGACATGTACACACTGCTATATTTGAAACAGATAACCAACAAGGACCTACTGTAAAAAAAAAAAATTTTAGACATTCACAGAAAGATAGACAAGATGAAAAGGCAGAGGGCTATGTACCAGATGAAGGAACAAGATAAAACCACAGAAAAACAACTAAATGAAGTGGAGATAGGCAACCTTCCAGAAAAAGAATTCAGAATAATGATAGTGAAGATGATCCAGGACTTCGGAAAAAGAATGGAGGCAAAGATCTAGAAGATGCAAGAAATGTTTAACAAAGACCTAGAAGAATTAAAGAACAAACAAACAGAGATGAACAATACAATAACTGAACTGAAAAATACACTAGAAGGAATCAATAGCAGAATAACTGAGGCAGAAAAACGGATAAGTGACCTGGAAGACAGAATGGTAGAATTCACTGCTGCAGAACAGAATAAAGAAAAAACAATGAAAAGAAATGAAGACAGCATAAGAGACCTCTGGGACAACATTAAACGCAACAACACTCGCATTATAGGGGTCCCAGATGGAGAAGAGAGAGAGAAAGGACCAGAGAAAATATTTGAAGACATTATAGTCGAAAACTTCCCTAACATGGGAAAGGAAATAGCCACCCAAGTCCAGGAAGTGCAGAGAGTCCCATACAGGATAAACCCAAGAAGAAACACGCTGAGACACAGAGTAATCAAATTGGCAAAATTAAAGACAAAGAAAAATTATGGAAAGCAGCAAGGGAAAAAAGGCAAATAATATACAAGGGAACTCCCATAAGGTTAACAGCTGATTTCTCAGCAGAAACTCTACAAGCCAGAAGGGAGTGGCATGATATACTTAAAGTGATGAAAGGGAAGAACCTACAACCAAGATTACTCTACCCAGCAAGGATCTCATTCAGATTCAATGGAGAAATCAAAAGCTTTACAGATAAGCAAAAACTAAGAGAATTCAGCACCACCAAACCAGCTCTACAACAAATGCTAAAGGAACTTCTCTAAGTGGGAAACACAAGAGAAGAAAAGGACCTACAAAAACAAACCCAAAACAATTAAGAAAATGGTAATAAGAACAAACATATCGATAATTACCTTAAACGTGAATGGATTAAATGCTCCAACCAAAAGACACAGGCTCGCTGAACGGATACCAAAACAAGACCCACATATATGCTGTCTACAAGAGACCCACTTCAGACCTAGGGACACATACAGACTGAAAGTGAGGGGATGGAAAAAGACACTCCCTGCAAATGGAAATCAAAAGAAAGCTGGAGTAGCAATACTCATATCAGATAAAATAGACTTTAAAATAAAGAATGTTACAAGAGACAAGGAAGGTCACTACATAATGATCAAGGGATCAATCCAAGAAGAAGATATAACAATTATATATGCACCCAACATAGGAGCACCTCAATACATAAGGCAACTGCTAACAGCTATAAAAGAGGAAATCGACAGTAACACAATAATAGTGGGGGACGTTAACACCTCACTTACACCAATGGACAGATCGTCCAAAATGAAAATTAATAAGGAAACACAAGCTTTAAATGACACAAAAAACCAGATAGATTTCATTGATATTTATAGGACATTCCATCCAAAAACAGTAGATTACACATTCTTCTCAAGTGCATACGGAACATTCTCCAGGATAGATCACAACTTGGGTCACAATCAAGCCTCAGTAAATTTAAGAAAATTGAAATCATATCAAGCATCTTTTCTGACCACAATGCTATGAGATTAGAAATCAATTACAAGGAAAAAAACGTAAAAAAACACAAACACATGGAGGTTAAACAATACGTTACCAAATAACCAAGAGATCACTGAAGAAATCAAAGAGGAAATCAAAAAATACCTAGAGACAAATTACAACAAAAACACAATGATCCAAAACCTATGGGATGCAGCAAAAGCAGTTCTAAGAGGTAAGTTTATAGCTATACAAGCCTACCTCAAGAAACAAGAAAAATCTCAAATAAACAATCTAACCTTACACCTAGGGGAACTAGAGAAAGAAGAACAAACAAAACCCAAAGTTAGTAGAAGGAAAGAAACAATAAAGATCAGAGCAGAAATAAATGAAATAGAAACAAAGAAAACAGTAGCAAAGATCAATAAAACTAAAAGCTGGTTCTTTGAGAAGATAAACGAAATTGATAAACCATTAGCCAGACTCATCAAGAAAAAGAGGAAGAGGACTCAAATCAATAAAATTAGAAATGAAAAAGGAGAAGTTACAACAGACACCGCAGAAATACAAAGCATCCTAAGAGACTACTATAAGCAACTCTATGCCAATAAAATGGACAACCTGGAAGAAATGGACACATTCTTAGAAAGGTATAATCTTCCAAGACTGAACCGGGAAGAAACAGAAAATATGAACAGACCAATCACAAGTAATGAAATTGAAACTGTGATTAAAAATCTTCCAACAAACAAAAGTCCAGGACCAGATGGCTTCACAGGTGAATTCTATCAAACATTTAGAGAAGAGCTAACACCCATCCTTCTCAAACTCTTCTAAAAAACTGCAGAGGAAGGAACACTCCCAAGCTCATTCTATGAGGCCACCATCACCCTGATACCAAAACCAGACAAAGATACTACAAAAAAAGAAAATTACAGACCAATATCACTGATGAATATAGATGCAAAAATCCTCAACAAAATACTAGCAAACAGAATCCAACAACACATTAAAAGGATCATACACCATGATCAAGTGGGATTTATCCCAGGGATGCAAGGATTCTTCAATATACGCAAATCAATCAATGTGATACACCATATTAACAAATTGAAGAATAAAAACCATATGACCATCTCAATAGATGCAGAAAAAGCTTTTGACAAAATTCAACACCCATTTATGATAAAAACTCTCCAGAAAGTGGGCATAGAGGGAACCTACCTCAACATAATAAAGGCCATATACGACAAACCCACAGCAAACATCATTCTCAATGGTGAAAAACTGAAAGCATTTCCTCTAAGATCAGGAACGAGACAAGGATGCCCACTCTCACCACTATTATTCAACATAGTTTTGGAAGTCCTAGCCACGGCAATCAGAGAAGAAAAAGAAATAGAAGGAATACAAATTGGAAAAGAAGAAGTAAAACTGTCACTGTTTGCAGATGACATGATACTATAAATATAGAATCCGAAAGATGCCACCAGAAAACTACTAGAGCTAATCAATGAATTTGGTAAAGTTGCAGGATACAAAATTGATGCACAGAAATCTCTTGCATTCCTATACACTAATGATGAAAAATCTGAAAGAGAAATTAAGGAAACGCTCCCATTTACCATTGCAACAAAAAGAATAAAATACCTAGGAATAAACCTACCTGGGGAGACAAAAGACCTGTATGCAGAAAACTATAAGACACTGCTGAAAGAAATTAAAGATGATACAAAGAGATGGAGAGTATATCATGTTCTTGGATTGGAAGAATTAATATTGTGAAAATGACTATACTACCCAAAGCAATCTACAAATTCAATGCAATCCCTATCAAATTACCAATGACATTTTTTACAGAGCTAGAACAAAAAATGTTAAAATTTGTATGGAGACACAAAAGACCCCAAATAGCCAAAGCAGTCTTGAGGGAAAAAAACGGAGCTGGAAGAATCAGACTCCCTGACTTCAGACTATACTACAAAAGTACAGTAATCCAGACAATATGGTACTGGCACAAAAACCCGAAATATAGATCAATGGATCAGGATAGAAAGCCCAGAGATAAACCCACGCACCTATGGTCAACTAGTCTATGACAAAGGAGGCAAGGATATACAATCAGAAAAGACAGTGTCTTCAATAAGTGGTGCTGGGAAAACTGGACAGCTATATGTAAAAGAAGGAAATTAGAACACTCCCTTATACCATACACAAAAATAAACTCAAAATGGATTAGAGACCTAAATGTAAGACAAGACACTATAAAACTCTTAGAGGAAAACGTAGGAAGAACACTCTTTGACATAAATCACAGCAAGATCTTTTTTGATCCACCTCCTAGAGTAATGGAAATAAAAACAAAAATAAACAAATGGGACCTAATGAAACTTCAAAGCTTTTGCAAAGCAAATGAAACTACAAACAAAACGAAAAGACAACCCTCAGAATGGGAGAAAATATTTGCAAATGAATCAATGGACAAAGGATTAATCTCTAAAATACATAAACAGCTCATGCAGCTCAACATTGAAAAAACAAACAACCCAATCCAAAAATGGGCAGTAGACCTAAATAGACATTTCTCCAAAGAAGACATCCAGATGGCCAAGAAGCACATGAAAAGCTGCTCAACATCACTAATTATTAGAGAAATGCAAATCAAAACTACAATGAGGTATCACCTCATACCAGTTAGAATGGGCATCATCAGAAAATCTACAAACAACAAATGCTGGAGAGGGTGTGGAGAAAAGGGAATCCTCTTGCACTGTTGGTGGGAATGTAAATTGATACAGCCACTATGGAGAACAGTATGGAGGTCCCTTAAAAAACTAAAAATAGAATTACTATATGACCCAACAATCCCACTCCTGGGCATATAACCAGAGAAAACCATAATTCAAAAAGACACATGCACCCCAATGTTCATTTCAGCACTATTTACAATAGCCAGGTCATGGAAGCAACCTAAATGCCCATCGACAGACGAATGGATAAAGAAGATGTGGTACATATATACAATGGAATATTACTCAGCCATAAGAAGGAACGAAATTGGGTCATTTGTAGAGACGTGGATGAATCTAGAGACTGTCATAGAGAGTGACGTAAGTCAGAAAGAGAAAAACAAATATCCTATATTAACGCACGTATGTGGAACTTAGAAAAATGGTACAGATGAACCGGTTTGCAGGGCAGAAATTGAGATACAGATGTAGAGAACAAACGTATGGACACCAAGGGAGGAAGCGGTGGGGTGGGTGATGGTGGTGTGATGAACTGGGAGATTGGGATTGACATATATACACTAATATGTATAAAATGGATAACTAATAAGAACATGCTGTATAAAAAATAAAATTCAAAAATTCAAAAAAAAGAATATAAAACATCTCATTAGTATATTTAATATCATGTAGAAGTCAAAATGATAATATTTTTAATACATTGGGTTAAATAAAATATATTCATTTCACCTGTTTCTACTCTTTCTTAAATGTGGCAATTAGAAAATTTAAAATTACATAGGAGGCTCACCTTATTTTTCTATGAAAAAGCACTGATCTATAAAATCTGCTGATCCCCTTTCTCTTTACCTCTCTGACCTCATTTCCATCTACTCTCCTTTCCTCTTATCCTTCTTGAGATCCACTTGCTGTGCTCCTCAAATACACTAGAGGCGTCCCCGCTTCTAAGCTTTTGTACTTGCTGGTCTTTTCTGCCTAGAATGACCTTCCCTCACAAATCAAACATGGCTGGTTCCCTCACCTCCTTCAAGTCTTTCCTGATGGCCCTACTTAAAATCACACCTCTCCCCTCAAATTTCTGTTCTTTCTCCCTGGTTTATCTTTCTCTTTACTTCTCTAAAACTAACATACACTATAATTTGGTTATTTTGTATATTGTCTATCACACACACAGGAAATTAAGCTTTCTGAGGGCGAAGATTTTGTCTGTTTTATTTACTACTGTTACCTTTTCTCCTGAAACAATGCCTGGCACAGAATAGATGCTAAATAAATAAGTGTTGCATGAATGAATGAATTCTGCCATCATTCTTTTCAATCTTGTGTTCCTGTTTTAAAAGAATCTTCCTCATTCTTTGCAATACTCATTCTAAAACATGATCTAATTTACTCACCAATGTGCACTACAGTATTCCATCAAATGAAAGACACCTTCAGTTGCAAGTCATTATAGTACCATTGTAAGTACCACCAGGATGTGAGATGGAGTGGGCAATGCTGCTGATTACATGATGACACTTATTGCTTAGAGGTTTTATTTTATTAAGAAATTGTTCTTTTAGGTTTATGTATATTTTTGTCTTATGTTCCTCTTGAATATGCATAAATAGTAAAATACAAGTGAAAAAATTGGTGTGGTATTCTTAAAAGTTCCTCATATTTAGAGTCTGAGTCTCCTTTAGCACTTTTCTCTTTAAAGTAACTGATGTCTGTCTTTTTCCATATACAAGGTCATCTTCTGTGATATCGAGAGTATTGGCAATGTGGCACTTCTTAACAGGGCTCTACTACTGCTTCTTGGATTTTCTTCTAAATCACATGTGACCTGGCCAGCAGAAATTGTAAAACCAATCGGGATTTCAGTGATATTAATGTGATAAAATGTGCCACTTAGAATGAAATTTGGTTAGTTTGCATAGCCTCCCACCACTGATGTAATGACTCAGGTTCTTCTGGCTGCTACCAAATTGCTGGTTGTTTCAGGATTAAAAAAATAAAAATTCATAATGTAATGACAGTTTACTGTTACCTTTAGTTTATAATTATGAATGAATATTATCATCAGCATCATCTGCCTGATGCTTGAGCTTATTTTCTGTTAATAGAGTCATTAAAGGTTTGGCATTAATTTCCACGGGCACTAGTGTATGATTATATGAGTTTTTGCCAAAAAAAAAACTTTGGATCTTTTTGTAAAGTAAGGATGCCTACATCAATGTCTAATGTTGACATTAATGGTTATTGAAGTATTCGAGATTTAGGGAGGAAGGGTCAAAAGAGGAAGCTGGTGAAGTGGCTTGAGGCAGGGTTATGAAGTGGCTAGAGTGTTTTGCTTTAATCTCTAGGTGATGAACTACTCCAATTTTTTGAGTAGAGAAAGATTCATTTCATCCACTCACTCTGGCTACTCTGTGGAGAATGGATGTGGGAAAGGGAGGTATGAGGAGAGCCCTGAGTTCTAAAGGGCAGGTTCAAATGGCTGTTAATCAGAGACAAAGGAGGAGCAGTCAAGAAACAATAGTGCAGCCTTGGGGGCAGGGTCCTGATTGCCCCTCAAGGGATACACATAACAATATCTTTGAGCTCTTCTGCAGAACTAAAACCCCCACCAAATGGCAGATGTTAACTACTTGATGAAGCATTCTTCATTCCAGAGAAAGGCACAGTTGGCCCATCATCACCTGACCCCAGAAGATCTCTGGACTGAAGGAATGCAGGCCCTGCACGCACCCTGCTCCTTATCAGCAACCCTGCCCCCTTGACTGCAACACTCCTCACAACCCCCACCCCTGCCCCGAGTTGGGACACACAGTTGTGAGGATGTTAGCCCACTGTGGCCTCCTTTGCCTGGCAAAGCAATAAAGCTATTCTTTTCTACTTCACCCAAAACCCTGTCTCTGAGATTTAATTCAGTGTCAGGGTACAGAGGCCGGATTCGGCTTCAGAATCAACTATGAGACAATTGAGACCAAGGTGATAGGCAAGGTGATAAAGTAATGAAGGTCCAAATCATGAAGATGTAGCCAGGGAAAAGGAAAAGACAGGATGTTTAAAATGTAGGAGATTCAACAGGACTTGTGGATAAAAGGAGAGAGATGAGCATTAGTAGCTAACAATTATTAAGCACTTTCTATATGGCAGCCACTGAATCGAGTACCAAGTTGTCACATTACTACTGTGAGATGGGTACTTGTCTTTCCTCATCTACAGATGAAAGAAAATGAGGCTTAGTATTCTCCCCAAGATCAAACAGCTAATAAGTGGTCAATCCAGCCTTCAGTCCTGGGTCATCTAGGTCCAGAGTCTGTGCTCTTCACCTGTTCAACCTATTACACCTGGTCTAGGAGTGACCCCACCTTATCTGGCTGAACAGACAGTATTTACTCCAGCTGAGAGTACATTTAATTGTATCAGATATTTAAGGGAAATTACTAGTTTCAAAAATAGAGAGATCTTGAGCTCAGGGGAGAGAGGAGGGCTGGAAATACAGACTTCAGAGTCATCAGCAGTGAGTTGGAGGATAAAACATAGTAAACTAGCATTTGAACTAATGTACACTTCACATTTGGCATCTTCTGAGTCCATTCTTTCTTCATTTTTAGGTTAATGATAGACAATTCTCCCACCTGCTTATTTAAACTGAAAAAAAATAAAAGAAGAAAAAGCCCATTTCACAGTCATTCATTGATTTCCTATGTACAGGTAACCTGTGGCTTCTGCCCCTCCCCCACCCTCCCTGCTTTGACATGGAAAGCCAAAGGAATGCCTTGGGTGTTCTTCTGGCCCCTGCAAAGGCTACACAGATCTGTGAAGGAGTTCTTCAGCTCAACAAATATTCAGCTGAAAGAGAGCATGGTTTTCCCTTCTTGCAGTCTTCATACTGTTTTTTTAGTGATTATCCTGAAGCCCCTACCTTTGACTTCAGAGAGATGTAAGGGGTGATGTAAGGTGGGTAACCAGCCCCACCATAAACACTGCACTCCCCACAAAGCTAACTACCCCATCTCACCTGAGTCCTCTTAACATTGATCTGGACAGGGGGTACCGAGGAGGTTGGAAATCACTGACAGTAGACATAATACCACTGCTACTTCTCAGCAAACCTTAGGGGGAAGTGGCTGGTCTCAACCGCTGGCAGCTTGCTTTAGAATGTGGGATAGCACCGTTTTTCCTCAGACTCTGGACTGAGAAGCAATTCTGGAAGAGGAACAATCCCACTATAGACATCTTTTATTCGTTCAGCAGTTCTAAGCCAGTTCAAATCCTTGGGTCTAGGTTTCAAGGGTATTTGTCAGTCTACCTCATCTTTCTCTCTTTTCTACTCTCTTTGCAAATCTTTGTCTCCTTTAGTATTTGACTCTAGATCATCTTGCACGGTGTCCCACATACTGAGAGCAACCTTATTTCTATCAATCTTCCTCATCTTAGTTAAGTAAAACCTTGTTAAAATCTGATTACATTTGTAAAACCTAGACAGATGGGTAAGACTTTGCTCAACCTTCATCTAGAAACTGATAATTTCAGGGAAGAAAAAAATCCAAAACCAAACAAATAAAAGCTTGAAGAGCAGGAAAGAGTAATATCAAACCAAAAATAGAAAAATTCCAAACCTAGAATAAAACTCTAAAAGCAAATACCTCTACCTCCACTTCAAACGTATCTCAAATTAATTACCTGCATATTTTTTCCTTTCAAAAATATCCAACCAAGAATAAGAGTGGAGATATACTTATTCATTGTAATTAAGATTTATATATTTAATTGGGATCAAACTCTAATACAAACATTGTATACCTATTCATTTAATATGCTACTGTATTTCCTTAGGTCATTATTTATTATTTGAAAAATTGATTTTTAAGATCTGAGTAATAAGCCATATATAAGTACACCATATTTTACCATTGTTCTGTTATTTGGCATTTAATTTGGTTCCAATTTTTCATTATAATAAATAACCCTATAACAAATACATTTGTTTATGTGCTTTGGCTCATCTATCTGCTAATTTCCTTAGAATAAGGAAGAAAAGTTAACAATGAGAATACTAAGAATTTAGATACACACTGCTAAATTTCTTTGCAATGCTGGTACTAAGAATACATGTACACTTCCACCAACAATTATAAAGTATAAATTTAAAAAGAGTTATAAAATATGAAAGTCAACAGATTTATCACTACTGAGCATTAAAATTTATATACTTGATAAAAGAAAAATAGTTTGTCATGGATTTTTTTAATATTTTTTATTAATAGAAGAATTAAACAATTTTGTGTACATGTGTATATTTTTCATTTGTTTCTACTGTCAGTCGTCTGCTGTGTCTGTTGCCCATTTTGCCTCACTGTTTTCTTATTTGTTTGTAAGGGCTCTTTTCACATTATCTTAAAAATATATTTATTGAGAATATTTTTATAGCTTCCCTTTTACCTTTTCTAAAAATATTTTTGCTTCTTTCTAAATAAAATTTTATCAATTTCTTTGTTATTTCTTTCATTGATACTACTCTGAAAATTGTGACCACCCTACAATTGTTTAGATATTTGCCTTTATTCTGGATCCTTATACGTTCATTTAAAAAAACAAAAAACAAACAAACAAAAAAACCTAACCGGGTACTCCCCTGGTGGTGCAGTGGTTAAGAATCCACCTGCCAGTGCAGGGGCATAGGTTCCATCCCTGGTCCGGGAGGATCCCACATGCCGCAGAGCAACTAAGCCCGTGCGCCACAACTACTGAGCCTGCGCTCTAGAGCCCGCGAGACACAACTACTGAGCCCACGTGCTGCAACGACTGAAGCCCGTGTGCCTAGAGTCCGTGCTCTGCAACAAGAGAAGCCACCACAATGACAAGCCCGTGCACCACAACGAAGAGTAGCCCCCTCTCGCTGCAACTAGAAAAAGCCCGTGTGCAGCAATGAAGATCCAATGCAGCCATAAATAAATAAATAAATATTAAAAAAACTAACTGCTTAATCCATTTTAAATTTATATAGTTGAGTTTCTGACCTTGAAGGGTTTTTCAGAAATTGATATTTTTTCCCAGCACAATCTATTCTCTATTGATTTGTGGTGATTTCTTCATTATATTTTGTGTTTTACATTCAATAAGGTTCTTTTTGCAGATATACCACAAATTTTTGTGACAGCAATACACTACTTCAACCATTGCAGCTTGAAAGTATGTCTAATTCCTGGTAGGTTAAACCCCTCTCTTACCTTAGCTATTCTAATTTATGTACTACGAAGTATCATTTGGTCAAATTACAAAATAAATCTCATTGGGGACTTTGGTAGGGATTCCAGTAAATCAATGAATTAATTTGTGTAGAACTACTGTCTTTCCAGCATAAATCTGCTAAATTTTCTATGTTTACAGTGTATTTGGACACTGAGAGTATCTGGGACTCATCTGTGCACTATAAATAATTAAGTACGTTTTCTAATTAACCTTCAGCATCAGTTTGAAAGGCAGTGACTTACATATGATTTTATGGATATTAACTGTATACTAATTTGGAAAAGTCTTAAGAACTCCCAGATAGAATAAATCATCACTTAAAAAGTAAAAGCTTTGGCTAAGCTATTTGCTATAATCTTTCTTGTCACACAATGTTTGTAGAAAACTTTTTGTTGATGATTTAATTTCTTAAAGAGTACAGCATCTTCTTTTTAAATATGAAAACATTTGGTAGTCATTTCTTGTCTAGGTTTGTTTTTTATACTTTGAAATATAAAAAAAGATGGCGCCCAAATCCCACCAGGACCCTGTTATAATCTGCTCTTTCAAGTGCATGTGTTTCTGAAATTTCAAAAGCCTTGGTTTGAAGTTTTAAAAGCTGCAATTTGAATTTATGTATTCAGATGATTGCAGAAAAGCTAAGGAACGCAGTTAGCATTTCCAGGCTTGTCTCTTGACAGAACAGTTTAAACATGCTTTACATTGGCATTCATCACATGAAGTGTTATTTCTTTGTTTACCTACTTGCTTAATGCTTATGGTAGGATTTATTCAGGCATGTGGTAGTAATAATAATGAATGGGATATTTAACATAACCCATCTGCAATTAAGTGCTAAATATTTTACTTTTAGAGGCATTTCAATACATTTAGCTACTTTTTTTTTTTAAAAGAATGGCTTCTGTTTGAAATATTGGCTCTGTAGCCGTTTACATTATAAATGCTCTTAATGCAATTGAAGGAAGCACATATTATGATGGGGAGAGATTTGCATACTCAGAAAGGAAGAGTTACCGATGTGTTGCTAAATTCAATGAATTTAACATTAATTCTAAATGAACATTTTCTGTTGGGCTGCTCTTACGGTAAGAGGGAAAGACTGCCAAATCACGTGACATGATTTTAGGAGATGAGGGTCTACCTAGTGTTCCAGGCCAAATGCTAGGTATTTTCACATTTGAATCTCTTTTAACACTCAATACATCATGTGTATTGTCTCCCTAATATTCCCAATGAAGAAATTGAAGCCCCAGAGATTTATATACCATATATATCCAAGTATAAGGTGACTCTCTATCCTATTTTCCAAATGAGAAGTTCCTTTCTAAGTTTCTGATCAAATGTAACATAGAAACTTTGGAAAACGTAGATAGAATCATCACCCATCTACATATAATGCTTAATTCAATAATTTGATGGTGCATACTAATTTAAAATCATATAACATATTACATTAGAAAGACCACTAATTTAAAATTATATAACATTAGAAAGATCACACTTCCCCATTCATAGTTTATACAACAATTGTGGCAACATTCTTCACACGCATCTTCAACACTGGATCTGTCATTCTGATGGATGCACTTTTGAGTTATCTAATTCAGTTTTCTAAACAGTGTCATCTTCACTTCCACCCATGTGGCTTGAGGTACAGTACTGCCACGTGTAATGTTCTACTGGAAATTTTATTCCAAGCCACAAACACACATTTACGTACAGAAGACAGTTTTACGTTATGTAAAGACAGTTTTTCTTTTCTCTGTGCCATATGTCCATGAGCTACACGATGCAACCACTTACTGAGTTGCTTTTAAAATAATCTTTCCAGAGTTTGTTTACAATGGCATTCAACTCATGAAATTGTGATGTCATACCACCAAAGTTAATCACTACTTCTGTTAAACTTGTTTTCTTCCTGTATCAAGTGACTGCTACAAGCAACCAAAATAAGCATAAACTGAGATTAAGCCAATATGTCTTTCCCAGACAGTACTTTGTTGTTTTGCGCAAAATAAAACAAGTGAGTGTCTTATAATTTGAGAAACTCTAGAAAGATTCAAATATAAAGGTGTCTCTTAAGGAAAAAAAAACATTCATGCTTAGGCACACATAGTAACTTCTCCAAGTCATACTGTCTAGAGGGCATTGTTAGCATCAGAACCCAGGCATCAACTCGATTTTTAAACCAACCAACATACCTCCCAAATCTGGTTAGTACACAAGTCACACAATCAGACATTCATTCATTTTGCCTAGTTTGTCCTTTATAAAAATGAAGTACAACTGAGAGGCATAACATATCAAGGTTCCTCAGGCATTTACTCCTCAATATTAAGGAAAACATTAGCAACTTGTGGGTAGATGTGAAGAATGAGAAGGGAAATCATGGAGCTTAGCAGTGAGAGTTCCTGAAAGGAAAAAAAAAAAAGTTCAAACCTAAGCCCTGAAAGTTATTAGTTGAGTGTGTGAACCTGGGCAAGTTACTTAACCTCTACAGGCCTCAATTTCCTCATCTTAAAATGGGGACAATAAACACTTCATATTGTGGTTGTTTGGATTAAATTTGCTTTCAGAAACTCCAGTTTTGGCCTACTGCTTTCACTAATGGTATTCAACAAATGGTAGAGAAAATATAAAAAGAGTTTTGTTTTTTTTTTTTTTAAAAAGGGAGACTCTGGATACTGAACTGCTATTTCTATCTCAGAATTTTGCCTAAGGCAACATACTTATATACATAAAAGTATTCATAAAGCATGTACGAGTACACAGGGGGACTATGTGAAACTGAGCTTTTTGATGAGCCAGTTGACAGCTCCATTTCTTTCTTCTGACAAGCTTCCTTGACAAATTTTTTTGGGGAAAGACAATTAGAGTCAAAATGCTAGTCTACGAGTAAATGTGCCACCAGATGAGACTACTTCTAGGCAAAGTAAACGTATGGTTACAATGCAACAAAACACCTTTCAAAGGTCTACTAGTGTCCAATGATATGGCGGTGACTGTAGGTAACAATCTTTGCCCTCATGAAGCTTACATTCCAGACAATAAACAAGATAAAGAAGTGAAAAATATCGATTGTGGCAAAGCGGTAAGTGCTACAGAGGGGAAAAAATGAAGCTGGAAGAAAGGGAATATTGAGTGGAGCTGGAGGGTGGTTGCAGTTTTGTAAAGGGTGATCAGAGAAGGCTTCACTGAGAAGGGGTATTTGAGTAAAATCGTAATGGTAGAGACTGGCTGACTGCTCATCAAAAAACTTTATTCTCTTCTTTTAACTATGAAGCTAGTTGTCATGTCACATTCTCTCTGGCCATTAGGTGTGACTACATAACTGAATTCTAGCCAGTGGAATATACACAAAAGTGATTCTCACCGATTCCAGGCCTGGCTCTTAACCTCACCCCCACATAGATGATATTCCTTGTTCTTTCTCTTTCTAATGTAGAAAAGCATAGGGAATTTGAAAGCCACATGTTAAAAATGTCAGAGCTACAAAATCAAGGTAGACTGGGTCCCTGATTCACAATTTAGAGGGGAGCTGCTTGCTTGCTGATCAGAAGCAACTTTTTGAATTTTGCATGAGTGAGAAGTTTCTATAGTGGTAAGCCACTGAAATGTGGGGCTTCTACTTTAACATCAGCTTGAATAAAGTTAGGTAATAAAGGAGGTGAGGGAGCAATCCATTCAAATATTGGGGAGAAAACACTCTAAGCAAAGGAAAACAAGTACAAAGGTCCTGAGGCAGGAGTGTGGTTAGAATGTTCCAAAAACAACAAAGAAGTAGGAAAAAATGTTTGGAATGGAATGACAGAGGGGAGACTAGTAGGAGATGGAGTAAAACAAGCCAAATCTTAAGAGATTCTACCTAGAATCCCAAGGCTTTCATAATTCATATTCTCTATCAAATTCAGTTCTCAGATAAAAAGAAATTCTAGAATAATCTTTTTGGGGATCTCAGGTTGAACCCTTCTCCAATCCTACTTTAATAGGTCCAATTGACTAACTGAATCACAGCACTTCTTCCATATTTTTGTTGTGTACTGTCTACAGAGGTGCTGGAATAGATTTCTGAAAACACTGAGGATGCTTTGGACCGTCATCTATCAGAGGCAGAGTGACACAATTTATCAGTAAAACCTGTAACAAAGCCATTACCATCTGATGGAAGATGCAATGAAGAGTGAATGACCTTAGTTTTTCTGCTTTCAGTCATGGCTAGGTTCTCCCCTTCCCAGACATTCAAAACACCATCATCTTCCCTCCCAAGCTGGCTCCTCTGTCAACGTCCATGGATGGCTCTGCCAGCTCCCAGTCTCTCAAACTAGAAATGAGAGGCATCCTTGATTCTTTCCTCTCCCTCACACCCAGAGTGTATCAATAATTGTCCTCATAATTCCACTTGAGATGTCTCTCTTGAGTATTCCCACTTTCCTCCATAATCCCTGCTACTGTCTCCTCCTCCCATCCTCTCTCACTGGTTACTGTGTCTATTTCCTAATTGGTTTCTGCCTCCTACCTTGTCGTCTTATCCATTCTTAACACTTCAGAATGAATAATACTTCTAAAATATGTCTCTGATCATACTCTCACACCTTCAATAACTCCCTAGTGCCAATGGGATAAAATCCAACTTTTTTAATGTGGATCAAAAACCTCTTTATGATCTGATCTCTACTTACTTCTCTTTCTTCATCTTTCTTTCCATTGCACAATCCACTGAACAACTTACTCTTCTTTGCAATCTAGTACCACATCCATGTCAGGACTCAGCACACTCTGTCCCATCTTTCTCGGATACCCTTCCCATTGTCTTGATCTATGTAGCTTCTAGTTACCTCTTCAATCTCAGGTTAGCCATCACCTCCTCTATGAAGCTTTCCTCAATTAATTAGCAACCTATTCCTAATCAAGCCTAAGTTATGGGCCCTGTTATGTAGTCCCATAGCTCCTCATAATTTTTCTAGCACAGGGTATAATATAATCTCCTATGTTTGTCAATATACAGCAAGTACCATAAGGACAGGTACTCTATTGTGATCACACTCTATTCTCATTACCTACTATATAGTATTTGTTCAATTCTTAAATTCACAGTCTCAGAATGATACCATCTCAATTGTGTGTCTGAGAGAGGTAACATTATTCCCATTATTCTTGGGAGATTTTACATGAAAAACAAAGTGTGTGTTATGGAAGGCAAGTTCTGTGTAAAATTAACTAAATTAAATTGGAGGAAGATACATACAAGGGGTTTCAAAACTATGGACCATGAGCCAAATCCTGCCTGTCATCGGTTTTTGAAAATAAAGTTTTATTGGAACATAGCCACGCCCATTCATTTACATATTGTCTATGACTGCACTCGTACTATGACAGCAGAGTTGAGTAGCTGCAACAGAGACTGAATGGTTGACAAAGCCAAAAGCATTTACTATCTGGCACTTTACTGAAGTTTGAAGATATCTGCTATATATTAAATCCCTTTATTAGACACATACTAGGGAATTAAAGATATGAAAATTCTGACATAAGAAAAATCTGTATAATCTTTTTAACCTAGTTATATGTGGATCATGAAAATCTGTATGACGATTTAAACCATTTAAACTCCTTCACCCTTTGAAATAATTATTAACACCTTACACAGTTATTATTTCACAGGATACAACATGAGAATGGCTAATAGGAAAACTAGGCATTGCACCTAATTATAAATATTTATTCTGTTTAAAATTTAAAGTTTCCCAGTATGACAAGCTATGTTTACTTAGCTTTGAATCAAACATGGAAAATACTTAGTAAAAAAAAAGACTGAGGTTTTTGCCTCTTTCTCTTCTTCTTTGCTTTTATGTTACTCAAGTTTCTTTCCTTATTTTTCTTTCTTCCTAATCTAACTTTCTCACTTCTTTTGTAATTTCATATCTTTTTTTGTTACTCAGTCTTTTTCTGTAGGTTTTATGCTGACTTGTATTTCTGTGGCTGTATTTTGAATTCCTCAGGGTACTCGTAATTTGCACCCCCAGCAAAATGTCATCTATTGTCAGTACTATGTACATTTCCACTGGAATATAAATACATTATACAGATAAGGAAAACCAAAGTTCCTTTGAGAGAGAAAGGATATATTTTGTCCACTACTTTCATGCTGGAAAAGAAAGGGCAAATGGTATTTCCATTTGATTTATTTAAAATCTGCACACAACTCCAGGTAAGTTCTTCAGAAATGCAGATTACTATTCTTTAAAAAATACAGCCACAGGAGGTACAAGAATAGTTTTATTTCCTCATACAGCAGTTCCTGAAGTGTGGTCTGGTCACCCCTGGGGATCCTTGAGATACTTTCAGGGGGTTTGTGAGGTCAAAACTATTTCATAATGATACTGAGATATTTGCCATTTTCTCTCTCATTCTCTTATGAGTTTTCCAGAGGCTATGTCATGGGTGACATGGTAACAAATTGAATGCAGAAATAGATATAAGAATCAGCTCTCTTCTCTTCAGCTAAATATTAAAGAGATTTTTAAGAATGTAAAACAATGTCATCATTCTCACAATCTTTTGCTGTGGAAAATAGTTATCTTTCATAAAACATTTATATTAACATAAAGTGGGGTTATTGATATTTTAACTGAATTAATAAATGAATACTTTAAACATTTCTCAGTTTTAATGTCAAACATGGTAACCCACATAAACAAAAGTGTTTTGGAGTCTTGATTATTTCTAAGAGTATAAAGGGGTCCCAAGACCAACAAGTTTGACAACCATTGCTGTAGAAGAAATGAATAACCAAAGTTTAAGTACCATACAAGATAAGTGATGAGATTATTTTCCGGAGAAAAGAAATATCTCCTGTCACTGGGGATAAATAATGACAGCTTATCACGCATACCAAGAGTTCACCATCATAAAAAAGACCTCAGATAGGTAAATAACACAATATGAAATGAAAATTAAAACAATCCATTATGTATGAAGAACTTTACCACCAACCACTGTGGTCAGAGTCTAGAAATCTGCCAGTGAATTTATAAGAGACAGAGGAAGGTGAATAATGTAGGCCAAGCACCATGAGGGCCAACTTTTAGAATTAATGAACTGCCTAAGTAAATATATATATATTGCTCACTTTGAGATTATAATGCACTCAGGCAAGCTGGCCTGTCATTACTTTAATGTTTTTTCATCAAGAAATATTTGAGTGTCTACAACATACCAGACATTGTTTGTCCTACATGATGGGGTGGTTACAAAATGTTGACAGGCTAATAGGAGATGTAGACATGTACATGTGTTTTTGTAAATGTGATAAGCATTGAAGTGTAGCTATGACTTCAGCAAATATTTATTACGTGTCTACTAAGTGCTGAACACCGTACTAGGTGGTGGATATTCAGTGGTAAACAACATAGACCCAGTCCTTACCCATATGGAGCTCATAGTATGATGGGTAATATAGACTTAAGCCAATGATCATACAAAAGTATATCAATGAAAACCATGATACAAGTATGAAGAAAAAATTTAAAATTATGAGACTATTCTTTTATTTATGAACTTTCAATTAAGAACTTTCATAGATATGCTGCACCTAAAGGCAAAGGCACATCAAATTCTACTTCCCACAAGGAGATAGTGTCAGTGGTCACAGTTATTTCACTTTTGGATAACATGTCTTATTTTAGAGTAAGATATGTTTCTTCTGTTTGTATGTAAATATTTTTGAAGGATTTTATAAACATTATTAACTTTATTACAGGTGATGAGTGTAAAAGCAGAGAGAAACTGGTCAAAGTTCTGGGAAAACATAGAAAAGAAGTAATTATCATCATAATCATTCCCCTCCACCTCCTCCTTCTCCTCCAAGACCCTTAACATTTAGAATTTTCTCAGAAAACCTAAGCGAACATCTACTGGCTTTTAGAATGGAGGCATGTGGTCTAAGAACAACTGTACTTGGAAACAGTAGTTTGGAATGTAATCTGTTCCTAAGGAGAACAGGCGTGGATCTTATCTAGAGTCAGGGGGATGTGGTGGTTGTAAGAGTGAGTCCCTCTGAGTAAGTGACATTTGAAGCTGAACCCTGAAATATGTATAAGTATGACTAGATGAAGCATTAAGTGGATAGGTTCCACACAGAGGAATCAACTTCTTGCAAGGCAGAAAATACACCGAGATTCAGAAGAACTGAAAGTAGACCAGTGTGCTTAAAGTGTGGTGAACAAGGTGGAGAGTGGCAGGAGATAAGGCTAGAGGGATGGGCAGAGGCCAGGAGGCCATGGTAGGACTCAGATTTTTTCTTAAGCGCAATGGTAAACCATCTACTAAGGGTCCTAGGAACCCAAATGGAGGAATGACCTCTCAGGAGCCTAGGAAATATATTTATTAGATGAAAAAGGCAGTAAAAGCTCTGTAGAAAGAGGAACAGCATGGACAAAGGCATGACAATGTAAAACTTCACGGCCTATTTAATGTTTACATAGTGAAGGCATGCAGAAGGGGATTAGCAAGAGAAAGTACTAGAAAGGTAGGTTTGGGTCAGATTTTGAAGAGCTCTACAGGCTTGCTAAGGTTATACATCCCCTCTGAAGTGGCAGAGAACCATTAAAGGTTTATAAGCAGAGGTATAACATGCTTCTCTTTGTATTCTAAACAATATATTTATTAGTCATTAAGGCTATATAATAAAAGCACTTAATTAAATTGATTGTGTAAATGTAATAACTTTTACTGACTTATCCCCGGGTATTAAAATTTGATCATGGATGATTTCATTAGTGAATTATTCATTCTACCTTCCACATTAATGATTAAATTCATTAAGCACTGGGTACAGGGTACAGAGGAACTTAGGAAGTCTACCTAACAGATTACTCAAGATTAGTTTTGACCCATAAAGTAGACTACTTCACTTAGTGTACTTTTAAAAACAGTGGAATCCAAGTGATAATGGATTTTTTTAAAAAAGACTAAGTCACATATGACAGAATCAATGCATTGTAAACTGAAATATATAGTTCCTGGTCCTTAGACCAACAGAAAAGACAGCAGACTGACACAGCATTGAGAAAAAAAATCGTCTGTTGGTTTATGAAGATTGAAGGTAATTTCTCTCTCTTCACTGGGAGGTGACTACCATTACTTTCATGCTGAATATAGGAGAGAATTGTGTTTCTATTCTCTAGAGAGAACTGATGGTTTCTAAGAAACTGTCACATCATTTCTTTACTATGACTCAAAAAGCAAAGTATAATGCAAAAGTGACCAAAATGAAAGGCCATTAGGTAGCAAATACTGCATATATTAATATATGTAATACAATTAATATGAAGAAAAATAAGATTATCCTTCCCCCAAATAGGCAAAAATAGCCATACCTAAATTACATGGAGTAATGAGGGACATACTGATACCAATTTTTAAAAAACTTTAAAGAAAATTCAAGCATACACAAAGTATAATAGTATAATCAGTTTCCATTACCCACCGTCAAGGTTAAACAATTACTAATATATTGCCAAATCAGCTTCATCTATACTTCCCATTTTCTACCATTTGTGCTTTTCTTTCCAACTTTATTGAGGCATAATTTGCATATCATATAACTCACTTATGGTAGGTGTATAATTTAATGGTTCTTAGTAAATGTATAGAGTTGTGTGCATTATCACCTCATATTCCTCAGTTTCTCCTTCTTTCATTGGTTTAAACTCCAGTACAATGTTGAATGTTTAGGTCTTATTTAATTTCCAAATATTTTGGCATCTTCCAAATTTATCTCTGTTGTTAAATTCTAATTTAGTTTTGATGTGCTAAGAGAACATGATTTTTATGAATTCAATCCTTTTAAATTAATTGAGATTTGTTTTATGACCTAATATATCCTTGAAAATATTCCATGGGCACTTTAAAAAAATTTGTACTCTGCTGTCAATTGGTGGAATATTCTATAAATGTCAGGTCAAATTTGTTGAGAGTGTTGGTCAAGTCTTCTATATCATTGCTAATTTTATGTCCAATTGGTCTATCAAATACTGAGAGTGGGGTATGAAGTCTGTAACAATTATTGCTGAATTGCCTGTTTCTCCTTTGAATTCTGTTAATTTCTGCATCATGAAATGTGGGGCTTGGTTGTAATTATATTTATATTTATAATTGTTTTATCTTCTGATGAATTTACCCTTTTATAATTATAAATGTCCTTGTCACTAGTAACATGTTTTATCTTAAATTCTGTTTTGTCTGATATTAGTATCACCATTTCATTTTTCTTATGGATACAATTTGCATGGTATTTCTCCATTTTTTGTTTTTGTTTTTTAACTTTCTAACTATGTGTCTTTGGTTCTCAAGTATTGTCTTTTACACAGAATATAACTGGGTCATTTTTAAAATCCAGCTTGAAATATCTTTTAATTGGAATGCTTAATGCACTCACATTTATTATAACTATTGATATACTGGAATTTAAAACTGCCATTTTGATATTTTTTGTCTCACTTTTCTTTGTTCCTCTGTATATCCTTTAATGTCTTCTTTTGTTAAATACACATTTTTAGTGTACCGATGTAAAGATATACCATGTTCCTGGATTAGAAGAATCAATATAGTCAAAACAACTATACTACCCAAGGTAATCTACAGATTCAATGCAATCCCTATCAAATTACCAATAGCATGTTTTGCAGATATAGAACAAAAATCTTAAAATTTGTATGGAAACACAAAGACCCCAAATAGCCAAAGCAATCTTGAGAAAGAAAAATGGAAATGGGGGTTTCAGGCTCCCTGACTTCAGACTATACTACAAAGCTACAGTCATCAAAGCAGTATGGTACTGGCAAAAAGATGGACTTATAGATCAATAGAACAGCATAGAAAACCCAGAAATAAACCCACGCACCTATGGTCAATTCATCTACGACAAAGGAGGCAAGAATATGCAAGGGAGAAAAGACAGTCTCTTCAATAAGTGGTGCTGGGGAAACTGAACAGTTACATGTAAAAGAATGAAATTAGAACATTCTCTAACACCATACACAAAAATAAACTCAAAATGGATTAAAGACCTAAATGTAAGACCGGATACTATAAAACTCTTAGAGGAAAACATAGGCAGAACACTCTATGACATAAATTGCAGCAATATCTTTTTGGATCCATCTCCTAGAATAATGAAAATAAAAACAAAAATAAACAAATGGGACCTAATTAAACTTAAAAGCTTTTGCACAGCAAAGGAAACCATAAACAAATAAAAAGACAACCCATAGAATGAGAGAAAATATTTGCAAACGATGCAACTGACAAAGGATTAATATCCAAATTATGCAAACATCTCATGCAGCTCAATATCAAAAAGAAAAAACAACTCAATCAAAAAATGGGCAGAAGACCTAAATAGACATTTCTCCAAAGAAGACATACAGATGGACAATAGGCACATGAAAAGATTCTCAACATCACTAATTATTAGAGAAATGCAAATCAAAACTACAATGAGGTACCACCTCACACCAGTCAGAATGACCATCATCAAAAAATCTACAAGCAATAAATGCTGGAGAGGGTGTGGAGAAAAGGGAACCCTCCTACACTGTTGGTGGGAATGTATACTGGTACAATTACTATGGAGAACAGTATGGAGGTTCCTTAAAAAATTAAAAATAAAGCTACTAAATGATCCAGCAATCCCTCTCCTGGGCATATATCCGGAGAAAACCATACTTTGAAAAGATACATGCACCCCAATGTTCACTGCAGCACTACCTACAATAGCCAACACGTGGAAGCAACCTAAATGTCCATCAACGTATGAATGGATAAAGAAGATGTGGTACGTATATAGAATGGAATATTACTCAACTATAAAAAGAATGAAATAATGCCATTTGCAGCAACATGGATGGACCTAGAGATGATCATACTAAGCGAAGTAAGTCAGAGAAAGACAAATACTGTATGATATCACTTAAATGTGGAATCTAAAATATGATACAAATGAACTTATTTACAATATAGAAACAAACTCACAGACTTAGCAAACAAACTTATGGTTACCAAGAGGAAAGGCGTGGGGGAGGGATAAATTAGGAGGTTGGGATAAACATATACACACTACTATATATAAAATAGATAGTCAACAAGGACCTACTGTATAACCCAGGGAACTTTACTCAATACTCTGTAATAACCTATATGGGAAAAGAATCTGAAAAAGAATAGATATATATATGAGTATATATACTCAGAGTATATGTATAACTAAATCACTTTGCTGTACACCTGAAACTAACAAATACTGTAAATCAAATATACTCTGATATAAAAAATAAATTTTAAAAACCCAAAAAAATAAAAAAAGATTACATATGCATCTTAATTTATTATAGTCTACTCAGATGAAAACTAATTTAACTCACTCCTATTACGATGGCTATTATCGAAAAAACAAGAGATTACAAGTATTGGCAAGGGTGTGGAGAAAAGGGGGCGCTTATAAACTGTCGGTGGGAATGTAAACTGGTATAGTCATTTTGGAAAACAGTATGGCAGTTTCTCAAAAAGGTAAAATTAGAACTATCATATGATTCAGCAGAACCACTTCTGGGCATATATCAAAAGGAAATGAAATCACACTCTTGAAGTAATAACTGCACTCCGAAGTTCATTGTAGCATTAATCCCAATAGTCAAAACATGGAAGCAACCTAAGAAACTAAGTGCCCATCAACAGATGAATGGACAACGTGAGATACACACACACACACACACACACACACACACACACACAATGGAATGCTATTCAGCCTTAAGAGAGAAATCCTGCCACTTGTGGTAACGTGGATAAATTTAGAGGACTTGTAGTAAGTGAAATAAGCCAGACACAGAAAGACAAATAGTGTATGATCTCACTTACATGTGAGATTGAAAAAATACTTGAACTCAGAGAAACAGAGTAGAAAGATGGTTGCCAGGGGTTAAGGGTGAGAAAAATGAGATGTTGGTCATAGGGTACAAACTTTCAACTGTAAGATGAATAAGTCTTAGAGATCTAATGCAGAGCATGGTGACTACAGTTAATGACATTGCATTATATACTTGAAATTTGCTAAGAGAGTAGATCTTAAATATTCTGACCACATGTACACAAATAATACCTATGTAAAGTGATGAATATGTTAATTAGCTTGATTGTAGTAATGATTATACAAGGTATACTTACATAAAAATACCACATTGTACATCTTACATATGTACAATGTATTTGATCATCATACCTTAATAAAGCTAGAAAAAAAACCTAATTCCACTAAAATATAGAAACTTTGCTCTGATAAGCTCCATTTTCCCTCTGCCTTTGTGCTGCCATCATATTTATTTCACCCATATATAACACAAAAATTCAGTATTATAATTATTGTTTTTAAGCAATAACATGTCTTAAAGGGGATAGGAGAAGAGAAATACATACCTGTATTTGTACAGTTTTTTAATATTTATCTACATATTTACCAATTGTGTTGCTCTTCATTTATTCTTGTAGATATGAGTTACTGAATATCATTTCTTTCAGCCTGAAGGAGTTCCTTTAGTTTTTGCATGTATGTCAGGCCAGCTACCAGGAAATATTCTTATTGTTTGTTTGAGAAAGTCTTTGTTCACCTTCATTTTTAAAGGATACATTTACTTTATCTAGAACTCTTGGTTGACAGTTTATTTTTTTTCTTTCAGAATTCTGAATATGCTGTTCCACTGTATCTGACCTCCATTGTTTATGATGAGAAGTTAGCTGCTAATCATTTTATGTTTCCCTGTACAAGATGAGTCATTTTTCTCTGGCTTTTTTCAAGATTTTTCCACTTGTGGTTGTATTTCAATAGTTTGACTGTGATGTTTTCAGGTGTTCTTGGGTTTATTTTGTTTGGGGCTTATTGAACCTCATCATACAGTAGCTCCCCTACATATGAACGAGTTCCATTCCAAGAGCACATTCATAAGTCCAATTTGTTCACAAGTCCAACAAAGTTAGCCTAGGTACCCAACTAACACAGCTGGCTATATAGTACTGTACTGTAATAGGTTTATAATAATTTCCACACAAATAATACATAAAACACAAAAAATACAGAAAACATTTTTAATCTTACAGTACAGTACCTTGAAAAGTACAGTAGTACAGTACAACAGCTGGCATACTGGGTCTGGCACTGAGTGAACAGGCAAGAAGAGTTACTGACTGGAGGAGGGAGAGGAGGCGGGAGACGGTAGAGCTAAAGGATCATCAGCAATAGGAAATGGAGGGCAAGCTGCAATTTCACTCACGCCTGACATTGATGGCACAGGTTCTGGTTCCTTGCTGGATTCAATACTATCTACCCTCTTGAAAAAACAATCCAGTGATGTCTGGGTAGCAGCTCTTTTTTTTCTTGTCATAGATGACACGGTAGCACTGGATTGCATTCTGAATGGCTGCTGCAACCTTCGTGTACCATTCTATGTTTGGGTCCTGTGCCTCAAAAACTAACAGTGCCTCCTCAAATAAAGAAAATCCCCTTGCCATTTCCTGCATCGTGAATCTCTTCTGTTCTTCAGTTACTTCTTCTTCTTCTTGTCTCTCTTCATCCTTTCTCTGGGCTTCCAGTTCCATCAGGTCTTCATTAGTAGGCTCCTCATGTTGCCCAGCAAGTTCCATCGTTATGGCTTGGCGCTTCTCAGCAGTACCAGCTACATCACCGCTGCTTTTACACTTGCTTCCAGACATCCTGGGCTTGAAATAAAGATACTGTACTACTGTACTCTATACAGTACTGTAAAGTACACAAAAGCACAACCACCTGTAGAGGATGCATGCACATGACAATATATGCCAGGCACATGAACTAACTTACATGATTGGACATGCGAATACAGTTTGCATCTTGGAAAGTTCACAACTTGAAGGTTCGTATGTTGGGGACTTATTGTATTTGTAAAGTTTTGACCGTGATTTCTTCAAATAATTTTTCTGTCCCTATCTCTTTCTTTTCTTTTTGGTACTCTCATAATACCTGCATTGATACACTCAATGTTTTCCCACAGGTCTCTGAATCTCTGGTCATTTGTTTTTCATTCTTTTTTTTTCTCTGCTCTTCAGACTGAACAGTTTATATTTATCTTCAAGTTTACTGATACTTCTGCCATCTGAAATCTCTTGAACTACTTTAGTGAATTTTTCACTTTAGTTATGGTACTTTCTTTTTTATAATGTACATCTGTTGATATTCTTTATTTATTGTCATTGTCATCATACTTTCCTTTAATTATTTAAACAGGTTTTTTTTTTCCTTCTTGAAGGTATTTATCAATATAATAGGAGCTTTGAAGTCTCTATCTGGGCCAACTCAGAGACAAATTCTGTTGTGTGCTTTTTTCCCTATGGGCCACAGTTCCTTGTTTCTTTGGATGTATCGTAGTTTGTCTACAAAATTCAACATTTTAATTAATATATTGAAGCAGCTCCAGATTCTGATTTCCTTCCACACCCCCAGGGTTGTTATTATTGAAGTTTTAATAACTTATCTGGACAATATCTGTGGAATGTTTCCCCATAGTGTATGACTGTTAACAACCTTTCTCTGTTTTTTTTAAAAAAAATGTCTAGCTTACTAGAGGTCAGCATAGCTTAGCTGTCATTAGGCAATGATTGGTCAGCAGTTGTGTTCAAACATCTTGAGTCAGTAAAATTTCCAACTTTTGTCAATGGATCTGTATTTATGTAAGGGAACGTATTCAAATTTTAGGCAGTTTTAAAGTCATCTTACAGCAGATATATGGACAACTTGTCCAAGCTCTTTATGGCTGTCTCATTTCTCATATATTCCTGATAAATCAAATTTCTGGCTAGTCTTCCAGTCAATTGTTTGCCCCAAGCAAAACAGCAATTTTAGGCCAGCTGAAATTGCCCATTTATTTGTCAGCCCATTTATTTGCCACCTAGTTCTCTACTGATACTGATGCTTCTGGGCATGGGGTTTTATACGCTTGGCTCCAAATAAAGTCAAACCCTCTGGCAGTGAAGCTGCTGGTTTTCATGTGTTATAATACCGTGGTCTAAGAACTATGCTGACCAAGCTGGTGGGTGGAGACTGGGAGCAGTCCCAGGCAAAAAACACCAAAGACTACCACTATTCTTATTCAAAGTTCAATAGTTTTCCTTATATAATCACTTTTCAATTAGGTATATGCTTTTGGTTGACTTCCAGAATCGTAAAATATTTTGTACAGCTTTTGCAGGTTTTTGAGTAGATCTGTTGACCTACTCATTTTGCTATCCCAGAAGACCTGTTTCCAGAGAGTAATTTCTAAGCCCTCCTTATGTGCCAGGCACAGGACTAGTCAATTTAGTTACATTATCTCTAACCCTTACAGCAACCCTACAAGAGATGTATTATTATCCTTATTTTTCTAATGAGTAAAATAAGACTCATAATTTAAGTAAATTGCCAAAAAAAAGCAAAATAAAAATATAAACAAAAAAGTAGCATGCTATTTACTTCCAAGGGTAATAAATACAAGTGGGAACATAGGTAGTTATTCTCCAGCATTTAGTTAGCAGTTTTATTTTATTGGCCAACCCCAACGCCAATTACTCTTAGCTTCCACTGTCCCATGGAAAGGTTAATTGGCAAGAAAATACCGAATAAATCAGTAGGAGAAACAAGCTATTTTTGTCATGGATACACCCTGATGACTTTTAAAAATATATTATACTGGTTCATAAAGTAGAGTTTTGTTCTCACATATAATCCTAATAAAATACAGGGACCCTCATGACCCTAACTTTTCATAGAGTTACATGCACAGAAACCCAGTCTAAAAACAAAAGATCATTGGAAAATAATCCTAATTTTAATCCACATTTCTGGGTCAAAAAAAGGGTACGAATTCAGAAGTTACAGAAGATTCCAGAAATTCCACTTCTCCTCATTTCTTTCATATCCATCAACTGCTTCAGAATCTTTCAATTTCTAAAACTCTCCACAAACTAGACCCATATTCAAGTATTCTCTTGTTCTCTTTATTTTGTAGATCAGCTTTCCCCCTCTAGCTATGTAATTGCCCTTTACTCAGCCTTCTTTACTTATTATCCAAATTCCACATCATTTAATACTACCAAAGATAGTATTACCCTTAGATATTGGAGGAAGCACAAATATGAGAAGAGACAGCCTTGAGTCTTTCTAAATGGTTAGTAAAGATGGAGGGAACACTCGGGTTTTTTTAAATTAAAAAAAAAATTTATTTATTTTTGGCTGCGTTGGGTCTTAGTTGCTGTGCACGGGCTTTTCTCTAGTTGCGGCGAGTGGGGGCTACTCCTTGGTGTGTTGCACAGGCTTCTCATTGCGGTGGCTTCTCTTGTTGTGGAGCATGGGCTCTATGTGTGCGAGCTTCAGTAGTTGCAGCACGCGGGCTCAGTAGTTGTGGCTCACAGGCTCTGGAACGCAGGCTCAGTAGTTGTGGCACACGGGCCCAGCTGCCCCGCGGCATGTGGGATCTTCCCAGACCGGGGATCAAACCCGTGTCTCCAGCACTGGCAGGCACATTCTTACCCACAGCGCCACCAGGGAAGTCCAACACTCATTGTTAATTTGTCTTGTCGCTGTTATCCTTATTAGCTGTTTTGTTCACATAGGTAAATATGATCATAGGACAATAGAAAAGGCACAGATTTGGGGTCAGCATCACTAACTTTTAGTCCTTGATCCTTCTATAATTCTGATTAGCCTTGGCACAGTATCTTAATCTTTTTGAGCTGCAATTTGATAATTTGTAAAACGGACAAAGGAATACTGCCATCCTCTGATTACTATCTCACAGTCAGGAGAGAGGGTGGACATGAAAGATCTTTAAAACTGAGTTGCTGTGAAGATTACACAGGGAAACATTTGTAAAACTCTTGACAAAGACCATTCATTGGACTGACACAAAATTTAGTGTCAATATTAACTCTGTTACTTCCAAGTTTCTAGCCTTGACAGGTGAATAGATAGTGATGCCACTCAGAGTACCTTCTGTGGAGGAATAGAACATATTTAAGTGTTGGATTCATTGATTTTGAGGCCTCAGTGGGACTGAGATATGTCCAGTGGATTTAACTACAGGAGATCATTGATGGTCTTGGCAAAGATTGTATCAGAGCAGTGGTGGGGACCAAGAGCAAAAAAAACGAGATGAGATAAAAAAGAATATGTGATTTTAAGTATTAGTGACTAGGAAGAGAAGGATTCAAATGGGAATAACTACTAGGACGGGGAAGTAAGAGACCTTTCACAATTTTGGCTGCCTAGAATCTGAATACCCTGCATACATGGTGGGATTTCCTAAGATCAGTGTGGAATCTGAAGGAGGAAGTTCAGTTTTTGAATCTGGAAATTAATGACAGAAAATTGCAAGGGACCATTTAGAATTCTTTCCATCAGCAGTGGCATTTGTCACCCCATCTGTAGTGGTAGAGTGATCCATGGCAGCATGCAGACACAGGGTATGATTTGGACTGTTGTTCCTAGAGCTGAGCCTCTCCCTTAGTTTCTGCCCATTTTTGAGCTGATGTTCTAGCCTTCTATATGGGAATAGGAGCAGGTCTTTATCCTTCTCATAAAGTCAATTTCTGCTTACATTAAAGAGAACTGGATTCTGTTATTCAGAGCTAAAAACCCTGACAAGTACAGTGGGGCACATTAAGAAAGGAGTGTTGGTAATTTATTTTTAATCTGGGAGCTAAATACACTTACTTGGTCAAGGGTAGGAAGCCAGTAGAGAAAGGATGAAGATACACTTATGCTTGTGTGCATACAGGGGAGAGAGAATAATTAATTGGGCAAGGTTCCTGTGAACTAAGAGATAAGGTCTTCTGAAAATGAGGAGATATTATTATACTGGTGAATGTATAACTAAGTGAAAAATTATTAGATTAGCAGCTCACACACGTATGGTGTTTTCCATTGTAGAAAAGGTTTTTAAAAACATATTTATCGGTTAGGTCTGGGCAAGATGGCGGAAGAGTAAGACGCGGAGATCACCTTCCTTCCCACAGATACAGTAGAAATACATCTACACTTGGAACTGCTCCTACAGAACACCCACTGAACGCTGGCAGAAGACGTCAGACCTCCCAAAAGGCAAGAAACTCCCCACGTACTTGGGTAGGGCAAAAGAAAAAAGAAACAACAGAGACAAAAGAATAGGGACGGGACCTGCACCAGTGGGAGGGAGCCGTGAAGGAGGAAAGGTTTCCACACACCAGGAAGCCCCTTCGCGGGCGGAGACTGCGGGTGGCGGAGGGGGAAGCTTCAGAGCCACGGAGGAGAGCGCAGCCACAGGGGTGCGGAGGGCAAAGCGGAGAGATTCCCACACAGAGGACCGGTGCCGACCAGCACTCACCAGCCCGAGAGGCTTGTCTGCTCACCCGCCGGGGCGGGCGGGGGCTGGGAGCTGAGGCTCGGGCTTCGGTCGGATCGCAGGGAGAGGACTGGGGTTGGCGGCGTGAACACAGCCTGAAGGGGGCTAGTGCGCCACAGCTAGCCGGGAGGGAGCCCGGGAAAAAGTCTGCAGCTGCCGAAGAGGCAAGAGACTTTTTCTTGCCTCTTTGTTTCGCGGCGTGCAAGGAGAGGGGATTCAGAGCGCCGCCTAAACGAACTCCAGAGACGGGCGTGAGCCGCGGCTATCAGCGCGGACCCCAGAGACGGGCGCGGGCCGCGGTTATCAGCGCGGACCCCAGAGACGGGCATGAGACGCTAAGGCTGCTGCTGCCGCCACCAAGAAGCCTGTGTGCGAGCACAGGTCACTCTCCACACCGCCCCTCCCGGGAGCCTGTGCAGCCCGCCACTGCCAGCGTCCCGTGATCGTGATCCGGGGACAACTTCCCTGGGAGAACACACGGCGCGCCTCAGGCTGCTGCAACGTCACGCTGGCTTCTGCTGCCGCAGGCTCGCCCCGCATCCATACCCCTCCCTCCCCCCGGCCTGAGTGAGCCAGAGCCCCCAAATCAGCTGCTCCTTTAACCCCGTTCTGTCTGGGCGGGGAACAGACGCCCTCAGGCGACCTACACGCAGAGGCGGGTCCAAATCCAAAGCTGAACCCCAGGAGCTATGCGAACAAAGAAGAGAAAGGGAAATCTCTCCCAGCAGCCTCAGAAGCAGCGGATTAAAGCTCCACAAACAACTTGATCTGCCTGCATCTGTTGAATACCTGAATAGACAACGAATCATCCCAAATTTAGGAGGTGGACTTTGGGAGCAGGATATATTAATTTTTCCCCTTTTCCTTTTTTTGTGAGTGTATATGTATATGCTTCTGGGTGAGATTTTGTCTGTATAGCTTTGCTCTCACCGTTAGTCCTAGGGTTAGGTCCGCCCGTTTTTTTTTTTTTTTTTTTTTTTACTTAAAAAATTTTTTTTCCCTAATAAATGTTTTCTTAATAATTTTTTCCTTATTTTCTATTTTTAAAAAATTAAAAATTTTTAATAAGTTTTTTCATATTTTTCATTTTAAAAAATTAAAAAATTTTTTCTTAATAAATTTTTTAAATAATTTTTTTCTTATTTTTTATTACAAAAAATTAATAAATCTATTTTTAAAAATTAAAAAAAATTTTTTTCTTAATAAATTTACTCTTAATAATTTTTTTTCTTATTTTTTATTATAATAGCTTTATTTTATTTTATTTTATCCTCTTTCTTTCTTTCTTTCTTTCTATTTTTTCTCCCTTTTATTCTGAGCCGTGTGGATGAAAGGCTCTTGGTGCTCCAGTCAGGCATCAGGGCTGTGCCTCTGAGGTGGGAGAGCCAACTTCAGGACACTGGTCCACAAGAGACCTCCCAGCTCCACGTAACACCAAACGGCGAAAATCTCTCACAGATCTCCATCTCAACATCAAGACCCAGCTTCACTCAACAATCAGCAAGCTACAGTGCTGGACACTCTATGCCAAATAACTAGCAAGACAGGTACATGGCCCCATCCATTAGCAGAGAGGCTGCCTAAAATCATAATAAGGCCACAGACACCCCAAAACACACCACCAGGTGTGGACGTGCCCACCAGAAAGACAAGATCCAACCTCATCCACCAGAACACAGGCACTAGTCCCCTCCACCAGGAAGCCTACACAACCCACTGAACCAACCTTAGCCACTGGGGACAGATACCAAAAACAACGGGAACTACGAACCTGCAGCCTGTGAAAAGGAGACCCCAAACACAGTAAGATAAGCAAAATGAGAAGACAAAAAAACACACAGCAGGTGAAGGAGCAGGGTCAAAACACACCAGACCTAACAAATGAAGAGGAAATAGGCAGTCTACCTGAAAAAGAATTCAGAATAATGATAGTAAAGATGATCCAAAATCTTGGAAATAGAATAGACAAAATGCAAGAAACATTTAACAAGGACGTAGAAGAACTAAAGAGGAACCAACCAACGATGAAAAACACAATAAATGAAATTAAAAATACTCTAGACGGGATCAATAGCAGAATAACTGAGGCAGAAGAACGGATAAGTGACCTGGAAGATAAAATAGTGGAAATAACTACTGCAGAGCAGAATAAAGAAAAAAGAATGAAAAGAACTGAGGACAGTCTCAGAGACCTCTGGGACAACATTAAACGCACCAACATTCGAATTATAGGGGTCCCAGAAGAAGAAGAGAAAAAGAAAGGGACTGAGAAAATATTTGAAGAGATTATAGTTGAAAACGTCCCTAATATGGGAAAGGAAATAGTTAAGTCCTGGAAGCACAGAGAGTCCCATACAGGATAAATCCAAGGAGAAACACGCCAAGACACATATTAATCAAACTATCAAAAATTAAATATAAAGAAAACATATTAAAAGCAGCAAGGGAAAAACAACAGATAACACACAAGGGAATCCCCATCAGGTTAACAGCTGATCTTTCAGCAGAAACTCGGCAAGCCAGAAGGGAGTGGCAGGATATACTTAAAGTGATGAAGGAGAAAAACCTACAACCAAGGTTACTCTACCCAGCAAGGATCTCATTCAGATTTGATGGGGAAATTAAAACCTTTACAGACAAGCAAAAGCTGAGAGAGTTCAGCACCACCAAACCAGCTTTACAACAAATGCTAAAGGAACTTCTCTAGGCAAGAAACACAAGAGAAGGAAAACACCTACAATAACAAACCCAAAACATTTAAGAAAATGGGAATAGGAACATACATATCGATAATTACCTTAAATGTAAATGGATTAAATGCTCCCACCAAAAGACACAGACTGGCTGAATGGATACAAAAACAAGACCCATATATATGCTGTCTACAAGAGACCCACTTCAGACCTAGGGACACATACAGACTGAAAGTGAGGGGATGGAAAAAGATATTCCATGCAAATGGAAATCAAAAGAAAGCTGGAGTAGCAATTCTCATATCAGACAAAATAGACTTTAAAATAAAGACTATTACAAGAGACAAAGAAGGACACTATAGAATGATCAAGGGATCAATCCAAGAGGAAGGTATAACAATTGTAAATATTTATGCACCCAACATAGGAGCACCTCAATACATAAGGCAAATACTAACAGCCATAAAAGGGGAAATCGACAGTAACACAATCATAGTAGGGGACTTTAACACAAGACAAGGTTGCCCACTCTCACTTTCACCAATGGACAGATCATCCAAAATGAAAATAAATAAGGAAACACAAGCTTTAAATGATACATTAAACAAGATGGACTTAATTGATATTTATAGGACAGTCCACCCAAAAACAACAGAATACACATTCTTCTCAAGTGCTCATGGAACATTCTCCAGGATAGATCATATCTTGGGTCACAAATCAAGCCTTGGTAAATTTAAAAAAATTGAAATCGTATCAAGTATCTTTTCCGACCACAACGCTATGAGACTAGATATCAATTACAGGAAAAGATCTGTAAAAAATACAAACACATGGAGGCTACACAATACACTACTTAATAACGAAGTGATCACTGAAGAAATCAAAGGGGAAATCAAAAAATACCTAGAGACAAATTACAACAAAAACACAATGATCCAAAACCTATGGGATGCAGCAAAAGCAGTTCTAAGAGGGAAGTATATAGCAATACAAGCCCACCTCAAGAAACAGGAAACATCTCGAATAAACAACCTAACCTTGCACCTAAAGCAATTAGAGAAAGAAGAACAAAAAAACCCCAAAGCTAGCAGAAGGAAAGAAATCATAAAGATCAGATCAGAAATAAATGAAAAAGAAATGAAGGAAACAATAGCAAAAATCAATGAAACTAAAAGCTGGTTCTTTGAGAAGATAAACAAAATTGATAAACCATTAGCCAGACTCATCAAGAGAAAAAGGGAGAAGACTCAAATCAATAGAATTAGAAATGAAAAAGGAGAAGTAACCACTGACACTGCAGAAATACAAACGATCATAAGAGATTACTACAAGCAACTCTATGCCAATAAAATGGACAACCTGGAAGAAATGGACAGATTCTTAGAAATGCACAACCTGCCGAGACTGAACCAGGAAGATATAGAAAATATGAACAGACCAATCACAAGCACTGAAATTGAAACTGTGATTAAAAATCTTCCAACAAACAAAAGCCCAGGACCAGATGGCTTCACAGGCGAATTCTATCAACCATTTAGAGAAGAGCTAACACCTATCCTTCTCAAACTCTTCCAAAATATTGCAGAGGGAGGAACACTCCCCAACTCATTCTACGAGGCCACCATCACCCTGATACCAAAACCAGACAAAGATGTCACAAAAAAAGAAAACTACAGGCCAATATCACTGATGAACATAGATGCAAAAATCCTCAACAAAATACTAGCGAACAGAATCCAACAGCACATTAAAAGGATTATACACCATGATCAAGTGGGGTTTATTCCAGGAATGCAAGGATTCTTCAATATACGCAAATCAATCAACGTGATACATCATATTAACAAATTGAAGGAGAAAAACCATATGATCATCGCAATAGATGCAGAGAAAGCTTTCGACAAAATTCAACACCCATTTATGATAAAAGCCCTGCAGAAAGTAGGCATAGAGGGAACTTTCCTCAACATAATAAAGGCCATATATGACAAACCCACAGCCAACACTGTCCTCAATGGTGAAAAACTGAAACCATTTCCACTAAGATCAGGAACAAGACAAGGTTGCCCACTCTCACCACTATTATTCAACATAGTTTTGGAAGTGTTAGCCACAGCAATCAGGGAAGAAAAAGAAATAAAAGGAATCCAAATCGGAAAAGAAGAAGAAGTAAAGCTGTCACTGTTTGCAGATGACATGATACTATACATAGAGGATCCAAATGTGCTACCAGAAAACTACTAGAGCTAATCAATGAATTTGGTAAAGTAGCAGGATACAAAATTAATGCACAGAAATCTCTTGCATTTCTATATACTAATGATGAAAAATCTGAAAGTGAAATTAAGAAAACACTCCCGTTTACCATTGCAACAAAAAGAATAAAATATCTAGGAATAAACCTACCTAAGGAGACAAAAGACCTGTATGCAGAAAATTATAAGACACTGATGAAAGAAATTAAAGATGATACAAAGAGATGGAGAGATATACCATGTTCTTGGATCGGAAGAATCAACATTGTGAAAATGACTCTGCTACCCAAAGCAATCTACAGATTCAATGCAATCCCTATCAAACTACCACTGGCATTTTTCACAGAACTAGAACAAAAAATTTCACAATTTGTATGGAAACACAAAAGACCCCGAATAGCCAAAGCAATCTTGAGAACGAAAAATGGAGCTGGAGGAATCAGGCTCCCTGACTTCAGACTATATTACAAAGCTACAGTAATCAAGACAGTTTGGTACTGGCACAAAAACAGAAATATAGATCAATGGAACAGGATAGAAAGCCCAGAGATAAGCCCACGCACATATGGTCACCTTATCTTTGATAAAGGAGGCAAGCATATACAGTGGAGAAAAGACAGCCTCTTCAATAAGTGGTGCTGGGAAAATTGGACAGGTACATGTAAAAGTATGAAATTAGAACACTCCCTGACACCATACACAAAAATAAACTCAAAATGGATTAAAGACCTCAATGTAAGGCCAGACACTATAAAACTCTTAGAGGAAAACATAGGCAGAACACTCTATGACATAAATCACAGCAAGATCCTTTTTGACCCAGCTCCTAGAGAAATGGAAATAAAAACACAAATAAACAAATGGGACCTAATGAAACTTAAAAGCTTTTGCACAGCAAAGGAAACCATAAACAAGACGAAAAGACAACCCTCAGAATGGGAGAAAATATTTGCAAATGAAGCAACTGACAAAGGATTAATCTCCAAAATTTACAAGCAGCTCATGCAGCTCAATAACAAAAAAACAAACAACCCAATCCAAAAATGGACAGAAAACCTAAATAGACATTTCTCCAAAGAAGATATACAGATTGCCAACAGACACATGAAAGAATGCTCAACATCATTAATCATTAGAGAAATGCAAATCGAAACTACAGTGAGGTATCATCTCACACCGGTCAGAATGGCCATCATCAAAAAATCTAGAAACAATAAATGCTGGAGAGGGTGTGGAGAAAAGGGAACACTCTTGCACTGTTGGTGGGAATGTAAATTGATACAGCCACTATGGAGAACAGTATGGAGGTTCCTTAAAAAACTAAAAATAGAACTACCATACGACCCAGCAATCCCACTACTGGGCATATACCCTGAGAAAACCATAATTCAGAAAGAGTCATGTACCAAAATATTCATTGCAGCTCTGTTTACAATAGCCAGGACATGGAAGCAACCTAGGTGTCCATCATCGGATGAATGGATAAAGAAGATGTGGCACATATATACAATGGAATATTACTCAGCCATAAAAAGAAATGAAATGTAGGTACTTGTAATGAGGTGGATGGAGTTAGAGTCTGTCATACAGAGTGAAGTAAGTCCGAAAGAGAAAAAGAAATACAGTATGCTAACACATATATATGGAATCTAAGGAAAAAAAAAAAAAGGTCATGAAGAACCTAGTGGCAAGACAGGAATAAACACACAGACCTACTAGAGAATGGACTTGAGGATATGGGGAGGGGGAGGGGTGAGATGTGACAGGGTGAGAGAGTGGCATGGACATATATACACTACCAAATGTAAAATAGATAGCTAGTGGGAAGCAGCCACATAGCACAGGGAGATCAGCTCGGTGCTTTGTGACCACCTAGAGGGGTGGGATAGGGAGGGTGGGAGGGAGGGAGATGCAAGAGGGAAGAGATATGGGAACATATGTATATGTATAACTGATTCACTTTGTTATAAAGCAGAAACTAACACACCATTGTAAAGCAATTATACTTCAATAAAGATGTTTAAAAAAAAATTTATCAGTGGATAAAAAGAGAAAAACATATTTTCATTTAAATTAATCTATATGGAAAAAAGCAAATTATGATAACTTTAGATATATATTAATGGCCAAACTACGCCAGTTCAGAATTACTAAAACAGACGAAATTTGTTAAAGGGAACATGAGAATAGACTAGCACACATATCTAAGGCATCCTACAATTATATTAAGTCCCAAGAAGTAATCAATGAAGTGATCAACACATTTTTATCTCTAGTTCGGGTTTTCCTTTGTGCACAAAGATGGTCTACTGACCTGTGAATATTGTGTTTCTTTTTAGTGGTATGATGGCTTGTAATTCTAACATAAAAAGCACTTCGGAAATGATTGCTCATAATGTGAAATATATCTCATAGGACAGGCTTTGAAGGTAGTCATTTCAAGTTTCCTCAGCAACAAGGAAAATGGAAAGAATGCAAAATGCCTTTTGGCCTGTTTTAAGAAAATGGTGGGATCCAGGTGGAGCTGCTGTTGAGTCAGACAGACAACAATAGACAGATTTTAGACACCAATAACCTTAAAGGGAGAGTGCATTTACAGGACTCCAAGTATGGAGTCTTATGGGGCATGCTTTGCTTTGTGCTTATTTCTCATGTTATAGGCTCTCTAGCTACCTCTGTATTGACCGTCTGCATTTCATTGAATGCTGTATCCATGCTTTAAATATGCTGTAGACAACCTCGCTTTCACCAGGGTGCCCCAAACATACACAGAGGCCATTTCTGATCTGCGATTAGTAGGATGAGAACTTTGAGCTTATTTTTTTGTATGTTGTGATGAATATGTTCTCCTGGTCTGTCTCCCATATTTTGTCTACCAGCGCTTCTGATTTGTGAGTTAAGCGTGGTAGTCTGTGACCCCATAGAGATCACAGGTATTACTTCAGTCAATTAGTCACCACTAGTATTCATCTGCCACAGTAGCTTCCTAACACCTGAACCCTTTCTCCACAGCAGTGTTTATTGGTTAATACGTACTCTGGGAACTCTCTTTTGTTTACCAGCTAGTGAGTAAATGAAATGAGAAAGGGATCTCATTGAGAATCGGTTAGTTGACTGGGGATTGCTACCATGGCTTCACTGAGAAGAAAAAGGCTCAGTGCCTTCAGCCTTGCACATCCAAATGCATGTTTTCTGACTACCTTGTTTTAATTGTTCCACAGGCCCCTCAAACCTATCATATCCCAAGTTGATGTCTTTATGTCTGATTTGCCTTCTTTCCATCTGCGTACGGCCCCTTGTATTTCCTCTCATAACTAACAGCACTCCATTCGGCCAATTCTCCAAGCCAGAAATCTGGGGAAGGGGGTTCTCCTAGAATCCTTCCTTCAAGCTCCCAACCCTCTCACCTAATCAATTACCAAGTTATTTTACTTTCATCTACCGAGTATCTTGAATGTGTCTCACCTTTATAAGCTTTATTTTGCTCAGACACTCATTGTCCTTAATCTAAAATACTATAAAACTACTTAACTTGAGTCACCCAGCTGCCAGTCTCACCCTCTTCATTTCACCCTGAGCTCAACTATCAGAGGGGCCTATATGGTTCCAAATCTCATCTATTGAAAAACCTCCCCGTGTTCTTCTATGCCACCCCAGAAAGAAGTTTTTTGAGATACAAAATCTTTTATGACATGGTCCATCTTGACTGCTCTATTTAGCACCACACCGCACTTTGTCCTTTAGACAAACAAGAGAAATCCTCTTACTAAACTTGATTGGGATGACTGGATAGGTTTTGGAACAATATTGTTAAGCTGGAGGGATTATATAAAGTTGTTTATGCATATTTAAACATTTTATTTTCACCTAGAACATATAAATGATCATTAACTCACTACTCATTTGGTATGGGGGAACTGACTGAAATTCAGCGTATTCTTTCTTGTATAAAACACTCCTAGACTGTACAATCTATGACTTTTAGTTTTGATTTCTTTAGAGTAAGATTTAGAGACATTGGAAAAACATCTAAATGCAAAATCCTTCCAGATTTTTGTGGTTTCTACCCTCTACCCCCAATTTTAAATAGTTGCTTCATCCACATTTAATTGAACAGCATTATTTGCTAATCAGTCTTCCAAAGCATTCAACTTAGTTTTAATAGAAACCACAATTTTCTTTCTCTCTGCATTCCAATTTTATTAGTTTATGTAATATTTAATTGAATAAGAAAATTCTAAAAATAAGAATAACTTGCATAAATGGGTTGGGAACAGCACACGGTTGACTCTTAGAAATCATACTCTCAAATGGTGGGAGGCAAGGTGCATGGTTTCAGGAAGTCCACTTGAAAAACTTTTAAAAACATCTATAAGTTACTAATATCCAGCATTCAGTTTGGAATAGGAATTGGGCTGTTGGTTTTATATATAGAATGAAAAGCTTAGAATAGGTAGATGAGTAAAGTAAATGGAGATTTAAGACAGCATATCTGTACTGAACTGCACGTAGTCCTTCAACGTATCTACTCTGTTTCATTGATTTTGCTCCTATCACGTTTCCTCTCTGGTGTGTCCATTCATTCTTCATTTGACTCCTGCCAACCTACAAGGCCCATGCCAGAGATCATCCTCCCTACTTCAACTCCCACCTCCCCAGCCCCATAAAAGTTGATAGAAGACCATACAGAGTATGCATTCACTTGTGTATCTATAGAGAGTGATATTGTCTGTACCAGCCAATGTGACAGCATGTTTGGATCCAGCTAGTCAGTTTCACTAGAATTTGCCAAGTTTCAAAGAAGAAAATAGGACCTAAAAGGATTAGCTATGAAGCTAATTTTTCATAGTCTTTTGATGAAGAATTATGAATGCCCTTGAAAGCTTTTCAAGAGTCATCAGAGAACAGATGGGAAGAGATGAGCTTTTCCATAGACACCTGTGGATAATAATATCTGTATGATCCTCTCTGATCAATCTAAAAATAGATCTTTGGCAATATGGATTGCATCTAAAATATCTTCTGGTTACAGGTTGGATGAGGGTAAAATACCTAATTTCAAGTCTAATTCCTACTTAGATCACTAGAATTTACTAGTTGTGATCCAGTAAGACTGACACAAACAAATGTACAAAGTGTTTGAATCAAAGACCTTCTTTTTGGTGTAAGTAACTATGGGAATTGAAGTCATTTTCTCTTAAGAGTATTAAACTCTGGAGAATACCTAAACTATGAGTTATTAACCCAACTTCTTCCATTTTTAAGATTAAAACTGATCAAGTCCAATTTTCAGAACTAAAAATATATCCATGGAAATGTGATATTATAAAAACATTTTAAAAAATGGTTCAGGCTCTGTAGATCTATTTTTAACCTATGTAACAATGTCAAGTGTAAAGATTTAAATGCCTAGTTTAATTTGAATGTGGGTAGAAATTTTTACTACTTACATTGAGAAAAGAATTTTTGGTCATCCACAATGTACTAGATTTTCTGCTAAGTATTGTGGGTTATAGAGAGGAGAGTAAGATGTTGCCTTGCCCTCATGAAGCTTTCAATCTTGCTGGGGAAATAAAATATATGTACATATGATATATAATAGATATGTAAAATGTTATGTGAGTGTTATGAAAAGGAGCAAGAAGAACTTGAGAGCAAAGTACTTCTGCTTGAGAAGAGCAGGTAACATTCATTGAGGAAATAGCACTTCAGCTGGGTTCTGAAGCATGGGTAGGATTTTGAACAAAAATTAAGGGGAAAGGCAATTTAACACAAAAGTAAATGGCTTTTGCAAAAGCTGGATGACAGAACACTTCAGGTCATTTTCTGCTTGAGACACCAGCTGAAATGGTGAAAATGGCGGATAACATGCTTGCAAAGATAGGTCAGAACAGATTTCATGTCCTATTCACTTGCTACTGAGTGTGGCCAGGTAAGGGAATGGGCTTGTTAAGTGAGAGGTTGGTGGGCAGAAACTGTGAGAAATAAAATATTGCCTGCCATATCAGTAAACAAAGGATGTCACGGTCATCAGAGATTGCAGCCCTCCACCAGTGAGTCCTGAGGGAACTCAGGAAGGAAACAAAGAATACCTGCCATCTAGCAGCCATAAGACTGCAGCCGCCCGACGGTGAGCCCTGAGGAAACTCAGGATGTGAAAAGACAGGATACTGGCCTGAGATAGCTGGGGTGCATATCAAACGAATGACTTCAGTGAGCCCAGACTCTTGCATCTTCCCATAGGAAGAAAAGTGCTAAATTCCTTAACCTGAGATATCTGGTTTTCTTTAATTAACAATAATCTTTTGACGTTCAGACTACCTGCCCTTTGTTGCAAAACTCCTATATATCCTAGCTCCCCTCTCGCCTCACCTCCTTGGAGCAGTTTTCTCAGGGTTACTTGAGATGCTGCCTCCCAGGCTTGAAGGCCTCAGTATGTCTGCCAAATAAAACATAACTCTCAACTTTTAGGTTGTATATATATATTTTTTTAGTCGACAGAAGTATATCTTAGAGAACACTAAAGGTCCAAGCTAAGTAATGTAAAATCGGATCTAGAATAACAATGCGAGACTTAGGACTATTTGGGCTTATATCTTGGTTCAAATACTTGCTAGTTATGTGATCTGGGGCAAAGAACTTCAGCAGTCTGTGTTCCAATTGCCCTTCTGTAGACATGGAAATAAGAATAGATTTGTTATGAGGATTACATGAGCTATGTAAAGCACTTGGAACCGCTCCTGGCAATATTAAGTGCTGTCACCACCACCATCATCATCATCATCAGTATATAAGGGTCTATATAATGTATTATTAAGTCAAATGTCTATGGGAAAGCAATTAATATAAATGACTGAGGTGGAACAATTGTGGCAAACTGAAGAGAAGGCTTGCTTGCCCAAACCAGTGCTGCTCAAACTTTAAGATGCACATGAATCACCTGGGAATCTTGTTAAAATGCTGACTATGATTTATTAGATTCTGCATTTCTTAGCAACTCCCGGGTGGTGTCTGTGCTCTGGTCCAGAGACCACACTTTGAGCAGCAAGAAACATCTGTTACTTAGTTGCAACTGATCATGCCTTGAGAGAACGTCGGAATGAGTGCCTAGTAGCCAGATCTAAGTATTCAAAACGAGACAGAAATCCTTTTTTTTTTTTAAATATGAAGACTCTCAATTTTTAAATGTTGGCAATTATTTCATAACAGTGCCTATGTAAAAAGACCACGCGCTTTCCAAGCTAGATTCAGCTTATGGGCACTCAGTCTGCAAACTCCGGGCTGGATGAAGAATCAGGGTTAAAACTGGTGATAAGAAACCAGGGAAGTTCAGGTATAAAGCAAGTGGACTCGAGTCAGGGCTGGAGGGATCCTGGGGGGCCAAGGGTGAATGTGTGAAAAGGCTTTTAGCGCTGGTTTACACGCATATGTTGGCTACATTTAAAATATGGCCTACACCACAAAGAGACTTGTGAATTATAGTAAAATTTTGGTTTTCATTTTGTAGAAAACAAAGTGCTATCTGAAGACTATTTTGTTAGGGACATCTGAATTAGTGAGAAGCCAAAATTAAAGAAGACTTAAGAGAAAACAGTTGTCTTACAAAGGGTGCATAGAGTAATATGAATTGCTAATGGAGATTTTCAAGAAGAGGTCCTACTAGGCCTACTTTAATGAATTAGATAAGGCTCATTTCTAATTAACAGCATCTATTTGCATGCAAACAGTGAGCTAAGGTCTTTAAAAAACAATTTCTTCCCTTAAGTACATTCAGGAATGCCTCCCATTAGCTTATTTACACCATTAATTTGCTTGGTAAACTAGCATAGATTATATACAGGTAAACTTTTGTTCAAAAATTCAGCAGTAGAGGCACTGAAATGAATAAGAAGTTACTGCTTTTACATGAAGTCTAACACAATAAGAACTTTTTAATATGCTTAGCCTTACTTTGGATTTTGATGTATTCTGATTGATAGAGATGTTTGCATCCTTGCAAAAGTAACATGAAAACATTTTTTCCCCTAGTACTGCTTGCCAGAAAGGTGCCAGTATTCCTTTGAGAAGGTGTTACTGCCCGGGTCTTGGCTTCTATATAACATTCTCCAGTGAAGGAAATCAGAGGCCCTTAGAGAATGCTAGATTCCATACCTGGGGCAGGGAAGATACAAGGCGAACCTGGGACATTTAAGCAGAAAGCTTGAACGGGCTCCCACTGGTTAAATTTGGTAGAGGTGAGGATCAGCAAGAACGATAACTAATTCATTACAACATATTGACTAAATCAGAATCCATAAGTCCATATTGAGATCAAAGAGAGAAAAAAAGGAAGTGTTTTCTTTTTTTTAATAGAAGAAATCAGCTTGTAGGATTCATGTCAGAACTAGGAAAATCATAATTTTGAGTCCCCAGTGTAACAATTGGGCCAGGGAAGGATCATCAATGGGTATTAAAGCCGTCAGATGACTTACTAATTTCAAATAAAAATATATTACTTTACAATTCAATATCTAATTGTTGCCATCTTAAGCAAGTGATCAAACTTAGCATCATTTAGAGTGAGAATACCTCATATTATGCATCTCCTGATGTGATAAAAATTACATAGCATCCTATATGAAGTATTCTTGCCAAAAACATTTGACTTGTATCTTTTCGAGTTTCATCTAGACCCAACTTCCAGTTTAAAAGAAATACAGAAAATAGAAGGTAAATGGAATCAAAATTGGAAAAGAAGTAAAACTGTCATTGTTTGCAGATGACATGATACCATACGTAGAAAATCCTAAAGATGCTACCAGAAACTATTAGAGCTCATCAATAAATTCAGTCAATTTGCTGGATACAAAATTGATAAACATAAATCTATTTCATTTCTATATACTAACAATGAAATATGAGAAAGAGAAATTAAGGAAACAATCTCATTTATCATTGCATCCAAAAGAATGAAGTACCTGGGAATAAACTTATTTAAGGAGGCAAATGACCTGTACTCCAAAAACTATAAGACACTGATAAAAGAAATTGAAGACCGCACAAACAGAAGGAAAGATATACTGTGTTCTGGGATAGGAAGAATCAGTATTGTTAAAATGACCATACTACCCAAGGCAATCTACAGAGTCAATGCAATCCCTATCGAATTACTAATGGCATTTTTCACAGAACTGGAAGAAAAAAAACTTAAATTTGTGTGGAAACACAAACAACCATGAATAGCCAAAACAATCTTGAGAAAGAAGAATGGAGCTGGAGGAATCAGGCTCCCTGACTTCAGACTATACTACAAAGCTACAGTCATCAAAATGGTATGGTGCTGGCACAAAAACAGACATATAGACCAAAGGAACAGGATATAAAGCCCAGAAATTAATCCACACACTTACGGTCAATTAATCTACGACAAAGGAGGCAAGAATAAACAATGGAGAAAAGACAGTCGCTTCAATAAGTGGTGCAGGGAAAACTGGACAGCTACATGTAAAAGAATGAAATTAGAATATTCTCTAACATCATATGCAAAAATAAACTCAAAATGGATTAAAGACCTAAATGTACGACTGGATACTATAAAACTCCTGGAGGAAAACATAGGCAGAACACTCTTTGACATAAATCGCAGTGATATGTTTTTGGATCTGTCTCCTAGAGAAACAAAAATAAACTAATAGGACCTAATTAAAAGCTTTTGCACAGCAAAGGAAACCATAAATGAGATGAAAAGACAACCTATGGACTTGGAGAAAATATTTGCAAATGATGCTACTGACAAGGGATTAATCTCCAAAATATACAAACAACTCATACGACTTAATATAAAAAAACAAACAACCCAATCCAAAAATGGGCAGAAGACCTAAACAGACATTTCTCCAAAGAAGACATACAGATGGCCAAGAGGCACATGAAAAGGTGCTCAACATTGCTAATTATTAGAGAAATGCAAATCAAAACTACAACAAAGTATCACCTCACACCAATCAGAATGGCCATCATCAAAAACTCTACAAATAATAAATGCTGAAGAGGGTGTGGAGAAAAAGGAACCCTCCTACACTGTTGGTGGCAATGTAAATTGGTGCAGTCACTATGGAGAACAGTATGGAGGTTCCTTAAAAAAACTAAAAAGAGTTACCATATGATCTAGCAATCCCACTCCTGGTCATATATCCGGAGAAAACTCTAATTTGAAAAGATGCATGGACAGGACATTAAAAATATGGTGTTATTTTCAATTTTCTTGAGCATGATAAACACTCATGGTTATATACAGCATGTCATTATTCTAAGGAGATGCATGCTGAAGTATTTAGTGGTTAAGTATAAGAGTGTTTATAATTTACATGCAATTGTTAAAACAACAAAAATTTGTGTGTGTATATTATTTCCTATATTACATAAAGGCAGATACTGGGGAGGTAGAGAGAAAGAGAAAGAAAAAGCATATATGGTGAAATGTTAATTGTTGAATATAGAAATGTAGGAGGAGGAGAGGAGGGTATATGGGTGTTCATTATGCTACTTTTTTTCAACTTTTCTATATGCTTGAAATTTTTCACTAAAAAATGTTGGAAAAGAAGAATTTCAAGCAATATTTTCAATCCAGTAAAATTTAAATTAAAGTTGTTATTCCTCAATATATGTTAGTACAATTTTTGTCTTATCTGTGAAATGGAGGAAGTAATACCACATTCGTCAAAAGAAAAGAGGAGAGAGAATCTCTTAAGATCATTTTTTATTGCTATGGGCAATGATTCAGAGATTCCTCAATTTAGGGATTTCACCTCCCATTATGCTGCTTCCCTCTTTCATTCAATCTTTCATAAACTGACATTATTCTAAGTAAAATACAGTTTCTTATGTTGTCAGCAACCCATTGCTTGAAGGCCTGCCCACCTACATTCCCTTGACTGGTACATCTCCTGGAAAACTCCAGGATAAAATAAAGGAATGTTTGAGGATGGTGACTACACCATCAAAAAGGAGTAAAACCATGGTATTGGGTTGGCCAAAAAGTTCGTTCGGGTTTTTCCAAACGAACCTTCTGGCCAACCCAATATATGCGACTGAGGTCTGGGCAGATTAAACGAACAGCTGACTAGAAATAGTGTTGTTGCTGTTGTTGTTTTAATGTTATGGACCCCTTCAGCAATCTGGTGAAGCCTGGGACTTCTCAGAATAATGTTTTTAAATCCAGAATATAAAATACATAGGACTCCAAAGGAAGCCAATTGTATTGAAACAGTTTCAAAACTATTAGAAACACAAATTTGTGATAAAGTAATGCTTGCTTGTTTATTATTACCACATTAATAAGATACTGTGGTAGATCTAATAACTACTGTAGTTTTGAAGCAGTGATAAGTATGAACCATATTTTGAGATATATGTAACAACTCTAATGAGATAGGAAAACATCTGTGATTTCACAGATACTGCTAGCATTGCTCTGGTTTGTTGACTACATTCAAAATGCAAGGGGATGCTCAACTTCAGTTAAGAGGTTAGTGAAAACAAAGAGGTATTTCCCCCCATTCAAGCTCATGGCACCCCTTGAATTCTATCAGTGGACCGGAGGCTTAAGAGTCTTCATATACAGGCTTGCTTTGTTTTAACCTATGACCTCCCTTTATGGTCAATAGGTTTTCATTTGCATCTTCTTCGTTTACAAAGACCTTTTTGGTGGCTAAGCCATCATTAAACTCATTACTATGATGCTTAAACCTATAGATGTTATCCAGTTCCTCTGCTTCATAATTGAGGCAACGGTAAATTTTCTATATGAAATTGCGCAGCTAATTGACTATTTTATACTTCATTTACTTCCAACACAGACTAACCTTAATGGATGTCCACTGCTATTTGAAATTTTCTGAGAATTTTCTTCTCATATTTCTGATAGCTTACATTTTCAAAGAGAAATGTTTAAGATTATGTAGCTATAAAGCTACAAATAATTTTTGTAGACTTTAATTGCTTAAATTATACACTTTTTTTCATCTGTGTACATGGACTATGAAATATTATCTATTTCCAACAGCTGTATTTAAATCCCACTGCAAACTAAGAATACTGTTGTCACCTTGAACAGTCATCTTATTTTTCACCTGTGCAATAAATAACTTCTATCTCCTTCTAACTTCTGCTTGGGGTGCACTGAAAGCATGACACTGATTAATAATAGTCTCATGTACAGCCCTCCCACAATTGTTAGGTTAAGTAAAATAATATTTTATAAAGAATATGTTATTTTTACTTTATGTGCTACTGGGTGCTTGGAAATAGCTGTGAGTGTATTTGTATAGAAATGACACTTACATTTTATTACTTTTTTACATTTCATAAAATTTAAATGATACAAAAATCCTGAGTATGCCACAAAACTGATCTCAGTGGAAATTTAAATATGCTAACATTTATTTTTTAAATGTATCATGAAGTAGACAACTTTAAAAGCTGAGTTAAAAAAAAAACTCAAGGAAGCTGATCTTGACTTTTTAAGGAACAAAAGTGCAATACTTAATGTAGGTCAGAATGTTTAAATGGGAGAAATTTTTTCTAACCAATTACAGCCAAATCCCTAGCTGTAATTAACCTACAGTTTGTGTAATACTTCACAACAGAGTCAGCATACACCAATTTCTTATAAGCTTAGAAAGATCTAAAATTTTAGCGCTTATTTGGTGAAACAGGTATATTGCCCTATCTTCATTTATAAGTTATAATTTGCATTTAGAAGTCAATAACCAATAACAAGAATTTAAAAATCCAGGTAAGAAGTTATAGAAAATATTAACAAGCTTTACTCAAACATTATATGAGTAAGGTATTTCAAAATGAGAAACAATACCTTGTATACAATAACGAAAAAATAATCCTCCAATCAATTTAATACACTTTATGAATTCAACATATTCTTATACATGCTATTCAATTTTCCTTAATCTCCCCATTTCTTAACATCTTATTTTAGACTAGACTGGGTCTGGGGCAGAAATGATGTTATACAGGTTTAAACCTGCCCATAGTGTAAAAATATCAGTTATTTAAATAATGGGATAGTTGTGTATTTAATAGAAGGATTTCAATTTTGGGGGGAAAAAAAGTGTATGACTTTCCCAAGGAAGCAATTTAACTACAAAGTTTGGATCTTTATTTTATGATTATATATATAATATATAAAACAACATATATTTTGTTTTATATATATATAAAACAATATTTTCTAAACCAAGATTTAAAATAAAAATGTTTTTAGATGATGCTATTATTTTTAACTTTAGCAAGATTTGTGTATGTGTGTGCGCACATGTGTGTAGATCAACTAATGCATTCATTTTGTACAGCAGTATGAATTGTACCTACTTTCTGAATAATGCAACATGAGCAAAGGCGGCCAGAGGAGGTGGGCAATGACAATGAACGTAATTCCAAAATCTTTCTAACACATCCTCACCAAAGACGCTCATCAGTGAGTTGTTCTAGCTTTCTGAATATTAAAATCCACCTATTATGTAGATGATAGGTAGGAAGCAAGAGCTTGGCAGTAGAACTGAGTTTTCATTGTTCATAACAATAGTCTCATTTGGTAAATAACGACCAAGTCCTCCCTTATGAAACAGGAAACATTCGCAACAACTGGAAGCATAATACAAAATCCTGTTTATAAAAATATCTATGTTTTCCAACTGCAGCAGCACACACTCGGCTTTCTGTGCTTTCAATACATTCCAAGGGAAAGTTAAATGATGATTGAATTCAACACTAACCTTTCTCAGGTTTTGTTTTCCTCTCTAGATTTGAACGTTTTCAGCCCAAGTCCCTCTTCCAGAATGTACTAAGAAATGTAGTGGAACTAAAAGGTAAATATGACTATCATGCTTTTCAGCATCATAAGTCACATTTGTAGCTGTTAAAAAAATCTAGCCAAAGAGCAGTCTTTCCTACAAAATGGTCATTTATAACTTCCCTTTCTCATCTTCTTTAAAAAATAATTGAGACGCAGCTTGTTTAAGCTGGAATAGACTGAAGACATTCATATTTAAACAATCATGTGTGATTTTTAAAGCAAACTTCAAAATTTAAAACAGTCAAAAAGCACTGCCTATTTAACTAGCAACAGCTACGTATTTTATTATTCTAGAAAAAGAAAGAACAAGTTCACTATTGCTATTAACTGCTGATGGGCTCCTTAACGTTAGTGCCTTTCACCCTGGTTATAATCTTTCACAAAATCTTTTTTTTTTTTTCTTTTAAGGGCAGCTTAAACAGCTCCGCTAAAACTTTAGAATTCCTATTTTATCTGTCGTCCTACCTCTTTTTTCTTTCGGCCAGCTGTTTGCAGACCTCCTGCCACCGCAGATTCAGGCTTCCCAATTTTTCTTGTAGAATACTGGCATCTGTTTTTGAGGACTGCTGAATTATTTCTTCCCCATTTGCATTCAATATTCTGACAACAGTTTGCCGCTGCCCGATGCCATCCTGGAGTTCCTGTGAGATACCAAAAAGGCAAAACAAAAATGAAGCTCCATGTCCTTTTATTTGAGAAAAGATTAAACAATGTGCTACCACATGCAGTTCTATTGGGAGAGAAAGAAATAAAAAAGCTCCATGTGAAAGTTTCTCTATGAAACTGACATGCCCATATCCAAAGGATACAAGACAGAAAGACACCTTTTATGTGCCAGTAAAAAAGCACCCTCTCAGTTCAGCTCGTTTTTATATTTGTAGAGCTTGTCAGCTAGAGGATGTTATAATGTCCTACAAATCAATTAGTTGGAAACCTTCTCAAGAGCAAATTCGATTTCTTGTCCCCACAAGGATATTCCATGTTTAATAGTCTATGAAGTGTTGTAAAATTTAAACATGAAGAAAGTATTTAGATTTCTTCGAGACTGTCAATATGAGAGGTGAAAAAGAAGAAACATAGTGTAGCCAGAGTATTTTTTAAAAAGCCTCGAGATATTTAAACAAAAATTCATTACTATACGAGAAGGAAATTTATTTCAAATTCTGTTTCCATCAATGAATTTTGCATTATAAAACCACATAAGACTGAGAATTAATTGCTTTCAGGGGCAGCCTATCAAGAAATCCCTAAGGTACAGAGAAATTTAAAAGTAATCTATAGCCACCAGAACATTTTTATGAGTCATTGACAGTGTCAAGCTTAAATATCTTCTGCTTTTTATCCTAAATGAAATTTTAAGAGTAGAGTGTCAGAAAAATAGATCTTTTGAAAAAGACTGTTACAACCAAATATGTATTAAAAATGCCTTTTGCCGTTAAATAAAAACGGCACTCTACCTTTTTTTTTAAAAAAAGGTAATCTAGAATTTGTAAGGCAATTACAACCCATTACTAAATCTGAAGTTTAGAAAATGAAGTAATATAAGAACTTGAGATATTTACCATATTTCAATCTAAAGGACTCACAGACCCTTATGTATGGATGGGATAGTCATTATGCAGACCACTTTCCAGTACATGTGATTCTAATTACATAATATTCTTACATGCCTCTGTCCCAAGAGCAAGTACATACAAACTCCATTACATGCTTGCCAAATAAATAAATGAATGCCTGTTTTCTAAGACTGGGTCAAATCTCCTTTAGATTCTCATTACACATAAATTTCTTGGGTTTTTGTTTGTTTGTTTACTACTTTCATGTATTATTATTTTGAATACTAGAATTTTTGGTAGTATGTCTTCAGCAGTTAAAAGACTCACTAAATCCGCAAAAATGACAACAGGCCATTATTCCAGGAGCACAGTACCTCACAATGAACATAAAACTGCACAGTCACTGAGCTATTCATAAGCTTTCCTGACCATACTCTCTTGTGCATGAGATGTGCTCTAGTAAACACGTGATACTTCCTTGCAGCTAGTTGACTTCACTTGCACCACACTCTTTAACACCTGTTCAGATCACTGTTGCATGTGACAGTCATTGCTTAGTAACAGGTAGCCCCATTCATAACAAACTGTGTCTATATTCCAATTATACCATAAATTCCTTGTCGTCAGAGATTGTGTCCTATATACAGTCTTGTTCCTAATGCTTACTATAACATCTGGTTCATGAGGAGTTTCAATAAGTATCCACTGAGTGAATACATGAATCTATGAATAAAGGAAGCGGAGGAGGAGAGGAGGGGAAGAAGGAAGGAGTTCTCATCATTGCCAAGGTATTATTAGTATTAATACTGATCACTGAACCTCCTAGAGATTCAAAGAAATAAGTACAATTTTCTAGGTTTTAGGCAGTGTATAATCTAGCTGACAAGATTAGACATATTTGTGAAGGATAATTTGTTATACTATATACAGTAGAATAGAGAAAGCAAGGTGCTCAATAAATGATAGATCAGAAGGGGGAGGATCTTAGTGGAAGGATGAAAAGGAGATAATTTGGGGGATAATTTGGAATTGAAAGAATAGGTAGGCCTTAGGGACATGCAGGGTCGGGGCGGGGGGGGGGGGAAGGGGATGGCAGAAGACAAGGCCTATGGTGTGCAATTTTTGTGATCTGATTCCGAGTACACATTTGGGCTCTATGTCACCGTATGAGAGTGGAAGTTTAGGGAAAGGTGTAGCCCTGGATTAATACTGGGCTTGGGCAGAGAGGACCTTGCTTTTCATTAAAGACTTTGCAATTCGTTGGAAAGCAACAGAAAATGACATAAGTACAGGAGTGTCAGAGCTAGAGCTGTGTTCCTAGGTAATTCTGAGGCAAAGTTTAGGCTAATGTTAAGGCAGGGACACAGGTAAAACAGCTAGGACAGGAGTCTGTGAGGTAGGTATTGGGGCTAAACCTAGAGTTTAGACAATGCACCAGAACAGAAAGGCAAGAGGTAACATGAACTGTTAAGGCAGAATCAACAGGGTTGGAGAACTAGCTGGATCATGCAATCATGAATGACTCCTGAAATGGGGAAACCTTCACCGAAAACACCAAAGTCAGGGAAGCTGTTAGAGGAGAAAGATTATGACTCTAATTTTTATCTCCAATGGTGTCCAATACCCACGACTGTTAGAAATACTTTTTAAAAATGCATGGAGCACCTATCAGATGTGTACTATAGCACTGCATCTCAAACTTTAATGTGCACATCTCCTAGAGATCTTGTTAAACTGCTGATTCTGATTCAGTAGGTCTGTCGAGGGCCCCAAATTCTCTACTTCTAACAAGCTTCAAGGGGATACTGATATCGTTGGTCTGGGAACAACACTTTGAGTAATAACATGATAGAGTAAATGCCTTCTGGATCTTTGTTAAGGAATCAAAGAATTCTTGAGGCTTGGTTATAATGCTATAAACTAAAGCTGCTTCAGAATTTTCTCTCAGCCCCCTTGCTTTGTATTTCTGATCTTGGCCCTTCTACTTCATGGCTGATGGCTACAGTGACTTTTACAATCCAATTGTAGAATCAACAAGGGTTTTATTATTTCTATTTCCCAGATAAGCGATAGAAGTGAGTAGATAAGAATGAAGCAATAATTTAAAATTGTTAGATCCAAATCTCATTTATACAGAGTCCCAAATCAGGGCCTTCAGATTTTTTTTTTAATTTTGTGAAAGAAGAGCTCGTTAAATAGTGTACTGCATTTGTGTGAGATTTTGTAATCAGGAGAAGTATTTATAGTGTGTGATTGACATGAGGAGAATTTTCAGTAATAAAGCTTAAGACGACAAAATAATGGATCAAAACAGGAAGTAAAAACTTGTACATGTTGTTTTACAGTTAGTCTCTGAGCCCAAAGATAAAATGACTTACAAAATTAAATGTAAAACCTCAATCAACTTTATTCACTTAGTGAAAAACAAATTAATTTTCATTCTATAGCTTCTAAATATTTTAAGTACTAAATTACTCACTACCGGTGAACTTTCCAAGCTTTGATATCATATTAATGTTCTGTTGTCATAGGCATCCTTATCTATTTCTCTGGCAATTAACATCTAGTCTTAGCTTTGGATAGAAAAAATCATAATTAAATTGATTGGATTATTCATCATAGTTAGAAAGCTTATTGTGTTTTGATTCCAATATTAAAGCATCATTCTTAATAATGACTGCTTATCAGACTCCCCTAGGGAGCTTTTTCAAAATATAAATATAAAAGTCCAGAATTCCACTGTAAACCAACTGAATCAGAATCTCTGCATGAAAGGGGACAAAGGTGCACAAAATAGATACACTATTAAAGGTGCACAAAATAGATACACTAGGCAAGAAATACGTGGAGCAGGCAAGGGAGCACAAGGGGCATGTTTTAGAGTTACTGCATTATTATTAACTTCTCGTATGCTTTTTCAATTGAGAAATGTTCCTAAATTATAGAAAGTGACACACATATCTAAGTCCTCCAAGTCTGGTCAAATTGAAGGAAGAGAAGAAGAATTATAGGCAAGGAAGGAACAGCTATCAATAGATTTTTATAGAGGGAAAAATATGAGACAAAGAAACGAGTACATTTTATATGAAAATATTGCATAAGTTTAATAAGTATATTTGTAAAACTTTCCAAAACTGTATCAAAACACAATACCTGGAAAATAAAATGTGACAAATGAAGAAAAAGAAAAAGCTAAGAAGCAGTTATGGGAAATTGTACAATGACAAATTGGATAAGCTATATAGGAGATAAAGAATTGGCAAAATATCACAAACTAGGTGGAATAGGAAAAGAGACGAGACAAAAAGTGATTGGGAGAAAAGATAAAGACCGAGGGAGACAGAAGAGAGAAAAACAAACCTTCACTGAACAAGCAGATATGTCAAAAATCCAATCCTGTGATTTACTGGTAAGTCTGTTAATGTTTTATTTTGAGACAGATTAATCATTGCCTCAGTTTACTCACTGGTCAAGTGAAAACATGTAATAATATGAACCCTGTAGAGATTTGTGAAACTGCCAGGTAGAAATTTACGGTGCAATTTCATGAAAAATATGATGCACTATCTTTGCCACTGTTCCTCTTTGTCAGCCCCTAGGATTCAAGTAAGAGTCTGAAAAATTGTTTCTGGTCCTTTTCTCAAAGATAAATTGGACAAGTTTGTCTCTCATGTTAGTTCTTAGACTATACAGTCATGACCATCTTTAGAGGTTTTAACGTGCTCCGAAAATATCTTTCAACTTTTGTTAGGTGATGCATTTTTGTAAGGAAATGGACACATACTTAAGGAAAACAGCAGACTTAGCAACAGGACACACTCAACCTAGCCCATTCATGGGCTGGGTGATTCTATCCTCATGAAAGACTTGATGACCCTGTGAGAGCACCCCATGAGGATAGTGACAAGGACTGAAAGATGGCTAAAACTGGGGAACTCCAGCAGTTTAAAAGAGGGAGAAAGAGAGGCAGAGTGAAAAAAAAATAGTAAACACAAAAATAGGAAGGATTAGAAAATGTGAGAAGTGGTAATTTTTTAGTAAAGAATGAAAGGTGTAGGAGGCAAGAATCAAGGTCCAGAGCCCAGAGTGAGGAGATCAAGAATGATGCCTACATATTTACTACAAGATTAAGTCCAAATACTAGCCTACCAGGCAAAGTGTGAAGGGCCTCTACAGCCTGTTCTCTCCTCCGCCTTTGCTGCTCCCCAATTCCAACTTTAACTCCAGCTCCCAGGAAAACAGAATGGCTTTCTGCTTCCTCGAGTGCCCCAAGTTTTGCAGATCAAACTCATTGCTCAGCTTAAATGCTCGTCTTCTGCTGGGCCCTTGAAGAGCCGAGAGAGAGCTAAGTGCCTCACCTTTGTATAGGTATTTATAAAATATTTCTATTTAGTGTCATTCATTGGTAGCGTTCATGTCTATATTAGACTTTATAGCTAAGGATTAAGTAATACTGAAGGAGTTTTTTCTTCTTTCGACCATAAAATGTCTCCAAATTTGAACTGTACCTCAGATTCAACTTTTATCTAAGGACCTACAGATCTTTGATTTGTGATTTGCCAACTAAATCAAATCAAAGGGAGCAGCCTTCACAAATGATCAATCAAAAATAAAATGTACCTTTTTAGTCTGTTATTTCTCCTGGTCTCATTTGTTTTGCATTTCAGTAAACATTTATTGTGTCCCACTAATAATAATGCTAAAACAACATGTATGTTTTTGTCAGTTTGTTACAGGAAATGGAGGCAGCAGGGGGTCTGGTTAGATTTCATCTAGTACTCTTTTTTCCTGTGTAGTAGATGTGTTTGTTGGTACAATTCACTATCTGCTCCTGATAATGGTTGCTATAAAAGAATAATGAGAATTCCTCCTCAAACTAGAATTAGATTGTTCCTTTTCCAAAGCAAACATCCTGCCAACGAACTAAAGGAAAATTATGTACAGTAGCGATTTATTTTAATGGGACATTTACCTAATATCAAATTACAATGAAATTTCCCTTAGATGTGTTTATCTCATCCACATCAGTGATATATACATTCATTATTATCACTTCTATTAACGTGGATACCAAATGAATTCATCATAAAGTACTTTAAGTACTACAGGCTTTATGAGATTATCTCAGGCTTTTGTTTTCTTCCTTCCCCAAGAAATAATGCCTTGGGGGGAAAAAAACCCCCAAAACATGCATTTCTCAATTTCAAGCAGATTCCAAAGGAACAAAACAGTATATATGTTAAATCTCTGCCTTTGGGGATCTGAAACTGAAGGCTGCACATTAAATCTGTCCTCAGACATGTTTTGGCATTAGGACTTTAATAACTTGAATGCCTTTAGGTGGAGCATACATGCCTTCCACTGCCCTCTGAGAGCAGTGGCCCTTGCTTTAAAGAAAACTGTCGTTATAAAGCACACAACTTTGCAAAGTTAATAGGTTTTACTTTGTTCAAATCCATGTTAGGCCTCTCTAGGTTCACAGATTTATTCAATCCTTCTTGGCTTCTAAATCATTCATTAGAACTTCAGGAGAACTACCTGGAAATATTTAAGAGCTGTTTTTCTCTCCATTTACTTAGATCTGTTAAGAAAACAAATCGACGTTTCTCTGATCAAAAGGAGGCTCTTGTCTCTGACCATGCTTTCATTATGTGGTCCTGGTAACAGAACACATGACTTGAGGCATAAAATTCTTTCTACGTAATTACTAGGATAGTTTTAAAAACGTGAGATATCTCATCACTTAAGCTCATTATCTAATCTCACTGGCTCTGAAAAGTTGTAGTTCCTGTTGGTACTTGCCATGTTTATCAAATATTTTCACCCATAGAGTCATTCATTGACTGAACAACTATTTATTGAGCATCTCCTATTGGCCAGGCACTATGCTAAGTGTTGTTCATCATTGGCCGCAGTAGAAGGATGGATTGGAGAAGGTCTAGAGTAGAAATAGAGAGACCTAGTAGTTATCACTGTAGTTAAGGTGAGGAGAAAAAGTAGCGTGGATTGGGGAGTCAGTGGTACAAGCAGAGAAAAGTTGATGAAACCAATTGATATTTGGGAGGTAGATAGATAGGATTTAGCCATTCAGTGGAGATGTGAATGAAGGAAAATACATCAGCTGGGCAGTTGGAGATACTGGGCTGAACCCCAGAGGAAAAATTAGGACTGAAAATGTAACTGCGATCATTACTGGCAGAGCTAAGTCTAAAATTTGTGATGTGGGTTTGGCTCTGAATATGGTTGGATTTTTCATTTTCATTGAAAACTTTATGGGTAACCTCAAAGGTAGCATTCATAATCCAAACATATTCGGGGACTCCCTGAATATTTGCATGAAAATTGCTACATAGGAAAGTGAGAGGAGTAATGTTGTCATGACTGGCCCTTGCTATATCTCTACACTGAAACATTTTCTGTTCATCTGCTGGCAAAGAGATCAATCTCATGATGTGCATAATATAGAAAGTTGAGAGGCAGTACAATTCTCCATTTCAAAAAAAAGAGAGTATCGCTCTCATAAAGCTGTTTGTACCTACTTACCCTGTATTTGACCCACCCACTGCTAAAAATCACTGGACAAAGATGAATTAAAATATATTCATGAGAGAATGAATAAGAGATCAGGAATTCAACTTGTCCCTTAACAAACTCCTTTTCTGTACTCAAAGGAATTCTATGTGCTTTAACTGTGGCATAATCTCTAACTGGTTGTTTAGTGTAGGTAAACTGTTCAATGCAGGTAAGTATTCTCTTCAGTATGATTCACTCCAACAAATAGTTAGGTTACTATTTTGTATCTGATACCTTTACAGTGATAAATAGGTTCGTATTTTCCTGTCAATACTCAGTTTCACGGCGGAGAGAATAGCAAGCAAATAACTACATACAACACTGTGTTATAATGAGATTATGGAGATGATCTGTAAAAGAGACCAATTACTTGTGTGATTGTGTATATGATTGTGTGTGTATACACATATGTACCTAGGTTTGGGGAGATGATCAGGAGAAGAAACACAGAGATTGTGGTAATTATGATTATCAAAGCCTGAGGCACTGGACACAGTGCTGGCTACCGCTTACCTTAATAATGGTTCAGGAAATATTCACTGATAAATTGGGCATAAAACTAGGCAAGATATGACAGTACTCTTGAATGGTTTCCCATCTGAGAAAGGTTAAAAGTAAAATTTTGAAATATATTCAACACCCTAGTATGGAAGAGAGACATTAAAAAATAATTGTGTTTCACTAAAGTCTCATCTCTTACCACAAATAACAAGTTATCAAAGTAAGGTTTAGTTTCTCAGGCGCTTGAGAATGGAAAGGCCCAGAAATAAAGAGGGATAAAAACAGATCCCTGTGTCTAACATCAATTAATTGATTTTAAACATTAGCTTAGATTACAGAACCCCCAAGACATCCACTAACAATCCACCTCTAAGCACATGTTGGGCATCGCTAAGCCTTATATGTCCCTCTTGCCAAGTTACACAGGCATTAAACACAAGCTACCCTTTTTTGTTAAAGCCTTAATTTCTGAGGTTAGCTTTCTTATTTTCCAACTCATTATCTGTTGTATGGCAATGCTTCTCTCCTTCATGGAATTAGATGAGAAGATGATAAAAAAACAATTGTGTAGCTGTTGTTCACTGAGCACATCCTCTGGAAATCAGACAAATCAGGCACAAGAATGGATTCTGTTATTAACATATTTGTACAGTGTCAACAATTTGTACCTTGCTGAACTATATACAAATGAGAAGAACCTAAGAATAAAACAGCCAGGGGACTTAAGCAAGTCTTCTGTTAAAACTTCTGGAATTACTCATGTGAATCCCTAAAAGATCAGAGATAGTTACAAAAAGAGGTGGTGTTGACTTCCTTAGAAATCTAATTTGTGTAATGGAAAAGATTCAATTATCAAATGTTAATGTTTTCTAAATTTTTAATGTCTAGTGAAGCTTCCTTCTTAACCACTCCTTAGCATTTCGGCACATTTCCATTTGACTTAAACCCAAAGAAAGTCAAAGAAAACATTAAACTCTTAAATGTTTCTTAAAGAAAACATTTTGAAGCCAACAATAACATCATTTTGAAACTGCTTTCTCTTGTTGATTTTACTATTTGAATGACATCTGTATTCTCCCAGTTCATCTTTGTTTTATCCCTTTCTTTCTTTTCCCCAATTCAAGTCTTACTGATCCTAACTGTTACAACTCCTGCCCAGTTGATTCCATCACTGTTACTTCCCCCTCCCTCACTGTTTGTTCACCACATTTCACCTATGTTAGTAATACTTCCCCCCAACTGTTTTCCTTCACCACTTCTCACACCAAAACATCATACGTATCCTTTCCAGATTAATCCTCCTGATGGGCAGTGCTGGTGGTTGATTCTCTGCTCAAACATACATACTGAATCCTCATTACCTGCTTAATGAAGCCCAAATAGCTTAGGTAACATTCAGAACCTCATAGTATCCTGGGAGAAACCTTTCTAGGCTTCTCAAATTGACTCTACAATTCTTCATCCATGGACAACTCACAGTGATTCCTCGGCCATTCCCTAGACCTTTGCCATTCTCTTTCCTCCATCACAAATGCCCTTGTTTTGACTTATGCAATCCTTTCATTTCAGTCCATTAGACTATGAGCTCCGGGAGACAGAATTATCACTGTTTTTCTCACTCTAGTGCCTAGCAAAGTGCCAGCTACATAGTAGTGCTCAAAAGACGTTTGTTAAATGGATAAATGAAAACACACCCCAAATACTATCACACTTACCAATAAAATTTCAACTAGAAGTCATCTATCCCGCAAAATTCTACTGCCTATCAACTGTAGGATGTCTTTCATAGTCTATATAAAATTAAACATCCTTATTTTGGTTGCAAGTTTATGAGTTTCTTTAGTGCAAGGACACTGTTTCCTCCCTTCCTTCCTTCCTTCCTTATTTGTTTGTTTATTTATTTAAGCTGCCTTGGGTCTTCGTTCCTGCTCTCGGTCTTTCTCTAGTTGAGGCGAGTGGGGGCTACTCTTTGTTGTGGTGCACAGGCTTCTCATTGTGGTGGCTTCTCTTGTTGCGGAGCACGGGCTCTAGGCACATGGGCTTCAGTAGTTGTGGCACACAGGCTTCAGTAGTTGTGGCTCATGGGCTCTAGAGCGCAGGCTAAGTAGTCGTGGCGCATGGGCTTTAGTTGCTCCGCGGCATGTGGGATCTTCCTGGCCTAGGGCTCGAACCCGTGTCCCCTGCATTGGCAGGCAGATTCTTGACCACTGTGCCACCAGGGAAGCCCAGGACACTGTTTTCTTTATGTTTGAGTTTTCCACCATGTTAATCAGTAAAAGTTTGTTGGCTACATGACTAAATGAATAAGCATATTACATGTGGTAAAAATAATGATTAAATTATATTTCTGTATTTTAAAACACCTAGTAGGCTTCTAAGCAACAAGTTACTGCTGATGGCTCTGAAGAGACAATCTTCAGCAACTAGTCCAAGAAAATTAAAATGTTCGGCACTTCATATTAGTGACAGGGATGTCCATGGAGCAGGGCTTCTACAAAGGCAATGCACCACTGCCCAAGCAGCAACACTGCTTTGCAATGGAGTCTTCAGAGAAAAGTTTTTAAAAAGTAGGGAAATGTCTCTGTCATTTCCAATTTCCAAGGTATATCAATGACCTCAAAATATTACTTTCACCCGATAAGAAGGCAAATGATCTCTGTTCATGAATGGCCAGTGAACACATGAAAAGATGTTCAATATTGTCAGTCATCAGAGCGACGCAAATTAAAACCACAACAAGATACCACTTCAAATCCCACAAAATGGCAAAAATTAAAAGGACTGTTAAGATCAAATATTGGTAGGATGTAGAGCTAATGGACAGCTCCACCATCGCTGGTGGGAGTATAAAACGGCACAACCACTTTAGAAAAGTGTTTTGCGCTATCTTATAAATTTAAACATTTGACTCAGCCATTCTATTCCTAGGTATTTACCCCAAAGAAATGAAAACATGTGCTCACAAACAGACTTGTACACAAACATTCATAGTGTCTTTATTCATATGTCCCCAAACTGAAAGCAGCCTGAATGTCCATCAACGGAAGAATACACAAAGAAATTGTGGTATATTTATACAATGTGAATATTAACCAGCAATAAAAAGGAGTGAACTATTGATATACTCACAACATGGATGACTCTGAAAAGTAGTATGTTGGTCAAAATAGCACATACTGCACAATTCCATCTATATGGATTCAAGAACTGACAAAACGAATCTATGGTGATAGAAATTATAACAACAGGTGCCTATAGGGAGTAGGAATTGACTGGAATGTGGCATGAAGCAATGGAAATGTTTATTTTTTTTTTCAATTGAGGTGTTGGTTTTATGAGTAGAATCACTTGACAAACTTAAATTGAACACAATATCTTTGTTTCCCAGTTCTTGGGACATCCTTCTACACTTCCTTATTTATCTGCTACAGTCATACAGAGCAAGAAAGCATAGAAAATAAATGAAATGGCAGAATCTGAATATTAAGTGAAAGTGTCTTGAGAGACTGAAATGAACTAAATTTAATAGGTTCAAACTTTATATAAGAATAAGCTTTTTCTCCCCTCCCAAATAAATCTGTTTTATGTTTTATAAATTTTACTTCTATTAAAAAATAAGAATAATATCACTTTCAAGTACTTATCTCTCCTCACTTAAACACTACCTTAGCCATGTTAAGAATGAAGATTTCTAACAAATTTAACTTCTCTCTCACTTCACAAAGCACATATATCAATAGATGTTCCTTATACAAGAAAAGAACTAAGAAAGGCTGATTGCCAAACCTCTGTCATTTGCAGACAGAATTTAATAGAGTTCAGAAGACTGATCAGGTTATATGGGGACAGACTTAGTGAACCATCAGGGATGTTATACTATTTTTTTTTTATCCCTATATACGACGATCGATTTGAACAATCGTTAAGACAAGTAAAGTGGCATCCATCTTTCAGGAAAGTGCGTATGTATATATGTGTGGTGTATTTATTAGATTAAGAAGGGGGGAAAAAAAAGCATAGTGATCCCATGATCTTAAATTTTGAAAGAGAAAATGGCTCAAGAAGCCTGTGAGACTTTCAAAAATAAAATTTTGACAACATAATCGCAAATAATCCCAAAGAGGTCCTAAAAAGCAGTGTGGTGTTTAACAAGATGCATGCCACCACACAGGGGATCCTAAACGAGCTCAGATTCTAAAAGTGTATCAACACGGGACGAAATAAGAGATGCATAACTGAGGGCAAATACTATAAAGAACAATATAGAAACAGTGAGGAACAGTTGAGCCTGGAATTGAGCAAGACTTGTGATGATGTTAAAAACAACATCCAGGGCCTTTTCACTTTCATTTGGAGAAGGAAGAACCAGAAAGAGATAGGGTCACTGACTGGGGCAGAAGGGGAAGGTGAGGGATAGAGATGACACAGAAAGCAGAACTGCTCAGCTCCTCTGCTTGTCTGCTCTGTCAGGGACAATGTTCATCAGACTGGAAAAGGCATAACCGCATGAGAGAAATGAAGTCCAAAATAGGTGAGGGAGTTTTAAAAAAGCACCTTGCTGCTCTACATGAGCTAAAGTCTCTGGCCCCAGACCAATTATATTCTGGGGAAATGAGAGAACTTGCACAGTATGGTCCTACCCTGCTGTCAGTGGTCTTTGAGGAACTATGTTATCACTGGAGATGAGCAAATGTCATCCTAATTTTCAAAAATGGGAAGAAGTCAGTGCAACTGGTTTCCATCTATTCCTGCTAAAGAGCATTTCTGGATGACTGAACAAGGCACAAACAAAAACTCATTAGCAAAGACAATGTGAGGCGGCTCATTTGGGTTTGGATGACAACTTGTTCTCACGGCGGACATGCGTGCCTGTGTTTGTGGTTTAATCTCTTATGCAGTATGAAAATTGAATTCCACATTTCTAAGCAATTTAAAATAATTTCTTTCTTCAGCTAATAAAATTGTCCCCAGTTGCTAAAATGAAGTAACCCTGTAAATACTTCATTGTATTCTACAAGGTGCAGCAAAACGTCCAATTGCCTACCACCTGAACAAATTTGAGGACCTTTGGTTAATAATGAACAGAGACAACGATCTGGTGTATGAACCACTGTGTATTTGACGTGGTAAAAATACGTTTTCTTTACACAAGAATAGAACAAGAGGAAACAAGATTCAGGGACACTGAAGAATCTACGTAGGAGGGCAATTTCTGAAAAGGGAGGCAAGTTAGAGTTAGACTAGATGAATATCAAGAAAAATGTTAAATGTGATCTCTGGGAAATGAGATTATTAATGATTTTTACTCTTGGTTTTCTTTCATCATTTTGAATGTATTTTTACAATGAAAAAGTATACTTTTTCAATCAGAAAGATAGGTTATATTCATTTGGAAAATTAATATAAACTCAAACAACATATTTTATCTGGAATTTTTACTTAAGAGTGAGAGCACACAACATAGCCTTTCTCATTGCTGTATTTTAATTATTCAAATGCAGTATTTCAAAATAAGGTTATCTCATTTTATCTACTAAGATTGCAGCACTTGTAAATATAATTCACTATATTATTTGCTCAAGTAGATACTATTAAACTTACTTAGGAATACAGCCATGTATAGTGGACAAGATACACCTCAAATTGTAAATGATAATTCATCATATCTCAAATAATGTCATTAAGTTCCTCTAATATCAATATCATCATTTCACAGCTCTCTTTAATGGTATTTTTCTACATATTAGTTTAGAATAAATCAACGTCTACCATGAAAATCCAAAGGAAAAGCATTTTTTAAACGTTCCATAGGTCCAGTTTACTTGATGCCCTATGAACATGCTGCCTTTTATAAAAACTAAGACAAATACTCAAGTGAGGACAACTTAGAATTATAACAGCAAACATATTTTAGGAAAATAGCTGGAAATGGCTCTTATCTTGTTTTGACATTCAAAATAAACAGCTAATAAGGACTGTCATGATTTGGAGGCATTTCCTCAAACTCCCACTCTATGCCACCCTTTTTCCATACCGATGTTCCTTTTTCTTATCCCTGACCTTAATATAAAACTTTCGTGTGTATCTCGCTTGTTCCATTTTTTCTATTAGTATTTCATTTTATAGTTTGAAGTTTTGTTATACACTGTCTCAAATCCTTTGTGGACTGTAGGAGGGTATAAATCAATAAAACCTAAAACTCAATTTGTTCCTTTAAAGTAAGCACTTTAGATGTTTAATCAGTAAAGACAAACAAAGCTATCTTTGTATTTTACATTTAAAGCATTATCACATTCTCAACGTGGAAAGAAAGTTGTTTAAAAAAAGGAAGAAAGATGGGGGAGAGGATCAATCTGAGACATTCACAATACATTCCAGATTCAGCAACAACTTAAGTACCTACCTACTCATTGCTCCCAGTATGATCCTTTGCTCAAACCAGGAATGTCATTTATCATATAGAAAATTGTGTCAAACAGGTGAAGATATTATTAACACTATGCTAAGAGAATTATTACTATTAACTCATAGGGATAATATATTACCCTTACATACTTTATAAAGTGCTATCAGATGATCCTTTCATTTGAGACCCGCACAAATGCATGAGGTAAGCAAAAAATGTGTTACTATCCCCACATTAAAGGTGAGGAATTGGAGGTGATGGATACGTTTATGGCATAGACTGTGGTGATGGTTTCACAGATGTGTATTTACTTCTAATATCATCAAACGTATACATTAAACATGTATAGCTTTATAAATATCAATCATACCTCAATCAAATAGTTTAAAAAAAGAAGATGAGGAATTGGGAGCCTAAATGGCTTGTCTAACTCATCCTACAGGTATCAGAACCAGGACCAGGCTCTAGATTATCACCACGTTTCAGTGAGATTCCCCTACTCAGTACTGCCTCTTTTCTGACTCAAGTACTTAGATATTACAGAGATATGCAGACACATGAAAAGTAGAAAATACACAAAATTGGGCAAATTGCATACATGTTTAAATTATTGTGAACATAATAAACCAAGTTTTTCATTATTATAGCTCTTGGGAGAAAAAGCTTATTTGATACAGGTTTTCCTATTTAAAAAAAACTATTTTTTTCTTCCCATTTGATAGCGTTTGTATATTTAATTAAATGTGATCATTAGGTAAAAAAACGTGGATCAAAATATTGAGAAAAATATCAACCCAAAAAATGTTTGAAGCTGATTTAGAGATGACCACAGCATTCCTAGATCGGATTACATGTTCTTGTAAAGCTGTTATATTAGAATGTCATGCTGACATGATTCTTGATAACGTATTTAATGGTTAAAATATGCATAGTGAACATTTGTGTAGAGCTCATTGCATCTAATTTTCTGTTTCCTTTGAAACAGGAAGGTGAATGATGCAATTGTGGTATTTTTGCTGTTAAACTTAATGAAAATTCTGTCCACTATCAATCAGATGGATCTTTTCTTTTTTTGTTATCCAAACAAATATGCTCAAGAGCAATTTACTTTTATTGAAAAGTCCTGTACTAACATGATGAAAAAATACAAACAAGGCTCTAATTTCTTTCAGATGCGCTTGCTGGCAAGGTACACACTGTTGCGTAGGGGACGTTTTACTCTTACATTTATATTATTGATGTTATATGGACAGACCAGGTGTTGTACAAATGGACAAGTTTTTAAACGAGCATTTTTCAATAAATAATATTGGCCAATCTTCAGAAATGAAAATGTGCACATTATCTTTTTCTCTATAAAAACAGAAGGTTGAATGAGGCTCATCTGAAATGTTGCTGCAATTGAGTGATGTCTACCTAGGCCAACATTTGCGTGGGATGATTTGTTTCAATGTGTTCTTATAGTAATAGGTTATACTGTGACGATGACAGGTCAACAAACCTCACACATGCCATAAAAACCAACGATATAGGAAGAATAATTTCATTTTATAAGGATTTAAAACCATATTTCATTTTGAAGATCACCCTAAGAGACAGAAACAATGTGAAAATGTGGTAATAAGTCACTATTATTTCTTTCAAAAAGAGAATTCACAAAAATAGAAGAAATCAGAAGAGGCCATAAACATGAACAAATCTATCTTCTACTATTCTTAGTTAAGCATATGAAGGTTATTTGGTTGAAGCGCTGCCATTCGATACTGAAAGCCAAAAACAAAACTTCTGCATGATGATTTAGAAATCTCTGAATATAGCAATGCATTCTCTATTTACCAATTTGGCAATATTAAAAAAGAAATGCCCCACTCCTCAACATGGATGGTTATGTTAAAAAAATTGCTTTGAAAAGTCAATTGTATTTTTTTAATATGAAAATCAACATTTAGTTAAATAGTTATGTTGCCACTACGTAACAGCCTTTGGGTAAGTGTGGATGAAGTTGAGAGAGCTCTCACGTGCTTAAATCCTGACATTGAGATTTTAATTGACAACCAACATTATCTCTTTAGTTCTATATATCTAAATATACAGAAGTGAGAAATAAGGTAACCATTCGTCTATAAGACTAGGATAATCAATTAATTTGTTCAGTAAGTTTTTATTGAGTGTGCTGCATCTTACATGAGACAGTTTCTGACCTCATGGCATTTCAATCTGGGCATAAACAAACAAGTACACACACACACACACACACACACACACACATTGTGCTAAGTGCTATGAAAGAACAACACAGAACACTGGTAAAAAAAAATAGTGGAGGAAATGCCCGATAATTGGGGAACTGTTAGATAACTTTATTAGATGGCCTGGAAAGGCTTTTGTGAAAGGCTTTTGTGACGAGGTTATTGAAATGGAAGATGTGCAAATAATAATAGAGTTAACTGTTTATCCTGATAGAGAAAATAGAATGTGTGAATTTCCTATTCAAGAAAGGGTTTGTAAATGTGTGAGTAAAAAGAAGCTGAAAGAAAACAAGAATGGCTGAAGCCACTTGGGTGCAAGGGAGGGTGGCATGAAATGAATTTAACTGTACAGATTCATGAACAAGAATGGTCACTACAATGACCAAAATTTAGAAACAATTCAAATGCCCAATAATTGGAGAATAATTAATTATTCATTTTGAGATTTTATTATATTGCCTTTTAAACTAAAAATGTATAATTAATGATTAAATGAAATATGAGGAAAATAGTAAATAATAGAAGATAAAATAGTATATGTAATACTATTCTACTTTTTTAATAGAAAAAAAATTCTGAAAAAATCACTGAAAGTTTGAAAGCAAAGTTCAAACCTATTAATGGCAATATATGGAGATAAAGATTATGAGTGTTTTCGTTTAAAAAAATACTTTTATGAGTTTTCAAAATTTTGGATGCTGAACTTTAAAAATTGTAGGCAAAAATAAAAATAAAACACAATCACCATAACACCTTTCTCAATATTAAAAATAAGCTTAAACAGAACTAAAACTAAAATGTTCTTTTTTTTTAGCATCTTCATTGGAGTATAATTGCTTTACAATGGTGTGTTAGTTTCTGCTTTATAACAAAGTGAATTAGCTATACATATACATATTTCCCCATATCTCCTCCCTCTTGCATCTCCCTCCCACCTTACTATCCCACCCCTCTAGGTGGTCACAAAGCACCGAGCTGATCTCCCTGTGCTATGTGGCTGCTTCCCACTAGATAGCTCTTTTACATTTGGTAGTATATATAAGTCCATGCCACTCTCTCACTTCGTCCCAGCTTACCCTTCCCCCTCCCCATGTCCTCAAGTCCATTCTCTATGTCTGCATCTTTATTCCTGTCCTGCCCCTAGGTTCTTCAGAACCATTTTTTAGATTCCATATATATGTGTTAGCATACAGTATTTGTTTTTCTCTTTCTGACTTACTTCACTCTGTATGACAGACTCTAGGTCCGTCCACCTCACTACAAATAACTCAATTTCGTTTCTTTTTATGGCTGAGTAATATTCCATTAACTACAATGTTCTTGTGTGTATGTACATGTGGAGAAAAATACTCAGTGAGACACAATGTTTGAATCCTGTTAACTGTGATAGAGATGAGTGTCCATAGGTATGTGTGTGAAGGGGAAGGTCATCTATCTGTCCATTTATCTGTCCATGTGTCATGAGTATAAGACACTTGAAATAATGTTTGCTATTGAGTTATTATTTTTTTAAAAATCACTATTTAATCATTTATAAAGCTCAGCATGATTTGCCAAACAACTAAGACCTTTATTTGTATTCATGAGTGTTGGAGGAAACATGTTGAAATACCCATATGGTGAAGAGGTTTAGCTGACCACTGCTCTTAAATCCATTTGCCTATGATCTTCTCTTGGAACTGGGAAAAATGGAAAGATCAAAACCATATTCAAATATTGTGGTCTTTATACTCAATAATCTCTTTTTTATGTCTATTCTGCCTTATACAAGTACACAATTGTTTTTAATAGAGGTGAATAGTAGTAATAAAACCACTCCTAAGTATTCTGAAAAAACAAATGATAGGAGTAACTCTCACCTGCTGCCTATTTTCTAGCATGCGTCTAAATAACTTTTAAAAATCAGATATATATTGCCTTGTTTGAGAAACCAGTACACTAGATGGAAAATCAGACTCAACAACTTATTACATAGTTTTCCAAATTGAAGAGCAATTTGTGCTTGATCACAGAATGGCAGGTGATTGATTTGATACCACTCCAGAGAAGTTAAGATTTAGAAGACAAAATAATTTGTCCATTTATCAGTTATTTGACTTCGAGCAAGTCACTTGATCTTCAGTTTATTCATTTGTAAAACTAAAAGAATAATAATACTAGCACCTACCACCTAGTGTTGTTGTGAGGATAAAATGAGATCTTAGAGTGAGCACCCGGTTCTTACATTTTAATTTCTTTTTTTCCAGCTCCGTTATGCATGCTGCTAAAAATTATCTTCTAAATATTGATTTATACCTATATTTTCAGAAGCAGTTTTTATTATTTAATGTGAGATATTGGTAGAATTTTTGGGGAGTAGTAAATCAGCCTTAAATTACAAGTGATGATTACTTGCTGTCCTTATTAGCTCCTGATTTGATCCAAAAGCACTGCAGTATTGTATGTTACTCATTGCCTTTTAATCAATTCTTAAAGATTTTGGATCCAACAAGGAGAACAACAAATGTTGAGGCAGCCAGATTTTCAGAGCCTCCTTTGCAAATAAATAATGCTTGGTTTTGATTTTTCGAAGTAACATTTCAGACTAAGTTTTCCCCCTCAGACGTGTTTGTACTGGATCAGAAAATTTTATCCACACCTCTAATAACAGTGAATGGGTTTTTGACAAGCATAAGGAATGTTTCTGGATCTGTTTCCTACTCCTGTGAAATGGCAAAATATTCGCTATATTATATAAAAGGGAAACTCAGCCCTGCACCAAGGCAATCACTTTCTGTCCTTAATAAGGAAAAGTAATGGTAGCAGGAACTAGGCCAAATGCCAGAGTCTGTTTGTATTGACCCAGCTTCTGCTATAGCAGGTTATATACATCTATCCTGGGTAACATTCAGCCCATTGAAAGTGGCTTTCTTGTTGCAGTGAATTACTATTATCATCAGGGCAAGTTTCTCACCACTGGCTTTTGACTATGGGGAGTCAAATGTCAATCAATCAACCCAACAAACAACAGCCACCAAAGGAATATTTGTTCATGTAATTATGCCTAGCTTTGGAAGAACTCTATTGTGACTGAAGAGTGGTGGACAGCTCAATTGATCTTTAATGCACTAAACAAATGCATTTAATTTTGGGGCGTCTTAGTAACTTTCATGTATAAAGGGCTCTAATAGCCTGCTCACGTTTTCTTCCCTCTGTATTTATATAACAACATTTCCATATTTAGTATGACTAGGTGCTCTGAGGTACTTTTTGAGTACTAGGAATAGATAATAACTATTGAGCGTTCTATATATTAATTTCGGCCCATCATTAACTTTAGTTTAAAATGTAAGATTTGAAAAGGGTCCACATATTGGAGGTTTAAGAAAAAAGTGAGTAGTATTTGTTAAGGTGTACAGTGGGCAAAGAAAGCAGTGCTTAATGTTAATTTTTCTTTGTAGTTAATTTCAAGGCACCCACAGTTGCCAGGTATGTCTGAAGTTTTGGCTCACAAAGCGTTATATTGTCTTTGCCTTAGGACATTAGCTAGAGTAAAATGGCAATAAGATTTGCACAGGCATTAAAAAAACAGACTCAACAGGAAAAATGCTATTTAAAAATAATAACATTAAGAGCAATACCATCTTACATTCCTATTGTATTTTACAGCTTACAAAGCATATAAATTAATTTGAAAAACTACCACACATTAACCCTATGAAATATTTATATCTATTTCTCAACTCTGAAGAGTGGCCAGTGATTTTCAGAGAAATTGCATTTGTCAGGGTTCTCCAGAAAAACAGAATCAACAGAAGGGGTAACACTCTCCATTAACACCTTCACAGACGTACTCAGAATAACGTTGGATCAAATGTCTGGACACCCCCGTAGCCCAGTCAAATTGACACATAAACAAATTACTTAATTTCTGTGCTGAATAATTTTAAGGTAAATTGATGAAGTTGAGATTGTTATTACCCTAGTATTTCAACTTCTAGCCCAATTTACTTTGCTCTTATACTATATTACATTTCCTACACAAATGTTCTTAAAGCAAATTTCAAAGACTGTAAATTTCTTTAGTTCATAGATCCTGCCTTATTCAATGTATAAAGAAAGCTCAAACACACCTATTTGACAGACGTGAGGCAGTTACTGAATGGAAGAAAGTATTTGCAAATGATATGACTGGTAAGTGGTCATATCAAATATGTATATACAACTCACACAACTCAACATCAAACAAACAAACAACCCGATTGAAAAATGGATAGAAGACTTGAATAGACATTTTTCCAAAGAGGAAATGCAGATGGCCAAAAGGAACATGAAAAGATGCTCAACACTGCTAATCATCAGGGAAATGCAAATCAGAACCACAATGAGATATCACCTCACACCTGTCAGAATGGTTATCATCAAAAAGAACAAAAATAACAAACATTGGCAAGGATGTGGAGAAAAGGGAATCCTCGTACACGGTTGGTGGAAATGTAAAGTGGTGCGGCCACTGTGGAAAACAGTATGAAGGTTCTCAAAAAAACTAAAAATAGAACTGCCATATGACCCAGCAATTCCACTCCTGCATATATATCCAAAAGAAACAAAAACACTAATTTGAAAAGATACATGCACCCCAATGTTCACAGCAGCCTTATTTATAATCGCCAAGATGTGGAAGCAACCTAAGTGTCCATCAACAGATGAATGGATACAGAAGATGTGGTATATATATATATACTACTCAGCCATAAAAAAGAATGAAATTTTGTCATCTGCAGCAACATGGGTGGACTTGGAGGATATTATACTAAGTGGAATAAGTCAGCCAGAGAAAGATAAATACTGTATGATATCGCTTGTATGTGAAATCTAAAAAATACAACAAACTAGTGAATATAACAAAAAAGAAGTAGACTCACAGATATAGAGAACAAACTAGTGGTTACCAGTGGGGAGAGGGAAGCAGGGAGGGGCAATATAGTGGTAGGGGATTAAGAAGTACAAACTATTATGTACATTATAATCTACAAGGATATATTGTACAACATAGGATGGGGAATATAGCCAATATTTTATAACTGTAAATGGAGTATAACTTTAAAAATTGTGAATCACTATATTGTACACCTGTAACTTATGTAATATTGTGCATCAACTATACTTCAATTTAAAAAAACAATGCACAGTATAGTAAATATAGGCAACAGTTCTGAATTATAATCAAACATGATAAGAGACTAGATCTTAATTATTCCAACCACAAAAAAGAAATGAAAATTATGTGACATGATAGAGGTGTTAACTCTCCCTACAATAGCAATCATATTACAACATATAAGTGTATCAAATCAACATGTTGTACACCTTAGATTTACAAAATGTCATATGTCAAATATATTTCAATAAAAAGAACGTTTGTAAACCCAAAAAAAACAAAAAAAATTAAGTTGTGACTATGAGAAAACAATATAGTAAGTTAAGCAGTCTATTTTAAAAATCAATGGCTCATTTATTCAAACCCTCGTGGTACAGTTTTATTAGTACCAATGTTTCCTCAGATTATATAGACAAAGGCATTAACAACTCAGGTCAGCAAGTGTTTACTGAATTCCTACCATGTACAAGGTAATCTATGAAATCTGAAGTAAAATAAGTATAAGACTAGTTTATTACTCTCTAGAAGCTTAATACTATGTTAGGAAACAAGATGTAATCATATGAAAAGGTAAATGAAGTTTTAAATAAAGGTTCAAGGCAATGGAAGACATGTCATTTGGCAGGACCTGATTAATTTCTATATGGATTGTACAGACAAAAGTGATTATAGTTCAGATGAGAGAGAAATATTTTCAAGGATGGATGGCAAACAAAAGGTCGATAGAGAAGTGAGTTTTCCTGAGAACCAATATATTTTAAAAGTTGACAGGACATGTTGATGGCGTGTAAAACAATTAGCAAGTGAGAAAACTTGGGTAGATTTATGAGAGCATGATTTGGAGACCATATTAGAATGGGCCTTGAATAACAGGAACAGGAATTTTATACCAGATCCTGTAAATAAAGGCAATCTACTGAAAGTTTGCGCCGACAAATGACATGATAAAAGTGATTTTTAGGGCTGATCACAATATTACAAAAGCATTGGAAAGGAGAATGTAAAGGCAGAGAGATGAGATCTGATGGAGTTCCAATGTAAGGTAGTATGATTTTTATCTAAGAAAGAACTTGGAAAAAACAAAAAGAGGTATTTGAAAAGTAGAAGTGTGGCCTGCAGAGAAGGGAGAAAGGAGGAGGGGGTGTTGTGCCTCCAGAACATCCAGAGACTGGATGAAACAGCAAAGTCAATTGAGGGGTGACTTAGGAGGGGAAAGAGGGATGATTTTGTTGAAGTCATATGGAGACTGCCATACTAGAGGGATCTGCAAGTGTGAAGTCCTTAGGGGTTTATGAATGCAGGAGTGGTAGTAGAACTGGAGATAAAGTTGGGAAGAAAGATAAACAGATGGAATAGCTAAAGCCAAGAGATTGGAATAAAACCAAAGTTGAGGTTAGCGAGAGAAAGAGAAAACACCAAGCCTGAACCTGGTGGGGCACATATTTAAGATGAGGGAGGAGAGAGTTGCTGGGAAAGGATTTAGGGATATGGCAGGAATATAACTAGGACTATCGCAGCAGCTAAAGGGCCCCTGAGATTTAAATTAAAAAAAAAAAAAAAGGAGGACTAGGGATGTTATTGAATAGGATCAAAATGGCAGAGAAGCCAATGGATTTGGCAATTACATGAACATTAATCCTGAGAGTTCCTTTAATTTTTTTTTATTATTTTTTTTCAGTTTTTTCACTATTTTGTTTTATCGTAAGATAGTCTTTACTACATATATGGTGGCTAAACTGAGAGTTCCTTTAACAACTATTTCATGAGTGTCTCCTAGGTACAAGGTACTATTCTAGATGCTGAGGATACAGCAGTGAGCTTTCACGGGGAATTACATTAAGTGAAGAAAACAGACAATAAGTAACTAAGACAATAGATGTATAATATCCTAAGGTGATAAGGAACATGAAGAAACATAAAGAACACTGTAAAGGGATGGAGCGTGAGAGCTGGAGGGTGTTATGGTGGTCATGGTAATGGGAGCTAATAGACATTCCTAAAGGAAGTGAGGGAGGGAGACCTGTGAGTATCTGAAGGAAGGAGGTTGAATTTCAATAGGAGGAATCAAAATAAAATTCATAAACGACGGTGAAGAGTTAATGTTGGAATAAATTAGGTTTTTCTGTATCCAATTTTTTAAAGAATAAACTGATATATCCTCTTGATAAGGAACCAGTGATGAAAGAAGTTTTGAAGACATTTAATAGGAACCAAAAAATCAAAGTTGTGAAGAGATATGCTAAAATTAGGGCATTTCCTCTATAGTCAGGTCATTACAATCATCTATAAGTGTCAAAAGGACTATGAAAATTCTTAGGCAAGGGTGCTAACTCTCTGGATTTATCTTCCATCACTGCCTCTAAATATGCATTATATTTTTACATTTTACTTTGCAAGATTTAAAAATATATTTACAATTTAAAACAGCTAGATAAATGTGATATACAATCTCTTTTTTTTTTTTTACTTTTCTCATCCTTCTCCTATTCCATCTACAAACTTTACCTATTCAAATAACCTATTTATGTATTTTCACGTTTTCCACTTAATATTTTCCTTCATTTATATAATCATAGAAAGCACACTCATGCTACATAAATAAGATACATATCTATATTTTAAAATACAATTGATAATTTATTGTATATACTTTTATGCACGTGATTTTTATAGTAAATGCCATGTTGTGTTGTTGCTTCCTAGTCAGCAGGTATATCTCAAATTCATATATTTTAAGAGCGGCATAGGAGCCTATGCTTACATGTTCTAAAATTTTATTCAATGATTTTCTTATTAAAAGTCATTCTTTGTTTCCCTTTGTCTCCTTTCTATTTTCTCATTATGAACAATGCTGCAACAAATATGCTTGCGCATGTAACCCTTATGTACTGGTATTTTATTTTATAGGTAAGGTCACAGGAAATAAATTGTACATTGTACTTTTCATTCTCTAAGCTTGATTTTTGCCCTTACCCTGTGTTAAAGGCCATTTTTCCCTGTTCCTAAACTCCAAGGCCTACTATCATATACCATGTTTAATAAAAAAACAAAACAAAAAACTTCCTAGCCTCAGAATTCCCAATGTATTTAGTATAATAAATATCTGTACACCATATTCCATATCCTTTTCTTAGACATCATTTTCTTGAGAGGAGGAAACATGTCTAATATAATTTTATTTCCTCATACATGCTTAGCATAGAGCTTTTCTCACAGAAGACAAAAAATACCAATTGACTTCTTGATGCCTATAATATTTGAAAATACTACTTTAGATCAATTTTTAGGAAACAAACACAAGAAATATATTTCTGCCTTTAGAGATCTGTCTTGTTATATGCATTATAGGGCTCCTTACAATTCCTTGCATATTTAAGATTCTGATAGCTTTTAATCAGATATTGGCAATTGAGAAGCAATCTAATAAGAGAGCTGAAAAAAAGATTCATATTCAGGTACTTAGCCTTAGTTATATAGGTATACAATAAATTTCTAACAGTAAAATATGTATTATTAGAAAGATTATAGGATATCATTATGCTTTTCCCCCTCTTTTTCTTCGGTCTTATACGTTTTGTTAGACAGAAGGTGAGAGGAGATGGGTGTGAATGGAAATGATATTAGAAATAAATTAAAATTCTTTACCAATGTAAAAAGAAATCTTTCTGGTCTTTATGATAGGGCATTGTCCTTCATGTTCACCGAAAGCCTACAATACAAAACCAGCCAGTCTCTTGGAAGAATGTACAAAGTTTGGGGGAAATCTAATTATATTTTATTTGCAGAAGGAATCAATATGGTAGTACTCCTCAAGTTCAATCCAATCGCAAATGTGAAGAACAGATTTGCATTTATACCTAAGCAGAAGCACAGTGGATTATAAAGATTTCAATATAATTTAGTAATTCCTTTGTCAAAATAGGGCATTCATTGAACATAATGCCACTCACGGCCATCCTTCCAATAAATTGCCCTATAAAAATTCCATAAAAAATTTAATACGGTACAGGTTGGGGAATATAGGTAATTAAATGTGTTGCAGAGGTAGAAAAAAGACCCTGGGAAAAGTAAAAGATTGTAACTAAGAGTTGAAAGAATAATTCTGAAATAAATAGATTATTTTAGGAAAATCTTATCAGTATGTTAATCACTTTCGTTCCATTATCATGCGGGAGACCCTAAATAGGTGCTTGGGTCACTGGTAGGCAAGCCCTTGGTGTTTTCAGATGCCAGGAGTTTCATAAGAGACAGGCTCTAAACCTTGATTACTTTTCTAATAAGAACATTGTTGCTTGTCAATCTTCAATCTTTTTAATTCACTCATGTCAGATGGAAACAAAATCAACTCCTGGATGGCAAACAAGCTGCACTGGGAATGGGCAAGACTAGAAACCACCATCTGCAGCCCAGAGATAAGCGAGGCTGAATTCTCTGTGGTCTTTTGAGACTATATTATGTGAAATGAAGAATGTACAAGCAGAAACAGTGGCTCAAAATCTCATTATTAATGACTTTTAAGTAGCCATGATTTCTGGTTTTTCACGTGAGTCTATAAGAGACTTATAGACAAAGATGGGAATGTGGGCACAAAATAAATTTTCGCAAATAAACAGAATCTGGGACTAAAATAGGAATATGTAACTGTCTCGAAAGTGTCTGCGATATCGGCTGAAGAGTGAACTGTACAGGGTTTGTTTAAACAAAAGCTATGTCAATCTTTGTTCAGCTGGTTGTTCGGGAAAATAAATAGAAGCAAACAGAGGAAAACAGATCACAGGCTAGAAGAGTTTGTCAGGAGTGATAACGGGCTTCGAAGCAACAGGATTTAAAATGATAGCCCAGCCTCTGTAAATAATGCAAGCTCCTAAGGATGCACTAGAGACCCAACTCGACAGCCTAATAATTTTAGCTAAAAACCTGCTATTCCCACCATGAGAATCCATAAACTACAGAAGAAAGCTGAGGAATTTTATACACCCAAAGTGACAACCGTGAGAAGTGTGGGAAACCAGGTACCTTTAAATCTCGGATTTTATCCCTAAGTTGCCCATGACATCGCCTGGGAGATTTTGCAGCACTTCAACTGGATAAGGAAGACAATGAAAGTGTATCAGTTTTTGTCTAACTGTCCTAAAAATAGGAGTGACAGGTCTGTGCCTCTTGTACGCAAACAAAAGTCGGTTGACGACCTGAGAAGCAAAACGACTCCGAATGAGCTGAAGGTACAAAAGTAAGTTAGGTACAATTCCTACGAACGCTATTCCTTTCCTGCTACATATTTTACTTCTCCATTAAAATCTTCTGACATCGATAAAACACACTTACGTTTTTAGGACAGGTGAGAAAAATCTTAAGGAGCCCAAACTAATAACACCATGTATCATCTGGAGAACAGTCTGGCAAGAGGCCTTCTTTTCTCATTAACCTTCTGTGGGCTCAGCACCTGACAAGGCGCAGGGCTGCTCCCCAAGAGATGGGATTCCCACAGACACAGACTAACTCGAGAAGAACTGACCTGAAGCTGTACAATAGTCATTTGCACAACAACACTGGGATGTCATTAGCCCTCAGAAATCGTTTTATTTCCAGAGCCACGGGAGCAGGCACTTGCTTTATATCTGACCTCACCACTCCGGATTAACCACACACGTACAGGGAAATGATTTTCTCCCTGTTGATCGCTTCATTGCAATCTTGTGCCCACAAAACATCAATGGAATTGCTCTAACAGGTTTAAAAACGGCCAAGTCATAAATGTCCTTGTACCTGTTTCTCAAAGTGAACTCAAGAGAAGTTAAAGAAGTCAAAGGGATCAGAGACATTTCTTTAAAGCTCCAAATAGTTCTTTGGGAATGATGAGGCATTGCCAACAGCGTGGGCAGTATCACTGGTCTCCTTCATTACAGTGCTTCTCAGCTCATGTGGCACTCTGGGGACAGGACGCCACTCCTGAAGTTCTAAGTTGCATGTGTGGATGTGTAAGATATTAAATTTGTATTTATTTATTTGAAATACTGATTTATTCCTTTATGGCAGAGGGGCAAGAGGTAGTAAAATAAGTCCACAGGGTGAAAACTGAGTAGGAACATTTGAAAATCACCAGTGAATACTCTAAAGGTTGAGAAGATGCCTTAGCAAAATGAAGGCATTAGAAACAAGAAAAAATGTGCAAAAATGTCAGTAAGTTTGTAGCATTATGGCTGCTTTTATTTGTCTTTGGTGTGCTTTCCCACTTTTTTTCAAATTCTACAATAAGAAAAATCTCATTTTCTATTAAGAAAAATAAAATGCAAACAGAAATGGAAAAGTTATGCATTCGGTGGATATTTTCTAATACATCTTTGAAGATTTCACATTAGAGTCCAGCACTGGCTAACTAGAAGTTGCTGTATCTATTTTTCTTTGTTGACTGGAAGGCAGGAAGGGAGGGAGAAAAGGAGGAATAACAGTGCAAATAACTAACTCTGTTCAGTAGCAAATTAAGTTTCTCTCATGGGTAGTCACTCAGTAAATGTTAATTGATGATAATTAAGAAAAATGAGTTTTCTTTTTTGTGCACTCCACAACACAGTTCCATATTTTCACATTAGCTAAAGTTTATAGCCAAACTGATACACTGCAACTTTGCACTTATGTGTTAACTGCCTTTCGTAGAAGGGGCGGCATCTGTGGTGACTCTGAAGACCTCATTTACTTGTTAAATGCATCTTTGACACTATTTTCTATTTCTCCCTATACCACTAATGACAACCACAGTAGTACACACTGTATTTGATTACCATTTCTTCTTTTGCCTGAATCTTCCTTGCTGAGAAACAGAAAAATGTATAAAGGACAAAAGAGACCTTCAAGTCACATTCAAAAATGTACAAACATTGCTGAGCTCCTTAACAAAAGTGATTGGCCATGGTTTTATGATTGCCAAAGAACACGACATTGGTATAAAAAGAATTGGAAAAAGGAAAAGAGTGTGAATTAGAATTTTGCCAAGAGTGCTAGTGCTAATATAATCAACATACAGTAAATTTAAATCTTTGAAATACCAGTGCTTCGGAGGAGGCAAAGCAAGGCTCATCGACACCTCTCTACTTAGGATAATTAAAATCACTATCAGGAAGCATCCACAGGGATAAGAACTGTGGAAGATTTGGAAGAACCTTCTAGAAACTACTTAGTCTTAAAACAGTTTATTTAGTGGTCATCACTCCAAATTCCAAGGACAGAAATGAACTCCAAACACCATTCAAAAAGTCAATTATAGGGAATAGCGCACCCTTTCTAAGCCCTAAATTGTGCAGATTAATAAATTGGAAATTAGGAAGAAAAACAACAAGGTCAATAGAAGTATAGTTGCAGAACTTTCTCTAGTTGAATCAAAATCCATATTTTAAGCACTTAACTTTGAGCAATTCCTAACAAGGAAAATAAGTGGGCCTTTGATTTTATATCAGCTGTGATAAAAGACAGTAATTGGAAGGCTCGATTCCTTAAATTTCAGGACTGTTTCTTGTTCACTGTAGTATCTTTAGCATCAGAGGTCGAGCGTGTAGCAAACCCAAAACAATAAAAACAGGATGAATGAATTAGTGAGTAAATAAGTGAATGCAGAAGTAGATAATGTGCTTAATAAATGATAAATTATCTCAAAACCAGCATTAACACTGAGAAACAAGGGACCATAACTACACCAATACAGTGACATCATCTATACCAAGGGAAAAGGGAAGGTCCTTGCACTTCCATGGATTCATCAGTTATAACTTGAAAACTCTTTATCTTCCATTCAACAATATGGGTTTAGTTGTTTTCAATTCATCTTTTTTTTTTTTGCCCTCATAATGATCCAACTAGAAGAATCTCAGTCAAGTATTGCTGCAAAGAGGTGCCTGAATTGGGTGAACCCTAAAGATAATTCTGTTGCCTGCATTGGGCAGAATCAACACGCGGCCCTTCATACTGGATCTCGTATCATTTGTGCATTCAGGCTTGGACTGGTCAGTTTGCCCTCTTGGGTCTTATGGGGTCTTCATCTGTAACATCCAGGTATTGGATCAGATGAGAGGTCCCTCATGCTCTTAGGTTGAACTGAGATAAACCTAGGTTGCACACTAGACTCACTACTGGAGCCTTTAAAAATTCCCATTCCCAGGCCTCACACTGACCAAATTACGTCAGAGTATCTGCAAGCGAGTCCCATGCATACTTTTTTTTTTTTTAAGAGCTTCTTGGGGGATTCCCAATGTGTAACTAAGATTGAGAAGTACCTCTTTAAAGACTCATTGCTGTCGGGACTTCCCTGGTGGCGCAGTGGTTAAGAACCCGCCTGCCAATGCAGGGGACACGGCTTCGACCCCTGGTCCAGGAAGATTCCACATGCCGCGGAGCAACTAAGCCCGTGCGCCACAACAACTGAGCTTGTGCTCTAGAGCCCCTGAGCCACAACTACTGAGCCCGGGCACCTAGAGCCCGTGCTCCGCAACAAGAGAAGCCACCTCAATGAGAAGCCCGCGCACCGCAACGAAGAGCAGCCCCCGCTCGCCGCAACTAGAGAGCCCGCACGCAGCAACGAAGGCCCAACGCAGCCAAAAAAAAAAAAAAAAAAATGACTCGTTGTCAATTGAGTGAATTAAGCATACTTTAATTACAGAGCCATAACATAATTCTCTTTGTACTTTTTTTATGCCTAAAGTTATATATCTCTAGAATAAAGATATGTGCATGTAGTTTTAAAGGGCACATATTTTTTTTTATTGCAACCTAATGCCATGATTAATGTTCCAAACTTGCCACCAATTTTCAGTATTGCTTAGTATTTTGGGGCATGGATGGCTCCATAGTTCAATATTTCTGCATATTTAAAAACAGTTGTTGCCTACAGCATATTTTAGTCTGTCAGTGCATGTATATTCTTCCTGCTTTTAATAACGAAAATTTCATTTTAAGTGATAATCCCTAAAAAGGATTTCCTGGCAGAATAGTTTATATCATAAGAGCATATGGGAGTTAAGAATAATTATTCAGAGAGTATCTTTCTCCAAAGAGCTTAAAGCACTTTATGGAATTCATCTAATTAATGTTCACACTCTATGCATGAGAAGGCGTTGGACAGTGAAGTATAGATGGCCCTGAAGTGAACTCCTATTCCATTCAGTGAAAGGATGAGAATAACCCAGCACCACAAGGTACACACGCAGAGTTTATAGAGTCTACCACTCTTCATCAGTCTGTGACCAAAATTACACTTTAATACATCAAAATGAAGAGGAAGAAATTTGCTAAATTAGTTATTTTTCCCCATGATTTTAAGTACTCAAACACTTAAAAACACAAAAATCTGTTACTTTAAAAATTCCAGATGCTCGAGCATTACATAAATACAGACAAAATCTGATTAAAATGTAGGGCTTGCTTAGTAGAACAAACAATATTTACCTCGCTTTTCATTCACACAATAAATGGTAAGCATTGTCAATATGTGTGGGTATATTTACATAGACTTAACTGTTACCAAAATATGACTGTGTACTTTTAGCCCAGACAGCCTGACAGATGAAGTAAATTTTAATATCCTCACAAGAAAAGCATTAATTAATGCATACCTGTGAACATATTTTAATGGAATGGAGGAGATAGAAAGATGGCATTACATAAGAGTTAAAAACAGAAAAGCTGATAAAAAAAACAAAAACAAAAACAACTCAGTATCTTTTCCTATTTTAAATCACAGTCTGTAGTTGAGCTTTCCCACTGGGATCACGTCTTAACCTGACCTGATTTCCTTAACCTGGTCAGATTTCCTCCAGAATAAAATTAATAAAAGAATTCACAGAAGGCTTACAATTTCATTAAAAGAGATAAAAAGTTCTGCCTTCATAAAAATTTCATTGGCAAACTGAAAGACACAAAAGAGTACTTAGAAATTCTACAACCCATAAACTGTGAAATCTACTTTTAAAAGCAAAGTGTTTAGTAAATAGCATTATTTGTCTTTCCAGATAGTCACACCATGCTGACAGAAGATGAGTATAAGGACAATAGTTCTCCCTCAAAGACATTTTTTGTACATTTTGACATTATGTGTACGTTTGAGACATGTTCAATTTATCTCCTTGCTTTGCTCATGGGGAAATTACTGGTAAATATTTCCTGCCTGAAAGCAGAGAGTTGACTCTGATGATTATCAACATAAATAAAAAATATCAAGTCTATTCAGAGAAGTACAAGCAAAGGCATCAAGAAACCAATGGTAAAACACTTTATTTTTCAGGCAATCCCTAGTACTAATTGCTGACTCCACACTTTTCCAGTTAAAACAGTTATTCATTAATTTTAGCATTGAATGTCTTGGAATTTATAATGCCATCAAATAAACAGACAACCTCTTAAATGTATTTCTCTACCTATATCCAATATACAGATGAAAATTACAGACTTTTCCATGAGAAATTTATCCTAAAAGTAATACCGATACCATCTAATGTTTTCATGTAATTTAAATATAAAGCAGTGTATAAAAATAACTCAATTTCGTTTCTTTCTATGGCTGAGTAATATTCTATTGTATATATGTGCCACATCTTCTTTATCCATTCATCTGTTGATGGACACTTAGGTTGCTTCCATGTCCTGGCTCTATTTACAATAAAGAAGATGTGGATAAAGAAGATGTGGCACATATATACAATGGAATATTACTCAGCCATAAAAAGAAACGAAATTGAGTTATTTGTAGTGAGGTGGATGGACCTAGAGTCTGTCATACAGAGTGAAGTAAGTCAGAAAGTGAAAAACAAATACCATATGCTAACACATATATATGGAATCTAAAAAAAAAAAAAAAATGGTCATGAAGAACCTAGTGGCAAGACGGGAATAAAGACACAGACCTACTAGAGAATGGACTTGAGGATATGGGGAGGGGGAGGGGTGAGATGTGACAGGGTGAGAGAGTGTCATGGACATATATACACTACCAAATGTAAAACAGATAGCACAGGGAGACCAGCTCGGTGCTTTGTGACCACCTAGAGGGGTGGGATAGGGAGGGTGGGAGGGAGGGAGATGCAAGAGGGAAGAGATATAGGGATATATGTATATGTATAGCTGATTCACTTTGTTATAAAGCAGAAACTAACACACCATTGTAAAGCAATTATACTCCAATAAAGATGTTAAAAAAATAAATGAAAAAAAATAAAACAAAATAATACCATTTGAATGTGAATTTACCCTTTGAGTATGGCTAATCTTAATAATTAAATGGCCATTAGCTTCAAAATAGGAAAAAAATATTAAAGGAAAAGTATCCAAATTATTTTAGCGTAAATGATTGGTTATTTCTAACATATAAGAACTATTACCTTACTGTTAGCTCTACTTTTCTAGAGTAAGTCTAGGGACTAATTGAACAACTTTGAAACAATTCCTTTTGCTATGTCCAGGAAAAGAAGGAATTTGCAAAAGCAAAGCTCTATAGCCAACCAGTTAATAAGTTACTGCTTGAACTCCAGAGAGTGTTCTGTATTATACTGTGATAAAGTGAATGGGCCAGTGGATAGAGAGAGTTCCTAATGGATAATAAGCGTCTCTGAAATAGCTTAGGGATCTTATGGGATAAAATTACCATGATGGTTTCAATAGCAATACTGCCTGAAGTGGAATTTCACTCACAATCAAGGTACTTTTCAATTCGTTCCTCCCTAGAATGTGTTCCTATTAGTTGCAAATTCTCACCACAGTCATACAGATAACGGGTATTCAAAATGCAGAATTGGAGCTTTTTTTTCTTTTCCTCAGAAGATAGTTACAATTTTGAATAAACACTTTACCTTTGGAGAGACTTCCCCACATTATATGACCCCATAATGACCAGATGGTTAAAACGTCTTCGAACAAATAACCTGAAGGCAATTTCAAATTGTGGACCTTGAAATATTCATACACAATTAGAAACAGATATAAAAATGGCTTTTGGATACATGATTGGTAGACTATGACAGCCAGCATTGCATAGTACTCTGGACCTTTTATAAAGTGAATATTTAAAACATTATAAATGCCTTCTATACCATGAAGACAAATTTTTTTCTGATAACTTAAATGAATTCTACTTAATCTATGTCTTTATCAGAACAAAGAATAGGTTCAACCACATGAAATGCTGAACCACATAAGAACAGCGATCTATAAGTTTCCACCTAAAATTAGACATTTATGTATATAATAAGGATGAGAAACCCAAAGGAAATTCTCATGAATTACCCTTCAAGGCCGGTTCTTACATATTTTGAATGTAAAAGTCAATGTATGTTCCCTTGAGAAGAAAACTTTCTCAGGTCTTTGACTATTTAAAGAATATTTTTTTTTCTATTAAAAGGTTACCCTATATAAGATAACACCAATAACACTGATGATGTTCAAGTTTTAGCCCTTGGTTAAATTCTTGCTTTATAACATATCAAATTATCACATTGTATAGAAGCTGTGCTTTTCGACAGATTAGCCTCTAGCCACATGTGGCTATATAAATTTAATTAAAATGAAATAAAGTTAAAAACTCAGTTCATTTCCATTAGGCACACTTCCAGTGCTCAATAGCCACATTATAGAGAATTCCTAGCACTGCAGAATCTTCTATTAGATAGGGCTGTTATTTTTCCATTGGCTTACCCCTTGAAGGGAGGGGCTGTGGCATAATGCATTACATACAGACTGGCACATACAGATGCTCAAAAAAGCAGAGAGAACCAATGAATAGATCTTGTTATTACTACCATTAATATCGCCATATACATATAATGCTTTTCAGATTAAAAGTGCTTTTACTTATCAGTGTTTGCCAGGGGCTGGGTGGGGAGGGAACTGCAAGAAAGGTATGAAGAAACATTTTGAGGTGATGAGAATATTGTCTATCTTGATTGTGGTGGTGGTGGTTACACGACGACATATGTTTGTCAAAACTCATCACACTGTATATCTAAAAGGGCGAATTTTATCACATGTAAATTATACCTTCATGAAACAAAAAGGAATTGGAAAGGGGGGAAAAGGGATACATTTATTTGCATTTTAAAATTTGATCCTTGAGATTCAGAGTGAGCAGACCAGAGAATGCTGTTGACAATCAAAGTAGGAAGCATCAGGTGTGTCTCAGGATGTCAAGCAATTTAGGGGCACAGATTTCTAAAGCTGTCATGGGTTAACATACTGCTCAGGGAAGATGCTAGCGGGTCTCACTGGGCAGGCCCCCCTCCCCCCCACCCCACTGATTCTCTAATCATTTTTGATTTTGCCATCTGTCCCTCCTGGCATAACAAAGGTTCAGAAAGAAGAGTAACAACTTCAATAATCTTGTCTCAGATGATATTTTTGAAATCAGAGGAAAAAGTCGTTTTGGATGATTTAATCCCCTATTTATTGAGTAGCTACTTGTGAAGCACAAATACACAGCTAGTCTGACATGGTTTCACTGATATAATATAAATCTAAAGGAGTGGCTTAAAAATATTATGTGTGATCAATTCCTATTGCCCCACTGCACGAAAGTGAAGACTGTCATGCACCTATCATTCTGAGAAATTCTAAGCGTTAATTAGGAATTCAGATCATGATTCCTTGATCTCATTCTCTGGAAACTAAACCTCGCGATAGACTATGGCCAGCAGTTTGGCCCGTACAAGGAATGACAAGATTTCCGCAAGCTGTTCTTTTCTGGGTGCAGCAGAACCTTGACCGGGGATTTCCACTTGAAGAAGCTCCCGCCCACCATGATGGTCGAAGCCTGACCCTGCCTGTTAATCTTCAGAGCAGGATGCAAGTCACATTTGTTTACATTGTCCTTTTACTTTAATAAATGCCGGTCACTGTTGCCTCTCTGATGTCTTTTAATTCAATGTCATTACTTTGTGTTTGTTCTCTGTGCTGATGTTTATCAGAGAGGGCGGGAAGGGAACTATTTATGCACTGAAAGGTATGTCTCTGCCAGTCAGAATAAATTATCCTTAAAAGGGTCTGCAAAAATAATCCCATCTACTTTTCTTGGTGAATATTAAGTAAACTATTAAAAAGGCAATGAGGGGCTAGAATGTCTTCCCAAAAGAATGGGGCCCTTCATGGTCATCCACCTTCTAGGGCTGGAAGAAACACTAATTTTCCTTCACCAACGTTATGGGAGGTAACAAATCAACTTTATACCTACCAGCAGAAACTCTCAAGTTAATTAAACTTCTCAATCTCAGAATTTTTAAAAACTATTTGTTTGTTAAATCCATGATAAAAACGTAGGTCCTTTATCTCACATTGCAGTCTATAAGCAGCACAGGTATGTCTGGGGCCTTAGTTGTTTTAGAACAGGGATGACAGTTTCGTTTGTCTTCCATGAAGGACTGAGCTGTAGTCCTGTAGATAACAACAGTCCATGCGGTAGACATAATACACCTAAATTTAGTTTGCTCATGCATTTACCTTCCATTCATTGACCTTTCATTGGAGAGGTAATCTGTCCTATATGTGATTTAAAGTGAGGATGGAATGAGAAACTACATAGTCAATATGTCCATAATAGGCAATTAATAAGCGAGAGCTTTACTATTACTAGTATTATTGTTTTTGCTATATTAAAATTTGCTCTTGTAACTAGTTTATTCATTTAGCTTTCTCCATATATATGGAAAGCCCTTAAGACATTTTTTATTCTCCTTTTCATGAAGGCTTCCTGGCTCTATAGAAAGCTTTAGACTTTATTTTGACAGAAATTATTTTAGTTTGTTGTGACCCATAGTATGGAAGTTAAGTCTGTTTTTGTGGGTGTTTTTTCCCCCAAAGAAAAATTTCAGTTTAACTCAGCAAACAGGCACTGTTTTTAATTCCCAAGCAAAGGCATGCATAAACAAAAACTCTAACCCTAAGAGGTTCTTGATTTAGCTCTGCTATTACGTATCTACTGAATTTCAGAAATGGAGCTCAATGTCTTTGTCTATTAGGTGAAGTGTTTGCAATACATGACACCTAATGTCTCTGCCATCTCTAAAGCTACTGTTATATGATTAAGTAAAAATCACTGAACCATAAAGTTTTTAAACAATTTTAGCACCCCAGGCAGATATACCCACAGGGTAAGGATTTCAGCAAACTATCTCAATGTTATAATGGACAGTGCTGGAAAACATGAGCTCTTCAAAGCAAAACTTCACTCTGCCTACTCCAGACAGCTTTTAAAGCACTGTCTTAGTTTCTTCTCAAGACTTATTCCAGTGCTTTTCGTATAATAAGTGGGTGATAAAAAATTGCTGAATGGATAATGGTGAACCTTAGACTTGAAGAAACATAGAATTTGGGATTCTCTGTCTTGTTTACCTAAACAATTTTTCAGTAATCTTAACTATTTTGTGAGAAAAAAATGCCATCAGTTGACCTCACATTTGCTTACATTTTGAAGTTCTATACTTAGATCAACTCAGTTCTCTCTCATAATCTTCATTTCTTCAGATGTTTTTCCCTTTAACATAGCTGATAAAATTTCCTTTTGCCCACACTAAATCCTTAAAAACACACAGAGTATTTGAAAAAAACTTAAGTTTTGGTATGTATGTATGATAAGTATTTTGAATAAAGATATGAACATACTTCTCTTAAAGCCAGATGCTGCTCGTAGGTTAAATTTTCTAGATTCAGACATTCTCTAACATAAGTAAGGTCAAAATTCTAGAGAGAGAAAATAATGGCAATGTTTTAAACTCATATAGCACTTTTCAGTCTATAAATTTCTTACTAATTATTTAATTTTGTCAGTAATCCTGAGACATAGGTAGGCACTTCATTTTATAGAGAAAGCTAAAACAAACTAAGATTCAGGAAGTTAAGTAGCTTATTTAAGGTCACACACCTCGTTTCTGGAAAAGACATCTTCCAATTTCAAGTTCAAAATCTTTTGTGCAATACCACAGTTACCCCTGCTCTACATCCAGAAACACTACCTAGAAATATGATTAAAGTACTTTTGTTTTTATTCCTAAAATATATTAACCATATATATCAGAGATATTACATGTTGAGAATCAGTGGTATGAAACTAACAAAACCAACAAGATGCAAACTACAATCATTTCATAGTATCTGTATCTCTCTCAACACATTTAAGGATGAATAGTTTACTAGATGATGGGTTAAAACAAACTTCAGCCAGAAGGACTCTACTGTTTGCTCCATGGATATGTGATTCTCAATTGACCTCATTCATGCATTTTTAAAAAAAGAGATATGTTACAATCCTGAGATCAAACTAACTTTAAAGAATAGGACCTTAGGAAAATAAATCCCTCTGTCAAGTTAGGGATGAATGTGTCCATCAGAATTTTTTGTTCTTTTCATTTAAACCTGTGTTGGACAGTTGACAGAACATGTTTCTGTTGTTTTCTGATCCCAGTTTTATTCCTTGTCACATGCCTTTTCTGCCAAACAAATGTGGGGGCGTTCAACAGAAAGAGCATTCCAAATCTTTAATCATTATGAAAAACACAGTACCTTGACCTTGTATTTTAAAGTTAAATGGAGTGGCATTATAAAAATTAAATTGGTTCTTGCTCATTTCCATATCCTCTAAAAAGCCTTGCCTAGCCTAGAGTGGATGTCCTATTTCTTTATCTTTCTTGATGACCTCTCATGCCTGCAAGTCAGCTCGTTTTTCTTTGCTGAAGACTGCACCCCACTGCTGCATGCACTCTAAAAGTTCCATTAAAATCTAGGGCATCATCACTCATTCTTATCTGCAGCGGGCTGCTGAACAGTACCATACCAGCAACTGCATGCAAACTTGTCTCAAAGGACAATATTAGTTACATACATTGTCATCCCGTAAGGAGAAGAACTCCACCTGGATCCTACCTTCTCTCACAAAGCACATCTAGCCTTTCAAACACGGCACCCCGAGTCAGTGCTATGAAAGGGTCTCTTGCAACAGCAAGCATTACTTAAAAAGCAATTTAGTAGCAAGAATTTAGCTTTTTATAGGACACCCTTTATTAAACTCGGTGTGAGGTGAGCCAGCATCCTGAATTTTGCCTCGCACCCACTGAGACCACACAGGTCAAAAGCAGTTTCATTTTAAATACTGTACTCCACAACAATTATATGTATTCATCCTCTGGTCTTGATGAATTCTTTCTTGGGATGGATGTGTTATTAGGATAATGAGGATGGAGAATTGAACAACAGGCTAGGATTTAGCACTGCTCTTGTTGCCGTGAAATGTGAAGAAATCTTGATGCCACTTACTCAAGGAGACATCCCCTAACTACTGGGGATTGCTCACTGGTTGGTGATGGAGATAGGGTAGATTGATAAAAGAGCTGGGTCAAGATTAGAAATTAGGAGTACCAGCACCTTTTACTTTTTATAATATCAAACATCATTGTTTTAAATCACTAACAGGGCATTCTTGTGGAAACAACATTTGATGCCCAATATCATTTTCAAACTTTGTGACTAATTGCTCCATTTGACATGATAATATGTAGTATCACTGTTAAATGGTATTAAATAAAATACCCACATGCATGGTCCTCTAATTTTCCAACCAGCATGCTATTTCCTGTCTATTTTATGAAGTGGTGGGTGTGCCAGACTTGAAACATTCTGAAGATTCTGATTACTTAAATCTTCCAATAAACCTTGGATTTGGGGAAGGCGGCAGGGGTGGTTCGATTTTCAGTGAAACCATATGAGTCTTGGATAACTTTTCCAGATATAATAAGCCCAGTTCTCAAAGATGTAAGCTTAAAGGCAGCTAGATACCACTTCACCATATCTATATAATAGTATCCGTCCCTCTCTGCCATCTCCTAACAAATATATAACAGCAATATTTTGTGTGGGGGGCACTTTTCTGAGAGGATTTTGTTTCCATGGTTATTTCCTGAAGCTGGCAGTATGGTACTACCAAGATGAATTTTGGTCTAAATGATTTCCCCTCAAATGTTTATTAAGCAGTGTGGAGATAAAAAATAATAAAATAAATGCTAGAAATTAAGAAGTATGTTTCTTCAGTTACAGAATATATTTTACATAAAATATTCCAAGTCTAAAAATAATAATGAACACAAAACCAAATATCAGATTTGCAGTTTTAATCAAGCAAGTAAATGTTTTATAGAGCCTTTTGCTTAAGCGCTTGTAGTGAAATTTTTTAGTAATGTATAAATATGAATTCTCCCTTCACTAATTTATCCGAAGTTTTTACTAGTACGGTCTCCAGAATTGACAAGGGGAGTATAGTGAGTTGAATCCCACCCAAATTCACATCTATCTGGAACCTCAGAATGTTACTTTATTTGTAAACAGGGTCTTTGTAAATATAATTAGTTAAGGTTATAGAGATGAAATCATCCTGGATTTAGGGTGAACCCTAAATCCCATGACGGGTGTCCTTATAAGAAGAATTTGAAAATAGATACATGTATATGCATAACTGAATTACTTTGCTGTACACCTGAAACTAACACAACATTGCTAATCGTCTATACTCCAATATAAAATAAAAAGTTAAAAAAGAAGAGGAGAAGACACAGGGAGACACACAAAGAAGATGGCCATGTGAAGCAGGAGGGAGATATTGGACTTACGCTGTCACAAACCAAGGAATGCCTGGGGCTACTAGAAGATGGAAGATGCAAAGGATTCTTTCCTAGAGCCTTCAGAGGGCCTGTTGATCTTGATTTTGGACTCCTCACATTGAGAACTGTGAGGGAATAAATTTCCATTAAGTGACCCAGTTTGTGGTAATTTGTCGCAGCGGCCCTAGGAAACTAATACAGGAAGTATGGTTGTTGTTATCCTAAATTGTTAAGTCTTTTAAAAGTTTGTTTTCAGCATTCATTCACTACTCAGGCATATGTGAATTTTAGCAAAGGATGCCAAATGCTGGTGGACTTTACAGATTGACTAATGGTGAAGATTAGAGGCAGAAGACATGGCAGGACGGGGCAGGGAGAAATCACTTTTTAAGCCAATGACCTATTTTCCAGTGATTGTGTAGTCACCCATTATAGATGACAAAAACACCTCACTCTTGAAATTTTAACATTGTGAACCTCAAAATTTAAGAACAGAATCCCTCAATACTTGGCTAACAGTAAAGTCCTGAATCTGCTTGAATGATAAAAACACAGAGGTTATGTTAACTTAAATATTAAAACTATTGAAGAATTTTTCTTTGACTTGTCTAATATAATGGTGTTATTTTGACGTATATTAACATAGCACTCACCAAGAACAAATGCCAAATTACGCATGTCAATATCTGGAGTTAGGCCATTGCTCCGGCTCAGAACCATTTGCTCCTGCCCAATTGAGAGCATAAGGGCATGGTGAACTTGGACGTGACTATGGGCAAAGATACACCTTGAGTAATCAGAGCAGCTTGCACCTCTGAGAAGTAGGTGAACATAGATGTTCTCTCCTCTAACGCATTCGGTTCCCACAAAGAGTAATTAGAAATGAGAGTAGGTGACAGGAGTTGACATACAAAGCATTTTCACAAAGAACACAAGGAGAGTAATATGAATATAGAATTGTGGAGCTGTGAAGAGAGAGAAAATAACGATTAGCATTTACTGAGTATCTACTACATGCCAAACACTGTTAATCCTTTTCTTTATACACACCTTTATTTAATTCCAAAAACAACCCTGTAAGATAAGCAGTAATGCCCTACTTTACAGATGAGGCAGGTGAGGGTCACAGAAGTTAAAGAACTTAACTGAACTTACACAGCATGTGTGGATTTAAACTGTGCTCTTCCCCTCTCCGACCTAAAGGACCTTACAATGTGGTTGTAGAACACGATGAACAGACTTGAAAGTGTTGGTGTGAATAAGAAACAAAAGCATAATTAAGTCTACAGTTTAAAAAAATTAAGTCCCAAAGCGATGTATGAAAAGTAAGTGCTATAGGAAATCAGAGGTGGACAAAAATCAGACAAGTGTTCACAGAGGAGTGATGTTTTGAGCTAAACTTGGAGGATTAGATGAAAGGAAAGGCATCAGAGTCCATGTAAGGGAAGAGGCAGGAGGACATGAAGCATGAGGATGGAAACGGAAGGTTCTTCTACGGAACTACAAGTGCAAAAGTTGGAAAGTCTGCTTGAACCCACAATGTGAAAATCAGAATACGTGGGTGACCTCGAGTCTCTGAGGGTTGAAAAGCCATTGATATTTTGGGGGCTGGTAACCTATATAATGAACCTGATACGTATCTTAGGAAGCTTAATAAAATAGTGGTATAGTCAGATTGGAAAGGGGGAGGTTGGGAGGCTAACCCAATCATTAAGCCCGAGATGATCAATTCTGAGATACAGATAGGAACAGTGCAAGTGGAAAATAATGAGTGGAAGGAAGAGATATCAAGACTGCACATGGCAGGAAAGGCATAAGAAGAGATCAAAAGTGTCTGAAGGATAAGAATCAGGTAAGTTAGTCAAAGCTTTGGCTGTTATTGTTGGGGGGTGTCTGGCAAACAAAAAGTCATAGATTTAGAGAACTACTTAAGTACCTCCGTTACAGTCAGTGCCTTTTTTTTTTTTCTTATAGCACACAACTTCATTATAATTTCTTTTATGAGACATGGGGCAAAGAAGCAATATACATTTTTAAATCACTGGAATCTATGCATATGTTTCAATTTATAGCTTTTAAATGTTTTTAAAAGTTCCTTCATGATTGAATTACTTCTGTTGACTATATACTCAATGAAAGTGAGTTTATTATTCTCTAGAGAAAACTGAAAGAAATTAAGAGTTTTCTTCGGGAGAAAGAAAAATAGGAGTCTACGGGCCTGAAAGCGTTAATGCAATTAATGCCATTTTAAAAGTCTATCTTTCTTACTCTCAGATAATAACTCATTCACTTGACGGACTTAGTTTTCTACATTTGGAGGCTCCTAGGAGTTCTTCGAAAGAAGTTGCTACAGCCTTCCAGGGTATTATAATCATTATTAATTGCAGTATTTTAAAGTTCACACCCCATAAGCTTCCAAGACAAATGACCCAAATTTATTTGAAAGGTCACAGAAATTTATTTTACTTATCCAACCACATGGCAATAAAAATAGAGAAGCTCTGATAAAATCCGGCTCAACTGTTGGTAGTGTAATACAGTGGAAATGGCCTGCTGGCTTTAGAATTAGGGGGCTGATTTCCTCCTTTGGTTCTTCCACATACTAATGGTGTGATCTTAACCATGCTACTTAATCTTCACATGCCTCAATTTCTCAGCTGTAAAATGGGCACAATAATAATGCTTGCTTTAGCTCAGTAAGTACAAAGATGTTTTTCTACTTTTTTATCCCACGTTGTACTCCCAGCAACTAGAACCATGCCTGACACAGAGTAGAGGTTCAAAAATATTTTTAAATGAATGAATGAATATCACAAGTATTTGGTAAAATGAAGCTCACATATTTGAATATTATATCTATTGTACCTATGATGGAAATAACTATGTAATGCTGTGTTACTGCCCATCTCTTCCCAGCTCTAGACTCAATGACATCACATTGGTAGCTTAAAATTGCCCATGCTGGCATATTTGAGCCACAGAATTTGTCAAATGCTATAAGTAAGATCCTCTCTCTCCCAAGAGCCAGCTGTTAAACATTTACCAACATACCACTGGTTCAGATCCTTGTTATCTGGCCTAGGCTTACTGTGGTCTCTTCTGTCTCCTCTATACCTGAAATACTTAAAGTCATCCAAACAATTCAGGCTTTCTGGGTCCCTGCATAACCACTACCTTGGCTTGAAATACTTCCCTCCCAGAAATACACATCGTCTTGGAGCTAACTCCAACTCAGATGCTATATCCTTGAAAACAGTCTCTGATACCCTCAAATTAGACTACGGTGCCTCTTACATGTGTTCAGCTATCACTCAGTGGTTATCACCATGGTAATATTATCTGAATGTATGATAATAATTACTTGCTTATTTGGGTACCTCTCCTAAGAGCTCTTTGTAGTGCAAGGACTGTCTTATTCATAGTTATAGTCTCTGTGAACAGCTAAATAAACCTAATCTGGTTTTGTCCATGCTGGCAATACACAAAAGCTATGTAGGCACTCTTTGCTTGAAATAAATTTCTGAATATTAGTGGGGGAATCCATTGCACTAATCTACAAAATTAGTCCTAATGCTACTGGCAGTTTGGCAGACGTTTACATGGAAGATCATTGGTTTACAACAAATAGTTGATGACTGTGACAGAGCAAGTCAATATTCATTCCTGTCTGGTATTTCTGTTGTGACTACATGACAGTGACATGTGTAGTCCTCCCTGTTTGGTCTAAAAATCTTATTCATAGGACAGCCACCTACAGGGCCAGTAAGAAATGGCTCATTGAGCAAACACATTTCTTTTTTTTTTTTCTTTTGCATCTGTGTGTGTGAAACATTCCAGATAAACACTGTATTATTCCTGCTTTTCACTCTTGCCTCACAAAGCTCAGATGTTGTACCAGCCATTACCGTTGTCCCTTAAGATCCATTTCATGTCCTCCTACAAACCACATTTCCCAGACTCATTTACCAATTAACTTCTGGGTAGATTTGGCAAATGTGAGGGACTAGTGGAGGAAAAAGGGAGAATTCAGGATATTTCTCCCTCTCCCTGCTCTGGAGGGTATCTTCTGGCAGTGGCCGAATCTCCTCTGGTGTCCAGCATCCTAACATCTTGCTGGACACACCCTCCTTCTGTCTCTGCAGCTCCTGCCAGTTGCCAGCTGATTCTAACTCCCACCAGATGACCTTGACTTGTGAAATCTAGTAACATCGCCTGGTGCTTAAACCCTCAGCCGTGGAAATGGGAGACGCCTCCTGCTATTGCTAATCCCTACGTTGTTTTATCATTTCTTTTTGGCTTCTCAGGCCTTCCCTCACCTATGGAGTTAACTGCCTCTATTAAACACCCTTCTTATAACTATTTAGAGCACTTTCCTTAATGATAATGGTGACGATGATGATAATGATGACGACGATGGTGGTGATAGTGATGTCTGGAACCATTTGTTATTCATGGCACTACTGTCTTCTTAGCTGATGAAAAATCAGAATATTCTGAATCATCTTTGGCTTCCTATTTCATTTTATCCCTCAAATCTAACCAGTTGCCAAGCCTCATACATCCCACTTCTGTTATCTTCTCTCCTTTCCATTCCTGTTCCTCAGATAGTACTCTGATATACCCTGGTGTCTTCCCTGAAACGGTGCAACATCCTGCTAACCCGACCCTCTGCCTTCACCTCTTTCCCTTCTCTTTCACCAGAAGCATGGACCCCAGAGCTTATCTGAGCTAGCTTGGATGGATAGAAAGATAGAAGGGATTATTATAAGATGTTAGGTGAAAACAATAGGCGACTCTCAGGAGAATTCAACAACAGCAGCTGCCATAAGGCTGGGCATCACAGAGAATGGAGATGGAGGTGGTCCTAGATTCCAGGTATCAGTAGGAATCTTTACTACTAGAAGTTCAGGCAATTTCACTGCAGTTCTCTTCCATTATTGTGCCTCAGCTACCCCTAGATGTCTGTCTGTCTCATTTGGTTCTGCAACTATCTGGCTGCTACAGCTCATTCAGTGACTGCTCCCTCATAATTTTGAGTTGTATACAGCTTTCATGGCTACAATCTGTCATGTAATAAAAGCTATATACTTCTGAAACTGTTTTAAGATTCTTGGGTTTCCCATTTCTACAAAAAGATAGAAAGCTGATTGGGTAACTTATCTTTTGATGCCTAGTTCTGGGTTTCACAAACTAAGGGGTGGGCAGAGTTATGTGGGGCCCAAACCGAACCCATCCTTTTACAGGAACTGGACACAGGGCGGTTCTCTTAGACATAGAAAGATAACTAAATTTATCAACCAAACCAGGGCACTTTTGAGAGCCAAAGAGGGCATGATAAATAATTACACAAGGAAAACAAGCATAAGCTGGTACTGTTCTGAGCAAATTGCAACTTACAGTCACCATATTTAGAAAGCACTACAGGCAGGCAGGCAGGCAGGCAGGCAGGCAGGCAGGCAGGCAGGCAGGCAGGCAGGCAGGCAGGCACTGTAAATTGGGTCTATTTCCACTGGCTGGTTTTTCTACGGCTCTACATATTTACTCTGAGTATCTCTTTTTCAAAGTGGAATGGCATTCATTCCTCCCCAACATTGGCCTGATCCTGTTGGTACTGCATTTGTATGCTCAGATGTTTGTTTCTCCATGAAGCCTTCCTTGATTTATCTGGCAGAAAATGAATCTCTTTTTATAGGTTTAAATTGTACTTAAACTGTACCTTCTAGGGCCTTTTTCCCCCCTATACTATAGTTATTTATGAATGTGCCTTACCTTGTCTAATAGGCGTAAGCTCTTAGAGACCATGAGCCATATTAAAATATTTTTGTGTACCCCACATTGCCTAGCTAGTATTTTGCTCCCAGTTGGTGGCCAATGAATATTCACTAAATGAATGACTGCTGATTTCTGAAAACATCACTCTTGTTATTGTTGTCTCAAGCTCACCAAATTATTCTGGATACTGATGCCTATGAAATGCAGAAAAGATAAGAGATTGACCATATCTAGATTAGAATAGCGGTGAGGTAAACAGAAATAAGAGAATTGGAAGTCACCATATTGACATGGTCTTAAGAATGTTTAACTGGAAACAAATCACACTGAGGACATTTTGTTTCTGAAGAGATAGACAGGAAATCACAGACAATTGAAAGAAAAAGAACACATTTACTTCTCAGTAGGTATTTGGACATACACAATTTATTCTGACAAATATCTAATTTGAATATCTCTTGGTTTCTATAAATATATTTTATAAAATCATTTGCAAGTTCAATTTAATCTACATGGAAATCATAGTGCATATCAGTCTTCCTATTTTCAAAGTGCTTCCTAATGCAAAGTTCTGATATTTTAGACAACATTTTAATTGCTATTTTAAAAAAGCAGTTAAATAGTAAATTTTGATTTGTATTATTTGAGAAGCTTTATATCACTCTTCCACATTGGTCACTGGATATTATCATGTTCCTTAACTTAAATAAAGTGTCACTTTATTTTCGATTAGACTCCACACAGGACTCTTCCCCCTTTAAATACAGATTAATTTACCTAACACTTTAAGTGTAGGATACATAACAGATTTTAAGTTCGTTTAATGTTTTCAAAATAACTCTACATATCCAGGAATCCAAGCACTGGAAATTGACCTGATGGGCATCCTCCAGATTAGGGGTATAAGGCAAATATGGACCTTTCAGTACAACTGTACTAGATTCATTTTAATCCCAGAACTATGCCTCCTTTAGGTGTCACATACCAGGACCACAGACCAGTTGCTTAACCTCTCTACAGCACAATTTTCTTATCTGCTAAGCAATGAAGAGCCTCACCTTGCACGTCCCAGGACTGATGTGATTATTAAAAGACAGTCAGAATCTGATACATACTAAGTATTCAATAGGGTAGTTATTACTGTAACATATGTAGAATCATGGGTGATCTCATAGACCTCTTCCACTTCTATGGTATATGATCCCAGGTATCAAATCATATTAAAAATCAAGTCACCAGAAATCCTTATTAGTAAACAACTGTTTCAGCCACTACTTGGGACAGAAGAATGCGACTAGGCCTCACATCTTAAGGAATTTAGATTTTGATTACAAATGAATACACTGACACAATTAGCAAACTAAATATATATTTTCTATATATATATATACACACACACACACATAGATACACATTGGTTGCTAAGTTGGATGCTGCCGACTATTTACGAGGGATTCAGGGATGGGTCAATTTATGACAGCTGAACAGAATTAACACATTTTTTGGAGTAGCGCTTGAGCTTGTGCCCTTAAAGCAGTGTTTCTAATACTCACTGTCCATTAAAATCACCCTGGAGGACTTCTTAAAAATCCCCAAGCCCTGGCTTCATCACAGAACAGCAGAACTTCTGAAAATGGGCTTTAGGCATTAGTATTTTTCCAAGCTCCCCATATAATACATTGTGTAATCAAGGCTGAGAACTACTGCCTTAAGGAAGGAGTAGGCGCTCCCTAAATGAAGGGGGGCAGGAATACGATCTCAGGGGAAGGAATCCCCTGAAAAAAAGGTTCATGGAGTGATAATGTGTACTTCTAGTGTGCAGGAAATCAGCAGCACAACCAAGGGTCAAGAGGCAAGGTGAGGAGTGTTGACAAAATGTTTGGAAAGGTTCTAGTTGGGCAACATATTAAAGAGTTCTGGAGGCCAGGAAGAGAAATTTAGATCCACTTAATTGAAAGGCAAATTACAACATGATCAATTAGTATTAAAACTCTATTATTAATATGACTATGCATACTCAAAATAACTCAAATAAGAAGACTGAAGGTAAAATCAAAGCACAAGGGACAGAATATCTGACTTACGTTTTCCTTTTGGGGAGGTGGTGGTTCTTCACACTCCTGTGGTTTGGCTAAGGTCTTTACTTACTCCCAAACACCTTAATCTCTTCACTTCTACTGAAGTGTATCTCAACCTTAGCTACTTTTAAAAACACCCGACGCCTAGATCGCACCTCCAAACATTCTGACTTAATTGGTCTGGTGTGTGACCTGGGCGTGGAATATTTAAAAGATGTCCCCATGTGATTCAAATATGCAATTAAGGCTGAGAACCAATGGGTCAGCGCCTCCCGTTTTGGCATGAATAAGAATCACTTGGAGATCTTGTGAAAGCAATTTCTTTGGCCTCACTCCCAAAGATTCTGATTTAGTAGGCTTACGGTGGGGTCCAAGAATTTGCATTTTTAACAAAGCTCTCAATTGATGCTGACCACGCTGGCCCTTCAGTAGCAGTGCTCTGGTTCCGTGGTTCTCAAACTTGAGCCTGCATCAGAATGCCCTGGAGAGCTGGTTAAAACAAGACTGCTGGGCCCCATCCCCAGAGTTTCGAATTCAGTAGATATGCGGAGGGTCCCATGCAGGTCTATCAAGTTCTCAGGTAATGCCAGTGCTAATGGTTCAGGGACCTTACTTTGAGAACCACTAGTCTAGATACAAAGTAATCATGTTATATTTATTTACATTTTAAAATACTTCCCTTTAATTCACTAATGGATACTGTATGGTCAGGCCACTCCAGATGGCTGTTCTCTTGCTCTCTGTACATCCCCTGCCTGACCAGTGCCCGCTTTGCCTGTATCTTACACACAAGACTGACCTTCCTACTACTCGCCCCAGGCCTCAGCTGGTGATTGTTCTTACCAAAGGGGCGGTGAGGGGCGTGCCCCTCTGCTGGTTTCCCTGGTAACTAATGAGCCCACCTGATGTCAATTCCCCTCTAACTGGTAATCTCCCCTTCCCCCACCCCCCACCCCCCCCCACCCCCGGGTAGTGAAGACTGCCACCATCTCCTGCCCACTGTCTGCCACACACGCTGGGGTGTCGCTCCAGGACCTTGCTTCAGACAGGTCAGCTCCCCCATCCATTAAACCACTGATGTCTGTGTTGCTGACTCCAGGCTCTTTCTTCCGTCTTGAAGCTGGGCAAGCACAGGCCTTGGAGGCCTGTGGGGTGCAGCCCAACAGATTTCAAAACATTTTCACCTCTTAAACCCTCTTTTTTTTATAGCAGCTTGCTATAACACCCTTAGATTACAGAAACAAGTACATAAGGCACAGGACATAAATATTCTCACTGTCTACCTGGATGTACAGCTGCCCTGCATCCAGAAACCATCTGACAACATTCACCAAATTGATGGATTGTGTGCTGTCCGTTCTGCTCCTTACCTAATGGTTCTTTTATTTAACTAATGACTGTAATTCTCATTAGATTCTGATGGAACATTAAGATTTTGTTTGTGGAACGTGGAAAAACCTACTTGTGGCAGGGCATCAGTTGGTGAGTATTACCTAGGCAGCAGCCAACACCCGACCCTCCAGCTGGCCTGAGCAGCAGGTACTGGTGCTGTTAATAATGCTGGCATAAGGAGGCAGTGGTTCTTCTGGCCATTGCAGATATTTTGTGATTTAATTCACGAATGCCTTAAGTTTAGAGGTCCATTAAATGGCCTTCTGCTAAGCAATCTGCAGCAATGAAATTGTAGACAAAGGAAAGCACCTTTGTTTTAGCCTAATGGGTAGCAATAACTCAAGGATCCGGGGATTCTACTACATTCTGTTTCATCTAAAAGTCCTTGCACTTGTTCTAAAAGCCTCTCATTTCTCTCCTGCTTCTGGATCACCCTTACTCGTGTATTTTAAGACCCAGATTAAGATATCAACACCTGAGTGAGTTCTTTCCCAGATGTCCTGCCTCCAAACTACTGTACAGCACAGGGAACTCTGCTCAATATTCTGTAACAACCTAATTGGGAAAAGAATTTGAAAAAGAATAGACACATCTATATGTATAACTGAATCACTTTGTTGTACACCTGAAACTAACACAACATTGTTAATCAACTGTACTCCAATCTAAAATAACAAGTTACAAAAGAATCCCAGAGTTCCAGAAAGATTAATCCCAGATGTCCTGCCTCCAGTCACGGTGCCTGCCCCTGTGCCACCTAGCTCTTGGTCTATATTTCTATTATCATGCTTATTATATACTGTATGAGAACTGGATATCATCACGCTCTCCTCCCCAAATGGCACAAGCACAGAGGACAGAGGCAGTGTCTAGCTCATCTTTCTCTCTCCAGCACTTCTAGCTCTGCCGGGCAAGAGAAGTTCTTTGAAAGACGAATCCTCACCCTCTGCTGTATTGGGAGTCTTTCCTCTATGCTTCTTGATCCCTCTGTACTTCTCCCAAATGTAGAGCTCGTGCCTCTGGTTTTCAGTGATCTTTCACGTGTCTGTGCGCTGGCCCTGACCATGAGCACCATGAAGATCGAGTTTATTCACAGTTCCTTCAGCGTTTTTACAGTGAATGGCATGTGCAAGTGCTCAGCAAATATCTGCCAGGTGAAATAAATATGTTCAAATCCCATTTGTGTGGCTGAGTAATCTTGTTTATTCTTAAATAGAAAAAAAACAATGAACATTCGAATTGGTGATACTTAATAATAGGGTCTGGCTATATTTGGCACTATGTACCTTATGACCCCTCTTAGAGTCACTGTTTAATTTTGTCATTTTTGAGCATTAAAATGCATCTGGGACTTAGTCATAAATGACACAGGTATAATACACATAGTATAGAAAGGGGCTTGGGATCATATTCAGGTGACCTGGATTAAAATTCTAGATCTCACATCATCTTGCTGTGTGGCTTTAGGCAAGTAGATTTAGCTCTCTGGGCCTCTGTTTCTTTTCCTCTGAAATGAGAGGCTGGACTATATGATTTTACAAGTTTTTCTCAAGTTAATTAAATTTTCCTCAGTATCTTAACCTGTAGCATGAAACTAATAATAGTAACTATCATTTATGGTTGGTGAGAGGATTACATGAGGGGAGACATGTAAAGCATTTGGACTAGTGCCTGACACACAATAAACCCGCAATAAAGGCTGTGCGCTACTACTGTTATTACTGCTACTATTGTTATTGGTCATATTGTTATTGATATTTCTATTTCCATTTCTGGCTTTCAGTGTGATAAGACACCAAAAGAAGTAACCAAACTACTATGGCAGATATAAAAGAGCAGTTTACATTCATTCATTTAGCAAATATTTACTGCGTTCCTAGAAGTGTTTTGGGGCTGGGAATATAGCAGCGAGTGAGTCCTGGTCTCTGCACGATTACTTTCTCGGTAAAAAATACAATAGAACATGAGTGTTAGTTAGATAAACGCAGAGACGAAATCAATGCAGGTTAGGAGGATAGAAAGTTAAGGGTGAGAGGGAGTGGAGGAGTGGGGGTAGGGACTGTCACCCAGAAAATAGCCTTTGAATCCTGAGATCACATATATCTTTGCATTTGAACAGGAGAAAGTGTTCAACCTTTCAGGAAAATCATTTCTAAAAAGCTGTACTGATTTGTAAATAAGTTCATTTGTATCATTTTTTTTAGATTCCACATATAAGTGATATATGATATTTGTCTTTCTCTGTCTGACTTACTCAGTATGACAATCTCTAGGTCCATCCATGTTGCTGCAAATGGCATTATTTCATTCCTTTTTTATGGCTGAGCAATATTCCATGAGATACACACTACTGCATATAAAATAGATAACTAGTAAGGACCTACTGTATAGCACAGAGAGCTCTACTCAGTACTCTGTAATGACTTATATGGGAATGGAATCTAAAAAAGAGTGGGTATATGTATATGTATAACTGATTCACTTTGCTGTACACCTGAAACTAACACAACATTGTAAATCAACTATACTCCAATAAAAATTATTAAAAGCAAAAAGCTGTACTGAAAATGTACACAAATCGAAGTGCCCTAGGAGGTGCTGAGATACAATGAGGACTAAGGCAATCAAGATAGAACGAGGAAGCTCATCGTACACTCAGCAATGAACAAAGCTGCTGGTGACCAGTGACCTTTAATATACAGCCAACTGTGGGATGTGCTTTTGATCCTTTCTAGAAAAAGGAGTGGAAGAAGTAGGTGAGGAAGACTGAGATAAGAAGACAATTGAATAAGCAGCTGGGAGACATCTTCCGTCTCCAGATCCTCAGGGATGATGGTAACGGACACGTGTCCTTTCAATTCTTTCAAGAAACAGTGTATGTTATTTAATTTTCACAACAACCCCAAGAAATGAGAGGTATTGTTTTCCTCATACTTCAGAGATACAGAGGTTAGGAAACTTGACCTAGATTACCCAGCTAGTAAATGGCAGAGCCAAAGTTTGGATCTAATATCGTGTGGCTTTGAAATATGTATTTAGATGAGTCAAGGAGTTCACAGACTTGTTCTATAATCACAACACCTGTCCCAGGAAACAGCTGGCTGGAGGAAGCAGGCCAAGGCTGTAGATCCTCTCCTTCCTGTCACTTGCACTATGTGGTGACCAAGTGCCTAGAGTCCTCAGCCCTGGACTCAGAAGAAAACCACATGCATTTTAGAGTTTTTCTTTGAATATGGCTGCAGAAAAAAAAGATTCAATCCTTCAGTAAAGTACATAATTGGGATAAATAGTTGTAAATATTAACCTAGAGCCTGCCAAATATGTCAACAGAGCAATTCATTGAAAACACTTATAAAAAGTTTGGTGAACAAATGAGAAGATATTTTAATTTAGAGACTATTTTGTCTTTTTTGAAATCTCCTGTGTTTGAATTCCTATGCCATTCACCTGCTTTCTCCAAAGAGTTTCTCCAGATATATCTGGAGAAAGATATATATCTGGAGAAAGATATATCTGGACGCTTCTTCCTATCTTTTGATTGGTTACTGTTTGGGCAGACACTCATTGTCAATTAGCAACCGATGAGTAAAAGGAGGGGGGTGGGGGATGAAATGACTCATCTTTAAAGAATTTAGAAGCATAATAAAATAGATAGCTAGTGGGAAGCAGCTGCATAGCACAGGGAGATCAGCTCGGTGCTTTGTGACCACCTAGAGGGCTGGGATAGGGAGGGTGGGAGGGAGGTGCAAGAGGGAGGAGATATGCGGATATATGTATACGTATAGCTGATTCGCTTTGTTATACAGCAGAAACTAACACACCATTGTAAAGCAATTATACTCCAATAAAGATGTTAAAAAAAAATGTTTCATTGCCGTCCAAAAGGGATACAGGTAAGGGAGATGTAAGACGTAAATAAGAGAGTTTGGAAACCCTGCTCAAAATATTATTAATGTTTTATGACGTATTTCAGGTCAACAAACATTGTCACTGTTACTACATTTCACAGAAAAGAATGTAAACCGAGGTAAAAGTTTAGAGGCAAATGAAGATTTTAGAGATGTCTGGGGAAAGGTCAGTGGAAGGGGTCAAGAAACACATGATTGAAACATCATTTACTTCCTTCTCATCCTTAAAACCTGCACTCTGCTAAGCGCAGCAAAATGATTAACTCGATGAGGCTAGCATCCCTAATTCTGCTTTTCACCTCTTTAATGAAGCATATCCACGTGTGGTGCCAAAAAAAAGGTAGAGGGGACATCCTCATGAATTTAAAACACTGTAAAATTTAAAAGGAGCTTGCATTTCAACATTAATTGCCTACCACGGCACAATCTTGGCTGTCTGCATCTTTCAGATACTACAGTTTTCCAGCTAGGTGGGCCTAACACTGAATGTGTCAGTATTTTATTAGAAATTCTCACGTTTAAACCAAGAGTTAAAATTAAAGTGCTAATAATTAATTTACGTCTTGTTTGGGGCATATCTAAAGTAAAGGACATTTTTTCTTTTATAGAGTAAAAATAATTATAAGAATTATTATATAGCTTCTCTTTTGATGAAAAAGTATATTCATAATTTTATTTAAGCAACTTGAAGAGACATCAGATCCCTCCCTTTGACAGAAAGAAACACTAATTTTTCTGGGTTGACTACATTACCATGCACTGTATGACAATGCATGCATTTCCAAAACCAAACATCTGAAAACTTGAGTATCTTGAGCTATATAATTTATTATTTTATTTGGCTTCTTATATAATTGTATACTTTTTCAATAGATCTATTTGATATTTTCAGAAATTACAAGCTAATGTTTTGTTTAAAAAAAAAGATACTATTTTTTAAAGGACAACATGTTAAAATTCCAATTCCAAAATCTTAAAATGCTCTCCCAAAGCACTGTTGTCTAAAATATTCAAAATTATATAGTCATAATCTAAGTGCTTTCCACTTTTTAAAGTGTTTCTTTATATTTTGGTCCATTATGATTAAATTTTATTCATATTATTCTTATATGTTTTAAAGCTTATAAAATAATTGTTTTATTTTTCCTAAAACTTTGTTATGTGACATGCAGCAAATTGTCTCATCTCAGTGAAATTCTATGCAGCAGAGTTTTCCTAAATCATATTTTCAGCGCTAATTCCTGATATTATAATTCTACTTAAAATATTTTTACATCCAAATAGAATATCTAAACTCTTTCTATTTGTGTGTCTTCAGGTAACTTATTTTATTTCTCTGAGTCTTAGAATTCTCATCTGATACATGGGGCCAATTTGACTTACATCTTAAGCTGTGAGGGTTTTAGGAAATTACCGATATTAAGTGACTAGCACAAATTCTGAAACATAGTGGCTTTTTTTTGCAAATGCTGGTTTTCCCTATTAGTCCACCTCAAAGGTGGGCAAAAAAAGGGTTTGTGGCTCTAATGGATAAGCTGTTAAACTTTTCCTGTAGGTTGTGATAATGGTCGATTGAGTCTACTGCCTTACTATTAAAACCAGTTATTTGTCTTGTTGGCATGTCAACAAAGCCTGATTTTCTTTTAATTAAGAGTTGCGGTTAAAACTTTGTTTTCTTTTAAACTTTCTCTCATAGGGATTTTTTTTATGAATTTATTTATTTATTTATTTTTGGCTGCGTTGGGTCTTCATTGCTATGCGCGGGCTTTCTCTAGTTGCAGCGAGCGGGGCTACTCTTCGTTGCGGTGCGCGGGCTTCTCATTGCGGTGGCTTCTCTTGTTGTGGAGCACGGGGTCTAGGCACGCAGGCTTCAGTAGCTGTGCCACGTGGGCTCAGCAGTTGTGGCTCATGGGCTCTAGAACTCAGGCTCAGTAGTTGTGGCGCACGGACTTAGTTGCTCCGCGGCATGTGGGATCTTCCCAGACCAGGGCTCGAACCTGTGTCCCCTGCATTGGCAGGCGGATTCGTAACCACTGCGCCACCAGGGGAGCCCTCTCTCCTAGCGATTTAACCTGCTTGTCCCCAAAGAGCATTTGACTGAAAATCATGCTGGGCCAGACCAATTTCACACTTCAGAGAAAATCACATGCCCCTTTTCCCATCATTGGTTTATTCCCCCATAAAAAGATATTCTCAGTAAAACAAAATTAATCAACTAGTTATCAAGATAGTCTTTATCTTCAGGATAGAGACACTGTTATGAACTGAATTTTGTCCCCCTCCTCAAATTCGTATGTGGAAGCCCTAACCCCCAATATGACTATACCTGGAGACAGGGCCTTTAAAGAGATAATTAAGTTTAAATGAGGTCACAAAGGTAGGACCCTCATCCAATAGACTGGTGTCCTCATAAGAAGAGGAAGAGATACTGGCAATGTATGTGCACAGGAAAAAGGTCACGTGAGGACAAAGCATGAAGACGGTCATCTGCAAACCAAGGAGTGGGGCTTCAGGAGAAAGCAAGTCTCCCAACACCTTGCTTTTGGACTCCCATCTGCCAGAACCGTGTGAAAAAAATTTCTGTTGATTAAGCAACCCAGTCTGTGTTATTTTGTTAGGGCAGCCCTAGCGGACTAAGAGAGACATTCCTTTCTGTTCTGAGGAAGCTTACAATGTAATTAGGGAGATGCACCCTCCAAACATATATATAAGCAACAGAGACAAATATTAAGACCGAAGAAAATATAATTAAAACCTACGTAAAAGATGGGGTTACGTAAGGAGTAAGTTGTTCGAAGGGGAACATGTCTTTGAGGGGGTGCGCATTGATAGATTTGAACAAGTAAACAGAAGCTTCTTTTGAAACCGGTTGGAAGAGATCCAGCGCTACATGCTTATCTCATTATCTCATGACATTTCAGAGCCTACTGCTAAGCTCACCTTCTTTTCCAAGCCAGGATTTGGCATATGTGGCCTGACACACGAATAAACAATTGAATAAAATATTTGGGCATTGTCCTAGAAGTTCCAGAACATATGATCAACTTCACTACTCTATTTCTCTTCCCTTTATTTCATAGCCCCTACATGATAACTTGCCTAACTGCCTCTCAAGAGAAATGTGACTTGCTGAGCAAGATTTATAAAGTAATGAAGAAACAGCTTTTACTTTACCAGCAATATATTTTATAATAACAATACCGACTCAATAATAATAGCAGCTAATACTTAGTAATCAACCATAGAATCAGGCACTGGATTTAGAGCTTTCACATGAATTATCTAATTTAATCCTCACAATGACCTTATCAGGTTGGCACGATCTACATCCCACCTTACAAGTGAGGCAACTGAGCTTTCCAGTAGTTAAAGGAACTTGCTCAAAGTGACACAGCTAGTATTTGATATAGCTGTGACTTCAAATGATCCAGACTAGCTCCAGAAATCAAAATCAAACACTTCACCACTGCTTACAGAAAACATGTTTTTGTGTAATACACACACATACACATACACACACATATAATACATACTATATATATATATAGTATATGTACTGATGTACTGTATGGATGCATAGACTGTAAAAACATATATGAAGTACTGTCAAAAGGATAGAGGTTGACTGAATAGAATTGACAGTCCAGAGAGAAATGAAATAAAAGAAATAGTCAATTGATTTTTGACAAGAGTTCCAAGACAATTCGATGGGGAAAGAATCTTTTCAACAAATGGTGCTAGGGCAACTGTATATTCACATGTAACAGAATGAAGTTGGGCCCATTCCTCATACGATACACAGAAATTAACTTAAAATGCATAGCAGAACTAAATGTAAGAACTGAAACAAAAACTCTCTTAAAAGAAAATATAGGAGTAAATCTTTATAAACTTGGGTCAGGTTAAGTCTTCTTAGACATGACACCAAAAGCATAAAAGAAAAAGGAACAAATAGAGAAGTTGAACTTCCTCAAAATTAAAAACTTTTGTGTTTCAAAGGATTCCATCAGGAAAGTGAAAGGATAACCCATAGAGTGAGAGGAAATATTTGCAAATCATACACCTGATAATGGACTTGTATCTAGAATATACAACAAACTCTTACAACTCAATAATAAAAACACAATAACCCATTAAAAATGGACAAAGGATTTGAATATACATTTCTCCAAAGAAGATAAATAAATAGCCAATAAGAATATAAGATGCTCAACATTAATCATCGGGAAATGAAAATTAAAACTACAGTGAGGTACCACTTCACAGTCACTAGGATGACTATAATAATTTTTTAAAAAACATAAAATAATAAGTGTTGGAAAGAATGTGGGAAAATTAGAACTCTCATACACTGGTGGTGGGAATGGAAACTGGTGCACTGTCTCGAAAACAATTTGGTAGGTAGTGCCTCAGAAAGTTAAATACAGAGTTACCATACGACATAGCCATTCCATTCCTAGTAAATAAAAACATATATCAACACAGACGCTTGTACAGGAACGTTCATGGCAGTATTATGCATAATAGCCAAAAAGTGAAAACCACCAAAACGTCCACTAACTGATGACAAAACTGATAAAATTTGGCATGTCCACACAATGGAATATAATTTGGACATAAAAAGGAATGAAGTATTGTTATATGCTACAACATGGATAAACTTAAAAACCTTGTGCTAAAGGGAAGAAGCCAATCACAAAAAAAACCAAATGATTCCATTTACATGAAATATCCAGATAGGCAAGCATATAGAGACAGAAAGTAGATGCATGTTTGCCTGAAGATATTGAGAGGAGAGGGGCTGGGGGTAAATTAGGAGTAACTGTTAATGGGTATAGAGTTTCTTTTTGGAGAGACGAAAATAGTCTAAAATTGATTGTCACTGATGGTTGCAGAACTCTGAATATGTTAAAAATAACTGAGTTGTACACTTTAAATGGGTGAATTGTATGGTATGTGAAATATATCTCAACCAAGCTATTAAAATATATAAAGTTAATTCCAAAATAGATCAGTGGCTTTGAATCTTTTAATTTCTCTAGTCTTTATAAACTGGTGCCAATATTAGGGGAGGGGTATTGGAATTGTAAGGGGGTTGGAGAAAACACTATTTCTTTTTTTAACTTAGAAGAAAGTGCTCATGCTGGAGTTGATCAAGTTAAAATTGATTTAATTCTCCTGAATGATTCATAGCATTCCTTTTTTGGCATGATTGAGTTAGGAAATCAAAATTAATGTTCTAAATATTAACACTTGCTTTCCTTCACCCGTGTCTTATAAATAACCAACCAGCCAACAAACAATTACTTCTCTTCTTGCCTCTCTTGCAGCTAGATATAGCCATGATATAGTGCCAAAGTACCCATGAATTCAACAGTAAGTTTAAAAAAACTACATGAGATGATGTTTGACATCACAAGTTAAGGCCAATAAGATGTAAGCAGGAGTGTTATGTAATATGTGAAGAACTACTACTTGAAAGTACATGCAGAACTACTCTTTGATTCAGCTAGTAGATGTGCCCTTTTGCCTTCTGTCGTACATTTTTAGGTTTGCAATGTAATATAGACCTGATGACTAGAACCCTGGCAGCCATTTTGGAACATGGGGTAAACTTCAGGAGGGAAGCTATGGGCTAAGATGGCAGAGTAGAGAGAAAAATAATCCCACTCTCTCGGCTGCCCACCTCTGACTTCTTTTACTTGAGTAAGATAAACTTCTGTCTTGTTTAAGCAATGGATATATTGAATTTTCTATATATAGACAAAACTAATCCTAATTAATAACTATATATATTTAGTAACTAGCTATAGATATATTTTATATAACACTAAAAGCTTACTCTAAAGTTAACCAACTGAATTGACCCAGTAAGCATAAAGAGTAATCTTGTTTGTGGTGTATTTAAAAACTACAAACTCTCAGCTCAATTTAATTGGCTCCAATAAAGAATTGTTTAATTCAAAGTCTTATATGTAGTTTACTTAAAATAGCAACTTTGTGTGCACTATGAATTGCTGTAAATCAATCATTTCCATTTCTGTGTGTATACCCCATGACCTGACAATTCTACTAGCAAATATATACCCTTGAGAAATTCTCACATGCACCAGGAAACATGTACAAGAATATACATATAGTGTGGTTCATGATTTGAATAAATCCTAAAAATAACCCAAACCCAAATGTCTATCAACACGTGAAATACATATTCATGCGAGATACATATTGATCAACATAAATATATAAAGCATAATGTTGAGAGAAAAAAGTCACAGAGAAGACTTTTGATTCCATTAATATAAAGACAGAGTGATTCCATTAATATAAAGTTCAAATCCAGGCAAAAGAAAACAATCTATTGTTTAAAGATACAAACATAGGTGGTAAAAATATAAAAACAAACAAACAAACATGAGAATAACTTATTTAAAATTTGAGATAGTGGTTACTTTTGGCTGAGGAGGGAAGGAAGGTGATTAAGGTTTAAAGAAAAATATAAACATCTGTGTTCCAACCTCCTGCATTAAAAAATTAAACCTGTGCTGTCCAATATGGAAGCCACTATCTGACTGTGGCTACTGAGCACTTGAAATGTGACTACTATAAAGTGAAATGTGCTCTAGGTGTAAAATACACATTGGATTTCAGTGACTTAGTTCAGATAAAAGTTAAATATATAAGTGACACTTTTTCTTATTGATTACATGTTGAAATGATCATATTTTGAATATATTTGGTTAAATAGAATATATTATTAAATCAATTTCTCTGTTTCTTTTTACTTTTTCTAATGCAGCTAAGAGAAAATATAAAATTACATATATGACCACATTATGTTTTTATTGGACAACAATGCTTTAAACCCTACCTATACATTTTTACATTCTTTTTATAGATATATATTTTATAGTAAACATTTAAATTATATATATGTTAATTATATAATAAGACCCAGTTTTTCACCATTAAAGACACAAGGAGAAGTAGTTTTACTTTTCAAACATAATATAAACTAGTTTAATGTAACATATTCAATATGGACATTTTCTAAGTCTTTCTTTGGAAGGAGTAGCTCTACATGAACTCAAATATCCAAAAACAATGGCATGTTATTAAATTGAATACATACATACATAATTTTTGGTCATATGCTTTAAAAATCCAGGAAAAGGGCCTGGATTTTCACAAAAGTAAATTTGTGTGATTAGTTGATATATTGAATTATCAAGCAGTTACTGAAAAAGGAACTAAAATTCAGTAAAATCCTAATTCAGACTACATGGATGAGTGTAAAAAAATTGAATGTACCAACTATAAAACTTAAAGATTTTGTTTTAAGCTAATTCAATTATTTGAGAAACTACAGAACACTAATATTGAGAATTATGTCTCCTCTGTGGAACTCGATCCGACCATACAATTTACAAAGCAGAAAGATTATCTAATTTAGTATTTAACACAAATACTTGATCTGAATAAAGAAGAGTGCGATTGTTTAAATTAAGGTAGTGAGGTGGATGGACCTAGAGTCCGTCATACAGAGTGAAGTAAGTCAGAAAGAGAAAAACAAATACTGTATGCTAACACATATATATGGAATCTAAAAAAAAAGGTCATGAAGAACCTAGGGGCAAGACGGGAATAAAGACGCAAACCTACTAGAGAATGGACTTGAGGATATGGGGAGGGGGAAGGGTAAGTGGGGACAAAGTGAGAGAGTGGCATGGACATATATACACTACCAAACGTAAAATAGATAGCTAGTGGGAAGCAGCCGCACAGCACAGGGAGATCAGCTCGGTGCTTTGTGACCACCTAGAGGGGTGGGATAGGGAGGGTGGGAGGGAGGGAGACGCAAGAGGGAAGCGATATGGGGACATATGTATATGTATAACTGATTCACTTTGTTATAAAGCAGAAACTAACACACCACTGTAAAGCAATTATACTCCAACAAAGATGTTAAAAAAAAAAGGTATAGAAAGTGTTTAGACTACTGTCTGACACAGAAGAGGCATTACTACAACTCTTACATATCAATATTATTATCACCACTGTCATCATCATCATCATCATTAGTATTCCTGAAGAGAATATGAACAGAAATTAGGTCTCTGAAATGCAGCAAGTTCCCACTTATTTAGTAATCATACGTCCAACAAGTACAATTGCTTTCAATCACCTTTTTGGTTGCGAAATTCCTTTTTTTCTCTAATAAGTGTAATAGGGGACCCCGATACTGAAATTAAATCAGAATTGGTTTGCTTGAACCAGGTCGTGAGTCTTAAGTTCCCACTGTGTGTTTCTTTTCACCATACTTAATGGTCTCTGCAGTAAGTGAAAACCAAGTAGAATACAGGCATTTAAAGTGGTTAAAAAACTATATTGAGGCAACAAATAACATGTATAAGGATACTTGAAGACTATCTCTGGGTTGAACGTACTATTTAACAATCTTGCATTTGACTTAAATAGTATCAAATAAAAGCACTTTGAAAATATACTTTAATCAAAAATTCTAACATTTAAAAATAAGAACATTTAAATAGATAAACATCAATTTTCCATAACTACACTGTGCAACAAGGTAACCACTAGCCGCATGTGGCTCTTGAAATTTAAATGTGTTAATTAATATTAACTAAGATAAAGTTTGAATTCGTTAGTCTCCCTGACCAAATTACCATTGCTCAATAGCCATTTATGACTAGTAGCTACTATACTGGATAGCAGACATAGAACATTTCTATCATCACACCAAGTTCTATTGGACAGCAATGATTTAGAACATTTCACTATGTGGGAAATTACACTCCCAATACTGAGTGTATAGAACATGACTATAAGCAGTTATAAAATACTATACAGGTTGTGAAATACTTTTCCTTTCACAAATGCAGTGTAGTTACAGAAACAATTTAAATCTACTTCTCTGGAGGAGTTTATTTTGTTAAGGCTTTCTCTTAAACTGTCCACAATATGATAATAACATGAGAAGTGTAGCAGAGTAGGAAAAACTGTTGTCTGAGATAGCACCTGTGTGACCTTGAAGAGGTCAGGCAGTCTCCCTATGCCCCAGGGCCTCCAGGAAACACAGGGGTAATGACATTTGTTTACCTAACCAGTTTACTTGAGGAACAAGTGAGAAAGCCAATATAAAAGCCCTTTGTAAACTCTGAAACCCAAAACAATTACTAGTTATCATTATAATAATTTCTACATTTTCACTTGGCAAATGAAGTATATAATTTCTGTAGAAATAGTTGAGCTAGTCTGAAGGAAAATGTCACAGTTAAAGCAGCTGAGAGAAAAACACATTTATGGTCCAAAGACTCCAGAGCTACTGATTAGAAAAAAAATGCATTTCTGGGTAAGCACATTTATATGGGAATTATTAGGTAATCTGTATTTTATAATTCAGAAACAGAGTATTTTGTGAAATTTGATAAAATGATGTCTCATCTCCATTTTGTCAACTGAAAGACATCAATTTTTGACTTTAGCTTTAGAGATAATAAACTCAGAGCTGCCCCTTAAAAGCGTATTAAAACTTCAGGAAGTTTTACAACATACCAATTTAATGCTTTATTAGCTTACTTCATTTAAGGTTACAAAGAACTGAAATGATCTTTGTGAAGTGTTGATCTAATCTCATTCCACAATGGGACTTAATTTCTGCCTAGAAGGCAAACTTGCACATTTAAATTTGGAAATTAAAAGAAACAAATAAACTGGTATATATCAGTGTTACTAAACCTTGAAGATAAAAAAATACATATAGAATTGAAAATTAATGTAATTCAGCTGCCCAAGATATTAACATTCTTCCAAAACATACAATAAACATACAGTATTACTCATTACACTCTGCTTTAAAATTGAACAGAGAATCAGAATATTTTCCTCTTAAATATTTTTTTTCTCTTCTTTCCACTATTAAATAATGCTTATATTTCTCTTTGGAGCACACAGAGGTATACATATGTGTTAGTGGGGTTAATGATAGTTGCTATAACAAAAGGATCCCGCAATTCTGGTGGCTTAAGAAAAGAAAGAGGTATACTTCAAAGTGGGCATTCCTGTCTGTGCACAGCTTTCCTCTGCACAGTGATTTAGGGAATCTGGGTCTTTCCATCTTAGGCTTCTTCACCTCCTAATTCTTTGGAAATCAGCAGGTGGGGCAGGGGAAGGTTGGAAAAGGCTTGCCTGCAATGTAACTTCTACTCCAATTCCATTGTTAAGAAGTAGTCACATGGCTCTAACTAGAAGCAAAGGAGACTGGGAAATGTAGTTGCTGCCTTGGCAGCTTCATCTTAGCAACAACTCTATACTATGAAAGGGAGTGCACGAATTTTGATGGACAGTTAGTTTCCTCCGCCACAGTATAAATTTGAGAGAAAAGAGATGCAAAGAGTTGAATATTAATGAAAAAAGAAAACATTTGATATTTTTCATATCTTTAATTCTGTTCTCTAGCTTCTAAGTAAAAATAGAAATGTTATACCTTCATTACTCTTAACCCCCCTCCTCCCTTAAACCAGTAGAAGACAGAACGAATTCTGGCAGAGAAAGAAGGCTTGGTGTAAAGAAGGAAGTCCTTAAGATGAGGCAACTAGAGATCTTTATCAGTTCTTTTTATTTCTCTCCTTGTCAATCCTTGATTCTTTCTTAACACCCTTGGCTTTCAGTCCTCATTCTCAGCATGAAATGAAGGAGAATGTCACTCAGGGTTATAGCCCCACTATAAGAACCCTGAATGACAATCTAAGAAAAGACATTTTAAGACTGAACCCTTTAGCCTGCTAGCTTCGAAAAAAAAACGTGGAGTCCCTTGGCCTTGGGAGATCCCTTGGATGACTGTGACAGCCCCTTAGCTAACAAAAACTGAGTTACTTCAAGTAGAGGATGGATACATCCATCATCTCTTGAAGGAAGATAAAAAGGCTATCAAATACCTATTAAAGGGCCAAGTAGATTTCCCTAACTGCAAAATGTCCTGCTTGACCCAAGAAGGAGCATGGCAGAATCTCTAATGTTTACACAACTTGTTCATTCATTCAACATGGATTTACTGAGCACCTGCTACGTGAAAGCCCTGGGTTTGAAGTTAGGGAAGCAAAGGCAAACATGAATGAGTCTTTAAATAAGGGAGTGACAAGGAAATATTTGCATTCATAAAAATCACTCTGCAGAATGGAAAACAGACTGGAGGGACAAGAGTGGAGGCAAGGAGAACAGATAGTGAAGAGGCTGCTGCATTAGGGCAGGTAGGAAATGCATACCACCCAGGTAAAGGAGTGAATGCAAACAAAAAGACGTGAATGAATTCAAGAGATAGTTGATTGTACCTGGAGGGTATTATGCTTAGTGAAATAAGTCAGAGAGAGAAAGACAAAATACTGTATGTTTGCACTTATAGGTGGAATCTAAAAAATAAAATAAACAAGTGAATATAACAAAACAGAAGCAGACTCACAGATACAGAGAACAAACTAGTAGTTGCCAGTGGGGAGAGGGGTGGGAGGAGCTGCAATATAAGGGTACGGGATTAAGAGGTACTAACTTCTAGGTATAAAATAAATAAGACACAAGGATGTACCATACAGCACAGGGAATATAGCCAATATTTTATAATAACTTTAAATGGAGTACAATCTATAAAAATATCGAATCGCTCTATTGTACACCTGAAATTAATATAATATTGTAAATCAATTATACTTCAGTAAAAACAAAACAACAAGCAAAAAAGAGATAGTTGCTTGTAGATTTGGCAGGACCTGGTAAATGAATGTGCCTAGCTGGGGGATGGTGGTGCCCTTGTCTGAAATAAGAAAGTAAAAGGAGGAACATGCTTGCTGAGAAGGGGAAAGTAGGAACTTGGTTTTTGAATATGTACAATTTAAGAAGGTATGTGAAAGTTTGAATGCATGTAGCTGGGTACACACATCTGGAAGGAAGAGGAGCGAAAAACAGGAGATGAACCCATGGAATGGATGAGAAGGACCAAAGCAGAGTTTGTAGTATGAAGAGTCTGAGACAAACGCTGAGGAACACCAACATATGAGGAAGAGCCACGGGGAGAGATTCCAGCAAATGGGATCAAGGAGATATTTCTAAGGCCAAGATGTTATAAGGAGATGTAACAAGGAGAATGTGGTACCATGGAAGCTAAATCACCCTCAAGAAGGAGGGCATCTTCATCCACAGAGCCTGCTACAGAATGCTCAAGTATAATGAGGATTAAAAGAAATGTTTTTTCAGGTTTGGCAACAAGGAAGCTGCTGACAACCTCCGTGAACTGAACTGAAGGAAAGAAGGAAACTAAAATTTATCTAACACTAAGGAAGTGTCTGAGGAAGTATCTTATTAATGAGATCCCAAAGTTGCGTTACAAGCAAGTGATGGTAGTCACTACACATGCTAATTTCCCTGTTGTGCAGTGCTGTGATGCTATGTTATCAGACAAGACAACATTGGCTTTCTCTCCCCACACTCATGCATGCATTTTTCTTTCAGAAAGTCAACATGCTTTTTAGTCAGTACTTGTAAATATGTCTTGCCAAAAAGCTAAGAAGGTATAAATAATCTAAAGAATACAAAAATATTAATAATTAATGCTCTTTATTGAACATATTAAGGTCCAGGAGTTGCCTTATTTCTCCCAACAACCCTGCCTTTTTTTCAGAGGAGAAACCTGAGGTTCAAGGATCATAAGTCATATGCCAGAGATCAAACAGGTAGAAAAGTGATAGGGGTGAATTTTACTTACTTCTGCTGGCTCTTTCCCCCTCATTAAACACTCCACTTCCTTCTTTCTTTAAGCTCAAAAAGGACCAAGCTACAGATTTTTATAATTATTTCCTAATGTCTGATTAAATTTGATCTGTATCATAAAAAGGACCAAGCTACAGATTTTTATAATTATTTCCTAATGTCTGATTAAATTTGATCTGTATCATACAAAGTTCTCAGAGAATATTTATCGAAGAAATCAATTCAAGAAACAATTGAAAATGTAATTTACCTACGTAAAGGTCAAACTTAAAGAAAAGCTAAGACAAATGATAAACACCACACACATTAGCATAAACATCTTCTTGCCTCCATTCCTGTCGAGGGGAAACTAGGAAATAAGAAAGACATCAGAATCAGAAATGAGGTAGAGAGATAGAAATAAAGAATTAATCAAGAAGATACCAGTAAGTTCCTAGAAGGAAGACCTCATAGGACACAATATAACATATAGTAGTCGTGCAATAACTGTTGCCTGGTTTGAACTGAACTCTGGGTAGCAAAACAAGAACTTGGGCAGTGCTGACACAAGAAATGGATTCTCTTATTCTAGACCATTCTTATACTGAAGAAATTTAATTTCTTTCAGCTCTGGCATAGCTCGGATAAATGTTCCTTATAACCATCTGCTTGCCTTCCTCTGATTCTGTGCTGCCAAACAGACTTCTGTTCTTTAATTTGTTTTGCTAAGTGAACTTAGTCATGGGGAAAAGGTTAGTCCACGTGGCTGGCAGCGCAATACTCTCAGGTCACCTTTCTCCCATTATAAATAACTGCACTGACATTCTTGTCAGTGTCCACCAGTTTGGTGGTAGTGGATTAGGTTCAGTTGATGAAATTAATTTCTATGTCTATATGGTTAGCAACCAGATCCTGGTCCCAGAGACATAAATGCCAGGAAGAAGCTACTTGACTACAAATTCAAGTCTCAGAATCTGATCTAATGCCTAAGGGGGAGATGATGAGATTCTAAAATGCTAGGGGTTGAAATAGATGCTTACAGACTTAATACTGGGGGTTAATGTAAAAATACAGAAAAAAAAATCAAAGACATAGGATACTGGGAAATCAAACACCTGACATTGGACCTTGAGAAATGTTTATGGAAAACACCTACCCTCACCTTCTCCAAACAAGCTGTTAACTAATTTTGATTTGTTGTGTGATCAATACCTATCTTTCTAATCAAAGCATGAGAAGGACTTACTACAATAGCCATAACACTGCTCTCGGGCAAATGTATTCATTCCTCCTCCACAACTTATACATAACTCAGTTACAACATAATCTGCAGAACTTTGAAATAATTTTCTTATGTGTCTGTCTCTGTTACCAGATTGTGGAGTTAGTGAAGGAAATTATTCACTCTAAAGATATTTATTCAATACCTACTATGGACGAGAGACTGTTCTATGGGATGGGGAATCAGCAGCATTCAATTAAACACTCCCGCCCATGTGAATCTCACATTTCAAGTAAGGGGGGAATGAAGGGAATTTGGAGTTAAAGAGGTTTGGTTTGAAACCTGGCACAGTTATTTCCTAGACTTATAACCACGGGAAAGTAACTCAACCAAAACTTGAGCAGCCTCATCCATAAATTGAGGATGATAATACCTTAGAGCACGGTTATAAGATTTGAATGAAATGCCACAGTGCAACCTAATAAAAATAGCTAAGATTTACTGTGTACTTGTTTTATGACAGCATTATTGTGCTTAATTGTCACAACAAATCTGCAAGGTAGGTATCATTATAGAGAGGTTAAATGACTTAAATAGTTAGAGAGTTAGTAAGTGGTAGAGCTAGAATTCAAACCTAGTTATTCTAATTGTAGAGCCTGCACTCTGATTAACTCTGCTCTCCTGTGTACGCTGCTTTATTCTGCATCACTCAGCGCCTGCCATAGAGAGGGCAAGTTGTGACAGTGAGGATGCTATCAGTTGCCCATTGCAGTAAACTGGACTCAAGTGAACAAAAACAAAAGGGATTTACTGGTTCACTTCATTGAAAAGTGCAGAGGTGGGCTGCAAGTGAAGTTCGATCAAGGATCCTACACCATATCTCTCATTTCTCTTTATCTCCTTGTGTGCCAACCTTATTTCAAGTTACCTTCTCTCGTGGTGTTGGAACAGCTACAGAATCTCTAAGTAACACATGTGTATATTACTTAGTGCAAAGCAAGACAGAAAATTTCCCAGAAGCCTGCACAAAAGGTCTCTTTGAGTCTCATCATTCCCAATAAGTCATGTGTTCATCCTTGAGCCTATTACTTTGGATTACAATGGCTTGTGTGGGCCTGAGCTATATGCTTTATTGCTGGAGCAATCAATTTTTTTTTTGGCTGCGCCGTGCAGCTTGTGGGATTGTAGTTCCCTAACCAGGGATTGAACCTGGGCCTTCAGCAGTGAGAGCGCTGAGTCCTAACCACTGGACTGCCAGGGAAGTCCCTCAATATAGTCTTGTTAAATTAATTAATTAATTTCTCAAAAGCAAATTAAGCAGTTTTCACATATTTGTACGTAATATTTTCAGACTATGAAGTGGAAAATAACAAAAGAACGAACACACGGTAAGAGAAGAAAAGCTTTTTAAACAATCCCAAGTAGTAACACTCACTCACATAATTGTTCCTGGCATATTTCTCTTTGAAATTCAGTCATCTACATGGAAACAGCAGAAGGGGAGCTCAGGACAATATGCCATGAATATTTCATACACAATCTGTTTCACACTATACAATTCATTTTTATAGGAGTCTTATTCATCTCCCCCAAATCAAATATTGTTCCTGACTTCCTTGGTCTTTTTTTTCTTTTTTTGCACTTTAAGATTTGTTTTTCACTTAGTATTCATTCACCAAAAATCTTTATACATCTAATAATTCACGTACAAGTTAGTACAAAATTATTGTACTATTTTCTAGTAGGAAAAACTGATATATTTGAACATTCTGTTGTCAATTTGGCAGAGTTCTATTTTTAATCTCAATATTATCTGTGTTCAATGCATTATCTCTTATGAGCCACATTCCCTTTAAGGGAATTATACATTTTTTTTAATGTATCTAGTGTTCCAATAAGGTTAATGCACACTGAGAGATTTTATACAACCGAAATAAAAATACGTTGATTTAGGATGTATTTGATTCTTATTTTAAACAATATATCCCAAGTGCTATGGTTTCAGATCTACACTGCCTCCATTTCACACATGTTGGCTTGGAATAGACACTCTCATGTTGAGCGTAATTCTTGTTAATTAGTCACTGAATGTTTTCAATGTCCTTCATAGGTTCAATCTGGAATGTACATGCTAACTATTTATTAAACATGTAAAATGAAAGTATTGATTTTGTTTATAATGAGTAACAAAAATGGGAAAAGAAGTATGTAGAAAAAACTTAAATAGAAACTACTTTAGTGCTACTGCCTCTGGGTTAGCAGACCACTAACACCCAAAGCTCAGTGCTGTTATTCTGGGAGAAGTTTAGGCCCTGAGAAGAGGGGGCCCTGCTGTTGGGACCCATGTTTTAAAGGGCCCAGTTTTATCCCTTCTCTAGATGTGAGGAGTTTATACGGTCAAGCCAACACGCCCATCAGGAACTCACATTCTCATGTTCTGGGTACCAGAATCCCTGAATTCCCTAGCCAAATGGCTCCAAGTCATCCTCCAGGTAGGGTCAAGGTACAAGTCTTTGTTTGGGGTTAGTGGGCATAACTCGAATATATGTGTGTGGGATGGTGCAGCCACATCTGTGTACACAAGATTCCTCACAGCACAGGATGGAGTGAAGGGGATGGAGAAAAATAGGCAGTGGATCCCTGATAAATGGCTTGGGGACAGCTCTTCTCAAGCTGCCTCACTCTAGTACAGAACTCCAAGGAATCAAATAAGTTGAAATTGAACCTAGACTTCCGTGTCATCATGATGGTATATTTGTCAAGGAAGAGAGATATAATGTATTTTATTTAGTGGTCTTTTGACTTGACTTATACCTTATAAATATTAAACAGATGGTATGCAGGCTACCATTTGTACTCTTATTTCAGGGCAGCTCTGACCTCACATGATGCCTTAGAGGACTAAGTGATAGAGAATATCAAAAGATGTCGTTCCTTCGCTTCCCAGACTAAGTTGGTGTGGGAGGTGAGGAGGTCCCTTAAACAACAGGGCATAGCTTTTATAATTGTGAGACTCTCAGAGGCATTAGTTTTTTTTTCTTGGGGGAAGGAAGCTAGAAATAACACAAGCCATAAGCAAAGACATGAACACATTCAAAAGCATTTCCCTGGTATATGTTCCTATTGTGTGAATCTTTTGGGATCCATTTGCTTCTTTATCTGTGGCTCTATAATTAAGACACTAACTCTGAACTCAATAATTAAATCAATAGTTCATTAGCATTTTAGAAAAAAACCTCCACACAACAAATATAGCTTCTTAAAAGGATAGGTAAGATTTGTTAATTTGGTTATATTTTCCAAATGAGTTGTCTAAAACATAATTGAATAACTCCAAGTTCTATAAATATATATATAAATTTGACTGTAGGATTATAAATCTTTAAACATTGAGTGTCATCATAAATTATCTACTAGGTTATATTTCCTACTGATAAATTTAAAATATGTTATTTTATCTAAAACATGTTATTTTTATCTAAAATTTTGAAACCAAAAATATAGACTAAACTTTCTTTGTTTCTGAGATTGTTTGTCCTATGGAAAATGTATATGCTGAAAGTAGCTATTAAAATAATTATGGCTCGAGTCCCTCCCATCAGGAAACTTGCACAAGCCTCTTAGATAGCCTCATCCACCAGAGGGCAGACAGCAGAAGCAAGAAGAACTACAATCCTGCAGCCTGTGGAACAAAAACCACATTCACGGAAAGATAGATAAGATGAAAAGGCAGAGGGCTATGTACCAGATGAAGGAACAAGAGAAAACCCCAGAAAAACAACTAAATGAAGTGGAGATAGGCAAACCTTCCAGAAAAAGAATTCACAATAATGATAGTGAAGATGATCCAGGACCTCGGGAAAAGAATGGAGGCAAAGATCGAGAAGATGCAAGAAATGTGTAACAAAGACCTAGAAGAATTAAAGAACAAACAAACAGATGAACAATACACTAACTGAAATGAAAACTACACTAGAAAGAATCAATAGCAGAATAACTGAGGCAGAAGAACGGATAAGTGACCTGGAAGACAGAATGGTGGAATTCACTGCTGCGGAACAGACTAAAGAAAAAAGAATGAAAAGAAATGAAGACAGCCTAAGAGACCTCTGGGACAACATTAAACGCAACAACACTCGCATTATAGGGGTCCCAGAAGGAGAAGAGAGAGAGAAAGGACCCGAGAAAATATCTGAAGAGATTATAGTCGAAAACTTCCCTAACATGGAAAAGGAAATAGCCACCCAAGTCCAGGAAGCGCAGAGAGTCCCATACAGGATAAACCCAAGGAGAAACACGCCAGGACACATAGTAATCAAATTGGCAAAAATTAAAGACAAAGAAAAATTGTTGAAAGCAACAAGGGAAAAACGACAAATAATATACAAGGGAACTCCCATAAGGTTAACAGCTGATTTCTCAGCAGAAACTCTACAAGCCAGAAGGGAGTGGCATGATATACTTAAAGTGATGAAAGGGAAGAACCTACAACCAAGATTACTCTACCTGGCAAGGATCTCATTCAGATTCGATGGAGAAATCAAAAGCTTTACAGACAAGCAAAAGCTAAGAGAATTCAGCACCACCAAACCAGCTCTACAACAAATGCTAAAGGAACCTCTCTAAGTGGGAAACACAAGAGAAGAAAAGGACCTACAAAAACAAACCCAAAACAATTAAGAAAATGGTCATAGGAACATACATATCGATAATTACCTTAAACATGAATGCATTAAACGCTCCAGCCAAAAGACACAGGCTTGCTGAATGGATACAAAAACAAGACCCATATATATGCTGTCTACAAGAGACCCACTTCAGACCTAGGGACACATACAGACTGAAAGTGAGGGGATGGAAAAAGATATTCCATGCAAATGGAAATCAAAAGAAAGCTGGAGTAGCAATACTCATATCAGATAAAATAGACTTTAAAATAAAGAATCTTACAAGAGACAAGGAAGGACACTACATAATGATCAAGGGATCAATCCAAGAAGAAGATATAACAATTATAAATATATACGCACCCAACATAGGAGCACCTCAATACATAAAGCAACTGCTAACAGCTATAAAAGAGGAAATTGACAGTAACACAGTAATAGTGGGGGGACTTTAACACCTCACTTACACCAATGGACAGATCATCCAAAATGAAAATAAATAAGGAAACAGAAACTTTAAATGACACAATAGACCAGATAGATTTAATTGATATTTATAGGACATTCCATCCAAAAACAGCAGATTACACTTCTTCTCAAGTGCGCACGGAACATTCTCCAGGATAGATCACATCTTGGGTCACAAATCAAGCCTCAGTAAATTTAAGAAAATTGAAATCATATCAAGCATCTTTTCTGACCACAACGCTTTGAGATTAGAAATTACAGGGAAAAAAATGTAAAAAACACAAACACATGGAGGCTAAACAATACGTTACTAAGTAACCAAGAGATCACTGAAGAAATCAAAGAGGAAATCAAAAAATACCTAGAGACAAATGACAATGAAAAAAAACGACGATCCAAAACCTATGGCATGCAGCAAAAGCAGTTCTAAGACGGAATTTTATAGCTATACAAGCCTACCTCAAGAAACAAGAAAAATCTCAAATAAAAAATCTAACCTTACAACTAAAGGAACTAGAGAAAGAAGAACAAACAAAACCCAAAGTTAGCAGAAGGAAAGAAATCATAAAGATCAGAGCAGAAATCAATGAAATAGAAACAAAGGAAACAGTAGCAAAGATCAATAAAACTAGAAGCTGGTTCTTTGAGAAGATAAACAAAATTGATAAACCATTAGCCAGACTCATCAAGAAAAAGAGGGAGAGGACTCAAATCAATAAAATTAGAAATGAAAAAGGAGAAGTTACAACAGACACCGCAGAAATACAAAGCATCCTAAGAGACTACCATAAGCAACTCTATGCCAATAAAATGGACAACCTGGAAGAAATGGACAAATTTTTAGAAAGGTATAACCTTCCAAGACTGAACCAGGAAGAAATAGGAAATCTGAACAGACCAGTCACAAGTAATGAAATTGAAACTGTGATTAAAAATCTTCCAACAAACAAAAGTCCAGGACCAGATGGCTTCACAGGTGAATTCTATCAAACATTTAGAGACGAGCTAACACCCATCCTTCTCAAACTCTTCCAAAAAATTGCAGAGGAAGGAACACTCCCAAGCTCATTCTACGAGGCCACCATCACCCTGATACCAAAACCAGAGAAAGATACTACAAAAAAAGAAAACTACAGACCAGTATCACTGATGAATATAGATGCAAAAATCCTCAACAAAATACTAGCAAACAGAATCCAACAGCACATTAAAAGGATCATCCACCATGATCAAGGGGGATTTATCCCAGGGATGCAAGGATTCTTCAATATACGCAAATCAATCAATGTGATACACCATATTAACAAACTGAAGAAGAAAAACCATATGATCATCTCAATAGATGTAGAAAAAGCTTTTGACAAAATTCAACACTCATTTATGATAAAAAGTCTCCAGAAAATGGGCATAGAGGGAACCTACCTCAACATAATAAAGGCCATATATGACAAACCCACAGCAAACATCATTCTCAACGGTGAAAAACTGAAAGCATTTCCTCTAAGATCAGGAACAAGACAAGGATGTCCACTCTCACCACTATTATTCAACATAGTTTTGGAAGTCCTAGCCATGGCAATCAGAGAAGAAAAAGAAATAAAAGGAATACAAATTGGAAAAGAAGAAGTAAAGCTGTCACTGTTTGCAGATGACATGATATTATACATACAGGATCCTAAAGATGCCACCAGAAAACAACTAGAGCTAATCAATGAATTTGGTAAAGTAGCAGGATACAAAATTAATGCACAGAAATCTCTTGCATTCCTATCCACTAATGATGAAAAATCTGAAAGACAAATTAAGGAAACACTCCCATTTACCATTGCAACAAAAAGAATAAAATATCTAGGAATAAACCTACCTAGGGAGACAAAAGACCTGTATGCAGAAAACTACAAGACAGTCATGAAAGAAATTAAAGATGATAACAACAGATGGAGAGATATACCATGTTCTTGGATTGGAAGAATCAATATTGTGAAAATGACTATACTACCCAAAGCAATCTACTGATTCAATGCAATCCCTATCAAATTACCAATGGCATTTTTTATGGAACTAGATCAAAAAATCTCAAAATTTGTATGGAGACACAAAAGACCCCGAATAGCCAAAGCAGTCTTGAGGGAAAAAAACGGAGCTGGAAGAATCAGACTCCCTGACTTCAGACTATACTACAAAGCTACAGTAATCAAGACAATATGGTACTGGCACAAAAACATAGATCAATGGAACAGGATAGAAAGCCCAGAGATAAACCCACGCACCTATGGTCAACTAATCTCTGACAAAGGAGGCAAGGATATACAATGGAGAAAAGACAGTCTCTTCAATAAATGGTGCTGGGAAAACTGGACAGCTACATGTAAAAGAATGAAATTAGAACACTCCCTAACACCATACACAAAAATAAACTCAAAATGGATTCGAGACCTAAATGTAAGACCAGACACTATAAAACTCTTAGAAGAAAACATAGGAAGAACACTCTTTGACATAAATCACAGCAAGATCTTTTTTGATCCACCTCCTAGAGTAATGGAAATAAAAACAAAAAATAAACAAATGGGACCTAATGAAACTTCAAAGCTTTTGCACAGCAAAGGAAACCATAAACAAGACGAAAAGACAACCCTCAGAATGGGAGAATATATTTGCAAATGAATCAATGGACAAAGGATTAATCTCCACAATATATAAACAGCTCATGCAACTCAATATTAAAAAAACAAACAACCCAATCCAAAAATGGGCAGAAGACCTAAATAGACATTTCTCCAAAGAAGACATACAGATGGCCAAGAAGCACATGAAAAGCTGCTCAACATCACTAATTATTAGAGAAATGCAAATCAAAACTACAATGAGGTATCACCCTACACCAGTTAGAATGGGCATCATCAGAAAATCTACAAACAACAAATGCCGGAGAGGGTGGGGAGAAAAGGGAACCCTCTTGCACTGTTGGTGGGAATGTAAATTGATATAGCCACTATGGAGAACAGTATGGAGGTTCCTTAAAAAATAAAAATAGAATTACCATATGATCCAGCAATCTCACTCCTGGGCATATACCCAGAGAAAACCATAATTCAAAAAGACACATGCACCCCAATGTTCATTGCAGCACTATTTACAATAGCCTGGTCATGGAAGCATCCTACGTGCCCATCGACAGACGACTGGATAAAGAAGATGTGGTACATATATACAATGGAATATTACTCAGCCATAAAAAGGAATGAAATTGGGTCATTTGTTGAGATGTGGATGGATCTAGACACTGTCATACAGAGTGAAGTAAGTCAGAAATAGAAAAACAAATATCGTATATTAATGCATATATGTGGAGCCTAGAAAAATGGTGCAGATGAACCGGTTTGCAGGGCAGAAATTGAGACACAGATGTAGAGAACAAACGTATGGACACCAAGGGGGGAAAGCAGCAGGGGGGTGGGGGTGGTGGTGTGATGAATTGGGCAATTGGGATTGACACGTATACACTGATGGGTATAAAACTGATGACTAATAAAAAAAATAAATAAAAAAAATTATGGCTCTAAAACTACTAAACATCTTTAATATGCTAAGATCTAATACAGTTTCATGGTATCAAAAACAGAATATTTCAAAGAAGACTTAAAGTGGAAATTTAATACATTGAAATAAATGTAACCATGAATTTCATACTTATTTTGCTTTCTTAACACAAATCCAATATCAGTTCTCAAAATATAAATTTTCTGGTAAGGGAAGATATATATGCTATTTTTCACAAATAAATTTTCATGAAAAGAAGCCAAGTAAATAGGACATAAAAATGAACACAACATTTTAAAGACTAAAAATTAATTCTCTTGTTAAGGAACAATGACAGAAATAGTGATTTCTTGTTTTGTAGGTAAAAATATGTTACTTTCTACTTACTTTTTAATTTCACTTAACAAATATTTACTGACTTGTTCCTATATTCCAGACCCTGTGCTAGAACTGGGTACACAGTGAATGAGCTATCGTTCCTACCCATAAACTACTCAGTCTTAGGAAAATTAGGAAGGACTTCATCTAAAGATTAAAGCTACCATTTTAAGCCGGTTTATATCTTCAACAAGAATCCAAAATACAGTTGTTTTGCCTAAAGATGAAAAAAGCACCTTTCTATTCACCTGATCTTGAGTTCTTAGGAACATATGATTAAAATTTTTTTTTCTGAAAAGGACTGGGGAAAAGGAAGAGGAAAAGGAAAATATAAAGTAGTGTAAAAATTACTCAATTCAGACTCTAAGTCACATAAGTTACCAAAACACAATCACTTCTTCTTACTTAATCTTTTGAATTTGCTAAAACTATTTATTTGAAAAAAAAAATTATTGAGAACCTACTATGTGTCAGATATGGTATTAGGTCCTGGACATAAATGTGTGATGCAAGTGACCCAGTTCTCAACATCTCATGACTTCCATTCTCGTAAGTTACATGACAGTGAGGCAAGATCTGTAACAGAGGAAGTATCGGCTTCCAAAGAATATAAAAAATACACCTAATCAGATGTGGGGGTCAGGGTGTGGGATGGTAAGGCCACCAATATTTCTTGGCAGAAAGAATATTGAATTAAGCCTTGAAGAAGATGTATACGCTAATCAGGTACGGTAAGAACGGAAGAGGTGAGCAGTGGTGGTGGTTAGGGCCACTATGAATAAATTCAGGTCCCCATGAAAAAAAAATGTGAAATATTAGGATCACTGGCTCTGGGAATTTGTACGGTTTTCCTTTTGTAAGCCTGAGTAGTTTGTAGGGTCACCATAAAAAGAAAAAAAAAAGAGAGAGAGAGAAAGAGACTTAGGAGACTAGAGGAGGAATCGTTTAGGAAGCTGAAAGGACTTGAGTCTATCTGAGCAGGAAAGGGGAAGTGGAGGAACGTCGGAGGTCATGGTGGGGTGTGGTAGGGGAGAGAAAAAGTGAGGAAGTAACCTGTGGTTACATAAAGAAAGAGCTAATAAGCCACATCTGAAAGTTTTCACTCTATCCATGGAAGAACCAAGAAGGATTACTAATGGCTTTTAGGCAGAAAATGGGCATACTCAGAGTTTTGTTTTAGAAACATTTCTTTAGCTTTTGTGTGGAAATAGATTGGAGAGCAGCAAGAGTGGAATTCCAGAATCTAGGTAAGAGATACTGTTTTAAAATCTAAGCAAGAGATCAGAGTCATCTGACTTTTGGTATTAGGTTTAGGGAAGAAGAAAATAAGACATTGTAGGGAGAATTTTTTTTAAAAGTAATCAACCAAACAATTAGTTAATTGGATTAATTGGATGCATGGATTACATCTATGCTTCAGCTTTGTTCAACTAAGTAGGTGGTGGTCATATTAAATAAGTCAGGGAACCAGAGGGAAGAAGTAGGATTCACAGTGCTAATGCTTGGGTTTGAGTATTTTAAGCTAAAGTATGTGTGGGAAATTTACAGAGATACAGTAGACATTTGTTTATTCTTATAGAGTACTTTGGAAAATTATCTGGGCTGGAATTACAGTTGAAGGGTCATCAACATAAGAATGGTAATTGCATTCACAGATGAAATTATCCAGAGAAGGAATGTTAAGTACAAGGGAAAAAGGTCCCAGAACAAAACGTTGAAGAATATCACTACTTAAAGAAAGTGATATTCTTTGTGAGTCACAAAGGAGGTAAGAATGTGAAGTCACAGAAGTTAGGAATAGTGTTTTAAGCAGGATAGAGGTGACAGTTGGTCCCTAATGAGGTGACGTAAGATAAAGACTGCAAAAAAAAAACTCCACCAAATTTAGCAACAGAAGGACTCTCAGTGTCCTTGGTGAGAGCGCCTCCCATGAAGCTTCGCTGGAGCATGGCTGCGAGCATGAAGTGGAGAGAGCAAATAGAGATAAGTTTTTAAAGAGGTTTATCTGTAAAAGAGAGTCAAGAGGGCAATAACTGGTAGAGAACATAGAACTGAAGGGTTGTTTTAATGATGGAAAATACTAATGGATGTTTAAATGCTCATAGAATGTGGGATCTCCTTTTCAAAATGCTGATGGGATGCCATTATGCAGAGGAAATACATATATCATATGTCTTCATGAGCCAGCAATGTGGTGACAGTATATTCCCACAGAACATATTCACTGAAGTGTTAAAATAAAATATTTTACAAATTAATTACCATCTCTAAAATTACATTTGTAAAACTGGTGTGCTTTACTAAATCTCCATGGGCAAGATAGGCTGATAGAGACAGAGCATTTATTTGTACAAATGTTGCGAGTTATGAATGAGGAATAATTATATCTAATGATAGATTTTCGAAGCTCTTACTATAAAAGATATAATACACTAACGAAAATCATTTTCAGTTAGAGCCTCTTTCCATTGATTCAGACAGATGACACCAAAAGTGTAATAGTGCACTATTATAAAGAGTGCCAAGCTGTGAGGAATAGCAATCTCTGGAAACACTCCATTTTATTAGTACTCTTAGATTTTCCATAGAAAATCTCATTAGACACCTCTCTTTGTAATATCCACACAACCCTTAATAGTTCCATGCACACAGCCAATATCTAGTAAATTAGGAAATGCCTATAATAGATCTTGTTTTTTCACTCATTTTGCTTCAATGATGTTATCCTTGAATCTTCAGATTTCTAGAAATTCTTTATTCTGGCTATGTTCATATATGGAATAAACTACACACCATTTATTTTTAAATGACAATAATTCATAAAGAGCCTAATTATTCCAATTTTCCTTGTTCTTTAGGCGTTTCATAACTGAATTTCTTAGGCTATAGCTTTAGTTTGGCAACCACATATCCAAATAAAAGTAGAACTGAGAGTACAATGGAGGAGCACAGGGCTATTTGTTTAATTGTTTATTCATTTAACAAACATCTTCTAATCAGCTAGAATACATGCTAGGGTCTGGCCTGGACATGAGTGATACAAAGAGGAATAAGCCACAAATAATCACTGCCCTTTAGGTAAAGCCTAGGGAGGAAATCAAACAGAAATAAAGCATCATACAGTAATGTGATAAAACTCAACAGAGGCATGAGGGTAGATCTACTAACTGCCCGGGCTGAACAGCACAGGCTTCCTCAGGCCACGGTGTTGCACTAGAGACATCATGTGTCTGGATTTTTCCAGGAAGCTTCTGCTTTACACCTGTTGTCCCACTATCTTTACTACTCCTTTCACTCTCCAAATAAATATATTAATAAAGACCCTGTAGTGTGGAGCAAAAGTCCATTATGAAAACATAGCTGTTTGGGTGTGGGAAATGGCATCTTAAGCAAAGAACAAAGGAAACACCAGTGTGGGGTGTTAGAGAAACTCTAGCAACTCAGCACGGCTGGATGAAGAGCACTTCTAAGTAGGGTGGCCATCAGGGACAAAACCAATCAGAAGGGTAGACAGGGCTCCAAGTGTCATGGCCCTGGTTGGTAGGCCCTTGTTGTTAAGAAGTCTGAATTATTTGGAAAGCAAAGAGGTGCCCTTGGAGGATTCTTGAATTCAATCTAGAATTATATACTACATATTTTTTTTTCAATTTTGTATGATGCCTGCAGAGAAACATGTCAATGGAAAAATCAAATTCAATCATTGAATACCTACTTTGTCCAGTATTTGGAATATTTGCTCCAAGTCAAACTAACATATAGTCTTTGCATAGTCACAGGCTGACGAGGATTATACCAAAAATTTAGACATTGATAGAGAGCCTCTGTCCCCAGAGGGTTCGCAATCTCCCTGTAACTGTGTCACTTGAATCGGTTTACAGAGAAGATTGTAATCAGGAAAGGAGACAGTAGAGAGAACTCCAGAACTGAGGAAAAGGTTAAGAAGAATAGGCATAGATGTGTGTGTATGTGTTTGTACGTTACATAAGTTACTGATTCTCTCTGAGTCTAATATTTCTCTGCTGAAAGTGAGAACCATAGAGCCTTTCTAGCAGGGTGAATAGCAGGAATCCAGGGGAAAGGAATGAGGGATATTCATTCCAGGTAAAATGAACAAGGGAAGCAGAAATAGCATATACAGTGCCAACAAAGTATATAACAGACCTTCAGGAAGTGAGAGTTACTATTGCTGTTGTCATTATAATCCATGTTAAATCTACCCTCTGTCCCTCTATTGCTCTTGGGAGGAAGGTCCCTTTGCTTTTTCACAGGAGATCTTTGGAGTAGAAAGCCAGAAACCAGTGGCACATGCAAATTTGGCATGTGCAATCTGAGAAGATATTTCCAAATCCGTATCAATAGTGTGTGTTACAGTTTTCAAAGCTGTGTCTCAGTCTTATCTCATTAAATCCTCATAATAGTTTTATGAGAAGGATGGGAAGGTACACACACTTCCCCATTTTATAGATGAGGACACCGAGAAACAGAAAAGTCAATTGCTTGCTTCAAATCATACAGATAGTAATTAGCAAAGCTTGGGCTCAAAAATATTCCCTGATTCCAAGACTTTCCACTTTCTAAAATGCACACTGTGTCCATGAAACATGTCAAACCCACTATACCAACACTAAGACTAACTCAACAAAAGATCTCTGTGTCCCAAAATGTTACTCTGTCATCTCTTGGGTACCCCAAGTCCAAGATCCCAGGGCATCTGTCTATGAGCAGTATATTTGTAATAAGTAGACAAGTAATACCATAAATCTACATATGGGTTAGCAGGATCCAAATAAAGGATTTAGCAGATCACAACTCATATTCAAATATGTAAGAGAAAGAAGTGATTACTTTTTACCTAGAGCGAGGGTCTCAAAATGTTCATGTACCTCATCAGTAAAAATATTTTAAGCATGAACCCTATATAAATTTGTATACACATAGGCACTTTTAAATTACATTGACATAATTTAGTTACATAGATAAGACTAATGTAGCTTTACTATAAAACTAATGTAGTACTTATCATAATGTGATAAAATACACACTGAAAATAGTAATTTTTAAAGAATAAGATGAATATAAATTAAAATATTATTATTTTTTCTCACAAGCCAATTATTTAGCATGCATCCTCCTGGGGCATATATATCCCACTTTGATGACAATTCACCTTAGAGAATCAAATCTAAGGTTATTGGAATGACCAAGTCCTCCATAACCTGGCCCCTGTGTGTGTGTGTGTGTGTGTGTGTGTGTGTGTGTGTGTATGTGTTTGTCCCCTTCGCACTAGATTGTAATCTCATTGGGGGAACTAACAATGCCTTATTCCTTTTATCATCTCTCTCCTCTCCTTGTTCCCCAAGACACTTGACCAGTGGATTTACTAGACTTTTTGCTCCAAAGGGATGTTTGCTCTGTGGAAAAAGGAATTTATTTCATCATATTTTTGGTTCTCTTTTTTTTAATGTTTCAGTTTTAAGTACAAGCCAGAGAAAGATTTGAAAAAAATATCTTAAGAATAAGTTTTCCCCACCACAGTAGACATAAGAACTCTCTGAGCAAGATGAGGAAAAAGAAAGTTGGAGAGGAAATCAGAAAATTAGATGCCAGTGGGTTTGTGAGGAGGGGTCCTGATGTGACTTTATTTCATGGGCAGAAAGAGCAAAGGCAGCCTCACCTAATCTCTTAAGGCCTTGGAGTGAAGCATGACAGTGGCCACAGTTTTCCTGTCCCTGAAAAGAGTATGGCAATTAGCTGAGAAAGAGAGACAGTCATGGCAGGCAGATACCTCAGTGAAAAACATCATGGACCATATGGCCTTAAACTAGACTGGTGAACACATCAGCAGATGCCCAGGAGTAAAGACACCCAAGGTCTGTGCAGACAAGGTTGCGCATCCAGTTTATGACAATGTATATAGACATGTCCTCTGGAGGCCATGCATGCTTCATGAACATTTGGGAACATGAATACCTGCAGTGGAAGAAGAAGGGGATGAACAATCCTAAAATGAAATGGATGGAGAAAACCTGGGATTAACATGGCTAAATTTTCTACCCTCAAGTAGAAAGGGGTAAAATCCATCTGTTCAAAAGAATGACTAAGAGGAGATTAAGCTTGCATTCCCTGGATGCATCTTCCCCCAAATTAGAGTGTAAGCCAGTCGTTCTGAGCTTTAAAACTAGCATAATCTCCTCTTCCTTACTGACATATGTTCTACTGAACATCTTTTCTCAAAATAGACCAGTTTCGCCCACGTTGAAAGTCTGTCAAGGCAGGGCTCTCCTTCTTTCCTAGTGATCTCCACAAGTATTGGAAGGGATGTCCTGGCAGTCGTGGACCTCCCCACTTACTGCCAGGTGGTGCCGACTCAAATGGGCCCAGAGCCCATGAGGCATCTGTGGCTTAAGAGCTAAGTGACATCAGTTATACTGTCAACCCAAATTCTTGAAGAATAACTCTCTGCCTTGCCCTGAGTTCATGTTGGATTAATTGGCCTCCAGTACCGTCACTTTTCCTCTAGTTATATACTCAAATCTGTGACCGTTTGATTTTTGATTTTTTGGTATTTTCTGTTTTCCTCCTTTCCTGTACATCGTTGAAAGTGCAGTGCATTCTCCACACATTGACACGTTCTGTCTGTCCTTGAGCACCATCTCTCAACTGTCAAATGATGGACCTCATACGCATCTACTACATTCATCGCCATCTCACCATGTACATGTTTTATAACTCTCTTTCATTATTATTATAGGTCTCTAGTTTCTGACACTTTCAAATTTGCACTGTCTTTGCATTAGGCATGATTATGTTAATAATCTTGATAAAATACTCAACTAAGGAAGAAAACACCAGTCCACATAACAATGCAGTGCCCAACTGCTAACATCATCTATTGGGGGGGGTGTGATAGGAAAGTGTTGACGAGCCTATGCCGGGAGCCAGCCTTATTTCAATGAGGGGAAAAAAAAACGCTAAGTAAATAATAATAATATAGGACCACTATTTATTGGGTATTTGCTATATGTCAAGCAATATGCTAAGTGCTTACATCCATTATCTTAACTGATTTTTTTTTTTTGGTTTTGGTTTTTCTTTTTTTATTGAGTTATAATTGACATGTAATAGTATATTAGTTTCAGGTATACAATATAATGATTTGATATTTGTTTTTTTATTTTTATTGGAGTATAGTTGATTTACAATGTTGTGTTAGTTTCAGGTGTACAGCAAAGTGAATCAGTAATACATATACATATACCCACTCTTTTTTAGATTCTTTTCCCATATAGGCCATTACAGAGTACTGAGTAGAGTTCCCTGTGCTATACAGTAGGTCCTCATTAGTTATCTATTTTATATATAGTAGTGTGTATGTTTAACTGATCTTTTTAATAATTTTGTGGCATGGTTATTGACATTCCCTTTTTGAAAATTAGGAAATAGAATCATAGAAAACTGAAGTGATTGGCAAAATGTCACAATGATAGTAAGTATTGGAGCCAGGGATTAGAAACCCGTCTGTCTACCTCAGTGTCCATGCTCTCAATTGCTGCACACCACTTGTTTAAAAAAGTTCTAATTAAAGATTTAATTATTTTATAGCATAAAAATGTTTCTACTAGTGGTTTATTGGTGTAGAATGCATTCTTTTATTCATCAGAAATTATTTAATTATTGGCAAATATTTTTATATATCCATATCTAAAATCTAAATAGGTCAATGCTTATATATAATACATGCTAATTATATATAATTATGAAATTAAATAGAAATTATAATTATATATAACTATATCTTATAAAATTATATATAATTAGTATGTATTATATAAACATATATATATCATGCATATATGTATAGAGAGAGAGAGAGAAAGAGAGAGAGAATGTGTGTGTGTGTTTCTGATAGATTATCACTGTATTCACCAAAACTAACAATATAACCTCAATATTAACTGAAATATGTGACATTTAAGAAGTTTAAATATTTTAGAGGTTGCCTATGGCTATAAAAGTAAATAAATTGATACAGCACACTCTTTTAAGTATAAAATGAGAGGAAAGGGTCTCAATTATATTATTACATTTCCCCCTTAGATGGGTAATAGTACATTCTAGAGGAAAAAAGTAATTTCTCATATGAAGACTAGAATGGGTATATTTAACATGCAGATATGGTTTGCTGAAATGCCCTTAGAGATGAAAATGACAGGTAATATATTTCTTAGTGCATTTATTCATGTGTTTATTTTTGTAAGAGATAGACATAACTGTCAGCCTCTGGATACAGCTCAGTGGATAGTGACTTTTGTTAATGCTTAATAGTTTCCATATGTTCAATAAAAAATCATTATGAGAAAGTTCACTGAACCTTTACACAAACTAACCATGCAATGCCTCACTCTAAAAGGCACCTAGGAGGTGAATGAAATACCTGCATATTTCCTTTCCAAATGAACAAATACAAAAACATTTTATTTCAGTTGATTTAATACATAATAATTTCTCTTCCATAAATTATTATAATAGAAAGAAAAATAGTATATAAAGAGATTAACTAGATGTCAGGCACCGAGCTAAGGGTGTTGCATACATTGAATTATCTAATCATCAAAACAAGCCTATGAGGGATTATTTTTTTTTAACATCTTTACTGGAGCATAATTGCTTTACAATGGTGTGTTAGTTTCTGCTGTATAACAAAATGAATCAGCTATACATATACATATATCCCTATATCTCCTCCCTCTTGCGTCTCCCTCCCACGCTTCCTATCCCACCCCTCTAGGTGGTCACAAAGCACCGAGCTGATCTCCCTGTGCGATGCAGCTGCTTCTCACTAACTATCTATTTTACATTTGGTAGTGTACATATGTCAATGCTACTCTCTCGCTTCGTCCCAGCTTACCCTTCCCCCTTCCTGTGTCCTCAAGTCCATTCTATGAGGGATTATTATTACATCCATTTTATAGAAAAAGAAACTGACACTTAGAGAGATTAACTTCTCCTAGGTCATACTAATAGTGATGAAATCCAGGATTTTCACCTAGGCAGTGTGCCCAAAGCTCATGTATTTTAATCACCATATCAGACTTCTACATTTACCTACCACTAATACAAATTTAGAAAGAGATGATTTTTTTTCTCGAAAAATGTTGCACTATATTCTTGTTGTTCTAATACAAATGTTAAGAATTTATAATAAAGGTATTAAACAGGTTGGTGGGTAATAATCTAACATTCTCACCAATAGAGTATTTTAATAGACCAGATGAGCAGGCTTCCTATGACATGCCTACATTAAAGTCCTCTTTAAGCAACACATTATTTAACTTGTGGCATTTGGAAAAGAATACTTGCCAGCTTCAGGAAACAAATATTAAGAATCTAAAAAATGATCAAGGGGGCTATTTTGCTTAACATTGTGCTTTCAACACCAAAGGAGTACATATTAAAACGTGTTCCAAAGTTATAGTTATAGTTCCAAAGTTAGGTAAGGGTTCAAGTCAACAAACACGCAGGTGGTTATTATCTACTGCACATACATTCAGAAAATTTGGGTCCAGAGAAGTTTAACTGAAGCCTTTCCTTTTCAATACGAGATGGCTGAGGACCAGGATGTTTAATGATTTGCCTGAGGTCACATAGTAAGTTAGCAGCCGATTCAAAAAGAAAAACGTAGACATCTTTGATGATGATGACTATTATTATTTTTTCAGTGCTAATATGCCATCCACTGGCTTTAAAGTAGGAACGGTATTTGTTAATCTTCTTGTGTTCATATTTCATTTAAAAAGCTATAAATGATATGAAAAGGCAGTGATTTGGACAGGATGTTTTGAATACAGACAAGGTGAAATGTAATTGGAAATGGGCCCACTCTCCCCATCTATCTTTGATTTTCTTGCTTCTTCCAAGTGTTTTATTCCTACTGCATCTACTCTCTGTTTTACTTTGATGTTAAGAACGAGAAATGATGATCTTTGCTTCAAAAATTCAAATTACTGTCCTGCAAGCTCTCTGATATAAGTGTTCAATATAAATTTAAAAGGAAAAAACAAGAGTAGAGATAAGAAAATAATATGATTTTTTGTCCTTATCAAAGTGATGGCTATGGAGGTTTTAAATACTTTACAAAAAAATAATTTCTAAACTATAACCTCTGCTTAATAATACAGGAGTGATAAAGTTATTGGCAATTGACCAAACACTTGGATGAACTGAATGTGAACTAATTCCTATCATTCATTCGTTAATTCATTCATAGCTCCTCACCAATCTGTTAATCTCCACATGTCTCTGTGCTGCAAAAGAGGCAAGCAAAATAAATGGAAGCTACCTGCAGTGAAAGATGTACGCTCTAGAGTGGATAATAGAAGACCTGTTGGTCTGTGAGCCACTTTTTTCCCCCCTAACAATGGAATAATTTACCTAAATGGAAATTAAATGAATAGAATCTTTTCCTGATAAATGGCAGCTGCTAAATTCTTTGAAGAGTTTCACATTTATGATATTCCTATTTTAGTTATACTAGTACAAGACGCCACAAGAAAATCCCAGTGGTTGAGGTTCGATACAAGAGGTGAAACGGAAGGGAGTGTTGATAAGAGGAAAGGAAGGTAGATTAAATGCAGAAGTTTTCCTTTTAAGTAATGTTAATGAGGAAGAAAAGTTATGTTTATTACATTCAGTATCTTTCCCTGTGGGAGAAGAACTTTTTCCTTTCCTCAGTCTGTAGCTCATACTCTCTGCCACATTACCTGTGGGAAATTGACTTGAACAGATGTTTTGGTTTCATATTAAATTTACAAATTATTTCCCATAATTCCCTAATGCCCATCTACTACAATTTTCATAATAACTCCAATCTTTGTTCTTTATGTACTGAGAAAAATGAGCCACAAGATATTGTGCATAGTCCTTGCTTAGTCAATGGCTGGCACATTGAAATGCTTAAAGACAGAGTTCATATATTTATAAGACCACAGAAAATAACAAATATAAACCTTTCAGTAATCACAATCTTTATTATCACTTTATTGGAATGGAGACTTTTTAGGCTTCATATGCCAAAAAAAATGAGAGAAATAATTGACCTTATGCTTCAGAAAATTTTTCTTCCTAAATATTATTTCCTTTTAATTGTTAGTTTTTCTTCTACTACTAACATCTATTATGATTTGTTGAATGGTAATCCTCATAGAAGGATGGTAATCCTCATCAGCATGGATAGATAGATGATAGACTGGATAGATAGACAGATAGATACATACATACATTACAGATAGATAGATGATAGATTTTCACCTGAGTGAAATAAATTCTCTTTCTCATCCTAACAAACACCTTGCAAGATAAATTTATAACTTATTATTAGAGATGAGAAGATTTAGGCTTAGAAATGGCACATTATTAAATTTAAAATATACAGGTATGAAAGTATTAAGATAGTCTTAAAATCTTGACAGATATTGGAAATAGTCTAGCAAACATTATCTGGAATAAAAAATAAATATATTTAATTTGGAATGTGCTTTAGTTTTGTGGTATTTTGTGGGTTACTCTGTTCCTTGTTCTTTTCATGTTGTTAGTGAATATTGATTATCCATCAATTGACACTTTAATCCCCTATATTTGGAGGTCAAATGTGAGGTAGTTATCAACACCCTACATTAGGCAGTTCTGCAGACCTTTACCATATAAGTTTATAGATTATACACTTCCATGGAATATGACAATAACAAATTGGAAGTCTGATGGCTAATTTTACATATAATTTTACGTGTCTGTGGTAACTTACTCATTTACATTCTGGTAATTCATCAGTTTTTAAAAACTAGTGAAATGGAAGAATGCATTGAAATTTAATTACTGGTATCCTCACACATTTGTTGATTGTATTAAAACAAATACATTGAACTGAGTGGTCCCAAATCCTGAAAATTCATAACATCTTCAGTTTCTGCTAATATTTATTATTTATTTCATGAAAATGTCTATGCATGTAAATAACAATAAAAACAATAATGAATAAATAACATAATTATAACTTACTAAGATTATGATATAATGCCAGATACCTTACATGTATTAGCTTATTTATTCCTCACAACAAATCTATGAGGCAGGTGTCATGCTCATTTTCCAAAAGAGGAAGATGAGGCTTGGAAAAATTTAATATCTTGCCCAAGATTACACAGCATACTAAATACTCGAGCAAGGATTTGAACCATGCCTTTTTATACTGAGCTGTCTGCTCTCATGTATGCTTGTTTTTTTTTCTTATGACAGATACAATTTCTTATCAGAAGGTTCATTCTCATTTATCATATTATACCAAACAGTCTCCTTGCTATTCCTGGAACAGCATATTCCCATCTCAGGGCCTTGGCACTTAACTGGTCCCTCATCCTGGCTTCTTTCCTCCAGATAGTAGCATGCTTCCTTCCTTTACTTCACTATAGCTCTGCTCAGATATCACACTTTCAGCCTTCTTCCCTAACTACCCTGTCTAAAATACCACTTCATTTCTCTTTCTACCTTGATTATTTTTTCGTAGCACTTCTTAGCTGATACTTTATTGTGAATTTTTTGGTTACTGTTTGCCTGCCCTGCTAAAATGTAAATTCCACAAGAAAGGGACATTATTTTGTTTGTGGCTGTGTACCTGGTACCTACAACAAAACCTGGCACAGAGCTGCACAACAAGTATTGGTTGAAGGAGAACAAAAATGAATGACCACTGAGATTTACCCTAAAGATTTCAAACTTCCATATATACAAAAGTAGTCTATGAGTGAAGTGAAACCACATGGACAAAGGCTGATGGGGTCTCAAGTAGTGTTGTAAGAATTTTTTTGTGTGTGTGGTGAAGAGCAGACATTTAGAAAAACTACCTGAGCTGTATTCATGAAGTTTTGGAAGAACAGACTAATGGAGTAAAGAAAAGGTCATCTGCCCCTAGGTTCTTCAGAACCATTTTTTTCTTTTTTTAGATTCTATATATGTGTGTTAGCATACGGTATTTGTTTTTCTCTTTCTGACTTCACTCTGTATCACAGACTCTAGGTCCATCCACCTCACGACCAATAACTCAATTTCGTTTCTTTTTATGGCCGAGTAATATTCCATTGTATATATGTGCCACATCTTCTTTATCCATTCATCTGTTGATGGACACTTAGTTGCTTCCATGTCCTGGCTATTGCAAATAGAGCTGCAATGAACATTGTAGTACATGACTCAAAGACACAGACATAGAGAATGGACTTGAGGACACGGGGACGGTGAAGGGTAAGCTGGGACAAAGTGAGAGAGTGGCACGGACTTATACTAGCAAATGTAAAATAGATAGCTAGTGGGAAGCAGCCACATAGCACAGGGAGATCAGCTCGGTGCTGTGTGTCCACCTAGAGGGGTGGGATAGGGAGGGTGGGAGGGAGACGCAAGAGGGAGGAGATATGGGGATATATGTATATGTATAGCTGATTCACTTTGTTATACAGCAGAAACTAACACATCATTGTAAAGCAATTATACTCCAATAAAGATGTTAAAAAAAAAAAGAAACTGAAAAAAAATAAAGAAAAGGTAATCTATGGAACACTTGGGGACAAAAATAACAAGGAAGGGAATGAAAGGCACTGACATTGTTTAGACTACAGAGTTGGGAAAATGGGTTAACTGTACAAGGAGCAATGCTCAAGTTAGGGTGAGGAGAGCAGATGACTGGCATTGAGGGGATCTCAAAGCTAGGTCTAACTGGGACAAACAGCAGGCATCCACTTCGAGTTCTCACAAAGAGGAATACTATGTTCAACTGACTCCTGCATTTGTCACACACATTTAAAAAATTCTTATCACTATTGGAAGTAAGTTTATAAATATTTCAGAAGTGAAGTTTTCTTTGTATTTTTGGCAAAGGATGAGATAAATAGGTGTTCATGCACAACCATGACTTCAAGGAAATGGGCATAAGGAGATGAATGAGATAAGTAGAGATAAATGCTAGTAGGTATGTAATGGTTTGACAAGCTTGACAAGAAAAGAAAAGGTTTTCTGAATCCCAGGTTAAAGTTAAAAGCCCTGAAGTGATAAATGAATTTGTCATCTTTTCAGATTCTCCATTTTCTCTAAGTGATCCTCCTCTACAAACACGTGCTTTAAAAATACACAATCCACCATAGCAGTGGGACTATATACAAGATCTAGAAGTGAAAATGATGGGTCAAAGTGATTGACAGTTCACATCAGATACCATTGAGAGTTTTCACAGTTCTTTACACCTTTCGGCCCAAGGACTCAAAAATGTTGCTTGAATGAACTGGAAAATGGAAGGAGTTGGGCTTTAGTGATCACTGAGAATTAACTGGGTGAGAGGTTCTGCACTTGGGCAGCACTCAGGTTTTTAGGCAGAAAATCTTTTTTTTAGTAATGTTTGTATTCTTACTGAGGAATTCTTTACAATATATCCTATCACTAACAAAAAGGAATTCTCTCACTTTGAGTTGTACTGAGTACCTTGATGAAAATTGAAAATATACCATGTTTCTCTATAAATTACTTCCCTTAAATAGTTAATTACTTTCCTAGTTAAGTGTATTTACCCAAATCAGATTCTGCTAGTTTCTTAATAAAAGAAAAACATTTCTATTTTTAATTAAAATAATTATATAATTGTATGAACCAGAAGAAACACATCACAGGAGATTATACATTTTAATAAAATAAGTGGGTCCAGAAATGTCTTTATAATCTTGATTATATTTACCTTTAGAGTAATACCAAATGTGACTAGTCATTTTCAAATGAACATGATATGTGTATTTTCTCTCTGCCTAAACCAAATATTCTATGGATCCAAAACAGGCTTCTAGGGAGTTACTTCAGTCTATAGAAAATACTATTTTCTCTCTATGCCAAGTGGGATGAAATCTATTATAATAAGAAAATACAAATTGTACAAACACAGTGCCTACGTTCCAGAATTACTACATAATTGAAAATAAAATGTAACCACCATGTATGCCATTTATTTAAACCAAAGTTACCTATGCTTAATTTGAAATCATTTTAATAATGTTAATAAATGAGAGCTTTGAATTGGCTGCTATATTAAAATGTACAATAAGCCTACTAAGTGTGCAGCTGTACTACTCATATGTGAATGTGCTATATAGTAAGAACAGAAATTATTGACTATAGTGCAAAACTTACATTCTATGAGGAATAACTTCTTAAAAGAGCATCTGTTAGAATCAATATCACAAAAATTTTAAAGATAAATTAGATGTTTTAAAGCCTCTTAAAACTGCTTTACCACCTAGGCTTTTTCAATCTACCTATCTTTTAAAACCTTTGTGTCCAAAACAGACACATAGATCAATGGAACAGAATAGAATGCCCAGAAATAAATCCATGCACTTATGGTCAATTAATCTATGACAAAGCAGGCAAGAACATACAATGGAGAAAAGACAGTCTCTCCAACAAGTGGTGTTGGGAAAACTGGACAGCTACATGTAAAAGAACGAGATTAAAACATTTTCTTACCACCACATACAAAATAAACTCAAAATGGATTAAACACCTAAATGTAAGACCAGAAACCATAAAACTCCTAAAAGAAAACATACGCAGAATACTCTTTGACACCAATCGTAGCAGTACTTTTTTGGATCTGTCTCCTAAGGCAAAAGAAATAAAAGCAAAAGTAAATAAGTGGGGCCTAATTAAATTTAAAAGCTTCTTGCACAGCAAAGGAAACCATTAACAAAATGAAAAGACAACCTATGGAATGGCAGAAAATATTTGCAAAGGATAGGACCAATAAGGGGTTAATATCCAAAATATATAAACAGCTCATACAGCTCAACATCAAAAAAAAAAAAAAAACAACCCAATTAAAAAATGGGCAGAAGACCTGAATAGACATTTTTCCAAAGAAGACATGCAGATGGCTAAGAGGCACATGAAAAGATGTTCAACATTGCTAATCATCAGAGAAATGCAAATCAAAACCATAATGAGATACCACCTCACACCTGTCAGAATGGCTATCATCAAAAAGACCACAAGTAACAAATGTTGGTGAGGATGTGGAGATAAGGGAACCCTTGTGCACTGTTGGTGGGAACGTAAATTGGTTTAGCCACTATGGGAAACAGTATGGAGGTTCCTCAGAAAAATAGAACTACCATATGATCCAGCAATTCCACTCCTGAATATATGTCCAAAGAAAATGAAAACGCTAATTCAAAAGATACATGCACCCCAATGTTCACAGCAGCATTATTTACAATCGCCAAGATATGGAAGTAACTGAAATGCCCATCAACAGATGAATGGATAAAGAAGATGTGAGATATATATATATATATATATATATATATATATATATATATATATATATAAAACACGGAATATTACTCAGCCATAGAAAATAATAAAACTCTGCCATTTGCAACAATGGCGGATGGACACAGAGTATTAATGCTTAGTGAAATAAGTCATACAGAGAAAGACAAATACTCTATGTTATTACTTATATGTGGAATCTAAACAATAAAATGAGTGTATATAACAAAACAGAATCAGACTCACAGATGCAGAGAAAAAACTAGTGGTTACCAGTGGAAAGAAGGAAGGAGGGAGGGGCAAGATAGGGGTATGGGATTAAGGGATATAAACTACTATGTATAAAATAGATAAGCAACAGGATACATTGCACAGCACTGGGAAATATAGCCATTGTTTGTAATAACTTTAAATGGAGTATAATCTATAAAAATAATGAATCACTATGCTGTACACCTGAAACTAATAATATTGTAAATCAACTATACTTCAGTAAAAAATAATGAAAAAAATTAAAAAAAAACTTTGTGTCCATTAGGGGAAGTATAAATTCGGTAAGTTCTCTAAATTAACTCAAATAAAAACGCTCTGATTTTCTGGATATGCCTGTAAAACAGTGTAACAGAACATGCCTATAGTGTGCTCTGACATGTCTTCATGTGAATAATATGAGTCATGTGTACAGCTTTTGTCTGCATTGCCTTGGGCTGCCTTCTTGATCACACTATGACTGATACTTCTTTTCAAATGGATAAATATTTTTAAAAGAAAGTGTAGGTTAGACACATGCACACATAAAGAAATATCCTAAAGTGGTAGTTTAAATTTCATGCTATGCTTATTATCCAACTCTATCATCATGAAGAGACACAAACTTGATAGTATGATGAAGAAACAACTCCATAATTTATGGATGTGCATTCTTATAGCAAAAATGCCTCTTGGGAACTTAGATATAATTTCTATTTCAATTATATATTTAATATAAGGAAAAAAAATAGACTGCTTGCTATAGGATTAAAATATAGGTATAATGATACTATTTTATTTTATAGGCATTTTTAAAAAATAAATAATTTAGAAAACCAAAAGATAAGGCCTACTATTATGATGTCAAATATATGGAGTGCTGAATTTAGAATAACTAATTTTTTCTTGGAATAGAGTAGACATACAAGAACGGTTGACATGAATGAAAATATAGAAGATTGGTTCCTTTCAAACTGCTCAATAATGATATATAGAATCTAGTGATATATAAGTTCTAGTTTGCAAGTGAACTAGGATAATTAAAATCTATTTAAAATATTTTCACATGCTTATGAACAAAGATGATCAAAGTATAGAAACTATGGGTCTCATGACTTGGACAGCCCTGGAAAAGTTAAGGAAGGCAAGTATAAGAATTTTATTGATATCTGACATTTGCAGTACCAGACTATGGTCTTCTTCCCAAGCCAGTCAGATCTCCCTTTGCCACAAGGGAACCATAGGTAGAAGGTACAAGCACCCCTTGCTCTTTAAACTCTGGGTCTTTGTATTCACAGGACAAAATCCAATGTGGCTGTCTGCCCACTGCAATGGTAGTCATGAAATAACCTAAATATACTTTTTGAAATGGTTTGGGAAAAGTAGTAAGAAAAAAAGAATGTTCCTGAGACTTTTAGTCTCAGGCAGCAACATTTTCTTTTCTACAAGTGAAGCACAAAAGTATGAAACACAGAATGGGGTACTAGCAAAATAAGCTTTCATAGTTAGGTAGCCATCTAAGTGTGGAACTTGAGCAGGTAAATTCCCCCAGGTAAACAATCTTTTTTTTTCTAACTGGTCTTCTCATTTAGATATTCAGAATCAAGGAAAAGAATCAAAAGAAGAATGTCCATTGTGGGATTATATATAAAAATGGGGCATCAGTATGACTTGACTACCATAAAAAAATCTACAGCATTATACTACTATCTAGAGATGTTTTCATTTAGCTTTTCATTGGCTTAATCAGGTCATTGAGAAAACTGCTTGAAATTAAGTGGGAAGGTGGGATCAACAGCCATCAAGTTTTACAACATACCATACTGAAATAAATCTACGGCAGACATTAATTGGGAATGGATGCCAGCAGTAGACCCAAATATCCACAGTACCTTGAGCAGTAGTGGATAAACTATCATTGAAATGGGTTCTTTAATTATGCACTGAAGCATGTCTCCACCAACACATTATTGCTCCAAAATAAAAACAAACCCCCAAAGACAAGTTAAAATGCCTCTTTCTGGATGAAAGACTTTGGGAAGACTTAGGCAATAAAGAAGAGTCATAAATTTAGAGTTTTGCTTCCTAGAGTCTTCCCACCTTCTCTCTTACCCATCTCTACATCACTGCCAGAGTTAACTTCATAAAATATTTTAGGAATTTAATTAATTGAAAAAAAAAGGAGAAATGGATATTCGAACTGAGAGAAGGCATAATAGAATAATGGACTCATGTAACTTAGAATGAAACAAAGTGGTCTATGACTCTAACCAGCTATCAAATGCAGAATTGCCACGTAGGCAACTTTGACAGATGGCAAGTCAATTTTGGCTTGGAGGGTTTCAGCTCATGGCTTCGTTATGCTCAAAATACTAAGGAGAATAACTACGAGGAACCTATTCCATAAAGTGTGCTGAAACATGGCTGCTTGGAAATTTTATCATTTGGTCCTACTATAGTTTACTAGACCAAAACTGAACAAATTTCTCCCTCAAAAGGTATGTAAGAGAAAGAAATATATAAGAAAAGGTGCATCTCTTCCTCCTTTGGCTCCTTTCACCACTTCTTAGCATGGCAGGCAAATCTCTCAAGAGCATGTCCCAGTCTGTTGTCCCATTACAAAGGTATTGTTCTTGTCCTCTATCAAGCCCCACAAATCACTCTTCAGTCCTGAACATGACCTTGACTTTGTTCCTTCTGCTAGAGGTTCCCTATATTCTAAACCTCTTTAAATCCTCTCACCTTTTAAGCCTTGGTTATAATGGCATCTCTTTGATGAAAACCTCCTGAATTTCTCCCTTGTTGGCATCTAGATATGTGTATGTTTGCTTCATAACTTGCATTTTATCCTGGCTAAAACAGTTGTTTATATCTTTGTCCAAGCCCCTCTTCCCAGTTCTGTAAACTCTCTGAAATCAGGAGCTATACCTTATCCTCTCTTAACTGTTTCTTTCTTTCTTTTTTTTTTTAAAGGCTGTATATCCAAGTCAAAGGGAGAAATTAAATGCACAAAGGGAATAAAAGACTTTCCGCATCACTTAAAAGCCCATGCATAACAAGCTATCATTATTCACACATATCTATAATAAAGTAGTGTGTGTGTGTGTGTGTGTGTGTGTGTGTGTGTGTGAGTGAGAGAGAGAGAGAGAGAGAGAGGACATGAGAAGAGGGGGAGAGAGACAGAGAGACCACTACTGAAGGGCAAAGAAAATGAGCCAGAGGCACAAGGCAATAGTTCCTTTTTCTATTTAAAAGATCTAGTTACCTGTGCACATTTTTTTTCACTTTGGGGAAGTGATTTCTCCTCAAAGAATTCATGAAAAGTGTTTGCTAAAGCTAGAATTAGCTGACTATTCACTGGTTTCCTTACATATCCCTGAGGCCCCATATAGGACATTGCTGATACTATGGAAATGGACAGTGGAAGGCTGGACATTTGGTGAGGAACATTTTTCACTTTGCCCATTCCTTTCTCTGTGTAAAGGGAATGCAACGGGGTGATGTATGGCATGTATGCTCTAATAGCCTACTCTCTCTGCAATGCCATTAAGAGAGAGAGAAGCAGACAGCAACAGTGACAAAGAAGAGAGAGACCAAGGAACAAAGAAAACGAGCTGCCAAAGACACAAGGAGAGATTTCCTGTTTCTGCTTCTAAAGTCCAGTTGCTCTGTGCAAAAAATTGAGGAACTGGGGAAGAAAACTAAGTATGGTAAAAACACCGCTATTTTAAAACCACACTAAAGACAGCATTGCAGAGTAGAAGAAATACTGGCCTGGGAGCCCAAGTGCCTGTGCTTCAGTCTCAGAGCTAATGTTAACAAGCTGCTCACTGGAGAAAATCACTTAATTTATATCAGATTAGATGATCACTAAAATTCTTTCCAACTCTAAAAAGACTAGGGTTCCACATTCAGGAAAAATGAAGCAAAGTAACTTCATATTTAAATTTAAGATATTATCCCAGGTCTGTAATTATGGCTGCTCTGCAAAAATTAAAGATATTTTCCCAACAATGGTGACATTCAGTTTAACATACTGAAAAACTGCATTTAAAAAGTAAGTGCTATAAGACAGTCTGCCTTGAAACAAGCTATAAGGAAATCTCCCCAATCAGTTTTGGAACATCAGATTTCATTTCTGAGGCAAAACAAGAGCTTCAAATTTTATAGGATTTCTTTGCCAAACTCTGAGGGACCCACAGTTTTTCTGAAGAATGCAAAAATCACCAGTATAGTGATTCTTGGGAACCTAGGAGGTTGCCACACTGGGTTTCAGGCCTGTCTGTTTATAGCTCTCAAGGAAGTCTTTCCTGGTCTCTGGGCCTCGGTGTCCCCATCTTAACGAAAAGAACATTGGGCATAATGATTGAGTGAGTTCCATTAGCTCTTAATTCTCTTCCTATGTGGCCTATGTAAGAGTATTTTCTCTTTGGCCAAAGAGTGTTTAGTGACCTGCTAAATCAAATAAGAAATTTACATTTCCTCTGAAAAGATCTTTATATTTTATTGTATTTATCTTTCACAATAATAGAAAAATAATTTGTGATTGTTTATTACCTTGCCATTTTCTCAGTTTTTGTGAAGCAGAACTTGAGCAAGGGGCAGAGGGAATCAGAAATGGAGAAGAACGTGGAATTTGCTTATAAAAATGACAATTTTTATTACTAGAAAGAAGAAATGGAGGGATAATTACAGGTGGAATAAGAAAGAGAAAGCAAAGTAAAAGCCTAGGCAAGTTCTCTGTGGTTGTGTATCTGTGTGCATGCGTGTGTGTGTGCGCGCATGTGTGCATTTTTAAGGCCCAAGCGTTCTTTTTTCATTTCACTACATTGCTGTATCATAAATGTAAGCTTGGAAAATGTATTAATTTAAGGGAACTGGAAGTCAAAAAGGTCATAGAGGAAGAGAGACCATGGAAATAGTTGGTTATTACTACGTATATGATGCCACGATAACCTCAAGTCTTATTTTTCTTCCAAGTTAAACAAGGTCCTACCGGTTCTGTCCTTTAATCTCTGAGATTGGCTTAGGTAGCCTGTTCTTTGTTTTCCACATCTTCTCTAAAGTTATGGAATTCACAACTAAACCACACACTCCTGATTTCTGAAAGGCACCAAGTAAATTACTCATATTCCACATAAGAGCTCACTTCATGTCCCTTAAAGAATTTGAAATAATTTGGTTTTATTTCATTGTGTTTTTCTTTTATACTTCTCAGCTTTGTGCTAATGATGTTTATTTGGTTTTGCCAATTTGACTGTATTATTATTATTTTGATAATAGTTTCCTTATTATGATATTCATTCTCTCTGATTTGGTAAAATATCATCAAATCTTTGGTGGGCAGTTCAGTCTTTAATTCCAGATTGAAAGGGAAGACCCAACAGAAAGAAAACAGATACATTTATAGAAATTCAACTATCTGGTGATTCAACAGATATCGTCAAAGACAACTATGTTATGTGTAAAGTTGATTTAGTATAAGAATGTATAACTTAAAGAAGGATTCTAAAATTGGATATTGAATAGTAAAAGTATCTGATTATTCTTCTGTTGTTAATTCAGTCCCTGTCTAAATTACATCCTGTCTAATGTTTCCTTCCTAACATTCTTCGTTCCTTCCATACTTTCTTCCTTCAATTCCTCCTTCCTTCCTTCTATATGTTAAGCACAGTATTATATTCTGAAGATAAATTAGTAAGCAAAACAAAACACAGTCCCTGCCTTTATAAAGCTGTCTCTTGAGGAGTAGACCAAATCTAATAATAATAATAATAATAATAATAAAAACAACAGCAACATGAATAATTACAAAATCTGATGAATGTTATAAAGGAAACATGATAGAAGAGAAAAGCTCCAAGGAATGGAGGGTACTTAGCAATAAAATACAGATTAATTAATGATTAGAATTGGTTTGTTGTTTGCCTTTTACACTGGAGAAACAGCAATATTTTTTTTGGCCAAAGGTGCTTATTTTCATTTATACATATATAAGTAAAGAAACACTCATGCTTTGGAATTATGAATACAGAAAATAAAAGTTGCCTAGATTAAATATAAAAATATTGTGACCCTCTTGTATAAGAATCTTCTAGCTTCATTTTCCTTTCCCCTGTAAGAGGTGACAAAATATGGGACCCTAGAAAGAGTGAGGAAGCTCAGATACTAGGTACAAGAAAAAACATTTGCAGGTTCTCTGTTCAGGGATTTTTCCTATTCTGCAAGGGCTAGTGAGTCTTGGATGTGTTTATTTTATTCACATGTTTATGTTTTTTAGAAAAGCAAATGATAAATTGCTTAAGTTTTATAACATCATTTGATAATCTTAAACAAACAGACAAAAATAGACAAGCATGACTACATCAAACTAAAATGCTTCTGCACAGCAAAGGAAACAACAGAATGAAAAGGTAATCTACAGAATGGGAAAACACAGTTGGAAACCATATGTCTGACAAAGGGTTAATATCCAAAATATATAGGGAATTCCTACAACTCTATATCAAAAATATCAAATAACCTGATTTTTAAAAATGGGCAAAAGAACTGAATAGACATTTCTCCAAAGAAGACATACAAAGTGAAAAGTTGCTCCACATCACTAAACGTTACCTACTGTACAGCACAGGGAACTCTACTCAAAGCTCTGTGGTGACCTAAATGGGAAGAAAATCCAAAAAGGAGGGGATATATGTATACCTATAGCTGATTCACTTTGCTGTACAGTAGAAACTAACACAATGTTGTAAAGCAACTATACTCCAATAAAAATTAATAAAGAAGTTAAAATAAATGCAAATAGCCACTATGGAAAACAGTATACAACATCATGCTTATAGTTAACAATACTGTGCTGTATATATAAAAAGATTGTTAAGAGGGTAGATCTCATGTTATATGCTTTTACCACAATAAAAGAACAAATATTTAATAGGAAAGATGTATCTTCTTTCAACATAGGCAATTCTTTGTTAATGAGTTTAATTTTTCAATGCTGTGTAGGAAATGGTATACCTGACACCATAGAAGGCAGCAAAGGCTGATGTTTGCATCCTCTAGTGAGGGTGGGAGCGCCAAAAATACATATAGGAAGAAATACTAAAAATCCAAGGCAACAATATAAGATATGGCACAAGTTGTCTTATAATTAATTGGAATAGACATTAACTTGATATCATATGCTATGTAGTAAAAACGGGATAAGACCATTGTGAACTAGACTACTGTAGCATGTTTTTTGGACTGTGGTAGATTATGCTGGTCTTTAAATATCAAGAAATGTGAAGAGTAAGAGGGGGATAGAGAGGCCATTCAGGCAGCAGTTGCAACTAAAGCAAACCAGAGGCAAGAAAAAATCCAGGATGTGTAGGGACAAAACAAGAAGAGCTAAGGGTTCACTCAGAGGAAGGGTGGGTGATAAGACTGGATGTGTAAGTTGGTATAGAATGGTAAGAGACTTTAAGTCTGATGTTCAATTTTTCAGATAAATGCTTTTTAAACAGCCGCAGAGATTCAAAAGAGAACCTAAGCAGTTATACACCAAAGTAGGAAAACAAAGCACTCTTGATAGTGTTACATTATAAATTTATACACTATCCATAAGGGTGATGCCATAGGAGGGGGAAATAGCTAGGCTGGAATCTGTCTTCAAATTATGCAATTTTTCTTTGTTTGAAAGAGTTGGCCTGCCTGCTCAAAAGCCATACCTATCAGATCCAGAGATTATTTGCATGGTGATATAATTTGAGGGTCAATTACATTCATGGGTTAATTTCTTTTCATTGGGTTCACTGATGACCTTAGAAAATTCAAATGGTGACACAGGAATGTAAATCCTTTGTAGAGTTATAAAGCTCCTTTAAGAAAATGAAATGCTTAAGTGAAAATGATAATATATTCAACTTTGGGTGGTTACAATATGCTTTTTAGCAACGACTTTCTAGTAAGAGACCTAGAAAGACTGCTGAATGAATCCTTAACCTGTCAATTTTATTGGAAAATCAGTATGTTCTAAGGCTACTGAAAATGTAGTGACCAGTTTACAGGAACTTCATCTACCATCTTTCCCCCAATCTTAACATAGCCATTACTTATCCTCATTTAAAGTACAAGAGGGTAAAGAATGAATTGTGAGAGGGATCCCAGTTCGCTACTTCCTTCAGTGTTATTTTTAATCTTTGAGATAAACTGTAAAGTCCCAATTAACCTGAAAGAAAGAACAGCCCTCCAGTGTCACACAGTAATCAGTGGCAAAGTTAATTGGAATTTAGTTCTTTTAACAATTCTATCTTAGCAGTTCTGCAGTGTTCAGAGTGAAAGACAACTTTAATCAACGCTTGGAGTATTTGAGAAAGAGACAAAGAACAGGAGAAGGAAGATCATTTGTAAGTGACTGAAACCTAGTCCTTCCATTCAAGATTTCCTTTCCTTTAAAGTTTCAGGTTTGGAGCTAAAACACTTTTTGAGTAGAGAAGAAACAGAGTTGGATAGAGGTTAAATGAAGATTGGGCACAATCCTAACTGCAGCATCTATTAGCTGAGACAGCCTGGACGCATTACTTAGTCTCTCTGTGCTCCAGTTTTTTCACCTATAAAATGAGAAGAATAACAAAACCCAGCTTAGCACTGGGTCTGGCACATAGGAAGCCCTCAATGAAAATTCACTATTTTTTGAAGAAAGTCCAAGCTTTCTTTTTGATACACTTCTCTACACTTTCTCCCAAAGGTCTGGAGCTAGTAGAGAACCATAACCTCAGGCCAGAGGCAGAGTAAGGCAAGATACATTATATAATTCTCCAGATCTATTTTGTTGTTTTCAAGACACCTCAAAATGAATATCATATTATCAAAATAGCTAAAAAGAAAGTTGAATCAGGCTAGTACTTGTTTACTTCCTACGTGGAAGTATTTTGACAAATGCTATCCTGAGTCTTCCAATTTTTTAGCTTCATGGAGGTATAATTTATACAGAAAATTGCACATATTTAATGCATACATTTTGATCAGTTTAGACATATGCATACACCTGTGTCGCCATCACCACAGCCAAGGTACTAAAGACATCCATCACTTCCAAAAATTTCCTTTTGTTCTTTTGTGTTTTGTGTGTGTGTGTGTGTGTGTGTGTATGTGTGTGTGCATATGTTAAAAACACTTAACATGAGGTCTGTCTTTAACATATTTTAGTGCCCCATACTGTATTGTTAACTATGGGCACCATGTTGCACAGCAAATCTCTAGGACTTATTCCACATTTTAATGACTCCTGTGACCAATTTCACCTACACCTTGGGCTCCTATTTCTCATCTCAGCTGGTAATAAAGTGCTCAGTACAATGACAAGAAACAACTGAATAGGCCAATTCATAGGTCTTAAAATAGTGTGAAACAGCCATTATCATGGCCCTGTAAATTAAAATGTTATTTCCTTTCTATAGTTGTATTCTAGCTACAAGCATATCAGCCATGCCTGGTGGGGTCTGATTATTTCAGTAGTGGTAAATAATTTTTGGTACAGGCATTTGAAACTATAAGATGATTCAGCATATGGTACTGAGAATTATCCGGACTGCTGTGTACAACCTTGGAAGTCAGGAATGTGGAGGTACCATTGTTCCCTGGGACCATTTTTCAGTCATTCTTAGTGAGTCTTTTGTCTTTGTTGAGACTGCTGTATTTGCCATATTTGGTTGAATAAATTACAGCACCTGAAACAATACTATAGCCACAACAACACCATGAAAGAATATGTTGTCAGTAAAATGATGAGCTAGAAAGGAAGGAAACCCAGGGGGAAAAGCCAAGCCAAAATGTGCAGGCCAAGACAGTAACTTGAATCCTTCAGAAGCACATTAACCCTTTATCCTAATAAAATACAGAGTCCATATGAGGGCGATGCCTTACTGACCATTTAGTGAAATTATTCCACTGGATGATATAGACCAGTGTTTCTCATAGGTTTATAGATTTGAAATTTCTATTTTAAAACCTCCTGCAAAAATATGTACACATATTCTGGATGATTTGGTTCAAATGAAAGTGATAGCTAATTTTACTGTTCTTGCTTTGTTGGTGTCTATAAGGACTGGCTTAGTATCAAACAGTTATTTGAAGTGTAGAGAGCTGATGAGGATGAAAATTATGCATTGTCAGAGTGACGACCAAATGACAACCCATAGCACTGTATGAAGAAATGTTAAACACAAGTTAGAATAGTGGAAATAGTTGGATTGCATGATACATGAGAGTATACGTTTTAATGTAGGGATATATCCTTGAATTATCGGTAAGTGACAAAAGTTACATGCAGAGTAAATATATAGTATAATCCATTTCCATTTTTCAAAGGAAAGAATATAGATGTATATAACTATTCATATATATATATTCTTATATATATAATATATTCACATATAATGTGTATATTCATATATATGTACATGTTCATAGGAGTACAGATAAATATTGGTGTAAATGGATGATTCATATCAACATTTAATAGAGTTAGATTGCGGTGAGGCAGTAATTTATCAGCTCTTTATACAACTTCGTATATTTTTAATTTGTTGTAATGAGCATGTGTTACTTTTATAACTTGGAAATAGGTTCCTTAAAAAGTATAAATAAAAAGAATTTTAGAATAAATGGATCTTTTTAAACAAGCAGCTTGTCACATGAAGAATTCATATTAATCCTTTTGCATGAATATTTTAAACAGGTTACAACATTCAGTAAAGTTTAACCTGCACACTAATGGCGTAATCTTACAAAAATAGGCTGTAACTGGAAAACAGAATGAAAAGCATCCTTAAAAGTAAAAGAGAAATTGAATGTAGAGTTGCACCTGATATTCCTGATATTCAATTCTGGATTGGAAACTGATATTTAAAGGGAAAAAAGTCATTGAAATCAGATCTGCTGTTTTAGTAAAGCCAGCACTAACTAATCTGGGTTTTTTAAAATGTATTTGTGACAAAGCTTGAGATGGCTATTTTAATAGTGAGTCACTACTAAGTAATTATATAGCATTCAACATTCAATTAAGTCAATCAAATTTTGATCTTTCAAGCAGGTAAATGCACACCATGTGTAGACACAGCACATTATACTTCTCCATTTAACTTGTGTGCAGGATTTTCTATTCAAATAATGTTTACGTATGCCTGACACAACATGCACACACATACACACACACAAACACACACACAGGGTTATACATCTACATCCTTCAACAAAATCCAAATATGCCTTCAGTAGGCATACTGTTGAGATATAAGAAGACAGAGCCTACTTTGGAGGGAGGAACAACTATGAGCTTTACTCCCGCTCAACCGCTGCTTGTCAATAAACTGGACCTTAGAAGTTCTGCTGGAAGCTAGAGTTGAAATTCTTGTATAATGAACTTGTTGCCATGACTTTAGGCCCAGTCATTGTGACAAACTGAAAATCTGATCTATGCTTTAGGTAGTAAAATGATAACCTAAAGATAAGACTGGGGTCTTGATTATTTGTGTCATTTTTTTCCCTTGTTCTAAAAAGTCTAGACCCATAAAGTGGAAACTCAGGATTCCATGCCAGAAAGGGTGCACCCACAAATTATGATTACTCTCATATTTTCCAAAGATATTCATGAATAGTAGATTACCATCAGATAGTTTTGGATAAATGTTAATTTAATTTCCTATTTAGAGTCCATTCGACAAGGATGCAAAGGTTGTGGATAGGAAAACTGAAATAAAGACAACCTGAAAGTTAAAATATTTGACAATAAGATTTACTAAATATCAAGTCTGAAAAATTTTGCAAACTGTATTAGGTAAATTGTTTTGATATGATGGATGCTTCTTATTGGGGAATAAAAAAATTAAATCTCTGGGTTTACATTTTAAATTTGTAAGATGTTTGGCCTAAATAGAGATAATTTAGGAAATTCCACAAACAATTTAAAAAGAGCTGATAGTAGTACAAAGCTCAAAGTAGATATTAACACTTTTGATCCACCCAACTGATCATCATAAACAAATGAATCATCTAACACCTCAATGTATATGAGATAAACATTTATCTTTATATCAAAATGATACCAATTCATTCTTTGATATAAAAGTATAAATTATTTTAAATTATGAAAACCCTAAAGTTAGAAAAGGCAAATTTATTTATTATATAGTAAACATAAAATAGGGATACAGTTTTATACCAATTATGTATAAATTTGCTACGTTTTAAGAAATATTATCGAATAATGAGTGTGCCTGTGTGAAGTCATTCCTTTCCCTATCTACCTAATTGTCATTTCTCTCTTATCGGAGTGTAAAGTACACACATATGGGAATTTTTACATACTGTGAGTTGCTGGGTTTTCTAGGTTCAGAATACTTTTTTAAAAAATCTCTTAATAATTTCAAATTGTTGGATCATTAATTCTGGCCATAAAAGCACCTACATTAATTTAAGCCTTGGCATACATTAAACCAGTAAATCATTTAAGCATGGGCCATCATGCTCTGCCCCTCTTCCATTTTTTTCTCAGCATCTTAAAGGATTTTGTTTATATAATTATCTCTCAAATAAATTTCTTAAGACGACCTCAAATTCCCATATGTTTGTGTGTATATGTGTGTGTGTGTATGTGTGTGTGTGTATGCCCATGTGTGTGAGTGTAGGGTGAACTAAAGAGGCAAATAGAATAATCACTAGCTAACTACCAGGTTTCCACCAAATTCTCCCACAGTTCACAGTCAACTCGTTCTTAAAATGTCATTTAGGCATTCATCTTCTCTTTCAGGCTAAAGAGGGGAAAAGCTTATGCTTTTTATTTACTTCTTGTAGATAATTAAAATTTTATTATTCACACTAGCATGCTATTGATGCTTTGGCTGATCCTTTAAACATCTGGCCTACTGCTTAAAATGCATGGAGTGCACTGACGCCAACCCGTGCTGATAATCAGAGGACCTTCAATGAAGTACCTACAAAGCAACCAATGATGAATGAGAGAAAAGACGGTACAAGTTTGCCAAAGAATTCTTTCATAGTCTGATTCTCAAAAGCAATTAGAATCACTTCTTTTGGCCTTGGAATTAATGAAGTTTCATTAAAATTTAAATTTCTAATGATTCCAAGGATATCAAACTTGAGAAGTTGAGCTGATTGTCTACATAATAAATCACACCACAGGAACATGTCAAAAAGGCTAATGCAAGTTCTCTGCCATCCAAAGTTGTGTTTCTCCTTGTCAGTGCTATGTGAACATATATAATTGCTTTCTTTTCTTGAAGCAGCTATAGCCAAAGACCCACTGTTATTAAACTCTATTTCTCTCTGTTTAGAATTTGTCAAATTATAATTTCAAGGCTGTGACTGAAACTAGTTCCAGTCTATGAAAGAAGGTTTGTTCTAATAATTGAATGTGATGTGAATTTTTAAAATTTGCTACTTTCTTCACACTAAGCTAATCTGCTTAAATGAGGAAATGAAAACAGGTGTAACAATCTAATGTCAACAACCCCTAACATTTGATGTTTGAAAGTAATGTTTAACTTGATAACACAGACATTTCTTTTCTTGATAGAAAGCTAAACACACTGTGTGTGTGTGTGTGTGTGTGTGTGTGTGTGTAAAGCAAAATATATATCCAGTATGTATATATTTGTACATATTTATACATATATAAATATATATAGTATATATTTGGGTACATATTGCCTGTGTTCAGGGGAGCTTTGAATTGTTTACTCCCACTTATATTTAGGGCCTCTAAATGCTGCTCCTCTGAATTTGACATCTGATGGGATGTCTTTAATAAGCAAAAACATATTAATTACCTGGATTTCATAAATCAAACCATCAGTAAAACATTGCTGCATTTTCACCCTAAATTGCCTAGGGGGGCAATATGCCAAGATGGGAAAAAATATGCAAGTATACTAATTAGGAGCTATTTGTTTAGCATATTAGCAACAGGACAGTAGGTAACCACAGAGGGTACACACAGGGAAGGAAAAGGGGAGACTGGAAAGTAGATCCTAAGACAAACAGAACTGACTATCCCATGGGTGTGATCCGGAACAGAATTTGTTTCTTGGACACAATTAAGATTATCTAGTCCAATCAGATGTCTAAGAATGAGGCAGACCCTAAAAGCTGCTGAATAAGCTGAACCATGCAGTTTAGCAGAGGGTTATGAAGTCCGGTCTACAAGTTAGTATACTATATGGGCATCTTGGACTCACAAAACCAAATAGATTCTGTGTATCAAAATAGTATTGCAGTCTCTGTGGAAACCTTAGTAGAAAGGACAAATTCTAAACTACCTACAGTGTTTCTTAACTATGTAACACTAAGTCTGGTAAGGACTTGGGCTGCACAGAGCTCATTAAGTGAACAAATAAATAGGTGCAGTCTAAAAAGTAAATCTCTGTCATTTATATCATGCTTCTTAAGAATATCACTCGCTAGGAAGAAGAATAAAACTTACCCTTGAAGACTGTAAAAATCCAATATGAGAAAGCAAATATATTACCTGATCTTTGTATTTTCTATCTTCACTTTCTCTTCAATGATAAGGATGAGGAAAAATACTAAAGGTAATCCAAAACTTGTTAGCGGTTGCTCTGAAATTGATTTCTGCATTCTCTTGGCATTTACTAGCATTATTTAAATTCCATAGCACAATCTAAGAACTCTATAAGATAAATCGCATTGTAAATGAATTATATTACCATGGGCTTGCCCATTATTTGTGCAAGTGGCTTTATCTGCCTTGCTTGCTATTAAATGTAGTTTATGGACAACTTGGCCTTATATTTTCCCTCTACTTGATTTTTGTAAATTACTCTCCATCTTGTGTTGAGCCCTGATACATGTGACATGATATGTAATATTTAAAAACTCCTTGCCCTCCAATCACATATTTTTCTTATTATTTTAAATTCAATTGGTTAACATATTTCCACAATACTTTAAAATTCGCTTTTAGTTGAGATTTTAAAATTGGTATTCCATATAGCAGTATTTCATATAGTCAATTTCCCCTTTAGGAGGAAACAATCTAGTGAATAAGAATTTGTGTCTTTTACTTTTTAATAATGTCTTATAATTAGAAAAGAATATGTTTCAGAGAAGAATTTCCAAAACCTAGAGGGGCCCATATTCATTGTGATCTTCCTTGACTAATTATTTCCTTAAGTGTTATTTCAAGTAAAGGTCTAAGTAATTCTTAACTTCTTATCTGTATTTTTTTCTAAATTAGTGCTTCAAATATATTTTAATCAATGTAAAATGACCCAGGATATACTCACTATTTATCATGTATACATTAAGGAAATTTGGCTCAAGACAGGCTATCCTCTGATGAGGTTTCCTACTGTGTTCAATAATCTAGTAACTGCTTACTAGAAATCTAAGAGCAATTAGCCATTTTTGAAAATCTTATGTAGTCTGGATAAAGAATCTTTCCAGATTTGGTTTATTTTCCTAGCTTTCCCTTTTCCTTTAACATGTAGCTTTGTCATCTTATAGTTTTGCCATTTCCTACTTTTTAGGGTTTTATATCCTTAGTGTTTTATACTTTACACAGTACCAACATGACACCTTTTGAAGTAGGCAGAACTGCTATCATTGATGTTGTTTGCCAAAAAAGGTTGAGAATTAGCCCAAGATCAACCAACAAATAAATGACATTGTTGGGAAAAATTTGATGATTACGACAGAAAAAGATCAGAAGAGCAGACTGCTAAATTCATATATGACAAAATTGTACTCAGGACTTCACCTATTTCTTAAAGAACCAGGATGGTAAGGATTCTTGAAGTAAGAATAGAAAAGCAACCCTTTTAGCTCCTTTTTCCAGTATTCCTGAATCTGCTATATGAATTGTTTATTTTCTTAATTGGCAAAATGCTACAGAGTTTTTCAGTCCCTCACTGAAAGTTACTTAGGAAGAGGCATTAATTCTTTTGGTTCACTAGGGTGTCATTTGGCAAATTACTATATGTGAGCAATAAATCACAGAGTTGGAAGATGCCCTGAGAAATTCCCTAGGCTTATTCTTTTGCCTTCTGGTAAATTAGAAACTTATTGAATTCAACAACAAGTGTATGCATAGTTTCATACTATAAACAATATGACTACAAATCATGGACAAACTATTTCACAACCCCATCTTTTTGAAAGTTTGCCTAAGCATATATGGTATGTATTTATATGTCAAACTATGGCTAAAAGTCGTGAAGGACGACAAAGAAAACTCAACCATCCCATTTGCAAAAGGACCTGATTAGTTGCTCTTGCTCAGCACTCTTAAGTTTTCAAACACTAGATAATCAAAAGTGTTAAAAAGAGACAACAGATACTTTATTTTATAACTTACAGCATAACAGAATGAAATTGTAAAAATTTATGCTAACTGAAATGATGAAATATCATTTTGAATTGATACACATATAAAATTTTGATTGAGATATATTTTTACATCTCCAAAGAAAGAGTATAGCATAACTATAATTATCCATTCCAACCACAGATTGGCATAATTATTATCTGACCTTATAATACAAAATTACAAAATATTAGAACATTTTTACAACTATTTTAGGAATTAATTACATAAAAATAATTGTTTGATTATACTCCATAAGGACAAAAGAAATTTTAAGATAAAAGCCTATACAGTAACTTTTTTCCTCAGGTAAGAGACTAAATAAGCACATGAAAAATTCTCAAAATTCCTTTTGATTAGAAAAAAATTATTTAATCCACCATTTAAACTATGTCATTTAAAGAGCTGTAGTTCTAAACAACAGCCATAAAATGGAATATTACTTTATGATGCTATTTATCTGTTCATATACATGTCCTACCTCTCCAGTGCAATTTTAGAACCAATGAAGAGTAGGTCTAAGCCCTCTGCATTCCCCAGCAGCGAGTACATTGGAACAGGTAATATATTCTCAAAACAATGTGGGATGATGAAAAATTGCATTCACTACCTAAGGGATAATAAAAGGGATACTAGTGGAACATTTTGAAAAGAGATTGATTACTGATATTTCATTGAAAAACATAGTGTCAGCAAAACACAGCCTATGGGGCACTCCCACCTGCCACCTATGTTATATGGCACACAAGCTAAGAATGGTTTTCACATTTTAAATGGTTGGGAGAAAAGTCAAAGGAACAATAATATTTTATATTTTGAAATATGAAAATTAGATGAAATTCAAATGTCAGTGTCCATAAATAATGTTTGATAGGAACAAAACTCATGCATTTTCTATGGCTGTGTTCACATTACAACAGCATAGTTGAGTAGTTGCAGCAGAAACTGGATGACCTGCAAAGTCTAAAGTATTTACTATCTGGTCCTTTATAGAAAAAGGCTGTTAACTCCTGCTTTAGGAGAAAGCATGTACAAGGAGGTAAAAATGAAAAGGAAAATCATATTCTAGTTGGACCCCAAGAGTTCAATTATGGAAAGCGAAGGAAAAAAAAAAAACAGAAGTGGAGAGGAGAACTAAGTAGAATGGCCTTTGGAAATTTAGTCATAGAATTCATATTCACATCCTTACACTGTTATGAAATTACAGAACGAGGAAATTTTTGCTTTCAGAGGATTTCTGAATAGACGGTAGAGGGAAAAAGCAATGAAGAGAGAGAGAGGAGAGAATAGGGGGTATAAAACTGCTCAGAGAAAGCTCTAATGGAAACATAGAGGAAGTTCATGTCACTTCATTGTACTGCTCCATTTCTTTCAAACTAAGCATAAGTAAGTTTTAATGGTAAGTAAACATTTATTCTCTTCATTCTTAAAAAAAAAAAGACAGAGTGGGACCTACTTGTAACATTAAACATGGACTGTAAAAATAACTCTTCCATGTATGGAATTTTTCAATGGAAGAAACTACCCAAGCCCAAAGGGTATGTGCAGAGGTTCTACAATAATAATGGAATAGAAACAATCACAATTAAAACACACACATAGGGCTTCCCTGGTGACGCAGTGGTGAAGAATCCGCCTGCCAATGCAGGGGACATGGGTTCCAGCCCTGGTCCGGGAAGACCCCACATGCCACGGAGCAACTAAGCCTGTGCACCACAACTACTGAGCCTGCGCTCTAGAACCCGCCAGCCACAACTACTGAGCCCATGTGCCACAACTACTGAAGCCCAAGATCCTAGAGTCTGTGCTCCGCAACAAGAGAAGCCACCGCAATAAGCCCGTGCACCGCAACAAAGAGTAGTCCCCGCTCACCGCAGCTAGAGAAAGCCCGTGTGCAGCAACCAAGACCCAACGTAGCCAAAAATAAATAAATAAATTAAAAAAAAAATAAATAAAATACACACATACACTCTCACACATTTACATGCTTTCAGTAAAGTCATTCCTGTGAACAAATCAAATAAGATTAGGGTATTAGTGGGCAAACATGGAAATATTATTTTTTGCCAAAGGTTTATTTATTGGGGTATTACAATTGTCTGAAAAAATAAAATTCTAACAAAGACTTTCTTGTGAAATTGCTGTTAATCTTCCAAGTTCCTATAGATACATAATTTTACACCCATAGATTTCCTACCCTTCTAGTCACCATAATGTTTCAGTGGAAAAAATGGATCCTTTGGGATTCTACATTTAATCTTTCAATTATTCTAAGGAAGTAATGTCTTCCTAGTGTTTATGGATTCCATTCAACAAATAGTCATTTAGCATTCACTGTATGTGAGGCACTGTGCTGGGTGCTATGAGAGATACAAAGGAATGCAAAGTGATGGCCCTCCAGAGGATCATAACCTGGGTAGGAAGACAGACAGGTGTGCAAGTAACTACGATACAAGGCAGATGGAGATCAATGCTTTAATAGAGTTACACCCCTGGTGGGAAATTTCAGATGACTTCATGAGATTTTGGGTTTGGGCCATAAAGGAAACATAAGACTTCCTTAAGATGAGGTCCAGTGAAGAACACTCTAGGAAGACATTATTACATTACAGAGGCATGAAAGCGTAGGGTGTTTTCTGCCTCACTCCCTGATACATAAACCATGGTAGGTTAATATTAATAATAACCATTATTAATGAGCTCCCTAGGTAATTCTACTGTAGAAGTTCTGCAAACTGCACTTTAATCTATGGTACTTGTCAAAAAATAGAGTAGGGAAGAACAGTAATAAGGTATAATAATGAAAACCATTGTTTTGTGATAACGAAATGAGAAAGCAAGTCTAAGTTTGTATAAAGAGAAGGGAGGCAAAGGCACAGCGTAATTGTCGGTGAAGACAATGAGTGCCTTATGATGTCCATCTATATATTTAAAATCAGATTAAATTGATTCCATTAAATAAATTTCAAAAACTGGCAAAACTAATCTATACTGTTAGAAGTCATGATAGTACTTATCTATGAGTGTAGCAATGAATGACTGAAAGGAGGTACCAAGGAGTCTCTGGGGTGTTGCTAAGGTTCTCTTTTCAATCTAAGTGCTGGTTACAAGAGTGCGCTTAGTTTGTGAAAATTCATCAAAATGTACCTTTATATTATGCATGCTTAAAGTTTTAAAAATTAGGCTGGGTGGGTATATTTCAACTAAATGAAAACATCCTATAATTATCTTATTAATCTCATGAAGTTTAATAATTTAATATCTCTTTCAATTCTATGAAAGTTATGCAAATTTGATATAATGGAACATAAGATAGAAATGTTCAAAAATACTTTAAGATCATTTTAGTGAGGGAAAATAAGTTATTGAAGTTTCCTTGCTAACACTTTAAACTCATCAGATTGAGATTCACCATTCTAAACTCTATTATTTATCACTGTCTTATTCTGCTGTGTCTCTCTACAGTAAAACTTGAAAGAGTTGTCTCTAATCTTTGTATATCTATTTTCCAATCTCATATTATCTACTCAGACAACTCTCTGGCCCTTCCAATCCCACCGTTCCACTGAAACTACTCTTGTCCAGATCATCGAAAACTGCATGTTGTCAAATCCAATGATTACTTCTCTCTTTATTTTATTGAGCCCCTCGTAATATTGCATGCTGCTATTCCCTCCCTCCTCCTCTAAGACTTTCTTCTTGTGTCTCCCATGTTATCACACTCTCCTGAGTCTCCTCCTAATTCTCAGTATTCTATGTTGAATGCCCCTCTTCTGTTACACTTCTAAATATTTGAGTGCCTCAGGGCTTGATTCTGAGACCATTTGCCTTCTTTATCTATACACTTACTCTTGGAGATCCCTAGTATCATGCTTTAAACAGCTCCTTAATATATATCACCAGCCCCAAGCTCTTCCCTGAAATCCAAATTCACATTCAGTTGCCTATATATATATATATACACTTTTTCAGATTCTTTTCCATTATAGGTTATTAGAAGATATTAAATACAGTTTACTGTGCTATACAGTAAATCCTTGTTGTTTATCTTTTTTATATATAGTAGTGTATATCTGTTAATAGTATGATAATCTCTAGGTCCATCCATGTTGCTACAGGTGGCAATATTTCATTCTTTTTTTTATGGCCAAGTAATAGTCCATTATGTATGTATGTATGTGTGTGTGTGTGTGTGTGTGTGTGTGTGTATACACCACATCTTCTTTATTCATTCCTCTGTTGATGGACACCAAGGTTGCTTCCATGTCTTGGCTATTGTAAGCAGCGCTGCTATGAACACTGGGGTACATGTATCTTTTCGAATTAGAGCTTTTGTCTTTTCCAGATATATGCCCAGGAGTGGGATTTCTAGATCATATGGTAACTCTAGTTTTAGTTTTTTAAGAAGCCTCCATACTGTTTTCCATAGTGGCTGCACTAATTTACATTCCCACCAACAGTGTAGGAGGGTTCCCTTTTCTCCACACCCTCTCCAGCATTTATTATTTGTAGACTTTTTGACGGTGGCCATTCTGAGTGGTATGAGGTGATACCCTGTTATAGTTTCGATTTCCATTATTCTAACAGGATTTTCTAAGGAAAATCCAACAGTGTTGTGGATAGGGGCCCAGAGCTTTCTCATGGATTGAGGTACCTGACAAAACAAAATAGCAGGGACATTCCACAAAACAATTCAATACTTGACTATATTCTTTCATCCAAATCTTCGAAGAGAGCTCAAATCTCCAATACTTAGGAGATAAGCCATTTAAAACCAACATTTCATTTATAACTTCTGTTTGCTCCTCTGTTTTGGTCTTCATGGCAGCCACACCTGTAAGTTTACCTATACAGACTACCTAGAAACCTTTGTGAATGGAATATACACAAAATTATTTGGTTATACTTCCTATCAGGCTTACAAAACTTTGCTTTTTCTCTTTCCAAAGTTCTCCTTCTACTTTTTCACAAATAGGGCTGCCACCTCCACCTTAAATCTTATATATTCTGAATTTTCTTTTTGTCTGTAATTGTATTTTGTCGAGTTGTTCTTTTCTAATATTTAAGCTGAGCTATAAATTTAATTTATAATTTAAATACTAGAATTATAATTTATATGATTTAAGTATAGTTTCAATATTTTCCTCACTCACCGTAGGTTAATGAAAAGGCTTTGGAACTTATTTAATTAAAAATAGGAAGGATATAGTAAAAAAAAAAAAAAGAGAGAGACTATACACTGAGTCAGTGTGTGAGTGTGTGTGCATGTGTGTGTTTGCGTTTCATATGTGCAGAGATGTCACATATGTTGGGCTTTTTGTGCACTGCATAAAGACATCCAACCCAAAGCAGGGTGGCAGGTGTCAAAGCCAACACATACTTCCCTCTCTAGGTCATGTGCCTTGAATCAGGGCTTCATCCCATCACCTCCAGCCCCCAGGTAGCGGTACCTTTTTCAAATGTGTAGAGGGAACATATTATAATTAAATCATCAAGCCAAAAGGGGTGACCTTTATAATTCACACAGAGACTCTGGATATGCCAAAAGCAGACCTGCAGGTGAGTAAAGTCTATTTTCAAAGATTATTACTAAGATACTTATTTGAGATTAAAGGTAATAGGCACAAGCAGTATCTGCTTTATAAATAGGCAATGATCCCAAATTGAATTTGAACATCAATTGTTTGCAGTAGGGAACCAATGAATAAATAGTAGCTCAGTTGCCAGCTCAACCACTGAATCTAACTTAAGCTATTTTAATAAGTGAAGTTGACTTGCTATTAGGAATATGAAATTCAGGGAGCAACAATTCCACTCAGAGAACAACAATGATGCTCTGAAATGGTGTCTTAGAAGTAGGAAGAGTAATAATAGAGCCACTGAGTATGGTGGTATAGGTTGTAAACTGATACCAAAGGACCCAGCTGAGAGGGGCAGAGAAGCTGAAACATTCAAGCTGTGGAACCTGGCCCGGGATCTATCTGCACAGAGGAGGGACCACTATTTTGTAGCTCTTAAAGGATCCATATGGGTTTGCAGACATCCTGAGTGTTTGGGTTATCATTTTGACCACACATTCCAGAAAGGCAAGGCAAATTATTCTGAGAGATGGGGTACTTGCCACAAGTTTGAATAAACAAATCTTCTGTAACCTGAGCATTAATTGCAGAAAATATGCTCATTTTAAGTGAAAAAATATGCACTTAAATATGTATAATTATTTGTCTACAGTTGTATTAACAATTACATATTTAAACAAAATTATATATGGACAGATAAATATGTACATATATATAGTAACACTCACAACTGTGACTTTATCTAGCAAAAGTATAGATCACTAACTTTACCAACTGTATACTTATGATATCTGGCAATATCTACTATAACTAAATGTGTATAATGTACCCTAAGACCTGGCAAACTCACTTCTAGGAATATACTCATCAGAAATATTTAAGTCTTTATACTAACAGACATATTAGAATGTCCATAGCAGCACTATTCATAATAACTCAATCAACAATAGAACTCTTAAAAGGGAACCCTCCTGCACTGTTGGTGGGAATGTAAATTGATACAGCCACTATGGAGAACAGTATGGAGGTTCCTTAAAAAACTAAAAATAGAACTACCATATGACCCAGCAATCCCACTACTGGGCATATACCCTGAGAAAACCATAATTCAAAAAGAGTCATGTACCCCAATGTTCATTGCAGCACTATTTACAATAGCCAGGACATGGAAGCAACCTAAATGTCCATCAACAGATGAATGGATAAAGAAGATGTGGTACATATATACAGGGGAATATTACTCAGCCATAAAAAGAAAGGAAATTGAGTTATTTGTAGTGAGGTGGATGGAGTTAGAGTCTGTCATACAGAGTGAAGTAAGCCAGAAAGAGAAAAACAAATACCATATGCTAATGCATATATATGGAATCTGATGAACCTAGTGGCAGGGCAGGAATAAAGATGCAGACATAGAGAATGGACTTGAAGACACGAGGGTGGAAGGGGAAGCTGGGACAAAGTGAGGGAGTAGCACTGATGTATATACACTACCAAATGTAAGATGGATGGCTAGTGGGAAGCTGCTGCATAGCACAGGGAGATCAGTTCAATGCTTTGTGACCACCTAGACGGGTGGGATAGGGAGGGTGGGAGGGAGGCTCAAGAGGGAGGGGATATGGGGATATATGTATACATATAGCTGATTCACTTTGTTGTACAGCAGAAACTAACACAACATTGTAAAGCAATTATACTCCAATAAAGATGTAAAAAAAAAACAACAATAGAACTCTTATACTCAGCCAATGAAATATTATGCAGCCCTGAAAAGGAATGTTCAACAATTGCACACAAGAGAATGGATGAATCACACAACAACAATGATCTAAAAACCAGACACAAAAGATCATATATGATCTGATTCAGCACAACAAATAGTAGGGCAAAACCAATCTATGCTGTACAAATCAGATTAGCGATTACTCTTGGGGGATTAATGACTAGAAGGTGAACTGTCAGGCTTCTGGAGTGCTTTTTTGTTTTGTATCTTTAAGTAGGTGCTGTTTACATGGCTGTGCTCAGTTTGCAAAAATCACATTGAGCTATATAGTTGTGATAATATGCACTTTTCTGTATGTATATGCATTTCAATAAAACTTTTTTAAAGGTATAGGTCTCTAAGATGCTGGAATATCATAGTTTCTACCTTTTTAGTGTTGCTGTGAAATGTATCCTGAGTCAGATGTCTCATATATATTATCTTTAATCCATACAACAGGGCTGCCCAGTCAGTATGATTATCCCCATTGTACAGGTGATTCAGGCTTTTACACAAAAACTGAATACATTTATTGGCACCCATACTTCGTGGGAAAAAAGTGGGGCATCATCAATATGGAAATATTAATATGAATGGTCACCCAGTTTCCCTGATTATTTAGGAGTGTAGAAAAGACATCCCTACTTGAGGCCAATCTTCCTAAAAGTGCACTGGCATGTGAATAGTGATAGTACACTCTAATTTACATGCTTATTTGTCTGTGTCAACAATCTAATTAAGATTTCTTTCTGCATAGTAAATTGGTCTAATTTTAATTCACAGTGCCAAAAAAGAGAGGCCAAACATACTCTTACATTATGATCCAGTAATTGCACTCCTTGGTATTTACCCAAAGGAGTTGAAAACTTACGTTTACACAAAAACCTACATATGAATGCTTATAACACCTTTATTCATAACTGCCAAAACTTGGAAGCCACCAAGATGTCCTTCAGTAGGTGAATGGATCAGTAAATTGTGGTACATCCAGACAATGGAATATTATTCAGCACTAAAAAGAAATGAACCACTAAGCCATGAAAGACATGGAGGAAACTTAAATGTATATTACTAATTGAAGGAAGCCAGTCTGAAAAGACCACATACTGTATGATTCCAACTATAAGACATTCTGAAAAAGGCAGAACTATGGGCACAGTAAAAAAGTCAGTAGTTACCAGGAGTTGAGGGAGTGGGGGAAGGGGAGGAATGAACAAGTGGAACACAGAGGATTTTTAGGACAGTGAAAATACTCTGTATGATATTACAATGATAGATACACATCATTATACATTTGCCCAACCCATAGAATGTACAATACAAAGAATGAACCCTGAGGTAAACCATGGACTTTGTGTGATTATGTGTCGACGTGGCTTCATCAATTGTAACAAATGCACCACTCTGGTGAGTGATGTTGATAATAGTGAAGGCTATGCATGTGCGGGGGCAAAGAGTATATGAGGAATCTCTGTATCTTCCTCTCAATCTTCCTGTGAACCTAAAACTGCTCTAAAATTTGTCTTAAAAAAAATAACATCGAGTTTCTCCTTACTGATATATTGTGTTGTGCACTGTAGTTTTTGCCCCAACATTCATTCCTCCGTAGGCTAAGTCAATCAGACCTGGAATTCTCCTGGTGACTGGTTCTGGATTAAGAGGGGTCTCATGTTCTAAATTGGTTCAACTGGATTGAAGAGAAACTAACATTCCAAAAATGGGGGGATAGGTTTTCCCTCTAGCTTATAGCCTAAAAGTCAACTTGTGACCACCTGGAGAATTCATGAGACTAAAGAGTAAGACCAGTAATCAAAGCATCCTTACACTTTGGAAAACTGGTCTTGTTTCTGGATGATTCGTACTCTGTTACATCTCCGGACAATGGGTCAGGAACATCTCTGGATATTTTAGGTACTGTTGGGAATACAGAGATGAATCAGACAGAATTCTGTGATGAGTTTCTCTGGAGAACAGTGACATTTGGCAACAGGTAATGAGAGTGGGGAAATTTACTATATTTTTTTGGATATAACCTCAGTCTAGGACATGACTGACCAATACTAGTTCTACAATCTTGCGGCAAATCATTTAACATAAAAGTCTTTTCTTCATATGTTAAATTAAGCTAACTAATACGTATAATGCAAGGACGTACAGACACCTGTGTTTCCTCTTTGAGGAAACACAATAATAGTTAATAGTTAATATTCCTAGAAGACTTCCTGTATGCCACATACTGTGTTAAGCACTAAATAAGTAATATCTCACGTAATCTTCACAGAAACCCCATGGGCTAGACATAGTTATTCCCCAACTTTATAGTTGAGAAAACAGACTCAGAGATTTCAGCCACTTGTTCAAGGTCAGATAGGTAAAAGATGGTGAAGTCTGAAACGTAATCTCAGATATTTTTCCAAATTCAAGCTCTCAACCAGGAGCTCTTATTATCTCCAAAATATAGCAATAGCTGGTATAAGCAGAGGACAAAGGCTATTTTATGAAGTGATGACTAAAGGAAAGACAATAGAAATCATTTATTTTAACTTTCATGAGATCAAAAAGAAGTGGGCTAACCTAGGTAGAGTAATAGAAGGAGAGAAGCTGATGGACATTGGGAAAGGATTGATTTTGAGGCAGAGGTCCTTCAAAGACTAAAATGGATAGTAAAATGAAAGAATCTGTGAAATAATTTTTCTTTCTTATGACAAAAGTTCCCTAGTTAAGCATCTACTGTGTGCTAAATACTGCTTGGCAACATCAGTACAAAAGTGAATGGCTCCAACTCTTTCTTTTTACAGCATATAAACAAAGAATTTCAATCTGCTATGACAAGTACTAAGATTGAGGTTCAAGCAGTGTGCAACCAGAACCCCAAGGAGAAACCACTGAGTGCTACCTATATGTGAAGGCAAGCAAGAAGAGGCTTTCTGGCCTAGGCTGAAACATGAGCTGAAAAGTGTGTTTTGCTGGAGATTCAATCAATAAGCAATACTTAGGTATCCCTTTTCCTGAAAAATGAATATGTATATTTAAAATTTACATATAGTAAAATTCACCCCTTTTGGTGCATACTTCCATGAGTTTTGACAAATGCACAGTCATGTTACCATCATAGCAACTAAAATGCAGAACAGCCTCGTCACCTTGCAAAAGTCTCTTCAACCACTACCCCCATCCCAACTGATCAAAACCAATCCCTTTTAATCCATCTACTCTACTGTTCATTGTGTTGAAAGCAAGAGATGTTTAAATCCCTACTCTTCTGAGAAGTTATTTAAAGCAGACAAGAACTACACACATAGAACACTTAGTGAAACATTTGAAAACCAGTTGGAATCCTACAGCTATTACTAGAAATAACAAGCCATATTTGGTGCTATAGAGTTAACAAAGGGTTTTCACCTACATTATCTTGTTAAATGAGCCCTCAACAAGAAACTCTGAGTTAAATAAAATCAATACAAAGAGATGACACAGTAGGATCTTCAAGAATTTGCAACAAAGACTACCCTCATAGTGTACCTGGAAAAGTCAACACCAACTGCATAGATTTAGAAAGTTCAAGAAGTCCCTTGGGAGGCAGGTCAAATCACCTGCAGAGTAAACGCAGGAAGAGTAGGATTTAGATATTTAAAGAAAATGTGTGAAATGTACTTTCAAATCTCTGACATAAAGGTGAACAAAGAGTGTCTTCATATTAGAGAAGGTTTCCGTCTACATAAAAGTTTGAGAAATGGGCAAGTGATGAGCACAAGTTTGTCTCTCCTAGGAAATAAACCTCCCACTTTACAGCCACTAGAATGGCAAACACATTTGCGAGACAGAATAATTCTTCAGGGTTTTCCACAGCCCCAGGGAAATGTTCTTCAAAACCATTTCATTCTATTGTTCTAATGCTGCAACCTCTGATCATAAAATCAGTTACTCAGTTACTCTGGCAGACTCAAGTATTCTGTCCTTGAAAAGCTAGAACAAGTACTATAAATGAAAGGGTGCTCTTGTCTGGATATGACTTTTAATTTTAGCTTTTCTCTGGTAGGATAATCCAATCTATGTAAGCTGACCCAAAGCTGAGGGACAGATCTTGGCCAATGGAAATGGAGATGCTTCAACACAGGCCACCCCATGAGGTACTGCCTGAGAAGCCAGCCAGTTGCCCTCTCTGATAGCTCTGCTCATGTGTTTAATTTCCAGCAGCAGATATTACAAGAGGGAAGCATTCTGTCATTTGCCTATGATGAAACGACCAATAAGTAGCCTAACTTTGGCTTAAAATGTAGCTCTTCTAACCAGAGCGCACACCCTTTCATTATGCCACACATCTTCCAGGCACAACGAGACCGTACTGGTGGCCTAATATCAGAAGATGATTTTTCAGAGAAAGCAGAGAAGGCACCTTTGGCATATCAGTGCTCATCAACTGCTGGCTGATGGCTTTGACAGACTATTAAGGAAATCCTGATTTTCTTAGTCTTTCTTTGCAACATCTGTTATTCTTAAATTGAATTCATATTCCATACATCAAAAACCACATCAAAGAAACACTAAGGAGAATTCTTCCAGAGTCATGGAAACGTATACCCTTTTCAGTGATAAGCAGTTTGATTATTAAAGATATAAAAATACGACTGATGAAAAACACAGCTTATATGTTGAATAAATATTGTACCTGAATCCTGAAAGTTCAACATTGAGAAATAATGGAAGCTTTAGAAATCAATGCTCTGGAAATGTCCCTATTTTAGAATACTCAAAGGGCTGCTTAAGCTTTCTTTTTTTTTTTTTTTTTTGGCAGTTCTAATCTCCACAGGTGATCTACAGCCTGAGCTAAACCTAAAGCCATCAGATTTCCTAAGTTCAAAACATTTCAAAATGGTCCTACTCACAGATTTTTAACGTGACAGTTCATAATCATATTATTTAAAAAGACACAAAACATACGCTAGAATTTAAAAATACTATCCATATACTGAGAATATGAATTGATTAAACGATTGCAAGAACTTCTCAAGAATTTCTGATAGCTAACAGTGAAGATGTTGATGAGTACAAGGCCTTAGGTTTAATTAATACTTCTGAAGAGTGAACTGTCTTCAAAAGAGCCAAAATTTAAATCTGATAATTTATCAGATTATCTGAGAAAATATTAATATCATCATACATGAAATGCCTAATTTTCCTTTGGTACACAGAACTTTCAAGAAAATATTATTCATTATTTCAACATCTGAGGTTTGCCCAGGGAGCGGCAGCATCCTTGGCAGAGTGGCTCATGATAGGGTTTGGTATCAAGATGAAAAGGCTGGCTTAGAGATATATTCTGGGTTCAAGTTCCGGTGGTTTAAATGATTTCTTAGCATCAGATCATGCATGATAATGTGCCTCAGTCTAGTTGAGGCATGAGCAACTCTCAGCACGCCAGCAGGGCTCCTAAATCCATCGGCTCATTCCACCTTCTGGAAACTTCTAGTACATTCTTCTACCATTTACTCCAGCAGCAACAGCATAAAAGAGGGACACTTCAGATAAGGTCCCTTCTAGGTCTCTTTCTCTTTCAGTCCCATGGAGAAAAAGATACAGTAGCAGCAAAAAGCAATGAACAGAATTTGTGTTTGAACCACGGCTAAATAGCTCTCTGATTAGAAACGAGCTTCCCTTGGTATTTCTGTCTTAAGTAGTTGCAGGGGCTGGACCGTGAGCTTTACATAAGCTATCTCATTTATTTCATTTATCTGTACATGTTTAATTTAGAATAATGATGCACCATTAGATTCATGTAGAGACTCCAAACCTGAAAAATATTGTATTATACTATATATCGAATCATATCATATATCAGTAAAATAGCTGCAGAGTAGGTATGTGATTTTGTTTCCAATATATTTTTGGCTTTGTATTTTCTCAAAATGTTTAGCATATTCTTTTCATTTCATTTTATTTTAATTTTTTTAAGGAGCATGAAACTGACTTTAGAATTATTTAGGGAGAGAGCTTCTTTGGACTTTAGGGAAGCCTTCCTGGCTCTCTTCACAATTAAAAAATCAAGGTCTAATTATGTAAGATAACTAAATAACAGTGACAACAACAAAACCATTCTTTCTATTATATTTTGGCTTTTTTTATACTGAGCCACCTTGTGCTCATTCACTTTGTTTCTACCACTCACTAATTTTATTCCTTTTTAGAAGGACCTTTTTCTTTATATGCTGTTTCCCCACCAATAATATTTTAGCTTTTGCATTCAATAGACTTACTCATTGGTGCTAGCTATAAAGTATGTGAAGTTAAATATAATGGAAAGAATAATTTCTTAATATTCACTTTAGTTTTCACAAGAGAATTATTTAATTCTATGACTCAATGGTTAACAGCTGAGAATAATTTACTATAAATTAAAGTACCAATTTCTTTTTTACTCAGGATCACTCAACTGGCTTATGCAATGCCATTTAAAAATCTATTAGAAGGTTATAAACAATATGTAAATTATTTCATAAAAAATTAAAAATTAAAAAAGCAAGATAGGCCAAAAAATGCCAAACTAGAAATTACCTTTAAAATATTAAAATTGTAAAACACATCAAAATCCCTGGGAGGAAATTTAACACATGGGATGTATGACTCATCAATAGGCATATTATATAGTATATTATTTTGTGCTTTGATACATAGTTTTATTCCTCTTTTTCAATGGGATTAAAATGGGTTTGCTTTAGAATTAAGACAGTGGCCTATAGAATTAAGAGTATGATATTGAATAAAATTATCTCTATGTTTAACCTAAAATAACACATGAAAATGTTTACAGATATTTTACAAAACAAAAACTGGTTTGAAATATCATTTTTAACCTTCGTTTTAAAAACAAAATTTATCTAAATTTATTGGAGCTATTACTCAGGTAATGAAGAATTTATTTTAAGAAGTATGAAAAAGAACCACAATGGTTTTGTGCTCATTAAAATAACGCTGCATAATTACAACTGATGAGGATAATCATGGCTTACAAGTTGTAATATTTACTCTCTTAGGAAATAATTTCAAGAGTCCCACTGATTATTAGCAGGTAAAAAAACAAAACAAAACAAAACTCAATGTTGCTAACAGACTGAAAAATCTTTCTGCGCTTTGCCTTTACTGAAGTGGTTAGTATTGAGTATGGCCAACCATACTTCTAATAGGTTTCAGAGCAACTTATAAATGGTTCTTGAAATGGCACAAAAATTAGTGGCAATAGTAAATAAAAACATTTGTGAATATACTATGTCTGAGCTGTATATATGCTGGAGTTTCATCAATATTGCATAACTGAAGAGTTTGCCAAGATAATTCCTGATGCATATGTATTTTTCTTTATTTACAATACTCATACCGAATATATAATATTGTTAACAACCAAAATGTCTAATTACTTTTTGTGAAATATCTCAATATACAAATAAGGGAAATAGGAAGAAATGTTTATTAGAGTCAGTTTATTCTGATATACAGATCCTCCTTCAACAGCATTAAGAAATATAAAATATTCTCTAGTATAGGACTACCTTTTGGAAAAACATTCCATTGCTGGATCGTAGAGTGTTACCCTGAGATGCAAGGAAGAATCAAGCAAAAGTCACTAGGTTCTTGTTATACTGAAAAGTACAGGCCTAAAGGTCACAGAAAACAAGAAAGAGGCAATATATGGTTTTCATTCTTAAGGATCTTCATTCAAGCTAAGGCTGTAAGTCAATGTATTCATAAAAGGATTCTTAGTGGCTTATGGCAGTACACAGTAAATACCAGATGAGTTATATAGGATTTAGAGGAAGAGGTGGCTTTTGTGGGTAGGTAGGGGAGGTCTTCACAGTGGCAGTGGGACTTGAGTGGGGGTCTTGGCATGATGGATGGTATTTGTAGATTGCATGAGGATAAATGGTGAGCAAGAGAGCCTGGAGGTGGAATAGCATGAGACAAGTTCAGAGGACAGTTAACTGCAGGTTTTGGATGATATATCTAGAGATATATAATCAAAAGATTTCAAAAGGATTTGAAGAGCAGTCCTCCTTTCAGAGGTGGAGAAATGGGCCTAGAGAAGTTGTATGACTTGAGCAGAAGAGCCCTGCCCTTTCCGAACCATGGTCCATTGCCTTGCGCTACTTCCGCTTCTCTCTATCATTTTATTTGTTAAAACATAAAATTATTTCATTTTGTGAAAATAATAATATTAGTGAGAATAATGTAAAATATCTCCATTTGGAGGAGGGGCTCTGTTTCAGATGGTGACGGTGGTAGTGGTGATGGTACTAATGAAAGAGATGATGGTGAAAGAGACGTGGTGAAAGAAGACCTGGTGAATGGTTACACAAGAGGTGAAAGTGAAAAGCGTTCAAGATGGCTCTGTGGTTTCAAGCCCAAATTTTAAAAGTATATTTAACAGACAAGCAGAAATATGTCAGAATGACAGATTCTTTTAATATAATATGTTTTCATCAATACAATTATTTTGAGGAAATTAATTATTCTTTAGTTGTTTAAAGTATCCATTTTTCCTCCCCAAGAAAATCCTCAATTCCTTGAGAACAGGTCTGTCTATGAATCATCTGAAATCCTCCCCACAGGGCTGGCTAGAGGCTTTGGCAAAAAGTAGGTGCTTAGTAAATTATGGATAAAAGTTGAACAGCAATGGCAATAATTATTTACATCAAAGTGCATTTTATTTCTTTATATATCACATGAAATAAAAAGCATTTTCTTAAAAAATTATAAATGTAAATGACAACTAATTTTAAAATGTCAATCCTTCATTTAAATTCTTGTTTCTTTTACATCATTTTCACAAAAACTTGTTTCTAACTTGATTTTCTATGGATTAAAACCATTTTTATGCAGTTGGAAGTGCATGATAATAATAATATCAATAGCAAAATATATAATAACAGTAGTAGCTACTAGTATGTATTAAGCACTTATTAAGTACATATACTATGTGCCTGGCAAAATGACAAGCAGTTTTCATGCCTGTATGCTCTGCTAGATTATAACTTTTTTAAAGACAAGGATCATATTTTATTCATCTTTGTATCCCAAGTACATAGCATGATCCCTGACACGTTTCATGTGTAATCAAAATTTAAAAATGATAAATTCCCTAACTTTATGCTACATGTTTCACAGGCATTTTCTGATTTAATCATTCCAGCAACCTCATTTTACAGGTGGAGAGTCCAAAGCTTCAAAAATATAACCTGTCCAATGTCACACCGTTAGAAAGTGATGAAGTCAGGATTCAAATTCAGGTCTCTGACTTTAGAGCCCCTACAATAAAATACAGCTCTCTGCTGTTTTGACATAGCTCTTAAATTAAAACACCATTAAATTATGCTCAATGGTTTCCATAACAGCTTCCAAGATTCTAGCCATGAGAAAAGTATTTGTTATCAATTTGGATAATCCAAGAATTCTTATGACCAAGAAAAAAAGGGAAACGTGGTTAGGAGACACTGATAAGAGTGGAAAGCTCTCATAAATAATAAAGAACATTCCAAGAGCTGTATTCACAAAATACAGCAAAATCAACCATTTCAAATATTCTATTAACAGTGAATGGCCTGAACATAATACAGACTCAATACTGTTACCATGTTAGAAAAGGAAAAAAAAAGGTATAGATGTCTCCTTGGTGAAGTGAAGGCCAAGTTACTTAGGCTCAGTTACATTTACCAGAAGGGTTATTAGGCACTTAGTTTACTCACTTAAAGCAAAACTCTACATCCATAGCATAAGCCAGTCAACCATCATTAAGATAAGCAAACTTTTCCAAGACTTTAGCATGCATCCAGGTGACTACCCTCCCCTGGTCTCCAGACATAATATATATTTGCATATTTCTAATATACTCAATTATTACTGTTTAAAATCTGCTAGAATACTGAGAGCTTTAATGGAATTGAGTTTAAATTACTTTAAGAGCAAAAGATTCTCAAAAACAAAGTATTCGCGTGTACGCTACTTATCATTTAACTTCTACTAATGAATATTTAGTAGGATCAAACTTTCATATCCTAAGGACTACTACATATCGATACCTCTATAATGGGACCAGAAATATAAAATGACTTATTTAAACCATGAGTGAACTCTAAGCTTAAAATTAAAGAAAAAAAAGTATAGAGTATATATATATATATATATATATATATATATATATATATATATATATATATACACACACATACATATATATATAATTCTCTCTATATATAATTATTGTACACTTAATAACATATATATCTCATTTATATGCAAATAGTATAACAACTAAACTTCTAATGTTGACCTAGCACTTGACAGTGTACAAATTATTTTCTATATCATATTACTTATGTTAACAAAGCCTATGAGATAGGCATTTTGTTCATTTCAAAGCTCAGAAAATAATTTTTTCCAAGTAAATCTCAAGTAGAAAGTGCTGGAGCTGGGGTTTAAACATCTATCTTAAACCATTTTCAACATGGACCATGTCCTATTTTCACTCCCTTATTATTAACCAATGAAGTTTATATAAAAGTGATTCTGGATTCAGGCTTTCTACCTCTTCCTCACACTGCTAGCAGCTGGTTTTAGGGCAGCTAGACCAACACCAAAAATACTCAAAGAATATAATTATAAATAAAACAGTACATCTATTCAGATAATATGTTCTTTAAGGAAAAAATCTAAAGAGAGTCTTGAAGGTTATGTATGTATGTATGTATGTGTGTGTGTGTGTGTGTGTAGTGTTTTTCTAGGGAAACAATAAAGCTTACTTACTAAAAAAATCAAAGTTAGCCATACTTCAAATGTCAGCCCATTCTACAGAAAAATTATTCATTTCTTCTACCTTAGATTTTACTGATTCTATAATGAAAACACAAATGATCAAAATTATCAATTTTATGCCAGGCACCATATTGATAGCATGGCCATTCTGCATTGCTAATAATCCAGTCTTCATAAACTACCTTGTTTGACTCAGAGCATTTTCATATGAAGTCAGGTCTCTTCGTTGAAAAACACTGAGTTTTCTAATTCATTCTAGATCTATTCATGTTCCCTTTGACCACATGGAAAGTATTCACCATGTAATTTTAGCACTGTTTGCTCCTAGGACAATGTTTGGCACATAGTGGTTGCTTAGTACAAGTCAAAACGTTAAGCCAAACAATGTAATCCTCTTAGTAAATTCAATGCCATAACCATACTTCACCTTCTCCTATTCTCCCTGAGCTGAATATAATCACTTCAGTCAGAACACTTATAAAGCAGAATCATTTGATTAATTTAACTTATGTTTTTTATGAAGTTTAAATCACAGTCATTTTGTTTGTTTCATCTCTGCATTTTAAAACCCCTTTAAAATAGATTAGTCCATTTTATTGCCTTGGTAAATATAGAATGTTGAATATAATTTTAATCTTTGCTAATGATCGGGGCCATTAAAAAGTTCCAGAATCATCATCTTAACAATTATTTTCTGAGTTTATTGCTGTGCATGTAGAAGGTTTAGGCCTTTGAATTTGTGAGGCACGTCTATGGCCTGCAGTGTGCCCTATGAAAATGGCTTTTAGGAATAAATTGACATTAAGAATGTATCCTACAGTGATGTGCCTTTTTCCTAGGATTTGCATAAAAGAACCCAAGCTGGCTAATAAACAACTTCAGTTTATCCTCATTTTATCACTATCTGACCTCATGAATAACTAAATATGATCTAATTTTACGTTACTTGTGAATTCAATTTACTTCTAAGTTCTCCTCTTAATCAAATTCGTGAGTTAATTCCATCCTGAAAATGAGAAGTAAGAGAGGAAAAAAAAATCTCTAAAACACCCCCCCACACACACACCAGGAAAAACTGCTATTAAAGATAAGTTTTGAAAACTACACAAGGGACATACATTACCTGGGACATATAATTATTTATAAGATTACCTAACTTTCTTCCTCATTAATTGAAAAGCTTTTGTCAGATAACCTACCTCACTTTCAACAAAGTAAATGAAAAAGAGAAAATTATTGTCTATTATTTTCTAGATATCCCTCTTTGGCTACTAAAAAAATATAAATGCATTTTATCTCACAAGGAAGCTTGAAACCTGCATTGACACATATTTTCATCACTTCTTCCTCTACAATTACTTTTTAGATTTATTCTTTCTGAAAGCATAAATAACCCCAGTTTGTCTTTGGCTGCAATGAGAAAACATAGCGTGGTATATATCTTTTGCTATCTGTCAATTTGCTTATAAAAACATTTTTCATCTTTTCTTTGGAGGGATTTTCTTTGCCTCCTCTTCCCTGACTAGAGTTTCTTGCCTCTTGTGCATCCTTCAAAGGCTTAGCCCTTCTGTATTATTTGTTCAATTCCTGCCTTTTGGGAGCTTGGAACTCTCTTTGCTTCCCTCCTGCCATCATCTCCTTTTAAGAGTTCTGTTCTGAACTTTACGTCTCCCGTCTCCTTTCACCATGCTCCCAGCAAGTGCCTCAATTACTTTAGCAGGACTTTACACTGTACCCGGTTCCATGTTCCTATTCATCCATTCATCTTTATTTTTTAAAAACATTGAGGCAAAGATTTAGTGTTCTGTATCTTTTCCTGCAGGTCAATGCTTAGTTGCCAGTTTATCAAATGTACAGCTCACCATACATAATGTAATTAACACTTTTTCTCCCTGAAATATGTAAAATGCTTATAATGGAGTCTTTTCTATGGTATAGATACAGAGACATCATATATGTGTATATACTTTTATACATTTTTATAGTCTATTACATAATGTTTTCTCTATTTTTTTCCACCTAGATTTTGAGTTTTATATTGGAGAGGCAGTGGCCATTAAAAGACCAGACTGAGGTCAGGCAGGCTGGAATTCAAATCTAGGCTTTAATACTCAATGGCTATGTGACATTGGGAAAATTAACCTCTCTAAACCTCAGGTTGGGAAGATTGCTATGAGGAATCTTGCAGACCTCATAGATGGGGAAGTCATGTAGCAGGTTTACCACAGGGCAGGAACATAATAAGCCCTCAATCCATGCTGTTATTCCTGTTCTCATCTTCATCATCACAATTACTGTTTACTCCTCTTGCAAGTAGTCCCCACAACTTCACATAAACTGCGAACCCAGCTTCTGCTTAATATTTATTGAACTATTTTCTTCTAAATATTTCCAATTTTCCCATTGCTGAAAATACCTATTAAAAGATTCTATCCATATTGAATTGTAAATTTAAAGCTATTTTCAATAAGCTGAAATTTCATCCCTATGTTTAGAGATATGATGATTGTTGTACTTTTACAGATATAATAATCAGTGAAAACACTACTTTCATACACTATGTTTATTAAAATTATTTCAAAATATAAGATCTTATTGGTACATAGTGAGTAGAATGAATGATAGGATGATTTTGCTTCTGTTTATCAAAATTAAGTTTATACTAGCTTCATATATTGTTCGTAACTCATTCAAAAATCAGATGGATAAAGGGCAGACAGAAAAAATTTAAATGTCCTTACTATTAAAAGCCATACATTTAAATGTATATACACATTTTAAAAAACATATTTAAATTCTGCTGTATAACATTTTCATTTACTTTAGAATAAATATTTTACCTATAATATTTTAAAGTAATAAATAGGTCTATAGGCTACCTATGAAATGTAACATGAAAAGTTAGAATTTAGATGTATACTTCCTCCATATTTATTTAAACGGGCAATCTGGTTTGAAAAAAATTGAGGTGAAACATGATGCACCCCCCTTAGGATAAGAAAGAAAAAACAATCAATTTTAAATGGAGCTGATAAGGCATTCGTGGAAATAAAAATTGGTTTTGACTTACACCAATCTTCCCATGCATTAAGCAACTGCTTATTTTTTAAAGAAAAGCTAACTATTCTCAGATTTATAAGTAAGACCATCTTCTTATTTTGATCAGAAATGTAAATGTCATAAAATGGCTCAGGAAAAAATTGGGGTTTTTAAGCACATGATTTATCACTGAAAACATACGAGAGCACTTTATCACCTGGTATAAATTGATCTCAAACTCATGGAACTTTTAATTTAGAGAAACTATTCTTAGCCTAACTAAACTGCATTTAGGTTAATTTTTGTGATTACTTTTGAACTTGGTACCACTCCTCTATGGCAGTACTGTTGTTTGGAGACAATATTACATAAGGCTTATCTTGTTGAACATGTCCAGTAATTTCCTTGACAGCTTTCAAATTATTAATTACTGCTCCAGTGAATGTACAGTGCACTTTAAAAAATACTATTTTACCCTTCCAGGGTCTGTGCTCAGAAAGTGTGAGGTCCCGGAGCCCCTCACAGTGACGCAATATGTGGACAGCAAGCTGATGGCCGTGGAGGCCAAAGAGAAGATGAAGCGCCTTCAGGAATTCCCTGAACATCCTGAAATGATCCTGGACTGACTGAATGAACAGCGAGAGCAGGACTGGTTCACTGCATCACTCTGATTGTCAAGGGAAACCATTTTAAGGCCCAACAGGCTGTTTCGGCTGCTTGCAGAGCAAGTACTGTGGTATTCCTTCCTTCTTCCTGAGAGACTTTCCTCTATTAAATAAACACATGCCTAACCCCAATTCAAACAAAACAAATAAATGTACAACAAGAGAGAAAAAAAATCTAGGTCTGATGTGTGAACATACTGGAGTGGGATGTTAGAAGCTGTGGATTTCATTTCTGCCCCTGAGCTTGATATACAGATTGTCCTTGGTCCAAATATATGCGAGTTAAAAAAAAAAAGGCCTGCAAACAAGAGTACAGCCTAAATGAGCTCCAGAGACAGGTGCGAGCCACGGCTACCAGCTTGGACATCAGAGATGGGCATGAAACACTAACACTGCTATTGCAGCCACCAAGAATCCTGTGTGCAAGCACAGGTCACTATCCACACGCCCCCGCCCTCCCCGCCGCCCACCGCCAGGAACCAATGCAACCAGCCATTGCCAGGGGCTGGTGATCCAGGGAAAACTTCCCTGGGAGAACACACTGCGTGCCTCAGGCTGTTGCAACGTCATGTTGGCCTCTGCCACCGCAGGCTCGCCCCGCATTCCAGTTATAACTACCGGACCCCTGCCTCCCCCCGGCATGAGTGAGCCAGAGCCCCCTACTCAGCCGCTACTTTAACCCCGCACTGTCTGGGCGGGAACAGAGGCCTGAGGGCGACCTACACGCAGAGGTGGGGCCAAATCCAAAGCTGAACCCCAGGAGCTGTGCGAACAAAGAAGAGAAAGGGAAATCTCTCCCAGCAGCCTCAGGAGCAGCGGATTAAATCTCCACAATCAACTTGATGTGCCTGCATCTGTGGAATACCTGAATAGACAACGAATCATCCCAAAATTGAGGCGGTGGACTTTGGGAACAACTGTAGATTCAGGGTTTGCTTTCTGCATTTAATTTGTGTCTAGTCTTATGTTTATCTTAGTTTAGTATTTAGAGTTTATCATTAGTAGATTTGTTTATTGATTTGGTTGCTCTCTTCCTCCTTTTTTTATATATATAAAAATATATAAATATATACATATTTTTTCTAACTTTACACCTAAAGCAATTAGAGAAAGAAAAACCAAAAAACCCCAAAGTTAGGAAAGGAAAGAAATCATAAAAATCAGATCAGAAATAAATGAAAAAGAAATGAAGGAAACAATAGCAAAGATCAATAAATCTAAAAGCTGGTTCTTTGAGAAGATAAACAAAATTGATAAACCACTAGCCAGACTTATCAAGAAAAAAAGGGAGAAGACTCAAATCAACAGAATTAGAAATGAAAAAGGAGAAGCAAGAACTGACACTGCAGAAATACAAAGAACCATGAGGGATTACTACAAGCAACTCTATGCCAATAAAATGGACAACCTGGAAGAAATGGACAAGTTCTTAGAAAAGCACAACCTTCCATGACTGAAGCAGGAAGAAGTAGAAAATATAAACAGACCAATCACAAGCACTGAAACTGAAACTGTGATTAAAAATCTTCCAACAAACAAAAGCCCAGGACCAGATGGCTTCACAGGCAAATTCTATCAAACATTTAGAGAGGAGCTAGCACCTATCCTTCTCAAACTCTTCCAAAATATAGCAGAGGGAGGAACACTCCCAAATACATTCTACGAGGCCACCATAACCCTGATACCAAAACCAGAGAAAGATGTCACAAAAAAAACTACAGACCAATATCAATGATGAACATACATGCAAAAATCCTCAACAACATACTAGCAAACAGAATCCAACAGCACATTAAAAGGATCATACACCATGATCAAGGGGAATTTATCCCAGGAATGCAAGTATTCTTCAATATATGCAAATCAATCAATATGATACACCATATTAACAAACTGAAGGATAAAAACCATATGATCATCTCATTAGATGCAGAAAAAGCTTTCGACAAAATTCAACACCTATTTATGATAAAAACTCTCCAGAAAGTAAGCATAGAGGGAATTTACCTCAACATAATAAAGGCCATATATGACAAACCCACAGCCAGCATCGTTCTCAATGGTGAAAAACTGAAAGCATTTCCTCTAAGATCAGGAACAAGACAAGCTTGTCCACTCTCACCACTATTTTTCAACATAGTTTTGAAGTTTTAGCCACATCCATCAGAGAAGAAAAAGAAATAAAAGGAATCCAAATCGGAAAGGAAGAAGTAAAGCTGTCTCCGTTTGCAGATGACATGATGTTATACATAGAGAAACCTAAAGATGCTACCAGAAAACTACTAGAGCTAATCAGTGAATTTGGTAAAGTAGCAAGATACAAAATTAATGCACAGAAATCTCTGGCATTCCTATACACTAATGATGAAAAATCTGAAAGAGAAATTAAGGAAACACTCCCATTTACCACTGCAACAAAAAGAATAAAATACCTAGGAATAAACCTACCTAAGGAGACAAAAGACCTTCAGGCAGAAAACTATAAGACACTGCTGAAAGAAATTAAAGATGATACAAACAGATGGAGAGATATACCATGTTCTTGGACTGGAAGAATCAACATTGTGAAAATGACTCTACTACCCAAAGCAATCTACAGATTCAATGCAATCCCTATCAAACTACCAATGGCATTTTTCACAGAACTAGAACGAAAAATTGCACAATTTGTATGGAAACAGAAAAGATCCCAAATAGCCAAGGCAATCTTGAGAAAGAAAAACAGAGCTGGAGGAATCAGGCTCCCTGACTTCAGACTATACTACAAAGATACAGTAATCAAGACAGTATGGTACTGGCACAGAAACAGAAATATAGATCAATGGAACAGGACAGAAAGCCAAGAGATAAACCCACGTACATATGGTCACCTTATCCTTGATAAAGGAGGCAAGAATATACAATGGAGAAAAGACAGCCTCTTCAATAAGTGGTGCTGGGAAAACAGGACAGCTACATGTAAAAGAACGAAATTAGAACACTCCCTAACACCATACACAAAAATAAACTCAAAATGGGTTAAAGACCTAAATGTAAGGCCAGACACTATAAAACTCTTAGAAGAAAACAGGAAGAACACTCTTTGACATAAATCAAGCAAGATCCTTTCCTTTTTGACCCAGCTCCTAGAGAAATGGAAATAAAAACAAAAATAAACAAATGGGACCTAATGAAACTTAAAAGCTTTTGCAGAGCAAAGGAAACCACAAACAAGACGAAAAGACCGCTCTCAGAGTGGGAGAAAATATTTGCAAACGAAGCAACTGACAAAGGATTAATCTTCAAAATATACAAGAAGCTCATGTAGCTCAATATCAAAAAAACAAACAACCCAATCCAAAAATGGGCAGAAGATCTAGATAGACATTTCTCCAAAGAAGATATACAGATTGGCAACAAACACATGAAAGGATGCTCAACATCACTAATCATTAGAGAAATGCAAATCAAAACTACAATGAGGTATCACCTCACACCAGTCAGAATGGCCATCATCAAAAAAATCTACAAACAATAAATACTGGAGAGGGTATGGAGAAAAGGGAACCCTCTTGCACTGTTGGTGGGAATGAAAATTGATACAGCCACCATGGAAACAGTATTGAGGTTCCTTAAAAAACTAAAAATAGAACTACCATATGACCCAGCAATCCCACTACTGGGCATATACCCTGAGAAAATCATAATTCAAAAAGAGTCATGTACCCCAATATTCACTGCAGCACTATTTACAATAGCCAGGACATGGAAGCAACCTAAGTGTCCATCGACAGATGAATGGATAAAGAAGATGTGGCACATATATACAATGGAATATTACTCAGCCATAAAAAGAAATGAAATTGAGTTATTTGTAGTGAGGTGGATGGACCTAGAGTCTGTCATACAGAATGAAGTAAGTCAGAAAGAGAAAAACAAATACCGTATGCTAACACATATATATGGAATCTAAGTAAAAAAAAAAAAAGGTTCTGATGAACCTAGGGGCAGGACAGGAATAAAGACACAGACGTAGAGAATGGACTTGAGGACAGGGGAGGGGGTAGGGTAAGCTGGGACGAACTGAGAGAGCAGCATTGACATATATACACTACCAAAACGTAAAATAGATAGCTAGTGGGAAGCAACCGCATAGCACAGGGAGATCAGCTCAGTGCTTTGTGACCACCTAGAGGGGTGGGATAGGGAGGGTAGGAGGGAGACGCAAGAGGGAGGGGATATGGGGATATATATACACATATAGCTGATTCACTTTGTTATACAGAAGAAACTAATACACCATTGTAAAGCAATTATACTCCAGTAAAGATGTTAAAAAAAATCACTGTTTTACATAGGTGTGTATATGTGTATATAGATGCTACTAATAAATGAGAAATAATCAATGGCAGATATTATGAGAACTATAATGTAGAAATAAAGTGTTTCATAGAGGCCCCACGCTCATTAGCACCTAAATAAATGTGGATATAAAGTAGAATGAGAGGAGAGATTAAGTATCAAGTGTTAATCCACCATTAAGTGATTTTTACTGAGAGAAAAATCTTTCTTCTCATGATAACTCTATAAACTAGTTGAAAACAAAAGTGCATAAATGGCCTGTCTTGAAGGTATGTCTTACACTCCTTCTCGTGACATTTCAATTATAATCTGAAGCTCTAGAAAACAACTGATTTCTAAAGTTCTAATGATTGATTACTGCACTCTGAAGTGCCTCTGACTACTCTTTATAAGTATTTTGCTTTAGAAAATGAAACACGCTCTTACTAAATAGTTTTGTTTTCATAGAACAAACACACTTTTCCAAAATACTTCTCAAGCAACTACTGCACCTGACTTAGATAGACTTCAGATTTGCATTATAAGAAAAGGCCCATTATATACTTCCGTACTGCAAAGTGGAGAAACTTGCTTCTAGGTTCCAGTAAATGGTTAAGAGAAACTCAGCTAGTTGGCCTGCCTATATCAGTTTTTCAAAGTACACAATATTGTATTACCATTCCTTTTTTTTTTTTTTTTGCTGCTGCCTGTTCATTTAGGTCACCCCTTATATCCAAAGAATAGGATTGAGTGTCATTTATATTACAGGCGGAATGCAGGGAGCTAAGCTGACAGGCATAGTTCTGTTACAGTATTTTGTATTTTCATCATCGGAGAGCAATTATGGCAGAAGTGGCCATGGCAGCACCCTGCTGAGTTCAGAGGTGGGGCAGAGTGAACAACAACTGAGGAGGCAAAGCCAGAGACACGTTTAGCAAAAAGGGAGGAGAAATTAATCATGTGTTTCCTCTCTCATTGGCCCACTTCAGGTCTGTTAATTTAAGCATGTTTTTTGTACTATGTACTTTTTGATGTGGAAAATACACTTTTGATCTATTGGGGAGGTTACACAACATACTACTGATAAGTGATATTTATTGAACGTTTTATTTGCTGTAATTGTGTTAGGTGCTTTATTACCTCCACAGTTACCCCATGATAAAGGCACTCTTAGTAGTCTTTTACAAATGCAGGAGCTAAAACCTGCAGAGGTACAGCACCCTGCCCAACAACAAACACATAGTTAATAGCCTGGACTGGAAGCCAGATTCATCTGGCTGTGTCCTCTAATACTAACAGTGCACACGGGGCTTCCCTGGTGGCGCAGTGGTTGAGAATCCGCCTGCCAGTGCAGGGGACACGGGTTCGAGCCCTGGTCTGGGAGGATCCCACATGCCGCGGAGCAGCTGGGCCCGTGAGCCAGAATTACTGAGCCTGCGCGTCTGGAGCCTGTGCTCCGCAGCAAGAGAGGCCGCGATAGTGAGAGGCCCGCGCACCGCGATGAAGAGTGGCTCCCGCTTGCCGCAACTAGAGAAAGCCCTCGCACAGAAATGAAGACCCAACACAGCCATAAATAAATAAATTAATTAATTAATTAATTTAAAAAAAAAAGTGCACACGGCTTAGAGCTGTTGTCCTGAACTATGTAAGGCCCAGTGTCTGCCCTTCTAGGATATATATTTGGTAACACCCACATTTACTAATCTGAAATGGAATGAATGGATTACATAACCTAGTTTGTAGAGTGCTCTAACTATAATATAATGGATAAATGAAATAATTTTTGCTACAACAATATTTATTTAAGTTTAAAATAATTTTGAATGTGTAAATATTTGCATGGTCCCACTAGAAGACTTACGGAAGAAGTCAGACACTTGCACCTATGTGTGTAGAATCCCCTTTAATGTGGACATTTCCAAATGCCAACTCAATGCAGATGACTTCTGTGGAACACTCAAGTACCAGGAGTGGCATCATTATCCAAGACCTAGTAAAGTTCTGAACATTGTCACTTCATTCATGAAAAATCCAGCAGCTATTAAAACAATGCTTATCCCCCCTCAAAAAAAAAAAACTGTCACACAAAACCCACTTTATGTTTATATGTAAAATGGATTTAGGTTCTAGGTGCATTTCACTATAAACAGGGTTTTCACCTATTGGAATGTCCAGGGGCATTGGGAGGGACTGTTCATGTATCTCAAGGAGTCTGGTCTCTTATCCATATCCATCATTACAATGTCCACTTCTCATTACAGCAACCAAAAATGTCTGCCTGGTTCAAGAAGAAAGACTGTATTCAGACTGTAAGCAGAATGATCTCTGATGAGAATTTTAAGATTAAATGAGGAATGTATGCAAAGATCTCAGTACAGTATATTTGCACACAATAAGCGCTAAATAAATGGTAACTATTATTAGATAATGAAAATTCAAAATTTAAACCGAATTGCTCTAAGGGAACTTATATTAATAGCTTAAACACAATTGTAACACGTATAGCGTAAAATTAATAAGCCTATTTGTGACACTCTAAGTGATTTAAATTTTTTTAAAAATTAAGAATTAATGTGTAAACTAGCTTTCACTCTAATTATTTCACACAATACTAATGTTCGCATTTATATACATTTTATTGGCCACATGATAGATGCAGATTTTCCTGTAAAACAATCATATTAATGATTTATCAAAAAACTTGAGTTTAAAATGCTTTACTAAACAAACAACCCAATCCAAAAATAGGCAGAAGACCTAAATAGACATTTCTCCAAAGAAGACATACAGACGGCCACGAAGCACATGAAAAGCTGCTCAACATCACTAATCATTGGAGAAATGCAAATCAAAACTACAATGAGGTATCACCTCATGCTGGTTAGAATGGGCATCATCAGAAAATCTACAAACAACAAATGCTGGAGAGGGTGTGGAGAAAAGGGAACCCTCTTGCACTGTTGGTGGGAATGTAAATGGATACAGCCACTATGGAGAACAGTATGGAGGTTCCTTAAAAAACTAAGACTAGAACTACCATAGGACCCAGCAATCCCACTTCTGGCCATATACCCTGAGAAAGCCATAATTCAAAAAGAGTCATGTACCACAATGTTCACTGCAGCACTATTTACAATAGCCAGGTCATGGAAGCAACCTAAATGTCCATTGACAGACGAATGGATAAAGAAGATGTGGTACATATATACAATGGAATATTACTCAGCCATAAAAAGGAATGAAATTGGGTCATTTGTAGAGATGTGGATGGACCTAGAGACTGTCTTACAGAGTGAAGTAAGTCAGTCAGAAAGAGAAGGACAAATATCATATATTAACACATATATGTGGAATCTAGAAAAATGGTACAGATGAACTGGTTTGCAAGGGAGAAATAGAGACACAGATGTAGAGAACAAACGTATGGACACCAAGGGGGGAAAGCGGTGGTGGCAGGGTGGTGGTGGTGGTGGTGGGTTGAATTGGGAGATTGGGATTGACATATATACACTAATATGTATAAAATGGATAACTAATAAGAACTTGCTGTATAAAAAAATAAAATAAAATTCAAAAAAAATTAAAAAATAAAACGCTTTATTATTCATGTTTCATAACACTCACCCAATCTATTCAAATTTAACTGTCACTCAAGGCTCAGTCCTTTTTCATGGTTATAAATTGCATTTCAGAACTCTGTGCCTTTATGCTGCCAATAAGTCATATTTTATAATCTGGCATATAATGAAGGATAGTGTACAACATTAATTACAAGGTCAGTTCAGTGTCAAAGCAGAAACTCACTGACTAGTATTTTCATGGAAGTAGCTAGAGTCTATTATGTTTAAACTTCACCATAATGAATATTCTGTATCAGACTCAATTCATGAGAGAAAAATATAAGCTCTGTGGCAAAGTGGCTTTTCCCCCCTGAAATAATGTTAATAATTGAAAGCTTTTAAAATTTTATCCTGCAAATTTCAGATGTGATTAAATGTTGGCTTTTTAAAGGCTGGAAATGTCAAATACTTTAAAGTAAAATTATATTTTCATCTTAATTTAATGATTTAATTTTCTAATTTCTAATCCATCTGATTGTTCTACCTGGAAAATATTAAATTTAATAAAGGAGAGTGTGGAAAAGTATATTCTGGAGTACTTAAATGACATTTTCTTTGAAATGTCAACTTTAGCAATATTTTCAAATAAAGTTATTTGCAAATTCTTTTATTAGAGTCAATAATATGCCAGAAGATAGACAGATATGAAATTAATCTCTATCTATAACCATAATTCCATAGTACTTAATGAGCTCAACTGAAGGAAAGAATATGAGGATAATCAAAAAAATAAATGCTGTTTTTAAGGTAAAAGTTTAAAATTAATGATTTTCTTCATTGTTAGTAACAGGTTATTCATTTAAGTGTGTTTTCAAGATGAAACACTAGGGGGTGTTGACCTCTCTGTGCCTCAGTTTTCTCATCTAAAGGGGCCGGTGTTTAGATAGAGGACCATGCAGATCTTTTTCAGCTTTTGTCGTGTATGGTATTTATAACTGCATTTTTATCAAAGGATTTACTCTTATTCCCATCTAGTAGGACCTGTTTTGCCCCCTTCTCTGAGAGAACCAGGAACCAAATATTGTACCTGGATCTCCAGTTAGAATTTGCTTCATTTAATCTCAGCCATTTCTCTTCATAGCTGTAGTTTCTATCATACTTTCTCATATTCTGGGGATTTCTTCTTGTTCCAACTCTTCACTTCAAAGCCTCCACTTGAGTGATGCCATCAAACAGCAGGTAAAAAAGTACCATGAAGTAGAGGGAAATATTTATTCAGGACCTAGGCAAAGCTGAATCCTTTCCCTTTGTGCCAAATCTCACATCTACCTTTAGACCAAAACGGACCTGTTTAGGCAAAGGGAGGAGGCATCTTTCCCCAACTCTGCAGAGATCCTTGAGAAGGCAGGAAAATCAGCTAGAGCTAATGTTTAATAATGGTACCTGTCCCATTGGGGGACATTGGGAGGGGTTAAAGAGGAATGCATTTAAAAGGGCACTGACTATTTGATTTAAATCCCTTCTGTTCTCATCCCAAAGAGAGAGGCTCCATGTTCCTCAGTGAATGGGACTATAAAGCTTTCTGAACAAAATGATTTAGAGGTGACCTAAATAATTATTATCTGATTGTTAAAGATTAGCAAAAAGAGCTGGTATCACCAGGAATGGAGGGTTATGCCCTTGGCTTTGGGGAATCTCTAAGGTAGTAGAAAGGGCAATAGGTAGTGTATTAAGTCAGGGGTCTTCAGAGAAACATAACCAATGAGATAAAAAGAAACTTATTATAAGGAATCGGTTCATGCGATTATGGAGGCTGACAAGTCCCAGGATCTGCAGGGTGAGTCAGCGAGCTGGAGACCCAGGAGCCAACAATAGAGTTCCAGTCTGAAGGCTGGCAGGCTCAAGACTCATGAAGAGCTGATGTTTCAGTTCAAGTTCAAAGGCAAGAAAAATCTAATGTCCAGTTCAATGTTTCAGCTACGTGGCACCCAGGCAGAAGGAATTCTCGCACACTCAGGAGAGGGTCAGCCTTTTTGTTCTATTCACGCCTTCAAATTATTGATAAGGTCCACCCACGCTAAGAAAGGCTATCTGCTTTACTTGGTCTACCTAGGCAAGTTTTAATCTCATCCAGAAACCCCCTCACAGACACACTCAGAAAAATGTTTGACCAAATATCTAGGCACACTGTGGCCTAGTCAAGTTGACACCTAAAATTAACCATCACAGGAAGTGATGACAAATCACAAAAGCAGCAATAGTAGGTGCAAACTGAGCAACACTCTCATGAGAATGGAGGCTGTCCAAGGCCCCTTTGAGTTCCAGAGAGAATACTGACTGGGTTTGATGCCCCGTAACATTACAAGTAATACCTAATCCAGATGACACCCAGTGCTCAGACAACCTGCCTTGGATGAAAAATGGAAACCCTCCTCCTCATCTCTCCAACTTAAAAAATAGTTTGTGTAGTGAAATGATGAAGGATGAACTGTGACCAGAAACAAAGAAATAGTAACTCATGGGGTCCAAGCAAGACAATAGCCAACTTTTTGTTGTTTTGCTTTATTTTAGAGGCTTAATACTTTAGTGATCTTGGCTCTGCATTTTCATAATTGCAAAATTGGAAACACCTTCTGTGTCCAACGAGGTAAGATTGCTTCAACAAATACTGGCACAAATACAACACAATACTATCCAGCCATTTAAAAATGTGGAAGAAGGAAACTTAAGAGCAAAGAAGAATAATTGAGCTGCAGAAATCTCTCTTACAGTGAAAGTTCTCTAAATTCTCCTGGGTAGAATGCAATAAATTAATTAAGAAACAGGATTTACAAAATTCGGATTGCCATTGGTTACAATGCTAGAAAATCAGAACAAGAACAAACATTAGCCTAAAAGAGAAAAAAGGCAAGTGTTATGTCCTAATGACAGTTGATAAGTGTAACAAAGTGATAGCATTTACAGGAAAATGGGTTAATGAGACTGATGGAATAACAGAGAGGAAGGAGGGCCATTGCCATGGAACCGAAGTAGGACACACTCAAAGGTTAGGCTTTTATCTCTGCTGCAGGTTTTATCATCATATCCTCTCAGTTGTTTTTAAAAATAGAAATATAACTTTGATATTGATAGTCTGAAACTCTCTACTCCAAACTCTTTTCTCCATTTATAGTTATTTTAAGACAGTTTTTGATTATATGAGGTTTAAATTTTTTTAAGAATACACCGAAGCATGTTAGAACAGACTGCATGTTGTAAATTAAACAGTTACAAAATGGCATGAACCATATCATTCCATTTTCATGAAAATATGAAGGTTTTAAATCCACATGTACATAACAGGGAAAAAGACAGGAAATGTTTAACATGGAAATGTATTAAAATGTTAAAAGTGATTTTCTCTGGAAAGTGGTATTAAAAAAGAGATTTATTTCTTCTCTATGCTTTTCTATATTCCTCAAAACTTTCATAATGAACCAATATAATTTTCATATTGTGAAAAAAGTGGTGTTAACTTGTGAGCTGACGTTTCATGTTATTTGATTCAGCCTGTGTCTCTTTCTACTCAGTTTTGGGGGCCTCTCCCTCTAAACTCAAATTGCCCGAGAAAAGTCAACAGCTACAATACATCTGTTTGCATTGAGAGACTATGCACCCAGTATCCTCCTATGATATGGGTTTTTTTTTTGTATTGAAAATCTATATAGACCAGGAGCACTGATATATGATCTCTTCCCTAAACTCTTATTGAATATGCAGTATGAAAGTTAATCATGGAGATAACCCAACAGTGATGTGTATCAAGAACTTATACAAAATGGGAAATTCATTTGATACTTTTATTTCCTAGGGTGAGAAAGAAATTAGGGCCAGGTATAATAACTGGTATAAAAATAGCTAATGTCATGCAAAATTTATTAAAGAAAATGTGATTGCGGAAATTATAAAATCGCAGAATATTAGAGCGGGAAGAGAGTCATTTTACAGATTGAAAAATTCAAAAAAAATTAGAGAGAAAAATTGATTTCTCTGCTGTCCCATGGATAAGTAGCCCTCACGGAAATATCTGTTCCTCTTTTCTTCCTTTAAACATTTTTGTAGTGCTTAGTTTGTGCCAGGCACTGTGAATATGCTGGGGACTGAGAAGCGAATAAAATGGGCAACAGTCTTGACCTCATGCAGTTTGTAGTCTAGTGGCTGATAACGGTAAGTCAGAAGGCAATTATAAGGTTTTGTGGTTAAGGGTCAAGAAGGGGAAATTAGAGAATACTTGGGACACCTGACCTAACAGGTAGCAGAATATAATTTTCCTATTATATTTTGATAGTGCTGCCTCTCTGCCTAATTATTTTATTTCTAAATTTTTTCAGTATAAATTCTTAAACATTGCTTAAAATATTCTTGGTTTTAGATGGGAGCTGATCAAGGCAAATTCTTGATAAATGCACCCAAATAACATCAACATTTAATCAGTCATTTCCATCAGATAAAGAAAACAAAAAAGACCATGCTTCGAAATAATTATTTTCCAATTGGTACTACTTTTTCAATATTGCAACTTGGGTCTCATCCAGTCTCATTTGTTCTGAGATCAAGACTTAAGCATTTTCAAAAATCATTTTGCCAATCAAAATTTCATTTGCTTCTCCCTGATTGGCTAAGGCTTACCTATTTGGTGCTACCCTCAGCTCATCCTTACATTCTCTGGGGAGACAAACTGAACATCATGTTGCAGAATAATAGGTAGAATTATGCAACATGTTACGAAATAATATCTTCATAGATTTATCCCACAAACATTTTCTTTGACAATGCAAATAGAAAACCAAAACTCAAAGTGTAGAAAAATGGGGATAAAAGCTGATCCTGGAATCAGCTAGTTCCCACATTAAAAAGAATGGGAGATATACTACCTACTTAAATCCAACTTAAGTAGTTTTCCTTCTGTCATCATACAAACAATATGTGATAACTGATTTTGAAGTCACAAAAGCTAGATATTCGGTTTTAAAATGTAAAATAAAGAAGTTCTACCAATTTTTGGTAAATACAACTACCCATATTGTTCCCTTCATTTAGTCTCTAAGTGGAGAAAGTACATTTTCTGCCTCTTTTCCCAGGCTATAGTATTTATCCACTGAAGAACTGGCTAATGGCTTCACTTCCACATGGCTAACTCCCCTAGGAGAAAAAGCATAACGCTGCATGCAAAATTCCACTGTAGTCACAAAAAGGGCATTCTGTTTCCTTTTAAAAATTTTGTTTCAGGCTCTTAGGTAAATCTGGTGGTAAAATGTTTACCATTTACAATTCTGAAAAGTGATCCTAATTTATAAAATTGCTATTACTCATGACAAGAAAAGCGGCAAATGGTACCATGTCAGATGCTGGAGGAAGAAAATGAGCATCTCCTTGAATAGTCCAGGGGACGTATCCAAAATCCAAGCCAGATCACTCAAACTCAACTTCCGAAGCAAATAAGATGGTCGTTCTACACACAATGGCCAAATAAATGTCTAGACTGTACAACTGTTTTTCCATGTTTATATGATAAATAATGCTGATATTTCATAGCTAGTATATACACCAAATCAACAAATATATTTTAAAGATCCATCAAACAGCCCAATAAGGTACCACTTCCACACACACGTGCACCATCTAATAACAATCTTGGGACATGTACATACACAAAGGGATAGAGAAAATTCATTTTTAAAGACAGGAGCTCACCCCGTATTTTATTGTTATCTGGGCAGAAACACATGTTCCAATCTTTTCTCCTTGCCTTTTTCTAGAGATAAATGGGCCTGTTCCTTTAAACAATCTGTTTATAAGAGCTATAGCTTCTGAGAGTTGAGTAAAACATACCAAGTAATATTTCTAAAATATTTTTAGGAAAGACACTTATAGAATAATGAGCTCGTTTCTTAAGGAGATAAGCCATGTCTTTCTTTTGGCTCATACAGAAACTAATGCTTGCAGCCCCAAATTATTTTTGCGGCAATCTGATAGCAGCACAGATTATCTATAGCTTTACTATTTTTGTTACGCCAGCTTTCTATTCAATCAACCTCTAGTTATTTGGGCCTATATTCTTCTTGGGATAAGCCTAGAATATTATCTAAATGCAGGGCTTGCTACCACCCAAGACATTTTTCTCTTTGGTTATCGTATTAAGTGCCATCTGGGTAGTCTGGCATCCAGTGTTAACTATTGCTTGTACTTCTCTGATCTTCCATAAGCTCAGACCTCTTTACAACAGTTTATTCTGCTTTTCAACTCCCCCATCTCTGTGGCAAAGCTACCTCCTGGTGATTTAATCACCAAAGATCTTTCTTTCATCTGAAACCTCAATCCAATTTTTGCCCAATGACAGTGTCTAGCATTTATTATGGAACCTAGGATTTTATTATAGATGGCAATAAATTATTCTCTCATTAATCTATATTTTTTCTTCTGCAAACAAATTTTACGTACCTCAAGGGCAGAAACAATATATTTGATTAACTGACTCATTGTCACAGAAAGCAATTATTGAGCTTTAATTATGGGCCAGATAGTGTACTATGCCCTGAAGACAGAGATGGCAAAGAAATGTTCTTGCCTTTCAAGGAGATCCTGTCCCTGTAATTTAATCCAATAATCGCTAGAAGAGACTTATGAAAGAGTACCCTAGACCAGTGGTTCTCGAACTTTAGTATGCATCGAATATCACCAAGAGGGCTTGTTAAAATACAGACTGCTGGGCTCCACTCCCACTGTTTCTGATCCAGCAGATCTGAGATGGGGCCTGAGCATCTATAATTCTAACAAATTCCCAGATGCTGCTGATGTTGCTGGCCTGGAGAGAGTGGTTTAGAGAAGAGCAAGGTGATTATGTAGGAGATATATGTGCAAAGCCATGATGGAGCTGAGTACCTGCTGTACTCGCGGAGCGGCAGGAAGGCTGTATGATAGGTTTAGGGGGTGCGTTGGGGATAAGTGTGACATGGTAGTTGGTGACAAATTTTAACGGATCTTGGATGCCATGCTAAGAAATGTAGATTTTAGAATCATGAAGCACCGTCAGAAATCTGTAAATTTGAAATTTCAAGCCTGGGCTTTAGTTTTTAGAAAGAAAACAATTAGAGTGGAAGATACACAGAGGTTTGTATCATACTGATATTTAGACCTAAAAGATGAAAATTATTTTGTTCTTTCAACATCGAGGGCTAGATATCACGCGTCTAATGTACGGTCTGTCTCAGCTTTCCTCAGCTGGACAATTTTAATAATTTTCCTTGGGAAATCGCAACCCCCAGTCAAGCTCCCCTCTGCCTTACCTACTGGCAAGTAGATACGTGGTGTCCCACTTCAAATAACATCGACATTTGTATTCATGTTTCATAGACTCCTCAGGCTAGTGTAGCAGGAAGAACTCATGTAATTTTACTGATCAGGAATTTGAAGGCTAGATTAGTTAAGTAAACTAAGGTAACCTCGCTAGTTAATATCAGAGCTGAAACTAGAATTCACCTATCCAAATATTCTGTTTGTTACCATAATAATGTATATAAATCAGTTTAAGTATTTAAGTGACTACAACATGAACACTTAGGATCAAGTTTGCACCTGTGCAGGCAATAACAACTAATTCACAACTGCAACAACTTCAACTTTGAGACACATCTGTTTCCCGAGATGTTAAAAACAACATGCATCTTAGAAGCAATAAAACACAGTAAACACAAGATGGCTTTCCAGGACCTCAATTTTGTTCATGGGAGAGACGGAAGATGGCATGTCTTTGATGAACCATTTCTTTCCATGTCCTATTTCCAGGCAACTAAGCATCTTGCAGTTTAAGAAACCATCTTTTAGTATCTTCCAAACCAGAGGAGCTCAGCCACAGCAGAAGACTACTACTATAAGAGCCAGACTCCTCTGGGTGTGCTAGCTAGTCTTTATTCTTGTGTATTTCCTTACCTTCCTCCATTTGACAAGCAACTCGTGGAAATCCTTAGGAATTTATTCAGTCAAATGTTAATTTCTGACCATAGTTGCAGCTTTGAGGCTCATTATCAAACGCTGATCTCATGCCCTCATTCTTACCTCTCAGAGACAAATCACTTTATTACATGAACATCTGTTTCAACACATTTTCCTTTAGTAAATCCAAGTAAAACAATTAAGTTTTTCATTAAATTATTATTATTAATTTATTATTGCTTCTAATAATTTATTGTTTTATTTGTTTTTTGCTGAAAATGTGGATATTAAATAGGAACCACCTTCTCTTTTTGATTATACAAGCATACATGTCAACATTCTGTTGGCCAAACTATAAAAGAAATTAACCCAGATGACATATTTTTATTTAGCTAGGAAACAGCTTTAACTTTCAGCCATAACATTTTAACACAGAATAAGAAGTACAGTGTTTTTATTTATTTTTAGCCTCAACAGACATTGCATTTATTAAATATGTTAATAGCATGGGCATAACAATTGAAAATGTGCTTAATTGCTCAACCTTGGGGACTGGATAATCTGCATCAGATTTCTATAGGTTTTTCATGTCTCTGAATTATTATTCGGACTTTCTAATGGGATCCTGTGCCTCTAGTCTCTCTCTTCTCTGATCCCTCCTATGTAATCCCTTTGACGTGGATCTTTGAATATATATCCTTACTCACTCTAAGCTTGCCAGTTTCTCTATATTGCTTCTCTTTGACCTCATCACTGCCTCCACCTTATGCCTCTCCTTATGTGTTCAATCATGTGAGATTTCTTAATATTTCCAGGACAGGCCATACTATTTTGTGCTTTCAAAGTTACTCAAGCTGTTATCCTCCCTTCTGACCTTCTTCTTCCTCTATATTGTCAAGATTCGACTCCAGCTCCCAGGTGAGCACATCTGCCACCATCTCTGTGAAACTGAGTGTTAGACTTCTCTGATACCTTCACAAATTTTACTGTACCTATCTTGGAGTACTATAATGACTTTAATGGTGCCCTCCCCAACTAGACCAAGCATGTACCATTTGCAACACATAAAACATAGTAAATACTCAACAAATGCTGCTTAATTAGTGCACGAATGACATTATCTGTACAGTGACAGCCACTGTCTTTATCTCCTCACCTCTCATTATCTTTGTAACACACTACAAAGAAGTTTTGATGCATGCTTCCAATGCAAATGTCTTTTGTCAAAGTCAACTATGAGCTCCAAAATGCTAAATCCAGGGGGAAATTATTTTGTGTTTGTGTAACTGAATTTTTCAGCAGCATTTGACACTGTCATTCCCTTTATCTTGAAGTACTTTTTTCATTAAGTTTCACGGACATCATACTTACCTGGTTGTCTTTATATATCATGGCTATTTCTTCCTAGTCTCCTCTGTCTCTTTTCCCCTCCCCTTCTTTGAAAAGTATGGTCAATTCTCAGCCTCTTTTCCCAAACTCTCTTCCTAGGAGACCTAATTCAATCCCATGCCGTTAAAATCATCTATAAGCCTATGACTCTCATATTAATAACTCTAGTTCCAATTTCTCTCTTGAGTTTCAGACTAATATATCCCGCTTCTTAACCAGCATCTCTACTTGGATGTTTAATGAGTCCTTGAAAATAAACACGGTCAAAATAAAACTCTTGATTTCATCTCTCCCTGTACCCTTCTGTTCCTCCACCACTTTTCTCCATTTCCTCTAGAAAAGAACTTAGAAATCGTTCTCAGATATCCTTATATTGCACATCTAATCCATCACAGTAAATCACCTATGCTTTTCAAATGTATCCTAAATCCACACTCTCTCAGTGACCCTACCATTCCATTCTAGTCTGAACCACCACCGTCTCTCACGTGGACTATTAGAGTGGTATCCAATGTCATCTTCCTACATAACTATTGCCTCATTTCAGTCTAACCTTTACTCAGCAACAAGAAAACTCTTTGAAGAAAATAGATCAGATCACTTCATCCTCCGGCTCTAAATTCTCCAATGATGTCCCATGAATCTCAGAGAAAGAATTAAATTCCGTATCATGGACTATAAATTATGCATACTCTGGCCCTTGCCTACTTTCCAACCTCATTCCCTCCTCATCCTCCCCTTGCAATGGAATCCATGATATTTCGGGACAAGCCCAGTCTATTCTGAGCTCAGTGACCTTGTCCTTGCTGTTTCCTCTGCCTAAAATATTTTCCCCAAGTATTCACCAGGCTTACTGCTTTAAACAACTCTCATCTCTTCTTAAATATTGCCTCCCAGAGAAGCCATGTCTTCCCATCCAGTCTAAACTAGCCCACCTTCAACATCATTTTCTATCCCCTTAACCAGCTTTTTTTCCAAGATGTATCACATGTGTGATATCTGAAAGCACATGTGTAGGTATGTAATAAATGTATCAAATAAATATCACTCACTTATTATCTGGCTCTCTACTAGAATGCAAGTACCATGAGCATAGGGATTTAATTTTGTTCACTCTTGTATTCTTAGTACCCGGCATATAACGTGTACTTGGTAAATATGTATTGAGTGAATAACGCATTGAAGGGATCCAAGTTATACCACTGTGGCATATGGATAATTTTGAGCTGAAGGCATTTGAGAATCAACAGATTTAGGAAGATGCTTTCCCTGTACTCACCTTTCTGCCCCAAAGCAAAGCCTTCTAAATGAATTCAACTTATTATAACTCTCCCTTTAAGGGAGGCTTCCCATAGCAGGGGAAAGAATGACTCCTATCACTGGAGATGAGAAGTTGGCACCGGGATGAGAAATTGTACAAACAGACCTTACCTTCTATTAGTTTCCCCCGTATGTTTCTCAGTCATTTTCCACCATTTATTTTCACTTGAAATTCTAACCCACTCCCCTTGTTAAAATGGTATATAAGCTCTACATCCTAACAGCTTCTTTGAGCGACATTTTCTGTGAGCTCCTGTGTACATACATGAATAAATCTTGTCTTCTCTCTTACTAATCTGTCTTTTGTCAGTTTACTTCACAGGTTCCCAAGTACTGAACTTAAGAGGGTAGGGGGAAAAAAAGTTTTTCCTCTTCGACAGCATAAATGAACGTATCAATAAATGGATAGCTTGAGTAATTTTCCTCATCCTTCTAAGCCTCACTCTATTATTCATTTTATTGATCACACCATCAATGCCAGGCAAGAAATGGAATTTCTTAAGAGTAAGGGCATTAGAAATGTTAAAAGTCTACCACAGAGACATGTCACATTGAGAAATGGTTCACATGATCTTCATTTGATCTCACTCTTAAGCTAAATAGTTGGGAGGATCAGGATGGGGAGTGGAGATATCCTTTTGCACGAGGTTCCACTGGTATGATTAACAAAAAGATGCCAAAGACACATAAAAAGAATAGAGGTTCCTTTGATACGGGTAAAGCTTATAGCTTATTCCAGTCTGTGGTTCCACAGAGCCCAGGACCCAGCAGGGCGCCCCCTCATAGAAAACATGCTTCTCTAAACTTCAGGTCTCCACCAAAGTGGCCAGCTACCAAAATACCATCCCATCACGATATCCTCAGATCCTTCATAAACCCCCCTACTGCCAATCACATGATTTTTTTACCCCCTAAAATTCTTCTAACTGACAATAAATCACTTCTAAACAAATCTAACAGGATGTTCTTGAACACATAGCAAGAGAAGTGTGAATCTTAGGTCAATTTTCCAGACCTACCAGGCTATGATCTCAGTTCTTACTCTTCCACATCAGAGTGGAAGGCTGCCCGCAGGCCACTTTAATTCAAACCTAAGAAGGTGCCTTGGGCAGAGAAGATTTTTAACCAACAAGTTTGTTTGGGGGATGATTTGGATAGGAGTCCAAATGGACCTAGAAGGATTATTACCAGAGAAAAAGAGGGTAGGAACTTGTTATTACTGGCTAGAGACCAGGCAACTAGAGAGGCTGGGAAAACAATCTCAGAAGGTGTGGAAGACCCAAGCCAAAGGTAGACATTAATTCCCATCTTTATCTTGAGAGCCCTGGGATAGGCATCACTTAAAGTAATCTCAGAGGTTTACCTTTGGCATACATCCCTGAGCCATAAGTGAGATGCAGAACAATCAAAAAGACTATCAGGGCATTGCATTTTCTCACCCCAAACTCACTTAAGACTTTATAACTGTAAACCGGTCCATTTTGGGATGGCACTTTGAATCCCAGGCTAGTAGTTTTCTGCCATTTATAAGCCTGTGCTTCTCCTACTTTTAGAGGATTCCACCCATATTACACCCAAGAACAACAACAATAAAAGTATATTTTTATTAGCCTGGGAAGGACAGGTATGGCACAAAATTTACACAGTAAAGCTTACTGTTTTACTTCAATAAACAATGATTATTGAGGTTGATGATCTGTTCTATAGCTTTCCCCAAAACCTGTGTTACTGTTTTATCAATTCTGCAAAACACCTAAGCTGGTAGCCTTTATGCTCGATCATAGTTCTAAAGGTAACAGGGAGTGCCAGGCTACAGAGCAAATAGGATATAGCTCTCCGAATCTTGCTAAAGTTCCAGTAATTCTGGTGGTCCCAGTAAATACTGGGCCAGGCCCAGGGAACTTCTCTCAGTCTATCTGCCCCTAGAAGAATGGTTCTCAAAGAATGGTTCCTTGACCAGTAACATCAGCATCACTTGGGAACTTGTTAGAAAAGCAAATTCTCAGGTTTCCACCCACAGTGACCTTATCAGAAACTCTAGAGATGGGGCCAGTAATCAGTGCTTTAACAAGCCCTCCAGGTAATTTTGATGCAGGCTAAAGTGTAAAAACCATTCCCTTACAGTGTTAAAAGTCAAAGGGATTTGAGCAGGTTGTAACAGGTTCCATGACCTCTAGCATTGAGGATTGCCAAGCAGTCCTGAGGGCTAAGGACGCCCCATTTGCATGGCAACAATATGTATATTGAAGTGTATCAGGTTCACAGTGCAGCCTTTCCTATAGAACCCTTAGTGCTGTATTAAGTTAATCCTGGTCTTAAAACCAAAATTGGATACAAACAGACTGGATTTCCTTGAGTGAAGGTCTCACCACTAAGTATCTCCCTACATGGTGAACACTATGCCCATGTAATATTAGCATCTTCTTCGTCCCCTCATCTGATACCACCTCCTTCCCATTGGCCTTGTCCACAGTGATGTGGAACTGCCCTACTTTCACTGTGTATTCACCAAGTCCTGTACCAAGGAAATGTACAGCTGAGAAGGTCTTTGTCCTCTAAAGCTTATTAGTCTTTGCCTTACCCATGCCTGATTCACTTTTATCCATGCGTCTTTAGGAAAACTGTTCCTTCTCCCTGAATCACCCTTTCCTCCTCTGATTCTTCATTTTTGGAACTGATTCTGAGGCCCTGGGCAGCTATCACATTCTGTGCTCACCCCTTTCAGAGCACAGTATTCCAATTATTTGATTACACACCTGACTCTTCTGAACTAGGAGCTCCTGGAAGGCTGTGTCTTTCACCTCTCTGTCATCAACATTTTGCACAATTCCCATCTACAGTAGATACTTGATAAAATTTGACTAATGAATGAAGGAAAACCAGACAATGGATTCTAAGGAGAGAAAAAAAGTATTCTGCAATAAATGGCTTTTGAATCTCAACACGTTTGTGAGCATACAAAGGGAAATAATTTAAAATGAATTTACCTGGGGTTTTGTGGCTTCTTCCACTCTTGATTTCACTTTGTAATCAAAGCCCTAAGCTGCTTGTTTCCACCTAACCTTACCAAACTCATACAAATTCAGTTGGCAAGGTCTCCAATTGCCAGAGTTACTCGGAATTGCATACTGATCCTCCAAGGTGCTTAATGAGCCACACTGGCTGATTAACAACCACCTACAAGATTGATGGGCATGAAATGAATTTTAATAGCAACCAAACCCTTCCTTCCCTGATTTATAGACCTATCACTGTTATGGAGCAAACCAAATTTCAGAAATTCTGGCTGCTCAGATCCAAATTGCAGTCCGATTGTGGCATTATTAATGTTGGAGTTTGAAGTCAGTGCTACAAATGTATCTAGCAAACTGGGTAGAGAATGAGCTTGGAAGTATGAATATTAGTTAGAAATTAATGATTTGTACAGAATGATGTGTGGCTTGGGTAGTTGGTTCTCTTTGTCAAGTGTGGATACAAAATGACTGTTTCATTCCCAATTGCAATATGTATCCATGGTAGTTATGTGCAATGCATTTGAAAATAATAACTTGAGATACGGAGACAAAGAATGAATAAGCCAAGGAAGTGTGGCATTCACAAAGAGACATTTTATCTGCTGATTCTTAATCAGGGCAGACCTGAATATTCACATTTATAGCACAAAAACTGAAAGAGAGGGCTGGGATTTAAAAGGCCCTTCATCTTGGTCAGGCTCTGCAGGGTGTTCTCCCTGCAGCTGGTGGGCCCCTTCCTGTTTCTGATGTCTCCACCTGCAGGTGGTGGCGCTGACCCCTGACCTCATGAAATAAGTCTCTCGCTCTTCTCCCGCTTTATTCCTGCTGCCTGGAGACTGCAGACAGGAAGTTTGGGGATGACAAAAGGTCTCTAACTAAAAGATTAGATTAATCAGCTACATAATGTTTGCTCCACAAGCCTTCTTTTTCAAATAAACTTTTCCAAAAATGAGCTAATCTATCTCTTCACTTTTATTCAAAATGCAATAGAAGTATAATTGCAAAGTGAGGGAGGGCCCTGGACAGAGTCTAAAAGGAAAACCTATCATCAATACAGGTCAAGGAGAAAAGACAAAATTGGAAAGCAAAGATGTGTTGAAGCCTTAAAAGTGCACAGATAACAGTGGAATATTTGAGTGAGAAAAGAAACTAGTGGCTTATATTTTAAATTTTCTAAAACATTTTTGTCCAACCACTCCAAAGAAAGGAATAAATGGGGATATAAGGAAGTAAGATAAGAGAAGTTGATTTCATGGTGGACTAGAGAGCAGTGGCCCAGGGTTTTACCTTTGCTCTGTGACCCAGATCTTGAGCCTCCTTCCTTGGCAAGTCAAGATGTTATTAACTATACTGTAACTACTTCCTATCTTTGTTCCATTTTCCTCTAATCTATTGGCCAAACTGCAGAAAAGCCTTTCGAAAATTCATGCCTACTCAAGTCATTTGCTAGTACAAAAGCAAATAACCTACTTGTCTATATACTTATATAAATATGACCTAGCCTAAAGCACTAGTTCTCAAAGCAAGATGAGACGAAGACCAGCAGACTCAGCATCACCAAGCAACTGAGGGACATGTTAGAAGTGCAAATTCTAATGAGCAACTTGAGGTATCACCTCACAACCGTCAGAGTGGCCATCATCAAAAAATCTATAAACAATAAATGCTGGAGAGGGTGTGGAGAAAAGGGCACCCTCCTGAACTGTTGGTGGGAATGTAAATTGATACAGCCACTATGGAGAACAGTATGGAGGTTCCTTAAAAAACCAAAAATAGAACTACCATATGACCCAGCAATCCCACTCCTGGGCATATACCCTGAGAAAACCATAATTCAAAAAGAGTCATGTACCACAATGTTCATTGCAGCACTATTTACAATAGCCAGGACATGGAAGCAACCTAAGTGTCCACTGACAGATGAATGGATAAAGAAGATGTGACACATATATACAATGGAATATTACTCAGCCATAAAAAGAAACGAAATTGAGTTATTTGTAGTGAGGTGAATGGACCTAGAGTCTGTCATACAGAGTGAAGTAAGTCAGAAAGAGAAAAACAAATACTGAATGCTAACACATATATATGGAATCTAAAAAAAAAACTGTACTGATGAACCCAGTGGCAGGGTAGGAATAAAGACGCAGATGTAGAGAACAGACTTGAGGACACAGGGTGGGGAAGGGGAAGCTGGGACAAAATGAGAGAGTAGCATTGACGTATATACGCTACCAAATGTAAAATAGATAGCTAGTGGGAAGCTTCTACATAGCACAGGGAGATCAGCTCGGTCCTTTGTGTCCACCTAGATGGGTGGCATAGGGAGTGGGGGAGGGAGATGCAAGAGGGAGGGGATAAGGGGATATATGTATACATATAGCTGATTCACTTTGTTATACAGCAGAAACTAACACACCATTGTAAAGCAATTATACTCCAATAAAGATGTAAAAAAAAAAAAAAAAAAAGAAGTGCAAATTCTAGTTCCAACCCAGACCTACTGGAACATAAATTCTGAAGCTACAGCCCAGCAAGCTGTGGTACAACAAACCCTCCAGGTGATTCTGATGCTGTGGAAGCATGAGAACCACTGGCCTAGAGGTGGGTATAAACTGGTATGACTATCCTTCAGCTGGGGACTGTGTCGTTTTTTTCTTTTTTTTAAGTGTATAGAATCCAGGTCTTTGCCTACTGACACTGATCTAATAGGTTTGGGATGAAAGTGAGGCATCTACAGCTTTTATCAAGCCGCCCAGATAACTCTGAAAGGGGCTATATGGACTGCACTTAGAGAAATGCTGGGCACAGGATAAACAGTATGTGAACCACTTACATGTAACATGCAACAGCCTAGCCTTCTCCCCACTGACTCCTCCACGCCCCTCTCTCCTTTAATCCTCTTTTCTCTTCATCAGCATGCCACACATTCTCACACTTCTCTGCCTTTGCTGGGACCCTTCTCTGCCTGATTCACCATCGAGCCTTTTCCTTGCCTATCCAACTTGTACTCCCCCTTCACATTTTATGAGAAGCTTTCGTCAGCTCCCTCAGGCAAAGTACATTCTCTCTATTCTTTTACTCCTCTGACACATTGTTCATAGTAGTCTACCTGAATAAGTAAGGTCTTTAGAAAGGCCCGGGCTTATTCATGTATTCATTCAACAATTATTTACCTGTCATCTATTTTGTTCAAGGGACTACGTTAGGCCTTGGGTACATAATGGTAAACGAAATGGATATAGTTCCTGCCCTAATGGAGCTCAAAGGCTAGATTCAAATCATAACTGCACCACTTACTAGCTGCAAGGTCTTGGGCAAGTTACTTAATCTCTTTGAGTCTCAGTATTATGAGCGGTAAATTGATGATGATAATTCCAACTTTATAAAGCTGTGACAAAGATTAAGTAGCAAGAGTAAGAATCATATGATGGAATGTCTCTTACATAGTAGGCCTTCAATAAATAGTAGCTGTTATTAGATTACTTATCTCACTCCATTTGAATGGTTTTAAGTATCTATCCTTCACTGGCCTATGAAGTTTCCTGAGATCCTTCATTCATCTTTGAATTCCCTGTCCTTATTACACTGCCTGCAACATAACTGACATATTATAATTCCTCTATAAATGTTTCTGCATAAATAAATTGCACTTTGTCAGACAGGTTATGTTCTCTGATGTGAGCCATTTTGCTCTTCCCTAAAAAACAAGGCAAAACTAGTCAGATGAATTTCAATGGTGATTTTTGTATTGTGGCTATTTAAGGAATGCACCACTGATAACTTTTCTTCTTACATTGAATATTATAAAATAAATTAAAATAATTGTATCCAAGTAAATGTCCTGTCATTAAATTTAACCAGGTTTTACTCTTTCAAGTGCTCTTTAAAACACAAATGTAAACAGGGCATCCATGTTAAAATCTACTTTTCAAGAGCACTGAGGGAAAGCAGTGAAGATGCACTGACCTTGAGGAAGAGTACAGCTGCTGGTCCTCAAATAGGACATTCCTTGTCTTAAATTGCCTCAGATGAAATATGCATTCATTGTGTGTGTATGGATAACACATGCATATACAGGAAAGGGAAAACTTAAAGCTAGTTAGGTGAATTTTGTCTGTGTCTGTATATTTAAGAGCAGAATTGATGCTAACGAACATAGAAAACAAACTTATGGTTACCAAAGGGGACGCACTGGGGGAGGGATAAATTACGAGTTTGGGATTAACAGATACATGCCACTATATATAAAATAGATGAAAAAAATAAGGATTTACCTTCTAGCACAGGGAACTATATTCAATAACTTGTAATAACCTATAATGCAAAAGAATCTGAAAAAGTATATATATATATATATATATATATATATATATAAAATAACCAAATCACTTTGTTGTACACCTGAAACTAACACAATATTGTAAATCAACTATACTTCAAAAAAAAATTGATGCTAATGAGAAAAATCTGTTCTATTACAAAATCGTTCTTTATTCCACTAGTTCTTTAACTTGAGCATGAATCAAAATCACCTGGAGTGCTTGTTACAGATTGCTGGGCCCCACTGCCAGAGTTTCTGATTCAGTATGTCTCAGGTAGGGCCCAAGAATTTTCATTCCTAACAATTCACAGGTGATGCTAATCCGGGGATCATACTTTGAAAACCACTGCTCTACTCTATGAGGGAAAAAGTCTGAATGTGCCATGAAAAGAATGCTCTGCTTCTGAAGAAAGAAACAGAAGCATCAAAGGTTAAAGGAAAAATAGAATTCTCAGGTAACTGAAGTTCTCCAAGTAAAATTAATCACACTGCTCATATATACCTATAACCCTTTGTTTCACAGGCCAGTCTAAATTTACCACTTTATTTTACATGGTTACTTGTGCGAATCCACTTTTTTATGAGAGAGTGAGCACCTTAAAAAATGGTGGCATGGTTTATTCATCTTTATGTCTATCATGGCTTGTACGTAGCTAATGTGCAATAAATGTCTGTTACATGAAACAAAATCTAAAGGAAATAGATTGTTCACCTCAGTCTCTAGATTGGTAGAACTTCTATGAAGTAATCCATAACTTAAGGTACACTATTGACTTCAATGTTTAGATTCTTGATTTTCTTATTCATCTGAAATATTAACATAGGTAAAGAACAAGACAGCTAACTTCTGTGAGATGATATGTAAAGAATAGATAGAGCTACTTAATTCAAATGCTATACAGATACCACATACAAAATGTATACACTTCAATAAAACTTTTTATTGTGCTCCTACTAAATGCCTGGAAGTGTACTGAATGCTGGAAATGCCCAATAGAATCATGCTAACAGCTTCAATGTATTGAGTAGTTAGGATGCAATAGGCACTATACAAAGTGCTTACCATGAATTATGCTTATTTATTCTTCACAACATCCCCAAGAAGTTGGCACTATCAGCATCTCCAAATTAAGGAAGAGGAAACCAAAGCTTAAAAAAATTAACTTCTCCCAAGTGACACAGATAAGAAATGGCAGAACCATAACTTGAACTAAGGCTGAAGGTAGAGTTTGTCTCAATGACCCTGCTGTACTGACTCACTCTGAAGAGGGGCTCAGCCCTCAGAAGAGTCACATGCAAAAGAGACTAGTATATTTTCTAAGATTTAAACCATAGTAAAGCTCTCAGTTAAGTTTACATACATCCAAAGTTCTAAAAGATAGACCCCAAGGGGGAGCTCATTTTTGTTCCATATTAGAAAAAATTTAAGGTATAATTGTTCATTCATCAAGTTGACAAATTTCTCTAGAATGTCTATTGTGTGAAATACAGTCTGTTGTTCTATGGATTCAGTGGTGAGCAAAGTATGCTCATGGTCTAGTGGGTGAGAGAGATAATAATCAAGTGCTCACCCAAATAACATGTAATGACAAACTGAAATAAGGACTATGAGAGGAAAATAAAGGGTAACAAAAAATCATACAGCAAGAGGATCTAATCTAATTTGGGAGTGGGGGATCTAGAGAAATCCTCCCCAAAGGGTAACAACCAAAGTAGTTCTGTAAGGTGAGCAGGAAAAGGTAAGTGCGCATGTGGGCATGGAGGTGGAGGTGGAGATTGTGAGCAGAGTTCCCGACAGAGGGAATAACATGTGCAAAGTCAAAAGAGATCATGGCACTGTATTTAGAAGGATCTACAAAAAAAGTTAGTGTGATTGGAGTACAAAAATAAGTGACAAGAAGGAAGAAGTAGTGAAAGATAGTACTACAAACATAGCAGAGGCTAGGGCATGTTGGGCTTTGAAGAGCATGTTAAGGCCAAAAGTAATAACAGTCCTCCGAAACAGAATAGTGAAAAGGCTAGGTGTGCAGTTTTAAAACAGCACTCTGGCTGTAGAGAGAACAGGCTGGTGGGGAAGGGCAGATTCATTTTAATTCGGCTAATTAAGAGATTATTGTGGTCATCACAGTGAGAAATGATAGCAGCTTACCCTAGGATAATGAGGGACATAGAGGAAAACTGTAGAGATATTAAGAAGGTTAAACCAGTGGGATTTCACATGGCGGTTGAAAGACGGTGAAGAGGAGGCAAGTATGAGTCCCAGACTTTGAGCCTGCTTGACTGGATGGTGACATTCACTGGGATGGGGGAGGCGGGGGCAAAGTGGATGTGTATCACGTTTGAAGGACAAGATCGTAAGTTCAATTTGGGGACTTCCCTGGTGGTCCAGTGGTAAAGAATCTGCCTTCCAATACAGGGGACATGGGTTCGATCCTGGTTGGGGAACTAAGATCCCACATGCCACGGGGCAACTAAGCCCACGCACCACTACTGAGCTCACGTGCCTCAACTAGAGAGCCTGCGTGGTGCAAACTACGGAGCTCATGCGCTCTGGAACCTGCGCGCCACAACTGGAGAGAGAAAACCCGCACGCCACAACTAGAGAGAAGCCGGCGTGCCGCAATGAAAGATCCCACTTGCCGCAACGAAGATCCCGTGTGCTGCAACTAAGACCTGACACAGCCGGAAAAAAAAAAAAAAAAAAGTTCAATGTGGTGTTCGTTGAATTTGAGCTGCCTTCAACAGTGGCAATGTCAATTAGGCAGATGGGTACATAAGACCAGCATTCAGGGCAGAAATCAGGGCAGAGATGTATATTTTAAAGGCTTTGCAGGAAAGTTAGTAATTTAAACAAAGAGCATTAGTGAGATCACCTAGGAATAGGAGACAGAGCAAAAAATGAAGGGAAATATTCATCCTTCTTTGGTACATTGTGTAGTGCATCAGAACTATATCCTATTTAATTTAAAATTGGAAAACCAATCTAACCACCCATGGTACAGACAAAGAGAACTCAAACCTTGAAAGTTTGGTCCATTTGCTAGATCTGAAACGTAGAGCTGGGACGGGAACACAGGTCTTCTGAACTGTAGTTGAATTCTCCTACTTCTACATCAGTGTTTTTCAAAACATCTTCCTGGGGCCAACAGCATCAGCATCACCTACACACTTGTTAAAAAATGTAAATACCCGGACCCCACCCCATATCTACTGAATAAGACTTAGCATGGCGATTGGGCTCAGCAGCCCTCCTGGTGAATCTGACGCGTGCTCGGTTCTGAGAGCAATCTCTTGCCTGAGCAGCAGTCAGCCAAGTGATGTGTTCACACCCATAGGTAGAGAGGGAACCAGGACAATGTGAGGCTGTTACTGACTATGTGCCAGAGGTGATCATATAAACTAGACCCTCTTGAACTCAACAGAAGCTGTACAGAGCATTGGTACATGTGTTTTACAACCCAACAGTTCTGCATGCCATATCTGTGTTTTGCAAAAGGGACAGATAGTGGTTCCAGGGAAATTTACATTACCAATCCAAGTTGAATAGGTAAAATAGTCTAAGACACAAGGAGGCAAAAGTTGATTTGGTAGAACTTGACAGAGAAGGTACTTCTAACCATCAATTTCAGTTTGATAGATATAAACAGCTATTTTCAAGACTCAAACACCCACACTCCCATCTTTAGAACAATGTTAGCAATTCTGTATGCTTGACATATAAACCTCTGTTGCAAATTACCCTCCAGTCGTGAGATTTATAACCAATGGTTTCTGGTGTTTTGTTGCTTTGAAATATGCAACCTTAACCAGATGTTTATACTTGGGTCTTAAAATCTAATTGAATAGTTCACTTGATGTGTTAGCACAATTAAGGAACTCTTCCTTAGTGGGGGAAGAGGGCTAAATTGATATGTTTAATTTTCAAAAACACAGATTGTTCTTTGCTCAATAACAGTCTATCAGCTAGAAATTTCTATCAATGTCTCTTCTCTACTTCATGAGTCCAAGGATAAGTTGTGGTTTTAATGATCATTTTGGAATATTTAGGATTGGAAGGTAGATGCTGAACCAAAGAGTTTAATTTGTATTCAGGACAGTTTTAATTTTTTGTACTTACTATCATCCTACTTTAAACATAATTATATTTAATGATAACTCTTTTAACTAGAATATCTAATTAATAAGGGCACATCCATTTCTTGAACAGTACACATACATCTGCATGTATAAGCTTAACCTATTTATATGAAGAGGATTCATAAATTCTATTATACTGGATAAAATGATATCATCAGCTTCTATCTAATAATTCAAGAAATTCATCCTTTGTGACATATAGGCTCTCAACAACATTCTGATAAATATATTTTCTTTAGTATTCAAATATAATAAAATACATTGGTTTTATTAAATCATCTAAATACTGAAACAACTGTACCATTAGTGTTTGAAGTACCTTTGAAAGTATTTCTAATTTCTCTTCCTCTTTTAATACGCTACTTAAAGGAACGAGGCATTTATTTGAACCATCAGTTACAAGCTTTCATAGTAAAAAGATGATTGGACAATAAATGAAAAGCTATGTATTTGCAACTGTATTGCTCAAAAGTGGTAGTTATGTACATTGGTTATCTCTTCAGTGAAAACAAAGATGATCCATTTTCTTTTAGATGTAATCACTACTATCTAATGCAGAATATACATAGAAAATAGACAATTCACAAGTATAGTAACTGCATGGCAATTTGCTTTCAATTTTCTACATGGATATACTTTTCTATGTGCATTAATTTCACTGTAAAATAAATAACACTGTACGATTAGAAAGAAAGCTAGGTGCTAAAAACTAGGTGAAGATACTTTGCACACTACAGTCAACAAAGAAATGTTTGATAATAAAATGTTTGTTTATAAAATTTGTAGAAGTGCTCCTTAGAAATATATCTTATGAATGCCTAGAGATGGGCTGAAGAGAAAAATAGAAGGGCATTTAAAATGTTTATATTTTCCTTTACATGCCTCTAATTTAAAACAAATATCCAATCATTTTAATAGATTCAGTTTGCTGCACAAAAGCATGAATTAAATACTAATGAGTTAGAATATAATTTAAAAAATTAAAGTATATTCCAAATAGCAAGCCCATCAATTGACTTTTACATTCTTCTGATAAATGCAAAGTACCAAGTCTCTGAACATAGCTTTTTATGGTTACTTTTTCAAAATAACTACATCATTCAACTCCACTGAATTGCCTGTAAACCCCAAATTACTTGAACATTAGTTCTGGAGAAATGTTCATGATGCCTTTAAACTCTGAGTGTCAAATTCAACATTTAGGCTCTAAAGCCTACGGGTGGTATTTATCACTCTCCAACACTCACATTCATCATTTAGGGAAAATATGTTTAAGAAAGAAAAAAATGAAATAGGAACTCAGGGTTTAAAATATTCCTTCTTATAATCTGTGTGGTTCCTCTTTTAAAGTCCTTTGACTTGCCAATTGGAAAGACAGCAGGATAAAGAGAAGATTTTAAAATGCCCAAATCTTTATGATAAATGATCAAGCACAGAGTGTGGAAGGAAACTAAAACAGAAACTCAGTGTAATATTTGGCTTAATCACTCTGATAGTTAATCACAACTAAGGCTCCCCAACCTCAGCAATTTAGCCAAAAATTAAATACCAAAGAAAGTTACAGTTTGCTGTGGACACCCAGAAGAGCCTCTTCTTTCTTATCTTTCCTATACTAAAACTTTATATTTTCCCTTTCAAACTAATGTATCAGTTATGATTTAATTTAAATTGTGAGATCTTTTTGCAGTGAAAGTACACATACTGACATTTCTCAAATTATTTTCTTAACACTGCTTGATTAGGTGGCTAGAAAGAAGCAAAGTGTCATGCATTCATTCAACAAAAATTTATAGTCATCAAATAAAAGTACATTTTATGATGAAATCGTAACACCAAAAAAGTGATTGCGAACACTTGATACCTCTTAAAATCTGAAAATATTAGTGGCCAATTTGACTCTTAAAATCTGAAAATTAGTGGCCAATTTGACAGTCAGAAAAGTATAAGTGATGTTCCCTGAATGCTTCATGAGTTTAAAATTACAATCCTACCACCTGATACTAGCCCCCTCCCCACTTAAAAGGGATCATATTGATGCAGGATTAAATTCAAATGCATCAGTGACAAAAGAGTAAATGAAGAGTTATGACCACTGATAATTATATCCTGAAAGCAAATGAAAGCTTGCTATAAGGAAATCCTGAATCAGTGTTCTTGCTGAGTCTAGGGTTAACTTAAAAGTTAGGTGGGAAATTGATAGTTCCTACAGGAAATGTTATGTCCAAGTTTATTTCCTTGGCTTCTGATTTTGAAGCAATGGGTTTGGGCCATTTTAAAGGTTAGACATCAGCAAGTGGCTGCAGTGACAAAGAGTTATTAAGCTATAACACAATACTTTTATTCTCAAAGGTTGGCTAGATTGTGAAAAGAAGCATCCCTTCTATCTTCTCTTCCTCATTTTTAAAAAAAGACATTTATTTGGTCCCAGAACCCTTTTAGTCATTTTAAGCTGCCTTTGTCCCCCCTTATGCTTTAGCTTTGCTCTTCTCTTTGAGGTCTCAGTGACATTTAGGTCAGAGAAGTTTTTACCATTGTAATCTTCGTTGAGAGTTCTAACAAGAGAGTGAGGACACTCAAGGCTGGCACAGACGCCTGAGCAATTTTCCTTACCACTCAAAACTGGACCAAGTTGTGCAGAAATAAGAGCAGATCACGAGTTTTGCTACATATACTTGCAGATTTACAGGTCAAATGTAGATTTCCAGAAGGTTTAGGGATTAAATATGGCCACCATCATCTTCACCACCACCCTTAACCAACACCATCATCACCATCATCAACGCCATAATTATCATCATGGATATATTTTGTTTTTTATCACTTTCTATGTAGCAGGTACTATGCTAAGCATTTCATATGTATAACCTCTTTTATGTTTACAAAAATTCCCATAATTCAAGCTCCATCCAACAAGAAATATGTTTAAACATAAATCATATCACAGGACAATCCTTATTAAAAACCCCATTACCTTGCAATTTAATTTATGGCAGAAGTCCAAACTAGTTACCATGTCCTGGAAGACTGCACACGTCGTCCGACCCCAACCAGATTTTTCTCCACATTTCCTGGCACTCACCTCCACTATCACCATATACCACTCATGCTATTCTTCAAATAGGCCAAGACGATTCCTGCTATGGAGCTCCATACTTTTTGTTCCCTTTGTCTGGATATTCTTCAGACATCTTCCTCCTTTACAGTGTTCAGGTACCTTCTCAAATTTTATTTACTCAAGAGTCCTTTCTCTGACTTCTCTGTCTGGTGTTAGCTCCCAACTCACTTTCCAGTCACACTCTACCACACTGCCCACTTTTATTTTCTGAATAGAACTTATCAGTATCCAAAAATTATATCATTTTTATATCTCCTTCATTATCATGTAATATCCTTGAAAACAAGAACTTTCTTTATGATCCACTACTTTAATAAATCACCTAGAACAACATCTGCCCTATAGGAGGTACCCAATCAATATTTGATGAGTGACTGAACAAACAAGTAGCCCTTTGAAGTGGGTACTTGTCTTGTTATCTTTATTTTAAGGATAAGGAAACTGAGGTTTAGAAAGGGTAAGTGACAGGTTCAAGATCATACAGCAACCAGCAGAGTTAGACTTTGAAGTCAAGACTATATGCCTACCTAACCAAATAAAAATGAATTTGTCCATATCATGGTGGACATAGGAGTTTTCCAGATCATGTATAGGACATCTTAACCGGATTGCCACATTGACATCAAGTACTGCTAGAATGATTACTTAATCAGGGGAGGTCTATACCAACAAAAAGAAAACCCTCTAAAAATAAGATAATTTAATGAAAGTTCATCCTATGTTCTACTGCTCCTGTTTTACACCACATTGCCCTGTAGGTATTATGCATTTTATGGAAAATACCTAGTGCTCATAATAGCTGAAGACCATGTGCATCAGAGTACCCTACACTGGGTGTCAGAAGACCTCAGTGCCAGACCGGGCTTTTTCACAGATTACAATTCCCTCATTTTAAAATAGGAAAGCTCTTTTCTGAGGTGATGTCACCAAGATGGCGAAGTAGGAGATCCCAGCCTCCGTCCTCCCACAAGGATCAACAAAAAGACAGCTATCCACAAATAAAAACAGCTCTCAGATTGCTCGAGAGTTCACTTAAGAAACTGAGCAACACAGTGAAACAAAAAACCTGCGAATTACCACACAAAAATTAAAAGAAAAAAAATTTCATTTTGCCTGCCTCATTCCATCCCCCAGGCCAGCACTACTCAGCACCAAGAAGGAACTTTCCAGCTAAAAAGAGTTCTCATCACTGGGAAAGGGAGAGCAGGGTGAGCAACCAGCTCCCGAGGCTTTCGGGGCACTGCACTAAGGACCCATTTCTGTTTTACTCCATCCAGAGTCTGGCAAATCTGAGAGGTAGAAAGATGGCTAGGAAAAAAAAAGAAGAACAGCGATACAAATACCAGCCATGCAACGGGAATGACCGTAATACCCAGTTACCTGCTCTGCAGATGACCCCAGCAGCTTTCTACCCTGAAGAAACCAACAGCCAGCACAGCCACTGAAGATACCATGCAGACTTCACTCATTTCACCCAGAGATATTCACGTTTACTGACATCAGTCAGCTGAGTCCCTCCCTGCTCCCTCCCCTCCGGCCCCACCAGAGCCTGGGACCCACACCTGGAGCCAGCTCAGGCCTCTGTAGCTGAGTGAGTGCAAGATGCCAGCCTAGACCCCTATAACTGACCCGCGCTGCCTGTGCACACTCAGGGCTAACCCTTCCAGCTGTGCACTTGCACATCACAAGCCTGACACCCACCACTGGCTTCTCTTCCTATGTACAATCATGTGGCAAGATCCTGCAGCCACAGAAGTGCATGTTGACAGCCAAGGCTCCCACACCTGCATACGGGCTAGATTTAGGCCTGTGAACAGTGACTGGCCCTGCACTACTGGGTTCACCTGCAGTTAAGTTGTTAGCTTGAAATAGACTGTTATATCAATAAAATGTTTCAAGTAATCTCAGGTAACCACAAAACAAAAACCTGTAGTAGATACAAATAAGATAAAGAGAAGGAAATCATACAATAAAAAATCATCAGTTCACAAAGGGAGACAGCAAGAGAGAATGAAAGGAACAAAGGAAGTACACAATGGCCAGAAAACAATTTATATGATGGAAACAGTAAGTCCTTACCTATCAATAATTACTCTAAATGTAAATGGATAAGTTCTCTTATCAAAAGGCACAGAGTGGCCGCATGGATTAAAAAAAAAAAAAAAAGACGCAACACAAGTTGCCTACAAGAGACTGACTTCAACTTCGAGGACACAAATAGGCTCAAAGTGAAGGAACAGAAAAAGGTATTCCATGGGGGAAACAAAAGAGAGCAAGGGTAGCTATATTTATATCAGAAAAAAAATAGACTTTAAATCAAAAACTGTATGAGACCAAAAAGGTAATTAAATAATGATAAAAGAGTCAATTCACCAATTGTAAATATATATGTACCCAACATCAGAGTACCTAAATATATTAAGTAAATACTAACAGATCTGAAGGGAGAACTAGACAGCAATGCAGTAATAGTTGGGGACTTCATTATCTCACTTTCAATAATGGATAAATCATCTAGACAGAAAATCAGTAAGGAACATTGGACTTGAACTATCATTCAGCCCAAATGAACTTAACAGACATATACAGAACATTCCATCAAACATAAACAGAATACACATTCTGCTCAAATGCAGGTAGTACAATAGTCAAGTCATGGAAACAAAGTGTCCATTGACAGATAAATGCATAAAGAAAATGTGATATAAAATGAAATACTATTCAGCCATAAAAGGAAGGAAATCCTGCTATTTGCAACAGCATGGATAGACTTTGTAGGCATTATGGTAAGTGAAATAAGTCAGACAGAGAAAGAAAAATACTGCATGATCTCACTTATATGTGGAATGTAAACATGTCAAACTTTGAGAAATAGAGAGTAGAATGGTGGTTGTCAAGGGATCAGGGGTGGGGGAAATAAGAGATGATGGTCAAAGGGTACAAACTTTCAGTTAAAAGGTGAATAAGTTCTGGGAATCTAAGTTACAGCATGGTGAATATAGTTAACAATACTGTGTTGTATACTTGAAAGTTGCTATGAGAGTAGAGCTTTAATGGTTTTACTATAACAAAAACAACAAAATGGTAATTATGTGAGGTGAAGGGTTTTTAACTAACATTATTGTGGTAAACATTTCACAATATACACATGTGTCAAATCATCACACTGTACACCTTAAACTTATACAGTGTTATATGCCAATTCTGTCTCAATAAACATGGAAAAAATAAGTAAATAAATAAAAGTTAAAATAGGAAAAAGCACATCTGTCATATCAACCTCATGAAATTAAGAGATCAAGGTAGATCATGGTTATTAAAGCACATTTTAAATGCCAGAGAAATATAAAAATGGAAGGCTTCCTCATCGTTACTTAGGAATTGAAGCTTTATCTATATGTGCTCAATAAATATACATTGAATAAATAAATAAGTGAATGATGAGTATTATGAAATGATATAAAATAAATAGGTGTAATGCTTATCTATAAGGCTGATTTATGTTTGTTTTACAGTTAGGAGTAGGTAACATGCTGCAAAAATGGGTGGGTCAGTAACAGAAATGTCGTTCTAAAAAAATGTACAAGGAAGCAACTTTCCATCATGGTCAAATTACTTCAGATGCCTTGAATTCATGAATAAAACACTCCATCAAATTTTATGCATCTCAAGCACTTCTCACACATTTAAATTCACAACATCCAAATGAGGTAGGAAAGGAGGAATATTTAATTTTTCTTATTTGGTGAAATGAGGATAATGAGGCACAAGGAGGTTAATGATAGATTTGAAGTTAATGCAATCAGTCAGCAGCAGAACCATATTTAGAATTCAGGTTCCCTGAAACCCACTTAGGGTTCTTTTCAAGATACTATGTTAACTGTATTTCATTGTTGGAGGGATTTAATTCAGCCATGTAGACGTAAATGCTCACAACATTTTTTTCTTACCAAGAGATCTTGCTGTTAATTCAACCACTGAGATGTAGAACAGGCAGCCCTACACTGGAGATACAGTATCACTGTTAATTCAAGTCATTTCCTGAGCTAACTTCTGTCCCTTTCCCTATGAATTCTATATTTTTCCACATCACACGGAATTATTAAGATTCATCGAATACCCTCTGAAATTATTAACATGCTATATCTCAAAAAATACTGATTTCTCCTTTTGGTTTTACATGTAGAAAGTCAGGATATAGAGATTATGAGGGCAGAACGCTGTGAAATGAGCCCCCAAAATGTAGGTTTTGTAGGTAGAAGGTCAAGTTTTCAAGATACCACATTCTCTTGTTTATCCTCCCACCTCACTGGTCACTTCTCTTTATTCTCCTTCTTAGTCCTCTCCTTTTTTCTATTTATACTTTTCCTTGGGGAGATCATATAATCTCATAGCTTTAAATGTTATCTTATGCCAACAACTCCCAAATTTAAATGTCCAGTCTAGACCATTTTCCTAAACTCTAAACTCATACAGTCAATTGCCTACTCATATCTCCACTGGGATGTTAATAGATATCTCCCACTTAATTTGAATCCTTCCAAAAATCACCCCACTCTACCTGCAGTCTACCATCTCAGTTGACGGCAACTTTGTCCCTTCAACTGATTAGAGAAAAAAACTTTGGAGCCACTCATGATTTTACTTTTCTGTCATAGCTTTTCCAATCCATCAGGAAATCCTTGTTGGCTTCACCTTCAAATATATTCAGACAGTCACTCCCTCTTACGACCCTAGTCTGAGCCACCATCATCTTTGACCAAATTACCATAATAACTTTCTCACTTTTCTCCTGGCTTTGAGCCCTCACCCCCAGCATCCAAAGTAATCCTTTCAATACATGTCAAATCTTATCCATAAAATCCTCCATAGGCTCCCATCTAACTCAGAAGGAAAGAGAACATTCTTACAATGGTCTCCAAGGTCCACCATCACCTTGCTAGTAACCTCTCCTATAAGTCTCTCATTTTACTCTAGCCACATGCAGATAAAATACCAGGAATAGCAGATAAACTAATGAGTTAGGAATTCTGTATTGACTGTTCCCTCAAGCCAAGATGATTCTCCTTCAGACATCTAATATGACTCACTCCCTTCATGGATTTGCTCACATGTCACCTTCTCAGTGAGGACTACCTTGATACCCTATTTAAAATTAGAATGCACCCCAGCATAAGCCACCCCCTACTTTGCTCTACCACTTATTTTCTACAGCACTCATCATCTTTTAACACACTATAAAATTTACTTATTATGTCTGTTTACTGTTTGAGCCCCTGAGAATCCAGAGGCCTGCATATTTCTGTTGTTTTCACGGATGCATCCCAAACATCGGGAGTAGTGCCTGATGCATAGCAGGTGCTCAATAAATATTTGTTGAATTAAACTGATGCTAAATCAAGGACTTTTGGTTGCCTAATGCCAGAATTAGTTTGAGTATTGAAGGAACCAAGCAAACAGATGATGGAAGTGGGCACATCTGGACTGAGTAGAAATTAAGGGAAGGAAGAGAAAGACATTAGATAACAATGGGGAGCAGGGATAAATACACACTTTTTTTTCTACTGGAGGCAGGACACAGAGCCAGGGATATAGACAAAGGGGGCATCCATGAATATACTAACAGAGATTTTGACCATTTCAAAAAGGGTGAACGGAATTATATATTTAATTGATATGATTTTAAAGGCTGACTAAATTGTAATTCTCCTTTTTTCCCCCCAGGATTATATTATTTCAAAAGGTCATTTGTTATTTCATTGGGATCAGGAGTGCTTACTGTTACTTTCTTATATAAGACTGATTAATAAAAAAAATACTTGATAAATGTTATTGTCTTTGTGGACAATATATTCAGAAAACAGGGTCCATGTGAGAATGAGAAGCTAAGGGATACTCAGAGGTGAAAACTTTTTCCATCACTGATGTTAGTTGCCTGGCTACAAACAGTGCGTTATGAGCTTATTGCAATAAGATAAGAATTAAGCTTACTGGTTTATCTATGAAATATATTATTGAAGTGGGATTCTATTTGTATGACCATTTCTGGTCAAAACTTTACAAAAGAGTTACAAAGGAAAGATACTTTACCCAAAATGCCAAAACCACATTTTTTTTTCATTTCTGAAAGATATTGCAAGATTGTCTAGATCTAAAAATGAACAAGGATTCTGTAATTATTTAACTTGCATCCACATTTCCAAAACCAAAAAGGTATCCTTGGTCATTTAAACTATAGATGTGTTTTTAGGTACAACTTTCCAAATTGATAATCCACTAGCTCTGTCAGTTATAGCAGTAATAAAAAACAAGTTTATGGAAAATTCTCTGAGACTCAAAGTGATCTACATGCAAATATATGGAAATGATTTCTTTATTAAAGCAGTAATAAAAGGTGTGTTTGAAAAATTCATGCTTTGAAATAATAAATGGTGTTCACATAATCATTCTCTTAAGTTGCTTGTTTTTATTTACATGCATGCTTTATTAGCTACTTAAAAGTGGTTCACACAAAATACAAATTTAAACTGTTGAATATTTTAGGTTATCTCAAATACCTAACTTACATTTTCTATCAAAATATACTCCTTATTTAATATCAATGAATGCCTAATTTGCAGTTATCATTACTATACCCATAAAATGCACAAATCAAGATACAAAGGAAGCAAACGTTAATACTAAAATTTAGTCATGAACTTCATGGACAACACATTATAATTAGGACATTAATTGGAATGATATAATAAAACTGTTTAGAATTCATGGTGTTAGAATTATCTGATTACATAAATCATTAGTTTTTATTTTCACAAACCGAATATTAAACCTATAGGAAATTATGTACCTTATAATGTTTTACTGGAATTTTCTGGTATTTGAATTTTCATATTTGGCAACAGTTTTCGTTTCACTAACATTTGTCATTGTGTTCTATGTAAACCAACTCTAAAACCTCAAATGGCTGCATCTGGGGTATATCTCTTCAACATTTGGTTCTCTCTAGTTGGGAGGCCATTGGCATTCTAGTCCCACACAGTCTGTCTCATCTGGTGTATCCCGGCCAGGCCTTCAGATATGATACCCACTGAGCAAAAAAAAACTGAATGCATTTATACTAGAATAACATTTCTGTTGTCACTACCTATTACCTAGACAATTGGTCACACTCTCCTTCCTGCTTAGGTTACTCTCAATAAGGCATATGTTCCTTTACACAGAACATCCCAATTCTGGCAGCTGAGGTCAATCTACAAAAAGCCAGATAGCAAATTAATGCAGATCACAAGGCAAACTGAACAAGCAGCAATACTGGAGAAACCCCCAAAGGTTAGAAATGAATTGTGACTTGAACATAGCACAATCTGGTATCTGGTTCACAAAATAGGATCAACATTTTGTGAGATCCAAACTGATTTTGAAAACTAACCAAACCATGATATACACATTCTAACTCTCTGATGGACAAGGTAAAGCTCTCACTGTTTCTTTTACTGCCATCTAGAAAAGAATGCTATTATCTATAACATACACCATTAGCATAGATAACATAAAGGTTTTTTTAAGCGTGGGTTATTCTGGCCTCAAATACGTTAAACTCATTTAGAATACTGAAGTAAGCTATAGGAGATTAATCCTGGAGATCCACACCTTGGAATTGCTGCCCTCATTAATTCCTCCCACTTGATTTGTGTATTTCGTTGCTATCACACCAAGTATGTGATGCCCCACTGACAAAAAAGATGTGCTGAGAAAAAAGTATCAATTACATGGGCAAAGAACTACTAAGAGCCATTTGCAGTACAGAACTCTAGGAATGAAAACAAAAAAAAACTCTAATGAGTGAAAACTTCATGAACAAAAGGGGTGACCAATATGAATTCTGCAAATGAAAACCTAATCCATTCTCCAGTCATGTCACTATACAAGGATGCTGAGTCACTGATAAGGATGAATTTGACATGCTTTACTAGAGGATGACCTTTTAAAATAAAAGGTATCTCTTCTAGGGTAGAGCTGGCAGGGCCAAAGAGAAAATTGCGGATGAAAGCAGTTTTTAATTTCAGGTTCTTGAAGAAATAAGACCTCTGAGCTGTCCATGGTGCTGGATTAGACCAGGCCTTCAAAAAAGCTGCTTGAAAATCCCCTAGGCCCTGGCTTACAACATAGTTTGCTGTATGTAGACCCGTCAACTCTGTTGTGACTCTTAGATGTAATTGTTTAACATAATCTACAGTTTCAGTCTTGCCTATTTCATAGCCAGTTATGAGATAGCTGTCTACCATTCCCTGAGTGATAACACCAGGTATTCTGATTTGGTAGATCTTGGTGAGGCCCAGGCATGTATGCCTCATATGATTCTGAGAAGGGACTAAAGTACTGCCTAAACTCTAGTATCCCCAAGGTTGCCTGCCTCAATCCCCAGTCAAAATGTCTCCAGTGTCTCTAATAGAGCAATGATTCTGATCCCACTAAGCAGTTTGATTAGACTTCACATATGACATCTGGACTCACGCCATTGAAGCTTTACTTATGACACTGTTCCAGCTGTTAATTCCCTTCCCTCTGTTCTTCCCCTTTCAAATCTTATCTATCCTCTGAGTCATCTTCTTCATGATTCATGCTTCACTACTCCAGACCTCAATAGCACCGTTTCTGGAGTCATATAGACTTTGATTTGAATCAATAACTGTGTTAAAACAACTCACTTAACTTTAAAACCAAGTCTTTATTTGCTTACTTATAAAATGCAAATAGCATCTACCACATTACAGATTTCTTGTGAGGATAACATGAGATAAAATTTCTAAGGCACCCGAAACAGTGTCTGATACACAGTGGGACCATGGCATGTTAGTTCTTTTCCCCTTCCTCTTCTAAATTCCCTTTAAATAAATGTATCCTTTATTACTTTATTTCATCTAATTGACTCTTGTTTCTAGCATTTGCCTCATCAACCAGCCTTTAAGATCCTTGACTAATAATAGACACTGCATATTGAGCGCACAGGGAGTAGATGCCAGGAACTGTGCAGAGCTAAGAGGACTCAGCTATTGAGTAGCAGAGCTGGAATTTTGAATCTCAAGCCCCAGTTCCTAACCATTATGCCATCCTAAGGTCAATGACCATTCAGTTTTCCCCCTACCACGCCTAAGCCAAGTATCTGGCATGTGAATTAATTGCTATCCAAGCCTTTTTCACTCTAAGGGAGAAAATGCATTGTCTATATCCTACCCTGCTGAATCAGCATCATCATCAGTCCATTCAAAAAGGGCAGCCAATTGCCCTATCATTTAGTAAATTACTTAGGACACTAAGGGAAACTTTTCCGGAAACGAGAAGAGCTAATGCAGCTCCTAATTTGTTTTACCTGCTCTCTTCAGAGTGTATGTACTGGAAAATCTGAGAATATCATTCACTTTCATATTCTTCACATTTTCCAGAGGGATAATTAAGTACATGTCTCCTGTTGGGGTAATGATTAAGCTGGCTATAGGAGATCACATCCTCTTTGCTTATCTAGGCCGTTCCTACTATTCACATCATGTTCAAATCATCACAATCAAGCAAATGACCAATAATAAGATACCAAAATATTACAACCTCAGTCAACATATTTATAAGGCCAGGAAGAGTTCGATGTTGTCATATTCATCAACTTCAACTTATCAGGATTACCATGGTTAGGGAGAGGAATCTAGTGTTATAATAATGAAAGACATGCTCAGTATGCTTTAATAACTTAAAACATACTTGCCTCCATGTCCTGGCTATTGTGAATAGTGCTGCAATGAACACTGGAGTGCATGTATCTTTTCGAAGTATGGTCTTCTCTGGATATATGCCCAGGAGGGGGATTGCTGGACCACATGGTAGCTCTATTTTCAGTTTTTAAAGGAACCTCCATACTGTTCTCCATAGTGGCTGTATCAATTTACATTCCCACCAACAGTGCAAGAGGGTTCCCTTTTCTCCACACCCTCTCCAGCATTTACTGTTTGTGGATTTTTTGATGATGGCCATTCTGACCAGTATGAGGTGATACCTCATTGTAGTTTTGATTTGCATTTCTCTAATAATTAGTGATGTCCATCAACAGAGGAACGGATAAAGAAGATGTGGTACATATATACAATGGCATATTACTCAGCCATAAAAAAGAACAAAATAAGGCCATTTGCAGCAACATGGATGGACCTAGAGATTCTCATACTGAGTGAAGTCAGACAGAGAAAGACAAATATCATATGATATCGCTAATATGTGGAATCTAAAAAAAGGCTACAAATGAACTTATCTACAAAACTGAAATACGGTTACAGATGTAGAAAATAAACTTATGGTTACCATGGGGTAAGGGGGGGAAGGGAGGGATAAATTGGAAGATTGGGATTGACACATGCACACTACTATATATAAAATAGATAACTAATGAGGACCTACTGTATAGCACAGGGAACTCTACTCAGTACTCCGTAATGGCCTATATGGGGAAAGAATCTAAAAAAGAGTGGATATATGTATTTATATAACAAATTCACTCTGCTGTACACTTGAAACTAATACAACATTGTAAATCAGTTATACCCCAATAAAAATTTAAAGAAAAACAACAAAAAAACATACTTGCTATATAATCCAGTAATGGCTTTGGCACACTTGTGGTAACTTTGTAAAAATCATCCTATAGATTCCTCTGTGGTGATGAAACAGTTTCTGTATCTTGATTGTGGTGGTGATTATATGAAACTAAATATGTGATGAAATGTCACAGAACAAGCCATAAAGACCCTCAGTAAAAGACTGTGTGAAAAACTGGGGAAACCCAAGTAAGGTCTGCAGCCTAGTTAACTGTAGAGTGCCAATGTCAATTTTCTGGGTCTGATAACGTGCTATATTTATTTAAGATGTTACCATTGGGAATAGTTGGGTAATGTGCACACAGGAAATTTCTGTGCTATTTTTTCAACTCCTTGTGAGTTTATAATTATTTCACAATAAAAAAATCTTAAAACATTTAAAAAATCTTTTAGAAATTTGGTGTGTCTTTTCAGAGAAAATAAGGAAAAATAATTAGAGAAAGAAGAGAGAAAAGAAAAGAGTCTGGCTAATTCCTAAGAGGAAATATTACTTTCTTTTATACTAGAAATAGAAACGAAAACATAAGATGCTATATTAACAAGTTATAGGAAGTCTTTTTTTCTTCAAAAGGCTTAAGAAGATGTAAATGAATTTTCTCTTTGCAAGTGAATGATACACTAAAATTACTTATTCCACCCTTGTTTTAGTCTTCTGCTTATGCATCAGTTATGTAAACCTGCCAATATTTAGTCACTAACCTTAAGTTATGACTGAATTTGCAACAGATTTAAAGATGTGATTTAAATTCACCTTTTATAAGACGTTGTAAGGTCATGTGGTGCCATGACACATATCTAGAAAATTGTATTTCCACTTAAAATGGACTGAGTTTGTTCCTAAGATGTTTAACTGAAGTGATTAAATGGGCTGCAACATATTGGTTTTTAAATGGTCTAGCCACATTTGTGCTGTTATTTTTTTACAAGATTATACCATGGGTATATATCACTGACAAAAAAATTTTCAAAAGCAGCGTATCAACACGGGGGTAAAATTTAAGTCCCAATAGTAAAATCATATTGGAAAATTCAGTTAACAAAAGGCACTAGGAGCCACTTTTCAAAGTTTATACTGATATAGTTTCTGTTATCAAAGTGTAGTAGACAAATAATTTTCAAAATTATACAGGTTATTAAGAGAAAAATCGAAATCAGGCACTGTCACCATTAAGTTTTGCTCATACAAGGTAGATGCTACTTGCAGTTGCAAGAACAATTCGGTTTATATTCTTGGCAAGTTTATAGTAGTCGAAACTTAGAGATAATCATCTGCATGGAACATAGCAGTTCTGATCATCTCGTCATTAAGCCTATTACTGCCTATGCAGTAACATTTAACATTTAAAAGTTAAATAAAATTAGTTAATTCTCCACTTCTGGATGGCCTCAGTGAGCTCTCTTTACTCAATGGCAATTAGTATGCATAACCTTAAACGTGCAATTGTTATTTTCCTTTGCTCTCCAGGTCTCCTACATCATTTTATTCCTATTTCTAAGAACGATTTGTTAAGAGTATTTTAAAGAAAAAAATCTAGAACTCAATATAGTAAAGAGCTCAACATACACATGAGATCTTGCACAGTTTCTGAAATAATTAGTAAATATATACTCTTGTAGAAAACCTTAATTTTAATTTTAAAAAAGTCTATGGCTGCTTCACAAGAAATGATGGATCTTGAGGTTTCTTGTGAGGATGGTAGGTAGTAGCTGCAAACTTTTTTGGGAAATCAAAGCTGTTGGGTGAAGCTGCACAGATTGGCATGGCAGGATGATAACAGTACAGGAAAAGAGAGATGGAGACAAAAGATACCGTGATTGTTGGCCAGATGTCCTTGATTCATTCATTCTTTCCGTGATTACATATTAAGGGTTGACTATATCCTTAGTGCTGCTAGACACAGCGGATGTACGGATGAAAAAACCGATACCTCCCCTCATTGTTCTTACATCATAACTGGAGGCAGACAAAATCAAGGAGGCAGAAAATAAGTGCCATGGAGAAGAGAGACAAAGAGCTGAGTTACAGAATAATGTTAATGGATGGTGCAGGTGGAGGAGGCGGCCTTAAGCCACGTGGTCAGGCCTCTCCTTGGAGCCCTGAGGGTGTATAGATGACAGAAACTGCAGAAGAGAATATCTGCTTCAAAGAGACACTCTGTAGACTGTGGTAAAGCTTCCCACATCAAGGGGGATTTGCTGACTCTCCTTTTGTTTGAATATTGTCAAAAGATTATGTAGGGAATAGTCCATCCTACCTCATTTACCTTCACTGCCCTTCCATTCTCTGAGAAAAAGAGAGGTTTTCACAAAAGCCTTTAAAATTTGGTTCTTTTACTTGTGCTTGCTGAATTCCTCTGCGTTTCCTTGGATGTTATTTATACTATCCACTTCCCAGAAAAGCTGGGAAGATTAAACAAGGTTAAGAATACGCACTGAATATTGTATGTTATCCATTAATGAAAGACACTATAGTAAAAAGAAAATCTCATTCATTCCATGATGTTATGGAACCATCCCTATCCTTCTTTGCAAAAAGGAGGAGAAATAGTCATACAGTCTTTGAAGTCAGATAGGTATGGTTCTAAATTTCAGATGTTTCACTTCTTGCTGTGTGACCTTGGGAAAATTACTTAACTTCTGAGCCTCAGTATCCTCATAGATACATTAAAGCTAAAGCTCTGTGTATCATTGTTGGAATAATAACATGCATATTAATCACCTGGCATAAATAATAATATTTATAATCATCATCAACACCACCACCACCACCATTATCATTTAAGAACCTACTGTCAATGCGATCTAGTCTATCACTGAGTCTTAGTTCAGCATTCAATCCTAATATTTTATCTGACATTCCCTAAATCACCCTTCACTGAGCATGGTTTTCTTCTCATTGTCGTTGAGGTTCATCATCCTCCATCCTGCCCCTGAATTTGCACATACCTCTTGGAGCATCTTTTCTATTTTCTCTTCAGTAAACTTAGACAACTTCTGTAGTTCTACCAAACCATGAAATCAAAGGCTGTGTTCATGTCATTGTTTCTTGTTGTAACCTAAGCACCTAACACTTAATATCTAATTTAAATATCATAGCTAAAGTTTCCCCTCCCCACATGAATCTTTTCCTTATCATACACAATTGCATAGGAATTTATTACCCTGAATTCCTATAGGAATCTTTGATTGGACTACTCATTTTGGAAAATCTGCAAGTTTTCTCCAGCACAGTTTACTCTCATGGAGCGGGAAGTGTTGGACAACAGGATAGGCTCATTCATTAGTCAAGGAATTGATCCTATACATTGAGCCCATGCAATTCAAATAATGACAACTAATTGTATGTGGAAGGCTGCCAGATTCTCTCACAATAATTAAAAGTACAAATAAATCCTTATAAATATATATATTTTAACATCTTTATTGGAGTATAATTGCTTTACAATGGTGTGTTAGTTTCTGCTTTATAACAAAGTGAATCAGCGATACATATACATATGTTCCCATATCCCCTCCCTCTTGCATCTCCCTCCAATCCTCCCTATCCCACCCCTCTAGGTGGTCACAAAGCACCAAGATGATCTTCCTGTGCTATGCGGCTGCTTCCCACTAGCTATCTATTTTACATTTGGTAGTGTATATATGGCCATGCGACTCTCTCACTTCGACCCAGCTTACCTTTCCCCCTGCCCATGTCCTCAAGTCCATTCTCTATATCTGCATCTTTATTCCTGTCCTGCCCCTAGGATCTTCAGACTTTTTTTTTCTTTTTTTTAGATTCCATATACATGTATTAGCATATGGTATTTGTTTTTCTCTTTCTGACTTACTTCACTCTGTATGACAGACTCTAAGTCCATCCACCTCACTACAAATAACTCAATTTCGTTTCTTTTATGGCTGAGTAATATTCCATTGTATATATGTGCCACATCTTCTTTATCCATTCATCTATCGATGGACACTTAGGTTGCTTCCATGTCCTGGCTATTGTAAATAGAGCTGCAATGAACATTGTAGTACATGACTGTTTTTGAATTATGGTTTACTCAGGGTATACGCCCAGTAGTGGGATTGCTGGGTCGTATGGTAGTTCTATTTTTAGTTTTTTAAGGAACTTCCATACTGTTCTCCATAGTGGCTGTATCAATTTACATTCCCACCAACAGTGCAAGAGGGTTCCCTTTTTTCCACACCTTCTCCAGCATTTATTGTTTGTAGATTTTTTGATGATGGCCATTCTGACTGGTGTGAGGTGATACCTCACTGTAGTTTTGATTTGCATTTCTCTAATGATTAGTGATGTTGAGCATCCTTTCATGTTTTTGTTGGCAATCTGTATATCTTCTTTGGAGAAACGTCTATTTAGGTTTTCTGCCCATTTTTGGATTGGGTTGTTTGTTTTTTTGATATTGAGCTCCATGAGCTGCTTGTAAATTTTGGAGGTGAATCCTTTGTCAGTTGCTTCATTTGCAAATATTTTCTCCCATTCTGAGGGTTGTCTTTTCATCTTGTTTATGGTTTCCTTTGCTGTGCAAAAGCTTTTAAGTTTCATTAGGTCCCGTTTGTTTATATTTCCATTTCTCTAGGTGGTGGGTCAAAAAGGATCTTGCTGTGATTTATGTCATAGAGTGTTCTGCCTATGTTTTCCTCTAAGAGTTTGATAGTGTCTGGCCTTACATTTAGGTGTTTAATCCATTTTGAGTTTATTTTTGTGTATGGTGTTAGGGAGTGTTCTAATTTCATACTTTTACATGTAGCAGTCCAGTTTTCCCAGCACCACTTATTGAAGTGGCTGTCTTTTCTCCACTGTATATGCTTGCCTCCTTTATCAAAGATAAGGTGACCATACGTGTGTGGGTTTATCTCTGGGCTTTCTATCCTGTTCCATTGATCTATATTTCTGTTTTTGTGCCAGTACCATACTCTCTTGATTACTGTAGCTTTGTAGTATAGTCTGAAGTCCAGGAGCCTGATTCCTCCAGCTCCATTTTTGTTTCTCAAGATTGCTTTGGCTATTCGGGGTCTTTTGTGTTTCCATACAAATTGTGAAATTTTTTGTTCTAGTTCTGTGAAAAATGCCATTGGTAGTTTGATAGGGATTGCATTGAATCTGTAGATTGCTTTGGGTAGTATAGTCATTTTCACAGTGTTGTAAATCCTTATATTTTAAGCATCTACTAGATACTGAAGACCAAATTTCACTAATTGATTACTGTATATAACTCAAACCTTGTATTTCCAACATGACTGTGAGACGTAGGAGAATATCTTAGTGTTGGGTATGTAATAAACTCTTAACACTTGCCTATGTCCCATAATCTGTAGGCAAATAATTCTCCTAATCTACTTCTATTCTCTATTAAGATACAACATTTGAGGTCATGATGTTCTCTGGAAATACAGAAATTCCTAAGGCAAAATCTAGATGACACAATTATACAAGAGGCTGCAACTGATTTCCCTCAAGCATAGTTCTGTTGCCATAGAATCATCTCAAATCTGCCACCTTTAAAGCTGAACTCTTCTCCATTCCACTCACAAGGGTTCTCCCTTGGGTTTTAATGGGAAATGTAAACTATTAGAGCCAGGGCTGATTCTCTCTGGATGCTGTCATGAGAAAGGTCTGGATTCCCCATTACTTTTCCTATTAAAATAGCACCAAAAGCAAAGTATACCAAATCTTAGCATGTTTGTTATATAGAAGCTCTTATAGACACATCCTCAAAGTAACATTTCCAGTAAAATAAGTTAAAATCTGTTTTAAATAAAAGTTGCTTGTAATTCATTTATATAACTAGCACTTAGAAGTAATATATATGAATGCTATTTGAAAGTCAGGATTCATCTTATTATGGCATCATATTATAATAAACTTATAGGCAAGACAAAAAAAGTACACTGAGGAGAATCTTTGGTTAAAAAAATGGAAACAGAATAGTAAGTCAAATCATGATGGCTAAAGAGCATATTTAATTTTCATTATGTTGAATTATATATGCAACTAGGCAAGGACATACTGGCCTTTCAAAAATAAAATCCATGTTTTCAAATTCATCTTCTTTTAAAAGTATAAAATCATAAATGAAAAAAACAAAACCCTCACTGGCTCAAATAATATGATGGAGACATAAAGATATCAAAGGGTTAGGACTGGACATATATTCAAACCCATGCTACATGTGTGTAAGTTATTTAAAAAATGGTCATTGGTAGGATTTTGCTGGAAGTGGCTTGTTACTCTGAATAATAACACTATTTCCATAACTTGTAAGGCATAATAGATAAGACACACATACACACAAACACTGTGAATAGTGGCAACATATTTTGTCATTGGGCTTTCACTGTAATATGCCTGCGTGTGCCTCCAACTGATGCTAAATTTAGTAGCATTTGAAGTCTCTTGGAAAAAACAGTTCCAAAGAATTGGAAAGGGAAGGTGTTTTCAGTTCAGCACAGCATGCTGCTTGCAGTAGTGAGTAGCTGTGAGGGCTTCCTGCTCAGTTGCTCTGTGAGAGAGCTATGTTAAAATGTGTTGGTATTCTAGAAAGCATAAGTTCACCTGAAACACTGTGTTTCCTCGATTTCCAAGACAACAGTGATTTCCTGTAAGTTAAAAATCACAAAGAGTAAAATACTGCCATTTCTTATTCTGTTATAATTTATCTCCATGTGAGTGTGCATTCACATTTAAATAATGTATATATTACTTTCGAATTATAATGCCTAAAATGAATTCAAACACATGTCAGAGAAGCCACCACATAACAGCCTCTTGAAAGTCACAAATTGAAATGCTCTAACGATATGATTATAATTTAATACTAATATCAAAAGTATTATTTTCCTATTATTTAAGCAATTGCTGCGACTTATTGGTAGAGTTATAAAAGCAAGACATCGGAATATTTATTAACCATACTATACTTAGTATATTTTTAAATTGAAGTCACATGAAATCTAGCCTGTAAAATGGGGAAAATAATAATAGTAACCTCAGAGATTGCGCTAAGAGTCAAATGAGATAATGTACATGAGATTGCTTCGTAAATTTTAAGGGCCTGCCATGTCTCTATCATGTTATACTGTGTATCTATTTTGTTGAGGACATTCCTTCCATATGTGCATAGAACAGTGTTTGCTGCTTTTGAAATCTCAGTGTGGTCTTTTATCAAAAGAAAGTTCACTTAAAGATTCTTTTTCAGTCCCATGATCTGCAAAATCCGTTCGTGTAATTATAAACTATAGACAGATAGATAGATAAAAATTAGAGATGGAGAGGGAAAGAGAGGGTCAGGAAAAGAAAGAGAGGGAGAGAGGGAGAGAAGTAACTGGGTATATGGATGAATGGAAAAATGGACAGGTAGGTAGACAGCCAGAAGGACAGATAGAAAACATATATAATCTTTTTCAAATTACTTAACTTCTCTTCTTTCAGTTTTATCATATATAAAATGGGACAATAATAGTACCTACATTGCGGGACTGTTGTGAGCATTAAGTTAGTTAATCCTGGAATACGGTAAGAGTTCAGTAAATATTACTTTTCATTGTAGTTTTTATTTGGCTCTTTAAAAATCTGTCACATATTTCCATGTAATTTTTTATGCATAGATTAGATATAGCCTAATAATGAGAGTTATCAGTTACTGAGCACCTTCTGTGTTTTAAGCACAGATGTTTTATACACTGTAAGACATATAATCATGAAAATAGTCCTTTAAAGTACTTATTTTGGGTACCATTTTAAAGATGAGAAGATCAAGACTTAAAGCATCTGTTTAAATTTCCTAAGATCATGGACGTAGAGACTGTCATACAGAGTGAAGTAAGTTAGAAGAGAGAAACAAATATCGTATATTAACGCATATATGTGGAATCTAAAAAATGGTACAGATGAACTTATCTGCAAAGCAGAAAAAGAAACACAGACGCAGAGAACAAATGTATGAATACCAAGGGGGGAAGCGGGGGTGGGATGGATTGGGAGATTGGGATTGACAAATGTACACTACTATGTATAAAATAGACAACTAATGAGAACAGACTGCATAGCACAGGGAACTCTATTCAGTGCTCTGTGGTGACCTAAATGGGAATGAAATCCAAGGAAAAGGGGATATATGTACACATGCGGCTGATTCACTTTGCTATACAGAAGAAACTAACACAACATTGTAAAGCAACTATACTCAATAAAAAAATTTGTTTCCTAAGATCTTAGAGCTGCTAAGTTGCAAAGGCAAGAATAGAACCCAGAACCAATGACAGCAGGATGTCTGCTCCAGCTCAGACGTTTACCTGCTGCACAAACTCTGTGAGCTGCAGTTTTCCCATCATGTTGGAACTTACACCTCATAGGATTGTTGTGAAGATGAAATAAGACAATGCCTGAAGGTGCTAAGCAGAATGTCTGGTGCATTATAACCTAATATAAAGTAGCTGTCATCACTGTTAGTATTATTACTACTACTATTAGTATGTTCTTCTTTATCACCAATATGATCATCTATCTACCTCTAAAACACAAGATCTTTCCATTATACTATCTCAACTGGGCACACTTATCTATTTTTATATAGCAGAAGTGATACAACAAACTTGGAAAATTTGGTTGCAAACTCATAGCGATGGTCACTGGAGCAAACAGTGATGTTTAACTTCCTTCTCTCACTATGTGCAACTTACTTTTCCTCTGTGTCACGCAGTTCATTAAAGTCATCTTATTTTGAGTATAAAAATCAAAATACGTTATTATCAAATTATATCTTACTTGTACTGACAAGGTGTGTAGAGTTTAAAAGTAAATTATCATTTGATTTTTGCATAAATTCTACGAAGTCAAGAATTATTATACTTCTTTCTTAACTTTTTCTTATGTGAGTTTGTAGACATACACAAAAGTAGACAACACAGTACGATAAACCTCCATATACCCACCACACAGGTCCATCAATTATCAACTCAGGGCCAGTCTTGTTTCATCTATGTCCACCCCCACACTCAGAGCTTTGTATTATTTTGCAGCAGAGCCTAGGTAATCCTTCTTTTGATATTTAGATACTGAGATAATTAGTTATTTCAGTTGACATAACTAATACTTGACAAAGTTGTTGCTTAAAATTGATCTCTCAATATTTCTGTGTTTCATTCTTATTATATTAGAGGTAACATCTTTATGATATATGTAATATGCAGTGATCAATTATATACTTTACTGATTCATATATGGGTTTGCATAGGCGCTTAAAATAATTGATAGTTTGGTTACATGGACAAATTAGGATCATCTCGTACCCCTTCTTAAATAGATAAGCGGATAATTGACAAACATGGAATTTTAGAAAAAATACATAATATAAAATAAACAACTGTATAAGCTACATTGTAAAGTTAACAGGAAAAATAAGCAGTAAATAGGGATTTTTTGAGTGTGTGTGTTTATATGTGGCATATGTGTCAGCACAGAGAAAAGGCCAGAAAGTTATACACCAAAATGTTAATTGTGGATTCCAACTGGTGCTTGGATTTTTCACAGTAGCATACTGATAAGAAAGCTAACCCTGTAGTCTTACTGTCTGGGTTTGAATTCTCACTTTGCCATTTGCTAACTGTGTAGACTCGAACAAGTTTCTTAACTCTTATCTGTATTTCCTCATTTTTAACATGGGAGTAATAGTGGTACCTACCTCACAGGCTTATTTAGAAGATTAAATAAGTAAACCCATGTAAACTACTTCGACCTATGCATGTTAGATATTATTATTATTAATTATTTCTACTAATACACTGGACTGTATCACTTTAATAATAGGAAACAATAATTGTTTAAGTGGTGGAAAATGAGGAGGATAAGATCTGTTAAGATATTTTGAAAATTAATTTTCAGTTAATTGTTATTTTGTTAACTGATAGTATCTTGAAATTGTTCATATCACTTCCAATAAACTTGTGAGGAATAGATAAATATAAGATTCTACCTATCCCAATGCAGGAATGACTTGTGAAGTGACTTATCAGCAGTGTAGAATGAGTTGTTTTGTTTTTTCCAGAATTTTCCCCCTTTGAAGAAAAAGATTATTGTAAAAGATGCTGTGATAATTCTTAGTTACACTGGCAAGCTATAAACATTCATAAATACAAAGTGAATAGCTATAAAATGAAGTAGGAATTAATCTTTGTAGAAATACTATACCTAAGTATAGCTTCTAGCAGTATACTTTTCAATCAACTTCATGTATACTAGTAGTGCTAACTTGTACTCACTCATCTGAATGCTTCTGAAGCCTTCTCTTCAGAAGTTAATAATTTTTCTAAAATAAGTCAAATCATGCAAATTGATGAATATAAATCGCAGCAATTTTACCACTGCTAAAATCGTTTCTGAGCATTACAAGAAGAGTTCACTTGGCTACTGTCTTCACACTGAATACTTTTTCTGATGGGCTTAAAGTAATAAAGTGACAAATTGATCTGCATTTTATTTTACACTACCTTAAAAAAAAAGAGAGTCCTCAATTCTTACTAAAAAGTACAAATTATGAAATTAGCAAAAGGCAGCTATGGCTAAATACATTTCAAGCAAAATGCCATTCATCTTTGTTAAATTGATCTGCTGAGTCGAGCAGAAACGTCTCCAAGGTTTTCTCTTGAGGAGCCAAGGCTAAAGGGATACACAGAGCCAGAAGTCAAGCATCTAGTGAGGCTTCAGTCAATTACCTTTTTCTTCTATGGTTCAAGTTTCAGCGCCTATATCAATATCTCTTTTTCTTTGCATAGGAATTTTACCTTTTTATTTAACATCAATAAAACTATCTAGTTTATATTAGACACCCACAGAGTATCAATAATCATAAAACAGGTAATATTTAACAAGTATGAGTAACTGCCAAACGTAATTCTCCACACTTTATGTGTATCATTCTCTTAGTTCTCACATCTACTCTATGAGGTAGGCAGCATTAATGTGCTCATTTTACAGATGAAGGAACCATGGCCCAGAGAAGTCAAATAGCTCCTCAGGTGTACAGATATATTCACTAACTATAATATCCTAATTATGCTGTAAATATAATATTCCATAAACAGGCATGTGATAGATATTTGTTGATTAAATGTTGAATAATGAATTGCAATAGACTCTACTAGTGAAAGGCAAGAAATATGGACCTGGAAAGACTTGGCTTGGTCTCACACTGGCCATTTACTAAGAGAGTTTGGATAAATCTTTAGAGAATTATCTCAGTTCCTAAAGTTTCTTAAAGGGAGATTCTGAGATAAGGCTTCATTGTAAATATGATATAATAGGACATGTTTCCAGGAAACAATGGTAAGGGAGTAGAAAAGTGGGATTGGGAAGGGAAAGAGGCCAACAATGTGCATGGCATAAAAGCCCGGCATGACAATGTAGGTCGAGCTTCTGAATTTCTCAACCGGAGGCAAAAAAAAAGCTCGAGTATTTATGCCTCTGCAACCAGCAGTCATTGATTAAATGGCTTCCCACACACAAGGAAGTAAATTTCAAGACACATCCCTTTGCACACAGACCAAGTGGGCTCTGGCAGTCTGAGGGCAGCTCTCCAACAAAGAGATGCCGGTGCTGGCTCTTGGGAGTGAAAGCAAAGCAGAAAAACATTAAACGAATATGAAGTGATATAAGTGGAGCACTGACAACATCACCTACCGAGAACTTGTTTCTTCATTTGAGATTAAAATCATATCAAGAATTGTCATGAAGATGAAACAGGGTGATACGTGCCCAGCAGTTAGCCCGGCACTGGCACACAGCAACACTCAATAGATGATGGCACTTGTTTGCAGCACTCTGTTGTGAGGATGGGAAGTATTACTGTGAAAGACCAACCATGGTGCCCAGCACATGAAATTTAAAGGCTACCATCACCAATTATCTTTCCTATTGCTGTCACTAGTGTTGCTGGTAGTATAATACCTAAGTTAGGATATCACTGCAGTATTTAACTCAAAAGCCTGTAAAATTCTTAGATAGCTGGCACCATTTATGGAGGTGAGGGGGCTATCTCAGGATCTGAGTACCATAGAAGGGACCACATTCTCGCCAGCTTTCCTGCTACAGTGGTATTGGGCAAGCGTCCCAAAAGACAAGAACAGAGGGCAGGAACTTTTAGCTATTAAATGTAAGATGTAATATTGATTTATTGATAACAGTAATAAGAATAATGGCAGCCGAAAGGATGTTTCTGACCTCCTTCATGATCCCCCAGATATTGATATTTCTTTCAAAGTTACTGATGAGAAGAGCACTCAGTAAATGTTTTTTCCTGCCATGAATGTGAGCATTTGTTCTCAACATCTTTTGATGAGTGAAGTCAACCCCAAGGAAAGCAGCTAAGGAGAAGGGTAAGCAAAATGAGGTTTACCAGGTCTAAACAGATGTGCAGCATCTCTTCATCCCTGGATGAAAATTTAGGCTTGAATGAAAATGGATGGAGAAGTACATACTACCTAAATGTTAATATTAGGGGAGAGGATGGGGAGAACACTAAATCTTTCTCTATGTAACCCTGTCTTGTTTGACTTGTTCTAATGAGTCTGTATTACTACTGTACTTTTTTTTAACATAGAAAAAAAGTGTAAAAGGAAAAAATTGAGGTTAATTTAGAACAGATAAAACAGCTGAAGAGCGACTCTACTGCCTCTTAAAAAGATATTTTGATTAAACTAGAAATCAAAAAAATCTCCACCATGGTAAAAAAAGAAAATAGTTTTCCATCTTTACTCTCCCAAATTAGGAGTACAAAATAAATGGCTAAGAAAGTGGTATGATGGCCCTCCTTTCCTCAGGGGTAAGAGTGGGTTTAGAGGCTGATCAAATTCTCCAGTTATACACTTTTTAAGGACTAGATTATGAGACCACCTCCTCTTCCTTCTTTTGCCTCTGGAGGTGAGGGGTGAGGTCAGAGTTCAGTGACAAAGTGACAATCAACAAGGGAATTTCCTCAGCTGTCCCTTTTGTAGGTTGAGTCTTCGGTAGGCATTGCTATATAGTCAGACCATGAAACCAGACTGCACCTTCTAGGAAACACCAAGATTCCTCCCTATTATCTCCATTTCCATAAGCACAGGCAGTGGGAGTTAGCAATAGGAGTCCTTACTCCACTGTCATCTCTAATAGAGGTAGTTCTTGAACATCATTCCAAATTCATGGAGACCCTTATTGATAGATACTGTAGCGATACCAATATGACAGTGAACCAAAGTTTACTTTTGCTGTTTATTGGCTATTATGGTTTTACTTTTCCTCCTCTATTTTATTAGGGACTCAATGAATCCTCATTATTGTGGGCATACCCGTATTTCTAGTCTTCAGAAGGAAAATTTCTTGAAGTTAGAAATTGTATGTAGTTCATTAATTTTCTCCACCATCTTAAAAAAGGTGGCTGTTAATTGCGCACTGCCAGACTGCACTGATTTTTCCCTATATGTTCAAACTGCTGTTTAAACAGCCCTAGCCTGTGAGCATATATGCTCTTATAAAACATGAATGCATGTGCGCACGTGCCAACACACAAAATGGTAAACACAATGTTCATTTCAAATTGTTAAAATGCTTTAATTTACGCAACAGAAAAAGGAGAGCAGAAGAATTATCTCCATGATTTCATTAAAGTTTTCTTTGGAATGCATAACCCATATGGGCCACATTGCAATGTTCCTTCAAGGCAGTGAATATGTTCAATTTGGAAGTAGGTAACTGTTAGAAATCGATTTTGCAAAGACAGAAATGTAGTGCAAATATACAATGTTCATATTTTGCAAAAGCTGTAACCATTAATTTTTGTTCTTTAAACTTGGCTTTCCCTAACACCAAATTTTCTCCTTTTTATGAATATAATCATCTTCGGTCTGATCATGGTGCTGGACAGTTCCTAAAGCACCTTGAGAAAGGAGATGCGCAAGGGCTTTACTGGGCTTTCAGAGACTAAAAGCCACAGCAAAATTTCCTGGATCCTATATTTGTCTCTTCACTTATCTTTTTAAATAACACACCCTCAGTACACACACCCACACATACACACATTTTTGTACTCAAATTCAAATAAAGTATGCCCTGCCCTTTCTTTTACTGACTACAAATGTGTGGTTATTACATTCTCCAGAGAATAAAAGTGCTCTTGGACATTTGTTTTAAGATCATATTAATTACTGTCATTTTAAAAGTAAAAAATCCACAGGTTTTGCAATTGCAACATCGGGTGGCGGGGGGAGAATATATTCTTAAATATTCTGGACAAAATCTTCTACAAATGTCTTAAGAATTTCTAATGACTCTGACACATTCAAACATAAGAAAGAATTAGAAAATGACTTCACTAACATTTTTTGAAACTTTAAAGTAAACCATTAAAAAATAAACACATTTGTACACTCTGAATATGTGCTGGTTTTCCTTTATTTTAGAGCACACAAGGGAAAAAATATCATGAGTTTTAAAATAGACTTGTGAGTGTGTGTGTGTGTGTGCGCGTGTGCGTGTGTCTATGTATGTTAAATGGTATCCTTCCAATGAAGGGATTTACATTCACTCTCAAGTTATTACATGAGTTGCTAGATGTTTTTTGAAGAAAGAACAAGTTCCTTGATGATGTCTCTATTAGTTATTTCAATTGAGAGTAAGGGAATATATAAGAAGAATGGTATCTTTGGAATATATTGATATACTGTTTATTTAAAAATTTCTATTTCTCTTTATTTTTGTGCCTAGAACACATCTTTTTGTAATTATTTTTATTAAGGAATATTTAATAATTAAGTAAGAACTCTTAAGGAATACTTAAAAATATAATTTTAGACTAAGTCTTATATAGCTTCCACATGCAATGCAAACATTCCATTACTGAAGATAATATACAAGGGTACTCAGGTTTGAAGTAGTATGGAGATTGTTGGACCATAAGCCATAAATCCTTTTAAGATAGCACCAAAATCTTAGCTATATTCTTGATTATACAAAATAAAAAGAGGCGCTCTAAAGAAAAGAAGCTAAAATAGTTTATGATCCATATTACTGCAATCATCTACTTGCGAAAGAAGAGTGTATATTTTTAATTAAATCCTCAATGATTTGATATTTTGGTTTTGGAACTTTACAAGCAAGAGTATCCTAAGGAATTCAGAGCCTTCCTCACAAGACCAAAGCAACAGTGCATGAAATTGAACTCAAAAAGAGCCACCATTCTGTGTGACTTCTTGGCTGACACAATTTAGATATTTATAGCTTTACGAATGGGCCACTGGAGAAGAACTTGAAGCTTTCTCTAGCCAGCAAGGATTAATGAATGTGTGCACCTGGTAATTACACCACTCCATCTTCCTGAAAGCCCTCATGCTGCCTCCATGGCAGAAACTATCATGAAAATGCATTGAAAAATATCAATCTGCAATTCCACAATTTAATCTAAATAATAAAACTTGGTATCTTTTCTCCCCACACTTTCCAGATGTGATAACAACATTGACAGCATTTAAATTTAAAACATAGAAGCTGAATGTCAGCCTATTATTGAGCATGTTTCATTTCCAACGTAAATCTCACGAGAGAAAAAAGAGGTTATAAATATAGCAAAAAAATTACAACATTCAAACGTACAACAGCGAGCTCATAACTGTTTCCTCTTTATTAAAACACAGCATACGTTATAAATAATGCATTTACTTCAAGGCAGATGCATTTGCGATGATTAAATCACAACCCAAGTGAATAAAGGTAAAATTTAGAAGTGTAAAGATATCTTCCAAGTCCAGTTTGGACCTGTTTTGACTATCTTTTCTAAACTCTTACTGGAAGTAAAACCTCAATAACTTTTTCAACTATAAATAAAAGATAAATCATTCTATTTTATCATCTAACCATATGCTAATTCCAAAAATACTTGAAATAAAGAGGTATACAGTGTCATAGTGTCCAACTCAAATAATGTTACAAAGAAATTTACATCTTTAAACTTTAATTGAACAAATCAAACTTTTGAGAACAGTATTTTTTCTCAAATAAAACACAATATAGAAGTTCAACCTCATGTTTCTTAATGCTGCAGCACAAAAAATTCTGATATTCTAAGAAAGGCAGCAATGTATATATAAATGGGCAAGGCAGTTTTGAAAAAAAAATCAAGGTGTTCTAAACACAGATTTTTATGATAAAGTTTGATGCTACTCACACTGAATTTTAATGACTTCTTTAGTAAAGCAGAAAGAGAGAAAATTTAACGTAAGCACTGATACTAAAAGTTAATTGCTGCCTTACCACAGAGACACCAAGACTCCTTTAGCAGGACTCTCTTAAAAACACCTTTAAAAGGAGAAGAGGGCACAACCGTTGAAAAAAAAAATCGCCTGTTACTGTTGAACTCTATTGTTCTCTGTTGAAGTATAGAAGAAGGAAATGCTCCAAGAGAGGGAAGTGGGTATGAATTGCCCCTTCCAGAGAAGCCAAACAAATTGGCTGTAAGAAGGAGACTTCAAACGCTGGACAATCAGAGCCGCTCAAAGAACCTTACATTTGGGCTACTTGCCCTTACTGCTGTTTTTTTGTTTTGTTTTGTTTTTATTTCCCCTACAATGATGTGGTTCAACTTGACAGCAGAGAAATAATGGCAGGATGTATTTTTGAATGCTTTGATCTCCAGCTCTTTATTCTGCTTCTAACTAGCTACTGCAATATCACTTAATCCGGACCTCAGCATTCCAAGTACAAAAGCATCTCCTCCCACCTACTGCTCACACGCTCCTGCATCAGATTAGAAGACTTACAGAGAGGCAGCCAGACCCACGGAAGAGCACTTTCCTCTCAACAGATGTCTTCCGGATTTCAGGCACACACACACACACACACACACACACACACAGACTCACAACTGCCTACCTTAATAAGGTGTGCAAAAAACCTCTTACGATCCCCACGGACGGTTTTAGTTCAGAGCAGCCAGCAATGCCTCCGCACAAAGCTTTGCCATTGCTAGTGTGAAGAGAAAGAGCTGCTGGGATGCTGAATGGCACATCAGCCAACTTTGTGTGTAGCAAAGGCTCTAAAGAAAACCTGGGCTGAAGCTCTCTGCTGGATCATGGATTGGACTCAATTCTACTCCCCACACAGCCTGTGTTACCCAATGGAGATTGTTTCTGGAAGCACTTAGAGTGTACATGCCTAGACAAAGACAGACCCCCCTTTGCTTTCCCTAACAATTTTTAAATCACTGTGGTAAACTGTAGACCTGATACTTTGAGGTAGATCATTCATTGTGAGCAACATGAGAGATATCAATGGTCTCGCTGGAAACTGTAGCTCCAGAATCTAGAACACAGTTGGCACTCAATAAATAGTTGGCTAAATACTGAATGTTGAAATAACAGGGTCAAATTAGAAGTTGCTAAATTATTTGCATACTGTAATGAAAGTAAAAACAATTTAAGTGAATCCATTGACACATCTTAAAAAGTCTGTTGAAAACCATATGTATTACTTGCTTATTGCCCCAGCAATTTCTAATATCATAATAGTTCATTATAATGGTCTGTTCACCAACAAATAAAAAGCAGACTTTATTTTAACTCACTCATATAATTTATACTCAGCTATACATGTGCATATATACTTAGTAACCCTCTGGAGCTGTGCATCAAAGCCTTACACTAAACTTGCACAATGGATTGAATAAAAGAATTCCATTCCTCGAGGAAGTTTTACTCCTTCTACAACAACCTCTCAATAACCCTAAATTCACAGGCACGTTCTCTAACATGTCACTGTCCTATAACAAAACCCATGCCGACAAGGATTCCTCAGGTTAATTCCTGAAGCCAGAGGGAAAGGTTCCAAAGTGTACTGCATCACGGGGTCTTCCCACAGATGCTCACCTGGAAGCAATCTCTGCCAAGCATCTGTCTATAGGCGCAGGTGTGTGCATGTTGGGACAGCCGAGGAACACACCTAATTTGGTAGATGACATCCCTGATGTGGCAGGCTTTATTGTGCTGTTTATGACAATATCTACAGATGACGATGTGCTTGTTTAATAAACAGAGTAATTAAGTGCACCCGAAACAAAATGGGAAGTTAATAACCTAAGTGGCGCTGAAGTGTTTATGTACAACAACTGACTAGTGTATTCTTCACTGCCTGTTACTCTACCTCTGAATATCCTCTGAAGAAATCCTCAGTTTATATACACAAGACTCTCCATTTGGAGTACCAATGTTATGCATATTTTCAGGAAGACTTACTTACACCTGCAGCCTCTCTGCACAGATCTACACCCATAACAGGTGTTCAATAAATACCTGTCAAATGACCAGACAAATGACAAATGAAGGAGAAATACACTTGATATTTATATCTTCAATATAGCTATCATAGGCATATGATTTTACAGGAGTTGCTACTTGGGTTGTCTACTTTTCAATCAACTGAATATCATCACCAGTTGCCTTATGGATGGATTAAATTCGATAGAGCCTGATACATGAGGTGTTATTTCAGTGCCATCTATGTAATGCTGTAACTAGTTATCCAGTTTGGCAGATGCAAATGTATGCAGTTCTGATCCTCCACCTGACTTCCTAACTATCGGTTTTACAGTAGAAGAAAGAATGAGGGCCTTTTATTTATAAATAATCAATATAATATGTAAATAGACATTCTTCCCCTTTGAGCCGCTCGCAGCCAGCTAGCTCTCAAATGAAAGTGGATCAGCCCTTTCTTGGCTAATGATGTGGTCTGCATCACAGAGGTTATCAGATTCCTTTGCAGAATGCAAATAAACATCTTGAATGGCAAAAGGATCAAAGCACAGCACCTAAACATTGCTCAGACCTGCTGTTCATATTTCTATGCATCAGAAAACTTGAAAGAGGAATTAGAATTGAAAAGAAATGTACTTCCCAAAGTGTACATCATTATTTAGATGTTTAGTGGATTTATCCCTCTTGGATTACTGTATTGCATCCCACTCTAGGGCAGTAGTGGAGACGTGTTTAGTGGAGGCAAAAGACTTAAAAGAGTCCTGGCTCAGCCATCCACAAGGTGTTTGACCTTGTACAAGTTACTTAAACTTTCTGGCTTCAACTTCCTCTGTGAATAGGACTAATAATACCTCATCAGGAGTTAAGGATTAAATAGATATTCAAGCAGTACTCCTCAAACTTTAACATAATACAAACCCCCTGGGGATATTCTTAATAATGCAGAATCTGTGTAATTAGTCACTAGGTCTGGGGTGGCTCCTGAGGTTTTGCTCTTCTAATAAGCTCCCAAGTAGTACTAAAGCTGCTGGTCTGTGGACTCCACATTGAGTAGCAAATATCAACGGAAAACACTGTTGTTCTTCCAAATGATAGTGAGCTTGTGTCCTTTTGCCACTTTTATTTACTGCAGGCTTTTCCTCAGCATCTGCTCAACCAACAATTATCGGATACTTATTCTGACAGGTGCTGTGCAGTACATAGTGATTTCAGAGATTATGCCTTGTCCTGTCCTCAGGAAGCTCTCAATCTATTTGAGATCCAAAATCATCTACTACCATAAACAGCTTGGACTCTGAGAATCAAAGTTACCTACCCCTTATACTCACACAGCTTACTGTCTACATTAGCATAACTTACCATTTCACTGTCTTCATTAGCATAACTTTCCTATTTAAGGAGAATCTTGACTAGGCAAATAACCTCTCTTCTTTATAGTAACCTCCCCAAAGTCCCATCAACTCTTTGATAGAAAGCATCAATAGGCTTTCATACCTTAATACTCTCTAAACCTCTTGCCTCAAAATCCTTGCTGTGCTGTTTCTACCAAACCTAAGTTGTAACATTATGATCCTTATCCAATCCTAATTGTGTCCCTACATTGAAACACCTCCTTGAATGAAAGTGCAAATTCTCAGTAAAATCCAACCTTGCCCTTCCTCCTATGAGACACTACCAAAGCTCTGTCAGGGTGATGGTCTTCCTTACTGTGGTAAGGAATAAATTCAACTCTTTCTTACCAACAGGTTGTATTGGTAATACTCAGGGAGCCAGCATTCCATGTATGGAAGAAATAGACGTGAATCAAAAGCATGTTACAAAGAGATAAGCGTGGTGTCAAGGGGTGGATTCGGAGACTTCAGCCCCTTTATTGGCCATCTCAAATAAATATACAATTTAAGAATCATCAGTAATGTTTTTCTCTGCAAACCTATTTTCACAACAAATCCACTAGGTCCCTCTCATCTCCTCACCCAGGCATTTTGATGGCATCGCTGGTACCACCACTGACTATGATAAGGTATGTGATAGGTTTATGCCCCAATACTGCAATGGAAGCACATGAGAGTGACACTAACCCAGACTATGGGACAAGGGGAAATCTTTTGGCAGATGCCATGCCTGTGCTAAGACTTGAAGGAGGCAGGTCCACAATTGGGGAAAATCCAGCACCCAGACAGATATTGCCGGATTGTGGAATTTTCAGAAAGATACACAATTGGAACAAACACCCATTTGGGGGCAATAGTGAGGCTTGGGATCCAATCATAAAAGAACACTCTATCATGTCATGTTACCTGGCTTATGCCAAGGCTACTCAGAGTATGGTATGCAGACCAGCATCACTGTTATAACCTAGGTACCTGTTAGAAATGCAGAATCTCAGGCCCTACCCCAGACCTACTGAGTCAGAGTCTGTTTATTAATAGGATCCCCAGGTGACTTTTCATACACATCAAAGTTTGAGAAGCACTGCTCAAAATAATATTCTGGAGGCTATGGGAAGCCATTGAATGATTTTAAGGAAGTGACATGATTTGAATTTCCATTTCAGAAAAAAATTACTCTGTGTCCATTCATTCCTTCATTATCTATATGCCAGGCATTGACCCAGCATCTGGGAATTCAGCACTACTTAGGGTAGATTAGATGAATCTCCCCATTCAATATTCATTCAACAAACATTTATTGCATGCCGACTTTGATTTGACTTCTCAAGCTTGATTTAGAAACAACCCTACACTGATGGCTATGTTCTTAATACAGTCAAGTTTTGTTGGCCAGGACAAATAATTTTTGCGAATCTCCTAGCATGCTTTACTCAGAATTGCTTCACACTATCAGGTTGGTGAATCAAACGTGAAAGGTTTTGTTGATGTAGTTTTATAGAATTTTTATTGCAATGATATTTGCTGTATTGGAACTTGACCCACAGTGCAAGTTGTAGCACAAGATACCAATCAATATTGGTTTTCAAAATGAACAATATGAGATGTACAGCTTGCAAATTTAAACTTTGATAAGATGATAAGATCAGTACCATTTTTTTGCTAACATATGCAGAGGATCGTCCTTTGTTGACTGAAAAGGAAAACAATACATTCTAAGTATGTGGAGTTTCTGCTTTTTCATAATAGTTAATGCCTTATCAGAACTCATACAGACTTGATGTTAGGAGCCCTGGAAATCTAGCTAGCCTGTTTCATGCATGTTTTATTCTTGCTTCCTATGTGCAAGCGTAGTAAAAATTGGTGGGCAATGAGTTCTCAGTTTTACTTTAGCTATTCTGGGTTGCTTTGATTGCTTATGATCTACTGGGCTGGAATCATTACAGGAAAAGTGACCACTGTATCTAAATATAAAGCCATCATGTTCCTGACTCAATTCCTTTGTGGCTGCAGGAATACTGAATTTAGTCCCTGGGTGCTAATGGCTGGCTGTTACTCGAAGGCTCTTTAATTGCATTCTCATAGTCTCACATAGCTGGGGAAGGCCCTATACCATGGACTCTGGCAGATTCCCTGAGGGAACAGAGATTTAGGAAGACTTCCCCAGGAGAAGCCAGCCTGGTACTGGAGTGAAATTAGGCTACGATGTTCAGCCTTCTTGCTGATATGTGACTCCTTCCACCACAGACCACTGTGTTTAGAATTCCCACATTATTCATTTTCAATGAGAGGATATTTTAATAGGAAAATTGTGGCTCTGTAAGCAACCAGACCAAGGTTCAAATCCTGCCATCAATACTCATCAGCTGTGGAAATTGTACAAGATCTTGGGTTTCTTTCACAATTGATTCTTTTATTTATATACCAGCAATAATAATAATAATGCCTGCTTTGCAGAGTTGTTTGGATAATTAAATACAATAAAATGCATACAGTACCTGGAACTTAATGGACTGTCAATAAATATTAGTTTTTTGGGAGTTATTAAAGACACTTATAAAATGCAAGTCACAGTAGTCATTAATATTTTTGAACAGATGAGTTAATTGAATTGGGAAGCCAGTCATAAAGAATACACGCTGAGGAAAGAGACTGTCCCATTATATTCTCTGAAGTGTGTGAAAGGTAGAACAAAAACGAGAGGGTTGTAGAGATAAGATAATATCCAAGAAGACAGTGGACCCCAGTTCCTAGAACCGTTGAATATTAGGACTGAAGATATCATCAAACTGTCCATTTTACAGATGAGGACACTGAGGCCAAGTGGAGTGAAATAACTTGCCTAGGACCTAGAGTTAGAACGTTACCAAGTCAGGATTGAAAGGCCAGTTGAATGAGAGGCTTCAAAAAGGAAGAGAAAGTGTGAAAAGAAAGATCAGCAAGGGGAACGGAGACCTTTAGCCCAGGGTGTGCGGTTATAATCCCACTGCCCCATCCTCCCTACGTGAGATATTCCTCAGTGTAAATCACTGATATTCTTCAGCCTCCCATATGAAAGTACCGAATTGTGACCAGGGTTTCTGCCATTAAACGCTCAAGATCCCCTACAACCATGAACATGGAAGAAGAATGGTGCATCCTAATATTCTTGCTGTATCAAGGACTCTCAGAGATGTGCCTTTTCCATATTTATCAAAGAAGATGAAGCAGCAGAAACAGCACAGTCAAATGACAGCCTTTGTACTGCTGTCCCAAAGCATTTTAAAGACTGTCATGGATATGAAGCAACAGGCACTGTTATGACAGTGCCTGCCCCAATAGTCATGTACTCCAAGGGGGCTCACCTTTGAACAGTATCTCCACACAGAAGACTCTTAAACATACACCTCTAACCCATACTTCTTCCCTGAATCCCAGACTTGTATCCAACTACACTCTCTTTTACTTTACTGTGATGTCTAACAAGCTTCCAAACAAGTGCAAAAACAAACTCTTACTTCCACCTCTACCCCTCTACTATCTAACCTGATCCTTCTGTCGTCTTCTCCACTCTATTCACCTTGTAGTCATCCTGGACGCCTCTCTTTCTTTCACGTCCCACACCGCAACTATCAGAAAATCCTGGCAGCGGTACCTTGCAAAGATATCCAGAATTTGTCTACTTCTCATTATCTACACTGCAAATATCCTGGTTTAGAACCACCATTATTTCTCAGTTGAATTATTACAATGGCCCCCCCTGCTTCCTCATTAGCTACTCTATTGTCTGTTCTCCACTCAGCAGCTAGAATCACCTATCAAAGCCTGAGTCAATTCATCTTACTTCTTTCCGTAATGATGATTCCATTTATATAAATTTATTGAAAAGACAAAATTAGAGAGATGGAGAACAGATTACTGGTTGCCAGGGATTAGGGATGGGGATGAAGGGTCTGGATGGAAGTGACTATAAAGGAGTAGCTCAAGATAGTTCCTTTGTGAAGATGGAACCATTCTACATCTTGAGAGTGGTGGTGGTTACATGCCTCTGCATATGATATAAAGTTACAAAGAATACACACACAAATGAGTACATGCAAAAACTGGTGAGATTTGAATAAGGTCTGTAGATTGTACCAATGTCAATTTCCTGGTTTTGATATTATGTAGAGTTGTTGTATGTATATAAGGTGCTAACCATTAAGGGAAGCTGGGTGAAGGGTACTACGGACCTCTCCAAACTATTTTTGTGACTTCCTGTGAGTATTTATTTCAAAATAAAAAGTTTTTTATTTTAAAATACCACACCCATGTGCCATTCCTCAAGACTTTGCATTTGCTCTTTCCTCTACCTGAAATGTTCTTCCCTCATATATGTGAATGGCTAATTCCCTCACTTCCTTGAGATTTCTGTTCAAAGACCAGCTCATAGAGGGCTCCACAGTCTGCCATATACAAAACATCAATTTCCTGGTACTTTTTCTCTATCCCCCTTACCCGTAGTTTTCTTCTCAACACTATCATTTGGCATATTACCTATTTATTTGTTTATTTCATACTTTTTCTAAATTCCCCACTAGTATACGAGCTCCTTAAATAGAGGCTCTGTTTTTTATGTTATCTCTGTTCTTAAAGCAGTGCCTGGCACATAGCAGACATTCAATAAATATTTGATGAATGAATAAATGAACAAACAGGTAAAGCTGCCAGAAGGAAAAGTCAGGCAGAATGGCTTAATGGGAAAGTCTTGGTCTTCACTTTCCACTCTGACAAAATTACATTACTTGACACTATTAAAAAAATACCTGGGAAAAGAGAAAGAAAACTTGTTCTTACTGCTTACATGATACAAACAAAAACAAACAGCATTATTAGCAGCAGCTGTTTTTCTTTTTATAATGCACTTGAGTGTTACCGTGTCGAACTGTATTACGGATAGAACACAGCACACATGTATAAAAATAAGTAACTTCCCTGGGAAGAATCAATACAGGCAGTCCCCAGGTTACAAATGGGTTGTGTTCTGCACATTTGAAAAGCAGTTGTTTAATGATCTGCTAGATGCTTTCTAACCTTTCTGGCTGGGTTCACTTCACCCCCTACCTGTGCAGCTAGGCATACCATCTTCCATAGAATCAAGCCTGTTCCTAACCAGAGGAATCCAGCATAGTTAGAGATCATGGGTTAGTAAACAAAAATGGTATTTCATCTATAAATGAGCTGAAATATTGTATAAATAATGCTGGTCTGATTCTGCATGCTGGGTGTAGGAGTTCAAGAACAGATTTGAAAGGAGTTTAATGATACATTTACATGAGAAAGGCAATGCCATGTGCGGTTGGCAATGTGGGCTTTGAAATCTGGCAGACCATGGAATCGAACTCTCACTCTTACACTTACTGCCTTTGCAATCTTGGTTCAGTTTCTTAACCTCTTGAAGCCTTAGTTTCCTCAACTGTAACTTGGAAATAATAATTAAGGTGACCTTCTGGGATTCTTTTGAGAATTAAAGGAGAGAAGCATTTCAGAGTTCCATAACATTATGTCCTCTTATATCTGTCTCTTTTGATTAGTCTGAGCTCTGTAAGTTATGAATGATGTTTTATACATCTTGATAACTCGACAGGCTAATAAAGTCTCTAGTATGTTGTTAGTGCTCAATATATGTCTGGTAGTGAATATGAAACAAATATATCATTTCACATCTTGGAGAGGGATGTATTTAAAGGATAGGCGAGAGACCTTTAATGCCTGAGAGTCCATACCTCTAAGATGTTTTGCTTTCACCTTCTTCCCTTTCCCTTCTCATTCTGCAGTCACAGAAGTGCTGAAAGATTGCTCTTTTCCCACCTTTCCTCACTTTCCAGTGGGAGGAGCATTAGGGGAATTTAAAAATAAATATCATTTACCTTGCATATTTTTTCTTTTGGTTGGAATCTTTGGGTCAATATTTCATAAAAGACATTTTATTAAAGAGACATTTTCATTAAAAGGGAAAAACAACTCATTTATACAAGGTAAGCATGCTGCCCACTGCCACATTTTTGACTTCAGTATGTGGGTACTACCAGCAGGATGGAGCCTGCACCATCACTGAAGAGCCTACTGGCCCAATGATGAGGATATGAAATGCCCTACAAAACTTGTTCATTGGCATGATCTCTCGGTTTGCCCTGATGATCTCTATCTCTCTCTCTCTCGGGAAGCCACTAGTCCATTGGTCCATTCCTGGGCCAGATTTCTTACTTGATTCGTAGGCTTCCAAGCTAGATTACAAACACCAGCAGTAAGTCCTCCCCAATCCCAGATTAACACCTATTATTTTGATCTCTGGTCCTCTGGGCAATGATCTTACTTGGTTGTGTCCTACCTCCTTATGGCCCCTGATACCTTGCTTTCAGCCTTACCATTGGACTCCTATCCTCTTCCTCTAGAAATGAATGTTAATAATCACTAATCTTAAAAAAAAATCACCAATCTTCTCTTTGAAAGAGTTCAAGCAATTTTAATAATCCCAAAAAATAACAGACTGACATTAAATCAAGCCTTGACCAATTACAGCTAAAAAAAAAAAAATCTAAATCTCCTGAGGGAATGTAGGAAAGCATAGAAGTGGCTTGAAGAAAACACTTTGGATATATAACAAATTTTGCTTAATATTTAACCTAAATTTTCCCTGCTGAGCTCAAGCAGATAATTTTCCTGCCTTTGATGGCTAATGCAAATAATTAGTCCCTCTCCTCTTTATCACCTCCTTGAGCTGAAGTCTTCCCTTGATGTTTTCTCATGTGTGAACATGACAGTACCACTTACCCTGATCTTGTAAATAACTTCCAAAAATTAGCTGGTCCAGAAAAACTACACAAAATGTATTCAATCCTTGCCAAATATCTGCAAGCCATAGCTCTTCTGTCCATATGACTCTACTTCTTTCTTTTTTCTCTCTGCTTTACCTTGCTGGTGACTCAAATAGACTGCCTGTGTAACTCGTGCCTACTTTGAGTTGATTGGTTGATCTGTCCTTGCTTACACTGAGCGGATCTGTCCTCTTTTAGTCCCAAGATAGGAATCGTGCAGAAAGAAATAGAATTCTGTTCTAAAATGCAATAGATTAATGGATAAATTCATAACTGGCCATAACCAAGAATTATAGAATCTTCCTCTATCAAGGCAGTGCAGCCAATGAGATGGCCAAGTCCCTGAAGGAGACATGAATGTGTCAAAAATGGATGCTATGAATGGGCTCCATTACAGTTAATGATTTTAGGGCCTTGTTTAGAAATGACTGCCTAGGCAAGGGCAATTAATTGATCTATATAAGCTTTTATTATAGACAGTGCTCATTACCACATATACTTTGTACCATGGATTTGTCCCTTGAGAGCCTGAATAACAAAGAGTTATAGTCTCCCAACAAGGCACTTACTATGAAAACCAAAGAAAGCCAATAAAAGGGGGTATCTTTTTTATTCATCACCTATTCACTTATTTCTTTTTTGATGGTTTAACACCTTAAGTGCATCTCTTTTATGGCATCATGAGGTCAATTGATTTCTTTAGTAAATATTTCTTGTTAATCCTGGCTTACCTTCCATCTGTTAATAACAATGGGGTGTATGTTAGTGAAACCCCGGGATTCCCCAGGTAACTTTGCTAAGTAACAACCATTAATTCTTGTTTTAATTTTTTACTAAGATGAGTTTTTAAAATTCAATTTAATTTAATTTAATTTTTATCATCCTTTATTTTTTATACAATTTTAAAGGTTACTTTCCATTTACAGTTATTAAAAAAATAGTGGCTATATTACCCATGTTGTACAATACACCCTTGAGTCTATCTGACACCCAATAGTTTGTACCTCCCACTCCTCCAACCCGATAGTGCCCCTCCCCCTCTCCCTACTGGTAACCACTAGTTTGTTCTCTGTATCTGTGAGTCTGCTTCTTTTCTTGTTATATTCACTAGTTTGTTGTATTTTTTAGATTCCACATGTAAGTGACATCATATAGTATTTGTCTTTCTCTGTCTGACTTAATTTTACTTAGCATAATACCCTCCAAGTCCATCCATGTTGCTGCAAATTTAAGAAACAAAATAAGCACTGGACTGCTAGCAACAGAATAAGCACACCGCATTGTTTAACTATTAGGTGTGATAATTTTCCCTGAACCATTCTCTTGTCATCGATTCCTGCAAGACAAACTAGGATCAGGGACATGGACTCTGTTTGCCACATGATGACTCATATAGAGTTAAAGTCTTAACCTTGGTTTATCTATTAGTATTTTGCTCTAACCAAGCTGGATTCCATCACCTTGGTTCAGTCAAACATCTACAATAGTTTCCTAAAATAACGAGTGAGAAATGTAAATTCATAACAAGAGGTTTCTATGCGTCCATATATAAGATGATGCTGGTGAACCAAGAGAATATTGACAATCTGAAAATGAAATGTTGTAGAAGGCTTGGGTGAAACTGGAAGTAAAATTTTAACAATAACTATAAATGTGGCCTCTCCATGGGTCCATCTGTCCACAATCTCATGCCATCTGCCCCTTCTCTAGAGTTGCCATGGAGGAGAAAGTACCACTACTCCAGCTACCTAATTTCTATTTGGAGAAAAGATGGGTGTCATTTTCAGTTTTAATTGAGATAAAAGTGTTGTAATATTTGTTTATTCTATCAAGTTTCTTTTCTTTTTGTTTCCACTCATCTTTTTCCCTTAGAATATGTACATTCTTTATTTTTGACATCAATATAATGACAACAAAGGAAAAATTGCACATATTATCTTCTCAGTTTTGAAAGAAAGGAAGGAAAAATCATCAACCAAAAAATTTAATTTCAATACATGTGATAATAGTAATTTTTTCCTTAATGGTTTCCCATAATCTCTGCTTTAGCAAATACCTTCTCTTTTCCTAGTTTTCTTCTGAAAATTGATAGTGGACTATATCCATTGGTATGCATGCTGTAATTCTACTACACCTGCTACTTTTGATATATTTTCATATTTCTCAAAGAGAAAAAAAAATAAGGGTGTGAGAACAGCATGGGTGCTGGAATAATAAAATTAAAAATTTTTATGTTTCCTATTTCTTGTGCTGATAATTTTCCTGTTTGCTCTCAGATCCGTTCCTCTCATGTTCATTGCAACCTACATTTCCCACAAACCCTCGCCAATTGGCTTCCCACTCGTTTTGGTCAATGGGAAACACTGATAAGAGACTGGCAGGTGGGAGGAAGAGATAAACAAGGATATTTCTTTCCAATTGTCTCTGCTGGTAGTGACTCCAGCAGGCGTTTCATATTCCCTAGGGTTCCAGTGTGCACTGGAAAGACTCTCCTTCCTTGGCTCCAACTCCCAACAAGCAGCATCCATCCTGAATCCAGCTCTAGCCCACTCAGTATGGCTCTTAAACCCTGTTAATATCCTTTTCTCCCTTATTCCTAAAACCCTAGAGGAGGTAACTGCATCCCATAGATGCTAATCTCTGGGCTGCCTCACTATCCCTTATTGGGCTTTTTAACTGTCTTGATATTTATGTAAATAGTTCCTCATATTAAATTTACCTGAACAGGGTTTCTCAAACTTTTTTTCAAGTTCCACAGCCAGAATTATTTCTGTTGCCTGTGTTCCCCCTCTTCATCCCCTATTATATAGTGTTTTCATTTTGGATTTATAATCTATAGTAAACTGTAACTTTGTCTGTATACCTCAGTCACCCGTGAGTTCACTGAAGTCAGAGACCATAGTTATTCAATTTTCTATTCATGGGGCCAATTCTTTATAACCTCGCTGGTATATAGAGGCCATTCGAAATATGTTTATGAAATTGGCTCAAATTGAATATTTTTACTTCACTTGAATTGAGAAAATAGGTAAAACTTGAAGGTTTTGCATACTAATTGCAAAACTGTGGATCAAAGTAAAAATCACAATGTATCTCAAACATGCTATCATTTGGAGGCATCAGAATGATCTGGACAAGTATTTATTAGCGTATGGGATTTTGTTTCAAGGATATTAAATGTGCAAGAATATGTATTTTTTCTTAATTCGGACCTAATTCCTTTTGCAGGATGAGACACCTGACAGTGTGAGACACACGCACATATATACGTATATCTATGTGCATATATATATATATACACACACACACACACACACACACACACACACACATATATACATATACCCATATATATCAGATACTTTCACAGTTTCAGCAACATGTGTATTTTTGGGTACACTATTCTTATGACCTATTGACAATAAAAAAAGGGGAATCACTGGAGAAAAAAGACACTCCTCATGAACATAATTGTATCCCAGAAGAGGCAGGTCACATTCACACATTAAATAATAATCAAGTAAGCCTGAAAAATCATAGAGGTGTTTTTAGTAAAGCAAGTGTTACTAAGCAAATAATCTTCTGCCCATATATTTCTGATGCTTCCTGCAAATCATTTTATACACTAATCAGTTAAAATATTTTCATTCTACAGACATTTTTCCTTCTAACTACAATTCTGAATGTTTACGTGCATACTTTAGGAAATTGAGTTTTTAAAAGAAAGATTGAAGACTTTTCTTCTCCTGTTATTTGATAAATGTGCACTCAACCTGTTGCCAGATGATTTTGTTCCATTTTTTTATGGAGTACGATAAGTCGTTATGTGTGAATAAGGTAAAATACAAGTTACAGCACTGCTTTGTATTCCACTTTTCAAGGTGAATAGAAATAAAAACAAATGGTTCAAAGCTAAATAAATTCATCATTAATGGTTACAGAAAAAGTGGACAGGAGAAAAGGCTGCAAGAGTCTACATTTAGATAAAAGATCTTACTTTATACAAATGAGAAAACTGGTGAGAGAGTTGATTAAGCACCATCAAGGTCATGAACAAAAGGTGACCCCACATCATTTTAAGTTATAATACCCTTGCCGGAAAAAAGACAGAACAAACATGTGAACCGATTCTGTGAAAGTGAAGTTGCCAGAGACTAAATACGACTGACCAACAGGCTGCCAACTGTGTTTCTAACCACCGTAATTGCACTGATAGAACTTTCTCATCAACTGCATTTCTAGCCCTTACCTTTCACGACCAGAAAAGGAGAGAGAAAAAGGAAGAGATAAATCTTTTAGGTGTTATAGTCCCTAATTACAGGCTTCCCAAAACAGTTAACACCTGTTGACAAATTGTTAGCTCTAAAGCAAGAGTCTGCAAACTACAGCCCTCAAGCCAAATGTGGCCCCTGCCTCTTTCTGTAAATACACTTTTATTAGAATACCACCATACACCTTCGTTTACATATTGTTTATAACTGTTTCCACATTACAATGGAAGAATGGAATAGTTGCAACAGACACCTTATAGCCCACAAAACCTAAAATATTTACTATCTGACCCTTTACAGAAAAGTCTGCTGACCCCTGCTCTAAAGCAATGGTGCCCTTTTGGAGCTATGGTAAATTAAAAACAAAGCAGAGCTATGGCTCACATATATCTTATTTTAAATGTGAAATTACTTTTCCTTTTCCATAGATCCTCCCCTCCACCTCTGGAAGGAACTTAGTTTCCAATTTCAAGGAGCAACCAAAGCAGAAGCACACCAGTAAGTGTGCATGGTTACGTGAATAACTTGTGAAGGTTTGAATATACTTCCTGGCAACAGGCAGTATGTTAAGAACTGAAAAATATGTCTGCCTGGTACTTTTAAGGGGAATATATGGAGAGCCTCTTTCGAAACTTTGAAAAGATTTATTTTCTATTCTGGAGGTACTTTAGTATGAGGAGTTGAAGGTTGCATAAAAATATAGCAACTGGCATAGTCAGAGTGCTTACTCACTAGGGAAACATTTGGCCCTAAGATAAGACATGTTGGAAACAAATAAACAAGCAAATAAAACTGGCCAATATAAACTTAAACGCATATACACTCCTGAAGATATACGCTTAAACCTATCACCTCAAGCAAATCTATCTTCATGGATCCTAGGCTATTTTCTAGCCTTTAAATCTTCCTTAGAGGTTACTCTCAGGTGCTTTGGAATTTGAAGTTGCTATGACCACTTGTGCAGTCCTTACCTTTCATAAACGAAATTCATTTCTTTATTCCCATCGTGTGCTTCCATTGGATGGTATATGATGGGAACAAATGTCTCCTTTAGGTAAATCTTTGTGACACTTGGGCATTACTACACAGAGTATCTCATGTTAATTAAACATTTACCTTAAATATCACACCCAGGAGATGAGGTTAAGAATAAAGTCACTTGAGGTATGACTTGATGTGCTTCAAAACCAAGGGGAATATATAACTCATCATCTTTCCCTAACAACCTTATAAGGCATCCTAGTTCTCTTGACGTTCCTTCAACTTACAAAGCTAGCTCATTTTTAGGACCTTTGCACTAGCTACTCCCTATACCTGGAATGCTTTGCCCCCAGATCAATACCTAGCTCTTTTTTGTCAATCTTATATTCTTAAAAATCACCACGTCAGGGGCTTCCCTGGTGGCGCAGTGGTTAAGAATCCACCTGCCAATGCAGGGGACATGGGTTCGAGCCCTGGTCCGGGAAGATCCCACATGCCGCGGAGCAACTAAGCCCGTGCGCCACAACTACCGAGCCTGCGCTCTAGAGCCTGCGCGCCACAACCACTGAGCCCGAGTGCCACAACTACTGAAGCCCACGCGCCTAGAGCCCATGCTCTGCAACAACAGAAGCCACCCAATGAGAAACCTGCGCACCGCAACGAAGAATAGCCCCCGCTCGCCACAACTAAATAAAAGCCCAAGCGCAGCAACAAAGACCCAACGCAGCCAAAAAAAAAAAAGTTACTGTAGTATAAGTTCCTGACCGTAAGCTTATTTAATAAAAAATAAAAAAATAAAAAATCACCACCTCAGAGAGGTCTTAAAACAACTTTCAAACCTTTCTAACTCTCTTAATTCTCTGCACACTTCTCTCACTTTTTGATATTTTTCCCCCCCTCTCTCAGTTTGTCTCCTATCTCAGCTTACTAGAATCTGGGATTATGAGAACATGGACCTATTCTCTCTTGTATATGGTGTGCAGAACATTGCTTGGAATATAGTGGCCATTCGATAGATTAATGAATATATTCATCTTAGAAAGCTAGATCCACAGTGGTCCAGATGTAGTGCTAAGCATGGACATAAAAGAGGAGAACACTTTTTCTGCCCTCAAGGTGCTCCTAATCTAGTTGGGGAAACAATCACAAACAAATTACACAATTTTACCACGTGAGGAACTATTTGTTAGGTTAATAAAACAAGTATTTGGGGAACATAGAAAGAAAGTAATCATATCAGCAAATTAGAGGATGGTGGAAACAAGGAAGAATTATTGTAGGGGACGTTTTAGCTGAGGATAGAAAGGCAGGTGAGGGATGAAGGATCCAGGCAAATGTTTGTGACAAGTAGACTGGCATGAGGCAGTGTGACATGTGTAGGAGAAGACATCTAGTTCATGGGGTCCACCTCTCTTCCGGACATCCACATGCACTACTCTGTCTACTCAACCCTTCACTTAGAAGCTTCACAGAGATATCAAATTAACATATCCAAAACAAACTCACCCTCTCTTTCCCTCCAAATCTCTTCCTTTCCCCTTGTTATGCATTTACTCATTCATTATTTCATCCAACATAGCACTTATTATTTTAACATTTCCACTAATGGTAGTGTCATGTCCCTAGAAAAATCAAGTCAGAAACTAGGAATCACACATGACTGCTTCCTCAGACTCTACCCCATATTCATTCAATCTAACACCAACCCGGGTCAATCCTACCTCCTGCGTTTTCCTCAGATTTGCCCACTTCCTTGCACCCTCACTAGAACCATCTTAGTCAAGATCACTGTCACTTCTTGCCAAGATTACAGCAATAGCCTCTTTTTTTTTTCCTTCAGACTTGCTTCTCTCTGAACCATTCTTCACTCTTCAGCAAAAGAAGTCTTGGATCTCAACTCTCATCACGACTCTTTGCTGCTGATCACCCCTCAATGACTTTCCAAAGCCCAGAGGGCAATGAAAAACCTCTCCAACAGGATGCAAAGATTCTCTAGGGTCTGGCCTCACTTCCTTCTGAGCTTGGTTTCTTGGTACTCTCCCTTTCAAACATACTCTTGTCCCACCCATTCTTTCAGTCCCTTTATTGAGTGACACTCTCTCTTAGATCTTTCCATGTGGTACGCCCTCTGTGTGGAAAATTCTCCCCCACACCACAACATTCTTGTGTGGTCAATTCTTAACTATCTTTCAATTCCCTGTTCAAATATCATTTCTTCAGAGAAGCTTCCTTTGACCCAGAAACTAATTCAGATGTCTAACTCTACCCCAAATGGCTCTCTCCTCTCTTTCCCTCTCATGCTTGCCTCGTGAGACTCATCATAGTTGATTACTTGTGTAAAGTCTGACATCCCTGCTGGGATCATGTCTGTCATATTCACTTGTATATCCTCAGCATCTAGTTATAATTAATAATAATGATAATAATTATTGAGGAAGCTAAATAAATATTTGTTGGATGAATAATAGTGGTAAGAATGAAAATGAAATTATGTAAAATAGTGGATTGACAAAAGACCGTACTGAAAATGGACAGGAGAGCCAGATTATAAATGCCTTGAGAAATATTGCAGAGGTCAAACTGACAGCACTTGGGTACAGATTTGAGTGAGAAAGAGGCAGAATGAATAGGAACCTAGGATGACTGTAGTGTCTTTTCAGCTCGGGTGACTAAGGGAATGATGAAACCATCAGCTAATAGAAGAAATACAGAAAGAAAAACAAGTTTGGGGGATGTTGAAAGGATTGAGCTATTTTGAATCGGTGGGACATTCAGGACATCCAAGTCAAGGGATGTAGTAGACATGTAGAAATCTGTCTTATGGGCAGAACGCCCTCCAAGCCAATAGTCTCAAGACAATTTTAAAAAATAATTAATGTCAATAAATTACTTTAATGTGCACTAGAAATACAGTGTGAAATATATTAATGAGGTTAACTATTGTTAAAAATCAGAATGTGTTCCTGTATAATGTAATGACTACATATCCCTTAGCCATCCCACGCCAATGAATATCTAATACAATGCAAATTCCCTAACTCTCTGTCCTAAAGCGACTCTAAAATATAATTCTGAATGGCCTCATTTTGGCTGGTGCCAGGCTGTGTTGGGCACCGTCCACAAAATGGCTTTAACTATATTCATTTGATCCTCCACGAAAGCCAAACACTAACAATTGTACAAGAGATTTTTAAAGTTCTTTTATAATCTTGGAGGTGGTGGTATGAGGAAAAAAAAATAAAGCAGCAATGTCCTCCTAGGTATCAGAGTTCTTTCGGAGAAATTGTTTTCATTCCTTTGGTAGAAGAAATAAAGACCATGGTAATGATCTGAGTTCTGATGAGTGTGCTTAGGCACAAAGTGTCCCATGAAACAAAGGTAAATTTAACATGTATTAAGTTAACATAACTCAGCCAGAAGATCATTCAGATTTATTAAATCTATTACCCCGAGCAAGATTCAAGAGTTAAACTGATGACAGATGGCCACTTCGGTGCCTCCGTTTAGGGAGGAAATACCCTTATAAGAAATAATAAACCCTATCTTTCGTAAGACACAACTTTTTGTCTTAGTGTTAAATCCTAAATGGTATATGCCTCATGCGAGCATCCTCTGATAATACTGACCATATGAAGTGACCGGATTATTGAGAAATACACATCAAATATAAAAAAAAGATTTTTAATGATTTTCTTGATTGATCTTTGATGGAGTCTGAGTACGTAATATTAAAATAAAACTCACAGTATTTTATTCTGGGGAAGGCAAGGTGGCATGGCCCGGTAGCTTTTTGGTATAAGGAAAGATCCTAGACTTTCCAAAGGGAACGATTGATAGCAATTCCTTGGAGTTACAGAATAACAAAGCTGTAGGGTCAGGAGCTACTTAGAAGTGACCATTGGGTTGTGGTATCATCCTTACATATCACCTCCTGCCAGGTTTCTTGAGAGGAGTAAGATAGCAGAACTTTTGAAACTGTATAATAAAAGCATGGTGAGTTCTAATTGGGAAAGACAGATAAGCTTTGGATACTGAATGAGTGGCTGCTTATTAATATACTGTTAGGAAAATTGAGAATCCTGACATGTGTTAGTGCCCAGATGAAGACCCTCCCAGTCTCACAGAGAAGTGGGCTGTGAGGCTACCTTCAGACTGAGCTGGAACCTTCATGAAGAAGCTCTGGATCTGTTCAACATCACTGAGACTTTTGAGGGTCACATATCAGGATGACAGTTCTCCATCACCACAATGTGTACAATATGTCATAAGTCTTTGGTTACTCACAATAGCTAAAGTACAGATCATTGCAAATGGATTCATCTTCTGTAAATGAGAACAGATTCAAACAATGATATCAGTCTCATTTGCATTATGCTTTTATGAGGGTGAGCCGTGCGCTGGAAGTTGCCTCTGACCCGCAGTACCATTTCATGTAAGCTATAGTCCATGGTGCATACGCATACTCAGGGAAGTTTACCTTGCATGTGAACAGCATACATTTTCTGTGCTGGGAGGAAAAAATGGCCAAGTAAAGCTGCTATCTAATAAGAAAGAGCTCTTCCTTATCTGGACCATTTTCCTAGTAGGCATTAAGAGTTACCCAATGAGGCGACAAGAAAATTATAGCAGAACTTCTATGGACATTTTGATTGGACGTAGCCTTGCCTCCGGCTCAGCCTGTTAAGATAATTAACTTGAAAACAGAAAATCCTATTGTCTGGAGTTGGCATTTTAAAAACCAAATTTTAAATGTGTTTCTTGAGTTGCTTAAGTGCACAGATTTATTATTACTTAAGTATAGTTTTCTTCTTAAAAAAAAACCTGGAATATTACTGACATTAAAAGGTCAATAGTTTAATATTTAAACCTAAAAATAATTGCTTTGAGATCTGTAGAATATTGTATAGCCTATTATTTCTTGATAACTTTAGAAGAGCTAATACAATATGAGTCATCTTAAATGGAATGAGGAATTCAGAATTTATATTATAACAGAAAAGGAGACAGTAAAATGACAAGGAAATTACTAAAATATAGTATATTTTCAATGTGAAAATAGATTTCCACACCCATTTCAAATTAATGATACCTTAGGTTCTTCTCTCCACCAGTAAATCACCCCCCAACTTGTATATTTCACCTTTCCCAGAATTACTTCTTCCATGAAGAATTTTCCAGAATTGCAATTATATAATTCTTTTAATCTTTTACTTTTCAAAAATCAAGGGAATTTAAATTGGGAATTAAGTCGCATTTAATTTCCAGTTTAGCATTTTAATCTTTGAAAATAACCCAGCCATGGGCAAGGTGCATCTGAAGATTTCAACAGCAAACCAAAATGGGGAAACCTGTGATCTCTGAAATATAAAATGGTGGTTTGGCTTCCAGTAAAGCTTTGTCCATTATACTCTTACTCTTGTTCTTCTTTCTCTCTAGCTTTTGCCTCTGTCAGAGTCTAAAATGCTAATAATACTACATCATGGAATATATTTCACATCATTTCTATAAAATTAAAGGAAAAGCTTTAAGGGTATATAGTATCATAGAAGCTACTTTTTATTTATATAAAATTTTATTTGATATATAATTTTCTATACATATTACATTATGTGTGTGTGTGTGTGTATATATATATATATATATACACATTACTCTAGACATGTTTTATAGCTTCATTGTGTGCAAGATAAATCTAATATATTCTCAAGCCAAACTGTAGTTTGTAGTGTTATTTGGATGATGTATCATTAATGAACTTCAAAAGGAGAGGTGAATGTGAGCAGATTCCTCTGGTCTGGTGAGACTCTACATCCCATACAAGGTCCTATGAAGAATGTATATTCATATAAACATATTCTTAAATACCATACACATATGGCATCGATTGTGATAACACAAAGTTGAAATTTTATATATTTATAAAATTTATAAATTATATGTGTATATATATATATAATTGTACTTATAAGATTTTCAATATACTTAACATCTAACATAGTGTCTGGCACATTATATGCCCTTAATATTAAGCCAGAGAATGAATGAGGCAAAGAAAAAATGAGTAAATACATAGGAAAAAAACAAGTTTTTCACTTATTTTACTTTAATTAGAGTGGTATTTGGTTATAGTATCTGACAAAAGTTAATTATTTCTAATATTTTAAAATCACTTAATAGATAGTTTTGCCCTGTAAGTGATCTTTTGCTATTCTCTGTCAGCTATAATTGGTACATTCTTTTTTATAGTTTTCTTTCCATTTGACAAGTCTGATTGGGGAAAGAATGGAATTAACACTTACCAGTGCCTATTTTTTCTTCTAAACATTGTTATCGCTTTGAATATTCACAAGGATCCTGGAAAGAAGATCCCTTTGCAGAAGAAACACTGGGTAGATTCTCTGAACAAATTTCCCAAAAGGGAAAGTTAGAGCTTGAATCCAAGTCAGTCTAATTTCAAAACGTAGGTCTTTCCTCAAACTACACCATCTCCAAGAACAGCATTTTCTTATTTTTCATGAACCTTGCCAAAGCATCCAAGATGTTATCAGTAGCTTGGACACTCAAAAAAAGGCAACTGTGAACAAGTGAAACATTTAGAGCTGTGGGTAGTATCAAAGTGCTCTGGGGCGATTTTTTAGCTTACTTAGTACCCACCTGAATTAGATGCTTTGAGGAAAATAAACTAGTGAAGTTTAATCAGCTGGATAAATGTTTGGATAAAAGATGAATCTTGTTTGAACAAGTGAAAGCCCTTATTCTTTTGATCTACCCATTGAAGTCAAACAATTATCATATAGCTAATTCTAAAAATATTTATAATTATGTTTTTAAATTAATTATTAGTCATATATATATACGTAGAGAGAGAGAGACTTCTTCACTGCAGGCATCTTTTTTCAGGCAACTCAGGTACAGTGAAGAGTACAAAAGAAAGTTGAAGATATTGAAATAAAGTCCTTTAAAACTACCTGTGCCTACTCCTTGGAAGGTCTTCATGCATCCCCAGGTTACACACACACCATTGTGAGGACAACTATTTTAAGAAATTCAGTCATTGACTTTGCAAGAAATATAAACTGGCATACCAAAATCATCTGATAACTTGTATGGGCACTTCTTCAGTGGCATCTTACAGCTATATGGTTATGTGTTAAAATAAGGAAAGTTGCAGTTCTGGAGAAAACAGCCTTATTGGAATTTGTGCCTAAGTATAATCTCTCACTTCCCCTCTCTTTGAATTTGTTTATTTCAGTAGAAAACAAGGTAGTTATAAGAGGCAGCCCCACGTAGTGGAGAGTCATAGAACAGGGAAGCAGACTGTAATTTAGGGTCAGCATTGCAATAACTGTGTAGCCTTAGGCAAGTTCCTCAACCTTTCTGAGCCATCGTTTCTTCTCAAGAGTTCTTAGCCTGGCTGCACCTTAGACTCAGCTTTAAAGAAATAATGATGCCCAAACCTCACCCCCAGGAATCTGGATTTGATTAACCTGGGCTGGGGCCTGGACATATGTTTCTTTAGAGCTTTCTGGTTAATTCTAATGTGAAGGCAAGATGTAAAAGTCAAGGTTGGAATCATCATCCATACAGCCTTTCCACAAAAATGTAGTGAGTGCCTAAGCAATGGTGCAAGTTTTCTCTTAAGGTATCTACATGTTATTGGGGAAAAGGTGAATGCTACTTGAAGAAAATAAATGCTGTATTTGGGCTTATTAGTCTTAAAAATCTTTTATACAAAAATGATGCACAGTAGAGAAGGCAATTTAATCTATAATGACCTTTTTTTAAACTGAATAAATATATAGTACAGAGATGTCCATAAATTTTGTTGTTAGTAATGTGGCACCATGCTTTTTTTTTCTTTAACATCTTTATTGGAGTATAATTGCTTTACAATGGTGTGTTAGTTTCTGCTGTATAACAAAGTGAATCAGCTATACGTATACATATATCCCCATATCTCCTCCCTCTTGCGTCTCCCTCCCACCCTCCCTACCCCACCCCTCTAGGTGGTCACAAAGCACCGATCGAGCTGATCTCCCTGTGCTATGCGGCTGCTTCACACTAGCTATCTATTTTACATTTGGTAGTGTATATAAGCCCATGCCACTCTCTCACTTCATCCCAGTTTACCCTTCCCCCTCCCCGTGACCTCAAGTCCATTCTCTACATCTGCGTCTTTACTCTCCTGTCCTGCCCCTAGGTTCTTCAGAACCTTTTTTTTTTTTTTTTAGATTCCATATATATGTGTTAGCACATGGTATTTGTTTTCCTCTTTCTGACTTACGTCACTCTGTATGACAAACTCTAGGTCCCTCCACCTCACTACAAATAACTCAATTTCGTTTCTTTTTATGGCTGAGTAATATTCCATTGTATATATGTGTCACATCTTCTTTATCCATTCATCTGTTGATGGACACTTAGGTTGCTTCCATGTCTTGGCTATTGTAAATACAGCTGCAATGAACATTGTGGTACATGACTCTTTTTGAATTATGGTTTTTTCAGGGTATAAGCCCAGTAGTGGGATTGCTGGGTCGTATGGTAGTTCTATTTTTAGTTTTTTAAGGAACCTCAATACTGTTCTCCATAGTGGCTGTACCAATTTACATTCCCACCAACAGTACAAGAGGGTTCCCTTTTCTCCACACCCTCTCCAGCATTTGTTGTTGTAGATTTTTTGATGATGACCATTCTGACTGGTGTGAGGTGATACCTCATTGTAGTTTTGATTTGCATTTCTCTAATGATTAGGGATGTTGAGCATCCTTTCATGTGTTTGCTGACAATCTGTATATGTTCTTTGGAGAAATGTCTATTTAGGTCTTTGCCCATTTTTGGATTGGGTTGTTTGTGTTTTTGATATTGAGCTGCATGAGCTGCTTGTAAATTTTGGAGATTAATCCTTTGCCAGTTGCTTCATTTGCAAATATTTTCTCCCATTCTGAGGGTTGTCTTTTCGTCTTGTTTATGGTTTCCTTTGCTGTGCAAAAGCTCTTAAGTTTCATTATTGCACCATGCTTTTAATTTAACATTTCACACAGTGGAATGTATCCCTTCATTTGGAGATTTATAAGTGCAGTAGGGTTGCACAGTTCCACTTTTTCTGCCTCTCAGAGATCTTAAAAGTTAGTAATAAACAATTAGTTCTACTCAGGATAGACATCAAAAATCTATTTCTTCTTACCCAAGAAAAATCTCAGAAGGAAAGTAAATCAACCATTTAAATGAACAATATCTGAAATAATTGAGCTAACCCAAAAAAGAAAATCCCCTCTTGAGGTGAATATTTTTTTAAATTAAAAGGTGAAATCTGACATACCACACTGCTTTTGTTGTTGTTATTCTTTTGTATTACCCTGGTGCACGTAGTGAAGAAATATGGATGTATCTCATATGACTGTATTTTATAGACATATATATTCTACTCCATTTTTTTCATTTCATCTTTCCTTAAAGTATTTGTCCTGGCACTTTAAATAACTAACTCAAATTTCTCAGGCAGTTTAACTCACTGTTATACTTTATATGTTTCAGCTGATGCAATACGGACTACCTGACAGATTCTGCATTTTTTGTTCATCTTTTAATTTATAAGTAAAGATGGATAATTAACTTTAAACACTGAGCTAAAAAAATGTTAGCTAGGACTAAGGGCTGGGCTGCTTCATGTAAATTATTTCTTTTTAATTTTTCTTAAAGATAATAAAATACCCTGATGAGGAATAACAACAACTTTATTCTAGCTTTTCCACTTGATTTGGTCATTTTGTTGTGAATTCCTTAGGAATGATGGAGGATAAGTATATATCTATGGCTTGAGATGCATATATTGGGGAGATTTTGTTAAATGCTAGATTTCTATTTTGCTAAAGTCTGATTTATTTATGCAAGTTATTACCCTGATATTGAAAAGTAACTCTAATTTGAACATCCAATATCTTTGCTCCTGAAATAAATACAGAGATTGAAAATGAACCTTTTGTAAATGTTGAGTTGGGGCATTTACTCAGGGAGAGGGAGGTAGAGAAGATTCATTGTATAGAAACAAAGGACACAAAACTTGTGATATTAGGGAAAATATCAGATTTGGTTTTGCAGAATGATTCTTACTTTTTCAGCATTGACTATCTAAAGGGAGCTAGATCCCACTATAATATCTTTTTAAAAAGTAAATTCAAAAATAAAGAGGTTCAAGTTTTACCACCAACTGACCCAAAGCATAAGGGACCATCCAGAAGGAAAGAAAAGAAAAAAAACCTAATCTGAAGCATTTTTGTAAAACTATGCCACAAATCAATATTTTAGACACTTTAAAGATCATCCCCTTGCTTTTCAACCTTCACACTTCAGAGACAGGGGATATATATGTTTATATCTTCTCTGTTTCTAAAATAAATCATTTCCGAGTTGGTACCTGTTTTACAGAAGGGCCCACTGCAAATGTCAATTTTTATAATTGACCAGAACCATACTTGTGGGAAAAATGAGGAGACAAGAGTAGGGATGTCATTCAGGGTCATTTCATATATTTGTATCACAGGAAAGCATTACACATTTTGCACTTCATTTCTTAAAGCCATTCCCCTCCACCCTCATGCCTCCCCAGGAAGTATGAGTCAGAGGTGATCCAACTGGGAAAACTCTTTGTGAAAGGATTTACACAAGTTTTAAAAAGAGATATATATTTGTATGAAAAAAATATATTGCAGAGCACTGTTCTATGAAGGGCAGTAAATGCACCAAGTCAGTTTCCGCTATGAAAACAGAAATATGAAGATCATGAGGAAATTTAATCCCAATGTGCTATCAATGAATTAAAAATCCATTTAGTATAAAGCCGCTAAGGAACAAAGGGAACCTGCTTTGTTTATATCAGACAATTAAAAATGTTTTACCCTTCGAAATAAAAGTATAAAAATTTTAGAATCAGATATTCTTTCTTTTTAACTTTCAATTAAGCACAAACAAGTTCCTAGGGTGGGGGTAAATGGGGTAAGTGGCATAAACTGGATGCACAAACACAATATCTAAATTTAAATAAAATTGCCGCCAAATATAAATACTTTTCAGTAATATTCTACAGGAATTGTAAAAAGCTGAAAAAAATGTTACTTATTTAACAATTGCAACATAACAAAGGGCACTGATTGGATCATATGTGTTTCTGGTAGTGAAAAATTAAAATTTGTTACTTGGTATAAATGGTTCCATCAAGAAGACAAAAATTAAACCAAACAGGCATAATATTTGTATTACATAAATCTTGTATGTAGTTATTACTAGTGGCGATTAATATTATTTCATATACTTATAGGCTATTTGTTAGACTTTTATAGTATCCTCTTTGCATATTAGTAATATAAACCCCCATTGGTCATAGACTTTGTAAATACTTTCTCTAAGAATATTATTAATTTATTTTTCACTTTGTCTATTGCTTCCTTTGCTATATGGAAGCTCTAAACTTTCAGTTAAATCAGTCTGCCAATTTTATGTTTTCAGGGTTTTTCTTGCCTTGCTAAAACTCCCTCTCTCATCACACATTTGTAGTGTCCTACATTCTCTTTTATCGTTTTTATGAGTTTACGTTTCTAGTTAGCTCCTTACACTATTTGGAATTTATTTTTGTATACCATTAAGGGTACAGGGCCTTTTGTTTCCTCCATATGAATAATCAGTTACACAATAGCATTCATTAAATAATATAGGCTATTCACACAGAAGTGAAATATCTTCTCTATCTTATCTGGATATTTTTTGAACTCCCAGTTTTAGTTCACTGACCCATTTGTCTAGCACTGTGCCAGTAGTATGGTTTTCATAATAATTACCTGCAATCAAAGTACAGTCAAAATCTGGAAGGGCAAGTACCTCCACAATATACTTCTTATTCATAAAGTTCTTAGCAATTTACACACACACACATTATTCTTCTATAAAAACTTGAAATCATATTACTTCCTACAAACTTTGGAATTATTTTACCCAATTACCACAAACACACCAAGGGCATTCTGACTACAAGTGCCTTAAACTCAAATGTCAATTCCGCAAGTATTATATAACCTTATTGACAATAAGCTTTGAATCCCAGAACAAAATATTTCTTTGCATTTATTTTTCTTTGGTGTGTGTCCTTATGTATATTTTTATAGTTTCTTTCCCCTATAGGAAAACTTAACTTTCTTCTTAACTTTATTCCTCTTAATTCATATTTTCTTATTATTGTAAATGGGATTTTTTTTTCATTTACATCTATAAATAGTTGACAGTATAAAGAAAAGCTATTGACTTTTATATATTTGTATTGTCTCCATTCATGTTAGCATATTTTTAGAAATATTCTCACATTAAAAAAACTTAGTCTCCTGGGTATTATCAGTATATGTATAATCATCCTATTTAACAATATCTTTTATTCTTCAAAAGTATGCATAATATTTGTTTTTTTAATTCCTTTTGACTTATTTCATGAGCTAGAACCAACAAAGCAAGTTTGAAAATTTTGAAAAATAAAAAAGTTTGATGAACAAACATCTTTAAAAATATGTAAGAATATATTTTTAAAGTTAAATTTTTAAATAAAATAAAAATATGTAAGAAAAAAATAATTTTGATAATTTTCAATGTTAACAATGGTGTGTGTTTATCAGGAGTTGGTGAATTACCGAAAATTTTCTTTTGCAAACTTTGTTGTTGTAAAACAAGTTTTACTGGAAATACAGTCACACGCATTAATTTAAGTACGGCCCATGGTTACTTTCACACTACACCAGCATAACTGAGTAGCTGGAATAGAGACTGTTTGGCCCACAAAACTTAGAGTATATGTTATCTGGCCCAACACAGAAAAAAAAAAAATCTGCAGGCTCTTCTTTCTCTTCGTCCTTCCTTTTACTATGCACCAGGCATAGTTCTAAAGGCTTTTCCCAGGAGTGGGGGAGGAAGGGATAAATTAGGGATAAATCAGGATTAGCAGACACAAACTACTATATATAAAATAGATAAACAACAGGGACCTACTGTACAGCACAGGGAACTATATATTCAATATCCTGTAATAAACGATAATGGAAAAGAATATGAAAAAGTGTATTATATATATATATATGAATCACTTTGCTATACATCGGAAACTAACACAACATTGTAAATCAACTATACTTCAATAAAAAATAAAGGCTTTTTCCTACTTGAACCCCTGTATCCTCAAAAAGAGATTAGGAAATGGGTTGCCTTCCTAACCCCATTTTACACATAATAAAACTGGGCCTGAAGATACTAAGTTGGTTGATTAGTATCTGACCAAGATTTCAACCCCCAAAAGCCTGACTCTGAGGTCACACTTTTAGGTTAGGAGCCTTTCATCAATATTCCCATAGCACTTATCACGCTATATTAATTTCTGGTTACATTTTTTTATTAGACTGCAGCCATTTGAGAGCAGGGGACATATTCCGTTGTTCTAACAAGATCAACGTCAAGTACATACCAGCTTCCTTAGATGTCACCTCCTCAGAAAGATCTCTCCCTGGACCAGCAGTTCTCAATCAGGGATGATTTTGCTCTCTGAGGGACATCAGGCAATGTCTGGGACATTCCTGTCACAACAAGAGGGGGGCTATTTGCCTTCCCTTCCAGTGGGTAGAGGTCAGGGACATTGCTAAATATCCTATAATACACAGGGTAGCACACCACAAGAAAGAATTATGTGGCTCAAAATGTCAAAAGTACAGAGGTTGAGAAACGTTGTCCTAGACAAATTTCAGAGCCAGTTTTGTGGCTAATTGCACAGTTATTTAATGTCTGTACTTCTCACTCACTGCATTCTTAATTTCATCAAAAGACTGAAAACTCCATCAGGGACTATATCCATTTTATTCAATGCTATATCCCCCGTGCCTTACACAATAAGTGACACATAGTAGGTACTCATTATCTGAGTTGAATGAGTGAATAGTAGGCAACTTGTTTTAGGTTTCATAGTGAATACATGGTATTGTTAGGAGTATCTAAGCATTTAGTTAAGATTATTGTTGTCTTCTAGCTAGACATATTTAAAATGTTTGATATATACTTCACCTCAGGATTTTTATAATTGTGCTTTGATTCACAGAGCCACAAACTCTTTAAGAGGTATCATTTCTACCACTGAAAAAAATAAATTTATGCCTTTTATATAGATATGCCCTAAGGTATTTGTGGCAAAACTATCAACTGAGAAGTAGGTTAGAACACTTGGAAACTTTAATTGTTGTTAGTTATTTTCTATGTTGGTATTGTTAAGGATTTTTAACTAGCCCTCTAAGGCTCTCTATATAGGGCTGGCTCTAGGTAAATGCCTGAAACAGAGTTATCCTCTGATATGTCTTACTTCCTTCTCTCACCTTTTATGAGTTCCTGATATCTTCATCCTGTTTCAGTCCCACCTTCTGCCCTGCCTTTCTTTTGTTGGGAGAATAAGACTCACAGAATCACAAACTCCTAGAATTCCATGGACTTTAAAAGTCACCTCTCCTAATCACCCAATCGATTTACAAATCCTTTTTTTTATAACTCCCAAGTTCCAACTTCCCCTCATCTCACCTATGTTCAGATATCTTCAGTGCGAGAAAATACACTATCTCTTGACGCACCCAGTTTCTTCTTTTGGAAGACCTATGAGGTGGCTCTTAATAAAGTCAAAAGTCTGCCGCCCTGTAGTTTAAATTCAGAGGCTTTGGATCCTTGTATGTCTTGGGGCTATTCAGAACAAGATTAAATTCTTACCTATGTAATAATCCTGCAAATGTTTGAAGACAGTTATCACAACTCCTCTCCTTTATGCTAAACTTCCCTGGTCCTTAATTTGCTAACTGACACAACTTGATGGCTTCTCACTCTAAGAACGACTTCCATCTTTTCTCTGACTGGTTTAAAATACCATATCAATTTGACTATGTTTTCATTCTATTCATTCTGGTGAAGGAACAGGGAAAAACTGAGTGAGAATAAGTGGATAAGGTTCCCTCCATTTTTTTCCTCCAAAAAGTATTTATTGAACAATTGTTCTTTGCCAGATACCATGTTAGTCCCTGGGAACACAATTGTGGGTAAAATAGATCATTTTCCCTCTTGGAGCTTACAATATACCAGGTAAGAAGGGCGTTGATCAAAACACTGATAGTTAAAAATGATGTTACAAATGTGACAAGTGTTACCTGAAACTCTAAGAGCATACAGTAAGGGGACCTGATTTTAAAAGTATTATCTCACATAATCCTCATCGTCTTACCATGACCCAAGTAATTATTTTCACTTTATAGATCAAGAAGCAAAATCACAGAGGTGTTATTAACATGGATGCAGGATCTGGGCCTCAAGGAGAGTCCCTGGATCCCTCATTATATGAGGTAGGTACTGTTCTCTGACACCATGCTTCCTACCACAGGCCAGGCAGGAGAGTCAACCAGGAAACACAGAAATGAATGAAATATACACTGAACAGGTTAAAAGGCTTAATGACTCTTAAAATCACCACGATGAAAGGAAAAAGCAAGAATAAACACAACTTTCAGCATTGTCAAAATAGCCACAGGCCACAGAAAATATGTACAGACCCCCCAACTCAACACAGACTGCATTCATATCCATGTGGAATAGCAACATCCAGCAAACTGAGTACATTTTAATTAAATTTAAGAGACGTATAGTTGACCCTTGAACAACAAGTGGGTTAGGGGCGCAGACACGACAAGCAGTCGAAAATCTGTGTGTTACTTATAGTTGGCCCTCTCATCTGTGGTCCTGCATGCATGGATTCAACCAACCACAGATGGTGTAGTACTATAGTATTTACTGCTGAGAAAAGGTTGCATATAAGTGGACTGTGTCATTCAAACCTGTGTTGTTGAAGGGTCAATTTTACTTACCTCTAAACACATGACATATCCTCACATGTGAAACTTCATTTAAACATACTAAAGGATTACAGCGATATAAAGCAAAGATTGCTATATTTCTCTTAGTTTTGTGTCTAGTGGCCTTTAGATTGTGAATATGTGTTAACTGTCATGGCTACTTTGGAAAATTTTACTAGTATATGTGGACCATAACAATTTAATGGTTATAGATGAATTGTCTCCCTTTCCTATTAATCAACAATCTTTCAAGATGCATACCCTAGGCTTTTCTGGGAATGGAGCTACTAGTATAAGACCACAAAGTAAAAACACTGTTACTGTTAATTTTTAGCTGTTCTCCTGATTAAATACACATTTGAACAATGAGCAACAAATACACTAAAATACAACAATATTTTGAACATTCCCCAAACATGCTAACACAATTTCATGTCTTTTGTATACCCTTTCATAGATATAAGTTCTTTCTAACACACCTCTTATATTTTGTGCCTTCATTTTAAAATAAAAGCTTCACAGTTTCACCTCTGTATGTGTACTGACAGCACTTTCAGTGGTTCACCTTTGCTATTCTTCTCATAACATGTCGCAAATAAATCAATCCCAACTGCCAAAAAGCAAATAACCATTTGATTTTTTTTCTTTTTCAAATACAGAATGCTTCCTATGGAAAAGAAAGAAGGTAGAAAGTAGGTTTTAGAGAGTGCCTACTCTGTGGTGGTCAACCATCACAGGCCTTTTGACAAATACACTTTCATTTTGACATCTCAACTTATTCTAGTCCATGATTAGGGTCTTTAACCTGGCATCCGTGGACAGGACTTAGAGAGGTTCCTGAATCTCAGGAATAATAATAATATAATTTAAGAGTCTTTGTTTTGTAAGCCAGACTTTATTCTCAATTCACAGTTGAAGATATTGAGACCCAGCAATGCGCCCACGTCATAGATAATTGACAGACATGAGATTCTATACCAGTCCCATCTAACTCTAAAATACAAGCTTGCTCCACCATGTCATACCACTTCCTCCCAAAGCTGCTAAGAAGTCGAAATCTCAAAAGCTATTAAAGAGCAATGGAGATAGACTTTTTACTATGCAGCCATCATCAGTAACTAAATTTTTATTGTGAGTATAACTTTCAATGATCCAAAATGGACTCAACAACATGCAAAATTATCACACCCTGATGATGGCTATAGAATGAATCTCATTTGAATCAAATCTTTAAAAGAACTTCAACTGCTGACACAATTTCAGGAATAAACATATTGCTTTTTTTTTTCCAACTGAGGCATGATTTACATACAATAAAATGCACAAATCTAAGTGTTTAGATTGTTGAGTTTTGAGAATTGAATACTTCCATGTAACTTCCAATTCAAACATAATGCAGAACATTTCAATCACCTCAGAAAGTTCCCTATGCTTCTGGCCAGTCAACTCCAACCTTCTTGTAGAGGTAACAACCTTCTTCCTTCTATTACCACAAATTAGTTTTGGTGTTCTTTAACTTCATGGAAATGTTTTTATTTGTGCCTGTGCCCTTTGGCTCAGCATAGTGTTTTTAAGATTCATCATACTGTTGCTTCCATCAAAAACTTGTTCCTTTTTTTCAATGCAGAGTGGAATTCTACTAACGGTTTAACATGAGCATCAACTTTTTGTGAGGTAATGAGGATAGGAGCAGGAGGTCGTGTCATTTCATGTGATACCTAAATGGAAAGAAGCACCCAGCAACATAAGAAAAAGGGAAGAGCATTTGAGAAAGAAGAGGGGGGAAAGGATGTGCAAAGGCCGAGGTGTTTCAGAAAGTGAAGAAAGACTGGCATGACTAGAATCTATGGATGGAGAAAAGTGGCTTGAGAAGATCATGAAAAAGATAGGAATACAGTATATTTAGTAACTCAGTACAGTCTAAGCCATGTTAAGGAGTTTGGAGTTCATTTTAATTGTAAGAAAAGTCCATGAAGGGAGTTAAGCATGGGAATGTCCTTATCTGTCTGACACTTTGAGAAGATCAGTTTTATGCTCTGTAGGAATGGCTACGAAGAGAACAATAGCAATGATAGTAAGAGACTGTGGCTCAATCAGGCAAGAGGGCAGAGGTGACCTGGCTTCACGTGGTGGTGAAACAGAGGAAGGAAAGGCAAATTCAAGATGAACTGTGAAGATGGGACGCGGGTTTGATTCCTGGTCATGGAACTAAGATCCTACATGCCATGGGGCAACTAAGCCCGCCCGCCGAAACTACTGAGCTTGTGCACCTCAACTAGAGAGCCTGCGTGCCACAAACTACAGAGCCCATGCGCTCTGGAACCCACACGCCACAACTACAGAGCCCACGTGCCTGGGAGCCTGCGCACCACAACTAGAGAGAAAAAACCCACATGCCACAGCTAGAGAGAAGCCCGTGCACCACAACGAAAGATCCCGCATGCCTCAGTGAAGATCCCGCATGCTGCAACTAAGACCTGACATAGCCAAAAATAAATTAAATAAATAAATAATAAATAAATCTTTTTTTTAAAAAAAGATGTGGTCTCAAACTGTGTTGTGCACACCCCTGAGGGATTCAGTGCAATTAATTGGAGTGTAAAAGAAAAATGCTAATCCTCCTATATGTATTTGTACTTATCTTTATTGATTTATATCTCTGTATATGTTTAGTTTAACATATTAATATAAAATATATAAATAAATGTTCATTTATGAGAAGAAATATGCTTCAATTTTTGTTCTGATAGGAAAGCATGATCAAAATTTTGAAAACCACTGCCTTAAGGGTCAAGGGGAATAGGAGGAACTAGCTATAAAAACTGAGAAGGAGCAGCCTGTGAGGTAGAACGAAAGGTAGGAGAGTGAGATCATGGAAGCCAGGAGATACTATTGTCTTAAGAAGAAACGGGATGGTCCATTGTCCCCTCTCTCTATCTGTGTAGTTGTGGGAAATGTAAACCCACAGTTAGTCTTTTGCAGGCCCTGTTCCAAACGCCAGACTTGCTGGAAATGGATTGGGAACATCAAAAAGACTGCCTGTAAGGCTGAACATCTCTAAGGTTGTCAACGAAGTCGTTTGTTATTCTCTATCTCCCCATTCCTTCACTCAAGTCTAGTTCCTCTGTTAGCTATTGGTCGAGCTGTTTATTTTGATTATTTGCCTGGGCCTTTAACAACTTCACAGTTACATTTGAAAGTATGCCATGAAATCATTAGGTTACTTGTCAGATTTCAATATTACAGAAGCTATTTTGGGGGAAAATAAAACAATGTATATTTCAGGCACATTTCCAGTCCTAAACAACATAAAGTATTGCTAAGTATGGTATTTAGCCATTAATGCTGCCTTTCAGTTCTGTAATGCAGAGAAATAATAGGCTTATGACAACTTGGATAATACCTTTAAGCTTCTACAGTATTGTTCCAGATATCAAAGAAACTTCACTCCACAGTGGTTCTCCCTTTTTGGTGAGCTATGTAAAAAACAGCCTTGGCCTTACAGAAAGAAAACCTGGGTCCAGGTGTCAGTCCTAAAGCTTTTTGAGTTTTTGACTTTTGTAAATCATTTAACTACAGTAAAATATAAACTGTAAAAAGGTATATATAAGTAAGGCATTAGTATTATGTATTAAAATGGCTATAGGTCTTCCTTGGTGGCACAGTGGTTAAGAATCCGCCTGCCAATGCAGGGGACACGGATTTGAGCCCTGGTCCGGGAAGATCCCACATGCAGTGGAGCAACTAAGCCCATGCGCCACAACTACTGAAGCCCACGCACCTAGAGCCTGTGCTCCGCAGCAAGAGAAGCCACCGCGATAAGAAGCTTGCACACTGCAACGAAGAGTAGCCCCTGCTCACCGCAGCTAGAGAAAGTCTCTCTGATGAACTCTTTCTCAGTAAGCCACTAGAATATAAGACACAGCAACGAAGACGCTATGCAGCCAAAAATAAATAAATAAAATAAAATGGCTATAATAAACTACCCATTACCCAATATTTAGTTTGTATCATGTTTCAAAATAATTGGATTCTGCATGTGATGTGCATGTACTGATTGTCTTCATTATTTTTTATACAATATGTCCACTGTTCAATCTATTGATCACATTGAAAGGAGAAGAGTTTAGATCAGCCATGCACATATGTATGTACTCTTTAGATTATGGGATTAAAAAACCCATAAGACAGAGGACTTTGAATTTTAATGAACAAGTTGGAGCCCTCCCTTTCTCACTTTATTTTGTCACTCTCTCTCCCATCTGGGTTGAAGCACAATCACTTTCAGGTGACACACATAGTGTTAGTTTATATTGGGGTCTCTACATCTCTTTCCTCAAAGCATTTAAAATAGAACCACCATATGATCTAACAATCCCACTTTTGGATATATATTCAAAGGAAATGAAAATAGGATATCAAAGAGATATCTCTGCTGCCACATGTTCACTGCAGCACTATACACAATAGTCAAGATATGGAAACAACCTACATGTCCATCAATGGATGAATGGATAAAGAAAACGTTGTATGCAATGGAATATTATTTAGCCTTAAAAAAAGAAAAAAAATTCTGCCATTTGCGACAACATGGATAAACCTGGGGGATATGATGCGAGGCGAAACAAACCAGTTAAAAGAAGACAAATGCTTCATGATTCTACTTGTATCCGGTATCTACAAAAGTCAAACTTATAGAAGCAGAGAGAAGATTGGTGGTTGCCAGGGGTTGGGGTGAAGGAGAAATGGGGAGATCAATGGAATAGGATAGAAAGTCCAGAGATAAACTCACACACCTATGGTCACCTAATCTATGACAAAGGAGGCAAGAATATACAATGGAGAAAAGACAGCCTCTTCAATAAGTGGTGCTGGGAAAACTGGACAGCTACATGTAAAAGAATGAAATTAGAACACTCCCTAACACCATACACAAAAATAAATTCAAAACGTATTAAAGACTTAAATGTAAGGTCAGACACAATAAAACTCGTAGAGGAAAACATAGGCAGAACACTCTATGACATAAATCACAGCAAAATCCTTTTGGACACACCTCCTAGAGAAATGGAAATAAAAACACAAATAAACAAATGGGACCTAATGAAACTTAAAAGCTTTTGCACAGCAAAGGAAACCATAAACAAGACCAAAAGACAACCCTCAGAATGGGAGAAAATATTTGCAAATGAAGCAACTGACAAAGGATTCATCTCCAAAATTTACAAGCAGCTCATGCAGCTCAATATTAAAAAAACAAACAACCCAATCCAAAAATGGGCAGAAGACCTAAATACACATTTCTCCAAAGAAGATATACAGATTGCCAACAAACACATGAAAGAATGTTCAACATCACTAATCATTAGAGAAATGCAAATCAAAACTACAATGAGGTATCACCTCACACCGGTCAGAATGGCCATCATCAAAAAATCTACAAACAATAAATGCTGGAGAGGGTGTGGAGGAAAGGGAACCCTCTTGCACTGTTGGTGGGAATGTAAATTAATACAGCCACTATGGAGAACAGTATAGAAGTTCCTTAAAAAACTAAAAATAGAACTACCATACAACACAGCAATCCCACTACTGGGCATATACCCTGAGAAAACCATAATTCAAAAAGAGTCACGTACCACAATGTTCATTGCAGCTCTATTTACAATAGCCTGGACATGGAAGCAACCTAAGTGTCCATCGACAGATGAATGGATAAAGAAGATGTGGCACATATGCAATATTACTCAGCCATAAAAAGAAACGAAATTGAGTTATTTGTAGTGAGGTGGATGGACCTAGAGTCTGTCATACAGAATGAAGTAAGTCAGAAAGAGAAAAACAAATATCATATGGAATCTAAAAAAAAAAAATGGTTTTGAAGAACCTAGGAGCAGGAGAGGAATAAAGATGCAGACGTAGAGAATGGACTTGAGGACATGGGGAGGGGGAAGGGTAAGCTGGGACAAAATGAGAGAGTGGCATGGACCTATATACACTACCAAATGTAAAATAGTTAGTTGGAAGTAGCCCTATGACACAGGGAGATCAGCTCGGTGCTTTGTGTCCACCTAGAGGGGTGGGATAGGGAGGATGGGAGGGAGACACAAGAGGGAGGGGATATGGGGATATATGTATACGTATAGCTGATTCACTTTGTTGTACAGCAGAAACTAACACACCATTGTAAAGCAATTATACTCCAATAAGGATATTAAAAAGAAAAAAAAAAAGGAAGCTCATATAGTAGCACTTCATAATGGTAAAACTTATTTTTCCATTGATATTTCAATGCTGCCCTTTGTAATCCTCTATACTTATATTTTGTATTTAAAATCATTATTCTGAGGAGTTCATAGGCTTCACCACACTGGTAAAGGGGTATATAGCATATGCAGTAAAGAATCCCCATGCTTGTCACTACCTATTGTTGATTCCCTGACATTGACCTGGCACATAGCAAGGGCTCCATAAATCTTGGATGAACTAAACTGATAGTGAGATGACTCAAGTTCCTTGCAGCTGTACAATGCCATAAATCTACAGAGATTCTTCCTAAGTAAAAATTTAATTTTAAACTATTGTTAAAGAAACTTCCTGGCATTTGTATGTTAACCAGGCAACCCCTATTTTACACAACAGATCTATGAGTTCTGACTTTTGAATCCAAATATATGGAACATATATCCATATGTTTCTTTTTCTTTTTTTTTAAAATAAATTTATTTATTTATGGCTGCGTTGGGTCTTCATTGTGGTGTGCGGGCTTCTCATTGTGGTGGCTTCTCTTTGCTGTGGAGCACGGGCTCTAGGCACGCGGGCTCAGTAGTTGTGGCTCGCAGGCTGTAGAGCGCAGGCTCAGTAGTTGTGGCACACGGGCTTAGTTGCTCCCTGGCATGTGGGATCTTCCCGGACCAGGGCTGGAACCCGTGTCCCCTGCATTGGCAGGCAGATTCCCAACGACTGCGCCACCAGGGAAGTCCCTATCCATATGTTTCTAATTCTCTATATTCTTCCTGCCCTATATTTAAAATCCTATTGTAAAAGTTTTCTTTATATTTTTTCATGAGGATCATAGTAAGCCAGTAGACTTTTAGAGTAATAGGTATTATTGCTCTCATACTGCTTCCTAGATTAGACACCTGTGTAATTTGTGTATTTAAATCCTAAGCCTTATTCCTGCAATTTATTTAGCTGAACTATGTAATTTTTTTTCCTTATACCCAAAGATACCTTTTCCCAAAGAGTTTTGTAATGATAAGGAGTGATAAAAATTCTACAGAAATAAATTTCAGAGGCACCAAATCAACTGCTTTCCATTTATCATCATGGTAGTAAAAAAAAAAAAAAAAAAAGAGTAGAATCAACTTGATTTACCTTTTAGAAGGGTAGACATATTAGTTCCTATTGACAAACACGGGTTTTTTTGTGATTGGAATCATGAAAGTCTTTTTATGTGGTTACTAGAAGTACCCAATTGTCACAATTTTTACACTAAAAACACAGTATTTAATTTTAAGTGTCAAGATTTTTCACAATACCATGTCCTGGAAGTGTGAAACTGTGTTGCTGATGTATTTTCTTTAACACTTAAGGAGTTGTGAACATTTGGGATATATTAATTGATGATCTTAAGCTTTTCCAGTAGAATTGTAAATGGATGATAAATATACAGCACATTTCAATTATATGCTGAAAATCCATAGAAAAAAAGACTAGGAGGAGAAACATTTAAAAAGTTAACAGTAGTTATTTTTAGTTTAAGAAAAAATTATCCCAAACTTGGAAATTAAGCCAAAGGATGGTTCTGTATGTTCAAGTAACACAGTAGGGTGTTATCTAAATGTCCCCCATACCCTCAAAAGGGCTTCTAAATTTTCAGAGAAATGCAAATCTGTTTGACTTACTGTTTACTATTAGTTTGAATCCAGACATTTTACAACTCAGTAAAGTTAAATGCTAATTCATAGAAAACTGAGATGATACAAATGACTTTTTAATCCAGTAGAGAATATAACCTTAGAGGCTACAGGATATTAACCTGTTTTGAATCGAATTCACCAATCTTATTCCAGAATTCTTCAGTGATTATAGAAGCATTTGCTTCTTGTATCTTCTTTCGAGCCTGTTTTGTCTTACTACTGGCTCCCTCATAAATGTGTTAAATAAAATCTAACATGTACTCACCATGACTTACATGAAAAGTATGTTTCTTAACAAAATTTCACTTTCACACTAGCTGGTAGGATTACGGATTTCCTTTATACTTTATTATCCAAAATGTCCCCAATTGATTCATAACACATTTATGATCTGAAAACATAAATGTTTACTTGAAAAAAATACACAGTATATGAAAATCTATTCAGTTTCATGATGCCATATGCATGCAAGATCTTGAATACCATACAAAGGAATCTAATTGGCTGAAGATGAAACAGTTTTTCAATCGATAGTGTTTTTTTTTTTTCCTTTCCCATCAGTAGCAAAGCTATGTAAAAAATAAATAAACTTTAGAAACATGAAAAGTGTATGAGTATTGACATGTGCTTATTGTGAATGTGATGAGAGAGGTACGTCAGGACAGTGAGAGTTAGGTTCATTACACTCCTTTCTCATACTATAAATGAAAGAATAACAAATACTGGCTAAAATTCAATAACTCCCATGGCCAAGATACATACTATAATTTGGACATTGATTCCCTTTGATAACCTTTCTCCTCAGGCACCGTCAAGATAGATAATAATTAGTAGTTCAGCTAGGAGTTGGACCACAAATCTCAGCTTGGGTAAACTGTAGGAGACACTCCACATTCATTAGAGCTTTTTCAGTTGTAAATACTCCCTGTGGCCAACCCTGCTTGTTTTCCCCTTTGGAATGAGTCTGTTTTCACTGAGCCTTCTAGGATGTTGAGCCACTAACAGAAGTGAGGACTTTGCAGGCCGAGGGCTCACAGTTGCAAGATACTAAATAATACTGATTCCAAACATTTTATTCCTGTGTGAACTTTTGGTAAGAGGGAGGGGTGCTAGCAGTTGCATATCAGAAGTATCTGCAGTTCCTATCTCAAAACCCCCACCACCACCTATTCCACAAATTATACAGTTACCTTGATCTTGAACTTCTTCCTTTTTAAGTATTAAAGCCTGGAGGAGAGTTAAGACTGTTTACACTTCTAAGTCTGTTCCTAAGTCAGAACACTAATTGTGAATTCTGCAGTGTTGACTTGGGATGAAAAAGGGAAAGAAAAAGGCTGGGAAATGGGTGATGCTGGGAAAGTGGGGCAGTCCCTAATCCTTTCTCCTCCCATCCCCACCCCAATCAGCTTTTCCCATCAGTCTTTATAATGAGCATCACTTATTTATTCCCCTACGAAATGTCCCAAAGTTTCCTATTAAAAAAAAAAATTGGGGACCTTAATAAATAGGACTTCACTCTAAACTAAGTAAATCAGACTCTGCATTGACTAACAGAATGCATACCACATGTGAAATTTCCAATTTTCAAATAGCCACATTAAAAAAAGCAAAAAGAAACAGGTCAATTTACTTTTAATAATATATTTGGTTTACTCCAGTATGACAAAATAGTATAATTTTAACCTGGAATGAGATAGTTTACATCCTTTCAAGATCTTATTAAGTCTTCAAAACTCAGTGTATGTTTTATACTCACAATCCATCTCAATGACTAGCTGCATTTCAAGAGTTCAGTACTCCATGTGGTTAGCGGCTACTGAATTGGACACTGCAGCACTAGAGAGAGACTTAATATTGTGATTCTTATGATCAGGCAACTTTGGAAAACACTTCTCTATTTGGAGGAGACCCAAGAACTCATCCAATGAATATACTTTTCTCACTAACAGAACTTGGATTAGCTCAGTATTGATGTGATGCTGTTAGACCTTGGAAGATACACAAGAACTTTAGCATTCACACAAATGGGACACTTCGAAGTGAGGCAGAGCATAGGAATTTGGAAAAATATTGCTCATGGTAAACTACTTTATTCCATTATTGTGCAGATGGGCAATTAATGACTTCATCACTGCCTCAGTCTGGGGTTTCCTTTTAAGAATGAAGCTATTTCTATGCCAACTGTAGAACCCCTGACCCAGGAAGTGATAGTTGGATTACCTCCTGGAAAGTTCCTTAACTCTCCAGAATTTTGATTTAAATAAAAAGAATAATTCTTATTTCATTTGGTTATTTGAGAAATAAATGAGAAAATGAGTGAAATATTGATCATGCAAACAAAGCCAAAGATTGTGTAGGGAAGAGGCTAAGGGTAACTTTCCAACTCCTGTTACAGCTTTAATTTCTTACCTTAGGTGATGACCCTTCATCTCTCACACCCTTCATTCTTCCCTCCTCTCTCTCCACCTTCTTGATGGGCGGCTCTACCTCCTAGCCCCTGGCAACTTGCTTATGGCCCTTTCTGATTGCGAGGTGATAGCCAACAAGATAGAGGGGAAGTCATTCACTTCTCTACTTCATCAACAGTTCTGTGCAATGAGAGGTTGGGGCTTCCAAGTTCCCATCAGCCAAAAGGTAGAAATCACTGAGAACTGCTAAATGTTTATTGCAGTGTTGACAGTTATAGCTTATGAGGGACCATATTTCTCAAAGAGGAATATTTATTTTTAAAGAAGAAATTGAAGTTGGGGATATCACTATACAGACCTTCCTTTATTTTTCCTTTGAGAACTCTATGAGAATGAACACATATTTTGTTTCACTACTGGATCTCTATTTCCTGGAATAGTATTTAGCACACAGTAGGTCCTCTACAAATATCTGTTTAATTACATATTGAAGAGAGCTGCCTGGCGAAACTCAACCAGCTAGGAGCCCATGCTGGTAACCATTCTACAGTACTGCCACTTTTAGCAATGAGGGCTTAATATCTGATTTGAGGAAAGCTGACAATGATATGCAAAATAACCAGTTTCCTCACTATATTTTTAATTAGTAATGCTGTCTTTTAATGTAAGATTCTTAAGTACTTTATGACCACAGTAAGTCCATCTTAATCACATTTGCTGCTTTATTTTCAAGCAGAAAACACACACACAACACCTTCAGATGGATACTGAAGTAGAAATAAACCATTTAAAATTTGTTCACATGTGGAATGTCTAGAAAGAAAATAAGTGTAACAGGATCACAAAATCTGTCACATATGTTCCTCTAATAATGAGTTGAGGCTGCACTTTTTCAAGTATGCTAAGCAACAGTTCGCCTTTCAAAGTTCTCATCAAAATTATAATGTAAAAAACTAGGAAGTATACAAGAAACCGTAAGTATCCTACACAAGCTTATTTTCAAGACTTCAAATCTTGTCCAGACACTCTTCTGCTTAAGTACATTCAGTAACTGTTATTTATAGGCTAAAACACAGACTTGTACGTGTATCTCATAATGTCCTTCACTTAGTATTCCAAATCTGCCTGTCCAGCCTGAGCCATCACCCTCCACCTGGGAACCTGAGCTCCTTAAGCTTTTGCCACTTAAAGTCATTTCCATTCTCCTAACAACCTACAATTCATATGGCTACCTGGCCTTTGAACATGTGTTCTCATGGTCAAAGACACTCTTTCTTGTTTCTCCCTTATAAACCTACCTGCTCGTGGTAAAGACTTCCCAAGCTCACCATCTCCTCTTCCCTATTGTCACAGGACTTTGTAAACACAGTGAGGACAGAATTTTTTTTTTTAAATTAAAAAGAAAAATTTTTGGCCACAACACGCAGCTTGTGGGATCTTAGTTCCCGGACCAGGGATGGAACCCGTGCCCCCTGCAGTGGAAGCACAGAGTCTTAACCACTGGACCGCCAGGAAACTCCAGGACAGAATTTGAGAACTGTATTCTACCAACTCTGAGGTCTATATATCTATTGTTCTCTGCACTAGACCAACTTCCTTGAGTGATAGATTCCTCATCCCCTCACATGGAGACAGACGTCTGCCTCCCCCACTGATGTAAGGCCACTGTGCATTGTTTGGTTCAACGTTGAAACTTTTGGTATGCAGCACCATCCTGACCCTTGACAAAAACATGTTGAATAAGCAAAGAATGCCGATATCTATAGCTGTGCAATGTTAAGGGAAAACAATTTTGCCTTGAAGGAACCATATGTGTCATGGTGGATTTTATCCTGAGAGTATTCTGAAAGGGAGGCCACTACTAAACACTAGGCTGTGACCTTCAAAGGGCTTCTGCCCTGTGGGAACCAAGAGCCTTTCACCATCAAGGTTGTCTTAGAGAACACCAGCCATCACTACACACAGACCAATGCCTAAGTCTTCCATATACGACTGCTGCTTACCAAATTCTGGTCTCCTACCAAAACTCTACTTTTATTTCAAATCATGGAGAAATAAATGAGTATCCCTGTATCTTCTGTTCCCTCAATAACCTACATCTTATAAAGGATCCCCCAAATCTATATCTCAACAGGAGATTAATATGACAATGTAATTGAAAGTGCTTCATAAATTAGAAAGTGCCTTACTATGTTATGACTAATGTTACTGCCATCATTAACAAGCCTAACATCATCTCTAATAATAAAAATAACCCCTCGTAATACTCTGATTTTGATGTACTATGGGTCAAATTATAACCCATAGCAATAAAGATGTTATGTCTCACCCTTACTGATAATGACATAAGGTGGGTTTAATTAGGATTATACTTATCACGAAATAGCATTTTTATGGATGAAAGAAGTTTCATCTTTATTACTTAATATCCTTAAGGCCTCTTAAGAGGGCCTGGCCGTATAGTGAGTGGTGGATATTATTCTCTTTATTCGTTTCCTCAATAGTTATTAGGCAGATCTGAGATTTAATTTTTTCTCAACATCTCAAACTTCTAGCTGATGGTTAGTAAGCCATATGATATTCAGATCCCAAGGCCTTCACTTATTTGTCTTGTGATTTGGGGTAAAATATTTACTGTTCTGAGTCTTGTAAAAAGTTATAAGAATAACTTTTCTACTTATCTTGCTGGGTTTTTATTTTTGAGAATCACATCAAATAATATTTCTTATAATCTTTAAATATAAAGGCACTAAAAGCAACTTTAAACACTACTGCAATTAAATAAATATTGTGTTACATCTTTCTGGGCCCGTTTCTTTTTTTTTTTTTTAACATCTTTATTGGAGTATAATTGCTTTACAATGGTGTGTTAGTTTCTGCTTTATAACAGTGAATCAGCTATACATATACATATATACCCATATCTCCTCGCTCTTGCGTCTCCCTCCCACCCTCCCTATCCCACCCCTCTAGGTGGTCACAAAGCACCGAGCTGATCTCCCTGTGCTATGCGGCTGCTTCCCACTAGCTATCTGTTTTACATTTGGTAGTATATATACGTCCATGCCACTCTCTCACTTTGTCCCAGCTTACCCTTCCCCCTCCCCGTATCCTCAAGTCCATTCTCTAGTAGGTCTGTGTCTTTATTCCCGTCTTGCCCCTAGGTTCTTCATGACCATTTTTTATTTTATTTTATTTTTAGATTCCATATATATGTGTTAGCATACGGTATTTGTTTTTCCCTTTCTGACTTACTTCACTCTGTATGACAGACTCTAGGTCCATCCACCTCACTATAAATAACTCAACTTTGTTTCTTTTTATGGTTGAGTAATATTCCATTGTATGTATGTGCCACATCTTCTTTACCCATTCATCAGTCAATGGACACTTAGGTTGCTTCCTTGTCCTGGCTATTGTAAATAGAGCTGCAGTGAACATTGTGGTACATGACTCTTTTTGAATTATGGTTTTCTCAGGGTATATGCTGGGCCTGTTTTTGTAAAAGTGATTTTATATCATCTTCCCAAATTAAGCATTTCCTACACTGGCTTCTTAATTTTTTAAAAACTAAATTCTTCCCTTATACTCATCACATTACTACCTTGTGACACTCAATCAGAAATAACCCAACACACATACACACACATACACACACACAGACACACATACACACACACAGACACACATACACACGATTAAAACAAAAAAAGATCTAGGAAATAATACTTTCCTATGTATGATGAACCCTGATATTTTCTATTGTGTTTCACTAAACACAAACGTTTGTGGTGATCCACAAATTGATTTCATGACTCACAGTTTGGAAAATACTAGTCCACTAGATTAAAAGAAAAATAGAAAAAATAAACCAAAACGTAACCAACAGGAAAGGAAATGAGTCCTAAGCATCACCTTTTGCCATTTCTTTCCATGTACCTGTAATCGGTCCAAGAGCACCTCATTGTGCCCTAATCAAATCACAATTTTGCATAATACCATCACTTTTAAAATGTTTCCCCCTTTTTCTGGATGTAGGCTTCCCTCACTTATTTCCCACATCACCTCTCCTGTGAAGCACTTCCAAATCTTCTAGCCAGTTAGTTACTCCTTTTCTTGCCTTTTCTCCAATGTCCCGGTTATGTACATACCTCTATTATACCTCATACATGTTATTTTAGTTGCTTAAATATCCATCTACTGAATATACCATTCATGTTTCAATTGTTTAAATGTCCATCAACTTCAGTGAACCTTGATTCCTCTCTGAGTAGATTGGGATTCTGTTAATTTTTATGTCCTGAGCACCTAGCATAGGGTCTGACACAGAGTAGCTCCAAAGTAAAAGTTTGCTGAATAAATGTATTGATTTTAAAGGTTAATTGAAATATAAGGAATTGCTAGGGCTAAATGTTCAAACGTAGTGGTGGTATGCAGGTTCTGTAAAATATGGGTAATCTTATGGGCAGATTCATCCCTTGGGTGGGACAACTAACTGGTAGCCTCCTAAGCCCAGTGCACTGGAGTGGTTGGTGCCGTGTGCTCCTCTTATTTGAACATCATTCCAATTCTATTTCAAAATTTCTGTTCTTAATGATATCCCAAGGAGACTATGAAAGATTTCAACAGTTTAGCCTCCTTAGATTACATTATCTTGGGTGGTTATGTACTGGTTGAATTGCCCTGAACACTCTATTAGGGATAGCCCTGATTATGAGATAAAATTTGCAAATTCCTATGAACTATGGATTGGTAGAATTTGCTTATTACAGCATACAGATCTTAAACAACTGTTTATAAACCACTGTTAAACCATGCTGCATAGCTTATTATTTTTTTTAAATAATTGTGTTGTTTTAAAGTTAAGGTTGTTTCAGCAATCCATTATTAATATTTAAAAATACATATATTGCCCTTTTGTAAGCACATACAAGTATCATCTATTATTTAAATACAAATAGAAATTCAAAGGTAACATGTTTGAAAATGTATTATTTAAAAATAGCAGTAAAATGGGATTTTCAAAATAAAATCATATTAACTAGGATTTGTAATACAATATAAGCCTGTACTATTATTGTCATGCCAGGATTTGGAGAACCATGCTGGAACATTAAATTTATTCATTTTCACAGCCAGCAGATATTTTGATGTCTGAGTAGCAATAAGAACAAATTACCTAAAAACTTTTAATAGTGTATAATAAATTAAGACTGAATGGTAATGCAAAAGTGGGTACAACAGGACAAAATTATGAATCTCATATAATGATCCAACACTTAAAGTGTGGAAACATTTGTATTCTGGAATATACAACCACGGTTGATCCTAATTGTTTCTCTCTTGTCAAATAGAAATTGCACATTAATCTCAAAGTATTGCAAACTGTTCATTACATGCAAATGGTTATGTTGTACAGGCTCTCCAAGGGGACTCAAACTTCTTTATAAAAGGAACCAGGCTAGAAGAGTTTCTCTGATTACGCTAGGTTTCCGTTTAGAGTTCTTCATTTATAAGCAACAGAAACTGCCTCTGCCAATGAGGAAATCCATGATAAGGAAATGGAGAGGTTCACAGGACAGAAAGGAAAATCAAAGAATCAGGCTTGGAACAATCAGGACTCCAGACGGTCCCCACAGCAAGGGTAGCTTGTTGGTCTTGACCAGGCATTCTCATTAGAATGAATGAAGTCCAACCATATCTCTTATCTCAAGTTTAAAAGTCTCAAGAAAGAATATGATTGGCCAAGCTTAGGACCTATGCTTAGGACCACTGAGATGGTGGGAGAAAGGCTCTGGCAGAACAACTTCGAGAACTCTCTTGGTCAGAATACTTGATTTATTGTCCCATGAAGACTGCTCAGGTAATCAAGAGGACCTGGCGGTACTATCAGTAAGGAGAACAGTTCCTATATACTCTTCAAAATGTCTAAGTCCACCACACACTATTTAAGTGACTTTAAAACCTCTTTTTATTTTTAATCATACCCCTTCTCCTAATGCATGGAGTTGAAAGTTGACTCAAATAACAAGTCTATTTGGAGTTACTTTTTTGTTACCATGACTTTCAGTGTGTTTGACGAGCATGGCTGAAGTCTATTTCTCTGTTATCTCAAGTAACAAAGAATATTTAAAGAGAGGGTAAGAAGGACCCTTGAATTTTTATTGCAACTTTTTATGACTCTATCTTCTAAAGCAAGAGCTAACAAACTTTTTCTGTAAAGAGCTACATAGTTAATCCTTTGGCCTTTGTGGGCCAGGCAGTCTCCATGGCAACTACTTATCTCCCCCTTTGTAGCCAGAAAGCAGCCATAGACAGTAAATAAATGTGGTTGAGTTCCAGTAAAACTTATTTGCAAAAACAGGTGGCTGGCAGGATTTGGTCCCATAAAATTCCTCTTCTGAAGAATTTAATATTTATAGAGTCAATAATATTTAGAGTACTATGTATTATATCAAATTCATTTAATTGCTTGACATCTGAGGGATGTCATAGGTGAGATACTTACTCCTAATAATGACCAGTTCAATGTTCCACATGGAGCCCTAGATTCTATGGTGGCATATTATTTTGTTTCAGGTTGAAGTTATAAAGTAAAATTATTTATTGACAAATAAAAATAATAATGTGCCAATAAAACCTCAAGGGGAAATATGCCACCACACAGTCTGATATGCACTCATATCAGGCTTATCTACTATTTTTCAGTTACCTATGCCCCTGAATCTTTCCTCCTTAAAAAAAAAAATTACTGTCAATTATAGCTTCACAAAAGAGCAAGAATTAAAAAATTTCTTAACTATGATGTTTGCAAACAATCCTGGTCTCTGGCTTGTACCTATAATTTGGTTATCTAGCAGGAAGATTTACCATTCTTATGACTAAATACTTGCTATTCAGCTTGATGAATAGTTCATCCTGAACCAACTCATCTATGAACAGGCCTCTTGTACTATCATTTGTCAACTTTATCATCGTTCAAAATTTAAAATTCACGTCAGAACATTTTCTCACTCTCTTTCTATGACTTGTTCATAGCTAGCTCTTTCCTTATGCTGCCTTTCACAATATTGCTCTTTTCTGTTTCCTGAAATCTCGTTCTCCCAATTGAGTTTGGGAATCCCAGAGGTGTAATGGAGGAATGGCAAGAAAGACTAAAGGGACACAAATAACTGCTGTAGAAAGAAGACCCATTTTCCTAGGCTGGCTCCAGGACTTTCTAGAGTGTTTACATATGGCCATGTGTTTCTACCTTGGCCTTCATATGCTGAACACATGCGGCTGTGAGCTTATTAAGGGAAAGGTGGCTCTTTGCCAAGTCTGTATCCCTAGTAGCAAGCAAAGTGCCTGCCTTGCACACACTAGGCTTACACTAAATATTTGTTGAATGGATTTTGATATTTATGATACACTCAAAGGGTCAGAGAATGAAGCCATCATATTGCTAAAAACTCAGCAAATATGAGAGTTTCAAGTGTTCTGTACAAAGAAGAGGAGAGGGCAGCTCCTTGGAAGGAAGAATTTCTTGGATATGAGATGGGGTAAAAATGGAAGAAAGGACAAGCTTAGGGATAGTTTGCCTTAGGGAATAATAGGATGAAAATATAATCCTTTCATTTATCCAATTATTCATCATAGTGAGTGTTATATATTTTATGTACGAAGAGATTGTTCTATGTACTGAAGACCTATTAGTGACCAAGGAAGACAAGGTCCCTGCAAGATTTACATTCTAGTGGGAAAGATAAAAAATAAACATGCAAACATATATTAAAGTTTCAACAATCGACAATGTTATGAAGAAAGCAAAGCAGGGTAATTTGGAGAGAAATTAATCCTCTCTCCCTGTGTGTGTGTGTGTGTGTGTGTGTGTGTGTGTGTGTGTGATCTTTTTAAAATAGGAGAATTCACAAAAAGCATATCTGAGAAGATAACATCAGAACATGGACATATGTAAGTAAAGAGAAGTGTACAAAAGTCCTGAGAGGGAGGGCATTAGGACATAGGGGATAAAGACTGAGGATAGGGTAGAAGCCTCTAGCAAAGAGAAAAGCAAGTTTAATGGTAGGAACGAGCACTAGAAGGAACAGTAAGAAGCTATGAGAGAAGAAACAGCAATGAGATCACAGTGGCTGGAACATCCTCTTTGCAAAGTATCGTACTTCATAAAAATTACTTATATTAGCATTAATCTTATTTTTCATTAAATAATTTCTGCTTCACATTGCTTCCATGTTGATGTGAGCAGGGTTTTTTCCAATTTGGAATTTGCAATTAGCATGCTTCACTTTTTTTTTTTTTTTTGGTAGATTCTTACTCTCCTAATAATTTCTTACTCTAAGAATGGGGATCCCTTAGGGATGATATGTTTTTTCATGAATTTTAAGCAGTTCTTTACAGTTGTGGCTATTACAGTAAGTTATAGTTTTGGTTATTGCTTCTTTTCCATTATGTAGAGCAATTTTTCATCTTCTTAAACATATCATGCTAGACAACAGAACTTAAAGAACTAGCCATTGAGATTATCCAATTATTTTAATATACTTATCTTATGAAAGACACATTTGATAGGCAACAATTTAGAGCCCCTCTCTGAATTTCTGCACTCTGCCAAACTCCCAATAAATCTGTTATTACTACTTCTGAAAAGATGCATAGGAGCCAAGAAGTTATAGAGGAGTTTCTAAGCAGCAATAAAAAGCTAACGATATTTACGTAAGAATGAAGTACCCAACTGTTTAACTGTATTAAGAGACTGACTTCTCATGCCATTACCAGCTAATAACATTGGAAAGCTTACTTTAAGATGTATTCCCATACTTACACATCACTGTAACCCTAAAGTAAGTGACTAGAGACAAATTCTCTTCGCAGTAAATTTTCATGTTGATTCTCTTATGTTAGTGTATATCCTCTAGCTACAGAAACCAGGGTAGCTTTGTGACCACCAAACAAAATCTTATGAAATTTTATTACTGCTGGGGAAATATAAAGGGCCAGCAGTAGTATGAATTATTCTTAACATTGGGGTCCCAATGAAGGACAACAGATGGCAGAAATTTTTACTCAAATGATTTTACTATCAAAGTTTCTATCAGCATTTGAGTCCCAGCAGTGCGGCCGTTAAGAAGCCTTCAAACTCACCAGCCAGCTGGTAAAATCAGCACTGTAAAAACTGACTACACAGAAAACATACTTGTATGCAATTTGGTCTTTTACACCATATGCCTTTTTCTACATAGCCTTTGATTTACTCCATATTAATTCAAAGTCAGTTATCTCCTATAGAATCCTTTGGGGGAGTAGATTACCAATTAGGTATTAAAGTACATCCAAATAAAAATACAAACACTCACTATAGCAGATAGTGTCAGTGATCTATGCACATCCATTCAGCACTCTTTGTTTCTGAGCAAGCCAATGGTTTTTCAATGATGGGACCTACCACTTGAGGGCTTTCTAGGCTGCAAGCTCAGAAATCAGGGTGAGAATAATTAGAAAGTCTGGGTATTTCCAGTAAGAGGAAGACAGCTTTTTTATGGACTCACTTTGTCTCAAGCTTTTGGGTAGGAGTTACCCAGCTCCAATGTGTTCTTGGAATCTAAACTTGTAAGAATTGGGTCCTTTACAAAGTGCTCTAGAATTTTCTTCCATCACAAATAGCCAAGGTAAGGCAGAGCTGAAGAGCAGCTAAAACTGTCTTTGCCTCTCTTAGATGCTTCTTTCTTTGTCTTCTCTCCCTCAACTGCAAGAAACTAGTGCCTTTTTTCCTTGATTTATTTCCTCATCTGAGAGATCACAGAAATGTTCTCATGTTACAACTATACAGTTTATATGTAATTTCCCATTCTCCATGCAAACTTCCAATTTGAGAAAAGAAAAAGCATATTTTGCTTAACTAGAACATGAATTTAAACTATTTTTTTGAGATTTGATGATGAACATAAACATTATGATATGACATACTTAATCCATGCTGTCTTACGTACCCACAATCACAATGAATTAAAATTTATCATTATGTTACAAAGTAAACAGTTTTTAATTGAATTTATTTACAGCAATACACAAAAATATATTGTACTTCTACCATACAATGGAGTAAAACACAGTAACATTGAAAGATATGCCGGAAGACTAACTTTAAGAAGATGATATTTTGCCTAAAAACAGCAGTTAACTAATGTCACAATAACACATTGCTGTTTCACTCCCTATGTTTGCTTACCATTCACTGATTTAAAGCCTAAAAAGTTTCATCTAAATAATCCTACTTCTGTTTACTTCTTTAGGTTAATTTCAAATGAAATTTCTTAAGATTTCAAGGTCTCATGCTTGCCCAAGGCAACGTTCTTTAGAAGGTGCTGTTAATTTTTAATACGGTTCACTAAGCAGCACTGTCCCATAAAATAAACAGGTTCCATTTCCATTAATAGCAAGGTTATTCTACTCTTTAAAATATTCAATCTAATTTTGATTTTTATTGTTTCTACTGTCAACTTCAAGAATTTTCAACTCCATTAAAATAACAGCCCGTGCTTTAAAAATTATTTCTTTCTACTCTAGAAGAACATGTAGAGCTAAATGTTAGGACGTGTTATGACTTCCACTTTTCTGTTTTCACTCAAGGTACTTGTTGGCACACCAATTCACTCTGTCACTAGATGAGTTAACATTATTTTCATAACTTTCCTTCATGGTGCTCAGCTTTCCCTTTGAAAACTCCCATTAACATTTATTCTTGTTAGTTCTAAAAAGAGGCAGATGTGTCAGCTTTCTGAGGAAGATTTGTTTGGTTGAACTGGAATGTTCTTCACTTTCCAATCCAAGAGCTATACTTTGAGAAAACATCATAAGTCATAAAAGTAAGCATTATTGAAAATGCCTGGTTATTCAATCTGTATTGCAGATGTTTGGGGACAGCAATTCAGTAAATGCACTTTTGTTCTTATAGATACAGGCTAATCACTTAGGAAGTGTGATTAGTTATAAGATCTCACGTTTAATGAGCATTTTGTGGAGAATGCAATTCTAAGTACTTTATGCACATCTCATTTTTACTATTTAAGAGAAGAGAAAACAGAGACATAGAGATTTAAGACACTTCACAAGATTCTGCAGCTATTAAAGGAGCTAAAGGAGCTGGGATTTGAACCCACACTTTCTGAATGTGGCTTCCAACTTTTTAGCCAATTTTCTAAACTTCTACTAGAGACTAATGTGGCATGTCAATATTTTTGTGGGTGATAAAATTTTCCATATGTACTCAATTACTGCTTGTTGAATGAATATTTAAGAGACATAAATAATTGAATGAGCTTATTAACAGACCAATTTTAGTGGCATGTAACATGATTGATATTTTCTCATGTAAAAAATGTGATATTTCTAAAAGATTCCCCATGGTGGCATGACATATTTTTGGAATATCTTGAAAAATATTAATTAATATATTTAATTTTATCATTCATTTGTGATGGCTGAGCTGCATTCATTCAATAGCTGAGTTGCATGGAAGCAGACCATCTTTTTGGTATTGGCAGCAACTTATTTTGAATAGTAACACCAAGTGTCAGTAGGACAATGATTTGTCTTTTTTAAAGTTAAAAAGATAAATAAAATGCAGTTTGATAGAAGTCTATATAGATAAACTTACAACACGTACCTGTTTATTATTTTATTTCATATCTAGACATGATATCTTTGCTGAAAATTATTCTTATGAGGCTTTAAACTCCAGTGTACCCCTGTAAATATTTCTTTAGTACATGGGCTGCTTGGTTGATTTTCCTTAAAGTAACCATTACTGGTTCATGGCAACAAATCTGTCTGCTGCTAACAGGCAGCATATACATTCTGTTTCCTAAAATAATTTCTCATCAAAAATTTAAACTCTCTTATTCATTATTAGTCAGTCAACAATGATAATGACCACGACAGCTGAAATTACCGCAGTTTCCATTTGTCTTATCAATGGAGGTGACTTATAGTGCCTTTCTGGACCCTTTTCTGAGACTTACCAGAAGGGAAAGATAACTCCAGATGTCTTATGTTTATGTGTGTCTATGCAGGTATGCACATGTGTATGTGCATGATTTTGGACCTTCCTAATCACCAGGGGGAAAAAAAAACGTAACTGCTTAGAATATTTGTGATATCATTCACAGTTCCATAGCTGGAAAAACTTTTCCCTGGACATCCAGAATTCCCTTTTCTATTTCATTGAGTAAAAAACAGACTAAATAAAATAGTCTTTTAAGAAATTCTCCAATTAATGGAAAAAAAGTTTTGATAAAACGTTCATCAATCACAACTAAACCCCAGTGTCAAGAAGTGGAGACCTTTAGTCATTCTCAAGGCAATTAAAATTATCATATAGTTTTAAGATTGTATAGAAGTAAACATACTAAAATATCAAATGACATAAAAATTGTTTGTTTTGGACTTCTGCTTCTGTCCAAGTTGGAGTAACAGGGACCAAATTTAACTTCTTGGTTAAAAATTTTTAAAAATGAACAAAACGTATGAAACAATGTTTTTTAAGACATTATACACTGGGTAATTTAAAAAAAGTGATCTCTAAGAAATTAGAAACAAATGAGGTGAGCCCTACCGTTGCCCCAGCTTACTATCTGGGCAGAGTTCCAAGCTATGACAAAGGATGAAGGCACTCTCACAAAGCCACGGAGTCTCCTTGAGTTGAGGAGATGGAGCTGGGAATCCAAGGAGACCAAAGTGGCTAGAGTCACAGGGCAGAGCATCAGAGAGGAGACAGATACACAGAGAATAAACATTGGAGATGTGCAGAGAACGCCCTTCCAGTCTTCAGCTCAGTCCCAATCAGTTCCCATATGAGAAGAAACTACCACTGTCTAGGGAAAGAACTACACAAAATGATTAAAGGGAACAATCACCAGAGTTCACATATGGCTGGGAATAGTATCTGTTCCTGCCAGCCACAGTGGAAAACATCATTCACAGAGCATCAGAGTGAATACTGAGATGGGTTTTGCTTCAGTAGTGGGGAAAAATTAGCCCTAGACTTAGGTTGTTCTGCTCAAAACTCAAAAGGTATAAGAGGAAGACACTCAAAAGATCAAACTGTTTCCAAGCAAACTAACTGTGTTCCAGCACAAAGGTCATTAATATTTATCTGCACAAATATATCAAGCACTCAACAAGTTAAAATTCACATCTGGCACCCAATCAAAAATTACCAGTCATCCAAAGAAGCAGGAGAATAACACCCATAACAAGGAGAAAAAAATAATTGAAATTGACCCAAAATAGACACAGATGATAGAACTGGTAGACAAGTACATTATAACTGTTATTATAACTGTATTCCATATTTTCAAGAAGGTAAAGATTGACACGTTGAGTAGAGACATGAAAGATGTTAAAATTCTCAAGTCACACTTCAGCAATGTACTGAATCACACAAAACAACGTCGGAGGTTAAAATTATACAGTAGATGAGATTAACCACAGATTAGATATGGTAAAAGATCAGATTAGTCCATTTGACAATAGAAATTATGTAAAATGAATTACAGTGAAAAAAAGACTGAAAATAAAAAGAACAAAACATCAGTGAGTGGCCTAATATATGTTATCAGAGTCCCTGAAAAGGGGAACGGGGCAGAAAAATATTATTTTTAAATAACACCTTTAAAATTTCTGAATTTGATGAAAACTAAGGACACACAGATCCATGAAGCTTAACAGACCTCAAGAAGAAGAAACACAAAGAAAATTATACCAAGGAACATCATAAACCAATTGCTCAATTCCCAAAAGCACTCCCTAATAAACCTTCTGTATCCATTTCTGAGTGAGATGCCAACCTGAAATATATACCAATATCCATATCAAGACAACCACCCTCTGTGGAGTAGAAGGTATGTATATATTTACCTACAATATACTTCTACATTGCTTTATTTTTTCATAATGAGTATATATTATTTTTACAACAAAAACAGATTAATATATGTAACTACCTTGTGATGGATATCTTTGAAAATGGCAAGAGGTTTATAAATCTCCCCAAGAACACCTTATATCTCTTATAATTCTGCCTTTAAGTCAGAAACCTAGTGATGCTGCATTAGCTCAAAATTCACTTTAGTGCTATTACAAAATGTATTTTCTGTATGATGGCAGATTGGAAATCCACAAATTTCCTGTACCTGCAATGCCGATGCTGATGTGTATAAAAATTTGATTGATATATACATAATTACACAAGATTTCAAAATTACTCATTTTCTATGTTTACATAGTTTACACACACATAGGTGTTTAAATGCTAACTTTCTTAATATCAAAAGGCCTATTTGCTATGCAAAAAATATTTGAGAATGGAGAACTGTAAGGTTGAAAATGATATTGCTTTTATGAATCCAGCATTTTGAAATGTCTGGACTATTTAATACATTACCCTTTTCTTTGCTTTCATCTGTCTTAATCAGTGTTTTCTGGCATTAAAAAACTGGCCATAGTTCAAATCTACTTGACTGAAAATTGCTACCTGAACAATTTTAACTAAAAAATGTTGCAAAAGTACTTAAGATTTGGTGTAATAAACACAATATTTCTTATACCTAAGCCATATACTTTATAACATAAATTATAACCTCTACAATCCACTTTATCTGCATAATCAAAAGACACAGCAAGTTGAAATTAAACTGTACGCTGGTTATAATCCATATGTCGCATTTCCATTAACAAAACCCATAAAACAGTCAATAAGTACTGCCAATTAACTCTGCATTGTTTTGGCCTCTGGACTATCTCAGAAGGCATTTTGTCAATAGAATATATAGAAATATTGCTACATCACCACAATTGTCTTTAGGGAAACAGAACTGTAATTTCATCATGATGGATATTTCTAGCAACTACATGACTGCTAAGTATACCACAAGTTCTCCTCCTGGACAAAATCCAACATAAGGCAATAACACACACTTCCCCAAAGCCACAGGACACCCTGCTGTAAGATGCTTCCCTGTATCAAAGATTCAATTACACTTTGCAGTTCATCAGGTAAACCAGTTACATCTAGACTCCCATCCTGACACTAAATGTCCACTGCACAGTCTTCCAAAATGATCATCATCATGACAAGTTCTAGTAGGTGCAGTGCTGACAACAAAAGTCAAAAATTATAAATTTCCATCATCCTTCACAACCTGAACTTAAAGAAGTTAAGTAGTCGTGATGTTGTGGTGAAGATAAAAACAATTTGAAAAAAAGAGATCTCAAAAACTTACCTTAAGATACCATTTGTATTTGGCATGTTTCCAACTCTCAGGAACTTGTGTCTTTTTGAGAAAGTGTTCAGCTTCTGTTAGCCATTGATTAAATATCTTCATATCATAATGAAACCGCCGCCATTTTTCAACAGATCTGTCAAATTGCCTAGAATTAAAAAATATGGATCAAGGAAAATAAATGGATTATATGGACCTAGCATATATTTTATTACATTAACAAGGATATTATTTTGATAGTTTCTCACATTTGTATATTTCAATTTCAATTAACATAAATAATTAGTATAGAATACAGGATGAATTAAAATAAAAGGTTGTAATTTTCCCTTTAAAACGGAATACATTTTGTGATTGAAACAAAGATGGAAACAACTATCATGGAGTATTAGTGTTTTTTTCCCTATGAGAATATTTAATTTTTAATAAAATTTCAGGAATTAAAAAAATACATTAACATCTAATAAATTAAGTATTTTGAAGCTAGATACTAAAAGTCAAAATATTTTTTGGATCAAAATAAAATTATCCCATTAAACTCTATCAATTTCAGTCATATCTTGACCTAAAAGCGTCTATTCATTAAGATCCGCAAGCATTCAGGATGATAGATGTAACTTATACGTAGGCTTACATGCAAAAAATCTACCAACTAACTGATATAGTAGTCTAAAACAGATGATGACTGTTGTCTTCCTTTATCCTTCCTGTTTCATTGTATCCACTAACATTTTAAATTGGAATGCTGAAGGAATTTAGTGCAAGGTAATATGTTAATATCTCATATGAAAAGAATATTAAGAAGGAAGCATTTGGTCATGTTCTGGTCACAGAAGAGACTGAGGCAGAAATCATATGAGTCAAGGCTTTATGTTTACCCTGAGACAGTTGCACATAACAATCACTTGTGGCATTTTAAAAAAAAAACAGCAATAAAACACTGATTTTGGGTCCCCAATCTAGACCAATTAAATCAGTATCTTTGGAGGTGGGATCCTTACACTGGTATTTTTAAAAGCACCCAGATGATTCTAATGTACGGTCAAGGTGAAAAATATTGTATATTGTTAGTTTTGAAGTCTTATGGGGTTCATGATCTACTGGGTCTCCCAATGCCCATCCAAACAGGCATTTGCCAGCACGAAAAAAAAGCCATCCTGAAGATTCCTGGCTGTGGAGCTGCCTCACAATACGGTAGTCTGTCAAACTTCTCTGAGTCCTACTCTTAAGATGCAATGGTTATAGTTTTGAATACCTTGAGGATCTTCTCAGATCTCTACCTCCATTTAGGAACTTTAAATAATTTTAGAACCCAAATAATGCCACAATTCCCTACTGTTTTACTGGGAAAGGAATGGAATTCACATTTATTAAACATTTACTATGAACCAGGCCCTGGGCTCTGTGCTTTCACATATCCCATTCCACTGACTCCTACAAAACCCCCTGCAACATAACAATTATTACTTCCATTTCCCACTGGAGAAAACTGAGATGCTGAGTAAGTTACCAAAAGATAAATAGATATTAAATGGAAGAGAGGGAATTCTGACTCAGATCTCTCTGGTTTCAGTGGTGTCTTTTACCACTTTACATTAAATTTGCTGGGATTTCCTTTTTTCAAGATGAATTTTCACCAAGTTAAACAATTCAACGTGATAGTTGTAGGCCTCTTTCTCCTATTTTTTTTTCTTTATTTTCTTCCAATATTTAATTATATATCTACATGTACATTGTATTCTATCAGATATTGCATTTAATGATTAACTGTATTTTCACCTTAAAAATATCTAAAACAGACAGTATTTTGGTAGCATAAAAAAGGCAGCCAATGATAGCCAAAAGAGGCAGTCTCTATAGCTAGCTTATAAAAAAGAATTCTACCTTTAATAAATAATGGCATTCTAGAGTTGATCAAATATGATATATCCATGAGCCACAAAACTATCTTGGAAATGTTTGCATATTTAATAATAATTTTGTTTTCATATGTTTTCAGTGCTAATACACAAAACATGACTTAAGAATACATCATAAGAATTTATTCCCTTTAAAAAAGAATTGTACATTTTATATGTCTTACAGGCACTTGAATCACTGGAGTCGGAGTTGTTAAATGAGAATCTAAAACACAATGAATCATAGTTGGCATTGTTCCATCTTAGTGAGACTGTAGTTGATTTTAGTTTTCATTATATGTATTTTTATGTTGTCAAGTTTTTCTGCAATGTGCATTTCATACTTTGAATATTCAGAAAAATAGTTATTAAAATTTGTTTATTTATTTATTTAAAATTGAACTATAGTTGATTTATAATATTACATTAGTTTCAGGTATACAACCCAGTGATTCAATATTTTTGTAGACTATACTCCATTCAAAGTTATGGCTGTATTTTAAATAATGGCCATATTCCCTGTACTGTACAATATATCCTTGTTACTTATTTATTTTATACATAGTAGTGTCTCTTAATCCCATACTCTTATTTTGCCCCTCCCTTTTCCTTTCCCCACTGGTAACCACTAGTTTATTCTCTGAATCTGTGATTCTCTTTCTGTTTCATTATATACATTCTTTTATTTTTTTAGATTCCACATATAAGAGATAACAGAGTGATAACATAGATAACATCTTTCTCTGTCTGACTTATTTCACTAAGCATAATACTTTTTAAAAGGCAGTCTCACACACAAACAACTAACATCTCCAACTATCCTCCTGCCACCATAGTTTGGGAAACAGGCAGAGGCTAACCAGACCACAGAGGAGTTGTCATTTGGTCATAATTTACCATCTCACCTTTGTAGCAGTCATCAGTCCCCTTCTTACTTTTCTTTTTTCCCAACCCAATCACCAGATTTACCCTCTTGCCAACCCTTTTAGCTACTGGGAGGTGACTGCTTCTCCAACATCTGTGCTATAAATACTCTTCATTCCAGGCTGCTGCAGATGTGTCCCTCCACCACTCACTGCACTGGCAATTACCATCTTTCACCAGATTCCACAAAGCCTCCTCCCATCCAATCCCTCTTCTTCTTCACAGTTTATCTATCCTCTAAATTCTCTAGGAGAAGAAAACCATCAGCGCCCATACAATTGATCATGGTACCCCTTAGTTCTGCAAGACAAAGTTGGAGATAGGAAGAGAAGGGAAACAGTCTGAGAGCTCAGGCTTCTCTACTTACATCTGTGTTCCAGGCCCACAAAAACGAGACAGGATGGAGTTACCAGCCAGAAAGGACTCTCTGCAGTCCCCCCATGCCCTGCTACTGTCTCAGGATTTCGTGACTTTGCACATTAGTCCAATATTCCTGAAATGTCCTCCTTCCCTTTGCTCCCTTTTCCCCAGCTCCTGCAATCTGAACCTTTTCATACTTAAAGACTTGATCTGAACTACTTATACTGTCACTTTATAAATATCTAAATATAGAATATTCACTAGAGTCTGCAACTGCTAAAACTTCGAAAACTGTAAAGCTGATTTTATTTTATCATTAAAATTAATGTTAAAATAAGTAACTCTATTCAAACAAAATATTAAATAAAAGCATGCACTTTACATGTGATGACATTCAATGTGAGTAATAATATTTTAAATTCCATTTCAAGCATCACATAAAAATCTTAAATATACTTTCCAGCATTTTAATACGCATTGTTAACAGCCAAGTCTAAATCTATTCTTGAATTTACTATGTAAAGTTTCATTTTTTATCATGACTACTTACAAACTTAAAACTCTTTCCCACCAAGGAACATTCCAAATGAATAGATGTAAATTTTGCTAGTTTTGCAATGCTACATTTATAAATTTAATCTCTAATCACTCACTATGCTCCCTAAATTCCTCTCATTCCATTAACTGGATGGTCCATGACTGAGGAAAAAGGCAGCAACAACCAGAAACACATAGAGATGTTAAAAATAGCATTCAGGGAAAGAAATATTAGTTTTACCCTCTGTATTATTACAAGGGGAAAAAAAAAGTTGCTGCCTTTTTTCCTGGCAGTAAGAGGAAATGTAGACCCAACTAAATAAAAAACAAAAAAATGTCAGTATAAACATATGGATAATAAATCAAGTGATTTTAAAATTTTGCAAATATTAAAATCCTCATTCACTATGCAAGCAGTATTTAAAATTACACTGCTGCTTCATTTATGTGCAGCATAACTTATTTCCTGCTGTTCTAAATCAAGTTAGTCAGATTATTCTTGAGCATAAGTTACATTTAGGGAATAATTTAGGTACTTTGGGACATATTTTAACACTTTCGGGCCATTAAGGTGATGCTCAATTCCATGAAATAAATTTAAATAAATAACACCCTAGTAGCCTTCTGACATATCCATTGTGGCTTTATACTTAAGGTCTGCAAACTCAGCACTGGGCTGCTGAGTATTTCCTTCTACTTATTTCATCTTTGATTAGGTGATTGGGAGGGCTCTTGGCGAAAGTCTCATGGTCCAAACTATAGCAGCTGATAAATAAAAGTTAAATTAGTCATTTGCCTCAAATCATAGTACCTAACTCACCTTCCCACACCCGCCCTCCCCGATCCCTGTTTCCCCAGTAATCAAATTATTTAATAAAACCTAAGTATACTAGCAGTACTGAAGTATTTCCTACAGAACGTGGCTCACTCTGGGGAACTCTTCCATGGCTTCAACTTTCCTCACCCCTCTCGTACCCCTTTTAAATCTTACTCCTAAGATTTCTAGACAAAAGTCAGTTCTCTCATGCCTAATTTATATACTGAGCCTAGATCCATGCATGTATAATTAGATTCCACTCCAGTTGGCTGTCTCACTGCAACCACTCACTGGACACAGGCTTATACCCGAAACCATGACCTTGCCTGCTCACACAGGTAGAGCACAGTGGTCAGATTGCCTAGGGTGGAATCATGGCTCCACCATCTACTTTGTGGCCTTGGGCAAGTAAGTGACCTCTCTGAAAAGTTATTATAAAAGTAGTATCTCCCTCCTAAGGCTAATTTTGAGGGTTACATATATGAATGTATTTAAATTTCTTAGAACAGTTGGTAGGGTTCAACAAATATGAGCAGTAGTTTTTGTTATTATTATTCTGTCTCTATTTGCTTAGGTTTTCAAATGCAAATCAAATCACCAGTATAGAATCCAAGCCATGTCATTGTCTCTCTGGTGGGGAATCAGATGTATAAGAAACAAGTTCATTTTCAGGATTTAAATTAATTAAATAGATGATGGAATTAGCTTGTTTACAGAAGCTGAATCACTACTCCAGCATAGAATCCATGGTTGACCATGCCTGGCTCTGACCACCCTATATATATATTTGTTTTTTAAACACCTTTTATTGTGAAATATAACTAATAAACAGAAGAATATATACAATACCATGTTACCATAACCCAAGACAAAAAATTTTTTAAAATCTCCAGCAGTCAGAAATCCCTCTTGAACCCCCTCCCAATCATTATCCCCTCTTTCTCCCACAATATAACCTCCATCCTAACTTTCGTGGTAATCATTTCCTTAGAAGTTTGTAATTTAAATATGCATTTCTAACAGTAGAGTTTGGCTGTTGTATGTTTTTGAACTTCTTATATATGGAACCATATAATATGTATTTTTTGGTATGATGGTTCATTTGCTCAATACTATACATTTAAGATTAATCCATCTTTTTGCTTATATATTGCTGTATAATATTCCACTGTGTGATTTTCTTTTTTAACTGTTAATAAATATCTAGGTTGTTTCTAGTTTGGGGCTACTATGATGCCGCTATAGGCATTCCTGTAACTGTCTCCTGGAATGTGTACACAAGCATTTCTGTAGAGTATATACCTAGGAGTGAAACTGATGGGCCATCAGTCATGCATGCACATCTCTAATATTACCAATTAGTGCCAAATCATTTTTACCCCTAGTTGTAGTAGTGAATGAAAGTTTATACTCTTATTTACAATTTATAGTTCAAGTAGCACTGTATGAGAATTCCAGTTGTTCCATATTCTCACCACCATGTGGTACTATCAGACTTTTAAATTTCAACTATTCTGGGTGGTATATAGTGATATCTTATTTTAGTTTTAATTTGCAAGTTCCTGACTACTAATGGGGCTGACAAAATCTTTCCATGTTTATTGGCCATTTGTATTTCTTATTTTGTGAAGATGACAAAAGTCTTGGTGTTATTGTGAAACATAACACACAGTTGTTATTTACTACAAAGTGATCATTCTATGAACACCATCCAGATCAAGATAGAAAACATTGTCAGCAGCCCAGAAGCCCTCTTTGTGCCCCTTCTCACATTTCAAGAACTTCTCCCAATTTTCTACCAGATAGTCTGCTCTTAAAGATTTACAGGAATTCTTCATGATTATGGATATACACATTATATTATTTATATGTGTGTTCCAAATATTTTATCCCACTCTGTGACTTTCATTTTCACTCTCTCAATGTCGTCTTTTGATGTACAGAATTTATTAACATACAATATAGTCCAGTTTATTATTTTATGATTAGTGCTTTATACATCTCTTTAAGAAATCTTCCATTACCCAATATTCATTTACAAATACGCCTTTACTTTGTTATAAGTTTTATTAATTTGCTTTTTCCCATTCATATCTATAATCCTCCAGTATTATATTTTTGTGTATAGTGTGAAATAGAATGTATATATATATTTTTCGCAGCAAGACATTCTGTTTTAATTTTTAAGGCAAGGCATACAAACAGAACAAAATAATGCTGTACAGTGGAAAAACAAAAGTGTGTGCTGTGAAAAATAAGCCTCTGTCCCACTTCAGACACCCCCCAACTCTGCTAGTTATTCTCTCATTGTAACTAAAACTTTTATAATTTGAAATATTTATAGAGCTGGGCAAAGAAATAAACAAATACAGTGTTTTAAAGTGAGCTTTCTCATTCAGTTTTATTGTTTTCAATAGATCCACTGCTAGCATTTTTACAGCTCTGGATTGACATTTTATTTTGTAACACCCAGTTTATTTCATCTTTATTCCTCTCTAGGTTGTGAGTCTGATTCTCAGGCTTCACCAGTTTGGAGTGGTTCTTTGATTTTGTTTCTCACAGTGGTTATAATACTGGAGTTTAGGAACTCGTTCTCAGGCCTCTATTCCCTCTCTCCACTGCTAAATTCTACACATTTTGTTTCCCCTGTACCTCGTAAGTTTCCATTTATTGCCACATGAACAAACAGAAAAGACAGACCTTATCTGAACTGTATTACAGACTTACAGACATCAACACTTAATGTGACCCCTTTCCAATTACAGGGGACTCTTTTGCCATGTTTAAAGGAGACAGGGATATTTTTCCCTCAAAAAACAAAACAAAACAAAAAAACCTAGTTCACCTAGTTATTACAGGTGAACCTTTTGGGTTTGGATTTCCTGTCTGGACATTTCCCTATACAATCTCATTCACTCTTAAAGGTTCAAGTAACATCTACAGCAGGGGTTGGCAAACTTTATCTATAAAGTGCTTGAAAAAAATATTTTAGGCCTTGTTGGCCATGCAATCTTTTTAACAGCTACTCAGCTTTGCCATTGTAGCTCAACATCAGCCATAGACTGAATAAAAGCAAATGAGTTTGGCTAGATCCCAATAAAACTCTATTTACAAAAACAGGTGTTGGGCCAGATTTGGCCCAGGGGCTGTACTTTACCTACCCATCATCTATAAACTGATTACCACATAGCCCCAGGTTCTAGCCCTCACCTGAGCTCTATATCTAGCTGTTTTTTGTACTATCCTCACCAGAACATTGTATGTGAACCTCAAACATGACATGTTTACAATCCCTTATTTTCTCCTCTAAGTCTTATAATTTTAGTTAAGGATTTCCAAGCTCGAAATCTTGAGGTCATTCTTTACTCCTCCCTTTCTTTCTCACCATGCTTGCCTCTATACCTATCTCATCAATTCTAAACCAGAAATGAGTCTTCAATTTGGCTTCTTCCCTCCAGCCCCACTTCCATAGCCTTTCTTGAAATCCCCTAATAACTTTTTCTCGCAATATCCTAACTAATTTCTCCCTATAGTCAGTTTCTGAGCACTCTCTAACCTATGTCTACACCGCCATCCCTTCTTCCTCTTTGTTTCCAACATGTACGTTCACAGACATTCACATAGCCCACAATGTATATATTACACTTTCAAACACCGAATACCTCAAAAACTTCCATAACAATCCACCCCCCCCCCTTTTACTCTGGGCCTTTTGCTATATCTTAGAATGCCACACCTCTGCAATGTCACTTTATTCTGTGAGGTCTGTCTCCCCTGAAATTAGTTACTTCCTCAGACAAACTCCCCTCACTGTGCAAAAACCTCTATTAACATACTACTTCATGTTCTAACTATGTATTTACAGAGCTGTCTTTCCCAGCAGACTATGAGCCTTTTAGAGAAAGGAATACACCTCATTCACCTTTGAATTCCTAGTACTAAGCAAAGTTCCTGGCACAGGATAAGTGTTTAATACATTTTTAAAATGAATGAATGAATGAATAAAAGAGTTCATGAGTAATTTCCATGGGCTCCTTATATGTTCCATTTAGGAGCCATGAAGGCTTGGGTATATCACTTTACCTCTTTGAATCCAGGTGTCTCATAAATAAAGCCAGGATAATATTGCCTACATTACACAGCATTTTGATGAGAATGAATGTATGCTGTAAGCTATAGATAGCAGTAACATTTTGGTGCTATTGTTGTTAATAAAAGCCTTTAGTAATCTGCACATTTTATAACATTGACACAGAATTCAGAATTTAAAAATATCTTAGCCTATATCAGAAATCATTTTCCAAATAGGTAAATATGTTCTCAGTGAATTGTAGATCTTAATAATAGAAAATAGAAAATAACTTTTAAATATAAATAATTTAGCTCAACACCATCCTAAAAAAATAATACACTTTATACAAACTTGCCGACATCTAATTTAAGTATGAGGATGAATACTTACTTAAGAACTATGACTCTTTAATGGGAATGTTTCAAATAAAATAATATTGATAAAATTCACCTTACATCAAAGAACTCAATAGTGTTACCTTAAAAATAATGATAAAGTTAGATCAATGCTGACGACATTATTTGTAAAGGCTCACAAACATTTTACACCTAAAAATATTTAAAGAAATCTTAAAAGTCTTTAGACTTCTAAAGTGTTGGGTTTTTTAAAAATTTTGCTGGTCTCTAATTGGGCACACATATCTGGATAGGATCTAAAATCGGTATTGTAGTAGTTTCTTTTTCCTACAAGTAGGCAGATTTGTGGAAAAGGAGGTTAAAATAGAAAAGTCTCATGGAAAACCTTGAGTCATCTTAAATAAGGACTTTTTGAATTGTAAGTACACACACTATCACACATACACACTCATATATATATACACACACACGTATTCACCAAAATCAAGAACTTGACCTAAGTGGATATTAGGAGTTCGGGGGACCTTGATTAAGCATATTATTTTGGCTTAGGAAGAGACACCCTAAACATCCCTGAGATAAATTTAGAAGTATCCAAATAGGTAGGGGTCCATATCTTCACCTACACTTGACATCTGATTACTTAATTAGCTAATTATAAAAAGAAAAGGATTTCTTAGGGTATATGCCCAGTAGTGGGATTGCTGGGTCGTCTGGTAGTTCTATTTTTAGTTTTTTAAGGAACCTCCATACTGTTGTCCATAGTGGCTGTATCAGTTTACATTCCCACCAACAGTGCAAGAGGGTTCCCTTTTCTCCACACCCTCTCCAGCATTTATTATTTCTAGATTTTTGATGATGGCCATTCTGCCCGGTGTGAGGTGATACCTCATTGTAGTTTTGACTTGCATTTCTCTAATGATTAGTGATGTTGAGCATACTTTCATGTGTTTGTTGGCAATCTGTATATCTTCTTTGGAGAAATGTCTATTTAGGTCTTCTGCCCATTTTTGGATTGGGTTGTTTGTTTTCTTGATATTGAGCTGCATGAGCTGCTCGTATATTTTGGAGATTAATCCTCTGTCAGTTGTTTCGTTTGCAAATATTTTCTCCCATTCCGAGGGCTGTCTTTTCGTCTTGTTTATGGTTTCCTTTGCTGTGCAAAAGCTTTTAAGTTTCATTAGGTCCCATTTGTTTATTTTTGTTTTTACCCCACTACGGGGCATATACCCTGAGAAAACCATAATTCAAAAAGAGTCATGTATCGCAATGTGCATTGCAGCACTGTTTAAAACAGCCAGGACATGGAAGCAACCTAAGTGTCCATTGACAGATGAATGGATAAATAAAATGTGGCACATATATACAATGGAATATCACTCAGCCATAAAAAGAAACGAAATTGAGTTTTCTGTAGTGAGGTGGATGGACCTAGAGTCTGTCCTACAGAGTGAAGTAAGTCAGAAAGAGAAAAACAAATACCCAATACTAACACACATATATGGAATCTAAAAAAAAAAAAGAAATGGTTCTGAAGAAGCTAGGGGCAGGGCAGGAATAAAGACGCAGACATAGAGAATGGACTTGAGGACACGGGGAGGGGGAAGGGTAAGCTGGGACGAAGTGAGAGAGTGGCATGGACATATATGCACTACCAAATGTAAAATAGATAGCTAGTGGGAAGCAGCCGCATAGCACAGGGAGATCAGCTCGGTGCTTTGTGACCACCTAGAGGGGTGGGATAGGGAGGGTGCGAGGGAGACGCAAGAGGGAGGGAATATGGTGATATATGTATATGTATAGCTGATTCACTTTGTTATACAGCAGAAACTAACACAACATCGTAAAGCAATTATACTCCAATAAAGACGTTAAAAAAAAGAAAAAGAAAAGTGTCTCTGATATTACTAATGTCTGTGGTATTCTACAAATCTCCTTTGTCTTTCTCTTTTACAAACATCTTTGCTGTAGTCCGAAGTCCCAGCAGGCCAATGACTGTGTAAAGGCTGCAGTATTTGACAGTTCTGTCATGTTGGAAAAATATTCAGGGTATGCTATTCCTGCACTGCTTGTGAAAAAAACAATGTAGGATTATGCTAATATTAACCTAAAAATTATGCAATTTCAAGGTCTTGATTTGGAACAATTAGCACCCTGTAAAAATACTCAAAGTAGTAAAAATAGTTTGCTATTAGTGAGCTGCAATGTTACCTTTAACATTAGGATATTTTGGAAAAATTAACTACAGAAACTGATTCAGCAGTCTAAATAAAATAATCTAAATTTCTTAAAAAGTTTAAGGTAAAATTCTTTTTGAGGACCTGATATATTCATGGATCTCCTTTACAAAATGTGAGCATTTTATTTAAATTTACACATCTTTAGAATATAGTCTCACATTCTGTATGAAGACATAGTTTCAATTTAAAACAGGCCATAGCATGGGCATATATACACTACCAAACATAAAATAGATAGCTAGTGGGAAGCAGCCACAAAGCACAGGGAGATCAGCTCGGTGCTTTGTGACCCCCTAGAGGGGTGGGATAGGGAGGGTGGGAGGAAGACGCAAGAGGGAGGGGATATGGGGATATATGTATACGTATAGCTGATTCACTTTGTTATACAGCAGAAACTAACACACCTTTGTAAAGCAATTATACCCCCAATAAAAATTAAAAAAACAAAACCAAAAAAACCCCAAACAAAATAAATAAATAAAACAGGCCATAGGGGACTTCCCTGGCGGTCCAGTGGTTAAGACTCTGTGCTTCCACTGCACAGGGTGCAGGTTCAATCCCTGGTCAGGGAACTAAAATCCTGCATGCCCACGTGGCATGGCCAAAAATAAAATAATAATAATAATAATAATAAAACAGGCCATAAAACAAGGAAGCTGTGCAGCTTATGAAGTTTGAAGACAGGTAAACATGGGTTTGATATTCTGCTTTATTGCTTTATAGTGCTTTGTAAAGTTCAGCAGGAGATTTAATTTGCTAGTTTTATAACTCTCATTTGTGAAATAGGCATGATAATATCCACTTCACAAAACTGTTATGAGGATTAGGAATAATATAGTAAAGTTTGTTAAGCACATAGTAAGTGCTCACTCAATGTTGGCAATAACAATAATCATAATATCCAGATGTATATAAATATGAATATATAAATATTATATATATAAATAACCATGTGATATAAATGTAATTGCTATGCTCATAAAATATTATTAAAATTTCAAATATATATATGATCATTTTCTTTTCAATATATAACTATAAATGAAGAAAATATGTATGACTCCTTCTGTACATTTCCTCATTCACACACAAAAGGAGAATATCTTCAGGTAGATCTAGTATTCTTGTCGTTTAAGACTCAGACATTTCACTATGTGTAAAATGATTTTATTGCTGTTATAATTGAGCAAACCTAAACTACTATAGTACATGGAGTCATCTGTCTTTCCTGGTTTCTTTCTAAATGAGGGAGGGACAGTGCCCTTGATTTGGCTACAAAATTAACTTCAATTGTTTTCTGCTAAGGGAGAATGAGAGGGGGAAAAAAAAAGGTGAACATATTTTGATCTTCAGGGCAAATAATACATTTAGGTGTCATTATTTTCTCAAAAGTATTAAAACACAAATTCCAAATATGCAGGGTAAGATCAAAAAAGAGAAAAGTATGACATTTTCCTTCTTAGGCTACCAAAATGTTCATTTCCTCCATAGGCTGTTACAGCAAATCAAAATATACCACTTGAGATCAGCTTATAAAAGTGTCTCTTTTTTACATGGGCACTCATTTCTTTCAACCATTATTAAAAATAAAGATTAAGATTACTGTGTATCTTAGAATATATTTGGCATGAGAGCACAATAACACAAATATAAAAATAAAATTGAAACAATTAACTTTTCACTTAGCTTGATTCTACATGGGCTTATACAGTTTCGCTGGGACTATTACCTTCCACAAGGCTGCTTTTCCTATTAAGGTACTTATAATTAACAAGAGCCCACACACACATAATGGTTATCATCTACCACATTAATGAACATATACAAGCTATTATTTTTCCTAATGTTTACTACATTTCATTTTTTTTAACATCTTTATTGGAGTATAATTGCTTTACAATAGTGTGTTAGTTTCTGCTGTATAACAAAGTGAATCAGCTATACATATACATATATCCCCATATCTCCTCCCTCTTGCGTCTCCCTCCCATCCTCCCTATCCCACCCCTCTAGGTGGTCGCAAAGCACCGAGCTGATCTCCTTGTGCCATACAGCTACTTCCCACCAGCTAGCTATTTTACATTTGGTAGTGTATATATGTCTATGCCACGTTCTCACTTCATCCCAGCTTACCCTTCCCACTCCCCGTGTCCTCAAGTCCATTCTCTATGTCTGCATCTTTACCGTATGTTAACACATGTATACGGAATACATTTCACTTTATTAGAACCAATCTCAAAGTTTACGTAATTTAAAAAATTAATAGTGGCATTTATAATTGTCAGTTCATTCTAAAATAATTTTCCAGGGCTTCCCTGGTGGCGCAGTGGTTAAGAATCTGCCTGCCAATGCAGGGGACACGGGTTCGAGCCCTGGTCCGGGAAGATCCCACATGCCACAGAGCGGCTAAGCCCGTGCGCCACAACTACTGAGCCTGCGCTCTAGAGCTCGCGAGCCACAACTATTGAAGCCCGCGCGCGTAGAGCTGGTGCTCAGCAACAAGAGAAGCCACCGCAATGAGAAGCCTGCGCACTGCAATGAAGAGTAGCCCCCGCTCACCGCAACTAGAGAAAGCCCACACGCAGCAACTAAGACCCAACACAACCAAAAATAAATAAAATAAAATAAAATAAATAAATTTATAAAAAAATAAAATAAAATAATTTTCCAAACAAAGAAAAAATATTCCCATTTTACTACTGTAAGCTGGGCTTCAAACATGCAGAAATAGTACAATAGAAAAAGAACAAATTTAGAAGACCAAGTGGAGTTAACAGAGAATTAGTGTTAAAATTACACCAGACTAACATTTCAATTAGAAATAGCAAGGAGAAAATATCTAGGCTATCAGAGGTTGTAAGCAGTAAAGAAAATAAGAACCATGACCTATTTTGCTGGGAGTTGTATCCATAAGTCAAAGGGAAAGTGTCCAAAGGACTTTCTTATAAAGTTAGATAAGCAGTAATTAATTTCAAGGCAGATTTCTGGTTATGTATGTGTGTGTATATACATACATATATAACATACATATATATACATTTTATATAGACAAACATATGACAAATAAATATGCCAGGGGTACCTTATTAGGAATATGACTGTGATGCTCATTTTAGTTGAGTCTGCTGATCCCATGAACATGTGGTGGACTCCCCCACTCCTACTCCCCAGGATGGATGTCCTATGGGAGCAGACCAGTTCCAGCACAGCATCATGTAGGTAGGACACCTTTGCTTCAAATTCACTGAACTAAAATCTGACCCAACCCTAGCAAGTATAACTCAAGGAAACTTTCATCATATCTGACTTACTAAGTTATGAATAAATATCATCATAAAAATCAAGCTCCTTTTGCTATTTCACATTCCATCTTATTAAAAGCACAAGTGTATGAGGAAAATATTCTTGGCATAAAACTACTATATTCATTAAATTTTTTCTTTCCTACACCTGAAGGCACATGTCTAAACCTGCAGGGGTTACTTTATTATTTAATTAGAGCAGATTCTTTTCTATCATTTTAGGTGTTTCATCTGAAGTTTGATTAACATCAGTATATGCTGTGCTCTCAAGCGAGTAAATATAGTTTGTGCAGAAAGAGGAAAGAGTAGAAGCAAAAATTTTTTTAAAAATTGAATACATGTAAAGAAACAGAACTTCTAAGAAATAAAATATCCATGTTCACAGCCCACAGCCCATAAACGCACATGACGTATAGTATTTGCCTGTTTTATTTAACCATTAATTCATTCCTTTAATAAACATTTATTGAATGCTTAGTATTGGAGTTGTCAGAATGTTCAACTCAGGGGGTATTAAAGATGAAAAAAGATACTATCCCTGCCAATGAGAAACTCCCAGTTTAACGTGTGTATTAACTATTTTAATGAGGACATGTGCCAAAATTGTAACATATAAAGTACTTGCCCAGTGTACATCTCCTTGCCTTTCCGTTTCAAAGTACACTGGCTCAACTTTGAAATGCCAACACTTAGATTTCCCTACCTGAGGACTCCCTCTGGCTGCAGAAGTCTGCTTTGCCTACTTATATGGCAAGACAAAACTGCTCAGGAATTAACACCCCTGGAAGCAGCTCCGCAACAATAATTGATGGGAATTGATGTATAAATCCCCCAGCTCATCTGGCACCCTCAAGTGGGATAACTCTGAGGTATATCTTTTACACTGTCTCTCAAAGTTTCCTCATGGGGATTAAGCTCCAGAAACCCAAAGTGTTAACTGAGTTGAAAACACACCTTTTACTGGCTTCCTTCCGGTTCCTCTCTCACTTCCCTGAGATGTTCCCTGTACCTCCCAAATAACCTACTTGGACTGGAGTTCTTTCCTCAGCATCAGCTTTTGGGGGAATCCAAATGAAGACAAAAGACAATCCCAGCATAAAGGAGAATTCTATCCTATAGGATTATGAGAGTAAAAGGGAGAAAGTTGTTAGGGGAGGCATCACAGTAGACTGGGGTCTAGAAGGGTGAGCAGAGGTATCTCAGAGAAAGAAGGAAGGGCATTATATGAAGCAGAGCCTGCATGTGTGAAGGCTTAGACTAGTGGTTCTAAAATTAACATCAACGGCCTAGAGGGTTTCTTAAAACACAGATTGCTGAGCCTTACCTTCAGAGTTTCTAATATCAAAGGCCTAAGAATTTTTATTTCTAACAAGTTCCCAGGTGATGCTGATGCTGCTAGTTTGGGAACCACTGGCATGAAGGGAATGGCCAAATGATAGGTGGGCAAGAGGGCCTGGATTAAGATTATGAAGACTGATGAATGTACTGTGACCTAAGCTTTTTTTTGGGGGGGCGGGTTCATTATGGCTAAAATTTTTATTGCAAAGAAAAGCATATGAAACAAAACTACTAAATAATTGTAGATTTGTGTAATACAATAAATGACAAAATCCTTGGAGAGAGAACATACAGAATATTTTTTATATAGATCCCGACAGGATTTCTCAGGCTATATTTTCTGCCCAAATTTCGCATATATGTAAAATATAATCCCTATTTCCCACTAACACTATGACTATTAGTTTGGCAGCTTCATGTTTCTCACAGGCTATGGGCATGGGCCACAGCATAACTGGCTGGTCCAACAATCAGCCAGCAGGGCCAGCAGCACGGAAGACATGCATGACCACAGGAAGCAGAAGGCATTAATTGTCTATAGCTGCCCTCCACTGTGAGAGAGTACTGCATTTTTTCCCTGAAAGAGAGGGTTAATTATGTTGGGTCAAGAAAAGAGAGATGGGTTATTACTAGCTGTTTTTCTGTCTTAAACCCGTACAAATGTATCATAAATAGAATGAGACCATAGCAGAAGCTTGAATTCCAATCAGAGTTTTTGTTTGTTTGTTCCTTGGAAAAGGATTCCCTCCATCTACTTAATTAACACATCTATAACTTTACATATTTAATATATTTTATGGGGTTTTTTTGGTGAGAACATTTAAATTTTACTCTCTTAGCAAATTTCAGTCATACAATACGCTGTTAACAACTATAGTCACCATGTTATACATTAGATCCTCGGACCTTATTCATCTTACAGCTTAAACTTTGTACCTTTTTTCTAACCTCTCTGTATTTCCATTCCTCAGCTCCAGGCAATCACTTTTCAACACTCTGTTTCTACGACTTTGACTTTTTTTTTTTAGATTACATACATAAGTGATACCATGCAGCATTTTTCTTTCTCTGTCTGGCTTATTTCACTTAGTATAACGACCTCAAGGTCTATCTATGTTGTCACAAATGGCAGTATTCCCTTTTTCTCGTTGATGAATATTCCTCTGTGTGTGTGTGTGTGTGTGTGTATCACGTCTTTATCTATGCACCCACTGAGGGGCATTTAGGTTGTTTCCATATCTTGGCTATTGTAAATAATGCTGCAGTGGAACATCGGAGTACAGCTATGTCTCCGATATCCTGTTTTCATTTCTTTGGATTTATACCCCGAAGTTGGAATGGTGGATCATAACGTAGTTCTATTTTTTAACTTTTTGAGGAACCTCCATACTATTCTCCATAGTGTCTACACCAATTTACATTCCCACCAACGCTGAACAAAGTTTCCCTTTTCTCCATATCCTAACACTTGTTATTGCTTGTCTTTTTGATGATGGTCATTCTAACAGGTGTGAGGTAATAGGTTATTGTCATTTTAATGTGCATTTCCCTGATGATCAGTGATGTTGAACATCTTTTCATGTACATGTTGGCCATTTGTATGCCTGCTTTGGAAAAATGTCTATTCAGTTTCCCTGTCCACTTTTTAACTGGATTGTTTGCTTGCTATTGAGTTGTATAGGTTCTTTATATATTTTGGATATTAACCCCTTATCAGTTATACGATTTGCAAATATTTTCTCCCATTCCATAGGCTACCTTTCTATTTTGTTGATGGTTTCCTTTGCTGTGCAGAAGCTTTTTAGTTCGATGTAGTCCCATTTTTAAATTTTTGCTCTTGTCGCCTTTGTTTTTGGTGTCAAGTCCAAAAAATCATCACCAAATCAATTTCAAGGAGTTTACCCCTTATATTTTCTTCTAGAAGTTTTATGGTTTCAGGTCTTAAATATGTCTTTAATCCATTTTGAGTTGATTTTGGTGTACGGTGTAAGATAGAGGTCAGATTCATTCTTTTGCATGTGGCTGTCTAGTTTCCCAACACCATTTATGGAAGAGACTATCCTTTCCCCATAGTATATTCTTGGCTCTTCTGTAAAAAATTAATTGACTATGTATGCATGGGTTTGTTTCTGGGCTCTCTAGTCTATTCCATTGATCTATGTGTCTGTTTTAATGCCAATACAATGCTGGTTTTGATTACTATTGCTTTGCTATATAGTTTGAAGTCAGGAAGTGTGATTCCTCCAGCTTTGCTTTTCTTTCTCAAGATCGCTTTGGCTATTTGGAGTATTTTGTTGCTGCATACAAATTTTATGATTGTTCAATTTCTATGAAAAATTCCATTGGAATTTTGATAGTGGTTGCACTGAATCTATAGATCGCTTCAGGTAGTATGAACATTTTAACAATATTAATTCTTCCAATCCATGAGCACAGAACATTTTTCCATTTATTTGTGTCTTCGATGTTTTTCACCAATATCTTATGGTTTTCAGTGTACAGATCTTTCACTTCCTTGGTTAAATTTATTTCTAAGTACTTTATTCTTTTTGATGCAATTGTAAATGGGATTATTTTCTTAATTTCTCTTTCTGATAGTTCATTGTTCAGCTGATTTTTCTACATTGGTTTTGTATCCTGCAACTTTTTGGACTTCATTAGTTTTAACAGTTTTTGTGGTGTCTTTAAAGTTATCTATATATAATATCATGCCATCTATAAATAGAGACAATTTTACTTCTTCCTTTCAGATTTGGATGCCTTTTTTTTTTAAACATCTTTATTGGAGTATAATTGCTTTACAATGGTGTGTTAGTTTCTGCTTTATAACAAAGTGAATCAGCTATACATATACATATATCCCCATATCTCTTCCCTCTTGCGTCTCCCTCCCTCCCACCCTCCCTATCCTACCCCTCTAGGTGGCCACAAAGCAACGAGCTGATCTCCCTGTGCTATGCGGCTGCTTCCCACTAGCTATCTATTTTACATTTGGTAGTGTATATATGTCCATGCCACTCTCTCACTTTCTCCCACCTTACCCTTCCCCCTCCCTGTGTCCTCAAGTCCATTCTCTACGTCTGTGTCTTTATTCCTGTCTAGCCCCTAGGTTCATCAGAAGTTTTTTTTTTTTTTTACATCCCGTATATATGTGTTAGCATTTGGGATTTGTTTTCCTCTTTCTGAATTACTTCACTCTGTACGACAGACTCTAGGTCCAACCACCTCACTAAAATAACTCAATTTCGTTTCTTTTTATGACTGAGTAATAGTCCATTGTACATATGTGCCACATCTTCTTTATCCATTCATCTGTCGATGGACACTTAGGTTGCTTCCATGGCCTGGTTATTATAAATAGTGCTGCAGTGAACACTGTGGTACATGACTCTTTTTGAGTACCACAGTGTTATGGTTTTCTCAGGGTATATGCCTAGTAGTGGGATTGCTGGGTCATATGGTAGTTCTATTTTTAGTTTTTTAAGGAACCTCCATACTGTTCTCCATAGTGGCTGTATCAATTTACATTCCCACCAACAGGGCAAGAGGGTTCCGTTTTCTCCACACCCTCTCCAGCATTTACTGTTTGTAGATTTTTTGATGATGGCCATTCTGACTGGTGTGAGGTGATACCTCATTGTAGTTTTGATTTGCATTTCTCTAATGATTAGTGATGTTGAGCATCCTTTCATGTGTTTGTTGCCAATCTGTATATCTTCTTTGGAGAAATGTCTATTTAGATCTTCTGCCCATTTTTGGATTGGGTTGTTTGTTTTTTTGATATTGAGCTGCATGAGCTGCTTGTATATTTTGGAGATTAATCTTTTGTCAGTTGCTTCATTTGCAAATATTTTCTCCCATTCTGAGGGTTGTCTTTTGGTCTTGTTTATGGTCTCCTTTGTTGTGCAAAAGCTTTTAAGTTTCATTAGGTCCCATTTGTTTATTTTTGTTTTTATTTCCATTTCTCTAGGAAGTGGGTCCAAAAGGATCTTGCTGTGATTTATGTCATAGAGTGTTCTGCCTATGTTTTCCTCTAAGAGTTTGATAGTGCCTGGCCTTACATTTAGGTCTTTAATCCATTTGGAGTTTATTTTTCTGCATGGTGTTAGGGAGTGTTCTAATTTCATTCTTTTACATGTAGCTGTCCAGTTTTCCCAGCACCACTTATTGGAGAGGCTGTCTTTTCTCCATTGTATATTCTTGCCTCCTTTATCAAAGATAAGGTGACCATATGTGCATGGGTTTATCTCTGGGCTTTCTATCCTGTTCCATTGATCTATATTTCTGTTTTTGTGCCAGTACCATACTGTCTTGATTACTGTAGCTTTGTAGTATAGTCTGAAGTCAGGGAGCCTGATTCCTCCAGCTCTGTTTTTCTTTCTCAAGGTTGCTTTGGCTGTTTGGGGTCTTTTGGGATGCCTTCTATTTCTCTTTCTTGCCTAATTGCTCTGACTAGCACTTCCAGTACTATGTTGAATAAAAGTGGTGAGAGTAGGAATCCTCATCTTGCTCCTTATTTTAGAGGAAACGCTTTTTGCTTTTCACAATTGAGTATGATGTTAGCTATGGGCTCGTCATACATACACTTCATTATGTTGAGGTATATTACCTCTATAACCATTGTCCATGAACAGACAATGAATTTTGTCAAACTATTTTTCTGCCTCTATTGAGATGATATTTTTATCCTTCATGTTGTTAAAGTGGTGTACACATGGATTGATTTGGTGGATATTGACTCATCCTTGTATCCCTGGAATAAATTCCACATGATCATGGCATATGACCCACTCAAGGTACTGTTGAATTTTGTTTGCTAATATTTTGTTGAAGATTTTTGCATCTATATTCATGAAGGACATTGGCCTGTAATCTTCTTTTCTTGTCATGTCCTGGTCTGGTTTTGGTATCAGTCTAATGCTGGTCTTGTAAAATGAGTTTGGAAGTGTTCCCTCCTGTTACACTTTTTGGAAGAGTTTGAAAAGGATTGGTATTGACTCTTTAAACTTTTAATGGAATTCACCAGTGAAGCCATCTGGTCATGAACTTTTGTTCTTTAGGAAGTATTTAATTACTGATTTAGTCTCCTTATTAGTAATTGGTCTGTTCAGATTTTCTATTCCTTCATGATTCAGTCTTGGTAGGTTGTATGCTTCTAGGAATTTATCCATTTCTCTAGGTTGTTCAATTTGTTGGCATATAATTGTTCTTAGTAGTCTCTTATGATTCTTTATTTTTATATGGTATCAGTTATAATGTCTCATGTTTCATCCCTAATTGTATTTATTTGAGTCCTCTTCCTTGTTTTTCTTAGTAAGTTCAGCTAAAGGTTTGTCTATTATGTTTATCTTTCAAAAAACTAGCTCTTAGTTTCATTGATCTTTTCTATTGTCTTTTTAGTCCCTACTTCACATTATTTCCTTTCTTCTAATAAACTTGGGTTTAGTATGTTCTTCTTCTTCTTAGTTCTTTGAGGTGAAAAGTGAGGTTGTTTATTTGAGATGTTTCTTTTTTCTTAATGTAGGCATTTATTGCTATAAACTTCCCTCTTAGAATTGCTTTTGCTGAATCCCATAAGTTTTGGTATGTTGCATTTCCATTTTCACTTGTTTCAAGATATGCTTTGATTTCTCTTTCAATTTCTTCTTTGATCCGTTAGTTACTTTCAGAAGCATGTTGTTTAATCTCCCCGTACTTGGGAATTTCCTAGTTTTCTTCTTATAACTGATTTCTAGTTTCACACCATTCTGGTTGGAAGAGAGGCTTTGCTTTGTATGATTTCAATCTTCTTAAATTCATTAATATTTGTTTTGTGGCCTAACATATGATCTATCCTGGAGAACGTTCCATGTGTACTTACAGAGAATGTATATCCTGTTACTTTTGGATGGAATACTCTGTAAATCTATGTTAAGTCCATCTGGTCTAGCCTGTAGTTTAAATCCAATGTTTCTGTATTGATTTTCTCTTAGGATGACCTATCCATTTTTGAAAATGAGATATTAAAATCCCCTATTCTTATAGTCTATTTCTCCCTCTGGGTCTGTTAACATTTGCTTTATATATTTAGGTGCTCTGATATTGGGTGCATAAATATTCACAATTGTTACATGCTTTTGTTGGAAAGACCCTTTAATTATTATGTAATGATCTTCTTTGTCACTTATTATAGTCTTACACTTAAAGTCTATTTTGTCATATATAAGTGTACCTATCCCTTCTTTCTTTTGAGTTCCATTCACACGGAAAATCTTTTTTCATCCCTTTACTTTCAGTGTCTGTGTGTGTCCTTAAATCTGAAGTGTATCTCTTGTAGGCAGCATAGAGTTGGGTTTTTTTTTTTAAATCCATTCAGCCACTCTATCTCTTGATTGGAGGATTTAATCCAGTTACATTTAAAATAATTATTGATAGGTGTAGACTTACTGTCATCATTTTGTTCATCGTTTTCTAGCTGTTTTGTAATTCCATTGTTTCTTTTTTTCTTTTCTTGCTCTCCTGCTTCCTGATTTGATGATTTTCTGTAGTGGTATGCTTAGATTCCTTTTTCTTTATCTTCTATGTATCTACTATAGGTTTTTGCTATGGTAGCAAATCTATGACTCTTAATCAGAGTTCTTGAAGTAGAAAAATGAAATGGTCAGATTTGAAATTTAAAAATACAATTTCGTAAACTGTAGAGAAGATTTATGAGCTGGTGAGAAGTTAGAATAGTTGTTTAACCTTGCTACATATTGGAGTCAGTTGAGAATCTTTAAAAAAAATTACCAGAGTTTGACTTAATTGATCTGGGATGTGGTCAGAGCATCAGGATTTTTACCCAACATTTTATTATAAAAATTTGCAAATGTACAACAAAATTGAAAAAAAAAATACAGAGAAAACCTATATGCTCAATTACTTAGAGCCTAGCATGAATATTTAACTGTACTGTTTTATCACATATCTATCCATGTATCCATCCCATTATCCATCCATATATTTTGATGCACTTCCAAGTAATTACAGTTATCAATATAATTCACCCTAAGTACATAAGTGTGCATATCATCAAGTACAGTTCCATGTTCGTTTAGAGATTTTGGTTTTCTTTGTGAGCAATGGGATTTTTACAAACTCTTCCAAATAATTCCAACATGTCACAAAGACTATATATAGATCACTGGATTAAAAAAGGTAAGAAACATAAGAATTATTTATCATTTTTGTTATTATTATTCATTGTATTTGCACTTTCTTTACATTATGGCTAATTTAAGTAACTATGTAAGGGAGTTATTAGAGAGAAGGAAATAAGATTCAGAGATAGTATTTAATTTTCCAGTGTTCGCATAGCAAGTGAAAGAGTTAGCAATCAAATCCAGTTTTGACTGTTCTCATAGAAGGCCACCCGTTTTTCCATTTTTCCACATGCATCTAAAGCTATATGGGTGAAAATGGGAAGAAGGAGTTTAATTAGATACTTAACTTGAAGGATACCCATGAAAATTTTGGAAGAGGAAATGAAAAATTAAGGGGGCATCTTACAATTTTTCCAAGTTTTTCTAACATGGCAACTGGGTAAAAATGATTATTTTGTACAAAAGGCAAATAAAATTGATTTTAACTTTCTTTTTGAGTATCCATCCTTCTTAGAATGCCTTAACATGAATTTTTAGTTTAAAAATATCCTCCTTCAAATTGCCATTAAGTGGCTATTGTTTTTGTTTTGTGGTTTTTAATAACACTCTTTTACTTATAAAAATAGTGTCACTGTATAAAAACAGAATAGTAGAGAGAAAAGAAATCTAGCATAATATTCCACCCTAACTCAACAAGTGTTGGGATAATGGAATACTTTTTCACTTTATCATTAATTTACCTCTCAAACCTAAATTTGGTGGTATTATTTAATTTCAGGATGAAATAAAATGAGTATGTAACTATTGAGAAAATATTTGTGTTGATGGAATTTCCTCATATAAAATGAAAACCATATATAGTCACTGAAAGACTGATAACTGCTGAATATCAAAGACAAACTTACAATGTTAAAAGTGGTGAGAGAAAAGGAACATATTGTCTTCAAAGGAAAAAGAATTAAACCTTCAACTTACATCTCAAAAGAAACTATGGAAGCCTGAGGGCAGTTGAATGTTATCTCCATCTGTTAATCGGAATACTGATGTACAGGGCATGCCATCTTCTGGCTTACTAATTTATTGCTAAATTACACTACAACTTGCTTGTACCAGCTTAAATTTCCAACAAAATTATGAGAGCTTGTGACTTAGATTATTTTTATTGATAGGTTAGAATTTTTCATAAATTCTGATATGAATCATTTGTTTATAGTATTGGAAATATCTTCTCTGTTCCTAGGTCTGTTCTTTGTTTTTAATGTCTTTGCATTGTAGAGGAGTTTTTAATGAAAATAGTCAAATGTATCAATCTTTTTTCTTTATGATTTTTGCTTTGTGTTCTTGTTTTAGAAATCCTTTCTCCTGGGTCATAAAAATATTATCATATATATACATATTTAATGCTTTGCTCTTTGTATTTAGGCAATCAATCAACTTTTCATTTTTAATCTATTTTTATGTATGGTGTGAAAAAGGGATTTAATTCTTATGCTTAGTACAAATTTTTAAATCTGTCAGATTTTATATACTTCACATATCATACTCTCACACAATGGAAAAACACATTCAAACAAATCAGATTTTGTTAGTTTTATTTCTTTTTTCTTGGTGACAAATTTCCTGGAGTGCCATTTCATACTTCAATCTGTACTGGCTTCTCGCTAGACCTGTTATATAGCTCTCGTCACAGGATCTTCTCCACTATCTTTCTGGCATCTCCTTCCATCTCCTTCCTACATTAGATTCCTCTATTTCTGGATCCTATACTTGTTAGATAACACTAGTGCTCAACTATATTTCGAATTCTCTTCCCTCTATTGGACATATTGATGATTATAATTCCTTGTCCCCTTATAGTTAGGTGTGGCCTTGTGACTTACTTTGGACAATGAAATGTAATGGAAATGACACGTTTAACTTCTGGGTAAAAGCATTTTAAGAGTAAGGGTGACATTTTCCGTACACTTGTACCCTGTTATGGTGAACCCTAAAGCTTCTTGTTGTGATGAAGAAATGATAGAACACAAGAGCCTCAGTTAGCTGAGGTCCTTGAGTGTAATGATCAGAACCCTTGGTTGACCTATGCTGGGTATGTAGCAAGGATAAGAAATGAACCTTTGCTATTCCTAGCCAATGATATGTTGGGGTTTTTGGTTAGAGTAGCATAACACAGCCAATCATGTCTAATACACTGCCTTCCTCTTGGTTTCCTTTCTCATTTAATGAAGCACTTTCTCTTATATATTTCTGAAAAATAAAAAGGCTTAAGGGAGGCAACTTTCAGAAACGTTGTCTGAACATGACTTTAATCTCTCCTTACACCTAATTTTTAGTATGTCAGAATGTATAATTTATCTATTGCTAAGTAGCAAACTACCCCCAAACTTAGCATCTTAAAAGCAAAAACTTTTATTATCTAACAGTTTCTGGGGGTCAAGAATTCAGGAGCGGCTTAGCAGGGTGGGATTGACATAGGGTATCTCATGAGTTCGCCATCAAGCTGCTTGCTATGGCTTTAGCTTCTCCAGACTTGACTGGAGCTGAATGATTCACTTCTAAGCTTATTCTCAGAGCTCTTTGCAGAAGGCTTCAGTTTCTCACCAGATGCCCTTCTCCAAAGGGCTGCTCATGATATGGCTTCACACAGCGGAAGGAGAGAGAGACAGAGATAGAGAGAGAGACTCAAGACAGAAACCAGTTTTTCTGTAATTTAAACTTGGAAGTGACATATCATTAAGGAGAGGGGAATCAAGCTTCAACTCTGAAAGAGAGGACTATCAACAAATGTGTAGACATGATTTTAAAACTATCACAGAGGCTAGGATAAAAATCACTTGTACCTAGCAGCTTAAAGACAATACTCCAGGGCAGAAGACCCAATAAATATTTCTCCAAAAAAGACATACAGATGGCCAACAGGCATGTGAAAAGATGCTCAACATTGCTAATTAGAGAAATGCAAATCAAAACTACAATGAGGTATCACCTTACACTGGTCAGAATGACCATCATCAAAAAGTCTACAAATAATAAATGCTGGAGAGGGTGTGGAGAAAAGGGAACCCTCTTACACTGTTGGTCGGAATGTAAATTGGTACAGCCACTATGGAAAACAGTATGGAGATTCCTTAAAAAACTAAAAATAGACCTACCATATGATCCAGCAATGCTACTCCTGGTCATATATCCAGAGAAAACTCTAATTTGAAAAGATACATGCACTCCAATACTCATAGCAGCACTATTTATGATAGCCAAGACATGGAAGCGACCTAAATGTCCATCAACAGATGAATGGATAAAGAAGATGTGGTACATATATACAATGGAATATTACTCAGCCATAAAAAAGAATAAAACAATGCCATTTGCATATCATATTAAGTGAAGTAAGCCAGAGAGAGGCAAATACCATATGATATCACTTATATGTGGAATCTAAAAAAATGATATAAATAAACTTAATTACAAAACAGATAAAGACTCACAGACATAGAAAGAAAATTTATGGTTACTAAAGGGGAAAGGGGGGGAGGGATAAATTTGGAATTTGGGATTAACAAATATAAACTACTATATATAAAGTAGATAAACAACAAGGACCTACTGTATAATGTGGGGAATTATATTCAATATCTTATAATAACCTATAATGTAAAAGATTATGAAAAAGAATTTACATATATATATAAATATATATATATATATATGTTCTGAATCACTTTGCTGTACACCTGAAACATTGTAAGTCAACTATTCCACAATTAAAAATTTTTAAAAAGACAATACTCCATTTTCTCCTAGTTACCGTTGTTATTATTGAAAAGTCCAAGCCATTCTGATTTTTGACCCTTGAACTTCTCTATCCTTGTTGTTTTGAAATTCCATTATGATGAGCATTGTTGTGGACTTTTCTTTTAATCCTGGGCATTCAGTAGGCCCTTTAAATCTGGAGATTCATTTTCTTCAGTTCTAACAAAATTTATCTTGTCATGTCTTTGATAATTTCCTCTCTATAGTTTCCATTCTTCTTTTGTCTGTGACTTCTAATATTTGGCTGTCGGACTACCTAGATTAAGGTTTCTCAACATCAACACTATTGATATTTTGGGCTGGATAACTATTTGCTTTTTGTGGCTGTACTGTGCATGGCAGGAGATCCAGTATCCTTCCTGTTCACTCTCCATAAGATGCAAGTAGCACCCCCTCCCTGATTTGTGATAACCAATATTAGCTCCAGACATTGACAAATTTTCTCCAGAGAGCAAAATCACCTCCAGTTGAGAACCACTGACCTAATATTGTCCTCTAAGATTCTTATATTTTTTTTCTCATTTTACATTTCTTTATGTGTTTATATTATTTTATGGAAGATTTCTTCAAATTTACCTTCTACCTCTTTTGTTGAACTTTTATTTCTGCTATTCATTTTTTTATTAGACTTTATTTCTTAGGGCAGTTTTAGATTCATGGCAAAATTGAGCAGAAAGTATAGCGAGTTAACATATACCCTCCACCTCCCCCTGCCAACACAGAGTCTCTCCCATTATCAAGATCCAGTATCAGAGTGTTATATTTATTACAATTGATGAACTTACATTGACAAATAATAATCACCCATAGTCCATAGTTTACATTAGTGTTCACTCTTGGTGTGGTATATTCTATGGCTTTGGACAAATATATAATGACATGTACCCACCATTATAGCATCATACAAAATATTTTCATTGCTTTAAAATTGCTATTAAAATTTTAATTTAAATAACCCTTCTCTTTCTCTGAAATATGATTTTCTATATTCTGTTGTACTTTGTTGTATTATAAATGCAGTAGCTAGTCTCACTCTGAGGTAATAATTGCAGCTATGTTTAACAAGTTTTCTTAAGATCTATGTCTTATCTCTATTTCTTCAGAATTTCTTGATTTCTTTATGTTGTTATTGTTCTGTTTTTGCTAATATGACTGTTTGTTTGTTTTTTATATTGGTTTCTTTCTTTTTTTGCTGGAGACTTTTTTCAATAGCTGTAAATCCTTGGTTGCCTCTTAAAATTGAGGTATTTAAATGCTTATTGGAAGCTCTCTGGGAATATGTGGGGCTTATCAGTTGGCAGGCTTCAATACAGGGTCACCAGGTGAGGATCTTGTTATCTCATTGGTGGATCATAATATATTCCTAGTTGTAGATATTTTCTCGTATGACAATCAGGTTCTCTGGAGAAAAACATACAATCTTCTGTTCAGAGCATAGAAACCTAAGAACCAAGAGGGAGAGGAGGGACTGGTGGTCTTACCATTAAATGTATTGACCTTAACTTAATGTCCTATGTTCAGTGTGATGGCTCACTCCTTCTATCAACTGATCCTACTGTCTACATTTTGAGAGTTTTTCTCTTTTAGCCTCACCAGAAAGCAAACTACTCACTCATATCTGCTGGGATGGGACAGGAGTAGTATCTAACTACTCTTGAGCTGGAGACCTGGCATCTACTTACTTGCTCCTTTTAGGGGCTTCAAAACAAGCCCTTTATTTCTAGCCCCACTCAAGACTACCACCCTATGAAATACCTAATGCCTTCAATTCAGGAGTCTTTCTGTGGTCCTGTAGAACAAACTGGTTTCCTTGTCTTAATTTCTTTCTTTACAGACTTGATGTACCTTTGCAGATGTCTCCTCTTTCATTTTCTTTGCCATTTTGCAACTTCATCTTTTTTTTTTCCTTTAGGGTAATCTCAGAATAATTTGGGATAGTAGATAAATATGTGTTTTCAACTGTCACTCTTTTTTTTTTGCAGTTTTACATCTTTTATTTAATCTATTTAAAAATATGTTTGTAAATGAACAGCGTGATTCATCACAGGGCAAATCACTATACCCTATTTTGTAAACCTCAAGCAAACCAAGGTAAAACTGTAAGTATTGAAAGCGATCCCATACCTTAAGCAGCACAGATTGAACCACTGTGATAATCACATTCACACTTAACTCAGCAAATAGGTGGAGCAAAAATAATAATGGTGCATATTATTCACGTCAACTATCACTTTTAATGGGAGTTCCATGGTGAAGTTTTATTCTCTTTCCTCATATATCGCCACATAGTATTTTGTAGTTGCCTCTACCTTGCTGTCTGTGCTCCATGCAGCCCTTTCAGGTTGAAAGTTCCTGCACTGCAATGTCATTGGGGCTAATTCCAATCCATTCATCAAGCAAGAGAATAGCTTTGACACAGTTCCTAGTTACAAGCCCATGCCATAATTCTTAGGCCTCCATAGGCCCATAGCTTTTTGTAAGCTATAGCCCTAGGCTGTAGCCTGAAGCAGCACATTTTTCCCCAGGTTTCTTCCATGAAAAAAACCAGAGTCTGGAGCCACAAACCAGACTCTGGTTTTGAACACTGAACATGTCTCCAGTTCTACACCTTGCTTGAAGCAATTTTAGTCCCACTTACCCCACAATATCCAAATTCCTGGTTGCCACTGTTGCTTTGTGGTTCAAAGATAAGCCTGGCACTGACTTTTGCCCCATTCCCTGATTTACATTTCTGTTCCTGTAGAAGTGTGCATTCTTTGTGTGTGTGATTGTATAAAATATATTCTTTTTATTTTATATTTTTCATTGTTATATTCTGGAGCAGATGAGAATACCACTTAGATCAGAAATCTCTAGTTATAGTTTGGCATTGTTTCAATAGACTCCAGCATAATGTGTACTTTTTCATAAGGTATTTGCCCCATATGGGAACCACTATATTATAGCCTTAAGTAGAAGCTCTGTTGTGAGATATATGTGTCTCAACAGAGCCTGTTTTATGCAGCCCACTAGGAGTAGATATGTCATCATGCCCTTTCAGAAAGACCCAAGATCATTTGGTTCAAGTTATTTTCCAATCCATAAAATGGACTTCCTTTCCTGACCTGAATCCTAACCAAATATCTTTAGTAACTATACTTACTTAGACTGGCTACATATTGCTCCAATTCCACCTTAAATCCAGTTCTCTAGGGAACAGTGTCTGGTATGTGACCTGTGTGACATTCCACAGCACTCGGGATTCCACAGTTCTGCAGGTCTGATAGCCAAAGTTCCATGATAATCAACTCACAAGGAGCAGTCTCGGCCATCAGAGTTCTTTCACAGAAGGCGAGGTAAGGACCGGGCTCATTTCTCCCCTCCCTCAAACTTCAATGGCCTTGCTACCCACAACACTCATGCTGGATATAAGGCCGACATGATCATCTTACACATGCTGTATATCCTGAGATATCACCTTTAACATTAGTCTTACGATCTTTTAACATTTAACTTCCCAACAAGTTGCTACAGATCTTTTTATTTTTTTTCAACAAATGGAAGCTCTAGAAGCGAAATAGCACCATTTTTCTAATACAGAATTATATACATAGAGTATGTTACCTATTTTATTTGGTACTACTTTTGCTATTTCTTTCCCAAATAAGTAAGGGTAAAATATGCACTTATGCACCCTGCAACATCTCGCGAAACATCTTGGCTAAATATGCCTCAGGATGCTGATATCTTATTCTTTACTTCATTTCTTGGGGGTCAGATTATCTCATATCAAAAAATAGCAATCTTATTTAGTTAAAATATTGGGGTATGTATATATGGGTATACACACACACATATACATATACATAATCATTATATTATGTGTCCCTGAAGTGAGGATGGAGTTGCAAACAAAGAATTTTTGTAGTGATATTCATTTTTGGTATGGAATAGATAAAAACACAGATATTCCTGAAAACAAAGTGGTCCAGTGGAAATGAAATTAGAAGAGGAGTCACAACACTTGGATGATAATCTTGGCATTGCTGCCAACTAACAATGGGATCTTGGGCAAACTTCTACCTTTTTATTTTTAAGCCTACTTTTCTACATTTTAAAACTCATAAAGTGGATACAGATCAACATTTTGAGATGCTATGATACCATACTATATAATTTTTTTTCAAAATTTGTTTATGCTAATCTGTAACCTTGAAACTACTGCTAGAAAACAACAGGGATTTTAAATTGTTGAATTTAGCCACATGGGGATACGTATTTTATGAAAGCTAGCTAAGTAAGACTTTAGTTAACCAAAGAAACACACATGAGATGAAATTATATGATCTTTAGGTTAGAATGAAAATAAAGAGTAAAAAATCCCCCAAATCTTTCTCTCTCTTTATAGTGTAAATATGAAACCCTCAAAATACTTGGGTGGATGAAACCCTGGCAAGCATTTGCTTGGTTAAATGCCAATGAAAGACAATTAGTCCAGAAGCTGGTTTCACATATGATACTACCAACTGGTAAATAAAGCAAGTATTAAAAACATAAGGTATGTATTTACTGGTCAATATCTTACAGATAGGGCAAAATCATAAGATGTTAAGTCAGGGGTATGCTGGTAAATGTCTAACAATCAGCTCTCCTGGAAGCAGGTAGGGACTTATTTGAATACTCCCATTTTATATATATATATATATACACACACATACATACATATATATATATGTATATGTATATGTGTGTGTATATATATATATATATAATTTTTATTGGAGTATAGCTGATTTACAGTGTTGCATTAGTTTCAGGTGTACAGCAAAGTGAATCAGTTATACATATGCATATATCCACTCTTTTCTTTTTTAGATTCTTTTCCCATATAGGCCATTACAGAGTATTGAGTAGAGTTACCCATTATATTTAATTTCAAGCTATCATCATGGGATCACTAAACATGGAGTTGGTAGAGTACCATTATATACTCATTCCACCCTTCAGATACAATAGAGATAAATGCTACTTAAATCACAGATTAAAGTGAAAGGTACTAAAATAATTAGGCAATGGTGAGATGTGAGTATCTATTACCTTTGTTTACAATATAATTTGTTATTATTTAATATAATTTAATGTATGTTAATATAATTTAATTTTCAGTAATAGTTATGTTTAACAACTGGCCCAAAAATCCCTGAAAGTTTAACAACTGGCACTAGCAAGCCACTATGAGCCATCTCTAGCACACCACTGAGTCAATTTAAACATTAGTGTAGCCCAGTGTGTAAGAGAAAGAAGGTTCTTACCAGTGCCTACACCTTAATTCATTAATTTTGCTTATTCTTTGAAAACATTAGTTTATATAATATTTTGTTTTTTGAAAATGAGTCCTGTGTTCATAGAAAATCATAACATGAGGGGTCTAATTCTGTTAATACTCTACAAGTCAAATCATGGCTCAGAGCTACCACCACCTAACGGCAGGTGTTGGAATTGCAGATGCAGTACTCAACTTTTTCCGTACACTAGAGAATCAGTTGGGGAACTAATTTCACACAAAACACACACACACACCCACACCCACACCCACAATTCAGTTATAGTCAGGCCTCACCCCAGACCAACTAAATAAGAGTATCTGATTTATTTTCTGTAGATCCCCTCAGCTAACTTAAATTCAATTGTTGAGCCAAGTTTAAAAACCACTGGCAAAGAAAAAAATAAGTTGTATCCTGTAGTTTTGTTTTATTTTATTTTATATCATGGACATTTTCAAAGATATGTAAAAGTAAAGATAACAAGATGATGAACCCCATGTATCTGTCACCCAGCTTCAACAATTATCAATATTTTGCCAATCTTGTTTCACCCTCTACTATGCTCCTTTTTATTTAAAAAAAAGTTGTTTATAGGTTTGTCAAAGAAAAATTCACACATCATATTATTTCACCTGAAAATACTTCAGCATGTGCTTGGAATCGCTCTCTGAAAATACAGTATAGAATAGTGACAGTGAATGCAAAGAAATTTAGTCATTAAATATTTCACTTATTAAATATTGGTCCAGATATGATGGTAGATGCTGGGGATGTGAAAAATCTTAGTGGCAATTTAATGCCTTCTTCTTAACATGAAGCCAATAAGATAATGGGATAAGTTTGGTCATGAGTCATCCTTAACATATAAACAGTACTTTTTTCCTAATCTTTCTGTTATCTGATTAATCCCTCTTTGTGTTTTAGAATTCAGTTCAAGGATCACCTCATTCAGTTCTTTCCTGACTGTGGCCCTCATTGGATTAGGTGACCCCCCCCATTGTTCGCCCAGTGCTCCCAGTGCAGACTCCACCTCAAGTACTCCTCACTCTGCATTAAAATTGAGTTGATAATTCTTCCTTCTCTAAAATTTTTGAGATCAGGGTTCATATTTTATTCAGCTTTATATTTCTAGTCTTTAAACACTGTATCACAATCATAGCGGGGTCACAATAATATTTGTTGAATGAGTGATGAGTCTATGAATGATCAGTTCTGGCAGGTTTTCAGTGTGGATGTCAAAGATAGAAGAAGAAAACTGCCAAGTTTGCAGATATGAAGATATTAATTTAAGGGCAAAGATTTTATAATCTTCCACTTCTATAATCATCACCACAATGATCTGAAGACTTTATGACAAGAAAGATGCCATACTAATTATTTTAACTGCTTCATTGCAGGAATGATTACGGCAAGGAAAATGAAACAATTATGCTTTGAAGAAGTCAGAGAAGGATATTATTGGCATAAAATAGCCCCAAACCTACAGGTCCTTTATGGCTTCCCTACAAACGCTCATGCATAGGCAATATTTATATATTAATTTTTGTTAATACTTAACAAAATAATACTTTTCTTAAACTGGTCTTATATTTTGTGGTAAAGAAGATTCACAAAAATGTAATACTAATATTAGTTAAAATATTTTTACAACTTTTGTTAAATAAAACTTTTGAAGTTATACAGTGATTTAAATTATTTAGTCTTATAAACTGTATTATATCCTTTTATTGAATTGTTCATTTATCTATTTTAATTTCTGGACTGAGAAATTAAAATTTTATTTGACAACAATTAGCAACTCATATTATAATTAAAGTATCACTTGCTACACATTTAGGCAAACAAGCACTCAGATACCCACTTTAGAGCCTGTTTCTATTAGGATACTAATTAATTGTGGCACTATTCCACAAAATGTAAGAGCAGAAATTAAGAGCTCATTACAAATATAAGACTAATAATTTCAAATTCTTGGGTTCTCAATAAAATGCGAGTTAGTAACCACCTAATTAATTACTAATTAAACTGTTCAATGTACTCTACTACGCCAAATAAATTATCAAGAATAGTTCAGTGTGACTTTTATTATGAATGAGCATATAACTTTGTTATTCTGGAGTTGTCAGACTGGATTTTAAACATGAAAATAATAATAAAGCTAAAGGTACAGGTATTGCTCTAAAATATGCCGACACGCTAATCACTATGAAAATAGTGAGATCTTTATTTTCATAACAGCACAATTCTCATGTATAGGGACCAAGACTGTAGGGTAGAAAAAGTACAAAATTTTAAAAATAAGTAAAGTTCAAAATATATTTTTGAAATAAGGGGTCAATTCTTATTTGGAGATTATTTTTATTCCAGCCCAGGAGAATTTCCAATTATTCTCATGCCCACAGACCAGAAAAATTACAGATATCGAAGTGTGTGTGTATATATATATATGTAAAACTTTACAAATCCTGTTTCTGGCCATGTAGTAAAAAATATGTGTTGTTGTCATCAGTTTGATTTTAAGGACTAAGTCCAAAGTGTTCAATTCAATGAAACAGAGCTTTGTAACATAGTTTTATAGTGCCTTAAAACAAAATCTACTCTTATTTTTAAAGCATAAAATAATATCAGAAGCTTATCAAATATCCCACTAAAAAGTTCCCTTGAGTCAATGGTTCTCCATATTCTTTGGTGAATATGAGCTGCTGTTAATAATTTCAAAGAACCCTGAAATGACCAAAGAGGAAAGATTCTTGAAGAAGAGACCAGAATATACTGACGAGAATCTCGGAATGTTGCTAGCCAGGGTCAAATTCATACCTTTATTATCCCCATTTTACTAATGAGAGAACTGAGGCTCAGATAAAACTTGCCAAAAAATTCACACAGTCAGGGATTGGTGGAACTAAGACTCAAACTCAGGTCAATCTAATTCCAAAGCTAAGCTCTTAACTGTGTCTGACACTCACTTATTCCTGGACAAACTATAAATCTGGCTTCATCCTGTTAATATTCCATAAAAACCGAAGGCTACTTTTAGACAAGATGCTTTTGTGTTTCTGTTCTTGTCTTTGGTCCATGGATTAAACACCTGAATATTTTGGAATGGGAGCCAGGATATGCGGATAAGGTCCTTAGTCAGGTATGCTGACATAGCTGCTATCACCTAGCCATGAGTACTCTCTTCTTAAAGCTTGCAATTCTGGAGCAATGCCAAGCTTCTTTAGTTCTCTTCATAAACTATTCTGTAAACAGTGTATCACTTTTTTGCATGAAAAGTGTTTTGAACCATTCAGTGCCCAAGCATTTTCCTAGAATGATGAATTCAGCTCCTCATCTTGTTCTTAGAAAACACGTATTTATTTTTCTGATAACAGCAATAATAATTATAATATTTTTATAGTTCTATAGAACCTTTTATCTGGAGGATTTACAGGAACTTCACATATATATTACTCATTGTAGAGTGTTTTTATTGAATATATCTCAGTGGAAGTATTGGAAGCGGTGTTTTTAACATTTAAATATATGTTATTTTTTAAATTCTACTTTCTCTTCTGCTCACAATCTATTATCCCTCTTCAAAATGATTATATGTGTTTTATGTCTACTCTATAAACATATAATAAAAATAGTAAATGTTGCTTTTCCTCACTCTCTTTTGAGCTAATATTGTTGTAAATTTCTTCTTACTTCCCTTAGTAAGCAATATTTTCTTTCGTTCCTATTAAACTTTACTTGTCTATTTTAACCAGTTTTATTTTCCTCCTGCTTATTGTATTTCCATCCATAGAGGTCAAAGGAATTTCTTAAATTCTTGCTTCCTCTGACACAGAATGTTTCTCTTAAGTACCTAATTCTAACTCTCTTACATTATAACTATGGACATGATTATAATTAAACATTAATTGTATTTAAACATTAAACAAATTAGGAGACATGAGAGGGCATTGCATTCATAATCAACATATGGTCACCTACTTCCAATGGGTCCTCAGCACTGATGAGAAATATCACTGATGCCTTAAACTTATACAGTGGACCACTGCTGCCCACTGGCTTCTCTGTGAAACTCTATCTCCTGGTTTTCTTCCTTTCTCAATGGCTATTTGTTTTCATGTTGCATGTTGTTTTCATGTTGCAGTTCCTCATGACATTGCCCTGATCCATCTTCTCTTCTGTCCATACTCTCTCCTTAGGTTATTGTATCCATTCACATAATTTTAAATAGCATTTCTATGTCTATGACTCCAACATGTATAGGTTGATCACAGATATTTCTTCCATGTTCCATGTGGATGTCCCATAAGTATCTCAAACAATTACAAATCTGGAAATACCTCCATCTCCAAAGAAGGTGGCAGAAAAGGGTCGTCCTTTTCTGTTCTCCATTTCTGTATTATGTGATATGCTCAGGGGTCAAACTTGACACTTCCTTCTCTACCATTGAATCCATCACCTCTAATTCTTTATCTTCAGCAAAAAGAATGATTATGTCACTGCCCTGCTTAAAACCATTAATGGTTTTCAACTACATTTGGATAAAAATCTATAATCCCTCTGTGACATACAAAGACATACACAACCTAATCCTTGCCACACACTGGTTTTCTTTCATGTCTTTGAACATTCAAAGCTGTCTCCCGATATCGCAAGAATTTGTTCATGTGATTCCCTCACACCCTTCTTGCAGTTGCAGATCTCTACTCAAATATCTTTCCTTGTTGATATCTCTTCTCATCCCCTAGACTACAGCATGTCTTTTTGTTAAAATCTCTCATAGCTTCTTCTAATTTTCAATAATAGCAACTCCCAAAACTTGTAAATACACATTCATGTGTATGACTATTGCCTTAAAATTTCTCCCACACTAAACTACAAACTCCAAGAAGGCAGAAGCAGTGTGTGCTCTGCTAGTTTCTGTAGAGTCTTGGGAAAGAATCAGAAGTTAATTACAATTTGTTGAATAAATAAATGAATAGATGAATAAAAAGTAAGAAGGTGATGATTCCTTAGTGATTAATATTACAGTGCCTAGCACATGCCTAAAAAATGTACATGATTTATAAAAATTTCTTGGTACATTTATTACTGATGAAGAGTCAGGAAGTGAGAGGAAACAGTTGTATCTACAATCTTCCAGACACCATGGTGAATTTTGAGGATGCAGAGATGAAATACATTGTCCAGGTCTTTAAGGTGCTTACAGATAAATTTAATAGATATGTATTACTCCAAAAAAAAGGCAGATAAAGAAAAGAAAATGATTAACCCCTAATTCTGACTTTCATTTATCAATAAATGGAAAATTGAAGAGGCTAAGGTTTTCTTTATGAATTTGACTACTCTAGGTACCTCATGTAAGTGATGTCATACAATATTTTTCCTTTTGTTTTTGTCTTATTTCACTGAGCATAATGTCTTCACGCTTTATCCACATGGTAGCATGTATCAAAATTTCATTCCTTTTTAAAGCTGAATAATATTACATTGTATGGATATACCACACTTTGTTTATGCATTCAGCTATCAATGGACATTTGCGTTGTTTCCACCTTTTGGCTATTGTGAATAATGTTGCTATAAACATGGGTGTACAAATACCTGTTCGAGTTCCTGCTTTCAATTATTTTGGGGATATACCCAGAAGTAGAATAACTGGATAATATGGTAATTCTATGTTTGTTTCAAGAGCTGGGCTAATTTTTAAAAATAAAGTTTTATTAGAATACAATCACACCTATTAATTTATGTATTGTCTATGGTAGTGTTTGCACAAATAAGGTATACTTGAATAGTTGTGATAGAGACCATATGACCGACAAAGCCTAAAATATTTGCTATTTGGCTCTTCATAGAAAAAATGTGTTGACTCATGTTGCAGAAAACTGTGCTACCAATTCCTTGGTTTCACATATGTTTTTTAAAGAGTTAAAAGATCTTTCACATAGGGAGACAGAAAGAGGATGTTATTCTCAGCCTATAGATGAGAAGCCAAGGACAGAATGTCATACAGAAGTCACATTCTCAAATGAAGTTAATCCAATATTAATATTCAGACTCAATTGTTCCAGCTAAATCTTTCTTTCTCATCACAGAATTACCAAGTTATATCACTATATATTAGATGGAAAAATCAGATATCAATTTTACATATCAATGCAATATTTTACATTATCTTCTTTTATTGAAGATGAGAGTAGGAATATTGCTTCAAATGAGAAAGTACCTGAGTTTGGGAGAGGATTACCTGTGTAATTGTGAAATAATTTGGCCTCCAAATGCTTAGCTATAAAATATATCAGATCCATGTGTTATGTATGACTGAAAAATACACTTCCTTTGGAATGCTAAAGACTAGGGTAAAATATCCCTTTCCACTGTTTCTAACATAGCCATAGGTAAGATCATAAAAGAGTACAACTTATATAAATAGAAAAATAAATGATTCATAAACATGTCTCAGGTACCAAAGAGGCAAAATAATTCAATGGAATTATTTCACTGTACTATAAATTGTGTACCTACATAGTATCATATTAGATATAAATAAGACTTTATTTTAAATTAGTATAGGCAGAAGTGGCTGGAAACTAAAAGGATATATATCTTAACCACAACATTAAAGAGGATTTAGAACACACTTAAGATAACATAGTAAATCTTATTTGTTTTGCCAATATAGCTTCTGCTTAGCTTTAAAATCTCTATTACTTAATAGCAAGATTTAATTTGGGCCTCAAAATGTCACAGGAAATCCTTCATTAAAATTATACCTATTCAAATTCTACCCATCCATATCATACAATGACTGATATTTTCAGATCTCACTCAAGAGTGTGAAATATTTTTATTTTGAGGATTTTTTTATATTCAGTACGTATCCATGCTAACTTTTCAAATTTAAAACACCTTCTATAGAATGCACTCTAATGTGAAATTCCCATTTTGTGTTATTTATTGCAATGCTGTTGGTTTTCTATGACTACGTGTATCAAACACAAATGATATAAAATATGTAATTTTCTTTAAATATATATAATATTGTTATATTTTATTTACTTTAAAGTAATTTTAACAGGATTTTATATTATTGTATTAAATTTATATTTATGAGGAATACAAAGTAAATAAAACCTAGAGTAACATGGAATGTTGTAAGAAATTTGCTATATGCTTGAAAAGCTAATCAACATGTTTTTAGTGAACATCCATCATGTATTTTGTGTTGGACACAGTTTTAAAGAAGATACTACTACTCTTGTCTCAAAGATTGTATATATTGAAACTCTACTATGCTTTAGATGCTATGGGGAGACAAAATAAATTAATACTCTTGATCATTTCCCCATAAGAGCAAATGATATAATTTACATAATAAAGAGTAGCTACAAATTATTATAATAAGAGCCAGTATAAATAAGTGGAATGTAATGCTCCAAATGGGTAGAGGAATTGGAGATCATCTCCTGATGGGTTGATCAATGATGCCTTGATGGAAAAGGTAGCACCTGAGCAAGTCATTGAGGTATCATTTAGTGAATATATATATACATATACTTAAATGTCTAATATCCCTTCTTTGGTGGAGAAAATTAGTGCTCACCGAATTTTCCAGTATTCCCTTATGTTTCCCACACTCCCTTGAGGTTGCACTGGGACCAATTTGATTGAATACTGAGAAGTGGGAATGTGGGGGAAGTGATACATTATTTCTTATGTGAGGCACTTAATAATCAGTGCCCATTCTTCAGTTCCCCTTTGGCAATGCCCCTGAAGTTTACATAGTGAGGTGGCAGAACCAGAGATGGAAGCATTCTAGGTCCCTGAGTCACTGTATGGAGGAGAGTTGCCTGTTTTACATCAGACATATGAGCAAAAAGAAATTAAGCATTTATGTCATTGAGACTTCAGGGTATTTTTTGTGGCAGCTATCATTAATTGCTCTGACTAAACATCTCACCTTTTTGGTTAGTGGTATCCTGCTTTTCCTTTGGGGGAGATTAATCTTTCCTCATTCCACATGATCTCGGGGGGTCTTTTAATCATAGTGCTCTGAAAATTCTATAAAAGGGTGGGACAAGGACCCAATCTAGGCCAATTAGATTCAGGAATTTGAATCTAGAGTTGAGAGAAACAGGGACAGGAGAGCTTATAGCTAAGCCATTTTGATGGCAGGACCCATAAAAGTAATTTTCCTTGAGCTCTGAGTTCTCAGTGCTGTCCTACCTGGGCCGTGGCTGCCTTTTTTTCTTTCATTTCTGTGAACTACCTGATATCTTCTCAATAGAGTCCATTTCTCTTTAGGTAAATGGATTCTTTCTGGTTCTTATAACCAAGCTTCCTAGTGGTATAAGTGAAGAGGATTTGTATATGTGAAATTATATTCCAAAGAAGTGCCTTCAGAATAAGGACATTTTAGATAAAATAAGTCCAGTTTGCTGTAGAGTTGTGTGGAATTGCAAGTCAGAGAAGCTAAGTTAGGGTTGTGAATGCCAGGCTATGAATTTTAAATGTTAGCCTCTGGGCTAGGGGGGTTATAAAATCAAATGCCTTCAGGGGACATTTGGGACACATAAAATTGTAAAGCTGTACAAGGTATAAGGCAATAAGTGCCAAACTGACTGTGTTGACCAGTTCAACCCCTGACCTGTTTTAGTGCCTTTTAAAGCTCCCTGCAGGCCAAAGAAAACAACCAAGCAAAGCACATCCTCCAGCTCTCTTGTCTCCAAGGGCTACCAGTTTGAAACTAAGACTATCAATAGAGAACAATAGAAGGTTTCTGTGTTGGGGAATGTGAGGCAAGGTGTGCTGCTTTAGAAAGATTAACCTGTCAAAATATAGACAGGGGTTGGGTGGAGAGAGATCTCTTACAAGGAATCTATTGACTTGAGATTGATGTCAAGAAGAATGAAAAGAAAGTGAGGACATAAAAACAGTTGTAAAGGAAGACTCTACAGAACTGGGTAAATGCTGAAATGTGGAATTAAAGTACAGGGAGGAATAAAGAGAGGACAATAAATGTTTTTGCCTGAGGGCTTCATAAGAAATAATGGTGGTGTGTTCATGGAATTGGGAAGCCTAATTAAGGTACAGGTTTTGTGGATTAAAGTGGTGGTGCTACTGATCTGGTCAACTTAAGATGACTTTACAAAATTTGTGAGTTTGCAATTCTTTATCTTATACTTAATAGCACTAACATCTCAAAACAACAACCTACAAACATCTCCCTATGGGAACTAGAAAGATAGATAGATAGATAGATAGACAGATAGATAGATAGATAGATAGATAGATAGATAGATAGATAGATAGATAGACAGACAGATAGATAGACAGATAGATAGGCAGACAGATTTTTTTTTAATTGAATGACTGACCAAGGAAAACTACTGAGCTCAAGAAAGCCAGTTTGTGATTTATCTGGAAGGCTCTTACGTGGTGTGGGCAGTAGAGCAGAATACTGGGGGAGTACTACTTAATTCCAGGACTAAATATTTCAAACAATTATAAATAATGTTATAAAATTTGAACATTGTAATTTTTGGAGGAAATATGTTCCATTTCTATACCTGAATATTAGATCATTTTTTAGGTATTTGATGGAAATTGAGCTTATAAAAAATGACTGATTATAAATAAAGTAATAACTCCCTACACACCCGGAGTCATTTGAAACCGAGGACTTATCCTAACAATGGCATAGTTCAAATGTATCATGCAGGTCCATGAACTAGTATCAGAATCAGACTGGAATGCTTTTATTGCCTTATTTAATGTGTGCACTCACATAGCAATCATATTAGCCACAAATGAAAGTTAGTAGCTTGTGAGTGAAGACCAAAAAAAATAAAGGTACATATTTTATGATTCTACTTTTATAACATTCTAGAAAATGCAAACTAATCTATAGTGTCAGACAGCAGATCGATGATTTCCTGGAGTGGAGGTAGGGCAGGAGGGAGGGATTACTAAGAGGACACTTATGAGGGTGATGGTTATGTTCATTATCTTGATTGTGGTAATGCTTTCACTGGTGTATACACATATCAAAACTTATCAAACTGTATTATTTAAACGTGAGGTTTATCATATGTCAATTACACCTCAATAAAACTATTAAAATGGTTAGTAGCTGGGCTCTAACACTACTTAAATGCATTAGTAGGTATAAAATATGTACTTAAAAACAATTTATGCTTCCTCAATGAGAGTAATTGACTACTATAGTGGATGCTGTGGTGTGTCACTGAAATTTTCCAATTACAAATGAAGCATGCATTCTCTGACTGCTGTAAGTGTTACCTTCTAACAAATCACCATTTAGCCCTTCTCAGAAATTTTCCTCAGAAGACAGGAGCTTCCTTGCCCAAGATTATACTGCCTGGAAGTGGGTAGGTGGAAGACTCATATCCAATGGCAGATGGATTTAGAGCCACGAAACTCCAACCCCTTTGCCTCACTCAGGAATACTCTGAATGACCATCCCAACTCCACATGGGACTGGCTGAGATCTCTCTTGTAAATACAACACAATTTCAATGCCTCCCTATGTCCAACCCTGTCCCCTTTATTCTCTTGCAGGTGTTGTTTTTAGAGCACTCCCTAATAAACCTTCTGCATGGAAATCTCTGCCTCAGAGTCTGTTTCTCGAGGAACCTAATCTAAGACAACAACCTATATGGTGAAAATCTAAAGTGCAGAATACAGAACTACATACCTGAAGATGTCACCTAGATAACATCATGAAAATTTCTATCAGTATTCATAAAGATTCATTATATAAAATGATAGCCATCTTTGTTCATTGCTCATTCACCTTGTTACTAGATTTCTGGAATAGGATATAGAAGTCTTTAAAGAAAAATGAAGAAAGAGATATGGTGAACACTTGGCATGTGATAACAGAGAATCTTTTGCAGAATGTCAGCTATTAGGGACATTTTCATGCTTGGCAGAATAACTGTCATTAAATTTTAGTACATGAAGGCACAACATTTTGTTATCAATCTTACTAGATCCATCTACCATGTCAAAATAATATGAACGCATGCCAATAGAAATGACATTTCACTACTGTTATTGCCAGAAACTTGGCAAAATGGTCTCTTATTTTGTAAATTTATTAAAATAATACCATTAACAAAAATGGAATTAACTAGATGCTAACTTTCCAGGATCACTTTTCACTAAATGAAATTGCCATTAGAATTCTTTCCTTAGAATGAAGAGAGCAGTTTCCATGAAAACCTCAATTGATTTTCACTACCTAGCAACATGAAACACATATCTTAGCCCTGGGAGACAAATGAAAGAAAAGAAAAATTTCTTCTACTAGAAGTTCATCCAGGATATTGAGTGGTAATAGACATCTTCCATCTAATGACAGACATGAGGAGGGAAACAAGGCTTTAATAACTGAAACAATTCTTCCTTCCCCTTCTACCCACTCTCATCTATCCCATAGGTACTGATTTCAAAACTCATTTCATAGGTTTGGCATCCAAATGAAGAAATGTAAATGAAACTAACTTCCAAACTACCTTCATACAGTCCAAGAGACTTGCTTTCAGCAGAATGAAAAACAAAATGTCTATAGGTTTCCTTAATGCAGAAGAACAACCCATGTATATAAAAAGGCAGTATAATCAGTACATTTTACTTTCTGCGTTTACTTACTAAAGCTAAATGTCTTCAAAGTCCATTATCTTATTAATAATAGAACATCTGTGAGATAAGTATTTTAAGTTCTGTCCATTGGCAGTCTTCGATATAAAGATTTAGGCCTCATGGGAAGAAATGTTATCACGAAAATCATTTAGAGAGCTAGTTCATAGAAAACATTTCATGTTTATATTATATTTTCTAATATTCACCAAGTTACTCCCTATGAAACAGTTCTTGGAAAAGATCATTGATAAAAGACATATCTTATGACTAAGATACTTCAAAGCAAAAGCAGAAATACTGAAGTGTTATACAGATAAGGGATCTGATTTTATGGCTATTGATGAGACTGATAGAGCAGTCTTCATACAAGGTATATTTCATAGTACCTTTTCTTTATTTATAACTTCAAGAAGACACATGGTCCAGTCCATCCAATAAATGGCTATGTAGTAATGATTATTAAGTTATTATAATAATAATTGGCTATGTCTTTCATGATTGATATGTCACCACCCCCAAAGGGACCGTGAGGCAGTCTGTACTGAGGCTAGTGAAAACCTAATGCTCCCCTTTAGCTAGGTTGTGATCTATTTTCTTGCTATATACAGAATCCTGAAAAAAAGGGACTGAAAGTAATTCCAGTGCTTTTAAACCCAATCTACAATTTAATTTCCTTTGTGACCTTTGAAACATCACAGTTATAAAAGTCTAGCTTTCCTAATTCCCCTGATTTGCCACAGGTATTTCCTTATTAAGAAACAAAGCAAAACAACCTTCACACAATTTCTTCAATAAAAAAAGGATTTTCACTTAACTTCACTTATTTCATTTTCCTGTGTTCTTCAACCTTAAAAAACTTCAAGCCTTGCTCATGTCTCCCTTAAACTTTATACATAACAAAAGCCTCACTCTTTTTCTGCCATCTAGTCGAGTCTTCTAGATCTCTAATCCTTCGTATTACTCTTCATGTTACCACTCATAAACCAAACGATTTTTATGTGGCAAAGAATTTTGATCATGAGGTAGAATTAACTAATGAGCAAAATTTGTCTTCATTCATTTCTAATGAGAACTAATTTATTCTTAGATTCTCTAGGGATATCCAAAGAATTGTGTTTTGATCTTCCAAGACTTTAACTTTGAAAATGCTAGAATGAGTAATGAATGTCGAACCAACACCATGCATGCTGGTCCAAACAAGTAATAGAGGCCTTCTGGGATTCTGCAACCATATAAAAGTAATCATAATTTTAACTTGTCCTTTGACACCAGAAACAAGACTTTTGGATAATTTGTAGACCACTTGGAATAAATTTGGCATAGAAATAAAATCTTCTTAAATTAATCCTCTGAGAAATCTCCCAAATATTTATTGGTGATAGAAAACACAAATTCAAGGCTTTTATGCCATTCAAGAATTTCACTTAAGCAGGACTGTGTCTACAATTTTCAATTTCTAGTTCTAACTGTGTCACTAACTAGTGTGAATCCCACTTAAAAAAATAAAACTATGTCTAAATCCTTTTTACAACTGTAAAGCAAAACTCAATAATTCAAAGACCTAACAACAGTTAAGTATATGCAAACAACAAAGGTAAACATCAGTAAAAGAGTAAACAAACAAGTCAATGAGGAATAATGGGAAAGAAAGTCGCACAAACATCAGAATGCAAATGCTTAGGATAAGGCAGGATCTAGAGAGCTGCAGGAATCAGAAAAGTAGCCCAAATATGCAAAAGAATGAACAGGTGGATAAGGAAGTGCAGTGGCTTTATTTAGTGGAAAAATCCCCCCCACCCCCCTGCTTCATATTGTAGCAGATCCAGTTGGAACCTCACCCATTCTCTTGGCTCTTCATGCCCCAGTGTGCCCTGGCTGATGTCCAACAGCCCTGAACTATATGTCTTAGTCTGAGGGTTTTCTTTTTGTAGCAGAGAACACACTACAGCCAAGTGCACGACAGGCTGGAAGTGCTTGCAAAAGACACACGAACACCCTGATCAGCCCTTAAAAATGATGAGTAAGGGTTGGAGTATAAACATCACAGCTCTCTTGCTCCTTGCCTAAAGTAACTGCATAATACCTGTTTTGTGGTTTCCTAGACCTTCTCCATGGAATTAAGCTCCAGTCCCCTACAGCAGTGGCTGACTTGATAAAACTCTTTACAGGTTACTTTCTCTTACTTTTCTCACCACCTCACTACCCTACCACAATTTTCTGAGGTCACCTCCCAAATAAACAACCTAAACTCAAATCCTTGTCTCAGGATTTGCTTTTGGAGGAAGCCAAACCAAGACACTCTTAACCCCAAAATGTTTATTAAGACCCAAATCAATCCTTAACCAAAGCTAGCCTGACCCTGTAGATAGAGTTAAGGAAAAGCACAGAACTGGATTGGAAAATCCATTCATGCTTTTTAAAAAATGTAGCATGTGCTCTTTGAGACAAAGTAAGTGTAATGGGATACAAAGAGACCTAGTAGAAGGAAAGAGAGCATATTCAATAAATTATTAAATACCAACTAATGATAGGGTTTCAAAGGATAGGTCTTTAAGAAATTTGAATTATGATATAAGTAAAAATATAACAATTTCCAAGCATTGGATTCTATATAAGCATACAAAAGTTAGTTATTACAAGAAGGTTGTACCTCATCAAAAATAAGCTTTGTTTTGTTTATTTTTCTCATACTATTAAGCTGCTGAAATATAAATTTGATGAAGTCCCTTCCTTGTCATTGAATTCTGTGGAGTTTTATTTGTGAGAAAAGAAAATTTCCCTTTAGAAGTGTTGGCTTGGATTAGAAAATGCTTTATTATGTGCATTGCAAACCTACTTATTTACCACAGCTAGACAGAGACTCCTTCTTACTCTGTCATGCAGCTGCTTGTTTTTAAACAAATTTTGCCAAGAGACATAAACCAGATGGCCTTCTTCAAGGGTATATTGTGAGCCGTGATAGTCAGCTTATGGTAGTTTCAAGCAGCCGACAGCTGGGTATGGAAAGTCATGATGCTATTCAGAAATCCAACTTCCAAGTATGCCAAAGCACAAGGAGACTCTCAAGTTGGTAAATAAAATTCTGATTTCAAGTTGGTTTTAATATCCTATTTTTTCAGGGGTCTTTAAACTTCTGCTTCGTAATATTACAGTTTTTCTTTTGTAAAACAGAAGTACCCCCAACACATTATATTAGAGATAAAATTTGTGGAAAAAATGGATTCAGGATACATTTTCCAGTGGAATCAACAAGCTGTAGGTTGGACTTTCTCAAATAGTTAGAAATGTGCCATCAATAAAGTTTACTGATGCTGTAACATTCTACTGTGGTAGTGTAATATATTAAATTGTCATTTTGAATTCCATTCTGTAGTATTATTATGTATCCTCATTCTTGACATGGTTTCTTGGCGAACAGAGTGTATTCCTCTGCTCCTGGACTTTGGTCTTGCCATGTGACTTGCTTTGACCATTGGATGTGGACAAAAGAGGCAGTTTGTTAGTTCCAAGGCAAGGTCTTCAGAAGCATTATGTGTTTCTGCTTGCCCTTCTGAGAGCTTCTGAACTCTGCCATGGAAGAATATGCCCCAAGTATCTGCTGCCATTCCAGCCTGGACCCCAGGGTGAAACACACAGATCAGGCCTATTCATTCAACCTACAGTCCCACAGGCTAAAATAGAGTTCACTTAGAGTAGCCCTCTAATCATGAGAATAATTACTTATTGTTATTTTGGGGTATGTTTATTGCACAGAATTACTGGGGCAGCACCTAACCAATAGTGGCAGACTTTGTTAAGGTCCCAATGGAAAGCTACCTTGGGTCACTCATATTACTGGGTGACAGGGAAAAAGGGATAAGACAAATATGAGAGTTGACATCAACGTCTTAATCATGGTGCTATTACTTTATAGAAGGTACCCATAAAGATTACAGAATTGTACCTCTGATTATCTCAGAATTCCTTCAAAACAAAGGGCATTAGAATGACAATCCTTAGTTGCCAACATTATCTCTGAATATTAGAAGAAGACAAATGAAAGGAAGAAAGAAAAAAATAAAGCATTTCAAGAGAAGCTACACAGACAGAATTTACCTTTTGTGAAAAAAATATACAGCTTAAATGTATTCAAACATAAACATTATTCAAATGGTAAGGATTTTTTAAATGTCCATCTAAGCTATTATTTATTTTTCTAAGTATCTAACCATTCTAGGAAATCACATAGAATATTTTAAAATGTGTTGTTTCAAGCAGAAATCTCTCAAAAACCACATCTTTAGCTTGTAATGGGCAGTTTTCCCTTGAGGAAACTGATGTTTTTCAAGAGGAATCTGAGACTGTCCATGGATAAACTAAAACTAATAATAAAATAATTCTTGTGAAAATTGCCTTACAGTCAAGAATTTGCAATTCTCACAGCGTAAACAGATTTTTTAAAGTGTAAGAATTTTGTAATGGCAACAAATCACGCCCCTGCCCACAGAATTGAAGAAGTTAAAATAAGCAAGCAAGTAAGCAAACAAACAAAAAGTTTGTTGACTTCCACCACAAAGTTATGTTGACTTTAGTGGCTAATGGGTATATTTTCTTTAGGGGAGTCTGCTTACTCCTCTCAAATACCATAATTATAGGAACATATCAAGATCTCAGATTACTCATATATTGCTATAGCCATACTTCAAAGTCACAATTCAGTTTTATTACAGAAAAATGAAAGTAAATATGAGAAAATTTACCCTCCATAAATATTTTGTTGAATAAACTATAATGGAAATGAAGTTCTTATTAATCAAAGAAACAAGAAGCTTATTCATTCCAAAATATTACAACTTTTGAGTCAGCAGTTTATCATTTACATGTAAGGATTCATCAATTTAAAAATTAATATGTATTGAGCAACTACCATGGAATTATACTGTGTTTGGCTTAGGGGGTGACAGAAGGTATATGGCACAGTTTCTGCCCTATAGGAACAAAAACTCCCCTGGATGGTACAGAGTTGCACACAGTTATGTAAGACATACAAATTTATGATAAGCACCTGTAAGAGCAGTACATGAACAGAGGGTTCTAGGAACACAGAAAATGAAATAATTGACTGAGACCAGCAAATGATTCCAAATAGTGATATTTGCATTGGGTCCTGAATGATGAGTAGGACTTTGACTACTACCAAAGAACAAGGCAGGGTTCCTCAAGCACTTGAGGAGATCCTTTACCACTTGGCTTTGCAAAGCATCTTATAGAATCACAGTCTATTTTTCTATAGATATTGAATGTGAAGGTACCACCTTCTAAATACATCTCTTTGAAACACTGTGGTTTCAGATAAAAGAGTTTAAAAACTTTTTATATGTACCTCTGCTTCTGCTACTGAAGACTGATGGCTGAAACAGAGAACATAATCCTTGAGCATGAGAAATCTTATATGAAATATATAGGAGACAAGGGATGCAGAGACAAGAGTTCATAACTTGGGTCAAAATATGGGCTCTGGCATATACTTCCTATGCGAGCTTGGGACAATTATTTGTTCTCTCCAAATCTCAAGTTCCTCATCTGAAAATAAGGTTCTCCTGAGGCTGAAATCATATATGTAAAGCGCTGAATACCTGCCTGGCCTGTAGCTGTTGCTAAAACAGAAGCTCTTTACTCTTATGCAACACCCATCTTACATGTCCAGAAAAGGGGATGTCCTGAAATTACAGTACATTGTCATAATTTTACCTTTAGTCTTAGATCCTTATTTTATAGCGGATATTCTTGGAGTCAGTGATCTAAACTGCTACAGCTTACGAATGACCCAACTTAAGTCAAAGTAAGTAAGTAGGGAACATATAACCTAGGAGCACTGTGAAAACTGAGTCATCCATCGCTTTCCTTGGCTAAGCAGGGGCTTTGCTGGAAAGAGGGGCAAGAGTCAGGCAAAAATTAATTAATGAAAGTTTGTTTTGAGGGCATGGAGAGATAGAACAAGTGGGTATTGGGCAATGATGAAAAACATCTACTTTTATATTGGCAGAATTCAGGAAGCCAGAGTAACATGTTTTCTCAATCAGAGTTCATAAAATTATGAAAGAAAGTAGGGGAAGGAAATAATACTCAAAAAAGCTATACTTATTACATATTTCTGAGGGTTGTTTAAAAAACAGAACAAAATATCACTTTCTCTATATATACATTGAAGACTGTTAGTTCTCTTCCAATATCCATTCTCCCAATTTTCTATAACTGTACACTTTTTGGCAGAGCACATAGCATTCAGGAATAAATGCAACATTTCTCAGCCTCCCTTGCAGCTTAGGTGTGGTCATGTGACTGACTTTGGCCAATGAAGTGTAAGCGTAAGTAAAATGTGGTAGTTGCCAGGAAACTTCCCTAAAAGACTACTGGTGTGAATCCTTTGCCCCTTCTCCCCACCTCCTCCCATCCTGCTTCTTGGAATGTGAATGTGGTGGGACTCCATCTTGCAATGTGTAGATGAGGGTCTACCATATAAGAATAGCAGGGTAGAAAGCAGGAATGAGTAGAGCCATCATACCTACTTTGACTGCATACTCCTAGGTTTTTAAGGAGAGAAAAATATGCTTCTGTCTTAGTGAAGGCATTACTGCCTTGAGCTTCTGTTACTCTCAGTCAAAACAAATTCTAATTGATAGAGCTAAGAGAATTTCTATAAAAGTGACATTTAGCACAATTTTGTTTTCTTCCAAAACTCATATGTCCCGTGTAGACAGAAAAAGATATATATATATTTAGAGAAGGGAAATTTTTAACATGATAAAGCCAAGAAACATACAATGAGTAAAGCCAAATAGTGGCATTATTTCCAAAATGAGGCTAGTCTTATAGGTTTCAAGTTGTTTCCTATACTAGAACTTTTTTCCCTTTGGCAATGATGAAAGTACAAATTTATTTAGATAAAACAAGCGAACTATAGCCCCCTGTACACTGAAGAAGTAGAATAGTCTATGGTGAAGAATGGAAATGTGTGTACACAGCTATCCTGGGAAACAAAAATGTTCAATTACTTTGAGAAAAAGATTCAGGATATTGATCTATGCTTAACTTTGAGATTATGTGAATTTTATATCAAGTCTATTTCTTATCTGAAGCAAGTTTTAAACTAACTGCTATGTGAACTGTAAAGATTTATAAGAATCTGAAAATGTTAAAGATATAAGGCAAATGATCCTGTATGAAATGGTTATCATAAAAAGCAAATCACTCTGCAACACTTGAGTGCTTTGAACTAGCAGTAGGAACATACAGAAGGTAAGCTGGCGGGCAGAAACAACCTTATATTTAATGCATTTCAAAATGCAAATCAAAACTACAATGAGGTATCACCTCACACCAGTCACAGTCAGAATGGCCATCATCAAAAATATCTACAAACAATAAATGCTGGAGAGGGTGTGGAGAAAAGGGAACCCTCTTGCACTGTTGGTGGGAATGTAAATTGATACAGCCACTATGGAGAACAGTATGGAGGTTCCTTAAAAAACTAAAAATAGAACTACCATACGACCCAGCAATCCCACTACTGGGCATATACCCTGAGAAAACCGTAATTCAAAAAGAGTCATGTACCACAATGTTCATTGCAGCTCTATTTACAATAGCCAGGACATGGAAGCAGCCTAAGTGTCCATCAACAGACGAAGGGATAAAGAAGACGTGGCACATATATATACAATGGAATGTTACTCAGCCATAAAAAGAAACGAAATTGAGTTATTTGTAATGAGGTGGATGGACCTAGAGTCTGTCATACAGAGCGAAGTGAGTCAGAAAGAGAAAAACAAATACCGTATGCTAACACATATATATGGAATCTAAAAAGAAAAAAAATGGTCTGATGAACCTAGGGGCAGGACAGGAATAAAGATGCAGACATAGAGAATGGACTTGAGGACACGGGGAGGGGGAAGGGTAAACTGGGACGAAGTGAGACAGTAGCACTGACATATATACACTACTAAATGTGAAATAGATAGCTAGTGGGAAGCAGCTGCATCGCACAGGGAGATCAGCTCGGTGCTTTGTGACCACCTAGAGGGGCGGGATAGGGAGGATGGGAGGGAGACGCAAGAGGGAGGTGATATGGGGATATATGTATACATATAGCTGATTCACTTTGTTATACAGCAGAAACTAACACAACATTGGAAAGCAATTATACTCCAATAAAGATGTTAAAAAAATGCCCCTTTATTAAATAAATACAACAGATCCCCTTCATTCAATTCCTTCACCAACTGTTCTCAACAACTAAACATTCACAGAAATTATATGTAAACAAAGAAATACAAACCAAAGGCTAGTTTAGGTATCTAATTCAAACGATATACTGTATCATGAATGGCTCACATGTTAAATAGAGTTTCAAAAAAAGAGAATTGTGGAATAATTGTTTGTTGATAATTGACAGTCACTATGTTAACATTAAATACCTCCTAACACCAACTATATGGGATTAATCTTTTGTAGTTTAAAGCTTTGCCTCTGGTAGTAAAACCTCCATGTAACTGGCATCAGCAGTCAAACCACAGACTTCATTTTGGGCTGCTGGGTGGAAACAAAAGATTTCTCTATTTGGCTCACAATTGCTCTCTCAGTGGTGTGCAACGTGCAACAACTGGCCAATGAAAGATATTCACAATAGCTAGGGATTAATTTAGATTATACAGAGCCCCAGCAGAAATATAAACACGTGAACAGAGCAGCCTGACATAGAAGGCAGTGTGCAGGAGGGGGTGATCCCTAAATTGAAATACACAGGAGGAAACAGGGCAGAGAAGGTAGTGTAGAGGCTAAGCTTGGTGAAAGGAGATTATAGCAAATGACAGGTTGGTAAAAGATTCGCCTTTCCTAAAGTTTTGATGATTTATTTTTGGCATATATGATACGTCAGCACTGTCAAATTATAGTTTTCATCATCATCATTATCATCAAATAGTATTTATTAACCAAATGTGCTGTACTGGACATTGTACAAGGAAGCAAAATCGATATGGTTTCTGATATCCAGTAACGAATAAAATAAAACTGACCAATCAATGTAGACAAATGTAGGGGAGCAGATAGTGAACAAGATGCTTACCTGGGGAACACTTGAAGGTTAACAATAAACTTTTAAATATTTCCAATGTTTAGGTGAATTGGGGAGTGTATGGGTGTGTCTATGTATGTTTCCTGATAGATCTGTGGAGATAAAAGTGTATTATTTTCTTTACATAGATAACTAAGTTCTAAAAATGAATTCTATCGAATCAATTATTTAATAAATAATGATTTTCAAAAACATATCTTGATTTTGAGAACCAAATCAGAAGCCTTCCCCATACACCATGGTCTCAGCAGCATGAAAAAGTGGGACATAAAGAGAAAATGTCACTTCTTCCTCAATTTAACACATCTTGCTCTGCAGTGTCCCCATGAATGAATGCATGAGAATACTTTCCCCTGGTCAGTACAACAATGATTCTGAAATGAGATGTAAAAAAATTTCCCATATTCAGGGTATTTTTTTATTACCTCTTACTTCTTAATTCTACCAAGTTCAAAAAACAACAGTAGAATTATGTATTGGCACTTATACATATACCTGGGAGGGGAAAAAAAGATCCAATCTGGCATAAAAATCTTTACATTTAGTAGAGACTAATTCTAAGACTGCAGTGTTAATCTTTCCTGAGTTGTCAGGATCCTGTGTGTGCTTCTCATGTATCTTCCCAAATACATATGGCATTGTGACAAATAGAAGAGGCTGCTAATGCTGCTATAGCTGAATGTCTCATTTAGGAACAAACAATCCTGGAAAAGCTCCCAGATTATGCATCTGTTCCTCTAGCTTCCACTTTAGAGGATAAAATTGTATGGTGATGCCATAAGGATTAATATATTATTCCTTTCCTCTGTGGGTAGTGTGTGGTTATTTCCCTCACCTTGACATAAGAGAAAAATATTTATTGAATGCTCCAGTAGAAAAATTACAACTGAGATAGCAAATGCTTATGAGAAAGTTGCATTTGGAGTGGGCTTGCAGAATTACATGCTTGTCCCCCAGAATCTGAATACAGAGATGATTAAGGCACTCTCTCTTCAAGTCAGATTTCTTTGGTTTCTATTCCTGTTTTCTCTCCTTTCATTTCTTTCATTGTCTCACAGCAGCAAGCGTCTGTAAGCGCATTAATACTGTGGGCTTGGCTCTAAGGGAGCTAAACAAAGGAGAAATCCCTGGGGAAGCGGTTTCCAGCTCTCCCATCCCCAGCATCCTGTTGACATGTGGCAATGTGGTCCCAGCATGATGGTGGGAAATTCAGGAAAGCTTTCTCTAGAGTGGTGGTGCTCACAAACTTATCCTAGAGTCTGTACTGGCTTATTATAAAGTGTTTGGAGGTCCAGGGTGAAAGGCCAAAAATAGAACAATGTAACATGCTTTTCTTAAAACTACATAATTTTTTTTTTTTTTTAATTCTGAGATCGGGGCCTTCCTGTGCTTAAAAATGTATGTAGTTATGATTTTTTTTAATTTTAAGTGTAAATTTCATTCAAGTACAGCATACACACAGAAAAGTATACAAATCACAAGTGCACAGTTCCATACATTTTCTTAAGGGAAATGTGCCAATGCAACCAGCATCCAGATGAATAAATAAAACGTTACTCAGAACACCAGGACTTGCTCCTGCCCTTGTTAATTACTATTCCCCACAAAGGTCACCATATCTGACCTTTAACCCCTGATATGCCTGTTTTGGAGTTTTATATAAATGGAATCATACAACATATATCCTTTTGTGCCTGGCTTCTTTTATGCAACGTGGTTTTCCTATTTCTTATTTCATGAAATATCATTGGTAGTAGAATTTGATTTTTTAAATGCCCTCACACTGTCAGACCAGAATCTTGTTGTTACACAATAATGCCATCTTATGGCTACAGAGCAATTTGTAGTCTAGAAACTGCTTTCACTTTTTTAATCTTACTTGATTTGTGCTATTCTCTAAGACTTGAGGAGTAATTTCCTGAACATGGGGCAAATTTATTAATGGTTTGAGGGATAGGAAAGGTGGTAACAGAAAGAAAGGAAAGACAACAAGGTATCTGGCACTTGAAAGGTCCTCCTTAAATGCTTGTTGAAAGAAGGAAAGCACATTGTTTCTCTAATACTAGGTAGATATTATGTTAATTCTTTATTTTCATGTGTTTCCTGTAGGTATCTTTTATAAACAGTGAGCAATCCACCAAGAAATAGATGAAAATAGCATTTAGCAACAATGTTAATTTCTCATAAAGTTAAATATTTATCTCATGTTTATATATACAGATATCTATCCATATACATGAATATGTATATGCACACATAGGATTCATGGATTTAATATTTACTGTGTTCACCATTTGTGTTTCCATGGAAAGGAGCCACTTTTAGTACTTCGAGGATTTGTAAGTTTACTGAGGTACATGTTGAAATTCTATTTGCTGGAAGACAACGTATGGAAGCTGGTCTCCTAGATAATGAGTGAGCAGTCACAAGTCAATCTGGATTTTAATCCTCTACTTGCCTTGACTTAGACAGTAATGTCTGTTTTACTTTATGACATTTAATAGAGGTGAGTTCTGCCATTATGGCGTTCATGAATTTGTTGATTAAGGATGGTCTCAGAAACTATGCCTTAGGAATGCCAAGAGACTAATGCATTTTCTCATATCTGTAACTTATTTGTGAGTAAACTATGTAGATCTATTAGAGCTAAATATTTTGGTGAAATAGAAATAAGCAGATGTGTCACGTAGCATGTGTTTGGCAAGTCACTTAACATCTTTGTGATTTAGTCTCCCGTATAAAATAATGAAGCAGGATAAAATCACTAAGGTATTTTCTAGCTGTAAAAAAATCCTGTGTTATTAATTATTAACTATCTATAATAGTTTAGATTATTATTCAGCAAATATTCATTCTTCTTTCCCTTCCACCGTAGGAAGAGACTACTTCCCCATTCTACTGATGTCAGGCTTGCTTTGGCCAATGGAATGTGAGTGGCTTAATATGATCACAGGTCATAAGTGCTCTTAGGAGATTAGGCTTGGTTCATGCTCTGGTGACCTGTCATGAGCAGACTGTGCCACTGATCCTTCACCTTAAGCCCAGAATAAATATATATGTAACAGACCTTAACCCAGCACACATCCTAGAGCCTAGCCCAGTTAACCATAACTTGAAACAGCTGCCCAGCCACACTCAGCCTAAGTCAGCCAAAACACAGACAACCTAAAGATCCATAAGCATGAGAATAAAGGCTTGTTTTAAGCCATCGAGTTTTTGGGGTGATTTGTATCACCATATCACGGTAATAGCTGACTAATACACTATCATACTTGGATCATACATGAAAATATACTAATACCTTCTTACTGGCTCAAAGGTATTTTGTTTTAACCTCAAGTTGACTTATTTAAAAAAAAATCAGTAGATTTTTGTTGAGAACCCAACATGAAGGTATTTAAAAACGTACAGCTTCTATGCATGAGAAAAATGCAAATCAAAACTACGGTGAGGTATCACCTCACACCAGTCAGAATGGCCATCATTAAAAAGTCTACAAATAACAAAACCTGGAGAGGGTGTGGAGCAAAGGGAACCCTCCTACACTGTTTGTGGGAATGTAAACTGGTGCAGCCACTATGGAAAACAGTATGGAGGTTCCTTATAAAACTAAAAACAGAATTACCGTATGTTCCAGCAATCCCACCCCCAGGGCATATATCCAGAGAAAACTCTAATTCAAAAAGATACATGCACCCGAATGTTCACAGCAGCACTATTTACAATAGCCAAGATATGGAAGCAACCTAAATGTCCATCGACAGATGAACAGATAAAGATGATGTGGTATATACATACAATGGAATACTACTCAGCCATAAAAAATAATGAAAAATGCTATTTGCACCAACATGGATGGACCTAGAGATTATCATACTAAGCGAAGTAAGTCAGAGGAAGACAAATATCATATGACATCACTTATATGTGGAATCTAAAATATGACACAAATGTACTTACTTACAAAACAAAAACAGACTCACAGATATAGAAAACAAACTTATGGTTACTAAAGGGGAAAGGGGGTGGGGGAAGGATAATTTAGGAGTTTGGGATTAGCAGATACAAACTACTACATATAAAATAGATAAACAACAAGGTCCTACTGTATGGCACAAGGAACTATATTCGATATCCTGTAATAAACCATAATGGAAAAGAAGATGTATATATATGCATAACCGAATCACTTTGCTGTACACCAGAAACTAACACAACATTGTAAATCAACTATACTTCAATTTAAAAAAAAGAATCCATAGCTTCTAGTCTATCTAAGGATTCAAAAATCTACCATTGTATGGGCTTGGTGGGAGATAAATTCCTGACTATCACCGCAATGGATCCCAAATTCCAGCTATTTATTTTCCCTAACCCCTGGCAGTTAGAACCTAGTTATATGACTGAAGCATGCCTTATTACAGGAGTTGGCAATTTGTGGCCCACCAGCAAAATCTGGTCTACCACTTGTCTTTATAAATAAAGTTTTATTAGAACAAGCCATCCCCATTCATTTATGTATTGTCTATGGTTTCTTTCACCCTGCAACAGCAGAGTTGAGTAGTTACAGCAGAGATCATATGACCTGCAAATACTAATATATTTACTAATTGGCCTTTCAGAGAAAAAAATATCCAACTCCTGCTTTACCAAATAATTCTGTCAGAAACCTTAATTCTAAAATTAGTGACACAAAAAGAAATAACAATTTTGATACTTTTTGGCAGCATAGTAGCAACCAATATCCAGTGGCAATGGTACCTCTTGTGGACCAGTGGACCATGGCAGTGACAGAAGTTTATAATTCAGATTCATCTTATAGCTTGATGCTGGGTGTGTTTCTGGGTGCATATCCTGGTCTTCCTTGACAATTTCTGCCCATACTTAAACCTGACTTGCAGGCCTTTCCATTGATTCCATGAGTTACCTGATATCCTTCCAATTATATTATCCTACCTAAGGTAACTGGAGTTACTTTCTGTTAGTTGTAACTCAGAACCTTGAACGGTCCACTGACCTTGCTTTATTCCTGACTCTGAGTAAGATGTTCCTATTCCACTCCCCAAGGATCTTGTTCTCGCCCTCTAGCATCGCTCACATCTGTCAACCTGTAATTTATTGGCTGTTTGTCCATTTTCTCTCTAGGACTGGGAGGTTCTTCAAATCAGGGACTGAATTTAAATCAACTCTCTATGGTGCTCAGGAAAATGTGAAAGCATATAAGAAAGAATTAGCAGGCATGAAGACTAGCAGAGTCAGAAGACCATTATTTTTATCGTCAAAATTGCCAAGCTTGATCGAGTCATTATCATGTATAAGCAATCTGCTAAGCACTCTACATACATTGTGTCATTTAATCTTCATAACAACTCTATGACCTAGAAAATATTTTTATCCCATTTTATAGATAAGGGAATTGTGGAGCATAAAGGTTAGGGAACTTGTTCAAGGACATAAAGCCAGTCAGCAGGAAAGCCAGGATTCCAAAACAAGTTGAACTGTAGTGTCTGTGCTCACAGGCAATAACTTAAAACAGTTTTACTCGAGACTAGACTAAAAGTCACAGGAAATTTAGCAGCTCCTGACCAATTCCTAGAGGAACCCAGTTAGAGAAAAATTAGGATACTTTTTCAGAATCTGGATAAGAAAAGAGTGGGTCTACTGGGGTTAGTGACACACTATCTCTTGCCAGATATAGGAAAGACCCCACCCAGACATGGGGTGAGAATTCAGGAAAGACCCCACCCAGATGTGGGGTGAGAATTCAGCTTACTCTCTCTGTGGAATGGCATTAGTCTTCTGCTTCTTTTAAAGACTATGGTTGAAGGTGAACTGAAAGGGAAAGAGTTGTATGACTGTCAGAAGGGAATACCTAGCTCACTGACCAAAGATGACATAAAGTGGGGTAGAAGTCTCAGAAAGCAGAAAGTTTCACCTCTGCTTTCGTGCAAGAATGGGAGGTGTCTATAGAAGCACAGTAACCACTGGCTACCCAAGAACCCTGCAAGGTTCTTAGGGGATAGTGTTGGTGGCCTTGGATGGCTGGAAGAAAACACTGACAGAAGACAACAAAGACAAAAACATCCCCAAAGTGGAATGGGCACCCCAAAAGACAGTGATGAAACTGACCTCATTGGAGCAACTTGTAAAAGCTCATTTTGACTCAATGTGGGCTATTGAGAGGTGTACCATGATGGCAATGTGAGTTTGTCTTTTGCAGTATATACATAGGGTTGCTGAGTTTCTTTCCCTTTATCAAGAATGGCTTTGGATACCCTAGGGCCTGCTGTTTTCCAGTAAGTTGAGATAGAACTATTGGACCACCCAGGGAAAAATATTCTCAGGCTTCTTGCAGGAGGCTTCAGTCCATACACACCGAACATCCACTTCGTGCTCAAGACTACCTTAGTCCTGAGCATACCACACAAAATAAAACAAAGCTTTTGTCTCTCAGGAGCTTGTGCAGGAGGCATAAAAGGAAAAAATAAATAAATAAATAAAATCGATTGCTATGTAGTAAATTCTAGGAATAGGTCACTTTGGAGCAGGTACTCTACAGAGTAGCCACCAAGTCTGGTGACATCTGCAAATACATAAATAGTATGTTGATATTATGTTCCATTAATGTTAAAATAATATCTAAGTTTCTATGATCAACTAATATTTTTAGGATTTTAAGAAGGAAATAACATCTCACATGAGACTTGAAGGGCAGGTAGGCCAGAGAGGGCAGAAAACATATGTGAATCTTTAAATCAATTTAATATTGATAGAGCAGAATTTGGAGGGGTTGTAGGGCAGGCAGGAAATGATAAACAGTGAGGCTGACCACAGGAGCAGGGGTCATGTGAAAGCCTTATATCCCCAATTAATAAGTTTGCACTTTATTCTAAAGGGAATGTAAGTTTTCTTACACTTCAGGAAAACAATTCTGGATGAAAGATAATTGGGAACAAAGTAGGGATGATCACTGGAGACAACTGAGATTTCTGCTAGAAGTATTGATTTAGGAATCTAATGCAGTAAATGAAGAACAAAAACAGAAGTAAAGATGGCAAGAAATGGACAGATCTGAGAGGTATTAAGGAGGTTCTTCGTAATTATTAAAAATGATTTGATTTCCTCTGAGAATAATGAAGAAGATGGTCTTGAACAAATCTTTGAAACAAATTGTTTTAAGCCATTACAACTTTATTCCTTTTAACCTAAAATTGGAAGAGAAAACAATACCTTCTTGTAGTATGAGGCTAAGAAATGTATGTGAATTTTAAAAATCTGGTCAACAGTTGGATATTTTAATTAAGGAAAGCACTAAAAATTAATTATTTTAAATCAACAAATTCCTTGTAGCAAAAAAGTGGGGGGACTTCAAAATGTAAAGGATCACCTTCAAAACAGAAACAACACACGAAAATCAACTTTGTGTTACTAGCTTATATTTCCAATATATTAATCTAAGTATATCAAACTGTCATAAATCTATAGGATACAGACTTGACCAAAGGTATACAATTTATATTGTACAATTATTTAAACCACCTCAATTAAATGACCAGATGGGTTTTGACATTACCTGAAATTTTAGAGGATATTATAGTGCTCCAACGTAATACTAACTTCAGTACAGAAAATGTTGAATTCAGCTCATTAGTCTGAACTGTTCATCATTATTTGCTCTTACTCCACTTACCTTTTTCCAGTGAAGGTGATACTTCTCCCTCTCTTCCTCCCTACCTCTCCTTTTTCCATGGAGAACACTGAAATGAACTCTAGAATTCCTGGGAGACAGGTATAATCATTTAGTAAAAGGAAAGTGGTACCTACCCTTGTCGGTCCTTGCACATTCTGTTAACTCTTTCCCATTGGAAATCGAGCCGTGAGAGAGCTTCCTGTAGCCTCGCCTTTTCCACCGGTGTGGCACTTTGCAATGCTGCTGCCTTCTTATTGTGAATAACGTCAATCCGACCTGAGATTTGTTGCAGGCTGTCTTTTATATTCTGTAATATTGAAATTTTAAAGCAAGTCAAAAATGATTCAGCTGTCTATGGAAAGAGAAGAAAGGAAATTTATCAACCCCCAAAGTAACTAATGGTCTTGCATTTTTAATCTATTGACTTTTAAAAGTCATTAGCCCTGAAGCCCAGTGATTTCAACATGCCCAACTTCAATGGGTAATTCACAGTCCTCATCTTGATACAGGTGATCACTCACTCCCTCCATCTTAAAACTCTATCTTCATTTGACTTCTGTAACCTGAATTTTTCTGGTTTTTCCTCCACCTTCTTGTCCACTGCTTCTCAGTCTCCTTTACAGAATCCTTCCCCTCTTACTAATCTCTTAATATTGGAGTGCTCTAGCTTAGTTCTGACACTTCTTTCCTTGTCTATCTATATTACCTCTTATTTGGTCCCATGACTGTAAATAATCTCTATATGACAATGACTCTCAAACTTACATCTCCAGCCCTGACCTCAACTCTGAAATCCAGACTCACAAATCTAAGTACTTTCTTGACACTTGGATGTCTCATGAGCATCTCAACCTTAGCATAACCACATTCTGAACTGCATCCCCGTATCCTTCTCTTCCCATGGTTTTCTCTCCTTTGGTAAATGACATATCAATTGATAGTTATTCAGGCTGACAATCTTGGAATCATCCTTGATCTTTCTTTTTTAATCTCCAGTATTCAAATTGTTGGACAATCCTGTTGGCTCTACTTCTAGAACATGTCCAGAATTTGGCCACTTCTCGTTATCTCCCTTGCTATTGCTCTGATGATATAAGTTATCCTTATATCTCACCTAGATTATCGCAATAGCTACCTAAATGATCCTCCTGCTTCCAGTCTTGCCCCTCTCCCACTCAATTCTCCACACAACAGCCAAAGGAATTCTTATAAAACATAAATCAAATCATATTACTTCTCTTCTCAAAACCCTCCAATGGCTCCTCATCAAACCCATTGTCTTTTTTTTTTTTTTTTTTTTTTTTGGCCCAGATGCCCGGCTTGTGGGATCTTAGTTCCCCGACTAGGGATTGAACCCGTGCCCGGCAGTGGAAGCGACGAGTCCTAACCACTGAACCGCCAAAGAATTCCCAACCCATAGCCTTTATCATGGCCTACAAACCTCTACATAACTTGGCTGTACACTGCTTGACATTCTAATCTTATTTTTTCCTTAGTCTCCTCCAAGTACACACCATTTCAGCCTCATCAGCCTCTCTGTGTTCCTTGAGTATGGCGAGCATGCTCTTGCTTAAAGGTTTCTGCATTTGCTGTTCTCTCTGACAAAATACTCTTTCCCTCCAAGACACTTATATGGCTGTTTTCCTCACTTCTTTCTCATCTCAGAAGAGCCTTATCTACTGTTCCATTTTAAGTAGCAACCCCAACTGCTCTGTATTCCCTGTATTGTTCATTTTTCTTCATGGCACTTATGACTAGCATGAAATTATACAACTACTGGTTTCTCTACATCACTAGACTAGATCCTATGAGTGCAGGGATGTTATCTGTCTTGCTCTATATTGGGTTTCCAGAGCTCAAACCTGTGCCTGGCACATGGTAGGTACCCAGTGCCTTTGTGTTGAATAAGTGAAAGTATCTCAAAATTTAACTCCATGATTTTAAAATCTAGATTATATTTAAGGGGAAAAAACACAATGCCGTTTTGTAATAAAAAACTTTAAAAACATTAATGTTCAAAAAATGCTAAAAACTTACATATTTGTCTAGTCTTACAAGTGTGAATTTGGTTATTTTGCTCATCTGAATTGTCAAAGACAAGTCAATTGAGTCAACATTTATTGAGCTCTTTCATGTACAAGGACCAATACAGAGAAAGCAAAGGTAGGTGAAGCACAGTTTAATTTGTTTCGAAGAAGTTTTAAATTGATCTTATTGAGGTAGTAAGGGTGGATGTGGTTTGGAAACTGCAGGAAACAATTATAGTTTAGAAGTCTCAGTTAAATGATGAGAAATTATTTGATGAGTGGTCTAAGTGGTACCAAATATTTTCTCAAAGTTCAGAAAAGGAATGAATCAATTCTGAGCTCAGAAGATGGCGGAAGAGTAAGACACGGAGATCACCTTCCTCCCAACAGATACATCAGAAATACATCTACACGTGGAACTGCTCCTACAGAACACCCACTGAACGCTGGCAGAAGACCTCAGACCTCCCAAAAGGCAAGAAACTCCCCACGTACTTGGGTAGGGCAAAAGAAAAAAGAAAAAAACAGGGACAAAAGAATAGGGACGGGACCTGCACCAGTGGGAGGGAGCCGTGAAGGAGGAAAGGTTTCCACACACCAGGAAGCCCCTTCGTGGGCGGAGACTGCGGGTGGCGGAGGGGGGAAGCTTTGGAGCCACGGAGGAGAGCGCAGCCACAGGGGTGCGGAGGGCAAAGCGGAGAGATTCCCGCACAGAGGACCGGTGCCGACCAGCACTCACCAGCCCGAGAGGCTTGTCTGCTCAGCCGCCGGGGCGGGCGGGGGCTGGGAGCTGAGGCTCGGGCTTCGGTCGGATTGCAGGGAGAGGACTGGTGTTGGTGGCGTGAACACAGCCTGAAGGGGTTAGTGTGCCACAGCTAGCCGGGAGGGAGTCCGGGAAAAAGTCTGCAGCTGCCGAAGAGGCAAGAGACTTTTTCTTGCCTCTTTGTTTCGTGGTGCGCAAGGAGAGGGGATTCAGAGCGCCGCCTAAATGAGCTCCAGAGACGGGCGCGAGCCGCGGTTATCAGCGTGGACCCCAGAGACGGGCATGAGATGCTAAGGCTGCTGCTGGAGCCACCAAGAAGCTTGTGTGCAAGCACAGGTCACTATCCACACCGCCCCTCCCGGGAGCCTGTGCAGCCCGCCACTGCCAGGGTCCCGTGATCCAAGGACAACTTCCCCGGAAGAACGCACGGTGCTCCTTAGGCTGGTGCAACGTCACGCTGGCCTCTGTCGCCGCAGGCTCGCCCCGCATCCATACCCCTCCCTCCCCCCGGCCTGAGTGAGCCAGAGCCCCCGAGTCAGCGCTCCTCTAACCCCGTCCTGTCTGAGGGAAGTACAGACGCCCTCAGGCGACCTACACGCAGAGGCGGGTCCAAATCCAAAGCTGAACCCCAGGAGCTGTGTGAACAAAGAAGAGAAAGGGAAATCTCTCCCAGCAGCCTCAGAAGCAGCGGATTAAATCTCCACAATCAACTTGATGTACCTGCATCTGTTGAATACCTGAATAGACAACGAATCATCCCAAATTGAGGAGGCGGAGTTTGGGAGCAAGATATATTATTTTTTCCCCTTTTCCTCTTTTTGTGAGTGTGTATGTGTATGCTTCTGTGTGAGACTTTGTCTGTATAGCTTTGCTTTCACCATTTGTCCTAGGGTTCTGTCCGCCTGTTTTTTTTTTGTTGTTTTTTTTTTTAACTTTAAAAAATTTTTTTCTTAATAATTATTTCTTATTTTTTATTTTAATAACTTTATTTTATTTTATCTTACTTTATTTTATCCTCTTTCTTTCTATTTTTTCTCCCTTTTATTCTGAGCTGTGTGGAGGACAGGCTCTTGGTGCTCCAGCCAGGCATCAGGACTGTGCCTCTGAGGTGGGAGAGCCAAGTTCAGGACACTGGTCCACAAGAGACCTCCCAGCTCCACGTAATATCAAATGGTGAAAATCTCCCAGAGATCTCCATCTCAACACCAAGAACCAGCTCCACTCAACGACCAGCAAGCTACAGAGCTGGACACCCTATGCCAAACAACTAGCAAGACAGGAACACAACCCCACCCATTAGCAGAGAGGCTGCCTAAAATCATAATAAGGCCACAGACACCCCAAAACACACCACCAGACGTGGACCTGCCCACCAGAAAGACAAGATCCAGCCTCATCCACCAGAACACAGGCACCAGTCCCCTCCACCAGGAAACCTACACAACCCACTGAACTAACCTTACCCACTGGGGACAGACACCAAAAACAACGGGAACTACGAACCTGCAGCCTGCAAAAAGGAGACCCCAAACACAGTAAGATAAGCAAAATGAGAAGACAGAAAAACACACAGTGGATGAAGGAGCAGAGTCAAAACACACCAGACCTAACAAATGAAGAGGAAATAGGCAGTCTACCTGAAAAAGAATTCAGAATAATGATAGTAAAGATGATCCAAAATCTTGGAAAGAGAATAGACAAAATGCAAGAAACATTTAACAAGGACCTAGAAGAACTAAAGAGGAAACAAGCAATGATGAACAACACAATAATTGAAATTAAAAATACTCTAGAAGGGATCAATAGCAGAATAACTGAGGCAGAAGAACGGATACGTGACCTGGAAGATAAAATAGCGGAAATAAATACGGCAGAGCAGAATAAAGAAAAAAGAATGAAAAGAACTGAGGACAGTCTCAGAGACCTCTGGGACAACATTAAACGCACCAACATTCGAATTATAGGGGTCCCAGAAGAAGAAGAGAAAAAGAAAGGGACTGAGAAAATATTTGAAGAGATTATAGTTGAAAACTTCCCTAATATGGGAAAGGAAATAGTTAATCAAGTCCTGGAAGCACAGAGAGTCCCATACAGGATAAATCCAAGGAGAAACACGCCAAGACACATATTAATCAAACTATCAAAAATTAAACACAAAGAAAACATATTAAAAGCAGCAAGGGAAAAACAACAAATAACACACAAGGGAATCCCCATAAGGTTAACAGCTGATCTTTCAGCAGAAACTCGGCAAGCCAGAAGGGAGTGGCAGGACATATTTAAAGTGATGAAGGAGAAAAACCTACAACCAAGATTACCCAGCAAGGATCTCATTCAGATTTGATGGAGAAATTAAAACCTTTACAGACAAGCAAAAGCTGAGAGAGTTCAGCACCACCAAACCAGCTTTACAACAAATGCTACAGGAACTTCTCTAGGCAAGAAACACAAGAGAAGGAAAACGCCTACAATAACAAACCCAATACAATTAAGAAAATGGGAATAGGAACATACATGTTGATAATTACCTTAAATGTAAATGGATTAAATGCTCCCACCAAAAGACACAGACTGGCTGAATGGATACAAAAACAAGACCCGTATATATGCTGTCTACCAGAGACCCACTTCAGACCTAGGGACACATACAGACTGAAAGTGAGGGGATGGAAAAAGATATTCCATGCAAATGGAAATCAGAAGAAAGCTGGAGTAGCAATTCTCATATCAGACAAAATAGACTTTAAAATAAAGACTATTACAAGAGACAAAGAAGGACACTACATAATGATCAAGGGATCGATCCAAGAAGAAGATATAACAATTGTAAATATTTATGCACCCAACATAGGAGCACCTCAATACATAAGGCAAATACTAACAGCCATAAAAGGGGAAATTGACAGTAACACAATCATAGTAGGGGACTTTAACACCCCACTTTCACCAATGGACAGATCATCCAAAATGAAAATAAATAAGGAAACACAAGCTTCAAATGATACATTAAACAAGATGGACTTAATTGATATTTACAGGACATTCCATCCAAAAACAACAGAATACACATTTTTCTCAAGTGCTCATGGAACATTCTCCAGGATAGATCATATCTTGGGTCAGAAATCTAGCCTTGGTAAATTTATGAAAATTGAAATCATATCAAGTATCTTTTCCGACCACAATGCTATGAGACTAGATATCAATTACAGGAAAAGATCTGTAAAAAATACAAACACGTGGAGGCTACACAATACACTACTTAATAACGAAGTGATCACTGAAGAAATCAAAGAGGAAATCAAAAAATATTTAGAAACAAATGACAATGGAGACACGATGACCCAAAACCTATGGGATGCAGCAAAAGCAGTTCTAAGATGGAAGTTTAGAGCAATACAATCTTACACTAAGAAACAGGAAACATCTCAAATAAACGACCTAACCATGCACCTAAAGCAATTAGAGAAAGAAGAACAAAGAAACCCCAAAGTTAGCAGAAGGAAAGAAATCATAAAGATCAAATCAGAAATAAATGAAAAAGAAATGAAGGAAACGATAGCAAAGATCAATAAAACTAAAAGCTGGTTCTTTGAGAAGATAAACAAAATTGATAAAGCATTACCCAGACTCATCAAGAAAAAAAAGAAGACTCAAATCAATAGAATTAGAAATGAAAAAGGAGAAGTAACAACTGACACTGCAGAAATACAAAGGATCATGAGAGATTACTACAAGCAACTCTATGCCAATAAAATGGACAACCTGGAAGAAATGAACAAATTCTTAAAAATGCAGAACTTTTCCAGACTGAACCAGGAAGATATAGAAAATATGAACAGACCAATCACAAGCACTGAAATTGAAACTGTGATTAAAAATCTTCCAACAAACAAAAGCCCAGGACCAGATGGCTTCACAGGCGAATTCTATCAAACATTTAGAGAAGAGCTAACACCTATCCTTCTCAAACTCTTCCAAAATATAGCAGAGGGAGGAACACTCCCAAACTCATTCTACGAGGCCACCATCACCCTGATACCAAAACCAGACAAAGATGTCACAAAGAGAGAAAACTACAGGCCAATCTCACTGATGAACATAGATGCAAAAATCCTCAACAAAATACTAGCAAACAGAATCCAACAGCACATTAAAAGGATCATACACCATGATCAAGTGGGGTTTATTCCAGGAATGCAAGGATTCTTCAATATACGCAAATCAATCAACGTGATACACCATATTAACAAATTGAAGGAGAAAAACCATATGATCATCTCAATAAATGCAGAGAAAGCTTTCGACAAAATTCAACACCGATTTATGATAAAAACCCTGCAGAAAGTAGGCATAGAGGGAACTCTCCTCAACATAATAAAGGCCATATATGACAAACCCACAGCCAACATCGTCCTCAATGGTGAAAAACTGAAACCATTTCCACTGAGATCAGGAACAAGACAAGGTTGCCCACTCTCACCACTTTTTTTTTTTTTTCTTTTTTTTAGCTGTGTTGGGTCTTCGTTTCTGTGCGAGGGCTTTCTCCAGTTGCGGCAAGTGGGGGCCACTCTTCATCGTGGTGCGCAGGCCTCTCACTATCATGGCCTCTCTTGTTGCAGAGCACAGGCTCCAGATGTGCAGGCTCAGTAGTTGTGGCTCACGGGCCCAGTCGCTCCGTGGCATGTGGGATCTTCCCAGACCAGGGCTCGAACCCGTGTCCCCTGCATTGGCAGGCGAATTCTCAACCACTGCACCACCAGGGAAGCCCTCACCACTCTTATTCAACATAGTTTTGGAAGTTTTAGCCACAGCAATCAGAGAAGAAAAAGAAATAAAAGGAATCCAAATCGGAAAAGAAGAAGTAAAACTGTCACTGTTTGCAGATGACATGACACTAAACATAGAGAATCCTAAAGATGCTACCAGAAAACTACTAGAGCTAATCCATGAATTAGCGCCTGTAAAGTAGCAGGATACAAAATTAATGCACAGAAATCTCTGGCATTCCTATACACTAATGATGAAAAACCTGAAAGTGAAATTAAGAAAACACTCCCATTTACCACTGCAACAAAAAGAACAAAATATCTAGGAATAAACCTACCTCAGGAGACAAAAGACCTGTATGCAGAAAATTATAGGACACTGATGAAAGAAATTAAAGATGATACAAATAGATGGAGAGGTATACCATGTTCTTGGTTTGAAAGAATCAACATTGTGAAAATGATTCTACTACCTAAAGCAATCTACAGATTCAATGCAATCCCTATCAAACTACCAATGGCATTTTTCACAGAACTAGAACAAAAAATTTCACAATTTGTATGGAAACACAAAAGACCCCGAATAGCCAAAGCAATCTTGAGAAAGAAAAATGGAGCTGGAGGAATCAGGCTCCCTGACTTCAGACTATATTACAAAGCTACAGTAATCAAGACAGTATGGTACTGGCACAAAAACAGAAATATAGATCAATGGAACAGGATAGAAAGCCCAGAGATAAACCCATGCACTTATGGTCACTTTATCTTTGATAAAGGAGGCAAGAATATACAGTGGAGAAAAGACAGCCTCTTCAATAAGTGGTGCTGGGAAATCTGGACAGGTACATGTAAAAGTATGAAATTAGAACACTCCCTAACACCATACACAAAAATAAACTCAAAATAGATTAAAGACCTAAATGTAAGGCCAGACACTATCAAACTCTTAGAGGAAAACATAGGCAGAACACTCTATGACATAAATCACAGCAAGATCCTTTTGGACCCACCTCCTAGAGAAATGGAAATAAAAACAAAAATAAACAAATGGGACCTAATGAAACTTGAAAGCTTTTGCACAGCAAAGGAAACCATAAACAAGATGAAAAGACAACCCTCAGAATGGGAGAAAATATTTGCAAATGAAGCAACTGACAAAAGATTAATCTCCAAAATATACAAGCAGCTCATGCGGCTCAATATCAAAAAAACAAACAACCCAATCCAAAAATGGGCAGAAGATCTAAATAGACATTTCTCCAAAGAAGATATACAGATTGCCAACAAACACATGAAAGGATGCTCAACATTACTAATCATTAGAGAAATGCAAATCAAAACTACAATGAGATATCATTTCACACCGGTCAGAATGGCCATCATCAAAAAATCTAGAAACAATAAATGCTGGAGAGGGTGTGGAGAAAAGGGAACACTCTTGCACTGTTGGTGGGAATGTAAATTGATACAGCCACTATGGAGAAGAGTATGGAGGTTCCTTTAAAAACTAAAAATAGAACTACCATACAACCCAGCAATCCCACTACTGGGCATATACCCTGAGAAAACCATAATTCAAAAAGAGTCATGTACCACAATGTTCATTGCAGCTCTATTTACAATAGCCAGGACATGGAAGCAACCTAAGTGTCCATCAACAGATGAATGGATAAAGAAGATGTGGCACATATATACAATGGAATATTACTCAGCCATAAAAAGAAACGAAATTGAGTTATTTGTAGTGAGGTGGATGGACCTAGAGACTGTCATACAGAGTGAAGTAAGTCAGAAAGAGAAAAACAAATACCGTATGCTAACACACATATATGGAATCTAAGAAAAAAATATAAATAAAAAAAAAAAGGTTATGAAGAACCTAGGGGTAAGATGGGAATAAAGACACAGACCTACTAGAGCATGGACTTGAGGATACGGGGAGGGGGAAGGGTAAGCTGTGCCAAAGTGAGAGAGTGGCATGGACATATATACACTACCAAATGTAAAATAGATAGCTAGTGGGAAGTAGCCACAAAGCACAGGGAGATCAGCTAGGTGGTTTGTGACCACCTAGAGGGGTGGGATAGGGAGGGTGGGAGGGAGTGAGATGCACGAGGGAAGAGATATGGGAACATATGTATAGCTGATTCACTTTGTTATAAAGCAGAAACTAACACACCATTGTAAAGCAATTATACTCCAATAAAGATGTTAAAAAAAAAAAAGAAAAGGAATGAATCATATATTATGTATGGTCACAAGCCAAGGAAAGGGCTCATAAAGGAAGTGCAATTTGGGGTAGACACAGCTGAGTAGTTGAAGTGGAAAGGACATCATACTTAGTAGGTAATACACATGCAAAGATAGGGAACATGAGTAGCCGTATACGACTGACTTTTCAGAAATGTACAGGATCAGGGAAGATGGGTCAGGAAACAGAGGCTGGAGATGATTAATAATGTGCTTTAAAATACTGCATGTAATTCAGTAGACAGTTGGGAACCATGACGTGTGTGTGTGTGTGTGTGTGTGTGTGTGTGTGTGTGTGTGTATGAATTTCAAATATATACAAAAGCAGAAAAGGAAAAAAAGGAAAATAGTACAAACAGCCCCCATGAGCCCATTATCCAGTGCCAACACTTATGAAACCATGGACAATTTTGTTGCATCGTATTTCCACCCATTCACCTCCTCAACTGGGTTATTTTGAAACAAATTGATATAATATTTTATCCATAAATACTTCAGCATGTTTCCAATATACATGAATTCTTTTCAAGGAAAGTACACATAATACCATATCCTGCATCTAAAAACTTTAAAGTGTTATTAATGTAATCAAATATCTAGTTGTCCTTCATAATTGAGTTGAATTGAGAAAGTTGTTTAGGAAGGAAACTTGGCAGAACTCAGTGACTGTGTTGGGTGAAGAAGAGGAAAGACTTGAATAACTCTCAGGTTTCTGGCCTGAGCATCCGGATGAATACTGATAGCTGAGTAAAAGGATTTCAGATGGATGAACAGGTTCTGTGTGCGCATGCATTTGTGTGTGTGTGTGTGTGTGTGTATGTGTGTGCGCGTGTGTATGTGTGTGCGCGTGTGTGCATGTGTGTGTAAGTGATGATTTCCTTCTGGACACAATCATATTATGAAGCCTTTGGGTTGTCAGACAATAGACATTCAATAGGCAGTTGGCAACAGACTTTGAGAATATGAATGAGATGGCAAATATCGTTGGGCCATACGTATTCTCACATTTCCACACGTCTGGCCTTTCTGCGCAAAGAACATTGGCATCTGGGTTAGAGGATAATTGAATAGCAAACATACCTTGGTGTTTAGATTAGTGCATTTTTCCAGGGAGACTCAGAAGCTTATCTTTCTTGGATCCCTTTGCTTACATTCCAACTTACATTCTGAGGATAACAGACCTAGACCTTCCCCTCTCTCTGGAGAGGATGTGTTTACATTCCAGAACAAAGGTCTCTCTCTGTTTGTCTCTCTCTTCCTGCCTCTCTCTCCCCTCACCCACCCAAGTCCCTCCATGTCTGTCTTTCTGTCTGTCTGTCTCTATCAGATGTGCCAACTCCTTTATATAAGCTCTGATGTTTATAATGTTGGGGTTGCTCTCTTGTACATCTGGCCCTCAGTGCACGTCTCATGGGGATTTGAGTAATTAGTGACGTGTTCTCTGACCCAGAGATCACATGCTTCCTGTCAGGATAAATAAACACAGTTGACCCTTGAATAAAATGAGGGTTAATCTGTGTATAATTTACAGTTGGCCCTCCACATCTGTGGTTCCTCCACATCCACGGATTCACCCAACCATGGATTGTATAGCACTGTAGTATTTACTGTGGAAAAATATCCACATGTAAGTAGATCCATGAAGTTCAAACCCATGTTGTTCAAGGGTGAACTGTATAAATATAAAAACGTAACAGGTATCAATGAAATGAACATATTTGCTGACTTGCAGGCAAAATTGGGGAGGTTCAACCATGTGTGAGATGGAGACTAGGCTAAATAGGGGGTGCCTGTTGCTAAGCCTGCAGCTTCCCAGAAGGCCGGCTCTGAAGCAAACTCCACCAGTCAGATTGGGCAGCAGGAGAGAAGTCATGGGTAGATCTTAGGGAGCTTTCTTGCCTCATTCTAAGACTTCATGACTGTGGTGCATGAGGACTTGTCTTGGGGGAAGATTAATCTATAGAATCTTCTGAGGATATAGATAATGTCGGTTGTAAGGGGCAAAAGTCAATGCTTACAATGGGACCCTGAGGAAAGCAGCTGTGTTCCCAGGTCTGCAAATCAGCTAGACACAATGGTTATGGGTGATGTGAATGAATTTCAGAGAGAGAGAGAGAGAGATTGTTTATAAAATTCCAAGGTGTTGTCTTCAAGCCCATGAACACCTTGCGAACAGAAGGTTTCATTATTTTTCTGTTAAGCAACTCAATTTAACTCTGTGGTCAGAATATGTATCTAACAAGTATTACCATGTGAGGGAAAGGAAGGCATGCCAACACAGAAATATCCTGTGAGATTCCTTATCTGGAGAAATGCAGGTTAAAATTGTCTTCTGCCAGTGTTACAGAATTGCTAGTCAGTGGAATATAGTAGGTGGTGTTTCATTACAGGAGAGATGGTCAAATTGCTCAGAAACTTTTGTTAGAGTGAAAGCGTGAGAAGAAAATTTGCCTAAGGATGACCCTTTGTGGAAAGCAGAGGTCGAGGATGGAGATGAATATGTCCGAAGAGTAGATCTCATCAGATCTTGGAGAAGAACCAGAAGAGTAAAATATTTTAAAACTAAAGGGAGAACGAATATCAGGAAGGAGGGAGGGAGGGAGCCACCAACAAGTCAAATGCATCTAGGAACAGGAGTAAAAAGTCAATTGTGGATATTTAGGAGGTGACTGGTGATCTTATCAAGAGCAATCTCAGCATATTGAAAGTATGGAAATGTAAATCTGGACAGAGAAGACTGTCTTCCACTGTCAACCTCTTTCACTACAAAACTGAAAATAGCTTAGTACTACACTATGGTTTGCTTTATTTGACATAAGACACTTCTTTATGGAGGAAAAGTTTACTACTAATAAAAACAAAACTGAGAATATAACAAAAATTTTAAAAAAGACAGAATGTCTGGTATATGTTATCAATGTCCTAGAAGTCCCTTCACTCAACCAAACCTCTTATATTCGTTCTTTCTTTTATCCACCTGGCAAAATTTCATTACCATCTCCTGATGGCTCTGAGCCTAGAGTCTTGGGTGGAATATTTAGGGCTACCCCACTAGCTGGATTAGGTCAGGTGCACCAACATGACTTCTTTTCTGCTTCTGTTAACTCTGCTGACCTGGACAGCCTGACAAAATGACCTTTGCCAGTGCTTGCACTGGCTCAACTCCTGTTGATGTGAGTCACGGACTCCATGTTAACGTGGCTGCCAGCCCAAGGGCAAAATTCCAGAACTCTGACAAGTGCTCCACTTGATACCAAGCATCCAGCTGACTGACATGCTGATTACTGAAATTCACACTGGGGCAACCAGCCCCATTTGTCCGTGTGTTGGGAGCCCAAACACTTAAAATGAATAGCTGTAATTTCCTAAAGGGGTAAAATTCAAGAGAAGGGAAGGAGGATCTTCCCCACTGGTCTAAAAGTAATCCATTCATGGCTTTCATGAGGGGTGTGTGTGAGAGAATATATAGTCTCTCTCTGATGATTTGAGTTTGCAAAGCTTCCTGATTTTAATCCAAATCTCTGGAGAGTTCCCCGTTCTCTGGAGAGTGATGGAATTGCTCAGAATCAAGTTATGAACAGTTTTAGCAATGCTGGGCAGCATGTTGCAAAGGCAAGAAAACTTTCTATCTTAAATGAGAAAAGCAAAAACTGGGGCAGGAGATGCCATACTCCCTGGATATCTAGATAATAACTCCTTGGTGCATTCTCAGAGAATGCTGTCAAAATTGGCTGGAGTCCAGGAAATCCTTTTTAAAGCCCCTACACATACTCTTGTTCCTGAGGCACTGCACACAGAAAAATGGTATATGCACCAAAGAAAATTCTGTAGCAGTTTCCATAGTTTAAAGTCAGAGATGAGATCTTTTCTAGCTTTTTACTATTTTAGTTTGTCTAGAAATAAGTGATCTTTATAGTTTCTGACCCTCTGAAAATGAAACCACAGTCACTGTAGTTGCTATGGTGATAGAAAAATCCCTAGGATCACTACAGAGTACACTATTTCCATTTCTCTCCCTGAAATAGTTCCTTACCTTACCTGAAAATATGATGGCAAAATGAGGAAGCACACACTTTTTAGTCAACTTCCTTCTTGATGTTGACATGCACCTATGAAATGACCTCCCCACTCCCCATTTCAATTCTGTGAGATGTTTATTTGTTAGTCACTCTTCCTGGAAATGGAAATTTCAATTTCTGGGAGGCATGCATACATGAGTCTATATAATTTAAGTCCTTGATATTTCAAAATAGCATCCTTTCCACTCTGGTTCACAGAATCAAATAAGGTAAATGAGACCCTTATTTATACACTTTTAATTGAGAAAATTTTGATAGTGAAGCAACTTTCACAACTGAAAGATGAAGTCCAGATATGTACAATAAGGGAAAACAGAAGACTATGAACTATACTGTTTTAACTCACATTTCGAGGTGAAAAGCCTGTTGTTTAAAGAAGAGCTCATTGATAACACAGTCATAATAATATAGGCCTCAGCTTTGAGATAAATAATATTTAGAAATGTGGGTTTCCCTTTAAGAAGAGAATCAGTTTTTTAAGGGGATTCATAACACAAACAATTTGAACCTATAAGTACTTTGTTGATTCAAGTGTTATGTAATAAGTGTCTTTAATGAGCTAAAAAAGAGTAACTAAGACTACAGACAATTGATCTAGGGAACCAAACAAGGCACCTGTTTGCCAACTACTCAGGCTGAGATAAAGGTCTCAAGTAACTCTTAACGAGGCTCTGTTCTCTATCATAAGGGGCATATTTCTGCTGCTCAGTTTTTCTTCCTTTTAATGTAAAGCAACAACTACTCCCTTGCTGTCAGAATGTTTCACTACAGAGCATGCCTTTACCCACCTAAATGGTAAATCTATTTATATGAATGTCAAACTGGATACTGTAGAAAGTGAACAGGGCTGGAGTAGGAGACAGTGATATCTGATAAATTGAATGTATTATTAATCACTTCTGATGAAAATAAACTTAAACAAGAACTGAGTGAACTTTTAATGTCTTTTCTTACTTATAGTAAGTTGTTTTATAATTACTCTGGAAAGTGCCTATATGATTTCTGTTTCTAAAAGTGCTATTTAAAATAGCATATTGCTGTTGTGCCTTCTCTGTAATCTATAACTTATAGGTATCCTTAGTCCTGTTTTATACCAAGAAGCAAGCTCAAACACAGGTTCCTGAGTTTAAAACTCTTACTGAGGTAAGATTTGAAATAATAGGTCGATCATAGGATGTGTATACAAACTTTAATCTGAAATTCTGTCTTCTATTTTAAAGTTTGTAACAAAATATTTAGAAATTATTTATAAAATAATTACTTCAAATTTTGCAAGTGTTCCCTTAGTAAAAGTGTTTCCATAAGAAAAAAAAGCTATCTTAAAATTGAAACAATATAGTTTCAGATATATAACAAAATAAGCTAAAATATAAGATAATATGAAATTGATTGTCTAAGTGTATTTTCCCCAAAAACTGACTTCCATATTTCAATTATATTCTGGCTTGAAGTATATTGAATTTCATTTAAAAACTGTAAAATTGCTTTCTAGTGATTCTTCAGCTTTTATGTCCCAAAATGACTCATGTGAGCAGATGGCTATAAACACCTATAATTCACTTTTTTTTTTTTTTACCATATTTACTTCTTGAAGAAAATTTCTATTTGGTTCACTAAAAGCTTCTTCATCACATCTTCTCCCACCTCTGCACCATTCAGTACTGTTAAGCATAGCCTTCACCACACAGCCCTGCTCTCTGTAGTCCTACCAAGTTCTGCTAGGCCTCAGGTTTCTCTCCACTTCTCTGAGAGCTATAGCTCTGTCTTCATTCATTAACTCAACAAATATCTGTTGAAAACCTACCATGTGCCAGATACAGTCTAGGTACTGGGGATATGACAGTGAGCCAGAAAGACAAAGTCCTCCTTTTTCTGTTAGCCCACAAGCACTTTGCTGTAGCTTTTAGCAGAGTCGATCATTCAACGGCTGATTCCCTACATCTGCCGATGCCCACTATTGGACACTACTAGTGAATCTATAGAACCATCTTGACATCTTGCCTATCCCGTTTTCCACCTCCACCAATAAGATGCAATTGTATCAAGGTGATATTTAGATTGTGGGAGCGGCTGAGACTGTCCACAGAGGCGGGATTAGAGGAAAGAGGGCTGGGAAAGGAACATCAGAAAAACCCATATTTTGCGAGCAAGTGTGGAAGAAGAACTAACGAATGATTCCTAAATTTATATCTCTAATTGAGATGATCTCCTGAACTTTGACTTATATATATCCAGTATATCCAATATGTCTCTTGATAGCCACATGGATGTGTAATAAACATCTTAAACTTAACACATCAAAACTAAACTTACACTCAACCTTGCACCCTAATCTGATACTCCTGCCGTTTTCCGCATGATACAGTTAATGGCAGCTCCATTGTCCCAGTTGTTCATGCCAAAATTCTTAGTGTTATCCTTGAATCCTCTCTCTACCAACCCACATGCAACTGGCCACCAAATCCTATGGACTCTACCTTGAGAATGTATTCATAACTTAACCCCCCTGCCACTCTGATCCAAACCATCATCTCCAGCTTGGATAGTTCTGAATATGGGTATAATAACAGTGCTTTCCTAATAGGATTGCTGTGGTGACCATACAAGCTACCACAAGTAAAGAATTTAGAATGGGTCCTGGCACATAATAAATCAGCAGTAGCCAAATGCCACTTATAGTCAAAGCATGAATATCTCAAAGGCTTTATCCTCTATAAAATTATTCTCAGTTTCTGCTTTCTACATTGCTTTCTCCTCTTCACAAATTCAGTTACACTCATGCCTTATACTACGTATTTTGGCTATATTATGTCTCTCCTACTTTTATTACGTTCTAACTTGTTTGTGGAACTCTGGCATGTGTATTCAATTAATGTTACAAATTACCAGAGCACAGGGATCACATCTTCTATCTCTCTTTTAGAGAGTTAAACACAGTATTCGAGGCTCAATACATATGTGTTAATTTGAAGTGAAAAGTTGAGTTGAAGCTCTGAATCTTAACTTGCTTATGAAAATCAATTTGAATGGAACCACTGAACCTTTAAGGTTTGTTACATTGTTCTTGAACCGTTGCAGACATCCATTCAGGACTGAACAGATGTTGTGAGTGCTTCAGTCATCTCCCTGTTCATTCTGTTTTACTTTTACTGGTTATTTAGCTGTTAGAGTAAATAGTGCAATAACAGTCCATCTGTATTTCCTGGCCAAGCTTCTCCATGGTTACCTCACAGTACCTCAGATAACTAACAACAGACAAAGTCCTTCATTTAGAATTATGCCTAGTTCCCCAGATGTCACAGAGCACCAGTGAGAACAAAAAGAAAAATGCAAAACCTGCACTTCACTGTTCCAACTGTTCCCCAAAGACAACAATCCTAGCCATCAGCACCAACTAAACAAAAAATGATTTCATAAATCCTTTTGTGATAGGTACATTTTGCATTACGTTGTGCACATTGTCAAAATCATTTTACAAAAAAAATGTTGATAGAAAAACCGGCTCTTGCACATAGCAAAGAAGAATCGTGTAGAAGCAAATGCTTTTCTCATCATTCAAAATTAGATATACGGTACTCTATGTTTCCAAATATTTTAGAACCAGGACATGCTTTTAAGTCTCGTGTAACTGAGCAAAGGAGGGGCACATAGATTTTATGGAGAAAAATTCTGCGGCAATACAGTAATCCAGGGAAACCTAAAAAACTGATTACCGCTGAGGAACGGGATTGAAGAATGTGGACAGGATGCTTTTCTTTCTTCTTTTCACTTTATACTATTTTATCCTATTTAAATATACAATCATGAGCATCTTATTATTTTGATAAAGAATGGAAAATCTGGGCTTCCCTGGTGGCGCAGTGGTTGAGAATCTACCTGCCAATGCAGGGGACACGGGTTCGAGCCCTGGTCTGGGAAGATCCCACATGCCGCGGAGCAGCTGGGCCCGTGAGCCACAACTACCGAGCCTGCGCGTCTGGAGCCTGTGCTCCGCAACGAGAGGCCGCGATAGTGAGAGGCCCGCGCACCGCGATGAAGAGTGGCCCCCGCTTGCCGCAACTAGAGAAAGCCCTCGCACAGAAACGAAGACCCAACACAACCAAAAATAAATAAATAAATAAGCCAACACTTTAAAAAAAAAAAAAAAGAATGGAAAATCTAATATGTGTGATCAAGCAAGTTTACAGATAACTACTATACACAACTGAATGCAATTAAGTCCGTACAAATTAATACAAATGACAGTACACTATTTTGGAAAAAAAAAGGAAACATATTTGGTAATATTTTGCCCATTTTATAAATGATTAATGCTGTTGACACTGGGAGAACATGCTTTCTATCATAGCGTTTTACATTTGGGATAGAAAAGCAAAACCACTGTTTCATGTAATTGTTCTGAACCTAAACGCACAAATTTAAGAAAACCAACAAACAACAAAACAAAACATGTTATAGGAGAGGGATCTTAACACTCTACCTCCTTTCTTTATCTTTTTGGAAACCCCAGAGATTTCCCTAATGGTGAGAACATCCTTTTGCCTCAGGTTTGGAAAACTCAATTTGGGAATTTGTAGTAGTTGGTATCCATTAATTAAAGTGATTTATAATACATAGTTCTTGATTTTTTCCTTGACTGTTTAATTACATGCATTAGGATTCAGAAACCAGCAGACGGGTAAAAGTCATTGTATTAGACTGAGCTATATGCAATTGCCAATGTTTGAACATTTTGACTCACATAATGTCAATTCATAAGGTTCAACTGAATGTTATTAAAGTATCAACATGCTCATGACTACCATTTTAAGCAAGAAAATTGATACAGATCAGCTTTTTTAAATGGCAAAAGAAAAACAACAACAAAATAACAAAAATAAGTCTCATAATTCCAAGGAAAAAAGAAAAAAAAAACACTATTGATTAAAGTATCCTTCACTTAGAGCTTCAATGCTTTAAAATAGTTTAAGTCACGGTTCTGAACTCAGAACAAAGGATTCTAAATTACTGAAATAGAATTAGGAAAAAAATGAATTCAACATATTTCAATGAAAAATAAAACTCCACATAAAACAAAAATGACAACAACAAACTAAAAAATAGCATCCTATTCTTGGTAAAAGCCATGGAGCATGGAAACGTGGAACGATTTAGAGCCTGCATCCTCAAGAGAAATATTAAAAAATGAGTTATTCATTTGGCACCTAAAATTAATAGAAGAATGAAAAATTTTACCCCTGAATAAGTAATACTTAGCTTTGGAAATACAGTAAATATGATTGAAAGTAAGTAAGATTCTCTAACCAAAGTTTCTGTCAAAAGCAAATGCATTCTCTTCTTTTACTTTTTTTTTTTTAAATTAATTAATTTATTTTATATTTATTTTTGGCTGTGTTGGGTCTTCGTTTCTGTGCGAGGGCTTTCTCCAGTTGCGGTGAGCGGGGGCCACTCTTCATCGCGGCGCGCGGGCCTCTCACTGCCGCGGCCTCTCCCGTTGCGGAGCACAGGCTCCAGACGCGCAGGCTCAGTAGTTGTGGCTCACGGGCTTAGTTGCTCCGCGGCATGTGGGATCTTCCCAGACCAGGGCTCGAACCCGTGTGCCCTGCATTGGCAGGCAGATTCTTAACCACTGAGCCACCAGGGAAGCCCTACTTCTTTTTTTTTAACTTTAAACTTTTTTTTTTTTAACCTTTAGGCTACTTGTCAAATCTGGAAATAACTTTATGTATATTTTATGCTATTATTAACATTTTACTTAAAGTTTTTTTTACATTTAAGTATGCAATTTTATGTTTAACCACATTTTTTTAATTTATTTTTTTAATTTATATATATTTTTTATTATTTTATTTATTATATTATTTTATTTTAATTTATTTTTTTAATTTATATATGTCCCCTGCATTGGCAGGCAGATTCTTAACCACTGCACCAACAGGGAAGCCCTCACCACATTCTTAAAGGCAATTTGTTTGCAGGATTATTTACATGGAAATTTAATTTACAATAATTTTTAAGACTTTGGATATATGATGAAGTAATACGGGTTTTGCAAAATTGGAAATTTATATAATTATACATTTTTTACAAGAATTTTTCTATATAATCCTACATGATTTCACTTTATCTTCACAATATTACTGCTGAGTAGGCTGGGACAGGTATTATCATTGATCTAATTTCAAAGTTAAAAACACTGAGACATAGAAATTTTATGTGGCTTGCCCAGGACACAACTATTAAGAGTCAGATTCGGTGTCTAAATTTAAGTCTTTCATGTTCAAATCCAGTGCCTTGCCAACCACTCTAGCCTATTGTTTGCCATAACCATATAATGCAAGCCAAGTGATTGGGAAAAATATTACTAATATTTTAATTATTTGTGGGTTTCTTGCCACACACTTTCATAAATGATTGGTTTAAAATTCAGTGTGTACAAACCTAGAGCAAATTTCTCCATGCTGGTATATATGCTTAGTTTGTTAGAATTCACACATCTGGATGATTTAACTCAATGAGTTTGGATATAATGTAAAAGAGGCTAATTTTGTTTCTTTTTTTAAATTAAAAAAAATCGTTTTTTATTCTTGGAACTAGTAGATTAACATTGTTCTGTCCTCTTCAATGACAGACTTCATACCTGGATTTACCAGACTGTCATCCATTCATTCAACAGATGTCCATTGAGTGCCTATTAGTGGTAGGTACCGTCCTAGGAGTTGGAGATATAGTGGTGAACAACACAGACAAGATATTTTTTCTTCCTAGTGGTTATGTGTATGATGGATGTTGGTCACCAGAGGGAACAAGTCAGAAGGAGTAGATGGCTCGTTTGCAAACCACTGCAAATGGTAAAAACTGTATCCTTTGCTGTTGCTGACTCAGTATCACCGTCTTAATAAATGTAGCTCTGCAGTTAAATGGATATACATACACTTAAATGCACATATATGTGTTTTAAGAGTTATAAAATCCTGCATGATTGCTTTCACATTTTAAGAAGGCGGAAATAATAGCTTTAGGCAGTTTTAGTTAACAAAAATGCCTTGAGACCCTTTGTAACTTGGCTAACAGAAGAGCACACAACTTTCATTTCTAAGAAAAAAAGGATTAGAGAAACCCATTAGTAGCTGTTGTGACAGCAGCCATTGGGGAGTAGATCTATCTTAAAACTGAGAAAGAGAAATTGGAGCACCAAAGACTCAAACTCCAGTTCATTTTCACTCTCTGGAATTTGTCTTTATCTGACAGATGAAGGCAACATCCTATATAAATCTAATTCTTATCCACTTTATGCCCCATCTAGCTACCAGGCACTACATTAATGACACATCAAATTGGGAAGGGTGTTCAATCAAAAGGCATTAAAGTACTTATTAATTTTTTCTGAGCTTCTAAAGAAATTTTTTAAAAGTTATATTTAGTGGCTCTATGGTAAGGTGTCCTTTCGATTTTTTTTTCCTCTGCATTGTTTATGGCCACATGTCAAAATTACTTCCTAAATACAACTATATACTTTGGTCGAAACATTCTCCATAGGATGATGCACTGTCCTTACATAAGTAACAAATCAGTAATTATATATCACAGATCAAAAAAAATGATATCATAATTGGTCAAAGAACAGCTTGAATAGTTCATGAATAAAAGGAAAACCTCCACACAACTTAATTGCAACCTCAAAATTTCAACCAGCATCATGAATTGTAAGTTTTAACGTGGAAGTTTCTGACTTCCAGAATTTATAGGACGCGAATTATCAAAATAGTCTTGCTAGGAGAATGGAAGGAGGCGGAGTGAGTCCTTAAAGTACATTTTAGCAAAGATGGCAGTAAACTGCAGCATGGGGGTCAAAGTAGGACAACTGATGGGCCTGATAAAATAATGGCTGGGAGAAAAGAATGAATAATTTCCTATAAAAGAGAGACATGTAGAAAACATAAAGGGAAACTACCAAAGTACATATAAATATGAATTATAATGCAGTAAATATCTATAATCTCTTCACTATAAGAGAAGTGAAAATTGAGGTACTATATTAATGATTTAAGTATGATTTCAATTATAGCAAATAGATTAATATTTGTAAAGTACTTCACAAATATAAATAGCAAATCAATCAAGCAAATAAAATAAATAGCAAATCAAATAAATCTCAAATCATAAAAGCAATTGAAAAAAGGAAATATATTTATAGCTGAATAAATGTGCTAATTGAAAAGCTTAAACATTGTCCAACACCATACACAAAAATAAACTCAAAATGGATTAAAGACCTAAATGTAAGACTAGATACTACAAAATTCTTAGAGGAAAACATATGCAGAACACTCTTTGGTGTAAATTGCAGCAATATCTTTTTGGATCCACCTCCTAGAGTAATGAAAACTAACAAATTGTAACAAATGGGACCTAATTAAACTTAAAAGCTTTTGCACAGCAAAGGAAACCATAAACAAAACGAAAAGACAATCCACAGAATGGGAGAAAATATTTGCAAACGAAGCGACTGACAAGGGATTAATCTCCAAAATATACAAACAGCTCATGCAGCTCAATATAAAAACAAACAAACAAACAAACAAACAACCCAATCAAAAAATGGGCAGAAGATCTAAATAGACATTTCTCCAAAGAAGACATACAGATGGAGAAAAAGCACATGAAAAGATGCTCAACATCACTAATGATTAGAGAAATGCAAATCAAAACCACAATGAGGTATCACCTCACACCAGTCAGAATAGCCATCATGAAAAATCTACAAGCAATAAATGCTGGAGAAGGTGTGGAGAAAAGGGAACCCTCTTACACTGTTGGTGGGAATGTAAATTGTTACAACCACTATGGAGAACAGTATGAAGGTTCCTTAAAAAACTAAAAATAGTACTACCATATGATCTAGCAATCCCACTCCTGGGCATATATCTGGAGAGAACCATAATCTGAAAAGATACATGCACCCCAGTGTTTATTGCAGCACTATTTAAATAGCTAAAACGTGGAAGCAACCTAAATGTCCATCGAGAGAGGAACAGATAAAGAAGATGTGGTACATATATACAATGGACTATTACTCAGCCATAGAAAAGAATGAAATAATGCCATTTGCAGCAACATGGATGGACCTAGAGATTATCACACTAAGTGAAGTAAGTTGGACAGAGAAAAGACAAATATCATATGATATCGCTTATATGTGGAAACTAAAAAAATGATACAAATGAACTTATTTACAAAACAGAAACAGACTCACCCGATTGGAGTCACAGACTTTCACAATTACCAAAGAGGAAAGGTGGGGGGGAGGGATAAATTAGGAGTTTGGGATGAACATATACACGCTACTATATATAAAATAGGTAATCAACAAGGACCTACGGTATAGCATAGGGAAGTCTACTCAATATTCTCTAATAACCTGTATGGGAACAGAACCTGAAAAAGAATGGATATATGTATATGTATAACTGAATCACTTTGCTGTATACGTGAAACTAACACAACATTATAAATCAACTATACTCCAATATAAAGTAAAAATTAAATTAAAATTTAAAAGGAAAAAGAAAAAAAAGAAAAACTTGATTTTTCTCAGAGAAATCATGAAATGACTACATTATTCCAAATGTTATAGTCCAAAATATCAGTTCTTACAATGTGGTAATACATTAATAAAAGTCATACTTTTCCATGCACCAAACTATTCGATTATAAAATTTAAGTAGAATTCAAAAAGCATTTGTAAACAAATTTTGCTTTGACACTTTATATGCTCCATGATTATTTAATTTAGAATAATTACAATATTCTTTTGTTGGAATAGTATTAAACTGGTGAAAAATCTAACCTTTATCTAGCATGGCCCTGTATTACAATGTACACAGAAACATTAATTATTTTATTTATCTTCAGATATTTTGTTCAGATTTGTATATACAGTACCTCCTTCTATTATCTAACTTTCCTAATACCAGAATAGAAAACCAGTCAGCTTGCTCACGGCATTAGTTTTGTCTTCATTCAAGTGACTGACATTATTAAATTTGTACTTAAATGTGATGAAATAGATTCCAAAAGAGAAAGATTTTGACCAGAGTGATAAGATCTCCGTCGCCAGCACTTTTGCCGGTGCTTCACAGCAAGACTGGAGTACCGAAGGCAAAGTTATCAATGAGAAGAAAGAAATCTTACATTTCTCAAGTGATCTTCTACCAAGTTCACAGGACACCTAAATTCTCCTGAGCCCCAAATCTGCTGAGAATGGGCTTTTATACACCCATGCTCAAGTTTCTGGTGAATACAGAAATAAATCTTCTATCTTCTCTCTGAAAACATTTCCAAAATCTGAAAATCTCTCCTTACCACCCTAGCCCAAGCCACTGGCATCCGTTCTTCAACTGTCCTCCTTGTTTTTACCCTTGATCCCCTCCAGTTCTACTCTCAGTGGGGCAGCCAGTGTGATCTTTTTAAAGCATAAATCCGATCACATCGGTCATCTTCTCAAAAACCTACAACGGCTCCTATCGCTCAGAATGAATGGTAGTCTTTATAACGGTCCACCATTTGTTTGCTTATATTCTGTCTCCCTCTGCTATAACAAAAGCTGTATGAGGGCAGAGTCCATCGGTTTTGTTTACTGCTTTTTAAGAACTTAGAGCAATGCCTGGTATATAGGAAGTGCTTAATAAAGATGTTTGAATGAATGAATCCTCACTCCTTACATTATTGCCTTGTCCTAATAATTCCTTTTAGGTCTCAAGGGTCCTGCATAAAAGCTGAACCAGTCAAAGAAGACTGAATGACTTTTGCTTTACAATCTTTGGCTTTTTCAGCTACAACAAGCTCTCCCCAGTGCTGTTGAGGTTGAACAAGGGCTGCCTTTACTTCTTGATCTTATCTAAGCTCTACATTGGGCCCAACTGTCCTGTCAACATCTGTGAGCTTTCTCCATTTGTCCACACTTCTTGTCGCCCACCCTGGCTACTAAAGACACAAAACATTTTATCCACCTCAACCAGAGCATCTTTAATATCATCAGTTTAGATGAGACAATTGAAATGATGCGTTTCTGACTTCTTTCTTTTCTTCCCTTTCTTTTCCTCTTCCTGCCTTCCTTTTCTCCTTCTTTATTTCCTTCCCTCCTTTCTCCCTTTCTCCCTCCCTCCCTTTTTCTCTTGCTGAAGTATAGTTGATTTACAATATTATAATAGTTTCAGATGTATAACATAGTGATTCAATGTTTTTATAGATTATATTTCATTTAAAGTTATTATAAAATATTGGCTATATTTCCTGTACTGTACAATATATCCTTGTATCTTATTTATACATAGTAGTTTGTACCCTTTAATTCCCTACCCCTATCTTGTCCCTCCCCCCTTCCCTCTCCTCACTGGTAACCACTAGTTTGTTCTCTATATCTGTGAGTCTGCTTCTGTTTTGTTACATTCATTTGTTTTGTTTTTTAGATTCCACATACAAGCAATAACATACAATATTTGTCTTTTTCTGTGTGACTAATTTCACTAAGGATAATGCCAACAAGCACATGAAAGATGCTTGCTTCCTTTTACGGAATCTTTTTAAACTGGCATAGATTCAGTGAGAATTAGAACTCAGGACATTTTTCCTATGAACTGGCCACGCCAGTCCTCAGTATTCTACCATGTTTTACCCAAATTCACCCTTGCTATGCTCAACATAGTACCCTTGAAACCACTGCATGAGAGGTGGTACAGTATAGGGGTTAACAGCTCAGAGATTAAATCTACTTGGCTTGGGTTCAAATCCTTGCTCAACCAATACTAGCTGTGTCAACTTTGTCAAGTTATTTTGCTTAATATTTCTTCAGTTTCTTCATCTATAAAATGGGGATAATTTTAGATATTTCATAGAGTTATGGGGAGGATCAATTAGTTAATACAAGTTATCGAGTACCTAAGCCCTATATACAAATTGATCCTCCTTATTGCAAAAGATAAAGCATAGTTGTCATCCTTATTCTAACCCATGCTCTTATTTTTGTCCTAATAATTCACCTTTATCCATGCCAATCCCTAACTGAGCAACTAAGGCCTAATTAAGCAACTAATTGATAATATTGGCTTTGATATAAGGATAAATATTACTTTTGTGTGTGTTTCTCATTCATCGCTAGGTATGCCTTAGCTAATGTATTAGCTATTAAATGCAGATTTACAATGTAAATAGGTGTTTATCTGGTTAGTTCTTGTCAAAATGATTAGGTAGCTTTCTAATTCAATACATCTATGGAAATCATATGTGCTATATTATTTATATTTTGTTCAGAAAGTAATTACTTTAACTTATTGCACATTATTTGTGTTGTATTGTACTTAAAAAATATGTATGTTAAACCACAGCAATACCTACTACAGTTCTGTAATTTGATTCATGCAAATCTGTCAGGAATAAAATCAACCACAATTTAATTTCAAACCTTCTCAACCAGCAGCTGTACAATTTATGCACTGCTTTTCTATTTTTACTACTAGATAATGACAATGATGAATGCCTTTGAGAGGAAGTACATATTCATTGAAAAAGACTGAGATCAAAACTATCCCCCTTCAAAAAGCTCATAGAGGTAGGAAGCCCATTTGCTTGCTGCAGGAGATATGCTGGGAGTGAGACGGAATTATGCCCCAAACTCCATCTAATGAGGACTCAATAATCCAATTAAATTAAAATTGCGATAATACTTTTTTACAAACCACAGTAATCAATACCATAGTAATTGCTGTCAGCTTTAATACTATTAAATATATCTGAAAGAACAAATGATTAGCTATGAGTGCAGCCAGGGGCCCATCATTCTGAGTGTGCCAGGTTAAGAGGTATGAAGACAAAGATATTCCATTGGCAACTTAATAAGTTTAGGGTTACTGCTCTCCTGACCTATATGTCCATGAACATGGAAAGGAATGAATATTAGCTCATTAGCAGTGATTTACATATTGAATGACAATGATGAACTTACAAACTGTGCTGTCATGAGAAATTAGTTAATGTGAATTATGACAGGCATGCTGGCATGTCTCCTTTATCAATTGATTGAGTTTCTTTTCTTCACTGTACCCATGAGTGATTTGACTTTTACTTCAAAGAGAATAAGAAATAGCACCATACCAAAATGATGGAGTAGTTCCAGAGATCCACGCATCCCTTACTCTATTTTAGTGTATAATTTTGTAGCTTATTTGATATAATGTAAGACATTAAACTCAAGTCACTCAAGATATTGCTACTCTGATTTCTAAGACAAACAAATGTCTATCTATTTGTATAGTTATGCAAATATGTGATATGGAATGACATCCCAAGAGATCATTTAGAGTATAAAATACTTTAGCTAATAGGTGCTGCTGAGAGCAAACTTATCTTCTGTCTATAATCTTATGCTATTTGCTTCGGCAAATACCAAGCTCTGGCTATACTATTATCTTTCATTTTGAGTGTGAAATGTATGATCACAAAAATTATCTTGAGACACATATTATTATGTACATTTTCTTGATGCTACATTTATTTATCTTCAGACACTTCCCTCTAAAATTCAAACCCTACTTCTTCATCATGTTTTGTCTTAGTTCGGAATTCATAAACTTATAGTTGGTGATTTGAAAAAAAGCTGGATTTGGTTGGAGGCTTTTGCCTGGTGATTTTAAATAAAGTATTTTATTGCTTTCTATTCAATTAGATACCATATGTTGTGGTACTGATACTGACACTAATTTGAAATTGAATGTGAATATTATAAGTGGAAATAGAAAACTAAAACTGTATACAAAAGATATAATTTAAAACCTCATTTAATTTCCCCTTTTACGGGAAAAGAAAGACAAGTAATGTATCAGTTGGGAGTAAACTGTTTCTCTAGCAAAGCTTGTTTTTTGGAGAGTCCTTTCTGCCCTGAATGTATAAGAAACTATTATTTTAGTGCGTTCCTTTGTTTTAGGATGTCTCTTAACATTAAATATTATAAAATACCTATTCCATTTTATGTTTCTCTTTCTACACTAGATTTATAAAGCTAACCATCTTGTAAAGTATTTTAAGATTTCCATGTGTTAAGTCAGAATGCCTTCATGGTATACATTTAAGTCAAATATTATGGTACAGCAAATGATCAATGTGATGATCTTGTAAAATCTGAATGAAAGTGCTTTGCTTTTACCTTCAGAGACTCCTCTTGTTTGAAGAGATCTTCAAAATCTTTAGCACAGAGGTCAGGAGCATTGAGAAGTTGTTCCACTTCTGATAGGTCTTGTGAGACATGAGTAATCTCAGTCAGATAAGTAGAAGGCACATAAGAAATTTCCAAAGGCATTTCTTCAGTCATCACCATCACTGATTCTTCATGGACAGTGTGCTGGTATAGATATACAAAAGAACAATTCTTTTAGCTTCCTAATATTGAAAAGACCTCTATTGAATTCATATAGATTCCAGATTATAGCTGACAGAGGGCTGGAAAGTGGATCAAAAATGCATGATGATAAGTCTAGTAAAAAGGTTATTTATTATTTATATATCCTCTCTTCCGAAACGTGTTAGAAGCATTTTATAATAAGAGATACACACACATTAGCACCATGAATATAAGATTGAAAGACCAAGAGCCGTAAGGTCATGAGAGGGGTAGTTTTACCCTAAGAAAAGAATACTTTTCACAACTGGATTTAAAAATGTAATTCTAAGCTTCCTGGAAAACTAAGTATGGGGTGGGGTGTGAGGGGTCTACATCTATGATATTCATACCAAAAGGAACCTTTCCTATACTTTTTTCCCCTAATCTTGACTGAGGTACAAGAGGGACAAAGTGGTTTTGGTTGGTAGCTAGCTTTCTATTAAGCACCCTTCTCCTCCAAATTCCGGACATCAGCTCGTCTCTTTGGTTTTTTTTTTTTTTTTTTAACATCTTTATTGGAGTATAATTGCTTTACAATGGTGTGTTAGTTTCTGCTTTATAACAAAGTGAATCAGCTATACATATACATATATCCCCATATCCCCTCCCTCTTGCGTCTCCCTCCCACCCTCCCTATCCCACCCCTCTAGGTGGTCACAAAGCACCTAGCTGATCTCCCTGTCAGCTCCTCTCTTTGATGCTAGATTCTTGCTAAGTTAAACTGCTTATTAAGGTACTAGATAAGTAGGACTGAGGATGAAATTTACACTTTAATAAGAGCTCCTGAAAGCCTGAAGATCTAAGGGAGCACCAGCTTCTCCTCCTGCATCTACACTTTCCTATCTGCCATTCAAGTGCTAGGACTGATGGGCATCTGGGGCTCAGAGTCTGTTTGGACTTGGTCAGGAGTGCCTCTTTCCCTATTCCTTATAAGAACAAGGAATAAATACTATTTGGAGTGCAAATTCAGAAAGATAGATGACCTCTGCTCTCTTCTGTCTATACCATAAGCAGCAAAACTCTTGTAATTAAAATTAGTTTTCCAGTAACTTTGTTTTGAATTGATGAACTGCCATCTGCCTGGTGATGGGGTCAGCTGAGGGTTTCAGTGGCAGGGTCTCTTGGGGAGTTCTGATGATAAGCATGCTAACACAGCCATTTATTACTGCACAGCCTTTATGACAAGACCATCCTCATTTTTGCAGTAATGTAATTAAATGGTGTTTAGGATCACAGACTGAAGCTACACAAAGACGAGTTAAAATATAAGCTGGTCCATTTATGCTTTCATTTTGATCATTCAGGTCCAGGATTCTTGTACTCATTTCTTAGATAATATAAAAACAAAATAATTCTAATTTAGATGTCTCATCTACTTATGACACTACAAATTCATAGAATTACACAGATTAACTTATATCACACAATTATACCTTTTAACAAAGTTTCGTTTAGTGTGTATACCTTGACCAAATACATGACACCTATTCCTTCATCGTCAATGGAATGGCAATCTACATGTACTTCTAATTTTACATTTAAAATAATATTAGAATTTTGGGCTAGAGTTGGAGGATTTCATTCCTTCTATTCTCTTGATACATAGTATCTAGTCATCATAGATAGGAGAAGTGGTGCATACCAGGTGAATAAGGCAAGCTAAGGGATGATCCTATGAACTTTTATGAGACATGGAATATTTCAAAATAAGTCTTTGACACCATTGGGAAACTGTCAACTCATTTTTTAGAAAGTTCAGCTTTATAAATTTTGAATATTCTCATTTATTATAAAGTTCTAATAGATACAGTAATTTTTAATACAGAGAAATTATCATAATTTTCATATATTATAATAAACTGTCAAAAAGTGAATTGAGACACTCAGGTATTTGGAGATCTAGGTTACTATCTACCGCTTAAAATATATCATTCCTTTTGACACAGTCATGCAGGTCTATAATGAATAAACTATATCTACTGAATGCCTTTCAGTTTGGTTTAATAAAAATTTCAGACAGTTATTAAAAAATCAGTGTAATTGGAAGTATCATGTTCATTTTCTCTTCTTTATGCAAAATCCATGCACTCATATTCAGATTTTGCCTTTTCATTTGAATTTCATTAACTCTGCCTTGAATAATTATATCCTTCTGAATCCTGATGTGTACAAATCCTGTCTAACCTTTTGAAAATCAACTTGCTTTTGTTAATGTTCTTTACCACCTTATATCATTAGAGATATTCATGCATCATTAGCATGGAAGTGCTGTAGCCATACTATTTCATTTTATTCCTCTCTGTTCATATTCATTTCTAATGATATATACCCAAAAGAATACACTATCCTCATTTTCTGGGAATGAAAATCAAGAGATGTAGAAGAAAGCCCCCAAGTACCTATTTTTATTAACAAATTGAAAGCTCAATTGAAGTTTAGAAAGGATTATTATGGGACAAAACTATGATTTGTAACACCTAAAGTTGAGATGAAAACTGGCTTCAAATTTTGAGCTCTGTAAGTAGGCATAGGTATCACTCATAAAGTTTTTAATAAACTTCTGTTTCTCTAAAACTTTAGTTATCACTTTCTTTTTATTACTTAAAATTTGATTCTTGAAGGGCCGCATGAAATAAAGGCAATCCTGTTTTGAAACAAATGATGCATTATATCTAAGTTTTTAAAACAAAATGTTTTCCTCCATGATTTAAAGGACTTCTCTCTCCTCAATATAAAAGTTTCAAATGAGTTGTGGTTACTGCCTCATTTATGAGTTATGAGGTCAAAAAAACTCAAGAAGAAAAATGCACTATATGCCATATCATTATGAGATATTCTTTTTTAAAATACCTATGTATCTAACATAAATGTGGTATACAGAAAATAGGTCAACACATTCAAAGTCTAACTAACAAAAATTAGCCTAATACCTGAACAAAAAAAGTAATGCAGTGATGGAACAATTTTTTTTTTTACTTCATTAGTGTTAATAAAGACAAAGATATGTCAAATCTTCAAAATAATACAAGATTATTTATCAATAATTTAAAGTGAGCTATCATATGAAAATCTGTTAATTTATATCTTATCTTTCTTCAAAATGGCATTCTTAATTATTACAAATTATTTAAAAATAATAATACAATGGTATATAAATCCCAAATAGGATTACAGGCTTTTATATGGGTTCTGATGGGTCATAAATAATATGGTAATGGGAAAGACTTAAGTTATCTAAGACAGGTAGCTTTCTCTCCTAGTCTCAAAAGTCTTCAGAGAAAAAATTAAGTCTCCTTCTAATAAGATGGACAGTTGAGCTATTTGTATTTATTTCTCTTTGATCATTTATAGAAATTATAACCTAAAACGGCAAATCAAATAATCAAATTTGGCAAAAAGAATACTGCATTAATCCATAGACAGAAAAAAGACTCAAATTATATGACATACGAAAAACAAGAATATGACACAGCTGAGATAGGTAGGGGTTTAGTCTTTCCTGTTCACAGTTTTGGATACACATAAATGGCATGGCAATACTAGCATTCTGACAGTACTTGGCTTTGCGTGCTTTTAATTAACTCACTGTGCAGAATGACCTTAAATAATCAGCCTAATGAGATCACATGAATTGGTTATGATCTTAGATGAAGAAAATAGTGACAAGAGAGCATTTTCTCTCAGGAATTTCCATCCCTCTTCACTGCATCATCTAGAAAACTGCCTATGTGAAGTTATGTAACAAAAAAAGGGGAGGATCAATCCTAGAATGATCATGAAGTAGTTCATCAACAAACTGTATTAAGCTTATAATTTACCCCTTTGGTTCAAAAAGAATAAAACACAATAAATACATAAAATAATCGGTATAAAATATTGCAGAAAGTCATACTTTATATCTATACTATTTGTTTTCTAAAATTAGAATGAATTTTTGGTACCAGGCAAGCTGGCAGGGAAAGAGATAATCAGGTGGAGCTGGATGTATTAGTCTTTAAGAACAACCTACTTCCAGGAGGCCAGGTATGTGTAGTGTTCTGTATAAAGGGTATGGATGCACCTGTTCATTGATCTGCCTTATGTTGATTCTTCCCTTCCACATCATCCAATTTACTTAATTCCTCAGGGCCAAGCTAAATTACCATCTAATTAAACTGATAAACTGAATCTTGATAATGTGTTAATGGCTTATAGTGGTTTAAAGTATTATCCTTCACAGGATAACATTTGCATTTTAATATGGATTTTCAATACATTAACATAAAGTAGTAACATGGTAGAATTCTAGTCACTAAGTATGGCCTGTGAGAGAAACGAAAGGAAAAGCCTTTTAAACAGATAAGATTATATACCCTAGGTACCTTACAATGTAAAATAAGTGCAGCAAAGACTCATGCATAGTACCTAGCCTATACTAGGTATTCAAAAATATTTGTTGAATAAATGAAGAAACTATCAACTTAAAAGGATAATTTTTTAAAATAAATATTTGGCTAGAACTCCTGGGATCTACAGCTATAACATAATTTCCATTTTGGAATTCCCAGAATTCAAACAGGAATATTTTCTTCATTTCATAATGTAATCTTCATTGGTATAGATTTTAAAGGTATTTCTGATTTAACTATACAACATTTTTTCCAATTTAATGCACACAAGCTAAATGCTGTTACACGTATGTGTCTGGCTCTTCAATTGTCTCTCAGATTTTAATGTAATTCATTATATGTGAACAAAAAAAGCCATTATTTGAAGTACTGTTATACAGATAATTTTAGCAGATATTAATTTTAGCCTCTTTATGGAGGTCTACAATGCTTATTAGCAAATTGAAGTGTCTGAGAAGGCTTGCAGTCAAGAAATTTTTTTATCCTTTCTAACTCTTCCCAAAGTGTCCACATAAAACTTTTAATTTATATATTCAGTATATATTCGTTTAATAGCAAGCTATCCTGATACCAGCTTGGGAATACCTGGCATAGGAATTTTTTCATATGTGCACATGTGAAAATGAACACACATATAATGAATTTGATGTGAAAACAAAATTAACACAAGAAAAAATAAGTATGGAATTACTTTAACTTCTGCAAATATATGTCACCCCACTATATCACTTAATTTCTATTGCCCTGTGGATCTTCCACTTTGAGTAGACTTTGCAGAACAGACTTACAATATTATTAATTTCTATGCTACACTTCTCAAGCATCTCAGAAAATCAGGCCGGCATTTTTGTCTATATTATTTAATGTGGCAACTAAGTAATTATATCTGAATGTGCATGTACCATAATTCTGTTTCTGAATGAGGTTTTTTCTTTATTAGAAATGTGATAGTGAAAAAGCCTATAACTGTACTGTTCAATATGGTAGTCCTTGCCCACATGTGACTATTCAAATTTAAATCTAAATTATTTAAAAGGAAATACAAATAAAATTTTAGTTGCTGATGAGATTAAAAATATAACATGGTATTCATTTTTTATAATAGAAAAAGTCGGTGGGAGGGGCAAGATGGCGGAAGAGTAAGACGCGGAGATCACCTTCCTCCCCACAAATACATGAGAAATACATCTACACGTGGAACTGCTCCTACAGAACACCCACTGAACGCTGGCAGAAGACGTCAGACCTCCCAAAAGGCAAGAAAATCCCCACGTACTTGGGTAGGGCAAAAGAAAAAAGAAATAACAGAGACAAAAGAATAGGGACGGGACCTGCACCAGTGGGAGGGAGCTGTGAAGGAGGAAAGGTTTCCACACACTAGGAAGCCCCTTCGTGGGCAGAGACTGCGGGTGGCGGAGGGGGGAAGCTTCAGAGCCACGGAGGAGAGCGCAGCCACAGTGGTGCGGAGGGCAAAGCGGAGAGATTCCCGCACAGAGGAGCGGTGCCGACCAGCACTCACCAGCCCGAGAGGCTTGTCTGCTCAGCCGCCGGGGCGGGCGGGGGCTGGGAGCTGGGGCTCGCGCTTCGGTGCTAGCTGGGAGGGAGTCCGGGAAAAAGACTGCAGCTGCCGAAGAGGCAAGAGACTTTTTCTTGCCTCTTTGTTTCGCGGCACGCAAGGAGAGGGGATTCAGAGCGCCGCCTAAACGAGCTCCAGAGACGGGCGCGAGCCGCGGCTATCAGCGCGGATCCCACAGCAACAGGGACGCAGAGGGAAAAACGGAGAGATTCCCGCACAGAGGCTCGGCGCCGAGCAGAACTCAGCAGCCCGAGAGGCTTGTCTGCTCACCCGCCGGGGCGGGCGGGGGCTGGGAGCTGAGGCGCGGGCTTCGGTCGGATCCCAGGGAGAGGACTGGGGTTGGCTGCGTGAACACAGCCTGAAGGGGCTAGCGCACCACAACTAGCCGGGAGGGTGCCCGAGAAAAAGTCTGCAGCTGCCGAAGAGGCAAGAGACTTTTTCTTGCCTCTTTGTTTCGCGGCGTGCAAGGAGAGGGGATTCAGAGCGCCACTTAAACGAACTCCAGAGACAGGCGCGAGCCGCGGCTATCAGCGCGGACCCCAGAGACGGGCATGAGACGCTGAGGCTGCTGCTGCCACCACCAAAAAGCCTGTGGGCGAGCACAGGTCATTCTCCACACCGCCCCTCCCGGGAGCCTGTGCAGCCTGCCACGGCCAGGCTCCCGTAATCTGGGGACAACTTCCCCGGGAGAGCGCACGGCGCGCCTCAGGCTGCTGCAACGTCACACCGGCTTCTGCCGCCGCAGGCTCGCCCCGCCTCCTCCGTACCGCTCCCTCCCCCCGGCCTGACTGAGGCAGAGCCCCCGAATCAGCTGCTCCTTTCACCCCGTTCTGTCTGGGCGGGGAACAGACGCCCTCAGGTGACCTACATGCAGAGGCGGGTCCAAATCCAAAGCTGAACCCCGGGAGCTGTACGAACAAAGAAGAGAAAGGGAAATCTCTCCCAGCAGCCTCAGAAGCAGCGGATTAAAGCTCCACAAACAACTTGATGTGCCTGCATCTGTTGAATACCTGAATAGACAATGAATCATCCCAAATTTAGGAGGTGGACTTTGGGAGCAGGATATATTAACTTTTCCCCTTTTCCTTTTTTTGTGAGTGTATATGTGTATGCTTCTGGGTGAGATTTTGTCTGTATGGCTTTGCTCTCACCGTTAGTCCTAGGGTTAGGTCCGTCCGTTTTTTTTTTTTTTTACTTAAAAAAAATTTTTTTCCCTAATAAATGTTTTCTTAATAATTTTTTCCTTATTTTCTATTTTTAAAAAATTAAAAAAAAATTTTTTAATAAGTTTTTTCATATTTTTTATTTTAAAAAATTAAAAATACTTTTTTCCTTAATAATTTTTTTATTTTTAGTATAAAAAATTAATAAATCTATTTTTAAAAAAATTAAAAAAACTTTTTTTCTTAATAAATTTATTCTTAATAATTTTTTTCTTATTTTTTATTATAATTGCTTTATTTTATTTTATTTTATCCTCTTTCTTTCTTTCTTTCCATTTTTTCTCCCTTTTATTCTGAGCCGTGTGGATGAAAGGCTCTTGGTGCTCCAGCCAGGCATCAGGGCTGTGCCTCTGAGGTGGGAGAGCCAACTTCAGGACACTGGTCCACAAGAGACCTCCCAGCTCCACGTAATACCAAACGGCGAAAATCTCTCAGAGATCTCCATCTCAACATCAAGACCCAGCTTCACTCAACGACCAGCAAGCTACAGAGCTGGACACCCTATGTCAAACAACTAGCAAGACAGGAACACAGCCCCATCCATTAACAGAGAGGTTGCCTAAAATCATAATAAGGCCACAGACACCCCAAAACACACCACCAGACGTGGACGAGCCCACCAGAAAGACAAGATCCAGCCTCATCCACCAGAACACAGGCACTACTTCCCTCCACCAGGAAACCTACACAACCCACTGAACCAACCTTAGCCACTGGGGACAGATACCAAAAACAATGGGAACTACGAACCTGCAGCCTGTGAAAAGGAGACCCCAAACACAGTAAGATAAGCAAAATGAGAAGACAGAAAAACACACAGCAGATGAAGGAGCAGGGTCAAAACACACCAGACCTAACAAATGAAGAGGAAATAGGCAGTCTACCTGAAAAAGAATTCAGAATAATGATAGTAAGGATGATCCAAAATCTTGGAAATAGAGTAGACAAAATGCAAGAAACATTTAACAAGGACGTAGAAGAACTAAAGAGGAACCAAGCAACCATGAAAAGCACAATAAATGAAATTAAAAATACTCTAGATGGGATCAATAGCAGAATAACTGAGGCAGGAGAACGGATAAGTGACCTGGAAGATAAAATGGTGGAAATAACTACTTCAGAGCAGAATAAAGAAAAAAGAATGAAAAGAACCGAGGACAGTCTCAGAGACCTCTGGGACAACATTAAACGCACCAACATTCGAATTATAGGGGTCCCAGAAGAAGAAGAGAAAAAGAAAGGGACTGAGAAAATATTTGAAGAGATTATACTTGAAAACTTCCCTAATATGGGAAAAGAAATAGTTAATCAAGTCCTGGAAGCACAGAGAGTCCCATACAGGATAAATCCAAGGAGAAACACACCAAGACACATATTAATCAAACTATCAAAAATTAAATATAAAGAAAACATATTAAAAGCAGCAAGGGAAAAACAACAAATAACACACAAGGGCATCCCCATAAGGTTAACAGCTGATCTTTCAGCAGAAACTCTGCAAGCCAGAAGGGAGTGGCAGGATATACTTAAAGTGATGAAGGAGAAAAACCTACAACCAAGGTTACTCTACCCAGCAAGGATCTCATTCAGATTTGATGGAGAAATTAAAACCTTTACAGACAAGCAAAAGCTGAGAGAATTCAGCACCACCAAACCAGCTTTACAACAAATGCTAAAGGAACTTCTCTAGGCAAGAAACACAAGAGAAGGAAAACACCTACAATAACAAACCCAAAACATTTAAGAAAATGGGAATAGGAACATACATATCGATAATTACCTTAAATGTAAATGGATTAAATGCTCCCACCAAAAGACACAGACTGGCTGAATGGATACAAAAACAAGACCCGTACATATGCTGTCTACAAGAGACCCACTTCAGACCTAGAGACACATACAGACTGAAAGTGAGGGGATGGAAAAAGATATTCCATGCAAATGGAAATCAAAAGAAAGCTGGAGTAGCAATTCTCATATCAGACAAAATAGACTTTAAAGACTATTACAAGAGACAAAGAAGGACACTATATAATGATCAAGGGATCGATCCAAGAGGAAGGTATAACAATTGTAAATATTTATGCACCCAACATAGGAGCACCTCAATACATAAGGCAAATACTAACAGCCATAAAAGGGGAAATTGACAGCAACACAATCATAGTAGGGGACTTTAACACCCCACTTTCACCAATGGACAGATCATCCAAAATGAAAATAAATAAGGAAACACAAGCTTTAAATGATACATTAAACAAGATGGACTTAATTGATATTTATAGGACAGTCCACCCAAAAACAACAGAATACACATTCTTCTCAAGTGCTCATGGAACATTCTCCAGGATAGATCATATCTTGGGTCACAAATCAAGCCTTGGTAAATTAAAAAAAATTGAAATCGTATCAAGTATCTTTTCCGACCACAACGCTATGAGACTAGATATCAATTACAGGAAAAGATCTGTAAAAAATACAAACACATGGAGGCTACACAATACACTACTTAATAACGAAGTGATCATTGAAGAAATCAAAGGGGAAATCAAAAAATACCTAGAAACAAATGACAATGGAGACACGACGACCCAAAACCTATGGGATGCAGCAAAAGCAGTTCTAAGAGGGAAGTTTATAGCAATACAAGCCTACATCAAGAAACAGGAAACATCTCGAATAAACAACCTAACCTTGCACCTAAAGCAATTAGAGAAAGAAGAACCAAAAAACCCCAAAGCTAGCAGAAGGAAAGAAATCATAAAGATCAGATCAGAAATAAATGAAAAAGAAATGAAGGAAACAATAGCAAAAATCAATGAAACTAAAAGCTGGTTCTTTGAGAAGATAAACAAAATTGATAAACCATTAGCCAGACTCATCAAGAGAAAAAGGGAGAAGACTCAAATCAATAGAATTAGAAATGAAAAAGGAGAAGTAACCACTGACACTGCAGAAATACAAACGATCATGAGAGATTACTACAAGCAACTCTATGCCAATAAAATGGACAACCTGGAAGAAATGGACAGATTCTTAGAAATGCACAACCTGCCGAGACTGAACCAGGAAGAAATAGAAAATATGAACAGACCAATCACAAGCACTGAAATTGAAACTGTGATTAAAAATCTTCCAACACACAAAAGCCCAGGACCAGATGGCTTCACAGGTGAATTCTATCAAACATTTAGGGAAGAGCTAACACCTATCCTTCTCAAACTCTTCCAAAATATTGCAGAGGGAGGAACACTCCCCAACTCATTCTACGAGGCCACCATCACCCTGATACCAAAACCAGGCAAAGATGTCACAAAGAAAGAAAACTACAGGCCAATATCACTGATGAACATAGATGCAAAAATCCTCAACAAAATACTAGCAAACAGAATCCAACAGCACATTAAAAGGATCATACACCATGATCAAGTGGGGTTTATTCCAGGAATGCAAGGATTCTTCAATATACGCAAATCAATCAACGTGATACATCATATTAACAAATTGAAGGAGAAAAACCATATGATCATCTCAATAGATGCAGAGAAAGCTTTCGACAAAATTCAACACCCATTTATGATAAAAGTCCTGCAGAAAGTAGGCATAGAGGGAACTTTCCTCAACATAATAAAGGCCGTATATGACAAACCCACAGCCAACATTGTCCTCAATGGTGAAAAACTGAAACCATTTCCACTAAGATCAGGAACAAGACAAGGTTGCCCACTCTCACCACTATTATTCAACATAGTTTTGGAAGTGTTAGCCACAGCAATCAGAGAAGAAAAAGAAATAAAAGGAATCCAAATTGGAAAAGAAGAAGTAAAGCTGTCACTGTTTGCAGATGACATGATACTATACATAGAGAATCCTAAAGATGCTACCAGAAAACTACTAGAGCTAATCAATGAATTTGGTAAAGTAGCAGGATACAAAATTAATGCACAGAAATCTCTGGCATTCCTATATACTAATGATGAAAAATCTGAAAGTGAAATTAAGAAAACACTCCCGTTTACCATTGCAACAAAAAGAATAAAATATCTAGGAATAAACCTACCTAAGGAGACAAAAGACCTGTATGCAGAAAATTATAGGACACTCATGAAAGAAATTAAAGATGATACAAATAGATGGAGAGATATACCATGTTCTTGGATTGGAAGAATCAACATTGTGAAAATGACTCTGCTACCCAAAGCAATCTACAGATTCAATGCAATCCCTATCAAAGTACCACTGGCATTTTTCACAGAACTAGAACAAAAAATTTCACAATTTGTATGGAAACACAGAAGACCCCGAATAGCCAAAGCAATCTTGAGAACGAAAAATGGAGCTGGAGGAATCAGGCTCCCTGACTTCAGACTATATTACAAAGCTACAGTAATCAAGACAGTTTGGTACTGGCACAAAAACAGAAATATAGATCAATGGAACAGGATAGAAAGCCCAGAGATAAGCCCACGCACATATGGTCACCTTATCTTTGATAAAGGAGGCAAGCATATACAGTGGAGGAAAGACAGCCTCTTCAATAAGTGGTGCTGGGAAAATTGGACAGGTACATGTAAAAGTATGAAATTAGAACACTCCCTGACACCATACACAAAAATAAACTCAAAATGGATTAAAGACCTAAGTGTAAGGCCAGACACTATCAAACTCTTAGAGGAAAACATAGGCAGAACACTCTATGACATAAATCACAGCAAGATCCTTTTTGACCCAGCTCCTAGAGAAATGGAAATAAAAACACAAATAAACAAATGGGACCTAATGAAACTTAAAAGCTTTTGCACAGCAAAGGAAACCATAAATAAGACCAAAAGACAACCCTCAGAATGGGAGAAAATATTTGCAAATGAAGCAACTGACAAAGGATTAATCTCCAAGATTTACAAGCAGCTCATGCAGCTCAATAACAAAAAAACAAACAACCCAATCCAAAAATGGGCAGAAGACCTAAATAGACATTTCTCCAAAGAAGATATACAGATTGCCAACAGACACATGAAAGAATGCTCAACATCATTAATCATTAGAGAAATGCAAATCAAAACTACAATGAGGTATCATCTCACACCAGTCAGAATGGCCATCATCAAAAAATCTAGAAACAATAAATGCTGGAGAGGGTGTGGAGAAAAGGGAACACTCTTGCACTGTTGGTGGGAATGTAAATTGATACAGCCACTATGGAGAACAGTATGGAGGTTCCTTAAAAAACTAAAAATAGAACTACCATACGACCCAGCAATCCCACTACTGGGCATATACCCTGAGAAAACCATAATTCAGAAAGAGTCATGTACCAAAATATTCATTGCAGCTCTGTTTACAATAGCCAGGACATGGAAGCAACCTAGGTGTCCATCATCGGATGAATGGATAAAGATGTGGCACATATATACAATGGAATATTACTCAGCCATAAAAAGAAATGAAATGGAGGTGTTTGTAATGAGGTGGATGGAGTTAGAGTCTGTCATACAGAGTGAAGTAAGTCAGAAAGAGAAAAAGAAATACAGTATGCTAACACATATATATGGAATCTAAGGAAAAAAAAAAAAAAAGGTCATGAAGAACCTAGTGGCAAGATGGAAATAAAGACACAGACCTACTAGAGAATGGACTTGAGGATATGGGGAGGGGGAGGGGTGAGATGTGACAGGGTGAGAGAGTGTCATGGACATATATACACTACCAAATGTAAAATAGATAGCTAGTGGGAAGCAGCCGCATAGCACAGGGAGATCAGCTCGGTGCTTTGTGACCACCTAGAGGGGTGGGATAGGGAGGGTGGGAGGGAGGGAGATGCGAGAGGGAAGAGATATGGGAACATATGTATATGTATAACTGATTCACTTTGTTATAAAGCAGAAGCTAACACACCATTGTAAAGCAATTATACTTCAATAAAGATGTTTAAAAAAAAAAAAGAAAAAGTCAAAAATGCAAAAGCTAAAATCTTTATTTATGAAAAAGTTTAACACTAGCATTACATCTATCAGAAAATATTTGTTGTAGCTTATCTATCAATAGATTGATAGTTTTCCTCATGAAGGTGATCTAGACTGGCTAGTAAATCCAACTTAAGATGTCAAACGCTTAAAATTCAGTCAATTTGTCATTATACTACGGCAGATTGATTTTACTGAACTGCTAATATATTTTGTTTTCATATACAATAGCCTCAATCTCTAAGTAACCTCATCAACTCTGATGAAGTTACTTTATGAAAGCACCTATTATAAAGTATAGAAATTATATATGCATGATTAATCTGTTGAAAGCTATTAATTTATGCATGTATGTATATGTATGCATGTGTGTGTACATACAAAATGGAAATGTTGAGATGATAGGAAAATCACCTCATATACACATGTTTTCTCTCTCCCTCACTGTTGAGTAGACTCAACCTTCAAAATAACAGTGACTAACTACTAGAATCTAGAAGAATATGTGCATCAAGGACTCAAATAACAGAAAAAGAGGTGTAGGTGGAAAGAGAAAGATCATGAACTGGTAGTCTTTGAAAGATAGATGATCTCTGGCACAGTCTGGGATGAAAACTATGGATCTGGTGATTTCCAGATGTGTATATGGGGTAATTTGTAGGAGACAATTGATTTAAGAGGATCTATTGTGCCCGGGAAGGAGTAGGAACCTGCTGTTTTGCTTCATACAGGCACTACTGGACAGTGGCTGTACTAAATGGCTGAGGACAGCTTTAACCCCCACTTCTTATTCTTGAGATCAAGATGCTTTGCCACACATATTTATTCTGGGAGGTTCTGGCTTGTTAAGCCATTCTTCAACAGAAAAAAAATACTGCCATTATCTTTGTTACTTCTCAATCATCACTATATAGTATAACCCTCAAACCTGACTTGCATTTATGCTAAGAGCTTTCACACCCTTTAATTTAAGCACAAGAAAAAGAACATAGGCCATTTCAGGAGACACAAGGGATTGAAGAAAGGAAACAAAGCTGAATCCATGCAAGAAATATACTAGAAGAAACAGAAGAGAGATTTAATAAAAAACAAAGTGAGAAGCATGAAAAAGATAACACGAAAATACAGAAAGCCTGATACCTGGTTTTAGAAAATTCAATAGATGATTTGGGAAAAGACAATGGTAATTGCTAAAAAAAAAAAAAAAAAAAAAAAGTGGGTTCTAAATGATCAACCAGAGGAAGTATCCCACAACACAGAGAAGAACAGAAAGACACTGAAATCATAAGTGAAAAGATAAGAGACCTGGAGGATAGAATTAGGACATCTAATATGGAAAGAATATAAATATCAGAATGAGAAAAGACAAGAGATGGAAGAGAATAATTAAAATAATTTTAAAACAAAACTCTCCTAAGCTAAAAATATTATTGATTTGCAAAAGTTAAAAATGTTACCCAGGTACCAAGAAGAACTAAAGAATAAAGACACATATTTAGAAACATACTGAAAAATATCCTAGTGAAAATTTTGAATTCTGAGGAATGGGGTGGGGGTACCTTACAGAGTTTGAGACAAAGAGAACTATATATATATATATATAGTTCTCTTTGTGTATATATATATAAACTTGGACCACCATGTATTTTATATATATATAAAAACTTGGACCAACATCATACTTCTCACTGGCAACAATGGAAGCTCGAAAACAGTGAAATTTAAAAGACAATGGACACTAGAAGACAGTGGTCCACAACCTATACAGGCTATTAACAGAAGAGGAGAGAGATTCAAGAGCGCTATTATTATCCAAAGAATCCATCGTTATGATAGCAAAAGAAAGACCATTTTGAAAATTTAAACATTAAAAGGGTATACATCCTTATGTAATTTTTTATGAGAAAATTTCTCAAGTATTCCAACAAAATGAAAAATAAAGTATAATAAAGATTTCTAAACAGAAGGAAATAAAGAATACAAAGAAACAGTGATGAACAATAAACTCTGTGAGGTTTTTCTGTTAAATTTAATACAACAGTGGTAGTTTAAGTGTAATTTGAGCGATAATATGACTTCTTGAACTAGATACTATGAGGGGAAACAACAGTAGTTAGGGACAAAAATTATATATTATTAGTTTTTAAAGGACTTTATCTTGGCTTGAAAAGAATGAGGAGTTGCTGAACAAATCATGTTGGCAGGGAGAGCAATGTTCTCATTTAATTTTGGTGTAAAACTACAGAGATATAGGGTTAAAATTATTAAAAATAGGAAACTAAGTGCTAGTAAAATAGACATGCAGAGTGCAACTTCAAAAATATCAGCAGTATGGGGAGGGATGCAGTAGCATTCAACAAGGATGGTGAATTACAAAATTATGAACAAAGGACACGAGCAAATAACAACCATAAAACATGATAGAAGGAATTTATACAACTATACAGCTATAAGAGTTATCATAACAATAATGAAGGTTAAATTTCCCCACTAAAAGATGAAATACTGTCAGATTGGTTTAAAATACACAATCCATCTATAAGCTGCTCAGGAGAGTCATTAAAAAACAAGGTCACAATGGCATATAATGTAATGATAGGTGATGTTACATCATGAAAATAATTTGTAAAAAGTTAGAGTCAAAATAGTAATATCAAATGAAACATAATTCTAGGGCAAATGGGTCCAAGATAACCATTGTAATAAGTCACATTTTTACAAAAAAAATAAGTCATTAATTGTTATGCCCCAAACATTTGTCTGCATTTTACATAGGGTAAAAATTACTAGAAATAAAAGGAGAACATGATAAAATCACAGCTATAAATGGTAGCTTCCATACAGCTCTTCCAGAATTTTTGGATCAGAAAACCCCAAAATCAAACCAAAACAAGCAAACAAACAAAGAAAAACAAGAATAGAGGTTTTTTTTAAACAATAAACTAAATTTAATCCATATTTTGTACAAAATGTAAAAGCATATTCTTCTTTTATATTACAGGGACGTTAAAAAAAAAAGATCATATATCCATAGGAACTTTAAAAGGATAAAAAATAGAGATTTTACAGATCACCTCTGTTTATAATATAATAATCCAGAAATGTAGAGAAATGATGGAATAAATTTTGGTTTATCTCCTAAGGCTATTAAAAAGGATGCATCAGATATGTATGTATTGCCTGGAAAAATGTCTGTGAAAGATTGTTATATTTAAAAATCATACACAGACTAAGGCAATATTTTTAAGAAGAGGCAAAGCATTATCTATCTACCTATCTATCTATGTATAATATTACGGTTAAGAAGCATATAGTATGAAAGATAATGCTAACTTGTAAACATTTCTTATTTCAGAGGGAGTGAAATTGGCAGGAGGGAGAAATGAAGAGTACTCACTTTTTTTAATATACTTTTGTATTGATTGAACTGTTAAACTGATATTGTATTGATATTACATTTAAAATAACTATACAGAACTCTGAACTAGTGTTAAATAGTAGAAGCAAAAAGATAGAGTTTTCAGTGGTAAATAAAATTTTTATGTAACCTGTTTATTAGTAGTCATGGCCCCTTCTAATTGGCTTGACCATCACAGGCTGTTTTCAATTCAATCAAAGCTGTAGGAAAGTATATACTATCAATTGACTGAACCATACAGAAGCATAGACCAAGATAAAAAGCTTAAGAAAGCAGGATTAATGCATTTTGAAAGAATTTCACATTATCACCTAAGACAACATTGACGGCCTTCACTGCACACCTAATTGACTGAAGGGGTCTTGCAATGACTGGCGGCTGATTCTGCACATGAACAGAACTATTTTTAGGTGCTTGAGGTTCCTGAAGGTGAGTGAGGAACCTTAACAGTAAATGGAAAACTCTGCTCTTATGTAAGATTTTTTTGACTGATCTTGAGTTCAATTTCAAACGACTAATTAAAATAAAAATAACTAATGAGAAAAATACTATAGACAAAGCAGATATTTAGTAACGTTAGAATTATGGCAGACTTTTTTGTTTTTTTTTTTTTGCAATTTTGAAATGACTATGTCAGTTCTTCCCATGCATTCTAAATTGCTTTTGATAAGCTGAAAAAGTTTCCTATTTCTTTGGCCTGACATATGAGACTACCTTTATGTAAATGCCCTGAATCTGAAAAGGCACTGATAACCTTGACATATAATAATAATACTATTTACAAAATTATATGACCTAATTCCAAATTACATGAGTTTGACAATTACCCCACATTCTAGTCCCCTTTTTAATATTCACAATTACTTTATATGTCTGCAATAAAAAGTGGGGAGTTACAAAACAGAACTTTTGGAACTTGATCGAAAGATGAAGAGTAACCTATAAAAATTATCATCTTAATGAATTTAGTAGGCATTTTTTTTCAAAGGCAAACATGTATTTTACAAAGCAAATTTATGTATGCAAATATTTATAATATATGCATGTAAGTTTATACGTATATATGGAAACATATAGTTATATGTATATATGCACATGCACACAGCATAGATAATATAGATGCATAAATTAGCTGGCAGCAGTATTTTGTGATTTAGGAAGCTAATATGCCATATGCCATTATGCGTTAAACAATTTCACATTTAGTTGATGAGATATTAATAATTTTAACCTAATTTCATTTGGGAATAAACTGGTAAAATAATCAAATTTTCCAGGCTAAGTATAAATCAAATCAAATAAACAATAATAAACACAAATAATCTCTCTCTCATTCACTCTTTCTTTCTCTCTCTCTCTCACTCTCATTTCTGTTGCCCTGTACTAAACAGTTTTTCAAGGCCATGTGTCCCTATATCCTTCTATACAGGCCCTTTTTTGACTCACTTCCAAGCCGTAGCTATTATTTCATATTTCTGTCATTTACTCCTTTTCCTTTTCTTTCTGGCTTCTACTCCGGGCAGAAAAACAAGATAATAAGTTTATTAGAATTATCTCTAAAATCAGTGAAATTAAAAAAAAACTTTCAAAAAAGAACCTGAATAGTCCTCTCATAAAAAAATTTAAGTAAGCTATGGACTTTATGAACTTTATCAAATCAACTTAGAGAATCCGGAGGCCTTTTGTTCTATACCTTTTCTGATTCTTGGCTGTGTTCCAGGTAATTCATAACGCTGTCCATCTGACCTCTGAATAAATTAGGTGCTGCTGTGAGTGTAGAAACTATTACGTTTAATGTTATTTTGCTAAAATAATATACTTTGCCAAGTTATAAATAACTTTGTAAAAGATGATCGTCACTGAACAAAACCATTTTTTTCTTACCAAAGACTATGCTCAGTTCTTTCTTAGGGTTTTGTGAGTTTAATGACACCTTGGGCTTAATGTGCTCCACTTTACCATCAAGATAGTTTCGCCTGAAATAGCTAGTTCTCTGTCAGTGTTCCAGAAAATAATTATCATTGTATTTTCCCATGGCAAGAATTCCAACATAAAATTGAACTGTTCTGCCCAGCACATTTTCAACTTTTAACTCTAAGAAACCATATTCACACAGTTTTAAATTCGTTTTAGATCATATACTTTAAAAGGATAATTAAATGAAGTCTTAACATACCTTCTATTTCTTAAAACCCGGTTTAAAAGCAACTGCAACAGAAATAAAGTGTTTTGCCAAATTTAAAAAACCTATACTAATTTTTCACCCCTCAAAACTTTTACGAATATTGATTTGCTTACTTTTTGTATCCAAATCAGTTTTTTTAAGTATAAGAATTAACTAAAATCATGAATATAAAGCAGTCTGCAAATTACAAAAGTATTTGTCATGGCTATTTATTTGGAAATGAAGAATATAAGAGAAGTGTGCATACTGACGTAAAAGCAGTGTATTTTTCCAATTTGGAATCTTCACGTTTTCAGTTTTCAATTTTGATGAAGCACAGGAAAGGTAACACTTCTGTGTTAAAGCAAATGGTGCTATTATGGGATCAACATATTTTTAAAACAAACAAAAGAAGGATTTAAATCCAGAGGACGAAAACATTTATAAAAAAATAAATAATGTATTGGTACATTTATTATATGTCAATGTATATTTTTAAAATATATTAAGCAGGTGTTGTAATACCCTAATTCCATTCTTTTTGCATATTTGTTCTTGTATTTGTTTTTCACACACGACAAAACAAATTCCAGAATCTCATTCCAGGAGATAATGCTTGTGGGCCAATATTCATTGCCTGGAGGACCATAAAATGGGAGACAATCACCGATTTTTAGAGCTTTCCTTTCCTCATTCTCAAAAGTTCAAGCAACCAACAAAGAAACTTGGCAGGAATGGTGTCCCTTCATGTGAGTAAGTTTCTCCAAATTGATGGTTCCCAGACTTTGTATTTCATGGGTCAATAAAACATTACCAAAAATGTCAGGGAACCTCACAAAGTTCCAACCTTTATTTTTGTAGTAAAAGACATTGTAAGGAAATAATAAAAAGGGAAAAAAGAAAGAGGAAAGAAAGGCCATTTTAATGCTGCCCCTTCCCACAACACACTGTAGAAAGCTATACTTTCAGAAGAAAGAAAGAATTTTTGAACAAATTTAGCTCCATGAAAAGTGCAACACATTTGCTCCTATTTTTTTTCCCTTTTCTATGGACCAGTGAAAACTTTCAGATACTGGTAGACTGGCACTGGGGCACCACTGGTGTAAGAATGCAAAACCAACAACTCTGAACTATATGGAATTACATAAGAAGATGCTATACATCCATCCATCCATTCATTTACTAACCATATTTTTATTGAGCACCTACTCTGTGGTAGCATCTATATATTAGGAAAATAGTATTTAGTAAAACAAAGTCTCTGCCCTCATGGAGCCTACATTCTAATGGTAGAAGACAGATTATAAACAAGAAAGCAAACAAAATATTTTCAAATTGTGGTAAGTGCTATAAAGGAAACACCTGGCTAATGTTGGAGAGCATGATGGAGGGGATGAAGGGAATGTTATGAATGACATCACACAGGATGCTAAAGGATGCATTTGTTCGGCATCTTGAAACATGACAGGAGACAAGCAGACAAAGACCCAGAAAGAAAGTCACAAGAGACCAGAGGGCAGAGAGCAAAAGCAAGAAGAACTACAATCCTGCAGCCTGTGGAACAAAAACGACATTCACAGAAAGACAGACAAGATGAAAAGGCAGAGGGCTATGTACCAGTTGAAGGAACAAGATAAAACCCCAGAAAAACAATGAAATGAAGTGGATGGAGATACGCAACCCTCCAGAAAAAGAATTCAGAATAATGATAGTGAAGATGATCCAGGACCTCGGAAAAAGAATGGAGACAAAGATCGAGAAGATGCAAGAAAGGTTTAAAAAAGACCTAGAAGAATTAAAGAACAAACAAACAGAGATGAACAATACAGTAACTGAAATGAAAACTACACTAGAAGGAATCAATAGCAGAATAACTGAGGCAGAAGAACGGATAAGTGACCTGGAAGACAGAATGGTGGAATTCACTGCTGTGGAACAGAATAAAGAAAAAAGAATGAAAATAAATGAAGACAGCCTAAGAGACCTCTGGGACAACATTAAATGCAACAACATTCGCATTATAGGGGTACCAGAAGGAGAAGAGAGAGAGAAAGGACCAGAGAAAATATTTGAAGAGATTATAATCGAAAACTTCCCTAACATGGAAAAGGAAATAGCCACCCAAGTCCAGGAAGCACAGAGAGTCCCATACAGGATAAACCCAAGGAGAAACACGCCAGGACACATAGTAATCAAAGTGGCAAAAATTAAAGACAAAGAAAAATTATTGAAAGCAGCAAGGGAAAAACGACAAATAACATACAAGGGAACTCCCATAAGGTTAACAACTGATTTCTCAGCAGAAACCCTACAAGCCAGAAGGGAGTGGCATGATATACTTAAAGTGATGAAAGGGAAGAACCTACAACCAAGATTACTCTACCTGGCAAGGATCTCATTCAGATTCGATGGAGAAATCAAAAGCTTTACAGACAAGCAAAAGGTAAGAGAATTCAGCACCACCAAACCAGCTCTACAACAAATGCTAAAGGAACTTCTCTAAGTGGGAAACACAAGAGAAGAAAAGGACCTACAAAAACAAACCCAAAACAATTAAGAAAATGGTCACAGGAACATACATATCGATAATTACCTTAAACGTGAATGCATTAAATGCTCCAGCCAAAAGACACAGGTTTGCTGAATGGATACAAAAACAAGACCCATATATATGCTGCCTACAAGAGACCCACTTCAGACCTAGGGACACATACAGACTGAAAGTGAGGGGATGGAAAAAGATATTCCATGCAAATGGAAATCAAAAGAAAGCTGGAGTAGCAATACTCATATCAGATAAAATAGACTTTAAAATAAAGAATCTTACAAGAGACAAGGTAGGACACTACATAATGATCAAGGGATCAATCCAAGAAGAAGATATAACAATTATAAATATATATGCACCCAACATAGGAGCACCTCAATACATAAGGCAACTGCTAACAGCTATAAAAGAGGAAATCGACAGTAACACAATAATAATGGGGGACCTTAACACCTCACTTACACCAATGGACAGATCATCCAAAATGAAAATAAATAAGGAAACAGAAGCTTTAAATGACACAATAGACCAGATAGATTTAATTGATATTTATAGGACATTCCATCCAAAAACAGCAGATTACACTTTCTTCTCAAGTGCGCATGGAACATTCTCCAGGATAGATCACATCTTGGGTCACAAATCAAGCCTCAGTAAATTTAAGAAAACTGAAATCATATCAGGCATCTTTTCTGACCAAAACGCTATGAGATTAGAAATTAATTACAGGGGAAAAAATGTAAAAAACACAAACACATGGAGGCTAAACAATACGTTACCAAATAACCAAGAGATCACTGAAGAAATCAAAGAGGAAATCATAAAATACCTAGAGACAAATGACAATGAAAACACGACGATCCAAAACATATGGGATGCAGCAAAAGCAGTTCTAAGAGGGAAGTTTATAGCTATACAAGCCTACCTCAAGAAATGAGAAAAATCTCAAATAAACAACCTAACCTTACACCTAAAGGAACTAGAGAAAGAAAAACAAACAAAACCCAAAGTTAGAAGAAGGAAAGAAATCATAAAGATCAGAGCAGAAATCAATGAAATAGAAACAAAGAAAACAATAGCAAATATCAATAAAGCTAAAAGCTGGTTCTTTCAGAAGATAAACAAAATTGATAAACCATTAGCCAGACTCATCAAGAAAAAGAGGGAGAGGACTCAAATCAATAAAATTAGAAATGAAAAAGGAGAAGTTACAACAGACACCACAGAAATACAAAGCATCCTAAGAGACTACTACAAGCAACTCTATGCCAATAAAATGGACAACCTGGAAGAAATGGACAGATTCTTAGAAAGGTATAACCTTCCAAGACTGAACCAGGAAGAAATAGAAAATATGAACTGACCAATCACAAGTAATGAAGTTGAAACTGTGATTAAAAATCTTCCAACAAACAAAAGTCCAGGACCAGATGGCTTCACAGGTGAATTCTATCAAACATTTAGAGAAGAGCTAACACCCATCCTTCTCAAACTCTTCCAAAAAATTGCAGAGGAAGGAACACTCCCAAACTCATTCTATGAGGCCACCATCACCCTGATACCAAAACCAGACAAAGATACTACAAAAAAAGAAAATTACAGCCCAATATCACTGATGAATATAGATGCAAAAATCCTCAACAAAATACTAGGAAACATAATCCAACAACACATTAAAAGGATCATCCACCATGATCAAGTGGGATTTATCCCAGGGATGCAAGGATTCTTCAGTATATGCAAAACAATCAATGTGATACACCATATTAACAAACTGAAGAAGAAAAACCATATGATCATCTCAATAGATGCAGAAAAAGCTTCTGACAAAATTCAACACCCATTTATGATAAAAACTCTCCAGAAAGTGGGCATAGAGGGAACCTACCTCAACATAATAAAGGCCATATACGACAAACTCACAGCAAACATCATTCTCAAAGGTGAAAAACTGAAAGCATTTCCTCTAAGATCAGGAACAAGACAAGGATGTCCACTCTCACCACTATTATTCAACATAGTTTTGGAAGTCCTAGCCACGGCAATCAGAGAAGAAAAAGAAATAAAAGGAATACAAATTGGAAAAGAAGAAATAAAACTGTCACTGTTTGCAGATGACATGATACTATACACAAGAATCCTAAAGATGCCACCAGAAAACTACTAGAGCTAATCAATGAATTTGGTAAAGTTGCAGGATACAAAATTAATGCACAGAAATCTCTTGCATTCCTATACACTAATGATGAAAAATCTGAAAGAGAAATTAAGGAAACACTCCCATTTACCATTGCAACAAAAAGAATAGAATACCTAGGAATAAACCTACCTAGGGAGACAAAAGACCTGTATGCAGAAAACTATAAGACACTGATGAACGAAATTAAAGATGATACCAGCAGATGGAGAGATATGCCATGTTCTTGGATTGGAAGAATCAATATTGTGAAAATGACTATACTACCCAAAGCAATCTACAGATCCAATGCAATCCCTATCAAATTACCAATGGCATTTTTTACAGAACTAGAACAAAAAATCTTAAAATTTGTATGGAGACACAAAAGACCCCAAATAGCCAAAACAGTCTTGAGGGAAAAAAAAACGGAGCTGGAGGAATCAGACTCCCTGACTTCAGACTATACTACATAGCTACAGTAATCAAGACAATATGGTACTGGCACAGAACAGAAACATAGATCAATGGAACAAGATAGAAAGCCCAGAGATAAACCCACACACCTATGGTCAACTAATCTATGACAAAGGAGGCAAGGATATACAATGGAGAAAAGACAGTCTCTTCAATAAGTGGTGCTGGGAAAACTGGACAGCTACATGTAAAAGAATGAAATTAGAACACTCCCTAACACCATAAACAAAAATAAACTCAAAATGGATTAGAGACCTAAATGTTAAGACCGGACACTGTAAAACTCTTAGAGGAAAACATAGGAAGAACACTCTTTGACATAAATCACAGCAAGATCTTTTTTGATCCACCTCCTAGAGTAATGGAAATAAAAACAAAAATAAACAAATGGAACCTAATGAAACTTAAAAGCTTTTGCACAGCAAAGGAAACCATAAACAAGACGAAAAGACAACCCTCAGAATGGGAGAAAATATTTGCAAATGAATCAACATACAAAGGATTAATCTTCAAAATATATAAACAGCTCATGAAGCTCAATATTAAAAAAAACAAACAACCCAATCCAAAAATGGGCAGAAGACCTAAATAGACATTTCTCCAAAGAAGACATACAGATGGCCAAGAAGCACATGAAAAGCTGCTCAGCACCACTAATTATTAGAGAAATGCAAATTAAAACTACAATGAGGTATCACCTCACACCAGTTAGAATGGGCATCATTGGAAAATCTACAAACAACAAATGCTGGAGAGGGTGCAGAGAAAAGGGAACCCTCTTGCACTGTTGGTGGGAATGTAAATGGATACAGCCACTATGGAGAACAATATGGAGGTTCCTTAAAAAACTAAAAATAGAATTACCATATGATCCAGCAATCCCACCACTGGGCATATACCCAGAGAAAACTATAATTCAAAAAGACACATGCGGGCTTCCCTGGTGGTGCAGTCATTGAGAGTCTGCCTGCTAATGCAGGGGACACGGGTTCGGGCCCTGGTCTGGGAGGATCCCACATGCCGTGGAGCAACTGGGCCCGTGAGCCACAACTACTGAGCCTGCGCATCTGGAGCCTGTGCTCCGCAACAAGAGAGGCCGGGATGGTGAGAGGCCCGCGCACCGCGATGAGGAGTGGCCCCCGCTTGCCGCAACTGGAGAGGGCCCTTGCACGGAAGCGAGGACCCAACACAGTCAAAAGTGAATATAGAAATAAATAAATAAATACATAAGCTAGGGGGGAAAAAAAAAGACACATGCACCCCAATGTTCACTTCAGCACTATTTACAATAGCCAGGTCATGGAAGCAACCTAAATGCCCATCGACAGACGACTGGGTAAAGAAGATGTGGTACATATATACAATGGAATATTACTCAGCCATAAAAAAGAACGAAATTGGGTCATTTGTTGAGACGTGGATGGATCTAGAGACTGTCATACAGAGTGAAGTAAGTCAGAAAGAGAAAAACAAATATCGTATATTAACGCATATATGTGGAACCTAGAAAAATGGTACAGATGAACCGGTTTGCAGGGCAGCAATAGTGACACAGATGTAGAGAACAAACGTATGGACACCAAGGGGGGAAAGTGGCAGGGTGTTGGGGGTGGTGGTGGGATGAATTGGGCGATTGGGATTGACATGTATACACTGATGTGTATAAAATTGATGACTAATAAGAACCTGCTGTATAAAAAAATAAATAAAATTAAATTAAAAAATTAAAAAAAAGAAAGTCACAGGAAAAGGGAAGTACGACTGCAAAGACTCTGAAGTGGAAAGCATTTTGACAAGTTTGAAGAAGAGGAGGTCTTTGTGGCAATACATTAACTAGGCTGTTGTCCACTAGGGAAGCCAATATATGAAAGGGTAGAGATCTCTCAAAATAATTTTCCCCACAGAAAACAGTGAAGTGTATCTATATATGTGGCTAGCAACTAAAATACAGTGTGGATGATATTCATATGTTTCATGTATATTTGTGATAGTGTAGATACTAATCGCAGTACAGAAATTTAATTTTGTATAGATCATAAAGGGAGTTGTAAACATTACAGATTACTGTATTTCTTAAATAATTCATTTATTTATATTTTGCCACCCAGACATTCTATTAGATAAAAATGTAGTAACTATTATGGAAAACTATTTGCATGGACCTCCTGGAAAACTTCTCAGTTGATTTATCTTGGCAAAAGTGCCCATGTATTGCTATCCAGCTATCCAGCTAATAATGCCTCTAAATTATGAATTAATCTAAACATCTTAAATTTGCACAGATATGGACTCTTGTTTTTCATTTTAGCCATGTACCTTTTATCCATGGATTAGTCACCATGACATGTACTGCTATATTTAAAATGCTATATTTTAAATGGATAACCAACAAGGACCTACTGTATAGCACAGGGAACTCTGCTCAATATTATGTAACAACCTAAGCGGGAAAAGAATTTGAAAAAGAATAGATACATGTATATGCATAACTGAATCACTTTGCTGTACACCTGAAACTAACACAACATTGTTAATCAACTATACTCCAATATAAAATAAAAAGTTAAAAAAATTGCTCATGATTATAGCATATGGTGTTAAATTTGAGAATACAATCAGCTTGGACTTTCATTTAGTTCTCTAGTAGATAGCTATTACTTATTGAGTATTACACTCAGATTAAAGAAATAAAAGGGTAGAAATTACAGAATTTTTAAGCAAAATTATGTTGTAAATGAAGTCTCTGTGAATAAATGCATTTGTATCAGTAAGAATAAAACTAAATTTCAAACACACTTTAAGGTTTCAAAAGCCATTGGCTCATAAAAAAGGGCAGAAGAAATATCTGAGAACTTAGCAAACTTGAAAACATTGTAACCCTTTTTTTAATTTCATGAAAATCAAAGTTAGGAAAGCTATACACTTGAGTTAATTTTATTCATGTGTTCTAAGAATATGTTCCATACAATGAGAGTCTTAAGTAATCACTGAAGAATCAGAATGATTCACAGATGGTGCGAGTGATTCAATTATTTCAACCAGTTGTTGTGGGCATGCTCAGAAGGATATTGCCAACCCCACTGCAGAAGCCATCTGAGCTCCCTTCCAGCTGGTGCTCCATATTTTGCAAGCAAATTTAGATTGGATAAAATTACACTTTTTATTGTTATGTTGCAAACGGAGGTCAAATTGCTGTGTATAAATTCTTGTACTTTTTTTTTCTTTTCATTGTATGAGTTATATTTATCAAATATCACGTCTTTTGTATGATTGCTATGGATTCACCAATGTTCTTTCACGTTTTGTGTTGTCTGGCACATGAGAGGCACTAGATAAATGTTTATTGAATGAAAGAAATACCAATTCAATGTATCCAAAATAAAACTTGAGTTTCTTTATTGACTCCCAGTAAGTGTATGGAATTCTAATTTTCCTGAACCCTTGTCATTATTAGGGGGTTCTCATTAAAAACAAATTATAAAAAGGAAGAAACCAATATAACAAAACAATACCTCGCCTAAAAAAGACAACATCAACAAATCTCTTTGTTAATTTAGTAATTATAACTATACCTTGATGTTGGAATCCTTGTTCTTAATTTTATGGGAACTCAGGGAAGTTGCTTGACAAATTTTAGTCTGTTTAGGTTGTTATAAGGATTAGAGATACTTTTTTGTAAAAATCTAGACTTGCATGACTCAACTGGCCTCAGAAAATCTGTTATCACGCAACAAAATAACTGATACTCATAATAATTTCCATTAGACTAAGAAAAGATAAGCTTTGCTTAATGTTTTTATTCACAATTGTAACTAACAGATTGTTCTAAAATAGTTCTATCAAATAAAATCATGTTTCAAATAGTGTCATTCCAAGAAAGAGAATATTAATTTTAGTGAAATAAGTTACTTTGTCTGATACCAAAAATGAGGTATATTTATTCTAATTTTACTACTAAAATTACATAATAAAACTGCACCTTCCAATAATGCATCAGACTCAATTTTGTGTTTGTATCTAACATTTATGGAAAATCTATCATTATTAATATATTTACCATCAATAACATCTCCAGAAGATTGTGCTAAATTTCCAATTAATAGAAAAATTTGATACAGTATATTACTCTAAGAAAGGTAATGTTATTTTAAAGTTTATATATTTGACATCAAATTGAATTGTGACTATAGTTCTTTACTGTAACTAATTCAGAAGATAAATAGCATATAAAATTATGTACCTAACATAGACATAACCTAACTATACAATAACTGTGCATGTTAATATAAGCCATGAGTCTAGTTTAACACATTTATATTAATATTTTTAATTTATTGTGCTATTTAGAGTCTATCACTTGAGGTAATATTTCTGAGGTACTACTACATTGTATAACTCTTATTTATAAAATGGTGAATTTGTTTAAACTTACAAGAATATTAACTTGCAATTGACATCTTATTTCATACACAGTAATGGCTTTGGCCTGGAGAGATGCAGAAAAATCAAAGTCCTGTGTTAATGTAGTGGCTTACTCTCCTTGGCCAATTCAACTAGTGTTCTTAAGCCTCAGTTTCCTGTTTGGATTATTTTATTTTGATAGTTTATATGTTTATTTTTTCTCTACTTCAAAAATTTTATACTCTTTATCAGGTTAATAGTTACTCTAAAATTATCAGAATGCACAATGAATTTTGCATGGTCTCCTGAGCATTAAGAGGACCTTACAATGATTTTATTCATCATTGATTGATTGATTCATTCATTCATTCAACAAATATATACTATGTACCTACTACTTGCTAGTCACTTCTTTTGGTTCTGAGGACACAGCAGCAAAAAAAAAAAAAAAAAAAAAAGAGAAAGAAAAGAAAAGAAAAAAAGACGAAAACCCCTGCATTTTTGGAGCTTTCATCATAGGGAGGGAGATAGATAATAAGATAAAGAGTGAAAATATTTATAACATTTCTGGTAATGCATTTTATGGAGAATAATAAATGGAAAAGGGGTCGATGAAGTGTGTCACCAAGAAGAACACTTACGAATAAAGACTTGAAGGCAGAGTGAAGGGGTCATATAGACATCTGGGGGTACAGAGTTTTAGGCTTAGGACATACAGTGAAAAGGGGGTCTGCCCGATATGTTCAAGGAAGAGTGAAGAGGTCAATGTAGGTAGAGCAGAGGGGATAAGAGGTAAAGTACTAAGAGATAACTCCAGAGAGCTAATAGGGACCAAAGTCATATATCCTTTAAAACTCATGTAAGGATTTTGGATTTTACTCTAAAATAGATCGGAATCCATCAGAGCATTTTCATCACATAAAGCACACCTGATTTATAGTTTCAAATGATGTCTCTGTTTATTGTGTTGAGAATAGGTAAAGGAAAGCAAGGGTACCCGAAATTTTGAAAGGGCAGTGTTGCCACTATTGTTCAGGGGAGAAGAGTGGTCTGTTTATAAAAATGTTGTGGTCATGAACTTATAACCTGGTATTAAAGTCACGAGACTGGATGAAAAAAGCAAGGCAGGGAGTATAGATGGAAAGTGGAAAATGTCCAAGGACTGAGTGCTGAGGCATGTCCACATTACAGGAGAGAACGAGGCACCACCAATGGAGTCTGAGAAGGAACAATCAGAAAGGAGGTAAACGAGGTGAGGAAGTCCAACCAATTTCCTTCTATACTGTATGTCACTGACGTCCAGTACTTTAGTCCTATTTTGTACTTTAGTACATAATTTACACAAATTTATATATAGCAAATATTTCTTCAGGCTTTTATCTTGGTTTAGCATTTTCTTTGCTCATCATTCTCCCTTGCATCTTATATCATCCATCTAGGGTTATTCTCCTTCTGTTTACAAAGCAACCCTGAGGTGCATACATGCTGTGGAATATTATGCAGGCTCTAAAAATGTTTCCAGAACTTCATTTTACTAACATAGAAAAAGACATATGATATAATATTTAGTGAAAATCCAAGATATAAAATTATCTTAACACAACATGAAGATGTATAGACTGATAATTGAATATACATTAACAGTGGCTAATTCCAAAAACAAAACAGAACAAAACAAAAACCCCCAAAACAAAAAACAAACCCAACCAACCAACCAACGAAAAAAACCTTGAGGATCCTTCAGTGAGACTTTCTCACTGGTTATCTCTCTCAGTTTTTGTTTGCCCGAAAAGATCTTTATTGCAATGTTACTCTTGAAAGAACGAGAGTTCCTATGAGTATACAATTCTAGGATCATAGCTGGTTTTTCTTTCATCATTTTTGAAGACATTATTCTATCACTTTCTGGCTTTTACCATTGCTCTAAAATCAGCTGTCATTATACATGTCATTACTTTCTAGGTAAGCTGTCTCTCTTTGGATTTGGAATTTATCAGTTTCATTATGATGGTATATGGGTGTATTTCTTTCTTTATGAAAAAGGAAAACAGCTTGATATTTACTTATTTTCAACCTGACTATTGGAACTTTCACTAATTTTGGAAAACCCTAAGCAATTATCACTTCAAATAGTGCCTTTTATACTTTTACTCCATGCTTTCCTTCTATATTTGACATTCTCACTCTCTACCTTTCTTATCCTTTCTTTTGAATTTTTAAAAAATTTTTTTAATATTTTGGTCTCTATGCATGTTAGGTAATTTATTTTATCTATCTTCCAATTTTCTAATTCTCATTTCTGTTATATCTAATTTGATGCTTAACTTGTCCAATGAATTATTAATTTCAATTATTATATTTTTCAATTTCTTGAAGTTCTATTTGATTCTTTTCAAAATTCCTTGGTCATTATCTTATTATCTCTGGTCCTTAATTCATACTTTTGATGCAAACTTTTACTACTCTAAAAAAGTTAAACATGCTTACTTTACATTTTGTACCTGATTAATTCATTATCTTCTGTCTTTAGGAGTTGGATTCTACTGCTTTTTTCCTCATTGGAACTGCCATTTTAATTCTACAAGCATGTTCTTAGAACTTTATCTGTGGGAATTATTTAAAGTCTGGATTTAAGCAGTGTCAAACTAGAATGTATTTGTATCTGCTCCTGTTAGGTACATGGGGCACTACCAACTCAGAATACCTTAAGTTTCTGGCTTTCGGTTTCTCAGGACACCTAGCAGTGTGAACTCTGGACACCGAAACTTCTGCATGTTGTCCTTCAAACCAGTGACCTTAATAAAAAATATTTTAGAACTTCAACATTTTTGGTGGTTGATTATCTCTCTTAATTCTATAAGAAAGGAGTTATTAACTTTATCCTGAGGCTCAAATATTTAGTCCAATTTGCACAGGTAATGAGAGATGCAGGATATAATCCTAGGTTTTCTTATTCCAAGCATAAGAGGTATTATAAAATATCAGTTTTTCTAACATGAGTGGAATCCACTTTATAAACAGTGACCTAGTCTTGATTTTGCAATAGCAATACAATAGAAATTTGGAGATTTTTTACTGATTATCAGAACCTTCAGTTAAAGAAGCCTCTCCTGCTCACATATGTACGTGTCCTGTGTCTTTTATAAGGTATTTATATATTCTTTATGTTTTCATAGATTTATTTTAATTCATCTTGGTTGGGACACCAATGTGTTTATTTTATTTGTGGGTTCATGCCTTTCTTATGATCTGGGAAAGTTTTAGTCATTTTTCCTCAAATATTGTCTCCCGCATAATCTGTCATTTTCTTTTGCAATTATATTAGACATAAAAATTATTATTCTGTTCTCTCAATCTTTCATATTTTCACTTTTTTTTATCTTTATGTGGTGTATTCTGATTTTATCATAATTACTTTCTAATTTTCTCATGTTTGTTTAATTAGGTGTTTAACACACACTCTTAGTTTTTTATTTCTATGACTAGCTTTTGGTTTCTACAAGTGTTATTCAATGTGTTATCATCATAAATGTGTCAGTATTTTTATAAATTAATGTTTATTTTATGCCTTGATCTCTATTTTATTTTCGACATATTTACTTTAGAGCGTGCAGTAGTTTTCTATTATTTTAAGTTCATGAAGCACTAATTCTCTTGATTGTTATGTTAGATAACTCTAAGTCAAAATATATTATTTCTTCATGTGAGTTCTAATAGTTTGTTGTGAACCAACCTTCAGTGTTCGTGTGTCTGTGGGACACTCCTAAAAGACTGATTTATTGTATGACTCTGTGAGTAGACTCTAAGGATTTTACCAACCTGGGAACAATTTTATGTTAATTTCTCAGTTCAGGAGTCTAGAGGCTTGTGGTCGGTGTTGAAATTCAGATCCCCCACAACTCAGAAATCACTTTCACAAATTTGTTTCTCCAGTCAGAATCCTTGCCAGATGAATTGGCCTTGGGAGCTGGATTTATCTATTCCCCCTCTACTTGCCAAGGGAAGCCCTTGAAGATTCAACATTTAGACAGGGTTTCCATTTACATCTCTAGCAGATGTTGTATAACGCTACATATTTTCTACTAAAAGCCTTTAAACCTTTCTCCTAACCATGAGGCCCTCAATCCAGGCTCAGTATCACATGAGATGATGTGCTCATTTATGGCAACTAGGAAGAAGGGAGGTTCCATCACATATTTTGAGCTCAGCTAAATTGTTTTAAAATCATATTTTATCCAGAATTTCCATACATTTGAAATGAAGGGTGAGGAAATCAATCAGACTGTTATCTTCCTGGAAGTTGATTCTAGCTTAACATACTCTATTCACTAAACAACCATTAAACTGATTCTCTTACATAAACTAGAAACCAGAAAAAAAAATTACTATAGAAATGGCAGTAACTATTATGGTCACAATAGTCTAGAGAAACATAGAGTCTTGATTTATCTATTTTTTTCTTAACTCTTGTGATATGTTAATTACAAAATTGAAGCTCAGAGGAGGAAAATTTTATAAGCAGCTACCTCCTGGTCCATTTCCCTAGCAACCATTATTAGTCTTTTATATTCACAACTCTGTTTACTAGAGAGCACTCTGTCTCTAAATAAGAAAATTATTTATGTTACCAAATTCTCTAAGGATCTTGCATTGGCAGTTGATGGTCTTTGTTGTTACTTCAAGGCAAAGAAAAATTCTATGTAGCAATTATTCAAAAAGTATGTTTCCCCTTTATTTTGGTCTCAACATTAAATGGTTATCATTATGTGATAGAAGCAAATGTACAAAAAAATGAGTAGTGCAGAATCAAATCTAGGTTCAGACATTATTTTACATAAGGTGATGGCAAGGAGCTCTGTGATTACTTTTTTGTACATCTCTGCTTCATTTTAAGAAAATCCAAAATAACAAAAGCACAATGATAAAGTGATGTTTTTCACAATTTTTTTTTCTGAAGAACATTAGTTCTTCACAATCACTCAAACAGGAATACTATCATAAAACTGAAATGAAATTTCCCCCTTTGTACTGCAACTATCCAGATGTGAAAGTCTGCAGAATCTATTCCCCTCATAGAAATTCATAATCACATTTGCATATCAAAAGCCCTGTAAAATTCTAGACTAAGGAAACTTTGCTTAATCCAGTGTTTCTCAAACTTACTTGGACACTAGATATCTTTTCTTTCTTTTGAATAGCTCTCACTGTATCTTGGGAAGCACTAAGTTCAAGTTAGGTGTCTTCCATTTCTTACATGTGCCCTTGGACAATCTCCTTAACTTTATTTAGATTAATTTTCCTTTCTGGAAAATGACAATGAAAATAATACTTACTCGAGAGGGTTATTGGTGGGAACAAACTAGATACACGTGAAAACGTTTTGTAAATGTAAAGTTCTATTCAAGTTCAAACAATTTTTAAAAGTTAGTAGAGGAATGTTTACACTATAAAAGTGTTCTCATTTTACAAACTATTCACGTAAGGACTAACTTGTATAATGCATTTCTTGTGGCATTTAAATAAATCTAACAATTTTCTATCAACTTTTCAAGAAGTTCTATATTTTGGTAATGTGTACTTTTAATGTTAAAATACCTTACTACAATTTATTCTGATGTAGTAAAAGCTATCCTTTGCAATACGTTGTTATAATCATCCTCATATTCTCTCTTTACTACCTCAGTGTTAAGTTTCAAGAACTTTGTCTTTTCTCAGTATACACACTTCCAGAAGTAACTGTACTAAAACCTGCCGTTCTGAAGAGTTGTCTTAAACTCCCAGTTGGCAAGTATAATTATAAGGAGTATAAAATATTTTTAAAATAGAAAAAATACCTATTATTACCTGTCTAGATTCTACATCAAAGTTCTACTAAACGTTCATTGTTTCTAAATGAAAAGACGGCTAAGTAAGTTATAGTACCCATGTAAAAGTCTACGTGGAAAATATTCCATGAAGAAACAATATGTACAAAGGTCCTGAGGTGGAAATGATGCTGTGTGTTTAAGTATAGAGGAGAAACTTTTATGCCTCTAGGACAGGAGAATGGCAAAAAGGGAGATAAAGTTGGAGTAATATAGGAATGAGAGGCAGGAACCAAACTACGTAGAAGCTCGTAAAATTTCATTAAAACGGTAGTGAGCAGCGGGAGCTTGAGAGAATCTCACATAAGCTTTAGGAATTCTCTGGCTTCACTAAGGAGACTATAGTGTAGGTGGGAAAATATTGGAAGCAAGGATTAGATGCTGCTGAAGTAATCAAGATGAAAGATAATACGCTAAGGTTTCTCCAATAAAGGTACTGAGGAGTGGTCCAATTAAAGATGTATTTTGCAGGTAGAGCCAACAGAATTTGAAGTGAATTCCATGGATGATATAAGAGCAAAGAGGAATCATGGATGATGCCTAGGCTTTGGACCTAGGTGAAAGGGCAATTTACTAACACCTGGAGAGCTTGGTAGGAGCCAATTTATGTAGGAGAGAAAATTAATTATTCTTGACTTGGCTATCTTATGTTTGAGATACCTGTTAGGCATCTAAAATAAGAAGCTGAATAAGAAGCTGTTGGATGTAAAATGTTGAGTATCAGTATTATTTACTTGGTATTTGAAGCCATGGGATATCCAGGGTAAATGGAGTTGTCGTATTTAGAAAAGGGACATTGCTTTTCCTTCTTCCACTAAGATGTATTTTTGTATTTTGTATTTTGTATTTTTTTTGCTTCCCTTCCTGGGACAGGTCATGCATGTATGCCTATTCCAAAGGTTTACTACATTTTTTTTTTTGCCTCCTAGAAACACGATAGTTGGCAATAATTCACACTGAACACATTAGGCACAACGTCTTATATTTGCTGCTACCATCTAGAACAAGCCTTTTATTTATTGTATTCTCCTTGCTGTAAGATCAAATCACTTTTATATTCTCATAGCACTCAATGTTTTCCTTTGCAGAAATTGCCACAATTTTAGTAACTAATTACAGGATAATTTTTTCCCTTTTTTTATATATAGAAAATCGTTTTATATACCTTTATATGGCTTGCTCCTTCTCTCTGGCTCCATTTTCCTTTTTACACTAGCACATCGTTTAGTACTTCTTTCTGCAAGAGTCTTAGGTAATGTATTCTCTTAGTGTTCCCTTATCTGAAAATATTTGTATATCTGAAAATATCTTGTCTTCATTCTTGAATCACAGTTGACAGAATTCTTTTGAACATTCGCCTTGCACATTGAAGATATTATTCCATTTTCTTCTAACATCTGTTGTTGAGGAAAAGTCAGCCAGCCTGCAGCAGTTTCTGCCTTTAGTCCTTGGTAGCTTTTATGATGATCTTCCTGATCGTTGATGTTCTGGGTTTCATGCAGACCTTGCTAGGTGTGAACTTGTTTTTATTTATTACACACTGGTTGAGCTTTATTCAGTTTGAGGACTCATGTAAATTGAGCTTTATTAAATTTGAGGACTCATGTAAATTGAGATTTATTCGATTTTGTTAAATGTCAGTCATTTATATAAAATAATGTCTCTTCCTCAGGCTCTCCACTCTTTTTAGGCATATGTTTGAGCTTTTTATTCTATCCTCTCCATCTTTCAGTATTTTCAGCAAAGCAAAATTTTCCTCATCATCTTTCAATTAATATATTCTTTTTTATTCTATAATGAATCCACCATTAAAAAGTTGTTTGAGTTATTATTTCAATAATTATATGTTAATTTCTAGACTCTATTTTATCAAAGTTTCCTATTCACTCTTCAAAATGGCCTGTTCCTATTGTAAGAATTCCATTCCATCCTTATTTTCTAAATCTTTTTGAACATTAAAAAACACAATTTCATGTCCTTTACTGACTATCTTCTTATCTCTAATTTCCTCAGGTGTGCATAATCCTTTTATTTTTTGGTGTGTTAACATCACTCACAAAAGGAATCTTTTTATATCCATTGTAATTTTAGTCTGTGAGCTTATTTTGCTCAGGAGTTTCACATAAGCTCCGGGTTGTTATATATCCTCACTGTGCAATTTTGTGGTTGTATTTTCTTGGGGTTTCTGAGGTTAACTGTCTAATGCTAAAATTAAGCTTAATAAAATTATGCATAGTTTTCTATTAAGAAATTTTCAAAGCCTTTGTTTTTTCCTCTTTTTCTTTACCTTGCTATAGAAAATAATTTAGATAATGCTCTATTGCCAAGTTTATGGAGAATTATGCCTTCATTGGTAGAATCACCAGCTTTGTATGAAATTTCCTGCAAATATTTTGTGCCTCTAAGCAAAACTACCTGGCCAAAGATTACGGAATCTAATTTGTAATTTACATTGAACAAAATAGATCTATCTGTTGTTAATAACATTTTATTTTTTTATAAATTTATTTATTTATTTATTTTTGGCTGCATTGGGTCTTCGTTGCTGTGCACGGGCTTTCTCTAGTCGCGGTGAGCAGGGGCTACTCTTCGTTACGGTGCACGGGGCTTCTCATTGCTGTGGCTTCTCCTGTTGTGGAGTACGGGCTCCAGGCGCATGGGCTTCAACAGTTGTGGCTCACGGGCTCTAGAGCACAGGCTCAGTAGTTGTGGTGCACGGGCTTAGTTGCTCCGCGGCATGTGGGATCTTCCTGGACCAGGGCTCAAACCTGTGTCCCCTGCATTAGCAGACGGATTCTTAACCACTGCGCCACCAGGGAAGCCCCAATAACATTTTAAATCTATGGTACCCACTGAGCCTAATTCTCTTAATGACTTACAAAGATATTATAAATTTTTAAAATAATGTGTCTCCTTTCCAATGTTAACTTATATACAGGAAGAGGAAGAAAAAAATTGATTCACTTAACCTCTATAATGTAGCGGGTATTTTACATATATTTCGTTAACACAAACATCCTCATCCCCATGGTAGAGATGGAGGAAACCAGGCTGGGAGAGACTGACTGGTGATCATACAACCAGCAGACGGAATCAGTGGGATTCACAATCAGGGCTGTTCATCCCAGGGAGTCGTCTATTTTACTAGACCACACTGCTGTTGTAAAACATCCTACAGAAAACATTCCTTATGTTCAGTTTACAGTCGTTGTTTGGTCTTCACTGAACAGCCAGGTCTCTAAGCCAACAGGAACTACATTAGAAATGTTTTGTATTCCTAACTAGGGTGGGGGCTTCAACATGCTCAATACCTAGAGAAAATCTTACCTGCTTTCTCCCAGTCTGTTTTCCCTTCTTTCTGGTCTCCAGGATTGTCCTGAGGACAATGATTTGCAGATATTCTCTTCTCTGGTTTGGTGTGCACTCCTACCTGGCCTGGGGTTGCTTCATGGCTCCCTGAGACAAAGTTCTATGGCTTTTCTGAGCTTTACTATTGCCATATATAACTCTGACCTGGACATAGTCCCTGAAGTACACTAATTTTACACTGCTTAGTCCATTTCTGAGTCTTTATCTCTAAAGTAAAGACAATTGATTTCTCATTTTAAACTCAGTTCTCAAATGTTAAGCACTTCATAGTACTGCCTACCATCTTGAATTACTACTGCTAAGATATGAAAGATCAACTGAAAAATCCCTGAGTCCAAAGAAAGTCTAGAGTTTATATACAGAGAGAACAAAAAGGGACACTTGAGAAGAAGAAAGATGAAAGAAATAGAGAAGGGCAATGGAAGAGGAGGAAAGGAATTGTGAAGCTATGACTACCTGTGCTACATCAGAGCCATTGTAGGATTACCCCAAACATAACTTTTAGTTAAGCTGTTTGCTTGTGGCTATCTCAAATATCCTCACCTTAGATTAACTGGGAAAGATGACTCTAACCAGCGGACATGTGAAATCAGTTTTTTAATATGTATTAGGAATCAGTGGAATATAAAGATACATCTTAGATTTATCTGTCTATCCATCAGTCTGTCTGTCTATCTACCTATATCATCTTTCAGGTCTAATAAAAATCCAAAGCTAAATATAATTGTAATATTAAATGGATTATTCTTCATGCCTATTGTTATTGCTTCTATTATCATGGAAAATTTAAAGTTAACATAAAAATATTTTCCCCAAGCAAGGCACCTTCTGAATTTTGGATCCTTCAGATATAAAATCAAGAAGAAATGTTTTATGAAGAAAATATATTATAGTATCTTAGTATAATTTATTTTAAAAATTCTATACTGGTTCACTTATCCTTACTTTATTTCACCAATCATTATTACATTTTACAAATATTTGTTAGAGCCTATTATGTGCAAGGACACAATGGCATTTTAAGTGAGTCGTTTATGGAGATTTTTGATCCTGTGTCTATTTAACTGTAAAGTGTTAATAACTTACCTTGACCAAGTTGTAAAAAAAATTAATCCTGGGTGTGTCAAGATATGGGGGAAATTGGAATGGAGAAAATAGTGAGTAGTAAGATAATTCAAAGTGGAGGACTTAAATGATGTATTAAATCGAGGCAAAAATATTTTACTTAAATTTTCTTTATGGTTGCCTTAATCTTTCAATTCATTTTGCATCCACAGACACAGGCTTTCTGTTAGTGTAAGCTTGAGTGATTTATGACATATTATGCTCATAATATCTACTATGAAGGATAATAGGCTGAAACGTGCAATGAGCTAGAATTGGACTTTAAATGTAATATAGTTTCAACATACCTTACATTACTACTTCCAATTTCTCAGAATATTCAGCTACTATTAAATCTTAAGGTACTGGATTTCTTAGAAAACAGTGTATTCATTGATTTTTCTAACACGTTAAAAGAAGTAACAATATGCAGTATTTTTTCCCTTGGTTAATAAGCAACATTAACAAAAATATATGCTTATAAAATAAAGTTATATTAATTAAGACATATTCAAACATTTACCCCGTACTAAATGGAATCAACAACATCACAGAAGAAATTCCCAAGAAAGTCTCACCTATGGGTCGAAACCAATGCAATTGTCATTAACATAGGTCAAAAAGGGTTGAATATCTGTTGGTTTCATGTTAAGTCGACCTAACATAATTACAAAGCCTCATTTTCCAGACTTTCAGACCCTGGTTTTGTGAGGAGCACTGTCTTTGCATAATGACAGAGTGGTGACCATTCTGCTTCACTTTACAATATCTCAGAATAGGAACAAAAATGTACCTGTTAGAAAATCCCTATGGTTTATTCCCTACTACAGATAAAGAGCTAAAAAGACCAAGCTTACGATTATGAATTGTATTTTTAAAGGGAGAATCACAAAATTTCCACCCAGTTGTTTGAAAGAAAGAAGAGCAGTTGTTTCTTTTCCTTTTGGCTTATAGTCGTTCAGTAGTAACAATATTTGATATTTTTCAACCTGCTATCAATTATTAACAATCTTACTAGGCATACAATCCTTCTAATAAGCCTTTTAACCCATTGAGCGGCTAAGCGAGTTATGAGGACTAAGCTATTATTCTATAAGTCAATGAGATAAGAAGGCCTTGTGCAAGTTGGTATGAGAAGTTGTTTCACAAAAGATTTATTATTTACCATGTATACATTAAGAAAGTAAAATTAGCATGGGATGGTCTCAGGAAAGCAATACAAATTTTTGGATTAGACGCTGAAATAAAGTAAATGTATGATAAATTGACAAATTCACATTTCCAGTGTTATGAAAAAATGATGTGGCAAAAGAAATTAAGATGTATTTTTCATTTTTGATAAGGGGGCTGTTTCCTATGATCTGTTAAGGGATTATGTTTTTAATCTGAGAAATTAACCACTAGTGTTACAGAAGCCCAAAGTGAGGGGGAACTACTCACTTTCAGATTGCATATTAGCACTTTGAAATTGCACCCAGATTTTTTTCTATTGGTTAGTAGGCCTCTGTTATTAGAGTAGTAGTTGCAAACACATATGTAGGTTTGCCAGTAACAACTCACAATTTGTGCAAAGTTGAGTCTTCGAAACTGAGCAAATTTGCTCTCAATTTCCCTCCAGCGCTTGCTGAGCTGGATCTGAGTTGGCTCCACTGCCATTGCTGCCCCATCCTCAGACAAGCCCTCAGCTTGCCTACGCACTGCATTCAGCTCCTCTTTCTTCTTCTGCAACTCACGATCAATTTCCTATTGAGCAAAACCAATACAGGGCCCACGGCAGTTAGCTAACCACATTAACCAACCTATAAGCAGCACATACCTGTCCCAGAAATTTCATAGGCTGTTGTCATTTTATTGTCACTTTTCATAATTTACAAGTATGGAAGCCATCACTGTCATCTTCACCCAAGAATCCAAATATTATTTCAGTTATCTTTTGAATGCTCAGTTTTAGATATTCTAATTGAGAAAATACTGAAATTGATCTAACAGTTTTCTTTCTTCTCAATTCCTCTAGTGTTTTGGGGCTGACCCAAATTGGAGTGATTACTCATTATTTCTTAGGGACCATCCATATAGAATATAATTTAGAGGGTAAGTGAATAAGTAATTTATTTCCTTTTTAGAGTTTTGAGGAACTCAACAGAGAATGAAGCAAAATAAAGAGTGTAAAATAATAACAGAAAAAAACATCTTCAGACAATATGCGACAAATAAATCTATAGAGATTTGACACTGATGTGTGAAGATGCTCTGATGAAATGAATGTGCTAACATGAGATAGAAGTCGTCCATATACCGATAAGTCATTTGTTCATCTGGAACAAAGATACACAGAGTCAATTACAATTTTACCAGAAAACATATGACATTTCTTAATTCATTTTACATTGTCTAAGAATAAAACATTTTATTCATTCAACATTATGTCAATTGAAAAACACTTATACAATACATTTACTAAAACAAAAAAAAAATACAAAGAAATGCATCAAATCGGGGAGAACACTAATAGAGGAAACAACATCAACACTTAAAAAATGATCCATACAGGTTAAGTTAAATAAATTAAACTGTAGCAACAAAATCTGGGATTGACATTCTAAAACAACATTACCTTTATTTTCCTTTCATCTCTGGGTTCAGGTAGGCTGGCTAATTTTTTTTCAATGTCATCCAAGCATTTCAGGAGATCATCAGCCTGCCTCTTGTACTGATACCACTGGTGTGAAATTTCTAGAGCCTTTTTTCTTCTTTGAGACCTCAAATCCTGTTCATGGTGCAGATATTATTAAAATATCAATATATAAGTATATTACACTTCTGGCTGTAGTCATTTAAAAATAATTTGGGTCCCTCATCTTCTTGTTCAGGTTCAGTTAAATTCACATTTAAATGCTAAACATACAAATAGATGATTACGTTATGTATTCATGTGACAGGACCCATGTACATGAAGCTAAGAAACCTGAACAACCCACTTCAAGTATTTTCTCTTAGCATGTTCAAACTTGTTTAGAAATTTTTTCACATTTAATTAACTCTTAATGAGTCAACTAAATTATCGTGTTGAGTATGTGAAATAGTTTAATATGTGAATTCAACTGAGTTAACTACATACTTGTACAAACTTACTGAGTTTGTATTTGAATTTTAAAATAGGTAAAAATTCTAAAATTGATATCTTCAGCCCTAGGTTCAAAATTTTAAGTTTATATAGCCAAGCAACTTACATTCATGATCTTAAAACTCTCTATAAAATAGTTTCATAGGCCATTAATATTTTGTGATTAGAAATATAAAGTGTTCTTAGTTAGCATATAAATTGCTTCAAGCTATATATGTTCAAGTGTGAAAAATGTATACCTGTGAGTGTACATGAAAATGACAATTTAAATGTTACAGCCAACTTTTTCTCATTATATCAAATCCAAATGCAAAATGATAAAATTATTTAGAAAAGGGAAAGTGCATGGTTTCCAATCAACCTGATGAGATAAATAAGGGTGACTGCTTACTAAATCAACAAAGGGGGGGAAGTTTATCATCTTACTCCTTACAAGACCACCCAGTGTCTTCCCTGATTAATAGAATTTGTTGTAATGCTATTTTACGATAACACAAGGGAACATAAGAGCTCAAGATACAGCTTTCATTTCTTCAGAGCAGTAGCAATTAGGGTTTCATGTACAGATATAGCTGGAGCCAAAGAAAATAATGAATATCAAAGGACTGCTGAAATATTCATTGCATTGGAAAGTCTTTACCTTCTTTGAAATATTTCATAAGGACTAGAATTGAAGCCACTTGGCAGATTAACAGTTGAATTTGGTAGATTGGTTTGGCAAGTGGAGTAGATTTTCATTAATCGCTTTTAACATATATTTGCAAAAATGATCTCGATTTCATTCTGCATTTTGTTTAAAATTGAGGATGTAAAATTTACTACAGTTTACATTTTTAGTTGAATTTCTAAAGCTCCTGTGGAGGTATTAAATGCCTGGGATGAGCCAGATGGAATGCTGCTTTTTTCAAAGGTACCAAGATACAGCCACGTGAATGAGAGTTGAGCCATGCCTTACTGGTGACACAACTCACATCTTTGCCAAGAGAAAGGCCTTGTGGTCATAAAATCTGAAACTCCTTTTACTTCCTAAGCACAAGGTGATGTGTAATGTGTAAAGGTATTAAGAGACATTATAGAGATTTCTTTACAGGTATGCCAGATAACCATTAAACACTGCTGTTCAGTAGGACACATATCATATGACCAGTGTAGATGCTTCTAAAAGCTTGGTCACAGTTGGAAGCGTGTGAATTACACAGCTTTCTGATTTTCTGAGCACATTATGGCTTGCTCTTGTACTCCCTCGGGGAAGAGGCCTTTTCTAGTTACTATATTTATCAGCAGTTACCTTCAGAACACCTGCTGGCCAATTAGACTTTCCTTGTGGATTCCTTGCAGGCACAATATTGTGTAATTACATTCTCAGCAGTGTTTATTTGCTTGTCTGACTATATGGGAAAAGGTTTTATACTCTTATTTGCATATAGAAAGTAGACTCTATCCACCTACAAGGTGGATCCACCTACATGGCTACATAGCTCTAAAAGAGTGATTTACAATGAAAAGCTAAGCAATTAACAGTATTGGAAAAATCAGCCATGCATGCAAATAGTGAATATTGCAAAGTACATTAAAAAAATAAAAGGTTATTTCACAAAATTCTTCACATGTCCAGTCCCTTCTCAAGAACTTTCTAGATACTATTTCTAGACACTAGATAATATTCTATTTTGTCCTTCCTGCACAAATCCAGATGAGTCACATGGGTACCTGAAGCTATACGCTATCACTGGCTAACATGAGAGTACCAGTTCTTCTTCAAGGACATTAAGATTATTTTAGAGGACTTCTATATAAATGAAATTAGACTTATAAATGCTTAGTTAGTTGCAAAGAGTGACTCTCTTAAAGGCAAAATGAAGTTAACTGAAAAAAATTAAGTATTAAACAAATATTAGGTTACCAAAAAAGTGGACTTACTCTAAATCAAATCAATAGAATATCGCAAGCAGAAAGCCTAAAAAATATACAGGTTGTTTATTCTAGCAGTTAAGCAGGTTTTTCAAGACAAATGTAAAAATAACTTACAAAAATAAATTATACTACAAAATTAAATATATGAACACTATGAATGATGCATGTTAATATCTTTCTATTACTACTCAGAAAAATTTGTCTAAGTAAAAAAAAACCCAACTTCTAAGCAACACATCTTTCAAAATCAAAAATAGCACTCAAAAATGTTAAATAAAACACAGACATTGAACAGAAAAAAATGTATTTCTGGTGACTAAGATTCTTAACCAGATTTTATTTATGCACAAGAGTTTTACCCTACACATGAAAAAATAAAAACACAGGCAAGGTATATTATAATTTTAGCTCTAATACCTTGAGAGCATTATGTTTTGTCTGTAACAGCTGCTGTTTTATCTTTATTTCCTCTCGCTTTCTCTCATCTGTGATTCTTTGTTGTAAGTTGTCTCCTCTTTGCAACAATTCTTTTACAGTACCCTCATTGTCTTCACTCTGATTAAAAACAACAAGTACAGTCTTCATTTTGGTTTTAAGAAAGCTGTACATCGTTAACAGAGATAATAAAACATGTTATTTAAACACACACAAAAAATCCAATTTAAAACTTTCAGTATCCTAAGATACTGCACTCATAGTTTTTCTTTTATATGTTGTACTTTAACTTTTAAAAGAAGTAAGTTTCCTCCTGCCTAGTTCAAAAGGACACATGTGATTAGTCACATGTAGGAAGATGGGGGAATAAGGTACTTCAACATTTCAGACAAGTGAACTGCTATGAAAGCATTCTTTTGGCTTTGATTTTTAGTGCATTTCTAGAAATTAAAAAAGTTGAGAGAAGCAAACTAAACTTGTCATTTATAATGCTAATTCACAGAGGAATACAGATGTTGCTGTGTGAGTGTGAGATGACAACAAAGCTTAACATTTTAACACACACTCCTAAGTGAAAATACGTTATTTTAAATGGACACTGATTTCTATCTAATGACCTCTGCTTTAAATAACCTAAATGCCCAAATTTCGAACAAATATTAGGGCATTTAGTAAAAAATGATGTGCTCAATTGTTGCCAAATACTGCAGTTAATTAATTTCTAAAAAATATGTCATATATGCATGTTATTTTTAAATAAATACAATTAAGTAAGTATTAAAATATGGATTAGAAAAATGACTCTAAGCATTTTCAATATGCATTTTTGTTTTTAGACTCTAAGAATATTATTTTTATTTTATTTACTTTGAAATAAAATTATTTGAATAAGTGTTAGTTTAATAGAGTAGCATATGTGACCATGTGATTTTTCACCTCTATTTTCCTTTCTTTCAACTCAATATATTAACACTTTCTATCAAGAAGGTTCACGTTGCTATGGTACCCAAGGTACTCTGATGAACTAAGAATAACAAATATTAGACAATTTTTAAAAATTCACATGTATGTGTATGTGTGAATCATCATCCATGGTATTAAATGTTACATATTTAATTCTGTAATGCATATGTAAACTTCTACACACAACTGAGGAACTATTCATTTTTTTAGAGGAAATGGGATTTTCATCTGAGATTTGCCAGTTACTAGTCTAATGAAATAATATAACATAGACATTTATGTTTATAGTCTGTGAAAGACCTTACTTTTAAAAAATATGTCTTTAAAAAGTCTGCTACATTTCCTGGGGCTGAGGACAAAAATAATAAACAAACAAAAGCTCCCACTTCATTTCTTTCCCCACACCAACTGAGAGCTAGAGGGCAGAGTTGGTGAACAGCCCAAGAGGTAAGTAGCACTCTTTTCCACCTCGGTGCCCTGTGGTTTCTTCTTTGACATGAAGGAGAGGTAGCAGTAACTCAGCATCTTGGAAAGGCTCTTCTCGTCTTTCTTTCCAGGAGCTGAGTTGGCAACGCCACCAAACCCCATACATGGGGAGTACTGATTTAGGCAGCTCCAGGAAGTCAGAATTGATACCAATGAGAACTAAGATTGGTGGAAATGGTTCTCCTACTGCTTCACATGCCTATTATTTACAATTTATAATTTGCTTTTGGTATCATTTTCAAGCACTGTCTGAGAAGTCGCTAGCATTGATACATGTCTGAGAAATCTCTAGCATGATATATGCAAAGGTTAAGAATGCTATATAGGTGATGGCTGTGAGAGGGGAAAGGAAACTGTGAGAATGGGGTGGAGGGAGAAAAAAAAGTCAGTGAAAAGGGATGTGATGCAGAAATATTCAAGCTAGAGAGAAATGTAAAAGACATGTTGAAATTAATCAGGGTTTAAGGAGAAAGTTATGACTCTGGGAATAGCCCACATGGTTATACTTTTTTTATTCCCATGAAATAAGCAGCATGAATTTATACATATTTTAGATATATACTACACTACTTGTTCAACTTTTTTGTAAAACCACCTTGTGGTAAGCTTTAATAAACAATGTTTGTATCATGTGTAATTGTCCCTTCTCCAAAATAAATGTTATACTACCAAAAATAGGATTGACACAAAATATCAGTCATCTATGATGGTTGTGTTTTTTATTAAGTTTCTAGTTTTTTTTCTGATTTGACTCTTTTCACCCATTACATTTTGTCCTTTGAGCACAGGTCAAAGCAAAATTGCTGGGCTATTTATTAGAATCTGTAAGTGCTCCTGTATGTCCATACCATAGAAATTTGGCATTCATAATGACAGTTCAACAAGAATACTTTGCTCTTGTAATAAATCATTACAATCACAAAATGTGCAAGGTATGCTCTGAGCATTTAGTTGGAGACTTGCGTTATCTAATTTCTTTCCAAATATTTATTCATTTTCATTCCTAGTTCATTCACACTTTTATCACAACCAATTTACCATATCTTTATTGAAGTCTTCCTCTTTCAGATTCACCCCCTGCTGAATTTCAGCCTCCAGTGGTTCAAGCAATTTTTGTATATCTGAGTTAAACTGCTCCAATTCCTTCAAAGGAATGGAGGCCTAAAAAAAAAGATAGTGCTAACTTAAATCAAAATTACTTTTTATTAGAAATATAAGACAAAAAATACATTTGTTCAACCTCTTGTTGCTAAAATAATGACATGCATTATGTTTCCATATTATATTTTATGAAAGTGTTGAAATACAACTGGGAAAGTACCTGGGGATGCAAATAAAGACATTTAACATCATCAGAGCCAAACATACATACAAGATAATGCAATTCATCATTCTGGTTTTTCAAGAAAAGTCAATTTCCATATATTTGGCTGGTCTAATTGTTAATATCCTAAAGCTGAATTTGATCTTATTTTAAATATTCTGATATAAATACCATCTGGGTAAATACCTCTTATCAGAAATTGCCTCATTCATCAAATAACAGTAACATCAGTTGGAAATGCAGAATTGTCTCCTTATCCTCAGAAAAACTACACTGCAATCTGCTTAGATATTTTAAATGACATTTTTAGCATGGCAGAATTGACAGGCATGCTCCCATAAGACAAAAAAATGTCATTTGTTTGCCTTAGGCATCCTTTATTTGGTAGCACAAAAAAATTCAAAAGAATGAACCCTGAATATCTCAAATGAAAAATCTGAATATATGTTTTCCAAACTTATAAACATCACAGTTTCTTTGACTTTGAAATTCATAATGACCATAGTCTCAAAAAACTTTAAAATCCCTTGTTTTTCTAAAGAAACCACTTGAAGAGGAGTGGCTAATGAAAATACATTGAAAATCAAATATATATTCAAAAGAATAGGCAAGATTTAAAGTTTAAACAGTTAATAACATAAATGTTTATTCTATTATCTATACCCTGTATTCAATTTCTTTGCATTAAAACACTAGAAAATATTTTATGTCTGATAGTTTTTGAAAACTCACAGGTGATAAATAGAAATCTTATTTTCTTACAGAGCTAAACATTTTCCACTTGTAAAACCAATTCAGGAACCACCCACTGTCTTAATGCCAGTATGACGCATTCATCAAGTTTGGTCCCCACCCACTCTTCCCCAACACATTCCTAGTCATAGTCTTACTCTTTATTTATTAGACAGCATCTCCTAGAGGACAATAGGGATAAGTGTCAAGGAAAAATCAAATATCTAAAGGTATTTAGTTACTAATGAAGAAGTGAACCATCAAATGCTATTCGTGAGAACATAATTTTCACAGGAAGAAACATGAATAAACACTTATCTTCTAGGAACTTTTACACAAGAAACATGAATAAATACTTATCTTCTGGGTACTTCTACACATGCCAGAAAGGATTTATAGACTCTTTTTAAAGGGACTTATTTTCAATACTAGTTTTAAAATCCTAATGAACATTTGAAATATGAAATATCATAATATGTTCTTGAACCAGTACAGATTGGTAGTATTATAGATATGCACGTAAATGTTGTTTCAATCTCTGTATTATTAACGTACTTCTATACTTTAAAATCATATATCATACAATATATTATAAGAGTAACAGCCTTTAGAATCATAATTACACAATATTAATTCGATGGTATTTATGTTACTGAATTGTTGTGCACATTTCCTAACATTTAATAAGAGCAACTGCATTGTTCTATATGATTTTGTGAACATATGAAGATAAATAATATTTAAAATAACTTTTTGAGTACTTGGAGGTCAAAATAACATGGGTCCATTTGCAGGCAGATTTATCTGTTTTACTCCTACACTTGCTTCCTCTCTAGCTCATCCTTCCTCCACATACTCAAATATAGTAGTTTCAAAGGCTCAAAACTTGGGTGTCCGTACCTCTCTCTCAATACTCCTTCCCTAATAAACTGTACTATCTCCCAAAACTTAACTATAACTTTCATAATATCTGTCAAATATTCCTCTTTAGCTGTGACCTCACTTTTGAATTCCAATCTAGACTCTCAGTAGCCACCTGATTTCTCACTTGAAGTTCAGCATGTCTAGAAATGAGCTTATTATCTTCCCCCAAACTGCTTGCAACATCAACTTTCCTAGTTCTGTAAATACAAGACCATTTTTTTTCTGAGTCATCCATGCTTAAAACATGAGTCATGCTATTTTCCAGCACTTCACTCTAATGTCTAATAAATACCAAATACTTGCCAATTCATTCACCATGATTCACTTGCTTTCTTTTCCCAGAGATACCATCTCTCCTAGTCCTCACACAAGAGCTAAGGCAATAACCTCCTTACAGGGCTATAATCCTTCCCACCTCACCAGTTCTATCCTGTGCACTGTAATCAGGTCAGTATATTCCAAAACCATGGCTTTCATTATGTTATTTCTCTGCTCAAGAAGTACAAGTCAAATAAATCCAAACTCCAGCATGATAGTCAAGGCTTCCCCTAATCTTGTCCCAAGGACCTTTCTAGCCTTATTTAAGTGGTCCTAATACAATCTTTCTTACAGGTCTATTGGTAAACTCCTGGTATCTCTCCCTCAAGGCTTAGAATGTTTTTAACCTTCTGGTGAAGAGCCTAAAACTCCTGCATGAGAATGCCTAGACTGGATCTGGGCTCCACCATTTACCAGCTGAGGGATCTTGGGCAAGTTATTTCTCCTCTTTGAGCCTCAGTTTCTTTATGTGTAACATGAGGATAAGAAGAATATCTACCTCATAGAGCTTTTATGAGGATCAAGTATGTTAGAATGTTGTTTGGTATATAATAAATGTTCAATAAATATTGGTCTTATTGTTTCCCCTCAAATTTGTACCCATCCATTGGCTCGGGTCAAGACCTTCCTCTTTTGAAAACATATGGTTTACGAAGGATAAAATAAATGCTTGTTGACATGGCATTTTTATTTTAACAACTTATTTGACAAAATCATGAAATTCTAATGGTGAACATGGAGAAATTGACACTCCAGTTTGGTAAAGTTGTATCATTCTTTAACAACAAAACTTAATTAATCTGCATCAATGTAGAGAGTGGTCTCAAGGAGGATGCCAAAGGGCTTTGCACTTGTTCTGCCCTGTGCAGTATTCTCATCAGGAATTATTTGGAGACCAAAAAGTATGCAAAAACACACACATTGAAAGGGATGAGTTTCACAAACATCCCATGAAAATTTGTCTGTCTTGTTCAACCTAGAGTCATTCCTGGTACACAGTAGGCACTCATAAATGAACATTTCCTGAAAAACTAAGTGAATACATTACTAATCGTAGAATAGCAGAATAAACATTTCAAGGAAATCTTGAATGATCTGGAAATTTTAAATAACACAATTTCCACTGTATAAAATTGAAGAGACTGAAAAATAAATAAATAAATAAAATTGAAGAGACTGGAGTAATCAGCACTTCATGTGTGGATACATATTAATTGCTGGCCAAATGTTAGCAAGAACACGATACCACTAGGTACAAAAATAATATAAGCAGATACGAATAGATTTTAGGAAACACTAGTACAAAGTGATGAATTATTCAAGCAAGATAATGTAAACTTAGATTTCATTAGTAGTATGTGTAGGGTCCAGATTTCCTGATCAAAGACTACTATGCATTTGTTAAAAATAAGACCATTATGCAGATTAGGGATTTTAATTATTCTGTGTGGTTCCAAAGTGAATAACTAGGGTCAATGGGTAGAAATTACTTGGAGTCTGAATTTTAGTTTAATATAGGAACAACTAATTAGTGTTGCAAATGTTTTTTTTTTTTTTTTCTTTTTAAAGCACTAAATTTTAAAGTAGTGAGTTTCTCATTGCTGAAAGTACATAAGCACAGGTAGGATGATGATGTATTAGCGTATATGTTAGAAATAAGACACTTTTTGCATGAATACTTCCCTAAAATTTTATCAATTTACAGTAAATTCTCTCCTCTGAATTCAAAGGGCTTTGTTTACTGTAGCTATGCAGCTATGTAGAAATATTATGCAAGTCATATATGTAATTTTCAATGTTCTAGTTGCCATACTAAAAGGAAAAAATAATCAGATGGATTTAGTTATATTTTATTTTCCAAATATGTCCAAAATATTATTATATAAAATTATTAATAAGATATTTTACTTTCATTTTTTCATACGAAGATTTCAAAACCCACTGTGTTTTACACTTACGGCACATCTTAATTTGGAGTAGCCACATTGTAAATATTCAATAGCCATATGTAGTCTGTGGCCACCTTATTGGACAGTACAGATCAATAGCAACTATTATGACGACGACATTGAAAAGAACCAATAGTTCATTATTAGTATGAAATATGTCAAAGGAGTAATGTCTTACTAATAGGAGTCAAAATGCTGATGCTTTATTTAGTAAATTTTAGTGGATTTAGATAATTCTTATAATGCCCATCTCATTCACTTGCACCCAGATGTTTTCATAGAGGAATTTTCAGAAAGCCCTCTGGGGATACGAAAATTTATGGGAATGGGTTTGAGATGTTGTACTGGGAGTCTCTATTCCTCATTTATGTATAATCCTAGGTTGTGTTGCAGTATCTATTACATATTTGAATGTAATATTGTTTGACTTTCAAGGGTTTATATTTTGTCTCCCCAGTAGATTTTTAATCCCTGAAGTTGGGAATACATCTTATACTATTCTGTATTTTCCATAGCAAAAGGAACTCATTTTTTAAACATAAAACGTGTTTATTATATCAATTACTAATTTTAGAACATCCAATAAATCAAATTAACCAGTAACTAATTTTATAACCAAAATAACCATACCTATTCAACTCAGTTATTTAGGCTATTCTATTGGCAGGATCAGACCAGCCATTTGACATCATGTGATTAATATTCTTCAAGGAGTTGGGAAATTTTAATTGCTTTTCCTTAAGAGTTCACTGGCTCACCATTAGGTCATGACTTTTCTGACCAATAAAAGTTTTACATGTCATTCTTTGGTCTTCGTTGTCTTTGTAATTTGTAATGTTTATGAAATTTTAAAAAAGAAATGAATAGTAAGCAAACATCCATAATTTAATAGCTCACTCTTGAATCATCCAAGTTTAAGCCATATAAAGTATATAATGCCTGCCTCTTTGATTCAGAATTATGACAAACTATTTGAAGAAACTGAAATCAATGGTGGATAAATCATCTTAACTTTTGCATACATTACTTCTATTGACTTTAAAGAAAATATATGACCAAAGAAGAACTAGAATCACAATTAAATCACACGCTAGACAGTGCACACAATATAGGTCTTAAAATACATAGAAAATAATCAAAAAAAGTTATAATATTGCAGGATAAAGTATAAACCAGGCATAGGTTTTATACAATTTAATTTTTACTTACCTTTTCATCTTAAGAGCTTTAGCATGACTGTGAAGTCATACAAAATACAAATAAAGTAAAACATAGGCAAGTTTAATAATCAGATAGATAAACGGACACAAAAGAAAGAAGAGACAGAGAAACTGAGAAAGACAACACTTTGTTTTCCTTGATTTTTTAATGTGGTTTCAGACTGCTTAACAGCTAATAATTGTGCTTTGCTGCATGATTTAAGACTAATGAAATTTAAGGCTTTGTTAAAGTTTTAGCATTAAAGGTGACTTATATAACAAGCTAACAAACAACAACAGACTGAAAAAAGCAAAATCAATTACAAATTGATTCATTGTAAGTTGGAAGCATTCAAAATTACTCAGATACACTTTATCATTTTTAAAATGTAAGCTTTCTTTTGGTTAAATATTACTCTAATGGGCATAGATACACTAACATAATAATGACTGTGTTTACACAGACTGCAAAGTAAACATTTGTTAATATGGACTATGTAATCTCAGTAATCATGACAAATGGTCACTACATTCAAATCACACTAAAATCTAAATTGAAAATTAATATTCCAAATGCTACAGACTGGTTTAAAATTGCTTCAAATCAGTCTCCTCTTTCCATTCTGCAGCTTTGAAAATTTATTAATCATTACAATATTGGTATAGAAAAAATTAAATAAGAATAATTCATGGAAACCAAAATGAATAAAGTTTCAAGGACCAGTAACATCCTATAATACAGAAAAGATATGATATGAAGAGTTATTTCAAATCAAAATATCTGGAGAGGAAAGAAAACTTACAAAGAGAAATAAGTGTATTGAAAAGACCTATCTAAAACAAAGATAATCAGATAAAGTACTTTATAGATTTATTCATTCACTTATTTTAAATTCAAAAGAGCAAGCTCCAAGGGACACAAGAAATAATTTTAAAGATAAAACAAATTGACTTGGATAAGTGACATTTCATTGGCTGCACTCTTTGATATTAGGTAAGGTATTGGCTTATCTTTGATGCTGTGAGGATAAAAATGTGAAATTGTGGTAACTTCCCAAATTTGTAAGGCTGATTAAGAGACATTACCCAGTACGTCTCTGTTGGTTTTGAAATGATGAGATTAATTTTATGGTCACACTTTTCAGAATTGGATACAAAATACACTGATTGGTTAAGATATATTGGTGGTTCAATAATCATCCCACTTTCTACTTTTTATTGAGAATAACTTGGAATATTTTTCTGCCTCATGATTACGTGAGTTTAGTGGTAGCAACTGAAATAGAAGAAGAAAGGATTTAACTGTAAAATATATGGGGGAGACAGATGAATTAAAACATTTAACATTTTGGACAACTTTCTATTTTTTTCTTATCTTTTTTCTTTCTTCCTTTCTCCCTCTCTCATTTCTGGTTTTTGTTTAATTATAGTTATTTTTAATACAAAGAAGTACTGAAATCATTATGTTTTAAGTGAAACTAGACATGCTTATATTAACACATAATAGACCAACAATAAATATCTGATGATACAAATAGAGATATAACAAAGTATGCTGAGAGTCAGCATGTTGGAGCGGACAAAGCAATGGATTAGGATCTAATGTTTTCTAACCAGGCTACCTAACTGTGAGAACCTGGGCAACTCACTGGCTCTCTCACAGCCCGCTATAAATACCTGAAAGTTCCAGTCCAAGGAATGATTACTTTTACATCTGTTGACTGATCGGAGGAATCATTTTCCTTTTTAAAAGATCATGATCAGAAATCACCAAATAGCTTTAATCATTTTAAATGTCATGTTAATAAGGCCCAGTTAGTTCTAGCAAATGACACTGCGCACCAAACTCAATTAACATCTACTTTGGAAACATTGTAAATAATTACAAAAGTAATGCGTTATCAAAGTTCCAACAGAACTAACCTGTTATAGGGATAGAAAATTATAAACGTGCAAAAATGTTGTTAATATAGAAATTCTGTTGCTAGGTTAACTTACTTATTTCAGTGAAATAAAATTAGCAGGTAGAGTAACACAAAGTTTGGGTATTAATCTGTTACTATTACTTGAGGATTTTAGCTGTGATTATTACATATGTAATACTCTACAAATCATGTGATGCCTATAGATCTTTACCTAAGTTTTCATCTATGACTTTTTAAATAATTTCTTTGTAGAAAAGTTTACTAAAAATATATTTATGTAATAAAAGTAACTATACCAGCTAACAGACCATGCTCTCTTCTGTCAGAGAAGGTGTTAAATTAGAAATAGACTATGAAAGGGGGAAAAGATCAATATATTTGTATTGATAAAGTTGATTATTGAAAATTAGGTTTCAATTAAAATTCTCAAATCCAATGAATCTTATTTTGACATCCCAGGTGACATTCATTAGATGGATTACTTATTTCCCAGTGATGCTTGGGAAAGTCACAATATCTGTCTGTACTATCCTTAAATTATTTATATATTATTTTCACATCTAAAGCCACTACTTAAGATAAAATTAGACCCAACCATGTATTTTCTCCTGATATATTGTACATAAATGAAAAACTCACTGGCTCTCTCATAGCCATATATATATATATGTTATATATACATATATATGTATATATATATTATATATACATATACATATATATCTGTGGGTGTGTATATATATATATGGAAGTCTCTGATCCAAAGAATGATTACTTTTACACCTGCTAACACTGATTGGACTGATTGGAGATCAAAATCTTGACATTTTATAAATATTACAGCAATAAAATTATGAATATTTACATATATGATGGCAGACCGTTCAAATCCCATGTTGTAATTATACACACACACATATATATTGATATATACACACACACATATATACACACACACACACACGTACACATACTGCTACACGGATTTCGAAAGCAAATTTAAGGCCCATATAGAAAATAAGGAACATATTGTATATAATATCCAACGGCACATAAATCTTAATAAAGAATGAAGATACAGAAAACAAGTTCACCTTTCTTTTGGTTAGTACCAATTGCACGGGCAATAATGTAACATTTTAGTTCCATAGAAAGTGAAATATTTCTAAATCTCTAGAAGAGAACACAATCTAACTAAGCAAATTATGTGTATGTTTCATAATATTTTGTTATAAAGTAGTTGCCTATATTAATAGGATATAGCTAAGGTCTATTGACTCAACATGCTTTTAAAGCTAAGTATTACAATGTGACGAATATATCTTGATGCAAATTTTATTCTGAGACTCACAGGCAGCCTTTTGGACTCAATTAGTATTGAATCCTGAGTCAGTTTTCAGTTCATCACCTTCTTGGCCCTCATATATAATAATTTAACTCTAGGCTAGTTCTCAATGTCTCTAGACCAGTGGTTCTCAGAGTATGGTCTCTAGATCATTGGCATCAATATCACCCGAAAACCTGTTAGCCATGCAAATTATCAGGCCTACCCAAGGCCTACTGAGTCTTAGTCTTCAGGCAAGGGGGGAGAGGGGAGGGTAATTTGTGTTTTAACAGTTCCTCCAAGTACACAAAGGTTAGAGAGTCACTGCTGTAGACTGTCATTTCCTCTCCATTCCCACAGATACCCCTTTATTTGAGCTACTCACTGTTTCTCATCTAGACTATTTTGATAGCTTCCTAATTGGTTTCCCTACTTCCTGTCATTATTCAGTTGAATTCTCTTCACAACCACTGCAGGGCTAATCTTTCAGCAGTGCATGAAAAAAAAATCAAGAACTCCTCATTGAGTATTGAATTAAGCATAAATTATTAGTCTGGTTGTCATGATCTCTCCCCACACTATGTCTCATCATCCTTTTCAGTCTTACCCACACTAAGCTTCATGCTCTGTGCTCTATATTCCATAAGCAAACTGAACTTACCCTCCATCGAACACACTATACACTCCTGAGGTTTTGTCATAGGTTTATACTGAATTGTTACCTCCTCTAGGTTGCTGGAGTGGCTGCTAAATTGACTCAGCATACACTCATTGTCAGCCCAGTATCCATGAATATATCTTGCTCCACTATTAAACAATAAGCTCCTTGAATCCACATCTTACCTAGCAATTTAGGTACCACAGTACCAAACACTGTGACCTGAAAGTGAATGGTTGGTAAGAGCTCATTCATATTCCTCCCTTTCTCCAGCCCTTCCTTCATTAATTCTTGAAGATCTGCCTCAAATATCATCTCTCCCAAATTGCTGACTCTCCTCTCCAACTTGGCTTTTCAGAAGATGGAGATGGGTAGAAGTGCCATAAGCAACAAGACTAAGTAGTCTGTTTACTTTTGCCTTCCTATTTCCCTTTCTATGCTTCTGTCTCCTGCCACTTTCTTTTGCTGACAGTATCCCCCCCAACCACCACCATGCTACGCCACCATGTTCAGATGCCCTAAATCAGAAAGAGTTGAGTTGTGGTGTCTTTCCCCAATGATTCCATCAACTTTACCCAGGGTTCTGAAATTATGGCTGATTCATTTTTATAACTCTGACCCTCCCCATCAAAACTGCCATTTTCTTAAATTGATTTCATACATATTAGGAGAGATTAAGCTTTCTCAAAGCCATAAGATTAACCTAAATGAAATGAGAAGAGATAGAATTTCATGTATTTTATGGGCCCTATTTGGGACAAGCAGAACTTTCCAGTTCTTAAATTGGTCCACTCAATAATCTATAAGGCTGGCCCTTGCAATGGGAATAGCAAAGACACATCTTCTTGGTCCCTGCCCATTCCAGCAGAGACCAGAAAGAGAAATCAGCTATTCCTCCATTTCTTTTCCCCATCAATTTCCATCTTAACCCTCAAAATTTGGCCATTAAGTCTAATATATATAATGATAAAAATAATTATTGATATTATTTTCACCATTTTATAAAATTATAATAATTTATAGATTTTTTCAATGTATGCTTTTACATATCTTAGGTCATTTGATCCTCACCACAATCTTGAGGTTAAGATAAGACAGGCATAATCTTATTGTTTTTCTGGATGGAAATGAGATTCTGTGAGGTAAAGGGTCAAATCCAAGATCACACTCAAAGTATTGTGGCTTGAAGTTAAGAACTTTTTTCCTCTCGCCACACTGCTCCTCACTGATAGTTAAAATTACCACTGCTGAGAACTGCATCCGATGGACAAGTTCTCAGCCAATCTAAACCGAGGAACCCAATGTACATTGCTTTCTGGATTTTGGAATTTCTTGTCATCGACAGTCCTTGCAGGACACAAAGACTTCATATTCACCAAATAGTGAATCCAGACATTATCAGTGAGTTCTCAGGATAAATTTTTGCTCTACTCATTTGCCCTTTCTAGTTGACCTTTGAAAGGATCCTGAAATTAGTTCTTAAACTGAGTTCTATCCATATTCACCCCCAATCTACTTTTGTTTATCACTGTAGATTTTCTCCCAAGTTTTTCTCCTAAGTGAAAACTACCCATAAACTCAACCTTAAGAATGTCATATTCCAAACCAATCTTACCTTCCATAAGCCTTACTCTAATAGGAACTTGACTTTGAGATCAAAGCCTATCCCTGAGAATTCCAGCACTGCCAAAATTACCCTACTCCATAAGCAAACACACATACAAGTCATTAAATTCCTCATTGCATCAACAAAAGATTATTAGACAAACTTTAGAGTTATCAGGGACTAATACAACTAATTAGTCCTAATTTTAACTAATCCAACCCAGAAATTTTACACCATGTTCTATGCACATAACTTGTACCTCCTGATCCTCATCAGAGGAAGCAGAAAGATAAAAGGGCAGAAATTCCCCCATCCAATAAGTCTATTCTTATCCATTTTATACACTCGGTTCTAAATAATAACTCCTTTGCGGGGTGGGATAGTTTTCCTTTTAAAAGCTACTTATCTAGTTCAACTCCCATATCTTATAAACACTGAAAATGGAATTGCAGAGAGATCACATGTTCTGCCTAATACTGACAAAGTTCAGAATTCAATCTTCTATGTCTATTGTTCTTCCTACCACACTATGTGATTGCTGGGACCACCTCATCATTAACTGTACATCTCCATGAAGATGTACTAGTGTTAAGCATATTATATGATTGCAATAAGTACTTAAACTTGTGTTTGTAAACATATATTTTTAAGCAAGTATCTTTAACATCCTGTCATATTCCCATACTCACTAGCACAATGGACACTCAATACCATTAGTTAATGCAATGAATAAACAAGCAAAATGTCAGGTATGCTTTAACTCCATATTTTCTGTTTCATCATGATGATAGAGCTTAATTATCTCTTCAAAGCCCCCAAATGGGGTCAACTATTGCATTCAGTCATCTCTATGAATTTAGAGAAAAAGGAATGCTTTGAAAAGTAAAAATGTGATTGTCGTCAATTAATGTATAGTTGAAATATTGATTTAAAATCTTTTATGCTTTTCTTCAGTACGGGTAATAAAAGAAACACATCAAATGGCTCACCTGATGCATGATATCTGGAAGTATACTGACACATTCGTACAGAATATAGAATGACAATTCACAAACTTCTCTTGGCCATGCTATGTTTGTCAGTTTCTACGGTGCAGGATGACTTCTACTCATTTTTCAATACCTACAAGTCACAGTCTTGTGACATAATGTATCTCAATCTACCATTGAAAAAAATCAAGAAAAGAATACCCTGTTTACTCTTAAATATACTCTAGCTCAGTGATTTATTAAAAAGTATAATGGGAAGAATACACAACTTAGTAATGAAGTATTAGCATTCATCTTTCAGATGACTAAAATAACTTTTGGTTGTTTAGATATTACCCATTTAATGATACCTCTAGAAGTGAAAACAATTGTCTGTTTAAACAGCAGAGTAAATTCTTACAAAAAACAACTACGGACTAAAAATAAAATTTTAGAATCTGTCAGATGTTTTTCAGGTGAGAATCACTTACTTAATATATAAATGAGTAGAACTAATTAGTTAACTATTACAAACGAGCAACAAATTAAGGTAAGCTAATACCTTTTTGCTTTGGGAAGGCGAGTTTTGAAGAGTAACTATGTTTCACATGCAATAAAATATTTAAAATTCATATCACATTTCCATATATTTTAGGAATTCCTTTATATATGTACTATTATATATAATAGTGATACAAAGTAATGCCTTAGAAGATGTAAACCATGCTATTACTGGGTGTCCATAATTACCAAAATAATTTTTCAAATGTATTCTCCTATTTTTGCAGGAATCAAAACTTACCTGACATATCGCATTTTCTCACAAATATTTCAATAATGTTATTCTCATTTAAGATTATTTCTAGCAATTATCTGTATATGTAAACACATATATTTCTTTTACATACACTTTTGTATTTGAAAGCATATCATATATATTGAAAAATGTGTCAAACTACATTTTATAAATTTGGGAGGTAATTCCTTGCATTTTGATACTCCCCAAAGAGTTCGAATTTGATAATACTGTGTTTATATATTTTTGCAAGCCACCTATTAGATAAGATTTTTGCCTTCATTAAATGTTACACAAATATAAAGGGTTATCATGCAAAAGTTCCATATACCCTGGTTCTTCATTAAATAGAATAAGTATAAATAGACATATAAAATTACAAAAGTTAGGATATATAAGCTTTGCAATTATTTGTCCTCATGGCTTGCATGTCATTATAATCTAATGGATTTTATCACAGTAAGTACCGGCAACTAGCAAGAGCAAGTTAAAATACACACACATACACACATGTGCACAACCAGTAAAAATGTACAGAAACCCTAGATCATGCAGGAGATGTACAAGACCTCATTTTGGATATTTCTTCCATATCACACACAAGCAATATTATATTTGGCAAAATATGTCGGTAGTGCTTTCTTTAGATGTATGTCTTTTGTGCTTTTTTGTTGTTGCTGCTGTTGGCCTGCAGCATGCTATTTGTTACTGTGCTGCAGGTTACCCCTGAAAGTACATAGGTAAACCAGTGCAGAATGCAGTTCTAGACGAGCTGTGCCATGGAAAACAAAATGACAGAGAGAGGGATACAGGGGGTAGGGAGGGAAAAAGGGAGAGAGATTGATCTCCCATGAGATTCAATGGTAAAATTTCCTCAAATACATTTTGGCCTTCATTTTCCTTTTGAAAACCTTGCTGTGAGGGTCGCCTGCCCCCTTCAGGGTACTGCGCAACCTTCGCAAGAGATCATTTATCACTAGTTTCCACCTTGGAGCAGATCTTCCTACCTTTCCAGTCTTAATTCTGTGAGAAATGGCTGCAAATCGATGGTTGAGCTCTGAGATTTTGGGCTCTATTACTTTCCTGCAGTGGTCGCCGCGGTTTGCCATCAAGTTTGCTGCTTGGTCACGGGTGGAGTCCACCTTTGGGCGTATGTCATTCATTTCAGCCTTTAAACGCTATATTCCGTGAGCAAGAGACAGGGCTTAAAGTTAGTAATTAAATGGAAGTTGAAAGAGAGCGAAAGAGTGAGAAAGCAAAAGAAAGAGCGAGGGAGAGGGGGAGAGAAAGAGAGAGAAAGAGGAAGAGCACATGGAGAGAAAATGGAGGGAGTAAAAAGCCAACTTCCATAAAATAGGAGTAGAGTGAGAATGTGTGTGACCTCAGGAAAATAGGTCACTGTTCTTGCTTACGTTTGATCTATGTTTATTGAAAGTATTTCCTTAGTCTGAAGAAGGACAAGGGATGTTTTCCTTTTCTATGGAAAACAACTTTTCTATGTTGCTGGCAACAATCGTAGTATTTTATATTTAGTCTTATTTTATCTTTCCTGAATTTCAAAGCTGTGGAACAACCTGAATATGTGCTCAGGAAGGAAGGTAGCTGAAGAACAATTTTCTATTCCTTCCGAGTACTTACAAGTTCCCTTTTTCTTTATCATATCGATTGCCATGGAAAAAATGGATTTTCTAACAAATAGGAATTCTGTGTCACAGACAGAGGGATTGAGGAAAGCTCTGTCTGACTCAAGGGGTTGGAGAAGCTGTAAGTGAAATAACTCAGTTCCTATTTTTCCAAAGACCCTGAAGGAACATCCCTTACCTACACATCAAAGGAGAAGGAAGAGCAAAATAAGGTACAGACAATAGGGTAAATATGTCTGGGGGACAGCTTGAAATACATTTACAGTTTTTCATTAAAAAGGAATTGTAAGCCTTAGAAAATATCAATTTCATAAAAAATAAACAAATGAATTGTATAGACAGAAACTACAATTTTAAAGCATTCTTTAAATAGTAACCCACTAGTCAAAATTATTGAAAATTTCAACAAAACAAAGTAAGGCATTGTTTAATTTATATGAGACTTCTTCAAATGCAATTCTTCCCATTTAACTGAAAAAACTGTCATCAAATAGAGATACTCTAGCATCAGTAAGTTACATTTTCACATTATACCCCTCATATCCTTTTACAGGAACCATTTTCTTTTTTTTAAAGTAAAGACTAAGTTGCCATTGAGAAAGACAGCTTAGGATGTCCTAATAAACGGTTTCAATACAAAAAAGAGAGAACACGAAGCCATGTTTAGTTTACATATAGTTAAGAATAAAAAATTCAGTTTTATATAAGCTCAGTATTGTTACTAATTACTAGGATTTAGACATCGCATAGGCAAAATGTCCATAGATTGGACTCCCGTTGTTTACTCAGATGGTCTGTGAACGATGCTGAGAAACTAATCTTTGTGTTAGGTACAAGAATATAGTATTACTATTAAAATGGGCATGAATTTGCAATATAACACCAAAATAAATCCGGGAATCCTTTTCTCATCAGATTTTAAGTTGCGTGTAATTAGCTGAGAGGTCGATATGGACAGATATCCAGATTACAGGGCTCTTCAAAGTCATGAACTCCCATTTGAATTAAAGAAGTAGGGAGGGAAGGAAAGAAGGCATTAAAGGAGAAAGGAAAGGAAGGAAGGAGGGGGGGAAGGAAGAGAGGAAGACTTTTTTCACTCTTATTAAGAAGTCCTTTGTATCTTTTAGGACAAAGATGATTGATATAACTGTTGCACAGTGTGAAAATTACTTTTCATAATAGTTTATTTGCTACCTTAAGCACGTCTTCTTTTTGCTGTGGTTTCTTTTTCTCAGATTCATCCAAAAGTGTATCAGCCTGAATGATCCAGTTTGTGATGTGATCCACATTCTGGTCAAAGGTTTCCATGTGTTTCTGGTATTCCTTAATTTTAGAGACATACCATGACATAGTATTAGTTAGACAATATTTTAAAATATTTGTCCTACTTTGTACAATTTTAAAAGACAAAAATGTAGTATCATTCAAATTACTTTTAGGTGCAATCTCCATATAGAATATAATACAAACATGTAAAAAATATATTACACTATAGAAATAGATATTGAGATAAGGGCCAACATTTATGTGGAATTGAAGAATTTGCTAACACAAATACTATTATTTAAAGCTTATATAATTTCTTTCTCGTGATGGAGAGGGGCTGAAAATCTTCCAGCCTCTTCTCTTACCAACAAAAGCTTTAACCACTCTTCTGCCCGGGAAGTGACAGCTATCCAGTTACTATTCAGAAGACTCAGTTTATCTTCCACCAGGGTCTCCTTCTTGCCCAAAACTGCTTTCAAGGCCTCTCCTAGCTCTGTAATGCTCTTTAGGTGAACCTTCTGTTTCTCAATCTCTTTCTGAGTAGCCTGTGAAAAGAACAGCATTTGAGCTTCGAGTACTGTCGTCTTAAGACTTAAAGCTTTTGAAATGGCTATGCGTCCAGTTACTATGGTAGGATTTTTCAAGGGTTTAAACTTTCAACCATGTCTTTAGGAATGATGAAAATCATACCATATACACTGTAGTTTCCTTACTGGGTATATATGAATATGTATGCATACATAAACATGACTGACTTATTTATTTATGATTGCACATATTTAATAATAAACATACATACTGTCCATCTAAACATATTCATATTTACTTAATTTGTATATGTATTGGCTAAAGGTAGAGCTCAGAAAACCCATCCACAAATAAGCAACTGCTTTTATTTATTTATTTACCATATTTTTATTTTTATTTTATTTTTTTAACATCTTTATTGGAATATAATTGCTTTACAATGGTGTGCTAGTTTCTGCTCTATAACAAAGTGAATCAGCTATACATATACATATATCCCCATATCTCCTCCCTCTTGCGTCTCCCTCCCACCCTCCCCATCCCACCACTCCAAGCGGTCACAAAGCACCGAGCTGATCTCCCTGTGCTATGTGGCTAAGCAACTGCTTTTAGAAAATTCAGCAATTATTGCACTCTTGTATTTCTACTGCAGGTACTGTCAAATTTTTGGTGCCACAAACCTGTTTGGCATCTGGTGAAACTTAAGTATCCTTTCTCATAGTAATGTTTTTAAAAGGATAAAATTAAATGCAATGGATTTAAAATTAAAAACAATTATACTTGAATAAAATATACAAAATATATTTTTAAAATTTGTGAGATAGTAATACATGTTTTCTTTCGTAACATGTGTAACTACAATGATCTAGCAACAGACCTTTAGGATAATTTCAAAGTAGTGATTAGCACCACTAGTGTTTTGAATTATATTCAATGACTAAAATGTGATATAAAATTATCTGTCATAATTTTATCTGGGACTGCTGGCAAAGTCACAGGAACTACTGATACTGCTGGGGTTTGTTGCTCATACTCATAATTGAAAAAATGCTTAATTTCAGTTAGAAGTAAATTAAAGAGATACTATTAAAATCCCCTAAGAGAGCACCAGCACTTCCCTAAGACTTGATTTTCAAACCTGAAAATAAGCACATTTAATATTAGAAATTATGTAGAGAGTTGATGGAAAACTGATCCTAGTATAAACTTTACTGTCAGTTCTACCTACACCCTTTCTTGTGACGTGTCATGGCGGACCACATGACCATCTTGCACTTCCCTGCCTCTGCCCCCATCCCTCCCTCGCCCACATACAGCTGTTGGACCTTCCCTGGTGGATAAGTCTGAGCCAAACAGATACTCTCTCAAGAAGTTTAACTGAGAGATACAGAGACTGTGGTAATACCCCAGCTGAGAAGTCATTGGAAATGGAGAGCGGATGTCTTTACCGCAGCAAGACAAAGCCATAGTAAGACAAAATCACTGGGGAGCAGCAATGACAAGAAGTGGAGGGAGACCTTTTGCAAAGAGGCAAATGAAATATATGCACAGAGAGTAAGAAAAGTGGTCCAAGTAAACGACAGGAAGATGGTCTCTATGAGGCCAGCATATATCCTTAGTCCTGTATGTTCTCAAGGTGCATTTCTATCTTTGTAGTATACAGAAATAACTCTTATGGCTGCCTTTCCTCCATACTCTCAGGTCCTGGTCTACTCAAAATATATATAAATACACACACACACACATATACACATTTTTGCTTTTGCTTTGGCTATCAAATAAGCAGGGGAATAAATGAGGTTAAAAGATGGTATAAAATAATTTCTATACAAAAGACAATCACTGTTTCTTCAATTCTAATATATGCTTTTCTATTTGTTTTTCTTTTTCAAAATAAAAAATATATGAAATTAAGGTAATTAATGCTAAATGAACTTATCAGCTACCATGCAAAGGGCTATTTGTAATGTAGGTGTCATCTGTTGCACATGAGAGAGCTTAGCAATTCATAAAAGGAATTCCTTCATGTATTAATCACAAATGTTACTGAGCTCCTGCTAAATGGGTCACTATTACAGCAGGGATGTAGGTGATTTTACCTAGTGTCTTTTAGGAAATTATGAGAAATGCCATCTTTGGGTGGAAAAAGCCCTTTTGCAGTTTGACTTGTGAGTGCTCATGGGCTAGATTCCAGCCCTTTCATTCCCTTTGTCTGTACCCTTGTGTAGTACACAATCTTTACAACCACACGTGGTAGCCACTATTCTAGGCACTGTGGATAAAATGATAGAGACACAAAGTCCTTACCCTTATAAAACTTATATTTGAGTATGACAAAAATATGAAAATATATGTAAATGAGCATTTCCTACTTCCTATATTCCAGACTAGTGCCTTGTCACTATAGTTCATTTACTCGTAAAGGTAACACCTCAAAAAGTTAAAGAAGTTAAAGCTTAATTTATATTTGGATCACTAACTATCTCTTAAAATAACTTCAGAAAGATGATACTATGTTTAAGCTTTGATACAACAAGTTGTTGCATACACAGACATTTGTCCCTTCTAAGCCAGGCAATGCGATTAAAGGCAGTGGAAATTTCCAAATCTCAGAAGAGATCAGAGAAGTTTTGAATTTGGGAAATATTGTTGCAAACAGTTAATGGGTCACAAACAACTATTATGCATTAGAATCTACCCAAATTCTCCAGCTAATTTTCAAGAGAAAATGTTTAATGTCCAGTGATACTTCATTCAGTTAATAAGAACAAGAAAACAGGAAATGTGGACTAATTTCTGGTTTCATTTGTTTTTCAATGTTATAAGATAAAACTCAAACATGTTGAAGTTAACACCATCATGAACATGAGCTTGAAAAAAACCAGTGTTCATTGTGGTAGTTTATAACCGCTTATGGCCAAAAGTGAATCAGGAGAAAATTTACACTCCTACTGCAAAAAGACCTAAAGTCAAACCTTTACATGTGGTGTTCAAGAATAGACTGGTATTGAATCATTTGTATAAATGCTATTTTTGGTTAGGAAAATATTGTGCTCGTTTAATGGATTTTTTATTTTCCCCCACAAAAACATTTTTAATTAATGGCATGGCTTACAAATAATAGGATCTTAGATTTTAAAAAATATGCTGATCTTGCTCTGTGAAGATCTTACTTAAATTTCAATGAGTCAATGTACATTAGATGCTTAATACCCACTCTGCACTGTGCCATTCACTGCCAGAGATAAGGAAGGAGGCAGTCTCTGCATACCTTGCTCTAATGCTATCTAAAGTGTAGCTGCAGAGAAAAGTTGAAACACAAGCAAACAATTTGATTTCATATTAGAAAGAACATAATTTTGAGGAAAAGATAATTCATGGCTGGGATAAGCATGAATGGCTTCAAGGGAGAGGTGATACTTGAAACCAGAGTTTACCATAAAGGATTGGATGGTTCAGACTGACTAAAGACAAAGTATAAAATGATGAGAAAGTACGAAGGTTGGAATCAAAAGCCACCAAAAGGGGAATATGGGGTACTCAGTGGAAACTAAAAACATATATTTTATGATGTCAAGGAACCTTTTTGCCACACTCTAAAAGTCTCCCTTAACAGAAGAGTGTCTATACTTGCAGATGTATTGAGAACTGAATTACTGAATTAAACTACAGCTACTGTGTTTGCCATTCTCTCTATACCCTTACCTCTTTAAGAAAGGTAGACTTATTTATGGGGTTGGTGAGACGGGGAGAAAGAATTGAAAATACACTTCTTCCTCTTAAAAGGCATTCAATCCTCAGCACACATGGTTTCTTCTGTTGCCTTATGAGGTGAGGGTTGGAGAGGGTTTGGGAAGGTCTACCCTTCTGAATGGACAAGTTCAAATTCAATGATTAAATTGAATAAATTGTAAATCAGCTAGCTCTCTTAGTTTTTTCAATCATGCAGTAGTGTGACAGATTCTAGGATCAATTTTAAGGTTGAATTAAAAGGAAAATTATGGACACAGTTTTATTTTGACCTATGACATGGTCATAAGTCTAGTTACAGGAGTTTCAACAGCAGCTTAATGTGAACTATCTACTTGGTGCTCTGGGGTTTTATGATACAGGAAAAAAAAATGTCAGATAAGAGTAGAACTCAATGTAAATATCAATTGCCACAATATCTAACATTTTTCTTTATTTTCCATATCTTTAATTTGTAACATTTGATAGCTCCAGAATAGTCGAAATATTAAACACTAACCTCTATGATTTTAAAGAAAAAAATTTGCTCTCTACTTTTTCATAGCCATAGCAATTTTTTAAATGCTAGAACAATTTTCTTATAATAAAAGAAATGGGTAGCATAGGTTAATTTCTCCTAATTAAGACACCCACCCATGTGTTCATGTGAAGGATGGAAACTACATTCTGATTCATCCCTCATACCTATACGTTAAATCACTTGAGTCTAATTTTAAATGGCATGAGAGGTTCAGGATTCCACCATCAGCTTCATCAACTCTCTTCACTGATGAGGTAGCAGGCTGGAAAAACCTGTTCTGTCGTCTCTGTTGATCATAAAATTATGTGATGGAAACATCTTTAATTGATTTAAAGGTAAAATAGTAAAAAGTGTTGGATTAATTATCTGGTCCCATAGGAACACATCCACAGATATTTTCTAACAGGGGCAGAGAAACAAAACCCACTTGGGCTTGACCCTCTCTTTCACCCATTTCACATTTTCAGAGGTCCAATGCTTGCCACAAATTCTCCTCGAATTTCTGATGGATTTATATTCTTAGGATAGCTTCTCAATCTGATTTCCTACTATTCCCACCCTCTCCCCTTTTCTTTTTATGAATTCTTTTTTTTTGAATTTTTGAATTTTATTTTATTTATTTTTTTATACAGCAGGTTCTTATTAGTCATCAATTTTATACACATCAGTGTATACATGTCAATCCCAATCGCCCAACTCATCCCTCTCCCCTTTTTTTATCTCTTAGGTGTCCCCTGTCCCATAGATTCTATCTTCACTCAGTCCCACCTTTAGTCAAATGTGTGCCATAACACCATTTCCATATATTTTCCATCCTTTACTAGGATGCTACAAAATTCCTGTTTATTTGATCTTTCTTTATCTCTTGTGCAAGTTCCCACTATACGGATGAAGAGTTAACTAACACACCCAAAAAAGGTATTTTAAAAGGTTACCCTCACCAAGTGAATTCTGCCTTCAGTCAGTCTGCATAAATATTATACCATTTCTGGTCATCAGAAATGGGAGAGAGTTTTCACCTTTAGCTACAAAACATATTCACGGGAAGAAAGTGAACAAATTTACCACATTACTGCAATTCTAAGGTGTGCATTTGTCACATATTAAGGTCTCTGAAATTGAGATAAAACGTACAATTTATGTTCACATTTAAGGTGGTGGTGTTTCTTTTGATCCACAATAGCTGTAATTAAATCAACAGTGTATCATTCAATCTGTCTTAAATGTGATAAAACATGATATTAATTGTTTTTTCAGGTCCTACATTACTCTGCCATGGTCCAAGGATTCGAACATATTTTATTATTAGGCTAATGTGATGGAATAATATAATGATAAATTTTAAAAGAATATAAAACATTAAATAGTGGATTTTATACCAATGTATATTGACTTTTTATTAATAATGCATGGCCTATTAAAAAAGAATTTCATGAAAGCAGAATATGCAGAACAGAAATTATAGCTATAACTATAATGACAGTGAATAGTGACTCCAGTGGCATTTAACAGATGTTCTATTTTCTAAGTAACAGCTGCTTGATGCATTCATTGTACCAAGTTAATGATCTGCTAGTGTTATTTCACTTCACAGATAAATTACTGTGCTCTCTTTAAAAAAGATATGTAATTTTTCACGGGAATGATAGTGTGACAGACTGTAGAAATAAGTAGTAGTTCTCATGCTTTTATAGCTAAGGGGAGTGATGAGTTGATGCAATTATCCAGATAATCTAGGACCAGAGGCCAGATCTCTTTAAACCGTGAAAGGTAATTGTAAAAAAAAAAAAAACAAAAAACAAAACTACAGGACATCATTGCCTGAACTGAACGTAGATCTCGTAAGACTGCTTGTACTACACTAGCTAGTGGTTCTCAAACTTTGCTGAATATTAGAGACACTGGCCACACTCAGACCAATTAAATCAGAATTTCTGCGGGCAGGCCCTCAGCACTGGTAGGCTTTTAAAGTTCCCCAGGTGATTTCAATGTGCGGCCAATGCTGAGAACCACTGGCAAAACAGAATGATACATTATGTCATGAGATCTTAGTGGGTAACTGTCATTAAATTTTAGCACTGAAGTGACAGCAGAAGGATAATTGAGGAAAGTTATAATTGTTGTTCCTACTGTTGACTATTATAAAAATTTGTCCCTGAAATAAATGTGAAAATCATGACTTGTTACATAAGTGGCTATTTAGACATCAATTATTTTGCATTATTTAATACCCTGAGTTAAACTCAACATTGTGTGTGTGTGTGTGTGTGTGTCTGTGTGATTCTAACACGTAACTCTTGGTATCCCAAGACTACTGTTAATAAAAACTAATGGTCAATTATGTAAAATGGTAAATATGAATTATCCAAAAAGCTGATGGATTAAACTATTAAACTATTAAACCTTTAAACTATTAAAGGACAAAAATTATTTTTCTAGGGAATGATATTTAACCATTTTAATTTTTACATAACACTGTGAATATTAAAGGGCTTTAATGTAGCTGACTTATTTAACTGGCTTTGAATTTTTGACTACTGAAATTAAATTAGAATGAAAGAAATCTGTTAGCGGTTAAGTCAGAAAATCATGTAGATTAAACTTTGCTGAAGCTTATATTTTCCAGACATAATGATCATCAGAGATATAAACTTCTATTTAATTACAGAAATATTTATTTTCCGATGGTTATATTTCTGTGCTCAATTCATATGCTAAACAACTGGGACCAGTAATGGGATATTCAGAATTGATTTACTTATATCCAAATAACCAAAGTGATTCTTTTTTTTTTTTTTGGCCATGCTGCGTGGCTTGCAGGATCTTAGTTCCCTGACTAGGGATTGAACCTGTTCCCTTCGCAGTGAAAGCACAGACTTCTAACCACTGGGCCATGATTTTAAGACATTAACAAATAATATTTAAAATCTAATATCACACCAGTGGCAATAGACTACAGACTAAAATAGGTGATAAATGCACACAGAATTTTCATTTTATTATTTTTATGTGGACTTATATATTGTGCACTTCAAGTTCAGCCATGCTGTATTTTATTCTCATTGCGGATGATGAATAGCTTTTTGTCACTTTAGATACCTTAAAATCAGAGATAGTGTTGGATTCTAGTTGCAGATTTGCTATATACCAGGACTTGTATTTTCTCATCTATAAAATGGGACCATTTGGTCAGATGATTGTTTCCATCTGTTCTAAAACTTACCAAACTTTGAAAGCAAATCAGCATTTTTCTCTTCTCTCAAGAAACGCTTTGGCATTCTTTTAATTTTTATCTCTTAAATTACAATTTATTATATCGAAGAGATTTTTTTTGCGCATGTACTACATGTTAGATACTATTTTATGCGCATGGGAAAAACCAGTGAACAAAACAGATACCTTCCCTTTCCTTTTGGCAAGTGAAACTGTTAATGCCCATGTAGTAGTCTAAGAGAGTAGGGGTTATCATGACAGCTCAGGGATCTTGTACAGTGCTGGTCCTCCAACTCCCCCAGGTGCTGGTAACCTCCCCTAGTTAGCCTTACCCTCCCCTTCTGTTGTCTCTGTCTCTACGCTAGAGCCATCAGTGTTTCTGACCTCAACCTGGCAAAATCCATTATCAGAGATTTGTACAGTACAAAGAGGGAATATATGTGATCATTCATGGAGTGACAAACATCACAGTTGTGGTTTTCTTATGGCATCTCTGTTGTCCAGACCATGCAGCTAGAAGTGATCCACTCTATCAAAATCTTAATGTTAATTTTTCCCTCTTTATCACTACTCTGATGGAGGCAGATTGTTGCATTTAAAAATAGAATGAGGGACTTCCCTGGTGGCCCAGTGGTTAAGAATCTGCCTGCCAATGCAGGGGACACGGGTTTGAGCCCTGGTCCGGGAAGATCCCACATGCCGCAGAGCAACCAAGCCCGTGCACCACAACTACTGAGCCTGTGCTCTAGAGCCCACGAGCCACAACTACTGAGCCCGTGAGCCACAACTACTGAGCCCACGAGCCACAACTACTGAGCCCGTGTGCCACAACTACTGAAGCCTGTGCACCTAGAGCCCATGCTCCACAACAAGAGAAGCCACCGCAATGAGAAGCCCGCACACCACAACGAAGAGTAGCCCTCACTTGCCGCAACTAGAGAAAGCCCGCAAATAGAAATGAAGACCCAATGCAGCCAAAAATTTTCAAAAATAGAATGAAACAGCTACTGGGCTTTAGGAATTTCAAATTAGTATTAACGTTTAACTTTGCAATTCCCATTATAAACTTTTTATCTTATTTCTGTTATTATTATTCTAAAATGTTTTATTCCTGTTATTTTAATTTTGTTTTCCTTGCCACTCCTGCAAGACTGGGAGAATTAGCTGTTTCACCTAACACACAGAAACAAACACAGAGTCAAGCAAAATGAGGAGATAGGGGAATAGGTTCCAAATGAAAGGAGAAGTAAAAAAAACCACAGGAAAAAAAAATCTCAATGAAATGGAGATAAGGAATTTACCTGATAAATATTTCAAAGTAATGGTCAAAAAATGCTCACTGAACTCAGAAGAATGGATGAATACAGGTAGAACTTCAACAGAGACAGAAAATGTAAGTACCAAACAGAAACCAAAGAGCTGAAGATTATAATAACTGAACTTAAAAATACACTAGAGGAGTTCAACAGAAGACTAGAAAAAGCAGAAGAAAGAATCAGTAAAAATATGTGGAGATTAAACAACCTACTACTTAACAACCAATGGGTCAATGAGGAAATCAAAGAAGAAATTTAAAGAAATACCTTGAGACAAATGCAAAAGGAAATATAACATACCAAATCTATGGGATGGAGCAAAAGCAGTTTTAAGAGGGAAGTTCAAAGTTCATAGAAACATAGGCCTACCTCAAGAAATAAGGAAAATCTCAAATAAACAATCTAACTTTACACCTAAAGGAAAGAGAAAAAGAAGAACAAACAAAGCCCAAAGTTATTAGAAAGAAGGAAATAATAATGGTCAGAGCAGAAATAAATGAAATAGAGACCAAAAAGACAACATAAAATATCAATGAAACTAAGAACAAGTCCTTCGGAAAGGTAAGCAAAATGGACAATCCTTTAGGTAGACTCACTAAGAAAAAAAGAGAGAGGGTTCAAATAAATAAGACCAGAAATGAAAAAGGAGAAACTACAACTGATACCAAACAAATATGAAGGACCATAAGAGACTACTATGAACAATTATATGCCAACAAATTGGACAACCTACAAGAAATGGATACATTCCTAGAAACATACTATCTTCAAAGACTGAATCATGAAGAAATAAAAAATATGAATAGACCAATTACTAGTAAGGAGACTGAATCAATAACCAAAGAACACCCAACAAACAAAAGTCCAGGACCAGACAACTTCAGTGATGAAGTCTATCAAATATTCAAAGAATATTTAATACCTGTCCTTCTCAAACTCTTCTAAGAAACTGTAGAGGAGCAAGTGCTCCCAAGCTCATGTTATGAGGCTAGCATCACCCTGATACCAAAACCAGAGAAGGACACCACAAAAAGAGAAAATTACAGGCCAATATCCCTGATTAACATAGATGCAAAAATCTTCAACTAAGCATTAGCAAATGAATTCAAGAATATATTAAAAGGATTATACATCTTGATGAAGTGGGATTTATTCCAGGGATGAAAGGAAGGTTCAACCTCTGCAAATCAATCAACATGATACACCATGTTAACAAGATGAAGAATAAAAATCATATGATCATCTCAGTAGATGCAGGAAAAGCATATGACAAAAATCAATACCAATCCATAATAAAAATTCTCAACAAACTGGATATAGAAGGAATGTACCTCAACATAATAAAGGCCATTTTTGACAAACCTACAGTTAACATCATAATGAAGAAAACTGAAAGATTTTCCTCTAAGATCAAGAAAAAGACAAGGTTGTCCACTCCCCCCACTTTTATTCAACAAGTATTAGAAGTACTAGCCTGAGCAATTAAGCAGGAAAAAGAAATAATAGGCACCCACATTGGAAAGAAAGAAGTAAAACTGTCACTATTTGTGAACAACATAACTTTACATATAGAAAACCCTAAAGACTCTACCAAAAAACTTTTAAAACTAATAAATTCAGTAACTTAGCAGAGTACAAAATCAATACACAAAAATCGGTTGCATTTTGATACACTAAAAGTATCAGAAAGAGAAATTAAAAAAATAAACCCATTTACAATTTCATTAAGAAGAATAGAATGCCTAGGAGTAAATTTAACCAAGGAGTTAAAGAACCTATACACTTAAAACTGTAAGACACTGATGAAAAAAGTGAAAAAAAACACAAATAAATGGAAAGATATTCCATGCTCATGGATTGGAAGAATTAATGTTGCTCAAATGTCCATATTACCCAAAGCAAACTACAGTTACAATGCAATCACTATCAAAATTCCAATGACATTTTTCCCAGAAATACAACAAACCATCCTCAAATATGTATAGAATCACAAAAGATCCTGAATAGACAAAGCAATCTTGAGAAAGAAGAATATAGGTGGAGGCATCATGCTCCCTGATTTCAAATTATACATCAAAGCTATAATAATTTAAAGAGTGTGGTTTTGGCATACAAACAGACACATAGATCAGTGGAACATAGCCCAGAAATAAACCCATGTATATATGGCCAATTAATCTATGACAAAGGAGCCATGAATATGGGGGGAATGACAGTCTCTTCAATTAGTGGTGTTGGGAAAACTGGACAACTACATTCAGAAGAATAAACCTGGACTACTATCTTTCACCATATACAAAAATTAACTCAAAATGGATTAAAGAGTTGAATGTAAGACCATAAACCATAAAACTCTGTAAAGCTTCTGGACATCAGTCTTAGCAATATTTTCTGGATCTGATTCCAAAGGCAATTGCAACAAAAGCAAAAGTAAGCAAATGGGACTATGGGTCTACAGGAAACTAAAAAGCTTCTGTACAGTGAAGGAAGCCATCATCAAAACGAAATGGCAATCTACTGAATGGGAGAAGATATTTGCAAATCACATATCTATAAGGGGTTAATATCCAAAATATATAAAGAACTCATACAATTCAGTAAGAAAAAAAAACAAACAATCTGATTAAAAAATGAGCAGAGGATCTAAATAGATATTTTTTTTTCTAAAGGAGACATACAGATAGTCAACAGGCACATGGGAAGATGCTCAATATCACTAATCATCAGGGAAATGTTAATCACCACAATGAGATACCCCTTCACAGCTGTCATAATGGCTATTATCAAAAGGACAAGAAATAACAAGTGTTGGCAAGGATGTAAAGAAAAGGCAACCCTAGTGCACTGTTGGTGGGAATGTAAACTGGTGCAGTCTCTACAGAAACCAGTATGGAAGTTCCTCCAAAAAAAAAATTAAAATAAAACTATCATATGATCCAGCAATTCTACTTCTGGGTATTTATCCAAAGAAAATGAAAACAATAATTCTAAAAGATACATGCACCTGTATGTCCACTGCAGTACTATTTACAATAGCCAAGGTATGAAAACAACCTAAGTGTCCACTGATGTATTAATGGATAAAGAAGATGTGATGTACACACACACACACACACACACACACACACACACTGGAATACAACTCAGCCATAAAAAGGAATGAAATCTTGAAATTTGCTACAACATGGATGGACCTTGATGGTATTATGTTAAGTGAAGTAAGTCAGACAGAGAAAGACAAATACCATATGATTTCACTTATATGGGGAATCCAAAAAAGCAAAACTTACAGAGAACAGATTGGTAGTTGCTAGAGGGGAGGGGTGTTGGGGTGTGGGAGAATGGGTGAAGGAGGCGTCCAAGAGGTACAGACAAAGACAAATACCATATGATTTCACTTATATGTGGAATCTAAAAAACAAAATAAATAACAAAATAGAAGCAGAGTCATAGATACAGAGAACAAACATGTAGTTGCCAGAGGATGGGGGCAAGATAGGGGAAGGGGATTAAGAGGTGCAAACTTACAGTTATAAAATAAATGAGTTATGGGTATGAAATACATAGTGTGGGGAATACAGTAAATAATAATAATCTTTGTATGGTGACAGATGGTAACTAGACATCATGGTGATCATTTTGTAATGTATAGAAATATAAAATCAATATATTGTGTACCAGGAAGTAACATAGTTTTGTAGGTCAATTATACTTTAAAAACAAACAAACTCATAGAAAAAGAGATCAGATTTATGGTTATCAGAGTAGGGGGTTGGGGGAGGGGAAATTGGATGAAAGTGGTCAAAAGATACAAACTTTCAGTTTTAACATAAACAAGTATTCAGGGATATAGCATACAACATGATTAATTAACACTGCTGTATATTATATATGAAAGTCGTTAAGAGGGTCAATGCTAAGATTTCTCATCACAAGGAAAAATTTTTTCTTTTCTTTTGTTTGTATATGAGATGATAGATATTAACTAAACATATTGTGGTCATCATCTCATGATGTACATAAATCAAATCTTTATGGAGTACACCTTAAACTTATATAGTGCTGTATGTCAAATATCTCAGTAAAACTGGAAGAAAAAATAAAACGCCAATGGCTACTAAAATGCAAAAGAAAAAAAAAGTTGGATTTTTTCCACCTAGTGCGGTATCAAAATGCTGCCTGAAACGTCCCAATCTCAGGATTTTTACTGCTGGTGATGATGCATGAGGTGGAAAGAACATCACTTGATTTTCGAATAAGTGATTAAGCTTGTGCTACCGACTACATTATAGAAAAAATAAAAAGAACGTGGAAAATGAAAAAAAAGAGGTACAAACTTGCAGTTATAAGTCATGAGGATGTAATGTACAGGGTGGTGACTATAGCTGACAAAATTATATTACAAATTTTCAAGTTGCCAGAAAAGTAAATCTTAAAAGTTCTCATCACAAGAAGAAAAAGATTTGTAACTCTGCATAGTGACAGATGGTAATGAGACTTGCCGTGGTGATCATTTCACAGTGTATGCAAATGTCGAAACTTTATGCTGTACACCTTAAACTAATACAATGTTATATGCCAATTATACTTCAATAAAAAGAAACCAAAAATAAATAAATGAATTTGTTTTGAAAAGAAATCTGACATTTATCTTTTGAAATGGCAGGTGAGACTAACAGTCTGAGTCAAGTTCTCCATCTACCAAGAAAGCATTTGAAATGAGAATATACTAAGGAGTCATTGGGCTTCATGTATGAAAGTTTAACTTTTTTTTCATTTTAAGAAAGTAGAATCATTATCATAAATGTGACTGCTTTATATCTGTAAGCCGCATGTTTTTACTATATGACTGTAATTTTTGAAAAAGCTTCAGCACCTTCCAAATGAGTTTATTAAAAAATTATGTAATTAAGATGTAAATGTGTATCCTTTTCATTTGACCACTAAGGGGTCTAAAAGTATATCATTAGCAGCTTAGTGTTTCAAAAGATCAAGAAAGAGTGATAAATTATCATATAGACAAAGAAAAATGCCAGATTTCTATCCTTTTTCTCCTGTTGGATCTCAAATTAGTATTGCTCCAGAGTTTTATGGAAAATACTTCAGATAGACTCAATAAGCTGAGCCATCTCCAGAACACTCAAGCTTTCTAATATGACAAGGATTACCTAGAAACCTTGCCAAGTTCTTTATCTTATGATATTTTAATGATTTTATGGTGAGGCTAAAGCAAACATATCTCCTTAGGTGACATATTCAATGACCTTATGGAGACTCCGGAATTTTGAGTTCATATGTGGCATACTTTTGTAGTTTCACCTCAGTCAGTTATAAATTATAGTCAGAATTGCTCAAATTCCCTTCATGTATAGCTCTACTCCTTTGTGCACCATTATGTTAGCATTCCTCATTATATTTAGAAAGCTACTCTACTAATATGGGATGAATTGTGTCCCCTCAACATTCGTATGATGAAGTCCTAACCCCAGTACCTCAGAATGTGACCCTATTTGCAGACAGGACATTTAAAGAGGTAATTAAGTTTAAAAAAAAAAGGTCATTAGGGTAGACCCTAATCCAATATGACTGGTGTCCTTATAAGAGAAATTGGGAGACATGCATGTACAGAGGGAAGACCATCTGAAGACAGCTATTTACAAGGCATGGAGAGAGTCCTCAGAAAAAAACAACCCTGCCAAAGCCTTGACCTCAGACTTCCAGCCTCCAGAACTGTGAGAAAATAAACTTCTGTTCTTTAAGCCTCTCAGTCTGTGGTATTTTGTTAGGCCGCCCTAGTAAACTAACATATCCATTAAACTGGATATGAACAACCAAATATATTGTCCCTACCATTAAGGGAAGGATGACAGAATGAAGCCTGGATCATTTTCATGAATCCTCTACATGTCCCATGGATGTTTTACCATATTTTATACTTTAATAGATCATAAATATTTTCTGGGCTTTTTTGTTTATTTATGAGTACTTATGGTTGAAACTGCCATCAGTAGGTCATATATATAGATAGATAGATAGATCATTCAGGACTTTCTCTGTCTTTATCTTAGGATGGGAAAGGAAAAGTTGATACTGCTCTGGCCAAAACTGCTGTCTGTCCCCGAGAATGCATTCTCTCTTTCTTCATTTATAAGACCTACTCATCATTTCAGCGGGACACACTGGCTACCCAGCCAGATAGAGACCATCTTTTGCCACCCTCCCTGAAGGCTAGATATGATCATGTGATTAAGATCTGGCAAATGGAATTTTGGTTTATTTCTTATAGCAGCCCAGCCTGCACCTAAATACATGATTGTCATTGATCCCAACTAAATTATCACATAGAAATATAATGTTTGTTTGGGTGATAAGGGGAAATAAAAGGCCAATGTAACTTCTAATCTGTACCCTCTATACACTCACTACTCTAATAATCTCACAATATATACGATCCTGAACTAATAACTGCAAGTAAATATCTTATCTCTAACAACAAATCTATTCTGAAAGGGAAGAAAGAGACATTTATTCCCTACTGTTTATTTGACAAAAATTGTATGTAACAAATTTTTACATCTACTTGTCATCTGAATCTACATAAAGAAAATCAGTTTTCAGTTTTGGTCTCATTGTATGACTAAGTTTTTACATAATGCAATTAAAATTTCCCAAATTTGGATAATCTAGATAGGCTTCTTGAATTAAAAATAAAGCACAGATCTCTTAAACATCTAGTTAACGCAGGCACATGTTTGTTAATTTATAAAAATGAGGGGGCAGAGTGTGCTATGATTTATTTTTTTCTAAGTGCCCAAAGGCTTGGCAAAGTTTAAGGTGAAAACGCATTATTAATATCAACTATTTACTTTATATAAACATACTTTTAAGTAATGCAGTAATATATCAACTGAAAAAAATATATTAAGCTATTAGTGCCTTGACCTTGAACTGTAGAGAACAATGATGTCTGATTGGCTGTCAGAGAAACAGCAAGAATCTACCAGCTGAGGATTAAAGGAAATCCCGTGCCGTTTGGTGATGGAAACGATAGCGGTCATACAGACCCCATGAGATTTTTTCTATGATTGCGACATCAACAATCTGCTGATCTTGCGAGTCTGTCCTGCCCAACTGTCTGCAGTCTCTGCATCTTTGCCTTCCTCGTGGCTGTGGGGTCCGCCTGAATAGTCTCTCTTAGGCAAGCTAGGGAACATAGAATCTCATCTTTGGACTAACTTTCTGACTAATGATGTATATATTTTTAAGGACTTATTCATAACCTACCTAATTCTAAACAAGCTTTGGAGAGACACTTGCTAAAGCTTCCCACTGGCTTTACTGTAATCCTGAAATATACAGTTAAATTACTGATGAATTTTTGAGGAATGGGAGAATGAAGCACAATAATATTTATGAATCTATTATTGTTGCACACTAAGAGTTCCTTGAAAAATCATATTGCTGTATGTTTTCATGTATGCTAAAAATAACCTTCAGTGATATAGGTTTTACCTTTCCCCAGGCAACTTCAGAATCCAAATTACTAGGCATTCCTTCAACTGCTGATCTCTCTGTCAATTCCACATCCGTAGCTGCCAGCCATTCTGTCAAGGCATTCATTTCCTTTCGCATCTTACGGGACAATTTCAAGCATTTCTCCAACTGTTGCTTTCTTTCTGTTACCTGAAAAGAATGATAATAAAATGTAGTTTGGTTTACTTTTTCAATTCAAGTTTAATTTTAGCTACTTAATTGGAAATTTCATATTTTTGTCATTTTAAAATAACCTTTTTCTTACTTTTAAAAAATAATATTTTAGAAAAATTATATATTCTGAATATTAATAATGAATAAGCACAGTCTAGGGAAGATGAGATCATTTCTCCAAAAGATAGTGTCCTGCATCAGGTAGAAAGAAAAGCTATTATTATTTTCTCTAATATAAATAAAAAATAAATTATGGACAAATTTTTTAAAATAAATAGAATGATATAAATCAAACTGAAGATATGACACGTTTCTTTTAGAAACCCTCCAGTCATCTGTCAAAGAGATGGGCAAGAACATTTACAAATGAGGCTTGCCTTTACTGGTAAGGAATCAAAATGGGGAAAGAATACTATTTCTCTCCAAAGGCAAAAATATTTATAAAATATTTAGAATAGCCAATTTTATTGTCATTGCATCTTTAAAGTGTCTCATTTTTGCACAAAAACAACACAAAGAATAGGTCACTTCCTCCTTAAACATACATTTATTATCCAAAGGGGGCAACAAAATTTGATACCATAACAAAATTTTCACTCTCATTAATAGAGAAATCATGACTTGATCCTGTGTTCCAGTTCTCAGTGTTTAGAACTAAGACCCTCAAAGTCAAATTGTTCCATGGTCTCACACAGAGAATGAACAAATTTGTGTTTCTCCACCACTTTTCCTGATGTGCCTACATCTTGTGAGTTGGTTGGTTGAATAAAAAGCCCAGAATCTCTTATCTCTTGTTGATACACACACACACACACACACACACACACATATGTGTGTATATATATACACACACATATATATATGTGTGTGTGTATATATATACACACACTTATATATTCTACAAACAAAATAACAATTCAGCCATAAGCATGAAAAAAATGCCAAAGATATCTTTAAAGAATTTTAAATACTGCAATGAAAATAAATACCCTGAAACTTTGAGAAAAATTCCAAATTTGTTTCTTTAACAGAGGTGTGTGTACATTAAAAAAAAAAAAATGTTTAGTTGCTGAGGCTGCAAATTCAATTTTTTTTTTTTTTTTTTTTTTTTTTTTACAGATTTTCCCTTCTATTCTTCCCTTCAGGGAAGTGAAAGCATCTGCCATTTTGAGTGCAAGGATTTTACTTGTATGTGGGAGAAAAAATATACACCTTATGGTGTGTTCCTATGCATAGTTATTTTTTCTATGTATTATTGGTAGAAAAAGAATTCTAGATTCAATATTTCAAAGAAATTCTATCTTCCCAGAGCTAATGCATTATTGATTTTATTTATTCTATTTTGTTTATATCCAGATAAATAGGTTTTAATAAAACAGGAGACACTGTCATCTTAAGGAAAATTGAGTTTTACACTTTTTTTTTTTTTTGGTGGAGAAAGGATACATTAAAAATAGTGCCACCTGTAGTAGAAATCATTATTTCATGAATGCTTAAAAATGTAAGTGAGGCTGACATGAGTATTGAGGCTTTGAGTATGAGCATTTGAGGCTAAAATGAATATTGCTATTTATGTATATTGTAATATAATTTAAAGCATACAGGAACTGTAAGTATTATTATATCTAGGGTGCTAGGTGTAATATCGCTCAATAAAATTAAATAGATTTAGATATAAGAAACTCTATTTTTATTCATTGAACAATTAAGCTAAGTTGGTGATATTAACCAAAATAATAAAATTGTGTTAAGAAAAGTGTCATGTTCTGAACTGAAATGCCCCCAAAATTAATAAATTGAAGCCCAAGCTCCCATGTGACTGTACCTGAATATAGAGTCTTTGGAAAGTAATTAAGGTTAAATGAGGTTACAGGGTGGGACCCTAATCAGATAGGATTGTGGCCCTACTAGAAGAGGAAGAAAAAGATATCCCTCCTTCTCCCTCCATCCCTCTTATCCTCTTCTCCCCTTCCTTCCCCCACCCCTCCCACTCCCCCTCCTTCTCCACCATGTGAGAACACAGTGAGAAAGTGGCTGTCTGCAAGCCAGGAAGAGGGTCCTTACTAGACTGACACCTTGATCTTGAACTTACCAGCCTCCAGCACTGTGAGAAACAAAATATTCTTGTTTAAGCCACCTAGTCTATGGTATTTTGTTATGGCAGCCTAAGCTGACTAATACAAAAAAGTAATATATATTGAACTGAGGCAAGTAAAATGATTTAAATTCTGAAGACCATTAAAATAGAAGGGTTTGTATATTTATATAAAAAGAATGATACATTAAGATATCCTCTGCTTCCATAAAACAAAACCACTATTGTTGAAGGTGCTTGGAAGATTTAAATATGAACAATTTTTTCTCAGAAAAGGAATACATGACTTCTGCCATTTTATAATATGATATTTGTACATATTCCCTTTATCACTAATGTTTCTAAATCTTTATTTCAAAAATAAGTGCCTGCCCCACATTTTTGCTGTGTTCTGTCATGCTTTTAAAGCTAAGTATGATTTCTTAGTCATCGTTCATTTTGCTTTAATGATATTACTCAGTGCCAAATGGTTAAATAAACATACACTTCCAAATATACATTATCATAAGAATCATTTATTCCTTAATAATAATTAAGGACACTAATAGGACACTAATAATACTAATAAGTATTAGTTATTAGTAAAAATAATTAAGGACACTAATAAGGACACTAATAATAATCAGGACACTAATAGTCTTCTAATGTCATTTTTATTGTTTTAAATTCAAAGTGATTTATTCTACATTACTTTACGTTAAATTTACTCTTGCAAAGGCAAAGATTTTGTGCAAATTCTTCAAGGCAAAGAAAAGGCCCAGACAATAATTTATATTTGAAACAGCTAATTCTCTTTCAAAACTCTAAATTAGAAGGTTTTTAAAATATAAAAATAAAGACTATCAACTAATATGAATGGTGATTTTCAGATTTTCATTTGAATCTAAAACTCACTTTCTCTCAGTGATAAGTAATTTGCAATTTGTAGCTTCAAGACATAACCTTCAATCTACTTTCAGGGTGCAATATTAGAATTCTGCCTCTGCATGGCTACTTCTCAAACATGGGCAAGCACTTACATTTGTGTCTAAGATGAAGTGACAATTTTCTCATTGATGTTGTTATATTCAATAAAGTTGGGAACCTGAGCTGTAAAAACAGACTCTTTTCTCCCCACTGGTCTCAGTAAAGCTCTTTCTATGTAGAATGTATCAACTCCACTGTACCTAAATATAAGTCCTAAGTATAAGTAGGTATATTAGTTTATAAAATTACCAGCCTTTGAGTCATCACAAGTAACTATAGATAATGAAAAGAAGGGGCAAGTTTAGAACAAAGAAACCCTTTTAGAATTATCTGATGGACCAATAAAAATCTCTCTGAGCTGTACATATTTTTTAATGTAGACTGAAAAGAAGACCCTCGCTGATTAATTACTGTTTCTTAAGAACTGCAAATTGGAATTTATCTATTTATCTATCTCTCTCTTTGTCTGTGTATGTATATATGTACGTATCTATGTATCCATGTATCTATCTATCTGTAGGGAGTAAATGATTTAGCCTTCCTAAGACATTAATTGTGCATAATTACTGACTCTTACTTTACAATATATAAGGAAAGTGGGAAGTAGCCAGTGCTTATGGTTTCAGCATGCACACACCTTTGCTCCCAGCTCATTATAATGCAATTTCAAAGCCGTTACTCTTTCATCAAGCTCCTTAGGGTTTTCCGTCTGCTTCTTCTGTACAATCTGACGTCCAGTTTTGATCACCATTTCCACTTCAGACTTCACTTCACTCAGACTTTTATACAAGTTCTAAGTTAAAACATAAAACAAAACAGAATAATAAGCAATAGTGTCTAGTTCATACTATTATTAATAAAAAGAAACAGGAGTAGAGATCACCTGAATTGCTATTCTATGGTTACAGTTTCAATGGAGTAGCATTTTGCAGCTGTGGTCAATATCTAGCTTTTGCATTTTCTGTTGATTTAGTGCTTCTATTTGTAATTATATGTACACATAAAGACACGCATATTATGTAGTTATACTTACCAAAGTAAGGGTACATAACACATATATTTAATTCTTCATTCCAAGTTTATAAAGATCATTTCTAAAAGTTATATGATTTCTATTGGGTTGGTCAAAAGGTTCTTTCAGTTTTTAAAGTAAAAATGAAAGACACATTTTTCATTTTCACCAAGAACTTTATTGAACAACACATTCACTGTTTTGTTCCACTACCTTCTGCCATTTTTCAGGCAGCTTCATAATTTCATCTTCCCAAAATGTCTTATCTTTTTGAGCAAAGAACTGTTCCAGGTGGCTTTTATGGTCTTCCAGGGAATTGAAATGTTTTCTATTAAGAGAATTTTGTAAAGACTGCAATAAATGGAAATCCGAAGGTGCAATGTCTGGTGAATACAGCGGATGAATCAGAACTTCCCAGCCAAGCTGTAACAGTTTTTGCCTGGTCATCAGAGAAACATGCGGTCTTGCATTATCCTGATGGAAGATTATGCATTTTCTGTTGACTAATTCTGGACTCTTTTTGTCAAGTGCTGCTTTCAGTTGGTCTAATTAGGAGCAGTACTTGTTGGAATTAATTGTTTGGTTTTCCAGAAAAAGCTCATAATAAAGGACTCCCTTCCAATCCCATCATATACAGAACATCACCTTCTTTGGATGAAGACCGGCCTTTGGCGTGGTTGGTGGTGGTTCATTTCGCTTGGCCCACGATCTCTTCCATTCCACACTGTTGTACAGTATCCACTTTTCATCGCCCGTCACAATTTGTTTCGAAAACAGAACGTTTTCGTTACATTTAAGTAGAGAATCGCATGTGGAAATAAGGTCTAGAAGTCTTTTTTTCGCTTAACTTATGTGGAACCCAAACACCAAAGCAATTCATATAACCAAGCTGGTGCAAATGATGTTCAATGCTTGATTTGGATATTTTGAGTATGTTGGCTACCTCCTGCGTGGTATAACACTGATAGTTCTCAATAAATGTCTCGATCGCTATCAACATCAACTGGTCTACCCGACCCTGGAGCATCATCCAGTGAGAAATCTCCAACACGAAACTTCGCAAACCACTTTTTTTTTTAAACATCTTTATTGGAGTATAATTGTTTTACAATGGTGTGTTAGTTTCTGCTTTATAACAAAGTGAATCAGTTATACATATACATATATCCCCATATCTCTTCCCTCTTGCATCTCCCTCCCTATCCCACCCCTCTAGGTGGTCACAAAGCACCGAGCTGATCTCCCTCTGCTATGCGGCTGCTTCCCACTAGCTATCTATTTCACGTTTGGAAGTACATATGTCCATGCCACTCTCTCACTCTGTCCAAGCTTACCCTTCCCCCTCCCCGTATCATCAAGTCCATTCTCTAGTAGGTCTACGCCTTTATTCCCGTCTTGACCCTAGGTTCTTCATGACCAATTTTTTTTTTTTAGATTCCATATTTATGTGTTAGCATATAATATCTGTTTTTCTCTTTCTAACTTACTTCACTCTGTAGGACAGACTCTAGGTCCATCCACCTCACTACAAATAACTCAATTTTGTTTCTTTTTATGGCTGAGTAATATTCCATTGTATATATGTGCCACATCTTCTTTATCCATTCATCTGTCAATGGACACTTAGGTTGCTTCCATGTCCTGGCTATTGTAAATAGAGCTGCATTGAACATGGTGGTACATGCCTCTTTTTGAATTACGGTTTTCTCAGGGTATATGCCCAGTAGTGGGATTGCTGGGTCATGTGGTAGTTCTATTTTTAGTTTTTTAAGGAACCTCCATACTGTTCTCCATAGTGGCTGTATCAATTTACATTCCCACCAACAGTGCAAGAGGGTTCCCTTTTCTCCACACCCTCTCCAGCATTTATTGTTTGTAGATTTTTTGATGATGGCCATTCTGACTGATGTGAGATGATATCTCATTGTAGTTTTGATTTGCATTTCTCTAATGATTAATGATGTTGAGCATTCTTTCACGTGTTTGTTGGCAATATGTATATCTTCTTTGGAGAAATGTCTATTTAGGTCTTCTGCTTATTTTTGGATTGGGTTATTTGCTTTTTTGATATTGAGCTGCATGAGCTGCTTGTATATTTTGGAGATGAATCCTTTGTCAGCTGCTTCATTTGCAAATATTTTCTCCCATTCTGAGGGTTGTCTTTTCGTCTTGTTTATGGTTTCCTTTGCTGTGCAAAAGCTTTTAAGTTTCATTAGGTCCCATTTGTTTGTGTTTTTATTTCCATTTCTCTAGGAGCTGGGTCAAAAAGGATCTTGCTGTGATTTATGTCATAGAGTGTTCTGCCTATGTTTTCCTCTAAGAGTTTGATAGTGTCTGGCCTTACATTTAGGTCTTTAATCCATTTGGAGTTTATTTTTGTGTATGGTGTTAGGGAGTGTTCTAATTTCATTCTTTTACATGTAGCTGTCCAGTTTTCCCAGCACCACTTATTGAAGAGGCTGTCTTTTCTCCATTGTATATTCTTGCCTCCTTTATCAAAGATAAGGTGACCATATGTGCGTGGGTTTATCTCTGGGCTTTCTATCCTGTTCCATTGATCTATAATTCTGTTTTTGTGCCAGTACCATACTGTCTTGATTACTGTAGCTTTGTAGTATAGTCTGAAGTCAGGGAGCCCGGCAAACCACTTTTGACGTGTTTGATCAGCCACAGCACCTTCTCCATACACTGAACAAATCTTTTTTTGCGTTTTTACCTTTCTTGAAATAATAAAGCATAGTATGCTGAAAACGTTGCTTTTTTTCTCCCATCTTCAATATTAAAATGGCTACACAAAAATTCACCAATTTTGATGTGTTTTTTTTAGATGCATGTTGATATGACAGCTGTCACAATACAATCTAACAAAATTGTTTTGAATGAAGTTAAACACAACTAAGTGCTAGTGGAGCCATCTTACAGTAAAAACCAAACAAACTTTTTGGCCAACCCAACTTTTTAAATGTTACAATTATATAATTCTAGCTGTGAGTTTGGAAAAATTCATTTACTCATTCTCCAGGTATTTGTTGAGTGCCTGCTTATACCAGACAGTATTTGAGTCACTAGAGAATCAGTGGTGGCCAAGCCAGACACATTCAGTGTTGTTCTCATGGTGCTACATTATAGTCGGGATAAAACATCTAAATTTCCAGACCATAATTTCAATATATATTAAATCATATATAAGGAGGGAAGGTAATTTTAAATGTTAATTAATTATACAAATTTATTTTCTTAATGGGGCTGATTAATTAACTATAGACTGATATAAAATATTATGTAAAACTCGCATGTACATCACAACTATAAAGAACACATATATTGGTTCACAGTAGTATACTGCCATAACAAATCCTCATGAAACAAATGTCATAGCTTTCCCTTGTAGTTATTTTACTTGGAAAGATATGTGCATTTGAATGTATGTATATATGTATGCATGTGTACATGTACATATGTATATGTCTATATGTATACATGCATATGTAATAGTTTACTTACACATTGCTGCATTAAGTTGTTCAGTGGTGAGCCTGAACAACAAATATTTATTTTATTGGTACTAAGAAATAAAGTTGCTAGTAGGTAATTGCTGTTATTTGGGAGTTAGGAAAGAAATTAGGTTTGTTTTTTTCTTTTCAGTTTAAAATCAGTGTTTAAAACAAAGCATTTTGTAAATGCTAAGCAATTATCCTATTCATTAAGGCTACATACATAAATATTTCCACCTTAATCCCTTTTTTGACAATTGCCTGATGTTATTATTCCTTTATTAATAATTGTGAGTTCTTTCTGAACTTTCCATATGATTTTTTAATTCATTTACTTCTATCTTAGGAATTATAAATATATCTGGGTATTCAGAAACATTTAAATCATTAATTATCACACTGGGACTGAATTCTTGAATTTTGGAATCAGAGATACTTCCAAATGACTTACTATTTAAATTTTTTTAAATGTCAATTATTTACCTTTATGAGGAAAGTTCATTCAAAGTACTAAATAGCCATTTACATCATATCATTCAGTAGACAGATAAAATATTTATCATTAAGAAAGGAAAATAGTCTTTATATTTGTCTGTGTTCATGTTTGTAAGACTTTTTTTTTTAAGGCCGCGCCATGTAGCATACGGGATCTTAGTTCCCCGACCAGGGATAGAACCCGTGCCCCCTGCATTGGGAGCATGGAGTCTTAACCACTGGACCGCCAGGGAAGTCCCTGTAAGACTTTTTTTAACAGAACAAAAATTACTTGAAAGCAAAGGCCATGATTATAGTATATGTAAGAGAGCATCTTAAGTAATGAAAAAATACAAAAGTTGTAAAGAAAATATATCCTTATGGAAGAACGACTTGAATTGGTCCTGACACTTAAACCAGAACCAGAAACAGATTGAGTAAATACTGTGATCTGTTGCCTCTGTACTGAGTCGGGGCATAGTAACACCTGGGTGCAGGTAGGGTTTTTTTGTTTTTTTGTTTTTTTTTTTCAGTTCATATTTACTAGCAGACAAGTTTTATGAGGTACCACTAGAGACCTGTTCCTAGAAAAGAATGAACAGCTCTCCCTTTGTGAATATACTTAGCCATGATGATAATGTACGTGGGTCATTTTGCTTTCAATTTTTTTTAAATGTAAGATGAAATATGCTCCCATGTATTCCTAATGTTACTTATCTAATACCAGCTAATATATAAAATGATATTCAAAATTTCTTTTGGGGGTGAGAATATTTATAATAATGATGCCACTGAAATGCAGCCTGTGTTATTAAGCTATGTTACTGAATAAAAATTACTCCATAATTTTTCACAAAGAAAATTTTTGTTTAAAAGAATGATATTCTCCCATTCATAATGATATGACTGAAATGTACCCAAGGGTTTCTTTTTCATTTATGTTATGGAGTAGAAGCAGGAACAATACTTAAACACAAAGTACTAAATAAACTTTTTTCCCATTAATGTTAATAGCACTCAGTGTTTTTATTTTATGTGAATTTCTACCCTGATACTCCATAGTACACATACATTTATAATAATACTTATATTACTCTAGTAGATGCCCTCATAATTCAGCTTTACGTTATCAGAAGAGTCATCTGACTTGGTGAATTTTCAATAAGTGGAACAAAGAACACTGCTCGAAATCCCCGTAGTGAAGATTTACACTACAGGCTAATGGTCGGTGCCTCTTTATTCTGTCTTTGTGGTCTGGCAGAATTTCACTGCATATCCAGCCCTGATATTTAATGGAAAGATACTAGGGTTTGGAGTAAGCGTGCCTGGATTGGAATTTTGCTTTTGCCTTTCACTTGCTGTTTGTCTTTAAATTCTCTCATTTAATCTGTGGCCTTGAGAATTAAAGGTGACTTGTGTGGATCACTTAGCTTCCTTGGCACTCATTTCTAGAATTGTTTTTATTACTGCAGATACTGCTGTTGTTGCTGTTTCCAGACTAACATATTTCTTTCCAGGATTTCCATTTAAAAATATTTTCAAAGTTCCATAAGAATTAAACAAAGGCAATTTCCTTTATATTCTGCACAGTCCTTGAAAAATTATAGACTCAAAGAAGACATTTTCAGAAGAGGTATTAAGTGGCTACTATTTCAGTAATAGTTCTTGTCTCTCAATACACCTGTGCTAATTTTTGTTCATATACCAAATATTGTTCCTTATTCCAATAAGGAAAGTCAAGGGGTAGCTGCATATTTGCCATCTGAAATACATACCACACAATGATTTAACTGTGACTGTACTACTTCCTGTTCAACACTCTTTGTTTCCAATGCAGGCAAGTGCATCTTCACTTCATCTAAAATCATCTTACTTTCCTGTAGACGCTGCTCAAAATTGGCTGGCTTCTGGAATAATCGAAACTTCATGGAGACATCTTGCAATTTTTTCTGTAAAGAAAAAGCACCGATTTAATTTTGCCTTCCAAACAATAACCAGTCATATTCTTGTTAATATATTTTCCTTTATTCTGGAAGATATACAAGAATAAAAATAAAAACAAACTGAAGAAACCCTTTTTTCATTTGTCCAGCACAAAGAATACATGCATTTGGGAGAAGAATTCAGTAATTGTTCTTAATGTGATACTAAATAAACGACAATTTATTAACCTATTTTATCCTTAAAATGTACAATTCAAAATAGTCTGTATCATTTATATATTATTTGTAGTTTTCAACTAATGCCCTTAATTCCAATTTGCTAATAAGCAAGTTATCTAATATAGACTATATTTTAATATCCAACTAAAACAAGCTCCTTAGTTAATGGAATAATACATACCTGTGTCACTTCAATTTGGGATAGTACCCTTTGGGCCGCTTCCTTTCCCTGGTAATGTTTCTTCATTTCTTCTAAGCTGATCTCATGACTTGTCAAATCAGATTGGATTTTCTGTCGGGAGGACAGCATTATAAGTCAGCATGCTCTGCAAGTTACTGCAAAGAACAACTCACCTTCCAAGAAAATGGAATTCGAAACTCTCTCAAAACATTATTACAATGTAGCCTCTTTCAAAATGACAATAAATTGATTTTTTTACTTATCAAAAGTTATCAAAAATGAAATAACTTATTTATCTCCTATTGGGCTTATTAATAAAAATAAATTATTCTTTTGAATCAGTGATAATGAATAGCTGTTTCAGATATAATTTTCAGTAGGAAGTATCTATTTATATCTAATATGTGAAATTTATATTCTTTTATCTTTGTATTTACACTCAAAGCTGACCAAAGATGTTAGCCTTTATTAAAAAAAAAAGCCAACTATGGCAGCGATAAGGCATAATGAGAAAGTTGAATGTGGACAATATTCCTTAATAGTGATCTTTACTCAGAAATTCTATGCCATATTTCAGTTAAATTTCAGGGAAGCTAAGTATCTAGGAAAGGGAAGCTAAATGTCTCGACTGGCCTTGCTTTTTGTCTGATACATACTTAATAGCTTCCTACAGAGACTGATTTTTAAACTTTAAATAAATATAAAATATTTATATATTTTCTAAAATGAGTAAAGACATTTTTGATCAAGTTGCATTTAAAAATATGTCTGGGGGCTTCCCTGGTGGCGCAGTGGTTGAGAATCTGCCTGCCAATGCAGGGGACATGGGTTCGAGCCCTGGTCTCGGAGGATCCCGCATGCCGCGGAGCAACTAGGCCCGTGAGCCACAACTACTGAGCCTGCGTGTCTGGAGCCTGTGCCCCGCAACAAGAGAGGCCGCGACAGTGAAAGGCCCGTGCACCGCGATGAAGAGTGGCCCCCGCTTGCCGCAACTAGAGAAAGCCCTCGCACGAAACGAAGACCCAACACAGCCAAAAATAAATAAATAAATAAATAAAAATCCTTCCCTCTAAAAAAAGGAGTCATCATAAAGGGAGTAAGATGGAAAAAGAATTAGGAAAGGGAAAAGGAGAGAAATAAAGACCAAAAAAATTGTTTAAAAGTATGTCTGTATTTGACTTATACACTTCTGAGCCAGTTACAGGAGTGGGTCAAATCCGGTAGTGTGCAGAGACAAAAACAATAAATTCATTCATTTCTTTCTACCAGATCCAGCAAAAATTAGCTACTGGTCAAATTATTCTAATTTAAAATTCAGTCATTGTCAGATTATCGTAAATAAGAGAAGAAGAAAATGATTAACTTATACCACAGGGCCCATAAAATTTCCATGCAAAACAATTTGTATAATGCATATTAATATAACCTAACTTACACCAACTGGAGTCAATTCTGGCACATATTATTAGAAAATAACATCAGTTTGCTTAGCAGTTACCACAGAGAACTACAGCCCTGAAATGAGCAATGAGAATTATTCCAAGAAAATGGGTTAAGGGGTGAAGGAGTTTTTCAGAATACAAGGTTATAAATGTACAGATACACCTTAATATTATTCCTTAGCATATTGATCCTAATAATTATAAAGGCAAAGTAATTACAAATTACTTAAGTAATTAGAATTCTGGTTTAAAATAAAGAAGAGCTAAGCCTCAAGCAAATCCATATTTTTTTTTTTTTTTTTTACTATATATGGTATCTTCAGTGGTTGAACTACGACATTGCATAAGAAATAGTGGTATGTACCTCTTCTCCAGGAACCATAGAATTTCGGGGTTAGGGATCCATGTCAGTGCATAGCATTGTTCATACACCTAGAAATACTAAGGAGCCTGATAAAATTTAATGGGAGTATACACAGTAGAGTAATACTTACAGGAGAGTTAATAGATGTCATAGGAGAGGTGATGTTAAAGTAGACTATGAATAATTAGTAAGCATTGCTGGGGGCATCAGATGCTTTAGGAGGTTTATGGTCTTCTCAGGTGAAAAAGTCTCACCCCCTCAAAGTGGTGGGTCAATAACAGCCATGTCTCTGTCACATAACTCTGGCCATCCGCAAGTCATGGAAAATTAGAACGTGAAGAATGCTTGTGCCCAGTTAGGTCCATCAGACTCTCTCTCGGAACTGACAGGAGAAAGTCTGGTCAAGCTCTGTGGGCGCTTGGAACTGTGTCACGTATGAGACTGTGCTTATGAAGTCCCTAGTTTGCACTGTCAGTTTAGGAAGAGCAAAGGCCCATAACCAGAGAGAGAAGTAAGAAAGAGATAGTAGGAACAAAAATATTGATGGCTTTCAATCATAGGCTGAAGCAGATAGCGTCTGCCAAAGATGGCTGCAACAACAGTGTCCGTACCACATACTCCTCTTACCATTCCCCCACTAAGAGGTAGAGTTTATTTCTTCACCTCTTTAAATCTAGATCAGCCTTCTGATTGCCTTGACCAGTAAAACAGAGCAAAAGTAATGCTCTGCCATTTATGGGAAAAGCCCTTAACTGGCCTAGTGGCTTCCACTTCTGCCTTTTTGGAACACTCACTCTTAGGATGCCCCCTCTTGGAACCCATCTGACATGCTGTGAAAAGCCTAAGCCACATAGAGAAGCTGTGGAGAAGTGTTTCAGTGAATAGTCCCAAGTGAGCTTTCAGCTCACAGTGAGTATCAACTGCTAGACATGAGGGAACCATCTTGGGCATCCAGCCTATTTGAGCTTATAAGTCACCGTAGTACCAGCCAACAAATGCCCGCAATCACATGAGAGACCCCAAGAGAAACCATACAGCTGAGCCTTCTCAATCCACAAAACCATTAAGAGAAAATGATAATTTGCTGTTACAAGTGACCAAAACACAGGTTCTAGTCTCTTCCTAGTAAAAACGTTATTCTTGCCCTTGGTTTCCATGAGACATTCCTGTGCCCTTATGACCAGCTCCCCTGCCTCATTTTTGTTTTGGCTTTAGTTAATTCATTTTTGTTACTTGTACCTAAGTGTCCTAAAGAGTACACTGGATATGCAAGGAGATGAGAGTTTTAAAAACAAAAGCATTCTTGAATGAGGGAAAACAAGATGTGGACAAGGCACTGAGCCACATGAAGAGTTTGGGAGAACTGAAATAATGCATAGAGAATTAATGCACATCCGCAGAAATATAACTAGAAACGTAGGTGGGAATGAGGTATTAAATAACCTCATGGCCTAAATGAAAAGTGTCCAGTTTTTTTAATATGAAGATAAAGTTTAAAGTTTAAAAGTGATCAGAATCACAGATAATGGTTTTACTGCTAGTACTTAATCTAACTATTAAGGCAATTCATAATGAGAGAATTCTTCTATAAACTCAGTAATACTTTGATATGAATTTGTATTTTATTAATCATCATATATAGCTACATATGTGTGTGCATTTTTTTTTAAAGAAGCAGCATCACTTGTACAAACAGTATTTATTTTAGTGCACTCAAACATTAGAGGGAAATAGAAAGGGAGGGTCAGGAGAGAACTATGGAGAACAGAAAAATTTAGGGATGGGAGAAGAAGGGAAACACCAAAGAAAGATAAGGAATAGTCTAAGAGAAGAAGAGGAACAACCAGGAAAGAGAGAGGGTGCCACTGAAATCAAGTGCTGTGAGAGCTTTAAGAATGAGGGAGAGGTCGACAATGTCAATTTTGAGACAGATCAAATGAGATAAGTACTAATAAGGGCATATTAGCTGGTCAATGAGCACTGTAGCCAGGACAGAATCCGTAGATGGTAAGAGCAGAAATCAGGTTTTCAAGGGCTGAAGACTGATTAAGGACAAGGAAATACCCTTATAAAACAGTTTAAATCATTTTTGAAGACTTTTGCCTCCCCACATAATGAAATGTAGGTCAGTGAGAATTGAACACGTATTAAGGCCATATGAAAGAAGCCAATGGACGAAGCATTTTTTTTAAAGCATGTATGAAGATAATTGATTAGAAAAACCTTGGAGGAAATGAGAAGAAATGGAGTAAAGGGCAAAGATCAATAATCAGTGGAAAATATTGACAGGTGGAGAGGTGCCACTCTTTCAGAAGCCAAAGGTAATACATAAAGATTTTGGATGTGGAGAAGCAGAAAGTGTAATGCTTCCTACTCGATGCTCTCTGGGAATCAGAATAGTGTTAAGAGAAATCTGGATTTACGTCTCAGGGCTCTGACTTGCCACCTGGGCAAAGCACCAAACTTTTTTGAGCCTCAATTTTCTCATCTCTAAACTGATGGTGATAATGACAAGCCAGCAATGAAGCATTATAATAATTTGTAGGCAGAGTATCTGGGAAAATTCTCATGTCTGCAGTAGACAACTATACTGGTTTTGGTAAAAAGATGAGAGGCGATAGTATATGTAAAAATACCTGCTCAAGTTGTCTGCACAAATATCTACTCATAAATTGTCAGTGTCATTATATATCATTTGTCTATAAGCATGAGCCCCTTGATATCTGCTGAGGATGAGAGAGGAGAGGATTGAGGAGGAATCAAAAGGAAAGTGATGAAAGTTGCATAGCCATCACAGAAATTGGGAAAGGAAAATGATGAGTGAAAAATTAAAAAGATATTCAGAGAGAGCAGAGGGCCCAAATTATATACCTGTAACAGTATCTGTCCACATGTTTTTGACTAATTCATCCATTTGGCACTCAAGGTATATATAGTAGAGGAAAAAATGAAATATACACCTAATTCCTTTAGCCTTTTATACTAGAGGGGTGAGAGAAGAGCACTGAAAGAAATAATCATTATTATCATCATCACCAAAGTGGACATCTGTGTGACCTTATGTCCCAACAGTTCACATATATTCATTTAATTATCTAATCAAACTAAGGTAAGTATTTACCATCCTAAATTACAATTACAAATGAGATTAGAAATGTTGACTTGTCCAAGGTAAAGTTAGGAAGTAGCAAATTCAATGCCCTTTAAACAACTATACTGCCTCTTAAATTATGATTTAAAAATAAAAATATCCGCCAATTGGACATTTATCAGAAAAAAACAGACATCTAATCTTATTTGCATACTAATAATACTTAGCTTATCCATTCAATTCAAGAAGGAGATTCTGCATCTACCACCTTATTCCACACAGTGAGAACAAACCATTGACCCTATTCTTAAAGAATATCTGTTCTAGGGAAACAGAACATGGAGATACAAGTAAATTACAAAGCAGAAATATGTGCAATATAATGGAAAAAATCATGCTATGCCATAAAAGAGAAGAGAAATATTTATTTCTACTATAGAATCTGGTAAAAGTTTAAGAAATTGGCGTAATTTAAGTTCCATATGGCTGATAAGGGGTTTTTAGAGGGGTAGATAAGATAATAAGAAAATGGGAATTCATTCCAGGTTGTGGGAACCATGCTAGAAAAGACTGAGTTTGGAGTGTGCAGAATGTGAATACTTAGTTTCACGGAAGAAGAACTGGATGTGGGTAGAGTAAAACTTACTATCTAGAGGAGGAATTAATGAAAAGCAACTGAACCTTAAGTTTCAGGGCTGGTTACCTGCAAAAAGAATTCTTCTATAACAGTATTTAATTTTCTATTTGTAATTTGTATAGTTTTTTTTTTCTTAAAGATTGCCCCCTCAGAGCTGCCTGCAGTAGCATAGCATTACAAAAGAAAACCAAAATAACTTAAGTGATCATTGAAACACAGGTCTTCTGATGATTAATTCCACATTTTTCCAGATGAGCCATACTGTTGTCATGACTTATAAACAATAGGAACAACAATAACTTACAAAAACACACGACCAAAAACTTAACTTTTATCTGTCACAAGGGGATGTGAAGGACCATGTAACACGTGAAAGGGAAGTTTGGCAATTTGGAAGTTTCAATGCAAAGAATTACATGGACTTTGAAATGTTCATATTTATATCAAGCAGTTACATAGACTGTTGGGAGGATGAATTTCTATACTCTTAGAAAGGTCACCACTACTAAAATCATTAAAACTGAAAAAAAATGATGGTTGAACATCATATAAAACTGAGATTTTATCATAATTTAGAGGCAGCATTTCTAGAAAAATTCTCATATCTGTAGTATGATTCCAATAGGATTAGAGATCAAAATTTCCTTATAAATTGAGTATATTATGTATGAAAGGAGCACAGGGGCTAAATATATTTTGTAAATTAAGGATAACCATGTGTCCGTGCTACAGAACTTCTCAGAATATTTTATATATTAATATGCATTAATATCCAAGAGGGATACAGTTCTTTGCTCAAATTATCCTTTTGCTTTTCTTTGGCAGAGTATATCACACAAGTAGATTTGGGAAGAACTATCTCATGTACTTAATGTATATATTTAGTGATAACAATTCAATTCATTATTAAGATTATAAGATAAAAATGGATATCTATTTCCAATTGATTCTACTTTGGGAAGGCTGTATAACATGCATCACACTTATACTTAGCTAGCACCTTTAAAAATTGATTCCACAATTCTTACTTTCAACTGATAATTCATTTTTAGTTTGTACTTAGGATATATTTTACCACCTACTTTATTTAATGTCATCCGATTATTATTCTGGAACTACATAATTTAAAAATCCTTATCACTTTAGTGCAGGCTTATTGTGAAATAGATAAGTGATTTGTTTAAATAACAGTATTATGGAAAATTATAGGCAAAATGGACAATCTCCCATTTACAAATTCCTCTTAAAAAAAAGATGAATATTACATCGCCTTTCCTGATACTATAATCAGACAATGAAAAAAATAACATTTAAAAAACTTTTTGAATGTAGAAGAAAACACTGGGATTGGAAGATTTCATCCAAAGGATAATGATTTCCATAGTTGGCTACCGGATTTCTAAGGTCTGCTAAAGATCTAAAGACTGTACTATTTGAGTTCTATATTCACCTAAAATATACATCTACCAGCATACGGATGATAAGTGTTTGAAGAAAATAAACAACTGACCTTGTGAAACTGTCAGCTTCATATAAAATCAGTAATTTGTAAAAGCAACAAAATGAAAGGAAGTAGCAAATGAGTGCTGCTGATTTAGAATACCCATGTATGCTCTAAAAAGGAGTTCTCAACCCAATACTTCTCAGGATCACTAGATGTTTTTCATAAAAGTGAAATAATATAAAGCTAATTATATCGTCATGCTCTTACCAAAAAAAGACATTTGACAATACAGTAATTATGTTCATAACTAGCACTATATATTGAAAGTAGGAAACAACAGTGGAAATGATTATAACCAGTTTTTCCATTAGAGATGGTAAAGGGCAAATTAGAAAACTAAAAATCAATCAAACATTAATGACATTTCCAATATAGCATTTTACAATTAACTGAGCAGAGAGCAGGGCTTTTTATCATGATTTACCTCATCAGACCATTCTCATATAACAAATTAATGACAGAAAATGGCAAGCAAAATTAAGCTGTAACTGTCTAAAGTATTTAATGGAAAAAAGGAAACTTTGTATCAAATAATTATTGAAGCTTTTCTCACATCAAATAAAGAAAATGACTCCAAAGAAAATAACTAAAATATTTCAGAAAGAAAAATATTAGAAGATGTCAGGTTAAGACTACGAATGGAGAAATTTAACAGTTAGACGAGTAATTTTTAAACAGACAGTAATTTTGATATTGTATCCTCAAGAAGGGGAAATAGCCACATACAACACATATTCTAAAATTAAAAGAAGAAAATGTACTCGAGGACCTTGGATACTTTGTGCTTTTAAAACATGTGGAACATGAAAAAAATATAATCTTTCACATCTTCTGCAACTCTTGCTTGTGATTATTTCCCACGCTATTAAACACGTCAAAATCACAATAATAGTCATTCTATATTGGGGAGTAATCAGTTCTATATAGTAATACACAGAGGCAGCATTTCAGTGTTAGAACAGATTTAAAATTCATTGCATTGTGTTTACCATTATATCTATATTGCTGGGTAAAAAGAAAGGAAAATATTTGTTATGGTTATGTGGAGTTTAACATCGGAGCCCAAATATCTATAATAGCTCTCCATTTTCTTGTTCTGTGATTAAATTATTTCATTATTACATAAATCCAGAATGAATTTCCCTATGCAAGTTTATACTGTCTAATTCATAAATCAGTGAGGTAAGCTGTAAAGTTAGACTGTTTTGAGTCGTTTGGCAATCAAACGTGCCTATTTCCACTATAAAAGTCTTTTTTATTCCATAATGAAATCATAAACTTAATCTGATACACCAAACTCTGCATTTAGGTCTTTATTTTTTAAGCACTGATTTTGAGAGTTTGGAATGTTTACATTTAAATATGGCCGAATATATTTAAAGTGAGTTAGAAGATTTAGGTTAAATAAATACAGGAAGACCTCAGTTATGAATTATTTTGATGCGCAGCTAATGCAATCATCTTAAATTAACAGCTTTCTTTAGTAAAAAGAAGATCCCTCTTTTCTGTTTATTGATATTCATTTCTCTTTATTGATATTCATTGGGATGGAAAAAGAGATGGAAGGAAGAAATCTGGTCTGTAGTGAACCTGGAATACCTAAAAGTCCTAGCTTGATAAGCAAAATACAGGAGCACTTTTCTATGATGATTATGAGATCCTCTCCTTTGATGGTAATTTGTTTGTTTCCTAAATTGTTCTTTTTTTCCCCCTCTACTCATGAACATAAATCTACTATGCGGGATATGAGGCTGCAAAAGATGGGATCAGGAACCTGCCAGACAAAAGAAATAGAACAATTTAGCTATTACAATCACTGTTAAGCAACCCCACTGCTTCTAGTGGTAATATGAGTAATGGGGTCATATTCTCCTCTACAAAATGTGCATCATCAACACATAATGATGTGGAGCATTTCAACAGGTACCCATGTTAGACTGTTCTTACATATTGGAGATTCAAAATATGAGATTACTGGAAAAGGGAAAAACATTACAGATTGAAGTATCTGTGTAATCTTAAGAATTACAGACATTTATGTGGCTATTTAGACACAGTTATCATGGCTCCTACAATGACTTAGAGATACATACACGGTAACTGGCGCATTAACATATGTGGAATTAGGGCAAAAAAAAGAAGAAAATAAGAAAAACTAAGCCAAGTTCATCTTCAAACATCCATACTGAAAATTCTACTTGTCTAAATTAATTCGTTCATGTAGGAGTTCTCAGCTATATTTTCTACTTTCACTCATTTCCCATAAGAGTAAGCAAACAATCAATATAGGAAAGTCACCAAAGTCTGACTTCCACCCCAACTCCCTCCCATTGAAATCTTGTCACAGCCATAGGTGAGAATGTCAGAACAGCAGTGAGAAGTGTGACGTGAAAAAAAGAAAAAAAGAGACTGCAGCTACTCAGCCATTACCAGTAATGAACTATCGAAAGTTCTCAACCTTAGCTACACATTAGAATAACTCAGGGTGGGGAGGAGTTCCGAAAAATTCTGATGACTGAGTCCACCTAGAGATTCTGACTTGATTGGCCTGGGGTGCAAAGCGGGGTACTTGGATTTTTGCTTCCAGACCTCAGGTGATAAAACTAAATCTCTGTGTTTCACAATGTTCTTTAGGAAAATTAAACAGATTAAACAACTCTATTCATGCTGTGTGCTTCTCTGCAGTTATCAATTTGATGATTTTATTCTGTAAAGTTGTTTCGAAGAAACACTCATAGGGTTTTTTATATTTAGTCATACTATTTTTGAAATATGTCTTAAATTTTTGATTTGTATATCTAGAAGATAAAATTTCTATATCTAGAAGAGCTTCCCCTATTTGCTTTATTCTATTTGAATCAATAAGATGTCATCTTAATTTTATACTTTAATAAAAACCTCTCTTTAAATATGCTGGCATTTTGATGCTGTAGTCATATGATTTAAGAATTTGGTTTGGTTAAGAATTATTTTTTTGAAATAAAATACTCGAGTCAACGTATGCTCTGATATTCTAGCAGTGTGTAGTTTTATTGTCTAAAAGGTTAAACTTTACTCCTGTAAGTTCATGACACTAAATAAAAAAGTAAAATATGTTTAATCTGATTTAGAATCAGAAGGCCCAATTTGCTCATTATGACAGATAACTGGTCAATGAACATGCAGAGGCAGTGGGAAGCTCATTGCTGCCCTATAGTCCTAAATGCAAATAGAATGCAAGGAAGTGCCTTGCTCTACATCTACTTTTACATATAATAAGAGTATACCTGTCAAAATGTTTTACACATTGCACACATTTCCTTAATACTGAAATTCGTTTATACCTGAGAATCTCAAACCACCTTGAAAGGCAGAAAAAGGGAGACTCTTTTTAACAGATTTAAATTTAGTAGTAAAACTACCAGTGCGCCACACGGTGGAGTCAAACATCCACAAATCTATGTGGCCAATATGTGACAGGAAATCTGAGCACAGATTTAAGATGGCCAAATATGGTAACGCCATTCACTTTGTTCTGCTTCTCGGTGATGTATTAAAACAAGTACTCGATTTCTGAAAAGGGAAAGCTAAGCCCATTAATCTTTTAATTAGCAATGAACTCTTCTGCAAATTTACAGAAACACATTGGGTAAAAATTTTCATTTATACATAGGCTTAAATTTACCCCCCTTATATATACTTAGAAAAACGTCCTTTGGTGGTACTCTTAGTAGGTTCTTTGTCTGACACACTGTGCTTAAGTGCTTACTTCACAGACAACCCCTTTATCCTCTACTTGCTTCTTCCAAAGGAGATTCAAATTGAGCTTCAGGAAAGCCAGTCCTTGAAGTAAATCTGAGTACTTGATAACTCTGTTCTAGAAAACAATTCACTTTGCTGTCATCTTAAAATAAAATCTTGGAGAAGAATGCTTCAATAGCTTTTGGGTGGCTTGCATTTTCCAATATTATATATTACCATTTGGGGAATTCAAAGTCAAGAATCATCTTGAAAATGCAGGTGCAACCAGAAATGTAGGGAAAATGGATTTGAGCTTGTTAGTACTCTAAAATCTCTTTTTTCAAGTAGATTTGAAATTTCTTAATCTACTTGTGTGCTGTTATCTGCACGTATTTTGAACTGCTATTAATAATATTTTTAATATAGTTTTTATTTGGGATACCAAACAAAAATCTTTATATAATGTTATTAAAAACTAGTATGTTATATTCATGTTTATGGAATCATGTATTAATATCTAAATAAAAAAACCACTCAGGGTCAACAACCTTTTAAACTAAACAATATTTTTTTTTCTAAAAGTTCCCATTTTTTTCCTAAGACAATAAGAGCTTTTGCCAATCTCAAATTTGCTACTCATAGTTTCATTCCACCAGCTTGAAAAAGTAACTCTATATATTTTACAGTACAAATAACTGAGTTTAATATTTATACTGTTCAAATTTTTCCTTAATTACATTCAGCAAGTTATGAGCAATCTTTAAGCAAACATTCCTCCAAATTCATGTCACTAAATTTTAAAAAATAAGCGGTTCTACTCTGCCTTTAGTTTATAATCATGTCATTCTCAGTTCAGTAAAAATTTCCCATTCCTACCATGCATTTTTCTAAAGCCTACCTAAAATACTTTGTATGTGACTCAAATCGGAACAGTCTTCAAAACAGATAATGCTAGAGAACTTGACTACACTATGTTAGTTTGAAGAAATGTGTATACCGGGGAGGTTACATACTGCCCTGGTGAAAAGACTGTCATGAGGATTTTATCATCAAAAACTTCCCCATACGTCACTTTCTTCACCTCCTATGACAATGGTCAATGAGGAACCCCATCACTCTGGACTTTTGCAGCCTATCAAAGCTATCTGTACTCTGTCCCATATTCTCAAGGACGTTCTTGGTCAAACTTAGACAATATGGAAAACTAACCCATGCTATTGTGTACACTGATGCTTTGGGCACCAATTTAACTGTGATTCACTGCATTGTAAAGGCACAATAACCATAACTTATAAATCCAGTATTTTACCCCCAAATTTACTTTGAAGTGAAAACATTCAGGTATCTCCACCAATTAGTGGGGAGAGGGCCTTGGGGATGGACAGATAACCTTCTAATGATCTTCGCATTATATCATATCGGTCTGAGTCATCCTTGGGTATTGGGTTCATACTATGTACATAAGATGTGAAAAGTAGCTATCTATAATTACTGTAGATATAGTGGCTATCTGATAGTACCTTACTATCAGAAAATCCTAAAGACATTTAAATAAATAATTCTTATTATATTTTACATACATGTAAATGTTATTTAAAAATAGAAATACAGCATTACTTCCCAAGGTGAAAGTTAATTTAGATATAGACTAAATTTACTTGGTATAAAGTTGACTTAGATTTATTTTCATTCCTATTTTAACTCTCATTCTAGAAAAATTAGTTTAACACATTTCATAATTCAGATTGAATAGTGTTGAATGTATAGGTATGTGAGTAAATATGAGTATAGACATATTAGTATTAGTAATAAAATGCAAATTTATCTCTCTAATTTCTTGTTATTAACTACTTGCAACACATTAAATGTAGAATATAGGTCATATGAATTCTAATTCCAAGATAAAGATGAGTTGATAATAAAATATTTGATGCTGCATTTTTAATACTACCACCAAAAATATTTTCTTTACAATTGACATTCCTACGGTTTCCCTCTAGCTCAAGTATAGTTTGAAAATATTGATAAACAGCAGACTTCAGTGTGATACTGCCCTGGTCTTTTAAGTGTCTCTATTTCAAATTCCTCCATTATGTACGTTCAAAAATAAATCTTAGAGTACTAATATAGAGCTCTTTTTTCCCCTTACCTCCAAATAGTCCAATCAGTTGATCAAATAACCCTTTGTACAACTAGATGAATAAATTTTAAGTTAGAAAGTTACTAATGTCTTGTTCAGATAATAAAAACAAAAGAAAACAAGCTCATTCCAGGTTCTACTTGCCTGGGCTTCCTGAGGCATTTGAGCTGCGTCCACTTTGTCAGCAATATAAGCTGCCAACTGCTTGTCAATGGATGAGAGGGACTCCTGAATTAAGTGCAAGGATTTTTCAATCTCCTGGGCAGACTGGATACTCTGTTCAAGCAACTTTTGCCTCCTCACGGCCTAAACAAAGAAGAAACAGGAATGAATCAGTTCAATATTTACTGGTGATAGTTTTTCTGCAATCCTTCTGCAAAGCAAATGAAGATTCTAGATTCTTCCCCCATCACCTTTTTATAAGATAGATTTCGCAGCTTCCTGCCACTCATTCAGCTCTACTTAAAAAAATGAAAATCAGAATAAGAAAAGAGTTAGCACACAGAACTGCAGGATCAGGAATCTCTGCAGGACAAAAGCACAGTATTATGTACATCAAGGAAAGAGGCTGGGAAAAACATTAGTAAAATCATCTCCGTCATTGCAATCTGTTGTTCTCAGGCCGAATGTTCCTCCTGATCTCATTATATAGTTCAAGAGATTTGGTTTACTTAGAATAGGGTCATCGTCATCACAATCCAATTCAAGATAGATAATCCACTTCTACCAGTGAGACACATATACAATCTGTTCAGAATCAGCTCCTTTTCAAAAACAGAATTTTAGATAACCATTTGGTTAAGGATTTATTTTAAATACTATTTCAACCAGTTATGCATGGTCTTTTTTTTTGCCTCTACTTTCTTTCACAATTTGGATTATGGAAATTGCTTGTGCAATTGGATTTGTGTTACTGCTGAAGTAGAACAAATAATAAGTAACCCTAATATAGCTGCAATTAATCTTGATTGTTACTATAAGCATGATTAGGATAATTTAACACTTTTTAAGTATAAATAGCATGCTGAACAGATTGCAGAGTCTCCCTTCAAGGATCTGTTCACCTTTAAAAGACTGGTTATAAAAGGAATGGGACAGACAACTTATTGAGAATTCCTTAAGTTATGCATCATAATCAAGGATTTTTCCTCATTATACAATGTGTAGGCATGATTATCTGGTACAAAAGAACTATCCTTCCCACAGACCATGATTAGGGTTTTAAAAAGAATCCTGCTTTTTATATTATATAAAGAATATTAGATATTATATGAAGAATATAAATGTTGGCTCTTAAGTTTAAAAGATAGTGGAGATGTCAATGTCCTTTAATGAAGCCAACTTGGAACACAGCGTTACTCAAGTGAGAACAAGGCTAAAAGCATCTGGACCAAAGGAAAAGGAGCTGGAAGACCTGCGATGCTGCAGGAGCAAGGAAGGTATTCTCAGTATTTCTACCTACACCATAAACCTTCAGGATTCTGTCCTAGGCTTTTCTTTCTCCTCATTCTATCCATACCCTTAGCTACAATTACACCTCATATGCTCACAACTCTCAACTCTGCACCTCCAGTCCAGATTTCCCCCTTTGATCTCTACACTTGCATATATATTGTCGTACTTGACAATTCCATCTGGGTGTCCCACAGCCATCAAAACAACAACAGAACCAAATATGGACCCACTGTCCCACCTCCCCAACTTGCTTTTTCTCTTTCTCCGTATCTTTTTCCCTATCTCAGTGATTTACAATTATGGACTTTATTAGCCATAATTTTGGATATTTCCTCTTCTTCTATCATATCCTTCACCATTTTGCAATTAATGAGTCCATCGATCACCAATCCTTTCTTCTACCTCCTAATATTTCTTGATTCCATCCTTTTCTTCCTCTCCCCACCACCACCATTACTCTACTTGAGGTCATTAGCATCTCTTGCCTCAAACATGGTACAGGACTCTTGGCTGGAATCCTGCCCTGCCACTACTCATCTACAAAGAAGCTACAGTATGTTCTTCCTAAAATAACATAATAATTATCTGCTTTAATCTTCTAGTGATTCCTTATTTTCCTTAGGATAAAAGCCGTACTCAATATGGCTCTAAGTCCTTTCACAGTCCCTGTGGTATCTTCTACTACTTGCTGGCGCTATAGAGAAATTTATTTTTCATTTCCCAGCATACATTATGTTCCTCTTTACACTTGGTGTTAAACATGCTGTTCCCTTTTCCTAGAACAATCCCATGCCCAACTTCCTTTTATTGGCTAATTTACATTTATCCTTTGAGTCTTACCTTGGAAATGTGGACATCTCCCTCTCCAGGTGGCTGTCCCTGAAACCCTGTGTTCTCTCTTGCCCTTTTATTTCTGTCTCAGCATATATCACACAATATTGTAATTTCCAATTGCCTAACTATGTGCTGGGCATCAGGGTGCTCTCAGGTTTTCTTCTCAAATTACTCAATAGATTCAGGCCTAACATTGAAAAATTGACCCTTGGCCCTAAGGCAAAAAAGGGATTCTTTTTAGTGGGCTGGGATTTTGAGAGACATTTGACTTCTCCAAAGTCTGGAGTGGGGATTTTCTCAAAAATTGTAGATTCTTGCCTGTTCTGTTTCAAGTAACGAAGAAAACTTCAGGCTCTTAGTTGAGAAAAATTACCTAGGAGTTTAAAAAATGTTATTCATCAATATTTCTAGGAAATAAAGAAAGAAGAACAGATGTCAGATGACTGATTTTACAAAAATATCATAATATGGTTTATGATCATCTTTTAGTAAATGATACACTTATTTATTTTACTTATCTTTTTGTTTATAAGTACGTGTCAATGAGAGCTGGATATGTCAAATGTTTTGATCTCCAGCATTGTTCTGTTTTCTTTTCCCTAAGTAGTGAAACATTTTAGCCAATGTTAAAATTAAACCTCATTTCTTTGAGTGATTTTTGTAGTAGATGAACTAAAAAAACAAAAACAAAAGCAAAAAAACCCTATGTCCCAAATTCTGATCCATATAAAGGAAAACAACTATACATACTTGAAATTTCTACTTGGGGGACAGCATTAATTGCCACTTTGAATGCTGCTACCTTGCCCAAGGTAAAACAATAAGGATTAACTATTTTCTCATGGACAGTGGCTGGGGGTGGAAGTCCTATAAGAGATGTGCGAAAACCAAATCCAACTCCCCTGGCTCTTCAGGAACTAACATGGAGACACAAGAGAAGCCACTAATCTGCATTATTTACAGCCACACTGCACTGCACAGACTGTCCTGATCCAGAAGTTCTATTATCTGGAATTTGAAGTTCAATGGGCCAGGCACTTAATGCAACTATTTCCTTTCAGTTTTTCTTTGTCATCCAAGAAGAGGTTGTAATTTGTTCAAGTACCAAGTGATAAGAATACTCAATTTGTGCCATTTACAGCAACATGGATGTACCCAGAGATTATCATACTCAGTGAAGTAAATCAGAAAGAGAAAGACAAATATCATATGATATCACTTATATGTGGAATCTAAATATGACACAGATGAACTTATTTATGAAACAGAAACAGAATCACAGACATAGAAAACAAACTTTTGGTAATCAAAGGGGAAAAGGGGTGGGGAAGGGATAAATTAGGAGCTTGGGATTAGCAGATATGAACTACTATATGTAAAATAGATAAACAACAAGGTCCTACTGTATAGCACAGGGAACTATATTTAATATCCTGTGATAAACCATAATGGAAAAGAAAATGAAAAAGAATATATGTATATATATATGTATAACTGAATCACTTTACTGTACAGCAGAAACTAACACAACACTGTAAATCAACTATACTTCAATTAAAAAAAAAAAGAATACTCAATTTGACTGAATTACGTTGCTGGGTTTGAGAGCACTTTTGATTAGCTGTTTCCTCCTGTCCTGACTCTAACTTATGAGCTATTCTGAAGCTCCACTATCATGGTCATGAACACGTTGGACTCTGTTACTTTAGAATTCTCGCTATAGTCTTCAACTGTAAACAATAAGTATTAAGTTTCTCTCATTCTAAGAGATGGAAATAAGACTTATCTCAAAAGGGTTTACAAAAGAGGTAGAAAACTGGCCTTTCCATCATTACTCCACCAGTCTCACTTATTCTAAACCTCTCTGAAAATTTAGGAGAGAATCATAGTCACAGTGAATCCGTGGCCCAGGGAGACAGTGTGATGGTTTCTTCTGTTCAGTCCCCAAGGAGGTATAAACAGTGGTACTTCAACGCTTCTGCCCCAAGCAAATGAGGGGCACTCCAAGACCATCATTTATAGAGTCTGGGAGTACAAAGTAGATAGGATGACTTCTAATTACCAACTTGGACTCTGCTTATGCAGCTGAATGCTTTATTTGCTTTCTATGACTACTGAGGGCTTAAAAAAGGATCTGAAATGATGGCATAGTAAAGAGAAGAGGCATCTTATACTTCCCAATGCTTGGTGTGGCAAAAACATTTCCGTAGGTCAACTGGACACTGAAGGAGGCAGCTATGTTTGAGCTGTCTAACAGGAGTACTGCATATGGAGCAAGAGTACTCCAGGATAAAGATGCTTAAGACATTACAGAGCATGTTTTTCTTGTTAAAAAAAAATGGGAAAACAGAAGAGCTTCTGTAAGACCTCTTAAGAGCCCACACTTGCACCCCAAAGAAAGCAAATGTTTGTGTCCTTATTACATATAATACATGAACACCATAAAATGCTACTTAAGAGGAGACATTTGCTCACTTTCCTTCATTCCTACTTCTCAGGTCAAGGTAGAATAATGTCACCCAGGTGGGGTAAGGGAAGATGCTGGAAACTGATCATTCTTCCCTACCAGTGCAGTTCACTTGGGCATGGTTTAAGCTTAAACTGGAAACATTAAACTGAATATGAGATTGAAATTTTAAGCTGAACTAAACTTAATTTAACTTTTTTCATGTCACAGAGACCAGAAAGGAATGGAATCTACTCAGGATGCCAGTAAGAACAATGAATAAACGATCTGCTTGAAGCAAAACCATTTCATGTTTGTGTCCTATCTAGTTCAAACTATGCAGCAAACTACTGACACAGTCCATAAATTCAGCACTTGATAAACTGAGGTAGAGGCAGAGGAAAAAGATGGCTATGAGGAACAGCAAGAATGTGGTTTGGTGCAAGACAGGAAATGGTTTATGGAAGGCATGAAGAGACAGATAATGAAGGGCCTGGGAACTACATTTGAAACACTGAGAATTATAGTAGAACAGCATGATTAGAAGACTTAAAATAGATATGTCAATGTCTTTGTCTTATACAAAGGCCAGCAAATTACACATGTTTTATATCCATCTACTGATGTTCCATGTGTGGACTATTGCTACTATCAAATGCAACACTTTGTTTACTAACAGATAATTTCAGTGAACAATTAAAATTTCTGAAGCATAATTTGAAGGTCTTTAAGGAGGGATGCCATGAAAATGTCAGAAATTATTTTAAAACCTAGGAATGTTCTATTTGCCTCAGAAACCGGTTCTCCCAACGTTTAGTTGTTCAGAACTGGCAGGAGAACATCCTCAAAGAAGTTGAAATGTAAGGAACATCCTGGGCCTCACCCACTTTAGTTTTAACTCATAAGAGGTTCTGGCACAATTGCTTTTTGTGGCATAGTTGTTAATGTGCTTGAGAGGGATGTAGGCTATAAATAATTACACAGATGTGCACATGTGTTTGTATACAGAGTCTTTAAATATAAAAGAATATTACATTATTTACAAGGGCCTTCTAGATTTATTTTTGTTAATGTCACTTGGTTTAATCTCACTGGTCAGGAAAACCCCCAAACCATGTGCATGCAGCTCCCTATAATTTCCTTTACAGGAAAAGACTATAAACGTTAAAACCACTGGTGTCGTGGTTAATTGGAACTTCATCTGTTTTAGGTCTTTGCAGGTCACCGAAGTTCTTCTGTGACCTCTGAGGGAAGCATACTTGAAAGTAATGTTTAGGAATCACTTTATCAATGGAACTTGACATCAGATAGCCATGACTTTCAAGTCAAGCATTGATAGAATGGTCAATGAGCTGTACAGTAATATATCTAAGACATTTCTGGATTTTTGCTGCATCCATTCATCTTCATGGGTAGACAAATGAAATTGGTCTTCTGCCCTGACAGGAGCAAACTGATGTATTATTTCAGCTTCAAAAAGAAAGTGATGGAAGTATAATACAGTAAATCTAGCAGGAATCTACAGAGTTCATCTAACCCCAGTCTTTTCAAGGTAACTTCAGAAGCCCCCCTGCTCAGTAAAGCTTCTCTGAACCAATGCCAAGGTGCTCTCTGATTGTACATGTGCTCATAATACTGCTCTAGACTTTAGGCAATTAATAATTTATGGATACTGTAAATAATTAAAATATCATAGAAAATTTCTCCTGATACAGAATGAGACAGAATCAGAGGCTAGGGATAAGCTGGGTCAGGATTAAGACCACAAGTTTGAGTAACATATAGAGCAAGGGCCCCAACCCCCGGGCCGCAGACCCACGGCCTGTTAGGAACCAGGCCGCACAGCAGGAGGTGAGCAGTGGATGGATGTAATAAAGTTAATGGTCCACTCTGGGAATGATTCTGAGACATAGGGCACATTAGCAAAGCGGACTGCCTTAAAACAATTCATGCTCAGGTAAAGGTCAAGGCCAGAGCTCCAAACCTGAATAATCGTCAGAACCTAGAGGAACTTTTCAAACTACAGTTCTCAGGCTCAATCAAATTCTACTAAATTAGAAATTCAAAGGGAGTCAGAAGGGAATAACATATAGACTAAAGTTCCTGTAACCCTTCCATCTGTGTGATTTTGATGACTAGCCAGATTTGAGAAGAATTATCAAGAGTGAAGTTTGAAAGAAAAGTTGCCTTAAATAAGAATTAAATAATAACAGAGAAATGCAATTAATTGGGCTCACAACAAAGAAGCGGGAAGGACAAAGTACCATTGAATTGGCCACTTCTCAACGCAGATCAGAAAACAATATGAAGTTGTTAAGGCAGAGGCAATAAAGCACTTCTTGAATTTTATTTGATACTTTCAATGGAAACTCCCTAATGAATATGCGTATTCTATGACTTAAAAAAACACCTTGATGAATTTGAAAAATATTTGTATTCCTCATTCCATACATGGATGGCTCTAAGATACTAGAATACAATGCAAAGAAAAGTTGTTTACTGTTCCTTCTCCCATTTCTTTCTTTTAAAAAAATGAAAGTAATTTTTACTAGCACCAAGCAATTTTAGTGACAATTTGCCTGAATATTAACGAACAGTTCTGATCGTTCAACCCTAAGAATATATGTAGCTTGACAAGAAAATCGGTTTAAAAAGAATCTAGAGTGGAAAAGTAAGATGGACAAGACAGATGAATATTACCTTGAGAATCATATTTTATGTTATAGGAATTAAACATTAGTTGTAAGCTATGACGGACAGAAGTAAAAGTTATAGACAAGTCTAACTTCAAAAGTCTCACTTTAAGAAAGAGAAAAACTCCAAGAATTTTTATGAAAATGTACACAGGTAACAAATTTAAAAGAAAATTTTGTTATCCAAAAATTCATTTCTAAAAGGCTACTTTACCAATCTAGACTACTAATTTAATAATTGCAAGTGATTAGTCTTTAGGTCTTAATATCAGATGTTTTTCATTTATATATTAACTTTCCCTTTTGCTATTCTAACTTTAGAGGTAGGAGTTCAACCACTAAATTATAAGAAATGTGAAGACAAGAAACTCCTAAAAAAATATTCGTATTCGGGAGACCTTCAAGATGGCGGAACAGTAAGACGTGGAGATCACCTTCCTCCCCACAAATACATCAGAAATACATCTACATGTGGAACAACTCCTACAGAACACCTACTGAACGCTGGCAGAAGACCTCAGACCTCCCACAAGGCAAGAAACTCCCCACGTACCTGGGTAGGGCAAAAGAAAAAAGAAAAAACAGAGACAAAAGAATAGGGATGGAACCTGCACCTCTGGGAGGGAGCTGTGAAGGAGGAAAGGTTTCCACACACCAGGAAGCCCCTTCGTGGGCGGAGACGGAGGGTGGCGGAGGGGGGAAGCTTCGGCGCCACGGAGGAGAGCGTAGCCACAGGGGTGCGGAGGGCAAAGTGGAGAGATTCCCGCACAGAGGATCCATGCCAACCAGCACTCACCAGCCGGAGAGGCTTGTCTGCTCACCCGCCGGGGCGGGCGGGGGCTGGGAGCTGAGGCTCGGGCTTCGGTCGGATCCCAGGGAGAGGACTGGGGTTGGCGGCGTGAACATAGCCTGAAGGGGCTAGTGCACCACAGCTAGCCGGGAGGGAGTCCGGGAAAAAGTCTGGAGCTGCCTAAGAGGCAAGAGACCATTGTTTCTGGGTGCTTGAGGAAAGGGGATTCAGAGCACCGCCTAAACGAGCTCCAGAGACGGGCATGAGACGCTAAGGCTGCTGCTGCAGCCACCTAGAAGCCTGTGTGCAAACACAGGTCACTCTCCACACCTCCCCTACCCGGAGCCTGTGCAGCCCGCCACTGCCAGGCTCCGGTGATCCAGGGACAACTTACCCGGGAAAACACACGGTGCGCCTCAGGCTATTGCAACGTCACCCTGGCCTCTGCCGCCGCAGGCTCGCCCCGCATTCCACACCCCTCCCTCCCCCCGGCCTGACTGAGCCAGAGCCCCCTAATCAGCTGCTCCTTTAACCCCGTCCTGTCTGAGCGGGAACTGGAGGCCCTCAGGTGACCGACCCGCACAGGCGGGGCCAAATCTAAAGCTGAACCCCGGGAGCTGTGCGAACAAAGAAGAGAAAGGGAAATCTCTCCCAGCAGCTTCAGGAGCAGCGGATTAAATCTCCACAATCAACTTGATGTACCTGCATCTGTGGAATACCTGAATAGACAACGAATCATCCCAAATTGAGGAGGTGGACTTTGGGAGCAAAGATATATATATATTTTTCCCTTTTTCTCTTTTTGTGAGTGTGTATGTGTATGCTTCTCTAGGTGATTTTGTCTGTATAGCTTTGCTTTTACCATTTGTCCTATGGTTCTGTCTGTCCGTTTGTTTTTTACTTTTTAAAATTTTTCTCTTAATTATTTTTTATTTTAATAATTTTATTTTATTTTACTTTATTTTATTTTATTTATTTATTTCTATTTTTTCTCCCTTTTATTCTGAGCCGTGTGGATGAAAGGCTCTTGGTGCTCCATCCAGGCGTCAGGGCTTTGCCTCTGAGGTGGGAGAGCCACGTTCAGGACACTGGTCCACAAGAGACCTCCCAGCTCCATGTAATATCAAACGGCGAAAATCTCCCAGATATCTCCATCTCAACGCCAAGACCAAGCTTCACTCAACGACCAGCAACCTACAGTGCTGGACACCCTAGGCCAAACAACTAGCAAGTCAGGAACACAACCCCATACATTAGCAGAGAGGCTGCTTAAAATCATAATAAGACCACAGACACCCCAAAACACACCACCAGACGTGGACCTGCCCAGCAGAAAGACAAGATCCAGTCTCATCCACCAGAACACAGGCACTAGTCCCCTCCACCAGGAAGTCTACACAACCCACTGAACCAACCTTAGCCACTGGGGACAGACACCAAAAACAACGGGAACTACGAACCTGCAGCCTGCGAAAAGGAGACCCCAAACACAGTAAGTTAAGCAAAATGAGAAGACAGAGAAACACACAGCAGATGAAGGAGCAAGGCAAAAACCCACGAGACCTAACAAATGAAGAGGAAATAGGCAGTCTACCTGAAAAAGAATTCAGAATAACGATAGTAAAGATGATCCAAAATCTTGGAAATAGAATAGAGAAAATACAAGAAACGTTTAACAAGGACCTAGAAGAACTAAAGAGGAAACAAACAATGATGAACAACACAATAAATGAAATTAAAAATTCTCTAGAAGGGATCAATAGCAGAATAACTGAGGCAGAAGAACGGATATGTGACCTGGAAGATAAAATAGTGGAAATAACTACTGCAGAGCAGAATAAGGAAAAAAGAATGAAAAGAACTGAGGACAGTCTCAGAGACCTCTGGGACAACATTAAACGCACCAACATTCGAATTATAGGGGTCCCAGAATATGAAGATAAAAAGAAAGGGACTGAGAAAATATCTGAAGAGATTATAGTTGAAAGCTTCCCTAATATGGGAAAGGAAAGAGTTAATCAACTCCAGGAAGCACAGAGAGTCCCATAAAGGATAAATCCAAGGAGAAACATGCCAAGACACATATTAATCAAACTATCAAAAATTAAATACAAAGAAAAAATATTAAAAGCAGCAAGTGAAAAACAACAAATAACACACAAGGGAATCCCCGTAAGGTTAACAGCTGATCTTTCAGCAGAAACTCTGCAAGCCAGAAGGGAGTGGCAGGACATGTTTAAAGTGATGAAGGAGAAAAACCTACAACCAAGATCACTCTACCCAGCAAGGATCTCATTCAGATTCAATGGAGAAATTAAAACCTTTACAGACAAGCAAAAGCTAAGAGAATTCGGCACCACCAAACCAGCTTTACAACAAATGCTAAAGGAACTTCTCTAGGCAGGAAACACAAAACAAGGAAAAGACCTAGAATAACAAACCCAAAACAATTAAGAAAATGGGAATAGGAACATAAATATCAATAATTACCTTAAATGTAAATGGATTAAATGTTCCAACCAAAAGACACAGACTGGCTGAATGGATACAAAAACAAGACCCCTATATATGCTGTCTACAAGAGACCCACTTCAGACCTAGGGACACATACAGACTGAAAGTGAGGGGATAGAAAAAGATATTCCATGCAAATGGAAATCAAAAGAAAGCTGGAGTAGCAATTCTCATATCAGACAAAATAGACTTTAAAATAAAGACTATTACAAGAGACAAAGAAGGACACTACATAATGATCAAGGGATCGATCAGATCGACTTAATTGATATTTATAGGACATTCCATCCAAAAACAACAGAATACACATTCTTCTCAAGTGCTCATGGAACATTCTCCAGGATAGATCATATCTTGGGTCACAAACCAAGCCTTGGTAAATTTAAGAAAATTGAAATCGTATCAAGTATCTTTTCCAACCACAATGCTATGAGACGAGATATCAATTACAGGAAAAAAATCTGTAAAATATACAAACACATGGAGGCTAAACAATACACTACTTAACAACCAAGAGATCACTGAAGACATCAAAGAGGAAATCAAAAAATACCTAGAAACAAATGACAATGAAAACACGATGACCCAAAACCTATGGGATGCAGCAAAAGCAGTTCTAAGAGGGAAGTTTATAGCAATACAATCCTACCTTAAGAAACAAGAAACATCTCAAATTAACAACCTAACCTTACAGCTAAAGCAATTAGAGAAAAAAGAACAAAAAAACCCCAAAGTGAGCAGAAGGAAAGAAATCATAAAGATCAGATCAGAAATAAATGAAAAAGAAATGAAGGAAATGATAGCAAAGATCAATAAAACTAAAAGCTGGTTCTTTGAGAAGATAAACAAAATTGATAAACCATTAGCCAGACTCATCAAGAAAAAAAACGAGAAGACTCAAATCAATAGAATTAGAAATGAAAAAGGAGAAGTAACAACTGACACTTCAGAAATACAAAGGATCATGAGAGATTACTACAAGCAACTCTATGCCAATAAAATGGGCAACCTGGAAGAAATGGACAAATTCTTAAAAATGCACAACTTTTCAAGACTGAACCAGGAAGATATAGAAAATATGAACAGACAAATCACGAGCACTGCAATTGAAAGTGTGATTAAAAATCTTCCAACAAACAAAAACCCAGGACCAGATGGCTTCACAGGCGAATTCTATCAAATATTTAGAGAAGAGCTAACACCTATCCTTCTCAAACTCTTCCAAAATATAGCAGAGGGAGGAACACTTCCAAACTCATTCTACGAGGCCACCATCACCCTGATACCAAAACCAGACAAAGATGTCACAAAGAAAGAAAACTACAGGCCAGTATCACTGATGAACATAGATGCAAAAATCCTCAATAAAATACTAGCAAACAGAATCCAACAGCACATTAAAAGGATCATACACCATGATCAAGTGGGGTTTCTCCCAGGAATGCAAGGATTCTTCAATATATGCAAACCAATCAATGTGATACATCATGTTAAAAAACTGAAGGAGAAAAACCATATGATCATCTCAATAGATGCAAGAAAAGCTTTTGACAAAATTCAACACCCATTTATGATAAAAACCCTCCAGAAAGTAGGCATAGAGGGAACTTATCTCAAAAAAATAAAGGCCATATATGACAAACCCACACCCAACCTCGTTCTCAATGGTCAAAAACTGAAACCATTTCCACTGAGATCAGGAACAAGACAAGGTTGCCCACCCTCACCACTATCATTTCAACATAGTTTTGGAAGTTTTAGCCATAGGAATCAGAGAAGAATAAGAAATAAAGGAAGCCAAATTTGAAAAGAAGAAGTAAAGCTGTCACTGTTTGCAGATGACATGATACTATACATAGAGAATCCTAAAGATGCTATCAGAAAACTACTAGAGCCAATCAGTGAAATTGGTAAAGTAGCAGGATACAAAATTATTGCACAGAAATCTCTTGCATTCCTATACGTTAAAGATGAAAAATCTGAAAGAGAAATTAAGGAAACACTCCCATTTACCACTGCAACAAAAAGAATAAAATACCTAGGAATAAACCTACCTAAGGAGACAAAAGACCTGTATGCAGAAAACTATAAGACACTGATGAAAGAAATTAAAGACGATACAAACAGATGGAGAGATATACCATGTTCTTGGATTGGAAGAATCAACATTGTGAAAATGACTATACTACCCAAAGCAATCTACAGATTCAATGCAATCCCTATCAAACTACCAATGGCAATTTTCAGAGAACTAGAATGAAAAATTTCACAATTTGTATGGAAACACAAAAGGCCCCGAATAGCCAAAGCAATCTTGGGAAAGAAAAACGGAGCTGGAGGAATCAGGCTCCCTGACTTCAGACTATACTACAAAGCTACAGTAACCAAGACAGTATGGTACTGGCACAGAAACAGAAATATAGATCAATGGAACATAATAGAAAGCCCAGATATAAACACACATACATATGGTCACCTTATTTTTGATAAAGGAGGCAAGAATATACAATGGAGAAAAGACATCTCTAAAATTTACAAGCAGTTCATGCAGCTCAGTATCAAAAAAACAAACAAGCTAATCCAAAAATGGGCAGAAGACCTAAATAGACATTTCTCCAAGGAAGATATACAGATTGCCAACAAAAACATGAAAGGATGCTCAACATCATTAATCATTAGAGAAATGCAAATCAAAACTACAATGAGGTATCACCTCACACCAGTCAGAATGGCCATCATCAAAAAATCTACAAACAATAAATGCTGGAGAGGGTGTGGAGAAAAGGGAACCCTCTTGCACTGTTGGTGGGGATATAAATTGATACAGCCACTATAGAGAACAGTATGGAGGTTCCTTAAAAAACTAAAAATAGAACTACCATACGACCCAGCAATCCCACTACTGGGCATAGACCCTGAGAAAATCATTACTCCAAAAGAGTCATGTATCACAATGTTCACTGCAGCTCTATTTGCAATAGCCAGGACATGGAAGCAACCTAAGTGTCCATCAACTGATGAATGGATAAAGAAGATGTGGCACATATATACAATGGAATATTTACTCAGCTGTAAAAAGAAACAAAATTGAGTTATTTGTAGTGAGGTGGATGGACCTAGAGTCTGTCATACAGCGTGATGTAAGTCAGAAAGAGAAAAACAAATACCATATGCTAACACATTTATATGGAATGTAAAAAAAAAAAATGGTTCTGAAGAACCTAGGGTCAGGACAGGAATAAAGACGCAGACTTAGAGAATGGACTTGAGGACAAGGGGAGGGGGAAGGGTAAGCTGGGGTGAAGTGAGAGAGTGGCATGGACTTATATATACTAACAAATGTAAAACAGATAGCTACTGGGGAACAGCCGCATAGCACAGGGAGATCAGCTCGGTGCTTTGTGACCACCTAGAGGGATGGGACTGGGAGGGTGTGAGGGAGACGCAAGAGGGAGGAGATATGGGGATATATGTATATGTATAGCTGATTCATTTTGTTATAAAGCAGAAACTAACACACCATTGTAAAGCAATTATACTCCAATAAAGATGTTAAAAAAAAAGTTATTACAAAAATAAATAAATAAATATTCGTATTCACCCTCATTCATAAAGATTTTAATGCTCTACCAAAGCAAAAACAATTTGTCTAGTGTGAATATACAATACTTACATTTAATTAGGTATAAAAATAAATGCAAGTATAAATATGTTTATATACATGCATATATAAATATATACACAACTATACATGTGTGTATGTGTGTTGGTGTATCCCTTTGTGTCTAGACCAAAAAAGCTAATATGCTCTATTTGGTATAAACACAGAGAAGAAAAATTTAACTACTGTCTTATATAAACATTTCAGAAATGTCAATGCAAATGACCCAGGAAACACTATTTACTAAAGTAGGGTAAATTATATTTAAAGATAATGATGCAATTACTACTTACAAAAATAAAAAATAAATATCTATGATTCTTGATCATTAAAATAAGAATCAAACACATTTACCATTGTCCTTTGTTCTTGTGAAAGTTATATAATATTTCAGTTTCTGTATCTAACAAACAGAGGGTAATTAAACTCAAAATACAAGATGAATCTTAAAATATTATTAAACACAAGAATCAAGGTAACTCACATAACTGATGGTAGGAAAAGAAAGATAACATTTTTCAGATAATAAAAGAAGATACAGCAGGGGAGGGGTTTAGAAGTGGAAAGAAATAGGTGAGGGAGATTTAGAGGTACAAACTTCCAGTTACAAAATAAATGAGTCACTGGTATGAAATGTACAGTGTGGGGAATATAGTCAATAACTATGTAATATCTTTGTGTGGAGACATATAACTAGACTTATTGTGGTGACCATTTTGAAGTGTATAGATTGGGAGTTTGGGATTAGCAGATGCAAACTACTATATATAGGATGGATAAACAACAAGGTCCTACTGTATAGCACAGGGAACTATATTCAATATCCTGTAATAAACCATAATGGAAAAGAATATGAAGAAGTTATACATATGTATAACTGAGTCACTATGCTGTACAGCAGAAATTAAACACACTGTAAATCAACTATACTTCAATAAATTTCTTTAAGAATGTAAAAATCCCTACAAAAGAAAAGAAATGTACAGAAATATCGAATCACTATGTTGTGTAACAGGCACTAACACAGTGCTGTAGATCAATTATACTTCAAAAACAAACTCATATCAAAAGAGATCAGATTTGTGGCTACCAGAGGTAGGGGGTTGGAGGAGGAGGAATTGGATAAAGGTAGTCAAAAGGTACAAACTCACAAGGATAAGATAAATAAGTACTAGGGACATAATGTACAATATGATAAATATAATTAACACTGTTGTATGCTATATATGAAAGTTGTTAAGAGAATAAAGCCTAAGAGTTCTTATCACAAGGAAATTTTTTTTGTTTCTTTAATTTTGTATCTATATGAGATGATGGATGTTCACTAAACATATTGTTGTGATTATCATTTCATGATGCATGTAAGTCAAATCATTATGCAGTACACCTTAAACTGTGGGTCAATTATGTCTCAATAAAGCTAGAAGGAAAAGAAAGGATTCAGATGAACCTCTGAAGAGGTATATAGGGCAATGTCTGGAAGTGTCCCAAGCACAAGAGCTTCTGTCTCTGTGAAGCTGGAGCATGTCACCCTCCCAGTGTTGATGTGTTCACAAACCTGGAAGCTTTCTGAACTCCATACTATTGGGATTTTTAATGGGGGCTTTATCACATATGTGTCATCAATTATCAACTCCATTTCCAGTCCCTCTCCCCTCTCCAGAGAATGGGGGGCAGGCATGAAAGATTCAAGCTTCTAATTTTGGCTTGGTCTCTCCGGTAACCAGCCCCCATCTAGGAGCCCACCAAGAGCCACCTCATTAGAACAAAAGATATTCCTATCACCCAGTAAATTCCAAGGAGTTCAGTGTCAGATGCTCCTATCACTTAGGAAATTACAAAGGTCTTAGGATTTCTGTGTCAGGAACTGAGGTCAAAGATTAAATATCAGAACAAATATTCTTCCTACCATCCCTATTTACAAGGGTTTTAGGAGCTATGTGTCAAGAACCAGGGGCAGAGACAAATATATACATATTTCTTATATTACAAAAGAAGATAGAGCAGATAGAGGAGCAAAACTCTTTTCTAATTTAAAACATTTTTGAAATACTGTCTTGTCTATTTTTCTTACATTAAAGAGGGCTGGGCTATTGGCTTTATTATCTGTGTGTAAATATTACACAGGTGAGTTTTTCCTTCAAAATCTAATCACTCTTGACCAATTATTCAATTAAAATTATTATGAGAGCAAGTTGCATAGTCCACCACTCAGCTCAAAAAGAAAGTCACCTTGAACACAGATGTTTGGCATAACAGTCTGCTTGCGGTGCATTTTTTACATAAAGATAACAGTTTTAACACAGAGCATTTACCTAGGAAAGTCAAAATTCAAGATATCCAATATCCTTTCTTCCAAAGTAAGGAAAGAAAGCATCAAATTTAAAATGTGAAAAATGTAATCCTAGAAACTACATCCATAGTTAACACTCTAAGAATTAGATTAAAATTCTACCTTTCAAAATATTAAAGCAGTTAGCATTGGTCGATCATCTTCACTGAAATCTTTTTAAATAATGATGTTCTGTAGAAATGAGTCTAAGTTCTGTAACTCCTGCATATATTCAAAACCCATTTAGGTGTAAAATTAACCAAATATATAAAATAACAATTGGGGCTGGCATCATGGGCTGGCAGCCTGTGCAGTCATGCAGTACTCCATGCTTATAAGAACTCAAGCTTGGTTTCATGTTTTGCTGTCATTCTCCTGAAATTCTTAATTTTTGAACAAGGAACCTGCATTTCCTCTTGTACTGGCCCTAAAAATTAAGTAGCTGATAAGTATAAGTATAAGTATAAGTATAAGTATAAGTAAGTATAAGTATAAGTATAATATAAGTAGCTGATCCTGATTACAATAATTTGGGGAAAATGGCCAATAGCTATAAGGTTGAAATAAGAATCCAAACAAAATTGGATAAGTTCAAGAAATAAATTTTTTAAAAAACATGAAATGCAAATTAGATGCACCAGGACACAGTGACATACTGGTGGAGGAAATATGAACACCAAATGAATGACTTCCAAATATGAGTATAATTGGAAGATAAGACTCCAAAGACCAGTCTCTTAGTTGTTTCGGGATATAATCAAATACATCCTAGAGATATTGGATACATTAACTGAAGATAAGGGAAATCAAAGTCCCTTTTCTTTTGATTGTCCACATGATTGTATGCGTATGGTTGAGAATAAGATGATTATTTTGCTGGAAACTATGGGAGAAAGGTACATAACTGACTGTTTCCACTGCAAACTGTTTTACTGACTGCTACTGAGTCTGCTGTATCGTTCGTTAACACTTCTGCTTATTTTGAATTCCTCTCTACGACAGAAGAGCTCCTATTCCAAATGCTTTCCACTCTCACTTTCTCAAAGGCACTGGTCCTCTATTCTCCCACCCCCACTTCTTCATGCCACCAACCTAAGACATCCTAAAGAAGAGTTAGCTCCCTCTCAGGTATGGAGTCTGTCATGAGTAAATTTTCTCAGTCTTCCTAATCTTCACCTGAAATTATCTTCATATTATCTCAATTCTCTTTTTTCACTCCCGAAGTTCATCCTTCCATTTTTGCTCATGTATCCTCTCCTGTAAGACCTTGCTCTTACATATTAAGTACATATCTCTATTGGATCTTCCCCCAGATTACAAACAGGCTTAAATCTTCACTGCCCTGACAGTCAATGAGGTATAAAATTACCTCTATCCTATTACTCATGATACTGGCCCTTCTCTCTCTTTTTTCATCATCAAACATATTTTTTTCATTATCAAACACATGCTAATTCTTTTTTTTTCCTGCTTTATTGACATATATTTGACACATAACATGGTGTAAGTTTAAGGTGTATGAGGTGTTGATTTGACACATTTATAAATTGCAAAATGATTACCACCCTAGTATTAGTTACCACCTCCGTTCCATCACACAATTACCGTTTGTTACCAAACATGTTGAAGAATAATTTACATTTACTGCCTTTACTTTACCACTGCCAATTTCTTCTTTTACGTCAATTTAATCTCACAGTTGCCCCTCTAGCAACTGAACAAGACAACTATAATTAATAAGTGAAGGAGTAAATGGGAGTTGAGCAAACAAATCCAGCCGATATAGACTACTTTTACAAGTACTAGGTTCTGCAGTTTATGTATGAACAGTGTAGGAAGAGAAGTAAAAATTATTTTAAGTATTTTTATATGCCAAAAAGGAAGTTCACTATTAGAACTCAGCTAATTCTAAGTTCATTAACTCTATCATTTTAAAGAAAATTCAGAAGTTAGTAACATTTTATTGATGCTCTTTACCTACAGTAACTTTATCTACTTCTCATTAAAATTAGACATGTCAAAAATCTTAGTCCATAAAAATAATCTGATCAGTAATTTAATATATAGATGTATTCTCATTGGCCTAACAGTTTTGCTAAAAATTATACTTATACCTTAGCAGTAAAACAGGTGAAGAGACAGCATGTAAAAAAAAAATCTGCCTTCTGTAATCATTTGGAGCATAAGTTTAATATCATCTCTTTATGGTGACAGCCGATTTATAGACAGAGGCCAAGACATTTGATATTTTTTTCCTTAAGGACACACCAAGTATAAAGAGCTATAAAAAATAACCTCGTTCATAAAGAAAAATATGAGTGGCTCATATACCTCTTATTGCCTGCCAGACCACATTTAGATCTGCTAAGACTACCTTTCTGATCTGCTGGAGAGAGAATGGTGAAGAAAGAGAAGAGCCCAAGATTGCCTTAAGTTTCTGGCCTGAGAAATTTAAAGAATGAATTGACATGAACGAGAACGGAGAAACTGTTGGGTAGGTTTGATAGGAGCTCGAATCTGAGTATGTTATGTTTGAGCTGCTTACTAAATATCCACATAGAGACATAATAGAAAGGTGGATATACAGTTCCGGAGTTTAGGGCAGAGGTCTGTACTAGAGATAATATTTTGAGAATCATTAGCATGTAAAGAATATTTAAAGCCACAACGCTGCATAAAATATCCAAAGGAGTGGGTGAAGAAAGAAAAGACAGCATGAAGCTTAAAAACTATTTCGTTTACAACTGGATCTAGTTAGGTAAAATTTGTTTCAGAATTCTTTATGTGTTTATGAGTGAGACTGGCATGGGACTTTGCTTCTTGTACCATTTTTGTCAAATTTTAAAATTGAAGTATAGTTGTTTTACAACATTATATTAGTTTCACGTGTACAACATAGTGACTCAATATTTTTATAGATTGTACTCCATTTAAAGTTATTACAAAATAATGGCTATATTTCCCTGTGCTGTACAATATATCCTTGTTTCTTATTTATTTTATACATAGTAGTTTGTATCTCTTAACCCCATACCCTTGTATCACCCCTCCCCTTTCCCTCTCCTCACTGGTAACCACTAGTTTGCTCTCTATACCTGTGAATCTGTTTCTTTTTTGTTATATATATTTGTTCATTTTATTTTTTAGATTCCTGAGAGAAACATATAAGTAATAACATAGAGTATTTGTCTTTGTCTTAGTTATTTCACTAAGCATAATACTCTCTAGGTCCACCCACATTGTTGCAAATGGCAGAATTCCATTCTTTTTTAATGTGTAATATTCCATTGTGTGTGTGTGTATACACACACACACACACACACATATATATACATACATAAATACATATTTTTTTGTATTCATTCTCTGTTGATGGACACTTGGGCTGCTTCCATATCTTGGCTATTGTAAATAATGCTTCTGTGAAGACTGGGGTGCATGTATCTCTTCAAGTTAATGTTTTTGTTTTTTTCAGATGTATACCCAGGAGTGGAATTGCTGGACCATATGGTAGTTCTATTTTTAGTTTTTTTAGGAACCTCATACTGTTTTCCATAGTGGCTGCACCAATTTACAAACCCACCTACAGTGTACTAGGGTGCCCTTTTCTTCACATCCTCACCAACATTTGTTATTTGTATACTTTTTGATGACAGCTATTTTGACAGGTGTGAGGTAATATTTCATTGTCATTTTGATTTGCATTTCTCTGATGATTAGCAATGTTGAGCATTTTTTCATGTGCCTTTGGCCATCTGTACATCTTTCCTTCTTGTACCATTTTTGTCAAATTTTAGTAAGAATATTTTCTAGCCATATTTTTCAGTCTGTCTTAATCAGCTTGGGCTTCTATAACAAAATACCATAGATCAGGGGGCTTAAACAGCATACATTTATTTCTCACAGTTCTAGAGGCTGAGAAGTCCAAGATCAAGGTATCTGCAGATTCTGTGTCTGGTGAGGGCCCTCTTTCTGGTTTGCAAATGGCCTCCTTCTTGCTGTATCCTCACGTATCTGGGAGAATTATCTCTCTCGTGTCTCTTTATCTCAGGGCATCTCAGATCTTCCTTTTGGAATTTCTTTGCTTTAGAAAGGATCTGCTGAGGTAAAATCTCAATTTCTGTTTCTCTGAAAATGTCTAATTTGCCCTTGTAATTTTCCTAGGTTCAGAACTCTGGGATGGTGGTAATTTTTTCTCAATATCTTGAAAACATTTTTCCAATTTTTTTTCTGATTCTTTTGTTGTAGTTAAAAAGTCTAATGTCAGTCTAAGTTTCATTCCTTCAAAAATGATCTGTCTCTCCTCTCTGGTTGCTAATGTAAATTTATCTTTGTTTTTGGAATTCTGCAGTTTCACTGTGAAATGTCTAAGAGTGGATTTCTATTTATTTATGCTGCCTGTTATATATTGTGCTTCCTGGTTAAGTAGGTTGGCTCTGGAAATTATTCTTCAGTATCCTTCACATATTCCAGCCTATCCGCTTTCTTTATTCTCGCCTTCAGAGTCTCCCATTAGACATAAGTTAGACATTCATAACCTACTCCCAATATATATTTTGCCTTCCTGTTCATACTGTCTACCTCCTTAGGTTTTGGTACCACATTCCCTATATTTCAATTTCCTCATAACTCATTTTTTTCAACCGTTTAATATACATTGAACACAGCCATTATTTTTTCCAATTTTTAGAGTGATAATTTTAATTTTAGTACTCATATTTTGATCTGTTTTTCAAATCTTCCTCATCAACTTTTAGCGTCTTATTTCTTCATTTGATTCTCACTCTCATTTCTTTAATATTTCACCTACTTATTTTATATTAATTACCCGGCAATTCTAGTACCTGAAATTGTAGGGGAGGTGATCTAAATTCACTCTGTGTTGCATGTGATTACTTTGCTTCATGATGGCTTGTTTTCTTGTGCTTGTGGGGTTTATTGTGAGCTCAAATTTCACAAAATTTAGTCTGTGAGAATACTAAGGTGCTTTTCTTTCTAAGAATTTGGATTCACTTCTCACTAGTGCTAGGGTGCTACCAACCTGGAGCTACTTTAACTTAATCTCTTGTCTTAGGGATACCTTGACTCTTACTGGTAATAAACACTCAAATAAGCGACCCTCACAAGAACAGGCCTACGGTTACACATTTTCAGATGAGGTGATTGTAATTATTCTTACTTTTAATTTTACACTTAGAGTGGGAAGAGAGATAGACATATTTTTATATTGGGACATTTCACAGACAGAATACCCCCGACCATCATTGTACTGAAGATATAACCCTTGTTTTACACAGAATCTCTGTTCACCTCCACCCATTTGCTTGAGCCTGAGGCTCAGATTTCTACTGTATCAAATGGCTTAATTTAACCAAACTCTGGGTTTCTAGTATTAGCTTTTAGCACTAAGGCAATACAAGGGTCAGTGCTCATAGCTGTATTAGTTCTATGACTTTAGTTTCATCTGCATTTTTTTTTTGTCCTGGTCTTTAAAGGTTTACTCACTTCCTTGCAAGAGAGAGAACATTTAAAAGTATATTTGTTGTAAATTTCCCAGCATCTTGGTGTTTTGAAGAGGGCATTTTAGAAAACTGAGTCTGCCTCATCCTTGGGAATGGAAGTCAGCCCCTTCTCAACATATGTGGAGTTAATCAAATCTACCTCATAAGAATAATGTGCGGATTAAGTTTAACACTGTTTATAATTGCTTAGCACAAGGACTGACATAAAAATGCACTCAGTAAATTGTAGCTTTTACTATTTATATTATACATTGATATTTTCTAAGAAGTAAACACATTGACAAAATCATAAAGATATTCTTTTACAGATAAATGGCTTTCCAATAATAATTTTGACCTCAAGACTGATATACAGTCACTTGTTTTCCTGGATTACTTTACAATTTTCCTTCAGTCAATATTTGTCTATTCTTCCCTATCTATGCTAAGGTAGATGTGACACTCAGTGACCAATTCAAAGTTATAATTACTGGAGCAATTAATGAGTCCCTCAAGCTGCCTATCACGAGCGTTACTACTAAAGCAGAATCAACCAATTTAGATTTTGCTTCTTCTCTTTTACTGTCTGCTATTTAATATCACGTGAAAAAACTTATAGATGACTTTGAGAAGACCAGAAATGGGGGCATTAACAATACACAAGAAAGATGAAATAATCACTAATCAAGAGAACTGGTAAAGGCTTTGGACTTCTAAATACATGTGATTTTAATATTTAAAACTCTAAAATGCTTTTTATAAAATTAGTCATCCCTAATATTTTTAAACTCATACTGTAAGCTTTCCTTAGAAATTGGGAAACCAGGTACTTGCAATATTCACTTCTTACCAAGCAGCTTTTATTTTTAATATAAGGAAAAGATCACTGAGATTGAAGGTAGCATGGTCAACCAGCATGTGCCCGGGCTCCAAGAGCAGAGATTTGGGTCTAAGCATACTAGCTTTGTGGCCTTTGATACCCTATCCATTTCTATAAAATAGGAATGTACAATAGAAGACCTTATAACATAAGGTTGCTGTGAGAACAAATGAGAAAATGCATGTCAGACACTTGGAGCAGTGCCTGGGCCTTTGTAACAATTATACTATTATTGCTATTATTATACATTTTGCTGTATCACTAACAAATTGTCTGTAGCTTGGTTACTCTGTAATAAGTTGGAAAAATTAGATTATTTGGTACAATTTTTGGAGCTGTTTCCTGGTTTGCTAACCATCTCTCAAATCATTACCGTGAGTAGAAAATGCAGTGCCATATGATTATGAAGAGTGAAAGATGCCTTTTCAAGGAATGAAAATAATTTATCACTTATCTGAATGCAAACTCACACTCTGAAACTAGGAACAGGATCTAGCAAATCTCTTTTAAATATTCATAGGCAATAAAATCTCTGGCTGTTTGATTGATTTAACAGGCAACTGAATGTTACCTTTGTTCTGCATAATTGCCCCTATAGGAAACATCAGTTAGGCAATTAAAAAAAAAACCCACAAACCTTTGACATAGGCATTTTAATCAAGAAGAAAATGGGCTAAGGCTCATATTCAAGAGAAAGGGCACTTGTTTATTAATGGAAAAACTGTTTTTCTTTAGCCAAAAGAAAAAATCAAGAAATCTATGGCTTAAAAAAATTCAGAATTTTTGACTATAACAATCCAATATACAACATAGATTTTTTAAAAAAGGAAATCAATTTTAAAACTCTGTTACTGTAATTATTTTATTTCCCCAGACTCTTAGATAATTATTCCAAGGCTGCATCTGCATTGCATCAAAACACCAGTCTTTTCAACTGAATATTCAGTGGGAACATCCAAACGATTGATTTAGCTAACAAAGTACTAGATATTTCTCTATTACCTAGATAGTCTGGAATTGATCAAAGTACTCAGATTATACCCTGAGAACTAGGAAAACCCTGTTACTGCTCATCCTTTTAACTCAACATCTTATCTTTAAAGTCACATTGGCATACTAAAGACTAGCAGAACAGAATTTGAGAAGGATATTATCTCTAACATGATGTGGTTTTCATCAAAGCTCTAAAGCACCAAATATGCTTCATTTACATTGCCAAATTACTCTCAGGTTATTATTGGCTAGATATTTTATATAAGCATAGCCAGGGCTGATAGTGGTTTCAAGTTTATTTATTTCAAGTTTATTTATTGTTACTATAGCATTCTGTTTACTTGACTACTGAAGTAGAATGAAAAATTCCTTCCAATTTTAAGACCTATGGAATGATAAAAGTCCTTTCGTCAGTCTTCTGAATTTTATTTAAATAATGGAGGTGTGTACATTTCATTGTTTTTCACATTGGAATATATGTATATGTTTGTCTATCCCTGCCCTGGTAGCACACACGCACGCACGCACACACACACATACACATACACCGCTTTGAGGGTAGATACTACAGCATACAACCTAGTAAAAATAAAAGCACTTTCCAGGCAGTATTTTATATATTGCTCAGGAGAATCCTATGAAATAGGATCTGCCATTGCAGATGAGGAAATGGAAGCTTGAAAATATTTCCCAGGGGTACAGAGCCAATGGGTTGTAGATGGATGTGTTTATTGTCTTTTAACATTCATGTTGGTGATACTGGAATATTTCTCTCTTTGCCAGCTGGCAGGATGCTAAGCTTTGTCAATAAAGGGTGCTGGAGTGACACTGGGGGAGGTAAAGTTTTCTCTGTTCAGTGTGTTTTTACTTCTTGCTCCCGTGGCTCTGGGTTGGCCTGTGGGATGCCTGGTGGAGTTCACCTCGTCTGTTCCCCACCCCCCCACAAATAAATTTTAGCAGCACCCTCTACAGGTGTCTTCTGACAAGTTCAGTGGGTGCTCCAGTGGCAAGTCCAACCTGGGTGCCAAATCCATGGGCAGCTTCCTGGAGCCCAAGCTGGTTTCCCTAAATTCAGTGCCCCCTACTGTAGCTAGCTTCCCAGTGAGTCCAACAGGCAACCCCCTCTAGCTTCCCAGAAAATTCAATAGCAGCCCCCACAGGTTACCTCCCCATGAATTTTGTGATCATCCCACTCCAAGATTCCCTTCACACAAGCTTCAGCCCACTGACTACATACTAGCTCTGGTTTGGGTCAACCCAGCGAACTTCTTTGTCATCTCATGCTCTGGAGACATACTCTTTCCGAACAGGTTTGAATCCCAGCCTTGGGGAGAGCCCCTCACTTTCCAAGTCAGTTCCTTCCCTGGGTACTATCCCTCGGTTCTAGGGAATTCTTTGGAGTTCTCTTCTATTCCCTCTTAAAAATTAATTCCCAGTAATTACTTAATACTTATTTGTATTAAATGTTCCCTGTTCAAGCTACTGGGTAACCTGTTTTCTGTTACCTGTCTGACCCTGATTAATACCAAGGGCTATTCCAACCCAAGATTTTCTGATTCAAATTTCAATGCTTTAAAACTCAGTTTGGATATAGCAAAATAAGTGTTCAATCAAGGTTTGTTGTTGAGTTGAATTATTATCTATTTGGGGGAAATACCAGGTTCCACAACAGAGACCTTTGAAATGTAAAGACATAAGTAGTTTTTTGTGTTGCTAAAGGTTTGCAAGAGCATTACATAAATGAAGCTGATGCCAAGATCAGGATTAGAGAGTGGTCTACTCGTAAGGACAGAATAGACAAACACTGAACATGGTTAATGATTAAAATTTGGGCCTCTTCACAGCTTAGCCAAAATCAGTTTTACAGTGTGCCTTTTGACTTTCTTTTTTTTTATTGAACTCTCATTTCTAACCTGACACTAAAGTTCAAATACAAATACAAGCACATTCCAATTCTATATCAAAATCCAAATGTAAATGACCTTTGACCTAGTTGCCGCCTTGGAATACCTACTTCTGCCCACGTCCAGTAACAGTGAGATAGGGTCAAGGGCTAAAGGACTGTTTAGAATCGCCTATTTCCATTCCGTAGTCCCTTATATTGATATGGAGAAAGTATGATTAGACTACTAAACAAAGGTAGTGCAGGATTAAGGACTGTTTGGAGTCTCTGCTACTCAGGACTTCTTTCTTTCCAATGTATAAACATGATCAAACTTCTCCCCCATGTAAATAACAAAAGGTTCCCTGCACACCGTCATAGCTACCATCCCCACTTAGGACCTTTCTTTGCCTTCACAGCCAAGCTCCTCACAAGGATCGTGCACACTTGCCTTCCCCGTCCTTTTCTCTAATATCTTCTGTATCACACTGTCACCAGAGTCTCTCTATCCCCAGGAAAACTCCATCAAAACTGCTCTAGGAAAGGTCACAAGTGACATCCTTTTTGCCCAATTCTGTCTTCATCTTACCGGGTTTCTCCACCCATACTTGACAGTTTTTCATGACTCCTCTTTATAAACTGCTACCTGCTAAGCACCCTGGTTTTAACTTGCGTCTCCTCTTACCTCTGATCATTTCTTCTCACCTCCTTTGTAGACACTGTTTCCTCAGCCGAAAACTTGATATGGTGTATAACTCTGAAATTCCGTCTATGATTCTTTTTCTTTTGGCTTATTTGGGATGATCTCATGAACTCTGCAGTTTTAATTAGCACGTAGCCTGACAAATTCCCCATCTGTGTAACTAGTCCGAATCACTCTCTTTAACTTTAGGGCTGTGTAACTCTCTCTTACTGGATTAGGGAACATCCCCACCTGGGAACTCCGTAAGTACTGTAGCAGATCCTGTTGCTGCCCAGCCACATAACCCCTTAACCTCGGAACCTCTAAGTTCACTTGAAGCTTTGGTGGCCAGTACGTGCACGCACTGCTAGATTCCCACCTTAAGCTCCCACATTTCTCAATTTTACTGCTCTAGGCAGCCCAGAAGTACTGGGATTTTATGCACCCAAGGGCAATCCTCAAACACAAAGGGAGGAAAATTGGTGGACAAATGTTCCAGCTTCCATTAGCCCAGCGGGACAATTCTAAGTGAGCTCTATGACACTGGTGTTCTACCTGGTTTCTTTAAAGCTCCCAGTGGGACTGAGCTCAGTAACTCCCAATGGAAACTCACTCATAAAAGCATCCTTTATCAGCCTTCCAACCTTTCATTCTCCATTCTCCCCATGCCCTCACTTGTCCTTCTTGGTATCATCTCCAAAATAAACTACCAGCACCTAAGGTCCTCGCTCGGGTTGCTTTTGATTAATATCAAACTTAAGCAGACATGTCTGGCTCAATGGGGGTAAAAAATGACATGTGATCTTTCACCTCCAAACTTGTTTTTTCTTACTCTCTCAAAGTTGTTTCTGAAAAATATCTGATACTCAATCACCTGAGTCAGAAACCCAGATACTCTTCTGAATTTTGCATTTGCTCTGTATCTATCACCAATGGCCTTGCCTTCAACTGAGCTAAAAGTATCGCTTCTTACTTGGTCTCACTGCCTGCAGTCTCCCTGTCTCTTAGACCCCCCACCCCACTCTCCAGTCTCCACAGAGGTAACGTAATCTGATGATGGCACCTCTCTTCTCCTTCCCCCTTATAAGTTAAACCCTTCAGTGGTTCCCTAAGTGCATGGCTATAGAGCAGGCTTTTTGTGAAGCATAGATCTCCCTTAGCAATCTCACTCATGCTTATTTGTTCAGGCTCACCTTCAGCCAGACCCCCATTTGCATTCTGTGTTCTAGCAAAACCAAACACTTCCAATTTTCTGTAAGTGCTGGTGGCTACCTGCCTGGAATCACCCTCTTACTCTTGCCCATTTGGCTGTCTCCTACTCTAATTTAAAAATGTAGTTTACAACAAATCTCTAGGAAAGCTACCCCAAATACCTTCCACTGCTGACCCACACAAGTCTATGTCCTTTTCTATGTTCTCTAATCCTTTGTCGTAACTTTTAACCCAACGTTTTGCATCTTATAAGGATATTATTTGTTTTTATGTCCTGGAACACACTAAGAAATGAATAATTTTTTGCTTAACTAATCAATGACTATAAGTAGTGAAGTACAGATACTTTTTCTGACTTATTACCAAACCTTCAGTGTCTCATATGTTATAGATGCACTTAGCAATCAGATACGAAAGTAAACCTCATTATGAATTTTTTTTCCTTCTTGACAAATAATCCATTCTTGATTTAGGAGAGTGTATGCAAAATATTGTTTGATTCAGAAAAATATGTTATTTTTTTCAATTTTGATTTGAAAAATTCACACCATATGTATTAATTTTTAAATATGAAAAGCCCTCTGTTATATATAAATACAAACTCTTATATTATTTGGGAACAATAAACAATATCCAATATCTTGGGTACTAATAAAATCACATGTATTATTAACAGATTACATATGACCATAACAAACATGTGTGTACATGTTTGAAGAGAGAGAGAGAAAGAGAGAGAGAGAGGTGACGATACCTACACATATTAGTTAATCTTGCATATGGAAAAGAACTGTGGTCAGATAAGATCTGATTCTGAACACCAGATTAACTATTTACTCATTTGTAGATTTGAGCGAGTTACTGTACTTGGTCTGTCTCAGGTTTCCTATTAAAACCCATACTTTATAAAGTTTTTGTAAGATAAAATGATATGATACACATATAAATATTTCATCCATGTCTAGAACTTGAAAGTTTCTACAACCTGGAAGCTGAGCTAATATTTAAATTATTCCTCATTTTGACTGAGAGGCATAAAGGTATTTGCTAGTCTTTATGCAAATTAAAGAGATTTTTCACTCTTCTCGTCATACCTCTTCATGTAGTTCTCTCCAACGAGAATTAAATGTCTCGAGTTCCTCATTGATCAGTTCATCCATGACTCCGCCATCTGTTAGGGTCTGTGCCAATATGCGAATCTGATTTGGGTTATCCTCTGAATGTTGCATCAAATTTTCAAGTGACTGAAATACATTTGCAATAATTACTATTTCACTTCTTTTTCTAAATCCATTGAACTAACCCAAAATGCTCAGTATCTTCTGATTTACATATAATTAAGTTATAAGCAACTTAAAGCAATATTTAATTGGGATAACAAAACATGAAAGATCATTGTTATTTCAAAACTATGATGTTGCTCCATGTGAATCTTCATGGGCTTGAGGCAGAACTATGGAATGGGGTACATAAAAAATGATTCACGGCCACCTTCTTCTCTGAGGATCTCTACTATAAAACCTGGAAGGTAAGACACTCAATTTCCCAACTTCTCTTATAGCTAGTGATGGCCAAGTGACATGATTCTGACAATGTACATAGGTAGAAATTCAAGAGCAGAGTTTCCCTTCTCACATTAAAAAAAAGTCACAGTACTTTAGAAGAAATCCCTCTGGCCTTCACACTTTTTCACACATACACGGCTTAGAGGTAAAGTAGCCATCTTTGGACTGGGAGACAATAAAAACAAGGATGAGGTCCTTCAATCTGTTCATTTAGTAGGATAAGTGCATGATCACATCCTTTGTTCTGGCCATGATCCTTTTACTCATGTGGTATAACTTTGCAAGTTTGTTTCATCTTTTTTGGAAGATGCTTCACACTGTTAGTTCACAACGAATGTTTGGTCACTGAACATCTCTGAATAGGACAGGGACATAATTATAGTCTATTTGAGGCCCCTCTCATTGTTCTTTGATACCTCTTCAAGTTTTACAATTCTCTTGCAAAAGTAAGGAAGTTGGATATAATCATGCCCAGGTTTCTGCTGCAATGTCCTAGGATTCCAATTCTATTCAGTCAAAAACATTTCACATTTTCTTCACATTTTGATTAATTTATGTACCTTATTTTAGCAGATTTACAAAGGGGCTGCACTACAAGTGGCTCTACACACAATACATAGGCTAAAACTACATATTCATTACATATAAAGGATTAGCCAAAAGTACAATAAAATGCATAGGACATAAATGATTGTCAGAAATTCACATAAATCAAAGCTTATACATGCAAACTCCTTTAAATTTTACTTTTTAAAGATCTCCAAAATAAAACTTGAAAATGTACTAAAATTCTCTATGTACTAAAATGTATGAACATTTTAAAGATACATTTCCAATATCAAAGCATGCCTATTTAATACCTTGAAACATTCTGTAAGGTATAAATTTATGATTTTAAATAATTAAAAAATATGTTCCAACTCAGTGAAGGTAGCTTTTAAACTGGAAATAATGTTTTACATTATCATCCTGTTTATCTCTACTCCAATGGAGCAAAACTGTGCATTCAAACTGTCTTTGCAGGTCTGTAGTAGATTTAAGCAGGTAAAGAAAAATGTCAACATAGAACATAGTGATATAGCAAAAGGCATATGTCCTCTCTAAGAGGTTATTTAAATTCTCTTTAAAACCTTAACACTGGAAGGTTCAGAGAGGAATCAAAGGTTTCATCCCAAGTGCTGGTGCTGGGGAAGGCATAGCAACTATACTCTCTGCCTGGTTTTCTTTGAATTTATTTTCTATTTGATTCTTGACATCTTTCAATAATGCATACAAATTATCACAATTATATTAATTCACAACTTACATCTAGCACCTCAGAGATTTCCTCAGCTCCACCAGGAATATTTTCAGTGGCTTTAAGTTTAAATTCTACTTCATTTAGCCACTTGTTTGCCTTCTCCAAGTATGACAATAACTCATGCCAACATGCCCAAACTTCCTGTGAAAGAAATGTATATCGCAGATGAAATATTTTGATAGAACAGTGAGTGTGCGATTTTGCCATTTCCATTTTTAAAACTTCTAAAAATAAAACATATTTTATATTTTTCACCTTTTCTTTGTAGATCATTGAAAATGCAACTAGTCATTTTGAGCATCTAATATGTCTATAATTACAAATCATTAAGGAAACATTTTATTACATGAATAAATTCAAGACTCAGTGATTTACTTTTCTAAATAAAAAATAATTCATCAACATTACAGTCTGGGAAATAGAAAAAATAAAAACATATATAAAACTGCACGTATAAACCTAACATCCTAACACATCAAGTATTACCACTTTCTGTGACCTCCTCTAAATTTTATCATATATAAATAACTAGTTAAAAGTAAAGTATGGATTTAACTATAGCTCTCTTTTTAATAAACATTATATCCTACATTTTTTTTCTATATTATTAGGAAGATATATTTTTTAATAAAAATCTAAGGTTTCATTTAAGTAGCTATAGTTTGGTTTCCTTAGTTTTGTTTGCTATTATATCTTTCTGGTGACCATCATCATGAGTATGGATTTTTCCATATTTTAAATTATTTCCTTGTGGTATATTATTAGAAATATGAATATGAACTATTTTGAGGATATGATTATTTTTCAATGGCTTTTGATATACACTGAAAAAACTAATTAATATTCAAAAGTACTCATATATGAAAAAGCAAAATTTTAAGACTGCTACCAGAAGAATATAGAAGAGACTTTTTTTGACCTTGGGATGGGGAAGAATATCTAAAATAAGACATTTTGTAAAAACTGACCATAAGAAAGAGATAAATACATTTAATTACATTAGAATTAAAACCTACTCATCAAAGAACACAAGAAAGAAATTGAAAAACAGCCTCAAACTTGAAGAAAACAACTGCAAAACTGGAAATAGATGAATATGAAAGGAACACTGAATCAGTTAAAAGATGAACAAATAACCTAATAGAAAAATGAAACAAAATCCTGAACCAGTATTTGAAAGAAAAAGATACATGTGATAAACATTCACAAATATGTTCAGACTCATTAGTAACCAGGAGAATGTATGTCAGGATTACAGTGAGATATTTAACATGTTGACTGACACAAATGAGAAGTTTGACAATTCCAAGTGTGAGAGAAGATACACATTAACACAAATTTGTATTTATTGCTGGTGGGTGTGTATACTAGAATGATCATTTTGGAAAACAATGTCATTCCCAGTAAGGTGAATATTCACATACCTAACAACCCAGCAACTCCACTTTTCCATACACATCCTCAGAGAAACTGGTTTGGATGGACAACAAAGAGAGTTACAAGAATGTTCATTTCAGTACTTTTTGTAATAACCAAAATAAAAAAAAGAAGGAAAAGAACCTTAATGTCCAGTGGCAAGAAAATGTACAAATACACTGTATCATATTTACACAGAGAATACAGAAGCAAAAATGAAAACTTCACCAAAGAGAACCATATGGATGAGGCCCAGACACAAAAATGTTGAGCAAAAAGAGCTAGCCCCAGAAAACGATATATTATAGGTTACCACTGTCTACAACCCTCAAAACAAGCAAAGTTGAGCAGTATATTGTTTAGGCATCCACATATGTATGATAAATTTTTTTTTAAGCAGAGAAATAATAAAGACAATTTTCTGGATTAGGGTTATGTCTGCTGGGAAAAAGTAGGAAGATACATTAGAGGATAAGAATATTAAAAGAGTCATTTTCCATTAGCTTGGAGATTGGTAATATTGGGCAAATTTATAGATATAGCAGTGCAATCACTACCACCTGCAACCCCTCCCCCACAACCAAAAATGAAGCATAGGAAGGAAGTTTTATTTTAGGAGAAACTAAAAATTCTATCAGATTCCCCATATTTTCACCTTTGCTCATAGCCCTTGCAAATGATGGAGAACATTCTCTCTCTAACTGATGAAAAGTATCAGTCTAACCTGCCTTGCCAGCCTACCAATTCTTGCTTAGTGTTTTATGTACAGTTTATTACAGAAAGTGAAATTAAGTATTTTGCTTTAAAAAGTGATAGAAATCTTAAATCTGGGTCATTTCCAGCTCATGCTGGACTACAGGCTGTCTTCCTTCTGGGCAAAGATCCCAGTGGGAAAATATAAATATCCCATCTAATACCCGAGGGTACTTTAGAGCTTTGAAGATAAGGAGATGCGATTGGTAACGTGTCTTATTAACTTTGGTGCAGATTGAGATAACGAACTACCTTGCTGATTTAACCATCAGGATGGATGGCCTCTTGTGTCCTCAATGCATCTGAAGGACACAGCTGGAGAGGCTGAATGTACTGGCTTTACAGGTCACCTTTGCAAAATAAAATATAGTCTTGCAGCCTGAATTGGAGCTAAAAGCCACTTAGAATAACTGTTAAGTTTAACAATTTGGAACTTAAAATTACCTTGAAATCACCAAATTCAAAGTGGCTTTGAAGAAAGTACAAATGAAAAAGGAAACTTCCACTCAAAATGGAGCTGATGTGGTAATCCCTCCCCCCAACCTGCTCCAGATATATTAAAATGCTAGATAAAATATTTAAAAGAAACCTTTTAAATTCACAGCTGATTTATGAAACAAGTATGAAAAATCCTCAGGTGGCAGAAATAAAAGGGGAAGTTAAGTGCACCAAAGGTTGGGAAACCAAGCTTAACAAAATACTGGCATATCAGAACATAAAATCTGGGGTATTCAAAACTAATTTGGGATGGGAAAAGAGGCATTGGTCTCATGCATTCCAGGGAGATGGAAAAGCATAAAGCTGGGTGTCACCTATCCTGGAAACAAGAACTATAAAATCCCCATCCACTGGAGTATAAGGAATTAGCAAGAAAGCTGAGGATCCTTTGGATTTTGGTTGGAAAATAAGGATCCACCCGTAAGGAAGTGAAACCTAAGTTTATATCACACATGAGGATAGAATATAACATCTCTCAGACTCTGGTAGGGACAAATAGAAAAGACTCATAAGGACCCTCCAATAGCCTAGCACAGAAGGGATTTCCAGTAAAATATAATTCCTACTACAGATGAGCTCACAAACAAAAAAATTACAAGCCGTGTGACAAAATTCACTACCATTAGAGGGAGTCAACAGTTGTAACAAATGGTAGAATCCATACATTGTGATCAGAGATAACAGAACAATTTTTTTTAAAATTTATAATAAATAAGTTGAGCCTGGTGATAAAAGTTGCCAGTAGGATCTACTTTTCTTGAGACTAACAACCAGAATTCATACTTAAGAAATAAAAGGGCTAAGTTCCCTACATTCCATGTTGGTAAAACTTCTGCTAGATGTTTCTACAAGCCCTCATCTATAGAGAGCCGGCTAATGGGGAGGGCACTGGGGGAACATGAAGAGAGGAGAATTTGAAAAGTTAGGCAATGCTTTTTTCTTACCTTTTTATGTTTAGGGGAAACTCACCTGGTCCCTTGGTCCCTTTTCTTTACAGGATCTAAAAGAGCAATGCTCTTCAAGTGGGTGGGTATATTCAGAAAGGAATGGTTGACATGCATTCCCTACTGAGATGCTGGTATGGCCAAAGAGGAATCAAGGACAACTATTTCACATTTCTCATTCCTAAGAGTTACGTAATATGGGATCTGCCAGTGCCCACAGGCTGATTTGAGATATAGTGGGTAAGACAAAAAGGTTTAATTTTCAACGTGGTATAAGGCTATTGGCAAGAGCCAGCCTGAAATTCTTGTTGAATACTCCAAGGTTATCATGTATGCTTAGGAAATCTTTTCTAGGGTTCAAAGTCCATGTGAACAAGGCCAACTGGGCTCTCCATCAGACCACAACAAACCTATAGAGAACAAGCCAGATCAGTAGTGATAACCTATAGAGTCTGGTGATAACAGACTCATCATCACAGACGTGTGTGGGTGTTAACAAAAAAGTTAACAGCAACTGCAGCCAGCCAAAGAAAGAACATCAGATGAAGAGGATTTTTCCTTCCTTATCCTCCCATATACTAAAATTAGAAGATTACTATCCAGAAATTGAGAGAAGAGGACTGTAAGATCTTTTTTTCTCACTCCCACATCTGTATAAATTACTGAACCCACAAGATTAAGTTGGTGGAAGATTTTAATAAAGTATGAGATCAAAATTTATATGAGACTTTTAGGGCTTCCCTGGTGGCACAGTGGTTAAGAATCCGCCTGCCAACGCAGGAGACACGGGTTTGAGCCCTGGTCCAGGAAGATCCCACGTGCCGCAGAGCAATGAAGCCCGTGCACCACAACTACTGAGCCTGCACTCTAGAGCCTGCGAGCCACAACTACTGAGCCTGCACTCTAGAGCCTGCGAGCCACAACTACTGAGCCTGCATGCCTAGAGCCCGTGCTCTGCAACAAGAGAAGCCACCGCAATGAGAAGCCCATGCACTGCAACGAAGAGTAGCCCCCGCTCGCTGCAACTAAAGAAAGCCCGAGCGCAGCAACAAAGACCAAACGCAGCCAAAAAGAGAAAAACAATACCATATGCAGCCAAAAATAAAATTAAAAAAATAAAAACAAAAAATTTATATGAGACTTTTAATAACTAAAAGTAAATGAAAACTTACAGGATCAGACTGAAATACTGATTAAAAAGCCAACTATAGGCAGAAAATGGAGTTTAACCTGGTTGGTTTTAGTTACTGGAAAACCAAAACTGTTTCATGCTTATTACTCATTAAGTTGAGATTTCTCAACCAACTATATTACATAAGTTTAAATTGTTTAAATGAAAAAACAGAATTACACAAAAGCAGAAGATTATGCAAAAGAGACAGATTGGCAAAACAACTAAGTAAAACATTGAGAAATGGAAAATACAGCCTTTGAAAAAATACAAACACACACACATATAGATAGATGTGAATGCAGAGATGAATGTATTTATATATCAAAGAATAAATTATGCACTAGGCAGGTGAAGAGAAAATTTGAGAACTGGAAGACGGATTTTAGAAAATTACCCAGAATCCAAAAGATAGAGATAGAAATATAGAAAATATTAAAGAGAAGCCAAGAATCTGAATACAGGAAGGGGAGATTCTTCATAGATCTAATAAAGGTTCCCCTAGGAAGGAATGGAGAGATTAGGAGAAAGAAAACCTCCAAAAAAGTTTTTTGGAGACCACCAAAGAAAGAAAGAATCTTTCTGTTCTTATTAATACACCAGGTGACAAAGTACAAATGAAAGCAAATTACACATAGATAAATAGACTGAAACTGCAAAGCATCAAAGACAAAGAGAAAATGGAAATGTACCTGAGAAAATTATAAAGAAATGATAATTTGGCAGCAGACTTCTTGACAGCAAGACATTTCAGAAGAAAATAGAATAACATTTTTCAGTGTTGTAAAAAAATAACTCCCCTAGCATAATTATATGCTCAGCTAGGCCATTCCTCAACACTGAGAGCAAAAAAAAAAGGCATTTTCAGTCATACAAAGTCTGAGAGCACTTGCTATGCACACTCAATGAAAGAGCCAGAAGCAAAAGAAGGGTACGGAAAAGCAAAAATCATCACAGAAATTGGTAAAATAGTGATGGCAAATCTAAATAAATATTAATAATAATAATTTCAACAACACAGTGGCAACAGCACTGACTAATTTAGGGAGATAAGAAATAGGGTGCAACAACAATATGGAAGATGGGAAATAAATTCAGAGTTAAATGATTCTAGTGGTTCTGCTATATCATTGTTAGGTGTGTAGAAATATTTATTATTGGTGGACTCTGTGGATTAAGGTATGCAAGATAATATTGTAATTAGGGGTTCCATTAAAATAAATAGCATATGTATTCCAAACCAGTGGAGAAGGAATAAAGAGAGACTAAATAACTTGATAACTTTAACACAAAGAGGAAAGTTTAGAAGTGTCCTTACAGATGAGAAATGGAAGGATAATTCATAAAAAATCTTGAAAATTTTGTTATTAATATGAAAATTAATTAATTTTGGAAAACGTACCCCAAAATAGATTTCTGGAGGAGTAGCATACTTCTTTTAACATCTTTATCGGAGTATAATTGCTTTACAGTGTTGTGTTAGTTTCTGCTATATAACAAAGTGAATCAGCTATATGTATACATATATCCCCATATCCCCTCCCTCTGGCGTCTCCCTCCCACCCTCCCAATCCCATCCCTCTAGGTGGTCACAAAGCAAGGAGCTGATCTCCCTGTGCTAAGTGGCTGCTTCCCACTAGCTATCTATTTTACATTTGGTAGTGTATATATGTCCATGACACGCTCTCACTTCGTCCCAGCTTATCCTTCCCCCTCCCTGTGTCCTCAAGTCCATTCTCTATGTCTGTGCCTTTATTCCTATCCTGCCCCTAGGTTCTTCAGCACCATTTTTTTTTTTTTAGATTCCATATATATGTGTTAGCATACGCTATTTGTTTTTCTCTTTCTGACTTACTTCACTCTGCATGACAGACTCTAGGTCCATCCACCTCACTACAAATAACTCAATTTCCTTTCTTTTATGGCTGAGTAATATTTCACTGTATATATGTGCCAAATCTTCTTTATCCATTCATCTGTCGATGGACCCTTAGGTTGCTTCCACGTCCTGGCTCTTGTAAATAGAGCTGCAATGAACATTGTGGTACATGAACAAACAACCCAATCCAAAAATGGGCAGAAGACCTAAATAGACATTTCTCCAGAGTAGCATATTTTTAAGTGAACAACATGAATAATAGAAAGCAAAGAATAATGATGATGTAAAGAAATTAGGAACCTAAGAAAACAATATTTAAATGTTTTATTTGAATACGATCAGAAAGCACTTCCCTAGATATAAAAAGTCCTTATCTCATATAACATGGTATTGAATCAGTTGTGACTTCCTTGAAACTTTCAGTGTCATCTCTTCCCATTCTTTGTTTTATTTTCTGTAGTACTGACATAGCACCGATTGAAGAGATTTTCCTTTATATTCTCAGCAACTGTAATAGTTCCTTGGATACAGAAGGCACTAGGCAAGTGTGTGAGGAGTGAATTGGATAAAAAATGAACAGGGACTGATAAATAAAGAAGGAACTGGAATTGATAATGGAGAAACTTGGAGTTGTAATATTGGAAATCTTGGGTACAGGGTGAAGGATACAGTTTTAATATTTTTTAAAGGTCTACTCTATTGGTCTGAGTTGTATCTGCCTCTAAACATCAAACACTCAATATAAAAAGCTCCCCAAACAATCATGTTCTTCAACAATAATGGGACACCTGAATTCTTTATCAACTATAGTCACAAAGATGACTCAGTTTATGCAGGAGAAGTTGGCTGAATTTAAAGCCCAACTGGTGTGCAGTATCTGGCGGCTTCAGCATTTGGTAGTAGGTAAAGTTTTGGCGTCCTTGACATGATACCTACTGCTAATAAACAGTATTTTCACATGGAGAATCACAGTTTGCTTTTGATACAATTACATGGTAATCAGTTGGGGTATCTGAATTCCTTATCAAGTATATTCAGAGTATCATAACCTAAGGAGTAAAGCATATGGGAAAGATAAGGCAGGACTTATGATAATAAATTAATATAATGTAAAATGTCCAAAAAAAAGCTAGTTAGACAATATGTCTTGTAAAGAACTCTATAGGGCACCACAATAATCCCATGAATAAGTTTTCTCAAGATTTATAGAAACTGGTCTCTCTTTTTTCATATATTTGAATGTCCATAAAGTCATATAATTATCTTAGCAGGAAGGTATTCTGGGGAGAAAGTATATCTTATTATAATTCTCTTTAATAATTGCGGTGCCCTATTATAATAAGATATACTTTCTCCCCAGAATACCTTCCTGCTAAGATAATTATATGACTTTATGGACATTCAAATATATGAAAAAAGAGAGACCAGTTTCTATAAATCTTGAGAAAACTTATTCATGGGATTTTGTGACCTCATAATAATAATAATAATAATAACAACAACAACAGACTGGGAGCGGCTCACATTTATTGAGTGCTAGGCTAAGTACTTTATATAGAATAGCTTATTTAATTTTCTCACTCTATGAAAGCAGTATTATTTTTATGTCTATTTTATAGATAGGAAACAGGTTTATACAAGTTAAGCAAATGGCCCACAGTTGCAAACCTGTAAGTGCCTGAGTGAAGAATTTGAGCCTAAGTAGTCTTAAACCAGAGTTTGTGTTCTTAATCACTATGCTTCACATACAACCACAAGTTGACATATAGTAATTGATAAAGATCAAGAAAAGCAACTGACTTCCAAAGTCTTGCATTTCCCATTCAGCCTGGTGCAGAGCCACTGGTAGTTGGTGGTCAGAGTGTCAAGTTCCTTTTTTAAGGCCTCTTGTGCTGCAGGTGGAGCTTGAGCTATGACATTGTTTACGGACTCAGTGAGGAGTTTCACTTTTGCTTCTTTTTGCTGGGCCTCTTCTTTAGCTCTCTGAAAAATAAACAATGCTCTCTTAGTAGTAAGGCAATGACTTTACTTTCAAGATGCATTCCTATATATCATATTCTTTCTTCCTTGCAACATCTCTGTTAGAATGAGATTAATAAAAATAAATCCAATACTGACTACAATCACTTCCATAAATTTGAGTTTAGTGACGGGACTTCCCTGGTGGTGCAGTGGTTAAGAATCCGCCTGCCAATGCAGGGGACACGGGTTCGAGCCCTGGTCCGGGAAGATCCCACATGTCGTGGAGCAACTAAGCCCGTGCGCCAAAACTACTGAGGCTGTGCGCCACAACTACTGAGCCTGCGCGCCACAACTACTGAAGCCCGCACACCTAGAGCCCGTGCTCTGCAACAAAAGAAGCCACCGCAATGAGAAGCCCGCGCACCACAACAAAGAGTAGCCCCCACCACCCCCTCTCGCTGCAACTAGAGAAAGCCCTCATGCAGCAATGAAGACCCAACACAGCCAAAAATAAATAAAGTAAATAAAATTTTTAAAAAATCTGAGTTCAGTGACAATTGGAAACTTGCAGGAAAAAATTTATAATCAGAATGTAACAGATCTTTAATCAGAATAGTTTGAAAAGTAGTCTGTATGTGGCTGTGTATTTGTGGAGGATACACACACACACACACACATATATATATATACACACACATATGTGAAATAAGCAAGAAACAAATATTTCAGTGCTAACTAGGTTCAAAAATATCTCATAGTCTAGAATTGAAATCACTTATAAATTACTCAGATGGATGAATGAAATCAGTACAAATATCATTATTTAAATCAAAGAATAATTAACACAGAAATAAGTCTTCTTAATGTTATATTTGGAACATATTTTGGTAAAAGAAAGCTGTGTTCAGTAACTGAAAACGCATAAGAGAAAGAGAAGAGAAATTCCTGACATGAGGGGGCTGGCCTAGTACAGCTATGCCTTGGTATTCTTGTGTTGAAGATAAACTGTTTCACAAAACATCAATATCAGACATGCTACTTTGTTATCACTGCAGATCATGACAGAAATTCCACTCCATAATCATGTAAGAATATAGACAAAAACATAAACAATGTCCAAACCAGAGAATATCAGACACTTCCCCATTCTGTTAGTGAGTCACTGCTGCTTCTTTATCAATTATTACGTATCTTCAGCCTCTCTCTAGTCTTCTCTCCTTCCAGGAAAAATGTATTAAGATACCCAATCACAGAGTTACTCCTACTCGGTGACAACATGAAATCCAGAGCAAAGCCCTTAAACCCTCCCTTAAATCATCTAACACAAACCCAAATCCTACAACAGGTTTGAATACTCTCTTACTCATATAACCCATGGTTGCCCATGGGGTGTATTCTCCCTCATTACCAAAAGTAATAAACTCAACTTGTTCAACTACAGGAGTGTTGCTATTCATCTGTGGGTTACTATGAAGGCTCACCTTGAGAGGAGCTTTCCAGCATAAGTAGTTTATGCACGATGTGAAGGAAACAGTGGTAGGGAGATGGGGAATGGAAAGAGAGTGGAGATTAGAAGGGTATATTTATTAACCCAGCAATTGCTGTTGGTGACTGGAGTTTAATCCTGCCAGGAAGCTCTGGGAAACACAGGCCTCAGGTTTATCCCACTCAGGGGTGAGGGCACTGGGGTATTTATACACCATCTCCCATCATTGGTTGAACCCTGTTGGGGGAATGTTAATTTCCTAGTATGTGAAGCCATACTCACGTGGAAAAAGTGGGATTCGGTGGCCTCAGAAAGCTGTCAGGTAAAGAAATGCAGATTCTGGCAGGTGGAAGTTGTGCCTATATGCAGTATAGTAGTGAGAGTAAGGGGATATGGGCAGTAAATGGACAAAGTCAGCTATAAAATGCCTTTCTAATTTTCAACACAATCACTCTATGCCTTTGGATTTAGTCCCATAATGTCTTAAAAAGTATAAAATACGATGGCAAATGCAAGTTGTTTTGACTATTAAATGATTGCCTTCACTGATTTTAATTGATTGAAATTTTATTTCAAAATTCTAAATAAATCTGTTTTTTGGCACACTGAGCATGGGATTTGTTTCTACGCAAACCATATTTTGGCCATTGTAATTTTAGCATTAAAAACAACTTTGACAAACAATAATCACTTAGTATGTGCTACTGTGTGCTATGACAGACATGTCGTATGTACTACCTCATTGGATCTTTAACGAAACCTTGTGAAATGAGTTTTGTTTTCTCTATATTACACATCCGAGAACCGAGGTTCAGAGAGTTTAAGTAAATCATCCTGGGAGTTACATCTTTTCTTTCACATAGCTTCTGTTAAGCCCATCTCAAATCCTCTGTGAGATGAAGAAGGAACGTGATGTAGTAGATCCAGTGAATGAAATTGCATTTTATGCAAATTACAAACAACCCAAGAAATGATCAAAAATGCAGAATAAGAAACATTTCCCCCTGATGTTTAGGCTTTCATAAGTTCTTTTTTAAAATCAGGCTTAGAAATTGGGAAAGGTTCAGAGAAGAACAGTAAGAGAAAAGGAGATCATGACCAATTTCTCCAGTGCAGGGAAAGGTAGAAAACTAAATGACTGGTATAGTTTAGACATAATCCTCATCAGAAGTGGTGGCTTTTTTTCCATATATTTCTAGGAAGCTAACTATGATAAGCTCACTTTTCATTGCCAATACCTCGAACCAGTGGTTGTCAAAATGTGGTTCCTTGGAACCACCTTGGAACTTATTCCTTGGCATGACCTGGAAACTTTTTAGAAATGAAAAATCTCAGGCTCCACCTCAGACTTACTGAATCAGAAATCCTAGGGTTGGGCCCAGAACTCTTGTGTGTTAACAGTCTTCCAGGTGACTCTGATCCTCCCTCCATTGGGATTGCTCTAGCCTGCCCCCCACAGAATGAGAATAGCAAATACATGTATGTAATTCCTAGTAAACACTAGGACTAGAATTACCATATTGTAAAAAATTTAAAAAGAAAGAAAGAAAACCGTCAAAAACTGAAATTCCAGAGTTTTTTTTAAAGGGTTTAATATAAATTTCAGCATACAGTCACTTCAGACCTTCAAAAGAATTTTGGAATCAGATGTTGCTAATGAAACACTCCCCTTGGCTCTTTTATGTTAATAGAAAAGTTTTGTTTACAGAGAAAAAAGAAGTCAAAAACAGCATTATCATTTTCAAGTAAAACACAGGAGAGAAAAGTAAAGAAACAGAAAGTCTCTACTTTTTATCTGACTAAATCAAGGAGAGATGCCGAAGTAGGTCTATCAGTCTCTTCCGACAATCAAGAAAAATTTGCTCTCAACAGGAGCACAGGTGGAAGCCTGGACAAGGTACTATCACTACCCTCTAGGTAGGGAAACAGACTAAATGAGATTACCTTGACTGGCAGACAGAAAACACAAGAAATGCCAACTCCCTTTGCTGTTGTGGACACAGGCTGCCTGAACTTTTCCTCTTTTCAATATTACTCCCATATGCACCAGTTTTGTAGCTAAATCTGTTATTAAAACATGCAAATCAGGGGCTTCCCTGGTGGCGCAGTGGTTAAGAATCCGCCTGCCAATGCAGGGGACACGGATTCGATCCCTGGTCCGGGAAGATCCCACATGCCGCGGAGCAACTAAGCCTGTGCGCCACAACTACTGAGCCTGCGCTCTAGAGCCCGTGAGCCACAACTACTGAAGCCCGCACGCCTAGAGCCTGTGCTCCGCAACAAGAGAAGCCACCGCAATGAGAAGACCGTGCACCACAAGGAAGAGCAGACCCTGCTCTCCGCAACTAGAGAAAGCCCGCGTTCAGCAAGGAAGACCCAACGCAGCCAAAAATAAATTAAAAAAAAAAAGCACTGTCGGGACGTCCCTGGTGGTCCAGTGGTTAAGACTCTGCACTCCCAATGCAGGGAGCCCAGGTTCGATCCCTAGTCAGGGAACTAGATCCCACATGCCACAACTAAAAGATCCCGCATGCCGCAACTAAGACCTGGCACAACCAAATAAATAAATGTTAAAAAAAAAAAAACAAACATGCAAATCAGTGTGAACTGATTGGTTGGGCCACTCATTTCAGGGATTGTGTATAACTTTTTAAAAAAATTTGAGACAGTCTACTCTCCAGTACTGGAAAAGGAAAAGGAAAAGGAAAAGGGATCTGACTGAGTGGTTAGCCAGATAAGCAGTGTTCAAGGAATGAGGAGAGAGGGCCATATCCAAACAAAGGAACCAGGAAACACAGAACAGCTGAACACAAGCTGACTGCTGATTATCTCCTTAGGGATCTGAAGCAGTGGCTATGCAGCATTAGAAGAGATGGTGAGAAAAGCCATGAGGGAATTGAGACGTGAGGGGAAAGGCAAGTGGGGTGGCACATGCTTCACAGAATGGAATGGAATGGCATATCATAGCTTAGAACAGCTTAGAATGGGATAGGGATAGAGGGAAATATATTCTTGATTCTACCACAGATAAAGCCTGTGACTATGAGTAAATTATTTGACCTATCTGGGAATTTCCGTTTTCTGATCCGCACAGAGGAAGTGTAGACTAGTTTCCTTCCAAAGTACCCTCCAGCTCTCACATTCTATAATGATACAATTTCCTTAATGGGGACCTCCCCACAGTCAAACTTAAAATCATTATAGTCCTTCCAACGGCTTTCCCATTTCACTAAGAATGAAAACCTCTCCATATCCTACAAAGCTCCTGTGTTAGCAGATATCTACTCAGCCCCTCCAAATCATCCCAGGTCATTTATCCTCTTTTACTCTCTTCAGGCAGGTGGGCCTCTTTCTCTTCGCAATTAGCCTTAGGGTCTTTGCAGGAGCTCTTCCCTCTGAATGGAATGTGCCCCCATAAGACATTTTTAAGATTGGCTTTTTCTTATGATTCATATCTCAGATTAAATATAATTCCTCACAAATGCCCTACAAATCAACCCTTTCTAAAACAGCATCTCACCACCTCCAACTCCCACCTGAACTCTAGTTATTATTTATTTCACAATCCTGGTTTATTTTTTGGGGAAATCATCATGATCTCAAATGAATTTTTAAATTTCTCCATTCATTGCCTACCCCCCCACCCCAACTAGAATGCAAATTCCAAGAAGTCAGGTAGCTTTTATGTATTGCACACTACTGTATTCTGTGTCTAGAAGGGTGTTTGGCACTTACTAAGTATACAATATTTCTTGATAAATGAATGATGTATGGTATTGTTAGATTAGAATGATTCTGTAGTTTTTAATACTCAAAGACACTATTACTGTTTATCCAAATATAGTCTTCCTTATATGTTTTAATTTTACTTTCTATATGTGACTAAAGCCATATGATACCTTTGATATTTAAGCATCTGAGTTTTCATGTGAGCACATTCTACTATTAATTACAATATTCATTGAATAATCATATAAAATATATAATAAAGTGCATATAATTAATTTCTTACCACGCAACAATGATAATAATAATGGTAATAATAATTAACTAGTTTGGGGCATCTATTTTGTGTATTACATTAGGACTTTTATGTTTCACCCTTCAAATAATTCTGAAAATCAGGTATTCTGATATCCAGTTCACAAATGAGGGAATGAAAGCTCACTGGGTTTATGCAACTTGCCCAAGTTTACACAGTTGGCAAGGGGCCAAAGCAGGTTTTAAACCCAAGTGTCTGGCTCCAAAATGATTTTGCTCCATCATGAGGCCTCAAACCAAACAAATATGTATTAATATTTCACCTAGGCTAATGTGGTTAAATAATGTGTTATTGCCAGTACATGAAGATAATAATTATCATTATAGCTGTAAATCATTGAGTGCTCACTCTGAGCTAGGCAATTTACTTACATTTAAGTTTCAATCCTCAGTTGATACTTTCAAGTTATAAAATGAGATGATTTACACATGAAAAAATAGAGGATTACACTGACTACTGAGTTGTCCGGGGCCATCCTGAAACGCAGTTGTGTAGATCCAATTACCAAGCTTCACCTCCCAGTCCTTGCTACATACCAGTTTCCTTGGTCCTAAATCAATGTTATATTTTTTATCCTATCGTTTCAAGAGAAGTTCATGTAAACACAGTCCTTTTATCCATATTAAAGACCATCAGCTAAAATATTTAGTACTCCCAAATTCTAAGAAACTCCTTTAAACCACCAAATTAACACAGCCTGTTGACATTTCCAACTGTCATTTCAATAACACTTTGACATACTTCCAGTTTGAATTTGCATCAGCTAGAAACATCTCATGTGAGTAGCTGATTCCAATCTCTTAATAGTACATCATTTCAAGGGGAAAATGCTCCAAACTGTGATTGTCAATATTTATGTTGTGACCACAATGCATAGACTTAATAAATAAAAAATTTAAACATTCTACACAATGTATATCAAACTTGAAGCTAAATCAATCAAAAAGCAACCTCTACTATTAAACCAAGAAAAGAGCTGACTGTGCAGAATCACAATTTGTTTTATTTGGTTTCTTTTACCTTCATCTCTTCAACTGCTGTCTGTAATTCATCTGGGGTTTTATATTCAAAATCTCTCTCTAGGTATTCTTCTTCAGCTTGTGTCATCCATTCATGCATCTCTGATAAATCTTTCTGAAGGCTTACAGTTTTATCCAAACCTCCCTTTAAGGCCTCCTTTCTGGCATAGACCTTCCATAAAACAAACCAAGAAGTAAAGCATGAATATTGAAAGTCACAAAACATTACCATTATATTATTACTGAGGAATCTGTAAATAATAGAAAGCTTAGATAGAAAAGACGAAGCAAGAAGTAAAAAGCTTACATGAATGAGGAAAGTAACTCATAGCAATTGGATACACTTAATTTCACATAAGCGTTAAAATGAGTTATAGGCATTTATTTGGCATAATGAACAGATTCCCCTAAGACCATAGTTTAGCTGTTGTGTATGGTAATGCATTTCTGCAAATGGAGAATAAAGAAAAACATTGTTTCAGTTGGAAAAGTAAATTTATTGGCACACAATAGAAGTAGAAATTCTTTGTGCTCTTTGATGCTGTTTTACAAGTTCAAATATCCTAGGAACTTAATAATCATAGAACTACAGAAAACTCTCATAAAAAAGAAAGAACAGAAAATGGATAAAAGACATAGTCATGTAATTCACAGAAATAAAATTAAAATGAGGCCATATATATGTGAAAAGATGCTCAGTATCATTTATAGTTAAATAACAGCAAATTAAATTAAATTAGTATGTTTTCAAATATGAGACTGGAAAAAACTAGCAAAAATGCCCAGTTTGAGCAGGGATGTGGGAAAAGAAAAGTTTTTATACCCGTTGAGGGAAATATCTGACATAGTACAACCTTTTAGACAGTAAATTGGCAAAATGCATTAAATTTCTTAATGTTCATAAATCTGAGTCTACTCTTCCACTTTAAAGAATGAATCATACAAAACAAAGTGTACAAAGCTGTATGTACACTATTCAATTCAGCTTTGGAGACAGCAACGTATTGGAAACAAACCCAAATGTGCTTTCATGGAGAGTTAGTTAAATAAATAGTGGGATACACATGTACACACACAGAATAGGATACCACGTAGCACCAATACATCTATACTGAAGCGAAAGTTATCCAGTATTTAATTTTAAATTAAAAAAACAAGTTGAAAAAGAGCATGTGTGACAGGAGACTTGTGCTTTGTAAAGCCTCATACATTTCTGAAATACTAACTTTATAACAGAATTTATTACTTATTAACCAGAAAGATAGCAAAACTTAAAATACCTAAGAGAAAATCGTGCATGCTAATAGCTTGTTATAAAGTACCCTGCTGTAACACACTGAGGGAAAAATCTCAATTCAGTATTAGAATGATTATATATAGTGCTTCTCTTTTACCTTAAAAAATAACTCTAGGGACTTCCCTGGTGGTGCAGTGGCTAGGAATCTGCCTGCCAATGCAGGGGACACAGGTTTGAGCCCTGGTGCGGGAAGATCCCACATGCTGCGGAGCAACTAAGCCCGTGCGCCACAACTACTGAGCCTGCGCTCTAGAGCCCGTGAGCCACAACTACTGAGCCCATGCGCCACAACTACTGAAGCCCACACGCCTAGAGCCAGTGCTCCACAACAAGAGAAGCCACCGCAATGAGAAGCCTGCACACCACAACGAAGAGTAGCCCCCGCTCGCCGCAACTAGAGAAAGCCCGCACGCAGCAACGAAGACCCAACACAGCCAAAAATAAATAAATTAATTAATTTAAAAAAATAACTCTAATCAAATGATGTTATTCTTCTCTCTGGTATTAAGTAGAGTTCTATCTTTTAAATAACAGAGTTGTATTTGTAAAGTCTTAATATATAAGGCATAATTTTAGTATAATGAAGTTTTCATGGTACTTTACCAAATACTAAATATGTGCAGAACCATCATCATATTAATTTTCCTTACACTTTACAACCACCCTAAGCCTAATGTAGTTAAACTAAAACTAATTTCTTTACTCTCCTAGGAGAATGTAGTGCTTCATCTATTGAAATGTAAATGTATGTTTCATTCTGACACAGCTAGAAGCATGTATCTAACAATTACACTAGTTAAGGTATAAAGATTATTTTGCATAGTCAATGAGCCTATAATAAGCCCAAGTAAACAAGTTGTTAAATTTCTACTTAGATACTCTGCTATAATCTTTTGAGGTAGTTGGCAAAGTGACAATATTAGAGTGACTAACAGAACTTAGGCAAAGACTTGTAGTAAAAAAAATATTGCATGCTATAAAACTAAACCAGAAGAAAGGGATCAGGAGTGATTATTTTAAAAGGAAAGAAAGAAAAGGAAAGGAATTCATTTTGAGGTGACAGCATGAGTGCATTGGAAAGAACACCAGCTTTGGAATCTGGATACCTGTACTCAAGTCACTAACAAGCTAAGTGAACGTGGGAACATCACTTCATTTCTCTTTATCTCCGCTTCTTAACTAACCTAACAATTGGACCAGAAGATTTCCAAGGTCTTTTCCAAATTAAACATTCCACAGCTCTACAACTGATCAGAGAGAGATGAATTTTTTTTTGTGGTTTCGTATTTTAGAAGGATTTCTGTGAAAACATTGAGGTTAAAATCACAATTTCTCCCTCACCTTTATCACATTAGTGATGTCAACCTTCTAGCCTTAAATTTACCAATCCACCGCCACAGTTTCAGCAGATTATATTGCATCAACCTCTTGATAAAATAGAAAGTTCTTCATGTTTCCTGTTCTAGAATTTGTAAATCTAACATTCAGCACTGCCCCTCCCCATTCCACTTCCTTTTCCCCCCACCTTTATTAAGATACAATTGACATAAAACACTGTTTAAAGTACACATATATATTGTGAAATGATTACCACAATAGGATTAGTAAATGCCTTCATCATCACACATAATTACCATTTTTCTTTTTATCGTGAAAACATTAAAGATCTACTATCCCAGCAACTGTCAAGTATAGAATATAGAACTGTCAGCTGTAGTTACCATACTGTAAATTAGATCCCAAGAACTTCCTCATCATAAACCAGAAGTTTGTACCACTTGACCAGAATCTCTTCATTTCCCCCACTCTGCAAGCCCTGGCAGTCCCCATTCTCCTCTCTTGAGTTTGGCTTTTTTAGATTCCACATATAACTGAGATCATACAGTATTTGTTTTTCTCTGACTTATTTGACCTAGTATAATACCCTCAAGTTTCATCCAGGTTGTTGCAAACTGCAGGACTTCCTTCTTTCTCACAGCTGAATAATACTCGTGTGTGTGTGTGTGCCACATCTTCTTTATCTGTTTATCCTTGACCAAAGCTTAGGTTGTCTCCTTGTCTTGGCTATTGTGAATAATGTTGCAATGAATTTGGGAGTGCAGATATCTCCTTGAGATCCTGATTTCATTTCCTTTGTAAATATACCCAGAAGTGGGATTGCTGGATCATAAGGCAGCTCTATTTTTAATTATTTGAGGAATCTCCATACAGGTTCCACAGTGGTTGTATTGTGTGTGTGCTGGAGGCTGTGGGGTGTGATGCTTAAGGTTGAAATTATAAAGAAGTTACCGCTAGTGACGATGTCTAGGTTATGAAGCTGGGAGTGAGTGGCTGAGGCAGGGTGGAAGACAAAAATCACTGGAGCGGTTATCAAGGAACCGAGGGCTCAGGAACTGGAAGAACCATCTAAGAAGATACTGAAATCACCAAGAATTATGACAGGAGTAACAGTGAGTCAGCTGTTAAAATACTCAAGGAATGAGGCAGAGTGACCCAGGGGACTGTGGATGACTGCACCCAAAAGATGTATTAACTTGGAAAGACAATGATCTGCAAGGTGCCAGAATGACATCCACCTGGTTTCTAAATCCAGTGTTTCTTGATAACTATCTAGTATAAATTTAGAGCTACTAATAATTAAAATATATAATCATACATTATTTATTTAGAAATTATAAATGCTTTATAATTTTATATATGTAGGTTTATGTCTATTTCATATCCATTTATTTTATTTAACAAGCATGTACATAGTGGTTATTCTGTGCTAGATACTGATCTATACACCTTACAAACACAAATTCATTTAATTATTATTTTAAAATTCTTATAAAGCAGGCAGTAATATCATCACATTGTAAAGACTGGGAAACTGAAGCACAGAGAGATTAAGCAACTTTTCCAGGATCACACAGGTAGTTTATGGTGGAGGCAAGATCTAAACCCAGGCAATCTGGTTCCAGAGCTCTTGCTCTTACACATTGTTTGCCTCTCCATCCACAAGAAAGTCTTCTCCATCCGAGTTTTTATTTTATCCAATTTGGCCAAATATTTTGGGGAAGTGGGTCTGACAAATCTTTTCATTGTGAGATAGGAGTTATCTTACATAAATGTTATCTTTATTTTTGTGTACATAGTTTATACGCTCAATTTAAGTACCCCACTTGAATTCCAGATGCATTTTGACTGTCTACTTCTCCAAAATAAACATGACCAAAATAGTACTGATCATTCTATTAAGCTAGTCAATTTGGTTCCTCCCTTAGCTCGCAGTCTTTCCTTCTTTAAAGGCACAGTAGCCAACACTGTTGCTCAAAACAGAAAACTCTGAATATGCTTTCATCCCCCCCTCCCCATCACCCTGGACTTTCTGCAAGCATTCTCCTTCAGCAGGCACTGCCATTTCTAATGGGGTCTGATAAAACATAAAATCAAGAAACGAATGTGTACTTAGGATAAGAATAATGATCAAGGGTGGATGTGAGTGTGAAAGCCCTGATGAAAAATATAACAAGGAAGAGCTTGCCTAATTGGTTAGAAGAAACAAGAAAAATAAGTGACCACATTGAGTGAGATAAGCTTGCTGAAGATGGCCAGGGAGGATAGAGTTTCTACAAAGTTTGACTCACACAAACACTTTGGTCCAGTTTGCCTAGAATAACACAGCCCCTCTTCATGTTAATTACTGTATAATGGGAAAATACACATAAGAGCAATAAACAGTAATGAGACAGAGCAACAAGAGTTCAAACCAGCTCTATCTCTATGGAAGAACTTGGAAAATTATTGGGAGAGGTTTGGACAGTTAACCAAACACGATGTCATAAGAGGATTATACGTTTTAAATTTCTTCATGTCTCTCAATCTCCACTAACATCCCCGCTGTTCTTTGCCAGTATTATTTCCTACCTGGATAACTGGGATTCCTACATGCTTCCACTTGTGCCCCTTTGGTCTATTCTTCATATAACAGGATTATATAGCAAACTTTTAAACAACCACTTTACATGATGCCACTTCTATACCTAAAAGTCTAATAGCTTCCCATCGTACCTGACATGAATAGTAAATCCTCACTGTGACTTAAAAGAAAATTAATGACTCTTATTTCCCGCCCATTTTCTCATAAAAATTTTTTTGCTGTTGTCCTCTCCCTTGCTCTAAATAAACTGGTGTTGTCCTTTCTATTCATCTATTAAAAGCATTCAACAAACAAATACCTTTCATACTGGCCTTCCAGGAAAACATCAATGATATAATCTATTCTCTAAGTAATATTTTTTTCCTGAACATCCCTTCTAGAACCAGCTTACTGCAGGAGAAGAATGCAAGCTAGCTGACCCAGGGCTATCTCATCTGTGAGTTAATAGAACTGTTGAGCATTTGTCAGTGATGGTATTAGCTGGGTGACTTGCCTTGACTTTTACTTGTCCAAATTCCTTTCTTTTTCAAATTTAGTTTTTGCCTTTTAGCATGATTTCTTTTCAACTTTCAAAGGTTACTTAGAAATAATGAAAGACTGACTGCCTCTAATACACGTAAAATGAAACCTCCCATTAACTTCAGAAAAGGTATTAGTGTATTGAAAAGCAGTCATTGCATTAGGTCAAAATTTCATCTTTTGAACAAGAAGTATTTGATGTACACTACGTGTGTATGTAATATTTTCTTTTCCGTAATTTAATCTTAAAATTGGAAATAAATATCTATAAAACACTCTGATATATAAAAATGAGGAACTCAGATGTGAATGTACAATTATTTTATATGTTTTCTACTGAGCTATTCTTAACTACTTCCCAATCTTAATCCATTTATTGAAAGGGACCTACTGAAGAAGCCAGACTTGTCAATCTTAACAATCAAAAGTGAAAAATACTTATCATATTTGTACATATGCATGCATTACTCATTCATTTTATTTCTGTACCAAGTATAGAAGTGTAAAGTATCTTTTGTTGATCCAACTACTTGTATAAAGTTATGCATTGGAGAAAAGATTCAATAAAAATAATGCCTAAGAAAAGGGCCTTATTGTTCAGAATGACAGCTGCATGTGATAAGGTCATTTTAGGACCCCAACAAGATGAATATACTATTTAAAATATCTACTATGAAAATAATTTATATGCTAGACAAAGGCTAGTTTTACTTAACCGTGCTTTAAAGCAACAACATAGAGACTAAACTTTTTAAAAGGGCAATGGTGAAGGGAGACATTAAGAAATCATAATTAAAAAGAAGCAAGCCACAGCCAGAGATCGAACATACCTGTCGGCACATGTGATCCCACTGAGTGTTAAGTTCTCTGAGCTCTGTCTCCAGTCTAGAAGCAAACGCTGGCTCCGCTTCATTCTTTATTTTCTGTGCACCTTCATTGACACTGTTTAGACTGGGCTGAATTGTCTGAATATCACTGACTAAAAGCTAAGGAAATAATTCAATTTAAGTTAGCTGAAAAAATTACCACAACCTATTAGAAATGCAACATAGGTAGGAAACATAATTAGGAATCATGACACTACACATGAATTTTGCCCTTTAAAATCTGAAATGTATGTTGCAAAAAAATGTTCAGTGGTTTTTATGGCATGAATGAAATAGGGAATTATGTATCTGTAGTCTACTTATATTAGCTACAAAAGTAAATAAGCTTAATACTTCGTGTGAGAAAACCGTGTAAAAATGATGAGTTTTATACATTATTATTTTTGAAGGAATTTTGATTTTCAAACACAGGGTATTGCAACAATTGTTTATAGCAAGATGGTGTGAAGGTTATTTTTAAAATGGATTTGCTTTTTTAGCTTTTATTCACAAAGAAAGTTCTTTAAAGAGCTAGATTGTTCTCTTCCCACTGCATGACAATTGTATAATCAATATTATTTCAAAATACATGTTGTCTTATACTACAGTGCAACATACATGGTAAGAAAAACATAGTATGACTGATAACCTGTAATAAGATATAACAAATAGCTCAAAAAATTCTTTACCTTTAAATTAAACTGCATGTTATATCAAAATAATACTGTAAAGTGAGTGTTGAGTAAAAGGCAATATTTTGTCTATTTCTCTCTTATTTAGCCCAGTTTCTCAACCTTGGCACTACTGTCATTTTGGGCTGGGTAATTCTTTGCTGTGGGGTGCTGTTCTGTGCATTGTAGGATATTTAGATGCATCCCTGGCCTCTACCCACTAGATGCCAGTAGCATCTACCCCACCCCAAGTTGCAACAAATGAAAACGCCTCCAGACATTGCTAAATGTCCCCCAGAGGGACAAAACTGTCCTTGGTTCAGAATCATCAATATATCTAAATAATATTTTCCATATAAAAGTCTTCATATGAAAATTGTCATATAAAAATCTTACCCTGCACTGCTTCAGCTGTTTTTTAAGAATTTCTGAATCCCCAAGGGCAGGCCATTCCTCTTTCAAGAAAACATCAACTTCGGCCATCCATTTCTTCAGGGTTTTTATGTGATTCTGAAATCAGAGACCCATTTTAAGGCATTATTGGGGTGCTGATTTATCTTAACACAATTCATCACAGTGATAGGTTTGAACACAAGCCCAGGAACAATTCCCATGTTTGAAGGATGTCTCTAAGTAGCTCTTCAGGAAAAGAATATTTTCTCTAAGACTGCATTTTTATGGCCTACTGTATGAGCACCGGTGTATGAAGTCTGCTATTGTTAAAAATAAAAAATTACTACCAAATGTGGTTTTATGATGTTGCTCTTGAGAACATTAAATCATATCCCCCTCTAGAGAAATTTTAAGTTACAAAACAACTCATGATAATACTAACAATGTGCCCTTAAGTACACAAAACAAACTACGAACAGTAAACTCAATGTAATGGTGTCTTTATAGGCTCCCTAAGCCTGAACTTCCAAAAACTGTTTTCTACAGTTGACAGTTTACATAGCCCCTCCAGTTGAGAACTTTCAGAACAAGATTTTGTCATCTTTAAAGAGAGAAAAATTTTGCTTTTCATTTCGCATTTGCCTGACCAGGGTGAAGTAATGATCAGGTGGAAAATGTCACCTTTTATCATTCGTAAATAGCCAAGTACATCCCATTATTTTCTCACATAATGTCTGTTTGTCCTGCTGCTTTTGGGGGGCTACTTTTCAAGTGTATGATTTTTCAAACTCCTTTATTTGCCTACAATTCAACTATGCTGTCCAGATGTGCTACTTTCTCCTTTCTTAATTAAATTTCTATTGAAAATGTGTGCTTCTCAGAAATTTTCCTCTTCGATATGATAAATAATAATGACTTTAAAAGCATTTGACTAAATCTAAAAACTTCAACATTATTATCTGGCTGACATCTTTTGAGCCTAGTTTTGCTCTTTTCTTCACATCACCATTGTCCTAGTTTAGATCTTATTATTGGCTCCTTGATTATTGATTAGCTCTTTTTGGTATCTGCTTCAGTCTTACCCCACTCTAATCCATTCTCCACAGTGGTGCCAATATTATTCTCTCCTCCTTCCTCTTCTCAAAGTGATGTTTTAAAAACACAGATATTATCTTATCTTTCCCCCCTTAAAGTAACAGTTCCACATTATCATTATTTTTAATCCCATCACCATTAGATTATAATTCATATTCCAAAGCATGGTGACCAACCCATTCACGATCTACTCCCAGACCACTTCTCCAATCACATATTTTATTAATCTCTAAACATATCTTTTGTCTTCCCAATATTGAACTACTTCCAGTTAATTGAACATACTGCTCCATTTTGTCAGGAACTCTTTCTTCCTCTTTTATTAGGTGCCTAAATTCTTATTCAAGGTGTAGTCAGATAAACCATGCTCCAAGAACATTTCATAACCCCTTTTCCCAGTTTATGTTGCTTTTCTTCTCTTTCCACTGTCATAACATTTACTACACTGTTTAATTTACTTACTGTGGTAGGTTAAATAATGACCCTCCAAGATGTTCAGGCCCCCATCACTGGAACCTGTGAATATGGTGCCTCATATGGCAAAAAGGAATTTGCAGATGCGATTAAGTTAAGGATTTTGAGATGGGGAGATGATCCTGGGTTATCCAGATGGGCACAATATAACCACAAGCATCCTTATTAAGACGGAGGCAGGAGTGTAAGAGAGAAATTGGAAGGTGTTATACTACTGGCTTTAAAGACAGAAGATGGAAACATGAGCCAAGGAATGTAGTTTCCAAAAACTAAAAATGACAAGGAAACAAATTTTCTCCTAAAGCCTCCAGAAAGGACACAGCCCTGCCTATACCTTGATTTTTAGCTCACTGAGACTGACATTGAACTTCTGACCCCCAGAACTGTAACATAATAAATGTGTGCTGCTTCAAGCCATTAAATTTGCAGCAACTTATTACAGCAGCAATAGGAAACAAATACACTCACCTTTCTCCTTCACCAGAACATGGGCTCCTTGATGGCAAGGACCAAGTAATTGTACCCTCTTTCGCCACTGGTACTGGTAAAAATGTGTTTTTATGTATATATGTGTATGCATGTATATGCATGTACACATATGTTCATATGTAGAGACACATAAATGTGGATGTTGTGCTTTAAAGAATGATTTAAAACTGCTTGGTCTTTTGGTTTGTGAAAGGTAAGAAAAAAACAACTAAGTAGCTGGACTGGGATTTAGATCCAAAGGCGTCTTATTCCAATGCTTTTCCATCACGCCATGATGCTTTCAAGATTCTTCCCAGCATTAACATTTTTCACAATAATTTACCACATAAGAGAGATATTACCTGCATCACCAAATGTTTTAAACTTTAGACTACAGTGTAATTGTTGGTTTACTAATGCTTGGGTGATCAGGTGGCACCATCCAAACAAATTAAGTCAGTAGAAGTTGGTTTGTGGAAGGTGATGGGGTCAAATTTACACATAAAATTACAAGTGAAATATGCTGATGAAATGATATGACTATATTACATGGTAGATAACTTCTTATCTATTCATAAGTTAAATGATACCTCTATTTAGAGGACAACCAGACTAAAGAAAAGATGGGTTTCGAAAATTATTGAGCTAAAAACATGTTTAAGTCCTATTGGTATTGGTGGAAAAAAAAACTAATTCTAAAGAAAATCTAAGATGCAGAACTCTTAATTAATGTTTTCTTAAAATCAATAGGCAAACTATACTCCTTTGAGACAGATTTGTGTCTTTTGACCTTATCACTGACTTTGAGGGACTATGGAGGTTAAACGTCTTTAAATTTTATAACTCATCATTAGGAGACAAACAAGTAAAGAAAAAAATGAATATAAAAAGTAAAATCTTGAATTACCTGAAGTTTTCGGAGTTTAGCCATTTGCTCCTCTAGCTTTTGGCAATGTTCGACCAGCTGGGCAGAGAGTTTCTTCCATCGGCCCTCAATCTCTTCAAATTCTGATTGATATTTCCTGCTAATATTAGAGGGTGCTTTCCTTGACATCTCTTTCACAGTGGTGCTGAGATAGTTTAGGCCATTTTGTTGTTCTTGTAGAGAGCTTTGTAAAGCCTCAAAATTAAAAAGAAGAAAGTGCATTTATACTAATTGATGAATACTAATGAGTTTCATTGTTCAATTTCATTGACTAGTTTCAGATAAATCAAATTACTTAAAATGAAAGCTATGTGATTCAAACATCTAAAAATAAATGATGTAACATCAGTTATAAAATAGTCATTTAAATTCTACTTTTAATAAGAGTAGTTTACACATTATTTAATAATATTTTATTTAAAAATCTATGCCTAGTCTTATGAACAATGCCAAATATATACAAAACTATATATTACTGAACCAAACACCTTTAGCACACCTAATTTTATTACATTTTGTCTGTATATTAATAACTGCATTTATGATTCAATTAATGTAGTTTAACTTAATTATACTGAGCCTTTAAGTAAGATAACTTCTAACCTTCATAGATAAAAATATAACTAAATCAGATTGATAGATGTGATAACAAAGCTCTGAATAAGTTACCAGATGGATGGTTTACTAATGTCAGTTAATGAATGTTTTTTATTTTTCAAAAGACATTGCTCTGTTTTGTAGTATCACAGTGAAATTCTAGGGAATTTTGGGGAGAATTTACAAACTTGATTTTACATTTGTACTGTATAATCTATTCCACCCCTTATAATAGGATGCATATCTTTAGGTTTCACCTACTCAGTATTTACTTAAATGTTACTTTCTGGTTATAAACTAAAAAGGTTGAAGATAAAAAATTGAAAAAAATACCCATTATATACAACTATTACTTCTTACATAAACTTCCAGTTCTTTCTATGTAAAACTAAACCCTGAATAGCTGATCATATTTTACACTCACATATGCATAATTATGTGTCAAACATAATTTTGTGGTTCCATATCTTATGTTTATTTTGTGATATGTTATTTTTTACTTTATTTTTATTTTACTTTATTAAACTGTTACCCTTGATTATTTACACAATATCTAGTATGCATAGAACTACATTTTTTTAAATATCTTTATTGGAGTATAATTGCTTTACAATGGTTAGTTTCTGCTTTATAACAAAGTGAATCAGTTATACATATACATATGTCCCCATATCTCTTCCCTCTTGCATCTCCCTCCCTCCCACCCTCCCTATCCCACCCGTCTAGGTGGTCACAAAGCACCGAGCTGATCTCCCTGTGCTATGCGGCTGCTTCCCACTAGCTATCTATTTTACGTTTGGTAGTGTATATATGTCCATGCCACTCTCTCACTTTGTCACAGCTTACCCTTCCCCCTACCCGTATCCTCATTCCATTCTCTAGTAGGTCTGTGTCTTTATTCCCGTCTTGCCACTAGGTTCTTCATGACCATTTTTTTTTTTTTTTTTAGATTCCATATATATGTGTTAGCATACGGTATTTGTTTTTCTCTTTCTGACTTACTTCATTCTGCATGACAGACTCTAGGTCCATACACCTCACTACAAATAACTCAATTTCCTTTCTTTTATGGCTGAGTAATATTCCATTGTGTATATGTGCCACATCTTCTTTATCCATTCATCTGTTGCTGGACACTTAGGTTGCTTCCATGTCCTGGCTATTGTAAATAGAGCTGCAGTGAACATTGTGATACATGACTCTTTATGAATTATGGTTTTCTCAGGGTATATGCCCAATAGTGGGATTGCTGGGTCGTATGGTAGTTCTATTTTTAGTTTTTTAAGGAACCTCCATACTGTTCTCCATAGTGGCTGTAGCAATTTACATTCCCACCAACAGTGCAAGAGGGTTCTCTTTTCTCCACGCCCTCTCCAGCATTTATTGTTTGTAGATTTTTTGATGATGGCCATTCTGACCAGTGTGAGGTGATACCTCATTGTAGTTGTGATCTGCATTTCTCTAATGATTAATGATGTTGACCATCTTTCATGTGTCTCTTGGCAATCTGTATACCTTCTTTGGAGAAATGTCTATTTAGGCCTTCTGCCCATTTTTGGATTGGGTTGTTTTTTTGATATTGAGCTGCATGAGCTGCTTGTAAATTTTGGAGATTAATCCTTTGCCCGTTGCTTCATTTGCAAATATTTTCTCCCATTCTGAGGGTTGTCTTTTCGTCTTGTTTATGGTTTCCTTTGCTGTGCAAAAGCTTTTAAGTTTCATTAGGTCCCATTTGTTTATTTTTATTTCCATTTCTCTAGGAGGTGGGTCAAAAAGGATCTTGCTGTGATTTATGTCATACAGTGTTCTGCCTATGTTTTCCTCTAAGAGTTTGATAGTGTCTGGCCTTACATTTAGGTCTTTAATCCATTTTGAGTTTATTTTTGTGTATGGTGTTAGGGAGTGTTCTAATTTCATTCTTTTACATGTAGCTGTCCAGTTTTCCCAGCACCACGTATTGAAGAGGCTGTCTTTTCTCCACTGTATATACTTGCCTCCTTTATCAAAGATAAGGTGACCATACGTGCATGGGCTTATCTCTGGGCTTTCTATCCTGTTCCATGGATCTATATTTCTGTTTCTGTGCCAGTACCATAGTGTCTTGGTTACTGTAGCTTTGTAGTATAGTCTGAAGTCAGGGAGCCTGATTCCTCCAGCTCCGTTTTTCTTTCTCAAGATTGCTTTGGCTATTCGGGGTCTTTTGTGTTTCCATACAAATTGTGAAATTTTTTGTTCTAGTTCTGTGAAAAATGCCAGTGGTAGTTTGATAGGGATTGCATTGAATCTGTAGATTGCTTTGGGTAGTATAGTCATTTTCACAATGTTGATTCGTCCAATTCAAGAACATGGTATACCTCTCCATCTATTTGTATCATCTTTAATTTCTTTCATCAGTGTCTTATAATTTTCTGCACACAGGTCTTTTGTCTCCTTAGGTAGGTTTATTCCTAGATATTTTATTCTTTTTGTTGCAGTGGTAAATGGGAGTGTTTTCTTAATTTCACTTTCAGATTTTTCATCATTAGTGTATAGGAATGCAAGAGATTTCTGTGCATTAATTTTGTATCCTGCTACTTTACCAAGTTCATTGATTAGCTATAGTAGTTTTCTGGTAGCATCTCTAGGATTCTCTATGTTTAGTGTCATGTCATCTGCAAACAGTGACAGCTTTACCTCTTCTTTTTCAATTTGGATTCCTTTTATTTCTTTTTCTTCTCTGATTGCTGTGGCTAAAACTTCCAAAACTATGTTGAATAATAGTGGTGAGAGTGGGCAACCTTGTCTTGTTCCTGATCTTAGTGGAAATGGTTTCAGTTTTTCACCATTGAGGACGATGTTGGCTGTGGGTTTGTCATATATGGCCTTTATTATGTTGAGGAAAGTTCTCTCTATGCTAGAACTACATTTTGAGCCAAGCAATTTATTGTGAGCCTTCTCCCATGTCGTTAAGTATTTTTCAAAAACAGATTTTAATTGCTTCTGCAGTTCATTTAACCATTTCCCATTATTAGCTGTATAAATTAATTTTAAGTTTTCCACTCTTTTAAATTATGTTTATGATCTATTTATCTATATCTCTATGTATCTATATCTGAAAAGTTTTCCTCAGCAAAACTTACATTCAATTTACATTCCCACCAATAAGTGAGATGCAGTTCATTGCTGCCAGACCTGCACTTACTATATCTTTTGGGTTTCTCTTTTTTTCTTTTTTTTTGCAATTTAGTATGTAAAAAATAGTATCTCATTCTGTAAATTTGTACTACATCCTTACAATTTGTTTTGTTAATTAAAGTATAGTTGATTTAAAATATTAGTTTCAGGTATACAACATAGTAAGTCAATGTTTAATAGATGATACTCCATTTAAAGTTATTATAAAACATTGGCTATATTCCTTGTGCTGTACAAGATATCCTTGTATCTTACTTATTTTACACATAGTAGTTTGTACTTCTTAATCCCATACCCCCATTTTGCCCCTCCCCCACCCCTCTGCCCACTGGCAACCACTAGTTTGTTCCCTATATGAGTCTGTTTCTGTTTTGTTATATTCATTTATTTGTTTTATTTTTTGAGATTTCTTTTTGCACTTTAGTATGTAAAAATATCTCATTTTGTAAATTTGTACTACATCCTTTACAATTTGAGTTACAATTTTTCATAGGATTAATGGTCATTTATGTCTCTTTCTGGTGACTACCTTATTAATGACTTACTCAGACAAATGTTTTCCTTATCTCATTTTTCTTTAAAATTGGCTCTGGTATTTTTACAATGTTTGTGATCACTTCCATTTATTTTTGTGCTTCCCCATCATATGTTTTTAAAGTTTTATTAAAAATTTCTCCAAAATTTATGCTTATTAAAATGTTTTTGACTTTTTAATCTATGTGGTAGTTTGTTTTGGTGTAACATTTGACACAAGGTTCTAACTTCATTTTTTTCAGTTAGTTAATAATTCACCTTCTCAATAATATTTATAAATAATTTTCCCTCCATCACTGTTTTATCAATGGAAATACACTGTTCCATTCATCTCCGTACCGTTTCTTTTATACTTAACCCACTCCCCTAATTGCTATACCTTTGTACTCTTATGTTTTTACATTTATAGTTTTATTAAGTCACATGTTATTCAAAGTAAATTTTGGAACTATTCCAGGTATTACAAACAACAACATAAAGGGGAAAAAAGATTAAACAGTTATAGGTTGTTTGGTATTATAGTAGAGGAAATAGTTTAAATGGGACAATATATACTGGGAAATGTTTAAATAAAGATTTCTTTGAAGAAATTCTTCTAAAATTACTTTTTTAGGAAATAATATTTAATTCCCAAAAAAGAACTCTTGATATAACAAAGTTAAATGTTTAACTTTTTTTCTTAATTTAATTCTCAAAATGTGGACACATTATCTCAGCTCTTAAATACAATGAATGAATACGCTTTAGTGTCTTACAAAATAAAATGTGATTAGATATACAACACAGGCTTTTCAGAACTAGCAGGGAAAGTATTCTAAAATCTCATACAAATTATTTCTTTAATTTCCCATATTAGTATTTTATTTCCTGATATAAGACTATTAAAATACAGTGAATAGAACTCAAAAACTAATTACAATATTACATCAAAAAGGTTTTAAATTAAAACTAATTTTATAACTACATTAATTTTACCACTTTCTTTTTGGAAATGTGAGATAAGCTCTAAATCAGCAAGCAAAGGGGAGGAATAATACCAGAGCTTCTATAATAATCAAAATCCATGTTTCTGAAAATATACACTAAGCAAGAAAGAATATACTTCATAAGTAGACCGTACCATTGTTTTCAAAGATAGAATTTTTATCTTATGGAGAGAAGGCACAAATGCATAAAATATTACACTTTTAAATTCTTAATCTTCATTTTTTCAGCTGGTAAACTATCATACTTGCCATGATTATTTTAATTCTAGTATTATATTAAGGTTATACCAATGTGATTGCTTGATAGATGAGATCTGTATTGTATTGTTTAAGACATTTAAATAGTCACAGACCTGTAACTCCCCGAGTCTCTGCTCCATGATCTCATATTCAGTGACAGTAACCTGAGGTACAGAGAGTTTGGTTTCTGACTGCTGGATCCACATGAGGATGGTACTCATGGTCTCCTGATAGCGCATGGGTGGCAAAGTGTCCAAAACTTTATCAAAAGGGAAAAAAAGAGAATCATTTAACCATTTAAACCTTTGTCATTTGTTTTCCTAAGCTGCCAGCAAACTCAATCATACTAATAATTACAAATATTAACAAAGTGTGAAAACATGAATATACAGATTAGAATATGATTATGTTGTTGAAGATAAATTCCTATTACATGCCTGATATTTTGACAGAAACTATGCATATATTACATCGAATCCTCCTATCAGCCTTGCAAGATTTGCATTGTTTAATTCATGTTTTTTAAGGTGAGGAAATGGAGCAACAGAGAGGCTGAGTAACTTGCCCAAGGTAACACAGATGGTAGTTGGAGAAACCAAGTAGAGTTCATGTATATTTGACTTTGAAGACTACTCTCTTTCTGTATTATCATTTGCCTTTGGGGAAAATAGTATCATTATCTACAGCAGGTGATATTTTATATTACATCAGTTCATGTTGTATTTTACTAAAAGAAACACAATTTGTGTGCGTTTAGTGTCAGAAACTCTAATAATGATCACACACATTATCATTCTTAATTCTTACAATAAACCTGTGAGATAGACATTTTTATTCCATTTACATTTGAGGAAACAGAGGCTATAAAAGAAGGCCAACTAATTTGTTCATAGTCAAACATCTAGTAAGTGTCACAGCCAGGATTTTAAACCAAGATCATCTTGTTTAAAAGTCAAAGCCACCAACAAACAATGTACTTTCTCTAACATATATATATATACACACACACACACACACACACATATATGTATATGTACATACATATATTCATTCCAACTATATATAAAATTAGGGAATGAAATATATATATGGGAAAGTACAATGTGTGTGTGTATATATAGTTATATACAAGTTTTAAATCTAAAATGTATACATGTGTATATATACTATTTATTACTATACATTATTTTCTATTTTATACACGCCCACACAGATTATGTGACTTAAGTAGCTATACTGACCATGTTCAAGGTTGAGAATTTCGGCAGAAAACTGGAAACCATAAAAATGATTTTAAGTGTTTTAAGAAGAATAAAAAAGAAACTGTAGAACTGAAACATGCAATAAGTGAAAAGTAATAACACAAAGAATAGGTTTAAATGCAGATTAGACAAAGCTAAACAGAGAATTAGTAAACCTGAAGATAGGCCAGAAACATATATATGTATGTGTGTGTGTGTATGTGTATTTATATATATGTATACATGCATATATGTATATATCTGGAATGAAGCATGGAGAGACAAACAGATGGAAAATAAAGATGAGAGAATAAGAGACATAGAAAAAAAACAGTAAAATGAACATAAATGTATCCCAGAATCACAGAGAGAGACATGGGACAGAAGCCACATTTGAAGAGATAATGGCTGAGAATTTTCCTAAATAGATAAAATCACAGTGCAAAATACTAGCTCAAATCACTATATCCAATGGCATTATTTAAACCACATTATTTTTATCAGATAGCATATGAGTTTCACTTCTATATACCAATTCCTTCTAAACTAAATGAGAAGAATATAGGAAAGTATTTTGCACGCTAGTTAAGTGGGGTTTTCAAATGGAAAATATATTTTTAGAAAGTGTGTTAGAAAGGGATACTGAGAATTTTACTCAGTGTGCTTATATTTATTTGGCAGTTCATGCCCAAATTTATTTTAAGAGGCCTTCTTTAACCTGAGCACTTCTGATTTCATACTGAAGGATCTCAAAAGATTTCTGTGGTACTTTAAACCTCACTGCTTTCTTTCATATAAATAATGTGTTTCTCTGCTAACTAGATACATTTGAATGCTAGATAATTATTAATAAAAACAAAGAGGGATCTCATGAATAGTACTGAAGTAAAGGAGTATTTAGTTATGATGAAGCAAAGAGTTGGAAGGAGACAGGTCTATGGGTAGAGACAAGGAGGTATGTTGGATAGATTATAAAATGTACAAAGTTTGGTTTAATTGAACTTGAACATATACATTCTGGAAAACAGTGCTTGTTTTCCTTGTGGCAGTGGCTGGGACACAATAAACATTTATTAGAAGCTTGTCAGAGGTGATATGAATCAGTCCAATTTTATCCAGATGATGAATATATGTCAGGAGAGAAAGATAAGTATAGAAAGAGTTGATGAATATATTAGGGTTACTTTTTATTAGAAAAAGATCAACAGGTTTTTCATGAACATCTATCAGAATTGCTTCTCCATTCTGTTTGTACAGAAGGAGGCTGTGTAGCATGACAATTAGCAAGTCTGATTCTGCAGTTCAGTAAACCTGTGCTTTGGAATTGGCTCTCCACTCACTAGCTTTGGCAAATTACTTAACATTTTAGCATCTTAGACCTCATTTATAAAAATGGGGATGTAGATACTTCGGGGAGAATTAATTGAAGTCATTTATTATTCCTTCATTCAGCCAATATTTATTCAGCGCTCTGAGCATCAGGGAAGCAAGAAGTAAAAATTAAAATAGCAAAGCCTTGGCTTTCATGATGCTTAAAATCTAATTGGTGAGTCAGAAAATTAACAAACAAATCAAGAGACTATAATGACTAATAGAAATAGATGGCAGTGAAGAAAAATTAAGTTATGGCGGGGGGGGGGGAGATCCTTCCAGATAATGCAATAAAAAAAATTTAAGATTGAGAATTAGATATAAAAATGTTGGAGCAACGAGGATTTACACAAGGGATGGTGGGCAATCAATAGATTAGTAATGGAAGACACTACCATCTCCAAGCTTAGAGGGACAAAGGGAAGAGGTGTGAGATGGTGTTACAAGAAACCAATAATTGGAACCACCCAGCAGGAGCTGAATTCACAAGGGGATTCCCTTTGGGGATGCAGGGTCCCTGAGGTATGCTGTTTCCAGAGAGGGCTAGAAAGTTGGAGGATTCATTCTCAGGCACTGATGGAGAGGCACCCTGTAACACTGAGAGGGGAAGAGAATATTCTATCTTCTCTCCTCTTCTCACCTTCAGTATCCTCCAAGTGCCTCCCACTGGCTGAACCAAGCAGGTACACAGTTTAAAAAAAGGATCCTAGGAAGTGTAGTTTTCATAGGAAGAGCAGGGGATGGCACTGAGAAGAGACAAACAGAAGATCTGCCTGGAGATGATGGTGAGAGTGCGTATAGAGGGGAGGGAACGGAATTTGAGAGGGGCAACAAAGTACATCAGTGGTTTTACCAATATTCCATTTCTTAAGTTTACTAGCTCAGTATGCAGATTTCTATTTTTTTTCATTATTTAAAAAAATGTCTATATGTTACAGAAACTCTTTGAATATAATCAAAGTATTAAATAAAATAAAAAGGATAGAAAGGGACCAGACAGTGAATAAAAAAGCCCTCTCCTTGGAAGTATCACTTGACAAGAGACTTAAAAGCACTGAAGGAGGGAGCCATATGAATACAGAGAGGAAAGGTTTTCCAGGTGGGTAATAACAAGTTTAACAGTCCAAAGACATGAGTATTTCTAGTAAGGTAAGAGCACAGCAAGGAGGCAAGTGTAGCAAGAAAAAAGTGAGCAAGGTGGAGTGTGGTGGGACATTAGGGCAGGGGAAACTACGACCATGAAGGCCTTTGTAGATCTTAATAAGATGCTACATTTTATTCTAAATTTGTCTCTATATTTGCTGATTACTGCATCCATTGTTGGGTACATATTTGCTATTACTATTAGCTAGAAGGGAGATGCAAGACAACAGGAAAGTGAAGGAGACATACTCAGGGCTAAGTAGAAATTGTAAGAGTTTAATACAAAGTTTTATCTATGTTAATAAAAGGAGAACACTTCCTTGCTAGGGAGAGAACAAAAGCTGAATAGAGGCAATCACGTTCTTTCATTTGTGGGGAGAGGTAGGTTCCTTTGAACTAATTTTACTTTCTAGAGAACCAGATGCATAGCCAAACCTAAGACATTGCTCTGAAATGATTTACAAACACACACACATACACACACACATGTCCACACATGAACACATACAATGCATGCATATGAATATCCTAACACACACAGAGTGAATTTAAAAAGTTAGTTTCCACTTCATCCTGCAAAGAGAATCATGATCAGACCAAAAATTAAATAATAATAATAGATAAAGATCAAGGGAAATGGTAACAAAAAGGATGAAAGTGTTTTGTTTGTTTAACTTCAGGTTTACTTAAATACTGTTGTTTCAGTACTGGTTAATACTTAATGGTCATTTAAAAATACATATACAAGGCATAGTTTATTATATTGCACAGCATATTTAACCGTGTATTTGGAAGAGTGTTTAGACTGTGCTGAGGATAACCTTGGCATTTGTAGCATCCTGGGGAAAGATTGTATTTGTAGTTGTAATTGTACCTACATTAAATGAGAGGAAACAAAGATTTTCTGACTTGTCAGCTTATCACCAAAGTGATAAGGTAGCATGAGCACTGTACAAGTATAAAACAGTTACTTAACTCATAAGTATATGCTATAATATTATAGATGGTCCAAAACTCAGTCAGCATCCACCTATGGAATAGATCAAAGGAGGGAGGGAGGAAAGTAGACAGATAGACAGACTGACAGAAATAAAATGCCATACATTCAAAGAATCCATTGTTTTTCAGCACAGGCCAGCATAAAACAAAAATCTCTCAAATCCAGAAAGAAGATGACCACTGAAACATTCTAAATTATTAAATAATAAATTTGATTGATCTTTCTTCTATTAACCAATACAATTCTAGCTAGATCTTAAGAAATAATCACAACTTGATACATTATTTTTCTTTGTGTTAAACAAAATGTCAACAAAGTACGCATTAATTTGCATTACTCAATGAATAACTTACATTATGTAAAGTCTCAGGTTCTCTTCAAAACCCTGATAAAGTATTGAAGAATCCAGACCACCACTGCATGTGGGCACTATTTACCATATTGTATAGATGGAACATCTTATTCCGTATTCTGATTCGGGATGTTTGGGCACATTTTTTTCCTTGAAATCTGGATCCTAAGTAAACTCTCTGGGTGTTTCACAGGTGGATTGCTTTGGGGAGGAGCTAGAACTGAAACAGGACCTAGCAAGTCCACAGTTTCTGAACTAGCTATCTCACTACCCATGTATGGGTTCATCAATCAGGAAATATACATCTGAAGAGCTGTGGGAATAGTTACCCAATGGGCTCTAATCTCACCCTCAAGTCCACTTCATTTCTAAGGGAGGCCCTGATTGTCTTCTCCCTTCTTTAGCTTCCTTCTGGTCTCTCAGTTTAATGAGAAGGGAAATATTTCAGTTTCTGAACTGTTGCTCTTTTTTCTGTATAACTGCTTCGGATCAGTATTCGGATGCAAGACGTAAAGTTCTCCCATTGAGAGCTAAACCAAACTTCCACTCTATTCTGAGAAGACAGAACAACTTGTGAAAAGATCAAATGCCTTTGTTAGTATCTCACAGGTAAGTTATTTAGCTCAAGCAAAAACCCACACAAGGGAAGATCCTTCCTAGTCTCTCCACGTGTACTTTTGCTTCCTTTCAATCTATCCTCATCGCTCAGTTTCTGAAAATGCAAAACTGATTTATGATGTTATATCACAGCATAAAACCCATCAGTATTGTTTCATTTTTCTCATGTTAGTGTCTAGAACCCTCACCGTGGCTCATAAAAGGCCCTTCTAGACTGTTTGCCTCTCTAGGCTCACCTTGCATCACTCTCTCCTCTCTGTGCTCCAGGGACACAGGACTTCTCAGATTCTCAGCTAGCCAGCACCTACTACCCTTAGTCTCACTAATTCCTGTTCATCTTTCAGCTTCTGTGTCCTCTCTGAGGACTAAGAAAGATAACTTATAAGATTGCTGTTTGTAGACTAAAAATTACTATGAATATAGAATACATTTAACTTTTAATATTATTTTCTCATATCATCTTTGCCAAATACCAACCACCAATTCCTCACACCAGTTTTCACCATTTAAAGTACACTTAAGATGTCAAGTTTTTGTTTCATTGTGAGAACACTAGTAAAGAAGAAAAGGAAAGAGGGAATGAAAGTCATGATGGATTCCCAAGATGGTAGCTCTTATTTGCTGAATACTTAATATGCTCAAAGCACCATGTAGTAATACAAGACATGAGATTTACTCCCTGGTGTAAGTTTGGGGGAAAACATACATATGGAAAATTCCTTGAAAATAATTATTAATTAACAAACTGAACTGCAATATGACTTGATGTGGTGAACTTTTATTCACCATTTTTATATATGTACATAATACATATACATAAATTATATATAAATACATATTACATAAAATTATATATAATTTATATGTATAATACATAATATGTGCAATGTATAAATTATATATACACAATTTATATATATTATTTAATACACATAATGCATATAAATTATATATACAAATATAAATTGCATAATTTATAATTCATATATATAATCCATATTTAATTTATGATTATTAATGAATCAAAACAAGTTTTCCAAAAGAGTGAATCAAAGTGTTAGAGATATTTTGGTTAATACAGTGGAAAGGAGTACATTTTATTTAGACATAAATGAAATGAAAATATTTGGCACTTTTATAAACAATCATCATGTATATGCAAGATAAAGAGAAGACATGCTAATATAGATGGGTATACTGATAGCTGTATGAACAGAGGTTATATATTATTATATATTTATATTATGGTGTCATAATCAAATCTGTTATCATCACATATCAACATTCTGAACACCTTTAAAAGAAACAGAAAAAAATGTTAAACCTTAATATAATGAATAAGTCTATGTGAATTAAAAAATTTTCAGTGAATAAGCTCCTTTGCCAACCAGTTACAGTATAACCATTAACATGTACTTGACTTTAAGGGAGGTTTATGGATTTTATGATAAGAAAAATGCATTATTCTTAAATAGGTCAACGTTTGAAAATTTAGGACATTTACAATCTTTTCCCCAATTGATTTTACAGAGGCCCAGCAACAAGTACACTGAAACCCACTAGAGGGAGCTGACGTTACTGTAAAGTTGTATTACCTGATTCCCTATCAGGAAAATAAACCCCTCAGTAAAAATGACTTTGAAGTAAAAGAAAGGAAAAAAACTGCATTTATCTTTCATTACATGACCTCACCAGGAAATAAAAAGGGAAAAAAATAGGAAAGTGAGGAAAGCCCGTGTATTACACTATGCTGATTCTAGAAATGTTATTACGTGGTAAATTTTTGGCATATTTACAAAGGAAAGCAGTTAAAAATGTGTGTTCCAACAAATTAAAGTTTCAGTAGAAAACAAATATATGTTCTTGTGCTTCTCATGACAACTTTGAGGATGACTTTTTAAAAAATATTTTTATCTTAATACCTTAAAAATCTAGTTTTACTCTATAATCCTTTGTGTGTACATATATATACATATGTATATATGTGTATGGTGAACCAAAGACCCATTCGCTAATGCTTAGAAGTGTTCATAAACCTGCCTGTCAAAGGAATTTTTGTCTGATGAGTAGGGATATTTGGACTGTGTATTAATATCATAAGAGCAAATTGGTGAGAGACAAAATTGACATCCTGAAAAATTTGCTCGTCATATGGTAGGCATTTGCATAATTGCTCCACTCATATGTTGTATTTTACCAGTAAATGAGAAAAAGAAGATATTGTATAGTTATAGTGATCCAAGAGTAAAATGCAGCCCAAAGAATAATTTGTCCTTGGCTGAGTTTCAGTTGCCACATGTATGCTACAGCTATAATAATCTTCATATAAATTGATAGAAGTATTAGCAAGATGCCTAGCTAGATACCCTTGCACATGAAGCAAACTGGATTTGATGAAAACCTACTAACAGGGCTTCAACTGCTCTTTTATTTCCTTCAATGTTCCAAACATTTGACTGTAAAATTTGCAACCCGCCAAGGAGAAGTTACGCCTATATACAACATATACTTTATTTGTTCTTCATAGTCATGACATTATTATGGAGGGGGCAAGAAATGGAAATCTAACATATTTGTCTTCCAAAAACAACATTCCATTAGTTGTTACTACAGGTTGTAGAGAGTATGGTTTCTTTGATGGAAATCATTCTTTCATGTTAGTACTTTCTCTTTTCACGATAAATAACTAATTTGGAAAACATCAAGTTAGTCATTTTAAGCATTTTTACTTACTTGTCTGTAGCTCTTTCTCTCTGGCCTGCATATCAGCAAAGACTTGGTTAAAATGATTTGTAAAGGCCACAAAGTCTGCATCCAGGAACATTGGCCCTTGTCCTTTCTCTTTCAGGGCTATGCTTTGAATTTTTAATCGCTCAATTTGAGGCTGAAGAACTGACAGCTGGTTGACTTCATCCTGTACCATAATTTAGAGTATTAAAATAAATAACGTTTTTACTTTGCATACATTACATTTTTGCAAAGAAAAGTATTAAAAGGCAGTGATGCAAACTTAGCTTAATGCCCTTATCAAAATATTGGTAAGAAACATCCATGATGGTTGAAGCAAGCCTCCAGCACAGGTGATCAATTTAAGAATACCTTGACTCTTCATTCAATAGATATCATCATATACAATGATTTTTAAATTTCAAAATGACATCATTTAGAACATTAATGGGCATAAATATATACAGCTGAAAAGTACTATGAATGACCTTATATCTTTTTCATAAATTAAACATGGATGTTTCTCTACACCGCTCATGTCAAAATTGTGCACCTTTACTTCAAATTCTAAGCTCGTTCAATGAACAATTTTCCTTAAATTTATTTGTGTAGAATATAAATTGTATATATATCTACATATGTCTGCATATATACATACTACATTAAATTACAAATATGTTTATATATTAATTTTATATAGATTACATATATATGTAATCTATGTAATATTTATGTATATACACTCACATATTTGTGTCTATAATTATCTAAGTTTTGTAGTCTTATCACTTCTCCTGACTGAATAGGCAATTACCATCATTTTCATTAGGGAGACTGCTTGCTCTGCTTTACTCTTGTTGTCCTGGCATAATTGTTAACAGCACCCCCTTTCACTCTCAAGACTACTCTGATTTAGTTGATAAAAATCACAAGGACACTGTGCCCTGCTGTCCAATGTAGTAGTCTCTCGTCACATGTGGCTACTGAGCACCTAAAAAGTGGTTAGTCCAAATTTAGGTGTGCTGTCATTGTAAAACATACACTGAATTTTGAAGACTTAGTATGAAAATACAAATATAAACTCATAGTTTTAAATAATGATTAAATCTTGAAATGATGATATTTTTGATATATCAGGTTAAATAAAATGCATTATTGAAATTCATTTATTTACCTCTTTTTCCTATTTAAATGTCATTTCTAGAACATTTAAAATTACACGTGACTCGAATTTGTGGCCTGCATTCAATTTCTTTGGACCAGTGCTGTTCTTGGTATAAATGTTTTCATACTCTTTTGTTTCCAGTGAAGTTGCAATTCATATGTATCTGATAAATACATAATTTGAACTCAAACAGAAATTTCAAAATGGTCTTTTTAAAGTATTATTACCATGGTTGTTCACTTAAAAGTCATAACTATGCCACCTCTAGAAAAAAGTACTTCAGGATCATTTATCGTTCAAAATGTAAAAAGCAGGAGAATTAAAATGTAAAAATTGGATCACAAGACAATTAGAAGGAAAGGAAAATTGATAGAATTATAATAATTATGAACTAAATATAAATCTGAGCTTCCTGGAAATTAAAGTAAAAAGTGAAAAAAAAGAACTGTTATTTTTGGATCCATGCATACTCTTTTAGAGAGAGTAACTTTTGTCTTGGGACTGAATGAGATAAATTTATCACACAGATCCTTTCATAGTAGCGATACTACCTAATGGACAATCTATTTTTAGAAGATATAAAGATAACTTTCAGAGGAATTTTGGTATGTGATTATAACAGTATGAGTTGATTCAGGTAGGTTAATCTCTAACAATCAAATTCTTTTGGTAGATGAAAATTAAAGACATTTAGATAAATAAGGAGGTGACCCCCATCTCTCCCATTCAAATATAAAGCCTCTCTATCAAGTGCTAGAAGGTAGGAGCATATTCATAGAAGAAGAGTAAGACAAGAGGTAAAGGGTAACACTCTGTGGTTTGGATTATAGAATTACAGACATGCACTTTGTACACTAGACTTGCAAATGGTACCAATGACATCTGCTGTGAAACATTTAAGAACCCGATTTACATTTGGCCAAATGTAGGGCTGTCATTCTTCCTTCTTAGGGGGCTATATAATGAGTCTACAGTAGTAAAGTATGTTCTGCAAAACAAAGGGGACTTTGAAACTAATAAAACATTTGGTCAAATGTTCAGCAGGGACCTTAAAGTTCTGAGAGTAAATCATAGGAAATATCATTTTGACCTCAAATATTTAACATTTAAAAGATGTTAACAATTACTCGTTATTTCCATAAAAGGGCCTTAGTGTGGTTGGTCCTCCAGAGTAAGGCATGTTCTCTCAGTCTGTTTATCCTTTAAAATTATATGTTTATCTACTGGAAAAACTTGTATTTTTTTCCTCAGGAAAGGGTCCATGGATTTCTTCCAATTCCCAAAGGGCTCCCTAGTCGTCAACATATTAAGAACCAGTTCTGGCAAACATTAGATTTTGAGCTAAATCTGCACCCTAATTTTAGAAACATCTCCAAATAACAGAATGCGCTGACAAATAGGATGGAGTAATTTGTTTACCTATTACTAATCACAACCAAGTAATCACAATTTCAACTGTTGTGTGAATGACATGGGGCTTATCCTGCTAAGTATTTTGCCTAAGGTGATTCATCAAACTAACAGAAACCAATGGGGCAGAGAGAAACAGTTAGGAGTGATGAAGAGGGATAGACTTCCATCATCAGAATTTGGAACTTTGTGGCTGAATGCAGAAAAAGAAATGATTTCACTTAGGATGACTTCCCTAAGCTCGAGAGAATATTTAAGATATGTAACCTCCAGTGATCTCCATTCGCTCCTCAGATAAAGACCAAGGTCCTAGCGTGCCCTAAGAGTCCTTGCTTTGTCTCCTATATGCCTGTCTTTTTGCCTCCATCTTTCATCTTACACCCCCACCCTTCTATGCCCAGCATTCACATTGGCCTTATTTCAGTTATTTGGTCATTATTGCTCCCTCCCACCATGTTCCTTCTGCCTGAAGCCTCCTTCCCTGCTGTTCTCTTAATTTCAACTCAAATGTACCTGCCTCAAGGAAGCTGCCCTTGGTGGCTCTGTCAAGGTCAGGTTTTCCCTGTTAGACACTCTCCCAGAACTCTGTACCTTTGTTTAAAGCATTTGTCCCAGTGGTAATTTAACATCTGTTTATTTAATCATTTACTTAATCTCTCTCTCACCTACTCTAGGTAAATGCTATGAGGGCAGGGTCAATGAATTCTCACTCTAATATTCCCTAAACTTAAGTGTCTGCCACCCCAGTGGGTCCTAAAGGTAGAAACATCACCCTAGCAGGACTGGAAGGCAGGGCATCAAGCCAAAGAAGATGATTCTCAAACCTTAAATCCAGTGGAATTTGCCTTGCTAAATTTTGGACTTGGTTAGGATCCCTTCTTTCTTCCCTATTTTTTCTCCTTTTGGAATGTGAATGCCTATCCTATGCCTGTCCCACCATCATATATTGGAAGCGCATAAGTCATCTGGTTTCACTGGTTCATAGCAGGAAAGAAGTTCTATCTCAGGATGAATGATATCTTGAGTCTCATCCATATCTGATTTAAATGATGAAGAGACTTTGGACTTTAGGCTTGATGCTAGAATGAGTTATGACTTTTGGACTTTGGGGGCTCGTGGCATGTAACAAGGACATAAATGGGGGGCAGGGTGAGAATCTGTGTACCAAATCATATTCCCCAAAATTTATGTGTTGGAGTTCTAACCCACAATGTGACTATATTTGGTGATAGGGCTTTTAGAAAGTAACTAAGGTTAAATCAGTTCTTAAGTGCAGGGTCTTTATCTGATAGGACTGGTGGCCTTACAAGAAAAAGAGAAAGATTTTTTTCCCCCTCCATGCACATGTGCCAAGGAAAGGCCAGGTGAGGACGTGGTGAGAAGGCAGCTGTCTGCAAGACAGAAAGAGAGTTCTCACCAGAAGCTGAACCCTGCCAGACCTTCATCTTGGACTTTCAGCCTCCAGAACTGTGAGAAAATAAATTTCTTTTGTTTAAGCCACCCAGTCTATGGTATTTGTTATGGCAGCCCAAACCAGCTAATACACTTAGTATCATTCTTGGCCACATTAGAGACACTGAATATTTATTTTATGGATGAATGCATTTTGTAGATGTTATTAATATCTATATCTGAATCTCAAGGATCAGGTTAAGGTACTATCAACAGATTTTTTATCGCAAGAAATAATACAGGTGGAGTATTCCTCTAATTCACAGGGAAAAAAAGTCATGGATTCTATTCTTTAACAGCAAAATGTATCTAGAATTACAGGGAATTTTTCTAGACAGTATTTTACTCCACTACTTTATGTGTAATAATTCAAGTATGTCAGTTATTCCAGGATTATGTAAAAATTCAGGAGAATATTAAAGCGTGGTTCAATGTGTGTTAGATACCTGCTTCCCTCTCCTAAAACTGTTCGACTAGGTGTGTCTTTCCTATGAAAGATTATGTGCCATGGTGTTAACCAAGAAAACAAGTGCTTTCTTTTCTTCTCTTTCTTTCTTTCTTCCATTTTTTTTTGCAAGGAGGGTGGTATGCAGGTACACAGGAAAAGTATCTCTTAAGTTACATATACATAAATTTTATAGAAATTCCCTATACTTGCATATTTGCCTAATAAACTAAATGCCTTTCTGTACGATATTCTTTATCCAAAAATATATTTCCTGAGTTTATTTACTTCCTAGTAAAGCTGTAGGTCCAATATTTGAAGAAGAATCATCAAATCCTTCAACTGATTTTCCCTTCAAAATAGCTTTGAATTTCCCCTCACTTTCTGGATTCAATACCACCTCCAAACCAACCCTGTTGCCTCTCCATCTCCAGTCTTCCATTATTTAAACCACTGTTTTCAAAGTATGCAGATTAACCCCCATTCATTGCTTTTAAAATTAAGCCCAGTCATCTCAGTTTACCATTAAGGTTCATCCTGGAAACCTTTTCATCTATCCTCTAATCAATTTCCCACTTCCCATGAAAAGTGTAACTATGCATAGTAACATTTTGTAGTAACTATGTAAAAAGTTCAAGTTGTTTATATTGATATATCTTGTTTATTTACACATGCAGAATACTCATTTAGTGTCTTTCTCAGGCCCTTTTGTGTGTGCTGTGTCTTGTTTGCCCCTCCAGATATACTGCCCACCCTTCTCCTGTGACCCAGGAGAATGACATTTATAGATTAAAGCTCCTTGTCGTCTGCCTTCTGATTAAGTTTAGTTGATGGGGACCCCTATTCAGATTCTGGAGGCAGGGAGGAGAGCAAAGTAGGGTGTTTATTTTTCTGGCCCCATTCCTGTGTTGGTACTTGGACTGGCTCTTAAAGCTGCCTTTACAATGAGCATCTGACTCTCCTTCTGGGTTTCTGTAACTTCTCGTTCCCTGATCCTTTCTATCTTAAGTATAGTAACAGCACTGATGCTGGGTTACTGTACTATCCCTTGAGGTTCCTCTATACTCCAAGTACATATAAAAAATATTTTTGTAAAGGATCCTTCCTCGAAGTATCCTAATTTAATGGACTGTCAGTTTTAAAGATTTTCCTCATATATCCAATTATACTGTATATCAGCTGCTTCTGTTTGTGTGGATTCCACATTTTGAACATATGATTGTGTTTTGCTCTTTTCACCTGAGCTGCCATAAGAAACAGCGCCAAATTACTGTCCATTTTCCATAGGATACGTGTGGTTCCTATACTCGAACACTGCCTCATCATTTTGCAAACTGACAAAATCAATTAACTAGGTGTAACTAAGTTTTTGGGGATTCGGGCATCCATATGTTACCTATTTAAACTGATTTTCTTTGCTTATATTTTGATCTTCACTGTGTTTAATTAAACCCTTAAGAGGGAAATTTTATCATTAAATAATTTGCTATTCTTCTGGAAATTTCCAAGAAATTTCTATTGATCATGCTCCAAATAAGAGGAAAGAGTCTTACCTTACAATTTTTTAACTGGCTTTTAATTGCTGTTGGCTCTGATGTGGTAGTGGGTTGGGTTTTCAACCAGTTTTCTGCAGTAGTTGTCATCTGCTCCAATTGTTGTAGCTGATGATAGAAAGTGATGATGTTGTTCTGATACTCCAGCCAGTTAAGTCTCTCACTTAGCAACTGGCAGAACTCGATCCACCGGCTGTTCAGTTGTTCTGAGGCTTGTTTGATACTGTCAGCATTAACACCCTCTAGAAAGACATATTTTATAAATATATCCACTGAAGCCACAGACTGAAAGACATTATCTGAAAACCAGCGTTGACTCAAGTTCCAAACTATTCATCATCTGAATAATTTCAAACAAATCATTTATTTATTGATAAAGAAGTTAAAATACCAAGATTTCTGATTGTTGACTGCAAATTACTAGAGTTGCATCTTATCAAAGAATATGAATGTAGCAAAGTACTAAATAAGGATATATAAGAAGTAGAAGAGTAGAAAATATTTAAATTTAAAAAAATGGTCAAAGCTCTGATGGTGGGGATGGAAGATTACAGACAAATAACTTTTTGGATATTTCCAAATAAATGTTAAATATCATGTATATTATTAAACTATACTTCTAAAAAGTAACATACATTTGTATTTTTTAAAACGCCTTTGAATTAGTTAAAATGTTATTATTTGGATTTTTAAAAAAAGGAAAAAAGTGAGTATGTATAAAAAATCAATAATTCTCTGTTTATGCTACAGAAAGCCAGAAATAAGCGGATTGCCCATGAGTCCCAAGAAAGAAAACAAGCATTAGGAAAAATAATCTTTCTAATTAGAAAAAAGGTTTTCAAATTATTTACATATCATTTACAAATGTGGAAGTTGATCTGAAAGTTTTAAAATCACCTATAGAAATATTAAAGCAGAAAAAGTCTATCGAGGGCAAAATGGAAACATAAGCATATCATTATCAACTTCAGCCTTCTGGAAAATCTACTACGTTTTAGGGAATACGCTATGTCTTTTAACACATACCATCTTATTTAAATTTTGTCAAAATGTGATATATGACTAATGCCAATCCAATGCAAGTACAGCAATATCACATTATTAACTCTCTAAAGTTCATAATATGTAATGTTCTTACACACACACACACACACAATTTGTTTACATAGTAACTTCTTTAATAAATTACACTATATAAAGAAATATATTAAATATGATATGCATGTTAAAACATAGCTATGATAGTACTAACTTTCTAATATTTCTGAAACACTGAATATTCAAATGTTTCCTTTTCCTACATATACTCGCAGATCTCAAAAGGGATCATAAGCTCACTGTAAGATTCTTCCTCTAAGTTAAAGTATTTTAGGGGTAAAATGATTTAGTGAAGACCAAGTTGTCTAGGAGAATCTTCTTTTATGAATGTCCACTTTACACAACTTTCTGGTAATGTGATGTAGTTAACTGACAAGTAAGTTATACGTTATTAAAAAGTCTGAAGACCATCTCTAGCAAATGTGAGGCCTGTGGTTCTGCTAACTTGTACATGCCTCCCACTTCACTCTTTTTAAAGAATAAAAGACATAGAATTGAAGTCAACAACTATATTATTTTATTCTCCTTTACTTTCCTCTGCTCAGATACCTAATTTTCATTTTGCTGTAATTATGTCATGCTGCCAAACCACGTCTCTCAATCCATTTGAAACACAACTCTAACTTCGCTCATTTCAGAGTTTGACACTAGCCAGGATGACACTGGAGAAAACAAACTTCGCAAATATCGTTGGCAACGATCTTTTCCTCATTCTTTGCCTGATACATTTTTGAAAAAAATTAATTGAAAAACTAAAGAGTAAAAAGATAATATATGTATATTTCTATATATACAGCTATAAAAGGCAGCCCATGGTTTGCAGGAGCTAAATATTCCTTTAATACCCTCCCTAACAGCTAAGGAAGTGACTGGTTTTATTGAGACATCTGGATGTGTTGTGGGATATTCTGTTTGGGATAATTTGGTTTTGAGCAGTGACCAAGAATTATACCAAAATATGTTCTGAGGGATGCCACTAAGAAACTATAGTTGTAAAATGATCATGTTTGTTACAAAGTATAAGGGAAGAATCCAAATCTCCGGTCATATAGGCACTCAGTTTGAGAAAAAATACTACAATAAAATGCTGATATTATTGCTGGAAAATGAAAGGGAACAATTTAAAAGTACACAGGGTAGAAACTGTAAATTATGTTAGAAAATGATTCAAAAATGTGCCATGGATCTAAATGACCAGATGTTTAGGAGAAATATTTTCAGCATATATTAAATGTGAATAGGCACTTAGAAGAAGGAAGTCAGTCCTTGGTAGTCCAAGTCCATGACAGGCAAACAAGAGATGCTAAAGTAAATTAAAAGTACTGATGGAACAATGCTGGATTGAATTTATTTAGCATTTGTCCAAATGATAAGGGAATACAGAGAAAATTATCTCACCGTCCCTGAGGTCAACCATATGAAAACCCCTTAGCAATTGGAAAAATAAAATCATAAATTAATTTTAATAAGAATAATGCTAATTTAATCAGCAAAATACAAATCAAACTATAATGAAGTATCAGTAAGTTCTATGGTACCTATTAAAATCCAGAGCTAGAATTTAATGACTCCTTGATCATTACCCAAAACTATCAGTTCAATATGTCGTGCCCAAAAAATGTCCAGATGCTAAACATTGCTGCAAAAGGAATTAATATAAATGAGAAAAGTGAATTTAGTACAAATCCACTATGAAATCTACAGTACTCTCCACTTAAGAGCATATTGATTTTTATAACCGAATAAAGGGAATTAAAATATAATAATAGGTAAAAGAAGGATCTCCTTATTAGGATAAATGGTAAAAGCAGGCAAAAGGGTATAAAAGTTCATGGCAAAAGCTCTGGTATTAGGCAGACCTGAGTTCAAATTTGGTCCCTGCCCCCCACCACTGCTTTACTAAATGAGTGAACTGGGTTCAGTTAGGTAATCACACTGGGCCTCATTTTTCTCATCCATGGATTGAGAATTGACATGTACACACAGCTATATTTAAAATAGATAACCAACAAGGACCTACTGTATAGCACAGGGAACTCTGCTCAATATTCTGTAATAACCTAAATGGGAAAAGAATTTGAAAAAGAGCAGATACATGTATATGTATAACTGAATCACTCTGCTGTACACCTGAAACTAACACAACATTGTTAATCAACTATACTCCAATATGAAATAAAAAGTTAAAAAAATACAACTGACCTCACTGGACACCTATCAGGGTTCTGAGTTAACATGTGTGAATTGTTATACCAAGCATGACATATACTAGGCAACCAATAAATATTAGTCAATGTTAATATAAAGAAATGAAAAAGAACATGTAGGAAACAAGGAAAAGAAACCAGATCTTTCAAATGGTAAATTAGGGAGAGGGGGAGTCTTCTTAATTACTGAAAAGGGTCATTTATGAAAAATAATAAATATTTTTTAAAGATAGTAATTTTATATAATATGGCACTAATATGGGATATAGAAAGTATATTTATACACTTTTAAAAGAAATTATATCAATCAGTGATGAATCCATAAGAGTTTATTAGGGAATCTTGGAATAATTGGTCATAAATCTGTAATCATTTGAAATTAAAGTTACACAGGATAGCCATGCTAAAAGTTAAAAACAGAAATTTCTAGATGTCACTGGTGAAGATATGATTTTGACTGCAGAAAATCAGACATTTTATTTATTAACGATTTGTATGGAAATATTGTATTAATTCATATATGAATATGCTTCCTGCTCAACTAGAGTATAACCTGTCTTTCTAAACTATAAACCCCCCCTAAGAAAAATCTCTCCACTGGCAGTATCTGATAGAATTCTCAGCTTAGAGTAGGTATGAAATAAATACACTTTACTTGTGAACTCACCCAACACCAAATCAATATCTTACTTCATACGAATACAAACATTAGGGGAGCAATAGCCACAGACACGAAAAGCCAAACACAAGACGCATGCAGTCTCTCTTGCTTCAAGTCTGCTTTAAAATACCTGGGGGAGGGATCAACAGCACTGTCACATGTCACGTTACTTAATGTGTGTCTCTCAAACTAAAATTAGAAATGCCATTACTTCAACTTCATCAATTAACTGGCCATCTATTATCCAGTACTAGTAATGAGATTATGAGAAAGTCCCTTAAAACTTTTGCAGAATAAAGGTACTAAGTGTTTCCCCAGCAAATACTATGAATAATTTTAGTATTATATATAATTGTTTTATGTGTCTTTCATAGAATTATGCCTCTTAACTGAAAATTTTAAGTTTCATGACAGTTTGTAAGTGTAAATATCTGCAAAGTTTTAAGTATCAATCATTTGAGCATCTGTTTTTCTAGTTTTTTGTTAGCTACTTAAGAATACAAACACTAACTCACCAGGCATTATGAACAATACTTATGGAAACCATTTTGTAGCAGCACATTAAAATCTCAGGGATAATGGATCATAATCCATTCACATCTCATATTCTAAACAACCCCTGAAATAGTCTATGAATAAATATATTGCACCCAGAGGAAATGGATCATTACTTGAAGTGCATCCATTAATTTTATTACTTGTATACAGTGCATAACAGACTGTCAGAATAATTTTAATTGTGCACCACCTTCCATGGAAGTACTTCAAAACTGCCACTTAAAGTGAAGTATTCCTCATCAAGTATATTCATCATTAGCCATAAAGTCAGGGTAGAATAATGCAAAAACCTGTGTTTTCAGAGCTCTTGAATTAGAAGAATATTTGGAATGAAAACTTAAAGTTGCTAATAAATAGTCCCTTATTTTTGTTGCATATTAAATGAGGGTCATTGCAAATACATTTCGCATTCAATATAACAGCCTAAAATGTGAAAGAAATTTAATTAGAGTCCATGAAAATGAGGTCTGAGTATTATAGGCTAATTCTAGAGGTTTTTCTGGTGACACTAACTTTTATACAACTGTCACGTCATCTTATTTTAAAAATAGCTTTTAAAAATTAATAGGTTGACATAAAATTCATATCCCTAATAAGAATACATAAATTTACGAATATAACTTTTTTCATTTATTCTCTTTCTAAACAGTATTGAATTATAAGAGCAAAAAGTCAGATCCCTACTCATATTTGGGTTCTTTTTTAACATCTTTATTAGAGTATAATTGCTTTACAATGGTGTGTTAGTTTCTGCTTTATAACAAAGTGAATCAGTTATACATATACATATGTCCCCATATCTCTTCCCTCTTGAGTCTCCCTCCCTCCCACCCTCCCTATCCCACCACTCTAGGTGGTCACAAAGCACCGAGCTGATCTCCCTGTGCTATGCGGCTGCTTCCCACTAGCTATCTATTTTACGTTTGGTAGTGTATATATGTCCATGCCACTCTCTCACTTTGTCACAGCTTACCCTTCCCCCTCCCCATATCCTCAAGTCCATTCTCTAGTAGGTCTCTGTCTTTATTCCCGTCTTACCCCTGGGTTCTTCATGACCTTTTTTTTTTTCCCTTAGATTCAATATATATGTGTTAGCATACTGTATTTATTTCTCTCTTTCTGACTTATTTCACTCTGTATGACAGTCTCTAGGTCCATCCACCTCACTACAAATAACTCAGTTTCGTTCCTTTTTATGGCTGAGTAATATTCCATTGTATATATGTACCACATCTTCTTTATCCAATCATCTGTCAATGGACATTTAGGTTGCTTCCATGTCCTGGCTATTGTAAATAGAGCTGCAATGAACATTTTGATACGTGACTCTTTTTGAATTATGGTTTTCTCAGGGTATATGCCCAGTAGTGGGATTGCTGGGTCGTATGGTAGTTCTATTTTTAGTTTTTTAAGGAACCTCCATACTGTTCTCCATAGTGGCTGTATCAATTTACATTCCCACCAACAGTGCAAGAGTGTTCCCTTTTCTCCACACCCTCTCCAGCATTTATTGTTTGCAGATTTTTTGATGATGGCCATTCTGACCGGTGTGAGATGATATCTCATTGTAGTTTTGATTTGCATTTCTCTAATGATTAATGATGTTGAGCATTCTTTCATGTGTTTGTTGGCAATCTGTATATCTTCTTTGGAGAAATGTCTATTTGTTTTTGTGACTAATTTTCCACAACAACAGTGATCACTTTAATTTCCTCCCTTCACAAACACATACACACACACCGGGCACAGAGTCTCTTCCTTTGGAGATTAAACGAAGAAAAATGTGTCTGTCAATTAACAACATTTATTGGGTGTGAACTCTGTGTAGACCATTATCTCAAGTGTCACATGCAAAAACAGGAAACATAAATCAAACTGCCCAGAACTCAGGAAAAAGTAGGAGAAGAGGAAATGGGTACAACCATGGAAAGCTACTCATTCATGGTGGAGAGGATGAACCGCTGCAAATAGTACCATTTCCATGCCCCAATGATGTACAGAGCAGCTACAAAATCTCTTCCCATTAAAATACACAATTAGAATAGCTATTGCCACTGAAAATCCTTCACAATGATGTGAAAAGATAATGAGAGGTTTGCCTCTGAGGTGAGCCAAACTGACCCCAATCCCTGCCCTTACCCATCTGACAAACTTCTGTCGAAATTCAAATAACATCATTCATGTAAAGTACTTAATTAACTATAAACCAAAATACTAAGTTACAGTTCCATACTTAATATTATAGATAAAAGGAGCCCTTGTCTGTGTTATCAGTCTGTGCTATTTAATTACGATCCTTAGCAGACTTATTAGGTATCACCTTAAACACTGTAACACTCATCGGATGATGGTTTTGAAATGTTCTTTTAGTCTGATATACTAATAATTACTACTATTATTTAAACATTTCCTTAATGTGATTGTCTTCAGGCTCTTAATTAACACACAGAAAACTACAATTAGAAATTCAAAGTGAAGCACAATTTAATGTAGAAAACATCACGAACCCTATTAGATAATTATAGTATCTCCTCTGGAAATTGTGGTGAAACCATTTTATAGCTTAAGAAAGGAGAAACTGAGCTATGCTTACATGTTTTCAAATGAATGTTTGTTTGTTTGTTTGTGATAGGTAAGAAGTGGATTTATTTAGAGAGAAACACCCTCCACAGACAGAGTGTGGGCCATCTCAGACGGTGAGAAACGCACCAGGGTATGGGGTTGTCAGTTTTTAGAGGGGTGGGTAATTTCATAGCCTAATGAGTGGGAGGAGTATTCTAGCTATTTTAGGAAGGGGTGGGGATTTCCAGGAATTGGGCCACCGCCCAATTTTTTGATCCTTATGGTTTTGGAACTGTCATGGCACATGTGGGTGTGTTATTTAGCTTGCTGATGTGAGCATATACTGAGGCTCAAGGTCTAGTGGAAAAAGTCGACTTGTCTGCCATCTTGGACACATCAAATTAATGTTTTGATATAACATTTCTGGTAATTTCAATATTAATAAAGGAAAACAATTTATCGAAACCAGGTTTTTTTTGTTATATCTGACTGATAAGGAGACTATATATTTGAATCAAGAACATTATTTTACAAAAAGAATTAAAAATGAAGTCTAATTGTAAATAGATAAAAACAAGTAAGCACATTTTTAGGTATAAAAACGTTCTAGATTGTCCTGAAGTCCCATAATCTCACTCAAACGATGAAAATCTTTTGCTCTAAAGTATGCAGATCAGTTAAAAAAATAAAATAAAATCTTAGGAATCCGGATTAATTAATAATCAATACTATTGATATAGTAGCAAGATTCTTTACCATATTTAGTTGCTAAAATTCTCTAAAATTTTAATTATTTTATGTCATTTTGTGTTTAAAAATAAAAATAAATCTTAAAGAAGGTTATATTGTATATTTTTTTAAATCTAAATAAATAAAATTTTGGAAATTCTCCTTCTCAGTATAACACAGCTACCGGAAACATAAGTAGATCACTAGGTACCCTATCTAGTCTCTCATTTACTCTCATTAAAGTTCTAGGATGTGAATAATTTGTTGAGACTAAGGCTGTGATACTAATCTTATATACTGACAACAAACTTCATAAAGATTCTATCTGTGAAAAATTTCTCCAGTAAGAGGAGGACCTCTCCACCATCCAACACTTTATCACACTATTCCCCATACTTATCCAGTCAATTGATTTTGATATAGGAGCAACAAATTAAATTAATGTTAGTTAAAAAAAACAGTTAAAGAGATAAATCAGTCAAAATTATACCAAAATTCCATGTCAAAGTCCCAGAAATACATTTTTTTAGATAACACTCTGTTAGTAGCACTGTAGCCTCCCAATTTAGTCTATTATGATCATGAAGATCCTTTACATTCTTCTAAAAGAACTGGGACACCTATAAGGAAAATGTTCATGTATAGCTTTAATGTATGCAAATAATTTATGCAATCTCTTTTTTGATTTAAAAAAGGTTCCAAATGAATTAATAAGAATCTCTTACTGAATATCTCTGCATATTATTCAAATATAAATCATTCTACTGCAAAATTCACAACATAGTTGATACTAAAACTTACAGTATATTTAATATTAACTGTATTTTAATATTCTTCATATAACACTTTGCATTTGATAAAATGCAGCCAAAACAAAAATTATCTTCTAATTGATCATAACTTCTATGTAACCGTACAAAACTAAACGGGCTACGAGAAACAGTGTTTTCAGGACATGCAATTGATTTTTAACACAACTTTGCAACATCGAATGAAAGCCATTTCTTCTACATTGGCAACATGGTAATCTCTGCATTTTTAACCATTTTAAGACCCCACCCCACTCCCTGTTTCTCAGCACCTTTCTTAAATTCATTCAAGAAATGCCTTCAGGACTAACAGATTTTGTTTTTTGCATTTCTTAAGTGGTGCTAAAAATTTATGCTTTCAGTAGCTATTTAAAAATGGCCAAAAGTGATTTGAAAATATGTTTGATATACCATTTGTGGTCAAAACTGATGTAAAATATAAGCAGTGAGGAATTTTTTTGCATGTCTTAGAGTTTCATTCTGAAGGAAAAATTAAGAGTTCCAAAATCATTCTAGATACTTTAAAACATGCTCTAATCTTATGGCAAATTATTCTAAGTAGAAAATTCAGTTTCCTGTGTGTGTGTTTGTGTGTGTGTGTGTGCGTGTGTGTGTGTGTGTATACACATATATAAAACATAGTTTATGAAATGCTTTCTTTAAAATATAATAGCTATATTTATGCTAATCTCCATACATACCTTTAAACTATGAATATATGTTAAAAGTTGTTATCATGGGAAAACATACATAGAATGTATATATATTTATATTACTTGCGTAACATTATAACATCGTACAAGAATGATCTGCCTTTATCTTAATTTCTAAGGATAAGATATGTGGTTAAATGAATAGACATTTACATGAGGTCATAAATGAAGTACCATGATTCAGCTGTCATTTTCCTTTCTATAAACAAAAGAACAAGAATGTGTGTGTTTTATATGGTTATGAGTTTTATTACAACTCCATAGCCACACTTGAGAAAGGAAATTCTGAACTTGTAAATTTAAGAGCTTTACTGAGATAACTGTTGGGAAATCTGGTTTAGAGAAACCTCAATTTGTCTTTCAACTTCATGAACCACATCAGTAAACTAGTTTTTGGCTCTATGTTGGTGGAGCAATTGTAATATAGGGTTGGGGGGGCCCTCTGAAATATACCTGGAGAGGTACTCCAGGCACATATTGTGCACCTGGCTTAACTCACAATTTGCACAAACAATCACATAAAATAAATACTATGCAATTTCTTCTGTGAAAGACAAAACAAAAAGGAACAAAATATAAGTTCGAATCTTGGAGTCTACTTTTTAGTAAGTATGTAAATTGTTTGATTAAATGGAGCAGAGCAGAAGTATCTATGCTCTAGTTATAGCCCAATTTTGAACCTAATCACATATCACTTAGACCAAATCTTTATTAGCATAACAAATGAGAAGCGTAAAATTTGATCAATATAGTCAACCAATGAGGAATGTCTCAAATCGCACCCCTACCCCTTACTGTGCTTTGCTTTCTACAGAAATTAGAATTTTCCTTCAGAAGTATTATTATCTTCTGACCAAAATTACCAATGTCATTATCTCAATTAGTGCCTTAATTTTGCTTTGCTAAACAGAATTTAATCAGTCAATTAATATTTATTAGAGACCTAGTATATGTCCTGATTTTTCTTCATGCTTCCAAAATTTAGAGCTATAAGGGCAATAATCTAGAAAATTATGTTATCACTAATCATATGATCATTTTAACCCTGTATGTAATTTCATCACAAAAAATCATTACCTTCATTTCTCAATTTTAACTTCTTTTTGAATAATTCAGTGTATGCTACTGTCAGATAATCTGAGTTTAGGTATACTTGATATTTGAAAAAGTAGAGATTATTTAAAAGTATAGATTTTACATCACTTTATAAAAATGAAAAAGTGATAATGCAGTTCCTAGGGGGAAATTATATAATAGTTTAAGGATATTTTTTTAGATCATATAATTTTATTTAACATGAATATGCTGTTGTCAAACTCATCAGTTAAACCATCCAGCAAACATGCATCTAAAAAACAACCTTTTTTGTATATTGCATCTTCTATATATTCATTAACTTGTTAACGCAATCAGCTGTTATATTTGCTTGTTTTTATTTTTAACCAAATACAGTCATGGGGCTCATTAGAAGAAGAAAATGAATTGATTTCCTAGGAAGATCATTGAATTTTTTAATGCCAACATGGCAATTAAGGCAAAAAAAAATTCATACACAGAATTTATGCCCCAGAATGCAGGCAGGTACTGGAAAAAGCTGACATGCATAACAAAAACATTTGTTACATTTGCTTATGATATTCTTGTAAACATATCCTTTGAAAAATAAAATAAACCTTGTTTAGAAATAGCATTACCCCTGATTTTCATAAATTACTTACACCTACTTATACTTATAGAAATGAATATAATAGTATAACAATGACAATTGAAAAGAAGTTTGTTTACAATTGACGTCAATAACATTTTGTTCAGACAGCTTTTGAGGTACCAAGTGTTAGCAAAAATTAATTTTAATTCATTATTTAAAAATATGTTTTGCTAGCTTTGTACTTTTACCTCACTCAGAAGTAGGTGAAGTTAAAAAAAAAAAAAAAGTTCCCCTGAGGAGACATTTTCTTTTAAACATGTTAAAAAAATGAAAAGCAACATAGAAAATAAATATATTATTAGCAAACAGGTATGAAAAAACATATTGCAAAGTTATTTTAAATCAGATTATAATCACTTTACGTATATTATATGATTGCTTACATTTCCAATTATTTCTGCAAATCTTGTTTTCTTAAATCATTTGGACAAATGCTAGCAGGATTGGCACTAAAACTGATTTCTCGGCAGCAGATTGATACAGTATTCTACCACAAGCCATTTTCTTCCATTGGACTCAAAGTTGAATTTCCTCTAATAATTTGCTTAGCATTAAGAAAGAATAATAGAAGCTCACAAACTCACTTTAAATTTTCATTCAGGAAGGGCTTGTCTGATATAATTTCGCTGATAAATATGAACTTATGTGTTTATCAAATCCCTAAGAAGATTATCTAAATCAACTCTGTGTAATTACCATTCAGCATCTGTTCCACCAGGGCCTGAGCTGATCTGCTGGCATCTTGCAGTTTTCTGAACTTCTCGGCTTTTTCTCGCTCTATGGCCTGCAGCATGATAGCAAAGGTGAGTATTCAATAAAAGGATTGTGAAACTACACAGTAATTATAACTTCCACTTGCCCTTTCAAGCCTTAAGATATTTCACTCTGTCAGCTTATCATGTGAATCTAAAGATTTTTTCTCAAGTTCTTGGCACTAGAAGCATCAAAATGGCAATGAATCACAAGCCATTTTCATACTGAATTGTTATTTTTTGTAATAAGATGTCTACTCTTAACTTTTTTTACATAATAGCTTGAGGCATTACAAGTTAAGACTGCCCCCCCAAAAAAGAACCAACAAAGGCAAATCATAACAAACAATGAAATGATAAAGTGTCCGATAATTAAAATGGAATTTATCTTTTAAAAATACAACACTGATAATGCTCCTAATAACATATGTATATAGTCGTTATTAAAAATCAAACAGAAAATCCAGTAAGTATATACAATAGGAAAAAAGTATACTAGCATAAATAATTTACCAAAAAAACCCCCCATATTTATCTAAGTACAAGACTGCGGGTTAATTTCTCTCTCTAGAATTGTCAAAGTACTCCCATTTCAAGGAAAATTAGATTCAGTTTCATAAAGCTTTCTAAATTCCTTTGTTCATTTCTCCTAACCAGAGTTAACTTTTGAACAACAAAAACACAATTACTTAACAAAATGTAGCATTTGATACTGCTGAGTTTAGCTAATAATGTCTCTACAGAGACAAAATTTTAAGCTATGATGCAGTAGAACTATATTACTATAGTCATTAAAACCTGTGGCTATAACAATATGTTATATGTCCTGAACCTAACAACCTGCAGAAAAAGCAAGCTATAATGTATTTAACATATAGTGAGAACAATATTTCTGTGATTTAATAGTGGCATTATACAAAGATTTCACTTGAGTTTGTGGCAGGAGGTTATTCTACATCAGACTGTTTTTTAAAACTTTTACATCTATAGGCATTTAAACAAATATTCCAAAGTTCAATATTGGAGTACAGGTGGGAGGCATATAATTGATACATGCACACTCTGTGGAGCATTGTTCAGTAGAACTTTCTGCAAGGATGGACATATTCTGTATCTGCACTGTCCAATACATCCCACTAGTCACGCGTGGGTACTGAGTGCTTGAAACATGGCAAGTATGACTGGGGATATTAATTTTTAATTTAATTTAATCTAATTTAACTTAAATTTTAAAAGCTACAATGTGTCAAGTGTCAATTGTAATTGCACAGTGCAGATCTAGTGTCTTCCCTCTGAAAGCAAATAGTTAAAGACAGACAGATAAGATATGTAGACATAAATATAGATATATACAATATGGCAACATCAAAAACACTGTCAGAGAAGTAAGTAATCATCTTGACTGGACTACTCCCTGAGCACACCAAATGCTGGGAATGCTCATAAAATAATCCGTATATTTTTAAATATTTAAAAAGATTCTCCAATTTAAAGAAGTAGTCACAAGTGAATAGAGAGCTCTTTAAATTTATTTTAAAAAGAGTTCCATGAACTAGAATTGCTGGATTTAAGGTCAAAGAGTGCAAAATGCTAAAAGAGCCTATAGACAACAGAATACATCCAATCAGGAAAAACTGTAATATACAAGAAAACAAATTAAAATTTAGCACAATAAATGAAATAAAACACTATAAAAGGACAGTCTTTTTTTTAAAGTATTTATAGACTAGCTGGAATATATACATTTTAAATTATGCCATCAAGGGCAGCAAATGAGAACTCAGTTTCATCTCATCAGTAGCAAAACTCCAAAGGTAATAGAAACATTTTCCTATCTTGGATTCTACTTGAAAATTTCTAAGTACACAGACTAGGGTGCTTGGGGATTATATGCTCCCAGGATGCCGTATCAATTAGCAGGTGAAACTTCTGGGTTATCTTGAAAGTCAGTTTCACAAAGACATTACTGAATTGTTTACACAAGCATGTACAGAACCATGGAAAGTTCTAGCTTGCTACTTGAACTGAAAAGTCCATGAAAATAAAGTAGCCACAATATACTGTTAAAGGTAAGAACCTAAACAAAGCTCCAAAATTCACATATTCTTAATTCTCAACTTTGGTCTTCTAAATTCTCTGTCCTTAGCATCTAATTGGCACACGTTTCCCAACACTTTAAATTTGTTCTCCATTAAAAGGTAAATGCTATTTGCAAAGGACTCTGAGCATTTAGAAGAGAAAAATAAGCACATTCTAAGTAAATATATAATATTCAAATATTCACAACTACCAAGAGCTACAGCAGGATGTGGGGCATCTCAAATTTTAACTACATTCGCTCAAAAAAAAGAGAAAATAAGAAAAATACTTGTACTACAACAAAACGACAACAAGAACAATGAGAACAAACTGGTGTTCTTTGAGTTAAACAGTTTTAGAATTATCCTTTTCTAACAGAGTGGCTTCTATTTTATCTACATTGAGTTTTGTTTTGTTTGTTTTTTTTTTACATGAAATTATATGAAGAGTAGAATCAGAACACCATCTTGTCTTTATAAATGATGAAAAGAAATTATCAATGGCCTCCTTAATGTCATGATCATAATCTCTTTATTCTAAGCATCTAATGGAATAATCAATTAGTATTACTAACAGAGAGACAAACATAATTGAATATCTCAGGGGTAATATTTGAGCTTAAATACCTTGTTTGGTTAGCCACATTAGTCCAATTATTCTAATTTATATAACAACAATAACCACCATCATCACCACAACAAAACAGTAATCTCTGGAGTAGGTACTATTATTCTCCCAATTTGACAGAGGAGGAAAGCGAGGCACAGAGAGGTTTGTGAAAGATTTGAAAACACTGACATAACCATGATAAAAATGGAATGCCTTATACTGTGTACCAAATTACTGTGTATTACATGATTTCATATGTATTTCATAATAATTCTGTGAGATAGAATCAGCATTATTTTATCCTATTTTACACAAGAGAAAATTGAGTGTCCATAAGATTAAGTCATATATCCAAGATCATAGAAGTAGAGGCAATTTCCTGGTGGTCCAGTGGTTAAGACACTGCACTTCCATTGCAGGGGGCATGCGTTCAATCCCTGGTCCTGGTCGGGGAACTAAGATCCCGCAAGCCACATGGCGTGGCCAAAAAAAGAATCATAGAAGTAGAAAGCTTTAGACCAATATTAGAACCCTGATGATCTAGTTACAAGTTAAGCTCTCTTTCAAACATACTCTGCTGCTTCTAGGGGTATTTCAATGAAGATGAATCAAACAGATTTGAACATATCTTATTCCAACTCACAGTAAAAGTAACCTGATAGTTTGGATGTAGTCAGGGATGGCATTCAAAATATTTACCCATTAATGCAGCATGGGCACCAAGGTACCAGAAGGAATGCCTGGTCACTTGGTATGGACACTGACAGTCTATAGGCTCATTGGCAACTGTGTACAGCTCAATTACTGTACCCCATTGCCGATGTATACTACTTGCAAACTGAGTAACTGCTGCATAAATAGAGATACAGGTCTGAGAAAGAAGCAGTTAGTAGCCTCCGCATATTTGTCAATGTTTAGATGATACCTGGGTTCTGATAAGCAACAACATTTTAAAGAGGAATATTGGAAAATTAAGAGAAAAAACTGGCATAAATGTGCCTTGAGGAATATGAACAAGACAGTGAAGAGCCCAGAAAATTTCATTTCAGACACACCTATAGATAGTTGATTACAAATGAGAAAATTTAGGGTAGCAAGGAGACAGGAAAGAAGGTAATGAAAAGTTTTGGAGTCACTCTGTTCTCAGGTGGTTCGAATTCTGTCCCCACTGCTTACCTGCTGTTTGACACTCAGAAAGTGTCAATGGTTGATTCTCAGTCCTCAGCTTATTTATCACCATAATTTGATTCAGAGGATTCCTCTTCTTGGGAATATTGATTTGGCTTCCTAGACTACAAACACATACTTCCTCTGACCTCAAAGACTGCCTTTACTCAGTCTCCCATGCTGGTTCCTCCTCATCTCCCCGACCTCTAAATATAGCGTGTCCTAGGCCTCGATCTATATTTCCATTTGTTCAGGCCAACAACTTCGAATCCTTCTTGACTCTTTATCTCAAACACCACAGGCAATCCATCAGAAAATCCTACGGGTTCTTACCTCAAAAGACATCCAGAAAGCAATGTTATAACTGTGCTCACTACTACCACACTAGTCAAAAGACCCCCATCATCTCTCGTGAGTCTAGATGTTTCAAAATAGCCTACTAAATGGTATCCCTGTTCCTGTCTTTGCTCTCTAATGACACATTCTCAACACAGCTGACAGAGAAAGCCAGCTCAACTCTCCAAAAGCTTCCCTTCTCACTCTGAGTAAAAGCTCAAAGCCTAACCATGGCTTCACCTGACCTTAATCTCCTTAGCCTCTCTGACCTCTTCTGCTACTAAACACCTTGATATTTCAGCCCCAGACACACTCTTTGTTTTTCTCTGACATTCTAGGCACACTCCTACCTCCTCGGGCTATGCATTTATTCTTCTCTCTGCCTTAAATGCTCCTACCTCGGGTATTTATAAATTCCTCATTAGATCTTTACTTAAATGGCACTTTCTCAGCGAGGCCTTCTACTGCCACTCTATCTACACACACACACACACACACACACACACACACACACACACACCCCTTAGCTCTCATTCTCCCTTCATTTTCATCTTTGGCATTTATCACTAACATTCTATATGTTTTACATATTAATCTGCTTAATTTCCATCTTGCTCACAGGAATATAAACTGTATAAGGTCACGTATCCTTTTGCATTTCCTTCTTCATGCTATCTGCAGTGCCTAGAATAGTGCCTGGTACATAGTAGATGCATAATAAAGTGAGGTCTATCATAGCATCATGCCTCCATATACAATACTACAGTCTCGAGAGAGATTCTCCTGTTTATCATGAAGAAGCAAACTGCCACATTGTAGAGAAGGCCACATGGACTCTAGTAGTTGAGGCTTCGGTTCTGCGGTTACAAGGAGCTGAATTTTGCCAATAACCAGTGAGCTTAGAAGAGGACCTAGAGCCCAGATGAGATTGCAGCCCTGGATGACACCTTGATTTCGGCCTGGCGTAGGAGAGATTAACCAAGATGGTGGAGTAGAAGGACGTGCTCTCACTCCCTCTTGCGAGAACACCAGAATCACAACTGGCTGCTGGACAATCATCGAGAGGAAGACACTGGACTTGACCAAGGAGGATACGCCACGTCCAAGGACAGAGGAGAAGCCACAGTGAGACAGTAGGAGGGGCGCAATCAGAGTAAAATCAAATCCCATAACTGCTGGGTGGGTGACTCACAGACTGGCGAACACTTATACCACAGAAGTCCACCCACTGGAGTGAAGGTTCTGAGCCCCACGTCAGGCTTCCCAACCTGGGGGTCCGGCAACGGGAGGAGGAATTCATAGAGAATCAGACTTTGAAGCCTAGTGGGAATTGACTGCAGGACTTTGACAGGACTGGGGGAAACAGAGACTCCACTCTTGGAGGGCGCACACGGAATAGTGTGTGCATCGGGACCCAGGGGAAGGAGCAGTGACCCTGGGGGAGACCGAAACAGACCTACCTGCTAGTGTTGGAGGGTCTCCTGCAGAGGCGGGGGCTGGCTCTGTTTCACCGTGGGGACAAGGACACTGGCAGCGGAGGTTCTGGGAAGTACTCCTTGGCGTGAGCCCTCCCAGAGTCTGCCATTAGCCACACCAAAGAGCCCAGGTAGGCTCCAGTGTTGGGTTGCCTCAGGCAAAACAACCAACAGGGAGGGAACCCAGCCCCACCCATCAATAGTCAAGTGGATTAAAGTTTTATGGAGCTCTGACCGCCACAGCAACAGTCAGCTCTACCCACCACCAGAGCCTCCCATCAAGCCTCTTAGATAGCCTCAACCACCAGAGGGCAGACAGCAGAAGCAAGAAAAACTACAATCCTGCAGCCTGTGGAACAAAAACCACATTTACAGAAAGGTAGACAAGATGAAAAGGCAGAGGGCTATATACCAGATGAAGGAACAAGAAAAAACCCCAGAAAAACAACTAAATGAAGTGGAGATAGGCAACCTCCCAGAAAAATAATTCAGAATAATGATAGTGAAGATGATCCAGGACCTCGGAATAAGAATGGAGGCAAAGATTGAGAAGATGCAAGAAATGATTAACAAAGACCTAGAAGAATTAAAGAACAAACAAACAGAGATGACCAATACAATAACTGAAATGAAAACTACACTAGAAGGAATCCATAGCAGAACAACTGAGGCAGAAGAATGGATAAGTGACCTGGAAGACAGAATGGTGGAATTCACTGCTGCGGAACAGACTAAAGAAAAAAGAATGAAAAGAAATGAAGACAGCCTAAGAGACCTCTGGGACAACATTAAATGCAACAACATTCAGATTATAGGGGTCCCAGAAGGAGAAGAGACAGAGAAAGGACCAGAGAAAATATTTGAAGAGATTATAGTCGAAAACTTCCCTAACATGGGAAAGGAAATAGCCACCCAAGTCCAGGAAGCACAGAGAGTCCCATACAGGATAAACCCAAGGAGAAACATGCCGAGACACATAGTAATCAAAGTGGCAAAAATTAAAGACAAAGAAAAATTATTGAAAGCAGCAAGGGAAAAACGACAAATAACATACAAGGGAACTCCCATAAGGTTAACAGCTGATTTCTCAGCAGACACTCTACAAGCCAGAAGGGAGTGGCATGATATACTTAAAGTGATGAAAGGGAAGAACCTACAACCAAGATTACTCTACCCGGCAAGGATCACATTTAGATTTGATGGAGAAATCAAAAGCTTTACAGACAAGCAAAAGCTAAGAGAATTCAGAACCACCAAACCAGCTCTACAACAAATGCTAAAGGAACTCCTCTAAGTGAGAAACACAAGAGAAGAAAAGGACCTACAAAAACAAACCCAAAACAATTAAGAAAATGGTCATAGGAACATACATATCGATAATTACGTTAAACGTGAATGGATTAAATGCTCCAACCAAAAGACACAGGCTTGCTGAATGGATACAAAAACAAGACCCATATATATGGTGTCTACAAGAGACCCACTTTAGACCTAGGGACACATACAGACTGAAAGTGAGGGGATGGAAAAAGATATTCCATGCAAATGGAAATCAAAAGAAAGCTGGAGTAGCTATACTCATATCAGATAAAATAGACTTTAAAATAAAGAATGTTACAAGAGACAAGGAAGGACACTACATAATGATCAAGGGATCAATCCAAGAAGAAGATATAACAATTATAAATATATATGCACCCAACATAGGAGCAGCTCAATACATAAGGCAACTGCTAACAGCTATAAAAGAGGAAATCAACAGTAACACAATAATAGTGGGGGACTTTAACACCTCACTTACACCAATGGACAGATCATCCAAAATGAAAATAAATAAGGAAACAGAAGCTTTAAATGACACAATAGACCAGATAGATTTAATTGATATTTATAGGACATTCCATCCAAAAACAGCAGATTACACTTTCTTCTCAAGTGCACACGGAACATTCTCCAGGATAGATCACATCTTGGGTCACAAATCAAGCCTCAGTAAATTTAAGAAAATTGAAATCATATCAAGCATCTTTTCTGACCACAACGCTATGAGATTAGAAATCGATTACAGGGAAAAAAAACATAAAAAACACAAACACATGGAGGCTAAACAATATGTTACAAAATAACCAAGAGATCACTGAAGAAATCAAAGAGGAAATCAAAAAATACCTAGAGACAAATGACAATGAAAACACGACGACCCAAAACCTATGGGATGCAGCAAAAGCAGTTCTTAGAGGGAAGTTTATAGCTATACAAGCCTACCTAAAGAAACAAGAAAAATCTGAAGTAAACAATCTAACCTTACACCTAAAGAAACTAGAGAAAGAAGAACAAACAAAACCCAAAGTTAGCAGAAGGAAAGAAATCATAAAGATCAGAGCAGAAATAAATGAAATAGAAACAAAGAAAACAATAGCAAAGATCAATAAAACTAAAAGCTGGTTCTTTGAGAAGATAAACAACATTGATAAGCCATTAGCCAGACTCATCAAGAAAAAGAGGGAGAGGACTCAAATCAATAAAATCAGAAATGAAAAAGGAGAAGTTACAACAGACACCGCAGAAATACAAAGCATCCTAAGAGACTACTACAAGCAACTCTATGCCAATAAAATGGACAACCTGGAAGAAATGGACAAATTCTTAGAAAGGTATAACCTTCCAAGACTGAACCAGGAAGAAACAGAAAATATGAACAGACCAATCACAAGTAATGAAATTGAATCTGTGATTAAAATTCTTCCAACACACAAAAGTCCAGGACCAGATGGCTTCACAGGCGAATTCTATCAAACATTTAGAGAAGAGCTAACACCCATCCTTCTCAAACTCTTCCAAAAAATTGCAGAGGGAGGAACACTCCCAAACTCATTCTATGAGGCCACCATCACCCTGATACCAAAACCAGACAAAGACACTACAAAAGAAGAAAATTACAGACCAATATCACTGATGAATATAGATGCAAAAATCCTCAACAAATTACTAGCAAACAGAATCCAACAACACATTAAAAGGATCATACACCACGATCAAGTGGGATTTATCCCAGGGATGCAAGGATTCTTCAATATACGCAAATCAATCAATGTGATGCACCATATTAACAAATTGAAGAATAAAAACCATATGATCATCTCAATAGATGCAGAAAAAGCTTTTGACAAAATTCAACACCCATTTATGATAAAAACTCTCCAGAAAGTGGGCACAGAGGGAACCTACCTCAACATAATAAAGGCCATATATGACAAACCCACAGCAAACATCATTCTCAATGGTGAAAAACTGAAAGCATTTCCTCTAAGATCAGGAACGAGACAGGGATGTCCATTCTCACCACTATTATTCAACATAGTTCTGGAAGTCCTAGCCATGGCAATCAGAGAAGAAAAAGAAATAAAAGGAATACAAATTGGAAAAGAAGAAGTAAAACTGTCATTGTCTGCAGATGACATGATACTATACATAGAGAATCCTAAAACTGCCACCAGAAAACTGCCAGAGCTAATTATTGGATTTGGTAAAGTTGCAGGATACAAAATTAATGCACAGAAATCTCTTGCATTCCTATACACTAATGATGAAAAATCTGAAGGAGAAATTATGGAAACACTCCCATTTACCATTGCAACAAAAAGAATAAAATACCTAGGAATAAACCTACCTAGGGAGACAAAAGACCCGTATGCAGAAAACTATAAGACACTGATGAAAGAAATTAAAGATGATACCAACAGATGGAGAGATACACCATGTTCTTGGATTGGAAGAATGAACACTGTGAAAATGACTATACTACCCAAAGCAACCTACAGATTCAATGCAATCGCTATCAAATTACCAATGACATTTTTTACAGAAGTAGAACAAATCATCTTAAAATTTGTATGGAGACACAAAAGACCCCGAATAGCCAAAGCAGTCTTGAGGGAAAAAAACGGAGCTGGAGGAATCAGACTCCCTGACTTCAGACTATACTACAAAGCTACAGTAATCAAGACAATATGGTACTGGCACAAAAACAGAAATATAGATCAATGGAACAAGATAGAAAGCCCAGAGATAAACCCACGCACCTATGGTCAACTAATCTATGACAAAGGAGGCAAAGATATACAATGGAGAAAAGACAGTCTCTTCAATAAGTGGTGCTGGGAAAACTGGACAGCTACATGTAAAAGAATGAAATTAGAATGCTCCCTAACACCGTACACAAAAATAAACTCAAAATGGATTAGAGACCTAAATATAAGACTGGACACTATAAAACTCTTAGAGGAAAACATAGGAAGAACACTCTTTGACATAAATCACAGCAAGATCTTTTTTGATCCACCTCCTAGAGTAATGGAAATAAAAACAAACAAATGGGACCTAATGAAACTTCAAAGCTTTTGCACAGCAAAGGAAACCATAAACAAGACGAAAAGACAACCCTCAGAATGGGAAAAAATATTTGCAAACGAATCAACGGACAAAGGATTAATCTCCAAAATATATAAACAGCTCATTCAGCTCAATATTAAAGAAACAAACACCCCAATCCAAAAATGGGCAGAAGACCTAAATAGACATTTCTCCAAAGAAGACATACAGACGGGCACAAAGCACATGAAAAGATGCTCAACATCACTAATTATTAGAGAAATGCAAATCAAAACTACAATGAGGTATCACCTCACACCAATTAGAATGGGCATCATCAGAAAATCTACAAACAACAAATGCTGGAGAGGGTGTGGAGAAAAAGGAGCCCTCTTGCACTGTTGGTGGGAATGTAAATTGATACAGCCACTATGGAGAACAATATGGAGGTTCCTTAAAAAACTAAAAATAGAATTACCATATGACCCAGCAATCCCACTACTGGGCATATACCCAGAGAAAACCGTAATTCAAAAAGACACATGCACTCGAATGTTCATTGCAGCACTATTTACAATAGCCAGGTCATGGAAGCAACCTAAATGCCCATCAACAGACGAATGGATAAAGAAGTTGTGGTACATATATACAATGGAATATTACTCAGCCATAAAAAGGAACGAAATTGAGTCATTTGTTGAGACGTGGATGGATCTAGAGACTGTCATACAGAGTGAAGTAAGTCAGAAAGAGAAAAACAAATATCGTATATTAACGCATGTATGTGGAACCTAGAAAAATGGTACAGATGAACCGGGTTGCAGGGCAGAAGTTGAGACACAGATGTAGAGAACAAACGTATGGACACCAAGGGGGGAAATCTGCGGTGGGGTGGGGATGGGGGTGTGCTGAATTGGGTGATTGTGATTGACATGTATAAAGTGATGTGTATAAAATTGACGACTGATTAAAAAAAATAAAATAAAATGTTTCAGGTGTAAAGCAAAAAAAAAAAAAAAATACTACAGTCTCTCCCACTCCACCCACAGTTCAAAAGCTCTATGAAGGTATACATGTGTAACAATCCTGGTAGTTATACATACAGTGGTCACAGAACCAGCCCATGAGTTTAGGTGCTACAAGCTGAGGAAAGTAAAGTTGGATTCAATGAAAGTCTCCTGGAAACTCCAGATGAGATTGAGAGTTGGGCACAACTCACTCTCCAACAGGATTGTTATGTAGTCCTGATAACAGGAATAAACAATGACCCAAATAGAAAACAAGTAGTACCATGTAAAGTTCATTAAGTCAAAACTTAATAGAATCCTGCCTTGGCTGAGGAAGAGAAAACAAAGGGGAAAAAAACCCCAACATGGTACTTGTAACATTTATTACAGAATAAAGAAAAAATGTCATATTGAAAAAAATTAGAGGGAGTATAAACTCCCAACAGCGGTCTACCAAACAAAAGTTCAGGAAACAGTTCTGGCATCTTCACTGAGATACCATGGACTTCTTAAAAAAGCAACATAAAATCATAAGGCTAGAAGATGTTGAATTTAACAGAAATGGAATGAAATACCAAGGCAACAGAGACACTGATCTCATAAGGAAGAAACTAAAGCCGCATTATCATGATCCAAATTAATATTGGAGATTGTAAAATGTAGACTTGATACTGAACAAAAGAGAAGGGAATGTTTCTTGACTATGGTACTAACCAGCATTCTTTGGACTCAGTAGCAAATAAACAAGTATTCCCATTTGTCAAGTACAGAATTATAGTATTTTCAAGTACCCTAATTAAGTTGTTCCTGTATTTCCAGACTGTGCAAAATCTTTGGCTATGCTGACATGTGGGGAATGTTTTGTTATCCACTAGGGAATAAGTGTAACAACACTTTACTGGTCTCAGAAACTTGGGGATTACTTTTTTCTCAGATGTTTTTCAAATGTTTCAACATCTTCAGTCTTTCTTCCTCTTCCATGGTTCCAACTCTCTCTTTCCATTTATTGATATATATATATATATATACATATCTATATCTATATCTATATATATATATATTAGCTTCCCCCTCGTTTTCAAGGCCACAAATATTATCTGAATGTTCTTCAACGATGACACCCATTTTCTTCCATGCATTTCATCTTCAATGTTAGTCCAAATATCTATAGCCAGATTTTAGCCCTCACTACTTTACAGAAACTTATTTCATGAAAGGCTCCAAATATTTTCCCTGCCAGGTACAATGCTTCTTAAAGCATTAAGTGCCGATAACTAAGACAACCTCTTTAAAATCACCTTGTTCATGAAAACATATCTGCCCTTGACATTAAGATCTTTCTATAATCTTTCTTCCTCTAGAAACTCATCCAGCTTTTCTGGATGTGTGCCTATTTCCTTATGTATCTCTGTTTATCATATATGTATGTGTATGAATACATATGTATAATATGGATATAATATTTTTAATTGTAAAAGTATATATTTTATAACAGAACGCAGTTTTGAAATTATTTTTTCTCAACAGAGAAAAATACTTTACTCAGTATATATTCCGTATATGATCATATGTTCAGAAGCTACTACTCAGATTCTAAAGTATCTAGTACACATAACTTCAAGTAAAGGCATGAGTGAACCATTGCATGAGCAATGTATTGTACATTTTCAAATATATAGTGGGCTCATGAAAATTCTGAGAGATCATCAGGAAGTTATGAATTCTAAAGTGTATAACTTCAAGTGCAAAATAAAAGGCAATTCAAATCACTATGCTGGGCACACGAAACTAATATAACATTGTATGTAAATTGTAATTCAAAAAATAAGATAATTGACCAAAAAAGGCAATTTAGTTGTATTATTAAAAAAAAGAAACGTAATTAAGTTTTAAGCAAAGTAGACAGGAAAGAGAAGTTTACTAGTTCTTTAATAAGCTGATTAAAAACACTCATGACCTCTTGTCCTCCTTCTTTACCGGCATCTCTTAAAGGCCTCTTCTTTTCATGACATCTTTTCTAATTAATATGAAAGTAAGTTCCACATCCCCCAGAGTCCTACTCTGACTATAGAAGCAATTAATTTTCTATTCACTTAAGATTCTATAATGAAGTTTTACCCTTTGACAGAAAAAGTAATTTATTCACTCAAATGTTTATTCAGAAGTTGTTATATCCTTCTTATTGGTAGCAGAGCCTGACTTAAAACGTGCCTGCAGAACTGAAAAAAAAAATCACTTATTCACATAATCAAACATTAATTGGATTAAATACCAGGCGCTATGTTACACACTGCATACCAAAACCAAACTAAGCCAAACCAAAAGCAAACGAACAAACAAACAAAACCCAAACAGATTAAGTTCCAGTCCCTAGTTTCTAGAAACCAACAATATAATCAATGTAACAATGGCGAGAAATCAGTTTGGATAAGTAGAAAGGAATTAGGTCATGGTAGTCTGCATAAGGGCAACATGAAGACAGTGACTTTGCCAATGCCTTTCAGTCAAAGGCCACCAGGAACCTGCCTGTAGATGAACAAAGTTAAGTTGATTTACTAGTTGCAACAAGAGACATGGCATGTGATAGGGATCTATGGGGGTATGTCTCTAAGAGGATGTTACAAATAGTTTATAGGGTTTGGGCTTGTGTAAGGTGATGTGGGTGGTCAAGGAAGCAAGGCTTTGCCTTTAATTAGACGCTGTAAGGAAGTGGAGGTGATTCTATGATTGGCTATCTTAAATCTTCTTATCTAGATGGCAGAAAGAATGTAGAGAGGCTAAAGCCATGATTAGTAAAGGTGCATAATCTGTCATATTAGTGAAGAGGAGGGATATTTGGTCATTTTGGGTGGTTTGGACAATGTTAGTATTTTTTACTGTATTGAGACATAATTACACAATGGTCACGTTTTTGTCATGATCCATCATGATTGTGGAGTGGCCTTGTCTGAGGTGAGCATTCTGAGTTGTTTGTCATATTCAACATGAGAACATTACAGACTAGCTGCGAGCACTAGTACAGCATCTAGCACCTCCAAGGCCTAACTGTAGTGCCAAGCCGGCTCCTGGGTCTCAGTGGCTGCTCTTTTCTTTCTCAAATGAATGTAAACAGAGGCATAACTACTTATAAGGATACTACTTATGTTTTAGTAAGTTCACTCTGGCAGAAGTGGTGTGAAAACTTCTAAAGTAATACAACATTAGTGGCAGTGAAGACCAGCTAGGGACTGTCATCTTAAACCAAAGTCAGCCATGATATTAGCTTTAGTCATGGTTGTGGTGATGGGAATAGGGAGAATTGGACAGTTTCAAGAGCTGTTAAGGGAATGAGATTAAATGAACTTGTCAAAGGGTAGACTTGTGAATGGTAGGAAAAAAATCTAGATGACCCAGTTAGCTTTTAGGTTTCTGGATGAGGTTGCTGGAAGAAGAAAAGTAAAAAGAAAGAATAAAGGAGGGCTGGAGAGAGACTGAAGTTTAAGTTTGCAGGCAAACATTCAATTAATTTTGTCTATTAGGCAATTAGATATATTGGACTGGGCTTTAAGGGAGAGACAGGAGCTAAAGATACACATTTGGGAGTCATTAGAAAATAGATGCTATTTGAATGGGAAGTAATGAGGATAATCTAGAGAGGAAAACAAGGGAAGAACTGTACAGAATTTCAATATTAAAGGAAAAACAAGGTGGAACAAAAGGGCAAAAACGTTAAAAAGGTAAACAATAGAGAGTGGTATTCCATAATCCAAAGGAGGAAAGAATTTCATGAAGGACTAAGAGGTTAATAGGGTCTAGTCCTGCAGAGAAGTTGAGGAAATAAGGCACAAAAATATTCACATATGTGTTTATAGGATAGGACAGCCTGTTTAAATGCTGATGATAAAGACCCAGAAAATAGGGAGACACTGAAGAAATGGATGTGTGGCTGAATGGAAGCAGGTTCCTGAGGACACAGACAGTGAAGATATTGAATACACATCCCCCGAGATCAGCCCTAATGAGCCAAAACACAGTCTCTTCCACCAAGGCAGAGGGAAAGAAAGAGACCGTGAGCACAAATACACATAATTTAAGAGAGATTATTTTAACTAAAGTAAGAGGGAAAGTCACCTACTGTAAATGGTGGGGAAAAGTTTAAGAGACCCATGAAAACTTGAAATAATAGTTAAGAAAAGTTGAGAAAATTTACTAGGGAAGTATGGAAAGCTTAGGAAGAGCTACTGATGAGTCTGTTCAAGTGAGGTATTTCCGAAATGGAGTAACGTGTGGCAGCGAAACATCTACAGCATTGTTAATGCAAGTGGGTAGGTGAATTGAGGAGATGAGGGAAATGGAAGCTTTTGGAGACAGCAAGATAGCCCACATGGGCTGAGATTTTTAAGAATAAAGGCATAATTTGGGTGGAGGAGATTGTGAACCTGATGCCAAAGTCTTCAAAGAGAAAATAACAGAATAAATTGGTGAATGACAGATGGCCACTTGGCATGATACACAAGGGAAGAGGTAGTTTTACATTAAGGGTGGTGCCTTTGGAAGTGACCCTGAGAAGTGAGTAAACTAGCAATTCTAAAGGAGTGGAGGAGTGAGTCATTAGTCTTCGTGGTGATCTTAAGAGTAAAAGTATTGGGTTGGCCAAAAAGTTCGTTCGGGCTTTTTCCCTGTCTTACAGAAAAACCCGAACGAACTTTTTGGCCAACCCAATAAATTCCATATATGAACAAAACGGGTATACAGGAGAGAAAGTCTGTTTTGGAAGAAGGGTTTCCGAGTGCACAGTGAATGAGTGTGACAAAGCACACTCAGTGAAGAGAAAGTGAGAAGGAAAGAGTACAGAAGAGCATAGAGACGAAGATACAAGAAAGGACAGGTGAATAGAGGTTCCTATATTCTCGGTGGCAAACACAGGTAATAGAGATAAGGGAAACGTAGAATTAATTGGCTTGAAGATTTCCCACAGAACTTGGTGAAAAGTTGATTTGGTATGGGTGTAAGCAAGTGTAAGTCCCAGGAAGAGCCCAAGGCCTGTTCACCTTAATGGCTAGTAGGAAGGCTTTTCAGGAGAACATTGTAGAGGTATAAAATCACCTTGGGGTAAGAAGAGCTTGATTTGTTGTTTTAATTACTAACTTACATTACCATGTGCTTAGTTCAAGAAGTTGAGTAGCTATACCTGTTAAGTCAGCTGGAAATTCTGAACTATGGCGACATTAACAGAATGAGTGAAGAACACCTAGGAGTCTGGTAAAGTCTCCCATTGTGTATTGATTCTCCAACATTTATGTATATAGGAATCACCTGTGGATCTTGTTTAAATGCAAATTCTGATTTATCAAGCCTGAAATCAATCCTACAGTTCTAAGAAGCTCACAGATGATGCCAATACTGGTTGTCCAGGGACCACACTTTGAGTAGATATGTCCCCTAGAACTCAACTTTTAAAAAAGTGTATTATGTTAATTATATGGATAAAACACATGGTTAATAGAGAAGGAAAATTTTTGCTAGATTTAAAAGTATATAAAACTGAAGTGATAATGTCCTAGGATATTCTAATTGGCTGAAAGTGCTTGATTCCTTCATTCATTTATTACTTCAAGTGAAAGAAAAAAAAGAGGAGGTATTATTTAGCCATTTTTAATGAATGCCTAAAAATGAATTAATACCACTCAAGCTCATGAGATAGGCCTCCCATGTGTTCAAAATAACCTACATAAACTGACAGGTGAAGAAGCAAGAAAATTAATGTATGCCTAAACTGCATATCCATCATCATTACAATGTATTTCTCTCAAGGATTTTTTAAATACATATACATTATATTTAGCCTGAAGGAAATGTCTAGGTAAATCATTTCATGTCCTATTTTAGTAGGCAATTAAGAATGATGTTTTTATTTCAGAATATGAGAGTAGAAGTTGATAAAGGTGACTCAACGAAGCATCAGAAAACCACTCATACAGTATTGTACATTTTTTTTTAGCACTTTCAGTCTCTCATTGCTGACACTATTGATTAAATGCAAATTGCTTCTAGGTAACCATATGGTAACAGGAAATTTTTAAATTTACAGTCTGGAAATGCTAGAATTCAATTTTCCTGCTTGATCAAAGCTATTTTAAGACACAGAAATAGGATGGCAAACAGTTAAGTAGATTATTCAGATAGATAAAAAATTTTTAATTAGCTAATAAAATGTCTACCCAAGGTGATTCATACTTTCAGTGGTCGAGTATGTCACATGAACTCCGAAAAATAATTAGAGTTCATCTTCTCTAAGTAATTTTCTACTTGTAGAATTTCCCTCAAAAATTATAACAAAGAGAGGGAGGGGCAAGATGGCGGAAGAGTAAGACGCGGAGATCACCTTCCTCCCCACAGATACATGAGAAATACATCTACACGTGGAACTGCTCCTACAGAACACCCACTGAACGCTGGCAGAAGACGTCAGACCTCCCAAAAGGCAAGAAAATCCCCACGTACTTGGGTAGGGCAAAAGAAAAAAGAAATAACAGAGACAAAAGAATAGGGACAGGACCTGCACCAGTGGGAGGGAGCTGTGAAGGAGGAAAGGTTTCCACACACTAGGAAGCCCCTTCGTGGGCAGAGACTGCGGGTAGCAGAGGGGGGAAGCTTCAGAGCCACGGAGGAGAGCGCAGCCACAGGGGTGCGGGGGGCAAAGCAGAGAGATTCCCGCACAGAGGAGCGGTGCCGACCAGCACTCACCAGCCCGAGAGGCTTGTCTGCTCAGCCGCCGGGGCGGGCGGGGGCTGGGAGCTGAGGCTCGGGCTTCAGTGCTAGCCGGGAGGGAGTCCGGGAAAAAGACTGCAGCTGCCGAAGAGGCAAGAGACTTTTTCTTGCCTCTTTGTTTCGCGGCGCACAAGGAGAGGGGATTCAGAGCGCCGCCTAAACGAGCTCCAGAGACGGGCGCGAGCCGCGGCTATCAGCGCGGACCCCAGAGACGGGCATGAGACACTAAGGCTGCTGCTGCCGCCACCAAAAAGCCTGTGGGCGAGCACAGGTCATTCTCCACACCGCCCCTCCTGGGAGCCTGTGCAGCCCGCCACGGCCAGGCTCCCGTAATCGGGGGACAACTTCCCCGGGAGAGCGCACGGCGCGCCTCAGGCTGCTGCAACATCACGCCGGCTTCTGCCGCCGCAGGCTCGCCCCGCCTCCTCCGTACCGCTCCTTCCCCCCGGCCTGACTGAGCCACAGCCCCGGAATCAGCTGCTCCTTTAACCCCGTTCTGTCTGGGCGGGGAACAGACGCCCTCAGGGGACCTACATGCAGAGGCAGGTCCAAATCCAAAGCTGAACCCTGGGAGCTGTACGAACAAAGAAGAGAAAGGGAAATCTCTCCCAGCAGCCTCAGAAGCAGCGGATTAAAGCTCCACAAACAACTTGATGTGCCTCCATCTGTTGAATACCTGAATAGACAACGAATAATCCCAAATTTAGGAGGTGGACTTTGGGAGCAGGATATATTAACTTTTCCCCTTTTCCTTTTTTTGTGAGTGTATATGTGTATGCTTCTGGGTGAGATTTTGTCTGTATAGCTTTGCTCTCACCGTTAGTCTTAGGGTTAGGTCCGTCCGTTTTTTTTTTGTTTTTTTTTAACTTAAAAAAATTTTTTTTCCTAATAAATGTTTTCTTAATAATTTTTTCCTTATTTTCTATTTTTAAAAAATTAAAAAAAAATTTTTAATAAGTTTTTTCATATTTTTTATTTTAAAAAACTAAAAATTTTTTTTTCTTAATAAATTTTTTCTTAATAATTTTTTTCTTATTTTTAGTATAAAACATTAATAAATCTATTTTTAAAAATTAAAAAAAAATTTTTCTTAATAAATTTATTTTTAATAATTTTTTTTATTATAATTGCTTTATTTTATTTTATTTTATCCTCTTTCTTTCTTTCTTTCCATTTTTTCTCCCTTTTATTCTGAGCCGTGTGGATGAAAGGCTCTTGGTGCTCCAGCCAGGCATCAGGGCTGTGCCTCTGAGGTGGGAGAGCCAACTTCAGGACACTGGTCCACAAGAGACCTCCCAGCTCCACGTAATACCAAACGGCGAAAATCTCTCAGAGATCTCCATCTCAACATCAAGACCCAGCTTCACTCAACGACCAGCAAGCTACAGTGCTGGACACCCTATGCCAAACAACTAGCAAGACAGGAACACAGCCCCATCCATTAACAGAGAGGCTGCCTAAAATCAAAATAAGGCCACAGACACCCCAAAACACACCACCAGACGTGGACGAGCCCACCAGAAAGACAACATCCAGCCTCATCCACCAGAACACAGGCACTAGTTCCCTCCACCAGGAAACCTACACAACCCACTGAACCAACCTTAGCCACTGGGGACAGATACCAAAAACAACGGGAACTACGAACCTGCAGCCTGTGAAAAGGAGACCCCAAACACAGTAAGATAAGCAAAATGAGAAGACAGAAAAACACACAGCAGATGAAGGAGCAGGGTCAAAACACACCAGACCTAACAAATGAAGAGGAAATAGGTAGTCTACCTGAAAAAGAATTCAGAATAATGATAGTAAGGATGATCCAAAATCTTGGAAATAGAGTAGACAAAATGCAAGAAACATTTAACAAGGACGTAGAAGAACTAAAGAGGAACCAAGCAACGATGAAAAGCACAATAAATGAAATTAAAAATACTCTAGAAGGGATCAATAGCAGAATAACTGAGGCAGAAGAACGGATAAGTGACCTGGAAGATAAAATGGTGGAAATAACTACTGCAGAGCAGAATAAAGAAAAAAGAATGAAAAGAACTGAGGACAGTCTCAGAGACCTCTGGGACAGCATTAAACGCACCAACATTCGAATTATAGGGGTCCCAGAAGAAGAAGAGAAAAAGAAAGGGACTGAGAAAATATTTGAAGAGATTATAGTTGAAAACTTCCCTAATATGGGAAAGGAAATAGTTAATCAAGTCCTGGAAGCACAGAGAGTCCCATACAGGATAAATCCAAGGAGAAACACACCAAGACACATATTAATCAAACTATCAAAAATTAAATATAAAGAAAACATATTAAAAGCAGCAAGGGAAAAACAACAAATAACACACAAGGGCATCCCCATAAGGTTAACAGCTGATCTTTCAGCAGAAACTCTGCAAGCCAGAAGGGAGTGGCAGGATATACTTAAAGTGATGAAGGAGAAAAACCTACAACCAAGATTACTCTACCCAGCAAGGATCTCATTCAGACTGGATGGAGAAATTAAAACCTTTACAGACAAGCAAAAGCTGAGAGAGTTCAGCACCACCAAACCAGCTTTACAACAAATGCTAAAGGAACTTCTCTAGGCAAGAAACACAAGAGAAGGAAAACACCTACAATAACAAACCCAAAACATTTAAGAAAATGGGAATAGGAACATACGTATCGATAAGTACCTTAAATGTAAATGGATTAAATGCTCCCACCAAAAGACACAGACTGGCTGAATGGATACAAAAACAAGACCCGTATATATGCTGTCTACAAGAGACCCACTTCAGACCTAGAGACACATACAGACTGAAAGTGAGGGGATGGAAAAAGATATTCCATGCAAATGGAAATCAAAAGAAAGCTGGAGTAGCAAGTCTCGTATCAGACAAAATAGACTTTAAAATAAAGACTATTACAAGAGACAAAGAAGGACACTATATAATGATCAAGGGATCGATCCAAGAGGAAGGTATAACAATTGTAAATATTTATGCACCCAACATAGGAGCACCTCAATACATAAGGCAAATACTAACAGCCATAAAAGGGGAAATCGACAGTAACACAATCATAGTAGGGGACTTTAACACCCCACTTTCATCAATGGACAGATCATCCAAAATGAAAATAAATAAGGAAACACAAGCTTTAAATGATACATTAAACAAGATGGACTTAATTGATATTTATAGGACATTCCACCCAAAAACAACAGAATACACATTCTTCTCAAGTGCTCATGGAACATTCTCCAGGATAGATCATATCTTGGGTCACAAATCAAGCCTTGGTAAATTTAAAAAAATTGAAATCGTATCAAGTATCTTTTCCGACCACAACGCTATGAGACTAGATATCAATTACAGGAAAAGATCTGTAAAAAATACAAACACATGGAGGCTACACAATACACTACTTAATAACGAAGTGATCACTGAAGAAATCAAAGGGGAAATCAAAAAATACCTAGAAACAAATGACAATGGAGACACGACGATCCAAAACCTATGGGATGCAGCAAAAGCAGTTCTAAGAGGGAAGTTTATAGCAATACAAGCCTACATCAAGAAACAGGAAACATCTCGAATAAACAACCTAACCTTGCACCTAAAGCAATTAGAGAAAGAAGAACAAAAAAACCCCAAAGCTAGCAGAAGGAAAGAAATCATAAAGATCAGATCAGAAATAAATGAAAAAGAAATGAAGGAAACAATAGCAAAAATCAATGAAACTAAAAGCTGGTTCTTTGAGAAGATAAACAAAATTGATAAACCATTAGCCAGACTCATCAAGAGAAAAAGGGAGAAGACTCAAATTAATAGAATTAGAAATGAAAAAGGAGAAGTAACCACTGACACTGCAGAAATACAAACGATCATGAGAGATTACTACAAGCAACTCTATGCCAATAAAATGGACAACCTGGAAGAAATGGACAGATTCTTAGAAATGCACAACCTGCCAAGACTGAACCAGGAAGAAATAGAAAATATGAACAGACCAATCACAAGCACTGAAATTGAAACTGTGATTAAAAATCTTCCAACACACAAAAGCCCAGGACCAGATGGCTTCACAGGCGAATTCTATCAAACATTTAGAGAAGAGCTAACACCTATCCTTCTCAAACTCTTCCAAAATATTGCAGAGGGAGGAACACTCCCCAACTCATTCTACGAGGCCACCATCACCCTGATACCAAAACCAGACAAAGATGTCACAAAGAAAGAAAACTACAGGCCAATATCACTGATGAACATAGATGCAAAAATCCTCAACAAAATACTAGCAAACAGAATCCAACAGCACATTAAAAGGATTATACACCATGATCAAGTGGGGTTTATTCCAGGAATGCAAGGATTCTTCAATATACGCAAATCAATCAACGTGATACATCATATTAACAAATTGAAGGAGAAAAACCGTATGATCATCTCAATAGATGCAGAGAAAGCTTTCGACAAAATTCAACACCCATTTATGATAAAAGTCCTGCAGAAAGTAGGCATAGAGGGAACTTTCCTCAACATAATAAAGGCCATATATGACAAACCCACAGCCAACATTGTCCTCAATGGTGAAAAACTGAAACCATTTCCACTAAGATCAGGAACAAGACAAGGTTGCCCACTCTCACCACTATTATTCAACATAGTTTTGGAAGTGTTAGCCACAGCAATCAGAGAAGAAAAAGAAATAAAAGGAATCCAAATCGGAAAAGAAGAAGTAAAGCTGTCACTGTTTGCAGATGACATGATACTATACATAGAGAATCCAAAAGATGCTACCAGAAAACTACTAGAGCTAATCAATGAATTTGGTAAAGTAGCAGGATACAAAATTAATGCACAGAAATCTCTTGCATTCCTGTATACTAATGATGAAAAATCTGAAAGTGAAATTAAGAAAACACTCCCGTTTACCATTGCAACAAAAAGAATAAAATATCTAGGAATAAACCTACCTAAGGAGACAAAAGACCTGTATGCAGAAAATTATAGGACACTGATGAAAGAAATTAAAGATGATACAAACAGATGGAGAGATATACCATGTTCTTGGATTGGAAGAATCAACATTGTGAAAATGACTCTGCTACCCAAAGCAATCTACAGATTCAATGCAATCCCTATCAAACTACCACTGGCATTTTTCACAGAACTAGAACAAAAAATTTCACAATTTGTATGGAAACACAGAAGACCCCGAATAGCCAAAGCAATCTTGAGAACGAAAAATGGAGCTGGAGGAATCAGGCTCCCTGACTTCAGACTATATTACAAAGCTACAGTAATCAAGATAGTTTGGTACTGGCACAAAAACAGAAATATAGATCAATGGAACAGGATAGAAAGCCCAGAGATAAGCCCACGCACATATGGTCACCTTATCTTTGATAAAGGAGGCAAGCATATACAGTGGAGAAAAGACAGCCTCTTCAACAAGTGGTGCTGGGAAAATTGGACAGGTACATGTAAAAGTATGAAATTAGAACACTCCCTGACACCATACACAAAAATAAACTCAAAATGGATTAAAGACCTAAGTGTAAGGCCAGACACTATCAAACTCTTAGAGGAAAACATAGGCAGAACACTCTATGACATAAATCACAGCAAGATCCTTTTTGACCCACCTCCTAGAGAAATGGAAATAAAAACACAAATAAACAAATGGGACCTAATGAAACTTAAAAGCTTTTGCACAGCAAAGGAAACCATAAACAAGACCAAAAGACAACCCTCAGAATGGGAGAAAATATTTGCAAATGAAGCAACTGACAAAGGATTAATCTCCAAGATTTACAAGCAGCTCATGCAGCTCAATAACAAAAAAACAAACAACCCAATCCAAAAATGGGCAGAAGACCTAAATAGACATTTCTCCAAAGAAGAGATACAGATTGCCAACAGACACATGAAAGAATGCTCAACATCATTAATCATTAGAGAAATGCAAATCAAAACTACAATGAGGTATCATCTCACACCAGTCAGAATGGCCATCATCAAAAAATCTAGAAACAATAAATGCTGGAGAGGGTGTGGAGAAAAGGGAACACTCTTGCACTGTTGGTGGGAATGTAAATTGATACAGCCACTATGGAGAACAGTATGGAGGTTCCTTAAAAAACTAAAAATAGAACTACCATACGACCCAGCAATCCCACTACTGGGCATATACCCTGAGAAAACCATAATTCAGAAAGAGTCATGTACCAAAATATTCATTGCAGCTCTGTTTACAATAGCCAGGACATGGAAGCAACCTAGGTGTCCATCATCGGATGAATGGATAAAGAAGATGTGGCACATATACACAATGGAGTATTACTCAGCCATAAAAAGAAATGAAATGGAGGTGTTTGTAATGAGGTGGATGGAGTTAGAGTCTGTCATACAGAGTGCAGTAAGTCAGAAAGAGAAAAAGAAATACAGTATGCTAACACATATATATGGAATCTAAGGAAAAAAAAATGGTCATGAAGAACCTAGTGGCAAGATGGGAATAAAGACACAGACCTACTAGAGAATGGACTTGAGGATATGGGGAGGGGGAGGGGTGAGATGTGACAGGGTGAGAGAGTGTCATGGACATATATACACTACCAAACGTAAAATAGATAGCTAGTGGGAAGCAGCCGCATAGCACAGGGAGATCAGCTCGGTGCTTTGTGACCACCTAGAGGGGTGGGATAGGGAGGGTGGGAGGGAGGGAGATGCGAGAGGGAAGAGATATGGGAACATATGTATATGTATAACTGATTCACTTTGTTATAAAGCAGAAGCTAACACACCATTGTAAAGCAATTATACTTCAATAAAGATGTTTAAAAAAAAATTATAACAAAGAATATACCTTTGAATAAGTATACTCTGAAATAAGACATTTTGCTATTTTCTACTACATGTTATCCTTCAGTTTAATTTTAAAACTAAAACATTAACAATATAATCATAATTCCCTTTTCTTGAAACTATTTATAATAGTCCGTTACTAAGCTTATAACAGAATACCATAGAAAGCCAATAAGAAATTTAAAATAACTTTCCCATTTATAAACAGTCAACTCTGAGAAATGTTGATGAAATTCTCTCTCCCCCTCAAGCAGCCTAAAAAAATAGAATTTTTTCTCCTAGAAGAAGATTTTTTTGTTCTCCAAAAGTTCCAACCCCACGGCAGGTATTCCCTTGTATCTGTGGTAGTGTTGTATTTGTAAAAATCTAATAGATTTTGTAATTCATGAAATCAAATGCTTGAAAGATAAAGCAGAGTGAATCCACACATGTGATATTCCTATAGCTAAAATTATTTAACATTCAGAATACCTGTTTCTTTAGCCTGCCCACTGCAGAATATTCACTCTGCCTGTTAGAAATTCCCTCACAAACTATTGCCAATTATATACCAAAAATGGATGTTTATAAGTCGAAGTCGAAAAATCAAAGCCTTGATAATGTCCCTGAAGATGAAACAGCTCTTATTAAATTAATAAAAATCCCTATTGCGAAGGATGAAACTATAATGTCTCAGTAGGGAATAAAACCAGCAAACAATCTTTTATAAAAAAATACTGAAAAAGGCCGGGCATCTTTTAGTTATGGTAATGTAATACATACATATCCAGAAAACGCAAATATGTTATAACTTATGACAATTATTAATGACTTTGAAGTATAACATTTTGATGATAGTGAGAGCACAAACAGGGTCTTTAGTATTTTTAAGGGTCGGGTCTCTTCTATTCCATTCTATTCTGAAAGCCTGCTAAAATCCCAGCCTTCAGGTGAAAGAACAATATATGAAGGGAAATCAATGAGTTCATGTTACAAAGTTGTTAATTTACAGCTAAATAATATAAAAGTTAAAGAAGGTTTACAAAAAGCATTCCTCGTTAGTCACAGCAGAATCAGTAAACATTTCTCTATGCTAAACTTTGATTCTACTTGATATGTAAAATATTTTTCAAAGATATATTTAAAAGCATTATATCATATCACTTTAATCTTTTCAACTTTAAGAGAATAAGAGTTCAGAGCATAAAGTTTACAAGCAGCAAAACTTAGAAAAATACATAAAAATTAATGCATAACCTACATTGACTTTTTCTTTAAGGTCTGAGAAGTTGCCTTCCTTCCGATAGATTGCAAATTCAGGACTCTGCAACACAGCTTCTGAACGAGTAATCCAACTGTGAAGTTCAGTTATATCGACATCCAACCTAAGACAGGGAAGAATAAGGGTCATTATTTCTCGCTTATCTCTTTCTTCTATATGGGGGAAAAAAAAAAATCTATCAACATTTACCATTTTTTTCCCAACCTGAAACTTCTGCCTGATGTCCCTATTACTGTTAACAGCACTACTATTTCCCTAGTCAGGATGGCTCAAAATTTGGAGTCAGCTTTGATCTAGTCCCATGATCACGGAGGTCATTTTATTCATCTCAATGTAGCAATGACCTCTACAGTACCTTCTATAAGTTATTCCTCAGCCTTTGTTTGAATGTCTGCATGATTGAAAAGTTAGTACTTTCCAAGATAACTCTCTTTCTTTTTGGAATGTACTTACAGTAAACAAAAAATTCCTTTTGGTGGCCCCCATTAAACCATACCTCGGATACTCATGCCCTTCGTGTTGTCTCCAACCATATTGACGCTGTGTTTGGTCATGTGACTTGCTATAGCAAATGGGAGGGATATTAGTACGTGTAATGCAAGCATGGGCTTGATAAGTGCTTGCACCTTGGATCTTGTCTTCGTAGAACACACACTCTGAGAAGGCAAGTGTTATATAAGACTTTGAAGGATCCTAAAGTGCTTTACAAAAGCTCAGGCTTGCCAGGTGGAGAGACCACGTGAAAGAGCATGCAGCACCAGGCAAGTGAATAAAGCCTTCTTTGACCTTCTGACCCAACTCAAACACCAGCTGAATACAACCAAGTGAGTGCTCCAGCTGACTCCACTCAGAGCCACGGAACTGCCCAAAGAGCCCTGCCCACATTGCAAAATTGTGAGATATGATTGATAAATAAATAAATAAGCCATTAAATTTTGAGGTGGGTTGTTATGCTGCAATAGATACGTGATCACCCACACTGTTATTCTCAAACATTCTTTTATTGCAGAGGTCTATGGAGCTACTGGGAATAAACTATTAACTCTGATGAGGTGATTCAGGTCTACTTAAAGCAGAGATTTTCAGGGAGTAAGGTGAGTTGCAAGGGTGGAGAATGTCTATGAATCACTTGAAATTTCAGGCACAATTCTGAATGTGTGTGCATTTTTCTTGAGAAAGAACCTTTAGATTTTATCAGCATCTGTAAAGAATCTATGATAACGGGAATTTAGAGATCATCTAATCCAACTGTTTATTAAACAAAACAAACAGACAAACAAACAAATGAAAGTTATCCAGAAAAATCAATGACTTACTCAATTTTCATAGGAAATCTGTGGAGTAGACCAAAAATACAAATACAAGATTTAAGACACCAAGTAATGTACTGTAATCACCATGCTGTAGCTTCTTTTCCAATACAATCCTCAAATAGTTGAAATCAACTCTTTAAATCCACTAGAAGATATCTGATGGTCAGCCTACCCTACTCCTAGTTACTTCAATGGATATTCCATGGTTTGTCAGTATCTTACTTTCCTTAAAATTTGGTTCCTAAAAAGATCATATCAGCGGTGTTTAGTATAATTAGGAAAGAATAGACAATGATCTTCTTTATTTATGAGTACTTTCATTGAGGTAGCCTATGAGCTCAATCAACTCAAATTTCAGGGCTTTAAATCATATAAACCTGTTAGAATTTTTCATGTTAGTTGCAGGCTATTGTTTTAAAATTAAACTGATAAAGAGCTTCACAGAACATGAAACACTTCCAAAAGCCTTTTGTTTTCTTACAAAAATCAGTGGTAATGTACTACCAATCTCTCTGCTCATATGAGGAGATGGAGGCTCAGAGAAATTAAGTCAATTCATCTCAGACTATTAGTACCATACGGACGAAACTTAATTCATCTTGTTCACCATTATATCCTTCACCTCAAAGAGGACCTGATTCATAGTAATAAATATTTACTAAGTTTTTATTTACCAAGGCTACCCACCTGGAAATAGAAGAAACAGAGATCTGAATTCAGATTCTTTTTTTTCTAAATTCCACATCATTAAATGTCAATCCCTTATTTCATTTGCATATGGATTATAAATATTTATGGTGTTTTATTTTATCATACATGGTGGTTATCTTTCCTACATTTGTTTTTTGCATAAGTTTAACTATTAGGTTTCCTATTTCTTCACTTGTAATGTTGATTTTAAAAGAGTCCTGTTGCACGCTACTAAAAATCTTTCTCACTGATGTTAATTTATGAAATCAACAGTCTTCAACTATGGTCATTTAGCCACCCACCAAATCCAGTGCATGTTTTCCATCAGAATGTCTTAAGAAGGACATTTTTGTTTTTCCTTTAGTCCAGTATAAAAATCTCTGTGTCCCTCTGCCTGTGGACATTCACTTGCCAGTGCATGGGGCAGGCCAGGAGTACTGGGATGTTAATACCTCAGGAGTGACCCTCAGCTAGGGAGAGCCGGGAGTTGGTAGATAAATATCCCAGCTCCCTTGCCTTCAGTGCAACCACCTTGAAGGATATTACACACAGTGTCTCAGAAGGTTCCCAGCAGGACTGAGCACAGTTGCCTCCATTGTTAACCTGCTCATGTATCATCCTGTAATGGCTGCCTTTTTCTTATCTCACTTCCTCACTTTGCTTCCTGGGATTATTTCCTAAAAAAACTACCTGCACCAAATCTTTGTCTCCAGATCCACTCTTGTGGAAACCCAGACTAAGGCAATGATCAACAGCCTCAAATGAACCCAGCATCCTGCCATATTTAATTTTTTCACCTTGAGCTCTGACTCTCCACAGGAACTATTTCAAACTTTTCCCAAAGCTCTCAAAGCTCTGATCCATCTTTTTTGTTTGGGATTGACATACACACTGCTATATTTAAAATAAAAAACCATCAAGGGAAAAAAAAATCAACCAAAATGAAAAAAAAGCTCTCATCCATCTTCTTTCTCCACCTATCAACAGACGACACTGTTTCCTACTTTACAGAGAAAAGTGCAATTATCAGACTAGAATTTCTCTCCCTTCCACTTCCTATGTCCAAATATTCAATCTTACCTGCCTGTGCCCTTCTCATTCCTTTCCCTTCAAGTGAGTTTCTCTTCTTTTACTTAAAGCCAATCCCTCTACCTGCATTTTGTACTTCATTCTCTTACTTCTTCTCAGGCGTTTGAGTCTATCAATTTCTTTAATGTATCCACTGTAAATTCAACCCCTCCCTCTCAAGTGAATTCTTCATATGGAAATTTAAACATACTTTATTGATTCCTTTATTAAAAAATCAACACTCTCTTGACCCCCATATTCTCCTCTGGCCATTCTCTTATCTTCTGCAAAGGCAAATGTTTTGCAACAGTTGTCCAGTTTCCTGTCGGTTCCCCACCTCCTATTCACTCCTTAATCCACTCAATGTTGTTTCTTAACAAAAACATATTAATAAAGGAATCATGTCACTAAAGCCAATAGAGAGTTTTACTTTCTTGCCATCTAGCAACACTTAACACTGTTGTTGACCATACTCTTCTTTGAAATTCTTTTTTTGCCTCCATGATCCCCCTCTATTTATTTTGTCTTCTATTTCTATGACCACGGGTAGTTTTTTCTTTGCAGGCTCATCCTCTTCCATCCTGTTATTACATGCTGAAGTTTATCAAGGCCCAGTTCATTTTCAATCATCTTCTATCCTATTATATTACTCTCTCTCACTAGCAATCTTATTCATGCTAATGACCTTAACCACAATATATATATCAATGACTCTGATACAGATATCTCTACTTCAAGCATTTCTTCTGAGCTCCATAGCTACATAACCATCCGCCTACTGGATGATTCCACTTGCATGCTGTAAGAGCTCTTTCAATATATAATGTCAAGACCTAATGTTTGATTTTCTCTCCCAAACTGGTACCCTCCCAGTGTCCTCAGACCTGTGAATGGCATCACCGTCTATCACCTTTGATACCCTCCTCTCCCTTCCCTCACATATTTAGCAAAGTCTAATCCATCAAACATTCTATTTCCTGTGAATTTGTCTGCTGCTCAGGATCTCTACAGTTGGCATCCTCACTGATCTTGCCATGAAATGTGACCAAAACTACTGAAATGGCCTCTCCACTGGTTCTAGGCAACCTTTCTGGAACCCTCCCATCTGTTCCATGCACTACTGGTGAAATTATCATTTCTAAAAGATATCTGATTATATAACCTTCATTCATTAAGCCACTCAAAGATTTTCCATTTTTCTTAGGATAAAGAGCAAAATTTCAGACCTCTTAACCCTATACTTTACTTCTAGAAACAAATCTCTCTTCAAGTTTCTTAGGGAACCAAGGAGCCATACTGCAGTCTTGTCCCTCCCCCAATGAAGTGAAATCCTTCATTGACTCTTATCCACTAGAAGATTTCTATTTTGGAAACCTGGCTTCTTGATATAATCCACTTTGGTCACTCTGGTCAAATCTGTCCCTTCACCTTTACACTAGTCTGACTCAATTACACATCAAATACTCTCTGAGTCATAAAGGTGAGATGTGAATATCCACCATTCAATGTCAAATTCTCCCTTTAGACTTGGTTTTTGTGGTCTCACACCCTTTTGATTCAGAGTATCTCTAGTAAAGATTGCTCACGTCCAGCTACAGGTCCATGAAACTAAAAGTTGACTCAAGGTGCTAAGCTGGCATCACAGCTGGGAGAGATCTGCTAAGGCCTATGTTGGAGAAAGTTCACCAGGCCTGGAATTTACATTGGTCTTGTTTGCACATGTGTTATAATTATCCTTTACTACCACCTCTAATCAATTGCAAAAAAACAGGTAAAGGATATTTATTCAGTTTGAAAATAAATAATTTTCAAAAAAATCATAATACTTTTAGACATCTGTCTTTCTGAAAAATGTGAAACTGTATGTTTCCTTTTAAAACACATCTCTCCCTTCGTTTCTGCCACAAAATATATACTAAGTGCTTATTATATGCCAGACATAGTATTAAACTCCACAGATAACAGAGATGAAAATGCAGCAGTCCACATTATCAAGGAGTTTGGTTTAGCGAAGCATCCATTTGACAAAAAATGCTTTACACATAGAACTGGGGCTCAGCTCACCCTGTGACTTTTGTTTAGGATAATCAAAAAACACATTTTCAATGAATTAAGATTAAATCAGTTTCTAGACTAGAGACTCTGCCAGGTAAATTGGTTATCTCCACACAATGAAGCCTTTGTGGAGTCAACACCATGGTAACCGTCTGCTTGCTGCTCAGACTGTGAAGATTTTAAGGGAGGCCTGGGCACCAGTTGGCATGTAGTTCTAATAATTCAGATCAATTCAGGCAACAGGATGTGAAATCCCATAGAGAGGTCTCTCCTCATTCAATGTTTTTGTTTGTCTGATTTTATAGATTTGGAAAGAGACTGCAAAAGATGACTGAACCTGCTCTTTACATAAGTATCTTTTAGAGAGTGATTATACTCTTTTGATTTACAGATTTGTTTATTTATTTATTTTAATAAATTATTTTTATTTATTTTTTATTTTTAAATTTTTTTTAACATCTTTATTGGAGTATAATTGTTTTACAATGTTGTGTTAGTTTCTGCTGTATAACAAAGTGAATCAGCTATATGTATACATATATCCCCATATCCCTTCCCTCTTGCATCTCCCTCCCACCCTCCCTATCCCTGGCCTCCAGGTGGTCACAAAGAGCTGAGCTGATCTCCCTGTGCTATGCAGCTGCTTCCCACTAGCTATCTATTTTACATTTGGTAGTGTATATATGTCCATGCCACTCTCTCACTTCATCTCAGCTTACCCTTCCCCCTCCCTGTGTCCTCAAGTCCATTCTCTATGTCTGCATCTTTATTCCTGTTCTACCCCTAGGTTCATCAGAACCTTTTGTTTTTTTTTTAGATTCCATATATGTTTGTTTTTCTCTTTCTGACTTACATCACTCTGTATGACAGACTCTAGGTCCATCCACCTCACTACAAATAACTCAATTTCGTTTCTTTTTATGGCTGAGTAATATTCCATTGTATATATGTGCCACACCTTCTTTATCCATTCATCTATCGATGGACACTTAGGTTGCTTCCATGTCCTGGCTATTGTAAATAGAGCTGCAATGAACATTTTGGTACATGACTCTTTTTGAATTATGGTTTTCTCAGGGTATATGCCCAGTAGTGGGATTGCTGGGTCATGTGGTTCTATTTTTAGTTTCTTAAGGAACCTCCATGCTGTTCTCCATAGTGGCTGTATTAATTTACATTCCCACCAACAGTGCATGAGGGTTTCCTTTTCTCCACACCCTCTCCAGCATTTATTGTTTGTAGATTTTTTGATGATGGCCATTCTGACCGGAATCAACCTACCTAAGGAGACAAAAGACCTGTATGCAGAAAACTATAATACACTGATGAAAGAAATTAAAGACGATACAAACAGATGGAGAGATATACCATGTTCTTGGATTGGAAGAATCAACATTGTGAAAATGACTTTACTACCCAAAGCAATCTACAGATTCAATGCAATCCCTATCAAACTACCAATGGCATTTTTCACAGAGCTAGAACAAAAAATTTCACAATTTGTATGGAAACACAAAAGACCCCGAATAGCCAAAGCAATCTTGAGAAAGAAAAACGGAGCTGGCGGAATCAGGCTCCCTGACTTCAGACTATACTACAAAGGCTACAGTAATCAAGATAGTATGGTACTGGGACAAAAACAGAAATATAGATCAATGGAACAGGAGAGAAAGCCCAGAGATAAACCCATGCACATATGGTCACCTTATCTTTGATAAAGGAGGCAAGAATACACAATGGAGAAAAGACAGCCTCTTCAATAAGTGGTGCTGGGAAAACTGGACAGCTACACATGAAAGAATGAAATTAGAACACTTCCTAACACCATACACAAAAATAAACTCAAAATGCATTAAAGACCTAAATGTAAGGCCAGACACTATAAAACTCTTAGAGGAAAACATAGGCAGAACACTCTGTGACATAAGTTACAGATTTATTTTTTAGGGAAGTTGTGAGTAAAGTGCTTTACCCAGGAAAACTATATCTATTCATAAGCATGTGTGTTAATATGTTACACTTTCTTTCTGAAATGGAATGGAACAAAGTATCAATGAGTTTATACTATTCTTAGCTGTTAGACTTTTTTTTTCTCTTTTCTTTCATCATTGTGATGTCTTGATTCCTTTGGCAATAGGTGGAACCTAAACCCAATTCTTACATGATTTAAGCTCTGAGCTATTGCTCATGTAATATTCTGTTTACTTTTTTTTTTCTGTGGCTTCTATTTGGGCTTGTTGCTTCAACCATATCTATGATTTTCTTACTAAAACTTTTTCTGTCTCAATGTAATATACAGTCAGCCCATACTCCAAGATCTAACATTCAATACCATCCCTTAGCGTTCTGGGACTTAACTGTCAGCTGCTAGCACTTGTTTTCCCTCCAGTATTCTGCCAGTAGCCAGCCCCACCTCTGTGTGCCAGCAACGAGGATGGAAGGGTGAAGGGGAAGCAGAGGCAGAGTTTTCAAAAGGCTTCCTGTGCACTCTTACTGAGTGCCAATGGCCCACATTTAATGCTTAGTCTCAGTGACATTTCCACCGCTTTTAGCAAAATGAACAAGACCTCCTTCTTGGCTTCTACTCAGACCCTGGCTTCCAAGTAACAATTGCACATTTACTTTATTCCTTATCAATTTGGCAGCTCTTGCTTCATCACTTTCTGTGCCTTGCCCCCTAGTTTTCACATGTTCACTGGCATTGAATATTTTTCACATATCCTTGCTGAGATGTATGCCAAATTAACAGACTCCCCTGATTTAAATCCATACATATTTCTAAATTGGGTGCTATCTATTCTCCCCAGCGTTTTGCCACTGGTATTTTTTTTATCACGCTTTGCACTACTTGAGGCTGGGTCTCTAATCACCAACTGAAGATATCATACAGATGTAACTCAGGTACCTTTTCAAAACCCTCAAGAATAACACTGAAGAGTTATTTTCAATACCATATTAAATCTTGGATTCTGTGAATGTATTTTTCTTCCTTTATAAAATCACTCATTTCTACTAATTTTTTTTCACTTTTAAAACTCTCACAAAACATTGATAAAGAACTGACATAGAGTAAGTTGCTTATAATGGGCCTGTACACCCTCAGAATCAGCCCATCAATAAAATTTCTTATTATTCACTCATCTTACTCTCATAACACACTTCACTCTGTACTTAATGTACTTCTATATGTTATTACAGACAGACTCTATCCCTTAAATCCAGTCTAACTTTATCCAACTTAAAATTCTCTTTATCTAAGAAAATTATGACTTCTAACTCTCTATTTACAAAATGATTTTCTTCCTGTAACAGTTGACGAATATTCTGTCCTATATTTTTCAAGTATGTCCTAAAATCTCATCTTTGTGATTATTTATGATTAACAGTGAAGTGACAATTTTCTCTCCTTTACAAAGGCACTCATCACAAACCCCCAAAACTAAAATCTGTAGAGTCTCATGGAACAGAGCAACCATATCTTTGATTTTTTTTTTTTTTTTGAAAATATTTTATTACCAAACCAAGGTTTTTTTCCAAAGAGATCTTCTATTTTTCTGAAAGTTTCAAGTATGGTGCATATATACCAAATATTCGAAAGGTCTAAGTTTTCCCTCAAGATCATATTGTACAAATGGACTCTACTTCCTCCAGTTGAATTTTCCATAAAGATAATGCAAATTAGATCAATTATACTTCCTTGCAGTCAAAATTGGGAGATATATGTCTGTGTTGCAGGTGCGTGTATATGTGTGTGTATGTGTAAATATTTTAAGTAAATTAAAAGAAAAACAGAAACACATCCAAAAGAACCAGAGAAACACTTGCAGTTTAAAAAGTTATCAATTTTGAATTGTCAACAGTAAATCATTGTATGGAATTTGTGCTCTGGTAACACTGCTAATTATGTCAGAAGAGCCTCTTAATGGGCACTACTGTGTTCTGTTAGTATAGTGACTGCCATATAAAGTATTTAACTAAGATGACATATTTACATAAACTTTAATTCAGTCACTTTTAATATACCATTTGGAACTCATCATTCCCAAATGTGTAAACTGTGAAACTATAAATCCTTCGAGCTCCCAGACTTAAACTAATTTGATTAGTGAGCTAGGTTATGAATGGCCATATTGTATCTTTAAACATCTTTGCACATAGAATTTCATAAAAACTTATAAGCCTCACCTTTAGCAGCCTGAAAGTAAAGTATTAACATTTGTGAAATATGTTAACTCTTGCACAATCCTAAGGCTCTAGGCCTAGACCAGATGACTTAACAAACCAAATTTTAATGTACGTGTTAATTAGCTAAAACACATGTTTTCATGTTCATGGAAACAAAACTATGACTCTTTTTTACTGGTACTACAATGTGGAAGAAATCTTCCTGGAGGTGAGATAAGATTTTTAAATTTTGTTTATTATATTTTTTAATAATCATCTTTCTTCTTCAGATTTCTAGAACATGAGAACACGCTTTAATTCTATATTGGTATATGGCTACTCTCTGGAGGCCAAACCATATGATGAACTCCTACTCATCTTTCAAGACTCTGTCCAAGATATACAACTTCTGTGAAGGTTTTCTTGATCAACCTCTCCCTACTCTTTCCCCTTCAACCTTCCTTCTGGGGAAACTGGTCCCTCCCTCCCATATGTTTCCACATGTTACTTCCTTTTAAAAATTGAATAAATAGAATACAAATTAAATTTGAACCAGATAGATGTTATAAAATTTTGATTGAAATTTGTTAAAAAATATTTTAAAAAATCAATACAAACCTTGTTATTGCTAAAATATAAAGTATTTCTAGGTTTTTGAGATGTGCTGAGTATATGGTGATTATTGTACTTTTAAAGTTATACAATATTATTAAAGGGCAAAATCCTATTTAATCAGGAGAAAACAAGTCAACATTTAGATAACTACCTCCCTTAAATCAAGATAGTTTTTATATACACACACAGATATATGCACGTGTTGGTGGGAGGGGGAAAACAGGGCCAAATGATTGCCTTAAATTTTTTTTGTAATGTTTGTGAATGTATGTGTTTGTACATGTATGTATGTCTGTGTGTGCTTTAAATGTAAAGTAAATATGGTGCAGTGGAAACTCACTGAACTGAAAGTCAGCTGTCACAGGTTTTAATCACCCATCTTAATCTTTATGCTGCTTCCTTGGGCAAATGACTTAACTTCTCTGATCTTCCTTTACTTCTTCCTTTAAATTTCAAAAATTACAAAGCTTCCATCAAACTGGTCTTAAAATAAAAACAAGGACTTTTAAAAAATTACTCTTAAATGTGTGTTTATTTATCTCACTAATTAAAGCGATTTTGACCTGAGATACAAAGCTGAGGTCAGCTTTGCTTACACTGCAGCTTTGATATTCCAATTACATTAGTCTGTTCAGCTAGCAATCAAATTAAATAACATCTAAGGATGTTATGATTCCCAGTTATAATAAGAACCCTATAAACTCTTTTTGACAGTTTACACAGCACCCGAAACAAAATATGACGAATGGGAAAGAACACCGTCCTCAGTTAATATAAACCTGCCACATTAACAGTCCTATCAAATAATCAGTTTTCCTTGTGTTTGCGTGATCTTATTTACAAGCTTAAATGTATTTCTAGTTTTATATGTGTAGGTTTAAGCACATCACTCATAAAATAATACGTTTCGGTACAGTAAAATTTAATGATTCCAGGTTGCGCTGAAATGCATCTTTAAAAGATACTAAAAAATCAATTTCTGTGTAGTTTACCTTGTCCTAAAATATGCCTATTTAACATGTGCTTCAAAATCTGGATTCTAGTCCAAAACATAAAGTTTGTCCTTAAAATCATGCGTCTTCTTCATTGTCAATTATGGCAAATGAAATTACATGTTTAATGTGTATAAAATACTGCCTTTTAAAATACATGCCCTTGAATACAAACCCAGCAATTTAATATTTTTAAGCTATAAATGCCAGAAAACTCTCCATGCGTTATCTGGCATTGCTATTAATCTTTGTACCTCTAGGATAGTTAATTGTACTGAACAGAATAAAACTCCTACAAAAATATTGCTTCTCTGCAAAAAGTAAAACAACTAAAATATTTTAACAAGTGGTAGATTAAAATGACTTGAACATAATCTTCTTAGCTTAATTTGGTAACAAATCTCAATCATTTAAAAATACATCGGTAATATTTATTTCTAAAATGTGATATGGTTGAAAAGAAGTCACTTTTACATCTTCTGTTAATATAACTTTCAGGGAAACACACCTTAAAAACTAAGGAAATCCCCCAAATTCTAATATGTCAAAACCAGCTAGATTAGAGGAATTAGTTATAAAGCCAAAGAGTATGAAAGCACGTGGACAAAAACTGCATGATCCAGAGGACCAGAAATAAAATGTTGCTAAGCCACAGATGCATGGAGCCTATTTTTCATTTTCAGTAAAATGAAAGTCCCTTTGAAACACAGTTCTGTGCAAGAAAATCATCTTAACACAGGTTAATGGAAATATTCTTTTAAGTGATAGATGAAATCTTGTCATAGTAATACATCTATGATCATACAATGTAATATGCTCAAGTTGAAAACCCTGAGCCGTTTATTTTCAAATCAAATTTGATGTTTATTCAAAATTGATGAAAACAAAAAGCAAAGCTGTATATGCTCTTGTGAGAAATAAATGTGGGCACTAGAGGGTGCACATTCCCTTTCACAGCTTGTCTGGACTTCAATTTGGCTTCTCTTATACTTTCTTATCTACATAATGATAACATGGTGACAAATGGATTTTTCATGCGAGTTCTCTTACAGAGAAACATAAAATGTCCAAAGATATAGATAAAATGGTGTAAAAGGAACATGTGAGGAAGGCATTTAAACATATACACAGAAGTATCTTGAAGTCATAACACAGAGATTCCCTTGAGAAAATGTCTTCAAATTGGGGAGAAACGCTTAATCCAAATAATATAGTAGCATTTTCTGGACTTTATAACTCAGGATTTTTTTCCCAGTTCATTAATTTTACCTATTCTTTTGAACGTTAATAAATATGTAGACACCTGTGTTCCATAAATCTGCCTATAAATACATTCCTGTACCATCAAGATTAAGTTTTTAAAATGTTAATTTAACATTCAATCAAATTCACAGGAAAAAATAGCATCTTAAGCATCTTGTTCATGTCACATGCTTTCACAAAGAAAAAATTAATTCACCTCCCATGATAATTGTATAGGCTGTTTATTATAATCTTCATCTTCATAGCTATATCAAGAACAGAGAGCTTCAGAAACCTCCTTTACTTTCAACACACAGTGAAATATGAAGTTAAGATTCAAAACCAGGTATGTCTGAATCCAAAGATTTCCACTACACTACACTTATATTCCTTTGTTCCAAATGAAAGGGAAACCATTTTTTTTTTAATATTAAGGAAAAGTCAACATGAACTTCCTGTTTGTTGCTATACAGTACAGTCTGGTGGTTACTACTGTGCTGTTTTGGATTATGCCAGAATTTGACTGGAGTCTCTAACACTAGGACATTAACTCTGAACATTTTTATTAACCTAAACTATGATATTTAGTTGTAGAATTCATACCCTCATGGCATTATGAAATAGTTACATTTTCCCAGTTTATTTTTACTTTGCAGTCTTCCTTAATTTCCTAAAGTCCCCAAATTTCCAATCAGCTGATGTGTTTTCTGATGTTAGAACTGATTAAGCATAGATGGCAAAGGTTATGACAGATAATAAGGTTAAGACCATGGTTAGCACTAGAAGTCCTGCACCTGGAAAAACAGTTCAATTATATGGGACTCCATTTATGCGTTGATACTGAAAAAGACACCTAACTTTGAAGGAAAAATCTTTTTCACTGATAAAGATCTCTGTATTTAAAGATATAGCCAAATGCTCCAGTGGTACCATAGAGTATATGAGACTTAGAAGGTAGAACAGCCATGAGACTTAGAAGGTAGAAGAGCCATAATCTAGGGTAAGTGCACCATTTCCATAGACAGACCTCAATAAATTAGTAAACAGTCTCAGTCAATCTTTTATTTTCAGCTAAATAATTTGATGAAATTACCTTTAGTTTCTCATTATAGATAACATGACATAGAGTTCAAGAATGCAGCATCCTGTGGGGAGGGTGTGGAGAAAAAGGAGTCCTCCTACACTGCTGGTAGGAATGTAAATTGGTGCAGCCACTATGGAAAACAGTATGGAAGTTCCCTAAAAAACTAAAAGTAGAGCTACCACATGATCCAGCAATCTCACTCCTGGGCATATACCCAGAGAAAAACATAATTCGAAAAGATACATGCACCCCAATGTTCATAGCAGCACTATTTACAATAGCCAGGACATGGAAGCAACCTAAATGCCCATCAACAGATGAATGGGTGAAGAAGATGTGATATATAAATATAACGGAATACTACTCAGCCATAAAAAAGAAGGAAATAATGTCATTTGCGGCAACATGGATGGACCTACAGATTATCATACTAAGTGAAGTAAGCCGGACAGAGAAACACAAATATCATATGATATCGCTTATATATGAAATCTACAAAATGGTACAAATGAACCTATTTACAAAACAGAAATAGACTCACAGACATAGAAAACAAACTTACAGTTATCAAAGGGGGAGGAGGGATTAAATTAGGAGTTTGGGATTAAAATATACACACTACTATATATAAAATAGGTAACCAACAAGGACCTACTGTATAGCACAGCAAACTATACTCAATATCCTGTAATAACCTATAATGGAAGAGAATGTAAAAAAAAGAATATATATATATATATATAAATAACTGAATCACTTTGCTGTACACTTGAAACTAACACAACATTGTAAATCAACTATATTTCAATGAAAATTAGAAAAAAAAAGAATGCAGCATCCTGTGCTAGATGTCTGGGTTCAAACCCTGACTGCACTGCTTCCTGTAAAGTTTGTGACCTTGAACAAGTCACCTGACCTCTCTGTACCTCATTGTTCCCATTGGCAAAGAGTGACAACAATAAAAAACTACTTTATAATGCTCTTTTAATGGTTAAGTGTGTTAACGTGCAAAATATTTAGATGAGTTCCTGACATATGGTAGAGATCATACGTGTTAGCTACTGTGATTAGTGCCTTCCGTGACTATTTCCTGCTGGCTTTAAGCCAGCCCCTGGGCCACCTCTCACTTTCTCATTTGAGAGTGGATCTATTCATCTTAGTGTTTTGTTAAGGACTGGTAAAGTAAAAGCCATTCTTGTAATCACCAGAATGAAAACTGCAAAGAAAGCTGTAACAAAGACAAAAAGGCAAATACATAAGAATCATCAACAGCAAAATAATCTCATCTATTTCACCCTTTATTGCAGGAATACGCAAACTATGGTTCACGGGACAAATCTGGCTTGCCACTAATTTTTGTAAATAAAGTTTTATTGGAACACATCCACACTCATCATTTACATATTGTTTACGGTTGCTTTTTCCCTACAGCAGCAGAATTGAGCACTTGCAAAAGAAACTATGTGGTGCACAAGCCTAAAATAGGGACCGTCTGCCTCTTTAGAGAAAAATTTGCTGACTACCTCCCTGCTCTATAAAGTTAAGATGGTCTATCTCTCCCAACACATAGGTGGGTCCAAAAGTGTGGTTCACAGTCGCCATATTGCTTGGCTCTCTTTCAAAAATATGCCTTGTCTCTCTATAACCAGATTAAAGTTCCTTAGTCTGGCATTGAGTACCTTTTTTTTTTTTTCCCCACAATGAACTCAACGTACCTTTTCAACCTCATCCCTTACTTCTCTCTTTCCAATACTGCATATTTCTGCTCTAAGCAAACAGAAACACCCACAACCCTGTGTAAATGCCACTTGTATACAGCCTGTATCTGCATCGTCCTTTTCCCTAATCTTGAGTCCAATATGCCCCTATCCTTTAACAGTCTACTCAGATGCTAATGTCTCCGTGAGCTTTCCATGCTCAACTGTCAAGCAGGACTGGAAGTGATCCTTTCTTCCTTATGACTTTTCTAACATTTTATTCGTACTTCTTCATGACATAGTTTATACTATTAGAATGCAAGCTTCCCGAGGGAAGGACTAAATATGGTTCTTGGTCATAGCAACCGGAGTGCTCTGCACATCACAGTGATCCATTAGATATTGTTGAATGAATATGAAAATCAGCAAGAAAACTAATGTTGCTGTCACTACATTCTTGAAATACTGTGGACTCATATTGACTACAGGAGTGTTCAAAGAACCCCTCCGTACACTGAGTGGTGCCTTGGACCTTGTGGGAAGCAAATTAAACTTTAAATACCCTCAGTGTGAAGGCTCACTGAGTTTAAAGGACTTCAACATGCTTTTATCTCATGGGTCTTTGAAGTTTAAATAACTTCCAGTCAAGGTTTAGAAACTATCTGGTACAATGCAGAAAACCATTTAAATCTGATGTGTACTCTGTCCCACTGCCACTTCCCTAGCATCATGAGTTGTTTCAATTCATCTACTTCTTTTAGTGAGCATCTCTATGAAGTTTAGTTAAAACCCAAAGCAAAACACATGGCCCTACAAAGCCAGTGTCTTAGTCAGCTCAGGCTGATGTAACAAAACACTATAGATGGGTGGCTTAAACCAGGGGTCCCCAACCCCTGGGCCGCAGACCAGTACCGGTCACGGCCTGTTAGGAACCGGGTCGCACAGCAGGAGGTAAGTAGCGAGTGAGCAAAGCTTCATCTGCTGCTCCCCATCACTCCCCATGGCTCGCATTACCGCCTGAACCATCCCCCCGCCTCACCCCATCCGTGGAAAAACTGTCTTCCACGAAACCGGTCTCTTGGTACCAAAAAGGTTGGGGACTGCTGGCTTAAACAACAGAAATTTATTTTTTCATAGTTCTGGAAGCCAGAAGTTCAAGATCAAGGTGTCAGCGTGGTTACTTTCTGGTGAGACCTCTCTTCCTGGCTTGTACATGGTTGCCTTATCAATGTACCCTCACACAGGAAGGAGGAGAGAGAACAAGCTCTCTGGTGCCTCTTCTTATAATGGCACTAATCTCATCATGAAGGCCCCACCCTCAAAACCTCTTCTACACCTAATTATTCCCCAAATACCCCATTTCCAAGTAACATCAAATTGGGGTAAGGGCTTCAAGACATGAATATTGGGGAAGTGGGGCACAATTCAGTCCATAGGAGCCAGACATCATTGTACTTGCCTGTGATGAAATGATGTGTATTGATTCATAGAGATACAGGTTGCTGACTAGGGAAGACATCAGAATAAGAATATTCTCAGAAAATGTTAGAATAAGAATATTTTCTCTTATAACACAAATGTGGTAATGGGAAGATATCTGTTCTAAATTAAAAATTGGGAACTCAACTTTCTCCTGGGGAGAGGGTGTATATTTTTGCCTAAGTAATCATCAAGAGAGACACATACAGTAAAATTTCCAGTGTGAGGGCCAACAAGGAAAGTCATATAAATTCCATTTCAGAGGTGAAGAAATAGATCCTGAGTGAGATTAAGTTACTTGCTTTAGTCACATAGGTGATGAGTGGAAGATGCAAGGCCAGAATCCATCTCTGTGCAGTCACAGGGCCATCTGCTCTTTCAGGTCCATTCCTCAAGTTTCTCTTGTCCTCTCTGTACCAGAGGGATATATACATTTTCTGCCATCGCTTGCCCCCTGGCTTGTGATTAGAGGCACTGGCAGAATACCAAAGGATGGAAGGAAGAGAAAAGCCAAGTTCCTTCACACTCCACTTTTGCTGACATTTCTAGAGCAGCTTCATCTCCACTGTGGCTTCAGGTTCCTCTGGATGGTCCCTCCCTCCCCAGGTCCAAGCTCTTGCCTGGCAGTCCTAACACTGCTAGTCCCTGTTTGAAGGCCCCAACTTTGGGACTCTGGTACCACCCCCCCTGCAGTGTTCCTCTAGCTCTAGGGAAATGAGCAGCCTCTTGATGCTGCTTGTGTGTTGAGTTGCCTCACTGTCCCTCTGTGCTGCTTCCCAGCTTTTCATCACCTCCTTCAACAATTCTCTGTATTATTTCTCTCTCTGAAACAACAAGAGTGTTTTCTGTTTTCCTGACAAGACTGACAAATACCCATTTGATATGCCATGAATATTTACAGAATACCTACAATGGGCTAACTTCTGGGTTAAGTGCTGTCGGTCTAGAGTTGCAAATAAATGGCTCCTGCCCTCAAGGAGTTTACTGGAGATACAAATATGCAAAAACAAGATAATTACAATAAAATTCTGCAAGTGTTTTAATGGAAGGATTGTCAAAGCTGAGAAATGTCTGGGAGGTTAGCTTCCCAGAAAGAGAAAGTAGTTAGTTGGGTGAAAGGAATGTGGCAGCTGGAAAAGGGAAAGTAAGGAAAAGGGAATCTTCAATAGAGAGAACAGTAGGTACAAAGAAACAGAAGTTTGAGGGAATACAGAGCATTTGGAGAGCAGAGGTGGTTCATTAAAGCTGAGCAGAGGGCAGTGCCATTTGAAATGCAGCTTGTGGCCAGTCTGTGAACTATCTGTTAGTAGCCTGTGACAAGAAAACTCACTAGAGCATAAATCAACTAAGTCACGAAGCATACGATTTCATCTGATTTCTTTTTAATTGCAAAACTTTCTTGACAAAGGAAGCAAGCGGTGCATTGATTTATATTCTGGCTCCAGCTCTTTATCTCATTGTGTACTGGTAATAAACAGTTTGCAGACTATTTTGAGTAGCACTGGCATATAAGAAAATGGGTAGGGGAGAAGGGAGAGAAGCTGGAGAGTCAGGCAGTCAAAGATCAGAAAGGAATTTCTGTGCTATGCATTTCAAGAACCACGGGCAGAGGAATGATCTAATTAAAACTGCATTTTAAGATATCCCTCAGGAGGCTGTGAACAGTATGGATAAGATGGGTGAGCGTAGAGGCAGAGAAATCAGTTAAGAATTTCATGCAGAAAACTATCAGAGACTTAACTAGGGGGAAGGCAGCCTGGATGTAAAGGAACAAATACACTAAAGAGAATTGAAAGGACTTAGGGAGGTGGCAGATATCATGACCACTGTGAGTGGCTGCACAGGTTGTACACTGCACAAGTCCAGAAGGTGCTGTTTTTAGGAACTATGATGTGAATGACAGTCTCTAAAGATGAGTAGTCTAAACTGCAGAACTTCATTTGTGATTTCTGTAAGAAGTCCGGGCGGAAATGCCAAAAAAACATTTGGATGCTATAGGTATGAGCATCGGGAAGGAGGTTAAGCTAGAGATGTTAATTTGGAAAACAGCAGGTATAGGTGTCTGATAAAAGCAGGATTATAAATGATATCACCCTGGAAAAGAAAGTGTCATAAAAAGAAAATAAAGCCAAAATGTGAGTCTTTTGGAGACCAACATGAAAGGGATAGGAAGAGGAGAACGGGAAGACATAGTCAGAAAGCAAGGAGGAGAAAAGAAACAGGAGAGAACAATGTCCCAGAAACCGAGAAAGAGGAAAATTTCAAGAAAGAACTAATTACCACTGTCAAGCACAGCACAAAGTTCAAGAAGGATAAACTGAAGAGCGACCTTTGGAGCTGACAATTAAGGAGTTCTCTGGTGACCTTGCTGAGAGCAGTTTCACCATTTCATGTAGATTATGAGAGGGTAAAGGAAAGAATCAGAAGTAAGGAAATAGTGGTAGTTCACATCTTCTGATTAAAAATCAACTCATTTTTGCATTCAACCATGCTTCTTCTTTTAGATGAATAATTGTGACTACCATTTTCTTCACTCAGGGAACAAACAAAACTGTATGTCATGGTTCCAGGAATATAGCTCTATCTTCCTCTCAGCTGGCATCCTTTTGTGCCTCGCATTCTGGAAGAGTACATTTTCATAAAACTGCTATAGCTAGACATCCATAGCTATGTGTAGCATCTTATAGGACCAGTTTCCATTATAGTGCATTTCAATTTGGAACATGTATTGGGCATCCCCAAATCAGAAGGTCCCGTAACAGGTTGGGAGTAAGATATGGACCCTGGCCCTGGCAAGCTTTGAGTCTAGGGGGTGAAACAGGCATATGAAAATATCATTTCAACATATAGCACCAGAGGTGTCACAAGAAGGGACATCACCTTGTGTGGCATCTTACGTAGTATCACTTAGCCTAGTCTGGAGTAAATGGTTCCTATCATTGGGGCTGGTTTGGGGAAATGAGAAGCAAGAGTCAGGATGAAACTAAGATGACGCTCTAGTGCATTGATTTACAAAATGTGGGCCCTGAACTAGCAACATCAGCATCGCCTGGGAACTCGTTAGATATTAAGATTCTCAGGCACTGCCCCAGACCTACTGAATCAAAAACTCTGGTGGGGACCAGTAATCTGCCTTTTAACAAGGCCTGCAGATGATTCTGATACATGCTAAAGTATGAGAACCACTGTTCTTGGTCAAGGGTTCTCAAACTTTAAGGCTTATCAACAATGACCTGGAGAGCTTGTAAAGGATTCCTGGGCCCGCCTGCAGAGTTTCTGATTCAGCAAATTTGGGGAGCGCCCTCCAAGTCTGCATTTCTAACAAGTCCCCAAGTGATGCTGCTGTTTCATGCACTGCACTATGAGTATCACTGCTTTAAGTGTTCTCTGGCCACTTAGCATGCCTCTAGAATTAACATTCTTACATTCTTCAAAACATTTATTGACTTATTGTTGACTTATATGACAAATTAGCTTTAAGAACCTTAAATGGATGGTTATCTTTTCGGAACATCTGAAGATGGTATGTAAGGTTTCTATTATTCACCAAAAATAGTTTCTAAACTGAAATTTGAGTTTATGACCAAGGTCATTTGACTGTAATACATAAAAAGAGGTAGGGCATTGCAACTGTTAACACTGAAATGGAAATTAGGAGACTCATCACTAGTCCTTATTTTGCAACTGAAAGCAAGTTGCTTAACCCTTCTGGACCTCAATTAACCTGTAACCATGAACAAGTCTAGAGTCTAGTTTCCTTAGATAAAAGGAGCAAAGTTTTATTTTACTGGGCAGTGCCAATGGAAAAAAAATATTATTATTGAGTCCAACACCCCAAGTATATTAGGATCAATTTATCATATAGAAAATAAAAAATTAGCTCTTAGACACATTAATCATCTAATTAGATTCTTTGGATAAGTTAAAATGTTTTAGTTTACAACTTCCAGATTATAGTTTGGGAATCAAAGTTAAAATAAATATCTAAAACAAAAATAGCTTACGCATTAATCTCATAAAATGGCAAAAAGACAGGTCTTATCTAACACATCTAACTTCCTTCCAAGGACGTGACATAAATTAACATCATTCAGGCAGTAGACATTAAAAAAAGGGGAGGGCTTCCCTGGTGGTGCAGTGGTTGAGAGCCTGCCTGCCAATGCAGGGGACACGGGTTCGAGCCCTGGTCTGGGAAGATCCCACATGCTGCAGAGCAACTAGGCCCGTGAGCCACAACTACTGAGCCTGCGCGTCTGGAGCCTGTGCTCTGCAACAAGAGAGGCCGCGATAGTGAGAGGCCCGCGCACCGCGATGAAGAGTGGCCCCCACTCGCCGCAACTAGAGAAAGCCCTCGCACGCAACTAGAGAAAGCCCTTGCACAGAAACCTAACTCGAATAGAAGACCCAACACAGCCAAAAATAAATAAATAAATAAATATTTTAAAAAAATAAAAAATAAAAAAAATAAAAATAAAAAAGGGGAAAAAAACACAATTAAGCTGAAAAATAGAAAACAAAATAATTATGCAGGTACATAATTGTCTAGGTAATTTATTCCACCATTTAGTAAGCATGTGGGACATAGAGAGAGAAAGCAAACTTAAGACTGTCTGCTTACCTAGAAGAAGATAAAGAGACTCGGTGAATTTAGGTATTTCTAAACATCTCTCTACTTCCCTTGAGGTAAAAGATACTCATTTATTAACACCATAGCTGAAAAACATTATCCTTATTGAGATAGCATTTACTTAAAAAAACAATTCAATTTGCCATTGTTTTCACCTGGCTGATACAAAAATGTAAATGAATGCTTTTGTGAAAAGTCTCTTAAAATAACTGCTATATGATTAGTAACTAATCTCCTCGATAAATCCCAATTTACTATATAATAGATCCAGTTTTAACCTATTCTGAGTTCCATACTCTGATAATTACCTATACGTAAAATAATATCACTGAACTGCAGGGATAATTTACTATTAGAAATAATTACCTTGTGACCCAAGGTCATCAAGCACTTTCGTATATCTTAGTGTAAGGAGGACAATTTATGCAGTAAATATGACAAATGTAGAAATTGTATCATTATTAAGGAATCAACTAAATGTACCTTAGATAATTAAGAAATTATAGTGTGGTACAAAGCTGAATTTTAAATCCCTTAATAGTTTTGAATAAATGATGATATCCTAATGGGTAAAATTAGAACATTAAAGATTATTAGAATGTTCATTTGTTTATTATTAGAAACAATTCCATGAAGAAGTAGATGGAATTCTTAAATGCTACTGAAAAATAAAATTTTAGTTATCACAGTTAATTGAACTCTATTACTCTTTCAACAAATATTTATTGATTACTTATTGTATGCATGGTACTATATATGGAATCTAAGTAAAATATAAAAAATCTGATAACAGGATTCCTTTGTTGGGATTGGTGATGAGAAAAATATATGTGGGTGACATTGAGGCATAGAGCAAAAAAGGAATGTAATGTACTGGATGAAGTGGAAAGATTTCAGGGAAGCTACACATAAAACTGGCGGGAGAAAAATATTTTATACCACAAGAAGGGGTTTGTGTTTTACTGTGGGGACAACTGGAGTTATGGGGATCTCAAGTCTGGAGGGTCAGCATAAAAGCAATTTTAGATATATTAATTTAAGGCAGATTAATCAGATAGGGGGGTGGGCAAGTCCGGCCCCAGGGAGGTATACGGCTTAGAGTATGGCGTTGGCAGTTAGAATGATTGGAAAATGATGACACTTGCCCAATAATATAGTGTAATAATAATAATAAATAAGGAGAAAGGAAAGAGAAACTGATACAAATTGAGAAGTCAGGTGGTAAATTCTGTTTTGAAGAGGAAGATGAAAAGGCAATTTTTTGTTACATTTGGTAAGCTTGAGAGGATGCTTATTATGGAATTTTTTTCACCAATAGTCCATGACTACCATCTCTACTTTCTCCACCAACCATCACCTTCACTATCATCAACACCTCAATCACCACCACCACTTCCACCACTGCCTCTACCCCCACCACATCCACATAAGCAAACAAGAACAACAGCTACTGCATTTACTGAATTCTTACTACCTTACAGGCAACTGTATTAAATGCTTCTTACTTAATCCTCATAGTGTTCAATAAAGTGAGGATATTGAATCTGAGGCACAGATATTAGGTAATTTGCCTGGGATCATAAGCTAGTAATTAAAACAGGCAGATTTCAAACCTGAGTAATTCTGATTCCAAAGACCATGATTTTTCCAATATTTGCTACTTCTTTAGCCACACAGTCAATGAGTTATAGTAACTAAAATACGTGTGCAATGTCTGAGTAACTAGGTGTGGATAATTGGAGGCAACAAATGTTTGCATTTGATGAAAATAAAAATTGAAGCACTGCCTGGATGCAGATGATAGATTTAGAGACATAAAAGTGAAATTTGAGGGAGTCAGATATAGAGCTATGAAATTTGGGAGTCACTCATTTAGAGCCAGACTTGAATCAATGAGAGGAGATAATTCAGATAAAGAAGTCAGAAGGGCAAAAAAGATTTGAATTTATGAGATAGTACCATAGGACTTAGGCAAAAGGAAGAAAGCAAGTCAGATAAAGAGTAGTAGGAGTAGAACCAGTAGTGTGTCAGAGAAGCTGAAAAAAGGGATCATTTTTTAAAAATCAGCACCCAATAGATTGCCAAGACTACAGTCTTGACAGTTAAACACTAGCAGTTCTCACCTGGGACAAGAGAGAATCACTAGCCACCATGATGTTTTCAGTCATGTTTGCATGACGCCTCCGGAACCATTATAGTATTTTAACCAAATTCCATCCTGCAGACAATTATCACTTACTGGATTTAATTGCTCCTAAATGCTTGCTCATTTGCTCTCTTTGTTCAGTCTAAAGTTATCAATCTAGAGTCTTACACAGAGTGTCCATGTTACCCTACTGTCCAAATCAGGATACATCTGAGAGTGAAAGTTGGTGCTTTATATAATTATGCTGGGACAAAAGGTGTAATTTGGGATGATTCAGGCAAACCAAGACATAAGATCACCTTTGTCATTTATCTACAAAAGAAACATTTTCCTACACAGTCCAGGTTCTGTAGTCAGGTCACCTCAGCTGAAATCCTGGCTCAGGCACTCTGAAGCTGTGCGTAATAGTAATAATAGCCATACCTATTTGGGAGGGTTAGTGGGAAGAATAAATGAGCTATGCAGACAAAGCATTTAATCTAGTGCTGAATGCATAATAAAATCCTCAATAAGTGTTAGCTTTTATTTAAGTAATATATTCTTTATGTTCCCAATTGAACATCTCCTTCCAAGCACTTACAAAAACTGCTGAGAGCATATGATACAAACAGAATTTAGGAGACAAAATATTTCACCACTAGTCACACTTTCTTGAAAACAAAAAAGTACTCAGAACACATTTTTCCTAACCAAATACATTCTCCAAACAGGAGCCAAGAATAAGCTTTTGAAGACACAGACTGATAGGAATCAAATTGCTCTGTTAATATCTGTATTAGAAGGGTCCCGAACATATTAGGGGGTAGATCAACTAGGTCTCCATATTGCTCTGCTTGGAAACTTGTTGGAGAGCTGTTAGGTTGTTGCAAAGGATCCATAAATCCATGTGCCCACTAGGCATTGTCTGTAGACATATATTTAACAAGGCATCAAATTAATCGCCATGCTCTTAGGATTAATAAAAAGCAAATTCATTAAGAGCTTTACTGATTTATTTTTGCTGTCACATTCTTTCTCCATCAATGAATGTTAAAATTTCAACCACTATAATGAGTAGAGTTCTTGGAAGTTGCTGCCCCAAACAGAATGCCAATATTCAAAGATTCTGAGAACCATTTGACTGGAACAAGGCTCAGTAAACTTTTCCTGTAAATGGCCAGACAGTAAATATTTGGGGATTCGTAGGTCATATAGTCTCTCTGACAACTACCCAACCCTGCCTTTCTAATGTGAAAGCAACCAAGGATGATGCATAGGTGAATGAGTCTGACTTTGTTTTGATAAAACCTTATTTGTGCACACTGACCTTTGAATTTCAGAAATTTTCACATGTCATGAAATATTCTTCTTTTGATTATTTTCAACCACTTAAAAATGTAAAAAACAGTTCTCAGCTCATGAGCCCTACAAAAACTGGCAGCAGGCTGGATTGAGCCCGCAGGCTTCCGTTTGCTGAGCCCTGAACGAGAGGGTTCACTCAGCCAAGGAGCTCCAACCAGGGAGAAAAGCCCCGTGGTCTACGGTGGAATTATGAAAGTAGGTTAAAAGTCACGGATTAACAGGGAAGTATTGAAAGTCCCAAATGATGTACTTGAAAACTTTTCTAGGTGTTTCTTCCTTTGCCTAAAACATCGGACGTGCTATTTTTGGGTATATGTTCTTCTTATGCTTCCCTACCCTTGTATACACAAATTCTAATGTCAAGTGTTCCATGTGCTCCCAAGCACATGCTGCTTAGAAACGTTAGGGCAGGTTTTAATGTTCTTTCTTAATCTTAGAATTATAATAACTGGCATGAAAAGGAAATTGTACCATTTTTATGATTTTCATGCTAGCTTTTGCATTTATGAAATTTTATTCCCATCATTTTAATATATCTACTGATTTACATAATACCTAACTTATCTACAATGTCTAGTTGAGAATATCCACAAAAAGCTCAGTTAAAAATTCTAACACCTTCAAGATAAGACTTTATAAATATCAAAGAACAGGAAATCTGTTCTGTAATTACTCCTGATTTAGGACACGCAGATTGAGACATTATGTTCTCGTAAACTAACAGAATGGATCGTGTCTATTATAGGTGTATCTCTTCTTCATGAAAATGTCCTTTCCATTACTGGAAAAAGGCATTTAATGCAAAAGTAGGCACTGAACAAGCAGGTTCTTGATAAGAAAAAAGGAAACTTTCAGGATAAAAGGCATCCATCACTTGTGGTTTCTTCTTTCAATCCAGAAAATAGTATTTCCATTAAGCATTCTGCTTTTGTTGGGATAGGGATTGCTTGGGGGAAATTTTAAAACTTACTTCATAATTTTTCTCACTAACTTAACTGACAGTATAGGCACCCGAGGCTTCTGGAAATATTGTTTAAGTAAAAACACTGCCATCAAAATAGCTGTAAATGAGTTTTCCTGCTTAACAATTACTCTTTGCTTGAGGATAAAGCCATGAGCAAAAGCTTCTCACCTTTTCCTAATTTCGGAATCCACAATAATCTGCCTCTTCTTTTGGGGAGGTGGTGGTGGGAGTTCCTCTTGGGCATGCTTTACCAGGATTTGTTCCCTTGTGGTCACCATAGTTACCGTTTCCATTACAGTTGTCTGTGTTAGTGATGGCTGAGTGGTGGTGACAGCCTGTGAAATCTGCAAGAAGTATTGAAACAGAGGTCACACACTGCTTGAAAGACTTCAGTAAAGACTGCTTGGATTGGTGAAGGAAAATAATGAGAAACCGTTCCTGTTTGTTGGTAAATTGACCTTCAGATCAAAATAGCACCATATTGAACCCAAATCAAATTGTTTTATCTGACTTAAGTTATGTTGACTGAAATCACAAAGGAAAGTAATCTCAAAACCAGAAGTAAACTTAGCGCCTCTTCAATTTATTGGTCAAGCTATGGGAAATAACTGGGGCAAAGGAGGAAAACTTAGGGTGTCATTCTGTCATTTAATTAGACATGCTGTTTAAAGTGTTTACAACACTAATGTAAATTTTGCTAAGGTATTCCAGCACTAATTCCATTGCCTGGCACATTGTCTATGTTTATTAAATAGTGCATTGAATGCATCTTTGGTTTTCATAAATATAATTATTTATAGTCTATAAATTTTTAGACAAAATTCTTTGAAGTGTGTAATAAATGACTTTTTAATCAAATAAGTGATATGCCCTTTAAAAGTACAATAAAAGATTAATATAAAGTGCCTATTAGTCCAGAAATACATTTAAGCTGAATGTTATTCGAGTATTAAAAAGCACGCTACACTTGTTTGATTTAAATTAGTCAATCTGTTAAAATATTTGAGTATCCAAAGTTAGCGTTCGATTCTTCTTGGTTTAGAATCACACTAACTTTGTGTTCAGACTTTACAAAGATTTTTTTTTAGACATAGATCATCACTCTTTGAAATGATACGATTTGTGACCCAAGTCGTGAGAGGCCATTCCCTCAGTACACAGGCATTACCAGACAGACGAGTCACAAAACGGTGAGACATCCTCTTGCCTTAACCACCAATTCTGTCTCACAGTCCTCCAGTTATTAAGACTAAAAAGTTACCTCTTGTGATGTTAATCATTACTCTTCCAGTAAGCCAAATTTTTCGGAAGATCTATTTCCATGGACACCAAAACAGGCCTGCTTTGGATCCACTTATAGGTACTAAATACACACACAGTCAAGGATCTGGTTGGGGCCAAGATTAGTTTTACTGATTTTCCTGAATTTGCCAAGAGATAAGGAAGAGGTTTGAGGGAACCTCCCTGCCTCACACATGATGACCGATTCCCTCAGTGGGAAGAAAGCAGGGAAGCCTCATGATCTTCTGATTTCAGCTTCCAAATAGGAATTGACATGTAGTAATGAAATCCTTTGTCATGGTGTCTTATGTAAAAATTGCTCTTGACAAATACATTTTGAAGGTGCTACCCTTTGTGCAAGCCACATCTTTACATATGCCAAGGCCTTAGGGACATCCATTTAGGTAGCCTAAATAGTTTAAAAAAAAAAGACATTAAGAGATATCAAGTTTCTACATGTGTCAAGCACAGGTTTTATCTTCTCTAAGATCTCCATAGATTCATTATTCAGAATCAAGCACTGAGCTTCAAACTATAATTATATAGTCCATTGACAAGTTATGCCAAAATGAAAGCAGAAGGTAACATAGTTTTTAAAAATGCTTAAGATATAACCTCAAACCTAACTGAACTCAACACAAAATGACAATTACATGATCAAATTAATTCTACCTTTAACCAAAAGGAACACAGACTTTTTAAGTAGGATTCCAAGAGCATTTAATTTTTTCAGAGTAACATTTTTTTTAACCATGGGCAAATTGTTTTTGCATACAATCATGGCTTGAAGAAAATATTGTTCAGGTGGAAAATTTCTACTTTTATATGTGCAGGCACCAGAATGCAGAGATTCTGAAAATACAAAGCTACTTTTTTGCAGTTATATCTAATGTTATGGAATATTTGTGCTACTGAATATTTGGCTGTGAAATTAATTTCTAAAATGTTATAATATCTTCTAATTGATACTTATTATGAAATTGGATAGATGTGCCCACGGAAGGTAAAGAGAAATGGCAACATTATATACTACGAAGAGACATTTAAGAATATAGCAAACCTTATAAGAAAGAAAAAACAATATTTTTTAATAAAATTATAGCAGACGTGGATCTGTAATTGTTCTATACTATAATCATCACTATACTGTATTTGAAACTACTACTTCATTTCCTTTGGGATACAGAAATAAGAAAACATCTGTGCATTGACCCTGTAAATATAGGGTATAATTCATTATATATGACAAATTAATAATTACTTTCAAAACCTACTCCAGAATAAAAAACAATTGGTCATGTACTAAATTTTCCCATCACTTTTAGTTATTGACTGTAAACACTTAATTATGTGTTAGAATCATTAAAAATATAGACAGGAAGGGATTATGGAGGTCACTGAGTATAACCTCCTCCTTACTACAGGATTCACTACTTCCAGAGGCAGACAACTCCTTCCTGAGTATGGCATCAAATTTTCCCATTGGCAAAGATCTTTACACCTAGTGGAAGCCTGCATTATTATGACTTCATTCATTTAAAATTTGTTTCGGGAATTTCCTGGCAGTCCAGCGGTTAGGACTCTGTGCTTCCACTGCAGGGGGCATGGGTTCAATCCCTTGTCTGGGTACTAAGATCCCACAAGCTGTGCTGCATGGCCTGAATAAATAAATAAATAAAATTTGTTTTGAACCCTGAACCAACAAAGAGTAAGGTGAGTATTGTTTCCACCTGACAGTCTTAAAGGCCTGAAGCTTTGATAATCATGACTCCAATAAATCTTATTTCCAAGTTCTATAATACCAGGTACTTGCTAGAACTAGATTTAATCGGGTGCTCCAAAACCTAGATTTTCTGACTTTGGACATCATATTCAGTTAAAGCAATCTAAAACTGCATAAGTTATTCAGCAGCTGAATCATAATGTTTCAATTAAATTCTAACATCTATTCAATATGTGTCACTACAGGACATCCAGAAACAAATACAATGGAATCCCTATTTTTAGAGATCTCACAGTATAGTAGTGAAGGTGACAACCACACAAATAATTGTGAGACAAGGTGAGTTCCATATGAAAAATACAAGTATGCAAAATAATTGCATGTAAATGTCTTCATGAAAACAAAATAGATTTGTTTTTAAATACTAGCCCCTTGATCTGTCAGTTAACTAGCCAGTAAAAAATGGAAAAGAATTATTTGTCGTTAGGTTTGGAAGCTAGTTCCTCTTACAGTGATTAAAAGTGGAGGTCTCTGAGTCAGGCTCCACAGTTCTCAAACAACAGGTCCACAGTTCACATCCTGTAACATTTGAGGCAGACTGGTTACTCTCTCAGAGCTTTTATTTCTTTTCTTCATATGTAAAACAGTAATGATAATACATCTCTCACAAGAGTGTTGCAAACAAGGCCTGCTTCATGGGTGTGCAATTTATGTAGTCACCCAGGTCCCCTCACTCAAAAGGATCTCATTCTTGGTTTCATGCTCTGCTGTCACCCTCTTGAAATTCTTAATAATTTTTGTAAAGAATCCCTGCATATTCATTCTGCACTGAGCCTCGCAAAATATGTAGCCCGTCCTGGAAGCAAGAATTAAATTACATAATGTTTGAACACAATAAGTACTCTCTTGCTACATATTAGTAATAACCACTAAAAAGTCCAGAGAAAATTCAGGAATTTTTCTACACCGAACCTTCTTTACTTATAAAGTGATATATGTTAATTTCCAAAATTTACATTTTTCCCATTGTGAGAAAAACTGGAAGAGGATTTGCCCAGTGTCTTGACAGTTCTAGGGTGAACACCTTCTTGCATTAAGGTTGTATAATTTGGGTAGGTCTAGAAAAAACATACTATTTTCAAACAATGAAAATCTTTCTTACCATTTTCTCTTCCATTTGTTTAAAAATGCACATTTTGAAAAGGAGCTATATGTACATTCAAGCATATTTAAAGAATGTAAAAGGGCATATAACGAAAGGAAACATTTCTTTTCCACCACTGTATCCAGTTTCTCATGGGCAACTAGTTGTATTTACCACCTGTTCTTATATTTTAAATTAACTTTGTGCTGTTATCTTTCTTTCAGTTTGGCCTATATTCTTAATTGCACCACTTAATTATTTAAATAGTCTTGACTTTGTAAGTTCTTTGACGTTAGAGATTTCTACTGGTATTGTGAGATACTATTTGAACATTTAAAAAAAACTTACTAAAAGAGATCCAAATTATAAAAAATTAGTTACCTAATTTATCTTATTATCATTTTTATTATTATTAAAATACTTATACTTGTAATAATAGCTACCAGTTATGGAGCTCTCTGCACATTCCAGGCATTATGCTAGGTGCTTTGCATCCCTTATCTTATTTAAAATACTCAAAATAGTATCTGCAGTAAAAGCCTAATATGTGGTGGCTATCATTACCTCACAATGGCCCTAAGAATAAGTACTAAGTTTATTCCCATTTTATAGATGAGAGGTAAAAATTTCAGGCAGGTTGACAAGTGTGGATTGAAGTTTCTCGTTGTCTTCTTTATACATACAGAACTTTAGAGTGATCGCTGATTTTTAATGGGCATAAAGGGGTTGCAGTTCTACAGTTTAAAACATACTGCATAATCATGGCAACAGTTTTAGCTGATAACTGATAGCCAGGCTTAAAACTATCTCCACAGGCATGGTAGCACAAGGCACAAATACCTGATGATGGTGTGAGGATTCACAATTCTAAGCAACAGAAAGGATTTATATGTTGAACTTTATGAGAAACCTGGGGTAAAAGATCACGTGCTCACAAAGGAAGCTGGGTTATTAATCAAAAGGCTAAAAAATGTTCTATCTCATGAACAAATGCCGAGGAATTAACACAGGTAGGTGTAGCGTACAAGGAGTGCCCAAGTTCATGAGACTGGCTTGGTAACTAAACTGTAATATCAATTACTGTCCTGTTTTGATACTGATATTAAGGCAATATAACTTCTTGAATAGATACTGATATTAGAATCATAAGCACAGAGTCAATATTCAAAAGATATCATAAAAGAAGTCATTCTCCCATTTGAAATAAAATATTATATGATAGTTAAGAAGGTTTATTCCATAAAACTCTCTCTTTAATTTTATGTATTTTGTCCCTCACTTCAAATTCTCTTTTGTACACATTGTCAGAAAGAAGAGATACATGTTGGCTTCAGGATACATACTAAACACAGAATTTGAGCAACTGTGTGAATTAGCTGCATCTGCAAAAATTCAAGAAGCAATGAAATTTATTTTTTCTGATCCACCTGACCTTCCTCTACACACCATCTGGCAGGAAGTAACGGAACACTTTCTTTAACTAGGGATGCAGATTATTAAGCATACAGAAAAAACTTGGATTTTTCTTGCTGTGTTATTTCATTTATTGTCAGCAAACAGTAGATTTATCATATAGATGCTGAGTATTTTATCTTAATGGTATTTTAATTACATACTCATGATGAGTGAAATGTAACTATTTCAGAAGTCAGTCTTCTTCTAATAGGAAGAGAATTTCATTTTTATTATCATCTTCCAGCTGATTCTGAGATTTATACAATGGAGATAGTTGGAATCTCTTCACTAATTACTCTAGAGTTTTATATAAAATTTCAAGCAAAGAGAAACGCATCATAAACATTTAGAACTGGAAGGACACTACAGAGATCTTCCTAGACCAAATTTTTCATTTTATAAATAAGGAATGAGTGGTTCCAACAGTTAATTTAGCTGTTGTCTCTTAAATTTTCAGTGCCTACAACATTTTATGTTGTCGTAGATAAATGAATTTACAACATAAAACCAATTGCACTGATGCACACAAGGCCTGCTCTCAAACATCTACTTTAGCTGAAGGTAGCAAAAGAATACAGTTAATTCCCAAGGTTATTTGAGCTATAACTTGGAAATTTTCTAATAAAACCTTTAACCTAAGCAATTAACCAACAGATGCTCTAAAATTCAAGATAGTTAGTCCATGAATTAAGTAAGATAAAAACCTAAAATAAGTGAGGAAATTTTATTTTAATTCTGGGTTTTATAAAACCATTAAAATTGTTTTTTAATTGGCAGCAGACTGATTAGACTTGGAGAGCTTTCAGGAACCACTGAAAAGGGTTGTCAACTGAAAGACCTTAGAGTATTTTTAATTAAAATCATTGGCAAAAAGATGAGAGGCAAACCAATTGTAACTACATTTCATGTATCAAGAGGTCTACAAAATAATGCTTTGAGAATGGGTACAGTCAGAATGTGCATGTAAAATATTTTATGGAGAGTAAAAACAGGGATCTCTAAAATATGAGAATGAACTCTGAAAAGAAAGGCAAATACAGAAATTTTCATCTTAATGCTTTTGCATCTATTTGCATTTATGGTATTATGAAAAACACTAGCTTATTATCTTCAACCATGTTTTACATTACTTACATGTCTGGCAGGAGTTTTAAAACTCTCAGAAGGACATAAATAATGTAGAACAGATATATTCATACATAATAATCACTTTCTCTATTTGGGAATCCATGAGTACAGACACAGACACACACAGCATAAACATGTACGTTCATGTTCAAGGGGAGGGGAATTCTGAGGATATTAATTTTATCTTTAAGATATTTGTGCTCATAGTTCAGAACACTGCAAAAATGGTCATTAGGAATATAGCAAAATATTGATAAAATGGGAATAAGAGCTATGAACTTGCACGAATCATAAAATGTTCCTTATTTCTGGCAAAGAAGATAATTTACTCTGTTTAAAAAAATCACAAGGCTACAGAACTTCTGGATTTATCTAAACAGATATATTCCTACGTCTAAACTCATGCTGCCAAGTCTAACATAAATTACCATAATAAATTATAAAGCAAATGAATAATATCTCCTTTCCATAGTATAACATGATTTCAGTTAAATGGGGAAAAATAATATTTCAAATCATTTAAAGTGTTAACTATAATGAATTTCTGACTATCGTATTCCCTAATTACAATCAAAATATAAATATGTCCACCAGGGGCACGGCATTTAGGAAAAAATAGCTGAGTAAATTTCAACGAGCATGTTTATAAAAAGTTTGGAGGAAACATAGGGTTATTCGAGTATTTAAATAAGTCAATTCAAGGTGTATTTCATTTGCTCTCTTTTCTCTTTTTAAACATCCACATAGCAAATGTTATTATTCTTTTTAACCTTTGGAAACAGAAAGTATTTCCATTTTCTTAGGCTGCCTTCTCATCAACTTCAGCATCTTCAGCTTGTGTCCAGGTATTAAAGCCAAACCTGACTCTGAAATGCAACAGAGCAGCCCTCATAGTTGATTTTTTTCATGTTTTGATCTCTTGCCATGCTACTGTTTCATAAGGTCAAAATCCCTCAAAGCCTTGACCTGAATAGCAGTCAAAATTTCGGGCACATCATGAGCACATATGAGCACAATCAGATGCCTTGTCATCTCAGTCACAATTCCAACACCCTACTGGATTTTAACCATTACCAGAACTTTGCTCATTCTTTATACCAATCATTTAAAAGGATTTTTAAAAGACTGAGTATATTGTGTCATTAATGGGACTATTTTTCCCCCACAAACAGGCTGGAATATATGCATACAAGTGAGCTTTGTTCTTTAAAGTCACAACCTTACCCTCAACATTCTTGCAATTCTTATGCAATTGTGATTAAGTTCAATGTGACACGTAAGAAAGAAAATCTTTTTTTTTTTTAGTTACAAGATACTATTTCTTTTTTCACTCTATCTCCTTTTAATTCCTCTTTCCCTGGGTAGCTTCCTAAGAGCCCCCCACTCGCAAACAATGATTTGGATTGGGCCTATGATAGTGCAGTTTTGGGAAAAACCAAGGAGTGAAAAGTGAGACATGAGCTTAAGAAAGGCTCAAGCTTAGTGTCCTAGGAAGCAACTTGCTAATATAACTCAATTTATCTGCTTCTGGTCTGGTATGAGTGTATAATGGTTTAAAAATAAATTTTAAAAAAATCATAGTGAACTACAACAAGCTGTCCAGACTCACTAAACAGAATGCCTTGCATATCAAGAGAACCTTTTTTTTTTTTCTCAAAATGCTTTCACGTCTATGGCTTTATTTTACCCTCATCAAACCCCAGTGAGCAAGTAGAGCAGATATATGTTATATGTTGGAAATCATTTTATAAAGAATTACACAAACCAAAGCTAGTACTGTTTTATCATAGATTTCATAAAGTTCAAAAATAGGAGATTAAGTAAGTTGCCCTAGGTGGTAGTCTCATAACTTTTAAGCCATTAAAAAATAAGGTTTCTATTTTATTTTTTAACCAACTAGAATAATCAAATAAGTAAGATTTTGATGAGATGCACAAGTCTCATTCCACAGAATGAGCATATTTAAATACTAGCAATATATTGCTAGGAAGGTCTCCGTTCTTCCCATTTCAGGCAGCACTGAGGAACACCAGAATGTGGGGACTGGCACATATGTCATTGTCTTACTAATTCAATGCTTTCAAAAAATATGTTCTGCAGACTTTATCAAAGGCTGCATGTAGATGACTAGCCTACTGAATGAGATTTTCTGAGCACAGAATCTAGGACTATGCATTTGAATCAGTTTCCCAGGTAACTATTATGCAGACTCAAGTTTGGAAAACCACTGCCAATAGGGCAAGTGAACCAGAATGCAACCTTTTGTTAACCCCATTACACCTCCGTGAATATATCCCCTTAAAGGGACACATTTCAAAATATCTTCATCAAATAATACCAGTGCTTCTTAACATGGTAACTGACCATTTTACAGCACCAATAATCTATGGAACCAGTGGGTATATATTGGAATGATATCACTGATGGTTTAAAAAGTATAACACTTTCTAATGTCTCACATATTTGTTACATAAATGCCAATGATCATGCAAAGTAACCAAGGCCAGATTACACATAATAAGAAGAATCATGATCTGGTGGTAAAATCACTATTATATCAAGTAACTGCCAAAAATATAGTCAATAGAATTTTTATTATTGCCCAATGACTGTATGAGAAATGATTGCAATTGATACTCCTTCAAGTTTTAAATTTTAAATATGAATTTGATTCTTAAAAAAAGATTGAACTGTGATTGAAAATCATATATGTTGGCTGATCATATTTTCTTAAATTATATTCTTGGAAGCAATATTTCAAACTTCATTTCTTCATCTTTCAACAAACATTTCCTAAGTGCCACTTATCAGATGCCAAGTATCAAAAAACAAATTCCCTGTACTGTCTCACAAGAGAGGAGATATATGCCTAAAGCTACTGAATGTGGCTTTAATAGAGATGTGTGCATGGTGCATTGAACTATGATCTGTGACCAATTAGTAAAAGCTTCTATAATGCGAAACAATATGGCAGAATGTATTAAACACTATTAAACATAATGTTAATATTTTGAATGACTGCCCATGACTCCACCATCTAATAACTGTATCAGATAATAAAATTTTCTAGTTTAAAAATATCATATTAAAAAAAATTATCAAAACTTTTACAATTCTTAGCATAAAAACACATGACACTACAAGTAAAACATAGATGTTTTCCTAATCTACAGCCTATATGTGTTAGTATAACTAAGCTGCATGATTTTATGAATCAACAGTCTATGGCAGAAAATCCACTGATTATAACCTCACTTGCACTAATTGAAAGAGGTCTTTAGTGAAATCAAAGGACCTGGGCCCTAGTCCTGCTCTTATCACTGACTTACCTTGGACAATTCACTTTTCCTCCCTAAACTTCATTTTCTCATACGTAAAATGTAGAGGTCAATTAATAGCCCTCATCAGTCCAGGGATCATTCCAGTGTGATGACACAGTTCCCTAGCATTTTGTCCGACTGCTCTGAGTCACTCAGATCCTCATTCCCATTGAATTGGAAGGGATTACACTCTAAGGCAGTAGCTAGTTCAGTCCACTAGCTCTCACTCCTCCACTTCTACCACATTCTCCAATGTCAAGGCAACCAAGAGAGCCATGTTGTTATTCAACTGAATACTTAGCAAGGACTAATCTAGTGACACCCTTTGCAGGGTTACAGTACTGCTCTCTTATTGCAGATTTCAAAAATCTCAAGGATAATTTACTGTAGGTTAATTATTATCACTAACCTGTGCTGAACTCTTTTCAAGTTTTTGGACTAAATTATCCCAGCGCTGGGCAAAGTTGTCCAGCCATGCTTCCATCTTTTGGGCTACCAATGTATTTTTCAGTGTTGAAAGAAGATCTTGGTTGAGTGAGCAGAGTTTGTCCATGGTTTGCTTTTTCTTTTCTAGATCGGTTTTTAAAACCTGTTAAAACAAGGAAGAACACAGACTAAGCCTAGGTTACATTTTATGAAACACTATAGTTCAATTTGCTTTTGCATGCACTTTCTCATTTGTATAGATATGGAAAGATTATAATTGTGCCTGCAAAAGATCGAGAGTTCCTAAAAATATAAGTAGAAAATTATAATCCAAATAATGTTCCCAAGAAGCTTGAAGAGAAATAAAAGTCAGATGTAAAATAAACACCTCGTTAAGGCACTTACGAACTACCTTAACATTTTTGAAGAACTGCCAAGTAAAAATGTAGCATTGCTTCAAAAGGCAAAACAGAGATCAACATATGGAAATTACTTTTTAACATTTGGAGGTGTTCTAAAGTGAAAGGCATGGCTCTTGGATGTTAGTGAATTTCTTTCTAATTTCTGATAAAATTCAAATAAAATATCACATGCCAGGAGTACTGAAGAAAAGGTGGTGAATTGAGAAGATGAGCATGGCTAAGGGGACTTCCCAATCTGAAATGCTGTGATTATTTGAATAAATTTGCAATATTATTTATTTCTATGATTTTTACATTCTTTTCATTATTTGGATACAAAAACCTTGTTATTCAGTTTACTGACTTTTTCATTTTTTAGCATCTGTTATTAACTTTCAGCTATTTGAGTAATTATCTTCTAAAGCTAATTTTAGAGCCCATTAAGTAATAGAACTAAGTAATTGAGTATAACACAAATCCTTTGGAATCACTTTGCCTGTTTACTAAATGCTTATGTGTTTTATGAAGTATTTTTATACCATTTATATTTCCAAAGTTCCTGGGAGCTATGGAGGGGGTTACACATGCCATTTGGTTGACAGAGAATGAATAAACAAAGTGGCTTGTGTGAAATCAGTAGATCAGGGCAGCTTATTCTTTCATTTTATCCATTAAGGTCAACCTATGCTTTGGGAAATCCCATTTCCATCTCCCAAATGCTAGTCCCTGATGTAATCTGTAAACACAGAGTAAGAAGAAAGAAAGGAGAGAATTATTTTATGGTCCCTTTACAATCTCCTCTTTTTGGCAGTAGCAAGTACAACGAACATAAACTAAGCTGTGAGACCTGTCTTTCCAAAATAAATGCAAATTTATTTAAGAACAACTAACACTGCACATGGCAAAGAAATGAGTATGAAACAGATGTCCCAACTGCTCATGAACCGAAGTGTCATCGACAGAGAGAAATCAATACACACCCCCCCTTCCCCCGGCCACCCCACAAAGGACACTTTATGTAGTTCATTTTGGCATGCCACCTGCATTGATAGCTCTTAACTGCAGACTGCTCTGGTGTCTCCTTCAATTAGTTCATCCTTTTCTCAGAATCTACTTCACCTGGTGTTCTTTATATTGCAGTCTTACTGCACGCCATTTTTAGGGAATAAAAGCAAGTTTTGAAATGAATTTCTAGTTTCTCCTCAATAATTGTTTTTTTCGCTATTTTTTCTAAGTCTGAAAGAATGCAATAGACCAAAATATGAATTAAGATATAAAAGTTGAATCTGAAGAAGGGGAAACCATTTGCGTTGGAAATTTATGGGTAGTCTCATGTTACCTAAAAAGATTTTCTTAGATGATCTATAAAAGTAATTGGATACCCAAAGAGATTTAGTGGCAAATGAAATGAAGCCTCCTGTGTTAACATTAAACCAAATGAAGAAGCACTTAGTGGGGCGTGGGGGGGGATGAATTGGGAGATTGTGATTGACATATATACACTACTATGTATAAAATAGATAACTAATAAGAACCTGCTGTATAAAAAATAAATAAAATAAAATAAAATTCAAAAAAAAAGAAGCACTTAGTGAACATTACAAAAATAAAGGGGAAATTCGTCATTAAGGAATACAATTAGGGAAAATAACTCAAGGTAAAATAAAAACAGCATTACTATAAAACTGTGGAATTATCAAATCAATATATTTTTACCTAAATCTGTATGACAAAAACACTGTACTAACCAAGGCTTCTATCTAGTAAATTCTAGATCTGTGTTTGTCAAATGGTGATGGCAGGATAGTAGTTCTGCCTCAGTTTGTTTCCCCTTGTTGGCTCTGGGCCAACCTCTCTCTTTCTCTCCCAATCTTTCTTCCTCTTATAATTTCCCAGTTCCTGAAGTACTCTCCCAACATAACTAAGAGAGGGAGAAAACAGGAAATCCATGGTGGTGCCAGATACATTGCAACATAGTAATGAATTGCCTTCTCCCATCTATCCTTGGAGAGCAATTATTTTAAGCTTGGATTTTGTGTGTGTATATCAAATAATTATGATTTAATTGTTACTAATATTTACAGTATAAAAAAAGATGTCTTTCTGCATATCAAGAATTGATTACAGATCTTTGACTGCCAGAGAACCAGAGAGTTCTAGAAAACTCAGGAGGCAAAAAGAAGGTCTAGAAAACATGTACAAGGCAGAGGTCAGCTAGGATTTTAAAGAAGAAATATAATTTATTTTCATAGAAGTGAGGCACCTGGACATACCTCCCAAGGTAAGCAGGAAAGTACAGCCAATAAATCAGATTGGACAGCAGTAGAAATGGGCAAGAAACAGATAAGCTGCTCAAGAAGACAGAATAAACATGTTCTATCTGGTCAAGGTTAGATGATTTGAAGTGAAAAGAGAATGTATACTTACAAAAGGCCCAGAAACTCTTCACCCTATTCTCATCAGACATATGCTTCAGAAGAGTAATGCCAAGACAATTTCTCTTAAACTGGCAAAACTGAATTCTGTACCTATTTTATGTGTAGTTATTTGTCCATATGTAAGAAGTACTGCAATTCTTTCTAATCACCTGTTGTTGTATTTAGGTAGATTGATCCACTGTGGGGGCTTCTCAACTTGAGGGTATGTCAGAATCATCAGGAAGGCTTGTTAACTGGCAGATTGCTGGGCCCTACGCTTCCAGAGTTTCTGAATCAGTAGGTCTGGGATGGGGCCTAAGAATTTGCATTTCTAACAAGTTCCCAGGTGATGCTGCTAGTCTAAGGACCACACTTTGAGAACCACTGATACTATCTGGATGAATTCTTTGAGGGTGATCACAGGAGTTGAGGTCAAGGTAGCAAGTCCTGGTGAAACAGCACTGTCAACAGGGACTTGCCAAGCTCCCATAAGCACTCTGTCCCTGCCATCTGATCTCACAGACACTTAATAGTGACCTAATTCCACAGTACTCCTGCAGCCCCTGCACACCATCCTCTCTTTTGTCAAGTTTCCCAGAGTTGTCCTTCCCTGGCAGATGCCACGAATCCTCACAGCAACAGTACCCTTCCCCAGGAACATATTTCTTGTAGGTTTGGGCCTTCCCATGATAACCTACTTGATTCTACAAGTCTTAGAATTCACCTCAGTTTCTTCTGTCCTTTTCTTTTTATTCTTTACATCAAAAAAACCCTCAATTTTGATGACAGAAAAATAATAGACTGACATGATTTGGACAAAATGATGTATCAGGAGGAATGAAATACGTGACTCCTCATCCCCCACCTCAAATGAAAAGTAGGAGAAAATCCCATGGGTTATTAATGATAATATTTCAAAACAAATTACACTGATTGTAAATAAAAGAGAGTTTTAGCATACTGTATCTATACCTAGGTATGTAGTAGGAACTGGTGACAGATGGTACCTGTTTGGGGTCTCAGATTGTGACATATTTTAATGAACATTAAATTCTTATTCACTGCCTGAGTCAGCAGGGGAATTTTACCTCAAATTCCAGACCAGCTGTCAGGTTTTGTTAATTGGTTTAAACTATCAAATGGTAAGACTTATACAAAACATATTTTCACTTTGTTCACAAGTAAGGTGACATAATTTGAATTTTAATCATATTGGAAAATTATTGAGACTTTGCTAAGAGAGCATTTTCATGGCCTTGAAGCTAGTAACGTCTTTTACTTACAAAAATGTCAACACAGTGGCACATGATTGTTTGAAACAAAATTTTTCAACTGCAGATATTTTCTGTCAAGGAATTTAATGTGATGAGGAGTTCTGAAATAGCTTAAAAGTCTTGGACCTGGGTCTGGATATCTTGGTGCTCATTTTAACTCTGCCACTAATCTTCCATGATACATTATCTGTGCCATGTGTTTTCTCCTGAGCCTCAATTTCCTCTTCTAAAATAACCTAGTCTGTCTCCTCGTTTTCATGCCCAGTGCTCCTTAGTTCAGTTCTTCTAATTGGCCTCCTTACTACCAAAAGTCTTACTACCAAAGAGCATTCCAAAAATGTAAACATGATTGTTATTCAACTCCCAATGGTTACCCACTAGTTGAAGAACAAAATTACACATGTGATCAATGATATTATTGCACTGTTTGAAACATAGATTACTTTTCTAAAATCTGTCTTTAGTAGTAACATCACTCAAAAAAACATACCTTCTCTGAGGAATGATTTCCTATCAACAATAAGCTGGCGTGTAATAACAAGTAATACCTACGTGAATCTATCTTAAATTAAAAGCCTATACGGGGGAGGAGCTTCAAGATGGCGGAAGAGTAAGAAGCGGAGATCCCCTTCCTCCCCACAAATACATCAGAAATACATATACATGTGGAACAACTCCTACAGAACACCTACTGAATGCTGGCATAAGACCTCAGACCTCCCAAAAGGCAAGAAACTCCCCACGTACCTGGGTAGGGCAAAAGAAAAAAGAAAACACAGAGACAAAAGAATAGGGGCGGGACCTGCACCAGTGGGAGGGAGCCGTGAAGGAGGAAAGGTTTCCACACACTAGGAAGCCCCTTCGCGGGTGGAGACTGCAGGTGGCGGAGGGGGGAAGCTTCGGAGCCACGGAGGAGAGCGCAGCCACAGGGGTGCGGAGGGCAAAGCGGAGAGACTCCCGCACAGAGGCTCGGCGCCGAGCAGCACTCACCAGCCCGAGAGGTTTGTCTGCTCCCCCGCCAAGGCGGGCGGGGGCTGGGAGCTGAGGCTCGGGCTTCGGTCGGATCGCAGGGAGAGGACTGGGGTTGGCGGCGTGAACAGAGCCTGAAGGGGCTAGTGCACCACAGCTAGCCGGGAGGGAGTCCGGGAAAAGGTTTGGAGCTGCCGAAGGGACAAGAGACTTTTTCTTGCCTCTTTGTTTCCTGGTGCGCGAGGAGAGGGGATTCAGAGCGCCGCTTAAAGGAGCTCCAGAGACGGGCGTGAGCCGCGGCTATCAGCACAGACTCCAGAGATGGGTATGAGACACTAAGGCTGCTGCTGCCGCCACCAAGAAGCCTGTGTGCAAGCACAGGTCACTATCCACACCTCCCCTCCCGGGAGCCTGTGCAGCCCGCCACTGCCAGGGTCCCGTGATCCAGGGACAACTTACCCACGAGAACACACGGAGGGCCTCAGGCTGGTGCAACGTCATGCTGGCCTCTGCCGCCGCAGGCTCGCCCCGCATCCCTACCCCTCCCTCCCCCCCGGCCTGAGTGAGCCAGAGCCCCCGAATGAGCTGCTCCTTTAACCCCGTCCTGTCTGAGCGAAGAACAGACGCCCTCAGGCGACCTACACGCAGAGGCGGATCCAAATCCAAAGCTGAACCCCCAGAGCCGTGCGAACAAAGGAGAGAAAGGGAAATCTCTCCCAGCAGCCTCAGGAGCAGCAGATTAAATCTCCACAATCAACTTGATATAACCTGCATCTGTGGAATACCTGAATAGACAACGAATCATCCCAAATTGAGGAGGTGGACTTTGGGAGCAACGATATATATATATTTTTTCCCTTTATCTCTTTTTGTGAGTGTGTATGTATATGCTTCTCTGTGTGATTTTGTCTGTATAGCTTTGCTTTTACCATTTGTCCTAGGGTGCTGTCTGTCCATTTTTTTTTTATTACTTAAAAAAATTTTTTTGCTTAATAATCATTTTTTATTTTAATAACTTTATTTTATTTTATCTTCTTCTTTCTTTCTTTCTTTTTTTTCTCCCTTTTATTCTGAGCCGTGTGGAGGACAGGCTCTTGGTGCTCCAGCCAGACGTCAGGGCTGTGTCACTGAGGTGGGAGAGCCAAGTTCAGGACACTGGTCCACTAGAGACCGCCCAGCTCCACGTAATATCAAATGGCGAAAATCTCCCAGAGATCTCCATCTCAACGACAAGACCCAGCTCCACTCAACGACCAGCAAGCTACAGTGCTGGACACCCTATGCCAAACAACTAGCAAGGCAGGAACACAACCCCATCCATTAGCAGAGAGGCTGCCTAAAATCATAATAAGGCCACAGACACCACAAAACACACCACAAGACGTGGACCTGTCCACCAGAAAGACAAGATCTAGCCTCATCCACCAGAACACAGGCACTAGTCCCCTCCAGCAGCAAGCCTACAAACCCACTGAACCAACCTTAGCCAATGGGGACAGACACCAAAAAAAACGGAAACTACGAACCTGCAGCCTGTGAAAAGGAGACCCCAAACACAGTAAGTTAAGCAAAATGAGAAGACAGAGAAACACACAGCAGATAAAGGAGCAAGGCAAAAACCCACGAGACCTAACAAATGAAGAGGAATTAGGCAGTCTACCTGAAAAAGAAATCAGAATAATAATAGTAAAGATGATCCAAAATCTTGGAAATAGAATGGAGAAAATACAAGAAACGATTAACAAGGACCTAGAAGAACTAAAGAGCAAACAAACAGAGATGAACAACATAATAAATGAAATAAAAATTCTCTAGAAGGGATCAATAGCAGAATAACTGAGGCAGAAGAACGGATAAGTGACCTGGAAGATAAAATGGTGGAAATAACTACTGCAGAGCAGAATAAAGAAAACAGCATGAAAAGAATTGAGGACAGTCTCAGAGACCTCTGGGACAACATTAAACGCACCAACATTCGAATTATAGGGGTCCCAGAAGAAGGAGAGAAAAAGAAAGGGACTGAGAAAATATTTCAAGAGATTATAGTTGAAAACTTCCCTAATATGGGAAAGGAAATAGTTAATCAAGTCCAGGAAGCACAGAGAGTCCCATACAGGATAAATCCAAGGAGAAACACGCCAAGACATATATTAATCAAACTACCAAAAATTAAATACAAAGAACCAATATTAAAAGCAGTAAGGGAAAAACAACATGTAACACATAAGGGAATCCCCATAAGGTTAACAGCTGATCTTTCAGCAGAAACTCTGCAAGCCAGAAGGGAGTGGCAGGACATATTTAAAGTGATGAAGCAGAAAAACCTACAACCAAGATTACTCTACCCAGCAAGGATCTCATTCAGATTTGATGGAGAAATTAAAACCTTTACAGACAAGCAAAAGCTGAGGGAGTTCAGCACCACCAAACCAGCTTTACAACAAATGCTAAAGGAACTTCTCTAGGCAAGAAACACAAGAGAAGCAAAACACCTACAATAACAAACCCAAAACATTTAAGAAAATGGGAATAGGAACATACATGTCGATAATTACCTTAAATGTAAATGGATTAAATGCTCCCACCAAAAGACACAGACTGGCTGAATGGATACAAAAACAAGACCCGTATATATGCTGTCTACAAGAGACCCACTTCAGACCTAGGGACACATACAGACTGAAAGTGAGGGGATGGAAAAAGATATTCCATGCAAATGGAAATCAAAAGAAAGCTGGAGTAGCAAGTCTCATATCAGACGAAATAGACTTTAAAACAAAGACTATTACAAGAGACAAAGAAGGACACTACATAATGATCAAGGGACCAATCCAAGAAGAATATATAACAATTGTAAATATTTATGCACCCCACATAGGAGCACCTCAATACGTAAGGAAAATACTAACAGCCATAAAAGGGGAAATCGACAGTAACACAATCATAGTAGGGGACTTTAACACCCCACTTTCACCAATGGACAGATCATCCAAAATGAAAATAAATAAGGAAACACAAGCTTTAAATGACACATTAAACAAGATGGACTTAACTGATATTTATAGGACATTCCACCCAAAAACAACAGAATACACATTTTTCTCAAGTGCTCATGGAACATTCTCCAGGATAGATAGATCATATCTTGGGTCACAAATCAAGCCTTGGTAAATTTATGAAAATTGAGATCATATCAAGTATCTTTTCCGACCACAATGCAATGAGACTAGATATCAATTACAGGAAAAAATCTGTAAGAAATACAAACACATGGAGGCTAAACAACACACTACTTAATAACAAAGAGATCACTGAAGAAATCAAAGAGGAAATCAAAAAATATTTAGAAACAAATGACAATGAAAACACAACCACCCAAAACCTACGGCACGCAGCAAAAGCAGTTCTAAGAGGGAAGTTTATAGCTATACAAGCCTACCTTAAGAAACAAGAAACATCTCAAATAAACAACCTAACCTTACACCTAAAGCAATTAGAGAAAGAAGAACAAAAAATCCCAAAGTTAGCAGAAGGAAAGAAATCATAAAGATCAGATCAGAAATATATGAAAAAGAAATGAAGGAAACAATAGCAAATATCAGTAAAACTAAAAGCTGGTTCTTTGAGCAGATAAACAAAATTGGTAAACCGTTAGCCAGACTCATCAAGAAAAAAAGGGAGAAGGCTCAAATCAATAGAATTAGAAATGAAAAAGGAGAAGTAACAACTGACACTGCAGAAATACAAAAGATCATGAGAGATTACTACAAGCAACTATATGCCAATAAAATGGACAACCTGGAAGAAATGGACAAATTCTTAGAAATGCACAACCTTCCGAGACTGAACCAGGAAGAAATAGAAAATATGAACCGATCAATCACAAGCACTGAAATTGAAACTGTGATTAAAAATCTTCCAATAAACAAAAGCCCAGCACCAGATGGCTTCTCAGGTGAATTCTATCAAACATTTAGAGAAGAGCTAACACCTATCCTTCTCAAACTCTTCCAAAATATAGCAGAGGGAGGAACACTCCCAAACGCATTCTATGAGGCCAACATCACTCTGATACCAAAACCAGACAAAGATGTCACAAAGAAAGAAACCTACAGGCCAATCTCACTGATGAACATAGATGCAAAAATCCTCAACAAAATACTAGCAAACAGAATCCAACAGCACATTAAAAGGATCATACACCATGATCAAGTGGGATTTATCCCAGGAATGCAAGGATTCTTCAATATATGCAAATCAATCAATGTGATACACCATATTAACAAATTGAAGGAGAAAAACGATATGATGCTCTCAATCGATGCAGAGAAAGCTTTTGACAAAATTCAACACCCATTTATGATAAAAACCCTGCAGAAACTAGGCATAGAGGGAACTTTCCTCAACATAATAAAGGCCATATACGACAAACCCACAGCCAACATCATCCTCAATGGTGAAAAACTGAAACCGTTTCCACTAAGATCAGGAACAAGACAAGGTTGCCCACTCTCACCACTATTATTCAACATAGTTTAGGACATTTTAGCTACAGCAATCAGAGAAGAAAAAGGAATTCAAATCGGAAAAAAAGAAGTAAAGCTGTCACTGTTTGCAGATGACATGATACTATACATAGAGAATCCTAAAGATGCTACCAGAAAACTACTAGAGCTAATCAATGAATTTGGTAAAGTAGCAGGATACAACATTAATGCACAGAAATCTCTTGCATTCCTATACACTAATGATGAAAAATCTGAAAGTGAAATTAAGAAAACACTCCCATTTACCATGGCAACAAAAAGGATAAAATATCTAGGAATAAACCTACCTAAGGAGACAAAAGACCTGTATGCAGAAAATTATAAGACACTGATGAAAGAAATTAAAGTTGATACAAACAGATGGAGAGATATTCCATGTTCTTGGATTGGAAGAATCAATATTGTGAAAATGACTCTACTACCCAAAGCAATCTACAGATTCAATGCAATCCCTATCAAACTACCACTGATATTTTTTACAGAACTAGAGCAAAAAATTTCACATTTGTATGGAACCACAAAAGACCCCGAATAGCCAAAGCAATCTTGAGAAAGAAAAACGGAGCTGGAGGAATCAGGCTCCCTGACTTCAGACTATATTACAAAGCTACAGTAATCAAGGCAGTATGGTACTGGCACAAAAACAGAAGTATAGATCAATGGAACAGGACAGAAAGCCCAGCGATAAACCCACACACATATGGTCACCTTATCTTTGATAAAGGAGGCAAGCATATACAGTGGAGAAAAGACAGCCTCTTCAACAAGTGGTGCTGGGAAAACTGGACAGGTACATGTAAAAGAATGAAATTAGAACACTCCCTAACACCATACACAAAAATAAACTCAAAATGGATTAAAGACCTAAATGTAAGGCCAGACACCATCAAACTCTTACAGGAAAACATAGGCAGAACACTCTATGACATAAATCACAGCAAGATCCTTTTTGACCCACCTCCTAGAGAAATGGAAATAAAAACAAAAATAAACAAATGGGACCTAATGAAACTTAAAAGCTTTTGCACAGCAAAGGAAACCATAAACAAGACGAAAAGACAACCCTCAGAATGGGAGAAAATATTTGCAGAGGAAGCAGCTGACAAAGGATGAATCGCCAAAACATACAAGCAACTCATGCAGTTCAATATCAAAAAAACAAAGAACCCAATCCAAAAATGGGCAGAAGACCTAAATAGACATTTCTCCAAAGAAGATATACAGATTGCCAACAAACACATGAAAGAATGCTCAACATCATTAATCATTAGAGAAATGCAAATCAAAACTACAATGAGATATCATCTCACACCGGTCAGAATGGCCATCATCAAAAAATCTACAAACAATAAAGGCTGGAGAGGGTGTGGAGACAAGGGAACCCTCTTGCACTGTTGGTGGGAATGTAAATTGATACAGCCACCATGGAGAACAGTATGGAGGTTCCTTAAAAAACTAAAAATAGAACTACCATACGAACCAGCAATCCCACTACTGGGCATATACCCTGAGAAAACCATAATTCAAAAAGAGTCATGTACCGAAATGTTCATTGCAGCTCTATTTACAATAGCCAGGACATGGAAGCAACCTAAGTGTCCATCGACAGATGAATGGATAAAGAAGATGTGGCACATATATACAATGGAATATTACTCAGCCATTGTAGTGAGTTATTTGTAGTGAGGTGGATCGACCTAGAGACTGTCATACAGAGTGAAGTAAGCCAGAAAGAGAAAAAGAAATACCGTATGCTAACACATATATATGGAATCTAAAAAAGAAAAAAGAAAAAAAATGGTCAGAAGAACCTAGGGCAAGACGGGAATAAAGATGTAGACCTACTAGAGAATGGACTTGAGGATACGGGGAGGGGGAAGGGTAAGCTGGGACAAAGTGAGACAGTGTCATGGACATATATACACTACCAAATGTAAAATAGCTAGCTAGTGGGAAGCAGCCGCATAGCACAGGGAGATCAGCTCGGTGCTTTGTGACCACCTAGAGGGGTGGGATAGGGAGGGTGGGAGAGAGGGAGATGCAAGAGGGAAGAGATATGAGGACATATGTATATGTATAACTGATTCACTTTGTTATAAAGCAGAAACTAACACACCATTGTAAAGCAATTATACTCCAACAAAGATGTTAAAAAAATAAAAAATAATAATAAAATAAAATCCATTGTTTTTAGCAAAAAAAAAAAAAACTATAGAAAATTAGTAACTGGAGCAAAAAATGCATGATACAAATAAATATTTGGTAAAATGGTATGAATTTAACTGGGGAGATTTATTTAAGATTAGCTTTAAATAAATGATTTAATTATTATGATGTATAATACATCATATCAATACAGACATAAATAGATTAATTTAAGTAAAGTTATGAAATATTATTTACAGTAGACCTTTGTTGTATATTAGAGTTAACATCAAGTTAGCATTTACTAGAATTGATCAAAAATCAAAAAGAAATTATGCAATATTTTATTTGAATAATCAAGCTCTTAATATTCGATTTTCCTCTCCCTTACTGGAAAATAACAAAATTCAAAGTGGAAGAGAAGCTTTGGAGATCTCTTTTAATCCCATAAGCTTCCACTCAAAACTGAAATGTCTCAGTGAAGCCTGCTGTCTTCTTATTGCCAAAGTTCATTAATTCCTCAAAACACACAACACAGGCACTATAATCAATGCCATCTGGTTTGCTTTAATGTTTTTCTTGTTTCCCAAACTAGGGAATAAGCCCCTTCTATGTGAGCATAATCATCTCTTGTGCTTCTCTTTATATTTCTCAGAGAATCTACTTAAGTTTACTTTAGACTCACTAGACTTATTAAACTTAAGTTTACTTTAGAATTATACTGTTCAGAACTTTATGGAACATTCACAGGTACTTCTTAGTGCTACCTTTTAATTTTTAATGAAACCTTATTCCAGGTATGCTATACTTTTTCAAGAGTACAATTCTGTTTCAAAAAACAAAGTTGAAACTTTACCTATATATTATGAAATTAATGTTTCTATCCCTCCAAAATTCATATTTTGAAGGCCTAACCTCCCAATGTGATATTAGGAGGTGGAGCTTTAGGGAGATAATTAGGCTTAGATGAGGTCATGAGAGTAAGGCCCTCATGCTAGGATTAGTGCCCTTATAAAAAGAGGAAGCAACACCAGAGCTTCCTCTATCTCGCTATGTGAGGATACAGCAAGAAGGTGCTGTCTGGAAGCCAGGAAGAGGGCCCTCACCAAGAACCAAATCTTCCAGCACCTTGATCTTGTGCTTCCCAGCTTCCAGCACTGTAAGAAATAAATATCTACTGTTAAGCCACCAGTCTGTGGCATTTTGTTATAGCAGCCCAAGCAGACTAAGACAGGAACTGGGACCAAGAACTGGTGCGCTCTTGTAACAAATACCTGAAAATGCAGAAACAGCTTTGTACTGGTTAATGGGTAGAGGCTGGAAAAGTTTTGAGGTGCATGTTAGAAAAAGCCAAGATTGCCATGAAGATACTCGAAAGGGTAATTCTGGTGAGGACTCAGAAAAGAGAAGAGCTGGAAAGAAAGTTTCCATCTTTTTAGAGAATACATAAATAATCATGAACAGAATGTTGGTATAAATATGGATGGTAAAGGCCATTCTGATGAAGTCTCAGATGGAAATAAGGAACATATCGGACAAAGGAGACAATCCTTGTTATAAAGTTGCAAAGAACTTGACTGAACTGTGTTAATGTTCTAGTATTTTGTGGAAGGTAGAACTTGTGAGTGATGAAATTGGATATTTACCTAAGAAATTTGATGTCTTTAGGAGATATCTAAGCCAAGTGTGGAAGGAACAGCATGGTTTCTCCTGAATGCTTATGGTAAAATGCAAGAAGAGAGAAACTGATTGAAGAAGGAACTGTTAAGCAAAAAGGAACCAGAACTCGTGGATTTGGAAAATTCTCAGCCTATACATATTACAAAAAATGAGAAAGCACAGTTCAGAAGAGAACAGTAAGGGTGTCGTTGATTCACCATTTGATAAGGAGATTAGTGTGGGTGTGAACCAGAGACCTAATCAGCCATCTCATCAGAAGCTCGGGATACAGATGGGATTACACCAGCAGAAACTGCCAGCTGGGACTAATGGAAACAAAGAAAACTGGACGGATTGAAGGAAGGCTGTGAACATGTGCTATTCCTCAAGAAGAGGGAAGAACGATATAGGTGATTCAGAGATCATCAGAGCTGCCACCCCCACCACAGGCCCAGGAGGCGGGGCTAGTTCCTCCTGGGCTTCAAAGGGTGGGGCCACCTCTCAAGTTTGGAATGCCCCCACCCAGTGCCTCAGGAGCAGCCACCACAGGGAGTCCTGTGGGTGGGGCTGCTGCAGAGAGCCATGGGGGCAGGAAGTGCCCTGTGAAGCTGAAGAGGCAAGGCCACCTTGTGGAATCCTGGGGGTGATGTTGCCACTCCAGTGGTCCTGCAGTGCAGAGCATCATTCTAAAGCAGGTTATTCTCATACCTTAAGATCTAATGGAATTGTTCTTACTATGCTTTAGACTTATTTGGGGCCTGTCACCCCTTCCTTCTTTCCTATTTCCCCCTTTTAGAATGGGAATGCCTATCCTATACCCGTCACACCACTGTATTTTGGAAGCACATAACTAGTCTGGTTTCACAGGTTCACTGTTGGACAACTCGGCCTCAGGATGAATTATACCTGGAGTCTTATTCATATCTGATTTAGATGATGATGAGACTTTGGACTTTACACTGTACACTGTAGAGATGATGTTGGAACCAGTTAAGACTTTTGGGGCTATTCGTACGGAATGAATGTATTTTGCATGTGAAAAAGACATGAATTTTGGGAGTCCAGGGGTGTAATGATATGGACTAAATGATGTGTCCCCACAAAATTTGTATGTTGAAATCCTACCCCCCATGGTATTAGGACATTGGGCCTTCCTCCGGGAGGTAATTAGGTTTAGATGAGGTTATGATGGTGAAGCTCCCATGCTGGGATTCATGGCCTTATAAGAAGAGGCAGAGACACAAGAGTTTCTCTTCCCACTATGTGAGGACAGCAGCCCCAGCTCACTACAACATTATACCTTTCCCTATTTTAATTAAGAAAAGTAACAATATGGTATAATTGAATAGACTGATCTAAGCAAGAACAATGAATATTTCATTTAAGATTTGAAAGAATAGAAAGACCAAATAATGATGTTAGTATAAGCTATTGGGTTGTTTTTTTTAAAAGACTATGGAAAGCTAAAAAATACATACAGCCAGTTTTTGAAGACTTGATAACATTTCACTTTGCTCCTTAAAGCCAGTTGTGTGAATCTTGTTCACTGCATCTTCTTTTTCTGAAAGCCATGCACTAAAAAGGCACTGAAAGAAATCAAATAATTCCAAAAGAGAAAAACAATAATTATTAAAGTACATCATTATATTTTTTCATTTATCCATTTAATATCTCTCCATGTCTTTCACTGATATAATATCCCCCACATAAGTCACCTGTTCTTCAGTAAAACGTTGCCATTTTAGAAGAATGTCTTGTAAAAGAACCCAGCGATCTTCTGTCCACCTACAGATGTTTGCCCACCGATCTCCCAGTACCTGGGGAAGAGAAAACCCATCACAACATCAGCAAACAATTAATTGTTAACTGAATTTTATTAAAAATGGCATGAATGATTTATAAAAGTATCTAACTTTGAGCCTCCTATTTATACCAGGAGTTGTAAAGAACACCCTGCCAGCTTCTGCTTATAATTAGATAAGCATTGTGCCTTTCATTTGTCGTTAGATTAGTTCACTCTTTCTTTCACCTTACATTGAAAAGCAAAGATACTTACAAGAAGTCTGAGGCAGATATTACACCACTATTTGAAATGTCTCCACAGTAAATGCAAGCAAAAATATAAATGTAGAATTAAAGAGGATTTTTCATTGATAATATGTAAAATGTGTATCTCTCTTAGGTCTGAAAATACATCCCAAAGAATAAAAGTCTGACTACTAAATAAGATGCCAAAAAAAGACTCTCATTTGAAGCAATCTTGTATAATTTGAATTGCTTAATGTCCTGATTGTAGAAGAAAATTAGTAGTGACTTAACATCATATCCACATGTGAATTTTTAAAGTTAACTGGATTATTATTACAAAGTATTTAAATTCACTATTTCTCTATTCTAGTGAGAAAACTGTAATATTTCCTGAGTAATAGTTATCCTATCTTTAGCATGTCACTAATATCTATATGCACACACTGTTTTAATATGTAATATAAACCAAGCACCAATGGTTTTTAGATGGAAAAAATATGTTGTGATGATTTCTGTGTAAAGGGAGTGTTTTAAGAAAAGAAATATATCATTAATTTCAACTCCATTAGGATGTACTTCAGAGCCAAAAATTTCAACTTTTTTGACTTTCTTATAAATAATAGAATTATTTTCCCATAGATATTGGATCTCTAGACCTAGAAGTATCTCAAAATATGGACGTCTTATTTTGTATAGAAGTAGAGCTAGAAGAAATGTTTGTAACTCATATTTTTTACAAATATACTCAAGTATCTAAGATAAGCCTGATCATAATTTCTACCTTACTTGATGCTACATGTTTGGATTGATCCACCTAGAAAATTCTGATATATGATTCAAATAATACATGTGTTATTAGCATCATGGCAAAATCCATCTATTCCTAATTAATTCAGAGACCTACCTAATTTTTTTTTAAAATGTGTTTAATCTACCATCTTTTCAAAAAGGGAGTCTCATACATGGGTAAGGAGTAGGCAATAAACATTTTACTACAATATTAAAATGATCATGGACTCATATGCAGCCCAGTCACAGGTGAGTTTTCAATTTTTCTTCAGAAATGTCAATAAAAATGTTATTGCTTTCAGCATAACGTAACTGATTTTTGTATTTTTTATAGTTTCATTCTCTACTCTATTCCTTCTGAATTACGTTAGTTATGGCAGAAGCCATAGCACTGGAATAGTGATGCAAGATACCCACAGGGAATGTGCTAACATAACTCAATGAATTCAATATTAGCCATTTAATTATTACAATCAAACATTTGGGATTTTTTTCCTAAAACATATTAGAAGTTCTTTTAGTGAACTTCCTAGTTACCATGTCAGGATGCATCAGATAAAATGGCATGTAACATACCTGTTAATGGATTAGTTGTGAAAAAACTAGCTTCAAAGAGAGAAAATCTCACTCCTTAGCCATAAACTACACCATCTGCCTGATTTTATGATGCAGATATAAAAGGTTAAATTGTGGGATGTTTATTGCAGGGCTCCAACCTCAGGGGAGGGGAGATGGGTGTCAAGGGGGTAAGAGATAAACTCAAACTGTAGGTAGCACCACCTTCATAAATGAAAGAAAATCAACTAAGGCGTCCAAATAGGTATAACATCTTCTCTCTAGTGCTACAAGACACACAAAGGTAGTGTCCACTGAAGTACCATCTTAGGTTTGTAATCTCATAGATGGATGATTATTATTTAATTTTAGTAGGACATCATATAAAACAAATCCACATAAAGACCTCTATACTAGATTGCTTAAGATTAAATTTATAGAAATTCTAAAATACATTGTGATACACTATGCACTACAGTTTTTTTCACTATATGAATGAGTTATAAAAAACAATAATAAATATTATTTTAGGTACAGAGTCAACCTAGTTAAAACAACTATTTTAAGAATATTATTTCCATCAACAGATGAATAGATAATGAAATTCTGCCATTTGCAACAACATGGATGGGCTTGGAGGGCATTATGCTAAATGAAATAAGTCAGAGAAAGACAAATACTATATGATATCACTTATATGTGTACTCTAAAAAATACATAAAACTAGTGAATATAACAAAAAAGACGCAGACTCATAGATACAGAGAACAAACAAGTGTTTACCAGTGGGGAGAGGGGAGGGGCATTATAGGGGTAGGAGATTAAGAGGTACAAACTATTAGGTATAAAATAAGCTACAAGGATATATTGTACAAAACAGGGAATATAGCCAATACTTTATAATAAATATAAATGGAGTATAACCTTTAAAATTGTGAATCACTATACTGTACAACTGTAACTTACATAGTATTTTACATCAACTATACTTCAATAAAAAAGGAAGAAAAAAAGATTAGTATTAAAAGTGACCTTTGTATTCAAATAATCATAATAGGTAACTGATAATTCACTGAAGCAGGTTTATAATTCAGTCAATATTTAATTTAACTAATAGTTAATTATAAGCTCCAATTCATTCATTCACCAATCATGAATTTATTTAAGCAACAAATATTTATTGAACATAAACTATGTGCCCAAAATTAACAGAATAAAGATGTTATGGACTGAATTGTGTCTGCCTAAAATTCATATGTTAAAGCCCTATTGCCCTCTATCCCAGCATGTGACTGTATTAGAAGACAGGACCTTGATAGGCAGGGCCTTTAAATAGGGCTTTTAAGTTAAAATGAGGCTGTTAGGGTGGGCTCTAATTCAGTCTGACAAATGTCCTTATAAGAAGAGGAAATCTGGATACACAGAAAGACACTAGGGATGTGTGAGCACAGAGGAGAGACCATGTGCGGACAATGAGAAGGCCGCCGTCCACAAGCCAAGGAGAGCGGCCTCAAGAAACCAAACCTGCCAATACTTTGATCTTGGACTTCTAGACTCCAGAACTGTGAGAAAATATATTTCTGTTGTTTAGGGCACCCAATCTCTGGCATTTTGTCATGGCACAGCTAACAAACTACATAAGACAAATTTAAGAGAGGCTGATTCCATGGCACTGCAAAATGTCCCACAAAACTAAAGTTGTTACAGGTAAAGATGTACATATTACAGTGGGAAAATTCTAGAGAATACATTTCAATTACTAGAGTAAAATGAATTTAAATTGTTCAAATGGAGCAGAGTTTTAATAATGTATTGTGACAACTTTTCAAATACAAATATGCTATCACTTTGTGATTCTGTATCTTATGTGGGGAAGATAAAAATATCTAGAGCCAAACCACTTGGATTCAAGTCTTAGGTCAATCAATTGCTTGGATTACCAATGTGTGTATGTCTTTTCAAATTACGAAAACATTTTAAATCCATAACTTCCTGTAATAATACCAGCAATTCTTTATCTCTCCCTGCTCAATGAAATCAAGTGACTTTTTCAAGAAATTTATGGCTAAATAATTTAATGTCTCTCAAAGAAAATAATCATACCAACCACTTAAAGAATTGCTTCAAATATTAAACAAGATCATGTATTGAAAAGCAGTTTTAATTTGAACTGAGTTATACAAGTGTCGGTGGTTATTTACATTTTGCTTGATCATAGTATTTATATCGAACCTTCTATGAACCACCAAGGTGAACTATTTTACTCACTCTAGAAAAGTACTTATTAAATCTTTACAGATAGACGTTTAGAATTCCAGTATATTCTTTTTTAAATATTTCCCACACAAGAGAGCATACATATCCTTCAGTAACACATTCTACTGCCTAAATCTATCTTACTCTCAGAACAATCTCAATGAACTGAATCTAAGTCTCTTCTGTTACAATGTAGGCATGGTTCTTTTTACTGGTCTCAGTGAAATTAGATAACCGAATTAGAAATCGCTTGCTCGTATGCTGTACATGTCTGCCCACAGGTAGATTTTTGCAATGCCATATGCACAAATATAAATAGATGTACACAGTGCTTGAATTTATAGATTTATCTGTTTATTGCTTAGAAATGCTGGCCTTAATTTGAATTACAAAGGATGGAGCTAAGCAATTGTTGGATTATCAGTCAGCTTTTATAATCACTCAGAGATGCTAGTTCCTATCACTGCCTCAATGGATGTAACCACACTGTTAGACAAGTACAAGAGATTGGATCAAATGGAATTGACAGGAAGCCAAAAAACTTTTTTTAAATCACTATATTAGGATTAGAAACCTCTTCTCTAGAGAAAAAAAAATCAGTCTTTCTCTGAGTTTCCATTTAAGTATATGAATCCCTTGAGCTTTTCGGAATAATGCATATTTTTGTAAGCTAGGTAAGCATTATGCACATAAATGAAAAATGAATTATAATGTCTCATGAAGTGATAAGAAGAAATTAATTTGTATTTATGTCCTCATTTTGTCTCAGCAGTAAGAGAAGCGAAAGGTCAGTTCACTTACTCTAACACATTTTCATGGACTAAATCACAACTCCATTATCATCTAGGCTCACATCCGCAATGGGGAGGATTTTTCCCTCCCATTTAATTCACATCTCATATTGTTATACATGCCAAGGACATTTCTCATCTGAATTCATTTGTTTGGTTGAGTTGGTTTTTCAAAGCAAAAGTGAGAAATGGCTATCAAAAGAACATTTGGATAAAAGCAAGTAAGGAAAATTTGACAAACCTGAAAGGTAAAACTTAAGTACCTTGACCCTTGAATTTATTGAAGCCAGTGATAGAAAGTGAAAGCTAAACTGCACCCAGCAAGATTGGCATTAAGAGACAAAGTGTCCCCAAGAGTATGTCCACTAAGGAAGAAACAATTATGTGCCATGGACCACACAATGCAGCAGCAACTGAGATTTATAAGAGAGGGAGGCAGCAGGCAGCAAGCAACCCATCTCCTTTTATTGTAGTTTCAGACCCTGAAATGTACTCCTCAGCTAAATGAATTTTATGTGTAATGAGCCATCTGAAAAATAATTTATTTCTTGCTCTTTCTTTCTTACTTTATAAACAACTATACAGTTAAAAAGGATTAGCAACTTCATCTTACTGACAGTGAAATGGAAATAACATCAAATAACGTGTTGAAAGAAATAAAGCACCCATTATGAGGCTAGAAATGGGGCAGAGTATTACTGACTAATGTTTAGCCAAGTCTATGATTTGGCTAAACTTGTTTTTACATGTTTTTTACAAACTGCTAACTGAAGCAGTATACTATAAAATCGCGTGTCTTAAAGCTTCACTGTCTAACGTATGGTCCAGGGTGGAAAAACATCTTGTGATATATTAGGAAACACTTATTGGAGGTTTCTCTGAAAATATCATTTTTACTTCTGTTTAAATGATCTTGTAATAACTCCTGACTGAATTCAAGGAACTCCTGTCACTTCTAATGGTGCAGTTTACAGATGAGGAAACTGACACTCAGATGGGTTAAGTAACTTATCTAAAGCCAGAGAGGACAAAGGATTGAGTATCTGGGATTTGACCTCAGATCTGTCTGGCTACAAGTCCATGCTCTTTCAGGATGCCATTCACTCAATAGAGCATTCAACATAAAAAAAAAAATATATATATATATATATATATATATGCCTTGTGATTTGTGCTACAAAACATACAGTGAGATATACAGATGCTGAATCCTTTTTGAGTCTTTTCATATTTAATTTTAGCAGGAGTTTCACTAGATTTAACTAAATATTTTATCTAACCTACTTGACAAAGATTTGAAGCCCCCTGTTACAATTTGATCTAAAAACATTTTTGACATTTTAACTGCATATTTGTTTAAAATGTGTTTTAAAAATCAAAAATACTTACACTTCTAGATCAAGAACATGTGCTCTTTGCAAGGACTTATTTTTAAAAGGTAAATATGACTGTCTGATTCCTTCATGAAATTCTGCCTTAGCGATCATGCTAAAAGCGTAGTGAGATTTTTAACTTGAAGAAGCATCTTCTTCTGTGCTATGAGAATCAGTTCCATATATTATTTATTTTTATGAGTTTATAAAGTGCTAATGAATAAATCTGGGAAGGCCCTATTGTTGTTGTTGCTGTTATTATTTGCAGGCTATTATTTAATGTTCTGTGGCAGCTTAATAAACTCTATACTCTCCAGCTCCCACCAGTCTATTCAATTGGGATACCAGAAAATAAAGAGCAGGAGTCCTAAGGAGCATTCCAAGCATGACAGTGTTCTTTCCAGCATTCATCACATTCCCAGGCATTCCTTGGTAGCTTGAGGTTTTACTGTTCATTATTGTTTTATGCCTCCAAGTCTCTGAACTTCTTGAGGAGGGCCCCCCCTTACCCTTGTGCTTAATGTCTCGTGTAGTAATACATGCATTTCACATAGTATATGAATGTCTCAAAGCTGAATACCACCACTGTAGTTATCAATACAGGGCTTTTCTCCCAAGTAGTGTTTTAAAACCCCCCTTTATTTCCCTTTCTTCTTCATTAAATACCTGTCTACCAGTATTTTATGGTAATGGCATGGCTATTTGTGGTGAATTTAAAGAACCATAGGAGATGAGAGTCACATGTGAATTCCTGTACCCTCTACCTCAAATTCTAAATCTTTAACACTTAAATTGGGCATTAGCTATATAGCAGAATATCTGAATCTACTAACCTGCTACACTAGGTTTAAAGTACAGACAGCCTGAATTCTTGTCCCAGCTCAACTGTTGCCCAACTTGGTAATATCTGTCAGCCAACTCTTAATCTTGCCATGGTTTAGCTGTGCCACTAGTGACATGGATATAACAGTACCTGCTTCATACCCTCCTAGCCAGGTCACTGCTAGGGTCAGGTCAACAAATATGAAATTATTCTGAAAACTGTGATGAATTATTGACGTGCTAGTAAATGGTAAGGATTTAGAACTCAGTTCCTGGAAAATCAGCTTTTGTTTCCAGATGTGATAAATCTACAGCATAAAAGACTTTTAATACAGAATACACTGAAACATTTCAGCATGATATTAATTTTACTAGGTTTTTGTATTTTACCTATAGTCTAATAAGGCTTATGTTTTGTACAACAGTTGAAAATCTTTTACTTTTGCATTTTTAAATCAGGAGCGTTTTCCATTACGTGCCTTGTTTATAACCAAGTAAGTGGAAAACGTATCCCTCTATGTTCCATTTTAACTCTTGGCATTGAAATATTCCATCTATAAGAAATCACACATTCCAATGTGTATACATAATAAAATGCACAAAATAATCTAGGTGTAAGAGGATGGGAAAGTGATGGGGATTGTAGCTAAATGGAGAGCTCATAGTAAAGTGGGCAGAGCTATTCAATTCCTACTGAGGTTAATATGCAGGAAAACAGACCTAGGATCATCGAATCACTTGCTTTTCCCAAGGAGGCTAGAAATTCATAGTTTTATATCACATTTCCTAAATTTCAATAATAAATATATTATTAAATACCATGTGGACTGAATATGAATATATTTGTAATTTTATTTTATTTATTATTATTTTTTAACATCTTTATTGGAGTATAATTGCTTTACAATGGTGTGTTAGTTTCTGCTTTATAACAAAGTGAATCAGCTATACATATACATATATCCCCATATCTCTTCCCTCTTGCGTCTCCCTCCCTCCCACCCTCCCTATTCCACCCCTCCAGGTGGTCACAAATCACCGAGCTGATCTCCCTGTGCTATGCGGCTGCTTCCCACTAGCTATTGATTTTACATTTGGTAGTGTATATATGTCCATGCCACTCTCTCACTTTGTCCCAACTTACCCTTCCCCCTCCCCGTGTCCTCAGTAGACAAATTCCTAGAAAGACAAAAACTACTCAAACTGACAAAAAGGGAAAATCTGGAAAATGGAGGTAAAATATTTTTAAAAATGGAAATCAAAAATAGAAAGTCTTATGTCTATTAAATATATTAAATTCTCATTTAAAACTTCCCCCATAAAAAAAATTCCAGGCATGAATGGCAAGTTTCCAAGCCTGCATAATCAGGTACTTAAACCCAGCAAGCATATCATAAGAATGGAAAATAGGCCAATCTCTTTCATGGACACAATGGAAAAACTCTAAATCAAATGTTAACAAATGGTAGCAAAAAAAATCTAGCAATAAATTAAAAGGGTTATACATATCATCCATGTTTGGTTTATCTCAGAAATGCAAGGCTATTTTAACATTAGAAAATGAAGCAATGTGATTTTACATATTAACAGAATAAGGGAGAAAGCCAATATGATTGTCTCAAGTTATCCCGAAAAAAAAGTTTGATAAAATTGAGCACCCAGTAATAACAAAACCTCTTAGAACACCAGGAATAAAAAGCATCTACAACAAGCCTACAGGAAATATCATACTTTACGGGTGATTTACTAAAAGCCTCACCTCCGAGAGCTAAAATGAGAAACAGATATCAACAATAATCTCACTGTACTAGAGTATGCAGCGCAAAAATAAAAGAAAATTTAATAAAATGAATGATTGGAAAGGGAGAAATAAAACTGACATTAATCACAAACCACCTGGATATGTACATCTGAGTGATACTACAGATAAACTACTCAAGTTAATAAGCAAACTAAGCATGATCTCTGGATACAAGGCCAAGGAATAAAAATCAAGGTGTACTTCTCAATATCAGCAACAAAAAATAAAAACTGAAAAACTTTAAAAGATACCATTTACAACAAGAGCAAAACTATCAAAAACCTAGTAATAAATTGCATAAAAAGTCTTAGACTCACTATCGTGAAAACCACAAAAACTTTAGAGAAAATAAAGACCTAGATAAATGGAAGACTATTTCATATTCATGAACTGAAATACTTTATATAATAAAGATACTAATTTACTACAAATTGATCTATATATTCAGTGAAATCCAATTAAAGCCAAAGCAGTTGTTTTTTCTTTTTTTTCTTGTTTGTTTTTTTTTTTTTGAGGGGGTGGTGACAAGCTGATTCTAAAATTTATTTGGAAAGCAAATGAATAAAAATAGCAACATAACCATTAAAAAGGAGAAAATAAATATGAAGGGCTTACACGGGCCAAGATATACTTAGTGTTCCCCTTAGCTTCCCTAAACTTTAGACTATAGGCCCCAACCTCTCTTTGCTTAGAGCACTTACTTTGGAAAGAGGATGTAAATTTTTTAATCTGCCCCTTTGAGGTGTAAATAGTCTACAACCCAAGAATATCTTTCTCAAGGACCTGTTAGCCATCCCTTTGAAACGTAATTATCAAGAAAGATAGGGCCTGTCTTCCACACTCTGTGGGAGGGTAGGAGCCTAACTTCGATAAGGGACAATTAGCAAACACAAATAGCATAATCACATTGACCATCCAACCTCTTAATGTCCTCCAATCTTTTTATGCTAGCTCATCCTAGCACTTACAAATTCTCCCACCTTTTGTTCAGTGGAACTGAGTTCATTCCCTCTCCCCTGTTGCAACAGTCTTGATCCATAACTGCAATAGTCTTGAATAAATTTTTTCTTGCCTGTTTTACCATCTGGTACAATTTTTATTTTACAATACTACCAGATATTAAAATCATTATAAATCTATAGCAATTAAGACAATGTGGCATTGACATAAGTATAGGCAAAGGTACAAACAGAACTTATTAGGGGGACTTCCCTGGTGGTCCAGTGCTAAAGAATCTGCCTTCCAATGCAGAGGACGCAGGTTCAGTCCCTGGTCGGGGAACTAAGATCCCGCATGCTGCAGGGCAACTAAGCCCGTGCGCCACAACTACAGAGCCCACGCGCTCTGGAGCCCATGCGCCACAGCTAGAGAGAGAAAACCCACACACCACAACTAGAGAGGAGCCCGCACCCCACAACGAAGAGCCTGCGCCGCAACAAAAGATCCTGCGTACCACAACTAAGACCCAACGCTGCCAAAAATAATAAATGAATGAATACATAAATAAATAAATAAAATATACATATAAAAAGAAGGCTGAATGACTTTAAAAAAAAGGAACTTATTAGAATCCATAAAGTGAGCCATGCATGTATAGGCATTTGACTAAAGGTGACACTGCAGAACATTGTTTGCAATAAATCATGCTACTTCAATTGAATATAAATAGGAAAAATGGACATTCATCCTTTTCTCACACCATAAATACGAGATGGAATGTAATATGAAAGGTCAAACACTAAAGTAACTATATGGCAACCCAGGAGAATATCTTCTAGGTCGTAGAGTAGGAAACGTTACTTTTAAACTCAGAACAAAAATACACTAACCATAACAGAAAATATTGAAGTGGGGTATAATGAATTTAAAACTTCTGTTTATTAAAGTAGTAATTTATTAAGGAGTAAAAAGGCAAGTTACTTAGATTTAAAAAAAAAAAAAAAGGAAATGTGTAATACAGGTAACCAACAAAGGACTACAATCCAGAATATATATTTTGAAATAACTATAGCAAATCACTAAGAGAAATATAGACAATTCAATAGAAAAATAGGCATTTCCAAAAAGAGATCTTTCAAATAACCAGTAAACAAGTGAAAGTGTTCCACCTCATTAGTCATCAGTACATGCAAGTTAAAACGAGAAATGTCATTATACAGCCACCAGAAAGGCTCAAGTTAAAAATCTGACAATTTGAAGTACTGAAGAAGATGCAGAGCAATTTGTACCTTTATTCACTACTGATGAGAGTATAAATTTATACATCAACTTTGGAAAACTCTTTGGTAATACCTATAAAGCTAAAGATACATATACTCAGTGATCCAGCGATTCCAATCCTGGCTGTATATCCAATATAAAAGCCTACAAATATTCACCGAAAGATATGTACAGTTATTTTCAAAGGAGAATTATTTGCAATGGTCCCAAACTGGAAACAATCCATATTTTCTTAACAGTAGATTGCATAATTAAACTGTGGTATAGTCATTAAAAAGAAAGTTAATGAACTAATGCTATATGCAACATGGATGAATCTCACAAACATAATGTTGAGTGGGAAAAGTCAGTTACATATATATATATATAAATATATATATATATTTATATATATATAATGCAATTCCATTTACATCAAGTTAAAAATACAGCAAAATTAGTCTGAGGTATTATAAATCAGGTTAGATGTTACCTTTGAGGAGGTGGGACCAGTTTATGACCATGATAGGGCTTGATGGGCTTTTTTTTTTTTTTATTTTTTTTATTTTTGGCTGTGTTGGGTCTTCGTTTCTGTGCGAGGGCTTTCTCTAGTTGCGGCAAGTGGGGGACACTCTTCATCGCGGTACGCGGGCCTCTCACTATCGCGGCCTCTCTTGTTGCGGAGCACAGGCTCCAGACGCGCAGGCTCAGTAGTTGTGGCTCACGGGCCTAATTGCTCCGCGGCATGTGGGATCCTCCCAGACCAGGGCTCGAACCCGTGTCCCCTGCATTGGCAGACAGATTCTCAACCACTGTGCCACCAGGGAAGCCCCTGATGGGCTTTTTGATTGTTGGTAACATAATACCTTTTTATCTGGGTGTGCAACAATTGGGTATGCGACCTTTGTGACATCTTCAAGCTATAATTATGATTTGTGTACTTTTCAGAGTACTCCAATTTAAAAAACTGTGCCATAGTGTAAAGTTTAGATTTTTTTCAGAGACCAACAGGGCCAGAATTCTCTTTAGATCATATGAGAATTAACACTTAATATTCATAAACAATATCCTCATTCTAACATACTTGCATATATATTCCCCCTGTAATAATCTTCTCAAGGTCACATAGTAATTTTCTCCTATGAAACTGAGAGATTAGGATAAAGCCCAGGCTGAGGTATCACACAGATCTGGGTACCAGTCCCAGCTCTGCCACTCGCAAACTACATGAACTTGGATTTAGCTTCATTATGCATAGCCTTTTTCACTTGTGAAATAGAGATAGCTTTACATACAAACTATATACAATTCTTGGAAAATAATGAGCACACAAAAGTGCTAATAATTATAATTACTGCTTCATGGGCAACGGTTGTTGACACTTGGCTTAGTGAAATTATTTCTACCACATTTAAAGTTATTTTTATTTTAAACATGCTTTTTATTCACCAAATATAAAATGAGAAACGAGAGAGACATCAAAAATATTTTCATCCTTATTCTTCTTCATAAATAACCCTTATTTCTTAATTCTATAGGATTTAACATTTCATAGCCTTTTTTTCCTACCCTAATTATCCCAAAGGTACGTACCACAAACACTTTTAGTTCCATATCCCATTTGCAAGCCATGATAGACGAGGTGACATTATAGCCTTTCTGAACAATCACTTTTTAGTAGACTATTTTCCTTCCAAACAACAGAGGCATAATCATGGTGCAGAGATGGCACGAAAAAGGGAGTGGTCATCACTATATAGAAAAACCAGCTTCACAGATGAAAATTTGAACTGAGTTTGCTACATGAAATAGGACTTTTCCAAGCAGACATGATGAAGATGAGTATTCTGAGTGACAGGAATAGCATGTACAAAGACAGTGACAGAGACCAGAAATAGCTTGTAGGAAGAGAATGTAGGTTGAGGGATATGAGGGGTGTAATAGGAGATAAGTACTGAGAGACAGGTAGGGGGGGTCACTTATTAATTGTAGGCCTAAGTGATGAGACTCTCTAGAAGGCAGAAAGTTACTTAGGATTTTAGCAGAGGAGAAACTATTATATAGGCTCTTGAAATTCCGCACTGACTTCAATGTGGAGATTGGATTGAAGCGAGAAAAGAATGTAGGCAAGGACTTCCAGGGGTTGAAGATACGGGCTTTACTTCGGAAAATAGTAACAAGAACAAGGATGAAACACTGAATATGAGAGACAGTTAAGCAATGTTGTGAGTGATTACATTAGAGGGCTCACAAGAGAAAGGAAAGGGATGTGTCTGGAATGCCTCCAGGTTTCTGGTACAGGCGTCAAGGTGAATGGTGGTGCAATAACAAAAATGGGGGAGTCAGTAAAAGAAGCAAGTTTAGAGGGAAGTAGGACACAGTGAGTTAAGTTTCACCTTGCTGTGTTTGAGGTGCATTTTGAACTTTAAGGGGTATATATCCAGCAGAAAATGGGAGAGAAGAAATTGCGCTCAGGAAAGAGGTATGGGCAGAAGACATACAGGCTTATCAACTTGTGCCTGTTTTGGATAGTACAACCTTCTGAAGTAAAACAGAGAAAATGTCTTCCTTTTTCAACAAGATAAAACTGCTCACATGTCCCTTATCTATACTTAGGTTTTTCTTAAAATTAAGTAACACCTGGTTCTACAAACATTCTTTACAGGATGTCACTATCCCTGAAAAATTCAGCTAAGATACTAAAAGTGTATTCAAATTATCACAGAACATAATTATTAGTCCTTATAATCTGGACATTGTGCCACATCCAAGATTGCACTAATTTACTAAGACTCTATATCATCTTGCTTTGATTTAATCTTAAATTTGTGTCCAAGTAAGGTCGGTTGGTGTCTCTCTCTCTCTATTTCTCTCTCTCTCTCTCTCCCCCCAATATATATATATATATATGTGTATATATATACATATATATATACATATATATATACATATATATATATATATACATATATATATACACATACACTCATACATCCATACGTATGGAGAAAATGTAAATGTATATATGTACGTATACATACATTTGTATAAATGGATATATACTTACATTTATATATAGGTTTATGTTCACATGTATGGATGGGAATTCAGATCTTTCTTATCAAAAATTTAATTAAGTTAAAGATACTGCTTTTTTTGAATTTTTGAATTTTTTTTTAAATTTTTTTATACAGCAGGTTCTTATTAGTCATCAATTTTATACACATCAGTGTATACATGTCAATTCCAATCTCCCAATTCATCACACCATCACCCCCGCCGCTTCCCCCCCCACCCCCCGCCGGTGTCCACACGTCTGTTCTCTACACCTGTATCTCAATTTCTGCCCTGCAAACCAGTTCATCAGTACCATTTTTCTAGGTTCCACATATATGCGTTAATATACGATATTTGTTTTTCTCTTTCTGACTTATTTCACTCTGTATGACAGTCTCTAGATTCATCCACGTCTCTACAAATGACTCAATTTCGTTCCCTTTTATGGCTGAGTAATATTCCATCGTATATATGTACCACATCTTCTTTATCCAGTCGTCTGCCGATGGGCATTTCGGTTGCCTCCATGACCTGGCTATTGTAAACAGCGCTGCAATGAACATTGGGGTGCATGTGTCTTTTTGAATTATGGTTTTCTCTGGGTATATGCCCAGTAGTGGGATTGCTGGATCATATGGTAGTTCTATTTTTAGTTTTTTAAGGACCCTCCATACTGTTCTCCATAGTGGCTGCATCAATTTACATTCCCACCAACAGTGCAAGAGGGTTCCCTTTTCTCCACACCCTCTCCAGCATTTGTTGTTTGTAGATTTTCTGATGATGCCCATTCTAACTGGTGTGAGGTGATACCTCATTGTAGTTTTGATTTGCATTTCTCTAATAATTAGTGATGTTGAGCAGCTTTTCATGTGCTTCTTGACCATCTGTATGTCTTCCTTGGAGAAATGTCTATTTAGGTCTTCTGCTAATTTTTGGATTGGGTTTTTTTTTTTTTAATATTGAGCTGCATGAGCTGTTTATATATTTTAGAGACTAATCATTTGTCCATTGATTCATTTGCAAATATTTTCTCCCATTCTGAGGGTTGTCTTTTGGTCTTGTTTATGGTTTCCTTTGCTGTGCAAGAGCTTTTACGTTTCATTAGGTCCCATTTGTTTATTTTTGTTTTTATTTCCATTACTCTAGGAGGTTGGTCAAAAGAGATGTTGCTGTGATTTATGTCAAAGAGTGTTCTTCTTAAGTTTTCCTCTAACAGTCTTATAGTGTCCAGTCTTACATTTAGGTCTCTAATCCATTTTTTTTTAAATTTATTTATTTATTTATTTTTGGCTGTGTTGGGTCTTCGTTTCTGTGTGAGGGCCTTCTCTAGTTGCCGCGAGCGGGGGCCACTCTTCATCACGGTGTGCGGGCCTCTCACTATCGCAGCCTCTCTTGTTGCGGAGCACAGGCTCCAGACGCGCAGGCTCAGTCGTTGTGGCATACGGGCCCAGCCGCTCCGTGGCATGTGGGATCCTCCCAGACCAGGGCTCGAACCCGCGTCCCCTGCATTGGCAGGCAGACTCTCAACCACTGAGCCACCAGGGAAGTCCCTCTAATCCATTTTGAGTCTATTTTTGTGCATGGTGCTAGGGAGTGTTCTAATTTCATTCTTTTACATGTAGCTGTCCAGTTTTCCCAGGACCACTTATTGAAGAGACTGTCTTTTCTCCATTGTATATCCTTGCCTCCTTTATCATAGATAAGTTGACTATAGGTGCATGGGTTTATCTCTGGGTTTTCTATGCTGTTCCATTGATCTATGTTTCCGTTTTTGTGCAAATACCACATTATCTTGATTACAGTAGCTTTGTAGTATAGTCTGCAGTCAGGGAGTCTGATTCCTCTAGCTCCGTTTTTTTCCCTCAAGACTGCTTTGGCTATTCGGGGTCTTTTGTGTCTCCATACAAATTTTAAGATTTTTTGTTCTAGTTCTGTAAAAAATGCCTTTGGTAATTTGATAGGGATTGCATTGAATCTGTAGATTGCTTTGGGTAGGATAGTCATTTTAACAATATTGATTCTTCCAATCCAAGAACATGGTATATCTCTCCATCTGTTTGTATCATTTTTAATTTCTTTCATCAGTGTCTTACAGGTTTCTGCATACAGGTCTCTTCTCTCCCTAGGTAGGTTTATTCCTAGATATTTTATTCTTTTTGTTGCAAGGGTAAATGGGAGTGTTTACTTAATTTCTCTTTCAGATTTTTCACCATTAGTGTATAGGAATGCAAAAGATTTCTGTGCATTAATTCTGTATCCTGCAACTGTACCAAATTCATTGATTAGCTCTAGTAGTTTTCTGATGGCATCCTTAGGATTCTCTATGTATAGTATCATGTCATCTGCAAACAGTGACAGCTTTACTTCTTCTTTTCCAATTTGTATTCCTTTTATTTCTTTTTCTCCTCTGACTGACGTGGCTAAAACTTCCAAAACTATGTTGAATAATAGTGGTGAGAGAGGACATCCTTGTCTTGTTCCTGATCTTAGAGGAAATGGTTTCAGTTTTTCACCATTGAGGACAATGTTGGCTGTGGGTTTGTCACATATGGCCTTTATTTTGTTGAGGTAAGTTCCCTCTATGCCTACATTCTGGAGGGTTTTGATCATAAATGGGTGTTGAATTTTGTCAAAAGCTTTTTCTGCATCTATTGAGATGATCATACGGTTTTTATTCTTCAGTTTGTTAATATGGTGTATCACATTGATTGATTTGCATATATTGAAGAATCCTTGCATTCCTGGAATAAACCCCACTTGATCATGGTGTATGATCCTTGTAATGTGCTGCTGGATTCTGTTTGCCAGTATTTTGTTGAGGATTTTTGCATCTATGTTCATCAGTTATATTGGCCTGTAGTTTTCTTTCTTTGTGACATCTTTGTCTGGTTTTGGTATCAGGGTGATGGTGGCCTCGTAGAATGAGTTGGGGAGTGTTCCTCCCTCTGCTATATTTTGGATGAGTTTGAGAAGGATAGGTGTTAGCTCTTCTCTAAATGTTTGATAGAATTCGCCTGTGAAGCCATCTGGTCCTGGGCTTTTGTTTGTTGTAAGATTTTTAATCACAGTCTCAATTTAAGTGCTTGTAATTGGTCTCTTTATATTTTCTATTTCTTCCTGGTTCAGTCTCAGAAGGTTGTGCTTTTCTAAGAATTTGTCCATTTTTTCCAGGTTATCCATTATATTGGCACACAGTTGCGTGTAGTAATCTCTCATGATCCTTTGTATTTCTGCAGTGTCAGTTGTTACTTCTCCTTTATGCATTTCTAATTCTACTGATTTGAGCCTTCTCCCTCTTTTTCTTGATGAGTCTGGCTAATGGTTTATCAATTTTGTTTATCTTCTCAAAGAACCAGCTTTTAGTTTTATTGATCTTTGCTATTGTTTTCTTTGTTTCTATTTCATTTATTTCTGTTCTGGTCTTTATGATTTCTTTCCTTCTACTAACTTTGGGTTTTGTTTGTTCTTCCTTCTCTAGTTCCTCTAGGTGTAAGGTTAGACTGTTTATTTGAGATGTTTCTTGTTTCTTGAGTTAGTCTTGTATTGCTATAAACTTCCCTCTTAGAACTGCTTTTGCTGCATCCCATAGGTTTTGGATCGTCGTGTTTTCATTGTCATTTGTCTCTAGGTATTTTTTGATTTCCTCCTTGATTTCTTCAGTGATCTGTTGGTTATTTAGTAACGTATTGTTTAGATTCCATGTGTTTGTGTTTTTTTACGTGTTTTTCCCTGTAATTGATTTCTAACCTCATAGCGTTGTGGTCAGAAAAGATGCTTGATATGATTTCAATTTTCTTAAATTTACTGAGGCTTGATTTGTGACCCAAGATGTGATCTATCCTGGAGAATGTTCCGTGCGCACTTGAGAAGAAAGTATAATCTGCTGTTTTTGGACGGAATGTCCTATAAATATCAATTAAATCTATCTGGTCTATTGTGTCATTTAAATCTTGTGTTTCCTTATGAATTTTCTGTTTGGATGATCTATCCATTGGTGTAAGTGAGGTGTTAAAGTCCCCGACTCTTATTGTGTTACTGTCAATTTCCTCTTTTATAGCTGTTAGCAGTTGCCTTATGTATTGAGGTGGTCCTATGTTGGGTGCTTATATATTTATAATTGTTATATCTTCTTCTTGGATTGATCCCTTGATCATTATGTAGTGTCCTTCCTTGTCTCTTGTAACATTCTTTATTTTAAAGTCTATTTTATCTGATATGAGTATAGCTACTCCAGCTTTCTTTTGATTTCCATTTGCATGGAATATCTTTTTCCATCCCCTCACTTTCACTCTGTATGTGTCCCTAGGTCTGAAGTGGGTCTCTTGTAGACAGCATATATATACGGGTCTTCAGCGAGCCTGTGTCTTTTGGCTGGAGCATTTAATCCATTCATGTTTAAGGTAATTATCGATATGTGTGTCCCTATTACCATTTTCTTAATTATTATGGGTTTGTTTTTGTAGGTCCTTTTCTTCTCTTGTGTTTCCCACTTAGAGAAGTTCCTTTAGCATTTGTTGTAGAGCTGGTTTGGTGGTGCTGAATTCTCTTAGCTTTTGCTTGTCTGTAAAGCTTTTGATTTCTCCGTGGAATCTGAATGAGATCCTTGCTGGGTAGAGTATTCTTGGTTGTAGGTTCTTCCCCTTCATCACTTTGAATATGTCCTGCCACTCCCTTCTGGCTTGTAGAGTTTCTGCTGAGAAATCAGCTGTTAACCTATGGCAGTTCCCTTGTATGCTATTTGTCATTTTTCCCTTGCTGCTTTCAATAATTTTTGTCTTTAATTTTTTCCAATTTGATTACTATGTGTCTTGGCATGTTTCTCCTTGGGTTTATCCTGTATGGGACTCTCTGCACTTCCTGGATTATGGGTAGCTATTTCTTTTCCCATATTAGGGAAGTTTTCAACTATAATTTCTTCAAACATTTTCTCGGGTCCTTTCTCTCTCTCTCTCTTCTCCTTCTGGGACCCCTATAATGAGAATGTTGTTGCGTTTAATGTTGTCTCAGAGGTCTCTTTGGCTGTCTTCATTTTTTTTCCTTCTTTTTTCTTTATTCTGTACCTCAGCAGTGAATTCCACCATTCTGTCTTCCAGGTCATTTATCCATTCTTCTGCCTCAGTTATTCTGCTATTGATTCCTTCTAGTGTAGTTTTCATTTCATTTATTGTATTGTTCATCTCTGTTTGTTTGTTCTTTCATTCTTCTAGGTCTTTGTTAAACATTTCTTGCATCTTCTCGATCTTTGCCTCCATTCTTTTTCCGAGGTCCTGGATCATCTTCACTATCATTATTCTGAATTCTCTTTCTGGAAGGTTGCCTATCTCCACTTCATTTAGTTGTTTTTCTGGGGTTTTATCTTGTTCCTTTATCTGGTACATAGACCTCTGCCTTTTCATCTTGTCTATCTTTCTGTGAATGTGGTTTTTGTTCCACAGGTTGCAGAATTGTAGTTCTTCTTGCTTCTGCTGTCTGCCCTCTGGTGGATGAGGCTATCTAAGAGGCTTGAGCAAGTTTCCTGATGGGAGGGACTGGTGGTGGGTAGAGCTGGCTGTTGCTCTGGTTGGCAGAGCTCAGTAAAACTTTAATCCACTTGTCTGCTGATGGGTGGGGCTGGGTTCCCTCTCTGTTGGTTGTTTGGCCTGAGGCGACCCAACACTGGAGCCTACCTGGGCTCTTTGGTGGGGCTAATGGCGGACTCTGGGAGGGCTTACACCAAGGAGTACTTCCCGGAACTTCTGCTGCCAGTGACCTTGTCCTCATGGTAAGACACAGCCACCCCCCGCCTCTGCAGGAGACCCTCCAACAGTATCAGGTAGGTCTGGATCAGCCTCCTGTAGGGTCACTGCTCCTTCCCCTGGGTCCTGATGCGCGACACTACTTTTTGTGTGCCCTCCAAGAGTGGAGTCTCTGTTTCCCCCAGTCCTGTCAAAGTCCTGCAATCAAATCCCGCTAGCCTTCAAAGTCTGATTCTCTAGGAATTCCTCCTCCCGTTGCCAGACCCCCAGGTTGGGAAGCGTGACGTGGCGCTCAGAACCTTCACTCCAGTGGGTGGACTTCTGTGGTATAAGTGTTCTCCTGTTTGTGAGTCACCCACCCAGCATTTATAGGATTTGATTTTATTGTGATTGCACCCCTCCTACCGTCTCATTGTGGCTTCTCCTTGGTCTTTGGATGTGGGGTATCTTTTTTGATGAGTTCCAGTGTCTTCCTGTTGACGATTGTTCAGCAGTTAGTTGACTCTCAGGCTGACTTTCACTAACCCCTTCCTTAGGCACCAAGGGCAGAGCTTATTTACAGGCTTAGGAAGGAGTCCCTTGTGTCTTCCGAGAACAAAGTTCAAACTTGCATTTGGCCCTCAAGCAGCAAGCAACCTGCTTTTTTTTTTTTTTTTTTGCAACCTGCTTTTAAGCCTAAGTCTCGCTTTGCTCTTATCTTCCATCCATTTCTCCATGTTCTCCAGGTGCCGACTCGGCGGCGGCCGCACACGCTCACTCTGGCCGGGGCTCGCGATCCTCGCTCTCTGTTAAGCTCCCACAGGGGCCGGGTTCGGCTGCGGCGGGCACAGTGCCAGTGGGCAGCTGTGCGCCCGGCTCGCTGGCTCCGGGACTCCGTACTGCTTTTTCTTAAGCAGTAAAATTTCAAACAGTAAATATGCCTTTTCTGATTTAAAACATGAAAGACAAGTATATGACACTTGTATGTGACATTCTAACTTCATAGGACATTGCTATGAAATTTCTAAAGTCATTTGGGAGAGGAATTCATCCATTAACCACTCACATGGTGGTGAAATTTACACAGTGACCCAACTATATCCTCAAATGGCTTCCTGTCCCCAAACTTTCTGACTCTGAAAGTTGAATAAAGGAGTCCAATCATTTTCAGTCCAATTATCTGGCACATAAATCAGATAACAGGAAGGAATATATTAAAACACAGATGTTCTCCACCAACCCACATAGAAATAAGAAGGCTCACCTTATCCATAGACATCCCACGAGAGGCTTTGCACAATACTTCAGGGAAATCAAAACATTTTATATTTATTCCATTCCACTGGGTCAACCAACTTAATATAGCCACCAAAGAATTTATCTTGATAATACCACATAATATTTGCACAAATTGTTTAATGTCATTTGATATCCAGTTGGTTTTCATGTCTTGATTTTAGTGAATGTATCTTAGCTCTTAAGAGACCTTTCTAATCTTTGAAAATTATTCCTTTATTCAATAAAGTTTATTAACTTCATCAGATGAGTAAGAAACTATACATGTGTGCACAGCCTTATGTTTAATAATCTGCTCTAAAACTGTATTTTCCAGGTTACTCTTCTTCAAAAGAGGATGCTTGTATGTATCCATTCTTTTGATATACCTTTAATTCTCCAAAATTTTAGACAGTAACGTTAAGATTAACATCATTCAACAAAATAATCCAAACACTTTTTCTATGCCAGAAACTCTCATGGGTCTGTGGCCTTAGACACCTTTAATACATCTAGTTGGACTCTCAAGTGTTAACTTGTATAGAGGAACATATCTAAAAATGGGATTTTAATAGCTCTACCTTTTATTTGGAAAATGTTTTAATTAGAGCATCTTCTGTAAGAGCTATGGGCCTAACCAGGTTCTTTTTTTTTTTTTTTTTTTTTTTTTTACTAGAAACAGCTATCTCCCTAGAACAACAGGCTTTCTTTATGTTCTATAGTCTTTTTCAGTTTCCAGTGCAAAAGGCCGATAGGATCTGTGTGTCTCCAAAACACCTCCCTTATTTTGTTTTAGTTTTTGCTCAAATGCCACCTTCTCAACATAGTTTTCCCTTGACCGCTTCATGTAAAACTGCTTCCTTCTCCAGTCTATTTTTTCCTTATAGTTCTTAGCACCTTTTTCATAGTATAAAGCTTGCTTATTTATTCTGATGCTTGCTTCGAATGTAAGCTTCATAGAGGAACAATTTATGTTTTGTCCATACTTAACCTCAAAGCTTAGACTTTTGGCTGGCACCTAGTAGGCACTCAATACATATGTGTCAAATGAATGAATAAATATGGTCCTTCTATCTGGAACACTTTCCTGTTCTTTATTGTTGCCTAATTAATTTCTACTAAATCTTCAGATCTCACTTAAGGCCACTTAGGTAGGCCTTTCCTTACCTTCTAGAGAAAGGTGAGTCATCTAGTAATATATATATCTGTCACATTGAACTCATCATGGCCAGAAATTTACACTTAATTGCATTTAATTAGTGCGGGGCCAGGAGGGCAGGTGCCATGACTGTTGCCCCCACCCATCCCCACCATGGTAGTCCCAGCCACCATCCTGGCACACAGCTGCTGCTCAATACATGTTTGTTGACTGAAGAATTATGGTAGAGTTTAGTATCACACACGAATTCTAGCTACCCACCAAGCCTCCGCTAGCACCACTCTTCTGAACCTCAATCTGTAGCTAAACTGGCCCTTTTTCAGTCCCTTGAGGGTGCTATGCTCACTTGATACACTGTTTCCCCTTCCTGGAAACTGCATGTATCTCCACCAATCCCCTTATACACACACTTCATACAGTTCCCTCCAATGTGTCCTTTAGATCATAGTTTAAACATTACTTTACTAGGAAATCATTTCATGCCTTCAAGCTTCAGCTTAAGTCAGACTAATTTGTTGTCACAAAACTTTGTTCCTTTCCTTCATAGAAATAAGTTACGTCCATTTTAAATATCTGCTCATTTTTGTAAATATTTCATTAGTGCTTATTTCCTCTGTTAGATTGCAAGTACCAAGAGAGCAACTGCCACGCCTACCATGGTGACCACGGGTGACAAGGAATCAGCATTTGAATTCAAAGAGGGAGCCTGAGAAATGGCTACCACTGTTTTGAGGTTCCAAGGAAGGCAACATGCTCACAAATTACTCATTTCTGACCCAGGAAGGTAGAACAAATTCTCTTTTTGTTCACTGTTTCACCTCTGTTACCCAGCATAATCCCTATGACATAGTAAGAACATTACAAGTACTCATCGAAAAAAATGAAAGAGGCATGGTAATATATTCCATGACTGAAGACTCCACATAAATTATGCAACTTAGTTTTTTAGCCAAGCTATTTCTCAACAAAATTAGTTAACTGGCATCACTGCTTACAAATTGGGTTCTCTGTGTACTGATATCACAGAAACCTCTAAAGTTAAGGACAAGTTTCTGACCTGTGGTGACATTGCTGAGGGACAAGCTGAACCTCTGAGAGAATCAAATTAATTTACAAGAGACTGCACTTTTCAGAATATTATCCTTCATAAGTCATGCCATCTTTCAGAATCCCTAAGCATATGTTCTGACCTAACTTTCTTTTTCTTCAAACCTTTTAAAAAGAAGACTTCTAAAAGTCTTTTAAAGTTAGAGAAAATCTAACTTATAATAGAGTTCAAAGAACTAAGTCAATACATGTAAAGATATTCCATGAGGAGTATTTTTAGAGTTCTAACTCAAGATGGTAAGAACATCTCTCTCTCTCTCTGTTACTGAATTAAATCAAAGACTACCTTTCCTAGTTTTCCCCTATCTGTACCTCTTTACTAAAGACAACTGGGTATCCATTTTGAGGCTCTGGTACTTCAGCAAATTGGAGAGAAATGGATTATGGCACTGTGGTGACATGGGAGGCCATGGAGGAGAAAGAAGGTGTGGGGTGAGCGTTCAACACTAACAGGTCTTCAGGAATCAGCTATGGATGACCAGACCTTGCTTCAACAAAAGATCTAAAGCATTCTTCTCAGGTTCCTGCCAGTTTTTTTTTTTTTTCTCTTTTTGTATTGAGTCCATATACCTTTTTCTCTTTCCTAAAATTCTTCCTATTACTTCTAATAGAATTCCTCAGGGCCCAGTATGAAACATGATAGCTCGGTCTCTGAAGCATACATGGAATTCTTGTCACATGCAGAGGATATCTGGGTTGCTGTTTAAGTGACTCCTCTAATGTATTTGTTTATCTGTCTTTTTATTCTTTATTATTTCTTCTCTCCTACTCTTTTTCTACCAACTTCTCTACCTCTTCTCTTTCTTTATAAAAATTAAACTAGTTAAGACAAGATTATATTACTCGTAAAGAACCTAAGAAAGAATCATCAAAATTCCAAAGTCAAATGAGAGCCCAGCATTCCAGGGCAATTCCAACCAATAGTTAAATAAGGCATAGAATTCAAGCATGGATTCCTCTGGGACTGATGGAATAGGAAGAAAGAAAGGCTAAAGCGGGGGCCTTCTCATCACTTAAGTCCTTTAACTCTGCTCTTTTAGACACTAGTCTAGATTATCTAAAAGTCAGGTAACAGTAACAGAAATGAGGGTACCAAATGGGGAAAGGGGGTCGAGGGGAAAAGAGGAGGCTGGGAGGCTACGATCAACACTAATTAAGGGGGGAGGCAATCATATACAAATGTGGACTGAGTTTGTGTGAACTGGGAATAGCCAATACATGAGCAGCTATCTTAGTAGATGTTTCTGGGTCAAAGAAATAAAGACAGAAAATAAGCTTTAAAATGTACGTAAATAGGATAATACATATAGAAAAGCTTAGGGCCACTACTCTTTTTTTTTTTTTTTTTTTTAAGTGGGATGAATATCAGGAGTCCCACTTTTTTTTTTTAAATTAATTAATTAATTTATGGCTGTGTTGGGTCTTCGTTTCTGTGCAAGGGCTTTCTCTAGTTGTGGCAAGCGGAGGCCACTCTTCATCGCGGTGCGCGGGCCTCTCACCATCGCGGCCTCTCTTGCTGCGGAGCACAGGCTCCAGACGCGCAGGCTCAGTAATTGTGGCTCACGGGCCCAGCTGCTCTGCGGCATGTGGGATCCTCCCAGACCAGGGCTCGAACCCGTGTCCCCTGCATTAGCAGGCAGACTCTCAACCACTGCGCCACCAGGGAAGCCCAGGGCCACTACTCTTAATTCATCCTACCTAAGATCTAACCCAGTCACCATCTGTGAATGCTATGGACTGTTTTTCAAGGTGGCCTAGTCCCACAGGCATCACCTTGGAATAATTATATTCTAAAGCTAGTTGTATTAGGTCTTGTGGGGCCAAAGTGACTGTTTTTCAGTTGTTATTTTAACTGGAAATACTCTATGACTTAGAAAAGTTTCTGCCTTAATTCTTTTTTTAACCAGTCACCCTTCTAAACTCTGCCTCCCAGCCTTCTTTTATCTTTTCTGAAAATTTCTGAGAAACACTGAATATTAGATTTTTACCCATCTGTAAATAGCCACAACACTATTGTATCAGAACTATGGAATTCCTTAAAATGGGTGTAGCAGTGGCCTGTCAGTCCTTTAGCCAGTCGTGTGTGTGTGTGTGTGTGTCTGTGTACAACAAATCTGATCATATATGCAATGATACATTATAATATTGGGTGTCATAAACCTTTTTAGATCTGTAATCCCTGCAATTTCATTGAAACATAAGCAATTAACATGAATCACTAGTATATATTAAGTGCTCAACTGTAGCAGTTCAACAGTTTCGTCTTTTTTCATTTAATGATGGAAAGTGAGATAATATTGTTGGAGATTGGCAGTCTAAAACAGTAACCTTAGGAAATGACATTTCACTGGGATAAAAAAAACAATTCACACAAAAAGAGAAAAAAACAGAGATAAGGCTTTTTTATAGGTTAGGTAAGAGAAACTAGGTTTAGAAAAACCTTGGGCTTATAAAGCTATTTAAACCCACATTGATTGGATCCTCAGACGTGTTAGACTATTGGCTCCTAACTCTCACAAAGGAAAGGCAAGCATGTAGTGGGTACAATGAATGCCTCAAATATAATCTGTGGTTGGGTGAATACGTGAAACTATGTGTCACATTCAGAACAATAAACTGTTGTTATTTTCCCTTAATGTTGATGTTTTGGTATATGTATATATGTTTTGTTGAAATTAAAAAAAAAAAACTTATAACAAAACTTTATCATTTCCAGTTAGGAAGTAAATATGAAAATATGAAAATATCCACATTATCCTTTATTAATATATACTAGTTATGTTTCCAAGGACACAATTACTATGAGTCAGATTGAATGAGGGATTGAAAGGCTAAGTACCTCCTACAACAAAACTTCCATGACTTAAGCATCCTGCTATGTATGTCCTCATCGAGACTACAACTGAAGGCTTCCAGGAAAAAATATACTGAAGGTGTTAAATTTTTTCTTATTTGACTGAATGTGATCCTTTTTGTGTTTTTTTACCTTTGTCCTCTCTTAGACTGTAGGTTTGAAGAGAGCATAAATAATATTCCTCTGACCAGTTATCTAATGCATGCTATTCAACTATAGTTAAAAAACAGATCTGCATTTATATATTTCCCCAAAGGCCAGGAAGCTAGTGTGAGCAAACAGTGTATAATGAAAAGGAATTATGCACAAACATCCCACAAATGGGACATAATTTGAATTAGTTTAAATGAATACATTGCATTCTAAATATTTGCAATATACAAATTACATTTTAAATTTTCTAAATATTTTCTGAATTGCAATTAATTATTTTGAATGACATATTTAGTGTATTAAAGAAAATACTCTGACCTTAAGTTGTTTTTCCAAAGCAGCAGTTGCATGATCGCCACTAGATTCATCAACCACCACCACCATGTGCGTGAGAGAATTCACCCTGACTTGTTCCTGTTCCAGGTCTTCTTGAAGCACCTGAAAGATAAGTTTTTTTTAAAAGGAAATTAAAATAATAGTCTCCTGCTCTGTATGCCAGAAACATTTCTTCCCAAATGAGTGTGATTTATTTCTGCCATGTTTTGGGTAATACAATTTTTTATTAGACTGGAACCATTTCAAGCAAATTTTCTGCTATGGTGCTCAGCAAAATTTGCATGTTTTTGTCAATTGAATGTGAAAGTATATAGAGAGAAAGCATCTGTTGAGAAAGGCATACTAAGATATGCTGCCCGTTACCCCACTTCCTCTCACTTTTTCAAGGACTTTTCTCCTAAAATACCTGGCCGCCTCAAGCATCTGCAATGTCTCCTTCTCTACAGTTCTCCATTATCAACTAAAACAAAACAAAACAAAACAAACTCTTGACCCAAAAAACCCCTCCCGCTACTGCCTCATTATGTGTTCCTCTTCACTACAAAATATTTTGTTTTCTACATTACTCTTTCTACTTCCTTACCCTACTATTCCCTTTACCCACTATCCCATTAAAACATCTCTTGTAAAGGGTGCCATCAATCTCCACTTTCCCAAATCCAATAGCCATTTTTTGATAGCATCTTACTTGACATTTTGATTACTAACCTAATTAACCACTCCTTCATTCTTGATCCTCTCTTCTCTCTTCTTGAGCTTCATGTACCACCCTTGCCTGATTATCCTCCTACCTCACTAAGAACTGCTTTTTAGCTCCTTTGCTGGTTGGTTCCTTCTCCTCTGCTCAACTATAAATCAGATGGCATTCCTCTGGATAAAAACCAATGGAATCCCATCACACTAAGAGGAAAAATCCAAATCCTTGAACCTGAAATCCTTATATGATCTAGCACCTTCCTGCCTCTCTAATCTAACTGCATACCATTCCTGCCCTCTGACACTACGTTTCAGTCATACTTGTCTTCTCTCTCTTCCACACTGTGTCAAGCTATTTGCTCTACCCCAATTGCTCTTCCTCTGTATCTTTAAATAATCTCTCCTTCTTATCATTCAGGACTCAGTTTAAGTGTCACCTGCGCAGAGAGGCTTTTCATGAAGATGCTCTCTGAATTTGCTTCTTAGTTACGATTTCTATAACTTTTTAAACATAACATTTTCACACTCAGATTTTTCTTATGTATTAGTTTAGTCATTTGTTGTTCGTCTTTACTTACTGGAATATAAGATCCACTAGAACAGAGATGCCCCCTGTCCTTCTCACTACATATTCCAAGCAACTAAAGATAAACAAACTCTTGTTAAATGAATAGCACCATGTGGAGGGGTGAGGGCAATATTCACAGATGAGTTTGGCCCTTCCTGACTGCATAAAGATTACAATCTAATGGGTGAGATTCTTCTTTTTAAGTGTAATTACAATTATACTATCAAGCACATATAACCCAAAACAGTATTCCAATCTTTTAAAAATCACAATGTATAGATTTTTTGTAAAGATAAACAGGGGTAAACAGAGGAATAAACAGACAGTAAACAGAGGAGGACTAAACAGAGGAGGCTGCTCTAGATCCAAGACACCCTGCTTGGGAGATCCAGTTCCTCCAGGACCTTATCACACTACACTAATTATTACCTGGAAATCCCTAAATGAGTATGTAAAATTCCTAGTCATCTAGTCTGCCTCTTGGAACATGTTATTATATAATACAAGAACGAAGAAGCAGGTTTGGGACAAAGCCTGTTACTTTCTAGAAAACCTGGAATCCCTACTTGTGAAACAATGATGCCTGGCACCTATCAGACTAGCTCTTAGTTATTCGACCACTATGGCAGGCGTAAGGGAACGTATTAGAATTAGCTACATCACAAACTCAAATGTTTGAGCATTTTTATCCTAGGACTTTTATTTTTCAAGTCTCAACATTTTAGACCACTATATAAAATCACTTACTTTTACTTCCTCTCTCCAGATTTTCACGGTACATTTTCAAGTGAAGCAATTTAAAATAAAATGACTATGCATCTATTTTGTGTGTGGAGTCTATACTGCCTATCACGCCTTTGACATTCCAGAGCTTACACTGGTTAATAAAACTCTTTCTGCCATGAGGCTGAAAATGGAAACATTAACATTCAGAGTTGCCCTTGAAAGTCATGTTAAGTCTGTGTTTTCTGAGTTATATAAGCTAGGACTGGGAACATTTCAAATGTGTCAGCCAGGAATTTTAAAAATAATAATTAAAATAATATCTTGGTGGCCAATATATCATAAATTGGTTTAATTTGGCCAATTCTTTTTTCTTATCACTCAAGTATGAGAGTATATTTAATTACATATATTAAAGACAATTAGGAAATAATGCTATACTATTCACATTTTTTACATTTTTATTGTTCTCATATTTTTTAGTAAAGGAAACTGAGAAAATCATTGTTTGAGCCATGAGGTACTCATTTTGAAACTCAGGTTGCATCTTTCTAAAGCATATGTGATCAAATATACTAGTTATTTTCTCCAGTACTTAGATTTCTGATTTTGTTTTGCTTATCTATTTGTTCTATAATCAGAAATTATATTCTTGCCATAGTGATCAAGGGTTTACATGTTATGCTTTTGCTGACGTGCTAACACAAAGTACCACTAAAGCTAGTTGTGAGTTAATAGCTTTAAGATCAAACATGAAAACCATCTGAACTTACAGTCAGTAGAGGGAAATAAAGGAATATGGGAAAGGTTCTCAACAGTGGATGAAAATGTTGAAGAATGCATAGCACTGCAGTAAATTAGCATATACTCTATTTGATTTAAGTCATTTCCAGTATCTCCTTTTCTCTTCTATGATTTTTTCAAATTATATCGTTTCTTTTACTCCTAATCAGGGATTAAAACAGAAAAGCTTAAACTGACCTTTCTAAGCATACTCAATAGCTGCAAGACAGAGCTATTGCAACACTGTAATCATTTCCTATTTTCCCAGACCTCAGCTCCAAAAATAAATATTAATGAATATCACGGTATTAGCTAATCCCCTTATTTGCAAAAGACAAAAGACTATAAAATATCCAATGTCCAGAATTCATTTTTTTAAAATGAAGTTGATTCTTAGAGTTAGCAAAAATGCCATACAGAAAATGGTTAGTTTAAAAAGTTAAAATTTTCTGCCAACCTATGTATCCATGAATAAGGGCCTTGATCATTGGTATAAAGTACACCCTCCTGCTTCCCTCTTTGAGAAAACATGGATTCTCAAGGCAACTAATTTTTAAAGTACATTAAAGTTTTAAAAGCTATTTTACAATTAATTTTTAATTAAATATTTACTTCTTATGGATTTGAATTTCTCATAGCTGGATTTATACAATGGAGATTTACAGTTGATGTGCTAATTAAACTGAAATATGAGCCAAATTATTCCAAATACAGATGTATCCCCAGAGAAATACACTAAAATTTTTGCCTATCAGAAGAGAATGTCTTCAGGTTAAAATACTGTAATATATGATTGTTAAAGTCTGTTTTTCTTTATTAAAAGAATATAAATTATTTACACACAGATACGTACTAGGTATTTTATTATGTATTTCTTGCCAGTATTTTTCTTAGAGTAATGCAATTGTTACACTTATCAAATTTAAAAAAATCTGTCATGCTCCTAATTAAATTTCTATACCATTATTAGATACAAATGTCAGCAATGTTTGTTTTCTAATGTCAACTAACAATCCTTTTTTTCCTTATGACAAGAAAAAAGGCCAACAGTGAAATTTAACATTAAAAATGCTTAGATTTGACCAACTTAGATTTTGTTATACCTCTGTATAACAAATAATTCTATTTCTTATAAATTATTCTCTAGTTAAAGAATCTGACCAAATTTGTTGTTCCCTTACTACATATTCACATCTTATGATTTAAATATGACTTTTCTCTATTTCCTTCAAATGTTTCAGTGGTACCGAATTCTTGCTCTGACCCATGTCAAGTTGGTCTTCAAAATCTGGCTTAGGACAACCACTGAAGAGTCACTTCAATGTTTACTTCAGACTTATGCTATTTTATCCTTTGTTAGCATACATGTGAAATACTGTTTGGAAAACAAAGGCATGGAAATATGTAAGGCTAGGGAATTATTAGATTTGACACTTAGAGGTAAAGAACAACAATTAATAGAAAGGTAGAGTAATAGAAAACAAAAACAAGGTTAGATCTCCAGTAAGTTCTATAGGAGGGTATACAATACTTCCCTTGGTCAGAGTATATGCTCAACAACATGAAACAGGAAAGGACTGTGGTTGCCTATATGCATAGTTTATTACTCCTTCTACTTCAATGATTAACCAACAGGAAATTACCAACACTTGCAGGTCCTACACACACACACACACACACACACACACACACCCCCCCCCCTAGAAACAACACAGATCATGGGTTATGCATGGATTCTAAGGCCATCTACTCCCACATAACACTTTAAATTAATATAATTAAAATATGCTTAGTAAACTATTAAGTTTAAGTGATTTATAGTTTTTAGCTTAGCCAAATAAATGTACACAAAAGGAAAGACTGATGAGAACAAAACTTGAATTGAATATAAAATGTGCAAAAATCTTAAGAAACCAGAAGAGTTTCTACAAACATGGGATAAGTCTAACATTTAGGAAAGTACTATCTTAGAAAATCCAGCTCAGGAACCAAAAAATCCCTAGATACTCATGAACAATTAGCTAATGCAATACATCTGGATGTGAATTGATTTTATTTTCAAATAAAAGCATCCCAGGCAAATCAGAAAACTTTATGATTTCTTAGGAAATGATGGGGGGGGGTAGGCAGTATATCATTCTCGTTATTTTTTCTCTTATGGTCATTTTTACGTCCTTCTTTCCATCACCTCTGCACTGGGCTAGGCTCTGTATTCCTTATTCTATCTATTCCCTGAATGAAATGATCTGGAAATGACTTGCCATTTTATTTTCAGTCCAATATTCACTTTACTAAGCCTGACAGGTCACAGTACTGTCTAGTTCCCCATGAGGATCTATTTATAGTATGTAATTTTGTTATAAATTTGCTAAATATTTTAAATAGGCTTCCTCAACAGGCTCTCCTAGAAGAGCTTTTATTTTGATACCCACTTACTTAAACATTCTTGCATAGTTATCTTAGTCTTTATAGCAAACCCATTTTTTTAACCTTTTTGTTAAAAATAAATGTTTATATTTCTTCTAAATCTTAAGCTACCAAAGGCGGAGGGGCCCTAAACACCATTTCTATGATGTTTTAAAGATTTTAAAAGCACCCAATGCTTACCAATCCCAGGAAGGGGGCTCAGTAAATGCGGAAAACTGTTTTAAAAACAGAGCTGACCATTAATGTACCCCTACATCTTTCCAAATATAAGTAGAAAAGGACATAATATGGATGACAGAGTGACAAAAATATGTGCATGTTTAAAGGTGTGGGATCTAACGTCAGATTTTCTGAGTTTGATTCTTGCATGTATTGCTAACCAGCTATGTGACCTTGTGAAAGTTTCCGACCACACCAAGCCTCAGCTTCCTAATTTTCAAAATTGGGATAATAAGGGTACCTTCTTCATTAGATGGTTAGGAAGAATGAATAAGCTACAATTGGTTAGCACCTTGCCTGGTACACAATAAATACTAACAGCTAGTTAGTTCTAAAAACTCATATTTAGGCACATTCAGAACAAAGACTTTAAACCATACTGCAAGAACCCAATATTCACCTAATTCACCCTCATCTTATTCATGCTGTCATCATCCTCCAATAAGCATTCTACGTACAGAAATGGAATGTGGTTTTGGAAATCCAGGAAAAGAAGGGCTCAAGTTACAGTAAAGCTTTAGGATCTGAAGAAATATATAATACATTTTAAATCCTTAAATAAGACTTTAACTTCCAAATTATTTACATGAGACTAACAACAGTAGCTTTAAACTAATTGATCAAGTGGTCTCATACGTTGCTGAAAAATTACCATGGTCAGAGGAGCTATTTCATGGAGTGAGGAAATATTTCATGAGTGATAGATCCTAATCATTGTATAATAGCCCTCAATTCTCCTAACTTTCCTCCTCCCTCTACAGTCCATGCATGCATGCATCTATCCATACATCCTACATATAGTTATATCATTGAAATCAGAAATTAAAGTGAACACCAAGAAAATCTAATAAATAATTACAAAATGTCATTAGCCTGAAAATAATTATTGAAAAAGAAGAGAACAGGAGTATTGGGAGAGAGGGCTGGGGTGGAAGGTTTCAAGTGTACCACAGAGGAAGTTATCTGCATTGATTGGCTAGTATGTAGATGTAACATTCAATGCTACTGATTATCTTCCAGTTCAAACATTACCGCCATTCTCATGATGAGCCCATTTTCTTCAATATTCCCTTTCTAGTCCCTTTTGCCCTAATTTTAAAGAAAGAGCTTCAGGATTAATGTTGAAAAATCACTTCCTTAAGCATCTTGACTCTGAGCATTTCATACACAGCCACTACTAATGTGTTCTCTTTCCCTACTGCGTATTCTAAGTTTGAGGACTTGTATGCACCCAGTCTCTCCATCTTTTCCATCTAGATATTCCCAAGCCTGAGGGACCGAGTGCCATACTTCTCTAATCTCTTTGCTACTCTCTGCATTTGCTCTAGCCTCTAGGATCGCCACTGTAATCAAAGTTAATGGAATCTCAGAATAGACGAAAAGAGTCTGGGTTCAAAGGCAGACAGGTCAAGACGACAAGCTCAAGTCTACGAAGTACTATTTAAGTTACCTTAGGCAACTCAATCTCTCTGAATACATTTATTTATCCACAAATTAGAGATTTAAATCCCTCCAGGACAGGTTTAGTACTGGAGTGAAATGAGATAGTACATTAGAATCAGCGACTGCAGTGCTTAGTAGAATTGATAGGTAGTGAAGAAATGCTTATTTTCTTCTATTTCTGACATCGTCATCTTATCATTTTGTTCTTACACTAAGATGCATGGAAATAGCTCCTCTGGGCATCAGTATTTATTCACAATACCCTTGATAATTATATTATGTATCTTTAATTACTAAATATTCTCAGTGTGCTGAAACTATAGAACATCATGCAAAAATATGTGCTTCAGTAGTTTTCTCATTCTCACTAGATATGACCTAGATCTTTGTTAATGGAATATTAAATATTATCCAGTATAAATTATCTCTGAAAAATGTAGTTCCACTGAGTAACAGAGTACTACCAGTTGTACTACTAGAAATCATTCTGTTCATAACAGAAATATTAAACATAAAATGATAGTATACTGTAGTTAACAATTTTATATTCCTTAGAAATATACATAATGAAATATTCAACATTATTTTTACATGAAATTAGATTTATGGTCATGCATTTTGTTATAAGATACATGAACTTATTTTTCAAGAAAAAATATTTTCTTAAAATTCATATTATCATATCAGTTGTGGCTTTCTTGTGAAGAATTTTCCCCTAAAATGCATTCTGAAATGTTTTATATACTTAAATAATTCCTTTACATCATTAATGTTGCATTACCTATGGAAGGCAACTGAAATTAATTTGTATTGGTTCAGGAAAATAAAGATACTTTAGCTGAGACCAACTTGATTAAGTGAGAGATAGGGTCTTTTTCCTTCTTGCTTTACCCTCCCCAGAGGGCAGAAACTTCTAATAAATAAGCATTATAGGAGAAATTAAGTATAAAAAATAAACTGGGTATCTCTAAGATGAGGGGGTCTTGGATAATTACATTTTAGTAGATGCACTGATGTACTTTAAAACAGGGCTGTAACATTTTGAGCCATGTTACTGAATCAGTGCTCAATAGTTGCTAATTAGTCACCTGTTAGCTGGAATCACTTGATCTGTGAAAATAAGGACATGGGTATGGATTGCATTATTATTTTCTAATTAAATTAAATTAATGGCGTTATCTAATATGAGAAGTTATCCTTGGAATCTGCTGCTTTTTTTATAGTATGTTGATGGGAAATTAGATGTCTTCTCAACTAGATTAAAAAAAATTAAAACTGAGTATCATGCATACACTACTCTGTAGACCATAAAGCGTAATGTTGTCCCTTTTTACATTAACTTGCCACTTCTTTATGCCAAAAGAATTTTATTACATACAAATCAACTTTGCTTGAGTAAAAGTCATGTCTTATATAATAATAACAGCTAAGATAATTTATATAATTCTGGGTATCAAGTATTATTCTAAGTGCTTTTTATGCAATTATGTAGTAAATATTTTTATCAACCCTATAAGATAGGTATCATCATCATCACCACCACCCTGATTCATACTTGGGGAAACTGAGGCACAAAATGCTTAAGTAACTTTTGCAAAGTCATTCAGCTCACAAGTGATAGAGCTATATTTTGAACCTAGGCAGTCTGGCTTCAGAATCTGTGACATACTGCCTCTCATATAAGAGATATTAATATAGCTCATATAAGCATAAGAGATAGATACATGTTTCTTATAACTCATAAGGCACATGAATAGAAACTTAAAAACTCCTGTGTGTAAGTGTATGCATATGTGTGTGTACTCAGTTGAGTATCAGGTTTTACCCCTCTAGTAATACTTGAATTCAACCTATTACATTTGAAAAACTACTATCATGAAGCTTGCTTTAAAAACACACACATAATAGTTAGGTCCTCCTATATGCTCTTACTGTTTGAAAGTAATGTTAACATTGGTATGTCTTAGTGACAAATGCTAATCACAAAAATTGTGTTTAATATAAGGTTTTGAGTAGTAACAGGAAGTTCAAGTTACTTTTATCTAAACGGCTTAGTTTCTTTGTATACTACATTTTTTTCTTACTTTTCTCTCATGAATCTTTCCTATTTGGATATTCTCTCTTGAAACCTGTTCGTCATAATGCTGTCTATTGATATGATCATGCCATCTCCCACCTAGAGGATGCATGCTTTTCTCCCATGGTTCTTATTCACTGCCCCTTGAAGGTCAAGTAAGGTCCATATGGAAACCAAAGAAAGAGACAGAATAACATTTCTAGGCCTTCTCTCTCCTTTCTAAGTAAAAATCTCGGAAGAAAGGTTAAGTTGTAAGCCCAGCTTAAAGGGGCAAGCAAGACCTGATCAAGCCTAAGACTGGGGCCATAAGGACAAAAAAGAGTCCTTATAATTTATAGGAAGTTCAACCTAACTTACAAGTTCAACCTAACACACACAAATTTAAAAACAAAGTTGTAGGATTACAGACACTATAGTTTCTTTGGCTGGTCCACTGTGCACATATTCCTCATGAATTGGCCAGCTGTGGTAGGTAGCCAGTTGAGGATTTGATTCCATTGAATGGTTTTCCTTTTCCACATAACCAAGGCTCACATGCCTGATTTCTATGGACAAACACAAGTATGACTGCTGGTAGCATCTTCTGTGACATTTATAAAAAGATGCCAGGGTTATAACCATTAAGATATTTGAACAGAGAATGAAACAGGGAGAGAGGAATGAAAAAAAGCCAGAGTTAGTGAGAGGGCACCAGAGATAATATCTCCATGTAAGTTGCTTTAAAGATGTGTTCCTTCTTCACCTGTATAAGTTGTTTTCTTGACCCAACTCAAAATTTTTTTTTACTGTTTATTTAAATTGTAAGTTTCATGTCTGTCAGAGTGGAAGCAATGATGAAGCTTCTGTGTGTGATAGAAGTAGTCAGAATTATTTAAAGCATTTGATCCAAAAACCATTTACTGAGCATCAATTATGTGCTAAATACTTGGCTTGACATTGGGGAAACACAGGAGAGGTCTCTCTGGTTCTCTGGCTGTAGCATAGTATTTTTTTTTTTTTTTACCAATTATATTGTTTACCTTTACTGCCATAGCCATCAAACATTCATTAAGCACTTATGCGGGCAAAAAATAGGAAATAAAATGGAATTTCATAGCAGTAACTAATAACATGTACTTTTAATCTTGCTCAAGATGTAAGAGAGCTTATTAGTCACTAAAAGCACTACTTGATTCTATGGCATTCTTAGGCTTTTCAGAATCACTCATGCTCCTCCCAATTATTGCATTTCTCTCTTAGTATTGCCTATTTTTTAAAAATCCAACTTTGGCCTCCCAATTGCCCAGTCTCAGAAACTATTATTTTGAACTCTGTGATAATTCCCTAAATCTAGTCTCTTTGGTTCTGCTGTTGATTTCCAAAACATTTTTTAAACAATTTTCATTGGCATTGCTTTGATTCAGGTTCTATATACTTTATGCAGTATGTTCCTAACATATTCTGGCCTCCTGTTCATCTGTGCTCTAGTTTATCTTACAAGATATGTCTTTCTAAAATATAAGATAAATTTTCCTAAATTGCCACTCTCCTCAGTTTCATTTATCATCAGTAATGGCTCCCTATTGCCCACAGACTAGCTCCAAATGCTTGTCTTGAGATCAAGACCCTCCATGATCAGGCTGTGGTCCTCCAGCAGTGAGCAGAGTGCAGCACATAACCTAGGCAAGTGACATACCTTTTATTACCCCACCTCATTTCCTTTGCCCAACAAATCACTGTTTCTAACATTCTCAAGCCATCTGACATATTATGCCTTGTATAATGGTCACTTGTTTTCTGTGTCATTATCTGATGTACTAGCATGTGAGCTTCTGGAGGAAGATTCCATAAACAGTAGGTCTCTGTATTCTTCACAGCAGCTATTTTGCTTTAATAAGTGTTTGTTCAGTGATATGGAATAAAATTCAATGGAATGAAATGAAATGTCAAATCCTTTGGCAGGATTACACCTAAATCTTCCCATTACATTACTATTTAGATCATTTTAAAGGTCACCAGAAGAGGACATTTCACAATCTTGGCAATCCAAATGTTTGTGATTAACTAAGCTTCAAGGAAAGGATAGGTGACTGAGCTTCTAAGAGGTCATTTAATTTGTATTAATCAGTACTTAACAAAGAACATTTACTGAAGTAACATAGTGCACATGTCACAATGATACCTGCAAATTCTAATAACTTGTATGCTAAGGATTTTGTTGATGTTGTTACTAAGTCAGTGTAACTAATAACAAAAGTCTAAACCTCTCATAAGAATTGGTAACAGCTAGTAAACTAAGCTTTAAACCTCATCTCAGCGTGACTGTGCTACAAGACAAGATTCCCGAGTCAATTATTTTCTTTTTGATTAAAATACCCTCCAAAATAGCAAACTGCTTTCCCATTAATGAAAGTTCAAGCCCACATAAGACTTTCTTTGTCCTCAATAATATTGTCACTCCTTCTAGGGAAATCCTTTCATTCCTTATCAACATCACTAATAACATCTTTCTCTTAAGACAGAAATAACCAACCGGAATTATTTCTGACGTGTTCCTTCACAAGAAGATTGAGAGCTTCAATTTGTTCACTCCCAAGAGAATCACTTTTGGGTGACTCAGATCTAAAGTAAACCTCTAAATTCTTTCCCCAAAGCAATAGCTATGAAGAATGACTGGTCTTTTCCAAATTTTGCAGCAAATTGAACTTTTCCCAGTTACCCCGAGTTAACAGTTTGGCTAGATGTAATAGTAACCACCAATATAGGATTGATCGTTTTACCTTGCCTAATTGGCAGATTCAGTAAAAGTGACTTATTTCCATGGCATTTTACAGTGGTTCAATTTCTAGCCTGCCTTGTAATAAAATGCTGTTGAAATGAAGATAGCAAAGGATGCTGCCACAGAACCGAGAGAAGCATATCTGTAATATGCATGGTGTACTTGCAAGGAGAGAGAGAGAGAGAGAGAGAGAGAGCACAAGAGGGCAGGAACACGCCAGAGTCCTCTGACCCGAGCAGAATTTAAATCCATTCCCAGCAACAAAACCTGAATCTCTTCTTTAGTTCTGTCATCTGTAATCATCTCTTAAAAAAATAAAGAGGATGACTCAAGGATGTACTGTCTATGGATATGAAGCTAAAAAAACTAAATGTTATATTAGGTGAGAAGCATGGTGATGCAGCAGGGTGCAGTTACTTTCTGACTACTCCAAGGTTACTGATGTATTTCACTGTCAGAAGGAGAAATTTTCTTATTTTCATTCACTAACAATCCTTGGGAAGAAAAGCTGCAAAGTAAATCAGTGATTATTTAAATAAGGCTTTAGTTTGAATTCAGTTACCTAAAGAAAGAACATTTATCCCTTCTTCTGTTTTATGAAGCTTGGAAAGACTAACAAAAAGAAAATTTACTCCTTTTAGCGTATACTTCTAAGAAAACATACATGTTTCCCATTTAAATAAATTCAACTCCTTTATAAATTGTTTGATTTTGTCAAAAAATTTTCTTCTCATTGTAATTACTTCAAGTAACAAAAGAGAATTATCAACTGTCAGGCTTTCTCTTAGCTATGTAATATGTTTTTCCATTGTCTTAATTTTATTAAAAAAAATATATTGTAAAGTGGGTTTAAACAGTTAAAGGTGGAAGATGGCCTCGCTTTCTGTGTCAGCAAACCAATTCCTTCTGCTTTTCCTTACGCACTTATATGAATAAATCCTAGATGTAAATGATTACATAATCAACTTGCATATAGTTCTGTTGCTTTCTTTTTGTTTCAAATTATGCTCTTCAAAGCAATTTCATATTCATCAGAAAAGGCACATTTTCAAGTAATGGACAATCTATTCAAATTTTATTACAATATTAGTCAGATACTTTCCATTCCATTCATTCTAAATCTTCCAGAGCAAAGTGCAAAACCTTTCAGGTAATTGGCAGAATATGAAGACCCTAGACAGCCTAACCTCAATGAAGGCTCTGTTCCTGGTTTCCAGATGAGACCTTTACTCGTAGTTGCCCTAAGTCACTCACCCTTATGGCTACCCTACCATTCTCTGCCACTTCTCTCCTTCTCTTCCTGGCTTCCTCCTTAGACTCCAGGCATCCAGTGCCGACATCCGTCCCTCTGATGTTCAATGCCTGTAGTCTTGTCCTTGCCTGAAATGCTTCACATTCCAAAACTAATCGAAACATTAAAACCATGACTGGAAGGAACACTAAAAATCAACTGGCTCAACACTTTTATTTCCAAAGTGAAAATATGGAGAACCTGAGAGATTCAATAATTTCTGAAAATTACATATTTAGTTAATGGTAAGCTGGGATAGTACTCTGGCTTCCCAGGCAAGAAGGTTGTCTTAGGTTGAGTTCGTTCCCAAACAGACCCTAAGCCAAATATTTGGGTACAAATAGTTTATCTGAGAAGTCATCTCAAGAGACATTATGAGCGGGTGGGACTGTGAGATAGTTTACCCCATGGACATCTGGGGCCCAGTCTTGCTGGGAAACCTCTGAGAAACTGGGTATTGAGAGATACCTTGGAATCATCCCACCACTGGGCAAGGGTTCTAGGGTACTTATCCGTCATTTCCCGTCCCTCCTTGGTTAATGGCAGCTCTGGCAGCACTAACTACTTTTTGCCCATGTTCAAACTGGCTGAGACTCTCCTGTGGCCAGTGAGTGCCTTCAAACAGAGAGGAAGCCACTGGTATACACAGAAACTGTCTGCACGCAACTTCCAGTGTAGGCCAAGGGGAAGAGAATGAATACATGGTCTACCAGAGGAATGCATGATCACACAGAAAAAGTGGTCCAGTTCAAGGTCTAGCACTGGCTCTAACTTCTTTATCAGATGTTCAATTAAAACCTATGTGACAAGTGAACCTCTTTTAGTCACAGTTTCCATGTGAAAATTAGAATGCAGTTGATGCTTTATTTTTTCCCAACGGGGTAGCAGACGGGATTGCCATAGCTATAGCTCTCCCCAAACTGTTTTATCTTAAGCTGCTGTGGCCAAAGGATGGCTTTGGCTGCAGCAATAGCAAAAGCCAGCCCCATTTTTCACTGAACCTGAAGTTCATTAAATAAAAAACAGCTCTGGGACTTAAAAAGAAAGGTATCTTTCATCTGCATGAAAGAATTGTGAAGCTAACTATGACAAAAAGTTATATATAAAAAAAAAGGATGAAGTTGGGTGAGACACAGATTTAGGAGGTATGAGTTGAGGGAGCAGATATTTCCTTTCAAAGCCATAAATCCAAGAAGCACAGAATCCTGAGTAGAGTTGTCAGATATGATCCAGGATGCCCAGTAAAATCTGAACTTCAGCTAAACAATAACTAATTGGGGACATACTTACACTAAAAAAAAAGTTCATTGTTTATGTGAAGTTCAAATTTAACTAGGCTTCTTGTACTTTTATTTGCTAACTCTGTCAACCCTAATTTTGGGCCAATCATGAAGGTTCTTCTGTGTGTGTGTGTGTGTGTGTGTGTGTCATGATGGACTGAGCAAGGCTCTGTTCCTACAATAAAACCCAGAGCTAGTTTTATAATGGTTATTAGAATGCAACACTGTCACAATTTGCAGATGACATGATTTTATGTCTAGAAAACCCTGAAGACTCCACCAAAAAACTGTTAGAACTAATAAATGAATTCAGTAGAGTCACAGGGTATAAAATCAATATCCAAAAACCTGTTGCATTTCTATACACTGACAACAAACTATCAGAAAGACAATTCTTTAAAAAAAAATCCCATTTACAATTTCATCAAAAAGAATAAAATGCTTAGCAATAAATTTAACCAAGGAGGTGAAAGACCTGTATGCTGAAAACTGTAAGACACTGATGAAAGAAACTGAAGAAGACACAAATAAATGGAAAGATATGCCATGCTGATTGAATGGAAGAATACTGTTACAATGTCCATATACCCAAAGCAATCAAGGGATTCAATGCGATCCCTATCAAAATTCCAATCACATTTTTCATGGAAATAGAACAAACAATCCTAAAATTTGTATGGAACCACAAAAGGTCCCAAATAGCCAAAGCAATCTTGAGAAAGAAGAACAAAGCTGGAGACATCCAGCTACCTGATTTCAATTTATATTACAAAACTACAGTAATCAAAACAGTATGGTATTGGCATAAAAAACAGACACATAGATCAGTGGAACAGAATAGAGAGCCCAGAAATAAACCCATGCATAAACAGTCAATTAGTTTACAACAAAGGCACTCAGAATATACAAGGGGGAAAGGACAGTCTCTTCAATAAGTGGTGCTGGGAAAACTGGACAGGCACATGCAAAAGAATGAAATTAGACTTCTATCTTTTACCTTACACAAAAATCAACTCAAAATGGATTAAAGACTTGAATGTAAGACCTGAAACCATAAAACCCGTAGAAGAAATCATAAGTGGTAAGCTCCTTGACATTAGTCTTGGAAATGATTTTTTGGATCTGAGTACAAAAGCAAAGGGAACAAAAGCAAAAATAACCAGTGAGACTACATCAGACTAAAAAGCTTCTGCACAGCAAAGGAAACCATCAACAAAATGAAAAGGCAACCTACTAAATGGGAGAAAATACTTGCAAATCACATACCTAATAAGGGATTAATATCCAAAATATATGACGAACTCATACACCTCAACAGCAAAAAAAAAAAAAATCTGATTAAAAAATGTTCAGAGGAACTGGATATTTTTCCAAAGAAAACATATGACTGGCCAAAAGGCACATGAAAAGATGCTCAACATCACTACTCAGGGAAATGCAAGTCAAAACCACTATTATCAAAAACACAAGAAATAACAAGTGTTGGGGAGAATGTAGAGAAAGGGGGATCCTCATGCACTGTTGGTGGGAATGTAAACTGGTGCGGCCACTGTGGAAAACAGTATGGCTGCTCCCCAAAAAATTAAAAATAAAACTTACATATGATCCAGCAATTCCACTTCTGGATATTTATCTGAAGAAAACAAAAACACTACCTCGAAAAGATATCTGCACCCCCATGTTCACTGCAGCATTATTTACAATAGCCAAGACATGGAAACAACCTAAGTGTCTATTGATGGATGAATGGATAAAGAAAGTGTGGTGTATATATACATTGGAATGTTGTATATATTCCATAAAAAGACATAAAAAATAATAAAATCTTGGCTGTTTGTGACAAATTGGATGGACCTTGAGGGAATTATGGTAAGCAAAATAAGTTAGACAAAAACAAACACTGTATGACTTCAAGTATATGTGGAATCTAAAAACCATTACAAACAAACAAACAAAACAAAACTTACAGATGCAGAGAACAGAATGGTGGTTGCCAGAGGGGAGAGGGCTTGGGGACTGGGTGAAATGGGTGAATGGGGTCAAGAGGTACGAACTTGCAGTTACAAAATAAGTAAGTCATGGGGGTGTAATGTAGAACATGGTAACTATAATCAATAATATTGTAGTGCATATTTAAAATTTGCCAAGAAAGTAAATATTAAAAGCTCTCTTCACAAGAAAAAAAAAAATCTAACTTTATATGGTGGTGGATGTTAACTAGACTTATTGTGGTGGTCATTTTGCAGTATATACAAATATTGAATCATTATGTTGCACACCTGAAATGAATGTCATATGTCAGTTATAGCTCAATTAAAAAATGGAAGCTGAAAAGAAAAGAAATATTTCTGTAGAAATTCTAATCACAGAAACAATAAATGCTTTCTGGCAACCAGGGAGCATAACTGTAAGTGTACAAATAAACTGAAGAAAGGTAAGATGGAAATATTAAAATTATTAGATGCTATATTTTATAGGAAAGCAATGCTACAGATGTTCATTTTTCATCAAGCTTGGCCTGCTCTAAGACCTTATGAATCGAAGGTAAAGCCATGTTTAAAAAATCTTGCCTTATTACTTAAATTTGCTTTGCAGGTAATCCCTACAGAGACCCTCTTCTAAGAAACCAAAACTTTAATAAATCACATAGCCGGCATTGTTCTCTTCCAGGAATATATTTGATTTTTTTCAAATATGAAAAGCCTAGCTATTTTGTATTTGAAAAAGTAAACATCGCAAAAAATATTAGGTAAGCATTATTTTAAAACTCTTCTCAATTGAAGCTTTAATTCTTTCTTATCTGTAAACCATGGCATGTGTATGTACGTAATACACATAACACACTTAGTTTGTTTTTCAGATGAAAGCAAATAGCGTAAAATATACTAACCTTATGTTGTTGTACTTGGTGTTTTAGGTCCTCAAGATCAGGTCCAAAGGGTTCTTTTTCCATTTTCCTTGTTCTCTCTTCTGTTTTTGTTAGCCAGTCATGTAACTCTTTCAGTTGCTGATTCTGGAGATCCATTAGAACTTTATGTAAACTGAAAATTTGAAAGATGCCTATTATTGCCTCTGTCAAAACAACTTTACTTATTATTATTAAACCTATTACTAGGTAAAACTATTGACATTTATAACTAAATGTGTGTTCACATGGTTTGGCATCGTTGGACATTAAGAAGGAAGGTAAATAAAGCCCATAATCAATCACCTCTGAAGTTATTCTTTCTTTAACTTACTATAGTTCACACATCGCAATTTTTAGAAAGTTTCACATAGCTAACTAAATGTGAACATGCTAAATAAAGTGTGAGCCATCTCTGGTAATTGAGTTAGTAGTATATCCTGGCAATCATTTGTTTATATATCCATTATTTTAATTTTAATATGTGTGGTGATAAAAAACGGCCACAAAATTCTTTGTCATGCCATCAAGAGATGGAGTCTATTTTCTATGCTCATGAATATGGAGTGGCCTTGTGATTTGTTCTAACCAACAGAATGTGGCAGAAGTGACGCTATACGAGTTCCAAGCATAGGCTGTAAGAGAACAGGTAGCTTTTGTATTCTCTCTCTTGGAACCCAGCTGCCATGCTGTAAGGAAGCCCAAGCTAGACTACTGAATGATTAGAGACCATCTTGAAAGTAACTCTGGAAGATAAAATGCTCTCTTAGAAGTTGAGCTTCCTGATGAATGAAGCCCAATGAGGGACCCCAGCCATACCACGATTGCAGAACAACAACCTAGATGAGCCCTGTCCATATTCCTGATCTACAGAATCACGATATAATTATAAATTTTCGTATTAAGCCACTAAGTTTTGGAGTCATTTGTTATGTAGAAATAGATAAGTCAAAGAATGCTTTTTTGTTTTTTTTTTCCAAAGATGTATACAATAGGGTAATGTAATTACCTATTACCAATGGGTAATGGATTTAAAGTCCAAAGGCTTGGTTCTGGTTCACAGCCTGGCTATATGCCCTAGAACTAACTTCTTAAACATTCTCAATTTGGATACCGGCATCAGGGACGTGAGACAATATCTTGCCTATCAATCACACAATTTCATGGTGAGGATGAAAGTTAAAATTTAGGTTATTTCATCCATTAATTCAACAAAAAGTTGAGACTCAAATGAGAAGTATTAGTACCTGTTTTAAGGTAAATATTCTTCATGAAGGCATGTTTAAAGCATTTTTGAAAACCATAGTATACTGCACACTGATCTCTTTATGTCAATAAAGAGGACATAATTCCCGTTAGAAATTTATTATTCTGATTTATAAAATCTTTACAAGGGGGAGGGGCAAGATGGCGGAAGAGTAAGACGCGGAGATCACCTTCCTCCCCACAGATACATGAGAAATACATCTACACGTGGAACTGCTCCTACAGAACACCCACTGAACGCTGGCAGAAGACGTCAGACCTCCCAAAAGGCAAGAAAATCCCCACGTACTTGGGTAGGGCAAAAGAAAAAAGAAATAACAGAGACAAAAGAATAGGGACGGGACCTGCACCAGTGGGAGGGAGCTGTGAAGGAGGAAAGGTTTCCACACACTAGGAAGCCCCTTCGTGGGCAGAGACTGCGGGTAGCAGAGGGGGGAAGCTTCGGAGCCACGGAGGAGAGCGCAGCCACATTGGTGCGGAGGGCAAAGCGGAGATTCCCGCACAGAGGAGCGGTGCTGAGCAGCACTCACCAGCCCGAGAGGCTTGTCTGCTCAGCCGCCGGGGCGGGCGGGGCCTGGGAGCTGGGGCTCAGGCTTCGGTGCTAGCCGGGAGGGAGTCCGGGAAAAAGACTGCAGCTGCCAAAGAGGCAAGAGAATTTTTCTTGCCTCTTTGTTTCGCGGCACGCAAGGAGAGGGGATTCAGAGCGCCGCCTAAACGAGCTCCAGAGACGGGCGCGAGCCGCGGCTATCAGCGCGGATCCCACAGCAACAGGGACGCAGAGGGAAAAACGGAGAGATTCCCGCACAGAGGCTCGGCGCTGAGCAGCACTCACCAGCCCGAGAGGCTTGTCTGCTCACCCGCCGGGACGGGCGGGGGCTGGGAGCTGAGGCGCGGGCTTCGGTCGGATCCCAGGGAGAGGACTGGGGTTGGCTGCGTGAACACAGCCTGAAGGGTCTAGCGCACCACAACTAGCCGGGAGGGTGCACGAGAAAAAGTCTGCAGCTGCCGAAGAGGCAGGAGACTTTTTCTTGCCTCTTTGTTTCGCGGCGTGCAAGGAGAGGGGATTCAGAGCGCCACTTAAACGAACTCCAGAGACGGGAGCGAGCCGCGGCTATCAGCGCGGACCCCAGAGACGGGCATGAGACGCTAAGGCTGCTGCTGCCGCCACCAAACAGCCTGTGGGCAAGCACAGGTCATTCTCCACACCGCCCCTCCCGGGAGCCTGTGCAGCCCGCCACGGCCAGGCTCCCGTGATCCCGGGACAACTTCCCCGGGAGAGCGCACGGCGCACCTCAGGCTGCTGCAACGTCACGCCGGCTTCTGCCGCCGCAGGCTCGCCCCGCCTCCTCCGTACCGCTCCCTCCCCCCGGCCTGACTGAGCCAGAGCCCCCGAATCAGCTGCTCCTTTAACCCCGTTCTGTCTGGGCGGGGAACAGACGCCCTCAGGGGACCTACATGCAGAGGCGGGTCCAAATCCAAAGCTGAACCCCGGGAGCTGTACGAACAAAGAAGAGAAAGGGAAATCTCTCCCAGCAGCCTCAGAAGCAGCGGATTAAAGCTCCACAAACAACTTGATGTGCCTGCATCTGTTGAATACCTGAATAGACAACGAATCATCCCAAATTTAGGAGATGGACTTTGGGAGCAGGATATATTAACTTTTCCCCTTTTCCTTTTTTTTGTGAGTGTAGATGTGTATGCTTCTGGGTGAGATTTTGTCTGTATAGCTTTGCTCTCACCGTTAGTCCTAGGGTTAAGTCCGTCCGTTTTTTTTTTTTTTTTTTTTTTTTTGGCTTAAAAAATTTTTTTTCCCTAATAAATGTTTTCTTAATAATTTTTTCCTTATTTTCTATTTTTAAAAAAATTTTTAATAAGTTTTTTCATATTTTTTATTTTAAAAAATTAAAAAATTTTTTTTCTTAATAAATTTTTTCTAAATAATTTTTTTCTTATTTTTAGTATAAAAAATTAATAAATCTATTTTTAAAAATTAAAAATAATTTTTTTTCTTAATAAATTTACTCTTAATTTTTTTTCTTATTTTTTATTATAATTGCTTTATTTTATTTTATTTTATCCTCTTTTTTTCTTTCTTTTCATTTTTTCTCCCTTTTATTCTGAGCCGTGTGGATGAAAGGCTCTTGGTGCTCCAGCCAGGCATCAGGGCTGTGCCTCTGAGGTGGGAGAGCCAACTTCAGGACACTGGTCCACAAGAGACCTCCCAGCTCCACGTAATACCAAACGGCGAAAATCTCTCACAGATCTCCATCTCAACATCAAGACCCAGCTTCACTCAACGACCAGCAAGCTACAGTGCTGGACACCCTATGCCAAACAACTAGCAAGAGAGGAACACAGCCCCATCCATTAACAGAGAGGCTGCCTAAAATCATAATAAGGCCACAGACACCCCAAAACACACCACCAGACGTGGACGAACCCACCAGAAAGACAACATCCAGCCTCATCCACCAGAACACAGGCACTACTTCCCTCCACCAGGAAACCTACACAACCCACTGAACCAACCTTAGCCACTGGGGACAGATACCAAAAACAACGGGAACTACGAACCTGCAGCCTGTGAAAAGGAGACCCCAAACACAGTAAGATAAGCAAAATGAGAAGACAGAAAAACACACAGCGGATGAAGGAGCAGGGTCAAAACACACCAGACCTAACAAATGAAGAGGAAATAGGTAGTCTACCTGAAAAAGAATTCAGAATAATGATAGTAAGGATGATCCAAAGTCTTGGAAATAGAATAGACAAAATGCAAGAAACATTTAACAAGGACGTAGAAGAACTAAAGAGGAACCAAGAAACGATGACAAGCACAATAAATGAAATTAAAAATACTCTAGATGGGATCAATAGCAGAATAACTGAGGCAGAAGAACGGATAAGTGACCTGGAAGATAAAATGGTGGAAATAACTACTGCAGAGCAGAATAAAGAAAAAAGAATGAAAAGAACTGAGGACAGTCTCAGAGACCTCTGGGACAACATTAAACGCACCAACATTCGAATTATAGGGGTCCCAGAAGAAGAAGAGAAAAAGAAAGGGACTGAGAAAATATTTGAAGAGATTATAGTTGAAAACTTCCCTAATATGGGAAAGGAAATAGTTAATCAAGTCCTGGAAGCACAGAGAGTCCCATACAGGATAAATCCAAGGAGAAACACACCAAGACACATATTAATCAAACTATCAAAAATTAAATATAAAGAAAACATATTAAAAGCAGCAAGGGCAAAACAACAGATAACACACAAGGGCATCCCCATAAGGTTAACAGCTGATCTTTCAGCAGAAACTCTGCAAGCCAGAAGGGAGTGGCAGGATATACTTAAAGTGATGAAGGAGAAAAACCTACAACCAAGATTACTCTACCCAGCAAGGATCTCATTCAGATTTGATGGAGAAATTAAAACCTTTACAGACAAGCAAAAGCTGAGAGAGTTCAGCACCACCAAACCAGCTTTACAACAAATGCTAAAGGAACTTCTCTAGGCAAGAAACACAAGAGAAGGAAAACACCTACAATAACAAACCCAAAACATTTAAGAAAATGGGAATAGGAACATACATATCGATAATTACCTTAAATGTAAATGGATTAAATGCTCCCACCAAAAGACACAGACTGGCTGAATGGATACAAAAACAAGACCCATATATATGCTGTCTACAAGAGACCCACTTCAGACCTAGAGACACATACAGACTGAAAGTGAGGGGATGGAAAAAGATATTCCATGCAAATGGAAATCAAAAGAAAGCTGGAGTAGCAATTCTCATATCAGACAAAATAGACTTTAAAATAAAGACAATTACAAGAGACAAAGACGGACACTATATAATGATCAAGGGATCGATCCAAGAGGAAGGTATAACAATTGTAAATATTTATGCACCCAACATAGGAGCACCTCAATACATAAGGCAAATACTAACAGCCATAAAAGGGGAAATCGACAGTAACACAATCATAGTAGGGGACTTTAACACCCCACTTTCACCAATGGACAGATCATCCAAAATGAAAATAAATAAGGAAACACAAGCTTTAAATGATACATTAAACAAGATGGACTTAATTGATATTTATAGGACATTCCACCCAAAAACAACAGAATACACATTTTTCTCAAGTGCTCATGGAACATTCTCCAGGATAGATCATATCTTGGGTCACAAATCAAGCCTTGGTAAATTTAAAAAAATTGAAATCGTATCAAGTATCTTTTCCGACCACAACGCTATGAGACTAGATATCAATTACAGGAAAAGATCTGTAAAAAATACAAACACATGGAGGCTACACAATACACTACTTAATAACGAAGTGATCACTGAAGAAATCAAAGGGGAAATCAAAAAATACCTAGAAACAAATGACAATGGAGACACGACGATCCAAAACCTATGGGATGCAGCAAAAGCAGTTCTAACAGGGAAGTTTATAGCAATACAAGCCTACATCAAGAAACAGGAAACATCTCGAATAAACAACCTAACCTTGCACCTAAACCAATTAGAGAAAGAAGAACAAAAAAACCCCAAAGCTAGCAGAAGGAAAGAAATCATAAAGATCAGATCAGAAATAAATGAAAAAGAAATGAAGGAAACAATAGCAAAAATCAATGAAACTAAAAGCTGGTTCTTTGAGAAGATAAACAAAATTGATAAACCATTAGCCAGACTCATCAAGAGAAAAAAGGAGAAGACTCAAATTAATAGAATTAGAAATGAAAAAGGAGAAGTAACCACTGACACTGCAGAAATACAAACGATCATAAGAGATTACTACAAGCAACTCTATGCTAATAAAATGGACAACCTGGAAGAAATGGACAGATTCTTAGAAATGCACAACCTGCCGAGACTGAACCAGGAAGAAATAGAAAATATGAACAGACCAATCACAAGCACTGAAATTGAAACTGTGATTAAAAATCTTCCAACACACAAAAGCCCAGGACCAGATGGCTTCACAGGCGAATTCTATCAAACATTTAGAGAAGAGCTAACACCTATCCTTCTCAAACTCTTCCAAAATATTGCAGAGGGAGGAACACTCCCCAACTCATTCTACGAGGCCACCATCACCCTGATACCAAAACCAGGCAAAGATGTCACAAAGAAAGAAAACTACAGGCCAATATCACTGATGAACATAGATGCAAAAATCCTCAACAAAATACTAGCAAACAGAATCCAACAGCACATTAAAAGGATCATACACCATGATCAAGTGGGGTTTATTCCAGGAATGCAAGGATTCTTCAATATACGCAAATCAATCAACGTGATACATCATATTAACAAATTGAAGGAGAAAAACCATATGATCATCTCAATAGATGCAGAGAAAGCTTTCGACAAAATTCAACACCCATTTATGATAAAAGTCCTGCAGAAAGTAGGCATAGAGGGAACTTTCCTCAACATAATAAAGGCCGTATATGACAAACCCACAGCCAACATTGTCCTCAATGGTGAAAAACTGAAACCATTTCCACTAAGATCAGGAACAAGACAAGGTTGCCCACTCTCACCACTATTATTCAACATAGTTTTGGAAGTGTTAGCCACAGCAATCAGAGACGAAAAAGAAATAAAAGGAATCCAAATCGGAAAAGAAGAAGTAAAGCTGTCACTGTTTGCAGATGACATGATACTATACATAGAGAATCCAAAAGATGCTACCAGAAAACTACTAGAGCTAATCAATGAATTTGGTAAAGTAGCAGGATACAAAATTAATGCACAGAAATCTCTTGCATTCCTGTATACTAACGATGAAAAATCTGAAAGTGAAATTAAGAAAACACTCCCGTTTACCATTGCAACAAAAAGAATAAAATACCTAGGAATAAACCTACCTAAGGAGACAAAAGACCTGTATGCAGAAAATTATAGGACACTGATGAAAGAAATTAAAGATGATACAAATAGATGGAGAGATATACCATGTTCTTGGATTGGAAGAATAAACATTGTGAAAATGACTCTGCTACCCAAAGCAATCTACAGATTCAATGCAATCCCTATCAAACTACCACTGGCATTTTTCACAGAACTAGAACAAAAAATTTCACAATTTGTATGGAAACACAAAAGACCCCGAATAGCCAAAGCAATCTTGAGAAAGAACAATGGAGCTGGAGGAATCAGGCTCCCTGACTTCAGACTATATTACAAAGCTACAGTAATCAAGACAGTTTGGTACTGGCACAAAAACAGAAATATAGATCAATGGAACAGGATAGAAAGCCCAGAGATAAGCCCACGCACATATGGTCACCTTATCTTTGATAAAGGAGGCAAGCATATACAGTGGAGAAAAGACAGCCTCTTCAATAAGTGGTGCTGGGAAAATTGGACAGGTACATGTAAAAGTATGAAATTAGAACACTCCCTAACACCATACACAAAAATAAACTCAAAATGGATTAAAGACCTAAGTGTAAGGCCAGACACTATCAAACTCTTAGAGGAAAACATAGGCAGAACACTGTATGACATAAGTCACAGCAAGATCCTTTTTGACCCAGGTCCTAGAGAAATGGAAATAAAAACACAAATAAACAAATGGGACCTAATGAAACTTAAAAGCTTTTGCACAGCAAAGGAAACCATAAACAAGACCAAAAGACAACCCTCAGAATGGGAGAAAATATTTGCAAATGAAGCAACGGACAAAGGATTAATCTCCAAGATTTACAAGCAGCTCATGCAGCTCAATAACAAAAAAACAAACAACCCAATCCAAAAATGGGCAGAAGACCTAAATAGACATTTCTCCAAAGAAGAGATACAGATTGCCAACAGACACATGAAAGAATGCTCAACATCATTAATCATTAGAGAAATGCAAATCAAAACTACAATGAGGTATCATCTCACACCGGTCAGAATGGCCATCATCAAAAAATCTAGAAACAATAAATGCTGGAGAGGGTGTGGAGAAAAGGGAACCCTCTTGCACTGTTGGTGGGAATGTAAATTGATACAGCCACTATGGAGAACAGTATGGAGGTTCCTTAACAAACTAAAAATAGAACTACCATATGACCCAGCAATCCCACTACTGGGCATATTCCCTGAGAAAACCATAATTCAGAAAGAGTCATGTACCAAAATATTCATTGCAGCTCTGTTTACAATAGCCAGGACATGGAAGCAACCTAGGTGTCCATCATCGGATGAATGGATAAAGAAGATGTGGCACATATATACAATGGAATATTACTCAGCCATAAAAAGAAATGAAATGGAGGTGTTTGTAATGAGGTGGATGGAGTTAGAGTCTGTCATACAGAGTGAAGTAAGTCAGAAAGAGAAAAACAAATACAGTATGCTAACACATATATATGGAATCTAAGGGAAAAAAAAAAAAAGAGGTCATGAAGAACCTAGTGGCAAGATGGGAATAAAGACACAGACCTACTAGAGAATGGACTTGAGGATATGGGGAGGGGGAGGGGTGAGATGTGACAGGGTGAGAGAGTGTCATGGACATATATACACTACCAAATGTAAAATAGATAACTAGTGGGAAGCAGCCGCATAGCACAGGGAGATCAGCTCGGTGCTTTGTGACCACCTAGAGGGGTGGGATAGGGAGGGTGGGAGGGAGGGAGATGCAAGAGGGAAGAGATATGGCAACATATGTATATGTGTAACTGATTCACTTTGTTGTAAAGCAGAAGCTAGCACACCATTGTAAAGCAATTATACTTCAATAAAGATGTTTAAAAAAAAAAAAATCTTTACAAGAAATTTCCATTAGTCAGCATGTTTAAACATACAAAATACACACATAACTGAGAGTGTTTTAAAATAATTTAGATTATACAATTTACCATTACACCTTTAACCTTATAGAGACACATGTCCCCTGAGGCACACTGTAATCAGAAGTCTATGAGAACAAGCTTTCATTTATCAAACACAAGAAGTAGATGTTTTATTTTTATGGGAAACAACATAGATGAAGCATCCATTTAAGTGGAAGCAAAAACTCAAAGTTGCTAGTTTAAGTCTCTTAGACAATGAACAACATCCTGACATTGCAAGGTATATAAATCTTTTACTTTATTGGTTTAGTCTATCCCTTGAGAACTGACTTGATAATAAGATTTCATGAGAATTGGCTGCAATATCATTCCTTGTGTTTGTTGTTTTTCCTGCCCCGTTTGTTGTTACATTGAGCTAAAAATCTCACAATGTATAAACTAAAGAAAAAATCCCATATTATTACTTATACTTGAAGAAATGTTTCAAGTCTAACACACGTGTTAGTGTTAATAAGGGATTTCATTTAAAAATATCATTTAAGTTTTTTTTTTTTTTTTTTTTTTTTTTACTTTTGGACAGACGTTTCATTCAACAAATATTCACTGAGTTCTGTATCTGTGCTGGAAACTCCTGTTTGTTAGGAACAGACAAAAGAAAATATCCTTATATTCAAGTAGCTTAGAGACTTTTATGGAAATTCATACATCAACAATTATAATAGTACAAGGAAATCATTATAATTAGATTTATATATATTCAGAGGAGACATAAAAGCAGCTCCAAGTTGACCTGGGATCATTATGAATGGTGTCATTATACAACACATAGCCTGAGATTTGGGACTTAAAAAACTGAGTCATACACTTATTAAATGTAAAATTATTGAGTACTTAGATATTATGAATGGAGAGGTGAGAAAGACCCACACAGCCCCTTACAGTCACAGATCTTACATTCTGAGGATGGGGGCCACAGATAATATATAGCTCATTAGGCCATTAGTTAATTGTAATTGTGATCATGCTATGAAATGAGAGTAACTGAACTGAGTCTGTGAGGTAAGGAAAGGCTTTTCTGAAGCACTAATATTTGAATAACTCTAAAGTCTGAAGTAAGAGGAAGTAGTTAAGAGGAAGGGGTAAACACTTTCTAAATAGAAGGAATCACCTGTGCAAACGTCCTGAGGCATCAGAAAGGACCAGGAAGGCCGATACAGCTTGATGATATAAGGTGTGGGAGAGTTATACAATGTCATACCCTACACTAATCCATGGGTTCTGGGAAATTTCTTGAGCTCTGCCTGAAAATCTGAAGTCTGAACCTCGAATAATCTTTTATGTTTAATAGTGGTTTCATCTTATAAACCTGGATTCAGAGACTAACCAATAAGAATGGATATACCAATAAGCACTTTGTCAGGTACTGCATCTTTTATAGGTGGAATGTAGGAATGTGTAATTGAAGGTTCTTGGAGAAGGGGCCGGCATAACTGGGTGGCAGATGGTGTATGGGGACACTCGGTGTGCAGCCTGTGTGGTTCAATATTTTAATGACTGGTACAATTACATCAGTGCTTCCCAGACAAATAGATCCCTGCTTTTCCTCTCTAGACCAATGGTTCTCAAAGTGTGGTTCCTGAACCAATAGCATCATCCTATCCCCTTGGGGGATGTCTTAGTGCACGCGCATGAGTGTGTGTACACACACACAGAGCTTATGTGTGTGTATACATATATATTTATATATAGTGTGTATATATATATAGGATTTTAATGTATATATGAAATCATATAGCTTAGGATGAAAATTAAGTAAAAATTAAGTAAAAAAATGATTATTTTAAGGGAAAGTATTTAATGTATAATGATAAAGACAAGTACAGAAATGGAAGAAATTGTGAAGGTGGAGCATGATTAACTTGTCTTTGAAAAACACTCAATAATTACATTTGGTCCTCATTATCACCTAATGAGGTAGCTAATACTGTTGTTATTTTATTTCTGAGGACACTGTAACTTGGAAAGGTTAAAGAACTTGCCCAATGTGTCTCACAGACATGTTAAGTCTGTATATAAATGGTAAACTGTGACCCAAGTCTGTGCTCTTAACCTTGAATTATTTTCCTTCTTCATGGATAAAATGTTGTATTAGGTTGGGTCATATGAAGTTGCTGGTACTTGAGGTTTTTATTCCATGAAAATGACAATTTCATTTTGTTCAACCTAAAATACTATTAACATGAGAAAGTCAGTCCACATTTCCAACTAACATTCTCAAGATGCAAATAAATTAGGGAAATTTATCAAATTCATAACATAAAAATCTACCACCCACAGGCAAGGAAAGAGTTTGCATTTTTCTTGGTTCCAATTTATGGTTTTCAAGCGGTCATTTAGACAGGGACATAAAATCAAAAGGAGAATGGAGCATAAATATGACTGGCACTTGAGAGAGGAGGTAGGAGAATTGTAATAAAACAGCTCCAGACAGGAGATGGTCCTGACGAAGTCTAGAGGCAGAAGGATGCAGGATATGATACTACGAACTGCTGCAGCCAACCTCCAATTGTAAAAAGCATAGGTGGACAGAGGGAGACTAGCAAAACCAATACACTGAAAGAAGCTGGGACTCTGATGGTACAACTGAGTCACAGACTTTAATGGTCTCGAGTCACCCCACCTGTAAATTTATTGTAATAAGATAATAGATATCCTTATGGTTTTAACCATTGCTTCCCAAACTTTAATGTGCATATGACTCACGTGGTAAGTACGTCTTATTACGGATTCTAAGTCAGTGGGTCTGAGAAGAGGGCTGAGATTCTTCATTTCTAACAGACGCCCAGGGGATGCCAATGCTGCTGGTGCACGGATCACACTTTAAGGAGCAATGCTACAAACCACTTTGAGTTGGGCTATTTGTTAGTTACAGTAAAAGGCATCTTAAGGTATACCGTTTTTCTCCAATAATTTTATTGGAGATCTGTCTCTCACCTCACACCCACTGCAGGAACATTAGCTTCCTTAACATGAAAGAAATCAATGCAAACATAGGATCTGCTTTACAGAGATGCTGTTGGACCCTGGGAAAGCATTTATTCCCTAACCAGTACTGTCCAGTAGAATTTTCTACAATAATGTAAATGTTGTAGATCTGCGCTCTCCAATACTGTAGCCACTACAGCCATGAGTGGTTATTGTGCACTTGAGATATGGCTAGTGTGACTGAGAAACTGAAATTTTACCTATACTTAACTATAATAATTTAATTTCACAATTAAATAGCTACATGTGGCTACTGGCTACAGTATTAGTACAACTCTAAACCAACAGATAGTTGGACTTACAACAGCAAAAAATCCTTATTTGAAGTCTTTACCATACCATTTCTTTATGCCATGCAATATTTATAAGAAATGATATTCTGAGTTAAGGAATCTAGCAATAAATATGAACAGCAATTTTTGATATTTCCATTCTCTAGACACAAACTTATAAATGCCAAAATTGTACATGTTTTTATTAATTTCAGCCTATATTTGATACTCTTAAGAGTGTTTCTTGGGCTTTATGGTAATACATTATAAAAAAGATGTAAAAATACTTACAAAAAATTAATCATGTATGTAAGAGTACAGACTTTATAAATCCTAGGGGATTACAGTTAAAAATTACAAAATTACCAAGAACGGTAAACTCTTTAGGAAGACAAGTTCTCAAGCCCAATTTCCTAGACTTCATAATTATTTGTTTATATGCAATTCTTAAATGAGAAATACAACTAACAGAAGAAGGTAAAGTATTATTGTGAATTTCTAGATTACAAAAGAATCACCAGCAATGTTCAATTAACATGATATAAATTCACAATACAATCCCATGATTTAAGTTGTCAATAAAACATATATTTGGCCAGTGTGAATTAGAGAAACTGAATTAACAAGACATTTTTAATTTTAAACTACATGCCATTTAGTAACTAAAATCACACTGATAAAAACTAAAATTAATTTATTCACTTATTCAAACTATTGGCTTGAAAATCTTAGCAAAATGGTTTTAATGAATAGATTATAGAGTTCTGATTTTACCTCAGGAATTGCTTACATGCAACCAGATGCTCCCAGAATGCTGACATATGCTTAAATGTGTAGCTATATAAACCCTATAAACCCCCGTATATGGGTTTTTATTTCATTTACTCTATTAATAAAGTGGTCATTGAAGGTGATGTTTAAGTCCAGTTTTTATTCAAATTATCACATAAAGGTGAATTAGTGGAATTTATCTCTAGCCAGGTGATTCCAATGAACACCCAGGGTTGAAAATGATTGTATTGGTTCTCAGGACTCAGGCATAATTTTTACATCAGCCCTGGGATGCTCACAAGTGGCAAATGTTTTGGCAGCTGACCCCAGGCAGCATGGCCACAGCAGGAACCAGAGGCATGGAGATAATATGGACGTAGGTTTATGGTGCATAAAAATGTCTTTACCCAATTATTTATAAACTAATAATACTTTATAAGTAGTACGTAATCTATTAAATGGTAATTCTGACCTTGCACAATTTGGGACTTATAAATAAAATTTTATTTGTGAATAACAAATTATATTCATCATTTGTCAGACAATAAAGGTATTACTGTAATTAATCCTAATGATGCAGGAACTGATATTAGCCCCGATTTTCCGATGGGGGAACAAAGGTTTACCTGAGTCAAAAGGCAAGCAAGGGGAGGTGGGAAAGTGGGAATCAGGTATTGTGGCCCTGGGGTCTGCTTCACCATTATGCTATATTACCTGTACTAATGATACTTTTTTAGAGATAACTTTTATATCTATTCCTCATTTCATTTATGTCAGTGATTATCAAGAAGGAAAAATAGAAGAAAAAAGAAGGTCATTTACTGGGATTTTCTAGATTTTTGTCATTAATAGATAATTTTACTCTTTCTTCTCACCAAAACAAGGGGACATTATGAGGTTTACGTTAATGACAGAAACCACCATACACTTTGAGACCCGGTTCCCGTCAAACATATGGTGACAAAGTAAAATGAATGACCAGACATTTTAAACATTTATAATGTTTCACTAAATGTAAGAATCAGAAAATCTGATATATTCCAGGCAAAAAAAGCAAACATTGCTTTAAAATAGAAAAACAATATTGATAAATTCAAGAAAAGTTTCAGTCACATATGTACAAATACATAAAGGGTTTCTGTTGTCCGGCAGTAATGAATGGGCCATAAAAAGCACATCAGTATTTTTCAGCTCTCAAGGTTTAGAACATTTATCAAAGGTCACTGAATGCCCTGTGAAACATAAGGCTTAAAACTAAGAATCCAATAAAGTAATGACCCCCAAATGCATAAGACTTTCACCATCACTGTCACCTCTACTTGACCACCTTTACTGTCACTACCTCCACCACCAATTTCTGCCAGTTCCCATACTAAATTTCTTAAAGTCTATCACCAGAATCTGTGCAGGTGCTTAATCCCTCCTGCTCCCCTGTACCTCCTTGCCTCAAAAAGGCCATCCTCTTTCCTCCAAGTCCTAACCACACCTTAAAAGACCCAGCTGCAAAGCCTGACACTGGACAGTGGTCTTCTGTCTCTAAATCTTAGGCACTAGTATAGTAGGAGTTTCCATTGGAGAACGAAGTGAGGCAACGGTCTAACAGAATCATATGAAGAGTTTCTTTTTTTTCCCCAAAACAAATGTGTCCATCCTCTTCTCTACAACACCACCACTCCCACCAATCGGTACACTGACATCTTGGGCCAGGGAAGAAAGCAAGGAGAACAGGTCAGGCACATTTTTCGAAAGCTCCCACTAATTCTCACACTTACCATTCTATTATACCCTGCAACCTGGTCGTGGAGGCCACAGTTTTTATTCTACAGCCTCACAATAAATATTTTAGAAAGAACTCACCTGCAAAGTTTCTCTTCCAACAACAGAAATGAAACTTTAGATCCTCCCTCAAAATCAAACGTGTATTAGTATTTATTTTTCCACTGAATGGAGTATGAAAAACAGTATTGTGTTCAAAAAGGACTCTGTGAAACAAAAATGCATCACTGTATTTTTCTTTTTTTGGATTGTATTGGGATTTACTGAATTAACAAATGAGTTCCAGGAATGTCTGTCTTCTTATTTGCCCAGTATCTCTGAGTAAAGAGGAGGCCCATGTGGTCCTGGCTCACCCATATCCTGAGGATGATGTTGGTAAACCAGCTTAAGGTGTGGAGGGTCACTTATTGGGGCCCCAACTTGAGCCATTCCTGGGTCCTGATTTCTGCCACCTCACCTCCAAAAGGGAGCTCTGTCACATGAAGCACCTAGCAATCCCCCAAGACTAAAGTAGCCATGAATGGGGCCACTTTCCCAGTGACCACAGAGAAGCAAGGGCCAGGGGATGATGCTACCTCAGCCACTTCTCTCAACTGGAATGGAAGAGGGGCATACATCACGTAGGACTACCGGGGGTTTTTATAATAAATCTCAAAAGTGAACTAGTGTTTAATGTCTCTGAGAACAAAATCAAACCAAACTTTCCTTCCCACTTGGATTTTGATGCTATTTTATTCCTCCATCCATATAGCTTAACAACAGTTTAATTACTGAGATTCTTCAACTATCCAGAGCAATATTAAAGTTCAAAATGCAAACAAATTCATTTGCATTTTGACAGCATAAATTCAAAATAGTAACAGTAAAATAATAAAGAAGCTGCATGGCTGGATGCAATAGATTCTTGTGGCAAATACACCATGGCAACACTCAATTCAATCTTCCTGATTAAATACTTACAAAGTGGGTGAAGAAACTCTCAGATGTCATCACAAACCAAAGATGACTCTTAAATACGATTGGAAGTCTGTTTAAATTATCTCTAGTAAAAATGGGGTATGTTGACACTCTAAGATCATATTAATTTATGCAATAGAAACCCACTCTCAACTTCAAAAATTATGTCACTATATAAAATCTGGCATACCCTAGACATATGATAAATATTTCTTGAATGCATAAATCATATCACTTATCAATCAGCCATAAGACGATATAGTACAAAAATGTATACACTTTTCCAATCAGAAATACCAGAATTAAGATTATAAAAACGTCAACTTCCATTAAATCTGCTCCTGTTGAGACAGTCCACTGATTTAATTTGAATCAGTTTTCTAGCCATAAATGAGAATAGCAACACTTTACCTGACACATTGTTTCTCAAACATGCCGAGCTCACTCCTGCCTTGGGATCTTGCCATTTGCTTCCCTTTGGCACAGCTATTGGCATGGCTGTTCCCTCCCTTCGTTTAGGCCTCTTCTCAAATATTACCTCATCAGGGAGGCCTTCCCAAACTGACCACGTACCCACAGTAACACAACGTTTCACTCTCTAAATCTATCCCCTGCCTTTTTTCCCCCTTTTCATCATTTAATGCCATCTGCTATGATATACATATTTTACATATTTTTTAATTGTCTGTCTCCTCCCACGAACAAGGCATGCTCAATAAGAGAGGGATTTAGTCTGTTCTGTCCACTGATATTTCCCCAGTATCTAAAACAGTGCAGGGAACACAGGAGGTAAGAATTGTTAGTTAGACGGATGAATGAATGATTGAGCTTAATTTTCTAATTATCATTATTTATCTTTCTGAAAAAGCAGTGTTCCAAAAAATGCTACTCTCGACTCTCATTTCTCTGAATTCCAGAGATTTGGCTTTCCTATTTATAATTTAAACTATGAGAGTCACATACTTTATATTATCAGAACAAGTTGTGTCCACATTTTTTTTTTTTGGCCATACCACGTGGCTTGTGGGATTTTAGCTCCCCGACCAGGGACTGAACCCTGGCCCTCACCCTCTGTCCACATTTTAACTGTGTGTTGTTTACAGAAAAGATTGTCATGGCCGGCCATATCGATTTAAACCTGATCAACTTACTGTACGTTAATAACTGCTCCTTATTAGGCCAATAATGAATTGTCAATACTCTCACATTGTCTCTATTGTATATTCTTTCACAAGAATCTTGCTATTCCATGTCAACATTTGTGGACTGAACGTGACATCACCAGCACCATTTTTGGAGCTTCTGAGAAAGTAGTTAATATGTTTGGCCCACGTCAGTTGATAGAAAAATCGGGTGCTTAGGAATCACCTGAGCTCTTGTAAAATTACAGATTCTGATTCTGTTGCATGAGGGCTGAGATTCTGCATTTTTGACTACGTCTCAGGTGATGTTGTTGCTAGTGGTTCCTGAACCACCTTGATCTGCAAGGAATTCTTATTTTAACATGATTAGAAGAAAAAAATGTATTAATGAAACCATGATATAAAATGACAAGTGAGTCTAAGATTACACACTGTTAAAAAGTTCACTGCAACAAATTCATTTAACAGATTAGAACTACTTAAGAAATTAATTCATTTATTCATCCATTCATTCAGATATTCACATGTGCAATATGTTAGTCACTTCACTTGGGAGAAAACAACCCATCCATTTGTTCAGCAACTCTTTTGCTCTATTCACTCTCACATATGTTATCTCATTTCCAGGTTGGAACAGACATTTGAAAGAGAGAGAGAGAAAAAAAAAAAAAAGATGAGCCAGCGTTGTTAGACATATTTTTCTCTCCAGCCAAAGTGTTGATGGTGATTCACAATTATTTCCCATGTTATGGCTTGTATTTTCACCCAGAGGCTATTCATATCTCTCCTCCTGCTGATGTAAACCAGAACATAACTTCACTTGGCCTCCTTACTGACTTACCTTCATTTGTTTTTCCCTCACCATCACAAAGGTTTTAGTTTCCCCCTGCATGTCCTAACCACAATTATCAGAGAAGTTGATGGAACTTGCTGTGCTTATCTTTATGAGTCCTTGTAGAAATGTCAGTAAATCTCTTTTGCTCTCTGCAGGTTGCATTTTTCAATCAAATTAATTAGCTTATTCATAGAGAAGAAAATCTTCTGTTGTCCCTACGCCAGTAGTCCTCTTGTACTTCCACAGAGGGAAGTTTTGTCTTTTTCTTCTCTCTCCCTCACCTCCCACCACCCAAAGGGTATTCTGCAGCATAAAAATGAAACAAAACAAAAATCATTTTGCCTACTCTTCTGAAGGTTTCCAGCTCGAGCATGTCAACAGATACTGTCTTGTCTTAATTATTTTATTGTAATTATGCAATCAATGGCACTTAGTTCTTTCATTTCAATCTCATAAACATTGTTAAAGATTGGTAATTGACCAACAGCAGCATGTTTATGTCAAGGTAGTGTGTGGCTAGAGATATCTTAACAAATTTCTTTATTATATGAGCCTTTGCTTCATTATCAATTCATGTCCACGAAAATATCAGAATTGAAGAGGAAAGAAATTAATAAGGAAAGAATCAAATGAGAATAGAATAAAACGGAGGAAGAAAGGAAGAAGCATCTACATATTTATGTTTTTACTTACATTCCTTTGCAAGGAATATTTTTAAATGTTTCAGTAATAAAATTATAACTTCAAACGCAATTTTTATCACACTGCTCATGTTCCCTTGCCCCACAGAAAACATCCACAAACAAATCCTTTGGGGAAAAAATGAGCAAGGCAATTAGAACAGGCTGGAGGAAAAAAAGAGCAAAAAATATATATGAGGCATAGTTATACAGTATGGTTAAAATAATTAACCCACGGCTAGTCATCTTATTTATAATGATGATAATTCTTTACATTTCGTAATAACTTTGCATTCACAATCTACTTTTCATACCCTATCCTGGCCAGTATCTTTTAGAGGTGTGCCAGGTTCTGTGGAACTGCCACTGTTCCAGAAATCAGTAACTGAGGACCACAGAGGGAAAGTATGTCGCCCAGTTCACATAAATAGGTGTTTGAGAAAGGGAGACCTTATCCCTTAGGCAAATTAGAGTAGATTTAGCATAAGTTGGAAATCAGAGCATTTTGTTACCTCTGTATTTTTAAAATTTCCTGTTTTGTTTGATAATTGTTAACGGTTTGTGGGATAAACAGCATGTCCTAGATACAACCTGTATAAAGGTAGCATCTGTATGTATGAGGCAAGGATGCCTATTTCCAGAGGAAAAAAAAAATCTTGACTGTTAGAACGGCAAAAAAGAAAATAAACACAGCAGGAATGGTTTATAAATTAATGACTGGGCTAAGATAGTAGAATACATGCATGTATTATTACGACCACCTCCTGGCATAAGATACTAGCATCTCTTACCTGGGCTATGGCACTGATTATAACTGCCCTGTCTTCTTCTAGTGGTATTACCGATATTTTCTTTACCTGTTTTTCCCCTACTTAAAACCTTTTGATGGCTTTTTCTTGTACTTATGCTAGAACTCAAAGCCCTTGATTTTACCCTGACACTGCAATACACGACAAGACCCCTACTTATATTTCAACCCCATCTCATACTTCAGCTATCTAATCTTCCCTCCTGCAACTCTCCAGCCATGCTAGCCTTTTGGTTCCTCTATCAAGCCAGACTGTCCCTATTTTAGGGCTTTTGCATTGGCTGTTCCCTCTGTCCGAAGTGTACTTCCTCCTGATCTGCAAATGGTGGCTCCTTCTTGTCATTCAAATTTCAAATTAAATGGCACCGCCCCAGAAATAACATTCCTGGGTCACAAAGGCTAAATTAGCCCCTCAAACTCTATCACATTACCTTTTAATGTCTTCAAAAAACATATTCCTATCTGATATTTTTCGTGTGTGTGTGTGTGTGTGTGTTAATTTTACTGGATGTCAGACTCTCTAGAGCTTCTGGAACCTTGCCTCTTGTGTTCATTACTGTATCCCCAGTGCCTTGAAACGTAACTGATATTTTGAGGCAGTCCATTAATATTTATTAATATTTGTGTGTATATAGATAGATACAGATGTAGATAGTATTATATATATATACACACACTGTTACATATATAGTGTTATATATATATCACAATGACTATATATTGAATGTAATTTGATTACTGTTCATAGATATGTTGGTAGATAATACTTATAACTTACAAGTGTAAACATTCATAGATTTTAGTTATCAGTTTATCTGTATTCCCAGCCAATTTTTTTACTTTTGTGATAAGACAACAACTTAAGAATTCTAGCTGTCTTTGGTTATATCTCATAGGCCTAGAGAAACCTTAATTATCATTCCTCTCACCCTAAATCTATGCTTAGGCAGGGATAATGGCTTCTGACTGGGTCTATCCATACCCTATCTTTCTTTGTGGGAGCAAGCTGAAAGGTGCGGACTAATCCATTTTTTGTTTGTTAGCAATTTACTATGCCTTCCTACTCCTAAGTAGTCATATGTTTGGAAACAATAGGTAATGCTCCAAATTGAAGCTAATCATCAACATGGCCATGATAGTAGAAACTGAACAGGTAGCAATGTACTAAAGCATTAAATAAAACCTCAAATTATATTTTTTAAATACTGACAACATCCTATTGTTATAATCAGCTTTCAATTCCTCTAAAAAAATCTATCAAAAGCCAGGTCCTCCATAGTTTGCATAATGGCTTACCTCATTTAGAATTTTACGCATGAAAACCCACAAAGTTAGTGAAAGTGGTATGTGAAACTTACTGTTATTTACAAACGCACAAGAAATTTCTGAATTTGCTTGGCTTAAATAATGCTTTGTGTATGTGTATCTCAACAAATTGTCCAGACAAGTCTATGTGCTACAAGCAGTTCCGTATTAGTGTCTCATTTTAAAAACTCTATTATGTTTTAGCAAAAGCTATGCCAGCTAAGAGGCTGCCCTTACCTTCTTGCTAATCATTCTAAAAGCTTAAATACAAACCAAAGTCCCCCAAACTTCCCTAAGGACAAACTATACTTTGATGTCAATCTTAGCTCAGTGATATTGCCATTTCAGGTTTTGCATCCTCCAGCAGGATGGGGGTGAGGAAATTACACACATATGTGTGTGTACATGGTCATCCATGTATGTGTGTGTGTGCTGTCATCCATCACCTAATGGTAGATATCTCTTTAACAAGGGAATTTTTAAAAATTAACCTATTTTTAAATGTTATAATAACAGATTAAAAACTTGGGATTTTAATTTTAGGCTGAATTCACCTTTTCTCAACTCAGTCTCAAGCTGCAATTAATTAATTGTTAGTATGAATAATTAATCCCATATTGTTAGTCCTATTGAAAAAAGAGAGTGAGGAACGATGGAGGTATTTAACCTCCAGAAGAGGATGGCAAAACAGAATGCACGAAGGAAAAGAGGGTGGTGCCACTATGGGAAAGGCAGTAAAGGAGGAGGTCGGATTTTAAAGACTTTCAAATTTTACCTGAGGTTGCTCTGTTTAAGTTGCACAAACGGGTGCAAACAAAAGTTGCAACCTGAAGAATGTTGGCATATGACCACAAGTAGGAGGCTCTATATCTTATGATTTATAATGATAAATGGGTGGTATAAACTAGTTGAGCCTTGCGCATGGGGGGTGAGACTTAATAGTTATAATATGGCTATTATAATTCTCATATCTGGGGTTAGTTGCAATCGTCGAAATGATCACAGTTGGGGAAAAAGTCAACATGCACAGACTAGTATCTCCAGGTTTAGAATACCAATATTCATGAAAATTCTATCTTATATATGCTTTATTTATTCTTCCAAAATACACGAGCTTAAAAATGTGTTTTTCCCCTCTCTATTGTCACACTATAATTTAGTACTGGAATAACAATCCTCCCAGCATATCTAATGAGTTTCTTTGGTCCTATTTTAAAGGTTTTAATCTTCATAAATAATAGCTAAGTAAACTTAAGGCGCTTGGACAATTTCTTTAGCTTAATGTATTCAAATCCACAGTTGGCACTTCATTTCTTTTCATTTAAAAATAAATCTATCTTGTCTCAATAGGCTCTACATGAATACACACACCTAACAATATAAATCAAAGCGACACATTCAAAATGATGAGATCTACTTGTTACCTTTATAAGAAATATGCCATTTTCAGAAATGTCTCAAAAATTCTTTTTTGATTAAGTCAATATATATTTTTAAGATAATTCACAATCATGCAAGTACTTGAAGAAGGATTTCCAAACACAGGAGAAACTTTTTTCAAGAGAATTTCCATAAACATATGAAAAACTAATATTTTAAGAGCTTTTCCTTCAGAAGAGAAGTTTCCTGTCAACTGTACCTAATATGTGATTTTATGTGCATGATTTCCTGTGTAAACTTCACATCTTCTATATTCACATTTTAATTTTTGGAGAAAACTTGGAAAATATTAACTATGACAACAACTTTAGGAACCTTTAAAGTATAGTTCTGTGGATAGTGGTTCTTCTCTCCAATATCTCCACTTTGATTACAAAAGTGAAAACCAAAATACAACAGACATGAAAATCTAACCAAAATGCCCCCTGAAGAAGAGCTGCATACTTTAGGAAAGAACTGAGAATCCTAACTTAAACAAGAAACTGCATCAAAATAATAGTAAGATTCTAAAACTTGCTACTGTTAGAAATTAAAAACAGACTTACTTGCTTTGTTTTTCCATGCTAGCTACCCTGAGGTATTCCCATCTTGAATTTAGGAGATTCATTTGTTCTTGAACTTCAGTTTCTTCGTCTTCTGATAATTTCCCTGTCCCAATCAGCTGACTTCCCAATTGGAGAACATTGCCAACCCGTCCCTGATGGGATGTCAAATCCATCATGTACCCCTGACAAAGAAAGAAGTTGATAAGAGTTGACACTGTAGGGAAATCATTATGGTTTTGAATCTTTTTTTTCTTTTATTTTGCAATTTTAAATTTGTAGCCCATTTAAACTTTATTCCCAGTAAAAGTATTTTAATTTTTAAGAAAACTTAATACTGTTTTTAATATGAATTAAGGAAAATTACTAGCTTAGGTCACCTTCTGCAGAAGCAGACCCTGAGATCAGGACTTATGTGCTAGTGATTTATTAAGGAGGAGGTCTCAGGGGAGATCTACAAGGGAGCCAAAGAAGCAGGAAACAGGACTGGGGAGGGGAGGAAGCCAAGTAAGTGTGTCATCTCAGGAAAAGTCTCCCACTGAGGGTAGTTCAGCCTGATACCCCACAGGTACTCTGGAGTGTAAGTTCTATCTCAGCATTGACCTTGACCCAAGAGAAGGGAGTTGGCCTTTCATATTCCTATATGAGTCTTTGGCAGAATCTAATCTCAGCATCTTCAAGTGTTATTCTCCAAAGAACAACTTCCAAAGCTGGCTACTGGAATGCCAAACACATGAACGTTTATCTTGTTTCCTTCTCAAAATAAACACTAAATTATCAAAATACAAGGATCTTATAGAGTAATTGAGGAAAACAGAGAGACTTATCATAAGTCATATGCCTTGTTTCATTAATCAATGTTTTTTTTTTTAAAAAATTATTTATTTATTTATTTGGCTGCGCCAAGTCTTAGCTGTGGCCCGCAGGATCTTTTTCAGTTGCAGCATGCAGGATCTTTAGTTGCGGCATGTGATCTCTTAGTTGTGGCATGCGATCTCTCAGTTGCAGCATGTGGGATCTAGTTCCCTGACTAGGGATCGAACCCGGGAGTCTTAGCCACTGGACCACTAGGGAGATCCCCATTAATCGATGTTTTGCTTTACCTCATGAGTATGAAATTGTTCTTTCACTTCTTCTACATCATTAGAAATCTCTCCTTGTGCTTGCAATGTGTCCTCAGCTGAAAGAAGCCATGAGAGTACTTCTTCTAAAGCTGTCTGGTAACTGTCCAGGTTTACTTCAGTCTCCATCAATGAACTGCCAAATGACTTGTCTTCAGGAGCTTCCAAACGCTGAACAATAAAACAAATTGGGTGTTATACAATTAGTATCTTGGCAGACTGTTCCAGTACATTAAATGATAAATCGAATGAAATATTTAAAATGCTAGAAATGTCCACTTGCATTATCAGAGACACAAACAGCAGAAACATACAATAACGAGCCTGCATTTTAACATCCTCACAAATATACATACAAATTCTCAAATGGCAGTTGGAATCCACTTCGAATTAATATTTTATTAAAGCTCTTCTAGATTACTATAAAGAGTGAATTAGTACATCATCTCTTCATGTTGTATTTTAAATGCCATGGATTTTCATCCATAGGTAAACTTTTTTAGTTCATATTTTCAATCCTTTACATATACATTATTGGTATTATATTTACATAACTTTTGCAATAACATTAAAGGAAACATCTCTTCCCAAGAGCCCCTAATAAAATATTTCTGAAAATTCACAGACCAGAAAAGTTATCAGTATGAAAGTAAGTGGGGGAAAGGTAAAATTTAAAAAGAAATAACCTCATTCACACATCTGAAATTTCTAACAGTATAACGACTTCTGTGAGTTAAGCTTTTATTTCCAGAAGGCCATGGTTTAAATAACAAGACATTATCTTAGGCAAAGCAAAATATGAAGTATTTGCTACCAGATTTATTTAGCAGGATGTTAACTGAGATTCCCAACAGTTGTCTTGTAATTTCTCCTTGGATCCTAAAGCTGAGAACAATGGTAACAAAGTGTTCATAATTCTAAAGAGAAGATCCAGGCCACCTATGAAGGAATTGCTAAGAAGGGACCACAAAACTGTCCCACCACCCTTAATCCACTGCCTAGCTCAAAGGTGTGTAAGAGGAAACAAGGAGACTGGAGAAATCTGGTGAGAAAGGATTCCCCTGGAGTGCGATGCACGTCCATACCTTCCACCACCTCAAGCCAAGTAATGGAGACCTCAAGAGAATCACCTGTAGAGCTGACAGTAGCTTCTAGGATGGAATATTGACCTCTAAACCTGGCTGTGTATTTGCAGAGATTCAGGAGCTATGGGACCAGTACTACCAAGTGATGGGAGAGAGCTCTTGGGATAAGCTATGTGCCTGCTGATTTAACCTGAAGGCAATTATCAACAGCAAAAATTTGAACAAATAAGAAAATCTGCATAAATTTTTCTTTAGGCCAACTGCACTCATGGCAGGTTGCTGGGCTTTAGAAATCCTGAGAAGGACCACACTCAAGAGGGTTTCCTGCTGAGGTAAGGGACACAGGCAAATAGTTGAAGTAGTCAGAGCAAAAATATTGGAGAAATATTTGGAGACAAATCTTCTGAACACCCTATAAAGAGAGCAAGCAAGCACTGGGCCCTAACAAACAGGATTTTGCAAAGGAAACAAATGGCATTGTAGAACAACCAGAAGCTACTTGGGGTGGGGGGGGGCAGGGTTCATGACCTAGAGAAAAATTCATCCTTTTGATGGTTCTTCCCTGCCATGCCTGCCTTGAATTTCCAGTCCCCAGCAATTCTGGGCCTTATCCCACTGAGCTGCTAGCACCAATTTAATTGTGCTCTTCTGATAAATGCTCCAATTTTGAAACTTTAATATGATAAATTTCTCTATTAAGTCCTTTAGGATGAAAAAGCATAGTGGCAGTCTTTGGTGTAATATTTTTATCAAATGATGCACTCTTAATCTATTTCTAGAGAACTGGCAGAAATATGTCATCCTGTTAAGTCAAAATCACCCAACTGCAGTATCTCAAACAGAGCATAAATGCCCCAAGAGGGCTAGTCGCATTGGCCCTTCCCAAGGTCAAGGCAAGTTCTGAAGGTCTGAGGGGTTAGAACAAGTTTCATGGTGTATCCCTTCTCTCTACCCCTAAATACTATAAATAATAAATATAAAAGTCATCATTAAGAGGAAAAAAGTCACAAAAACGTAGCCTGGGAGATGTGTGTAGACAGAACCAGCTTCATGGTTGGGCAACCTGAGCAGTTTTACGGTGCCCAAGACTCAGAACGACCCCTTGCTTGTTTTATCTGCTTTTTGACATTGCCGTCTTAAAATTCTTAATAATTTTATCTTTGAACTTGGGTTTTGTAAGTGAAGTCCAATGGGGTGATGAAGTATGCACGTGAGCAGAGGAGATAAGTGCAATAGGTGTGTTTGCCCCATTTGCATATAGTGTTTCTGATGTCCCGTGAGCCTAGAATTCTGGTGGACCCCATGACATGTGGGAGTTGAGCAGACTCAAAGTGAGCGGAAGGTAACTATGACTGAATGAGAGGGGCATTGACAGCCCCAGGAAGTCATGCTTTCTGTTTGAACAGGAACTTGCTTCCAATGCAGAAAGAAGGCAATCCTAAGAAAACATGAACAATCAAAGAACCCTATCATATCCTTTCTTACTCGTATTTCTTTCCTGTATTAGCCAACCATTTATGCTGAAACTGACGACAGAGAAAGAAAGGGAAAGATAGGGCAAGATGGTTCCTTTCCTTTCACTCCTTCCTTAACTCATCAGTAAGCTGAAGGCACAGGACATGGGTAGAACTTACACCTATCAAGAAGTGAAATAAAAACAGCTTAGTTGTACAATGTTTCCATGTTAAGAATGAAATACATATGCATGCACAAGCTCTGAAATACAAATTGTGCAATGCTGGTGATTCTGCTTGAGTTAAACGATCTTATATTTGCATTTACAACTGCAATTGCACAATATAACAATGGGCAGTAAAACTCATGCTAATAGTTTAAAATTTTAATTTTCTTTATTCAGTATGATGTCAAATAGCAAATAAAAAACACGATGGCAAGTTGAGAGAAAGACCATAGAATAAAGTAAACAGCTTTATATTTTAGTAATTTTAACAGCACTTTCCTTCCTGCATTTTTGAACAAGGGGCTCCGTATTTCATTTTTCACTGGGCTGTACAAATTGCTAGCCAGCCCTGTATGTAGGTGGAAAAAAAGTACAGTCCACTCCTGGATATTTTGCCTTCCCTGGGTTATGGGTGAGAAGAGATGGGACATTTATTATGTACAATAAAAAGTGGTTATAAAACCCAGGGGCTTTGGAGGCAAACAATCAGTGTTTGAATCTTGTCACCCTGGTAAAGTTACTTAGCCCCATCATTAGCCTTAGCTTCCTCCTATGTAAAATGAGAACAATAATACTTTCCTAAGATTGCCGTAAGAATTAAAGGAGAGTATATAAAGTGTTTGGCAGAATGCCTGATCTTGTGCAAGAACCCAATAGAGTAGGCGATAGCTATTAATTATTATTCGATTCTTCTACACATAAGAACCATTTTGAAACACAACCTGCTCCAAAGTTACCTTCTTAAGCCACTGTCCAGATTTCAAGGGCCAGATAATTCCTACAGAAAAACTGACCCAGGAAACTTCTAAGAGCAAGCATCAATCAAATCAAACCTTTCTGAACCTGAACCTCAATCTAGTTCCTATTTAAAAGTTCTAAAAATTATTAACAATCTTGAGTTCAAATAATCTTTTGCAAATGATAAATTGTAAACAACACTATTACTCAAGTAACACAATACTATATTTTACTACTGTACAATTTGGATTAAAAAAGTAAGCAGCTCATGATTTACTGATATTTACAGAGGCTTGAATTTTTGGAGAAAATTTTAGAAGGCAAATCTTTATACTCAAGGACATGCTGTCTAGCACTCATAAATTCTGAATATAAAAGTTTTGTCTGAGGATGTTCATAAAACAAAAACTTTGCAAGGACAGCTATATTAAAGGTAAATTCAAACATGAATAAGCTATGTAAAATTACATAAATAACTCAATTAATCATTATTTATATCCATAAATCAGCTCTACATATATACATGATTATGGTCAAAATTGTCAGCTAGACTCTGAGTAAATTTTTCTCTGTCTAGACCACTGTTTTTCAAATTTGTAAGTCATGATCCATCAGTGATTCATGAAATCATTTTAGTGGGTCATGACCAGGAATATTCTATTTAAAATTAAATAGAATAAAAATACCAGTCTGTGTAATTTATATTAAGGACTAGATTCTTTTGTGAATTTTTGTTTCAGATATGTATATATATGTGTGTCTATGTATAAATGTATATGTATATATGTTCTGGATCAAGATGGAAAAAAAATTTTATAGCTCATGGAACAAAACTGGAAATGGTTCTAGAATTTCAGGTAAACCCATGATAGAAGAAATTTGCTTGAATTCCACATTTGCAATAAAACCCTTGGAAAAAGACATATTCTTTTTATTTATTTTTTTGTCCATCTTTGAAAGAGAATTTGGAAACAAACAAGGACACATAGGCTTATGCTTTTGGTTTTAGTTTCCCAAAATATGTATTCATTGTCATAGTATTACATATTTCACTTTAGCTTGTGGCTAGTTCATACACATTATGGCAAAGAAAATTTTCTAGGAAACTTGATCTTTGCTTCTTATAGAAAAAGATCTATGCATAAGAAAGAGACACCAATCATTTCATAAATGGAGATGCTAGTATGATCAACTGGAAATAATTTTTTTTCCTATGCTTTGATCTTATTTTAATTTCTGTCTTTATAAAAGTAGTTTATATTTGCAGTACATTGGGCAAATAATGATTCAGATGAGAGGCATAACAATGGATGGATGAAACAATTCTGGTTGTTTTCAAAATTAAGAACACTAAAATTTATTCAACATAACCCACATACTTCAAAGGCTTAATTACTACCCTTTTGCACGAAGAATTACTAGATATTGTCACCTGTGTTCCTTGAAGATGTTGCTAATGCATAAAGGTGAAGGAGTAGACAGCGGAAGAATAAAGTAATGGGGGAAGACAAATAAGTATATGTGTTAGTCCTGCAATGTCCAGGACAAATGTCTGGAAACTCATTTCTAGTGATAGAAATTGTCATAATAAAACAGAGAGTGATAGGCTTGACACGACTCCATACATAAATATTTTTAAAAAACCAGTTTACTATCTAGCTGACCTGGGATAAGTTATTCAACCTCTCTGTGTCTCAGTTTCCCCATCTGTAAAACAAAGAAAATAATAATATATCTCCATAGGACTGTTGAAAAGATTATATGTAATGATGCATATAAAATGCTAAGCACATTCTAGTTTCCAAGAAATGCTCTGCATTGCCTGTATTTGGGTACCAATGTTCGCTGAAATGGCAAATGATTTTTATGAGGAAACACAGTTGAATGAGCTGTGTGTATTTTTAGAAGCATGACTTTGGCAATTCAAACTGAGATAAGTCATCAAATGGCAACACATAGGTAGTGAAACCAGCAATCCAGCAAACCACAAAGCTCTTAGAAAAATAGCTGGGACGTTTCCAGAGGGCACAATCTATCACTGAGTACTTTTATATTTCTGTTGAAACTGATCTATTTTGGCAACTTCCCCAAATTTAACCTTAAAATGTGATACGAGTTTTAACCTGGATAAAAACAGTTTTACTGTTCTTGAATGTATAAATGCTTCAAGAACTTTTGAAAGTTTTGTCACTTAGCTCCTTTAAATGTGTCACACTTCTTTTTTACACAGTCTAAGACAATGCATGGATGGTGAATTTTTGGGTGTATTCTATAATCTTTTTTATCCTTCAGTGAAAGACTATTTGAAAACTAAAGGATCGTGGAGGGATAACCAAGTGGTTCTTTTACTAAATAACAGAAGAACAGTTCAGAGGAACCAGGATTTATATCTGGAAACATTCTTGCCACATTTCTGCTGTGTTTCCTCTGAGATATAACATGTAAACCAGGGTATTATTCAAAGTATGAAAAATGATTACAGAAGTGATTTATGAGGAGTTAATCCATCATGCAACACTGTACATGACATTCAATCTAATGATATCATTAAATAGGTAATTTTTAATATTGCTTGTGCCTGAAATTCAGTTCAAAGTTAAGCCTAATGAGGATTTAGGAAAAATTATGGCCTGCTGTATGGCAATATTAAAACAACCATCACAACAACAATAACTACATCTCTAACAGCAATAACAACAGCTGCCATTATTTACCGGGCACTTTGTGTCAGTCAATTTGCTAAGCACTTAACGTGCATTATATCATTTTTCACCACAACAGTTCAAGATGACAGAAAATAGTAGGATGAGGAAACGGGAACAGAAAAATTAAATAACATGCCAAAGGTCACAAAGGTAACTGGCTGATCTGGTATTTAAAACCAGGTTGCTTGGATTCTAAAACAGACATCCTTACCTGTTCTCTTCAAGGAAAGAGATCCTTTGTTTAAGGCCTTTTTGACATTTATAAGGGAAATGCAAATGATATTAAGCCCTGGGAAGACTCTGGATAGATTTCATTAACAGCCACAAATTCTGCCCTCTGCCTCAAGCCAAGTAATAAAAGACCAGAGCAGTCCTCTGCCCTGTTGGTGCATGTAGATTAGTCAGCTGAGGGCAACAGGCAGTTCTTCAGTTTTATCATTGGCTCCTAACAAGAGTGTGCATGCTTCAAGGTCTATACTTCAGGGTCTCATTAACAATTAAAGCTCTTAATCTTAAGGTTTAGAGAACTGAGAAGAGTGTATAAAGGCTCACTGTATTTGAAAGAAATAAAAGGTGTGAAACCTTTTGACAAGTTTTTTATCTCTTGTTGTGCTAATATTTCTTTTCACATCTTAAAGTAAAAGACTCAAAAGTCAGGGTGGGCTACAAGCTAGGAGGAATCACTCCTGATTTAGGGAAGATACTATAAAAGAATTTAAGGGTATATATGTATATATTATAAAATGAGGCGACGGAAAACATGAGTAGGAATGCAAAACAGAGTCCCAAGTGAGTCTGACGTAGAAAATACATGTCATAAAGACATATGTGTGTATTAGTTTTAAAAAAAAACCTTTTATTATTATTGAAATGACTTGCTCTTTTATCTTCAACAATTTGGTTGAAAGCTGTCCAGCAAACAACATACTTTACAATTTATTTCACATTCACCTCTTCTTTTTCATTCCTAGTGACATCACCCTAAACCACTGGCTCTCAACCAGGAGCTGTTTTACCCTCTTGGGGACATTTGACAATATCTGGAGGCAGTTTTGATCGTCACTGCTGGGGGTAGAGGGTGCTACAGACATCTAGGACATCTACTGGGTAGACGCCAGGAATGCTGCTAAACATTCTACACTGCACAGCTCAACAGCAGCATAAGTACTACCACCACCCACTCGCCCTCCACAAAAAAATGATCAGGCCCCAAATGTCAGGAGTGACACTTTGAGAAACTCTGTGCTAAAACAACACAAAAATGAGGTTAATGACATGCTCCCCAAATTGATTCCCTCTTCTCTATCTTTTGCTTGCTTCAATCCAACTTGAGCATAGTTGCCACGTTTATAACAGGTATTTTACTCTTACATGCAATAAACTTCAGTGATTTTACTCTTAGAATACAGTCCCAAATTCATACCCTAACATGTAGTGGTCTCAGATGTTTTCCTCTATTCTCTCTCTCACAGCTTTGGAAACCTACAAATAATCAATTTTCATCTTTCACCTTCCTACTTGTTTATTTCTCCGCTACCAACATATTAAAACAACAACAACAAAAATACTTTCCCAAACATATTTAAATCATATTCGCCTTTAAGTTCCAGCTCAAATCTCATCTCCTGTATGACTCTTCCTGAACCTTACAATAATGCTCTTCAATTTTGTAAAGTGTTCATCTTTATCAAAATAACATTTGTGACTGCATATTCCACTTTTTTTCTATTTTTTTTTAATTTACATCTTTATTAGAGTATAATTGCTTTACAATGGTGTGTTAGTTTCTGCTTTATAACAAAGTGAATCAGTTATACATATACATATGTTCCCATATCTCTTCCCTCTTGCGTCTCCCTCCCTCCCACCCTCCCTATCCCACCCCTCTAGGTGGTCACAAAGCAATGAGTTGATCTCCCTGTGCTATGCGGCTGCTTCCCACTAGCTATCTATTTTACGTTTGGTAGTGTATGTATGTCCATGCCACTCTCTCACTTTGTCCCAGCTTACCCTTCCCCTTCCCCGTATCCTCAAGTCCATTCTCTAGTAGGTCTGCATCTTTATTCCCATCTTGCCCCTAGGTTCTTCATGACCATTTTTTTTTCATATTCTACTTTTTTAATCACGTTGTTCCATAGCAATTTTGAGGACTGATTCAACTTAGCTGCCCTATTCACTCTGCACCCAATCTACCAGGTATTACAAAAGTTTTAGCTAAAAAAATTTAATCTTCTATTATCTAAATCAGGATTTCTTGCAATATCAAATGAAAACATTTTTATATTTATAATATGGATTCAAAACCTCACGAAAACATTTCATTTATATTTTAAATGAACTTAAAATTTTTCAAGTTTCTGTAAGTAGATGTAAAAGATTTCATAACTGACACACTTATGATGAGAATACTGTCAAATATCCATTTTCAAAATGCACTCTCCATAGCACAAATTTCCTATAAAATGCAGTTCCTTTCTTAATCATTGTCAGTTAATACAGAAATTTGCCTTGAAAGGAGAGATCAAGTCTTTTTACTGCTTTTGGAAATGTCTGAGAAATGACACAGTAAGCACAGACATTTGCCAACACAGAAATGTTCAGCATATCTGGAACGCTTGTTTTTTGAAAAAGAAAATATATACTACATTTTTTCAAATACTTTACCATGTGATAACTAGAACATTTCTGTGCAGTAAAATGTATTCTCTGGGACACTCCGATTTTATTGCAAAATATTATAAGTATTTTACTACTTAAGATAATACAACCTTTAAATGCATTTAACTGTTCACATGCATTGCAATGCATCCAGAACACCAAAGATGCCAATAAATAAGGCCCAATACCAATTCATCTGATTAAAGATGTCTGACCGAGGACATCAAGGACCATGTTATACAAAATCATCTGAAAACCTGTATATTAAAAATTAGTAAAGTTTCTTTCTTTCTTAATTTCAAATAAAGTATGCATATGAAGAGACATCATACTATGTTCTTCTGAAACCCCAGTGGATCATCTTGTGTATCTTGTGGTTAGGTGCTCCCCACTTTGTAGACTATGCTCTAATCTATAATGCTTTTTTCATCCTCTAAACTCCTATAGAATTTATAAACACAACACAAGTATAATTCATTGAGTGTTTACTATTTGTAAGGTGTGCTGCAAGCACATCATTAAACTACCTAATTTAACCTTACAACAAAAGGAATGCCTACTGTCTACGTTTTACAGGAAGGAGACCAGATGCATAGGGGTGAGAAACTTGCCCAAGGTCACAGTTAATAAAGAGAAGAGATGGGAGGAGAACTCAGTATCTGTCTCACAGAAGCCTACAATTTTAACTATGTTGCCAGACATATTTTTCATAACTTAAGGGGAAGAAGCATTTCCCAGAGATAGCTAGATTGGTAAAACTGCATTTAAAAATCAAAAATGTAAGAATGTGCCATACTTTGAATGTAATGATTATAAGTCTTTCACACACCCCAAGAACCAATGATAGAATTCTTTGATTCATCCAGTCTCTCTCTCCCCTAGACCCTTCTGTGAATAATTTTACATGTTTATAATATGATTGGCTTTGGTGTATAATTTCTGTATTCTCAATAGATAACTTGCTCATATAAAGATTTTTAAATATTTACAATGGGCTTCATTAGTACAATGCCCTAAAATTTACTGGTATACTTGAATTTTTAAACCACATAAAATTATGGATACTATAAAATACGTAACAATATCACTGGGATATATAATCATACTTGGAACATATATCAAAATCTAAAACATGCCTATTGGCATATCTCAAATTGTTTGGTCTACTTTTGAAAATAGGAAGGGAAGAAACAAAAGGAATAAAAATGCTTTCTTTGTTCACATACTGAGATAATCAATACTATATTTAAAAACAATGTTTCATTTTATTTTAAAAATACTCTTGCGTAGAGTCAGTTATCATTTTCTTGATTTGTATAACCCTTGGAAATTTTCTACAAAATCACTACTTAGTCTATAAAAAGGTATTTTTAAATATATTGGCCTTATTTCATATTACACTAGGAAGGAAACGGAATTATTGCCACATACACAAATTAAAACAATGAATTAAACCTTGAGTATTAAAATATGGCAGCAATTAAAAACTTTAACATGAAGGTGAATTAAAAATCATGCAAATGAGCAGAAAAGGAAGGTCAAATATGCCTTTGTTCTGGGGAAACTATAAATCAGGAAAAGGAAATTCATTTAAGCCAGAAGGGAAATAGTCACAAGTGTGTTTAGAATCTCCTGATTTAGAAATCCTGGGATGCAGCTCAATTTGACCTACAAAGCTTTTTGGATAATCAAATTGTGCCTAGGCCTGAAGGTACACACATGATATTTGTTTAAAAGAATCGTGATTGCCTTGTAAACTTCTTTTACAATGTTATTAGCACAAGTTGCTCCACATACTTGGCCAACATTGCTTATTTCTCCCACTGTCCCAGAAGAACCACAAACTGCCAATTATCATGGGAGTAGTTTATCAGAGTATGGATTATCTGGAGCTCTTATTTCTCTTCCATTTGGCCTTTTCACAGCTCATTAGCACCTCAACAAGAAAGTTAAGGCTAAGGAAGGAAAGGCTGCCGAAATTCAAAATAATTAAATTTGCTCCTTGTCAGCAGCATATACAGCAAAACATTTAGAAATGCTAGAAAAATTAACCAAAATGGGATCCACAAAGATATTTAAGGTATACAATGGCAATTTGCCTTGACTGATTTTTTCCAACTGTATTGTCTGAAATATTGACTAAATTGACTGGAGGTTTTGGCATCCTACAGGACTCAAAGCCCTTTGTTTTTAGCATATAATAGGCCACCTTTAGAGAAATCACTTGCCAGTGAGCAATACATAACACTCATTGCCGATATACTGACCATTTTCCAGTGTGAAGGAAAGAAATTGAAAATCAGCTTTCCAAAAGAAGATTTATGACTCAATAGTTACTTGGGTAGAAAAGAGTATGCCGGGTAGACAAAACTAAAAAGCTCCTTGTTTGGTTTTAGGCTTGCCTATGCATTTGATGCCACCAGCCTCCCTGACTGTCCTCTAGGGAAAGAAAACTATTTGCACTAAAGCACAATTACACCTGATGGCTAATTGAGTTTGCCTTGGGTTCTTCTGGAATCTAATAGTTTTAGGACAAATACATAAGCACACATTTTTCCACAGGACAAATATCAATTTTTCTTTAGCACTGCAAATGTCTACAAAGCAAATATAGGTTAAAATAATAAAGGAATCCAGTGCATGGTTCAGAAAATGTTACATAAAATAGGAAATGACGTAGAAGAAACAAATCTTTAAAGTGTATAATGTATTGATATATATAAGGGTTATTGCAATGATGTCTGTAACATTATCTTTACATCATTAGAAATAAAACATATAGAAAAGATAAAAAGAACTCCCTTTCTATTCATCACACACACGACTTCTTATGACTGACTCTCTTTCTCAACTTTCTTTATCCAATTATCACTATTTAAGGACCAGTGAAACATGGGTATAATGAAATATAAAAGTGCTGACTATATTAATATAGACCTTCTTAATGAAACTGAACCTTCTCAGGAGGCAGCACATATCACCCAAAATACCGCATGAACAATGTATACAAATGCATAACCGAATTCATATCAAGGTTCATGAGACAACAGTTTGAATTCTAAGTCACAAATATGGTACTTAAAAACAACTTCATGTGTAAAATCAACAGATTTAAAATTCAATGTGTTTTTCTTTTACAGGAATTATCTGATCAAGCCAAAATGTATTTTACTGCCTCTCAGAAAAGGAATTTTTTTCAAAAAATTACCCAAAAAAGGTAGACGTGGGTATTTTTATAACTAGAAATAAAAAACGCTTAATTATAATGAAATGCTTCAATCATAACCTAGAAACTATACACACACATGTATATCCTTGTTTTGGGAAGAAATAAGGAACTCAGAAAATTAAATCTCTTTTATTATCTATTCATTATAGGTAATACATCCTTAAACATGGAAATAGTAATGTGACATCCATTATTATTCTACTTTTTTATAAGTATGTAAGATATTCACAATGAATCGGTAAACCTATCTTTGTCTAGCCTTTCTAGGGACAACTGAACTAATAATATTGAAAACTTTATGATTTGTCATAAAGTTGTTATAATTGCAGACTTGCCAGGTACAGAAACAATTAGAAAAAAATACTGTATACATTCAATACGTCACACATTTATTTATTTTGTAGAGAAGGGCTCTGAAAGCATATGAAATTCTGGCTCTACCACATATTAGTGATTCTTCAACAAATATTTATTGAGCAACTACCAAGAGCCAGGCACTGTTCTAGGCAACGATGATACAGCCATACACAAAACAGACAAAAACCCACATCTTTGTGGAACTAATCCTATTAGGGGAGGCATACTAAACAAATTAAATAAGTAAATTTGAAGCTGGTAAGTGCTATGGAGAAAAATAATGCAAGAAGAAGAAAGGGGACACTGTGGATTTAATTTAGGAAGGTCAGGGAAAATATCACTGAGTGAGTATCATTTGAGAAAAAGACTTAAAGATGCAAAAGAGAGGTAGTCATGTGACTGTGTGGGGGTCATGTGCTTAGAGACAAAGGCATGGAGGCCAGGATGGTTTCAGTGGAATGAGAGAAGGCAAGAATTGTGGAAGACAAGGCCACAGAAGGAATGAAGGGGGAGAGGGAGGTGACTGTGTATGGGCTCAGAACACAGAGGGGCTACATTTTACTCCGAGTGGGTGGCAAGCCATTGGAGGATTTTCAGCAGCAGTGTGATATGATCTGACTTACATTTTAAGAGGACCATATGGCAGACAAAGTGGATGTAGGTAAGGGAAGGGCCAAAGTTAGCAGACCAGCTGAAAAGGCTATTTCAATAATCCAGACCAGAGATGACGCTGGGGCCAGATTCTGGATACAGATTGGTCATGGTGACCTGGCATAATTTTCTGACCAATAATATAAGGTGTGAGAAAAAGGGAGACTAAGTATTTAGCCACGGCAACTGAAAGCGTGGAGTTGCTACTTACTGTGATAGGAAGGGCTGCTGATGAAGTAGAATCGGGGGTTAGTCGGTTCAGTTTTGAACATGTTCAATTTGAATTGACTAGGAGTGAGTACTTGAATTGTGCGTCTAAGTTTGGAGTTGAGCAGAAAGTTCTGAGCCGGGGGAAACATTTGGCAGGCAATCAACCTACAGATGGTATTTGATATCAAGATACTAGATAAGATCATCAGGGAAATGAATGTGGTCTAAGAATTGATCCCTGGTTACTGTCATCTTTTATTTTTGAATCACATTTAATCGTTAAACATTCACAATTCATACACTGATATGATCATATGAACATTAATTTTGTGGACTGTGAGTCAAGAATATTTTCTTTTCCCTCAGCTTTACGAATGTAAGAACTAGCTATCAAAACTCAAAACATTCATTGGCATTTTTCTAAATAGGAAAGTTGCTGCAATGCTTGACTGTGGGAGACCATGTTTTTCAGAAGGCTTGTTTCTAGAATTGGGTTTAAAGGGTCCCATTGCCCCTCTGCAATATTTACAATAAGCTGCAGAAAGTGCTTAAAAACTTGGCATCAGGGGACAGAGCCCTACTGATCAGCAAGCTTTTGCGTAAGTAACAGATTTCCAGCAGCGAATGTTTTAAAACAAAGAACTGTTTGATCCTTACTGCATCGTGTTTTATAAAATCAAATCATGTTAAAACATTCCAGCTATGTCATGGTCTATGCTCTATGCCAACTTGCTCTCTGACAAAACTTGAATGTGAAAGATTCTTTTTTTTTTTTAACATCTTTATTGGAGTATAATTGCTTTACAATGGTGTGTTAGTTTCTGCTTTATAACAAAGTGAATCAGTTATACATATACATATGTTCCCATATCTCTTCCCTCTTGCATCTCCCTCCCTCCCACCCTCCCTATCCCACCCCTCTAGGTGGTCACAAAGCACCGAGCTGATCTCCCTGTGCTATGCCGCTGCTTCCCACTAGCTATCTATTTTACATTTGGTAGTGTATATATGTCCATGCCACTCTCTCACCCTGTCACATCTTACCCCTCCCCCTCCCCATATCCTCAAGTCCATTCTCTAGTAGGTCTGTGTGTTTATTCCCGTCTTGCCACTAGGTTCTTCATGACCTTTATTTTTTTTCCTTAGATTCCATATATATGTGTTAGCATACTGTACTTGTTTTTCTCTTTCTGACTTACTTCACTCTGTAGGACAGACTCTAACTCCATCCACCTCACTACAAATACCTCCATTTCATTTCTTTTTATGGCTGAGTAATATTCCATTGTATATATGTGCCACATCTTCTTTATCCATTCATCCGATGATGGACACTTAGGTTGCTTCCATGTCCTGGCTATTGTAAATAGAGCTGCAATGAACATTTTGGTACATGACTCTTTTTGAATTATGGTTTTCTCAGGGTATATGCCCAGTAGTGGGATTCCTGGGTCGTATGGTAGTTCTATTTTTAGTTTTTTAAGGAACCTCCATACTGTTCTCCATAGTGGCTGTATCAATTTACATTCCCACCAACAGTGCAAGAGGGTTCCCTTTTCTCCACACCCTCTCCAGCATTTACTGTTTCTAGATTTTTTGATGATGGCCATTCTGACCGGTGTGAGATGATATCTCATTGTAGTTTTGATTTGCATTTCTCTAATGATTAATGATGTTGAGCATTCTTTCATGTGTCTGTTGGCAATCTGTATATCTTCTTTGGAGAAATGTTTATTTAGGTCTTCTGCCCATTTTTGGATTGGGTTGTTTGTTTTTTTGTTATTGAGCTGCATGAGCTGCTTGTAAATCTTGGAGATTAATCCTTTGTCCGTTGCTTCATTTGCAAATATTTCCTCCCATTCTGAGGGTTGTCTTTTGGTCTTGTTTATGGTTTCCTTTGCTGTGCAAAAGCGTTTAAGTTTCATTAGGTCCCATTTGTTTATTTGTGTTTTTATTTCCATTTCTCTAGGAGCTGGGTCAAAAAGGATCTTGCTGTGATTTATGTCATAGAGTGTTCTGCCTATGTTTTCCTCTAAGAGTTTGATAGTGTCTGGCCTTACACTTAGGTCTTTAATCCATTTTGAGTTTATTTTTGTGTATGGTGTCAGGGAGTGTTCTAATTTCATACTTTTACATGTACCTGTCCAGTTTTCCCAGCACCACTTATTGAAGAGGCTGTCTTTTCTCCACTGTATATGCTTGCCTCCTTTATGTGTGTGTGTTCATCTCTGGGCTTTCTATCCTGTTCCATTGATCTATGTTTCTGTTTTTGTGCCAGTACCAAACTGTCTTGATTACTGTAGCTTTGTAATATAGTCTGAAGTCAGGGAGCCTGATTCCTCCAGCTCCATTGTTCTTTCTCAAGATTGCTTTGGCTATTCGGGGTCTTTTGTGTTTCCATACAAATTGTGAAATTTTTTGTTCTAGTTCTGTGAAAAATGCCAGTGGTAGTTTGATAGGGATTGCATTGAATCTGTAGATTGCTTTGGGTAGTAGAGTCATTTTCACAATGTTGATTCTTCCAATCCAAGAACATGGTATATCTCTCCATCTATTTGTATCATCTTTAATTTCTTTCATCAGTGTCTTATAATTTTCTGCATACAGGTTTTTTGTCTCCTTAGGTAGGTTTATTCCTAGATATTTTATTCTTTTTGTTGCAATGGTAAACGGGAGTGTTTTGTTAATTTCACTTTCATTGATTAGCTCTAGTAGTTTTCTAGTAGCATCTTTAGGATTCTCTATGTATAGTATCATGTCATCTGCAAACAGTGACAGCTTTACTTCTTCTTTTCCAATTTGGATTCCTTTTATTTCTTTTTCTTCTCTGATTGCTGTGGCTAACACTTCCAAAACTATGTTGAATAATAGTGGTGAGAGTGGGCAACCTTGTCTTGTTCCTGATCTTAGTGGAAATGGTTTCAGTTTTTCACTATTGAGGACAATGTTGGCTGTGGGTTTGTCATATATGGCCTTTATTATGTTGAGGAAAGTTCCCTCTATGCCTACTTTCTGCAGGGCTCTTATCATAAATCAGTGTTGAATTTTGTCGAAAGCTTTCTCTGCATCTATTGAGATGATCATATGGTTTTTCTTCTTCAGTTTGTTAATATGATGTATCACGTTGATTGATTTGCATATATTGAAGAATCCTTGCATTCCTGGAATAAACCCCGCTTGATCATGGTCTATGATCCTTTTAATGTGCTGTTGGATTCTGTTTGCTAGTATTTTGTTGAGGATTTCTGCATCTATGTTCATCAGTGAGATTGGCCTGTAGTTTTCTTTCTTTGTGACATCTTTGTCTGGTTTTGGTATCAGGGTGATGTTGGCCTCGTAGAATGAGTCGGGGAGTGTTCCTCCCTCTGCAATATTTTGGAAGAGTTTGAGAAGGATAGGTGCCAGCTCTTCTCTAAATAAAGATTATTTCTTAATAAAGGGAGGAGACACACTGAGACTTAAAGGCACTGAAAAGGATTAAGCAGGAATCAATACTAATAATAATTGCTTACTAAAAATGGAATTGTATTAGTTAAATATTAATGGAACAAAAACTTGTTATTGAAGATGCATCATGAATGTTAATGTCAATTTTGTATTTCCCCGTTTTTCCACAATAGCAAGGACTATACATTTATACCACATATTACATATAGCACATAGTACAGTATACATAGTGTACTATAGATCCCTACCACATAGTATACTACTGCAGAGTATATCAAAACCCTTGCTCAGGGCTTCCCTGGTGGCACAGTGGTTAAGAATCCACCTGCCAATGCAGGGGACATGGGTTCGAGCCCTGGTCCGGGAAGATCCCACATGCCACAGAGCAACTAAGCCCGTGTGCCACAACTACTGAGCCTGCGCTCTAGAGCCCGCGAGCCACAACTACTGAGCCCACGCGCCGCAACTACTGAAGCCCATGCGCCTAGAGCCAGTGCTCCTCAACAAGCCACCATAATGAAAAGCTCGTGCACCGCACAAAGAGTAGCCCCCACTCGCTGCAACTAGAGAAAGCCCTCGTGCAGCAACGAAGACCCAACGCAGCCAAAAATAGAATTAAAAAAAAAAGTGCTTAAATCTCTCCCAATCTAAAACACATCTGTCCAATACTATCACTCTCCAGTCTATTATTCCATCTCCTCCTTGCTTTCATCACTGAACTGAATAGATTACTCCACTTTCCTGCTTCCAATTTGCCGTCTTCAACCTTTAACCTACACAATCGTTTTTGTTTCCCACCCTCTATGGAAACAGCCTTCTCAAAGCTTCCAAGTCGACCTCTAAAACATCACACCCAGTGCTTCTCCCCCAATGGCACCCTCTTCAATTCCATTACAGCATTTGACACTGTTGAACATGAGCACCTTCCTCAGTTTTTTTTTTCTCCTAAATAAATTTATTTATTTATTTATTTTATTTTGGGCTGTGTTGTGTCTTCGTTGCTGTGCGCGGGCTTTCTCTAGTTGCGGCGAGCAGGGGCTACTCTTCGTTGCGGTGTGCGGGCTTATCATAGCAGTGGCTTGTCTTTGTTGCAGAGCACGGGCTCTAGGCACGCGGGCTTCAGTAGTTGTGGGGTGCAGGGCTCAGTAGTTGTGGCTCGCGAGCTCTAGAGTGCAGGCTCAGTAGTTGTGGCGCACGGGCTTAGTTGCTCTGGGGCATGTGGGATCTTCCCGGACCAGGGCTCGAACCTGTGTCCCCTGCATTCCCAGGCAGATTCTTAAGCACTGTGCCACCAGGGAAGTCCCTCAAAGTTTTTTAAAAAAATCATCTGTGTTCTAGTACTCTTGTGAGGAAGTTCAATAATCACACCTAACTATCCCTCCCCCTACTCCCGCCTGTACCAACTCAGGTTGCTTTTAGTTTGCCTGCTTAAATATATCATCTCAAATATTCTATCCTTGAACCTCTTCAAACTTTATTGTACTTTTTCTCTCTATGAAATCTCATATACTCTTATGAATTGCTCTGTTATCTCTTTCCATCCTAGCCCCTATGTTGTATGTCTGTGTCACTGGTCTTAACTGACACCTTGAGAATAAACCCCGATTTCCAAATACAGTTAGACAGCTCTGCCTAGAGGTGTCGCTGGCACTTCCAATTCAGCATGACACTTTCTGTCCATCCTTATAATGCCCAAATGCCTCTGGAGTTAGCTCCTTAAATCCTTGGGTTGAAACACAGAACTCCATATTCAAAACCTGCCAGTGGTCTTCTCAATAAAATATATCTCCCTTAGCATGATATTAGGATCATCCACAATTTGTCCTCAACCTTCCTTTCCAGTTGCCTCTCTTACTCCTCCCCCACCACCATACACACTACATGTCACGTGCAACTGAAGAGTCATGCTTCTATGTCTTTCTCATGTGGTTCCATAAAGGAGACTGACCTTTCTATGGGAAGATTCTCCTATGAAAAATCGTATTTACCCATCAGGGTTCATCATTCAGTTACACCTCCTGTAATCTGCTAAGTCAAGATTTATGAAGCTGTGCTTCGTGCTTCCAAATGGTTTGTATGAATGTCTATTACATTTCTTAATTCTACTGTGTCTCAAAGCAGTTCTAAGAGTATCTGTCTCCTCAGTCCACAAGGACCCTGAGGGTAAGTCAAATAACACCTAGTAGTTAATACAAATTAGATCATCAATAAATACTTGATGGATGGAGCTATCAGTGTTTGACCTTCACATACTACATTATTATGTAAAATATTTAAGTACCATTGTAAATTAAAAATAAATTTTAACAGAAAGTCAAGAAGGTATAATTTTAAAATTATAGGCTTAGGAATGCAAGATACCTGGATTCCATTTTACTCTGCCACTTACTAGCTTTGTGCTTTCAGCAAATCATTTAACTGAATCTGTAAAGTGGGAAGATTGATTGGTGGTAAACATTACACACACTGTCTTCAAAGCAATTGCCACATGTTCCTGCCATTTATTAAGTGTACACTAAATGGTAACAAAATGATCATAATAGCAATTAACAGTCATAACATGTATATGTGACCATTTTGAAAACCTTGGTCTATTCTGAATTTCAAGAAAATAAGCAAGATAAAACCACTGATTAAGAAGTTACAAATAATTATTTGCAATGAAACAAATACCTTTATCTTGTACTGAAGATCCATAATGGTGCCCTGTCAGATTTTTCTGCTTCAAATGATTTGAAAATAGAAATTGCAAAACTACAGTCTGTTCTGTTATTGAGCTACTGAACACTGTATTAATTTGAACAGATTCTGTCCAGGCCAAAAGCATTATAATGCTAAGACAAATGTGTTCTCGTAAACAGGGAGAATGTGTGTGGGCAAGTGAGAGAAAAATGTATACACAGCACCTTCCATAGAATTTATTTAGGTTTTCTTGACTTAGCCAAAACAAAGAATTGCAAACATCCACCAGTGTGGTTGAAGGTACATGAATGAGAAAAAACTTAGGAAAGTAGCCTCAGCTACAAGTAGGTAGGTATAAAACAGTTAATATCCTAGCGTCAATACTAATCAGGGTGAATCATCCTAAAGTATTCCTCTCTCTCTCTCCTTGGTTCTTTCTGAAATTTGGCTTTTGTGTCTATAGAATGTTCTGAATAAGTTATAACTCTCCATTATTCAGGGAATTATGTCTGGTTCTTAAACATTTCTCAATTACCAGACATCAAACTTTTTTCATCAAACTTCATTTCTTATTCCAATTAACAACTCCCATTTTTAAATTTATGTTCCTAACACATGGACATACACACATACACACACAGTTCACTAGGTTCTTACTTATCTCCAAAACCTACCCTACATAGATGTTACATAAATATATTATATGTTACAGAAAAATATAATCTTAAAACAAGAGAGGAAACCATATTGGGTTTAAAATGCCATTACAGTTAACAAATAGACATGCTTAGAAATTTATGTAGATATATATTTGACTGTATGACACAAGTACCATCATAATTTACGGGTAAATATAGATATTATTTGGTAATTAGTTATTTTCTACTAAAATGCGTAAGTCAATAAAATTTATTTAGAAAAATTGGAAATCACACATTAGGTTGATCTAGGATGGTCCTCTATTCTTGCACTTTACAAAGTAATCTATCCAGAAAAATAGCTTCATTTTACTCAGTTTATTAAACTCTCTTCTTTGTTTTTGTAAATTCTATGGTGCATATTGAAGGCCAGCAGCCTCTGAGAAGAAAATACAAAAATGGCACATTTAATAACAATCTAAACTATGTAATTGTATGCATTACACATTGTATGTGCTTATGTTCTTATAAAAGATGTGTGATGAAACTTACTCAAGTGGAGTTCATGTATGGTTATTTTCTTTATTCTAAAAAAACCTCAAGGTCTTCCTATGATAAAATGAAAAATGACAGAAAAGAAAAATGTGATGATATTGGAAATAAGCATATTCTGAAAGCCAACTGTCACTGTTTTAGGTCATACATTTATCTTCATAGACACAAAAGCACCTAGTGAGGGCAGACAGCAGAAGCAAGAAGAACTACAATCCTGCAGCCAGTGGAACAAAAACGACATTCACAGAAAGACAGACAAGATGAAAAGGCAGAGGGCTATGTACCAGATGAAGGAACAAGAGAAAACCCCAGAAAAACAACTAAATGAAGCGGAGATAGGCAAACTTCCAGAAAAAGAATTCAGAATAATAATAGTGAAGATGATCTAGGACCTCGGAAGAAGAATGGAGGCAAAGGGGCAGCACAGGAATAAAGACGCAGACGTAGAGAATGGACTTGAGGACACAAGGAGGGGGAAGGGTAAGCTGGGACGAAGTGAGAGAGTGGCATGGACATATATACACTACCAAATGTAAAATAGATAGCTAGTGGGAAGCAGCCGCATAGCACAGGGAGATCAGCTCGGTGCTTTGTGACCACCTAGAGGGGTGGGATAGGGAGGGTGGGAGGGAGGGAGATGCAAGAGGGAAGAGATATGGGAACATATGTATATGTATAACTGAATCACTTTGTTATAAAGCAGAAACTAACACACCATTGTAAAGCAATTATACTCCAATAAAGGTGTTTAAAAAAAAAGAAACCATTGATTAAACAATGACCTGTTTTACCTGGAGACACGTACTTTGGCATACCAACACTATTAAGGGATGAGAGAGAAATAAAGATGTTGGCACCTACCAGCCTCTTTATACCAAGAAATAAAGAAGCTCATGCTAAATGTTACCTGTCTGAAGTACAGAAAAAAAGAAAATATGGCTTTTTTTTAAGAGACCTTTGCTGCCTCTGGCTTATAATGTAAATGGCTTGAGAGGCTGATAATTTTAGCCTGATAGGATTGGAAAAGCCAATTTTTATTTTTATTCCAAATCTAATGAGGAGAGGTAGGAGGGGCATAATTTAAGACTTAAGTACTAAAAAAACAAACAAACAAACAAACCATAGGGCTTCCCTGAAGCACTTTTCTGATAAAGTAGATGATCACTCCTGTCATGAAGCAGCAGCCCAGCCAGTCTACAGTCAAAGGGTAGACTGGCTATGCTTCCCATCCCAATCCTTTGCTGCAAATTGCCTCAGTCAGGGGATATGCAAAGCACAGAGATGTATTAAGAAAGACAAAAGGGCTCAAATTTGAAGACTAGAACTAGACCAGAGGACTTTTGTTATTAGGTCATAGAATCAAAAAGGAAAACATGCTAAAAGTCTAAAACTTGTAAAGAAATCTGATTCCCAAAGAAATCTCAAGTCTGACTGAAAAATACCTTGTTATTATTCAACCCTAGGGTAAACACCAGGACCCCAAAATGGTGCAACATGCAGAAGACTAAAGTGGCACACTCCCCTGAAATGGCACTGTCCCCCAAGTCAATCTCAGACATAATCTTGAAGACAACTATTAAGCAAGGTTTTTAAATGAACAGAAAAAAGAATCGCCAGCAACTCTGACAGTACAAGATATGATGAATGTTTGTTTTCATTCTTTTCGTTTACACGTTTTTAAAAAAATCAAGATATACTGTGTTCTTTTAAGCTTTTATTTAGGGGTATTGGACTTTGACCTTTTTTCTTTCATTTAATCATTGCCCACTGGACCATGAAGCGCTGCATCATAGTCTGAGTGAAAGGGACTGCAGATCACCCCAAAATTCCCAACTGTGGAACCGGATATCATCACTGGAAACTATTTTACACACTGTCTTTTCAAGGATGTTATGTGGGCATTTTCAAAAGGGAATATGTGCTAAGGAGACTGCACTACAATGCTGGATGTTTAAATGGGAGGACTGTAGTAGACATTGTGACTGTCCACCCCATGTCCTTTCTCCTACTTCCTCATATACAGCAGCCTGGTTGGTGATTGGGAAAGGATAGAGCTCACCCTCAATTCTAGATGTGAGTTTGGGATTTGTGCAAAACAATTTGGATAAGTCTATCCCCTTTGCTACAGTGGTATGCTCAGGGCACGTACACAATCTAAGAGGTTCCAGTCAGAGAGCAACTCACACTTTTTGTTTAATATATGGGCAAAGAGATACTGTTAACTACCGGCTGTGAACAAGGAAACAAGCGTTTCCAAGAGTTGCTGAAGAAAGCCAGCCTGTATCAATCTGACAAGCTGTGAAGGTTAGGGTTGAAAATAAACAGAGAAACAGAGACCTATCCCTGACTCCAGCAATGAAACTCTGTATTAAACACTTGAGCAACAGTGAACTTATTATTTACTGAGTCAATACATTTTTATGTGGCTTAAATAGGTTTGAAACCAAGAGCATCCTAAATAACACAGGATATAATACACTTTAATGTTCTTCATCAACTTAATAAATCTTTAAATAATCAACTATCATTTTTATATGTACTCATAACATCTTCAGTGCCAAATGTTCTGACTTCAAATTCAATGCTCAATTGCTCAGTTCACCAAATCTAGTTAATTGCCGTTACTCAAAAAGCATTATCATTAATGCCACTGATGCTATTATCAATAAAATGAAGACAATTTGAATTGGTTCACTTATTCATCAAATGGAAATTTTTAGAAAGGGTGTATTATCTTATTACAATCAGGATGCCAAATGGGAATTTAATGCACCATTATTTCTCTACAAGCTGGCTATAAATTAGAATCTTTAAAACAATTCTCTCTCTCTCTCTCTTGCTGTATCTCTCTCTCTCTCTGTCTCTGCCTTTGTCTCTTCCTCCCTTCTCTCCCTCCCTTCCTCCCTCTATTTTTCTTCCCCTCTGTTTCCATCTCTCTGTCTGTCTCTCTCTCTCTCTCTCAACTAAAGTAAGGGTAATATAACCTGAATCTCTTCCAATGAAAAAAGATTATTGAAATCAACAGTTGATAGGTTTCATAGCAATTATTCTTCATCATTACCAGTTACCCAACCTTCACCCTTTGGTTTTTTTTTTTTAATTGCCATTATTTTACCTCTTTATTTTCAGGTTGCCTGATTTGTAGTTTCTGCCATTAAATTGTTTATACATCCATTCAGTTTTAGTAAATGACAAAGAATGTGTGGGTATGTGTAAAAAAATATAACCTTTGTTCACTAACTATAGCTCTCTTTTGTGTCAGTTTAGTATAGGGGTTAATAGGATAAATTCTGGAGTCAGATATTGAGTGTTCAAATCCTGGTTCAGCCACTTTTCATCTGCAGGACTGTGGGCAGATTTCTTAACAAGTCTGTGTATCAGTTTCCTCATGTACAAGATGGATATACTAATAGAATCTTCTTCACAAGGTCAATATGAAGATTGAGTTAATGCATGAAGAGGATTTAAGAGTAATGCTTGGCACATAATCATTGTTCAAAGAGCATTATCAATTTTTGTGTTATTATTCATCACCAGAGACATTATCTAAGAACACTAAGATCAACACTTGGGAAGGATCGTAGGCTAATACAGTGATTAGAAACCTAGGAATTTAAAAACTGGTGTTGAGTCCTATATCTACTGCTTTCTGAATGTGCTGATTTGGTTAAGTTGTTCAACATGTTCTTAGTTTACAGAATTACATTCCATCTGCTATCTCACAAGTTCACTGAGGGAAAAACGACACATAGTATGTAAAAGGGATATAAATGTGTTACAAAATATGAGGAATTATTTTTATCCATAAGGAGAATTTTTTTGAATTTTATTTTATTTTTTTATACAGCAGGTTCTTATTAGTTATCTATTTTATACATATTAGTGTATATATGTGATTACCAATCTCCCAATTCATCCCACCACCAGCACCCCCCCACCACCACTTTCCCCCCTTGGTGTCCATACGTTTGTTCTCTACGTGTGTGTCTCTATTTCTACCTTGCAAACCGGTTCATCTGTACCATTTTTATAGATTCCACATGTAAGCGTTAATATACAATATTTGTTTTTCTCTTTCTGATTAACTTCACTCTATGAAGTGAAGTATGACAGTCTCTAGGTCCATCCACGTCTCTACAAATAACCCAATTTCACTCCTTTTTATGGCTGAATAATATTCCATTGTATACATGTACCACATCTTCTTTATCCATTCATCTGTCGATGAGCATTTAGGTTGCTTCCATGACCTGGCTATTGTAAATACTGCTGCAATGAACATTGGGGTGCATGTGTCTTTTTGAATTATGGTTTTCTCAGGGTCTATGCCCAATAGTGGGATTGCTGGGTCATATGGTAATTTTATTTTTACTTTTTTCAGGAACCTCCATACTGTTCTCCATAATGGCTGAATCAGTTTACATTCCTACCAACAGTGCAGGAGGGTTCCCTTTTCTCCACACCCTCTCCAGCATTTGTTGTTTGTAGATTTCCTGATGATGCCCATTCTAACTGGTGTGAGGTGATACCTCGTTGTAGTTTTGATTTGCATTTCTCTAATAATTAGTGATGTTGAGCAGCTTTTCATGTGCCTCTTGGCCATCTGTATGTCTTCTTTGGAGAAATGTCTATTTAGGTCTTCTGCCCATTTTTGGATTGGGTTGTTTTTTTCATATTGAGCTGCATGAGCTGTTTATATATTTTGGAGATTAATCCTTTGCCCATTGCTTCATTTGCAAATATTTTCTCTAATTCTGAGGGTTGTCTTTTCGTCTTGTTTATGGTTTCCTTTGCTGTGCAAAAGCTTTTAAGTTTCATTAGGTTTCATTTGTTTATTTTTGTTTTTATTTCCATTACTCGAGGAGGTGGGTCAAAAAAGATCTTGCCTGTGATTTATGTCACAGAGTGTTCTGCCTATGTTTTCCTCTAAGAGTTTTATAGTGTTTCGTCTTACATTTAGGTCTCTAATCCATTTTGAGTTTATTTTTGTGTATGGTGTTAGGAAATGTTCTAAGTTCATTTTTTACATGTAGCTGTCCAGTTTTCCCAGCACCACTTACTGAAGAGACTGTCTTTTCCCCATCGTATATCCTTGCCTACTTTGTCATAGATTAGTCAACCACAGGTGCGTGGGTTTATCTCTGGGCTTTCTATCCTGTTCCACTGACCTATATTTCTGTTTTTGTGCCAGGACCACATTGTCTTGATTACTGTTACCTTTGTAGTATAGTCTGAAGTCAGGGAGTCTGACTGCTCCAGCTCTGAGTTTTTCCCTCGAGATTGCTTTGGCTATTTGGGGTCTTTTGGGTCTCCATACAAATTTTAAGATTTTTTGTTCTAGTTCTGAAAAAAATACCATTTGTAATTTGATAAGGATTGCACTGAATCTGTAGATTGCTTTGGGTAGTATAGTCATTTTCACAGTATTGATTCTTCCAATTCAAGAACATGGTATATCTCTCCATCTGTTTGTGTCATCTTTAATTTCTTTCATCACTGTCTTATAGTTTTCTGAGTACAGGTCTTTTACCTCCTTAGGTAGATTTATTCCTAGGCATTTTATTCTTTATGTTGCAGTGCAGAATGGGATTGTTTCCTTAATTTCTCTTCATGATCTTTCATTGTTAGTGTATAGGAACACAAGAGATTTCGGTGCATTAATTCTGTATCCTGCAACTTTACCAAATTCATTGATCAGCTCTAGTAGTTTTCTGGTGGCATCTTTAGGATTCTCTATGTATAGTATCATGTCATCTGCAAACAGTGAAAGTTTTACTTCTTCTTTTCCAATTTGTATTCCTTTTACTTCTTTTTCTTCTCTGATTGTCATGGCTAGGACTTCCAAAACTATGTTGAATAATAGTGGTGACAGTGGACATCCTTGTCTTATTCCTGATCTTAGAGGAAATGCTTTCAATTTTTCACCATTGAGAATGATGTTGGCTGTGGGTTTGTCATATATGGCCTTTATTATATTGAGGTAAGTTCCCTCTATGCCTACTTTCTGGAGGGTTTTTATCATAAATGGGTGTTGAATTTTGTCAAAAGCTTCTTCTGCATCTATTGAGATGATCATATGGTTTTTCTTCTTCAATTTGTTAATATGGTGTTTCACATTGATTGATTTGCATATATTGAAGGATCCTTGCATCCCTGGGATAAATCCTACTTTATCATGGTTTTATGATCCTTCTAATGTGTTGTTGGATTCTGCTTGCTAGTATTTCGTTAAGGAATTTTGCATCAAGTTCATCAGTGATATTGGTCTGTAATTTTCTTTTTTTGTAGTATCTTTGCCTGGTTTTGCTATCAGGGTGATGGTGGCCTAGTAGAATGAGTTTGGGAGTGTTCCTTCCTCTGCAATTTTTTGGAAGAGTTTGAGAAGGATAGGTGTTAGCTCTCCTCTAAATGTTTGATAGAATTCACCTCTGAAGCCATGTGGTCCTGGGCTTTTGTTTGTTGGAAGATTTTTAATCACAGTTTCAATTTCATTACTTGTGATTGGTCCACTCATATTTTCTATTTCTTCCTGGTTCAGTCTTGGAAGGTTATACCTTTCTAAGAATGTGTCCATTTCTTCCAGGTTGTCCATTTTATTGGCATAGAGTTGCTTGTAGTAGTCTCTTAGGATGCTTTGTATTTCTGCAGTGTTCGCTGTAACTTCCCCCTTTTTCATTTTTAATTTTACTAATTTGAGTCCTCTCCCTCCTTTTCTTGATGAGTCTGGGTAAAGTTTTATCCATTTTGTTTATCTTCTCAAAGAACCAACTTTTAGTTTTATTGATCTTTGCTACTGTTTTCTTTGTTTCTATTTCATTTATTTCTGCTCGGATCTTTATGATTTCTTTCCTTCTACTAACTTTGGGTTTTGTTTGTTCTTCTTTCTCTAGTTCCTTTAGGTGTAAGGTTGGATTGTTTATTTGAGATTTTTCTTATTTCTTGAGGTAGGCTTGTATTGCTACAAACTCCCCTCTTCGAACTGCTTTTGCTGCATCCCATAGGTTTTGGATCGTCGTGTTTTCATTGTCATTTGTCTCTATATATTTTTTGATTCCCTCTTTGATTTCTTCAGTGATCTCTTGGTCATTTAGTAATGTATTGTATAGATTCCATGTGTTTGTGCTTTTTATGTTTTTTTCCCTGTAATTGATTTCTAATCTCATAACATTGTGGTTGGAAAAGATGCTGGATATGATTTCAATTTTCTTAAATTTACTGAGGCTTGATAAGTTACCCAAGTTGTGATCTATCCTGGAGAATGTCCCATGTGCACTTGAGAAGAAAGTGTAATCTGTTGTTTTTGTATGGAATGTCCTATAAATATAAATTAAATCTATCTGGCTTATTGTGTCATTTAAAGCTTGTGTTTCCTTATTAATTTTCTGTCTGGATGATCCGTCCATTTGTGTAAGTGAGGTGTTAAAGTCCCCCACTATTATTGTGTTACTGTCATTTTCCTCTTTTATAGCTGTTAGCATTTTCCTTATGTATTGTGGTGCTCCTATGTTGGGTGCATATATATTTATAATTGTTATATCTTCTTCTTGGATTGATCCCTTGATCATTATGTAGTGTCCTTCTTTGTCTCTTGTAATAGTCTTTATTTTAAAGTCTATTTTGTCTGATATGAGAATTGCTACTCCAGCTTTCTTTTGATTTCCATTTGCATGGAATATCTTTTTCCATCCCCTCACTTTCAGTCTGTATGTGTCCCTAGGTCTGAAGTGGGTCTCTTGTAGACAGCATATATATGGGTTTGTTTTTGTATCCATTCAGCCAGTGTATGTCTTTTGGTTGGAGCTTTTAATCCATTCACATTTAAGGTAATTATCGATATGTATGTTCCTATGACCATTTTCTCAATTGTTTTGGGTTTGTTTTTGTAGGTCCTTTTCTTCTCTTGTGTTTCCCACTTAGAGAGTTTCTTTAGCATTTGTTGTACAGCTGGTTTGCTGGTGAATTCTCTTAGCTTTTGCTTATCTATTAAGCGTTTGATTTCTCCATCGAATCTGAATGAGATCCTTGCCAGGTAGAGTAATCTTGGCTGGAGGTTCTTCCCTTTCATCACTCTAATTATATTGCACCACTCCCTGCTGGCCTGCAGAATTTCTGCTGAGAAATCAGCTGTTAACCTTACAGGAGTTCCCTTTTATGTTATTTGTCATTTTTCCCTTGTTGCTTTTAATAATTTTTCTTTGTCTTTAACTTTTGGCTATTTGATTACTATGTGTCTTGGCGTGTTTCTCCTTGGGTTTATCCTACCTGGGACTCTCTGTGCTTCCTGAACTTGGGTGGCTATTTCCTTTCCCATGTGAGGGAAGTTTTCGACTATAATCTCTTCAAATACTTTCTCAGGCCCCTTCTCTCTCTCTTCTCCTTCTGGGACCCCTATAATGCAAATGTTGGTGTGTTTAATGTTGTCCCAGAAGTCTCAGGCTGTGTTCATTTCTTTTCACTCTTTTTCCTTTATTCTGTTCTGCGGCAGTGATTTCCACCATCCTATCTTCCAGGTCACTTATCCGTTCTTCTGCCTCAGTTATTCTGCTATTGATTCCTCTTGTGTATTTTTCATTTCAGTTATTGTATTGTTCATCTCTGTTTGTTTGTTCTTTAATTCTTCTAGGTCTTTGTTAAACATTTCTTGCATCTTCTCCATCTTTGCCTCCATTCTTTTCCTGAGGTCCTGGATCATCTTCACTATCATCATTCTGAATTCTCTTTCTGGAAGGTTGCCTAGCTCCACTTCATTTAGTTGTTTTTCTGGGGTTTTATCTTGTTCCTTCATCTGGTACATGGACCTCTGCCTTTTCATTTTGTCTATCTTTCTGTGAATGTGGTTTTCGTTCCACAGGCTGCAGGATAGTAGTTCTTCTTGCTTCTGCTGTCTGCCCTCTGGTGGATGAGGCTATCTAAGAGGCTTGTGCAAGCTTCCTGATGGGAGGGACTGGTGGTGGGTAGAGCTGGGTGTTGCTCTGGTGGGCAGAGCTCAGCAAAACTTTAATCCGCTTCTCTGCTGATGGTTGGGGCTCGGTTCCCTCCCTGTTGGTTGTTTGGCCTGAGGTGACCCAGCACTGGAGCCTGCAGGCTCTTTGGTGGGGCTAATGGTGGACTCCGGGAGGGCTCATACCAAGGAGTACTTCCCAGAACTTCTGCTGCCAGTGTCCTTGTCCCTGAGGTGAGCCACAGCTGCCCCCGCCTCTGCAGGAGACCCTCCAACACTAGCAGGTAGGTCTGGTTCAATCTCCTATGGGGTCACTGCTCCTTCCCCCTGGGTCTTGATGCCCACACTGCTTTGTGTGTGCTCTCCAAGAGTGGAGTCTCTGTTTTCCCCAGTCCTGCAGAAGTCCTGCAATCAAATCCTGCTAGCCTTCAAAGTCTGATTCTCTAGGAATTCCTCCTCCCGTTGCCGGACCCCCAGGTTGGGAAGCTGGACGTGTGACTCAGAACCTTCACTCCAGTGGGTGGACTTCTGTGGTATAACTGTTCTCCAGTTTGTGAGTCACCCACCCAGCAGTCATGGGATATGATTTTATTGTGATTGCACCCCTCCTACTATCTCATTGCGGCTTCTCCTTTGTCTTTGGATGTGGGGTATCTTTTTTGGTAAGTTCCTGTGTCTTCCTATCAATGACTGTTCAGCAGTTAGTTGTGATTCCAGTGCTCTCATAAGAGGGGGTGAGAGCACGTCCTTCTACTCCACCATCTTGAACCAATCTCTATCCATAAGGATATTATACATACCTCAGCTGGATCAATCTAATTCCTTTCACTGCCTGTTCTGGGAATGGCTCAACTCACGTGGCACCTGTTGTCTCCTTCCATGAGCACACAATTTTTAGTTGCAACATAAATCCTTTTTCATGCTTCTCAATCTACTAGATTTTAGATATGGATAATATAACATGAAGCAGTTATCTGATGTACCACAGAAAGGAAAAATTTGCCTGGCTTCCCAAGTCCTCAGAATGTCACCATATTTTATTTTTGTCAGGGGTTCTTTACTATTTGGGGACAATGAAGCCCTCTGAGTATGTGATGAAAACTGGATCCTTTATCCCTACAATAGACTATATATACATACAAAAATATGTTGAACATTATGCTAATGAGGTAATGGACACTTTTACTCATACTTCATGAACTCTTAGGGTCTTTCGGAGCCTAATAATTGTTATATCATTTTACCATCAGTAATCTGCACTGACCTATCATCATGGGGCCAGTTAAAATTCTATATCCTTCAGTAGTCAGTAATGTTAAACAAATTTAAAACACTTCTCTAACAACATAATCACAGATGTACTGGGCTATAATATCCTCTGGGTTTGTTTGTTTGTTTATTTATTTATTTATTTATTTATTTATTTTAAGAATCTTAAAAATAATTTATTGATATCTCTCTGTAGGTGAATCAAGTGGGTGTACAGCAGCAGAAACACAGCACTGAAAATCAGCTAAACCCCCTTATAAGAATAAATTACAAAAAAACCCAAAAAAACACAGACAGTGAAAGAGAGAGAAATTCTTACTAAATTCGTTCAGGGGCTGTGATGCAATCTGGATTGACCACATCTAGACCCACAGATGGATGAGACATAAGGCTGGACACTCTTGGGGCTGAGAGTATTGGTGAGGTTGGGTGAGCAAATGCAGACCCTTTAAAGTAATACTGCCCGGTACCCATTCCATGGGTCCCAAATCTCCAGGTGCAGGGGAATCTTCCTAGGCTAAAACATGCATGGGAAACCCAGAGGATGGTACACCGTCTGATCGGGAAAGGTTTCTAAAAGGCACCTCATCTATTCATCTCTTGGAGCTCGGGTTCGCCACTCCAGCCACTTTACTAACAATAGCCCCATTTGGAGAATCAGCTCCTTTAACATCCTGTCTTGTACAGTTTGCAATTTGTCCGGAGGATGATGGGGAAGGGGGGAACCAATGAGAGACAAGCCCTAGGTGTTTGGACAGGCAAATGTCACTCTAATTTCCAATCAGGAAGAAGAATTCACCAAAGGCTCAGCTTGCCCCCAGAACCAGAAAAGGGCTTAAAGCAATCCTGCGGTTTTGGGACCATTTCCCAAAAAAGCGAGTTGAAAAATGGAGCTCAGGGGCACTGCGATTCACAGACCTGCAGGGTTGTAAATGATAACTGTCGTCCAAAAATATATTGAGGTAAGGCCACGAAAAGGGTCTGAAAGCAAGGCAGAATTGCAGGAAAGAGTTTTCAAGAGGTAGATTGAACTCGCCTTTAAGCACATGAAAAGCGGCAGAACTTCTCAAATGAGGCAGTTGGCCAAAAAGGGCGTATGCATCCCTCCTGAATATATTCAGGCCTGGTTATATTTTTAAATATGGAACTTTATTATATACATAGTGTACTATTTACCATTTTGCTTATATTTATACATTATCCTCAATTAAAATATAATTTATTGCTTTCACTCTTGTTTATTGAATTGAGGTTTTTTTGAAGATTATGTCACTAATTATTTTCTTTTCATGATTTTCATTTATTGAAAGTTGAAAATGTATGTGAGAGAGGATTTTTTGCCATTAAGAAATAAAAAATATTTGCATGTATATTTAAAATATATATAAATTCACTGAAGAAAACAAAAAGTGAAGAATTCAAAGAATTAAAACCTTCCTATAAGAATCACTGTAAAACAAATTTAGTGTAAAATACTCTGGATGTTATTGCCTTTATTATAAATACAGTTTATTTTTTTCAAAACAAGTCATAATGTTATCCCACCTACACTTTTACTCACATAATATATTGTAAACATTTCCCAATGCCATTAAATTTTCTTTGATAACTTGCTTCTTAGTGGCTACATGGTATATCATTTGGAGGTATAATAATTCATTTAAAGAAACTAATAGAGGTTATTCAGCAATGCAAATTTCTATAGGCACATCAACTCCTTAAAAAGAAGAAATATAAATAAAAGACCTAAGGAATTGATCAGTGAACTATCTTTATTCCCATATGTCTCATTTGAACACTGTTCAGTAATTCCATAACTAAAATCGAAACAAAAGAATTGTATAAGCATGAGGTATTTTCATTGCTTCTTTCTATCTCTTAAATTTTGTAATACTCCAATAAAAATAATGGATTCCACACACAATGGGGAAAAGGTAGCCTCTTCAATAAGTGATGAGGGGAAAGCTGGACAGCTACATGTAAAAGAATGAAATTAGAACACTCCCTAACACCATACACAAAAATAAACTCAAAATGGATTAAAGACCTAAATGTAAGGCCAGACACTATCAAACTCTTAGAGGAAAACATAGGCAGAACACTCTATGACATAAATCACAGCAAGATCCTTTTTGACCCACCTTCTAGAGAAATGGAAATAAAAACAAAAATAAACAAATGGGACCTAATGAAACTTAAAAGCTTTTGCACAGCAAAGGAAACCATAAACAAGAACAAAAGACAACCCTCATAATGGGAGAAAATATTTGCAAATGAAGCACCTGACAAAGGATTAATCTCCGAAATTTACAAGCAGCTCATGGAGCTCAATATCAAAAAAAACAAACAAACAACCCAATCCAAAAATGGGCAGAAGACCTAAATAGACATTTCTCCAAAGTAGACATACAGATTGCCAACAAACACATGAAAAGATGCTCAACATCACTAATCATTAGAGAAATGCAAATCAAAACTACAATGAGGTATCACCTCACACCAGCCAGAATGGCCATCATCAAGAAATCTAGAAACAATAAATGCTGGAGAGGGTGTGGAGAAAAGGGAACCCTCCTGCACTGTTGGTGGGAATGTTAACTGATACAGCCACTATGGAGAACAGTATGGAGGTTCCTTAAAAAACTAAAAATAGAACTACCATATGTCCCAGCAATCCCACTACTGGGCATATACCCTGAGAAAACCGTAATTCAAAAAGAGACATGCACCACAATGTTCACTGCAGCACTATTTACAATAGCCAGGACATGGAAGCAACCTAAATGTCCATCGACAGATGAATGGATAAAGATGTGGCACAGATATACAATGGAATATTACTCAGCCATAAAAAGGAACGAAATTGAGTTATCTGTAGTGGGGTGGGTGGACCTAGAGTCTGTCATACAGAGTGAAGTAAGTCAGAAAGAGAAAAACAAATACTAGATTCTAATGCACATTATATGGAATCTAAAAAAATGGTACTAATGAACCTAGTGGCAGGGCAGGAATAAAGACACAGACATAGAGAATGGACTTGAGGACACGGGGGAAGGGGAAGCTGGGATGAAGTGAGAGAGTAGCATTGACATATATACACTACCAAATGTAAAATGGATGGCTAGTGGGAAGCAGCCGCATAGCACAGGGAGATCAGGTCAATGGCCTTGTGACGACCTAGAGGGGTGGGATGGGGAGGGTGGGAGTGAGGCTCAAGAGGGAAGGGATATGGGGATATATGTATACATATAGCTGATTCACTTTGTTGTACAGCAGATACTAACACAACATTGTGAAGCAATTATACTTCAATAAAGATATAAAAAAATGGATTCCAATAACTATAGAGAAAAGAAAGACCCACCTTTATGAAAAGTTACTATAAAAATAATATTTACCATGTTTATTCTGTGATCATATTTATACCTATTAGCTCAATGAATTCTTAGTTCCTTTTATGAGGCAAGAACTATTCTTAAGCCACTTTTTAAAATGAGTAAAATTGCAATACTATATCCTGATTCACAGAATCAGTAAGTAGCAGAACCAGAATTAGAAGGCAAAGTCAGTCAGACTGATTAGCGTGTGTGTGTGTGTGTGTATGTGTGTGCATTTAGGACATTTTAATTCCATGAAATTAAAGAGCAGCTGCTTAAGCCAATATGACTACATGCTCAACTCAGGGAAGATGTGTCTTCCCGCACGCAATGAGAACAAACATAAACATGTAATCTCTGTCTCTTTCTTTCTCACTCCTTCTCTCAAACCATAGTTACAGTATCTCTCCCTAACCCATGACCAAAAAACAATCTGAGCTTTTCACTTTCTGTCATTTGTGAAGAAGAGAAAATTAGACTAGTCAATATAAAATCATCCACTTTGTCATTCCTATTAAGAATTCTAACAAGTAAGCGGGTAGGTTCTCTTGACCCCACTGCCAACCTTGGAAATGTAACAGTTTTTTTTCAATCAAAGTTTGGATATGCTAATCATTTTATTATAAAATTTTAAAAAGAAAATAAATACTAAAAAGAACATCAAGGACCATGAGGTCATTTCTAGTAATGAAATCGCCACAGAAAAACCTAACACACTAAGAAATGAGATCACTCTTAAAGACATTAGAAAAAAGAGAATGTTATGAAAATTTTTTTTAAATATAAGTCTTACAAGGATATAAGACAGTGACAAATAGTCTGAGTGATTAATACTGTTAGATATGTTAGGAGAGGTTGGTCAATGATTGGTCTAATGTCCCAGTTGAGCCTTTTATGTTTCTACAATTATATACTGCACTTCATGAAACTGTGTGGCTAGACTTATTACACAAAAGATTTTCTTTAGGCTAACTCATTCTTGAAATTTATTGATTCCATAATATACAATTCAGATTTAGTGAAAAACACAGTGCATGGGTGAGGGAATTGGGAAGATTTTGGTCAAAGGTTACAAACTACCAGTTAGAAGATGAGTACGTCTTGGAGATCTCACCACAAAAAGAAATGATAATTATGTGATGTGATGGAGATGTTAGCTAACACTATGGGGGTAATCATACTGCAATATATAAATGTATCAAATCAACATGTTGTACCATCTTAAACATAATTATATGTCAATTATATTCCAATTTTTTTTTTAAAAAGAGGTTAAAAGCACATACACAGTGCATGGAAATTGTCTTAACTCTGTTTCTTTCTTTCTTATTAAATGAATGAATAAAACCGGCAAACAATTTCATCTTCAAATGGTCTTAAAGTCTAGGGAAAAGGATTCTTAAGAATTAAATGTAACTCAAACATAAGTAACAGAAGACATCTTAATAGCAGGCAGTAAAAATGACTCAATTTCGTTTCTTTTTATGGCTGAGTAATATTCCATTGTATATATGTGCCACATCTTCTTTATCCATTCATCCGATGATGGACACTTAGGTTGAGTTGTAGTGAGGTGGATGGAGTTAGAGTCTGTCCTACAGAGTGAAGTAAGCCAGAAAGAGAAAAACAAATACAGTATGCTAACACATATATATGGAATCTAAGGAAAAAAAAAAAAAAGGTCATGAAGAACCTAGTGTTAAGACGGGAATAAAGACACAGACCTACTAGAGAATGGACTTGAGGATATGGGGAGGGGGAAGGGTAAGCTGTGACAAAGTGAGAGAGTGGCATGGACATATATACACTACCAAATGTAAAATCGATAGCTAGTGGGAAGCAGCGGCATAGCACAGGGAGATCAGCTCGGTGCTTTGTGACCACCTAGAGGGGTGGGGTAGGGAGGGTGGGAGGGAGGGAGATGCAAGAGGGAAGAGATATGGGAACATATGTATATGTATAACTGATTCACTTTGTTATAAAGCAGAAACTAACACACCACTGTAAAGCAATTATATTCCAATAAAGATGTTAAAAGAAAAATAGCAGGCAGTGAGAGAAAGTGGAAAGTCAATGAAGATTTTGAAAGATGGGGGTGATGAAAAGGTAGAACTGCCTTTCATGAAAATGGAAGTACTATTTTTGTTCATTTTGTTGGGAGATAAATTTAGGAGGATAATAATAAGAAAATAAAGGTTATAATAGTCAAAGTAAAACCAAGAGATTTTTAAATTTCTGGAAAAAGACTTCCTATTAATCATTTTTCTTTCACCCTCTTCCCATAGCACATTGAACCTGAAATTGCCCCAAGAAATGTTTGTTAAATCATTAATGTTCATTTCCCTCTGCCTTTTTGTACTCCAAAAAAGGTAGCTATAGTATTTCTTATGATTCATACATATAACCATAAAATTTAATTTGCTAATCTTCATAGAATTTTAAATAATAATTCCATTTTAGTGAAATAGTAGATGAAAGGTAAGACAGGCATTCCTTCCTCTCAGCAGTGATACAATAATAAGTAGGTGAACTGATTGTATTAATGACTCTTGGCATTACTCCTAACATTGTAATACCAGATATATTCTGACATATGTGCTCTATAGTAAGAACATCAAAAAGGACAACGTGATACATATGGAGATAGAATGGCTTTCCTCACTCAGGTCTTCGTGGTACTACCAGGAAGCTTGAGATTGGAGTGGCACTTGGACTTTCAATGCTTGCTGTACTCTTTCTCCCTTGCCCCCATCACATCATTTGCCTTTAAATAAAAGCCTTATATGAATATATTCTGTGGAGTCTGGTGAGTTTTTTCACATATCCAAACAGGGGAAAACTTTCTAAAACATTTCCTAGCTATAATAAATCCCAGTGGCCAGGACTTATGTGTATTTTCACATAGTTTTTCTATTTTATCGTGTACTTTGGAAAAATTAAGGTATCCTTATGTGAATGAAATATGCCTATGTTTTATTTGAACAATTGCTATGATAGATCACAAACTAATCAACCATTCTGTAAAAACAATTCATTTATCCTCAACCTTATCTATCATTCTTTTATTAGAAAGTCTTTCTGTCATGCTAAAACGCTAAATATATTTCTTCTCTTACATCAGAAAATATCTTCGTGATTTTTGAATGGATTTTTATTTGCATGAGAAAATCAAAATTACTCCGTTCCATAAGAAAATGCTACATTTTGAAAATTCCAGGAATTATATACATCTAAATTTTTTATCCACAAAATAATTAAAAGGGGGCTCATTTCTTCAATTCTTACTGATTTTACTTTTCCTAATATTTTAGGAATTCTCTAACATTTAGAAATATCACTAAGAAATTATAATAGAACTGAAATTGAGATTTCAAATGTTAGTTTTGTCAAAGGTCTGATCTTTTTCTCCAACAGAAACAAAACTGCCCTCACAAATGGTCCTTCAGTCAGTGAATAGAATAAGTTTCACCAAGGCAAAGACTTTTTGTCTATAAATGACTTAATCTACTTTGGGGCACTACTAAAATTTCCTCTTATGAAAAGGTGAGAACGTTCCATATATTTCCTAGACTTTAACTGAGAACAGCACTCCTTTCACTTAAACTTAGGTATTATATCTCAAATTGTTAGTGTAGAATATTTGTTAAAGGGATCACATATTTGGTATTCAAAAATTTGTTAAAACTTCACACAAGCCAATAATGTGATATTTTCAAAATATATTAAAAAATAGAAATTTCATTTTGAGCCTAAACATTGCAGCCACACCCTGCCCCCTGCCACCACACACACACACACACGCAAGTATACACACACAGCTGTAGAAGTTGTTGACAAAAGAAAATTATCAGCCTATTCAAAACTCTTACAATTGAGGGGAGTAGTTTGTGAGTCCGTATCTACTTATCTACTTACAGTTTCTCCTTTGGGCTTACTTAGTTCTTAGTTACATTTTACATCACTTTTCACCAATTCCTTCTCTACATCTTTTCCACCCTTAGTCGATAAGTGGTAATTTTCCTCTCTACCTGTTCTTATTACTATTGAAGAAATAAGCTTCTTAGGGCAGCAAAGATCCCAGAGCTATCTATTTCTTTCATCTGTTGAATACAGGCTTACCTCCATGGCTGTAGTAATGTTATTTATTAAAGTCCCACTCCACTTAAAACAGTTTCTTTCTTCCCATCACTTATCTAATCCTAAGAAGTCCTGTTTAGGATGAATTTACTCCACGAAAACAGGCCTAAGTACCTGTCCATGGACCACGGCAGGGCGGCTGTATAAATTGCAGATTCTTGCACCCCATCCAGTAAGCTTGTGACGTGCCTCATGAACCAGTAGTTTCACCCCCTCCCCAATCCCTGAGATAACTTTAGAAAACCAACCACATGTTTGAAATGTAGCCTACCGTGCTATGTATTATCTATTCTTTTATATGTAGATGTCCTATTCATGTATGGTGGATGGGATTAATAATTTACATTAAAAAAAGGAAGAAGATGTAAAACTCTGTCACTGCAGGGTTCAGATTGTAGGACCTAGGTCTAAAAGCATGAATAATTTATTAAGGTCATGAGAGCAGCACTAATACATTACACCTGGATAGCAGCTCCCCTAAGTAATGATGTTCACTCAGTTCTGTCCTAGAATATGGAATATAATGGAATGATTGTTCACATAAAAAGAATATACTATTCATTCATTCATTCATTTATTCCATCAATATGTTTTGAGGCCCTACTATGTGTCCTAGACACTGTGTCTCTTCTATCTTGGAGTTTTCACTCATTAGGGGAAAATGACCTATAAATAAATATATAGCATAATGTTGATAGTAATAAATGCTACCAGGAAAAAATAAGTATTGAAAGAGGAAAGGAGTGATTGTGGTGGTCTATTAAATAGGGTAGTCAGAAAAGTCCTTTCTGATGCCTGAGTAAGGTTAGGAAGCAAGCCATGTAAATAACTGGTAAAGAGCCTTCCAGGAAGAGAGAAACATGTCTGTAAAATCCCGGAGTTGGAAGCATGTTTTGTCTATTAGAAGCAAATCTAGCAGGCCAGTACATCTGGAGCCGAGTTATGGGGAGAAAGGTAGGGAAAAAAAGTAGGATATGTAGGGAACAGATCATGTAGGGATTTTGGATTTTCTTCTGAGTGTAAATTGAAATTATTACAGGATAAAAGCTACTCCAAACATCTTCTCTACTTACTCAATTTGTAAATTCCTTAAGGGCAACAATGTAGCTGTATGTGTAACCCATGCTTGGTTCATTGTCACTCATTCCTGAATAGTAACCACTATTCAACAAGAATCATAAATTAGAATCATGGATTTCAGGCTTACAATACAAAGCCAAAAGTCATCTTGAACAGCTATATGGTTCCTGCACATAAGTGGTGAACAGGTTAATGAACCATGTGTCCAATGACTGATTTCCTTTTAAGCCAGTCTCATAATCTGGTCTTTGCTTAAGCACTTCATCCAACGGAGAGCTCATCATCCTCCAAAACGTTCTATTATAAGTTTGGGTATTTCTATTAGAATGTTAAGTACTAGTTAAAAATCATGAATGTGCTCCCATGAATTTTAGCAGTTAAATGACTGTTTTTTTAGTTTCATAAATTAATATTTTATATTTGAATACTTAACATCACTAAGCCAATTTCTTGAGGGCATGGCCATGTTTTTATTACCTATTTAATTTTGTCTTTTGATGTTTGTGCGAATCATCACATAGATGCTGTAGCAGTCATAAACACTGCTCACGGTTATTTTCAGCTTTCTACATTTGAGACATGTAATATGAATATACTTCCAAGTGTTCTGTGAGTAATGCCATGTGACTGGTTTTAGCCAAAGAGTTGTGAGCTGAGGTAACATATATCACTTCCTGTCCAAATACATTGCCAGTCAAAGAAATTCCAGAACTTTCTTTCCCTTTGTACAGTAACTGGATATATTCTTGATGATGGTTGTTTCATCAGGCTGGGTCACTGAGTGACCACAATGAATAGAGTCCTCTTGTTGACCCACAAGGTACACGTGGTTTGAGCAAGTTCTCTCAAGGTACTCAGATTTGGTAACCTGAACTAGAATAACTAACAGAGATGACACTTAAAAAATATCGTTCAGTCGCTGCTAACACATTCCAACAGCAGTCCTTGGCCTACATATTGTGATACATTAGTCAATCTCCAAACTAGAATCAGGTTATCCTAGTAAGCAGTTTCCGTGGTTCCTAGTATATAATAATTACCCAATAACTGTTCAGTGAATGAAGGAATGAATGTAACTATTCATCTAACAGGAGGCTAAAGACTGATTTCCTCGATTTTTCAAGAGCCATTGCATAATAATGGCTTACTGCCTTAAAAATCAAGTGGGTAAAAATCTAGTAATTAAGTTGTTAAATTTCCAATGAAAAGAATTAGCACCATAGAAGCAAAAATGAAATGTTACCTCACATACCGAAGCCAATAATGAAATGTGAAGTTATTCACCCCAGCAAACTACAAGGATTTTGAGTAACAGCAGCAAAACAGCATATAAATATTTTCCTTCTGAGGGAAAGACTCAAACAAGAAAAAGTTAAACAAAATAGACTGTTGCTTTTCCCAAAGACACTTGGACTGAGAATGTGGTCCTTTCCTTACAAGTCATCCATTGTGTGGTTTCACGTGAATCTTATCCCAAGAGGCATAGCAACTTCTTCTTCCAGAGACTTGGGGGAGGAGAGCAATGAATCTGATAGACAACAACCTAAATTAAATATGCACCAAATATTTTTTTTGACTTCTTTCTACCTCCTTAAATTTTGGAATGTTCTATCAAAGCTAATGGGATCCATGAATAACTACAAATAGGGTTAGGTGAGAATTAAATGAGTATATATTTTCATAGTGTGTATGACAATTTGGAGTCCTAGTAATGGGGATGGGACTAGGGAAGTGGGTACATCGGGAAAGGGTTTTTGAAGACAGCCCATAAATATAACTTAGAACAGAAAATACACACTATATAAGTATTTGGTATTATTGGTAGTATATGTGTAGTTGTATGTGTATAAACATGCACATACATATACATATATTTATGTATTTAATATACAACATGTAATTATATTTCATAGACTATTTGCGATTTTCTCTTTTACCTAATCATATATCAGGGCTATCTTTACGACATAGTAATGAATATACCGCTATAGCATGAATTTTAAAGGTTTCATGATACTGCATTAAATATATTCACCATAAGCTTTACCAATCCCATACTGATGGATATTCAGATCTTACCTGTAATAAAGTCCATATATGATAAGCCCACAATCATCCTCAATTCTAAGATCAGGAACAAGACAAAGATGCCCAATATCCCCACTGTTATTCGACATAGTACTGAAAGTCCCAGCCAGAACAATTAGGCAAGAAAAATAAAAGGCATTCGAATTGAAAAGAAGAAGTAAAACTGTCACTATATGTACAATACATGATATTATATATAGAAAACTCTAAAGACACCACCAAAAAAACTGTTAGAACTAATGAGGTCTGTAAAGTTACAGGATATGAAATCAATATATAAAATCTGTTGTTTCTATACACTAATAATGAACTAGCAGAAAGAAATATTAAGCAAACAATCCCATTTACAATTGCATCAAAAAGAATAAAATACCTAGGAATAAATTTATCTAAGGAGGTAAAAGACCTGCACACTGAAAACTATAAGGCATTAATGAAAGAAATTAAAGAAGACACAAATAAATGGAAAGATACTCCATTCTCGTGGATTGAAAGAATTAATATTGTTAAAATGTCCATACTACCCAAAGTGATCCACAGATACAATGCAATCCCTATAACAATTCCAATGGCATTTTTCACAGAAATAGAAGAAGCAATCCTAAGATTTGTATGGAACCATAAACTTTCATTCTTCAAAAAGTGATTTAATTGCAGTTGACCCTCAAACAACATGGGTTTGAACTACACAGGTCCACTTATATGCGATTTTTTTTCAACTGTAAATACTACACTGCTACATGATCCATAGTTGGTTGAATCCATGGATGTGGAAAGGCGGGTATGTAAGAACTATGGATACAGAGGGCCAACCATAAATTATACATAGATTTTTAACTTTTGACCGAAGGGTCGGTGTTCCTAACCCCCTCATTGTTTAAGAGTCATCTGTATTTCTTACTTTCATCATTGCCCTCATCAGATTATTGCCCTTAGATACATTTCTAGAGGTATGAACACAACAGGACTCAGATTTTACATATTTAAAATTTTGTGATTTACTAAAAAAATATGCTCCAGAAAAACATCAATTTATTCTGCTATAAACCCTTCATAATTCATGAAATTTTCTGTTTCCTTACACTCTGGAAAATTGTGGATATTATCACCTTTCTAACCTGCCTATCTGGTAGGTAAAAATGACCTCATTTTTTAAAAACTGTATGTATTTCATTACTAGTTAGGTGGAATGTCTTTTCATATATTTACTGATATGTTGACTTTTTTTTTCTTTTGTCATTTCTTGAATCATGTTCTTTGTGAATTTTCCTACTGAGGTGTTTTGCTTTTTCTTATTGATTTACTATTGTTATCTATACGTGAAGGCTATTAAAATTGTGTATAAGTTTTACAAATAATTTCCTAACTTATTATTTGACTTTCAAAGTTCTTTATGATTTTGCATGTATAATTCTAATCAATACATGATACAACAAGAACTGCCTTACTAAATACGTTCACCCACTCAATAAATAACTACTATAATCACAGAATGTGAAGCAATAGAAATAGTAAAATTTTTAAGAGCTTAATAGATATTTTCTTTCATATTCATTCCTGGCTTCTAGGATCAACTGGGCAATGAGCAATTAGTAAATTAATGGTAATAGTACAGTCCTTCTGGCATACTTGTTCCTGAACTATTTGAGGACCAGGTAGTTAAAAAGCCTTTAATCGCCTGGTTCACATGAAAATTAAATGATGAAACAGAAGTAGAGGAATCCATGTGCACATCTTATTTCTAATTCCACTAGTGATCCAAAATTCCTCTTGAAATGACTTTTTGAGGTATTATACAGTAAATTTTAATGTTTCAGAAAGAGAACTACATATCTCAGGAAGCAGGTAATTGCCATTGGATTTAGCAATCTGACCCACAGTATAGAAATTTCTAATTAAAACCCTCTTTTCATAATGCTAATCTTTCAGCCAAAAATTTCCTTGGGACATGTTATAATAAAGATAAAATGTACTAAGATTTTAAATTAACCAGAGATCCCAGAGGAAGCTAATAAACACATTCATAAATGTTTACTGTAAGTAAATTTTATTGTGAAGTAATCCTATTCTTATATGTAGCTCCCATGATAGGCATCATTACACCATGAATAACTGAACTAATAGAAATAAATATTTAAAATGTTAATCTTCCAAATCTGGATTTGATATGTATAAAAGAGGCACACGACTTTCTGTAACTGACCAGCAGGCAGATGATCTGGAAATAAAGTCACATAACAATACTGTCAACTCATCATTAATCCTTTCAAAGATGATTTGTTTCCCCAACAGTTTAATTTATAACATTTTCATAGTTTAAAAAATTGATGTCTGCATTCTTATGATAAGTTTTCCATGACCCAAAATACCTTCTATGAGTACTAATTGCATGTTGCTTTCACAATTACTCTATATTAATTACTACTAAATAAGATACCTCTTCAAAAGAATTTATCTTTTTTTTTTACATATACAAGCTTAAGGGAGTTTCAGTTAAAATAAAACATTTGCCAGTAGATTTGAGACCCAAAGACATTGAATTTACCACTAATTACCACACATTTACCTATGTTGCTCTGCAAGTTTGGTTAATATATATTGATTAACTTAGCATCATTCCATTTTTACATTGATATTAATCATAGGTAGACCACAAACTAATATGTAAGGACATGTTCTGATGGAATTTTATAGCAGGGATTTTAAGAAATATACCCATATAAAATAAGGTTCCAACCAAGGCTATCATATATCTTAATTTTGATGTTACCACACTTTGAGCATGGTTTCATTAAAAAGTAGGGTTAAAAAGTTTAATTAAGGAATAATTATTAAAATATTAAAGTACTTTATGAAAAACAGATTGTTGTAAACAATACAATGAAAAACAGGAAATCACATTACTTAACAAATGTAGAAACTAGAGGTTGTTCTGTAGAAAATGAAAAAATGAGGTGGACTTGCTTAAAATATTTAAAATCCTAGGACAGAAGTCATATTTAGTATATTTCAAGATACCACCTACTGAATCCAGTATTTCTACTCTGTGGCCTGAGCTAAACAATTTAACATCTCTGGACTTCAGTTTTGTCACCTATAATACCCTCCATACTACATAATATATAAATTCTTCCCAAATGAATTTGAAATTTCACTTGGGTTGCAAAGCAACTGATTGATCTCCATTGCAGAACTTACTCTGTGATAATTATGGACAAAAACACTCTCAAACTTCTTAGTTAATCAGAAGCCTGGATATTTGAAGATCTGTACAAGCTTACTTAAACCGAGTACAGTCACCAATAAGTAGAGTACTCATTATTGAACACCTGTTAGGCAGCACGCTAGCAACGTTTCTCAGCTGAGCACTGACTCTCATAAGAATCGTGTAAATTGTGGCAGACTGTATTTTTCAAGATGAATACAACAAGATATCCCATCCTACCTAACTCCTCTTACAATGTAACAATGACACTTCTCCATCAAGAGTTGGGTCTATGTTCCCTTCCCTTAAACATGGGTGGATCTATGACCATGCAGCAAATTACCCTATGTGACTTCCAAGAGTAAGCTACAAAAGACAATACAGCTTCCGCTTGGTACTCTTTGGATCACTCGCTCTCGGAACCCAGCCAGCATTTTGTGAGAGAACACAAATTACATGGAAAGGCCACATGTGGGTGTCCCAGCCAACCACCTTGGCTGAAGTTCCAACAGAACCACCAGACATGTTAGTGAAGGAGACTTTGAGAGGACTCCAGCCTCTGCTACTGTCTTATTGCAACTGCATGAGAAATCTCAAGCCCAGTTAACCCCCAGAAGAATGAGAGATAATGACAAAAATGACTGTTATTTTTTTGTAAACCCTTAAATTTTGAGGTGATTTGCTATGTGGCAATGAAAACTGCAGAACAAGATATGTATGACTATATTACACAGGTGAGCCAAGAGAGAAACATGTGTATCACACAGCAAGTAAGAAGATGAATCAGAATTTTAACACACCTTCTTATGACATCATGCTTCCTCAAAGATTTATTTTATTTGCAAAAAAGGTATTAAAACAAATGTTTGGCATTAATATTCTTTAAGAGGCCAAAAATAAGCTAAACAAGACATACTATGTCCATTCTTCATGAAGAGTTCTGAAAAATATATTAACGATTACAGATAAGCTCACCTGCCCTTTTAAAAGATTGTTACCTAAACAGCTTAGCTTGGTTCCACCCAATAATTCTTTCAAACTTTATAAAGCCACTAGGCCCACAAAATGTAATGAACATGAAGTCAATGGGAACTTTCATATACCCTTGTTTTACGGAAATTTACTTTTTTTTTTTTTTTTTTTTAAATCATCCACAGCTACATCTGGAGCTATCTCTGGTATCAAAAGAGAGATGGGAAAAGTCAGGTTCCAGCACGGGTGGTTAAACTATCTATCATCATTCCCAGAAACTCCAACTATCTTTGCCAAAGGTAAAAATGGAATTTTTTTAATTTTTAATTTTTTTAAATTTTAAGTTTAAATCATAATTTATAAATATAATACCAAATGCAGGAAAGTTGACCTGCATTATTAGAAACATTTCTTCATCCTTAAACACTTATTTAGAGCCTATTGTGTAAAAGAGTGAGTGAAGGCTTTTTTCATATATGCTATGTGCTAATTATTTTAGCCACCATGTAAAGCAGAAATCATCTCCATTTTAGAGATGAGAAAACAGAGTCATGGAGAGAAAATGGTATATCAAGTCCCACAGAGAGTTATTTAAATAGTAGAGCTGGAGTTTGAAGGAGATTAGCTTCCTCTCGCCTTCCAGTTTTCAGCTCAAGAGGAGGTTCAACTGATACTTTCAGCTATAGAATAGTCCTTTAACCTTAACAGTTCCATTATTTTTAAAAATTCCAGCTCTTGTTTCTTTATTTCACAGTGACTAAAATGACTTATAGTCATTTTAATTTGATTCTTTTTTAACATTTTGGTCTCCTTACCCATCTATAAATTAAGCTTCATGAAAACATTTCCATGTTGTTCATGGAAAGACTTTCAGGAACTAGAAGAGTTCTAGTATATAGTCTGTGCTCAATACATACTCATTAAGTAAATGAATAAAATCTACACCTCTAACTTTAGGATGTCTGACTCAAAACTCTGACTGTAAACATAAGAATTTTGTGTACCTGACATTGAAAAATTTGAGAACACTTCAGCTGGTGTAACTTAGCCAGGTGGGTTTCTTTTTCCCTTTTTCTATTTTATAGATTAAAAAATGGAAGGGTAAGAGTGTATTTGTTCAAAGTAATATTATTACCTCTATTCTTTCTGATGTTCCGTCCGTTTCAAAATTCTGCTTGGAAATTTTCAGTGCACCGATCTTTAGAGCTGAGCTCAAACCTGACAATACTCTTTCTAGGTCACTTGTTCAGTCACATCAGAAAGTATAAAAGCTTCCATGGAGCAGATCAATGGTGCTTTTAATCTAAGTAGAGCTCCCCACTGGCTGGCTTTGCACCCTCTGTTTGCCAATTCTTCTACACAATCTGTGTTCAGTCTGAGGGACAAGTTGTGTTGGGAGGGGCCAATGGCAGAGACAGAGTAAAGAAATCCCTGTCCCTACCTCCTCCCAACAGGAACACTGGGCCTAAAATCACCTACAAGTGTTTTTTTTCTGCTTTAGAAGGAAGCACCGCTATATTCCACTTTGCATGGTTCCAAGACTATTTCTCAGCAACCTCAGAACTAAAAAGTACATCCTTTACCTTACAATTTTGTATCTGGTATATTAACTCAGGAAATTGCCAAACTCTACACCGGTTCTGATTCAAAAGTTTATTTATAAATCGCTTTGGAACCCAAATTCTATTTTCCCATAGAAGAACTGATAAAAATATGATAATGTCCTCAGATCAAACCACAAAATTTCATTTAACACCTGATGTATTTAAAGTAGTAATCATGATATTGGTGCCAGTTTTTGAGAACCTACACTGTGCTTATGCCATGGAAGGTTCCTCGTATAATTCAATTTACTTAATCCTCCTAACAGCTCTATGAGTTAGATATAACTATCATAACACACATGAGGAAACTGAGGTCTGGAAAGGGCAAGAAACTCTGTCAAGGCCACATAGCTAGAAAGTGGCAGAGCTGGAACGTAAACCTAAGCATCTCTGATGTCAAACTTTGGGCTCCCTCCTCTTCGCTCAACTAGTGCTTTCCTGCTCAAGAAGTGATGCTTCTGTGGGTAAAAGTGGTTTCATTTTGAGGTTTCATAAATGACTGTTTCCCTGCTTTTGGAGTATCAAGTGCATATCTTTATCTCAACTAGCTTCCAGGTAATAGTGCAATTTCTGGACTTGGACAAAAATTCCATCAAGCCCTGGGATACTTTAACATAAACTTTTGACTGCCTACACAACATCCCTTTTCTTCTCTATGTCCTAATAGAACCTGCTTTGATTCAGGAATCACCCTGTTCCATTTGGCTATATGATTCAAGGATGGCTGACTTTTGACTGGTTTAAGCCAGTCATGGTAGTATGTTCTGTTTCCCCTTATTGGTTTAGGCATGAGGATGTGAGGTAATCCTGTCCAATAAAATGCAAGAGAAATATGCTAGGGAGCTTCTTGGAAATGCTTCCTCATTCTTAAAAGAGGCATACGTTTAGATTATGATATACATGTATTAATCTATATATGGTTTCAACAACTGAGTAGCTTCTGGGGAGAAAATTAAAATTGTTCTCAACTTTCCAATTTGCACCAGTTTTAGCAGGATCAAAGTTTTAAAAAGAGAACTAGAAGAAACCATGGGAGAATCTTTTTTAAGCACCCTTTCAATAGCAGTCATTTATAAACATGACCTCCCCTGCCAACAAAAAGTCATCAAAGATTAAAGAATTTCAAACAACATAAAATAACATTCTGAATGGAGAAAAACACCACAAATTCAAAAGACAAGTAGCAAACTGAAAATTATTTGTATTCCATGTCACAAAAAATGGCTAATGCATTTAATATATAAATAAGTCCTGCAAACTGATAAGAACAGATATTATTCCAATTGATAAAAATTGGGAAACATGACAATTTCCCAGAAAAAGAAATCCTACTTGTTCTTAAACACATGTAAAGATGCTCAGTCTCTCTCACAGTGAGAAAAACTGCAAATACTTGAAATTTCACTCACACACACACACAAACACACACACACATAAGGGGTGGCAAGGATGAGAATATTTAATTTTAATTGACTTTTATCCTTTTTATTTTTCAATCATATTCAGGTATATCCTGCAGCAAAAAAAAAAAAAGTTAAATAAAATTGATATATAGAACTTTTGCTGAGACTACTTCCTTCAATTTATCATTCAACTCCTGAAACATGCCATTTAGTGTGAGGTAGAGGATCCTCGTGCAGATGTGAGAGGGTGTGCAGATTGGTATGTATGCATGAAAGAGAGAAAGAGCAAGAGGCAAGAAGAAGGAGGAGGAAGTAAAATAATTGAACAGCATAATTTAAAGACATGCTCTAAGGCAAGATCCGGATGTAAGGGGGATTGTATAAAGGAAGAGGGTCATAGATAAGATTGACAAGGTTTGCCAGGTTAGATAAAGTTGAAAACCACACTAACAGACAGGAAGGAAAAGGTGCTAGAAATAATCCACAGTAGCAATGGGTAGGAATTAAGAACCAATTAGGCATGAGGGAGTTCAGGGAGGAGTCACACATGGCTAGATGGGTTCAAGCCTGGGTGAGAATAAATGTCAGAAGAGACACTTGGCCCCATGGGCCAAGATGAGGTCAGCTTTAAATATGTTGAACTTGAGGTTATGGTAAGACATCTGTACATGGAAACTACTAGCCAGTAGGCAGATGAAAATTGTAGAACTGGACCATTTCAGGGGTAGGGCCGAAATGCTGAGAAGCATGAATTGTGTCTGAACAGACACAAACATTGAGGGCATAAGCACACTTTGTATGATGGGCACTTCCTTTTGTTCTAGTTTGTGAGCATCTAAATGCCATTTTTAGCTCTACAGTGTTATCCACTGTATCTCCATCTAACCATATACTTTATAAATATTTGTCATCTAAAATATATAAAGATAACTCTGTTTTTCTTAACTTCAACTTTAATTATTTTGAAAAGACCCATAAGTATGTTTTTTCTATTTTCCTCCTTTATTATTAGAAGAGCCAATTTTACGGTTTGTGTGTAATTACTACTTTCGCAATGTTTTACAGATTTTTATAATATGGAGGCTGTTTCTCTGTAGTGTTTCTACATACTTTATGTTTAGTATCTGTATTTTAAATGTTCAATTGCTTATCTCACAAATGCACAAATAATTATTTACCTGTCCTACTGGTGACAGGCAGACTCCCAGGAGGTAGACAGCTATTGTTCATCAGGCAAAGAGGAAGAAGAGAAAGATTTTTCTTCCCAAATGCTTTCCAGCATTTATAAGTATTAGAATACTAAGGATAATGGTGATGAAAAAGGAAGAGAGCCTCTGGCTGATCTGGCTGGGAGTTTCAAATAGAGAAGCATCAAAACTCTACTGGAAGTCATGACGCCTGCTTCGAGTCCCAGTTCTGCCAGTTACTTGCTGCTTACACAAAACCTTCACTCCACTAAAATTCCTCCTACGTTAAAATGAGCCTAACAAGATCATTCCACAGGTTTATTGCACTGGTCAAATGAGATATGTATTCAAAAGGCTTTTAAAAACTGCAAATGTTAGATAAAGAAGAGAGGTGCTTCTTTTTTGCTCTGGCAAGATTGAGAGGGACGTGATTCCCTTTTATTCTTATAAAATTATAAGAGTATAGGCAACGTATGGATAACTTTCCAAAGCCTGATTCCTTTACTTTGTGAGCTTCTTAGAGAGCAGAAGACATTATTTGGGGCTCAAAATGTTTATTGAATGAATGTGGGCATCTGTGCCCTAAGCTGTGCAAGGAACACAAAGATCTGCCTTTATAGGCAGAAATATAGGTATATCCTTATTTGTTTCTTTATTTTTCTTCCACGTTGTTTCCAGCATAAGGGTAGTTTCACAATGTCTCTAGAAGAAGGATGAGGCTCATGTGCAGTTAACACAAGAGGAAGGGAACAACCTGATACTTCAGGGCACCTTGGAAAAGCCATGTGATACCAGTCTTATTGTTAGCTTACAGGTAATGGATGCCCTCCTAATATCTGCATCCCAAGGTATTAGACAGTAGCAGCCAGAAAAACACCCCCTCAAAGATGTCCGTGTCCTAATCCCTGGAACATATGAATATGTTACATTATATGGCAATGAAGAATTAAGGTTGCAGATGAAATTAAGTTTGCTGATCAGCTAGCCTTAAGATAGACAGTTTCCTATGTTATCCAGGTAGGCCCTATGTATTCAGGAATCCTTAAAAGTGGAAGAGAGAGGCAGAAGAGTAGGTCAAAGGGATGTGATAAGAAAGACTCAACTTGCCCTTGTTATCTTTGAAGATGTCAGGGGTCATGAGCCAGGGAATGTGGACAGCCTTTAAAAGCTGGAAAAGACAAGGAAATGTAATCTCCCTTAGAGCCTTCAGAAGGAAAGCAGTCCTGCTGACACCTTTTTATAGCCCAGTGAGAACCATGATGAACTTCTAAACCATAATAAATGATAATACAGTTGTGTTGTTTTAAGCCACTAAATTTGTGATTATTTGTTACAGCCACAAGAAAACTAATATATCGATTCATAATCAGAAGAGTGGCTTCATCCAAGAGATATAGGCTTTTGTCCACATGAACATAAACGATTCAGTGTAGGTTTATTACGTGTCACAATGCAGTTAGCCCCTCACTTTCATTCTCTCTTGAACCCACCCCAATCAGCAACACCTCCAAAAAAACACACTCCACCGAAATTGCTCTTATCAAAGCAAATATCAGCTAGAGTGAGCATATAACTTATTGGCCAAAATGGGACAGAGAGTGAATAGAGGTGTTTAGACAGCGAACAGAGGTGCTATTAGTAAATCCACTGTGATAACTGCTGTATGTCAAGATTTCCCAGGTGGCTTATCCCACTGACATCTCACTGGTTAATCTTCAACACTAATGTTACTTGAACTAATCAGCAATACTTCATGCTGTTAAACGCTCTTCTCTCCCTGAAACACTTTCTCCTCCTGGCTTCTACAATACCACACACTCCCCCTTTTCATCTCCTCTTTCTAGCAATCCTTTTTATCCCATTTGCTGATTCCTTCTCATCTCTAAGCCTTAGGTGATCTCATCCAGGTGACTTTTTTTCTTAGGTGATCTCAGCCAGGTCAATGGATTAAATACTATCTATGCTGTTGATGACTTCCAAATTACTTATCCTCAACTCTGATCTTAGAACCCCAGCTTTATGTATATTCAAGTCTCATAAGCATCTCAAGATTAATATGTTCAATGTGATACACTGCATTAACAAAATAAAGTTTAAAAATCATATGATCGTCTCAGTAGATGCAGAAAAAGAATTCGACAAAATTCAATATCCACTCATGATAAAAACTCACCACAAAGTGGGTACAGAAGGAACTTACCTCAACATAATAAAGACTGTATATGACAAGCCCAGAGCTAAATATTTTCTCCCATTCTGTAGGCTGCCTTTTCATTTTATTGATGGTTTCCTTTGCCGTACAGAAGCTTTTTAGTTTGATGTAGTCTCACTTCTTTATTTTTGCTTTTGTTGCCTTTGGCTGTGGTGTCAGATCCAAAACATCATTGGCAAGACCGATGTCAAGGAGCTTACAGACTATGTTTTATTCTGGCAGTTTTATGGTTCCACGTGTTACATTCAAGTCTTTTATCCATTTTGAGTTGATTTTTGTGTGTAGTGTAAGATAGTAGTCTAGTTTCATTCTTTTGCACATGCCTGTCTAGTTTTCCCAGCATCCCGTAATGAAGAGACTGTCCTTTCCTCCTTGTATATTCTCAGCTCCTTTGTTGTAAATTAACTGACCATATATATATGGGTTTCTTTCTGTTAAAATGTCCATATACCTAAAGCAATCAAGAGATTCAATGCAATCCCTATCAAAATTCCAATCGCATTTTTCATGAAAATAGAACAAACAATCCACAAAAGACACCAAATAGCCAAAGCAATCTTGAGAAAGAACAAAACTGGAGACATCAAGCTCCCTGATTTCAATTTATATTACAAAACTATAGTAATCAAAACAGCATGGTATTGGCATAAAAAACAGACACATAGATCAATGAAAGAGAATAGTGAGCCCAGAAATAAACCCAATCCCTATCAAAATTCCAATCTCATTTTCACAGAAATAGAACAAACAATCCTCAAATTTGTACAGAACCACAAAAGACCCAGAATAGCCAAAGCTATTTGCAAGTCATATATCTGATAAGGGATTAATATCCAAAATATATAAACAATTCATATAACTCAATAGCAAAAAACCCAAACAATCCATTTAAAAAATGGGCATAGGATCTGAATAGACAGTTTTTCAAAGAAGTCATAGGCAACAGGCACATGAAAAGATGCTCAACATCACTATTCATCAGGAAATGCAAATCAAAAGCACAATGAGATATCACCTCACACCTGTTAGAATGGCTATTATCAAAAAGACAAAAAATAACAAGTGTTGGTGAGGCTATGGAAAAAAGAGAACCCTCGTGCACTGTTATTGTGAACTGAAATTGGTGCAGTCACTATGGAAAACAGTATGGAGGTTCCTCAAAAAATTAAAAATAGAACTACCATATAATGCAGCAATTCCTCTTCCAGGTATTTAGCCAAAGAAAACAAAATATTACCTCAAAAAAGAGGTTTGCATCACCATGTGCACTGCAGCATTATTCACAATAGCCAAGAAATGGAAACAATCTAAGTGTACATCGATGGATGAATGCATAGAGAAAAATGTGACACACAGACACACTCACATACATACATACACACCCACTGGAATATTATTCAGCCATAAAAAAGAATGAAATCTTGCTATTTGCAACAACAAGGAGGGACCTTGTGGGCATTCTGCTAAATGAAATAAGTCAACAAGAGAAACACCATATGATCTCACTGATAAGTGGAATCATAGATACAGAAAACAAATTGGTGGTTGCCAGAGGCAGGGGGTATGGGGTGGGCAAAATGGGTGAAGGGGGTCAAAAGGTACCAACTTCCAGTTAAAAAATAAATAAGTCATGGGGACGTAATGTACAGCACGGCAACTATGGTTAATGATACCGTACTGCATATTTGAAAGTTGTTAAGAAGGTAAATTTTAAAAGTTCTCATCCCAAGGAAAAAAAATTCTGTAACTATGTATGCTGATAGAGGTTAATTAGACTTACTATGGTGATCATTTCACAACATATACAAATATAGAATCATTATGTTGTACACCTGAAATTAATATAATATGTCAGTTATACTCCAACTTTAAAAAAAAAAGTTTAAGAGATTAACATGTTCAAAACTGAGCTTCTAACCTTACTCCCAAACCTGCTCCTCCTATAGTCTATTCTATTTTGGTTGGCGGAAACTCCATTCTTCCTATTGTTTAAACAAAAACCTTGCAGTAATCCTTGGTTTCTCGAATTCTTTCATAACTCACACCCACTATATCATATGGAGCATGATCTTGATGAAATGGTGGCCTCCAATTCTGCTACTAGGTATGCCATCCCAGAGAGCATGAAACACAAAGGCTCACCAACGAAATTAATATGTTCAAATCCCAACATTTATTAAATCATTTTAAAGCATATGGAGAGAAGCAAGGTGAAACAGATGGAAGGTGTAATGCAATTAGGATAAGGTCAAACAGAAGAACCACCACGCTATTTAAATCTTGGGTTATACAATATCCACACGTTTTGCTGTATCAGCCTTCCCTGTTGATGGTGTGGTGGACAGAACCAGAGGTGAGATTTGAGCAAGGCACATTCTTAGGACAGAATGTACCTAAGATGGGGCTTCCCTGGTGGCGCAGTGGTTGAGAATCTGCCTGCCAATGCAGGGGACACGGGTTCGAGCCCTGGTCTGGGAAGATCCCACATGCCGCGGAGCAGCTGGGCCCGTGAGCCACAATTACTGAGCCTGCGCGTCGGGAGCCTTGCTCCGCAACGAGAGGCCGCGATAATGAGAGGCCCGCGCACCGCGATGAAGAGTGGCCCCCCACTTGCCGCAACTAGAGAAAGCCCTCGCACAGAAATGAAGACCCAACACAGCCATAAATAAATAAATAAATAAATAAAAATTGTATAACTTTAAAAAAAAAAAAAAAAAAAGAATGTACCTAAGATGACCACGTACACTTGCTCTACTGGAAAGATGCAGGGGCAAGTATAGCTGACCTATAGCTGTAGCTCATCAGTTAGTCTGCTAAACAGTTATAGGATTTATTTGCATTTTTTACGTAGAGCACTTGGGAGGCCATAAGACATACTGAGTATAATTAATCGGTGGCCAATTTAGGAATGATGAAGCTGCCAGCCCAGAGGTGATATCATCATACCTTATTATTTGGTCTTTTCATCTCTTTCCATCCATAAACAATATTCTTGTATATTTCACTATTTATTCCATCTATTTTTAACATGTGTAATAGGTCAAGTTACTATCTAAAGCTGACACACATTTTGACCTCTGCCTATGTCTCACAAGCTATTTGCTCCTCACCAGCTAAATTTAACACATAGGTTTCACTTATATTTCATAAGCTATTGAATAGTTTATTTACACTCGAAGTTTAATGCCTCTTGGAAGTATCATCTATCATCTTTGTTTTCTTATGACACAGTTAAATATTCTCAAAAAATACAGCTAACATGTGTTCCACATTGAATTGGCAAACCCTGTAGGTTATCCAAAACATATCCAGAATTCAATTACTATGCATCATTCTCACTGATAGAACCATTATGAAAAACAATATGGACATTTCTCAAAAATTAAAAAAGAGAACTACCATATGATCCAGCAATTCCACTTCTCAGTACACATCCAAAGGAAATTGAAAACAGTATCCCAAAGACACATCTGCACTCCCATGTTCATTGCAGCATTATTCACAATAGCCAAAATATGAAAACAAACCTAAATGTTGGCCAATGGATGAATGAATAAAGAAAACGTGGTGTGTGTGTGTGTGTGTGTGTGTGTATGTATACACACAAACACATATATACATACAATAAAATACTATTCAGCCTTAAAAAGGAAGGAAATTCTGGCATTTGAGACAACATGGATGAACCTGGAGGACATCATGCTAAGTGAAATAAGCTAGATACAGAAAGACAAATATTGCATGATCTCATTATCTCATTATATGTTGAATCTTTAAAAAAAAAAAAAAAAAGCCAAACTCAGAGAAACAGAGTAGAATGGTGGTTCACCAGGAGCTGGAAGAAGGGAGTCATGGGGAGTTATTTTTTTAATGGATACAGAGTTTCCATTTTGCAAGATGAAAAGAATTCTGGAGATAGATGGTGGTAATGGCTAGACAATTTTATGAATGTACTGAATACCACTGAACTGTACACTTACAAATGGTTAAAACGTTGACTTTTACATTATGTGTATTTGACCACAATAAAAAAAATGGGGGGGGAGAAAGAAAAATAATCCAAATCCAAGCCTCTGTCCTATCCTGCCTGGATTACTGCAATAACATTCTAACTAGTCTCCTTGTTTCCATCCTTATTCCTTTGGTCTGTTCTCCACAAAGCAGCCATGTTGAAATAATGTGAGTTTATGTCATTCCTCCAATAGCTTTCTACCTCATTGGTAATAAAAACCTAAGTCTTCACCATTACTTACAAAACCCTATGTGATCTGGTCCACTACTACAGTTCAGACACCATCTCCTAGCACTGTGCCCCTAACATGTACCTTTCCTTTAATAGTCCAAATAAATATTCCCACAACTCAGGGCTTTTGTACTATCTGTGTTTCTTCCTCATGGGCTTATCTTCCCAAAGGTACCCATACCTCTTTCCAGTCTTTACTCAATATTTACTTTCTTAATGAATCCTTCTCTGACCACCCAAACTGATATTTTAACTTTTCTCCACCATGTACTGCATATTCCACCTTCCTCTTTTATTTACTTTTTCTTTTTAGCATTTACTATTGTACTTACTACTAAATTTTACTTTACTTAATGCATGTTATTTTCATATTATTTGAAATGTTATTTTACTTATTTATAGTTGTTCATACTATGACTCTCCCATGAGCACATGTCCTCCATTAAGGCAGGAATTATTTTGTGTATTTGTTTACTAACGTGTCTTTTGATCCTATAATAATACCTGGCACATAGTAGGTGATTAATAAATAAGTGTAAAATGATTACATAAATTAATATTACTCCATGTGTGAAAATCATAGTAGAGAAAATTCAGTGGTAGTTAGTATAATTAACATGGGCTTGGAGTCAGATAAATCTGAACTTAAATTCAGGCTCTGCCACTTACTGGTTAGGCCTTGAAATTTGGATTAAATTGGCCAATTTGAAAAGGAGATATAAGTCATTCTAGGCTGAGAGAACCATAAAAGCTAAGAAAAGAAATTGCTTGGCACTTGTGCAGGAGAGAAAGTGACTTAATTTGGTTGGAGTAAAGAAAACATAAAATAGATTAGTGTGAAATAAGCATGAAAATATAAATTGTTAATATATCATGGAGCTTACTGATGAAATTTGGGAGAGTGGAGTTATTATAAAGGCAAAAGGAAGTGAAGAAAGTTTTGTGAATTATGTTATTAAAGCTGTTAATAAGAAAATCTAATATGATTTAGAGAGGACTAAGCTAAAAAGAGTGATATTGATTGCAAAGCTATTTCTGTAATCTAGAAGACATGTAGTGAGAGCCTGAATCAGAGGGCATTTATGAATACTGAGGGAACATAACTTAATGGAGAAATGCTGTGAAGAAAGAATTGACAATGCTTATCTCATTATTGAATAGCAGATCACTACAGAGGCAAAAGAGTATGTCACATATTTAAGTCTCAAAAACTGTTGAATAACGTCCCCATTTACATAACAAAAAGGACAACAAACAGGTTTGTGAGCAATGAAACAAGGTTCACTTCAGGACATAGGAGGTTTGAGAAATCAGTGGACGTCAAGGTATAGATACATACCAAAGAGTTGAAAATGAGGCTGTAACTCAAGAGAGATTGGAAGTGGTGAAAACATAAATACAATGATCATGAGCATACAGCTTCAAGTCAAGAGATTAAATCATATTGACAACAGAGAGTGTATACAAAAAAGAAGGTCAAAGGATCTCACATGAGACTCCTATGCTAAGGGAGTTGGAAGAGGAGGAAGAGTCAGATAATGAAAGAGACACAGGACAGTTAGAGGTGGAGAAGGAGCTGGTAAGTCTAGAGGCTATAGGAGAAGTACCTCAGTGACGGTACAAAGCCTGAGAGGTGATAAAAGACATTGAATTTGGTGACCAAGTATAATTATTTGCTGAATAAATGAACAAACGTATAAAGCACAGACTACAAAAAAATGGTCGGTGAAAGAAAATGTCACATAATAGTACATTAACAAGATAAAACGGAGTGGTGTGTTTGGACAGAGGAGGTGTGCCTACAGGAGTTTGGGCTAGGATGAGGTGCCAGGAGAAAGAGAGAAATGGAAAGTGAAAAAGATATTGGGGATGTTTGATATTAGATTAGGAGTAGAATGAGAGGCATGATCCAAGTCATAAAAATAGGAATTCAGTGTAACTATAAAAAGGATGTCCTCCATTGAAGAATGGGTGGTAGTTAAGTGATACAATGAAGGAAAAGTTAGGGTTCACACCAGAGAGTATTGCTTCTTGGTAAATTATGAGAAAAACTGATTTATAGGCAGAGATCCTGAGATAGGTCAGATTACTTCACCTCAACACGTTCACAAACTGCAATGACTATAAATCAGATTTTCTAAGTTGGGACAGATGGGGATACTTAATGTTTCTAAGATACTGGGAACTTTTACAATAATTTAGGCATTTTATGTTTCCCATAGGGAACAGTCACCCACATGGCTCTCTCTTCTGTTATGGAAAACTGTACCCTTACTAATAGACCACCAAGTAAACACTTGAATGAAACCCTCTAATGGAACCCAATCTGGCCGATCATTAGAAGTGGATCAGATATAACCTGTAGGGGGCAGTACAGGCTCAGCCCCTCTGAGAAACTCTTTAGAAAAAATTTTCTCAGTAAATAGTTAAGACACAAATTTATCAAACCTAACTATGTGTAACACCATCTTCTGATGTGCTTCCTTTAGAAACAGGCAGGATATATCATTCCTCACCAATTGTGATTCATGTTTCTTCTTTTCTAAAGGATAACAACAGGTTTATTTCAATGGCTTATGTTAAGTTAAAACAGATATGTGAACTGCTCAATATTTTATGATATATTACATATTTTGTAATATTTAGACAAAGGGAGAGTGAACAAATACAGTCTAGCAAAATTAAGTCCATTTATAATTACTTCATTAAGGAGTCATACCTGAACAATGCCTTAATGAGATGGTAATGAGGTAAAAATGTGCTGCCAGAATAGGCACTGGAGAAAACCTTCTGGAAAAGGCAGCTCAATAAAGTGAAAATAAGAGGGGAAAATACTCCTCTCTTTGTCTTGGCTGAGACTTCTTTATTTTAGGAGGTACAACACCTATTAAGTCTTGGAAGTTTCAATTGGAGGATGGTGATTTAAAAAAAAAAAAAGAAAAGTCTAAAGAATCAGGGAGAGTCAGGAGGGTGGGAGGGAGAGGGAGAGGGAGAGGGAGAGGGGGAGGGGGAGGGGGAGGGGGAGGGGGAGGGGGAGGGGGAGGGGGAGGGGGAGGGGGAGGGGGAGGGGGAGGGGGAGGGGGAGGGGGAGGGGGAGGGGAGGGGGAGGGGGAGGGGGAGGGGGAGGGGGAGGGGGAGGGGGAGGGGGAGGGGGAGAGGGAGAGGGAGGGGGAGAGGGAGAGGGAGAGGGAGAGGGAGAGGGAGAGGGAGAGGGAGAGGGAGAGGGAGAGGGAGAGGGAGAGGGAGGAGGAGAAAGGAAAGGATGGGTACACTTAAACTTAAAATGGAGATAAAAATAGTACCTCCCAACTCTAAGAGTCATTATAAGGATTTTATTAGTTCATATAATGTATACACATAGCATATAGTTAACACTCAGTAATGTGTGGCAGAATTCTTTTTATTTACTGATAATGAAGAAACTGATTAGGTTTTTTGTTCAAGACTACACAACTTTGTGAAAATGTGGATGGGAATTTAATTGAAGATGAGGCTGAGTCACATAATCATTCTCACTCATCTCCTTTGTTCAACTTTGCAAGAAAACTAGCCAAGGATAAAGGGCATAACTATGCCCTGAAATATGTTCCCCTGGGGGAAGCTTTCACTGTTAAAAATTTTCACGCATCAATTAACTGTGCCAAATAAATCACTAATTAAATACAACCACTATCTTAAAAAAAAAACGATGAGTCTCCAAAAATGTATACTTTTCTCCAATGGGATCAAGATGATAATTTCTAAATTCCCATTCATTGTGTAGCATTGAGAAAAGCCACTTCCGCAAGAACTCTTCAAATTGCTCTTCTAAGCAAAAGAAATGAGATTTTCTTTTAAAAGGAAATTTTAGCAAATCCAGCAATTCTAGCACATGTCATTCCCATGCTCTAACATATACAAGGCTATAATTTCTTGTATTTTTAGGTTTTCTACAACACTGCAATAATGATGGAAAACGCTACTGAGAAGATTCATTATGTGGAAAATATTGAATGGTGCATAGACTCTGACCTGGTTTGAGTGTGGCTTTCTTGTATAAATACTACAGAGCCTGCTATCAAGTTTAAATTGGCAAAATTAAAATCTATCATATGAAGAAGCTTACAGTTATATTTTTCTTAAATAGAATATAAATACATACTTATACAGTAAAAATATAATAAGGGCAATATAGAGAGTATATATTTCCTTTAGGTATCAGATATCTAGAAAAATCTCCCCAAGTAATGTGAAATTTCATCCATTTTCCCATTCTTTTAAATGACCTCTCTTTAATGAGCTTTGTGTTTTGGTTGGTAGCCTTTATAAAAACTAATCTTGCAGGTAATTATATAATGAAAGTACAAATCACTATTATAAGAATCCCCATTCATGAAGAATCAACATACGTTAAACCTAGAGAGGTCTCAATAACAAAACAGCATCATGTGAAGTATCTAATACAACTGAGAACAATGAAACGGCTCCTGATGGCGGAGAAAAAAAAGGCACTGCAAAATTCAAACAAACAAAAACCATGTTAGGTTATCTTGGGTGAAGAAGTTCTTTGGTTTGGAGAACAGAGAGTAAATGTTGACAGACCTGTGAAGGAAATGGGCTCCGTGTGGGGTCAGAGGTGGTGACATAAGCAGCCTGTGTGTAGGCATAGCTCTTGAACCGAGGCTTAGGAGAGGAAGGAGTTCGTTCATAGCCCTGTGCTAGACTGACTGTGATCTGCAGAAGGGTTCAGGGGAGGGGGACAGAGAGGAGGAGGAGACATGATAAGTAACCCTGGAAGGACTGCTTTCCAACACACTAGAAAAAACGAATGTTAAATGGAAACAGTGAGATGAAAAATTTAATCCTAAATATATATAAGTGATATTAGAAACTGGTACACTCCAAGAATTGTGGTGCTCAATGTCATGTTGGAGAACAGGTAGTCAGGGAAGAGAGGAGGATGGGATTTAACCATAAAGATTCCATCCTGACACCCCTCCAGCACTAATATGGGATGCTGCTCTTCAAACTGGCAAAAACAAGCAACCCAAAGCAATTTTCTCTGAACCCAAAGTAAACAAAACCAGAATTCATCACGTCAATACCTTGGAAAGGACTGAAGCTTTCATAAGCTAAATATAGAATTAGCTCAGTAGAGTGAGAAAATTAGGCCTGAGAGCTTTCCACGCCTTCAGCAGAAATTTTGCTAAAGGCTTTTTCATCATTGTTTGTGTCAAAGAAAGTTAAGAAAAAAAAACACCTTAAATATACACCGTTGGGAAGAAGAACTAGCAATGTAACAGAAGAATCCCACTGGATTCTGTACAATAATATCATAAAAGTCTTTATCATATGTATTCTCTATTTAATTTTTATTTAAACTAGTTTAAACTAATTTTGTCTTATCAAAAATATTACCCTAAGTATGCAAAATTTGTTACTACATCAGCAAGTTGCCACTAAAAATAAGAAAACATTATTAAACAGAGTACTTGCCTCTGCTCTTGGTCTAGTTCTTCGTTTTTTGCTCTAGTTGATGGAAAGTTTAATGTGTATATGAGTCTATCTTTTATTTTATTTCACTTTACACAATGGAAATGCAATGTATTCTGTGTCCCATATTCCTATAACATGGTGCATATCAATAGCAGAGTATTTTAACAATGTGCCTTGAAAACAACATTATTGCCCATGATATCAGATGAAATTTAGGTTTACAGAGTCCTCTCCCTCTCTCTCCCTCTCTCTCTCCAAATACACACACACAGAGACACACAGACACACACACACACACACACACACACACAAAGCTATATATACATATATTTTTGTACGTGTGTGTGTGAATATATATACATATATATATACTATGCTATATATATATACATATATGTGTATCCATCCATAGACAATATAGATATGTGTGTATGATATCTAAAAATCCATATAAAACATAAAATATCATTGATATTAGCTATTCTTTCGATCTTTTACCTGTTGAGAATAGTGCATTTGATGATGTAATTGAAAATGTTCTTCTCTAGTAACTTTTGATGGCCTTGGCAACATCTCCACCTCCTGGATGGCTTCGATGCTCACTTGTTGAGGCAAAACTTGGAAGAGTGATGTGACGTACATTAAGATGGACTTCTTATCTGGATAAGTGGTGGCAACATCTGTAAGCACATTAACACCACACATCAATTTTTGGTTTCTATATTTGAGTGTCTAAAAGGGGAATGAACAAATCAATGTTACAGGAAGAAGACAGATTAATGAGCACTCGATTGTCCATGAATGTCCTCCAGAGACTAATTAGAACATGATAATCAGGCCTAAAATGTCCTTCCAATTTGGCAGACCAATGAGATGAGCACTAAAGTTAATTTCTTTTCCTTGTTCACATAAAAACTTCATTCCGCAATACTTTTTCCTAAGTCAAATTGCCAAACTAGCCCATCTAAGAGAGTGGTTTTCATTAGATAAGAAACAAAAATAAAAGATTGCATCTTCCTTTCCATGGAAAGTTATAATAGCATGTCAATTAAAATGGTGCACTGGTAATTAAACAATTACACCAAAGAGCTTAATGCCCTGGCTTCCAGTAAAGAAAGCTTGCACCTCCTAATCAAATTTTTGCTGGTGATTAAGCATGTAAAGAGCAAAATAATGTCTCTGTGTTGAAACGAACCGTGTATTTCTACAATCAAAATAAAATAAAACAACTATATACCATAAGCATAATGATTTGTAATATTCCTTAACTATAATAAAAATATTTCTTTACATTATGGTGCATCTGTTAAAGTCAGATGTCGCTTTCCTTCTTAGACGTTAGAGATAAATTTAAAAGTCCTTCACATAAAGTTGATCTGACATTATGTCCTTTGCCACATCTAGGGAATGAAAGAAACCCAGCATTTAAAGTCAATAATAATTCGTAATAACACATATAATAAGTGGCAGCTCCTTCAAAAGCTTCTTTTGCTACTTGGCATTACAATTTACCCACTGTGCTCATTCCAGGGGACCAAATGCAAAAACAATCCTTTATGTGAAGAGTACCATTAATCCCAGAAGTGTTAAACATAAATCCTGGCAGGAGGCCAAGACAACTTAGCAGCAATGTGCCAGGCATTTTTCTTGCCATGAATTTATCCTAGCTCAGCTAGCATTAAAAGATCTGTTTTTAAGTTAAATATGTATATTCTGGTCAGGTGTTCTGTTTATAAGTTAAAAAGACAAGAGTCAAATTTCAAGTTCACAAGCATAAAAGGAGGTTGAACAGGTCACTTAACTCCATTCCTTCGCAAGTCACAGGAACATGATTAATCAGAACAACTATTTTTAAAGTATTTTTAAAAAGAGTTACAGAGAAGCAAAAAGTTAGCTAATATTCCTTGGTCTGCTTCTATCCATGGTATAATACAGTCCTTCTTAACTTTTAATGTGCATATGAATCACCTGGGGATCTTTTTAAAATCAGAATCGGATTCAGTAGGTCGGGGTGGAGCGTGAGGCTCTGCATTTCCAGCAAGCTGCCAGGTGATGATGAAGCTGCTGACTTGAAGACCATACTTTGAGCAACAAGGGTCGAAAAAAATGACACAGAAGCACGCTCTTATATTACCTTCTGCTTCATTGCTTTGCTTACTTGTTTTCAAAAGATACTTATTGGACATTTAAATGCATAAGGCTTAAAGGTACAAAGTTATTGATATATAATACATATTCTCTGCTCCCTATTAAAATTTAATTATTAGCCAACAGATGGTGAAGATAATTTTTTGCAAGTATTTTTTAGGAAAGAACTAAAGAATACCTTGTGTATAAGTACTGCCTTTCTAAAAAAAAAAAAAAATCTTACTAACTTAGCTTTGAAATTCTAAAATCTACCTTTCATTTGATAATTGTTTTTCAAGTGTTCATTGTATGGCAGATACTATACTTCTTCACAATATGTTTTTGAAACTCTAGAATGTTTTCTTCCTTCTCACTAGTAACTAGTCAGTTTTATCTGTAATGAGCAAAATTTAGAATTCTGTTTATTTTTTAGTGCATTAAATAAAACCATGCTGTGAGAAAGGCACTGAATTTTAAAAGGCTGTCTGTGTAAATAAAAAGTTCCATGACTATTTACTGCTATATTAGACATGTGCGTGTGTATGTCTGGCCTCAAATGCAAACCATGATCAAAATAAATAAAGGTAAAAATAGATCTAGCATTATTTCTATTGCCCCAAGCAAATGTCAAAAATTGTAGCATATTTTATCTACATAAAACATCTTTTGGATGAACGTGAATATTCATAAATATCAATCACTACAATCACTATTTGATCAAACTATTGACATTTTTGCCCCCATCTATTACCATCCCACCTCAGAAGTTGTACAGGATTCAGCTGTACCAGTAGGTAGAATCCAGTATTCCTTTTTGTTTTTACAAAAAGGAATTTAGATATTCTAAAATATGTTGAATTCCTTCCAAATATATTTACTAAAGACCTATTAAATTTTAAATATTTTAATAGATTATCCAGGAGATTAACAAGATAGAGAATCCATGGATTCTGCTTACAGTTTGGAATAATAAAATAAATAAGAAGAACAAAATAATTGCACTGCTAAAGAGAATTTAAAATGTGTTCCTCTAATTGGCACAGCCAGTGCTTTAATATGTTCAGAAAAAGGAAGAAAGTATACATTACTGGAGGATCAGAAAATTCTTTATGAATAGAAAACTGAAATAAATTTGTATAGGGTTTCATTAGGGGAAAACCTAATGAAATGGAGAAAGGTATTCTAGGCAGTAGAAAAGCATGAGTAAAAGTGCAGAGGTAGGGACAGATTAGACATGTTCTGGGAAGAGCGCCTTTGGGTGTCTTAGCCACAGAGTTGAGAACAGTGATTAATAGGAAAAAATGGGACGCTTGTATGTGGAACACTAAGGGATCATCAATAGCAAAGTAGTCAATTTGGCCTTAGTTCAATAGGTTGGAGAGTAACTAACTACTTTTGATCAAGACTGTGACACCATTAAAATTTTTGTAAAGTAAAACCATTAAGCACAGAATGGAATGAAGGAGAAAAAAACTAGAGGCAAGTAGGAGGCTGGGACCCAATCCAGATAGGAGGCGTCAGAGAACTAAAATAGGCTGTGTAATGAAAACAAGGGGATGCATAATAGAAATTCTAAGACATCCCCAAAATAACTTCATTCAATTTCAAATCATTTACTCCACAGTCTTTGCAAATGCCTATATACAAAATCCTGTCCTAAGTCCGGGGGGGACAAAGATTAATAAACTGAAAATGAAATGGAGGAAGGAGGATTGAAGGAGGAAACTGCTTGTTCTGTAGCCATGGTTACAAGTAGCCACCAACACAAGTTTCAATCTCATTTAATCAATTAGCAATTACCTGCCTACATGGTCTTGATCATCCTGCTGCAAGCCAACCAACATCAACCCCTCCCTTCTGAAAGTCTGCCAATCAGAAGTGGACTTGCTCCAATGAACAAAATCCTGAATGCAAACCAATTAACAGTGGTCTCACCTGAGTAACCAACCATGCTTCTAAAGGTGACATCAACCTACTCCGAAGTCTGAATGTTCATAAATCTCTTGACCCCTGGGTTTCCCCCTCAAACCTAAGAATTTGAGGAAGGTGAGAATGATGGGATGTGATTTCCTTTTTTTTTTTTTATTATAAGACATTAAAATACACAAATTCAAAGAAGTGGGTGAACCCCCAAAATAAGAACTTAAAATTATATGAAAGTTATCCTTGCACTAAAAACCCTATTATATAATGGGTTGATTGCCACAAAAGTTTAAATTAATTATTTCTAATCCAATCTTTGAAACCAGTTAAGGATGGAAATGTTGAGAACTCATAATACTGCCAGAAAATGTTATTTTATGAACAATAACACTGATTCTGATGAGTGTTTCTATTGTCACCAGAATTTTAATATTGAGGGCTATAATGGAACAAATAAACCATTTAGGGAAATTGCATATTTTTCAAAGAAATTGAAGCCCACAGCAGTTTGATGGCAAGTTCAAAAGCTAGTTCAAGTCAGAATTAGAACCCAGTCAGTGCATCATACTTCTCAGTACCTTACCTTCATTTTTTCAGAGAATGCTATCTTAGTGCATTTGAAAACCAAGTATCTCAAAGTCATTATCTAAATGATGACCCTGTGATCCATGTGGTTCCATTACCAAACATCACCTACACTCTCCATAGTAGTAGTGATTTCTATTTCTAATAAGTGAGGTATAACAAGAGTAAATACACATAAAAATGCAATTTCAGAAGTAATCAAAGAAATGCAAATTAAATAAAGATGGGAGTGTTTAATTATACTCCACTGCCTATCAAATTATCAAAGAATGACAAAAGGATAACAATCAATATTGCAGAAGTGTCAACAATTTGGCCAAACTCCTACTTTGCTGGAAGAGTTTCAGCTGGTTCCAACGTTACGAAAAATATTTTGGCTATATCTAAAAACAATCCTATTCAATGACCCAGTAATTTTCCTTCTAGGAATCCATCACAAGGAAATAATCAGAAATTTAAAAGAAGATTTATATAAACAATGTGAAATTTAAGCCCTCTTTACAATTAGAAAAGAAATATTTATCATACAAAAAAGAAAAAAATTCAGACCATTCCAAATTGCTTGACAGAAAACTAAAATTAGAAATGATCAAATATATAATTGTACGAGGACACACTGGGCCCTGAACCAAGATGGAGGAGTAGAAGGACGTACTCTCACTCCCTCTTGCGAGAGCACCAGAATCACAACTACCTGCTGGACAACAACCGACAGGAAGACACTAGAACTCACCAAAAAAGATGCCCCACATTCAAAGACAAAGGAGAAGCCACAATGAGACGGTAGGAGGGGCGCAATCAGAGTAAAATCAAATCCCATAACTGGTGGGTGCGTGACTCACAGACTGGAGAACACTTATACCACAGAAGTTCACCCACTGGAGTGAAGGTTCTGAGCCCCACGTCAGGCTTCCCAACCTGAGGGTCCGGCAACGGGAGGAGGAATTCCTAGAGAATCAGACTTTGAAGGCTAGTGGGACGTGACTGCAGGACTTCGACAGGACTGGGGGAAACAGAGACTCCGCTCTTGGAGGGCACACACAAAGTAGTGTGCTCATAACAACCCAGAGGAAGGAGCAGTGACCCCAGGGGAGACGGAACCAGACCTACCTGCTAGTGTTGGAGGGTCTCCTGCAGAGGCGGAGGGTGGCTCTGTTTCACCGTGGGGACAAGGACACTGACAGCATAAGTTCTGGGAAGTACTCCTTGGCATGAGCCCTCCCAGAGTCTGCCATTAGCCACACCAAACAGCCCAGGTAGGCTCCAGTGTTGGGTTGCCTCAGGCCAAACAACCAACAGGGAGGGAACCCAGCCCCACCCATCAGCAGTCAAGCGGATTAAAGTTTTACTGAGCTCTGCCCACCAGAGAAACAGTCAGCTCTACCCACCACCAGTCCCTCCCATCAGGAAACTTGCACAAGCCTCTTAGATAGCCTCATCCACCAGAGGGCAGAGAGCAGAAGCAAAATCAACTACAATCCTGCAGCCTGTGGAACAAAAACCACATTCACAGAAAGACAGACAAGATGAAAAGGCAGAGGGTTATGTACCAGATGAAGGAACAAGATAAAACCCCAGAAAAACAAGTAAATGATGTGGAGATAGGCAACTTTCCAGAAATAAGAATTTGGAATAATGATAGTGAAGATGATCCAGGACCTCGGAAAAAGAATGGAGGCAAAGATGGAGAAGATGCAAGAAATGTTTAACAAAGACCTAGAAGAATGAAAGAACAAACAGAGATGAACAATACAATAACTGAAATGAAAACTACACTAGAAGAAATCAATAGCAGAATAAATGAGGCAGAAGAACGGATAAGTGACCTGGAAGACAGAATGGTGGAATTCACTGCTGCGGAACAGAATAAAGAAAAAAGAATGAAAAGAAATGAAGACAGCCCAAGAGACCTCTGGACAACATTAAACGCAACAACATTCGCATTATAGGGGTCCCAGAAGGAGAAGAGAGAGAGAAAGGACCAGAGAAAATATATGAAGGGATTATACTCGAAAACTTCCCTAACATGGGAAAAGAAATAGCCACCCAAGACCAGGAAGCACAGAGAGTCCCATACATGATAAACCCAAGGAGAAACACGCCGAGACACACAGTAATCAAATTGGCAAGAAGTAAAGACAAAGAAAAATTACTGAAAGCAGCAAGGGAAAAATGACAAATAACACACAAGGGAACTCCCATAAGGTTAACAGCTGATTTGTCAGCAGAAACTCTACAAGCCAGAAGGGAGTGGCATGATATACTTAAAGTGATAAAAGGGAAGAACCTCCAACCAAGATTACTCTACCCAGCAAGGATCTCATTCAGATTCGATGGAGAAATCAAAAGCTTTACAGACAAGCAACAGCTAAGAGAATTCAGCACCACCAAACCAGCTCTACAACAAATGCTAAAGGAACTTCTCTAAGTGGGAAACACAAGAGAAGAAAAGGACCTACAAAAACAAACCCAAAATAATTAAGAAAATGGTCATAGGAATATACATATCGATAATTACCTTAAACATGAATGCATTAAATGCTCCAACCAAAAGACACAGGCTTGCTGAATGGATACAAAAACAAGACCATATATATGCTGTCTACAAGAGACCCACTTCAGACCTATGGACACATACAGACTGAAAGTGAGGGGATGGAAAAAGATATTCCATGCAAATGGAAATCAAAAGAAAGCTGGAGTAGCAATACTCATATCAGATAAAATAGACTTTAAAATAAAGAATCTTACAAGAGACAAGGAAGGACACTACATAATGATCAAGGGATCAATCCAAGAAAAAGAAATAATAATTATAAATATATATGCACCCAACATAGGAGCACCTCAATACATAAGGCAACTGCTAACAGCTATAAAAGAGGAAATTGACAGTAACACAATAATAGTGGGGGACTTTAACACCTCACTTACACCAATGGACAGATCATCCAAAATGAACATAAATAAGGAAACAGAAGCTTTAAATGACACAACAGACCAGATAGATTTAATTGATATTTATAGGACATTCCATCCAAAAACAGCAGATTACACTTTCTTCTCAAGTGAGCACGGAACTTTCTCCAGGATAGATCACATCTTGTGTCACAAATCAAGCCTCAGTAAAGTTAAGAAAATTGAAATCATATCAAGCATCTTTTCTGACCACAACGCTATGAGATTAGAAATCGATTACAGGGAAAAAAAACATAAAAAACACAAACACATGGAGGCTAAACAATATGTTACAAAATAACCAAGAGATCACTGAAGAAATCAAAGAGGAAATCAAAAAATACCTAGAGACAAATGACAAGGAAAACACGACGTTCCAAAACCTATGGGATGCATCAAAAGCAGTTCTAAGAGGCAAGTTTATAGCTATACAAGCTTACCTCAAGAGACAAGAAACACCTCAAATAAACAATCTGACCTTACACCTAAAGGAACTAGAGAAAGAAGAACAAAGAAAACCCAAAGTTAGCAGAAGGAAAGAAATCATAAGGATCAGAGCAGAAATAAATGAAATAGAAACAAAGAAAACAATAGCAAAGATCAATAAAACTAAAAGCTGGTTCTTTGAGAAGATAAACAAAATTGATAAACCATTAGCCAGACTCATCAAGAAAAAGAGGGAGAGGACTCAAATCAATAAAATTAGAAATGAAAAAGAAGTTACAACAGACACCGCAGAAATACAAAGCATCGTAAGAGACTACTACAAGCAACTCTATGCCAATAAAATGGACAACCTGGAAGAAATGGACACATTCTTAGAAAGGTATAACCTTCCAAGACTGAACCAGAAAGAAATAGAAAATATGAACAGACCAGTCACAAGTAATGAAATTGAAACTGTGATTAAAATTCTTCCAACAAACAAAAGTCCAGGACCAGATGGCTTCACAGGTGAATTCTATCAAACATTTAGAGAAGAGCTAACACCCATCCTTCTCAAACTCTTCCAAAAAATTTCAGAGGAAGGAACACTCCCAAACTCATTCTATGAGGCCACCATCACCCTGATACCAAAACCAGACAAAGATACTACAAAAAAAGAAAATTACAGACCAATATCACTGATGAATATAGATGCAAAAATCCTCAACAAAATACTAGCAAACAGAACCTAACAACACATTAAAAGGATCGTATACCATGATCAAGTGGGATTTATCCTAGGGATGCAAGGATTCTTCAATATACACAAATCAATCAAGGTGATACACCATATTAACAAATTGAAGAAGAAAAACCATATGATCATCTCAACAGATGCAGAAAAAGCTTTTGACAAAATTCAACACCCATTTATGATAAAAACTCTCCAGAAAGTGGGCACAGAGGGAACCTACCGCAACATAATAAAGGGCATATACGACAAACCCACAGCCAACATCATTCTCAATGGTGAAAAACTGAAAACATTTCCTCTAAGATCAGGAAAAAGACAAGCTTGTCCACTCTCACCACTATTATTCAACATAGTTTTGGAAGTCCTAGCCATGACAATCAGAGAAGAAAAAGAAATAAAAGGAATACAAATTGGAAAAGAAGAAGTAAAACTGTCACTGTTTGCAGATGACATGATACTATACATAGAGAATCCTAAAAATGCCACCAGAAAACTACTGGAGCTAATCAATGAATTTGGTAAAGTTGCAGGATACAAAATTAATGCACAGAAATCTCTTGCATTCCTATACACTAATGATGAAAAATCTGAAAGAGAAATTAAGGAAACACTCCCATTTACCACTGCAACAAAAAGAATAAAATACCTAGGAATAAGCCTACCTAGGGAGACAAAAGACCTGTGTGCAGAAAACTATAAGACACTGATGAATGAAATTAAAGATGATACCAACAGACGGAGAGATACGCCATCTTCTTGGATTGGAAGAATCAATATTGTGAAAATGACTATACTACCCAAAGCAATCTACAGATTCAATGCAACCCCTATCAAATTACCAATGGCATTTTTTACGGAACTAGAACAAAAAATCTTAAAATTTGTATGGAGACACAAAAGACCCCGAATAGACAAAGCAGTCTTGAGGGAAAAAAACGGAGCTGGAGGAATCAGACTCCCTGACTTCAGACTATACTACAAAGCTACAGTAATCAAGACAATATGGTACTGGCACAAAAACAGAAACATAGATCAATGGAACACGATAGAAAGCCCAGAGATAAACCCACACACCTATGGTCCACTAATCTATGACAAAGGAGGCAAGGATATACAATGGAGAAAAGACAGTCTCTTCAATAAATAGTGCTGGGAAAACTGGACAGCTACATGTAAAAGAATGAAATTAGAATACTCCCTAACACCATACACAAAAATAAACTCAAAATGGATTAGAGATCTAAATGTAAGACTGGATACTATAAAACTCTTAGAGGAAAACATAGGAAGAACACTCTATGACATAAATCACAGCAAGATCTTTTTTGATCCACCTCCTAGAGTAATGGAAATAAAAACAAAAATAAACAAATGGGACCTAATGAAACTTCAAAGCTTTTGCACAGCAAAGGAAACCATAAACAAGACGAAAAGACAACCCTCAGAATGGGAGAAAATACTTGCAAATGAATCAACAGAGAAAGGATTAATCTCCAAAATATATAAACAGCTCATGCAGTTCAATGTTAAAAAAAGCAGACAACCCAATCCAAAAATGGGCAGAAGACCTAAAAAGACATTTCTCCAAAGACATACAGATGGCCAAGAAGCACATGAAAATCTGCTCAACATCACTAATTATTAGAGAAATGCAAATCAAAACTATAATGAGGTATCACCTCACACCAGTTAGAATGGGCATCATCAGAAAATCTACAAACAACAATTGCTGGAGAGGGTGTGGAGAAAAGGGAACCCTCTTGCACTGTTGGTGGGAATGTAAATTGATACAGCCACTATGGAGAACAGTATGGAGGTTCCTTAAAAAACTAAATATAGAACTACCACATGACCCAGCAATCCCACTACTGGGCATATACCCAGAGAAAACCATAATTCAAAAAGACACATGCACCCCAATGTTCACTGCAGCACTATTTACAATAGCCAGGTCATGGAAGCACCCTAAATGCCCATTGACAGACGAATGCTTAAAGAACATGTGGTACATATATACAATGGAATATTACTCAGCCATAAAAAGGAACAAAATTGGGTCATTTGTTGAGACGTGGATGGATGTAGAGACTGTCATACAGAGTGAAGTAAGTCAGAAAGGGAAAAACAAATACCGTATATTAACGCATGTATGTCGAACCTAGAAAAATGGTACAGATGAACCAGTTTGCAGGGCAGAAGTTGAGACACACATGTAGAGAACAAACGTATGGACACCAAGGGGGGAAAGCCGCGGTGGGGTGCGGATGGTGGTGTGCTGAATTGGGCGATTGGGATTGACATGTATACACTGATGTGTATAAAATTGATGACTAATAAGAACCTGCTGTATAAAAAAATTAAATTATATTAAATTCAAAAATTCAAAAAAAAAAATAAAAGACTACATACTGGGGAATTCCCTGGAGGGCCAGTGGTTAGAACTCTGTGCTTCCACTGCAGGGGGCCCGGGTTCGATCCCTGGTCAGGGAACTAAGATCACACAATCCTGCTGCACAGCCAAATAAATAAATAAAAGACTACATACTGGATGGTGTTGTTTTTTGTTTATTTATTTATTTGTTTTAATTTTGGCTGTGCTGGGTCTTTGTTGCAGCACACGGGCTCAGTACTTGCCCCATGGCATGTGGAATCTTAGTTCCCCGACCAGGATCAAACCCGCGTCCCCTGCATTGGAAGGCGGATTCTTAACCACTGGACCACCAGGGAAGTCCCTGGATGTTTCCATTTATATGACCATCTTGCAACGGCAAAACTATGGGACTGGAAAACTGTTCACTGGATGCCAGGGGCTGCGAGTGGGGGAAGGGTTGACTATAAATGAGTATGGGGGAATTTTTTGAAATGATGAAACTGTTCTGTATCCTGGTTGTTGTGGCAATTATACAATTGTATATATTTGTCAAAACTCACAGAACTGCACTCTAAAAAGGATGGATTTCACTCTGTATAAATAATACCTTAATTTTTAAAAAATGAGTAAAAAGAGCCCACTGTGTGGGAGAGGGACTTAAAAGCCAAAATGATATAAAAGTCAGCCAAAAAGCAAAAATGATACTTAAAAATTTTTAACAACTGAAGATGTCATTACTCAGATTAAAACATTTACAGTGCCAAAAACTAGGATATAACTATACTGGAAGACTAGAGAAAGGTGAAATGTGTGTTGGAGGTGGCAGTAAGTGTGCAGCTGTTACGAGAGCTAAATCCTCATCTTTCATTGTAGGAATTCATTGGATAATGTTTAAATCTGAAAAATCAAGACAAAGTAGGATAAGTTTTCTATTTAGAACCATGGAGACAAAATCAAAGGCTTCAGCTAGAAAATGGAAGCTGGAAAGACTCCCACCCTGGGTTGTGGGAATCGTGGGTGAAGAGGGTTGGGACATGGGACAAAAGACAGCTAGTTTTTTGTTTCAAGTCTTAAAACTTTGACTCCTCGAACTATGTATATGCATATCTTTGATGACAATAAAACTTTTTAAAACGAAAAAAATAATAATAATAATTGTATGTGAGTACTACAAAGCCATTCAAAATGTTGCTTTTGAAGAATATTTGATAATATATGAAAATAAATTCTTTATAAAGTAATGTCAAAGATAAGGATGTATAATTTCTATAGAATATAATTAAAAATTTTATGGAAAAGACTAGGGGAACATACTTTAAGACATTAGTGAAATGGGTATGCTGGTGGGATTGAAAATAATTTACTTTTTCTCTTTCATCCTATCTATATCTTCCACAATATTCTGTACTCACGAATTTTATAATTAGATACTATATTCTATAATAAAAGTATCTGTAAAGATCAAAAAGAGACAATAAAATCAAAGTTACACAAAGTTTTCTTTTAGTATGCCCTCATTCCCAAAAAGTCAATACGAATGAGTTTGTTAGGAAACTGGTGTTTTCAACAAAACTGTTCTTATCTTGGGCAATCAACCTCCAGAAAGTGTGATTAGCCTGCTGCCAGACACAACCTTGAATACCTCTGGGAAATCTAAACAAGAGCCTCCACTGTCTAACGCTCAGGTCAGTTTTCTGTCAGGAGAAAGGCAGGAACTGAAATACTGGATTATAATGCATATCATGTGTAACCAGAAAGAAGCAGGATTTCAAAGATAAGAGATTTATAAACGTGCACTCACAAAGTTTGGTCAGCCTTTTAAGAGCTTTATAACAAAATTAAGAAGGATGCCATCTAGAAACCATGATCAGAATAAACCTGGATCAGTTCCTACAGAATTTGTATTAGGAACAAAACAATAAATAAATTCGCTGTAAGAAAAGGGGAATGGGTGAACTGGAAAGAAGAAACTTGTGGTCCCAAACCAGACATGGTGAGATAGCTCTAAATATGAAAATGTGAACACATATTTGTAAACACAATAAAAAATCCTGTGTTTGCTAAAATAACCAAACGCACAGATGTGAAATTCTAAAGAACTTACTGCTGGAAGCAGAGTGGGTTTACACCTGAGGTCTATAAATGAAGAGATAATGTCATAATATCATCTGATCTCTAAGCACTAGAATTTGTAAATTGTAGGTGATATCATAGCAATGGACTAATTCATTAAAGCGCTAGGTTGTTGTTTTCAATTTTAATATTTTTCATCCAGCACTACATTCTACATACATGCATTTTCCATTTACAAGTCACTGTACACAATGGATGTACAGCATTCTAGTAAGAAAATAACTCGCACAGGTCCCCTCCAGTTTAATATTCTACAATACATGTTCTGCCCTCACTAAATTAAGTACCCCTTAATTAAGCCATTCCATAATTTTAGCATTTCACTCACTGATCCAAGTTGCTTTTATCATCTAATAACAATGCTTCTCATTGGGCTATAAAATATAGTAATGAAAATAATTTGTATTGATGAAGATGATTCAGTTTCATGATAAAATTAATGATAAAAACTATAGGCTTTTATTTATACTTGAGAAACACTAAACAATTTTATCTTTTTTTTTTAAAGCTGAAATATAATCAGCAATTAGGATGCAAGTGCTTTTTAGCATTTTTTTTTTAAGAAGTGGGTTAATTTTATTTATTTATTTATTTTTGGGGGGGCTGTGTTGGGTCTTCGTTTCTGTGCAAGGGCTTTCTCTAGTTGCGGCGAGCGGCGGCCACTCTTCATCGCGGTGCGCGGGCCTCTCACTGTCGCGGCCTCTCTTGTTGCGGAGCACAAGCTCCAGACGCGCAGGCTCAGTAGTTGTGGCTCACGGGCCCAGTTGCTCCGTGGCATGTGGGATCTTCCCAGACCAGGGCTCGAACCCGTGTCCCCTGCATTGGCAGGTAGGTTCTCAACCACTGCGCCACCAGGGAAGCCCCAATTTTATCTTTTAAACATCCAATTATTCCTATCAAGGTGCTTATGGTATAGCTAGCAGAAAACTATGACTGTAATCTTGGTACAAGTAGAAAACAGTGCTCAAAATGCATAACACTTACCTAGGGTCTAACAGGGAAAAACAAAAACAAAAACAAAAAATCAGGTGCTTACAGGAGATTTAAGATACACTGAAAACTAGTTCAGCTTTCTGGCCATTAACCAAACAATGCTAAAGATACCTATGCAAATATACATTGTGTATTCAATCCAATAAATAATGGTAGCTAGAAGTGATGTTACTGATTCTGAAAAGTATCGGATTGACAATATGAGACACTGAAAAATATTTTTAACAAATGCTTATTGAGTTACTACTTTGTACCAGCCTAGCTTTTGAGGATATAGATATATATCCTAGTCTTTGAGGATACAGTGGTAAATAAATAAGCCCAGAGATCTGTTCTCATGGAACTTTGATTCTAATGGGGAAGCAAAATTAAAAATAAATGATTTCAAAATCCTCAATTTACCACCTACCAATTTATCCCTATCCCCTAGTTCTTACTGCTTCATTGTATGAAAAAAAAAGAATTGCCTTCCACAAATGTGCTACCTTTGCTAGACTTTTGGGGGGAATTAAATAGGAGTGGGGACTCTGTAGTGTTAAGACCAAACATTCTGATAGTGCCTGAAAACAAATGCACAGAAGCTGGTGGGCAAAAGTCAATTAAATGGAAACTCTCAACCAATCCTGACTTTACAAGTTTCAGATAAACCACCTTTATACTGAATGTTTTTTAACCAAATATCAAATATCTTCTGTGTGCAGCTAATCAAAGTGAAGTGTTCTGCCTTTAAATTTTCAAATCCAAAATGCAACAAATTTCCAAAACTCTCTTTTCCAGCTACTCATTGAGTTTGTACGCCATTCAAATATATATACTTCAAAAAATAACACTGACCATTTAAAACCTGAACAACTTTTCAGTACCTGTCCTCTAAACCAGGAGAATAGAAGCTAGCTTGACCTAACAAATGGAAATTAATCAGTCAGTGTGGGAGACTACTGATGGAAAAACATTTGTACCTTCTTACAATTCTCACTACATGCCTATTGTGGGAAGAACTACTGGAGTTTCCATTTGAGAAGGAAGTATTTTGGCTCGGTGACGTTTAACTCTGCTTCCTTAACTGTCACCTGCTGCTTCTGTACTTTGCTTTTGGTCTAACCAAATTGACTTTTTTCCCTACTGCTAGAAAAAGTACAGTAAGTTTCATAAGTAACCCCACATAATATCTTTACTAACCCAAAATATTCTATTTCTACCCCCTCATTCTCTACAGAGCTAGAAATGATATTTGATCAATAATGAAGCCAGAATGAAGATGCTCGTTTCATTTGACACAAATTTCATTGGTTATTATGGTGTTTTCTGGTATGATTTGGGATTTGGAAATATGCCTGATGGTGTAAGGGCAGTTCCAAGGCAAGTCCCTCAATGATAACTAGCTTAAGGCAGAAACTGTATATAAGATCAATCTTTTTTGTAACAAATATTATACAAAATTTATCCATTTCACATCAAATAGCTTAGCCTGTTGAATTAAACATAACTCATCAAATCATGGTTCTGCCCCTTATAAGTAAGAGATTGTGGTAAAGTTAACTAATTCCCCATATACTGCCGTTTTTATCTGTAAAATGAGTCATATTATCCCACAAATAGCTAGTTATGATGCTTCAGAGAGAAAATGAATGTACAGAGTAAATACTCAATACACTTTATCCATTATTTGTCGTGACTTGTTCCAACTGGAACATAATTATAATTTCTGAGTTTGCCTGCATTTATATATTCAGCAAATATTTGTGGGGTTCTTACCATGTGTAATCCATGACATCAACTCACTTGGGAATGAATCACTTTTATAATTAGAATGGCTCTATTTCCTAACTCCTAGGGTAGAAACTGGTGGATTATGGGACAAGCCGAAGACAACCCAGAGGCAAAACTCTCAGACAGAAAAGATTTATTATGGAGGAGTGAGGTCTGCATCATAACGAATATGATGCATGGTATCATGGCAGCACCAGGTACCATATGCAACATCAGAAGAAGCGGCACAGTGTTTAGTAAGACACCATCACTAACAAACTTCATAAACAAATGGCAAGATAACGGATGGCAAAAGAAGCTTTCTTGAACTAATCCCCAGCTTTGTATAATTCAAACTGAAAATTGGACCCAGCGGCCAAACAGCATGCATTTGTGTAGTTCCTAAGCACTAGCAGAAGTATGCTAAAGAAACACAAAATAAATAAGGGGCAAACTGTTACATATTTTCAAATTACAGAGACACATTCTGCTTTTGACAGTAATAATAAAGTTTTATTTGAGTATAAGTTTGGGGTTTCTAACTTCCACCTATGTAATCAGGGGTTCCTGATTATACACACAATAATATGCATGGATGATAAATAACTTTTAATATGAAAAAAATGTAAATTAGAACTTTATAAAAGTGAAGATAATCAGATGTGAAACGATGGAGAAAGGTACAAGTGAAAAAGTGAATAAGCATCAGAAAGCATATAATAAGCAAATATCAAGACAATGATAAGAGGTAACGTTTTATCCAAGGGAATATAATCAATGGTGTTAAAAGAGGCATAAAACATAACTCAGGTGATTGGTTTTCATGGAAACTACACATATACTCAATAAGAATAGAGTATATACTTTTGAATATTGCATAGAATCCTGTGTGTGTGTTGAAAAATACTGCATAAATGGAGGTGTAAGGTGGAATAAAGGACCACAGTAACTAGTAAGAGAGAGCTAGGTTATTTTCTATGATCCTATAAACAACGTTTGGATTTTAAGTCTCAGAAAAAAGCTCCCTCATCTTTCCACCACAAATCACAGATACTGACAACTATGCCCACCCACTTGTTCTTTCCTCTTCTTACAATTAAAGTGTTCCCATTTCAATTAAGGCAAATCTCTCTACTTGTACTTTTCACTTGTTTTCTACTGAATCCTCAATTCTTCCTCAACCTACACACATGCTTTCTTAACTTCCACTTGAAAGACAAAGCAGATTAAAAAAACAAAAACAAAAAACTTTGGTATGCTGGTAAATGTTTTCAAAACAAACAAAAACAAACAAAAAACAAGCACAATAACAATGAAATCCCTGATATGTAGTGTTCACCAATCTCCCTGGCGTAAGTCCTCCTACCATGACTGAGTTCAAGTTTAACAACCTGTTGGCATAATTTCTGAATTTAACTATCTGCTCTCGTGAGCCTGTCTGGCTCCTCTTTCATTTCTCTGTTCCCCTTCACAAAAAAACTTTTCAAATGTTTCAGCTATATTCTTTATACCTACTTTCTTACCACTGCTCCCCGTTTCATTCAACTCATTTACCTAGCATCTTATATATACCAAGAATGAATGAATACAGCAGTGAACAAAGCAACGACTCTGCCCTCATGAAGCCTAGATTTTAGTTGAGATGCAGACAACACATAAAAACAAATCTACAGCCTCTCAGATTGCAAGTGCTATAGAGAACAATAAAATGGGTAGGGAATGGGTGCGGTCAATATTTTAAGGAGGATGGGCTCAGAAGGCATCTTGAGGTAAGAAGGGATCAGACAACTGGCTTCTGTTCCTCTACCCCTCTAATGGCTACAATGTTGCCAAGCCTAATGGATGTTTCTCTATCTCCATCTGATTCTGTAGCTCCCAGTTGCACTCTTTCATTCTTCAACTGCTTTGTTTTCCTTGGATTCTTTGACACTACATTTTTCAGGTTTTCTAAGGATCTAGCCACACTTTCTCAGGCCTTCTTTCTGGTGTAACCTATTTAAATGAGATGAAACTTTGGAGAGACTTAGAGGTTGGATCTGGGTCTTCATTAGCTATACTCACTCTTCCCTAGGTGATGTCATCCAATTTTCTCTTCCTCTCCCTCTCCCTCCTCCCTCTTTTTCTCCCCCTCTCCCTCTCTCTTAAATATTGCCTATATGCTAATGATTCCCAAATACCTATCTCCAGCTGAGACCTCTCTTTCCTCAGGAGATACCTCAAATTTGTTATACACAAAATAAGGCTCCCAATTCTCTTCAAAACCATTAGTCTCCCCCATTAATCACCACCTCCGAATATGGCTATAATATTCATACATTATGTCAGGCTGTAAACTTAGGTATTGCCCTTGATTTTTTTTCCCTGTATTCCCTCATTTGATCCATCCTCAAGCCTTGCCTTTTCTGCCTCTAAAAGGAATACATGCATGCACTCATCTTCATGTCCTCTATTACTATTTCACCCAAGCCATGATCCTTGCCTTCTGGGTCCAATACATTCACATCCTAACTCTCCTCATGCCTTTCAGTTCATTCTGTTTGAAACAGCTGGAATTATCTTTTTAAAAGCACAAATTAAAGTGCAACATCCTCATACTTAAAACCCTTCAAAACTTCTCATTTGTTTAGAATAAATCCAAACTGCTTCCCTAACCAACAAGGTTCTACATGACCCAATCCTGAACTCTTAGCTAATAGAAATCTAATGGACTCTTTCTTTCTCGCCCACTACCTTTCAGATATACTAGCCTTGTTTTCACATCTGAAGTAACACAGGCCATTGTATACCTCTTGGTTTTTACACCTGCTGTTCTCATTACCTAAAATACGTTCCCCATCTTTTTGCATTTTTGATTCATTCTTATCCATTAGGTTTTAGCTCATATGGCACCTCCTCAGAGATGCATTTGTTAATCACCTTGTTTTAAGAAGCCCTCTCCCTTTCCCTTTACTTTATTTCACACTGACTCATTTCCCTTATGTCATTTGGCACAAATTGTAATTTTTATGCTTATGTACTCGTTCCCTCTCGCTATTATTTGTCTCTCTACAATAATATAAGCCCTACGAGGGCAGGAAATTTCTCTAATTTTTTTTTTTTTTACCACTTACTGACAAATAGTGGGTAGCCCATATTTGTTAAATTAGTAAATGAATGAATTAACAGGTAATTATGGCTGCTGGGAATGAAGTTTCACTTCAGTGAAATGAACATAGAATAAGACTCACATTGAAAATTGAAAACTCATTGAAGGGGAAGAAGGCACTATAAAAAAAAAGGGGGCAGGCAGTATTTACCTTCCTCCAAAATTATGTTAAAAAGATTCAGTATGATATTTAATCACTCTTCATCGAGCATCAATTATGTACAAGGGATTTTATTATGTTTTCTCACTTACCTTCAACACTCTCTCATGAGTTAAGAATACTGCACAAGGTCATATAACTAGTAAATGATAGGCCAATTAAAGCAGGAAAAAAAAAGAGACTCTTGGGTCCACATCTTAGTTCTGTCATTTTGTAACACTGGACAAGGTTAAACAGACTGAGCTTCAGCTTCCTATTGTACCACAAAAGTTTTTCTTAAGTTATTGATCACATTCTCAAAAAATGATACTTGATTTGCATAACATCTCATGTGAGGAAAAGGATATTTTTTAAGCAATAGGGAAAGAAGCATTCATTTCTAAATTAGAGAGCATTAGCAGGTTAATCAAGAAACCTATGAGTGACGATCATAAGTTAGCACATTTTTAATTCAGATTGAAAATACTCAAGCTAATACTCAAGGCACAGGAAAACTAATGTTTTATTCATTGTTTCTAAGCTTTGACACAGACTCTACAAAATAGCACAGTGCTTTGCACAGAATAGATGTTCGAAAATTATTCACTGATATCTACAGAAAAATGTGTTCAAGTACTCTCTGACCCAGGGTAGGAAAAGATAACTCCTGAGAACGTGGATAAAGCAGATGTCTCAGAAATTTTGTACTAAGTGTCTGAATACAAGTGAAAACATTGCCATCTCACTAAAACTATGACCTAGTGGTGGGTAAGATCTTACTGAATAATTATGATTATAAAGGCAGTTCTTTAAGCTGAGATATAAGAATGAGAAAGGGGTTCAGTTAAGAAACAAAGAAAATGAGGTATGACACACACATATTTATAAACAATATGGTCATTTATATAACTACTGTATGTGTGTATGAATGTGTGAGATTAGATAGATAGATAGACAGATAGGTATGGATATGTAGATAGATATGTAGATAGATGTATATGTCTTATTTGAAAAGCAAACCCTTTTAACCAGAAATTAGTAACATCAAAGAATGGGTAGAAAGAAGGAAAGGCTTTAATGTAGCTTCTCTTTCCTATTTTAACTGCTGGATGTTCATTTTACCCGTTTGTAATTTTTAAATTTCTTCTCTCTTTTCCAATGGCTGGACAAGAGTTAAAATGGATATGCTAAATACTACATAGCTAAGTTTCTTGACACAGCTTCTCATTCTTGATTCTGACATTTCAGCTTCTCTCAAATCTCTCTCCTTCAAGTTGAATGCTACCAATATGGGTCTGGCTCCCCCTCGTGACTGCAAGCCTCACAGCTTGGTATAACTAGCTCCATCACTATATCCTGCAAAGCCTGTTTCACAACCCACAATGTCAGACCCTATTCAGGTTCTGGTCTCAGACTGACCAAATGGGCTCCATTTCTACTCTCATCATGAGAGTAGAGTCAGCCTGTCCCTTGAAAAGAAACCTCTTTCTCAGAAGAAACAGGTCAGATTGATGTTTTTATCTCCAATAGTTAGTCTTTTAGTTCTCCCTAATTTTTTTGTTTCATTAGTTTGGATTTAAACTCTCACTTTAAAACATTTTTTATTATAAAAGCAATATATGCTGTTGTAGTGGAAAATTAAAATAGTACAGAAGTATATTAAGTGAATAGTGAAAGTACCCCACATCCGTACAACACTCCAGCCCCACTTTCTAGACATAATACTTCTCAGCAGAAGCTATGCTACCTGTATATTCATTCATTCATCTATCCATCTGTCTTTTTAGCCACCCATTTATCTATTCATCTCCCTGTCTAAGGAGATCAAACTCCATACACACAACCTATATACCTACTTTCCTACATAAAATAAATTCAATAAATAAATTCTTGTTCTAAAACTCATTGGCTCTATATAATTTTGGATAACTAACTTAATTTCTTCCTGTCTCCATGCCCTCATCGATAAAATGGGGCTAACGCTTTTGAAAGAATTAAGATAAATATAAGTACTTAGAAAAATGCCTTTCAAACAGTAAGTTTTCAGCAAAATGCAGCTTAAAAATGTATATACATATACACAATTTGGACCTTAAAAATTAATTTTAGTAATGCATAGATTCATCCACTCATTTATTTATTCTGCAACTGTTTATTGGGCACCTATCATAAGTCAAGGATTATGTTAGGCACTATAGCTTTAATAGCAAGCAAAAGTTAAAACAAATATAAACAAACCTGGACTCTGATTTTATGGAACCTATAGTCCAATGGTAGAGCTACACCTGCCTAGCATTCAATAGCATGGAATAATACTGGAACAACTATAAGCAATGCTGGAGTGTGCATCCTTATATATGTGTCTTACATATGTATGAGCATTCTTAGATATCTAACTCCTAAATGTGAAATCTCAGCTTCAAAGATATGTACAATTCCAAACTCTGAAATACCAAATTTTCTATATATAATTTTCCAAGTGGTTCTTCCACCAAAGGAAACATTAGGCCTATTTCCATGAACCCTCATCATCACAGGATATTATACTTTTCATTTCGTTAATTATTAGCAGTGTTGAGCTTACTTTTGTTTTCACTGGTTATTTGTAATTTTCTCAAGTGGATGTCAACATCATATTTAGCCACTATTCAAACACTGGTGCAAAATATTCCTTCATATTAATTGTAGTTTTATCACAGTGAAGTTATTAATACTTTACTCTCAGTATGATTCCCCAGTCTGTGATATGCTTTCTTACTTTTTAATGGTGTCTTTCTTATTTGAAAATATTTTATTTTGTATTGTTAAATCTGTCAATTTTATTTTATAGCTCTTCAGTTTTATGTCACCTTAATATTATTAATATATTTTTATACATTTAAACATATATTTTTAAGTTTTACGTATGCACATTAAATTATTATCTGAAAATTATTTAGTATTTATTGTGGAACTAGGTTATCACTGTATCTTTCTTTCCAAACAATGTCAAAGATTTTAATTTAATTTACTGGCTAACCTACCTTTTCTCTACAGATAGGAAATGCCATCCTTAAATATAAAATTTACCTAAATGAAAGGAACTTTTGTGAAAATGTCTATTCTGTATCATTAAACTACATCTCTATATCATGCCACACTCTGTAAGTATGTTAAGTTATGAAATATACTAAAGCGAGACCCTCAACATGGCAGAGGAGTAAGACGTGGAGATCACCTTCCTCCCCACAAATACATCAGAAATATATCTACATGTGGAACAACTCCTACAGAACACCTACTGAACGCAGGCAGAAGACCTCAAACTTCCCAAAAGGCAAGAAACTCCCCACGTACCTGGGTAGGGAAAAAGAAAAAAGAAAACACAGAGACAAAAGAATACGGACAGGACCTGCAACTCTGGGAGAGGCTGTGAAGGAGGAAAAGCTTCCACACACTAGGAAGCCCCTTCGCAGGCAGAGACGAGGGGGTGGCGGAGGGGGGAAGCTTCGGAGCCACAAAGGAGACTGCAGCAGCAACAGGGGTGCGGAGGGCAAAGCTGAGAGATTCCCGCACAGAGGATCGGTGCCGACCAGCACTCACCAGCCCGAGAGGCTTGTCTGCTCGGACGGGTGGGGGCTGGGGGCTGAGGCTCGGGCTTCGCAGGTCAGATCCCAGGGAGAGGACTGGGGTTGGCTGCCTGAACACAGCCTGAAAGGGGCTACTGCGCCACAGCTAGCCGGGAGGGAGTCCGGGAAAAAGTCTGGAACTGCCTAAGAGTCAAGAGACCACTGTTTCAGGGTGAGTGAGGAGAGGGGATTCAGAGAACCGCCTAAACAAGCTCCAGAGACGGGCACGAGCCGCGGCTATCAGCGTGGACACCAGAGACGGGCATGAGACGCTAAGGCTGCTGCTGCCGCCACCAAGAAGCCTGTGTGCAAGCACAGGTCACTCTCCACACCTCTCCTCCCAGAAGCCTGTGCAGCCCGCCACTGCCAGCGTCCCGTGATCCAGGGACAACTTCCCCAGGAGAAGGCACGGTGCGCCTCAGGCTGCTGCAACGTCACGCCGGCCTCTGCCACCGCAGGCTCGCCCCGCATCCGTACCCCTCCCTCCCCCCGGCCTGAGTGAGCCAGAGCCCCCGAGTCAGCTGCTCCTTTAACCCCGTCTTGTCTGCGCAGGAACACATGCGCTCAGGTGACCTACACGCAGAGGCGGGTCCAAATCCAAAGCTGAACCCCGGGAGCTGTGCGAACAAAGCAGAGAAAGGGAAATTTCTCCCAGCAGCCTCAGAAGCAGCGGATTAAAGCTCCAGAATCAACTTGATGTACCCAGCGTCTGTGGAATACCTGAATACACAACGAATCATCCCAAAATTGAGGTGGTCGACTTTGGGAGCAACTGTAGACTTGGGGTTTGCTGTATGCGACTGACTGGTTTCTGGTGTTATGTTTATCTTAGTTTAGTATTTAGAGTTTATCATCATTGGTACATTTGTTTATTGATTTCGTTGTGCTCTTCCTTTTTTTTTATATATAGATTTTTTTTTCTTTTTCCCTTTTTGTGAGTATGTATGTGTATGCTTCTTTGTGTAATTTTGTCTGAATAGCCTTGCTTTTACCATCTGTCCTAGGGTTCTGTCTGTCCGTTGTTTTTTTTTTTTAATATAGTTTATAATGCTTGTTATCATTGGTGAAATTGTTTTTTGGTTTGGTTGCTGGCTTCTTTCTTTCCTTCTGTTTTCTTTTTTTTATTATCTTTTTTCTTTTTTTCTACTAAATTTTTTTATTTTTTATTTTAATAACTTTATTTCTTTTTATTTTTTTCTTCCTTCTTTCTTTCTTTCTTTTTCTCTCCCGCTTCTTCTGAGCCGTGTGGCTGACGGGGTTTTAGTGCTCTGGTCGGGTGTCACACCTGTGCCTCTGAAGTGGGAGAGCCGAGTTCAGGACATTGGTCCACCAGAGACCTCCCAGCTCCAGGTAATATCAACAGCGAAAGCTCTCCAAGAGATCTCCATCTCAATGCTAAGACCCAGCTCCATTCAACAACCAGCAAGCTACAGTGCTGGACACCCTATGCCAAACAACTAGCAAGACAGGAACACAACCACACCAATCAGGAAAGAGGCTGCCTAAAATCATAATAAAGTCAGATACCCCAAAAAACACCACCGGACACATTCCTGTGCACCAGAAAGACAAGATCCAGCCTCATCCACCAGAACACAGGCACCAGTCCCCTCCACCAGGAAGCCTACACAACCCACTGAACCACCCTTAGCCACTGGGGACAGACACCAAAAACAAGAACTACGAACCTGCAGCCTGTGAAAAGGAGACCCCAAACACAGTAAGTTAAGCAAAATGAGAAGACAGAGAAACACACAGCAGATGAAGGAGCAAGGTAAAAACCCACCAGACCTAACAAATGAAAAGGAAAGAGGCAGTCTACCTGAAAAAGAATTCTGAGTAATAATACTAAAGATGATCCAAAATCTTGGAAACAGAACGGAGAAAATGCAAGAAACGTTTAACAAGGACCTACAAGAACGAAAGAACAAACAAACGATGATGAATAACACAATAAATGAAATTAAAAATTCTCTAGAAGGAATCAATAGCCGAATAACTGAAGCAGAAGAACAGACAGTGACTTGGAAGATAAAACAGTGGAAATAACTGCCACAGAGCAGAATAAAGAAAAAAGAATGGAAAGAATTGAGGACAGTCTCACAGACCTCTGGGACAACATTAAATGCACAAACATTCGAAATATAGGGGTCCCAGAAGAAGAAGAGAAAAAGAAACGGACTGAGAAAATATTGGAAGAGATTATAGTTGAAAACTTCCCTAATATGGGAAAGAAAATAGCCACCCAAGACCAGGAAGCACAGAGAGTCCCATACTGGATAAATCCAAGGAGAAACACACCAAGACACATATTAATCAAACTATCAAAAATTAAATACAAAGAAAAAATATTAAAAGCAGCAAGGGAAAAACAACAAACAACATACAAGGAAATCCCCATAAGGTTAACAGCTGATCTTTCAGCAGAAATTTTGCAAGCCAGAAGGGAGTGGCAAGACATATTTAAAGTGATGAAAGGGAAAAACCTACAATCAAGATTACTCTACCCAGCAAGGATCTCATTCAGATTCGATGGAGGAATTAAAACCTTTACAGACAAGCAAAAGCTAAGAGAATTCAGCACCACCAAACCAGCTTTACAAAAAATGCTAAAGGAACTTCTCTAGGCAGGAAACACAAGGGAAGGAAAAGACCTACAATAACAAACCCCAAACAATTAAGAAAATGGTAATAGGAATGTGCATATCAATAATTACCTTAAATGTAAATGGATTAAATGCTCCAACCAAAAGACAAAGACTGGCTGAATGGATATAAAAACAAGACCCGTATATATGCTGTGCACAAAAGACCCACTTCAGACCTAGGGACACATAGAGACTGAAAGTGAGGAATGCAAAAAGATATTCCATGCAAATGGAAATCAAAAGAAAGCTGGAATAGCAATTCTCATATCAGACAAAATAGACTTTAAAATAAAGACTATTACAAGAGACAAAGAAGGACACTACATAATGATCAAGGGATCACTCCAAGAAGAAGACATAACATTTGTAAATATTTATGCACCCAACACAGGAGCACCTCAATACATAAGGTAAATGCTAACAGCCATAAAAGGGGAAATCAACAGTAACACAATCATAGTAGGGGACATTTAACACCCCACTTTCACCAATAGACAGGTCATCCAAAATGAAAATAAATAAGGAAACACGAACTTTAAATGGCACATTAAACAAGACGGACTTAATTTATATTTATAGGACGTTCCATCCAAAAACAACAGAATACACTTTCTACTCAAGGGCTCATGGAACATTCTCCAGGACAGATCATATCTTGGGTCACAATCAAGCCTTGGTAAATTTAAGAAAATTGAAATTGTATCAAGTATCTTTTCCGACCACAATGCTATGAGGCTAGATATCAATTACAGGAAAAAATCTGCAAAAAATACTAACACATGGAGGCTAAACAATACACTACTTAATAACCAAGAGATCACTGAAAACATCAAAGAGGAAATCAAAAAATACCTAGAAACAAATGACAATGAAAACACGATGACCCAAAACCTATGGAATGCAGCAAAAGCAGTTCTAAGAGGGAAGTTTATAGCAATACAATCCTACCTCAAGAAACAAGAAACACCTCAAATAAACAACCTAACCTTACACCTATAGCAATTAGAGAAAGAGGAACAAAAAAACCCCAAAGTTAGCAGAAGGTAAGACATCATAAAGATCAGATAAGACATAAATGAAAAAAGAATGAAAGAAATGATAGCAAAGATCAATAAAACTAAAAGCTGGTTCTTTGAGCAGATAAACAAAATTGATAAACCATTAGCCAGACTCAAAAAGAAACAGGGAGAAGACTCAAATCAGTAGAATTAGAAATGAAAAAGGAGAAGTAACAACTGACACTGCAGAAATACAAAGGATCACGAGAGATTACTACAAGCAACTATATGCCAATAAAATGGACAACCTGGAAGAAATGGACAAATTCTTAGAAAAGCACAACCTTCCGAGACTAAACCAGGAAGAAATAGAAAATATAAACAGACCAATCACAAGCACTGAGATTGAGACTGTGATTAAAAATCTTCCAACAAACAAAAGCCAAGGGCCAGATGGCTTCACAGGAGAATTCTATCAAACATTTAGAGAAGAGCTAACACCTATCCTTCTCAAACTCTTCCAAAATATTGCAGAGGGAGGAACACTCCCAAACTCATTCTACGAGGCCACCATCACCCTGATACCAAAACCAGACAAAGATGTCACAAAGAAAGAAAACTACAGGCCAATATAACTGATGAACATAGATGCAAAAAACCTCAACAAACTACTACCAAACAGAATCCAGCAGCACATTAAAAGGATCATAAACCATGATCAAGTGGGGTATATCCCAGGAAGGCAAGGATTCTTCAATATATGCAAATCAATCAATGTGATACACCATATTAACAAATTGAAAGAGAAAAACCATATGATCATCTCAATAGATGCAGAGAAAGCTTTTGACAAAATTCAACACCCATTTATGATAAAAACCCTCCAGAATGTAGGCATAGAGGGAACTTACCTCAACAAAATAAAGGCCATATATGACAAACCCACAGCCAACATTGTCCTCAATGGTGAAAAACTGAAACCATTTCCTCTAAGATCAGGAACAAGAAAAGGTTGTCCACTCTCACCACTATTATTCAACATAGTTTTGGAAGTTTTAGCCACAGAAATCAGGGAAGAAAAAGAAATAAAAGGAATCCAAATCGGAAAAGAAGAAGTAAAGCTATCACTGTTTGCAGATGACATGATACTATACATAGAGAATCCTAAAGATGCTATCAGAAAACTAGTAGAGCTAATCAGTGAACTTGGTAAAGTAGCAGGATACAAAATTATTGCACAGAAATCTCTTGCATTCCTATACACTAATGATGGAAACTCTGAAAGAGAAATTAAGTAAACACTCCCATTTACCACTGCAACTAAAAGAATATAATACCTAGGAATTAACCTACCTAAGGAGACAAAAGACCTGTATGCAGAAAACTATAAGACACTGATGAAAGAAATTAAAGAAGATACAAACAGATGGTGAGATATACCATGTTCTTGGATTGGAAGAATCAACATTGTGAAAATGACTATACAACACAAAGCAATCTACAGATTCAGTGCAATCCCTATCAAACTACCAATGGCATTTTTCACAGAACTAGAATGAAAAATTTCACAATTTGTATGGAGACACTAAAGACGCCGAATAGCCAAAGCAATCTTCAGAAAGAAAAACGGAGCTGGAGGAATCAGGCTCCAAGACTTCAGACTATACTACAGAGCTACAGTAATCAAGACAGTATGGTCCTGGCACAAAAACAGAAATATAGATCAATGGAACAGGATAGAAAGCCCAGAGATAAACACACGCACATATCGTCACCTTATTTTTGATAAAGGAAGCAAGAATATACAATGGAGAAAAGACAGCCTCTTCAATAAGTGGTGCTGGGAAAACTGGACAGCTACATGTAAAAGAATGAAATTAGAACACTCCCTAACACCATACACAAAAATAAACTCAAAACGGATTAAAGACTTAAATGTAAGGCCAGACACTATAAAATTCTTAGAAGAAAACATAGGCAGAACACTCTATGACATAAATCACAGCAAGATGCTTTTGACCCACCTCCTAGAGAAATGGAAATAAAAACAAAAATAAACAAATGGGACCTAATGAAACTTAAAAGCTTTTGCACAGCAAAGGAAACCATATACCAGACGAAAAGACAACTCTCAGAATGGGAGAAAATATTTGCAAATGAAGCAACTGACAAAGGATTAATCTCCGAAATTTACAAGCAGCTCATGTAGCTCAATATCAAAAAAGACAAACAACCTAATCTAAAAATGGGCAGAAGACCTAAATAGACATTTCTCCAAAGAAGATACACAGATTGCCAACAAACACATGAAAGGATGCTCAACATCACTAATCATTAGAGAAATGTAAATCAAAACTACAATGAGGTATCACCTCACACCAGTAAGAATGGCCATCATCAAAATATCTACAAACAATAAATGCTGGAGTGGGTGTGGAGAAAAGGGCACCCTCTTGCACTGTTGGTGGGAATGTAAATTGATACAGCCGCTATGGAGAACAGTATGCAAGTTGCTTAAAAACTGAATATAGAACTATGATATGACCCAGCAATCCCACTACTGGGCATATACCCTGAGAAACCATAATTCAAAAAGAGTCATGTACCACAATGTTCATTGCAGCTTTATGTACAGTAGCCAGGACATGGAAACAACCTAAGTGTCCATCAACAGATGAATGGATAAAGAAGATGTGGCACATATATAAAATGGAACATTACTCAGCCATAAACGGAAACGAAATTGAGTTATTTGTAGTGAGGTGGATGGACCTAGAGTCTGTCATACAGAGTGAAGTAAGTCAGAAAGCGAAAAACAAATACCGTATGCTAACACATATATATGGAATCTAAAAAAAAAAAAATGGTTCTGAAAAACCTAGGGGCAGGACAGGAATAAAGATGCAGACGTAGAGAATGGACTTGAGGACACGGGGAGGGGGAAGGGTAAGCTGGATGAAGTGAGAGAGTGGCATGGACATATATACACTACCAAATGTAAAATAGATAGCTAGTGGGAAGCATCCGCATAGCACAGGGAGATCAGCTCGGTGCTTTGTGACCACCTAGAGGGGTGGGATAGGGAGGGTGGGAGGGAGACGCAAGAGGGAGGAGATATGGTGATATATGTATAGGTATAGCTGATTCACTTTGTTATAAAGCAGAAACTAACACACCATTGTAAAGCAATTATACTCCAATTAAGATGTTAAAAAAATAAAATAAAATGGATAAACAATGAGGTCCTACTGTATAGCACAGGGAACTATTTATAATATCCTGTGAAAAACTAATGGAAAAGAATATAAATAAGAATGTATATACGTGTATAACTGAGTTACTTTGCTGCAGAACAGAGATTGGCACAGCATTGTAAATTAACTATACTTCAATTAAAAAAATTTTTTTAAAAAGAAAAAAATATAGACTAGTTTTACAAGTATCTCAACAACTGCATCTGCCTTCCCTTTTGTCTGATTTATTTATAGTGTGTTCACCTGCACACATTTCTGCCCTTCCTTCTCTGCTTGTGTCCCTAGGTGGCTGACCCTTTCACACTGCATCTCTTGGAATCATATGCTGGCTGCATTCCAGGTGCATAAATGCAATGGAGAGGACCATCTGGAGATTCAAAGATAAGGTAAGAGAAGGCTGGAGAAATTTTTCCTCCACAATTTCTCTGCTCCAGAGCTGCGTCTTGTAGTAGATGATTCCTTCCAACCACTACACTTCCCAATATGTGTTTTTTCCTCCAGTAGTGCAGCTTTCACTAGACTACATTAACCTCCATTCTCTCTGTTTTTTCCCCTCTCCCCCTAAGCCCTAGGGACAGTAACTGCTTCCCACTGTTGCTCCTCTCTGGGTGACTCACTGTCACCTGTTAATATATTATACCTCTACAAGTAAACTTTTTGTAAAATTCTCTTCAACTATTTAAGGTAAATTCTATTTCTTGCTGGGATTCTGTTATAACTTATGAAATAATACAGAGAAAGATAATTAGATAGATACAGAGATCGACATATATACATATATGTGCATCTTTATATAACTATACCTTGACTGAAATTATTTTGAATGTACAGATTAACTTACAGAAAACTAGCATTTTCATCATATATGTATGTCTCTTCCTTTCCTCATGTCTTTATATACTTATAATTCAAACTTAAACTTTCTCTGAACAATCTTTATGCTTTCCTGTGTAACTAATTCCAAGAAATATATAGATTTTGTAGCTATTCTAAATAGGATTTTAATATTGCTTTACATTTTTAATGGTTACTGTGCTTTTAATAAAGGAGAAAAATCACACTGTTTTCAAATGATGATACTTTAGTTCATCTTTTCATATATATACACACATATATATATATAATATCAGATTTTTTCTTGTCATATGACATTTGCTAGGTTCTCTAGAACAACACTGAAGACCAATAAGAAATGTCCTTGAATTGTTTATTATTTTAATAAGAATTCTTCTAGCATATCAAGATAAAAAAGTTTCCTTCTATTCCTAAATTTGTAAGACATTTTCTCGAGACTTGGTAATGAATTTTAGCAAACGCCACTGGATTTACACAGAAACACACACACACACATATATACATACATACATACACATATACATAATCTTTTTTTACTGGGAGAATTGACTAGTTATGGTTTCCTGACCTTCTTTAAGAAAAGAACAAAGATTAAATGTTACTTGCTTACTGTTTTGTACTTCATTTTGAATTTCATTATTAATATAAACGTTATTCTAAATAAACTTAACAAGTGAAATCTCTAAATTTCAGGTCTTTAAAAGCTGTGCCTTATTTCTCTTTAAGATATATGGCAAATATGGATGGAATTTCACTTTTAGCAAATAATTTTTCTAGCTAAAAATGTTTGTATTCTAATTTATACTGAAGTGTAAATAGTTAATAACTTTCCATGTTTAAAGTGCTTCATTTAAACAAAACTAATCTTTAATTGATGTATATCTTTAGATGGGGGAGGAGGCTATATATCTGATAGAATAACAGTTTGATTCATTTACTTACATAAATGGTCACTCAACTGGAGAAGGTCAGAGAGGAGCTGATTCATAATCCCTATCCTGGACATAGCAGGAAACAAGGTGAAACCCCATGCTTCATCTGTCATGATTACCATAGCAATGACCCAGAAATTATATCCACACTCATCATTTCTGTTTTCATCCACGTATTCTTAGGAATTAAAAAATAATTAAACTAAAATAGGTTTGGGCATGTATGAGCAGATAAAATAGCTTGAAATAGAAAATGCTACAAAGATTCAGATAATCTTGATAGGTCTAAGCTTCTAGAGGCTTATATGAATCAAATGCAAATTAGCCCTAAACTTTGAGATTCTTTTTCAGTTTCTCATTATAAATTAGTTACTCTCTGTGAGTGAGTGTTGTATAATGAAGAATGAAGTAGATGAAATTTTCAGTAAAGAGTACATACGTTGCTAAGAAATCAGAGTCAACTATTTCTGTAACTCTGGGTCTTTGCACTAAATGAATTAAGAGAAAAAAAACTGAGTGTTTCAAAATTTAAATTAATTATGGTAATACGCATTTACCTCCAAATATTAAGTAGAATAATGGAAACACAAAATTTTATTTTGGCAGAAATTAATCTTTTGAATTTTGTACAGATGCACATTATGCTTTAAGTATATTACATGTGGACTTAACTTTTGTGCTTTTATTTAAGCTATTTTCACTGTCAGGAATGTCTGGTCCTATTTCTTTTCATTTATTTAACTGAATAAATGTTATGAATCCGTTCATGTTCAGGTGCTGTGCAATTGTTTCCCTGAACACTGTAAGAGCTCAGTACATAATGACATTTTCCAAACTCTGAACTTTTATAGCCAGGTGGATTCTATCCTATACTACCTTGAAATTCGAGTTGATACACACACAAACAAAATGGAAGTATTAGAAGACTATTTTTGAGGGACCTGAGATTCTTTTAAAAATATTTTAATGTTGACTTAATTACATTGTGATTATCAAATCAATGTTTTTCTTAAAGATAACAGATCCAGAATGGATTGGAAGCTACGGAATGCCAGGCTCTGGTGCTGTTTGCTGAAGATAAATACTGGACAAGACAAACATAGCCCCTGACCTCACAGCACTTAGGTACACATGACAAAAAATAACTATCTAAGAGGCCATATGGTGTGGGTTTTTCTAAATTTTTATATATTAGAATGTTTTAATATTAAAGAGTGCTAAATTAAATACATTAATACAATACCTATGTATGATCATTTACAAGGAAAGTAATGAAACATATCAGCATTACTTTGACTTTTTACGTCTGAACAAGCAACTCAATAGTCATCACACCTATTTTAGGGATTAAATCAAACCATATAAAAGATTGTTTGTCTACCAAGTTCCTTTAATATTACTACTTTTTCTATTTTTCTTTTTTTTAGGATTGAAGGAAGAACAATATGAACTTTTAAAAGATAATGCATTTTCAAGACTGGCTCAACTCGTACTTATTAAATACTTACAAAAATAAAAAATTTTTAATGGTCATAGGCAGACATCCAGTTCTCTGCTCTTCTGTCAGATAATTTGAATTAGTTACATGCTCTTTTTCTGTTAATTGTTTCATAGCCCACACTTAATTCAGCAATTTAATCCATGTGGGAATGTCATTCAATTCACGTATTTGCCCTCATATGGATTTTCTGTGCCTTTCTGCAAACAATTAGGTCCTAAGTTCACTTTCTCGAAACATGGATGTCAAATGAGCAAACAGAGAAAATGGTTTTAACAAATGCTAACACTAGTATATATAAATGATATAAAAAGTTTTCAAAACTGGTTACACATATCAGCATCAGATTTATTTTAGATACAAATTAAAAGCATATTACTATATTTGAAATGAAAAAAATTAGACTCAACACTTGGCAAGTAAAATTTAGTGCAGAGCTTAAAATGATATAAAAATTTACTTCTTGAGGAAGTCCTTTAGAAAAATTGATCATATTTAAAACGATAAATATACACTTAAGAATTGTGCATGTTAAAATAATAATAACAACATACTCCAAATTAAATTAGACATTTTTTTCCTCCTGCAGAAACTAAATGAGGTTAATACAGTTGGTGACGTGAACCTAATTTACAGGGCCATTGGAGCTGAAATGTTTCAAATACATTACTGTTCAGTTCTTATCCTTTGCATAAAGTTGATTTATGAAGAAATATGCAAGTCTAGAGTAGTCCACTAACATATGCTTTTTTTATACGATTATTTCACACAAAATGGTTATTGACCATATATATTTTGTCTAGGTCTTTACACAGGAGAGTTTTCACATAATTCATTTACAATTCAGTTAGCAAGAAAACGTGTTAAATTGAATTTTATTCTGAAACAATAAATCAAACCAATGTGAAATATATTACATCCCATAAAATGAACAAACACTGATCAAATTATACAGCTGAACTATGTAGCTCACATATCCCAAGACATTTAACATATCATCTCCATAGAGTCATTAAATAATTCTCAAGATTCAAAGGGTTTACATAGGCACAAATTAATAACTTTGCGTCATATTATCAGCTTATTCTAGAAGTTTATGATGGTGAATTTAATTCTTATAGTTTACATCAATAATCATTCAAGACTTTTTTTTAATCATAAAAGCGTAAGTTTTCAACGCCATTTAGATGAAAATACATGTTTATCTTATGTTAATTATCAGTATGATCTTTAGCATCTTCAAGTAGTTGGGAAAAAAGAGACCTATCCAAATCCGAATCCATTCTTGGGATCAGAAAGATCTAGTAAACATCAAATAAATGTTATCATAATCTATAGATAAAACAGCATGAAGAATAATGCCTTAGGCACAGATGGTGCTTAATGAATAGTTGTTGCTTTGTTGTATCAATGTAACACAATACGTCAAATAAAGAATAAAATCTTAGTCCTTGCTTTACTCTCTAAACTTCTTCTTAGCTATTTCTGCAATGGTAGTTGACAGGAAGCTTCCCTCTATTCATGATGAGGCCCCTAATATGCAAGCTTGTTCTGGGAATCCCAATATATTAGATTTGATAGTATGTCCTGAAAGTGGGTTCCCACCACTGACTGCTCTATCGATCTATTTATCTACTTATCTATCATCTATGTATCAATCAGTCACATTCACTTATGATCTCATTATATCTATAATATTTCAGACTAGGGGTATGTATCTGTGTGTTCATATGTGTGTTGCAATTCTAAAAAAAAAATGCTATGACATATTTAATGACAAGTTTTCCCCTAGAATATATGCTATTCTTATAAGAGATGTTATCTCTTATTCTAAATTAATATTTTTAAGATAGTCTCATGTATTTTTTACCCCACATATACACTATACAACTATTACAGCTAAATAATCTATGCAATTAGACATTTATATGGAATGAATGACACTGCTAGAAACTATGACACTGTGGGGTTAACAAGTCAACAAATGAACAAAAGTCATTTTCTTTTTTGACCATATCATTAGTTGAATAGATAAGAAAATGTCATATTCACAGTTTAGCTTGTCAACATCTCCCATAAGTTCACATACTATGTTCACATAATAAGTTCATATAGTATAGTACTGAATCTGCACTAGAATATAGTATTTTAAAAACACACAGGTGCACAACACTACATACAAAGAGTGATAAAAAAACAGACCTGTGTCAATGTCAAGTAATATCTAGTTGATGGTCACATGACTCTCAGGTGGGCTGTTTCTACGAAATACATCTTGCTAATGATTTGGATGTTAAGGCATAAATATACAGCTATTATAATAAAAGAGGTTACTATCCTGGAAAGAATAGCTCCTACTGTTTATAATAAAATGTTCCTATGAATGTGTTAAATAATATTGAAACCAATAAGATAAATTTAATAGACATCAACTTAACGTTTGGAATTAATATTAGAAAGAATAGTTATAAGGACTGCATGGATTCAGAAAATAATTGACTCGGAATCAGGCAATTCGAATTCTATTCCTAGCCCTAAATCTTACTAGATGTAGGAGGTTATGATTACCATGATGCTAAAGGGTTCTAAAAGCAAGCCACATGAGTAAATGTTTTAGACGTTCATCTTGAAGATGATGGAGACATAATGACCTCTTCAAGTAGTGAAAGGCAATCATGGTTCCTCTAAATATAAGTAAAATCAATGTGTAAATGTTACAAAGATACATATTCTTGTTCGATATAAGAAAGAACTTTTAGGTAATATAACTTTTAATAATAATTGAGTAGAACAGGACAGGATCTGTTTCAGGAACAATTTGGATTGGCAGAGTGATTCAGTAAGAAAATGCTGTGATATCTGTCATTTGCACTGGAGAAGGTATTCTGCACTACTTGACCTGTTAGCTTAGACTATGTATTATCTCTTACTTTCAACTACATTATTTCATTTACTCCTCTTTTTAAAAAAATCTGTGAAGTAGGTGGAAGAACTATGTAAAGATGAACTCAGTGAGACTTCGAGAATAAAAATGGATTCCCAAGACCACTGAGCTTGTAAGGAGCAGAGCAGAACTACTTCCATCTCTAAATTCTGATTAATGCTCAAACAATTAACAAGACCACTTGGCAAATTCATTTACTAGAGTCCTGTTTACACCTCTACAATCACCTTAATTAAGTTTTTCTTTTTATGTCAGGACTTTGCCTTCATTGACATGATTGGTCCTGGTCAGTGAATAATAAAATACTTGACTTTCCCATGCTGCATTTTTTTTTAAATCAATATTTCTACAGGACACCTACAAACATGCCTTCTCTAACTTAGGATACATGCTAACCTTCGTTACAGAAATAAAAAATTGTGTTGAAATTCAAACATTCGTTGGGGACTTTCTCTTGAACATTTTACAGATTTTTATTACATATGCATATTATACACGATATAATATACATACACACGTATACACATATTAACCTTTAAAACATACTCCAATTCACTTTTATTTGCCAAATTAGCCTACTATAAAACACGAACAAAGTATTAGAAAATACACTACATAGGACTCTGATCATACTTTTGTTTTCAATTTAAATAACTTTTTTTGTAATAAAATCTCCATAGTTTATAAAGGGCATTACTGCCTGTCAGGAAGGAATAATGAGCTTGTATCTCTCAGCTGTGTGTAAATTGCATGCATTTTATATTTCTAAGGAGAGGCCTCTATCAATCAATATTTTTAGAAAATGACAGTCCTCAGTTAAGCAGGGATTGCTACTGAAGCTGATAAATGTTTACCCTTCATCGAAGACTGACAAATAGCACATGACATAGACTGCTTTTGTGTTTTTTATGCCATTTACATTAAAACCTGTCTAGGAATATGAAAATTCAAAAATGTGATTTTAATGTAAAACTGCTTTCAAATTTCTTGTTAGAAAGCTTGCCAGACATACCAGAGGACCATTTTGGGAAGCAAATAGGTATTGCATGTATAAGATAAATAAGTAGTGATGAAAGCAAATATAAGACACTGTAGTGACATGGATAAAATATAATAAAATACTGTTACATGATCACATTGCAAGGTCTATATTCAAATGTCTTTTCATAAATGGAGTCCCAGCAACCTTTGTAGTTTGTTTGGGGCAGGTTTAACAGCAGTAATTTCCCCAATGCAGGCTAAAGTCATTTAATCCATGACTGCTTTTTATACAGAGCAGATTTATTTGAACTTAGAGAACAGTAGACCACATAAATGTCATGTTAATATTCTAAAGTGAGCTAAATCGTGTTAGCAACAAAACTTTTCTTATCATGCATTTCACCTTGGCCTATGAGAGAATGTGACAGTTATGCTATTAATTGACAATTAGTCAATCAGTAAAGCAGTTCTTTTTCAAAATACATAATGTATGGAAAACAGCATTTTCCTGCTCCTCATCTGCCTGTATTTTTTTAATCCTTTGGCTTAAGTGGGAACTTCCTGTTGGAATGGTTTATTCTTCTTAGCTTTCTTTCACCATTTTTTAATCTTCTTTCCCTTTCCCCAGTTCTTAAACTGAAGAAGACCCAAACTTCACCCTAACTACCAAAATATTTTGACAGTCTTTCTACTTTAATTTACCAAACAGAAATCCTTTTATTTATCCATTCATTCATGAAATATTTATTAAATGTCTACCATTTTCCAGGGACTGAGGTAGGTGCTAGGGCACAACTGTGAACAAAAGAGTCAATGGATACTTTTTTCATGGAGCTTAGATTCTACCGGAGACACACATGTAAGCAGGTAAACTCAGTACTTTGTGCTATTATAGGGGAAGCTAAAAATGTCAAATATGTAGTCTTCTGGCACAAGGTTAACCATTAATCTAGCACTTCAACTTCAGGACAATTTCATGTTAATAAATATTTTGGCTCACTTATCTATATATTTATATTCTGCCTCATTTCAAACACTGATTTGTGGTAGCTTGGCATGTTGAATGATTCTCTAAGAACAGTATGGTATCCTTCCATCTGTTATCTTAACCTCCCAAAAAATCTATCTTTAACACTTCTACAGCTTCATAGATCATTTCAGCAGACCGTCTTTCTTTCAATTTCTGCTAAAAAGAAATACACCAAGTTTAAGAGGATCATAATTATTAAGATGAAGAGTTGAATATTTGTATAGTTATTTCTCACAAAGTGCTTTTCATACTAAGAAGCTCAAAAACTATATTTTCTGGTTCTCTCTTTAGTAATTAAATATATATGATATTCCCTTAATTTTTTAATACAGCATTAGCAAGTCATTTCAGCAAACCATTAACACTTGTTAAACATTCATTGCAGTACCTACTATGTATTAATTTTCTAAGCACAATGGCAAAACTAAAACATGTATACCACAGCCTCTGCTCTATAAAAGCATAATCCTGGACCTATACTTAACATTTAGCTAAAAAAGTTATAGCTGATTAAATCACATATTTGGCTTTGGGAAACTGCAGTCATCAGGTCTACATGCTAAAACGTACGATGACTTTAAATAAATCTATAAATATGTTATCCAACTCATGACAGTTAAAATATATCAGACAAGACCAAAGTAGGCCCTCCAAATATTTTAAGGTTTCATGGTAAAGTTAGAGTACTTGAACAGGAACTAGATTTAGAGGGTTATAGGATAGAATAAAGGCTTTCCAGGCAAAAGGAGCAAGGTTGAATTGCATTAAGCAATTAGTTCTTGTCACAAGAAAAAAAATTTGTAACTATGTGTGGTGATGGGTGTTAACTAGATTTACTGCAGTGATCACTTCACAATGTATACAAATATTGAATTACCATGTTGTACACCAAAAATTTTAAAGATTCCTACATTTGGGAAATGGTAAAAAGCCTGCCCTGTGAACACAGCTAAAGAGTAGTAAGAGGTAAGACTAAAAGAAAAGTTACAGGCTAGAAAGACTATGAAAAATACTGATAACTACTGAGTTCGGAATTTTTAATATAGGTAATGGGGAGCCACTAAATATTTTTGAATAGAGAGCCACACGATTAAACTAGCATTCCAGTAAAAGTTCGGAGATAATGTTTCGAATAGATATGAATACAGGAAATACTGAAATTTTTCAGCCATGACCAGAAAACGAGTAGGAATAAGGTCCAGCAGTGGGAAAATCAGAAGTCAAAATTTTTGATCAGGGATCTGATATGATGTAACTGAACTTTTAGGAAAATTAAATCATTAGGTAGGAGATTCAGTGAAGGCATCATATGGAGTTGATACTGCTTAAATTGGGCCTAGAGAAGCAAAACCCTGGAGACATTTCAGGAAATTATAATTAAGCCAATTTGATTTGAGCTCAAGCAAAATATGGGCAAAACTGAGAAATAAACCTGATTAAGCCAACATCATAAAAGGTTTTCAATGAATTGGTTAGAAGTTTGAACTTTTTCCAGGTATCTGATTATTTCATTCATACTCAGGGGAATAAAGATGAGCTTTGTTTTGGGTGATGGATTTTATCTCAGACAAGCCTTCCTGCCCTTAAAATCATCACTCATTTAGGAAGGGAAAGCATTTATTCAGATGTTCTAAAATAAGAGTTAAAAAGCATTCTGGCTCTGAAATCAAACACTCCCATATTCAAATACAGTCTCCACCTCCTACTAGTTATCTGTGTGAAATGGGAAAATCCCACAAAGTCTTCAAGACTTTGTTTCTGCATTATAAATGTAGAGGTAACAGCACCTAGCCCTTAAAGTGGTTGTAAGGCTTAAATAAGAAACTGCAGGTATGAGGTATCACCTCACACAAGTTAGAATGGGCATCATCAGAAAATCTACAAACAACAAATGCTGGAGAGGGTGTGGAGAAAAGGAAACCCTCTTGCACTGTTGGTGGGAATGTAAATTGATACAGCCACTATGGAGAACAGTATGGAGGTTCCTGAAAAAACTAAATATAGAACTACCACATGACCCAGCAATCCCACTACTGGGCATATACCCAGAGAAAACCATAATTCAAAAAGACACTTGCACCCCAATGTTCACTGCAGCACTATTTACAATAGCCAGGTCAAGGAAGCAACTTAAATGCCCATCAACAGATGAATGGATAAAGAAGATGTGGTACATATATACAATGGAATATTACTCAGCCATAAAAAGGAATGAAATTGGGTCATTTGTAGAGTCGTGGATGGATCTAGAGACTGTCATACAGAGTGAAGTAAGTCAGAAAGAGAAAAACAAATATCATGTATTAACGCATATATGTGGAACCTAGAAAAATGGTACAGATGAACCGGTTTGCAGGGCAGAAATTGAGACACAGATGTAGAGAACAAACGTATGGACACCAAGGGGGGAAAGCGGCGGGTGGGTGGGGGGGTGGTGTGATGAACTGGGAGACTGGGATTGACATGTATACACTAATATGTATAAAATAGATAACTAATAAGAACATGCTGTATAAAAAATAAATAAAATAAAATTCAAAAATTCAAAAAAAAGAAACTGCAGGTAAAGTGTCTGGCACATAATAAGCTCACATTAAATATTAGCTATTTGAGTAAACTGATTGGGTTTCTTTTCTTACACTGTTGGTGACAGGGCAGAACTGGTAATGTAGATTTTAAAGTTAATGGAATGGAAATGAAAATATGAGAATGAAAACCTCTGCAGACAAGAGAAGATACAGAGGATAGGAGCGGATATGGAAAACATCCACAATAACACAAAGAGGGGAGTCAACAGAGCAGATAGGAACTATGATACAGAAATGGATGATACATCAGATACAGCAATGGATGTGGATAGAGAGAGAGATGGCAATACAGATACAGACACGGATAGGATGGCAGAATGGTAAGCTGTCCCAAATTCACAGAAGTGAAACTCTCAAAAAGAGGTGTGAAATTCACCCTGAAATTCAATTAGAATTTAATTAGTGATTGTTAAGTAGACAGTTTTGATAGAATGAATGAGGGAGAAGTCAGTTTTTAAGGGATTAAAGGGGAAACGATGTATAGGGAAATATGGTAACTTTAGTTATAGAGGCACATTCAGGATGTTCGGCCTCCTGAATTGCAATGGTTACAGTAATTGGGTGCTCACAACATGACAGGCCCTGCTCTAAATGTTTCAAATCAACCGATTCATTTAACCCTCAAAATAGTCCTCTGACATGAATATAATTGTCATCTTCATTTTATCAAGGAGAAATAGGAGGCACAGGGAGATTAAGACATATGCACAATTTAACACAGCTAAAAAGTGGCCAAGTTGGCTTTGAACCAGTCTACCTCCAGGACCTGTGCTGTACTACCACTCACACAGCTTCCAAGGCAAGAGTGGTGATTTGAACTTATGTCATATGACTGAGCCTCTGCTTACCTGAATAGGCCAGAATCGAGAATGAAAAAATAAAACTTTTAAGTGTTTTAATGATCACTTTATGTAAAGTGCTATGGAAGAGAGATAGACCCTTAAAGCAGCTTATAAGAGTGGGAGAGAAAACACATATATGAGATTAACATAATATACGACATGTGACAACTTCAACTGGAAAGGTGTGAACTACTTTGGAAAAGGCACAGGAAATATTTATAGCTACAATGATTCAGAAAAGACCTATTTGAAGGAGATATTAATTAAACTGCATCAGGAGAAGAGAAAGCTTAGAGACATTTCAGGAAATTATAAATATACTGATGATTGGAGATTGAGATAAATATTGAGATAAATTTGGAAAACTGAAAAATACGTGATTGAAATGTGATCATGGACAGTTTAAAGGCTACTGCTGAAGTATTTAAACTAGGGGACGGTATGAGGTGAGCTTTTAATTTAGGGCAGTTGTTCTCATACTGTGGTCCCCAGACCAGCAAGCATCAACATCACCTGGGAATTTGTTAGAAAGGCAACTTATCTGGTCGTGCTCTAGACCTACAGGATTAGAAACTCTGGGTATGTGGCCCAGCACTGTGTTTTAACCAGCCTCTAGGTTATCCTGATGCATGCTCAAGTGTGAGAACCCCTGCGTTAAGGGAAGTGGTTGTCGCTAAGCCTGTTCACAGAAGTTCCATTATTTCATCCCAGGCTCCTGATAGCACCTTTGACTCTCCTCACTTGAACTCATCTGTGGCCACATGACTTGCTTCATCAAATGAAATGGGAACAGAAGTGATGTGAGCCACTTCTAAGCAGAAGCTCTATGGACTATCATGTGGTTAAACATGTTCTCTCATGTTCTCAAATTTAGTGTTGAGATTCTCACACAGACTACAATGAACTGAGACCCTTATCAACCTACAATGACATGAAGTTTGGTGGGAAATTTTCTATTGTTTGCAGTCCCTGAGATATCAGGACTATTGTTACAGACACATAACCTAGCCTATCCTGACGTAACTTGGGTTGAGGGGTGGGTGGTGGTACCAAGAATGGATTGGTTTCTCCTTCATAAAAGAGAATGTGCTTACTAAGATAGACTAAGGTATCTATGAAAGAGGTAAGAATCAATAATTATGCACAGACAGAAAATGAACATATATCTTACATGAATATATGAGAGAGAGAGAAGAGTAAATTATTACAAAAGTATTAATATTAAAATATTTATCTCTGGGTATAAGGATTTGAGGTGAATTTTTACTTAGTCTATTGTTATTATTATTGTTATACCTAGAGCATCGTATATTCACAAAAAAGAAACAAATATCAGAAAAGCATAAAATCAATGGCACAGAATTTGCCTCAAATCTCATCTTCTCCAGGGGATAAAATCTTAGAAGACTTTTTGACTAGAAAATTGCGTGTGTGCCTTCACTACCTCTTGATCTCTTACCATGTACAGGACAATTTTAAGTTCTAACCACACATTATTTCTGATCCTTCTCATAGTCTTGCTGGTGATACTTATGATCCCAAGGTTAGAAATGAATTCCCAAGTGTTTATATAACATGCCTCAGATCACACAGTGAGTAAATAGATGCTCTGAGATTCAAACCAAGTTCTGGTGATTTTGAAACAGGCTTTTTTAAAAAATTAGATTATGTTGTTGTATGAGGGTTTGTATGAGCATTTGCATGTATGTGCACGTGTGTTTGTGTGTACATGTGTGTGTAGAGACACCTCAGTATATTTGATAGCCTTTATAAAACAAAAATAAGTGGTTCTTGTATGTGTTGAAAAAGAGACTGGTGCTTTATGTGTAATGCCCTAGTATAATAGCAGAATTGGTAATAATTATAATTAACTAAGAAAAAATTTTGGTTACTCATTCCAACTCACCATGCTGATATTGCTACTATACGTATTTCCTTTTTTAAGATAAAATGATGCAAGAAAGAATCATGACTCTTTGTAAGGGCAACTGCACTGACATTTCTAGGTCAAAATAAGCCTTTGTGAGATAATAAATGTAGTACCTAAATATCTACAATTGGCCTCCAGGGTTTCACAAATCTCAATGTATTTTTTCAAATCCTTGTCACCCATTCTAAAGATACTAAAGCTTTTTTTTCCCCTCTTCAAAACAGTAAAGCTAGAAATATTAGGAGCCAGGCTCACTATATACATTGTTTTCAATATTGGGATACCATCACTCAAGTTGATTACCACGAATCCACAGGGTTGTCAACAACTTTACATGCCAGCTGGATTGTAAAACCAGAAAGAAGGGCTCCTTTAATACAGGTAAAGTTTGGCTGACAGGGTAATACTCCTGGGTACATGAATGAGTTTTAAAGGGGTCCATAAATTCTCTGGAACTGTATGTAAACTATTTTATATTTGTATAGATGTGCTTGAAAGCAAGTCCATATATTTTATTATATTTCCAATAGGTAAACACCCACAAAAGATTTGGCTGCATAGTCCTGTGAATATTCTAAAAAGCAGTGAGTTGTATAATTTAAATAGGTGAATTGTATGGTATGTAAATTGTCTCAATAAAGCTTTAAACAAATTAGTCTAGAACTTTCAAAATAAACTTGTCAAGCCAAAGTTGAAATCCCTTCAATTTTATGTGACCATATTTTCAGACCTTGTGTTCCATGTCAAGTAACCCATCTCTTAAACTGACTCAACCTCAACTAATGACCTTGGCTAAACTGAAGCCATTCACTTCAATGCTCTTGTCTGTGGTGCTCTAGCTAAGCCTACTGTGCCTGGCCAATCTCAGGCCAGCATGATGACCTGGTTGCCTGGCTACCATCTGTTCCCTTTAGTAACAAACAGAGCTCTCCATTCTGGCATATTCACTACTTCTTCTGGCTCACATCGTACCACGGTTATGACACAATCCAACAATCTAAAATTCTTTGATTTTTTTAGGAGAAAAGAATGATATGTTTATTCAGTTACAAGAGAAAGTCAATATTTTATTAACGATTGTGCCCATAAGAATGTGGACACCAATGGGAAAAACATAGGTCAGAGAAGCCTAAAGATTCCCTTAGAACAAGGAGTCAGACAAGTAATGAGGCACCACAGGCAAGATTATGGAGGAAGTACAAATATTATTGGTTAACATGTCTCATAGATAAGGAGAAAAGCTGGGAGGCAGGGATGACTGGGAGGTAGGTAATAATATAATTTTAAGCAGCGGGCAAGACCAGAGTCTGAAATATTGGAAAAGGATGTGCAGACACCCAAGTGAGAAGCTTGTCAACACAGTCCCAAGGGTTTAGGAAAAGAATAAATGGGTAGAAGGATTCAGGAATTATACCCAAGCACTGATAAGGTAGGGAGTAAGTTATAAGGCCACCAGCAAGAGAGACATTGAGCAATAGCTATGAGAAATAGGTTGAGGGAAACAAAGCTTTGAGAAAAGTTTGGCTGCTTCCCATATGTGTGACACTGGATAAGCAATTATTTTTGAGCTTTCTTTTTTTCACCTGTAAAATTGATATGTTTAATAATTCATTTAATCCTCATTATTATCCTATGATATCGACAATATTATTATCCTCGTTTTACAGATGAAGAACCTGAGGCCCAGAGAAGATAAATAAATTGCCCAAGGTCACACCACTAATAAATGGCAAAATGGAGGTTCAAACCCCATTAGGAAGGTGCTGATGGTACCCTGCCTGCCTTCCTTTGGTCTTTTGCGTTTCAGTGCATGCTAGGCCAACTTCCACCTGCCAGCTCCTGCATTTCTTTGCCCACTGAAGTCTGTTCTTCCTAAGTGCACATGACAGACAGATCAAAGATGCCAAGAAATGAGTGCACCCCCCCTCGCAGAATCCCTCAACCAATGACCAGCAAGAATATGTGTATAAATTCCCAAGCTTCCTCATTCCTCTGTAGGATAAACTCTGAGATGCGTGTCCCACACCATTTTCCACTATTCCCAAGTGGGATTGAGTCCCAGTTGCCCACAGTGGTAACTCTTGAAATATACCCTTTATTGGCTTCCTTCCCATCCTTGTCCCATTTCCTCACTCCCCTACTCATGTTTCCTAGGGTCATCTCCCAAATAAACCATGAGCACTAGGTAATCTGAAAATCACAAAGAGGTGTACATTTAAACTACTATTATTTTATTATAATGATTAGTAACATTGATATTTAACCAAAATACAGAAGCAACCCTTATTATTATCCTTTCTAGTTAGGAGTCTTCTCATGAGGGTTGGAATGCTGTTGGCCCTGAACTCATGGTTAAGGGCTCCAATACTCCTGAATGCCAGAGAAGTGTCCATGAGGCGAAAGCAGAGAGTTGTAAAAGATTGTGTTGAATGTGTTCAGTGAGTGAGGAATGGGAGAAAGTTCTATTTCAACCTCAGTAGTAAAGGGAGATGATACACTGAACATCACTTCCTCTGTAAAACTTTCCATGTTTCCCCAAGATGAGGGCAAGTTCTGTGATAAGCTGTCACAGCACCTCATACTTCTCTTTGGTAGTACCAATCACAACAGAATCAAATAATTAGCTAGTGTTTAGGTGGTGAGCCTCTCCACTCCACGTTGTTCAGTGAGAATAAGCACTGTGTATTCTCCATCGCCTCACACCATGCCTGGTATAGACTAAGCAATAAAATATGTGTCCGGTACTGTGCTTGGCACAGAGCAAAGAGAAGTGAATAAGAGAGACAATTCATCCTGCCTTCATGAACATGCAAAATAGATTTAAGTCACATATATCCATCTTGAAACCCTCTCCCAGAGCTTGTAAATGTGCTCAGAGCTATTCAGTTCCCCACTACCTACACCTACAACCCATTTCTCAATCTTGTTAGCAACAATCTTCGAAAAAAGGACAATCCATTCTCACAATTTTTCACTGTTATATTGAAGTTACTCTTTGGACTATCACCAAAACTTCTAATTTGTGAAATCCAGTAAATTATTTTAATCTATATCTTACTCAGTTTTTGGTGGCATTTAGTACTTAGGTCCTCCTCTCATGATCAACCTCCTGCCTTCCTGTCTCTTCCCTCTTGGTCTCCCTGTGGCTGTATGATCTTCATATCACCTTCTTCTTTAGTGACACATTCTCCCATGGGTTCAACTGCTAAATATATACAGTGGCATTTTATCATAGGCATATTAAGTGAACCCATCCCCTTTACCTCCTCCCCAAACCTTGTCATTCCTAGTGGATTTCCTATTCTCTTGCCTAATACATTAGCATAGAAATTCATCCTAGCATACTTCACCTCCCTACTCTGTCATATCTAAGCATTCATTAAGTTCCATCTATCAATCCTCTCCTTCCCAATCTTCTCCATCTATCTTGTCACTACCCTGGTTTAGGATATTATCATCTCTTATCTGGACTAATATTACCAGTCTCCAAATGGGATATTTTTTTCCTCAAATATGTCAAAATTTAGAAGATATTCCCATTCAGAGCACTAGCTCAATCTCTGCAAGCGTGATAGTGGGTCAAGTTTTCCAGATTACCGGGGACACAATCCTATGCATGGCTGATTCATGCAGTGATGGAACCTTGCATGCCCCCTGTACATCTGCAAGTTTGAGATGTCTAGTGTACATTAACAATCACCCTTTGTTAGCTTTATTTTACAACATATTACAGGTGGCAATCTCAGTCATCTTTGGTCTAAAATGTAGTTGGCAAGAAAGAAAAAGAAGAAGTGTTCATTCAGCCCATGAATGTGTAACCTTACAATGCTTTTTATAACTTCAAACACCCACCCTCATGAAAACTCTTTATAAAACCACTGTCATTATGATCAACCAACATTTTAAGTTGAAACATATATATCCAAGTTTCTGATCTTGCTCTGTACCAACATAGCACTCATGGAACTAAGGAAATCCCTATAGCCACCCTAGCTTCCATCTTTTTCTTGTCTTTTGAAATGCCTTAAAGTACAAAGAAATGTTTTCAGGCAAAGGTAAAAATAATTGTCGGGATGATGGTTCTGTAGACAGGGAGTGTTCAATGACAGTGCAGTTCCTATGGTGAGATACTATAATGAGTTCAAAGTGTTTACAACTTCAATACTGCTTGTCAAAGTCTCCCTTCAATGAAGTGGATTCTTGGCTACAAGCCACAAATGTGCTTTCAGAAATAAAAAGCATGTGCATATACTGGTGTCTCTATTATTGGCCCAGGTGAGGCAGTTGCTTTTTTATTCTCAATAAAAAGTTTTCTCAAGATATTCATAATTTCAAAAATGTGTTCACAGTTATAAATCATATAGTTATTTACAGAACAATCAGAGTCTCACTGTGATCATGATTTGTATAAGCAATATAGTCATGTAGTCTATGTAATATAGTAAAGATTTTCAAGGTTGTTTTCTGGTTAATAGTCTGTATAATTCTGCAGCCTATTAATTTTATTAATAAAAATATTTTTCCCTCAGGAGAAAGAGACAGCACAGAGCTTGCACTAAAGAGTAAAAATAAGAGACACAACCAGTAGACAACATAAACATGAAATTATAAAATTTTTAAATTATTACTTAAAAATATTTTTGGAATTAACCATTATTTTCACCAAATCTGCAAATTGTATTCTATCAAATTATAAAAATTAATCTCCATTTTTAGATTTAAAAGTATTTCTCTTTATACAGCTACTAACAAGGTTTTGTCCTGGCATATTGAAAATGGGGTAAAAAGTCTTTCACATACTGACATGTTTAGACACAGCTGCAAATAGCTCCAAAGGACTGCATTTCTAACCTGGGCTTCATTACTCAAAGGTGTTCTGTTTGGAAACAAGATTCCACATAAGGATCATGAATGGGCTTCAGAGGCTACAGGAACACTGGAAAATGTATGCAAACTATGTTCATGGTTTTTTGTTTGTTTGTTTGTTTTTAAGAAGATCAACAACATCCAGCAGAATCTCAAACAGATCCGATTCAAAAATGAGTTAAGAAGCATTAATCTAGGGCAGGCTATATTTCTCAGAGTGTGGTCCAGACCAGCATCAAATTTTTCCACAAATTCTGATTCAGAATGTTTGGAAAATTTATAGATATTCAGAAACTTCCCAGGAGAGTCTGATGATTAGTTAATTTTCCACTGATGCTCTAGGGCAAATTGTGGCTGGAGAACACCTTATCTGCAGCCTTATCTGCATGCTTGTTGAAAAGGCAGAATCTTGACCCCACCCCCAGACCTACCAAATCAAAATCTCTGAGGGCGAGACCCAGGAATCTGTGTTTTAACAACCTCTCCAAATGATTCTAATGCAGGCTGAAGTATGAGAGCAGAGCACTGGCCCAGTGGAAAAAAAAACAGAATAGGTGACTGCTTAGATGACACAAAAGCATACAGCTCTTCCTGCGCTTAAGTCCTGAATAGCTTTTAATAATAGAAAAAGCTACTATTTATTGAGAACTTATTATGTGCCAAGCACAATAGTAAATATAACACTTTTTATTTTTAAAGGAAAATTCTGAGGGTGGCATTGTTATTAATCCTGTTACACAGATAAGCACACTGAGGACCAAAGAGTTGAACTAGTAGTTTACATAAAACAGCAGGACCAGACAGGAATTAAATCCAGGTTCAATGGTTGTGATTTTAACAATTATATCTATACAACTTCAGAAAGTACACATTGAAAGAGTCTTAGGGCTAGGAAAAGCCATGCATTATATGTATTATTTAAGGGAAATTAAGATTGATGAGTCAAACCATGAAAGGTGATATTGAGTAAATCAAGTAGCATACCAATCCATGGTTAAAAACAGACTATCAATGGGCGTGGATTGGCCAAGTGTAATATGGCGACCAAATTTTTAGTCAAAAATTGTTCCCTTAAAGTAATGGCGCTTATAAATGTGAATACATTTTACATATTCTATGATGCAGAAAGACTACTAAGTCAGACATTACAGAGACCAAGCAGCCAGTCACCTCCTTAAAATCGTTCACAGTGCTCTGATTAGCTACTTTGCCTGAAGCACATCATACAAGTACTTTCTTTATCCTCCTATGGGTGCTACTAGACTGTTTGATGTAATGAAGTGATTAGCAGAAAATTTTCTCCCACTTGGGGACTATATAGCAAATGCCCCACTAGGTCCTAGGTGCCTCTAAGACCCAAACACAAGGGGTCAATGCAGGGAAGGAATATGCTTGTTATTTAATGTACTATGGGCATGACTTATTTTCCAAATTAACTAGGTTGATTAGTAAATGTAAGACGAAGTCTAAGGTGTGACTGAATCACCATGATATCCATCCTTTGAGAACGTGACTCAGCAGGCGGGAAAAGAGAAAACAAATGTCCAACATCTTGACTGTCACTGACACTTGTGAAATTATCATTTGACAAACCGTGATGACATAATTTGGTGGGAATCCAATACAACTAATGAGTCATTTAATTAAATAAAATTCTGTCTCCCCAACTAAATGGTATGCAATGATAAGAGCTCCATTCCAATACTTATCTAGAAAATAGATGTCTAGATTTCTTTCCTTTATGACTGTTTAACAGCCAACCTAGGTATAATATTATCTAGAATTTATATGGTCAACTCTCAATTGCTCACAGGGTTATTAAACAGTTTGTAGAGTATCCTGTTTTTCTCCCCTGCTTTCTGCCTGTAATCCAAAGATTACATTTCTTATTAGCATTTTCTTAAGAAAATGGAAAGAGAATGAAAGGAAATGAAATGCAAATAGCCAATATTTCAAGTTCTTAACACCTTTAGCACAGTATTTGAACATCCTAGCTAAACTGAAGCCTCTGAGTTTCCAGTTGATTTAATCTATCCAAGGCTGTGATAACTGAGGTAGACACTATAAGAAAAATAACTAAAAAATTATTTTGTCTATTAAAAAAAACAATGAAATGGCAACTGATTAACAGCAAAAAACCTCATTATTGACTAAATAACAAGAATTTATGAATATCCGTGGTTGATCATAAAGACAAATTTGCAATGTTAACTTAAAAATTTGTGTCTAGCAGCACACATACCAAAAAGATTTGACATTAGGAATTAGGTGTTATAATTGTTATTTGAATCAACAAATCACAGTTTGCTCATATTAAAACATAGGTATTTACATACAGTTCACTGATCTTTTTTCAATATGACTGTTGGCCCTTTCCATGAGATTAAAGACAGACGCTCTGCCTTATTTTCCACTTTTGCTCCATGAAACCTATTACAGTTCTACATACATAGAGACACTCATAAATGTTTATTGCTCTAGTTGTGATTTACAACATTAAAAACAGTTACGGATTTTTCTTCCCACCAGAGGAAAGTCATGTATGTTGCTAGTTCATGGACCCGATGAAAAGGAACATGTCATTAGATGCAAGAAGATACTATCAATCCATCAATTTAACCTCTATCCACCCTCAAGAAAGATAGTTTCTTCTGATTAAAATAGAAATTTAATTAAATATAAGAATTAAAATATAATTCTCACTAAAGTGAGAAAAATGGCCCATATTTTAGTAGGAAGTTTAGCAGGAAGTAGCAAAATTTGATTTTTGGAAAGAAGAGAAATCTACTTATTTTAGAAATAAATCAAGAAATGTATGCAATACCTATCTGGTATGGTCTTTAGCAACATGATATTTTATATGATAATTTATAACACAGTACTATAAATCAGATACCTTCATTATATTTCTTCCATATGTCAGGTTTTGGAAACATAGAGAAGGGTATGGGCATGCTCATATGAAAGTGGGGAAGGGAGGAAAGGAGTAATAGGAGGAGAAAGTGGTTATGAACACAGCATTGAGAAGGGAATGTGGGAAACTAAGGTGCTGTTAATATATACAGAGGTATTCCTGATTAAACGAGGCTAATTCCAAGAGCTCTCCAATTTTCACTAATACGCTTTGCCTTCTTAAATATATGGCAAACCATTTAATAATTAGAATGCAAATAAATGCATTCATATTAAAAACACTTAAAATATATAATAGAACATTCTCTTCTATTTTGCTTACTAAATCACATCTTGATTTTCCTTATTGTTAAAGTAGACCAAAACTTAGTGTGACTTGCTCTGGACCCCATGGACCTCAGCACCCCAATCCCATGCCATTGCTCCCCTAGCTGTCGGCATTCCAGTCACCCAAGCCTTCCTTTAATTTCCTAACATCCCAGGATCAGGGCCCTCTCCTCAAACTCAGGCTTCTCTCTGCCCGGAACACCTTTCCAGCCCCACCTTTTTTCTCTTCCTTTATGGAGCCACCCTCTGCTTCTACACAACAAGCTAGTTCCAACTCATCCTTCAGATCTCCGTTTAAATATCACTTCCTCAGAGAAGACTGCCTTGATATCTTATTCCCGCCAGTAGAATCGTGCTCCCTATTGTCTAGTTTTATAGTACCCTGAATTTGCATTTGTATTATACATCAAATTAAACTATTATGCAACCCTAATTTTGCTGGTACTCCTCAAAGGAAAGTAAATACTAAGACATAAACCTTTTCTGATTTCTTCATTAAATTCACCAAAGCCCAACAAAGAAATTCTGCCGGTAGCAGGTACTCAATAAACATTTGTAGAATTTGTACTTCTTCCAGATCTTGTCCCATTCTGCACTGAGCCCACCTTAGAAATTTGGGTTTTATGCTGACATAGTTCTTCTAAATAAAAGCTCACCACAAATCCTGCCCCTGGCATGTCTTCATCCTAAGGCCGGCATAAAGCATACTCCAACGACACCTTCAATTAAATGTTCAGACTCTTCACTGAGCTGTGAATGTTCTACAGTCTATCAGTGCCTTTCTTAAAATCTGATTCAAGGAACTAAACATAAGACACTTGAATATTCCTGGCCAGTGTAAAGGAGATGGAAAATATTACTTCCTTCAGTCTGGATACAGTACTATACTGCATACACTGTAACACACTACACCACACTATACTACACGGTGCATCATTTCTGTTGATTTGGCATTTTTAGAATATTTGTCACACAGTAGGTTAATTTTTGCTTTCTGTTCTTGACTCTGTATGTTAATATATTCTGGAGGGACGGAACAAAGACTTACTCATCTTTATATCACCTAGAATGTTGAGCATACAGACAACATTAAATAACAAACCATTTAAAAAAAAAGACATATATAAAATAGATAATCAACAAGGACCTACTGTATAGCACAGGGAACTCTACTCAATATTCTGTAATAACCTATATGGGAAAAGAATCTGAAAAAGAATGGATATATGCATAACTGAATCACTTTGCTGTACACCTGAAACTAACCCAACATTGTAAATCAACTATACTCCAATATAAAATAAAAATTAAATTAAAAAAAATTTAAAATAAAAATAAAAATAATCAGGAAAAAAACAAAGACAGCAATTAAGAGGGTACAAGCCCTGAAACGTATGGACACCAAGGGGGGAAAGTGGTGGGGGGCAGGTGGTGGTGGTGGGATGAATTGGGAGATTGGGATTGACATATATACACTAATATGTATAAAATGGATAACTAATAAGAACCTGCTGTATAAAAAAATAAATAAAATTCAAAAAAAAAGAAAAAAAAAAAGAGGGTACAAGTCCTGATAAATTCTATTTTGTGGGTTTTGACCCAGTGATTTACCCTATCATGAAAATTTCTCATCCTGATTTTATCCTCCCTCTAGATGTGTGTCATATACAGAACTGGAAATCAGTCCTTTGCTGATGTTATTCAAGTTATTGACCAATTACCAGCAAAACAAAGCCTGTGATAGCTTACTAATGATAATAAAAATAGTTAAGAGTTGCAGAGCACTTAGTATCTACCAGACAGGTACTCTCCTGAATGATTTTATATCTATCACCTCATTTAATCCTCAGTATAATCTTATCAGATGGATACTATAATCATCGCCATTTCACAAGTGAGGAAACTGAAGCACAGTATAACTTGCTCAAGGTCACACAGCTTCTTAGTGGTACAGCTAGGATTCAAACCTAGGCAAGTATGTCTCAAGAGCCCTTATTACTAAAGAGCTATTCTATCTACGGAGCTCACTGCCACAGCAAATCAGTACGGTATCAATTCTCCTGCCAACTGTCATAAAGATGACATTACACCTTCTTATCTCCTGATACCCCAGAGCCTGGGTCACTGTTTTATGCAAACAGAAATGAAGCCTTTCCCAAAGAAGTAGGTCCCACAGTAAAAGAATGCTATCTTGAATCTTATGAGACCCTCACAACCAGTCACAAATATGCCTTACTGTTCAACAAGCTGTTAATTTAGGTCAACGGTTCAATAAACAGCTCACTGCAGATACAAACATACAGAAAATTTCAAGGCAAATCTATATGGTAGGTCAATGAGGGTCTAATTTACACGTGGTATCATGTGTACTGTTACTTATTTTTTTAAGTTATAGGAACTACACATTCGATTTAGAAGACAAATAACCAATTATAAGACTGTTGAGTAGCCATGAAATCACTAGGTAGATGGTTCCCACTACCACTGTGGCTTCTTCTGTGTATCCTTCCCCATAACTGTTTTCCCAGAAGTAATCTGATATTTTCCTTCCTTCCGGCCTCCATACACTATGTCTTTTCTGCCTGAAACATCCTATTCGTCTGCTCCTTTAAGTGTCAGCTAAGTTACCACTACCCCTGCAAAATTTCTCCGACAGTACAAATCTCGGTTCAATGCATGATCTGGCTGCAAAGCACTCTTGATCTCCCACAGCATGTATGCTTTTCTCTACTCATTGCACTGATGAAGCATTGTCTGTGTACCTATTTTTTTCCCATGAGTATAAGAAGTGTCTTTTTTCTTTGTATACTAGTTAGTTTGAACAGCTCAATAATAAAAACTCAATTATTATGTCACATTGGTGAATGAATATTTATCTGTAAGTAAATCCCATATCAATTCACAATCTCGTTGTACAGAATATACGTTCACATAGTATTTTACCAATGGCCGATACTATTAGCATCTACCTGGAGCGAAGGACATTTTAGGGTATAGGTCTCCTTATATTTCCTGCAGAAACGTCTGCCCAGATTAACCCACAAGTTTAAATTTAAAACTCATCTAGCTGGTATGACAAAACAGTGGGATGTATGTAGAAAAAGAACAATATTATACAGTTCATATTAATTTGGAAATCATATGGCCAATATCATTTCTTTTAAAGCTGAGAAATCTAGAGTGCAGGGAAGTTTAGCAAATTGTATGCTATATAACCAATCAGTGATTTTAAAAAAACTAGGACTAGATCATGGAATTCTAACTCCTTCTATGACAATGACCTCTCAGTAGTATACACAAATACAACGTAGGTATCTCAGGAAGTACAACGTCATATTATTTTTGACATGAGTAATCAATCTAATTCTTCCATTATTTTGATATGAGCAACTGAAGGTGTGTTTTTTTTATTCTACAGGATTACTATATAAGACCTGTCCTTCTCAGATATTTGTCTTTCTGGGACTCAATAATTTCTAGCCAAAACAAAATCTAGTTGGTATTGACCATGAGATTGTGAGTTGTAGTGAAAAGGGTCCAGTCCCTGTAGGTTCAAGTAGGCAGGACAGCTTTGACAGGAGGAAGGGAACTGGGTAGGAAAGTCTTCCTTTATTAAGTAACCAATGGGTACGGTAAACCAAGGGCTGAATTAGAGAGCAATGCTCTCTTGTAAAAACTTCATCTTCAAACAATGATTATTAAAGAAGATGAGGGGGCTTCCCTGGTGGCGCAGTGGTTGAGAATCTGCCTGCCAATGCAGGAGACACGGGTTCGAGCCCTGGTCTGGGAAGATCCCACATGCCGCGGAGCAACTGGGCCCGTGAGCCACAACTACTGAGCCTGCGCGTCTGGAGCCTGTGCTCCGCAACAAGAGAGGCCACGATAGTGAGAGGCCCACGCACCGCGATGAAGAGTGGCCCCCGCTCGCCGCAACTAGAGAAAGCCCTCGCACAGAAACGAAGACCCAGCACAGCCAAAAATAAATTTAAAAAAAAAAAGAAGATGAAAAAAGTTTCAAACGCAACATGAGTAAAACTTTATTTTAAAGGAGGATTTGGAAGTGAGCACATATGCTTCCATTAATTCACACAGCTGCACTCTAAATCTTTTCAGTTCAGATTCTTTGAAATGTTTTCTTAATTCTAATAGATAGAAGCTCCCAGAAGGCAGATAATATGCTTACTTAAACTAAACCCCATAGCACCTAAGCACAGTAATATAAGGATGAGCAATCAATGTTTTATAACACAATGATACTTGCATTCTTCCAGTTAATTCTTTTTTTTTAATTAATCAATTAATTTATTTATTTTTGGTTGCATTGGGTCTTCGTTGCTGTGCAGGCTTTTCTCTAGCTGCAATGAGCGGGGGCTACTCTTTGTTGCAATGCATGGGCTTCACACTGCGGTGACTTCACTTGTTGCGGAGCATGGGCTCTAGGCGTGTGGGCTTCAGTAGTTGTGGCACACAGGCTCAGTAGTTGTGGCTCACGAGCTCTAGAGCGCAGGCTCAGTAGTTGTGGCACACAGGCTTAGCTGCTCTGCGGCACGTGGAATCTTCCTGGACCAGGGCTCGAACCCATGTCCCCTGCATTGGCAGGCGGAATCTTAACCACTGCGCCACCAGGGAAGTCCCAGTTAATTCTTAATTACAAAAAATTTTAAATAATATGCAATCTTTTGATTAATGAGTATAACATAGGAGTTAAATGTAAATAGCCATAAAAATAACTTTGGTTTGGATTTAATACTGCATTTTTGTCCTTAGCACTATATTTTCAAAGTAGTATTAACTACTTAATTAAACATTTTTCTAAGTTGGGAAGTGACCAAGAAAATGTTGTGTACTTAAAGGCAGAGGGAGTACAAATAAGTTGGGTACACAGGGAAACAGGGTATGGATTACACTCGTGCTACATTAACTGCTCCACTGGAGCAAACTAATTAATTTTTCTTCACGCAATGTAATCAGCAAGCTTAATCTCAGGAAAGGAAGAATGCAATTGTTACTGCAAATATTAAACATCTTACTACCTATCATTTAGTTGCAGTAACTAAAGAAACTCCAATAGTTTATTAATGTTCTAGCATATTGGCTCTCTTTTGCATTGAATATATTTTTTAAGCAGTACTAAGTATATAAATGAAATCTTAGTAACATTTTCATATTAAGGAACTTATTAAAATCCATTTGTTCCACAAAAGGAAGAATTGTCTCACTATACTGGCTGGACAAGAAATTCAATTCGATCAGAAAGAAAAGTTTTAAAATATTTCATAAACAGTAACCTAGACTTTTCACAGTAGACATAAAGCTGAAAACATCGTATTTCAGCAGCTTCAATGCCTGTTTTCTTATTAAATCATAAATTTCATTACTTTATATTTTCTTCTACAATAACAAAGTACAGAAAGCTAACTGTGAATGTCTAGTAGGTCAGAAGAAGAAAAATGTACAGCTGATTATGATTTCTGATGACAGTGAAGTCATTAAAAACCAGAAGCATGCAAAACTTATAAACCAACAAAAATCTTCAAATATTCAAATAACCCTCTGGGCAAGTTGATGTGATTCCAATATCATATGTTTTATCCATTTAGTTTTAAAAAGTCATCAGGAGAAGAGCGCCCGGCAGGGGGACGGTGGGGAGCCAGTCGGAAACATTTGCCTCTAGTCAATTAAAATGAAGAAATTAAATAATCCATACGAGGGAGCTTCAAGATGGCGTAAGAGTAAGACGTGGAGATTACCTTCCTCCCCACAAATACATCAGAAATACAACTACATGTGTAACAACTCCTACAGAACACCTACTGAATGCTGGCAGAAGACCTCAGACCTCCCAAAAGGCAGGAAACTCCCCACGTACCTGGGTAGGGCAAAAGAAAAATGAAAAAACAGAGACAAAAGAATAGGGAAGGGACCTGCACCAGTGGGAGGGAGCCGTGAAGGAGGAAAGGTTTCCACACACCAGGAAGCCCCTTCGTGGGCGGAGATTGAGGGTGGCGGAGGGGGGAAGCTTCGGAGCCACGGAGGAGAGCGCAGCCACAGGGGTGTGGAGGGCAAAGTGGAGAGATTCCCGCACAGAGGACCGGTGCCGACCAGCACTCACCAGCCCGAGAGGCTTGTCTGCTCCCCCGCCAGGGCGGGCAGGGGCTGGGAGCTGAGGCTCGGGCTTCGGTCGGATCGCAGGGAGAGGACTGGGGTTGGCTGCGTGAACACAGCCTGAAGGGGGCAGTGCGCCACAGCTAGCTGGGAGGGACTCCAGGAAAAGATCTGGACCTGCCGAAGAGGCAACAGACTTTTTCTTGCCTATTTGTTTCACGGTGCGTGAGGACAGGGGATTAACAGCGCTGCTTAAAGGACCTCCAGAGACGGGCGCGAGCCACGGCTATCAGCGTGGACCCCAGAGACGGGCATGAGACGCTAAGGCTGCTGCTGCTGCCACCAAGAAGCCTGTGTGCAATCACAAGTCACTATCCACACCTCCCCTCCCGGGAGCCTGTGCAGCCCGCCACTGCCAGGGTCCCGTGATCCAGGGACAACTTCCCCGGGAGAACGCACGGAGCGCCTCAGGCTGCTGCAACGTCACGCCGGCGTCTGCTGCCGCAGGCTCGCCCCACACTCCATACTCCTCCCTCCCCCCAGCCTGAGTGAGCCAGAGCCCCCGAATCAGCTGCTCCTTTAACCCCGTCCTGTCTGAACGAAAAACAGACACCCTGAGGCGACCTACACGCAGAGGCAGATCCAAATCCGAAGCTGAACACCAGAAGCTGTGCGAACAAAGAAGAGAAAGGGAAATCTCTCCCAGCAGCCTCAGGAGCAGCGGATTAAATCTCCACAATCAACTTGATGTACCTGCATCTGTGGAACACCTGAATAGACAAGGAATCATCCCAAATTGAGGAGGTGGACTTTGGGAGCAAGGATATATTTTTTTTTTTCCCTTCTTCTCTTTTTACGAGTGTGTATGTGTATGCTTCTGTGTGTGATTCGGTCTGTACAGCTTTGCTTTTACCATTTGTCCTAGGGTTCTCTCTGTCTGTTTCTTTGTTTGTTTGTTTTAGTATAGTTTTTAGCATTTGTTATCATTGGTTGATTTGATTTTTGGTTTGGTTGCTCTCTTCCTTCTTTTTTTTCTTATTACTTTAAAAAAATTTTTAATAATTATTTTTTATTTTAATAACTTTATTTTATTTTATTTTACTTTATTTTATTTCATTTTATTTTATTTTATCTTCTTCTTTCTTTCTTTCTTTTTCTCCCTTTTATTCTGAGCCGTGTGGATGACAGGCTCTTGGTGCTCCAGCCAGGCATCAGGGCTGTGCCTCTGAGGTGGGAGAGCCAAGTTCAGGTCATTCGCCCACAAGAGATCTCCCAGCTCCACGTAATATCAAATGACGAAAATCTCCCAGAGATCTACCAACTCAATGCCAAGACCCAGCTCCACTCAACGACCAGCAAGCTACAGTGCTGGACACCCTATGCCAAATAACTAGCAAGAGAGGAACACAACCCCATCCATTAGCAGAGAGGCTGCCTAAAATCATAATAAGGCCACAGGCACCACAAAACACACCACCAGACATGGACCCGCCCACCAGATAGACAAGATCTAGCCTCCACCAGCCTCCACCATCCACCAAAACACAGGCACTAGTCTCCTCCACCAGGAAGCCTACACAATCCACCGAACCAACCTTAGCCACTGAGGACAGACACCAAAAACAACGGGAACTACGAACCTGCAGCCTGCGAACCGGAGACCACAAACACAGTAAGTTAAGCAAAATGAGAAGACAGAAAAACACAGAGCAGATGAAGGAGCAAGGCAAAACCCCACCAGACCTAACAAAGGAAGAGGAAATAGGCAGTCTACCTGAAAAAGAGTCCAGAATAATGATAGTAAAGATGATCCAAAATCTTGGAAATAGAATATTGAAAATACAAGAAACGATTAACAAGGACCTAGAAGAACTACAGAGTAAGCAAAAAATGATGACCACCACAATAAATGAAACTAAAAATTCTCTAGAAGGGATCAATAGCAGAATAACTGAGGCAGAAGAACGGATAAGTGACCTGGAAGATAAAATAGTGGAAATAACTACTGCAGAGCAGAATAAAGAAAAAAGAATGAAAAGAATTGAGGACAGTCTCAGAGACCTCTGGGACAACATTAAACACAACAACATTCGAATTATAGGCGTCCCAGAAGAAGAAGAAGAGAAAAAGAACGGGACTGAGAAAATATTTGAAGAGATTATAGCTGAAAACATCCCTAATATGGGAAAGGAAAGAGTTAATCAAGTCCAGGAAGCACAGAGTCCCATACAGGATAAATCCAAGGAGAAACATGCCAAGACATGTATTAAGCAAACTATCAAAAATTAAATACAAAGAAAAAATATTAAAAGCAGCAAGGGAAAAACAACAAATAACACACAAGGGAATCCCCATAAGGTTAACAGCTGATCTTTCAGCAGAAACTCTGCAAGCCAGAAGGGAGTGGCAGGACATATTTAAAGTGATGAAGGAGAAAAACCTACAACCAAGATTACTCTACCCAGCAAGGATCTCATTCAGATTTGATGGAGAAAATAAAACCTTTACAGATAAGCAAAAGCTAAGAGAATTCAGCAACACCAAACCAGCTTTACAACAAATGCTAAAGGAACTTCTCCAGGCAGGAAACACAAGAGAAGGAAAAGACCTACAATAACAAACCCAAAACAATTAAGAAAATGGGAATAGGAACATACATATCGATAATTACCTTAAATGTAAATGGATTAAATGCTCCAACCAAAAGACAAAGACTGGCTGAACGGATCCAAAAACAAGACCCATATATATGCTGTCTACAAGAGACCCACCTCAGACCTAGGGACACATACAGACTGAAGGTGAGGGGATGGAAAAAGATATTCCATGCAAATGGAAATCAAAAGAAAGCTGGAGTAGCAATTCTCATATCAGACAAAATAGACTTTAAGACAAAGACTATTACAAGAGACAAAGAAGGACACTACATAATGACCAAGGGATCAATCCAAGAAGAAGATATAACAATTGTAAATATTTATGCACCCAACATAGGAGCACCTCAATACATAAGGCAAATACTAACAGCCATAAAAGGGGAAATCGACAGTAACACAATCATTGTAGGGGACTTTAACACCCCACTTTCACCAATGGACACATCATCCAAAATGAAAATAAATAAGGAAACACAGCTTTAAATGATACATTAAACAAGATGGACTTAATTGATATTTACAGGACATTCCATCCAAAAACAACAGAATACACATTCTTCTCAAGTGCTGATGGAACATTCTCCAGGATAGATCATATCTTGGGTCACAAATCAAGCCCTGGTAAATTTAAGAAAATTGAAATCATATCAAGTATCTTTTCCGACCACAACGCTATGAGACTAGATATCAATTACAGGAAAAGATCTGTAAAAAATACAAACACATGGAGGCTAAACAATACACTCTTTAATAACCAAGAGATCACTGAAGAAACCAAAGAGGAAATCAAAAAATACCTAGAAACAAATGACAATGAAAACACGATGACCCAAAACCTATGGGATGCAGCAAAAGCAGTTCTAAGAGGGAAGTTTATAGCAAAACAATCCTACCTTAAGAAACAAGAAACATCTCAAATAAACAACCTAACCCTACACCTAAAGCAATTAGAGAAAGAAGAACAAAAAACCCCCAAAATTAGCAGAAGGTAAGACATCATAAAGATCAGATCAGAAATAAATGAAAAAGAAACAAAGGAAATGATATCAAAGATCAATAAAACTAAAAGCTGGTTCTTTGAGAAGATAAACAAAATTGATAAACCATTAGCCAGCCTCATCACGAAAAAAAGGGAGAAGACTCAAATCAACAGAATTAGAAATGAAAAAGGAGAAGTAACAACTGACACTGCAGAAATACAAAGGATCACGAGAGATTACTACAAGCAACTATATGCCAACAAAATGGACAACCTGGAAGAAATGGACAAATTCTTAGAAAAGCACAACCTTCCGAGACTGAACCAGGAAGAAATAGAAAATATGAACAGACCAACCACAAGCACTGAACTTGAAACTGTGATTAAAAATCTTCCAAGAAACAAAGGCCCAGGACCAGATGGCTTCAGAGGAGAATTCTAACAAACATTTAGAGAAGAGCTAACACCTATCCTTCTCAAACTCTTCCAAAATATAGCAGAGGGAGGAACACTACCAAACTCATTTTATGAGGCCACCATCACCCTGATACCAAAACCAAAGACATCACAAAGAAAGAAAACTACAGGCCAATATCACTGATGAACATAGATGCAAAAATCCTCAACAAAATACTAGCAAACAGAATCCAACAGCACATTAAAAGGATCATATACCATGATCAAGTGGGGTTTATCCCAGGAATGCAAGGATTCTTCAATATACGCAAATCAATCAAGGTGATACACCATATTAACAAACTGAAGGAGAAAAACCGTATGATCATCTCAATAGATGCAGAGAAAACTTTCGACAAAATTCAACACCCATTTATGATAAAAACCCTCCAGAAAGTAGGCATAGAAGGAACTTTCCTCAACATAATAAAGGCCATATATGACAAACCCACAGCCAACATCATTCTCAATGGTGAAAAACTGAAAACATTTCCCCTAAGATCAGGAACAAGACAAGCTTGTCCACTCTCACCACTATTATTCAACATAGTTTTGGAAGTCCTAGCCATGGCAATCAGAGAAGAAAAAGAAATAAAAGGAATACAAATTGGAAAAGAAGAAGTAAAACTGCACTGTTTGCAGATGACATGATACTATACATAGAGAATCCTAAAGATGCCACCAGAAGACTACTAGAGCTAATCAATGAATTTAATGCACAGATATCTCTTGCATTCCTATGCACTAATGATGAAAAATCTGAAAGAGAAATTAAGGAAACACTCCCATTTACCACTGCAACAAAAAGAATAAAATACCCAGGAATTAACCTACCTAAGGAGACAAAACACCTGTATGCAGAAAAGTATAAGACACTGATGAAAGAAATTAAAGATGATACAAATAGATGGAGAGATATACCATGTTCTTGGATTGGAAGAATCAACATTGTGAAAATGACTCTACTACCCAAAGCAATCTACAGATTCAATGCAATCCCTATCAAACTACCAATGGCATTTTTCACAGAACTAGAACAAAAAATTTCACAATTTGTATGGAAACACAAAAGACCCCGAATAGCCCAAGCAATCTTGAGGAAAAAAAACGGAGCTGGAGGAATCAGGCCCCCTGACTTCAGACTATACTACAAAGCTACAGTAATCAAGACAGTATGGTACTGGCACAAAAACAGAAATATAGATCAATGGAACAGGATAGAAAGCCCAGAGATAAACCCACGCACATATGGTCACCTTATCTTTGATAAAGGAGGCAAGAATATACAGTGGAGAGAATACAGCCTCTTTAATAAGTGGTGCTGGGAAAACTGGACAGCTACATGTAAAAGAATGAAATTAGAATACTCCCTAACGCCATACACAAAAATAAACTCAAAATGGATTAAAGACCTAAATGTAAGGCCAGACACTATCAAGCTCTTAGAGGAAAACATAGGCAGAACACTCTATGACATAAATCACAGCAAGATCCTTTTGGCCCGCCTCCTAGAGTAATGGAAATAAAAACAAAAATAAACAAATGGGACCTAATGAAACTTAAAAGCTTTTGCACAGCAAAGGAAACCATAAACAAGATGAAAAGACAACCCTCAGAATGGGAGAAAATATTTGTAAAGAAAGCAACTGAGAAACGATTAATCTCCAAATTATACAAGCAGCTCATGCAGCTCAATATCAAGAAAACAAACAACCCAATCCAAAAATGGGCAGAAGACCTAAATAGAGATTTCTCCAAAGAAGATATACAGATTGCCAACAAACACATGAAAGAATGCTCAACATCATTAATCATTAGAGAAATGCAAATCAAAACTACAATGAGATATCATCTCACACCAGTCAGAATGGCCATCATCAAAAAATCTACAAACAATAAATGCTGGAGAGGGTGTGAAGGAAAGGGAACCCTCTTGCACTCTTGGTGGGAAGGTAAATTGATACAGCCACTATGAAGAACAGTAAGGAGGTTCCTTAAAAAACTAAAAATAAAACTACCATACGACCCAGCAGTCCCACTACTGGGCATATACCCTGAGAAATCCATAATTCAAAAAGAGTCATGTACCAAAATGTTCATTGCAGCTCTATTTACAATAGCCAGGACATGGAAGCAACCTGAGTATCCATCCACAGATGAATGGATAAAGAAGATGTGGCACAGATATACAATGGAATATTACTCAGCCATAAAAAGAAACGAAATTGAGTTATTTGTAGTGAGGTGGATGGACCTAGAGTCAGTCATACAGAGTGAAGTAAGTTAGAAAGAGAAAAACAAATACCGTATGCTAACACATATATATGGAATCTAAAGAAAAAAAAAATGGTCATGAAGAACCTAGGGGCAAGACGGGAGTAAAGATGCAGACCTACTAGAGAATGGACTTGAGGATATGGGGAGGGGGAAGGGTAAGCTGGCACAAAGTGAGAGAGTGGCATGGACATATATACACTACCAAATGTAAAATCGATAGCTAGTGGGAAGCAACCGCATAGCACAGGGAGATCAGCTCGGTGCTTTGTGACCACCTAGAGGGGTGGGATAGGGAGGGTGGGAGGGAGGGAGACGCAAGAGGGAAGAGATATGGGGACATATGTATATGTATAACTGATTCACTTTGTTATAAAGCAGAAACTAATACACCATTGTAAAGCAATTATACTACAATAAAGATGTTTCAAAAAAATAAAATGATATCATGGATATAAGGAATAAAAAAAAAAGTCATCAGGAAAAATATATGTAATAGTAATCCCCTTGTGGATTAAGTTGGGAAATAAATGAATAAATCCATTGAGCTATAGATGAATAGATGTTCAAGGACAATAACTAATTCAGCATTTAATCTTCTGGATAACTGAAGAAAGCCTTGACAGGAAGTACTCTATGGCACCTATGAAAAGGCAAAGGCTGTGCCTACAGATACAATCAAGCATGTATCAGAACATGTGTTGTTCCCTGCCCCATCTACATTTCTCCAACTTTATGATTAAGCAACCCAAAGACAGCATAGGAGAGAATCTCATGGAAAGCACCTACCCTATATCTCTACACAGACGTTCACTGAGTTTGAAATCAGGCAATTAATTCTTGGTTACATGGGGCCATCTTCAGGACCAAACCAGTCATTATTAACAGGAAACTCGCTACAATTCACAATTTGTTTTTTGCTGTTGTTGAGGTATAACTTTTGTACAATATTATATTAAGTTCCAGGTGTACAATATGGTGATACACAACTTTTAAAGGTTATGCTCTATTCATAGTTATTATAAAATATTGGCTATATTCCCTGTGTTATACAATATAGCTTATTTTAAAATAAGCTTGTAGCTTTTTTAATACACAATAGTTTGTATCTCTTAATCCCCTCCCCATAATTGCCCCTCCCCTCTCCCCACTGGTAACCACTAGTTTGTTCTCTATATGTGAGAGGTAAACCACATTCTTAACAAGTCATATGATTCAGGAAAGGAAGGAGAAAACACTGAGACATACACATTCCACACCTTTTTAGCCCAGCTTTCAAGGCCCTCCAGAATGTGCTCTATTCCTACTTTCTTACCTTCTGCCTTTTGATTCTTTTTTTATGTTTATTTTGAGTAGCAGATGCTTTGTACCGTGCACCACCTCCCCTCAATCCATCTCTAATTCAGCTACACCTCCTGTTTTCTGCTTCAGGGCCAGGAAGCCAAAAGGTTAATGCCCAGGAAATGACTCTCAGCTGATAGGATGAGGAGGGAGAAAGAGGAATTGTCCTTCAGAGGCACAGTTTTGAGGGGAATTCTACAAGGTTCTTCAGTGGGTCCCAGGTAGGGCTGAGGTCCAGTTAATGGTAATCAGCTCAAAAATGTTCTCTTTATTCACTTTTCCTCCTTCCTTGTCTCGTTAGCAGCTAGCTCATATTCCTGAGTTTGCTTTCAAATAAATTTCCAGCAATCGAGGCCTTGCATCAGGCTTTGTTTTTGAGGAATCCCAAACAGAGACTCTCAGCTACCTCTATAACCTACACTGCGAGCTTTTACAGGGCAGTGGCTGTAAATCTTTAGCTTTAGGGGCCAGTGCAGGGTCTGATGCAAAAATGAGGTATGTAGGTCCTATAATTATATAAGTGATATAAGTTGGGTAGGTCCTCTAATTATATTGCTGATGCAGATGAGGAAAGTAGTGTGCAGAAAGGTGAGGTGACACGGCTTCCCCATGCTCCAGACAGGAGAGGGAGCATTTAAACTCAGGTCTTCCTGCTCCTTGTAGGCTGCTACATACCATTCCCTTCAGGTTCCATTCTACTCTCTAAAGGCTCGTCTTCCATGGCCTTTGAGAATTCAGCTTTCTCCCACTCTTCCAAAAGTATAGAGAAGTTATGTTATATCCTGTACTCTTGACAAAATAAATTCTCACATAGTGGCACCTGACTCATTATTATACAATGGCCCAGCACCTTGACTTCCTGTAATTATATAACAAGCTGCTTAAAGGTCAGTGACATAAAGATTGGGATCTCAAACTTGGGAATCAAACTCCCCATTTACTATTCCGCATCCTGGCCTCAGATAGGTATTCCGATGATTACAAGAGATAATAAGTAAAAATCTCAGCACAGTGCCTGAAACACAGTAAGGTCTCAATAAAGGGTGGCTCTTATTTTCAACAGGAGCAAAACTGTATCTCCCAGTTTATCAAGTCCAGAGCAATGGGCTCAAACAGGTGTCCATAAATAAAACAGACATAAAGAAAAGCTGAAAAAAATCGCCCTCTTTTACTCAATCTGTGTTTCACCTCTGCCCATCTCTGTTCCCTACTTCTAAATACGCACTCACCTTGTTTTGCAGACAGGAATGCTCTCCATCTCCCTTTTTATCTCATCCTATTCTAAACATCTTTAAGCTTCAGCAGCTCAACACCTACCTGTGGATTAGTTTCCTATTTTCCATTGCAGCCTTGCTCATTTCTCTCACAGATTTCAACAGCACGCATACAGGATAAAATGAAACTTACTACTTCATATACAGCTTTCTTTCAGACCAATTGCTCCATCTTGGTTAGTCCTGACTCCCAAGTTACACTGAGATGCTTGAAGACAAAGATCATTTCTAATTTTTTTCTGGGTTCCCCTGGCACAATACTAAACAAGGCATTGAATGCTTAATCTTTTGGACAGAATGTGAAGCTAAGAAAAAAAGAACTTAAGAAGATTCGTTGTTCTCTTTCTCATTCCCTCACATGTTCCATACGTTTTTTACATTCAATGTTTATTCTGATTTCATGTAGCACTTCCCCATTTTTCTCCTCTCTTAATCCTTACACTGGCAACCAGTGCAGGACATACCTGGCAGCATGGGTGAAGCGAGTTAGTTACTGAAGAACTGCTGGTTCTGTTCGTGCCTTACATTAATTACTTTACAACAAGCAGGCTACCATCTGCATTAGTGGAATTCAACTGAACAGACGCATCATTACACAAACCGATTCTTTAGAAATTTATTTATTTTTTATCCATTTGTAGGTTACATAGCTAATGCTACTTGAGAAATTCAGATTTATAAAGTTTCAAATGCCTTTTCCAAAGTTTCAGAGAGCCACAACTGCAGAAAATATAAGCTTGAGCTTTGATGAGTTTCAGGCTGATTACTGAATCTTATGTTTAAGTCAGATGCCTGGGTATTTGCAATAAAACAGACTCAGGTAGGCCAATGTGACATATTTCTTAAGTATTCTAATAGTTTGCCACTCAGAAAGCAGTCCATGGGAAGCTATAGATTGGCAAATAAGATATAGACTATGAAAAAAATTCTGAAACAGGAAAATATATGTAATTGGCAGTAAAGAAGCTGAGTAACACTGAATTTTAAAAAGGTATATTTGTATTTTCTGTTTGTACTATATTTTTTTACTCTACTGATATTTTTTCCTAATTCTTACAAAAATCCCTCAAGGTAACTATTCCTATCCCCTTCATATATTTATATGTGAAGATATAAATACCTAGATATTAGATAACTTACCCAAGATCAATTAGGTAATAAGTAAAAGAAACATTACTGTAACCCAGGATTTCTTGCTCCTAAAAATACCTTCTATTAAAAAGAAGGGACATGCTTTACTTAGTAATGAATGAAATGAAATGAATATACCATATAGTGCTTAACAGGATTAATTAACTGTCAGATTTGTTAATATTGCGCTATCCTCAGGAAAAATCTGAGATGCAGAAAGCCTTCTCTCCCCGTCTTCACCTCTGAGTGCAAACATTTTCCCTACTGAGTTGCCACAGAGAGTAAATATCCCATGACTGCAAGTTGTATGAAAGATAGAAGACAGATGGAAAGGTCCAGATTTTAGAGGAACTGGGTATCTGTCCCATTATCCTACACATTCCTTGAGATGAGTCAGTCTATTTGGTTCCCCAGTACCAATCAGAGGCTTCACACATAGTAAATACTCAATAAATACTTGGTGAATGAATTGGTGAAAATAACTTATAAATTATGGTTAGAGGAATAAGGAACAGACTGGTATGCTGGCAAATATATTCAAGATCATTTGCAAGGGATGGGCACTGGATACTTCATTTACTGGTGTAGGGAACAGGAATCATTACAATCATTTTGTAAAATAATTTGGCAGAATCTACTGTACTTTTAAATGCATACTTTTGATCTAGATAGTCTCAGTTCCTGGCACGATACCTCATACATAAATGCAACTTGATATTACTGTTTTTTGGACCTCCCCAAATTAGATTATTGGCTATACTTTGAATATACCTTGTTTTTGTTTCTTCCCTTACTGGTGCTTTGCTCTGTTATTTTACCTGGAATGCCATTCTTCCCTATTTCTGCCCACAAAGCCCTTCTCTAAAATGTAGTGCAAATGTCATGCTCTCTAGGCATTATTTCTGTCACCCAACTGATTGCAATGTCTTTTTCTTTTAACTCTTTCTTTGGACTACACTTATGGCATCAATTTATATCAGGGTTATTTGCAAGTCTCATTTCTCCCTGTGACTTTCACAATGTTGCCTTCATTTTTTGCAGGTCTGTTCAGTTCCCTCTCTTACCATAAATCTACTTGGTCTCTTCGGAGATTTCTCGAGGAAACACAGCTGCTGAATGGCAGACTCTGGGCTAAAACCCTAGTGTGTGTGTGTGTGTGTGTGTGTGTGTGTATATATATATATATATATATATATATATATATATATATATATATAATTTGCTCATCCAGGAATATATCCATTACACTCTTCAGAGAAGTTTGAAGAAAAGAGAGACACTCAGAAGTCTCAGAATTGTAGACTTCTAGAATAGAAATAAATTCTATAACCATCTAGTCTGAGGACTTTTAATCTTTACTATTGTCATGGATTCCTTTGAGAAACTGATAGATTCACTTCTCAGAAAAATGCCCAAGGTCATTTACACACAATGTTTAAATGTGGCTGGTTCACCCAGTAGAGTGAAGCATAGATACATTTCAATATGGGATCACAAAGTCTGATCCCATATATGAATGGAGTGACAAGGTCTGGAAGTGGAGTTACATAAATTGTGTGAATCGTGAGGACGGCTACAAACTGGAGAATGTGTGCCGTCTTACTATTCAGCACTAGCAGGATGACGCCATTGCAGAATGTGGCCTCAGGGAAGCCCAATCTACTGAGAAAGGACACAAATCCAGATCTGTAATGAAGCGTGGGCCATATGAAACATAGCTCTGGGCTCTTTCCAGACTTCACATCAAAAGTTTGTAATGTGTTATACTATCTGCTCACATGCCCAATCTGATTAGCTGTCCTGTAAGAGTTTGTCATTGGCTTAACTAGGCAGGAGGAATGAGACTCTCACCGTCAATCTATCATCATGTACGACAAATAAAATACTTATGTATCTCTACAATTACTCTTCATTGATTTTTCAGTTCCACAAATATTTATAGCTGACCATGTGCCAGGCACTGTCCTAGTTACTGGCTATACACTAGCGAACCAGATAGACAAAGTTCCTGATGAAGTTCTACTGGGAGAAGAAAAAAAACAACAAAAAAATTAAACAAGCAAACAGGATAATTTCAGAAAATACTGATGACTGTGAAGAAAACAAGAAAAGTGAATGGGATTAGAAAATGATTGAGAGGAGTAGTCAGGAGAACTGCTTTCGTTAGAGTAATCTGGGAAGGATTCATCTGAAGAAGAGACCTTGCATCTGAGACTGAATGGCAGGAAGGAGTCAGTGATATAAAGAGAGAGAAGAAGAATGTTCCAGCAAAAAAGAATAATAAGTGAAGAGGACTGAGTAAGGAACAAGTGACACTGGTATGTAGTAAAGTAAGGGGACTGGCATGAGTGAGGTCAAAAAGTAGGCAGGGGGCTTCCCTGGTGGCGCAGTGGTTGGGAGTCTGCCTGCCAATGCAGGGGACACGGGTTCGAGCCCTGGTCTGGGAAGATCCCACATGCCGCGGAGCGGCTAAGCCCGTGAGCCACAACTGCTGAGCCTGCGCATTTGGAGCCTGTGCTCCGAAACGGGAGAGGCCGCGACAGTGAGAGGCCCGCGCACCGCGATGAAGAGTGGCCCCCGCTCGCCGCAACTGGAGAAAGCCCTCGCACAGAAACGAAGACCCAACACAGCCAAAAATAAATAAATAAATAAATTAAAAAAAAAAAAAATGGTCCACATCAAAAAAACCTTTAAAAAAAAAAAAAAAAGTAGGCAGGGACCAGATCACACAGGGCTGCGTTCAATGTTTGGACTTTTTCCTAACTAAAAAGAAGAGTCTTCAGAAGGTGGTAAGTAGGGAAGACATGACCCAATTAATGTGGTAAAAAGATCACTTTATATAATGTGGAGAAATCAGAGATTGGTTAGGCAGCCACTGCAATATTAGGAGACTATGGAATATGATGGAATGTCAGCAGTGCTCCCTTTGAATAAAAGCAGCTTTTATTTTTCAACTAAAATGTAACACCATTGACTTCAGTAAAAATGTCTCTCTCGACCTTATTTCTCTTGCATTAATGGGGTCATTTATATGATATGCCAGGAGAGCTACCTCTGTATACAACGAACAGCTTTCATTTTTCAATTAAAATGTAGCATAATTGACTTGAACCAGAAATGATCTCTTGACATTATTTCCCTTGTATTAATAGGACCATTTATATAATGATCATGCAAATTAATCTTCTTCATCCAAAAAATTGTTTATTTTAAATTAATAAAAACAATGCAATGATAATTTTTGTATTTTTGAAATCTTCACTTTAAGATTTAACTTATTAAATATGATCTTAATATCTTGAATATAAAATCCATAGGATTATGACACTGATTTAAAGGGATGCAAAAATATTTACAATTATGCTTTAATTTGAAGCAGTGATTAAATGTAATTTGCCTGTGGCCTTGCAGGCCAAAATAATATATCACAATAAACTGCAGAGAGTTGCAGAGATGAAAATAATGTTTGGCTGCTTCAGTGGATACATACGTGAGGATGAATTTTGGCAGCTGTCAGCCTATGATAAATTACTACTAGACTAATACTTGTCAGTACAGTAATAACTGATCATGCTCTAAAAAGCACTAAGGGAGAAAGGTGATGAACAACCTACAACGTAAAAAATTTTCACAATCACAATAATGACTGTAGTTCAAAGCACAGTAATTATCTACCAACCACCTTACTGTCAAATCTATATTTCAAGTGACTACCTTGATGTCTCTCAGAATCAATTTTTACCTCAAATTCTAATTAACAACACAGAAGACAAGCAATAGTGATAAAAAGCATGTCTCTATTGAGTATCCCTAAATCTTTCTTGGAAGAAGAATCTAGGTAGCTATACATCCCCACTTTTTCCATAACATTTGGAAATCCTCTCCAACACCCTCTCCCCAACTTTCACTTTTACTAAAGGCAAAATACTATTATGTGGCATAAGGAAAATAACAGCTGTTGCTGAAATTTTTAAAAAATGACCCAAAGTTCAAAAGACTCCAAACAGTATTGAATACTGCCTATACACAACATCTGTACACTATGTAATTAGAAAGATATCAAACTCATAAACTAATATTTTAAAAATGTTTATCCACTGTTTGTTTGTTACTAGTACATTTTATAGTAAGCAATGAAAAAGCTATATAATGGGGGGGTAAATTAAGCGCTTGCTTTTAACCAAATGGCTAAAAATCTTATAAATATATTAGATGGTAATCTTGGAAATATACACACAATGACAATAAATATATAACTGACAAATGAAAACAACTGCATTAATTCACATTCACATTATGAAGCTGCTGTTTCCAACATTCGTAACTCCAAACATTTTCTAAAACTTTACATGGAAGCTTCTTGGATTTTTTATTGTGGTAAAATACATAAACATAGAATTGACCATTTTAACGAATTTTAAGTGTATAATTCACTGGTATCAAGAACATTCACATTGGAGATGCAACCACATCTCCATCAATCACCAGAAATTTTAATCTTCCCAAATTGAAACTCTGTACCCATAAAACAATAACTTCCCACTCCCTTCTCCCCCAGCCTCTGGAAACCACTGTTCTACCTTCTGTCTCTGAGTTCAACTGCTCTAAGTAACTCATATAAGTGGAATCATACAATATTTGTCCTTTTGTGTCTGGCATATTTCACTTAGCATAATGTCTGCAAGGTTCATCAATGTGTTAGAACTTCACTCCCTTTTAAGTCTGAATAACAGTCCATTGTATGTATACACTGTATTTTGTTTATCTATTCATCCACAGATGACTATTTGAGTTGCTTCTACCTTTTGCTAGCGTGAATAATGCTGGTATGAACATGAGTGTACTAATATCTGTTGGAGTTCCTTCTTTTAATTCTTTTGGATATATACCAAATGAAATTGCTGGATCAGATGGTAATTCTATGCTTAATATTTTGATGAATTGCCAGGCTTTTTCCACAGAGGCTGCACCATTTTACATTCCCACCAACAATGCACAAATATTCCAATTTTTCCACATCCTCGCCAATACTTACATCCTTTTCCTTTTGTTTTGTTTTTTTAAATAATAGCTATCCTAAAGGTGTGAAGTGGTATCTCATTTGTATTTTATTTGCATTTCCCTAATGATTAATGTTATTGAGCATCTTATCATGGGCTTACTGGCCATCTGTGTATCTTCTTTGCAGAAATGCCTCTTCAAAGTCTTTTCTGATTTTTGAATTGGGTTGTTTGTTTTTTGTTGTTGACTTGTCGGAGTTACTCACATATCCTGGATATAAATCCCTTATCTGATGTAAGATTTACAAAGAGTTTCTCCTATTCTCTGGGTTGTCTTTGTACTCTGACAGTGTCCTTTCATGCACAGAAGTTTTTTGTTTTTGTTTTTGTTTTTAATTTTGATGTAGTCCTACTGACCCAATTTTTCTTTTGCTTACTATGCTTTTGGTGTCATATCCAAGAAATTTCATTGCTAAATCCAATGTCATGAAGTCTTCTCTCTATGTTATGAAGAACATATCCCTCTGTTTTCTTCTAAGAGTTTTATAGCTTTGGCTTTTAAGTTTAGCTTTTAATCAATTTTAAGTTAATATTTGCATATGTTGTAATGTAAGGTCTAACTTGTTTTGCATGTGGATACCCAGGTTCCCCAACACCATTTGTTGAAGACTATCACATCTCCACTGAATGATCTTGGCAGTCTTGTCGAAAATTATTGACCATATATGCTAGAGTTTACTTCCGTGCTCTTTACTGTATTTTGTTTGTTTATATGTCTGTCTTTATGCCAGTGTCACACTGGTTGATCACTATAGCTTTGTAGTAAATTTTGCAATCAGGAAGTGTGATTTCCTCCAATTTTGTTCTTCTTTTTCAAGATGATTTGGGCTATTCTGAGTCCCTTGAGATTTCACAGGAATTTTAGGATCGATTTTTTTTTTTACATTTCTTCAAAAAACGTCATCTGGATTTTCATACAGATCGCACTGAATCTGCAGATCACTTTGAGAAGGATTGACATCTTAACAATATTAAGTCTTCCAATTCATGAACACAGGATGCCTTCCCATTTACTTATGTCTTCTTTAATTTCTTTCAGCAGTGCTTTATAGTTTTCAGCATACAAATATTTCACTTGTTTTGTTAATTCCCAAGTACTTTATTCTTTTTAATGCTATTTGAAACGGAACCTTTTCTTAATTTCCTTTCTATATTGTTCATTGTTAGTGTACAGAAACAAAACTTATTTTTGCATATTGATTTTATATCCTGCAAATTTGCTGAATTTGTTATTCTAACAGGGGTTTTTTTGTTAAATATTTAGGATTTTCTATATATAAGATTGTGTCACCTGTGAAGATTATAGGATTTTTGCATACGTTCTTTAAATGATTTTCCTGAAGATTATTTGGAATGCTAGCTAAGAAGGCACATAAAAGTTTGAATTCTCTAAGTCTTTAGTGTTTGCCAACAGCCATTTCTCTGACTCCATTCAAGCTGTCCACTGATGCAGTAGTACATATCATTAAACAGAACTACTCCTCATTGTAGGCATAGTAATAGGATTAAATTCACCTGGCTCCCAACCAAAAGCAACACCACTAACGTTAAAATAAAATATCTTCATTGTGAATTAGTAATGCCATATTAATCGAAGCTAAAGGCATCTAGAAGTTTTTTGCCTCATTTGCATATACGTACATACTCAGAATTCTCTTCCAAAAAAATATAGCCATTTAAAGGAAACCCCAGTGCACAATTTAGAAAAGAGATGTAGAAAAGTAGTAAAATATCCAACTTGCAGCCAGTTGCCAACACATTTTTCCATGCTACCTCATTTATGTTATATTTTCTTTAGTCTACCTAATTTTATGACTTTAATTCTTCACACACACACACACACACAAACACAGGATGATTCTCCACGTGATGGAGGATCATATTCAGAACTTTGGTTGATCAAAAACTTTAGTTTATTCAGACTCTAAACTCTATTACATGTCATTAAACATATTGACTTTTACTAGGCTCATATTCCCAATTTTGATGTTCATATTCAATTCAGAGTATCAGAGTCTTTCTTATCTCCTATTTTTTTAAAGGCAGCCAGATATAGTACAGCAAGAAAAGTCTGCAGAAGCTGGGTCTGACTCCACATGGCACTTAATCAGAAACAAAGTATTTAATTACTTGGAGCCCAAGTTTTCTCATCTGGAATATGAAGCTAATGCTATTTTACCAATAGGATTTTTGTGAGGATACAATAAGTACTTTATAGGGTATTTTGCAAATATTAGTCATTACTGTTACAGGAAGATATGCCATTTAAAAACAAATCAATTCAGACACTGACACATATAATGTACACATATATACATATATATATATATTATGACATTATATATATGTTATACAGATATATACATATATACATATATATGTGTATATGTGTGTGTGCACGTGTGTGTGTGTGTATATATATATATATATATATAAATAATTCTCATAGACACACACACAGAACTATGTGTCTAGCAATCTTTCTGAGTATGTTTCGTGGTGGTTACAAAATGCCATGCTAAAGAATGAATTATTTTTATACATGCTTAAATATTGACAAAAGACAAAGATATACTGTTATTTGAGTATCTAATACATACAAAAATAATTTTATTCCATTTCTAACAATAAACCAATAGCTTCTAAAACATTACATTTTTACATACTACCGAAAGCAATCTACAGATATAATGTGCTACCTACCAAAATACCCATGGCATTTTCCATAGAAATAGAAAAAATAATCTTCAGATTTATATGGAACCACAAAAGAACATGAACTGTCAAAGCAATCTTGAGAAAAAAGAACAAAGCTAAAGGCATCGCCCTCCCAGACTTTAGACTATACTACAAAGATACGGTAATCAAATTAGCATGGCACTGCCATAAAAGCAGAAACATAGATCAATGGAACAGAATAGAGAGCCCAGAAATAAACCCACCCACCTATGGTCAATTATCTATGACAAAGGAGACAAGAATATACAGTGGAGAAAAGACAGCCTCTTCAATAAGTGGTGCTGGGAATACTGAACAGCTACATGTAAAAAAAAAATGAGGTTAAGAACATTTTCTCAAACCACATACAAAAATAAACTCAAAATGGATTAAATACCTAAATGTAAGACCTGAAACCATAAAACTCCGAGATGAGAATATAGGCAGAACACTCTTAGACATAAATCATAGCAATATTTTTTTGGATCTGTCTCCTAAGGCAAAAGAAACAAAAGCAAAAATAAACAAATGGGACCTAATTAACCTTAAAAGCTTCTGCACAGCAAAGGAAACCATCAACAAAAGGAAAAGACAACCTACTGAATGGGAGAAAATATTTGCAAATGATAGGACTGATAAGGGGTTAGTATCCAAAGTATATAAACAGCTCACACAACTCAATATCAAAAAAAAAAAACCAACACAATTTAAAAATGGGCAGAAGACGTGAATAGACATTTTTCCAAAGAAGATACACAGATGGGCAACAGGCAAGTGAAAAGATGTTCAATGTTGCTAATCATCAGAGAAATGCAAATGAAAACCACAATGAGATAACACCTCACACCAGTCAGAATCTCTACCATCAAAAAGTCTACAAAAAACAAATGTTGGAGAGGATGTGGAAAAAAGAGAACCCTAGTATACTGTTGGTGGGAATGTAATTTGGTGCAGTCACTATGGAAAACACCATGGAGGTTCCTCAAAAACTAAAAATAAAACTACCATATGACCCAGCAATTCCACTCCTGGGTACATATCCAAAGAAAACAAAAACACTAATTCTAAAAGACAGACGTACCCCAGTGTTCACAGCAGCATTATTTACAATATCCAAGATATGGAAGCAACTCAAGTGTCCATCAACGGATGAATGGATAAAGATCACTATTCAGGTGTACACCTGAAACTAACATAATATTGTAAATCAACTATACTTCAATTTTAAAATATTAAGAATAATAAAAGTATAAATAGTGAAAAAATCATATTAATATAGTGGTGATGTTAAAATAAAACTAAGAGGAAAGTCAAAACACACTAATAGAACATTTTTTCATGACACTATATTAATTTTAATTTTATTTGTAGCATACGAAAGAAAAATAAGTTTTAAAAATGAATATTCTACCTTGCAAATACTTCCTACTATGGCAGGCATTCAGAAAACTTGTTCAATAACAAGAATACTGATTAGATTTCCTGCAGGTTCTGCCTTTAGAAGTTTGGAAATAGAGCTAGTCATCCCTGGAAGTGTTTTGGGACAAGTATCAATATCATGAAAATGAAAAACAAAGTTGACTTATACCACTACATATTTTTGATCTGATCTTTGATCACTCTTGGGCTGCATTAAGTTTTATGCTTATCTTGTCACCAAGACAAGTATATTTTATCTCTCTGACTCAAATTGAACACTTGTCAGCAAAACATTATTATTAGCATTTAATTCCCCATTCATATGTTGTGAAAGGAACCAGCATGGTTATCACAATAATTTAAAAATGAATAAAAATCAACATAAGAATTTATTACATTTTGTACTTAAGGCTCCATGAAATTTACTGACCTTGATTCATTTCTGGAATTAGAACCCCATTATGACCAAAGTTTTCTTAATATAGAATTGACATTGATACACATTTTCCTCATATGTATTCAGGTAATTAAGCTTTATCTCTCTATTTGTAAGACCACTAGACAGTTTTCCCTTTTAAGCTGATAATTGCGAACTATGGCAAAAACAGGAAGTCAGACAACCAAACTCACTCTATACCTTTCAGAATGTGGAGTTTTTACTGAGAAAAAGCCACTCAGCCAGGCACTACATTTTCCTTAGAGTTAGGTGCGGCCATATACCTGTTTTATCCAGTGAAAAGTGCAGAGAACTGACGGGCATCACTTCTTTAACGTGACTTTCCAGAAGCTACTGTGGCTTTTCTAACTTCTCTTCCCCTATTCAGTGGCTAGATGCAGAAGAAAATGATGACCTGGACTTTAGAGAAGGCGGAACCACAATAAAAGGAGCTATGGCCCTTGATGATGCCTGGAAAATTATTAGTTGCCAACAAGGAACACCTGCATTGGACTTACACCTGGACTACAAATAAATTGTTTTAAGTCACTGATATATCCCCACATGTGTTTATATGGTACAGCAGCCGTATTGCCCTAGCTTATAAAATAACATGCAATCACACTTTGTGTCTGTTGAGTTAAATAAAATTATTAAAATCTGGTTGTATCAGGTCATCCAGTATAAAGTATGTTCTTTGGGAGAGAAAGAGCAGATGAATAGTTAAACAGTTTGTGTCACCTCAAAGTCTGTGGGACTACAGCATGTCAGCCAAGTGATATATTCTCATTTTACTAAAAAATTGAAAAAATATTACTACCCAATCAAAAGTAGAAAACGAATTAGGAGGTTTATGATAAATGTGGCATTTTGCATTTGAAATATAATCCAGTTTCATGGAGAGGTCATCTTTAAAGTCTAGAACAGTGGCAAAACTGAAAAAAAAATAGTTAAACATACAGTTACTACCAATAAACTCTTAGTACAAACTAGGTATAAAGTACCAAGCTAAGTGAATTTTGTGGTATACGAAAATGGAGTAAAACCTTTTGTGATTCAGGAATATGTGTTCCAAAGGTCGGTATAACTGGAAGTTAGATTGACAATGGGTAGAGAACACATTTTGGAAAGCGCTAAAGGCTAGGCATAGAAAGCTAGATTTTATTTAGTAGGAAAATGGGATTTTATGAGAAGAATGACATGCTCAGATCTGTCATTTTCAAACACTAATTATGGTAGCATATGGACAATGGTTTGAAGCAGAAGGAAATTACAGACCGAGAGACTAGCTAACATACTACTGCAATAGTCCAGGCAGCAATTTTCCTGGGTTATCTAGCAGAGAGTGTAGAATTTAAAGCCACGTCCTCTGATACTGCTATTTGGAATGGGAAACTTTATATTTACAATAATCTAATACTCATAAAATTAATATCAAAAGTATAATAAATTCTTAGGTATAAAAAGGAGTTTTACTTCTTGGAATTTGTTCTCTCTGCTTGATGATCAAGTGATGTATTATTTTTATTTTTTCTAATCTAAATATATTCAAGGTAGCCAGTTTCTAAAGCAATATAAAGATATCAATTAGATAATGAATTGCATGAAATTAAATATGTTTGCACAATACAAAATATACATTTGAGAGAGTACACTAACTCTAATATTAATTTGTTTATTCATTTATTTACTGTTCATTAAATATTTATTGATTTCCTACTGTTTTAGGCCCTGGAAATACAACAGTGAAGAAAATGTACAACATTCTTGCCTTATGAAGCTTAAATTTGGGGACTAGGGGTAAAAATAAGGATAGATAGATAAATAAATAAACAAAATCAGGTTACAGCAAGTGCTATGAAGAAAAACAGAACATGCTAAAGAGACACAGAATGAAAGGGATGGAGGAGTTATTTCTGTTTAGAGAGGATCTACAGGGAAGGCCTTTCAAAAGAAGTGACATTTAAAAATAAAGTTGGATGAAAACAACAGTTGAGTCCAGTGATGACTCTCTGAAGAAAAGTCATTTCCATACTAAAGGATCAGCAAGTGCAAAGGCCCTGAGGCAGGACCTCACCTGGCACATGGCTCCCAGTGAGGCTGGATCTGAGTGTGAAGTAAAGTCATAGAGAGCATATCATTAGCTCATGCAATATTCATTTGGATTAAAAATCACTTTAATGTAAACTGAATTAGGTTTATCTCCAGTGAAATGCTTTTCAGAGACCACAAATCCTTTGGCCTACATCTAAGCATTCTTTGGAGGTATTCATATTCCTGTAATTGTGAAGCCATGTAGAAAGGCAGATGGAGCCATTCCTATTTAGTGACTGTGCCAGCCTTAGAAAGACTAAAACAGATTAGGTAAATGAGAGTTTGTCACACATAAGGTCTGACTGCTACAGATGGAAAAAAAAAAATAGCCACTACAAACCCACCAATCTAAGTAGATTTCTAAAGGTTTTAGCTAATGACACCATAAATGTCATCTCATCTATGAAGAATTCCCTAATTCTCATCCCCCAACACACAGACACGCACAGATATTCACACACTCACACACATACAGCCCTAAACCAACACCCTCTCTTGCATTCTCACAGGGCTTTGTTCATATTACCATCATATCAAGGGTTGCAGTTGTGTCTTCCTAATATTTTCAAAATATCTGGATCCTAGAAGATGCATAATAGTTTGTTAAATGGAACCAAATAAGATTCCCTGTGATGACCGTCTGATCGCTATGGGTCTCTGTGTTACATTTGTTATTCCAGTGGTTGACTATTTTAGCACTACAGAGAGACAAAATAATCCAAGCAACCAACTCATATTAAAAGCACTAGTTAGGTTATCAAGAATGAGAGGGTTTCATTTCATGTCTAAGGTACATTATTCTTAAGGATTAGTTCAAGACCTAAAAATAGCCTAGAGGTTAAATGAAACAATTCCAGGTCTAATGGATAAGAGGACACCAATGTATTTATCAAAAGTCCTAGTAAACCCTAGCTAAGTCAGTAATTCTCTGATACTCACACTGATTGTATCATACCCAGTGCTGGGATTAATAGGAGAAAAAACTGAAAGCAGCCTAGAAGAAGACAGACCTCGAAGACAGGTATAGAAGAGCAGACTGTCAGAGTCTAAACGATGAGGGCTTTGGTTTGCCACTCATAATTTACTATGGTAAATCACCAGCTCTTCCCCAAAGCAGATACTGCTGCAAAACATTTCTGATTCCTCCCTGAGGTCATTTAAATAGGTCTTTGCTTCATTCTTTAATGCCATTATTAATTGATGGCATATTCTACTACATGCACTTCTTACATCCGACAAGATAGATTTCCTTTTTATGGCCTATTGGCCCAACTACTAATTTAACATAAGTCATTAATAATAGAAATAAATTATACACCTCCATTTCCTAACCTTTTCTCTCTGCTTTTACAAGGGGGAAAACAGCAATTTAATTAAAAGAAATATAAACATCATGTTACAAATCAGTAATAGCATGAATGATAATAGCCCTTACTGAGCACCATACTATTTTAAGTACTTCACATACATTAGCCCATTTATTATTACTGGCCATATTTTGCAAATGAGGAAACCGAGGCACAAATTGATTATGTAAATTGTTCAAGGTCACACAGCTGGTAACTAGCAGAGCCAGGATACAAAGGAAAACAATATGGCTTTACAGCCCATGCTCTTAACTCCTACGTGTACAGTGCTCCTGTAGTAGGTGTTTGAAATAAATAGGAATTGTCTGAGAAGTGAGGAGAATTTTTCACTATATGTGAACTAAGTTATCACTCTCTAATCCACCTCTGTATCCTAAAGAGTTAATACAGAATGATCTAAGAACTCAGATCCAATCAAGTCCCCTATGTCAACGGTACTGGGGCCTAGCATAATTTCCCATGATGGCGAGCATACCCCCTTGGGAAGGGACCCTTCACACCTGGAACACAATCTAATTGTTCAAGTTCAAATGGCTTCATGGCAACTCATTCAGACCCATATGTTCCAAGACAACACCACAGAGTGCCACAACACTCATCTAGTTAACAAATTCTGACCAACCCTGGTTTAAAATAGTCCTAGAACCATTCAGTGCAGCCCATAAAATTCTGTAAGTACCCTTCCCTGCTGTTCCTCTCTTGAGGCTATGAAGAGTCTGTGAAAGTCCTGCTTTCCCTTGTGCAATAAGTTTAACAAGATCAGCTTTCTTGATAATAACATTTCCCTGGAGGATTCTGTGGGTGTTTCTACAGTACTCATTCATAAACCAAAACCAGAATTGAAAGTTTGGAGTTTGTCCTAAGCAAGAGAAATGTCCAGTTACTAGATGTGGCCCATTTTCTTTTTTATTCTTTTCCTTTTTAACTCCTCATGAGTGGTGTTTGTTAGTTTTCAACATTTTATTTTCTGAATAACTTGACTTTTAAAAAGTCTGCATATGGTCCATTCCCACATTCTATTTCTCAATATCCCATGTCAGACCTATATTTCTATTTATAGCTTAATTCCACCCTAATGACACTTGCAATATGTGATATTCTGATATCTGACCCATCCTATAACACAGGAAATATATGATTCTCAGTAGGAAAACACATGAAATGGCGAAGAACATAACAAGGTCAACTTAGATGAAGTGGCTGGGGGGACCTTCAAGATGGTGGAGGAGTAAGACAGGGAGATCCCCTTCCTCCCCACAAATACATCAAAAATATATCTACATGTGGAACAACTCCTACAGAACACCTACTGAACGCTGGCAAAAGACCTCAGACTTCCCAAAAGGCAAGAAACTCCCCACGTATCTGGGTAGGGCAAAAGAAAAAAGAAAAAACAGAGACAGAAGAATAGGGATGGGACCTGCACCTCTGGGAGGGAGCTGTGAAGGAGGAAAGGTTTCCACACACTAGGAAGCCCCTTCACTGGCGAAGACAGGAGGTGGGCGGGGGGAAAGCTTCAGAGCTATGGAGGAGAGCGCAGCAACAGGGGTGCAGAGGGAAAAGTGCAGAGATTCCCTCACAGAGGATCGGTGCCAACCAGCACTCACCAGCCTGAGAGGCTTGTCTGCTCACCCGCCAGGACGGGTGGGGGCTGGGAGCTGAGGCTCGGGCTTCGGAGGTCAGACCCCAGGGAGAGGACTGGGGTTGGCTGCGTGAACACAGCCTGAAGGGGGCTAGTGCACCACAGCTAGCCGGGAGGGACTCCAGGAAAAAGTCTGGACCTGCCTAAGAGGCAAGAGACCATTGTTTCGGGGTGCGCAAGGAGAGGGGAATCCTTCCCCATGTGCCCAGAGAAGGCAGAGCACCACCTAAGCGAGCTCCAAAGACGGGCGCAAGCGCGGCTATCAGCTCAGACCCCAGAGATGGGCATGAGACGCTAACGCTCCAGCTGCAGCCACCAAGAAGCCTGTGTGCAAGCACAGGTCACTATCCATACCCCCCCGCACCTGGGAGCCTGTGCAGCCCGCCACTGCCAGGGTCCCGTGATCCAGGGACAACTTACCTGGGAGAACACACAGTGTGCCTCACGCTGTTGCAATGTCATGCTGGCCTCTGCCATGGCAGGCTCACCCTGCATTCCAATTATGACTACCGTACCACTGCCTCCCCCTGGCCTGAGTGAGCCAGAGCCCCCTAATCAACCTCTGCTTTAACCTCCTCCTGTCTGGGCAGGGAACAGATGCCTGAGGGCGACCTACACGCAGAGGCGGGTCCAAATCCAAAGCTGAACCCCAGGAGCTGTGCAAACAAAGAAGAGAAAGGGAAATCTCTCCCAGCAGCCCCAGGAGCAGCGGATTAAATCCCTACAATCAACTTGATGTACTCAGCATCTATGGAATACCTGCATAGACAACAAATCGTCCCAAAATTGAGGTGGTGGACTTCGGGACAACTATAGACTTGGGGTTTGCCGTCTGCAACTGATTTGTTTCTGATTTTTATGTTTATCTTAGTTTAGTTTTTAGCACTTATTATCACTGGTGGATTTGGTTATTGGTTTGTTTGCTCTCTTTTGTTTTTTTTTTATTTTTTTTTATTTTAATAGTTTTATTTTTTTTCTTTCATTTTCTTCTCCCTTTTCTGCTGAGCCGTGTGGCTGACAGGGTACAGGTGCTCCGGCCTGGGGCCAGGCCTGAGCCTCCAAGGTGGGAGAGCTGAGTTCAGGACACTGGAACACCAGAAACCTCCCAGCCCCACGAAATAACAATCAACGAGAGCTCTCCCAGTGATCTCTGTCTCAACACTAAGACCCAGCTCCACCCAACGGCCAGCAAGCTCCAGTGCTGGACACTCCATGCCAAACAACTAGCAATACAGGAACACAACCACACCCATTAGCAGAGAGGCTGCCTAAAATCACAATAAGTTCACAGACACCACAAAACACACAACCAGACGCAGCCCTGACCACCAGAAAGACAAAATCCAACCCCAGCCACCAAAACAAGGGCACCAGTCCCCTCCACCAGGAAGCCTACACAACCCACTTAACCAACCTCACCCACTGGGGGCAGACACCAAAAACAACAGGAACTACGAACGTGCAGCCTGCAAAAAGGAGACCCCAAACACAGTAAGTTAAGCAAAATGAGAAGACAAAGAAACACACAGCAGATGAAGGAGCAAGGCAAAAACCCACCAAACTTAACAAATGAAGAGGAAACAGGCAGTCTACCTGAAAAAGAATTCGGAGTGATGATAGTAAAGATGATCCAAAATATGGGGAATAGAATGGAGAAAATACAAGAAACGTTTAACAAGGACCTAGAGGAACTAAAGAGCAAACAACAATGATGAACAACACAATAAATGAAATTACAAATTCTCTAGAAGGAATCAATAACAGAATAACTGAGGCAGAAAAATGGATAACTGGAAGATAAAAGAGTGGAAATAACTACTGCAGTGCAGAATAAAGAAAAAAGAAATGAAAAGAATTGAGGAGAATCTCAGAGACCTCTGGGACAACATTAAATGCACCAACGTTCGAATTATAGGGGTCCAAGAAGAAGAAGAGAAAAAGAAATGGTCTGAGAAAATACTTGGAGATATTAGAGTTGAAAACTTCCCTAACGTGGGAAAGGAAATAGTCAATCAAGTCCAGAAAGCACAGAGAGTCCAATACAGGATAAATCCAAGGAAAAACATGCCAAGACACATATTAATCAAACTATCAAAAATTAAATACAAATTGGGAGACTGGGATTGACATATATACACTAATACGTACTAAAAAAATTAAATACAAAGAAAAAATATTAAAATCAGCAAGGGAAAAGCAACAAATAACATACAAGGGAATCCCCATAAGATTAACAGCTGATCTTTCAGCAGGAACTCTGCAGGCCAGAAGGGAGTGGCGGGACATATTTAAAGTGATGAAAGGGAAGAACCTACAACCAAGATTACTCTACCCAGCAAGGATCTCATGCAGATTTGATGGAGAAATTAAAACCTTTACAGACAAGCAAAAGCTGAGAGAATTCAGCACCACCAAACCAGCTTTACAACAAATGCTAAAGGAACTTCTCTAGGCAGGAAACACAAGGGAAGGAAAAGACCTACAATAACAAACCCAAAACAATTAAGAAAATGGTAATAGGAACACACACATTTGATAATTACCTTAAATGTAAATGGATTAAATGCTCCAACCAAATGACATAGATGGGCTGAATGGATCCAAAAACAATACCCATATATATGCTGTCAACAAGAGACGCACTTCAGACCTAGGGACACATACAGACTGAAAGGGAGGGGATGGAAAAAGATATCCCATGCAAATTGAAATCAAAAGAAAGCTGGAGTAGCAATTCTCATATCAGACAAAATAGACGTTAAAATAAAGACTACTACAAGAGACAAAGAAGGACACTACATAATGATCAAGGGATCAATCCAAGAAAAAGATATAACAACTGTAAATATTTATCCACCCAACATAGGAGCACCTCAATGCATAAAGCAAGTGCTAACAGCCATAAAAGGGGAAATCGACAGTAACACAATCATAATAAGGGACTTTAACACTCCACTTTCACCACTGGACAGATCATCCAAAATGAAAATGAATAAGGAAACACAAGCTTTAAATGGTACATGAGACAAGATGGACTTAATTGATATTTATAGGACATTCCATCCAAAAACAACAAAATGCACTTTCTTCTCAAGTGCTCATGGAACATTCTCCAGGATAGATCATGTCTTGGGTCACAAATCAAGCCTCAGTAAATTTAACAAAATTGAAATCGTATCAAGTATCTTTTCTGACCACAACGCTATGAGACTAGATAGCAACTCCAGGAAAAAATTATAAAAAATAAAAACACATGGAGGCTAAACAATATGCTACTAAATAACCAAGAGATCACTGAAGAAATCAAAGAGGAAATCAAAAAATACCTAGAAACAAATGACAATGAAAACATGATGACCCAAAACCTATGGGAGGCAGCAAAAGCAGTTCTAAGAGGGAAGTTCATAGCAATACAATCCTACCTCAAGAAACAAGAAAAATCTCAAATAAACAACCTAACCCTACACCTAAAGCAATTAGAGAAAGAAAAAAAAAACTCAAAGTTAGCAGAAGAAAAGACATCATAAAGATCAGAGCAGAAATAAACGAAAAAGAAACGAAGGAAACGAAAGCAAAGATGAATAAAACCAAAGAATTGTTCTATGAGAAGATTAAAAAAATTGATAAACCATTAGCCAGACTCATCAAGAAAAAAAGTGAGAAGACTCAAATCAACAGAATTAGAAATGAAAAAGAAGAAGTAACAACTGACACTGCAGAAATACAAAGGATCATGAGAGATTACTACAAGCAACAGTATGCCAATAAAATGGACAACCTGGAAGACATGGACACATTCTTAGAAAAGCACAACCTTCCAAGACTGAACAAGGAAGAAATGGAAAATATAAACAGACCAATCACAATCACTGAAATTGAAAGTGTGATTGAAAATATTCCAACAAACAAAAGCCCAGGAACAGATGGCCTCACAGGCGAATTCTATCAAACATTTACAGAACAGCTAACACCTATTCTTCTCAAACTCTTCCAAAATATAGCAGAGGGAGGAACACTCCCAAACTCCTTCTATGAGGCCACCATCACCCTGATACCAAAACCGGACAAAGATATCACAAAAAAAGAAAACTACACGCCAATATCACTGATGAACATAGATGCAAAAATCCTCAACAAAATACTAGCAAACAGAATCCAACAGCACACTAAAAGAATCATACACCATTATCAAGTGGGGTTTATCCCAGGAATGGAAGGATTCTTCAATATATGCAAATCAATCAATGTGATACACCATATTAACAACCTGAAGAATAAAAACCATATGATCATCTCAATAGATGCAGAAAAAGCTTTCGACAAAATTCAACACACATTTATGATAAAAACTCTCCAGAAAGCAGGCATAGAGGGAACCTACCTCAACATAATAAAAGCCATATATGAGAAACCCACAGACAACATCGTTCTCAATGGTGAAAACCTGAAACCATTTCCACTAAGATCAGGAACAAGACAAGGTTGCCCACTCTTACCACTATTATTCAACATAGTTTTGGAAGTTTTAGCCACAGCAATCAGAGAAGAAACAGAAATAAACGGAATCCAAATTTGAAAAGAAGAAGTAAAACTGTCACTGTTTGAAGATGACATGATACTATACATAGAGAATCCTAAAGATGCTACCAGAAAACTACTAGAGCTAATCAATGAATCTGGGAAAGTTGCAGGATATAAAATTAATGCACAGATATCTCTTGCATTCCTATGCACTAATGATGAAAAATCTGAAAGTCAAATTAAGAAAACACTCCCATTTACCACTGTAACAAAAAGAATAGAAAACCTAGGATTAAACCTACCTGAGGAGACAAAAGACCTGTATGCAGAAAACGATAAGACACTGATGAAAGAAATTAAAGACAATACAAACAGACGGAGAGATATACCATATTCTTGGATTGGAAGAATCAACATTTTGAAAATGACTATTCTACCCAAAGCAATCTACAGATTCAATGCAATCCCTATCAAACTACCAATGGCATTTTTCACAGAACTAGAACAAAAAATTTCACAATTTGTATGGAAACACAAAAGACCCCGAAGAGCCAAAGCGATCTTGAGAAAGAAACACTGAGCTGGAGGATTCAGGCTCCCTGACTTCAGACTATACTACAAAGATACAGTAATCAAGACAGTATGGTACTGGCACAAAAACAGAAATATAGATCAATGGAACAGGATAGAAAGTCCAGAGATAAATCCATGCACATATGGTCGCCTTATCCTTGACAAAGGAGGCAAGAATGTACAATGGAGAAATGACAGCCTCTTCAATAAGTGGTGCTGGGAAAACTGGACAGCTACATGTAAAAGAATGAAATTAGAACACTCCCTAACACCATACACAAAAAATAAACTCAAAATGGATTAAAGACCTAAATGTAAGGCCAGACACTAACAAACTCCTAGAGGACAACAGGCAGAACAATTTATGGCATAAATCACAGCAAGATCCTTTTTGACCCAGCTCCTAGAGAAATGGAAATAAAAACAAAAATAAACAAATGGGACCTAATGAAACTTAAAAGCTTTTGCACAGAAAAGGAAACCATAAACAAGTCGAAAAGACAACCCTCAAAATGGGAGAAAATATTTGTAAAGAAAGCAACTGACAAACGATTAATCTCCAAATTATACAAGCAGCTCATGCAGCTCAATATCAAGAAAACAAACAACCCAATCCAAAAATGGGCAGAAGACCTAAATAGAGATTTCTCCAAAGAAGATATACAGATTGGCAACAAACACATGAAAGGATGCTCAACATCACTAATCATTAGAGAAATGCAAATCAAAACTACAACGAGGTATCACCTCACACCAGTCAGAATGGCCAGCATCAAAATGTCTACAAACAATAAATGCTGGAGAGGGTGTGGAGAAAAGGGCACCCTCTTGCACTGTTGGTGGGAACGTAAATTGATACAGCCACTATGGAGAACAGTTTGGAGGTTCCTTAAAAAACTAAAAATAGAACTACCATACGACCCAGCAATCCCACTACTGGGCATATACCCTAAGAAAACCATAATTCAAAAAGAGTCATGGACCACAATGTTCATTGCAGCACTATTTACAATAGCCAGGGCATGGAAGCAACCTAAGTGTCCCTCGACAGATGAATGGATAAAGAAGATGTGGCACATATATACAATGGAATATTACTCAGCCATAAAATAAACGAAATCGAGTTATTTGTAGTGAGGTGGATGGACCTAGAGTCTGTCATACAGAGTGAAGTAAGTCAGAAAGAGAAAAACAAATACCGTATGCTAACACATATATATGTAATGTAAAAAAAGGAAAAAAAAAACTAGTTCTGAAGAACCTAGGGGCAGGACAGGAATAAAGACGCAGACGTAGAGAATGGATTTGAGGATACAGGGAAGGGGAAGGGTAAGCTGGGACGAAGTGAGAGAGTGGCATGGACATATATACACAACCAAATGTAAAATAGATAGCTAGTGGGAAGCAGCTGCATCGCACAGGGAAATCAGCTCGGTGTTTTGTGACCATCTAGAGGCGTGGAATAGGGAGGGTGGGAGGGAGACGCAAGAGGGAGGGGTATGGGGATATATATATATGTATAGCTGATTCACTTTTTTATACAGCAGAAACTAACACAACATTGTAAAGCAATTATACTCCAATAAAGATGTTAAAAAAAAAAGAAAAAAGAAAAGATAAGGTGGCCATCAGAAAGAGATATGTAAAGATTAAGGACGTCTGAAATTCCAGAGCAGGAGACATGGCCTGCTAGTAGGCAAGGGCTTCAGGATTGTGACAGAAAAATAGTTTTCTACTCCATTTTGCTAAAATAAGTTATTAAAATAATTTAATAATATAATCAACATGTACTGAGTACCCCTTCAGGCCAGTCGTGAGACTAAGCCCCAAGGGAAATTCATAAGACACAACTTCTCCTTTCAAGCTGTTTAAGTCCACAGTAATTTACACTAAAACACTAATTCCAAGCACGTTTTAAGTTAATCTGGATTTATTCTTTCAGAGGAGTTCTTTGAGGTAGTGTACTGATCAATGCAGAATAAATTGTTTCAAGTACAGTGAGGGACTGTTCCCCAAGCTTTCCCATTTATGAAACCTCAAAGCTACACCACTGATCTTCTGAAATGCTTAATTATCTAAACAAAGTAAATAAACTCGTCCAACCAAAAGTATGCTTGTGCGTGAAGCCAATGTTTTATGGTTATAAAAAGTCAGACAAAAGTAGTATGAAGTTAGAAACACATTATATTGCATTTTATTCACTGATAAAGTGAATGAAGCTAAATGGGTCATAAAAATGTATATCCAGTTTTATAGGGCATGAGGCATATATAGCAGCAAAAATTTCTCTCTTTTTTTATTTTTACAGTAATTAAAAGTAAGCAACAAGCCCCGCAATTATCTGAGTAATTAGACTTTCTCAATTAAAAATGAATGCTGATAAGATTAGCTAGATTTCTAGGTCACTTTTATTTTGCACCACCATTAATTTATCCAGGTCAGAATCTTACAGCCCGCACTGGGGACTAGACAGGGAGTTCCTAGTTGTTAAGACTGATTTTCTTTTTTTTTTAGGGAAAAAAATCCTACCAAGCTGAGGAATCAATGGGAAGATGCATTTAAAATAATTAGGACAGTGACTAATGTGTTGTAAATACTCAATAAATATTAATGGTTATTATTTTATCAAAACACACTTTAAGTAAATGTGGAAATCTGAGAAACCTTACTCTCAAATAAAGAGGACCCTTTAAGGTTGTTTATGGTAAGAATTAAATATACTTTTTCATCTGTTCTTATTCTTCTTGTTAATCTCATTACTCTTTCATTCATTTGGGGGAAATGATGTTTCCTTTAGATGAGGAGACTACAATAAGTAATAAGAACTCTGAATTGAGGACTTGAGCAAAGCAGCTATCCAAAAGAAATGCATATATTTTAAACTTTAGGACAGATTATCCTTTTCATTGGGTAAAGCTTCACCTTCCTTTCCAATCAGGATTTGGATATGCAAGTGCAAAGCAAAGACACTTTTCTGCAAAGGGGAAATTTCAGATGCTTCCCCAAAGAGCCAAACTGTTTCACATACTCATGTAAAGATCTATTATAAGGATGGGAGCAGCTACTTTCTGCAGATTAGCTTTATTTTAGAAAGGCTTTTTTTCCAGTATGGAATTAGACATCCTTATGCCCTGTGCCTACTGTTGCTCAAATTTGGGTGTTGGGGGGGGGGTGTGTGTGTGTGTGTGTGTTCATGCACATAACTACACACACATGTATATGTACACACCTGTGTACAAGCATGCCTCGGCGATATTGTGGGTTTGGTTCCAGACTACCGCAATAAAGTGAATATCACAATAAAGCGAGTCACATGAATGTTTTGGTTTCCCAGTACATATAAAAGTTATGTTTACACTATACCGTAGTCTGTTAAGTGTGCAATAGCATTATGTTTAAAAAATGTACATACCTTAATTAAAAAATACTTTATACCTAAAAAAAGTCAAAACAATTACAATAGTAACCTCAAAGATCATCGATCACAGATCAACCTAATAAATGAAATAATAATAAAGAAGTTCAAAATATTGCAAGAATTACCAAAATGTGACAGAGAGATACAAAGTAAGCAAATGCTGTTGGAAAAATGGAGACAATAGATTTGCTTGAAGCAGGGTTGCCACAGACCGTCAATCTGTAAAAAATGCAATTATCTGCGAAGTACAATGAAGCGAAAAGCAAGGTATGCCTGTACAAGAAGTGATCCCAGTGAGAATTCTGGAAGGAGGTATGCATCCAATCATTACTGGAAAAGAGACTATGAAGGAGACCTAGGCTTGATGTAGTTCAATAAAGACTTTGTAGCTGATACTGTTAATAAAAATTGAATAATCGAGTATAAGGGATACAGTGATTATTGTGTGATGATATGATTATCATATGACACTACCAGCTCAGAGGTGCAGAATAGTTTCCCCCAAAGAGAGTAAGAATTCCCACTGTCAATCATCCTTCAAAATAATAAGTTCTGGCAAAAAAGATAAGGATTTTGATCTAGGGTGAGAGGAGAAGTTTCTTGGTACCTCCTGTGATTTAAGTCCTGCAGAGATGAGCACTGCTGGACTACTCCCACTGAGGGGGGTTCAGCGGGCCCCAAAGCTACGGTTCAACAGACCGGTTAAACCAAGATTTGGATAGCAGAAAACCCTATGGAAGTTATATTAATTTTCAACTGCTGCTGTAACAAATTCCCCCAAACTTAGTGGATTAAAACAACACAAATTATCTTACAGTTAAGTAGGTCAGTCTCACATGGGTTTCATTAGGCTAAAGTCAAGTGTCAGCAGGGCTATGTTCCTCTTTGCAGGCTCTAGGGGACAATCAGTTTCCTTGCTTTTTCCAGTTTTTAGAGGCCTGCTCCCTGTAACCCGTGGCTCACGGTCCTCTTCCTCCATCTCCAAAGCTAGCAACAGAGGGTACTGTCTTTCTCAAATTGCATCACTCTGACCTACTCCTCTGTCTCTCTTTTTTAGTACCCATGTGGCTATAGGACCCCCTCAGCTAACCCAAGAAAATCTGCCTATTTTAAAGTCAGCTAATTAACAACTTTAATTCCATATGCAATCTTAATTCTTTGTTGCCATGTAACATACATATTTATAGTTTCCAGGGGTTATGATGTGGATATCTTTGGGGAGCCATTATTCTACCTAACACAGGAGGTTTAAACCTATAGACCTAAAAATAAAAGTCATATCTAATACCCAGTTTTCACTTGGTCCATGATATAATTCTGTTCTGGCATCCCCAAACATTCAATATCTTTATAGACACAAATTATTTTTGTGAAATGGCTAATGTAGTACATTTTACTGAATGAAAATGGATATTTTAAGCCAATTGGTTATATGTGAATTATTTTATTATTCCACTGATAGGTGGCACAGTAGCTCACAAAGTACCAAGAAGTTGAGTTTCAAATGAAAGTCATCCTATTCCTCCTCTTTTATTACTGATTTAACTCCATACAAGGGAATCACTTCTGGCTGGGAACCATGAAAAATACTGCTCAGACACAGTGACACATAATATTTATATTCACCTGCTCTCGCTTTTTTTCATGCAGATTTTTTGATAGCTGCATCAAAGAATTCTTTGTTGAACACTTCCTTTTCACAGGATTTTTAAAATGCTTAACAAATTATCTGCATGTTCAAGCACTTTTTTTAGCATGAGAGTTCAGATATTTTTTAAATTTACTTTTTGAAATAAAATTTTTCACAGATTTTATAGATTATTTTTCTCCCATTCAAAAATAGTTTTGAGAAAACATTTAAATTATACCTCCCAATTTGTATTTCAGTTTAAATATGTCATCACTTTTATTTTTACCTAAGAAATTACTGTAATATACCTTCTCCTTTATAAGCACCACATAATTTTCCATATAAATCATGATAAATCCTCATAGTGCATGCATTTACCTAAAAAGCAAAGCAGTACGTATTGTTTAAGTATATACAGTAATAACAAAACCCATTGAGACAAAATGTGTTTCATGTTTCCAATTGGAACAGTCAATCTTTACCATGGAAAGTGCCAAAAGGATTTTTTATAAAATATGATCCACAGAGAGAGTACTATAGCCACATATTCTGTCTCTCTTCTCTATCTCTATCAATTCTTCTACCATATACAGAAATCCCAACTACAATCTAACATTCTTCTGCCCAACAGAACCATTCAATCCCTTTGATATGATGTGCTATTATTTATTTTTAGATAAAGTTTGATACTTTAAAATAGCCTGTTCCACCATAATGTGTATGATTATCACTTAGCTTAGGGATAAAATATTTTACACATTTCTTAAGACCCGTATGTAGCTTCTTATAAATCAAACCTAAGGTCTACAATTTAACATACTTCATATTTTAATTTTAAAAATCACCTTCACCAGTATTCTTTTCTTTAAATGAAGTAAGATAATCAGGAAGACCTTTTCCAGCCTGAACAGACAATAAAATAGCCAATAAGAAGAAGGAAAATATGAGGTGGAACCCAAATAACAATTCCAACATGGGATGCTGACCATTTAGTTGCTTCTTAATATTATTAGTTCCTTGTATTAATTAGTAATAAAGTGAATTTAACCTATTAGCCTGATGATAGCTTATATGATCAATCCTACTTAGAACTTTAAAATCCTGACATGAGGGGCTTCCCTGGCGGTCCAGTGGTTAAGACTCCACGCTTCCACTGCAGGGGGCACCAGTTCAATACCTGGTCCTGCATGGCACGGCCAAAAAAAAAAAAAAATCCTGACTTGATCTTTGGATATATTACTAGCCTTCCCTCCATCACTAATCTACTAATCTAAAACCCATGGCTTCAACAAACATTTACTGTGCACTTTCTGAAAAGCAGGCACTCTTTTAGGCCCTTAAGAGTTCAGCTGTGAACAAGAATGAGTCCTAAGTCACCATCTATTTAGATGACTGGACAAGCCTAGAACTACCAACCGTATTGTGATAAGCCAGCAGTACTACAGTAAGAATAATCTCCACTGGAATATAAGTCAAAATTAATTCTTCCTGGAGAGTTGAGGAGTTTTCTATTGCATTGTACATCACTGATACAATTAAAGTTAAATATGAGAAAGGCCAATAGTACTGTTTACTCTGTTAATATTGTACTAAACAATATTAAACTTAAAAAACCATCAACAACAACTGAACAGATTTTGAAGACAAATCATTGGACCTTGCATATCATACTCTAATGCAGTGATGTCTTATTCTTACATCCTTTTATCTAACTCAAATATAAATGGACCATTGTAGGCACTAAATAAGTATTCAATATGTGAGTAAATGAATAAAGTAAATTGCGTTACCAACTTGCTCCTACCTATCCCAGTAGTCTCCTTGCCTTCCTAGGGCTTTAGACAGTGTCAGTCCTCTATTGTGTAATCAAATTTCTGGCCCGTACCTGCCTTGTTTCTCTTATTCTCTCTCCCTGTGCATCGAGAAGATCTCCCCATGAATGCATATAAACACACACATGCACACACACACACACACAGAAAATAAGGCAATACAGCTCCCTTTACATCTCTTACCTCAGAGATCAAACTAGCTTAAGTAGAGGGAGGAGCATCCAGCTAAAACTTTTAAGGTATGGGTAAAGTTAATCTAAACCACTCTTGAGAGAAATAAAATTAGATATGTTTGCTCTGTTTTGTCTTTATTCCACAAATATATGACATTCTCCTCAGAGGATAGCAGATACCTTAATTAATATCTTAATACTCTCAATATTCATGTGGGCTCCCAGATAAGAAAGGAAGTTATTACGTCGTTTGCCTAATCCTGGCTTCAGTTAAATATTAAATAGCAACATGGTAATTTGTGAATAAAAACCAATTTTGAACATATTCCAATAAAAATTATGAAAACGACCATTTTCTAAGGTAGATGAAATACAAGACAGATAATTTCACAGGCTATGCTCTCCATTAACTGTTATTAATGGAAAATATTTCTTTTCTCACATAACCATTAGATATTATGATTAGAAACCACTAGAATATCAAAGAAAACAGCTGATCTCAAATGCAGTGTGCATAATAGGAAATAACATAAGGACAGATTTAAAACAAGAGACTAAGAACAATTTAACATGTACCTAAGACCACAGAAACATGCTATCCTGATGCTGATTGAACAAAGCACATAATCTTTCTGGGGCTCAGTTTACTCAGGTGTGAAATGCAGAGTGAAAGAAAAGCATCCAAACAGTTGGGAGAGCAAACGCTAAGGCCTTGAACTGTGTAATATCATTCTGGATGCTGTGCATAAAAGGTATTGAAGGTAGAGCCAGAATGGAAGCAGAGCCTGCAGTTACCAAGCTCTTCCTGTGGTCAAGGAAAGAGATGAAAACTTTTTGACCCAGGGTGGTGACTGTAAAGAGGGAGAGGTACCAAAGACTTAGTGATCTATTCTGAAAGTATAACCCACAAGGCATCATGATGGATTGAAATTTAGGGATAACAGGGATTGGTGAAAGGATGATTTGCAGGTTTTGCTCTGAGCAACTGAGCGAATAGATGATGGCACCATTTACTGGTCTAGGGGAAACTGGAAGAGGCTATCGCTATGAAGATATCTGTTCAAATGATCATTTTCATGAAGAAGATAATGATATAGATATTGCATAAAAATTGCAGATACAGTTTATACTCAAATACAGTTCACATTAAAATTACATATGAAACAACCTTTAATTTTGAGGCAACAAGTTGATGGAATATTTTACTACAAATACTTATAATACTTCATTTTATCCATGTTTAAAGCTGTTTAAATTACCAAACTCAATTAATTTAAAAGACTGATTTATTATTACAAAGATTCCTGATCCATGCCTTTAATGTCAATGCAGACACGGTCAGTTCAAGGGAAAGAAAGAAACACCCTGAACTCATCCATGTGTTTAGAAGACAAATTAAATCATCTTTTAAATAGCCCCAGGATGGTCTCAGTCATTAAAGAGCAGAAGGCTAATAAAACAACTGTTCCTACTAAATCGTTTTCTAAGTTTTATAAGTAGATGTCCTCCCTTATATATTTTATTGTCAATATATGTTATCTTTATTGAGAAGTAGTTCTTCCATAGCTCCCAAAAAGGTTAAGAACCTGAGGTGTATTACAGGCCAATTTCTCTTGTCCATGTTGACTTAAAATAGTTTAAAGAGCTTCTTCTCATGTTGGAGGTGATTCATTGCACTAGATTTAGCTTTTTAAAACACCCTGCTCAAACCTATGAGTGTCTATGTGTGCGCACATGCGTGTGCACACATGTGGATTTACAACTTTTGCCAACGTGAGCTGATGCATCAGTCCTAAAGAACAGCTTTAAACATGCAAGAAAAAATCCAGTATTAGAAATCACACATATTAAAGAGAAAACAATATCTACCAAACCTTATTCAAAACGGTGAAGGACTTTATTATTTAATAAATCAATGGACTTTGAAAGAAATAAGGAAATAGAACAGCAGGTTAGGTTCCTGCTCTAAAATCACCTTCACTATTTACAGATTGATGTATTTAAGTCCAGTGAATAAAATTAAGGAAGCCGAGCAAGGACAACTGTAAAGATCCAGTGGATTTTACTTTAATACTCCACCTGAAAGATTATAACGCATCCACATTTTCATTGGACATAAACATTTATTAGAAGGGGATGCTGTTTCTAAACATTTCATACTTTTAAAAATATTCTACTACATGTTACTTAATTTGTGTGCATGAGGTCACATTCTGTCATGTATAATAGTTACCCATGTACTTGCTTGTTGGCTCATACTGAATTGTCAGTTCCTTGGAAGATTCTATACCTTTTGTTTTTTTATGCATCTGGGGTATATAGAACTCTTTCTTACATAAAGTTGTTAATCAGTAAGTGATGAATTAAAATGAATTTCTACTTGATAAAATAATGACCCTGAGGCAAATAAATTTTAAAAGGGTTTTTAGTGTCTGAGACAAACTACAAGGTCAGAAATAGAAGCAGAAGCTCCAAAATTTCTAGTTTATTAGTGGGGCGGGTATATCCACTCACTGGAGACAAAAAATCCAAGTCTATCTAGCTACCTGCCCAACATTGAGCATTACAAAATCATTCTTTTTTATTTTTAGATTAATCTATACGCATTCAACACAGTAAAAGACACATATTAGGTAAAATAATATTGCTCTGTAATAATGCTGGAATTGGCTTATATAAGTAACAAGTGTTTAAGTTCTGACAGTAAATTCTAATTTCAAAAGTTTCCATTTCTTCTGTAAGATTAAAGTTCTCAGAATTATTACGGTTATTCGGTGCCTCCTGATCAATTTCAGAAAAGATTACTTTAAACAAATGAAAGCATTCCTTCAAGTGCTGGCTACCTTTGACTGCCATTTGCCTCACCAGTACATATTAAGATTAAGGTGAAGAAGAATGGAGGAGTTATCAGTTTTTCCTTTTGCAATATTTTTTTTGCTTAAAATATATGTTTCCACTTACTACGAATACACAGATACTATCATTTAATAGAAAACTTATGTCATATATTACTGAAATCTCACTGCAACTAATATTTTTTTTGTTTTTTTTGTTTTGAGATCAATATGTAAAGGAGATCATTTAAATTTACTGGAGGATGTACACACAAATCCTTTCTAAATGGAAAGACACAACATATTGTTATGTACAAAGATTTTATATCAACCTTTTCAGATAAATATACATTTTAATGAAACTCCAACCAGCTTTCCGATGGGAACTTTGTTTATTGTGTTGGTTGACTGTTTTGCTTGAAACTCATTTTCCTTCATCACCCAACCTGAAGTGTCCCTCTCACACTGGTCACTCTACATCATACCTCCATGTTTTATTTTGCTAGAACACTGTCTCTTCCCTCAGCTTTACTGAATTATAATTGACATAAAGCACCGTGTAAGTCTAAGATGTACAACACAGTGATTTTATATCTGTATATATTACAAAATGATTGCCACGTTAAGTTGAGTTAACACATCCATTACTTCACATAGTTTCAATATTTTCTTTTTTTCCGTAGTGAGAAATTTTAAAATCTACTCTCTTGGCAACTTTCAAATATGCAATGCAGTATTGTTAACTATAGTCACCATGATTTACACTACATCCCCAGAACTTATTCATCTTATAACTGGAAGTTTGTACCCTCTGACTACTTTAACCTATTTCCCCACCTCCAACCCTATGCCCCACCTCTGGCAACCACTTCTGTTGCCTGTTCTCTGCTTCTATGAGTTTAAGTATTTTTTAGGTTCCACAAAGAGAGATCATACAGTATCTGTCCTTCTCTGTCTGACTTATTTCACTTAGCATAATGCCCTCAAGTTCCATCCATGTTGTTGCAAATGGCAAAATTTTCTTCTTTTTTATGACTGAGTAACATTCCGGTGTATACATATACCACATTTTCTTTAACCATTCATCCAACAAGGGACACTTAGGTTGTTTCTATATCTTGGCTATTGTAAATAATGCTGCAATGAACGTAGGGGTGCAGAAATCTCTTTAGTTTCCTTCACATATATACCCAGATATAGAATTGCTGGATCATGCAGTAGTTCTGCTTTTAATTTTTTGAGAAACCTCCATACTCTTTTCCATAGGGGCTGTACCAATTTACATTCCCACCAGCAGTGCCCAAGGGTTCCCTTTTCTCCACATTCTCACAAGCACTTGTTATCTCATCCTTTCAATAACAGCCATTCTTTTTTTTTTTTTTTTTTTTGCCTAGAACTGTCCTGGTTTATTTATTTATTTTTTTTCCACACACACACACACACACACACACACACACACACTGTATTTTATTTTTACAAGAGGTAAATAGACTGACACCAAGCATTGTACATGGATGACCACAACAAAAGCAACAATGATTGCAATTACCAAACATGAAACACACTCATACTATGTCATAATATTGACATTCAGTCCAGTAATCCTCCACTGTAACAGCTCCTTTACTTTGCAGTGAAAATTGATTTGTATATTCTTTGCCTCTGAGTCCTTGTGGGATTTTTTTTTTTAATTCAAACAGAAAGTCACAAAAATTATACTCATCCTCATCAGTTCACTCAGTCCCATGTAATTAATTTTTTTTTCATCTTGATCTTTTGTTAGCACTTTTATGAGTTCATCAGTTTTTCATTAGAGTTCTGAAAATGCTTATTCATTCAGTTCAGCAGTACAGTCAGGTACCAGAAACCTGTACTTGTCAGAGTCTTTTCCATGAATTTCCTGAAGATGAAACCCTTTTATAGGAACATATTTGCAAAAGCATCAGAGTACACCCAGAACTGTCTGTAAATGACAAAAGACTTAAAAATGACCACGGTTAAAGATTTGATGAAAGTTCATAATAATGCAGTTGACAAGAAAATTAGTTATTTCTGAGATATACATTTTAAAGTAATAACTAGGATTATGACTTATAACATTATACCAGAACATATAAGATTTTTAGAAATTTCATGTAATGTCTGAAACATTTATATTAACATATTTCCATACAAATAACCCAATGAAAGTTTAGTATTAGTTGTTTTGTTTGTTTTTTTATACTGCAGGTTCTTATTAGTCATCAGTTTTATACACATCAGTGTATACATGTCAATCCCAATCGCCCAATTAATCACACCACCATCCCCACCCCACCGCAGTCTTCCCCCCTTGGTGTCCATATGTCTGTTCTCTACATCTGTGTCTCAACTTCTGCCCTGCAAACCGGCTCATCTGTACGATTTTTCTAGGTTCCACATACATGCGTTAATATACGATATTTGTTTTTCTCTTTCTGACTTACTTCACTCTGTATGACAGTCTCCAGGTCCATCCACGTCTCAACAAATGACTCAATTTCGTTCCTTTTTATGGCTGAGTAATATTCCATTGTATATGTGTACCACATCTTCTTTATCCATTTGTCTGTTGATGGGCATTTAGGTTGCTTCCATGACCTGGCTATTGTAAATAGTGCTGCAATGAACATTGGGGTGCATGTGTCTTTTTGAATTACGGTTTTCTCTGGGTATATGCCCAGTAGTGGGATTCCTGGGTCATATGGTAATTCTATTTTTAGTTTTTTAAGGAACCTCCATACTGTTCTCCATAGTGGCTGTATCAGTTTACATTCCCACCAACAGTGCAAGAGGGTTCCCTTTTCTCCACACCCTCTCCAGCATTTGTTGTTTGTAGATTTTCTGATGATGCCCATTCTAACTGGTGTGAGGTGATACCTCATTGTAGTTTTGATTTGCATTTCTCTAATAATTAGTGATGTTGAGCATCTTTTCATGTGCTTCGTGGCCGTCTGTATGTCTTCTTTGGAGAAATGTCTATTTACGTCTTCTGCCCATTTTTGGATTGGGGTGTTTGTTTCTTTAATATTGAGCTGCATGAGCTGTTTATATATTTTGGAGATTAATCCTTTGTCCGTTGATTCGTTTGCAAATATTTTCTCCCATTCTGAGGGTTGTCTTTTCGTCTTGACAATAACAGCCATTCTAACAGGTGTGAGGTGATATCTTACTGGTTTTTTTAAAATTTTATCTTATTTATTTTTTATACAGCAGGTTCTTATTAGCTATCTATTTTATACATATTAGTGTATGTAAGTCGATCCCAATCTCCCAATTCATCCCACCACCACCACACACCCCCCCCCACTGCTTTCCCCCTTGGTGTGCATACGTTTGTTCTCTACATCTTTGTCTCTATTTCTGCCTTGCAAACTGGTCCATCTGTACCATTTTTCTAGGTTCCACATACATGCGTTAATATACGATATTTGTTTTTCTCTTTCTGACTTACTTCACTCTGTATGACTATCTCTAGGTTCCTCCACGTCTCTACAAATGACCCAATTTCATTCCTTTTTATGGTTGTATAATACTCCATTGCATATATGTACCACAACTTCTTTATCCATTCGTCTGTCGATGGGCATTTAGGTTGCTTCCATGACCTGGCTATTGTAAATAGTGCTGCAATGAACATTGGGGTGCATGTGTCTTTTTGAATTATGGTTTTCTCTGGGTATATGCCCAGTAGTGGGATTGCTGGGTCATATGGTAATTCTATTTTTAGTTTTTTAAGGAACCTCCATACTGTTCTCCATAGTGGCTGTATCAATTTACATTCCCACCAACAGTGCAAGAGAGTTCCCTTTTCTCCACACCCTCTCCAGCATTTGTTGTTTGTAGATTTTCTGATGATGCCCCTTCTAACCGGTGTGAGGTGATAACTCATTGTAGTTTTGATTTGCATTCCTCTAATAATTAGTGATGTTGAGCAGCTTTTCATTGCAACTAATATTTCAAACCATCAGATTTACTTGTGTTATGAAAATGTAAAGAATTTATCTCCTACTTCCTTAATATTCTATATTTTATGCTTTTTTTTCTTATTTTTCACATGCAGTTCTTTTATGTTTTGGTGGAGGAAAAATAGGAGATACAATAGTGCAGAGAAAATTATATATAAATTATTTAATTTTTATCCAGGAGCTTACATCTTATTCATTTTTATATTTGTTGTATTTTGAACTGGGTGGGATTTGTCCTTATTTTTAGCCTTTTCAAACCTGGTTACTGCACCAAGGTTCTCCAAATACCCAAGTACTCAGTGATTCTTATTGTTCTAGGCTACCCTTTCCACACTTCCTGCCATATGTGCTCAGACTCCCTTCGGTTAACAACAACTACACCAATATCATGGTCTACTATTATGTTTTAGGTGATATGAGGTACATTTATCAAGGGCTTCACCACGTACTCTTGCCTATTGAATAGTATTAATTTTAAATAAAACAGTTCTCAAGAGATCTCAAAAGAGCCACTCCTCTTCCTCAGGCATATATGTATATTCATTTCACTTTAAATGCTTTCACCTATAGCACCTCTACCAATTGAACATTAATGAAACAGTTTTTAAAACACTTTTCCAAGGTGTTCACTTGTCCAGCTGCTTCTATACAGACCTAAGTTCTCAACTGGCTCCAATAATAAATCCACACAAAGAACTGCACCATACAGAGAAACTTAGATATTCAAGCCTAGGTAAAATGTACATTTTTACTTAGTCCTTCTTAGGATTCTCTCTCCCTGTCTCTCTCTCTCTGTCTCTCCCTTTTTTTGCCAATCCATATTTTAGAGAGTAGATAAGAGATGTTTACATCACAAGCTGATGAGGAAATATCTGAGATAGATGTTTTGGCATAACTTAAGCGATGCTTTTGCCATACCTTAAGCAATGCTTTTGCCATCTAGAGTTAACAAGAGAGACAGTAGAAGGGAATATATTCATAACTGGTTAGTGTTTCGCTTTGATAACTTTAGTGTGCCTTGGATAGGACTCCAAACTTGCAAGATGTGTAAACATCCTTCCACTTTGATTAATTATTTAAGTATTCTCTGAGGGAGATATCATAGTATAGAGACAGAATCCAGTATCTCTCTTGGTCTGGACTCCTGTTTGTATGACTTTTACATTTATTTCCAGCACATTTGGAATCAACTGATTGATGTCCCTCCATTTTAAAAGAAAGTCAATTAGCTCTGTAATAAAGAGAGCAACTTCTTAATCAATGCAAAGAAAAAAATCAAGGAGGAGGACAGAAATATTCTGCATTACAATTATTTTCTGTAGTGGTTACAAGCAGGGAATCTCAACTCCAACTCACTAAGCTGAGTGATATAGGCAAGTTACTTAAACTCTTCAGTTGTAAATGGCCATAATAATAGTGTCTACTTCCTGGGGTTGTCATGAGAATAAAATAAAATTATACTTATAAATTGTTAATTACTGTGCCCAGCACTTACAAATGTTCAGAAAATATTACACCAGAGCACATCAACATTCCCGTAAAAATGCTACTCCGGGTTTCAGAAAACAAGAGTTTTTCTGAGATTCTTGGGAACCAGTTCAACCACCACACATCGTTAAATAAAAAGTTATGGTTGCAGAAGAAAACCTATATTTTCGCAAGTGTGCTCACCAGCATCTTGCAAATACTGTGACAATTACAGGAAAAACGTATTATAATTATGAACCAGTCTTCAGGAGACTTGTTGAACATCTTCAGAGTAACTGAGTCTGTGTGCATGTGTACGTGTGCATGTGTGCGTATGTGTGTGTGTAACGTCGCCACTGATGAATTCAACCTATAGTTCAAGTTTGCTGTGAAGTGTTAGATTATATTCTGGAGCTCAAGGGTATCAAGGATTACCACCCAGAAATGCAGCTGTGAACCAGCAAAATCCCTCAGATCAGGAAACTGGAATGGATGGGAAGGTCACAGGAAAAACAGTAAGATTTTAAATGGGTAATTATTTAATTTGGGGAGAGTTGCCTTTATTCTAGAGGAAGGCAAAATAATTAGGAAGATCAGCTCTCCCTAATTAAGATAATTTATAGGACTAGAAAGGGAAGCAACGTTTAATTTCCGCAATATTCCAGGCACTTGACATATGTTTTAGCTACTATTTCTGAATGCGTATTACAGGCTAAATACTTAACAAGTATTACTTAACTTAATCCTTGCAGTAACTGTATGAGGTAGATATTATTGATTCAACTTTGCACATGAGCAAAACTGAGGCTCAGAAAGTTTCCCAGCGCCATATAACTAATTAATGGCAAAAATTGGATTTCAACCCAAGGCTAGTTGGCTGTATGAATAAAAGGTTAAATCAGGCCTAAGCTTGCCTAGAAGAATGACCAGAGAATTTTGTTTTCCTAGAACTATGGAGTTGAGATAACTGGGAAAGTTGTGCCTCTTTTGTTTGCTAAGTAGAACTGCTCTTAGGCTAGTGGAGGAGGGGCTGTGAATTGATACGCAGGCCTTTGTCTTCTGTTACTAGAATGGTATTAAATATTGGTGAGAAATTGTGGCTAGAACTTCTTTGTGTCAAGTGGCCCACACTGACCCTGGCTCTTGCCCCATGTGGATAAGGGGCAAATGTGTGTATTTTGGGTGTTTCTGGGCCACCCAATGACATACAGATTCCATGCCAGCCTCTCTCATGCCTTGTATCCTTCTATACAGCTAAGTAAATGTAGTATTAGATTACATTCTACTGCATCTGTGAGTATAATTGCCAATTTGATCCTCTCACAGCTACAGTGATATTGCAGGCTCCAATGATTGTTATATCCTGTCACTAAAAGTCATATATCCAGCTGAAATACAGACTGTTTAGCAAAACTAATCCTAGATAAACAGCTTGTGATTAAAGCCAACCTATTTCTGGCATTAATATCAGAGATCATGAAGTTAACTAAAGCCGTTTGCTTCTTTTAAATGGATTTATAGGATCACAAACTTGTACTGTGAAAAAATTATTTTACTGCCATTTTAAATTTTTGTCTTTACTTTTATTATCCCTTTGTTATTATTAAAAATTCCTCTGGAATAAGAGGCTTTATCAGCTATGCCAATGAAAGAGATATTTACTGGCTGAAAAAGGGATCATCAAACCCCTGATGACAGGGCACAGCGATACTAATTAGGATCAAAGTGAGAGAGGAAGAGAAAAAAGGAAAAATAAATAAAAGGACAAAGAGCCAGGGACCACCTCTACACACAGGTTGTCCTGGACAACGCTCTGGTGGAATCAGTGTGTGTGTGAGAGCGTCATTCTATCACAAACATGTCCGTGAAGTAATAAACAGAAGAAGGGATGGAGAGAGAGAGAGCTGTGCGGACAGCAGATAAGGCAAGTCCCTTAATCCTAAAAGAGAATGTTTTTGGTAGCCAGTCTTAACGTGACAGCTAGTCTATTTCTATTTTATCTGGTGGACAAACCATTTCTCATTAACGGCAGGACTGTTAGCAATAAGCAATGCTCCAGTAATTGAAGATTTGAACAGCAGGCTTAGTCACCTCTTGAGGAAGAAAATGCTAGAGGTCTTAAAAAAACATGGGACAACAGATTCTGGGTTTTATCCTCTAAAAAGACATACCTAAGGAAACAAATGTTCTACTGCAGCTACTTTTACCTTGGCTATATGATAGTCTCACCTGACAAGCTTTTAGAAATTGCTGGTGTCAGGGCCCCATCTCAGACCAATAAAATCAGAATATCTGCTCCAACCCCAGTGTTTTCATAAGTCTCCCCAGGTGATTTTACTGGGCAGTCCAGTTGGAAAGAATACGGACTCTGAGGAGAGGTAAAGCTGAATTCGATTCCTGCTCATCTTTCTATTGGCTGTGTGATCTTGGTTTTAGTAAAGCTCTCTAAGCCTCAGGTTTTCCATTTATAAAATAAGGATAAACTGCCCTAGAATTATTGTGTAAAAGAAATGTGAGGTTCCTAAAACATGGTTGTCCTACTTAAATTTTAGTTACATTTTACCAAAAACAGCTTTGCATATTTGAATTTGTATCACTGGTGATAAATTAGAAAAATATTTTTAGGGGAAAACTGTGTTTTGATTTGAGGTAAAAGTTTACTCAGCAATATTTTTAAAAATCTCACAAGAACGATACTGCAGAACAACTGATTATTTCTAAAAAGTAAAAACACTGGATTTCAACCACCTTATTAAATTTTAATAATACATAACATCCCCAAGCACTTAATAGCTGTTACAGTTTCCTCATCTCTCAAGTAGATAGCATATGACCCACTAACCCCACAAGTTTGCCATAAGCCAATAAATCTAAGAGTGTACTTTATTATTTTTAAGTATAATCACAAGACTACTGTAAAGTTTCTGGTCCCTTTCATAAGAATTAAATCCCATTTTTATGAGAATTAAATTATCCTGTTATAAGAAATGGCATCAACCACGACTCTAGTTCCTTACTATTTTATCCAAATACTACTGTAAATTAATATATTTTCATCTTATATTTCATATTCTAGCTGTTAAATGGCCCATGCATTTTTATATAGAGAAATGATTTAATTGGAAAACATATGTACCAACCTGATACCTATTTTCCTAGCACTCAGTTTTAAGGTTTTCAGATATCCATTTGCAAGTTCTGTGATATATCCTATTTTTTTAATCAAACACAGTTAATTCCGTTTTGAAGACTGTGAAATGAATAAAAATGTCCCAGCTATAAGCAACATATGCTTTACTTTCAAATACCATCATTGACTTTATTAAAACCTCAAAGAAATTTCCAAACTATGCCATTTTATTTTCATTTTCTATAATTGTTTAAATATTCAAAATGTTTTTTTTTTTTATACAAAGGTCAATTCATTATACCTTTTGTTTGGTGGGATATCAGTGCCCTTTAAAACCCTACTATTCAAGTACAAATGATTATGTTACAAAGTATTTACAATTTCAGTCTTCTTCCTTTATATTTTAAAACACAATAACTATCTGGTTACAACACTGAACAAAAAATCCTGAAGGTGGCAAAAGGGAAAGCCTCTGCCTTAGGAGGCTCACTCCAGCCTCCTGCTTCCCCTGGATCCTCCAAACACCGCCCAGCCTCCACTGGAACAAATGCCTCTGAATTAAAGAAAAACTGGGTGACTGCTTTCCATGGTGGCCAATTCTAGTTTGACAGTGTTTCGGCTGCTGTCTTTATATTTTTATGTTCTGAAGATTTCTCTCATTCATTACCATTGCATTACGTGGGAACCCTGTTCTACAAGGTAATGTGGGATTCTGCCAACAATAACAATCTGAGGAAGCCTGGAAAACAACGTCCTAAACTTACACTTAATTCTTAAATTTGGAAGGTTTAGTTTAACCTTTAAAACAGAAGGCCAAGAAAACAATACACTGGAACTTTTACCTAAATGACACTACTGAAGACTATGAGGTCAGTGGTGACATCAAGATGTTACTAAATCGAGTGATACCAGTAAAACTATTTTGTCCCGTATTTTGCAATATGGAATCGCTGAAGAAAACACACTTCTTTCACTTACACAGTAAGACAGGGCAGGGGTTCCACACTGCAAATATTCAGACCCCAGTTCTGTTGTCTTAGAAAGCTTTTGAGAGATTTTTCTAAATTCTCTTCTAGTGTTCTAGATTAACAGAGGACTTCTATTCAGGTAGCTATGTCTAGGATATTCTAAACACTCAACATTTCACCATCATCTACAAAGAGACCATCAACACCCCATGAAGGATAAGAACAAAACCAATAGGCTGCACAAATTAAAACAGGCTGAAAAGGAGAATTCCCTTTTAGTTCTGCACATTTGAGGATTAAAAAAAAAAAAAAGTAGGAACTCTCCTCAGTACGCAGATATGAAGCACAGAAAGCCTCCTGCATGCCGTACTCTCTCATTACAGCACGTGCTGAACCACAATGAACAAGTGAGAAGGCAAATTATAGTGTTCTGTTCTGGCAAAATGCTCTTAATAAGTCTACACCCTCCCATGATAAACAAGAAACACAAATATCAACTACAAAACACTTTAATTACTCATGGTTGCTAATATCTCATGTATTACTTCAGATATGAGTTTCATTAAAATCAATAACAGAGGAGCAACACATATTTTTTTCTAATATATTTCCTTAACAGTCTAATGGACTCCTAGTGATGATACCTGGGGACACCATCCACAAGATATGTATTATATGTCATTCAGCATTGGAACATGGTGGATGTATTTCCCAACTGTTTAAACAATTTATAGATGGCCTGTCAGTCATTCAATATTATTTCTTATGACTGCATAGGCCTAGGATATTATATTTCCCCAACTTAAATAAAAAACAGTTGTAAAAACCATCCCGGTAAATTAATTAAAAAGAGATTCCCAGTTACCTAGGCAAGGATTATACTCAAATGCTTCTGAATAAATTTGGTATAGAACCTCATCCACTATGCAAATCTTAAATCACATGATTAGACTATATTTCATTATTTAAATTCCACAATCAGGACTTCCCTGGTGGTGCAGTAGTTAAGAATCCGCCTGCCGATGCAGGGGACACGGGATCAACCCCTGGTCTGGGAAGATCCCACATGCCGCGGAGCAACTAAGCCCATGTGCCACAACTACTGAGCCTGTGCCCTAGAGCCCGCAAGCCACAACTACTGAGCCCATGTGCCGCAACTACCGAAGCCCGTGTGCTCCAGGGCCTGCACGCTGCAACTACTGTGCCCCCGTACTGCAACTACTGAAGCCTGCATGCCTACAGCCCATGCTCTGCAATAAGAGAAGCCACAACAATGAGAAACCCATACACCGCAACGAAGAGTAGCCCCTGCTCGCTGCAACTAGAGAAAGCCCGCGCACAGCAACGAAGACTCAATGCAGGCAAAAAAATCAAAAATAAAAAAAAATTCCACAATCAAGTGAGAAACTATATTACTTAACTGTAACAATGAATAATACTCCTCTTATTTTAACAAATAAACTCCTAACAGAAATAAAACATATAAATTGGCTGACTGTTTTCTATAAGAGCAAAATTGGATAAATTATAAAAGAACATAAAGATGAGGAGAAAATACCAAATTATGGTATAAAGGGTAAATTCAGGCCATGTACACACACAGATATCATTTTTAATGTTTGGAGGTCTCTTTATTGTCTAAATGGGTGAATTTGGGACAGTTACATTCAATTATTTCTGTCATCCAAACAACCGAAATGGATCAGCAGAACAAAAATCACTTCAATTTATTAGTGATTGTCTCAAATTGTCCTGAAAATATTTATTTTCTATGTTATCTGAAATAAGAATAAGGTAGAAAATAGGATATCAAAAAGAGACGTGAAATTCATTCTCTCTTTCTCTTCCCCCTCCTTCTCTCTCTGTCTCATGTGCCTTTGTTACCTTTTCAGGCTACTGGAAGCTATATATCAATGTATTAACTTTTTAAATTTCTGTTGCAATAAGCAATTTGAAAGTTCTCCATCAGGAAACAGGAGATCACAACAGTAATATCTTAATGTTAGTATAATCATCTCTATCACAATATTAATATAGTATCTTTATCCTCATTTTTATGCTAATATTTGTATACTATTATTGGTAACCTTTTTACCCATGTAGAAAGTTTTCATTTATTTATTTTGCTATGTATTACAAAGTACTGCCTCACTGCCCCTTAAAGATTTTTCTCCTATAGTAGCAATGATAAATCTGAGGATGCCTCCAGATACTCGCCTAAAGTCATCTTTAACTCAAATGCATTCAAGTATGTTAAAGTGGCAGTGGACAGTCAAAGCTAGTTATGCAATGTGTCTGCCCATGGAAAAAAAGGTGTGTAAAAAAAGGAAGGTTCAGGATAAAAACCTAAAAATAGTCAAGGATATTCTAATAAGTACCCTTACTCTAATGATATGCAGCCTAGAAATATGTTAATCACATTTCTCTGGACTTCTACATTGGCCATCAGTTTTTCTAAAGCCTCATTATGTATCATTGCTAGTCTCTGTTCTAAGCAATGCTAATAGAAGTATATATTTAAAGTATTTAACACAGTATTTCCCAAATTCCTTTGCTAAAAGGTTGTGTTGAATATACATTAAGCAAATGAGATGGCAACACTAAATCTACTAATGTAGCCCATTCCTTTGCTAATACAATAATGCCATCTCTAATTTGCTCATTTCAACTGCAATCCACTGATGTTCAAAATTAAAGAAATATTTTCATTATTACGTTTAACACTATTAAATGATATAATTTGGTTTTAATGATCAAATTTTAATATCTTTTAAAAGAAATGCTGGAAAAAGTGGTCTCCTGCTGACATAATAGGAACATTATTCTGCTATTATCATATCTGTATAAGCAGTTGATGATACTTTCTATTTTCCGTAGTAGAGTAAGTAGACTAAGAACTGTTCTTCCAAGAAACTCAGGATTTAGTTTTAGATAATTACAATTTGTATTATCTCTGTCAGAGATAATGATATACATCAACAAAACAGTACAAAGGAACATATATTTTGTTAATTTGTCATCAAAAAAGGCAATGGCCATTTTAATATATGTACTATTAAAATACTTTTTTAATATATGGAAAAAAGAATATTCTGCACTGCAGAGAGTTTGGCTCTGAAGAGTGTGAGATATTTACAATAATAACTTCTAGCTGAAATGTTATACACATGAGGAACACCAGTATATTCCAACCTCATTAAATTCTCTGAAAACAAAGATATTCCACAATGGGTTCTAGAAAAAACCCAATCTAAATGATATGAAATGAGTGTGCCTGTCCATAAAAAGTTCGAGTTATTTATTTTAACAACACCCTTCTGCGTTGGTATGGTTTTACTCTTTCCATTTTAACTTAGTGTAAACTACTTATTACCATTTCTTGTTGTTAACGGTATCAAAATGTGATGAACAGAACAAAGCTGGAAGAAACAAAAACGCCACTTGCTCAAACGATATCAAACCCAAAAAGAGGCCTTAAGGACTTTCTCCTCTTTTATAGTAAAAGCTATATATTTTCTCTTGAATACTTTTTTAAAGACTAATCAGCTGCATGCATGCAAAGTGAAGTCGGAGACCATTTATTCAGGAGTAAAACTTTCCAAAAGGTAGAGCTGATTCGTGGAAAAGTAGACTCTAAAAGCAACTGAAGGACTTCCCTGGTGGCACAGTGGTTAAGAATCTGCCTGCCAATGCAAGGGACACGGGTTCGAGCCCTGGTCCGGGAAGATCCCACATGCCGCGGAGCAACTAAGCCCGTGCGCCACAACTACTGACCCTGTGCTCTAGAGCCCGTGAGCCACAACTACTGAGCCCGGGTGCTGCAACTACTGAAGCCAATGCGCCTAGAGCCCGTGCTCCGCAACAAAGAGAAGCCATCACAATGAGAAGCCCGCGCACCGCAACGAAGAGCAGCCCCGGCTCGGCACAACTAGAGAAAGCCCGCGCGCAGCAACGAAGACCCAAGGCAGCCAAAAATAAATAAATAAATTCATTAAAAAAAAATAAAATAAAAACAACTGAAGAGTGATGCAGGGATTAGCCAGGCAGAAAATAGAATCTGTGTCACCATGCTCATGCTGTTAAAATGAAGTGGATTAAAACCAAACTAATTGGCTTGTGAATGTCATTTTGAGGTTACAAATATTTCTTGAAAGCCCTAGTGTTCATCAAATTTGACTCTCATCATTCATTTTTCATTCTAAAGTTACCCTGGTAAGCCACAGATGATGTGCACATCATCTTGCCCATCACAAATGGAAATGACTTACTACAGTCAAAAGTCATCTAGAACCGACACAAATTTGTATCCCCAATTTTTTTATTACTTTTAGAACATCTACACTTTGTTATTCACAAGGAAAAGCTGACAAAGCATTCTCTTAATGCATAAAGTATTGTGTGGATTTGCAAACAAACCAACTTGTTTGAAACTCAGGGAAGCAAACAATGCACATGAAACGCACAATGCACTACTGTGCATGTCTTACAGGGAAATCAGGAGAGAAAGTGAATTGAATGATTCACAATAGGATATGTTTTGAAGGAGATAAACCTTTTATATCTATAAGCATAAAGATGCATAAATTATTAAATAATTTTACCCTACTAGTACTTGTTTTTGCATATGTTAACATTTAAACACACCAGAAACAGCTCCTGAAATTGCTTATGCTAATGCCTATTGCTACTCATTTTAGAAGGCAATTCCACTTAAAACCAAACCTCAGGCCTCAAAACACCAATTAAGGCCAAACAAAGCATACCAAAGTCGATATATGCAAGATATGAAAAGCTCCAAATTATATTTCAATGACTTTTAAATTTATAAATCAACCCAATCAATAAAGCATATGTTTAAAATTCTAAAAACATTTTTGGGCAGGTATTTTTTAAGCCAAATATAACTTCAATCCTCCCAATAATAAAAATCTCCCCAAATATAAAGCTAAATATTTCATTAGCCTCCTAAGGGGCATATTAGATATGAAACAAAAATTGCTTTGGGGAATAGCTGACATCGTCATGTATAAGCTAAAGAACCAATAATTGGTTAAATAAAAATATGAACTTCTGAAAGGTAATTACTATACAGGACATGCAAGAAGTCCGTTGAGTCTCGCCTGTTAGATACATTGAGGAGCCTGCTCTAAGTCTTAGATTCTAAGAGACGCTATTCTGTCTTTTGCGACTAACTAATCAGTAAATAAAAATCCTTATGATTTGGTTAATTTTTTTTCTTTCAATTATCATTGATATCGTCTCTTGAAAAATACTGAGCAATAATTTTTAAATGTATATTTGAGTATTTCCCTAACACACTGGCAGGAACTGATAGACACTTAAAAATATAATTTAAGATTTATTCTGAATCCTTATCTTATTGAAAGCCAAAAAACCTTTAATAAACCAGTTTAGGAGACAGAATGCTCTTGGAAGGGAGTCTATAAATAGCAAAAGTTTTCAGATCGAAGAGTTCACTGGCAAAATGAAACCATAAGTGGTAGTTTGATCTCTATTAATCAGCTTGTATTTCATACTGTACCTGGTTGACTTTGAATTATCAAGTTTGAGATATTATAATGGTGTGCCTATATGACATGCATTTCAACATACACTTTCCATTTAGGAGAACATATGGAATTGGGTATATCAGGCTATTTTATGCTATAAAATACATTATTTATTTAACTGCCCTTTTCTGATTATAGGCTTATCAATCTATTTTCTGACTGTGATGTGGATGCCTATCTAGGTTCCCTTACTTCATTGATTCAAAGGAGGACTTAGAGATCAAAAGCCATTTTATCACTTAGCAAGGAAAAGATCTATTTTAAACTTACTCTTACTATTTTACGAAAGGATAAGGCACACACAAGAATATCCCAGACAACAGAAACTGACTACCATATGTGGATTTAACGAAAAACAGAAAAACTATTAACAGGCTTATCCTTCAGATTCATACACTATAGCTTTCACCCTCAGGGGTTGGAGTCATATTTTCATTATGTCTGCCCTCTCTACCTCACTAGAGTATGAAGAAACACGTATATCAATCGGTACTAGGAGTCCATAGTGAGGTAACCCTCCCCCATCCTGCAAAACAAGGAAATATGATTGATACAACTTCTCCCAGCTAAACTGGGGCAGGAAGGACATTGACCATCTACTGAAGCAATAATAAGAGGTTACAGGAGTCATGCATTATCTAAAGGAGAAGAAACATTTCTAATGAACTTAATCTGATTCCAACTTCACAAACATTTGTATTGCTATAATTTTCCCTTCCCAAGTCCATGTGCTTATCAAGAGCAATATAGAGGTCAATTAGATATGAGTATTCTGGTTCTTGTGATTGTTAAATATCTCATTTAAAATAAATGAGCTTCCATTTTGATTGTTATATCATTTTTTTTTCATCTGGTTTGAAGTTAACTCCCCCACCACTACCACCACCATATGGATCTTCTATCAATAAGATGAGGTAATCAGGTTTTTGGATCTATAACACTAAAGATTAGATTCTGGCTGATGATAAATTCACCAGTGAAAGGTTATTCTCTGAGTTATTTCAGAACTTTTCCGGATGGGACCTATGACCACCACTCAAGGATCTCCTTATTTGGGATTGATTCAATATTCCAAAGACAAAAGAATTATATAACCCTATCCAAATATCTTGTACTATAGCTTGTACTATAGCTTGTACTATAGCTTGTACTATAGCCTGTACTAATAGCTTGTACTAATAGCTTGTACTAATAGCTCATACTATATTGCACATATCAATCCCACTGACACTGCTTGTCCAACTTCTGGGTTTACAGTGTGGTAAAGCCTCAAGAAAGTTGAGAATATAGTCTGCAATTCCAAAGAAGTTGGCAAATTTAAGAAGTGCCTCATGGGCTAGAAGAAAAGCAGAGGTCAGGAATTATTTTCCCTCTAATCCACGTGTTTGTAAGATACGACTATGCAGCACCAGAGATAAGGATGAAATTTAATTAAGTGTAATATTATAAAAATATAAATACAGTACTGCCTGTGAACTAAAGAAGCAGAAAACAAATAACCATTCAATGGAGGACTTCCCCCAGAGTGACAAATTACAACAGAATCAGCGCCAGGAATAGATTTCCTGATTTAAACAGTAAACCATGTTGTCTTTTATGGCGTATATGAATGAAATTGGCAAGAGTAGCTAATTATTTATAGCTGATTAGTCTATCAAATCTCTTGGTAGAATAAGCAAAACATGAACTTTTTATAATTATTTGGAGTCAATATACTCTAAATGCAGTATACTTCATCTGTGAGGCATATACATTCTAAAGGCTTGAATTTTTTTTCTGAAGTTTCACATTTTAGTTTTAGATATTGGTATTCTGAGAACAAAAATCATGTATGACAGTTCATAATGTATTTCAGGAAAACAGAACATTTTAAATATACTTGGAATACAGAAAAACACAATGCAGAGTTTCTATTTTGTGCTTACTTTGTGGAAATGTTAAGCCTGAGATGATAAACATTAAACTATGCTAAAAACAGTGGTAGTTTAGAAATGCACCAACCTTCAGGATCCAGTAGTTTCTCTATGCCTAAATGATATTTGGCAATGTTGAATGCATGTTCCAGTCGTTGTGTGGCTGACTGCTGGCAAACCACACTATTCCAATCAAACAGGTCTGGCCTGAAACACACACAAATATAAAGACAAATATAAATCAATTTTAAATGTTTCATGAGATTCACTTCAATTCTTTCTTAGTTCCCAGACCAGGGATCGAACACATGCCCCCTGCCATGGAAGCGCAGAGTCTTAAACACTGGACCACCAGGGAAGTCCCCAGTTCTGATATTTGACTGCCAACCCATGCCCACATTCCTTAAGAGTTGAGTGTTACTCTTCGGTACTCCTCAATAACATTTCTCATTTAGACAAGTCACAATTTTAACAGAAAATCCTGAAGAAAACAAAGGAGAAATTATTCTATCTTATCCAAGCAACAAAAATGTGTTCATCTCATCCAGTCTCATGAATTTGAATACCAGCCATTTGCTAGTATCTTCTAATTCTATAAGCCTAGCCCAGACCTCTTCCCTGAACTTCAGACTCTAGATCCATCTGCTTACTCAGTAGCTCTACTTAGAGTTATCACAAGACTCAAGCATCCAAAACTGACCCTCTGATACTCATCCCCATTGTACCACAACTCACCTACCTCTCTTATAGTTCTCCCTTCCTCAATAATCAATGACAAGGTCGAACTTGTAGGTACTCAGTAGAGAAACCTTGGTGTCAACTTTGATGACTCTTTCACTCTCATACAACACTTAGTTAGAAATATATCCAGAATTTGACCACTTCACACTATCCTCGCTGCTAGCACCATAATCCAAACCACCATCTTAGCCTGCATACAACACTGCATTAGCTTTCTAACTGCTCCCCTATTCCCACCCTTGCCCTTGTTAATCTATTCTCAGCAGAGCTGTCAGAGTGATCTGGTAAAATGTTTCATCATAACCTTCTCAAATCCTTGCTATCAAGGGAGTAAAATTCACTGACTTAACTGCAACCTACAAGGCCCTACATGGTCCGGCTCCCCATTAACTCTCTGATTTTATTTCTTGCCTCCCTCCTCGTATTCCTCAAACAGGCTAGATAGTTTCCCGCATCTGCACTTGCTGTTCCCTATGCCTGGAATTCTCTTCCCCCAGACATAGACATGGCTCACTCCTCCACTTCCTTTGGGTCTTTACTCAAAAGTCACATTGATGAGTCCTTCCCTGCCCTTCCCCCATCTAAAATTGCCTGCCCCCAAATCAAACTTACACAGAATCATTTCCTATCCCTCTTAATTGCTTTATATTTTTTCTCATTAGCACTTAACTACTATTTAACATATTATACATTTAATTAATCTTATCTATTTACCTATCTCCCGCACTTGAATGTAGAATATAGAATTATTTTTGCCAGGTTTGTTCACTTCTAGAAACCCAGCCTGACACATAGGAGGGGCTCAATAAATATTTATTGACTACACCAGAGAATGGATGAGAACATACTATATGAATATCATTTTACTTAATAACGGAGAAAACACAAAGTCGTGTAAGAGGTCGTTCTTATCCTATAAGGATTTTAAATCTAACGAGGAAAAAAAATCCATACATCACAAGTTACATACATTTTAAGTGTGACAAATACAGATAATAATATAGATGGTTTTCTAAAATCTGAAGAGGTCAAGAAAGTTTTTTTTTTGAGGCTTAAGGGATTCTTAAATGGTGGTTTGGGTTAGATTAAAGAAAAGTGCTTGAGAATAGAATTCTAAATTGCATGGATGTTAGAGAATCAAAGTTGTTAGGGAAGGAAAGAGCAGAATGTGCCCAGTCAGTCAGGACCTCACAAGCCTGGCTCCACTGGGAGATTTCTAGTATCAAGTGGTGGGAGATATGGTTAGGAGGAGGATTGGGCTGAGTCTGTAAAAGGCCTTGGCTGTTAGGGAATTACAATTTTACCCAACAACATTGGAAACCATTAGTTAAGTGCTTCTTCACCTTTCCTGGATCACAGATACCTCTGAGAATCCGATGAGCACTATGAAACTTCTACCCAGACAAAATTCCTATCCATAGCTTTAAACAGAATTACATAGAATTTTAGAACATTTGGGTCTGTCAATGGACTCCTGCTTAAGAATTCATGCTCTGCAAGAGAAGATGTTTCAAGGATGGGGTTAGCTGCTATTTTCTAAAACCAGAATTCAAAATAAAGGTGCAACTTTATTTCTCCTTTGACTCTCATTTCCTTTTCTCTACTTGCTCCTACCCTGTTTAATTCACCAGACTTTTGTGCACTTCTTAGTAAATCTAATCTCCCCTATATACTCCAAGTTACCCAAAACAGCTAAAAACCTTTTAGAACCTAAAATATGTATAAGTTGGGAGCTGTCTCTAGTAGTGGAAAGACTCTTAAGAAACAAAAATTAAATCCTAGACTATTTGGGGGAAGTTTTAATTTCACTATGCAACCTCTGCCCCATCTTCATTTCTCCATCTCTCACTAAGGGGAGTGGAAAAGAATATAGGTGGGAGAGTGTGGGAAACCAGTTTCTTACCTACAGCAAAGTAAACAAGGTTAAATCAGTATGATAAAAAAATAGGATTACTTCCACATTTAAGCCCTTTTCCCTTCATCCCCTTCGCCTTCTCCTTAGCCACTAACTAGTTACCTGGGTGACAAGTTATCTAAGTCATGTAATCTATTTGAGCTTCAGTGTTTTCATTTTAAAAAGAAGGAATTGTACTGAATGGCCTTCGAGGTCTCTTCTAGCATTTAAAATCAATCTAATAAAATGTTTTAAATCATTAAAATTCACAATTAACATTTTAAATAACCATGATTTTCAAATGCATAAAGAATTGTAAAACTAACCAACTGAAGAGGAAAGCCACATACCTTTCCATGCTAACCTAGACCATAAGTCATAAATAAGAATGTGCCACCAAGGATCCCCACACTTTTGAGGAAACCGACATACTGAATGAGATAACACAGCCTAGTAGATAAGCAGAGTCCCCTACGAATCCATATCCTGGCTCTACAGCATATTAGCTGTGAAAAGATTTCAGTCAAAAATGGAACCAGAGGATATAAAATGGAGAATTTCCCACACGTGCCCTCAGAAGAACAGAACTTAAGAATTCAGAGGCTGATTTTCTATGATCGCCTGTTTTACAGAAGATCAAGCCTTATCTCCCAACCAATGAATATCCACCAAGAATCTCTCCCCATCCTCAAGTCAATGAACTTATTGCTTGCACTCCGGCTGTACTGCCCCCTCTCTGTGCTCCTTGCCCATACACACAGACTGCCCCAAACCCCCAACAGACTCGCCTGTAGATTGTTACAGCATGTGTTTCCCAAATTGCAATTCCCCTGTTGTTCCTGAATAAACTGAATTTCTGATCATTTGACCTTGCCTCCGTTTATCTCTGTTTAGGTTGACATAACCAAATGATCTTTGGGAAACTGAGGCACAGAGAGGTTATGTGATTTGCCTATTTGTGAAATGGGGACAATGATAGTATGTATGTCATGAGAAACAGATGGGTTATTTTACTTAGAAAAGGGCCTACAAAATAATAATTGCTTAAAAACACTAACTTCTATTACTTTAAGGTTAATTATATTTATAAAATAACAGTAATACATTTTCAATGTACAGATTCAAGCCAAGAACCTATACTTACAGAAGAGATATAAATGTTACAAACATTGTTGATGCAAGAATAACAATATAATGACAGAAGTGGAGAGGAGAGAAGAGGAGGAAGTATGTATGAGGGTGATAATATCCTCAACCTTCATTTCAGGTGGTCAACAGATCTTGTCTAAACTTGAAACTAAGTATACCACTGTCATTTAAAGTCACACAGGCAACAATTATAAGAATAAAATGATTATAATATAGTGATGAAATCAGGAAACAGATGGGGATAAGACGTAATATTTGTGGGCTTCATATTAAGGAATACATCCATCTACTGTCAGAAATGAATTAATCAAGAAATATATATAATTATGAAAACCGTCAGAAAGAATAAAAGAAGTTGCTGACAGTAACTACTTCTAGGAAGTGGAGAGTGATGGGACAGGGCTGAGGTCAGGAAGACACATTTTGTTTCTTTTTGTCCTTTGCCTCCCTCTCTAATGTTTGACGTTTTTTTTTTTAAACCACGTGCTATGTTACTTCTATGCTAATAAATTAAAATAAGAAATTAGGAAGAAAATTTAACTGCAACTTTATACTTATTGCAACTTATTTGCATATTTTGAGCATACTTCTAATCAATTATCATTTGGTTTTCCCATGAAAGTAGAATCTGGCTTCCTTTTAACTGCACTGTAGTGAACTCTGCGTTTTAATTTAATACTTTTAATTTCTTACATATTAAAATAAAATTTAGCCTTAAGGAAATATAAAGTCACTAAAAGCCTGATCTTTGGCAAGGCTCTTTGTCAATTCCTATGTTCGTTATCAAGTTCATGCCTTTGTTCTACACAGTCTTTCAATTATTGCAATCAGGACACCTCATGACATTCCTAAGTGTTCCAATGACAATCACCCTGGAATAAACAGTTCAACCATTCTCTTTTTCTTTAGATAAACAATATGTTCATCTGTCAGAGACAAAAAGAAGAGGGAGATGATTCATGAAAGAACATTATCAACTGTGAGAAACCTCTTGAAAAGTAACCATGTTATGTATAAGAAGGTAGTTACTGATGATTCACTCAGTATGACAAAAGAATATATAAACGTAGATATTTGGAGAGACAAAGAGTAGGTCAGGGACAGATGTGACAGGGCAACCTGGATATGTTTATTGTATTACTTACAAATGCATTCAGAAATCATGAAATAGAATATTAACAAATGTAGTCTGTGAACACGCTTGCAGGACTGAAGTCTTCCACTTGAAAAGAAAATGCTAACGAGCCAACAAGGACCGCATAACCCGATCCTCGATATTTCTGTTCATCTGCAAATGCGTACATGAACAGCAGGATCAATATGTTCCGGCCCTTACTGTGAAGCATGTGGCTGCATAAATGAACACTGACTTATAATGCAGAATGAACGTCTCTATCCCCTCTCATCTGGCTGTACTGAGGCTGTGGAATATTTTTCTTCGTGTCACACTTAGGAAAAACAACATATTAACATCGCTTAACATGCCGACTGAGTGTGAGCCTGCCTCCTTTCCAAAGTCAGGTTGCTGAGTCATTCACCTGGAAACTCAGTCTAGATGGGGTTAATTAAACCCAGCTGGAGCAAGACACCCAACAAAGATGCTTATTTAGAGAGCATTTGCTCCCAGACTGGTAAACCAGGAAGAAAATTTATATTCTGGACATTTCTAGAAGCAAGATTGGCATAGGAAAATGGTAGACTAGACTCGTCGAGAAAAGAAAGATCAAAGTGAGAAAAGATAAGCTACACTGAAAATCAGGGCAGATGCAGTCCAGTGGCATTTCAAACACAGTTAATAAGGCAATGTATTTGACCCTGGGGATTGGGCTGGGTAAAAGAGATGGGTAATAGGAAAACCAAAGCAGATGTTCCTTAGAGTAAATGTATTATACATACAATATATATGAATGTATTCATTATATATAATGTATGTATTTACCATGTTGTTTTGCTTTTTCTTGAACTGTTATTAATTCACTTACTGAGCTTCTTTATACAAGAAAAAGCAAACAACTATTTTATCTTAGAAAATATAATAGTGTGAATATAGTTAAGGACATTTGGTTCACTATGTCACACTGAGTTCCTTTTACGAAGGTCAACAGAACAACTCTCATGCTTTATAGCAATTGCTTTGCTGTTCCAGAGCAATTGTTTCTTTTGATATTCTGAGCACTGAGTCATAGAATTGATTGTGGTCTGCTCTTTGCCTTGGTTGCTAAGATGCTCAGAGCCTCTTTTAACCCTGAAATATAAATATATATACATATATATACACACATACAGGGCCTTATGGTATTTGCTATCTAAGTATCTGACAAGAGAAATGTTTCTTTTTCACATTATTAATCTGATGATGGTAATTAATTGCACTACAGCCACTCACATAAGATCTACAACCATTTTTAACGCTACAGTTGAAGCTCATTACTAACACATTATTTGCATAGAAAGACCAACTCCATTCTTAGCAAAGTTAGAATATAACCTTGATTTTCTGGCAGTCTCAGTTTCAAAGATGTTGATACCCCCCCTCCACCATAACCACATTCATGCTCTGATAGTTTTAACATTTCAACAACTAAGTGTAATATCACATAAAAATAGGATATTCTTATTCAGTACATTCCAATGGATGGTTAGATCAATACGGTCAACATAAATAACATGTTGCATAGTGGGAAATGATCAGGAACCATCCTGGAGAAAAAGATATCATACGCTAAATCAATACTTTTAAAAATTATTCAATGTCTCGATAATCTTACCTATGACTGTGGATGAGAGCGTTCAAAGCCAGACCATCAGACCAGCTGGTGGTGAAGTTAATGACATTAACCTGTGGATAATTACGAGTTGATTGTCGGACCCAGCTCAGGAGTATCTTTTCACTGTTGGTTTGTTGCAATCCAGCCATGATATTTTCCATTACATTTTTGACCTACGTGTGGAAAGATATTTTCATAAGGAAATGCATGAACAAGAAGCACACAAACTTAAACCTGAATGTTCTAATCTTCAGTTAATAAATACTGGCTCAGTGGTGATGACAGATTTGCACTGATCAGGCAACCCTCCCATGATGAATGGGATTCAAAGGGCAAAGGTCAGTTTTCTCCCTGCCTCAAGAAAGAAGAGGGAGCTAGTGCTCCTTGAACAAAAGAATCTTGGAAGGATCATTCTGGACAAAGTGCCTGTCACGAACAGGGGCACCAAATGCAGACAAAAACGACTGGGGCCTGGCAGGTTGGCCCTGTGGTGGTTTCCGTCTTAGCTGTTCCTCCGCCCACAGCATGAAATGCTTCTCTTGAGTGGGGGCGGGGGGGAGGGGGAGGTAACAAGGCTCTACGCACGTTGTCCCCTTGTACTTGTTTTTGGCAGAGAGGTTAAAGGGCTTCAGGTCCGTGAAAGATACGTGGGGAGAAGGGGTGGAACATTCAAGATGCCCTCACGTGCAGAGCGGCTAGACAGTGCTAAGGCAAGGGGTGCCGTCCTGTGTGCTGGGCTCAGGAACGTCACCTCAGGGCTGTGAGGAGGCCCGCTCCGTCAGCAACTCCCACTGCTACTCTGAGAAGTCACAGCCTCCCTCCCAACACACGGCCCCCTGGCCACCTCCGGAGTCACAGTCGGAATTCCCTACTTCCATTTTGTGGGCTGTGGTCACCTCTGCAGAGTCCCCTCGTTTGAGAAATTCGGCCACGTTGTGAAAGATCAGGTAGAAGTCAAGTGCAAACAGCATGGTGGCAAAGAAAACGCCTGGGCTTTGGTTCCGAAGGCCCGTCCCATCAACCCACAGCTGTGATGGAGATGGTGAAGGAGACTAAGGCCGCTGTGACGCCGCGTAGACAGTCCATTCAGGGCCTGCACAAGCCCTGCCACTTGTTCAGCAGGGTGGCAGCGGCAAGGAGAAAGCCAAGGGCCAGCAGGGACCCCAGCACGGGCGCAGTGAGGAAGACGGAGGCCGAATGAGACGCAACTCCGCCAGCAAGAGACGGCCTCAGGGCGAGCTGAGGAGGGCGCGCAGCCAGGAGTGCGGCGGCGCAGGTATGGGAGGGACCACTGGGTCCTGGGGGGTGGGGTCTGGGGGGCCACGTAGTAGCGTCGGTTGGGCCCCAGCCACCCTCCCATCCCCGGCTCCCGGAAGGGAAGCGGAAACCAAGACTGTGCAAAAGGGGAAAAAGGTCAGGTTCGGTCTTATTTTCATGAATTGGTTTCTGGCCATTTGATTCTGTCCTAGGCTGTGTGCAGGTGCAAATGCCACTCGGCAGGTTGTTGTATTTCCAACTGTCGCTCTTCTGGTTCAGCTGCCACAGAAATCCATTTTCTGGGTTTCGAGAATGCAGTTGACACCTCATTATAGAACAGACCGTCTACATTTTCTATTAAAGGAATCATTACTAGGCTACTTCTTTAATATGTCAGTCCCCTTATCACATACTTAAAGGAAGTATATAAGTAAATGTGATTCGTTTTGACCACCAAGGGCTTCCCTTGCGGGCAGTATAAGGTCCATATACTACCAACATTTGATCAGATGATGAATATTTATTGTGTATTCCAAATATGACATTTTATTTTGCTCCTTCATCCATGCAGAAGTTAACAAATGCCTTCAGGGAAAATACATATTTTAACATCTCCAATGTTAGTAATCCTTTTATGAAAGATTCAATGAAAATTTTAGGATAGACTATTAAACCTAACTTTAAAATACTTGAAAAGGATTTGAGATGATGTTTTGTAAACGTGGGATTGATGTGAAGATGTGAAATCTTAGCATACATTTGTCACCATCCCTTGATAGCTAAATCTATTTAGGGGTGGATTATCCAGTTTTCTTAATTCCTTCCTGACCTGCTTATTTAGCCACTTACCCACTGAATAAATAGGTCAAATAGTTACGTAAGATATATAATTTTTCTCATCATATTCTAAAGTTATAAAATATACAGCCTCCACGTACAGAGACTGCAGGATGTGTACTGTGTGTCCTGTGCTGAACCAGGGTTGGAATCGGCAGACACTGGCTCAGTGGTGTTGATGGATTTGCACTGATCAGGCAACCCTCCAATGATGAATGGGATTCATTTGTGAAATGCTTGGCCAGACTGCCCTCTATGCACATAATGTTAAAGGACAACATGGTATTCGATCCAAAGCTCCTTTAGCATCGTTATGTCACTAATTCAGCTTATCAGCCTCAGCCTCATTGCTGTTGCTTCTACCTGGGTGCAAATGTTGCTGAGAAAAAAATAATAATAAAGGGCAATGTGAGATAACAGTTCTTCTTTTCCTACAGAAAAGAGAGTTACCAAGAAATCTTTATTAAGGATCAACCTTCAGTCAAACACTGAGCGGCTCCTATGGGGAGTCTTTAAGCAGAAAAATTCCCCACCCTCAGGGTTCACTGTCCCTAAGACAGAAAGAATCAATATAAATAAATATGTGTGTGTGTGTGAATACAGCTATACATCTATTTTTTAAAGGAAAAAAATGAAATGTCTTTGAGCACTGATTTCAAAAAATGACTAGGAGTTAACGGGGCAAAGAAGGTGTGATGGACCTGGAGATGCACTACCAGGATTCTCCTTTAAGGAAGGGCTTGTTTCTCCAGCTGTCCTGAGGCAGACATCACCCATGAGTCCCCGCAGGAACTACTTGAGTTGCACAAGCATGTCACCTATGGTCACATCCCTCCTAGGGCAGCCCAACTTATTAACTGATGAAGGGAAATTGTATAAAGACTCAACCATTTCAGCCCCACTCACGACAACTCTAAAGGCTCATTCTAGCTCCCAGTTCTCCATGGAGTTCAAGAAGGCTTTTGAGTGTGCATCCATGAACAACCTGCCTGCCAAACTCAGAGTCTGCTTCCCAGAATCCATCCTGTGACTAAAAGGAGTTACAGCAGAGGGGTAGGACTGAAGAGAGGGAGGAATAGTCTTCTACAAGGGATGGATGGTAGTGTGTGAAAGACCTGCAGAAGATCGAGACCTGTTTTGCCCAGAAGGCACTAGGTAAGGCAGGAGGTTACAGTAAGGGCTTTCAGCAGCGCAAAATCCATCTTTCTCTTACCTGTTGTGCACATAATAAATAACATAAACATTCCAGTGTAAAGGAGCCCTGGAATTGAGTATTTCTTTTGAGGTAGCCAGCAAAGGTGGGGGTCTGACCTCTGAGAGCACACCACTGTTAGTGATACCAAGCAGGACCCTGTGAGGCTCCTGGGCACAAAAGCCTTTCTGTGTCCCCCATTTCTTGATTACAGGAAATAGGCTTCCTTCAGCCTCCATGACCTTCCCTGAGTTCCAAGGAGCAGATTCAAACAGTTGCTAATTAGGGAAGGGAGGGGATGCGGAGACAAGGGAGGAACAGTCAAGAAACTATAGTGCAGCCTTGGGACAAGGTCCTGGTTCCCCCTCAAGGGATACACATAACAATATCTTTGAGCTGTTTTGCAGATACTGAAACCTCCACCAGGTGGGAGAAATTAACAGTGTGCTTCCCACAAGCACCTAGACCCCAGACGGGTTGGAACCAGGAGGTTGATGATGCTGACTCCCACTTACCTCACCACCAACCAATCAGAAGAATGTCCACAAGCTGATCACACCCTCTTTGAACAATTACTATAAAACTCCTCACTACCCCCTCCTGGTTGCGATATACAGTTTTGAGGGCATTAGCCCGCTGTGGCCCCCTTTGCCTGGCAAAACAATAAAGATATTCTTTTCTACTTCACCCAAAACTCTGTCTCTGAGAATTAATTTGGTGTCGGGGTATAGAGGCCAGATTCAGCTTCATTAGCAGGATATGTTTTTATCTCCAGCTGGTTCCCAGAACCGAGGTGACCCCCCCCCGCCCCCACTAAAAAGGATGGTTTGCACTTTAAAAGGAAGGAAGAGGGCTTCCCTGGTGGCGCAGTGGTTGAGAATCTGCCTGCCAATGCAGGGGACACGGGTTCGAGCCCTGATCTGGGAAGATCCCACATGCCGCGGAGCGGCTGGGCCCGTGAGCCACAACTACTGAGCCTGCGCGTTTGGAGCTTGTGCTCCGCAACAAGAGAGGCCGCGACAGTGAGAGGCCTGCGCACCGCGATGAAGAGTGGCCGCCGCTCGCCGCAACTGGAGAAAGCCCTCGCGCAGAAACGAAGACCCAACACAGCCAAAAATAATAAATAAATAAAGAAGCTTTCATTTAAAAAAAAAAAAAAAAAAAGGAAGGAAGAAAGGGACACCTAACACACATTGTCTACTTCACAATTTTGCTCAAAGCTGCTTACTCCTCGATACAGGCATTATTTTTCAGGCAAATCATTTCATTTAAGTAGAAACCAGAGAAACAGTGACAGGGGAAATGGGGTTGGCATTCCTGAGTTTCTGCAAGTTCAGAAAGAAGGCCTCCACAGCAATAGTAATAACATAGTATATGACACTGGAACCACAGATTCACATCTTTCCATCTCTTCATGTCATTCTTAATCTCATAGATCTGGAAAGTACATTAGGTTGGCCAGTGTGTCCTTTAATCTTTACTGAGACTCAAGGGCTTCTTTGACTATTTTAAAAGAAGGCAAATACGCACTCTTGGTGAAAATATCTTCTGCGATTCATTGGGTTATGATGAGGAGTATCGAGCAGGAGGAACTTTTAAAAAGTGATTTAGTAGTTTTAGTAGAACAGGGCAGTGTGATAGAAGAGAGATAAGATAAAGAGGCAGAGGCTGGGAAGAGTCTACATCCTTGCAGTCACAAGGATATGGTGATTTGAGGACATAGATGGAAAACAGAAGACTGTAAGAGAAGTCTCAGACCAGGAAAGACTGCAAAAGCATTCCTTCTGGTATTCCTGATGTGAAAGGCCTTCCACATGCTAATTAAAAAAATGAGCACACGCACAAGCAAGTGAAGAAAATATCAGACAGGGTGGTTTTAAACTCTATCCTGCAGTGAGTTGAGAGGGAATTGGAAAGGGTTTTGAGGAGATAAGAAAGGGTGAGATCATATGAGAGACAGTTTGGGTGATAAATACAATTAAAATAGCCTTTTGGGGCTCTGAGCACGCCTAAGTCCTCCTGCTGGCTTTGTCATGACTGCCATCTGTGCAACTCAAAGTGTTTTCTGCAAGCTGGGGTCTCTCCATGAACAATTTGTTACGAGGCCATAAGATAAATATCAACACAACAGTTGATAGTCCATTAGAAACTTCCATAGCAATTTTACAGAGTCCTATTTATGTTGGTTGAGTTTAATGATAAAAAAGAAGCTTGGGTTTTATGTGTCTCTTTATTTCATTTTTCTAATGCTTCAGTTTTATTGTAATTCACACACAGTGGAAAAGGGGGAAAATACTGCTCCTTCCTCAAGATAGTTTGAGAAGTACTGAGCAACAGAAGGAAACCAGTTTGGTGGGGGGCCCTATGTTGCCTTGCTGGTTCTATTTGACACCATCGCTACATGAAAAAAGCCCAGAATTGAGAATCTTGGGCTCATTTGAGGCTCTTATGAGCTATTCTCTGTTGTCAGCCGCTATGGTTGTTCTCTCTCTCTTCCCATATTGCTGTGAAATAGGACTGAGCCAGTTCAGAGTGTTTACAATAAAAGATATGGGAGTCTGTCAATTGGGAGAACAATATGGGTGTCAATTGGGAGAACAATATGGGTACTGAGTTCAGTAGGTATACCTCTGGTCTACATGCTGTCTGACTCCGAGCAGGACCAATCTACAATTCAAGTTAAAAGTCAACCTTACTAAAGGAAGTAGTGATACCTGCTACAATAGGAATGGACCTCAAAGATTATGTTCAGTGAAAGAAGACAGATATAAAAGAATATATATTGTATGAGTGCATTTGGTATGAAATGTCCAAAAAGGCAGACATATAGAGACAGAAAATAGATGAATGGTTGCCTAGGGTTGGGGGTGGGAGAGGAGACTGATGGTAAATGGACATGAGATTTATTTTTAGGGTAGTGGAAATGTGCTAAAATTAGATTGTTGTGATGATTGTACAACTCTGTAAATATCCTAAAATGTTCGACAGATGGGGGGAATTGTTTCTTCCTCAAAATAGTTTGAGAAGCGCTGGGCAACAGAACTAAACCAGTTTGGTATACTTTGAATTTTACACATAGAACAGGTAAACTTATGATATATAAATTATATCTCAAAAAAAGCTGTTATATAAAAAAGTAATCTCCACCAGTAAAAAGAGCCGGCATCTCAATTACCCTCCAAATTCTTAAAATATGAGTGGAAAAAAAAAAAGTTATTAGTATGATACGCCTCTAAGGAAAATGGTACACTGTACTGAGTGCTTTATGGATATTCTCTCATTTAATCCTGACAAGAAATATACGTGTTCATTATTTTTTTTTCACTTTTGATAGTGAGGGAATTATGGCCCAGAAAGGGATGACATTATATCCAATGTCACTAAGATGGTAAATGAGGAAGTTAAAACTTAAGCTCCTGTCAGTCTGACTAAAAAAATATATACTCTTCACTAAACCAATGATCTGTGATCCATTTTGCAGAGGACCAGTAAATATAGGCATTCAGAAGACCCTGTGCTGAGGTGGTTCAGAAAAAATGCAATTTCCAAATCAGACTATGAAGTAACTTTTTCTGTATAACACATATACAGATCATCATATCCCAATAATCTTTTATTGGCATTAGTTTACATTGAGAATACACACGATTCACAAAGTCTTATTCATTTGATAGTGATTAACAGGAAAAATACCCCTCTTCTTACAAAACTATGCAGATTTACTTTTAGGTGAGTTACAGAAGACCTATTTGTGAAAAGTATTTTTATTACCCTATTGATGAGGTTTCTTTTTTTTTTTTTTTTTTGCCTCATCTGTACCCAGTGAAATAAAATTTAGAAAAATATTCCTGCAAATGTGCTAGAACCTGTTTTATAATCTGCTGATACTTCACATTGCAGATGACAATCATCCCAGTTTAAAAGGCAGCACTATGGAGATGGGCTTTGTATTGTTAGAGATATACATGTTTTGCAGATCAATGGTAAAAATGAAAGGAAGGATCAGCAACGTTACCTTCCCCCACCAAAAAAAAAATCATCAGGATTCTTACCTGCCAGTGGAGGATTATATTCCAAATCAAACCAAGAGTCAGTTTATGATTTCCATCTACTATGTCAGTGCTTCCAATATTCACTAAATCAACCTGTTAAAGATAAAGGGGAAACATTTGAAGGAAGGAGACAAAATGTCTGTTTGAAAAGAAAACAAAATGCAAAGGTAATTGCATTTATCTATTTCCAGAGCCTAAGCAGCATTATAGCTTTTAAAAAATAATCTAAAAATGAAACAAACTGCATTTGTAACTGCACTTTCTGTAACAAACAAGTGTCCCCAAACACATTTACAAAGAGATAGGAAATGAGTGTACTTTTAGTGTATAAATAAATTACTGCAGATTAAAGAGTCCAATAAGAGTATCTCCAAATAAAATATATAACAATGATAACTCATAAAGGATGCCTAAAATTAAAAAGTGCTTCCTAGGACATAATTGAAACTCAAAAATAGAAATTTCATCAATCCTTTTATCTAGCTCAGAGGAGTGCTATTGTAATTAGGGGTGACTGCATTTGACTAAAATGTCCTTGCTTTAGAAATACATGTTAGAACTCTACTAAACAATGGAGCTAATGGCCAGCTCTCTTTTCTCTATCTAGGACTGGGTTTGGGAATTAAAATCTGGCAGAGTTTTATTTTTTCAAGACAAATCCCATCTCCTGTCCTTCTTGCTCCTAACGTTTTTAGGTGGAGTCAGGTTACACATAAACATCAGGCAAATGAGCACATGAAAAGATATTCAACATTACAAGCCATTAGGGAAATGCAAATTATAAACATAAAGAGTTAACACTACATACTTATCATAATGGAAAAAGTTTAAAAAATATAGTGACAATATCAAATGCTGATGAGGATATAGAGAAATTGGGTCACTCATGCTTTGCTGGTGGAAATGTAAATAGTACAGCAAATCTGGAAAACATTTCCAGCAGTTTCTTACAAAATTGAACATGTGCTTACCATACAATCCAGCAATTGGGCTCTTAGGCATTTATTCTAAAGCAATAAAAACTTCTGTTTATACAAAATCCTATACTTAAGTGTTCATACTAGCTTTCTTTGTAACAGCCAAGAACTGGGAACAACCCAGATGCCGTACAAGGGTGAATGGTTAAACATATTGGTACATCCATACCGTGGACTACCACTCTGCAATGAAAAGGAACATCTATTGATACATGCAGCAACTTGGGTGAATCTCATGGGCATTATGCTGAGTGAAAAAAACAAAGCCAATCACAGAGGGTTACATACAGTATGATTCTATTTATATAACAGCTTTGAAAAGACAAAATTATAGAAATGGAGAACAGAGTAGCAGTTGCCAGAGGTTAGGAACTGAGGTGGGGTGGGAGGGGCAGGTGGATGTGTTTTTAAAAGGGTAGCACAAGGGATACTTGTGATGACGGATCTGTTCTGCACTTGACTCTGATGGTGGATACACAAATGTACACATGTGATAATGTTGCAAAGAACTAAAAACACGTGGCCACACACACACAAAAGTACAAGTAAAACTTGGGAAACATAAATACTACTGGTGGATTGTATTAATGTTGATGTCCATGGTAATATTATACTATAATTTTAATGTATGTTACCATTGGGGTAGAGCTGGGTTAAGGGCACACATGATCTTTCTGTATTATTGCTTATAACTACATGTGAATTTACAATTATCTCAAAGAAAAAGGTTAACTTTAAAAATGAGTATCCAGGGATACTTTAAAAAGAGAGAATATCACAATAAAGCAAATATGCAACTTCAGATTAAGGTCTATACAATGGGGGTGAAACTGTCAGAGCAAGGGTTGAGGGCTGAGAATTCAGATTTCTCTCCCTACGTACTATCCCTAGGCTCACTGATCCCTTTGGTTGACTTTTCTTTTGGCTGTCTCCAGGACTCTGCCATTTTGTCTTGTCCTGAGGTTATTGACCTGAGAGAGTTTCCCATTTATCCTCCTCTAGATAGCTTCACTAAATAGCCGAGATTCATTTTGGTTAAACCTTTCATTCTCTCAGGCTCTAAACCTTTACTGAACTAAGTCTCACTTGGATCTGTCTTTCCCTCTTGTCTCTTCCTCCAGTAAGATGGGTTTACCATTTTCTCACTCAATGCTAAAATATATTCCTTATCATTCATCTTAATTTTCTAAATCCTATTAATTATAACTTTTAAAACTATGAAGCTATGTGGGAAATCCAGGTGAAAATAATAAAAAGGCTACTCTTCAGTTTCATTGCCAAATCACTCCCAATTACTCCCCACGTAAACTTATTTGTAGGTTCAATGGATAATCTAATACTTAAATTTATTTTTATATCCCAACTATATACAAATTATTGATGGATTGGATTAAAACAAATAATTGATACAGAAAAATATAGAATCATTGAAATAAGGATAAAAGATCTAGATACAAGTCCATAGTTTAATTCCACACATAATTTATAGCAGAGGGTATTACTAAGCTATGCAATAGATTACATGTGAGGATGGTACCACATGGACATTACAGAAAAGTCAGCCTGAAGTAAATGGACAACATATAAATGGACATTTAAGTAAGGCTGTATTGAAGAGTGGATGAGCAGAAGTCCTGAAAGCTGGTTAAGGTGAAAGACCTTGATTTTCTTGGGTATAGGAAAGTCAAGGTGATACTGCCATTGTAACACATTACACATCTGCTTATTTCTACAATGCAGATGCTTCTCATTGGACAGCTGAATTTTAGTAGTACCCCATGCAAATTTTTCCTAATTCAGTGCTGAAGTAAATATCAGAATTTCAAATTACTGGGCATTCACATAGATTTTTTTCCTATACATGCAAACAATAATTTGCCATGATACCTTCATTTTAATTATACAAAGTAGATACAAGTTTCTAGAATTTAGATCCCAGGGGAGGTTAATAACTCCTGAACAAGAAAGCACCATCATCTACATTTCATCTGGGGATTCCTCATGCGGCAGTAGAGGGGAGGAGTTCTCCATGTGGAAAAGATGCTATAAATTTAAGAATTGATTTACTGATTAATTCATTCAACAAACTCATACGTCAGGCACTGATGTACTTAGAACACAAATGGGAAAAATACTCCTGCTTTCTGGAACTTAATTATAGTGACAGTGAGAATCAGACCATATATTTTTGAAGATTCAATTATTTAAATAAAGAACATGTAATTTTTAGAAAATAGATATACTTGGGGAATCACTGCTGGTAGTTAAGTTTAGACTTGCCATAGGGATCATCCTGGGGAGACTAAGAGCAAGCAGCAGGCACTTAGATACCAGCTGCCCCTATCCACTCTCATAAGCTTGTTCTCTGTGTGAGCAGGGAGATGATTCCTCCATTTATTTATCCCCATAAAATCCCTTTTAAAATCCAATCTATATTATATCAGGGACTGTGCTCAGGCCTGATAAAGAAGACTAAGGTAGAACCCCTAATGTCAAAAAGCTCACAGCAGGTCACAAAATAAAAGTTAATTAAAATTAGGTAGGATCCAAAAATTCCGCTTCTAGGTATATATCCAAAAGAATTGAAAGCAGAGACTCAAACCGATATTTATACATCAATGTTCACAGCTATTCACAATAGCCTAAAGGTGGAAATGATCCAAATATCCATTGACAGATGAATAGATAAAGAGGACATGGTGTATATATACAACGGAGTATTCTTCAATATTAAAAAGAAAGGAAATTCTGATACATGCTACAACATCAGTGAACCTTGAAAACATTATGCTAAGTGAAATTAGCCAGCCATAAAATGAAAAATATTATATGATTCTACTTATGTGAGATACCTAGAATAGTCAAATTTATAGAGAAAGAACGTAGAATAGAGGTTACCGGGGGCTAAGAGAGAGGTGATTACAGAGTTTTTTTAAACAGGTAAGAGGTTCAGTTTGGGATGGTGAAGACGTTCTGGAGATGGATAGTGGTGATGGTTGCATACATAGGGGAATGTATAATACTAATGCCACTCAATTGTACACTTAAAAATGGTTAAAATGGTACACCAATTTTTAAAAAAGTTTAAAGTGGTAATGTATATGATATGTACATTTTACCACAATAAAAATAAATAATAAAAAGAAGCCACTGGCGCGCACACACACGCCTTAGACAATATCTAAAGGAATGTGCCTGGTTGTGTTCCAATAAAACTTATTTATAACCACTGGAGAAAATTAGGTAGGCAACTGTGTCTCATGGACGCCCAGTAGAGAAAAAGAAATTTTTGTGACAGTGTAAGCAAAAGAAAGAGGAAATATTCAGTGTTGACCGAATCTGTAAAGAAGGAATATAAAACTGGAACAAATAAAGGGGGGGTGTGGAAGGTATGCCAAGAAGACACATGTGACTAAGGATATGGGGGGCAAGCGTAAAAGATATTACGTGGTTGGGAATTAGAAGTGTTATACTCAGGGACAAGGTGGCATGTGTGAAGTTGTTAAACAATCTGGGGCAGGATTATGAAGAGTCTTAAAAAATCTCAAAGAATGCAAGGAACAAGTTAGGGCACTATGAGGTAGAAAAATAATAATACCAGAGAAGTTGAACAGATCTTGGCTAATTCTTATGGGCACTGAGAAAAAACTAGCTGAGATTCATTATAAATGTCTCTAACTAGTACAAGGACGCTTACATTTTTGTCAGGGACAACAAACCTTTTCACAATTCTCAACTCTAAGAAATGTGCATTTTATAGTAATATACTGCATCTTTAATTACAACTTTACAAGTGATGCAGTGATAACCATTTGGCCATTTCTTTTGTCAACCTTCAATAAACAATAAGAGCATAGTATTAAATCTTAGTTTTACAGGGATATTCTGTAGACAGTTACAATAATGCAATCCAATTTATGTAACTTTCTGTTGATTTGCAATTATATTTTGTTAGTTCACTTTTTTTGTTGCCAATGTTACTCACTATACCATCCTATCCAGTAGGCCAGTTTTGTTGGTGGTGCTTGCCATAGGGCGCAATGAGTAAATAGCATGGCTTTTAAGTGGTATTTCACTCATATATTCTCAACTGTGTGTGCCTTAGAGGGTAACTCTTATCACACTGCAATTATTACCAATCATCATTCCTTTCTAAAGGTTCATATTCAATCAAGTCGTGTTGTCATAGGTGGGTATTTTGTCATCCTGTAGTTGGGTTGTAAGAAACACAACTATCCCCATTTTTTGAGTGGTAAATTATATGTTAATCTTTGTACTGTTTTCTATGTCTGTGTGTATGTACATATGTATGTGTGTATATATAATTTCATTTTTGTTCTTTTTAGAAATATTGTATTTCTTTATATATAAGACCACACAAATATTATTTTACACAAATGCATGAATGAGATCTTATACATGCCTCTCTCCTATTTTTCTTGAGACAAGTTTTCTTTTCCATTTTGCTTGCCCCACTTTCTTCCCAACTTCTTTCCTAATCTGACCTAAAAAACTCCCTATTCATATGATCAGTGTATGTGTGAGTGTGCATGTGTGATATCCTATAAACACAAATTTGTGAGGTTTTATAGTCTACAGAAAATGGCATATTATTCAGGTTCTATTGAATATTGCTTTAACCAAACAATAATCCCTTTTATTTGTTCATTTTCATGGCTAACCCATTTGACTCTCAATTTTCGTATGCTTGGTGTTGTTAATAATGCCCCATATCTCACCATGTAGCTATGAATTATATTGATTTTTTAAAATCATTACTAGCTCTTCTCAAATAATCGTCACCATGCTGCACAATTGCTTCTCTGTTTTCTTTTACGTAGTTTTTTCCTAATATATTCTCTGGAATTATATCTTCCAAGGATTATCAATCTAATTTCCAAATAACTATGAAAAGGGAAAATAAAAATTAAAATATGTTAATATCTATGTTAAATGAATAATTATGTGTCTGTCTAGTAAGCAAAACAAAAAACATTTATATGACATATATGCTAATAAATGGATTCTGTGTGTGTGTGGGGGGGGTGTAACAAGCACAAAATAGCAGGAAATTCAATCTTGAGGTCACTGAGGAGGCCCAAAGTTATGTTTCCCTGTTTTGCAGAATGAAAGCATCTGATACCAAATGAATAGGTGTGAAAATTGATATTATGTATGAAAATTAAATAGCATGCATTGAATTTTTGCAGAAACAAGTTCACCTCCACATGTGTGAACATTAAACAGCATGCATTGAATTTTTGCAGAAACAAGTTCACCTCCACATGAAGATTGGCTTTAGGAGTTCCTGCAAACAGTTCTAAGACTCTACTCAGAAAGTAACATTAGATTCTGGCTCAGAGTTTTGCAGTGTTATCTGTGGAAGATGCTTTACTCAAACATAATTCTGGAATACATAGAAAATTCTCACCATTTGCTTTTTTTTTTCTTTTGGCTGCACCGCAGCACACAGGATCTTAGTTCCCGGACCAGGGATCGATCCTGGGCCCCCTGCAGTGGAAGCGTGTGGAGTCCTAACCACTGGACCACCACGGAATTCCCTCACCATTAATGGAACCTTACTGTGGCTCCAGCAGAATATTTAAATGTGAACTCATAGGAAAAAATCCCTTGGGTTAGGATGAGCAGGCTGTAAAAAAATGCACCTAGGAAACTTAAGGAATTGGCTTTTGGAATACAGTAGTCTATTGTTATCCATTTTATAGGTGTGAGAACACGAATTGAAGGGACTTCGTATTCTGTCCCCACATTAATAGCTAGACTAAAATATCTGATTTTGTACAAAAATTTATATTTAGTAATTCTATGATTAACATATAAGTATTTCAGAGAGCACTGCTCCTTCCTGGTGTTCTACCTCCTAAATGAGTTTACTAACCACTGGGCATGAGGAACAATTCTTTTCCATTGCTTATTCAAGAGAATAATGTTTGTTTTATCTGAGGTTTTGTTTTATCCCCAGTTCCTTCAAGGCTTGGATGCAATCTAGCATTGTCAGTAATATTTTCTACAAGCTAAATTTAGATAGCCCACGGTGGTTATATTGAAAGGATTTATACATATAATACTGATATATGTAAGATTTAAGAATACTTAGGAAAACCATAAGATTTAAAACGAACCTGAAATGTAATGGTTTAGTGAAAGGAGATTACTGACCTAGACAAGTTTATATTATTTTTGATTAGCTTTACAGGAAGAAGAATAGCAGAATGAGTTCATCAGACATAAACTTGTGCACAGTGACTTTGGAATGAGGAACATTTGACATTTAAAAAATTGCAATAACCAGGTCAAATAATGAAAATGGAACTTCTCAGGGTAAAACAGAAGGTAAAAGATAAGAAAAAAGATAAATAAATGCAAGGGAGTGATATTCCTGTGATATATCTGACAAGGTTCTAAGGAATAAATCTCTTACAAATTTTCCATGCTTTTGAAATTTTTGGTGGTGGCAGGGAGATGGATAAACTTTTCCAGTTTTAGTTTGTAAATAATTTAAGCATTTGCATTCCTAACGTGGATGTTGTAGAAAGTTATATCTCATTCAATAAAGGAACCATCATCTTTCCAATAAATGATATTCTTGCCTTTTTAGACAACCACTGAGAAGGACATTTCATAACTACAGGGACTAATGAAAACACATCTTGTATCATTCAGCCAGTTGATATTAGGTTAGGGCTAGGAGGTTCCTCATATGTTTCAAAGGATGTGGTTCTTCCAGATCACTTCAGATTTCAAGATTTACCCTAAGGAGGAGTCACTTTTGTTCCTTAATATGCAGAATACAATCTGAGCTTTTACTTTCATTAGGCATGGGGTAAGGGATAAGGGTAAGCAGTCTTTGTACTTATCAGTCTTCGTATGTGCGTTTAAATAACTGAAAAATGCTGCAGATTAAATCTTATAAAATAACTTCACATAGAATGATAAGATTATAAAAGGAACCATGAAATATCATCTTTAAAAGTTTGAGTGGATTTCCTTAACCAGAATCTTAAACAATAACTAACATTTAGGGAAAAACCATGCATTGGGATTTATCAAATAAACAGCCCTCTTAATAGACCTCATGCAGATACATCTACCTTCTATATATTTGGTTCTTTCAGATTCATACATTTCTTTCTCATAAACTGTTTATAACAGAGAATCTCTTTCCAACACTCAAGACAAATAGGATTTGCTTTTTAAATGTGCTAAGTGCCTTTTATAAAACATCTGCCATCATGTAGTCAAGCTAAAGAGACTTCTCCATATTCAAGAGAAATTCCTCAAGCATTTATATAATCCTTCCAAATATAATGCATTTAAAAGATCAAAAATTCAGAAAAAGCAAAGGAGTTTCACTGCCCTGCAGCGTGTGCTTTTATACTGTGTTTAAGGTTCATATAAAATTTTAAGACTTATGGGCATAAATCATACCCACTTTTGCCATTGAAAGATGCATGTATTGAATCTTTTATTATTAAATGATGAATAGTTCAATATATACAACATCAAGGGTAGGCTGCATTGGCCATTGTGGCCTTGGGTCTCTACTGGCAGGTTTTTTTTCTTCCCTCTCATATCTCTACATTCAAAATGTTATTTTTTATTTTAAACAAATATAGAAATTTGCATTGAAAAATACCTTTCAAAAGCACATTTTGACGTAGAATACATCATAAGACTTAGTACTGGGAATGCACTATAAAGATACTACCCCCTAACTTCAGTGACTAAGCTTTACATATTTAGTCATTCATTAAATATTTTTCACCATCCACCACATACCACATATTAAGTGTTGAGGACAAAGACTAAAAAATGAACTGTTTTATCAAATTGCTTAAAGACTAGTGAAATGAGTTAAAATTTCTCTCTATTTTGGATGCATTTATGATAATCATACATCACAAGGTAACTCTTAACAGAACTGTGTTTTTGTTTGTTTATACATTTCCTCTGACACTAAAGATTTTAAGCAGTTAATTTTAAAAATCTCATAATGTTAAGGAAATATAAACATTAAAATGGTGAAAGAATATTGAAACAAATATAGCAAAATAGAAATTTCAGTGCAGGTAGTCTTATTGAACATAAGATGCAGAACTAAACTTTTTGGCAAAGTAGCTCTTACAACTAAACTAAGCAAAATTTCCTAGATGGAATATTGTATACTAGAGGGCATCATTTGCTGCCCTCTATAAAACTGCCCTCAAAAATGATTTCACAAGATAGAGTAAGATAAAAGACATATACACTTTCAATATAATATTATTTAACTTGAATTTTTATAAATACTATGTATCTTATACCTGGCAATATAGAATGCCACTTTAACGACAAGAACCCTACATAACCCATGCAACTATGGTCAACTAATCTATGACAAAGGAGGCAAGGATATACAATGGAGAAAAGACAGTCTCTTCAATAAGTGGTGCTGGGAAAACTGGACAGCTACATGTAAAAGAATGAAATTAGAACACTCCTTAACACCATACACCAAAATAAACTCAAAATGGATTAAAGACCTAAATGTAAGGCCAGACACTATCAAACTCTTAGAGGAAAACATAGGCAGAACACTCTATGACATAAATCACAGCAAGATCCTTTTTCACCCACCTCATAGAGAAATGGAAATAAAAACAAAAGTAAACAAATGGGACCTAAAGAAACTTGAAAGCTTTTGCACAGCAAAGGAAACCATAAACAAGACGAGAAGACAACCCTCAGAATGGGAGAAAATATTTGCAAACGAAGCAACTGACAAAGGATTAATCTCCAAAATATACAAGCAGCTCATGCAGCTCAATATTAAAGAAACAAACAACCCAATCAAAAAATGGGCAGAAGACCTAAATAGACATTTCTCCAAAGAAGACATACAGATGGCCAAGAGGCACATGAAAAGTTACTCAACATCACTAATTACTAGAGAAATGCAAATCAAAACTACAATGAGGTATCACCTCACACCAGTTAGAATGGGCATCATCAGAAAATCTACAAACAACAAATGCTGGAGAGGGTGTGGAGAAAAGGGAACCCTCTTGCACTGTTGGTGGGAATGTAAATTGATACAGCCACTATGGAGAACAGTATGGAGGTTCCTGAAAAAACTAAAAGTAGAATTACCATATGACCCAGCAATCCCACTACTGGGCATATACCCAGAGAAAACCATAATTCAAAAAGACACATGCACCCCAATGTTCATTGCAGCACTATTTACAATAGCCAGGGCATGGAAGCAACCTAAATGCCCATCGACAGATGAATGGATAAAGGAGATGTGGTACATATATACAATGGAATATTACTCAGCCATAAGAAGGAACGAAATTGGGTCATTTGTAGAGATGTGGATGGACCTGGAGACTGTCATACAGAGTGAAGTAAGTCAGAAAGAGAAAAATAAATATCGTATATTAACACATACATGTGGAACCTAGAAAAATGGTACAGATGAACCAGTTTGCAGGGCAAAAATAGAGACACAGATGTAGAGGACAAACGTATGGACACTAAGGGGGTAAAGCGGGGGGTGGTGTGATGAATTGGGAGATTGGGATTGACATATACACACTAATATGTATAAAATAGATAACTAATAAGAAGGTGCTGTATAAAAAATAAATAAAGTAAAATTTAAAGAAAAATTAAAAAAAAAAAAACCCTATGTAGCCAGAGCTTTCTAGTTTTCAGCCATGTATACTGATTTCAAGAAAAAAAAACAAACAAACAAAAAAAACACTTGGCAACAGCAATGGCAAAAAATTCTAAGATACATGACTAACATTCATTATGAGAAAAATGTTCAATTACAATATAATTTGTAGCCATATTATTAGTATCCCAAAAGATCTCCATGCGTACAAATCAAAGTAAATGATTACCTCAATTTTAAGTTGAATATGTAAAGAAAAATATAATATTTTTTCCTTGATGCAAGAAATGTACGGGGTTGGCGGAAGGTAAACAATTCACCTTATGAAATTATTTTCAGTGATAACTAGCTTCATTTTAAGAGGAATAATTTCATATTGCATTGGAATATGAATTTAAAGATTATAAGATATGCTTGTATATATTTTTATGTTCCATAGAAGAATATTTTGAAATAAGTGCAACTATTTCTATTAGTACATTTCACAGATGACAAAGTAGAACCAAAGTCATGAAATTATTTGACAAAGATCCTGTAGTTAGTGAGTGACAGGGTTAAATGGCTACACTTCTTCTGGATCCTTGGAATCAATATATATAAGGTGCAGACGTATCACAGGCCTATTGTGTGGACTGAAATTTTAATATAAAAAATAATACTTGTCTAACATAAATTAAAAATTTGGAATTTATATCTGAACACTGGATTTTATGAGTAATAATGGAAGCAGTTTATATTTGGTCAAAGATATGTTCTGACATACCCCAAAATACATTAAATGGCTATTTAAGTTTCTGAATAATTAAAGGACACATAAAATACTACTTTTAAAGAACACTTTAGAATCCTCTTTATCTAAGATCATATGCCAGGAAGAGTGAACACTATATCATTTTTCAGATCAGTGACATCTGACAACCATTCAATCTAATTCAGTGACAATTTTCAATGATGTGATTAATTGAATATTTGAACATAGCTGACATTTGAATTTTCACCCTAGGCTTTTTAAGTACTCATTTTGGATTTGTGGTTTAATAACGTACAACAACAGTCTTATTTTCTTTGTGCTATCTCACCTTGTATAGTTGAAATTACTTGGTAAAATTGTGCCACTTTGTCATAGACAATTGATGAGAGTAGTGAACATAATTATGAGATTTACAACTGTGTCAGCTAATATTAAATCACATTAAATCAGTAAAGTCCCAGTATATGCCCAGGGTATAATGCAACACTCTATTTTTTGTCAGGTTCTTTAAAATAATGATGGAGTGCATTCCATGACTTCAAAAAGGCACTGGGATTCATAAAGTATACACTTGGAAATCTTGGGATGGAAGAAGAGGAAACAAACTGGGATCAGCCAATGAATGGAAGACAGGTATCATAATGCATCTGGAGGACAGTTTAAAACACCACAGACAGTTAAATCTCCCTACCAGATTTTTAATGGCTAAATTCCTTTACCAGTGAAAAAAATCAATCATTATTCAACTTTACATAAAATGATTAAAAATGCAAATTTGTATTAGAGGAAACTCATTGACTGGAATTTAATTATATCTAAGGGAAAAAATCTACCAATAAACAAGTTCAAATGACCCATTAAATATTTCTTTACGTCTGAGAGAAGATGGGGTTAGAGACCTGTAGAACTGAATTCAGAATGTCTGGTGAAGGGGACTACCCACAAACAAGAGCGGAGAAGGATAAAGGAATGATAGAATGGCAGTATCAGAGATGTTTCCCTATTATCTGAGATTTGCTCTATCTACCTTCAATAAGTTACAAATAAATGGAAGCTGTGGATACATTTTATCTTGAGCTAGTATGTAGACAAGCACAACCACTTGGTAGAGTCATCCCCTGTTTCACAGGATTTTGTATTTTCTTTTGTTTGCTTTTTTAAACCACGGCCAACTTTATTTCAAAAGTGCTTTGCTCTCAGCAAATATTGTGATAAAGGCATCACTGCACTTAGAAGTACTTCTTTCTCAATAAGTGTTTTTCACAAATAAATTATTGATAGCAGGGATAACTTCATGTTAAAACAGCCACCAGAGAGAATGCAAATCAGAACATAAATGTGGTGTCTGAGCTCTACAAAGCTAAGTTGTGAGTGACAGTTGAGTGAGGAGTGTAAGTTAGAAGTCAGGAGAGAAAAGAAAGGAAACTGAAGCACAGGCTCACATTGAGTTGCTAGTTTAGAACTAGGGAATATGCTAAAACTAGTCATTTAAGGCAGAGGAAGAGGCCAAATTGGAGGAGGGGAGGAAGGGGTGGAGAGGGGAGGAGGAGAGGAGGGGAGGGAGGAAGGAAGGAGACAAAATGAACTTGACCTAAGAAGATTTTGAAACTACCACAAATATCTTTTCAAAAGGAAGTTTCTAATATCCCTTTAACAACAAGGGAGGGCCAATTTTTTTCAGGTGATTTTAAAACTTAGGTTTGTGAACAGATTTGTAGAATTGGGAGGCCCCCTCATGATTTTCTATTAGCAATTATCAATTTCTTAAAACTTTGAATGAACTTACCACTAGTTCCATTGGACCCAGAAGTCTTTGTAAAAAGTTTGTTTGGTTTTGTTTTATGATTTCTTAAGTTCCTTTGGTTATTGATGTAGGTACTCTATATTCCACTGTGTTAATTCTTGTAATTTATGATTTTAAATAGAATATAATCCAATTTCATTGCTTTTTTATAATCAACATATAGTTCTGTGTAGATTCCATTTTTGGTGTCTATATCTCTTGTACCTATTTTTAATATTTTCTATGTTTAAATTGCATACATTTGATTTATTTCCCTCTTTTTTCTGATTAAATTTATAAGAGATTAGTCTATTTTATGATTTTATTACAAGGAACTAATATCTTAAATTTATCTAGTGTTTCTTTTTTCTAACTCATTTCTTCATTTATCTTTTATTTCCTACTTTCCTTAGAGCATTTTTTTCTTTTTTGTAACATTTATGGTTGAAAGCTAGAATTAATTTATCTTTTTTTTTTTTTTTTTAATGAAGATAAAAGCAAAGACAAAAATTGAACCTCTGGGTAGAACTGAGGCCATTTCTCATGGGTTTTCTCATGCAATGCTTTTTCCTATACAAACATGGATTTGTACTCTTGGTTTCTTATACATTTTAAATTAATCAAATTGAATTTTTTTAAGTATTATTAATTTCTACTATTATATTATTATTATCAAAGATTATGTACTTTAAAAGTTCTTTTTATGTGTTTAATGACATTTTCACTATATTCTAATATATTATCCATTTTTTATTTGTACATATGCCAAGGATGTTTTTTATATGTTTATCTTCACCTATGCCTATAGTAAGTTTTATAGCAGGGTAGAAGTTAGAGATAACTCTTAGTCTATCTTCCTTTTCTTATTCTGGTGTTCCCCAGAAGCATGGGAGAGTAATGTCAGCTGGTTCCAAAACTAGCCAGAAACCACCTCCACTCCCTGTCAGCAAATGGGGGAGGTGGTATGGCCTTAAAAGTGAATGGCTTCCGAGACTTCCCTAGTGGTCCAGTGGTTGGGACTCCGCACTCCCAATGTGGGGGGCCCCGGTTCGATCCCTGGTCAGGGAACTAGATCCCACGTGCTGCAGCTGGGACCCAGCGCAGCCAGAATAGATAGATAAATAAATAAATATTTAAAAAAAGAAAAAAAAAGTGAATGGCTTCCTGCTACACCCAGCAAGGTTGGGCCCTGGCCAACATTAGGGCTCTTAACGTAGAGATTCCCAAGTCTTCTTTTGACCAGAAAAAAAAACAACAAAAATAGAGCTATCTGAAGGGCTGGGTTTTCTCTGATTGCTCCCCCTCCCACATTCTTCACACCTTCTTTGCTTGAGATGACCCACCTAGTATGAGATGGCTCCATCATCCAGGATCTCTTACCCTCTGGCTTCTAGCTAGGTTCAATCAATGAGCAGCACTGGCAGACTATTAGAGGACTGAATAGAGAGACTAAGGTATCAATCTCCCACCTCCTCCAGCAGGCCATGATTTGAGAGTAACTGCGTTCTTTAGGTACCTATGGTTGCACTTGCTATCCAGTGGACCCGCTCCCAAGGTTAGAGCTTTCATTGGTTTAAGGAAACAGCTCTCTCCTTTTGTCTCTTTAGGTTTAGGGGTAGTAAAGCCTATTAACTGAGGCTAGTCTCTGGGTGCTTCACCATTCATTGTTGGTTCCTTTAATCCTGCCCATATTTCTGTATATATTCCTTTTATTACAGTCTTTTCAACTTTGTCTTTGCATAGGCTTTCTGATTCATTTCAGGACTGTTAATGATACACATGGCTTCATGAGATGACTTGGGCTTGGATAGTGACTATATCAGTGGATAATTCAGTGGACTAAAAATGAAAGGCTTTTCCCCTGCCTATAAAAGGCACCACATAGGTCTACTGATGTCTGGCCATTCCCTAGGGATAGGGGAAATCATTCCTAATAACGACAAAGTTAGAATTTTCTGAATGCCTGTTTGAGAGCTTAGATTTGGATTTGGTCCATTTAAATGAAATTATAAACTACTGTTTTCCTTGCAAATCCAACCTTATGGGAGAGAAGGTTTATATATAATTCACACAGATTTTATAGAATCATCTATGCTTGGGAGTGTCAATAGGTAGAAAATCACTATTAAATCTACAGTTTATGTTATTTGTATTCTCAACTTTTTTCTTTGCTGCTAACTGTGTTGTAATCTAACAATGGTGAATTAAAGGCTCTGAATAAAAATATATTTCCATCATTTATTCTTTATAGTTTTAGCAGTATTTCTATTATGCAGTAAGTTGTATTATGTGTTAATTATTGATTTCAACTTTCTTGGATAAAAATGATATTTTCAAATACTTATGAGTTTTTCTTTGTTATTAATATTCTTATCTCTAACTTTTAAAAGAACTTGTTTTATTACCCATTTAATTTATAATAGCCTTTTTATGTTTAGTCATTTTCATCTCACTTAGAACTAAATTCAAACCCTAACCATGGCTCCCCATGTTCTCCTCTTCCCAGCACCACCCTGCTACCTCTCTGATTCCCTACTCTACTACATTTTTTTCCACACTCAGTCCTCTCCACCTATTGAGTCCTATTTCCAAATGCTTTTTCTCCTCTAGGTCTTTTTATCCCACTGCCTGGACCATTTTCCTATAGATAATCCCATGGTTCACTCCTTCACTTCCTTCCAGTCTCCACCTATAAGACAACCTAACCAAAGGCCTTCCCAAACCTCCTAGTCTATTTGTCTCTTCTTCATTCACTTAGCTATCACTACATACATTATACATATTTAACGTCCTCTGGTATTTGACTCTAAACTCCATGACATAAACGATTGCATTTGTTTTGATCACTGACTGCAGTGTTCCTACCATTTGGAATACAACCTGACATATAGTAGACACTCAATAAATAATGCATTGAATCTAAAAATACTAACATTATTCTGTTTAAGGTACGACTACTCAAAATCTCCAATCAATGCCTCCTATAGTTCATTCTGAGAATTTGTGATTTTTTTTTAAAAGATTTATTTATTTTATTGATTGAATGATTGATTGCTGTGTTGGGTCTTCGTTTCTGTGCTAGGGCTTTCTCTAGTTGTGGCAAGCGGGGGCCACTCCTCATCGCGGTGCGCGGGCCTCTCACTATCGTGGCCTCTCTTGTTCCGGAGCACAGGCTCCAGACGCGCAGGCTCAGTAGTTGTGGCTCACGGGCCTAGTTGCTCCGTGGCACGTGGCATCTTCCCAGATCAGGGCTCCAACCCGTGTCCACTGCATTAGCAGGCAGACTCTCAACCACTGCGCCACCAGGGAAGCCCAGAATTTGTGATTTTTAAAAGGAAAATAGTTCTATCTACTATTTTACTTAATATGCTGATTTATTTATATCCCATCCCAGGATCATTTAGTCATCTGCTATAGCATACCCAAGGCCATTTTTAGGAAAATATCCTGCTCTTGAACATTCTCTTTGTGTGTTTATTCTTTATGCTAATAATCAGAGACTAAAAGACATGTCCCTTGGAATATTTTCCATTTCTTTTCTGCTTTCTTTTATTATAAAATAATGGGAAGTATAAAATGATAATACATTTACTTTTGAGCATTTGTGTTCTGTGTCTTTTGGCCTGGGGCTAGCTCAGGTAAAGGTTATTTCACTCGAGGTTTTGGTTTACACTGGAGAATGTTTTACTTGAGATTCTGTCCTTTAATACAGAGACCTCAATTATATGCCATTCCCCATTAGGGCCCTGGCTCAAACGGGAGCTTTGTGGAAATTTGCTTTTGAAGGACTCCTTGTCCAATTTAACCCTCATTCAGGGGTCTTCGCCTGCTAAAACATTGGAATTTTATCAAGATTTTCTATTTTCAGTAAGAAATATAACCTCCTGAGAAAAGACCCATATATTGCATTAATCACATTCTAATTTTGTATATTCACTTACCACATTTCATTAAACAATTTCATAATAAAATACACGGTCTATGTTCAGATAGATAAATATGGTCATAATTTGGAGTTTGGCAGGTTGTAAGATCAGTTTTACTTTCCCTTCCTACATTTCTCTTATTAAACTTTTAAAAAAAAATTGATAGCCTACATACAGAAAATATACTTAAGTGTACAGCTTGATAAATTTTCTCAAAGCAAATGCACCTGTATAACGACCACCAGGTCAAAACATGGAAATCTTCAACACCTCTGAAGATTTCATCCTGCATTTTAAAATCTAACCACTCTTCTGACTTTTAAACTCATGGAAGCATTCTGCCTATTCTTGAAATTTAATTAAACGAAATTACAGTAGATATACTTTTGTGTCTCATTTTTTTCTCTTTCCGGAAATTGATCCATCTTATGTACTGTGTGTCGCTATCATTTGCTCACTTTCATTCTAATTTTGGCTATTACAAATGAAGCTACTATGAACACTCTTTCATATATATAAAAGAATATTATATATATATGAATTTTTTGGCAAACATAGAAATGTATGTCTGTTATATGCTAAGGAATGAAATTGTTGGGTCATAAGAAATGCACATTTTTATCACATTTAGTATATAATGCCAAACTATTTTCAATGGCTGTCTGAATTACATTTCTACCAGTTAGTTGTGAGAGTTCAAGTTATTCCATACCCTCATCTACACTTAGCATTATCAGTCTAATTTCAACCATTTTTGAGAATTTGTATTGGTATCTCATTGTAATTGTAATTTCCCCAATTATTGCTGAGGTTAAACACACTTTCATATTATTCTTGAACTTCTGAACATCCTCTTTTGTGAAGTTCCCGTTCAAGTTCGTTGTCCATTTTTTCCACTGGATTTTTTTTCTCATTTTATAAAACCTAAAATTAAATAAAGTATAGAAGAAAATCATAGGAGACACCTAATATACTCAATAGTGTAAAGATGTCAATTCTTCCCAAACTGATCTATAGATTTAACTCAATGTTGATCATATTCCAAAGAAGGTTTATGTGGAAATTAAAAAGATGATTGTAAAATGAACCTAGAAATACAAAGGGCCAATATAGCCAAGAAAATATTGAACAAGAAAAAAGTGGCAAAAGTTCACCAGATAACAAGATGCATTAAAAAAAGGCAGTATTCCACATGGCATGGTATTCATGATGTATAGACAAACAGAGCAATGGAAGTGAATTTAAGTCCAGAAATAAAACTACAAATGTATTGAAAATTTTTTTATGACACACTTAGTACTGGAGAACAATGGGCAAGCAGCATTCTTTTTAATAAATGATGTTGTCGTTCAGATTCCAAGTGAAAAAAATAAGCTGAATCTTAACCCATTCCTCATATCATATACAATAATCAATCATTTCCAGGTGAAATATAGATCCAAATTCAAATGGTAAAATAATAAAGCTTACACGGATAAAAGCAAAATGTAATACCATAATGGCTTTCGGAAGGCAAATATTTCTTAAACAGGACACATAATTATAAAGTGAAAGTTTATAAAAATGAACTACATCACAATGAAGAACTTCTCTTTATCAAAAGATAAAGTGAGTTAAAATTTTAATCCACAGAGAAGGAAAATATATTTGTAATACATAAAATAAACAAAGGACTCATATCCAGAACATAAGAACAACTCATAATTTTGATGAAGTTCAGGTTAATTTTTTCTGTTTTTGCATCATGCCTTTGTTTTCACATCTAAGAAATATATGGTTATTCCCAAAGTCACAGGGATTTTATTTTATGGTTTTTCTATTTTATTGCCAGAATTTCTTCTGGTCCTATATTGAAAACTATAAAATTAATAATTATAATATATACCAAAAAAACCCCAAAATTCATAATCTATAATCAGTATGTGAAAAAACAAAACTCTTATCAAAAAAAAAACTACAGTTTCATTAATCCACTACTTTAGAGGAGATCCAACAGCCTATGTTTTGACATTTTCTTGCTTGGAAGAGATCAATTTCTTCAACTAGATTAAATCTAATAATTCTTTGAGTTTTCTGCTGTTTTCCTTGCTCTTATATTTTGTAATGGAATACGAGGAATTGATATTTAAAAAGACATTTTCTTTGTCTAAGTTCCTAATATTGTTAAAATGTGTTCTTAATTTATATGCTACTGATCTTTCAAAATGTTCTATAGGATGAAATAATGCCATTTGCAGCAACATGGGTGGACCTAGAGATTATCATCCTAAGCGAAGTAAGTCAGAAAGAGAAAGACAAATACCATATGATATCACGTACATGTGGAATTTAAGATATGTATGACACAAATGAACACATCTACGAAACAGAAACAAACTCACAGATATAGAGAACAGACTTGTTGCCAAGGGGATGGGGCTGGAGGAGGGAAAGATTGGGAGTTTCGGATTAGCAGGTGCAAACTAGTATATACAGGATGGATAAACAAGATCCTACTGTATAGCACAGGGAACTATATTCAATATTCTGTGATAAACCATAACGGAAAAGAATATGAAAACGAATATATATATTTATAAGTGAAACACTTTGCTGTACAGCAGAAGTTAACACGACATTGGAAATCAACTATACTTCAATAAAAAGTTTATAAAAAGGTTCTATAGGACTGCTAATAAGGCAAACATTCCATAGATTATCTTATTCTGCTGCAGAAAATTTGCAAATATAGAGTTAATCACTGCAGGAAAATAATAAAAATATATAACACTTCTGTAAAATAATTTTCATAGGTTAAATATGATAGTAACCTTTCATAAAACTGACCGATTACTATACAACTTTCACTTCCATTTCCAGAATGATGTCCTCTCCCTGCTAGATGAGCTGAGCAATATTTGGGGGAGTATACATCATTACTAATCTATCACTAATTATGGTTATTTTAATAGTATATGATCAATTATTTGAATTTATCCTTGAAAGAGAGATGTAATATAATTAGGAAGTTACAAAAAAAGCCAGTAAATGTATTGGTTAATTAGAAAGATTGTAGGAAGTTAATAAGAAAGGAGGGCTGCCTCCAATATCATGAGAGAGGGGAGGAATCTCAAAGTCACTCTGAGGAGACAAGAACTCCTTTCATCTACACACTTGTTTATGTACGATTGTTGACTTTTTCTAATACCACACATATATTTTCTTCTAGTTAAACTTAATCAAACATAGGAATAGCAAACAAATTTGCAACTCTTATGCTGAGTTGAAATACTGAGTTTTCTGTGTAACTTTCATACTTGGATGTGTTATCTAATAAATGTTGGCTTAATTCAAACAAACTTTATCATCATGTGTGAACCCACTTTATACATAAAAAATAATAGTCAGCCTATTAAAAGCCATTTGTTTCACGAACACTGCTGTAAGGAGCTGAGTTTACCACAGGACTTAATTTGGCCACCAAATATAACTGCATTATGTAAAATCTAAAAACAACACAACGTGGCCAATCAGGTCTGGTTCACACCTTTCCCTGCCCCCCTGTGGATGCACGCATTTACTTCCTGAATCACATTAGCAGACGCACATGAACTAGAACATGTGCTCTTAATGATAACTGCTTTGATTTACGAGAGAACTTGAAATGCTTTCTCTGTTTTAAGGGCCAAAGCCCTCACTCAAACATTAAGCATGCTGTCTCATGGTATCCAGACTCTGTCCAGGGCTCCACTTACATTATTTTTCTGCAAGACCTGTAGTGCCTTGTTGACATTGTTCAGGGCATGAACTCTTGTGGATCCTTTTTCTTTTGGCTGAAAACAAAATGAAACAATGTTGACTACCCAGGGGAGAGAAGGACAATCTACCAGAAATGGAATAATTGATATATTTCACTTCTAAATTGGAATCTTTTAAATGATCACAGGTTGTGAGGCATTAATATAATGAATTTAAGTGCTTCAGGTTAATTATCCTTGTCATAGGAGTTTCTTATAGCATGAAGAAACTCCTTATAGCATGAATCAGCCACTCCTCAAGAAAACTGATAGCATTTTTTTTCTTCACAAAAGAGAGTTTGGTTACCATCTCTCCTTCATTCTACACCCCAGTTGCATGACCACGAAGAGAAACATCAGCATGCATAAGGACATTTGCTAGTAAGATAGATAAGTGAGTCAATTCCCACACTTTTTAGGAAAGTTTAAAAGAGATTTGAGCCTAGCAAAATTCTATAATGCCAAATAGGCTTAACGGAAACTATTTCTGGCAATATTACCTTAATTGTCTTAGTCACTGAAGCTCAAAACCTCAATCATCTTTGGTTCTCTAACCCTCACCCTCAATCCCCAAAGTCTTATCTTGTCCTGTAATTTTTAAACTAACATTTGCATAGTGTATTACAATATATGAATTAACTCATTCAGTTGTGGAGTTTTAGAAAGTCTACCATTATGATGCCTAAAGTATTTACTCCTAAAATGAGATCTACCCTCCTAAAACAATTTTAACTACACAATACAATGCTGTTAAGTATAGGCACAATATTGTACAGCATGCCTCTGGAATTTATTCATCTTGCAGGACTGAAACTTTATACCTGTTGAACAGCAACTCCCCATTTTCCATATCTCATATTAAGTGTTCTTAAATCCTAAGAGTTCTCATCACAAGAAAAAATAGATTTTTTTCTATTTCTTCAATGTTATATGAGACGATGGGTGTTCTCTAAACTTATTGTGATAATCATTTCATGATATTTATAAGTCACATCATTATGGTGTACACCCTAAACTTGTACAGTGCTGTATGTCAATTATATCTCAATAAAACTGGAAGAAAAAAAAGACAAAAGACTAAATAAATAAAGTTAAAAGTTAAACTTAAAAGGTCATTATATATAAAAGCCTTATAAAGACAGCCACTAACAAAGATACCAAATAATAATAGAGAATAATATCTATTAAATAAATTATACTACTGAAAATTTCACCTTCTTGTTCTGCATATGATAGAAGATGCCAAAACAAAAATAATATTGCAAGACTGTTTTTTTCAGGAATAGGTCCTGTATTGCTACTTAAATCAGTAATTAGTAAATTAATTAATTTTACTGCATCTCATAAAACTATGCTGAGTTTGTTTCTGGTCTGGAATTCTTCTGAGGTTAATGTGAAGTTCCTTATAAATACTGTAAGTCACATACCAGTCTTTGCCCTGTCAGGCCTTCAAGAAGGTCTAGGAGGCGTCTCCCATCCTGCAGGTCACTGAAGAGGTTTTCTATGTGCTGCTTCCCAAACTGAAATAAGAAACGTACCCGATTAAAGAAAGCATGCTTCCAGTGATCCATTTCTACGAATATGCCTTTTAAAATTTAAAGCTATGTTTAAGAATATTTAATGTATCTAGTTCTTAATCTGCCAAGGGTGATGGATGAAAAGAGAACCTCCAAGTAAAAAACAAAAACCAGTAAGTCATCATTCAGCCAAATCTATTTAAATATTTTTCTCAATAACAAGAGTTGGAGATCTATAGTCTAATGGATCTAATTAACTCAACTTTTTGAATGCTGATCCTATGAAGGAGAGAAAAATTGTTTAAATTATCAGGCAGTTGGGCACTGTTCAGGGAGAAGTAAACACACAAAGAAACAAAGACCACAATTTGCCCTGGGTGGGTACATAAGATTTAACCATTTTGTGTACTTGGAAATAGAATGCATAATCATAGAGGGTTCACCATCCTTCACTCATAAAACATGCTTTCTGCGCATATACATTTTACATGCTGCCTCAGAATGATCCAGTCTCATATTGGATGGTTCAAATTTTAGAAAGGTATGATTTAAATTAAGTTGAAATAGGTCGGTGAAAGCTTTTCATCTATTTTTCTCCCTTCTTTACTTGGGAATTATACTGAGGAAAAACAATAGCCACTAATAACATCTAACATTTTTGGAGTGACTATTCATGAGAAACACTCCACTGAATGAATTGATCTTGTAATTTTTGTGACATTTCTGTGACGTTAGCATTAGTATACTCATCCTACAGATGAAACAGAGACAAAGAGACAAAACAAGATGATGATAAAACCAAGATTTTGGCCCAGATCTGTCTAACTCCTGGGGCTCTTGTTCTTTCTATTTTATCAGGCTGCTTCCTTGGCCTTTTCCTCCTTCCATGTGATTATCTTTCAAATATTTTATTTCTTCTGTCATGCCCCCAAATATCTTCTTTTTCTGGTTCAAAGCCTACAATCCCTTCGTATGAAATCATTCACAACTCTTTCATCACCCAAGTTATCCAGAAAGCCCTACTTTATCAATGACAGATGCTTATTGAGCACCAATAAACCTGGGCTAGGTGCTAGAGCATACACTAGTAAATGAGACGGATATGACCCCAGCCCTTGTGGAACTTTGAGTCGAGCAGGGAAAACAAATATTCCTAAAAGGTAATGCTACAGAGAAGCAGTAAAAGGAACCCAGGAGCACATAACCATGGGAATTCCCATAGTCTGGGGATCAGGAAATACTTCCCTCAAAATGTCAGGTGATGGGTCTAACATTAGCCTTGGGTGATTGGGCTCTTCTCATCCACTCCTTTGATCACACACAAACGTTACATTTCACACAGCTCAAGAAGAGCCCTCGTTTCCAGGCAAAAGACATCTCTGAAGCTTCTAAGATTGAAGACAGAGGATTCAGGTTCTCCCTACAGCCAGGTAGCCATGTCCAAGACAGGTCCTGATAGGGCCTAGGTGCTTCACTTAACGATAACACTGACCCCTGCAAGAAGTCCACCAGCCCCTCCATGCCAGGCTTTGGGAATCAAACCACATATGTGCTTTGACAAAGATAACTACAAGCTATTCTTTTGAAATTCTACTTGAATAGTTCTAATTAAAATTTTCAGGGGAAAAGAAATGACAAAACACTAAGATACTAGAACTTTTAAAAAGCACTTTTAGTATATATAATGTACAGGTAGATCTTAAAACAACAGTGCCATTCTCATGAAATAAGGAAAGCTTTCTATTAATAAGTAAAGAAAATGAATGTGTGCTTTATAATAATTCTGTCAAGAACCTCATATATAACCCGGAATAACTTGGCATTTGGGGGATAATATTAAGATTTCATTTTCAAATTGGTTGAAGGTCGACAATGCCTTGAAAATGCTATTTTGGTTTGTTTTTTTTTCCAGGAGCAAAATTTTACAGATGCATTTGAGAAGTGAGTAGCTTCTAAACTTATGGACAAAAACAATATTGCACACTGAAATGTGTCAGGTTTTGAAGAAAATAAAATATAGTTAGTTGACAGAAATACTTGCTGTTATTAAAAATATATATCTAGATAGGCAGATAGATAGACAGATAATAAAGTCTGGCAAACCAGGAGGGATGTGGGTGGTAAAATGTTCATTCAAGGAGAAGGGCTGGGACTTGGAAAGGAGTAAGTCTAGGGGCAAAGAATAAAGCGTGAACCCCAAGGCCATAAGGATCATCTAGCATCCAAGATATGAGGACTAGAAAGCTTATGCTTTTAGGCAAGGAGCCTAAACAAAGGTCAAGAAGGCAAACAGGATCTTGCTTTAATACAAACTTATCCACACAGACGAGGTATTGATATTTTATAATTCTCCCTTTTAAACTGGAATCAAACAAAATAGAGAGGGAGGGAAGGACTGCAGGCTAATCAGAGCGCACATCTAGTTGGGGCACCTAGAAAGCAGTGAGGTGATAGAGAAAAAGACAGTTTTCGGTATCATATATAACTTTCAAACTCATGCAATCAATGATATATTAAAGTATCACAACTGAAATCCAATTTATATTTGTTATATCCACCACAATCTCTAACAGGGTGCTTCTCAAAATGTTCCAGTAAAGCATCCTTCAACAGATGAGACTGAATTCATTTACCCTGGAGCCTGGCAGTGTAAAGTACATAGTGACTGCAGGTTCAAACTTTCTATGAAAGCATATGTTTTATGTTAAGAATTCATGGAGATTTTGTCTTCCTCTCTTAATGCATGTTTAACTTAAAAGTAATTTCAAGCACTTTGACTGAAATTTCCCCTCCTATGGTCTAATTAAAGTGATGCTCAGTGAAATGTACAATATTTAGCCTGTAACTTCATGGATGTTCAGGTGTTTAGTCTTATTCCTCCTGGACTATGAATACCCTAGAGAAAGCAAAACATCTCTTTTCTCTGGAATGGTTTTCATTTCATTCCTAGATTCAACTCCTCATTCCATAGCACTATAGGTATGATGTAGCAAAAGTAGCACACATTTCTGAGGCAGAAATAGCTGATTTTTCGAACCCAAGTCTCCTATTCACTAGCTGCATTGTCTCCGGCAAGTGATTTAGTCTTTCTGAGGGACAATTTATTCATTAGTATCAACAGAATGGGGACTGAAATAATAGCACATCAGTCTTAAGCCTCTGAAACAGTGTAGGTGTGCTGTACAGACTTGGCAAATAGTAGGTACTCAATAAATATAGGATGATTTTTTCTGTTTTATTCTACTATTCCTTGGCTTCTCTTTCTTTGGCCAAATACTAGATATAAATACAATTATGCTTAATTATTGAATCTATCAGAAAATACAGAGCTCAGATACAATGTGTTCTGTTTTCTCTTAGTTTGGTACCCCTGTAAGAGTGAAAGTCAAGGAGGGAAGGTGTCCCTCCATATTCAATTACTAATACTAGTACATGTGGATGGCAAAGGGGAAACACTCGGAGCCTTTAAGCTCTTTACCTTTTTGTTGTTGTTGTTGTTCTTTTGCTTACTTTTCATTAAATCTTCTGTTTTCCTCCCTTTTTATCTCCTATGAAAGACATCCACCATGTCTTTTTGCTGCAAGTGACACTTACTTCATGAAAACAGTATTATTTCTTTAAAAATTCCCTATCATTAATGGCTTTCTTTTCAAGTGTATGAAAATTATTTTATAAGACACATAAAACATTAAATGCGCCTTGGGTCATATGACCCTGTGGCTCTCTATCTTCAATCCCTTTCATGACTAATATTTTCTTTAAAAAGTGAACTTCTGGTATTACTTAGCAGTTTCCTACATTCACTTACATATTGAATTCTTCCTTGCTAACCCAAATATCAAGATGAAAGAACCATAAAATGAGACAGCAATCCTTCCAGATCATTGTCAGGACGATATAAAGAAATTCTACATTTATATCAATTTCTTTATATTTTTTTTACAGACAGTGTTCAAAAAGAAACTCAGACAGGTTGGTTGGTAACTGGCATAAACAAAGTGAAAAAATCAAAGTAAAAAAATTGAGAAAGGGACAGAAATGAATTGAAAAATATTTAAATAGTTTCTGACTCTTCAGAGTTGTGTCAATCTTTTAACCCGTAAATACACAGAGATCAATACCATGTTGCACTAAAAGAAACGTGAAGAGCACAGGAATAATTTAACATGGGCTTCTGGTGGTAGAAAAGTCAGCCTCTGGACATCCGTGTTGCTGAGAAAATCAAGATACTTCTCTGTGATTCTGAATCTTTAGCTATTAGAAACACCAAGAGCAAGAAAAGCACCAAAGAGGAGAGCAAATTTGATTCCAAACTTATTGGTAAATCCTGCTGACCAGCTCCCATAAAAATAATGCAACCCACTGTAATATAAACAGGCAGTTTTCATAGATGATTGTTTTCTTAAGCATGAGTTATAAAAAGTATTTCATAAGATAATTTTATTGAGGTATAATATACATACAGGAAAGAACACATATCTAAAATGTTAGCTCAGTGAATGTTCACAAACTGAAGACATTCATATTATCATCACCCCCATGGAGAAAAAGAATATAATCAGCATCCTCAGAGCTTCCTCACACCCCTTTCTGTGTACTAGCCCTTTCAAGGATGACTACTCCATTGACTTTTAATACCATAGATTAGTTTTGCCTTGAAAGGAATCTCTTAAAAACAGAAGAATAAGGCTGGTTTAGTGTCTCATTTTAGGAAACTAATAACTGAAAGACATATGGTTTAGGAAGAGAGAATTTGGAAAGAAAAAAAAAGTTGCAATGATGAAATATGCTTTACAAAGCACAGGGAAGTACTGCAATACAATGAGTAAGAATATTCTCTCTGCCCCAGAATTCCTTGGTTCAAATCCCAGCTCTGCCATATTTCATGTGTGTGATATGAGCAAGAAACTTAATCTCTCTGGGTCTTACCTTTTATCATCTGTAAAACAAGGATGTAGTATTACCTAGCTTGTGGTGATGCTGTGAAGATTTAAATGCATTTGGAATAGTGCTTTGCTCTAAGATATACTCAATAAATGTTAGCCATCATGAATTTATTCCAAATGTTTAACCCTAACAATCCATATTTTCCAAAATTTCCTTGGAATTTTTGGCTCAAAGTAACAGAAGGAAAAAAAAAAAAAGTAACAGAAGGGGTCAACTTCAAAGTATTAGTATGGGGATTAAATGAGTTAATAAATATAAGGTGTCCAGCATGTTTCCTGGCATAGGAAATGCTCCATAAACCCTAATCACATTTCCCATTTCCCCCTTTCGTTAAATGTCATCACCTGGAAATAGAGAGTAGGACTCTCCTTTGAGGGTGCCAGGATCCTAGCAGGACTTGGTTAACTTGAGGAGAGTTAATAGGGAACAATTTTAAAAGGTGAGGGCAGGGTATAAAGAAACCACCAAAACTGGTAATAGAGAAGTGCAATTATCACTCCTAGACACATAGGAAAGAAGAGAAAGAGAGTGGTTATTGGTCCATGAACAAAGAGAGAGCCGAGAGAGTCACCTGACATGAGCTTTGATATTTCGGTGATGAATGCAGCTATCTTGTGGTAAATAAATGCCCTGATATTTCTTTCCTCCCTTCCTCTGATCTCCTGTAAATGCTCCCAAGAACCAAAACCAACTGGAAGCCAGAGAGCAAGGGAGTCTGCTGATATCATCCACAGAGGTCAGCCTCCCAGGGAAGAGAAAGGCAGAGAGTGGTCCCAGAGGGATAAACCAAAGACATTCAACACCCCAGACAGGGAAAAAAATTCCCTTGATCCACAGGATCAATGTCAGGGATGCCCATGTCAGAAAATAAATGAAGGCCCCAGTGCTTCTCCCCAAACTGCCTATATTATTTCTATCTCTGGTAATGTTGTTTTAAAGACCCAAATGTATCACTGGGACACTTTCTCTCCTATAATAGGGGTATCAAAGTACTGGAATGTTTAGCGGGCTTTAACAGATGAAAATTAACATATATTATACATTGTTCCTGAGCATCAAATATTTTAAAACTTCTATGTACCAGAAATAGCACTAAAAACTGGGCTGCAAAGATAATGTTTTAAAAAATCCAAGTTATTCCTTGGAGCTAAGAAGTGCTCAAGAGCTAAGTTAGATAATATAATAGTTTTACAGTCTCTCCAGGCATAAAGTGTTATTTGGCAGTAACTCTTTATAAAACATAGTCACTAGAACCCAGTGTGTATGTTACACTATTATGTATACAAGAAGAGATTCAACCAGATTGCACATTAGAACTTTCAACAGCAGCCACAACAATGGTTAATGGAAATCAAGTCATTACCTGCAAACGGTCTATTATAAAACCCCAAGTAATGTGTGCTTAACCAAGAGTCAGCATGGTTTGTTGTCTGATCAGGTCTATATTTAATATGGTTTGTAATAAAACTGAATTCTTAACCCAGGCCTGTGTTTTCTCATCTGTAAATTAGATAGATCAGTACTAATTCAATTACCAGTTATCCTGAAACAAAAATTAGTAAAATTATGTGTAATTTTTATCTTGTATTTCTAGTTATAATGTTAATATAATTCACAAATAGCTATTTTAAAATATGTAGAAACCTTATAAACCATGATTGTAGCTAATTCTGTTATATCACCTTTAAATACCCCCTATAAATTTAAAATTATGAAAGTTAAATTCAGTTTTTATTGAATCACAAAGGTATAAGATTTAAGCTTGAGATAGCCAGGGAGGGAAATGGAGATTGGTTATATTCTATCCCAGTAAAGCCTTCTGCAACAGAAGAAGTACAGTATAAGGTTTGCAAGATGAAGCACTTCATTTCAAAGCATCTAAATAAAACTCTGATTCTTCAGAAAGAAAAAAAATACTGTGACACAATGGGCACACTCACTAGAGAAATGCCAACCATTAGCACTTAGCTTCCCGCAAAATGCAGAGGGAGAAAGAGCTATTCAGACTTGTTCAGATCCGATGGAATGAGACTTTATGGTCAAAAGACATCTGCAGATGCCTTTAATTAATAAATGTAAATTTTATTTATAAAATTAATATTCTTAAAATTTCTCAAATACATTGCAGTGCAATTGTGTGTGGACAATTATGTGACGAGACACAGCCTCTTCCTAATCATTCCCTGCCCCTACCTACTAGAAAGTCAGCCTTGGGCTATTCATTCTCTCTTCTTCCATGCTTATGAGGTGAGTCTGCCAATAAACAGTGCAAAATCAAGGGAACAGGAAACACACAGAAAGGAAAAAAGTCACGTAGGATGGAATAATTAAATAAGACCTTCTGTCCCCATTATACCTCTATTCCCTTCCGATAGGTTGAACCGTATGAAATTTTAAATTCTGCAGTCAAATATGATCGAAAACTGGCCATTTCACATGATTCAACCTCATATATTTTGTAATGACATGCATAATAAACATTCAGTGTTTAGTTTAAGTCAGCCGCATTTCTGTGCACTGTTCATGGACTATTTCAATTAATTCTCATAACAATCAATTAAAATCAATCCCATTTTACAGATGTCAAAACTTGAGACATAGAGAACTAAGTAACAGCAAATAAGTGGTAGATATGAATCCAAACATAGGTGGTATATTTCCAGATTTATTAACCATTCTCTACTTTGTAACTGCTGTTTGAGCTGGCATTCTTTGACGACAATGCCTTTCAGGGTCAGTGTTAGATAAGTTTTACTTGTGTATTTTCATAATGTCTTTCAATAAAGTAAGGATAATTTAACTAATTTATTCTTTTTCTTTCCCCTGAGGTTTCTGAAGGTCACATACACTTATATAACCTACAAACAAAATTGCTTCTAATTTTAGGTTGAATTAGTAACTGAAGGGTGATAACAGTGATAATTCTACATATGTACATTAGAAAAATTCTTCAATGTCTTAAATTTCTATTGTTATATCACTCTTTAGGGGGATGACTCAATGAATCCAGTAAATATTGTTCTAGAGACTAAAACAAATTTTTAACATGCAGAACTCACACAAAGGTATATGGAAAATCTGGCTTTTTAATGTAATTAAATTAAAACACAAAAGCAATTGCCCCCCACACTAAAAACCTAGGAGGCTATAAATCAACATATAATAAATGTAATTCTTAAAACTGAATAGGATTGAATAATAGTAAATAGAAGGAAAAGCTTTACCCATGTTTTTAGTGCAGTTATTTCTTGAGAGATCCACTCAAACATGCCAAGTACTTATTGAAAGTCTTCCATGTGAGATTCATGCAGTTACATGTTAAAGAATATAGCACTTGGGGTCAAATAGGCCTTCATTTAATTGCAATTCTAACTTTTCCCAACTGTGTGAACTTGGATAAATGATTTAGTGATTTGTTTGTTTTCCTCATGTGACAAAGGAGGGAGAGTAAGTTATTCAATTAAATGTAACAGCTATTATTCAACTACTTTTTACTGTGCCCAGTACTGGGAATAATTGGGAAGATAAAAGATAAAAAAGATACTGCCATTGTTTTTTCAGCTTTAGTCACAATCTATGAAAGATGTATGCTGCTAAGCAAAGATATGTATAGCACTGTATTATAACCCTATCAATAGTGGTGTTGTAAGCATGGTGCCAACACAAATAAGAGATGTCATCTTCACTTGAGAAGATAAGAGAAGCAGAAATCCTAGAACTGAATTTACAACATTGAATAGGAAATTAACAAGGAGATGTGAAAAGAGGAGAAGAATGCCAAGCAGAGGGACATTTCAGATGCTAAGATTCAGATAAATTAAATTACATTAAACCATGAAAAATCAGGTCTTAGAACACAGGGTATATGGAGGGATGGGAGATGATGAGACTTGAGATGCATGAGACACCACAGCAAAGGGGACTTGGTCTGCCAACCTAAAGGAGCTTGAGCAAATATTTAATGGTCATTTGTTTTCATTCTTTTGAACAGGTATGTAATTTTGAAGTGTTTACCATATTTTTCACATTAATATTTAGACTGATGTCTTAAGGTAGTTAACCTTATTTAGGAAAGGCCAATATAGACATTGTTTAGAGGTGAATTTTGGAGTCCTAATAATTCAAGAGAACTATTCTTGTGTGGAAATATTACTTGACAAGGGAGTCATGTGGTTCAGGAGCAACTGCTCTAAATTATAAATATGAGCTCCTTAAAATTCTAAGCAGTTATCTACCTTTCCACTGGAACTCCTTTTTGCAGAAGCAGAGGTCACAATCTGTGGTAGATTAACCACAAAACTGGGCCAACTATTTCATCCTTTCCTGAATCCATGCCCTTTGCAGCAGGACTTTGCTGCTCCTCTCATGAGGAGGTGGTTTCTATTTCTCTGCCTCTGGAATCTGGACTGGCCATTGCCTTAGTCTGGCCAATAGAATGCAGTGGAAGTTATGTTGTTCTACTTCCAAATGTAGGCCTCACAAAGGCTTGAACACTTTTGCTCTCTTGGTCATGCTTCCCCCTTCATCATAAGAACATGCCTTAGCCAGATAACTGGAAGGTGAGACATGTGAAGCAGAACCAAGTTACCCCAGTAGTCCCAGATAAGGTCACCCCAGACTGGCTGACAACCAGACATGTGGGAGAGCTTAGCCAAGATCAGCACAGCCACCTGATCAAACCACAGCTAGCTAGAGACACATGAATAATCCCAGCAGAGAGCTGAAGAACTTCCTGGCTGATCTGAAGAGCTGAAAGAATAATAAATACTTGTTGTTTTAACCTACTGAGTTTCAAGGTAGCTTGTTACACAGCAATAGTGAATTGATACTTGTTCATATATGAATGTTTGTTTCTACACAGGAGGAAGAAGTCTGAAAAATTAAACTGTATTATAAAGACTGATAAATTATTTATGGAATATTTTTAAAGGAGCCCTTTGTGCAGAAGAACTCCAAGCTAGAAAACATTTTACTGCTGAAGTTGAAAATGGGCAAAAAGCCATTATCTGTAGAGATTTGACTCAATGAATTATATGGAAAAGAGCACAGTCAATATACTCTACAGAGCTCCTTCAATTCCATCTTGCAAAAAAAATAAAAAATAAAAAGTTCAACAAAGCCCTATTTTTAAAAATTCTCAGCTTCATGGAGCAATTAAAATAAAAAACAGTGTCAATCTTAAGATTTATAATACTACCTTTAATAAAATGTAGGGTTTTTTTTAAACTCTTTTGTGCTAGTTATATGTTGTAAAAAAAACAAAGATTGTATTTCTTGCTCAACATGCTCATTTGAAGTTCACTTGAATCTTATGAGAAGTTAAGAAAAGGAAGACTTTTTTGTTCTCCTGTTTGCTAGATTTTTTACTCTGTTGTCACTTTAGATAAAAATTCCTGTTTATCTAATTTTCTTCATTATAAGTTCTAATTTGTAGCGGTTTATCATCAGATGTTTTCAAAATAAAAATAGTGAATCCAAAAGAATTCTCTCTGAATTAAACTGTCACCTTTGGTTAGTGTTTCTAGAATAATACACTTTTAAATAAATTAAGCTGAATAACAGCCAAGGGAAGTAGGTAGGTTTGACACTTTTTCCTCCCAAAGCTCATGAGAAAAATTTTAAATTGTCTTGTACATTAACTAGAAAATCTTAGTAAGCACTTGTTTATTTCAAAAAAAAAATTCAAAAAAATAGTTTAATAGCTCTTTAAATAGAAGTTTTATACCAGGACTTTTCTACTAATACATGACTTAACTGTAAAAGGTGCCTAATTTAGTAATTCATTTTTATCAATACCAAACATTTCCTCATTATAAAATACTGCTGTGCAAAATGTTTTATTTTATGAACACAGCAACTGTCCAAAAATACTATTGAGCAAAAAGGAAACAAACTATCTTGGCTTAAAAATATAAGAATTACCAGATTTTAAAAATAAAGCATACCCAACAGGCACATGAAAAGATGCTCAACATCACTAATTATTAGAGAAATGCAAATCAAAACTACAATGTGGTATCACCTCATGCCGGTCAGAATGGCCATTATCAAAAAATCTAGAAACAATAAATGCTGGAAAGGGTGTGGTGAATATGGAACCCTCCTGCACTGTTGGTGGGAATGTAAATTGATACAACCACTCTGGAAAACAGTATGGAGGTTCCTTAAAAAACTAAAAATAGAACTACCATATGACCCAGCAATCCCACTACTGGGCATAGACCCTGAGAAAACCATAATTCAAAAAGAGTCATGTACCACAATGTTCATTGCAGCACTATTTACAATATCCACGACACGGAAGCAACCTAAGTGTCCATCCACAGATAAATGGATAAAGAAGATGTGGCACATATATACAATGGAATATTACTCAGCCATAAAAAAAAACAACGAAATTGAGTTATTTGTAGTGAGGTGGATGGACCTAGAGTCTGTCATACAGAGTGAAGTAAGTCAGAAAGAGAAAAACAAATACCGTATGCTAACACATATATATGGAATCTAAAGAAAAAGAAAAAAAATGGTACTGATGAACCTAGCTGCAGGGCAGGAATAAAGATGTAGACATAGAGAATGGACTTGAGGACACGGGGTGGGAGGGGGAAGCTGCGGCGAAGTGAGAGTAGCATAGACATATATACACTACCGAATGTAGAATAGTTAGCTAGTAGGAAGCAGCAGCATTGCACAGGGAGATCAGCTCGGTGCTTTGCAATGATCTAGAGGGATGGGATAAGGAGGATGGTAGGGAGGCTCAAGAGGGAGGGGATATGGGGACATATGTATGCATATGGCTGATTCACTTTGGTGTACAACAGAAAGTAACACAGTATTGTGAAGCAATTATACTCCAATAAAGATCTATTAAAAAAAAAAAGAATACCAAAACTTATCAATTTTTTAAAAGGTTGGTGCTCACTCACCTGGTTGAATGAACTTTCTCAGTCTCTTAAATTTAAATACTACTGGGAATGCATTAGCAATCTATTATTGAACTTGCACTGTAAGATTCGAGATGGAGGTTTAAACATAAACTTAAAATTAAATTTAAAATCGAAAAAAAAATTTTAATTGGTTTTAAAAATGGCTCCTTCTGATTTTAAAACCAGTGAATGTACTTTATGAAAAAGAATGATATACAGAAAAATATTACAAAGAAATAAAAGGTATAATCTCACCACTCAACCAGTGTCAACATGTTGGTATATTTTTGCAGTTTTTCTTCTATTCATATATAAGCACATTTTTTTCAAACTTGAATTATCTTATATTTCTAGTCTTTCTCTTCTTCTTTGTCTTCCTCTTCTTCTTCTCATCTTCCTCCTTCATTCCCTGTTCTCCTCCTTCATCAACCAAGGTGCCATTTTTGACCGTTTCTTAATTAAACCAAGATGTTCTAAGAATTTTATGATCAGTGTCAAACTTATTCTGTTTGATATTGGAAGAAATTAGTGAGAAAGGTATTGCTTTTACCTTTTTAGACATGAGGATATTGAGATTCAGTAGTCTTAAGTAAATTCACCAAGGTGTTTAAACTCAGATTCAAATCTATTTCCTCTAACTATGAAGGCTATATCTTCGTCCCTACCCCACTTTCTTGTTTTTTGTTTGTGGATTTTTTTAAACCTCATATGATAAACATTTCCCTGCATAACAAAATCTATGAAAAAATTTTTGAAAAAAAAGAAGGCATCGTGGTGAAGCCTGCACGCATATTCTATTAAAAATAGATTCTTGTACTGGCATCCTCCCAACTATGGTTCCATTAAGGGCTCACAGTCATGTTTATCTTAGACTGTATTATAAGGACCAGAAACTAAAATGTGCCTGTGTCTAAGATGAAAAGATGACTCTTCAAATCTAGCCAATTTGGGAGTTTGCAAATCATAGTCGACCCTCTAGGTATTTATCATCATGTAGCACTGGGAATTATCCTGACTTCCTCATTTTATGGAATATACTGAGCATGGTATGATTGTTTTCAGAAGGATTTAGAAGCTAATTTATCAAAAGCCTATTCTTTGATATTTATGTTCATCAACCTTTGATAATTCTGCCCATTTCTTATTTTATCCCTAATATAATTGTGTGGGCAATCCATGAGGAAATAAATCAACAGGAATTGATTCATTAATGAATGTGTGGAAAAAATAACACAGAATACTAAATATTGTTATCTGTTTTAGTTCACAAAACAGGCATCACCTTTTATAACACTTCAATTACTACCAACAACCTTCTCATAAGCCAATCTTAAGAGCTCCTTCGAGGCACTTAAAAGTATACATGATCATTAAAATGGACTTTGCCTTCTTTAATGTAATCTTTAGTGGCTAAAATCAATTTGACCACAAATTAGTCTATAAAAAACAACTGGGCTTAATATGGGAAAAACAGCCATGGTAAAGTGCTGCAATCTTCTTGTATTTTTATGCATGATCCATTATGAACTGAAGAAGAATAATAGCAATTCTAAGGTTTTAAGGATAAACACTTGTTCAAGAGATACATAATAGACAACACATGTCAATAATAATCAAAATGAGAAACAAAACAAAATGATGCAGAAACATAATACCCACACTTTTACAAAACCTAAAGGCAGTAATAAATGGCACAGCTTGTCAATGGCTAACATGCACACCTGGGATGAAACCGTCATAACAACACCCAGAATCCCATTGAACAAAATTGCCAGTTGTAACCAGAATCTAATCAATAATGAAGCCCAGCCCCATTGTTTTTTGTTTGTTTGTTTGCTTGCTTGGTCAATGTTTTGAAGATTCTTCATACCATATCCTATCATTTTGAAAATGCCTTTTCTTTGGTTCCTTGCTATAAACTTCAATTCCAACTCTGGATAGAACCACTCTCCTCCAATCTGCAATCTTTTTTTCATACCTTTTTCCATATATTTATTCCTTTCTATCTTGGTCCATTTTTCCTCTCACCCTCACCATCAGTCTACCTTCTAACTCTTTCCTCAGTGTCTTCTGAAACCCTAAAGTATTTTGAAGAGCTGCCTTTATGCCTTCAGTCTCAGTTACCCCAGCACAAGCTCTTCTTACTTAGAATTTAATCTTCATTTTAATTTACCTGCAATCATAACAGGTTAAAGGCTTACCTCCTTTTTCCCCTTGCTATGATTTAAATTTTTGTGTGCCATCCAAATTCATATGTTGAAATACTAATACCCAGTGTGATGGTATTAGGAGGTAGGGCCTTTGGGAGGTGCTTTAAGTCATGAGGCTGGAGCCCTCATAAATGAGATTAGTGCCCTTATGAAGGAGGCCCCACAGAGCTCCCTAGCCCCTTCCACTATGTGAGGATACAACAAGAAGACCTTCACAAGAACCTAATCATGCTGGCACCCTGATCTTGGACTTCCAGGACTCTCCAGAACTATCAGAAAAAATTTTCTGTTGTTTATAAGCCACCCAGTCTCTAGTGTTTTTTTATAGCAGCTTGGAGAGACCAAGACATACCTCATATTTAAGATCATATGGCAGGTTAATATTTTGACATATTAACTGGTGCTTTGCCCCAACTCTTGGAATCTATACATGTGTACTTTCCCAAGTATAAGTTTGTTACCATGAAAAGAAAAAGACACAAAGGCTTAAATATTATGTTTCTACATAACATCTGAAATCTATGGCAAAAATCAGAGCTGTGCATTGCAAAATCCTCAGAATGTTGAGTACAATGACATATTATCTATCCCATAAATAAGAGTTGGGAAAACTGTATATAGAAGCAAGTGTGCCTCATCCCAAAGGAGATAAAGTTTAACAGCTGGAAAAAAGACAGGATTGAAATGGATTATGGTGAATAAGACAGATAGCCTTTATTGTGAGTTTCTGAGAAGGACTCCATTATCCCTCTCCTGCTCTGAGTTCAAGTCCCAGAAAACCTACATATGTTGGGGACAATCCCAGATCTGAGAAGACCTGTGCCTGGCTTGTTAGCATATGCACTGGGAGATCAGAGAGTCCTCCCTCCACCCCCCATCTCTATAGCACCAGTGCAGTAGAAAAGGCAACAGCAACGATGAGTCAAGTGTCAAAGCAGGTAAGGCTGAAGGGATGCCCTGGGACACTTGAGGCATCCCTAAATTGGTAAGAAGGGGACATAGAAAAGGACATGATAGCTGAGGACTTGACAGGACTTCAGTCATCTCTGGTGGTGATCTGGGCATAGAGGCTAACAGGCAAGAACAGACAGCATAAACTAATTATATCAGCAGAAGACTCCAAGTAAGGATGACTATGGACCTATGACCCCTGATAACTGGATGTGACATAAGCCCCTTGAAACTTAGAGGTTGACATGCTATCATGACCAACATGCTGTTGACCATAATAATATTTAATGGCTTTACCTCATAGCTCTTTGACCTGCTAAGTTCCAATGCTTTGATCATCACTTTGCATCCATACACATGGCCAATTCATGCCTCCTCATCCACCTTGAATTATTCTACCTCATGGATCACAAACAACTCCCTCTAATCACAGTCTACTATTCTTGAACCTTCTCTTCTCGCTTTAAAATTCAACAAATATTTATTGAGTATCTACAGTATGATAACACATGAGGTTTGGGTGGACAATGATCTAGTTTCTTAAATAAATGTAAGATTATAGATTATAAGATTATAAGATTTCAAATGCTAAGACAAAAATAGAGTTATCAGAAAGAGAATTATAGGTCCAAGCTACATAGGTAAGAACTTCTTTCTGAGAGGGTGACATTCAAGGTAAGATCTAAAAGATGAGATAGAGCCAGACTCTTGAAGAAGGGAGGTGGAAAGAGAATTATAGAGGGGGAACAATATGCACAAAGGGAAATAGGGAGAGTAGTGCTAAATGAAGTTAGTAGCCAAAGAGGGATAAGGGGTCAGCCGTGGTACAGATGTTATTCTAAATGCAAGGGGTATCACTTATATGTGGAATCTAAAAAATAAACTGGTGAACATAACAAAAAAGAAACAGACTCACGGATATAGAGAACAAACTAGTGGTTATCACTGGGGAGAGGGAAGGGGGAAAGGGTAATTTAGGGGTAGGGAGTTAAGAGGTACAAACTACTAAGTATAAAATAATCTACAAGGATATATTGTATGACAGAGGGAATAGAGTCAATATTTTATAATAACTATAAATGGAGTATAAACTTTAAAAACTGTGAATCACTACATTGTACACCTGTAACTTATATAATATTGTGCATCAACTATACTTCAATTAAAAAGTAAATAAAAATAGATAAATGTAATGGAAAGGCTTTGATGGGTAGAGGAGGGATATGATCTAATTTGCATTTTGTAAAGATCTCTCTGGTAGTTGTGAGAAGATATGAAGGAGGGCAAGATAGGCACTGGGGAGACCCCAGTGCCTAAATCCACTCCTCTTTAACTCAACTTGTCTTAGTGGTAACTATGACCTCAGCATCAGCCCAATCTCTCTCCCTTCCTCCCTCAACTGTCCATCATACTTGCCTTATCAATTATCAGTCTTGATTTCATCCAGTCTTCTACTCTTTTAGTTTCCTTTTCAAGTCCTGTGTAACTGCTGAAGTGCTCATATAACCCTGCCCTCTGGGTCCTCAGGACGCATGACATTCCATTATGTACTCCTTCCTCCTTCCTTCCAGTTGCACAGGAATGAATACCTCTCCTTCCCTTAAAAACTGATCCCTAAATGTGGGCACCTGAGATTACTGGCTACCAGTCTTTGTGTAATTTTGATTCATCTTCTCTCCTCCTCATTTATACATATCAAGCAGGCAGCATGCTTTAGTTGCAAAGAACCAACTTCCAAAACCAGGCATTCTTAACTCAGGCCTCTGTTTCTCAGACTTTAGTATATATCAGAATCACCTACATGAGCCTGTTAAAAAATACAGATTGCCAGGTGATTCTGATGCAAGTGTAACATGGATTACATTTTGAAAAACTGTTCTAGGTGCAGCTCTTTCACTGATTGTGTAACCTTGAGTACATCAAGGCACCTGTCTGAGTATTCATTCTTCCTATGAAAATGAAGTGGGTTAAACTGGTTATTCTCTCAGGACATTCTCAGCACTCATATTCTCCTATTCTTTGTCTAGAGTCTAAAGAAGGCTAGGAGAAAAGATGGAAATATAATAAAACTGTATAAGCTAAGAATAGCTACTACCAATTAGCAAAAACTTATCCTTGGGCTTCCCAAAAGTAGAAATAGAAATGGAATCATAATAGGTTATATAGATGCTATGAAATAAAAGGAAAGGACTAAACTCTGGGAGGCTCTCAGCCTGATCCCCACAGGGACAAGGGAAGGAGTTTCATGATTTCATGGGGTCCCTGAAGTTAGATAGGAAAAAAATTACATCTTTATTTTCTGTAATATCTAAAATAAATCTGTCATTTTCTTTCTTTATGATTTTAGGCAATTAAACATTATTAGTAGTACTTGAGATTTTGTCACAAATAACAATCAGAGTTTTACATCACATGATACCTGCTGCAAATATCTCCATACCTGGCTTATACTCATCACTATTTGGAAATGATAATGACCATTAAACCATCTTCTACATCTTGTTAATTAGTGCATTAAAAAAGAGTCATACCTATTAGTATGCCACAAATTTACTTAATATTTTGATAATTGTATTTCAATACAATTGGTTTTCTTTGCAACTTCATGTACATTTTATTACATATTTACAAATACTATTCTAAGAAGGGGCCCATAGCATTCATCAGACTGCTTAAGGGATCCATGACACAAGAAGGACTTAGAAATCACCTCAGATTCTCCCCATCTTTGTGAATTTTCCAGTTTTTAATTGATGGAGAACTAACAGGCTTTGTATTAAGCATGCTAATAAGGGTTTTATAGGATAACTCTGTTTCATGTAATTTTTTTCAACTTCTTAACATTGCTTAACAAGCCATACGAAATACTTAAGGTAGTATATTAGTTTGTAAATCGAGAACAAGTGTTATTTGAAGCCTTAAAAGTGATTGCTTTTTGTTGGTGGGAATGTAAATTGATACAGCCATTATGGAGAACAATATGGAGGTTCCTTAAAAAACTAAAAATAGAACTACCATACGACCCAGCAATCCCACTACTGGGCATATACCCTGAGCAAACCATAATTCAAAAAGAGTCATGGACCACAATGTTCACTGCAGCCCTATTTACAATAGCCAGGACATGGAAGCAACCTAAGTGTCCATCGACAGATGAATGGATAAAGAAGATGTGGCACATATATACAATGGAATATTACTCAGCCATAAAAAGAAACGAAATTGAATTATTTGTAGAGAGGTGGATGGACCTAGAGACTGTCATGCAGAGTGAAGTAAGTCAGAAAGAGAAAAACAAATACTGTATGCTAACACATATATATATGGAATCTAAAAAAAAAAAAAAGGTTCTGAAGAACCTAGGGGAAGGACAGGAATAAAGATGCAGATGTAGAGAATGGACTTGAGGACACGGGGAAGGGGAAGGGTAAGCTGGGACGAAGTGAGACAGTGGCATGGACATATATACACTACCAACTGTAAAATAGATAGCTAGTGGGAAGCAGCCACGTAGCACAGGGAGATCAGCTTGGCGCTTTGTGACCACTTACAGGGGTGGGATAGGGAGGGTGGGAGGGAGACGCAAGAGGGAGGAGATATTGGGATATATGTATATGTATAGCTGATTCACTCTGTTATAAAGCAGAAACTAACACACCTTTGTAAAGAAATCATACTCCAATAAAGATGTTAAAAAAAAAAGTGATTGCTTTAAAATTTGGTAGGTATATACATATTGGGTATTGTAATCGAAACTTGAAAGCACAAGAAGAACTTTAATAAGGTAAAAAAACAATCCTTTTCTAGAGTCTTCTTTTAGTGACACTGTATAACGAGTGCTAACTGTACAGAGTATTCCCTTATAGCAGGCCAAACAGAATAAGATGTGCTGCAAATTCTAGGCTTTCCTTGAGAATCCCTGGTGTAAAGACTTTTAACTAGTAAAGCCAAAACAATGGTATTTCCAAAAAGATGTGACCATGAAATCCTTTTTTATGTAGTACCTATTAATATCTCAGAGATTTAATATTTTCAACATGACTTGGGAAATATTATTGGTAGAAACATAATTATTATTAGTAAGAGAAAATATCAAACTTTTTTTTTTACTAGTCTTACCTATGAAATAAAGGTATCATTGAGGTACTTGCCAAAAGAGAATTAATTAATATCATACGTGATATTACCTATGGCAGTTTTTATAATAAAGACAAAAATATCTAAAGTGCAATAAGGCAAATAAATCCAGAGGAACATAGCCTGAGTCCATTGTGATTATCTGAATAATCAAATATCCCTTGGCCACTGAACAGAGCGAAGAGTCTTCATGCTCCGGCCGGGTGTCAGGCCTGCGTCTCTGAGGGGGGAGAGCCGAGTTAAGGACATTGGTCCACCAGAGACCTCCCAGCTCCGTGTAATATCAAACAGCGAAAACTCTCCCAGAGATCTCCATCTCAACGCCAAGACCCAGGTCCACTCAACAACCAGCAAGCTGCAGTGCGGGACACCCTATGACAAACAACTAGCAAGACAGGAACACAACCCCACCCATTAGCAGAGAGTCTGCCTAAAATCATAATAGGGTCACAGACACCCCAAAACACACCATCGGAAATGGTCCTGCCCACCAGAAAGACAAGATCCAGCCTCATCCACCAGAACACAGGCACCAGTCCCCTACACCAGGAAGCCTACACAACCCACTAAACCAAACTTAGCCACTGGGGGCAGACACCAAAAACAACGGGAACTACGAACCTGCAGCCTGCAAAAAGGAGACCCCAAACACAGTAAGTTAAGGAAAAGGAGAAGACAGAGAAACACACAGCAGATGAAAGAGCAAGGTAAAAACCCACCAAACCAAACAAATGAAGAGGAAAGAGGCAGTCTACCTGAAAAAGAATTCAGAGTAATGATAGTAAAGATGATCCAAATTCTTGGAAATAGAAGGGAGAAAATACAAGAAAAGTTTAACAAGGACCTAGAAGAACTAAAGAGCAAACAAACAATGATGAACAACACAATAAATGAAATCAAAAATTCTCAAGAAGGAATCAGTAGCAGAATACATGAGGCAGAAGAATGGATAAGTGACCTGGAAGATAAAATAGTGGAAATAACTACTGCAGAGCACAATAAAGAGAAAGGAATGAAAAGAATTGAAGAGAGTCTTAGAGACCTCTGGGACAACAGTAAATGCACCAACATTCGAATTACAGGGGTCCCAGAAGAAGAAGAGAAAAAGAAAGGCACTGAGAAAATATTGGAAGAGATTATAGTTGAAAACTTCCCTGACATGGGAAAGGAAATAGTCAATCAAGTCCAGGAACTGCAGAGAGTCCCATACAGGATAAATCCAAGGAGAAACACGACAAGACACATATTAATCAAACTATCAAAAATTAAATACAAAGACAAAATATTAAAAGCAGCAAGGGAAAAACAACAAACAACATACAAGGGAATCTCCATAAGGTTAACAGCTGATATTTCAGCAGAAACTCTGCAAGCCAGAAGGGAGTGGCAAGACATATTTAAAGTGATGAAAGGGAAAACCTACAACCAAGATTACTCTACCAGCAAGGATCTCATTCAGATTCGACGGAGAAATTAAAAACTTTGCAGACAAGCAAAAGCTAAGAGAATTCAGCACCATCAAACTAGCTTTACATCAAATGCTAAAGGAACTTCTCTAGGCAAGAAACACAAGAGAAGGAAAAGACCTACAATAACAAACCCAAAACAATTAAGATAATGGTAATAGGAACATACATATTAATAGTTACCTTAAATGTAAATGGATTAAATGCTCCCACCAAAAGACCTAGACTGGCTGAATGGACACAAAAACAAGACCCATATATATGCTGTCTACAAGAGACCCACTTCAGACCTAAGGACACATACAGACTGAAAGTGAGGAGTTGGGAAAAGATATTCCATGTAAATGGAAATCAAAAGAAAGCTGGAGTAGCAATACCAATATCAGACAAAATGGACCTTAAAATAAAGACTATTACAAGAGACAAAGAATGACACTACACAACGATCAAGGGATCAATCCAAGAAGAAGATATAACAATTGTAAATATTTATGCACCCAACATAGGAGCACCTCAATACATAAGGCAAATGCGAACAGCCATAAAAGGGGAAATCAACAGTAACACAATCATAGTAGGGGGCTTTAACACCCCACTTTCACCAATGGACAGATCATCCAAAATGAAAATAAACAAGGAAACACAAGCTTTAAATGATACATTAAACAAGGTGGACTTAAGTGATATTTACAGGACATTCCATCCAAAAACAACAGAATACACTTTCTTCTCAAGTGCTCATGGAACATTCTCCAGGATAGATCATATCTTGGGACACAAATCAAGCCTTGGTAAATTTAAGAAAATTGAAATTGTATCAAGTATCTTTGCCGACCACAGTGCTATGAGACTACATATCAATTACAGGAAAAAATCTGTAAAAAATACAAACACATGGAGGCTAAACAATACATTACTTAATAACCAAGAGATCACTGAAGACATCAAAGAGGGAATCAAAAAATAACTAGAAACAAATGACAAAGAAAACACGATGACCCAAAACCTATGGGATGCAGCAAAAGCAGTTCTAAGAGGGAAGTTTATAGCAATACAATCCGACCTCAAGAAACAAGAAACATCTCAAATAAACAGTCTAACCTTACACCTAAAGCAATTAGAGAAAGAGGAACAAAAAAACCCCAAAGTTAGAAGAAGGAAAGAAATCATAAAGATCACATCAGAAATAAATGAAAAAGAAATGAAGGAAACTGTAGCAAAAATCAATAAAACTAAAAGCTGGTTCTTTGAGAAGAGAAACAAAATTGTTAATCCATTAGCCAGACTCATCAAGAAAAAAAGGGAGAAGACTCAAATCAATAGAAGTAGAGATGAAAAAGGAGAAGTAACAACTGACACTGCAGAAATACAAAGGATCATGAGAGATTACTACAAGCAACTATATGCCAATAAAATGGACAACCTGGAAGAAATGGACACATTCTTAGAAAAGCACAACCTTCCAAGACTGAACAAGGAAGAAATAGAAAATATAAACAGACCAATCACAAACACTGAAATTGAGACTGTGATTAAAAATCTTCCAACAAACAAAAACCCAGGACCAGATGGCTTCACAGGCGAATTCTATCAAACATTTAGAGAAGAGCTAACACCTATCCTTCTCAAACTCTTCTCGAAGTATAGCAGAGGGAGGAACACTCCCAAACTCATTCTACGAGGTCACCATCAGCCTGATACCAAAACCTGACAAAGATGTCACAAAGAAAGAAACCTACAGGCCAATCTCACTGATGAACATAGATGCAAAAATCCTCAACAAAATACTAGCAAACAGAATCCAATAGCACATTAAAAGGATCATACACCATGATCAAGTGGGGTTTCTCCCAGGAATGCAAGGATTCTTCAATATATGCAAATCAATCAATGTGATACACCATATTAACAAATTGAAGGAGAAAAACCATACGATCATCTCAATAGATGCAGACAAAGCTTTTGACAAAATTCAACACCCATTTATGATAAAAACCCTGCAGAAAGTAGGCATAGAGGGAAACTATCTCAACAAAATAAAGGCCACATATGACAAACCCACAGCCAACATCGTTCTCAATGGTGAAATACTGAAACCATTTCCTCTAAGATCAGGAACAAGACAGGGATGTCCACTCTCACCACTATTATTCAACACAGTTTTGGAAGTTTTAGCCACAGCAATCAGAGAAGAAAAAGAAATAAAAGTAATCCAAATTGGAAAAGAAGAAGTAAAGCTGTTACTGTTTGCAGATGGCATGATACTATACATAGAGAAGCCTAAATATGCTCCCAGAAAACTACTAGGGCTAATCCATGAATTTGGTAAAGTAGCAGGATACAAAATTAATGCACAGAAATTTCTTGCATTTTTATACACTAATGATGAAAAATCTGAAAGAGAAATTAAGGAAACACTCCCATTTACCACTGCAACAAAAAGAATAAAATACCTAGGAATAAACGTACCTAAGGAGACAATAGACCTGTATGCAGAAAACTATAAGACACTGATGAAAGAAATGAAAGATGATACAAAAAGATGGAGAGAAATACCATGTTCTTGGATTGGAAGAATCAACATTGTGAAAATGACTCTACTACCCAAAGCAATCTACAGATTCAATGCAATCCCTTTCAAACTACCATGGCATTTTACACAGAACTACAATGAAAAATTTCACAGTTTGTATGGAAACACAAAAGACCCCGAATACCGAAAGCAATCTTGAGACAGAAAAACAGAGCTGGAGGAATCAGGCTCTCTGACTTCAGACTATATTACAAAGCTACAGTAATCAAGACAGGATGATACTGGAACAAAAACAGATATACAGATCAATGGAACAGGATAGAAAGCCCAGAGATAAACCCACGCACATATAGTCACCTTATCTTTGATAAAGGAGGCAAGAATGTACAATGGAGAAAAGACAGCCTCTCCAACAAGTGGTGCTGGGAAAACTGGGCAGCTACATGTAAAAGAATGAAATTAGAACACTCCCTAACACAATACACAAAAATAAACTCAAATGGATTAAAGACCTAAATGTAAGTCCAGACACTATAAAACGCTTAGAGGAAAACATAGGCAGAACACTCTATGACATAAATCACAGCAAGATCCTTTTTGACCCACCTCCTAGAGAAATGGAAATAAAAACAAAAATAAACAAATGGGACTTAATGAAACTTAAAAGCATTTGCACAGCAAAGGAAACCATGAACAAGACGAAAAGACAATCCTCAGAATGGGAGAAAATATTTGCAAATGAAGCAACTGACAAAGGATTAATCTCCAAAATTTACAAGCAGCTCATGCAGCTCAATATCAAGAAAACAAACAACCCAATCCAAAAATGAGCAGGAGATCTAAAGAGACATTTCTCCAAATAAGACATATAGATGGCAAAAAAGCACATGAAAAGAGGTTCAACATCACTAATTATCAGCGAAGTGCAAATGAAAACTACAATGAGCTATCACCTCACACTGGTCAGAATGGCCATCATCAAAAAAATCTAGAAACAATAAATGCTGGAGAAGGTGGGAAAAAAGGGAACCCTCTTGCACCGTTGGTGGGAATGTAAATTGATACAGCCACTATGGAGAGCAGTATGGAAGTTCCTTAAAAAACTAAAAATAGAACTACCATACGACCCAGCAATCCCACTACTGGGCATATACCCTGAGCAAACCATAATTCAAAAAGAGTCATGTACCAAAATGCTCACTGCAGCTCTACTTACAATAGCCAGGACATGGAAGCAACCTAAGTGTCCATCGACAGATGAATGGATAAAGAAGATGTGGCACATATATACAATGGAATATTACTTAGCCATAAAAAGAAACAAAATTGAGTTATTTGTTGTGAGGTGGATGGACCTAGAGTCTTTCCTACAGAGTGAAGTAAGTCAGAAAGAGAAAAACAAATACAGTATGCTAACACATATATATGGAATCTAAAAAAATGGTTCTGAAGAACCTAGGGGCAGGACAGGAATAAAGATGCAGACCTAGAGAATGGAGTTGTGGACATGGGGAGGGGGAAGGGTAAGCTGGGACAAAGTGAGAGAGTGGCATGGACATATATACACTACCAAACATAAAATAGATAGCTAGTGGGAAGCAGCTACATAGCACGGGGAGATCAACTCAGTGCTTTGTGACCACCTAGAGGGGTGGGATAGGGAGGGTGGGAGGGAGACGCAAGAGGGAGGAGATACGGGGATATATGTATATGTATAGCTGATTCAGTTTGTTATACAGCAGAAACTAACACACCAATGTAAAGGAACTATACTCCAATAAAGATGTTAAAAAAAATAGAGTTTCTTTCTCAACATTAATTTGCATAGGAAACATCTGAGAATGTTATTGAAATGCAGAATCTGAGGGAGTCTAGCTCTGGAGTGGGGTCTGATATGCTTCATTTTTAACAGAATCTCAGGTACTGCTGATGCTGCTGGACTGGAGACCACAAGTGGTGTTCCAAGGTCTTAGTCTATTCTCCACTTATAACAGCTTTCATATCCAATTTTCAAATTAATAACAAAGAAAACTTAATAGAAAGTATCTTCAGACACTGTTTCACAAAAGAGCAGGTAAGCTCTTCATGTGTCTTCTTCTTAAATCATCCTTCACCCATTGCTCAGGGCAGAACATTATAGAAGAGTTCATTTTTATAGGGAGCTAAACTAAGATACCCCAAGTAAGCTGTTTTCAGATGTTTTCTCTTGATATAAATATTGGACTTAGAAAACAGAGAGGAATAAATGGTCAGCATGAGCCTTGAACTCTCTACCATCAATTGTATTCTGCCAAGTTGTATTTCTTTCCTTCCTGAAACTGCAACTCTTCCATCTCTCCAGGCTTATTTGTGTCAGGTCCTTCCTTCTTCAGGTCCTTCCTTCTTCTGCTCCTCACAGCTAGAGTCACTGATACTTTCTCCTCCTGCAAGATTCTGGTTTCTTAATACTGACATAACTTTAATCAGAGGAGGAAATTATTCACAGCAGCTGTGATGGACTAGAAATGGCCACAAAGTTCTCTGACACATCTTCCATCAAGAGATAGCATCTAACATGCATCCCTATGTTCATAGCAGCACTTTTCACAATAGCCAAAACATGGAAACAACCTAAATGTCCATCGACAGATGAATGGATAAAGAAGATGTGATATATATATACAATGGAATACTACTCAGCCATAAAAAAGAACGAAATAATGTCATTTGCAGCAACATGGATGCAACTAGAGATTATCATACTAAGTGAAGTGAGTCAGAAAGAAAAAGACAATACCATATGATATCACTTATATGCAGAATCTAAAGTATGGCACAAATGAACCTATCTACAAAACAGAGACAGACTCATAGACATAGAGAACAGACTGGTGGTTGCCAAGGGGGAGGGGGGGAAGGAGAGGAATGGACTGGTAGTTTGGGGTTAGTACATGCAAAATGTTATATATACAATGGATAATCAACAAGGTCCTAATGTATAGCACAGGGAACTATACTCAATATCCTGTGATAAACATAATGGAAAAGAATATAAAAAAAGAAATTGAGACACAGATGTAGAGAACAAACGTATGGACATCAAGGGGGGAAAGCGGTGGGGAGGTGGGGGTGGTGGTGTGACGAATTGGGCAATTGGGATCGACATGTATACACTGATGTGTATAAAATTGATGACTAATAAGGACCTGCTGCATAAAAAAAAAAAGAATGCATATACGTGTATTAACTGAGCCACTTTGCTGTGCAGCAGAGATGGGCACAACATTGTAAATCAACTATACTTCAATTTAAAAAAAAAAAAAAGAGGTAGCATCTAACCCTCCTCCCCTTGAAACTTGGCTGGTCTTAGCAGCTGGCCTGACTAGTAGAATGCAACAAATGCGATGTCATGCGTCTTCCAAGGTTAAGTCATTAATAGAGCCCTTTAGCTTCTTTCTGGGTTTCTTGGAATACTCTCTCTGGGTGGCCTAAGCTGCCATGCAATGAAAAGTGATAACTCTGAAACCATCATGCTAGAAAAGCCATGTGTTAGTGCTCTGGTTGTCAGTCCCTGTTGAACTCAGCATTCAGCCATCCTCACAAAGGCACTATATGTACATGTGAGTGAAGCCGTCTTGGACCCTCCAGACCAGCTGTCCACTAGCTGAATACAACCAACTGATGTCAACTGACACCACATAGAGTAGAAGAATCAATGGGCTGAACTCTGCCAAATTTCTTTTTTTTTTTTTTAACATCTTGATTGGAGTATAATTGCTTTACAATGGTGTGTTAGTTTCTGCTTTATAACAAAGTGAATCAGTTATACATATACATATATCCCCATATCTCTTCCCTCTTGTGTCTCCCTCCCTCCCACCCTCCCTATCCCACCCCTCTAGGTGGTCACAAACCACCGAGCTGATCTCCCTGTGCTATGCGGCTGCTTCCCACTAGCTATCTATTTTACGTTTGGTAGTGTATATATGTCCATGCCACTCTCTCACTTTGTCACAGCTTACCCTTCCCCCTCCCCATATCCTCAAGTCCATTCTCTAGTAGGTCTGTGTCTTTATTCCCGTCTTACCCCTAGGTTCTTCATGACCTTTTTTTTTTTTTCCTTAGATTCCATATATATGTGTTAGCATACGGTATTTGTTTTTCTCTTTCTGACTTACTTCACTCTGTAGGACAGACTCTAGGTCCATGCACCTCACTACAAATAACTCAATTTCATTTCCTTTTATGGCTGAGTAATATTCCATTGTATATATGTGCCACATCTTCTTTATCCATTCATCTGATGATGGACACTTAGGTTGCTTCCATGTCCTGGCTATTGTAAATAGAGCTGCAATGAACATTTTGGTACATGACTCTTTTTGAATTATGGTTTTCTCAGGGTATATGCCCAGTAGTGGGATTGCTGGGTTGTATGGTAGTTCTATTTTTAGTTTTTTAAGGAACCTCCATATTGTTCTCCATAGTGGCTGTATGAATTTACATTCCCACCAACAGTGCAATAGTGTTCCCTTTTCTCCACACCCTCTCCAGCATTTATTGTTTCTAGATTCTTTGATGATGGCCATTGTGACTGGTGTGAGATGATTTCTCATTGTAGTTTTGATTTGCATTTCTCTATTGATTAATGATGTTGAGCATTCTTTCATGTGTTTGTTGGCCAAATTTCTGATTCACAAAATCTTGAGACAAAATAATTGTTATTTTAAGCCACTAAATTTGAAGTATTTGTTACAGAGCAATGGAAAACCAGAAAAGTACTCTAGGATCCCTCTGGAATGAAGACATTGCCCTGAGTCCTCTTGATTGAGACCCTGATATTTGCCTCTTTTTTATGGATTCTCCTCCTGGTTCCCCAGCTGACTGTTGCCTATGTTTGGCTTATTGGATTACCCTGTCTCCCAGCACTCAATCTCCTCTTAGCCATGCTTGAATTTCCCCAGGTCTTATCTTGCCTAGTCTGCTTTTCCTCCCTTTCCTCCAGTCTATACTACTGAAACCTTTCAACCTGCCTATAAGAAACTCTGCTTTCATGGCATGTTTCTGGGCTCTCTTCTCTTCTTTTTATGGGAGAGAAGTTTTTGGTTATCTCCGCCAGTTTACCTACTTCTAATCTCATTTTAATTCAGTGCCAGGTGTAGGTGTAAATACCAAAGAATGACTGAATTTATAGGTTATGATTATCACTCCACTGAAATTCTTTTACAACTACTGAACACAATCAGAAAACCCAATGATCTTTTCTCAGCCCTTAATTAATTTCTATTAATGACTTGTTTTGGTCAATGGAGTCACCAGCTTCTTGAAAACCATGATCTTTTTGCTGTTTTGGAGACCACATACTCTTTAAAATTTTCTGTTCCTTTCCTGAATACTCCTTTGTGGGCTTCTCTTTATCTGCCCATAATTTTTTTTTTAACATCTTTATTGGAGTATAATTGCTTTACAATGGTGTGTTAGTTTCTGCTGTATAACAAAGTGAATCAGCTATATGTATACATATATCCCCATATCCCCTCCCTCTTGCGTCTCCCTCCCACCCTCCCTATCCCACCCCTCTAGGTGGTCAGAAAGCACCGAGCTGATCTCCCTGTGCTATGCGGATGCTTCCCACTAGCTATCTATTTTACATTTGGTAGTATATATAAGTCCATGCCACTGTCTCACTTCGTCCCAGCTTACCCTTCCCCCTCCCCATGTCCTCAAGTCCATTCTCTATGTCTGCGTCTTTATTCCTGTCCTGCCCCTAGGTTCGTCAGAACCATTTTTTTTTTTTTTTAGATTCCATATATATGTATTAGCATACGGTATTTGTTTTTCTCTTTCTGACTTACTTCACTCTGTAGGACAGACTCTATGTCCATCCACCTCACTACAAATAACTCAATTTTGTTTCTTTTTATGGCTGAGTAATATTCCATTTTATATATGTGTGCCACATCTTCTTTATCCATTCATCTGTCGATGGACACTTAGTTGCTTCCATGTCCTGGCTATTGTAAATAGTGCTACAATGAACATTGTGGTACATGACTCTTTTTGAATTACGATTTTCTCAGGGTATATGCCCAGTAGTGGGATTGCTGGGTCATATGGTACTTCTATTTTTAGTTTTTTATCTGCCCATAATTTAAACATAAACTCTTCTGAAGATTTGGTTTTGGATCCCTTTTGCTTTTAACCGTGTGCCATATGATTTTGCCATCTCATCAGGCCAAATGGCTTAAACTCCATATGGATGACTCCAAATTCATTATCTTTAATTCTGGCATCTTGCCTGTGTTACCCTCTCAATGCCACATCTGTCAAATTCACACACTGATCTCCTTCCTCAGACCTAGACATGTGTTTGAGGAGATTGTTGGAAGTCTGTACTTGGACATCCCATCAACACATCACATCCAGTATATCCCAAACACAGCTCACCACCTCTCCTTTATAAGCCTGCTCTTCATCCATATTCCCTATCTTATCTAATGACACCACCATCCTCTGTTTTCAGTCATGAAAAATGTTATTTTTGACTCATTCTCTCACATCCTTGAATTACATCAATCCTAAGCCTTATTGACTCTAGATTCAAAATGTCAAATATACTAAACTCTAACATGGTCTTCCCACCTATAATTCTCAAACCCTGACTACTACCCAATTCAGTCTATACAGTACAACCAGAGTCATATTCCTAAATCATCCTTGTAATTACTCTAAGCACAGGTGCCTACTAGTTCATACTCTTTCTTACCCTGCAGATTCCATTTTCGTGCTCTGTCTTTAGTGTCCTTCTTCTCCTCCAACATCCTTTTTCAAGGCTCTGTTTCAATTAATTATTTCTTGATGCCCACTTGCCTTATCCTTCCTTTACCATCAACTCCAGAAAAAATCTTGCTCTTGTTTTCCCTCAGTCATTTGTTTGTGTCTTGATTTAGCAATGATCATTAAATGACTAATATTCAAGTTTGTGTGTGTGTGTGTGTGTATGTGTGTCCCCATTGTATAATGAACTCATAGGTGGCAGAAATTGGTTTTTATTTTAATTTTTTATCCTCTACTACAGCTACCACTGTATATTGCACTTAGTGAAAGCTTGGTACACATTTGTTGAATTTGAAGCTGATGAACAGTTCGTCAATTTTCAGCTACATTTATTTTTTTGACTGAGTTGTACCATGAGGAAAACTAATTTGTACCAAATGGGACACATTTCAACTACTTACACTATTACTTTAATGTTTTCATTGTACACAGGCGTCTGTGAGTAGCCTCTAGGTACATTTAAACTTTAAGATAAAAGGTAGTTTTCGTCAAAATGATTTACAATCAATAACATCACCAATTAAAATCCAATAATTAAGATACACACAAATACCACAAAGCTTCAACTAAGACAATTACAAGGGGATGCCAGTGGATAATGGCGATATTTGGTGATCACAGCCTCCTTTTCCCCTCTAGCAAGTGTTCCGCTGCAGAATCAGTCTTAGGAGAGTCTCGCAGCCAGATGTAAGCAGAGGAATATCATCAAAACTACACTCAACTGAACTACACTTCCGACATGCCTGGTGTGCGAAATTCAAATGGATTAGTATGACTGAGAGGAACTCAAAATTTAAAAGAGCACTTCCCTGAGAGCCCTGTAGTTACCATTTAAAACTCATCAGCACATGTGATGAAATATCGCCTTTAGAAAACTATTTTGTCATATAAAAATGTAAAATTAAGAAATACACTAACATTTGAACAAATATCATCTTTAATAACATTGTAATTCTGAATCTGTTCTGTTTGTATTAGGATTTTTTTGTTCTCTTTTAACTGTAGCTGTAGTACAATTGAAGATATTTTAAAATTAATTATTCAGGGCTTCCCTGGTGGCGCAGTGGTTAAGAATCCGCCTGCCGATGCAGGGGGACACGGGTTCGAGCCCTGGTCTCGGAAGATCCCACATGCCTCGGAGCAACTAAGCCCGTGCGCCACAACTACTGAGCCTGTGCTCTAGATCCCGTGAGCCACAACTACTGAAGCCCGCACGCCTAGAGCCTGTGCTCCACAACAAGAGAAGCCACCGCAATGAGAAGCCCGCGCACCGCAACGAAGAGTAGCCCTGCTCACCACAACTAGAGAAAGCCCACGCGCAGCAACGAAGACCCAATGCAGCCAAAAAAAGTAAATAAAAATAAATAAATTTATAAAAAATTAAATTAAAGAAATAAAATAAGTTATTCAGATAATGGCCTCAGCTCTGTTTGGGTGAACGTAATCTTGTGAAACTTAACAGTTTGAAGGTTATAGCAAAAAAACTGTAGGTGCTCCATCCATGTCCACTAAGATTCCATTAACATCTCTGTGTGCCTATCCCCTGGCTTTTGTGGGCTTTGCTTTTCCAAAATCTGCACCTGCATCTCTTTGGATGACTATCCTCAGGCTTTTAAAGCTGCTTTGCCCAAAAGACCAGAGAACTGGCAGTACCTTGGTGTCTGTGTTACCTCAGGGTAGTCTTAAGCCAATGACTGAGTAGTATAGGAATACAAAAGAACAGCTCCTGCGCTTTAAGCTGGAACACACTCTGAAGGGTGATTTAGACCCAGAGTATTCCTGTAGGATTAGCCTGAGGCTGGGACTTTGCCTGCAATTGCCCCTTGTATAACTCCTTCACTATTCCTGTTTGACTTCCCTTGCTCCCTTATTTGTCATCCCTGGAAACATTTCCTTAATAAATCACTTGCACGTAAAGCCTCATCTCCAGACGGGCTTCAGGAAAACCCAACCTGAAACAGGCATTCTCCCAATTCTAGTAGTAAGGGCATCAGATTTCTATGTGAAGATACTAGATAATGGGGTAAAACACACCAGTAAGTGAGGATGGGAATTTACTAAGGCAACCAGCTTCCCCCCTCTGCTTTCACACTTACAAACGTTACATTCCTGTAAGGAGCCTGTCATCCACTTCCCACTGTTCTGCTCCCACATGTACTACCTCCTCCTCCTCGCCTCCTCTTGGAATTCAATTCTCCACTGTCATTTACTATTCTTTATCTTGGTTAATACCTTCTGTGTATTACCTGAGGAAAGTGAAAAAGAATATCTACTGGGGACAAACACCTGAATTCTAAATCATATTGCTTCTGTTTCCTCCCTAAGTGGGCTCAGCATTTCTCCGTGGGTTACTATTAGTATTCTGAATGGGATATTCTTGTGCAGGCTTGTACTTTACATGGTAGGATATTTAACATACCTCACTTTCCCCACTAGACATACATAGGATTTCCTCACAACCAATCATTGTGACAACCAAAAAAATATGCCTACACATATTTCCAAATGCCACCAAGGAGATGGTATCCCCCAGCTCCCAACCACCTTTGGGAACCAGTAAATAAGCAATAATGTTCTACCTATTATCCATGATTTGAAGTTACTTTTCAACTCATCTACTTCTGTCTCTGACCTTGCTTTCATCTATGATGATCAGAGATAGGGGCCATTGTGATACAGAAAGAACATTTGACTAGAGGACTAAAAGCTTCCAAAATGACATTTTCCCATGTGATAAGTACAGAGTTTATTTTATATGATTGGTGAAATTGTTTTTTAAAAAAAAAATCATCACCTGCCCATAATTTAAATAAGATACTTAATGAATGTGAGATAAAGTAAGCTTGGGTTCAATTTAATTAGACATTTGAACTTAATAGTACATTTAGTACTACTGTACGAAAAATGATCGAGGAATAAATCATTTTTATAATAGGATTTAATTATTAGATTTATTGCATTATGTATTTAATAATGCCATGTTAAAAGGATTAAGTGAATCTTTAACTTCAACAAAATGTTAGGGTGTACAACTGTCGCTCTATGGAGATTTTTATTAGTATTATAATCCAGTCAGACAATAAATTACTAAAATAGTATTACAGCATATTATGGCTTTCCTGGAGCTGGATCACAAAACAAACATGACTAACTCTATTGAGTACTTCAGGAAATCTCTAATAAAGTTGTGAGTTATCACACCAGTGATTCGATTAGATGATAGAATCTTATTGATTTTTAAATAATTTAATACAAAAAGTTAATTTTCACCTCTAATAATGAAGGAAAAGTGGTGGGACAGAGGCAGGGTACCTCTGCAATATTTGTATTTTATATAAGCTCTTGAATCTATTCCTTATGTTATGTTATCCACATATATCAAGTCTCTTAATGCCTGCATATCTCACAGCTATTCTCTCTATACCTCTTGCGGCCAGAGGGATAACTGAAAGTTTGCTACCTTCCTCACGGTAAAAATTTTAAAAGCAAAGGGGCATTCAGGTAGAAATAATATACATTAATGCCAGTGACTGTGGCAAACTCATCTTGGGCCTGGGGAAACTATGGTAATAAAGAAAGAACATTGCAGGAGAAAGGGTTGCCATTTACATATGGGCACATGACCTTCATCTTAGCTTGTATTTATAATTCACTAGTTCAACTCTGAGCTTCCTAAAAAGTGAGACTTCTGCTGCCTCCCCTCCAAATTATTTTCTCTTTCTTTGCTTCTTCATATTCGAAATTCCTGTATAATACCACCATTAATAATTTCCTTTGTTGATGCCAGCTAGTAACAACCGATAGGGATTCATTCAACAAATATTGATTGAATGAATGAATGAATAGCAGTTAATTTAAAGAACCTCTAACATATTTTAATTTGCTATAAATTGATGTTTTCCATATTTGAAAGAAAATTATGATTTGATGAAGTTCAGTGTTTTCATTTTTGCTTTACTTTTTGGTAGGTTAATTTCTGATATAAATGATCTTTTCCAGTTCAACCGGCTAGACAAGAGGTATGGTACCATAAAAAGAATGCTTAGCTAGAAATCAAGACCTTTAGTTCCTACTTTCATTTACTCTACCAAATAGCCATGTCGTCTTGTCATTTAATTCGCAGAGGGCTTCATTTCCACAGAAAGACAGAAAGAATGTCAAGATGTTCTTGAATGTATCCCAACAGTTATGACCTTTGTTTAGGAATTCCTCTTCTCTCTTATGAACAGATACTAGCCTCCTAGGTAACCTCCCCACCTGTATTCTCCCCATCCACATTCTACTCCACATACTGCCACTACATATACCTTCCCAAGATGCAAAAAATAAATCTGAAAATATCATTCTATTTTTTAAAAACACATTCATCTCAATTGAGCAGCATATTTTCCAACCGCATTCTATCCCTAGTCCATCTTTCCTACTTCCTCTTCAACTGCTTGCCAACCCCTGCTCCCCAAATCTACCCTACCATCATACCAAACTACCCACTGGTTCCTGACCACAACTGGTTCATGACTTTACACTACCCAACATTTTCCTTATCGGCTAAGAGGCTGAAAGCTCCAACAGGCAAAAACATATCTTTTTCAGCTGAGTATCTTCAGCATCTAACAGACTGTCTGCATAGAGCAGGTGTCTGATACATGTTTGGAGGGAGCTGGACTTGAATGCTCTGTCGAACCCAGGCTGGCATGCAAAATCCTTTTATTTTCAAGGCCAAAGTCAATATCAATTCCAACTCCAGCTCATCCCCAGCCAAGTAAAGGTGGTCTCTGCCTCTTTCTGTCTCCATAGCACATTGTACAGAACCCTGTGATAGTACATATTACATAGTCTTGTAATTATTTTTTCCATAACTATTTTTCCCATTCAAATGTCATCTCCTTCTAACTCAAGAATGCTAGGTACATGGTAGAATCCCAGGCAAATTTGGTTGAGTTAAAAAGAGTAAGATTGGGCTTCCCTGGTGGTGCAGTGGTTGAGAGTCTGCCTGCCGACGCGGGGGACGCCGGTTCGAGCCCTGGTCTGGGAGGATCCCACATGCCGCGGAGCGACTGGGCCCGTGAGCCACAGTTGCTGAGCCTGCGCGTCTGGAGCCTGTGCTCCGCAACGAGAGAGGCCACGACAGTGAGAGGCCCGCGCACCGCGATGAGGAGTGGCCCCCGCTTGCCACAACTAGAGAAAGCCCTCACACAGAAACGAGGACCCAACACAGCCATAAATAAATAAACCCAAAAGTTAAAAAAAAAAAAAAAAAGAGTAAGATTCCTTTCAACTCTGAAATCTGATGGTTCTAAGTAATTCTTTTTTTAAAAAAGCTAAAGATCTTACAGTGAATTACTTATGAATACAAACTGGTATAAAGCTGAAATCATGAAGGAAATTGGCAAAAAGTATTACAATAAGTACAGTTAGGAATGGTAGATGCCACTGTCAGTCTACTTCTTTGACCTGTATGAGCTAAAAAAGCCAATTAGACACTCTGAGCATTTACTAAAACTCTTCTTTGAAGCTAGTTCTAAATAATACAGTTGAAGCAAATGAAATTTCAGCTCACTGGCTTTACCTTGGCTCTAGAATATTTTGAAGTTAACATTCCAAATATTTCTTCAAGCATTCTGAACCGGGTTTTTGTTTTTGATGGTTTTATTTTTGTAGAGAGAACACAGCCACTATTTCTCAGTCCATTTCTGAACGTTAAATACTTAATGTTAGGACAATACTGTCTTTAAAAGAATTTAATATTCAATATTTATATAATTGCTCTTGTGAAAATAATAAATAAATATCCTTTATCATCACTAGAGAGGACATCTTTAGCACTTTTAGTTAGAAATGTTAAACACTGTATACTGTCATTTCTACAATGTCCAAATATTCATAGTAGGCAGAAATTATTACTTGTTAGGTCATAATTCACGTCTTTGAAAAATACTTTCTCCAGAGGGCAAGGTAATTTTGCAAAGGTGATGGAGTTACAAGGAAAATCACACTTTAATGTAAATATGAGATGTTTACATATTGTCTTATCTTAAATATTGTGCTTGTTCATTTTTTAATCCTTAAAATTCTGTGAAAATATTTTAGTTATTACTAATTATTTAACAATTACTAATTTATTAATACCTTAATTACTTTCTTTTCCAAATTTCTTGGAAATACTGCCATCTGTGCCGGTTAGTTTTTTTTTTTTTCTTATATTCACATTCACTCACCATTTCATACTCTGCTTTGTGATGCTGAGGCTCAGACTCTGTGAGCCACATTTCCATTTTGCTTGTCCACTCCCTGTTAGGACCTGGCAATAGGGAGCACTACAGGGAGACTGCAGGACTAGAAGACAGAGAAAGGACTTACTCATTCCTATTTGCTTCCTGCGGACTTACTGTTCCTATTAGCAGTGCCTCCAGACTTGCTTTTTCATGCCTACAGTAGCACTCGTTTTTAGTAATAGCTGTTGAATCCAGCTTACTTTTTTTCCCCCCCAACACTTAGAGAATCAGCTTCATTGCACTCCTGCTGTAGAAATAATACCAGTACCAACTGCCTGGCAGAGGTCTGGGACTCAGTCTTATTGGGCCCCTTCTGCTATCTCAGAGATACCAGCACCAGCCAGTCGGTACCCCCTCCTTGGAGGTCTAAGATCCAGCTCAGTAACGTCCAGGTCCCCCAAGCTTCTTTTTTTTTTTTTGCTTTTATTTTTATTTTATTTTATTTTGAATTTTATTTTTATACAGCAGGTTCTTATTAGTTATCTATTTTATACATATTATCGTATATATGTCAATCCCAATCTCCCAATTCCCCAAGCTTCTAAGTTTTAGAAATTCTGATTGATCCTTTCTCTTTGTTTTCTCATTGTCAGGAGTGATGGCTATTGTACTTTGGCAGTTGCCACCTCTATTCTCTTCTTACTCTTTCAGTTTTCCAATATTTAAATCACAATTCTTTATATTAAATTCTCTTCTGTTAAAATAACTGAAGTGGTTTCTGTCTGTTAATTGGACCCTGAATGACACACTATTCCAGACCCAAACTCGTGAATATCACAATGGAAGCAGAACACAAGTTTTGCTTGGTTGAGCACTGAGTAAGAAGAATTTCTCATATTCCTTCAAAAGCCACCTAATTTTATATTACTTTTCAGTATCATTTTCTACTACTCTCATAATATAAATACATTAATGATTCTATTATTAGCACTGAGGTATTTAAGCATCTGGACAGCCATATGTATAAATGTATACTCTCTGTAGATAAGACTCAGTTGTGTTAGAATCAAACATTGTTATTCAACCATAGACAGTTGAATGGAATCTTGCTCTATAGCTACTTTTCAAAGTCAGCATGAATAGTAAAAATAAAATATGATAAAAATGAGCCTGGAAAATCCCTATATCATCCATATTATATACATGGTTAGATTTTAAATCCTGTACAGTCATCTCTTACACACCAAAGTTTAGGAATCACTGAGCTAAACTCAAAGAACAAAAAGCAAGTGTATGTAGCTTTCTTAACATGCAAAGCTTCCTGCTTCTAAGGAAACCTCCAAAGTGTTTTGCTTACCTGCTGGGTTTTCTGCATTCTGTCTTAAAATTAAACATATCCTAACATAATACTTTTAATAAACATACTTGTTGTAAAGAATAGACAGGATGGTGGAATCTTAAAGTTAGCACACAAATTAACTGACTCTCCTGCAATATGAACCTATCCACACTGTCTCAGTCATACAAATTAAAAAACTGAAGGGATCTGAGCAAATCCAAGAGGATAATTCTGCTTAGAAAGTTGTCATTACATTACATATACCATGCTTGAAACTTGATGCCAAAAATCAGTTTTAGTCAGTGAATGGCAATTTTATAGCTTATTTATTAAATTTACAATACACTGAAATCTGAATTTTCTATTACTATCATTTCTTATTTGGAAACCAGTAATTGCTTCTTTCTTGTGCATTTCTAAAGCATAATGCCTGATATTAGCTGACACTGTTCCAATAATTTTTACTTTAACTATGGAAATTTCCTTTTAAAAATCACCATTCTAGAGTTAATATTCTACCAGCTTTTCACAAATTAAATTTGTTATTAGAAAATGGCCTCTGTTGTATCTTCAACTGATACTCTTAAAAAGTTATCCCTTTTCATAATATTTCTCATTTTACTTTTCTGTAGATGTTCTATAGAGGGACTTGAGAGAAATTCAGCATATCTAATAAAGAAGGAAATAAAAGAGAAGTACATAGTTATTTGGATGTGGTCTACGCTACTTCTTGCCTTTGTTTTTCCTTGACCATTACATACAAAGTTACTTAAACATGCTACCTCCACTATCTCCACTATCCTCTACTCCAGGACCAGCCTTGGTCCTAGACTGAAGGAATTTAAAGTTCTCTACTCCTTTACATTTATAAGTTAAGGTCAAGGCCTAAATTCCGATTGGTCCAGCAGCCCATTGCTTAAACTAGACTTTTGCTCTCATTGTTTGATCCAGCTTCTCTTCCTGTACTCCCACTTCTGAGACGGAGAACCTTGACCAAAGTCTTCAGAATTAAGTTCCACCAAGAAGGCAGAGACGCTTCACTGCTTTAATGCCAGTATTCTGTGGTTCTTCAGTGCCTGGCCACCTCTGTGGAGGTGACTGATGACAAATTGCAATTATAATGGAATAATCACAGTTCAAGCATACAGAAATGGAATCGGGAAGCCATTGAGGATCTAGTCTCAGACACGACTCTGCACCACTGAGAACTTGGAACTTTCCTTGAACTGTACCAGACCCAAGGACACCACTGGCCCTAGTCAGAACAACACATGCCAGCTGCTACCCTGTGGTCTCAAGGTCTCCCCTTGTAACTACGCAACCATTTCAAACTCTTTCAAACCAATCCTTACTTAACAAGCACCCTACTTCTTGCCAGCTCCAATTATAATTCTTGATAAACAACTCATGTAACTAACTGTAACCTTGACGTTTTCGCTTTTATAAGCCTCCCCCATTTTGTAGTCCGGTGGAACACAATTCAAGTGCTTTTTGAATCTGTGTCTCCTAGGTTACAGTCCTAACAAACCCCCAATAAACACCTTTTTATTTCAATCAGGTCTCTGTTTCTGAAATTTTGGTTAATATGATCAACAGAGGTTGTTTGAATGACTGGAAGGATGAATGAAACGCAGCTTGATACCTTAAATGTAACCACTGCATCTGTTCCAAAGCTCTTTGTTGCTTCATAAATGCCTTTCAAAGTCTAGAATAAAATCCTGAATTCAATGTGCATAGCTGGTTCTCCTATTACCTGCTACTGGAAACCCTGGCATAGAGTACTTTACTCTGACCAATTTGCTCCTTATTTCACCCATGATTTTGTATTTCCTCACTTGCTAGAGGCTGTACTTACCTCCTTCTGAGTGTCTGCTTCAGCAACTGCTCATCTGCCTAGATTTCTTCCTTCTCTTGGAATCCCTCAATCTGCATTTGTATCCTCTGGGTCCTGACCATCCCTTTTTCATATGCACCCTGACTATTCCAATTCTCATATGTGAAACCTGGCAGTTAGGAATTTAAGACAGCACTGCATTCTTGGTGATTCATGCACAGAAAGAGAGACAGGCTTAGGACAAGGTATGAGAGTCTTGATTCAGTACAAATCAGGGGCACGTAAAGAAGTGACTTAGTTAAAGAGACTTTCTTTAGTGGCTCAACCTGATACCGAGCAGGACCCTGTGGGGCTCCTGGGCACAAAAGCCTTTCTGTGTCGCCCATTTCTTGATTACAGGAAATAGGCTTCCTTCAGCCTCCATGACCTTCCCTGAGTTCCAATGGGGCAGGTTCAAACAGATGCTAATTAGGGAAGGGAGGGGATGCAGAGACAAGGGAGGAGAAGTCAAGAAACAATAGTGCAGCCTTGGGGCAGGGTCCTGGTTCCCCCTCAAGGGATACACATAACAATATCTTTGAGCTGTTTTGCAGATACTGAAACCTCCACCAGGTGCGAGAAGTTAACAGTGTGCTGCCCACAAGCACGTAGACCCCAGATGGGTTGGAACCAGGAGGTTGATGATGCTGACTCCCACTTACCTCACCACCGACCAATCAGAAGAACGTCCACGAGCTGCTCACGCCCTCTTTGAACAATTACTATAAAACTCCTCACTGCCCCCTCCAGATCTGGACACAGTTTTGAGGGCATTAGCCCGCTGTGGGCCCCCTTTGCCTGGCAAAGCAATAAAGCTATTCTTTCTACTTCACCCAAAACTGTCTCCAAGATTTAATTCGGTGTTGGGGTATAGAGGCCGGATTCAGCTTCAGTCCTTTGAAGACACACTATCCAGAGAATGTAGCAGACTCAATGACACTTCTAGACATATTCAATTTGATGATTTCCAATCAGGTAGACAAAAAACAAGAGGGAGATGTCAAGGGACAGCTGAGTGGCAGGAAAATATATAATTAGTTAATCAATTTAACAACTAATAATAAATAAATTGAATAATTAAAGCTACATCAGCAGCTACCTCTATTGAGTTCTTACTATATGCCAGACACTTTATATACATTACCTCATTTAAAATTCACCAAAAAAATTCACGAAGACGATGATATTCATCAACATTCATTTTAAAGATAAGCAATCTAAAGGAAAATTTGAGTAATTTGCTCTAAGTCCTAAAACTGACAGATGATGTTGCCAGAATTTGAACCTCATTCATGCGGTACCATAGCTTAGTCAAATATCTCCTGAGCTAGATTCCACTCTAACTACTCTAAACTCCACCAAAATACCTTGAAACCCATATTTTATATACTTTTTCTCCTCAGTCTACCACTACGGAATACGCTAGCTTTAAAACTGCAATAAGACACCATTCTTTTAAGTGACTCACCACCTCAAAAATGCAAGTCCAGAAAAGTATGAAAATGATCACTAAACTCACTAAACAGGGGTAACGTATCTATCACTATCAGCTTTGCATCTTTTCAGGATGTTGACTAACTTTATCTCCAACCGAGTGGCAAGAATGAATGAATTCTTTATGTTGTCCCTAAATTTCAGGTTGTTCTTTAGTTTTGTAGTACATATTTAACTGTATCCTACACACATGCTTGAGCAACTACCGTGTTTTGGAAAGTCATAAGCTGAAGGTTAAGGAATATGCTCTTGTGACTAGATTTGTAGGAATCCTAGCCTAGTGCCACTCATATCATTCCTTTACTAAATATTATTTCTTGATAATGATGCTAATCTGTTCGGAGTCATAGGGCCATAAAAAGGGAATATCTTCTATGGGTTAAGATGTGCTATTCTCATTAACTGAACAACTAGAATGAATTTAATCACAGCAGTCAAGGGAAGCTACTGCATCATTCCAAGACAAATTAGAGACATTGCACCCCTGTGGTGTAACCTTTGATTTCGATTAGAGGTTGCAGACTGCTTCCCACGGCTGGATGCAAAATATTCAGACTCCTAAAGAGGATGGAAGGTAAGTTTATGACTTTGCATCGTGGAACTGCACTGCTGACAACTGCAAAGCCTCAGGTTTTTAAGAGAAACTAGAAAAACCAACAGTCAATGATTATTATTTTCATAAAAATTAAACTCCCCAATTGTGTATAAATATAAAGAATATATACAAATTACTTTTTCATATGATTCAGTAGATAAACTACTGGTATAGCTAATCCTGTTATTACCAAAACTCATGCAAGCAATATTAAGATAAAACAATTAGATTGCTTTTAAAAATTTATTTAAAAGTCAAAATTATTAATTAATTTGTTGTTAAACGAAAGGAACCTACAAAAGAAATGGAAATGTGTTGAGATTCTTCTATTGAGGACTTGTAAAACAAAAACATAATACTGTCTTTCTGATGCATCACACAAAGGGTGGAAATAAAAATTGAGGGTTTAGAATAAAATATTCTAATATTTCCAGGGAAAATTTAAATGTCTATGCATTATCCATAATTGTTTCACTTGAGGAAAACAAATTTCATTCCAGGTAGTATATAATCTCTCTCTCTCTCTCTCAGAATCTAAACTCCAAGAATATATTACTTGCAATAGAACTCAAATTCTTATTGTATATGTGGTAGTTTGCAATCAAATTGAATGTAATTCAGTGGAAACTGAATGTAAAAAATTAATATAGTAAAAATACACAAACGAATGTATATCAGTATATTATATATAGATCTATATTATAGATATATATTGCATTGCATATGTATATATAAAATATGTATTACATATTTATATGTAACCCACATAAACTATGAATTTAACCCAGACAGCAGATTTTCTGGAATATAAAAACATTTGCTTATCATTATATGTGTTAGCTTGTGATATCAGCATTATTTTTAAAACATGCTAAGCTTGTTATCAAATTCTAATATCTCTAAAGCAAAATTTTGGTTGCACAAAGTAGTTTATAAGACAGAGGTATTTATCCGCACTCAGTTTTACGTGCCAAATTATGCTGGGGGGAGTGTAAATTGGTAAAACAATTTTCCTGAGTATTTACATGATACATATGAAGAGCCTTTTAAAAAAGTTAGTATCATTTGATCTAATAATTTCAAGGCCTGGAAGCTGTCCAAAAGAAACACACAAAAAATCATCAGCTGAGTTATTTAGGATGATAAAGAAATAAAAATAACCTAAATCCACATAATGGGATATTATGTAACCATTTAGAGTGAGTCTATAATAACATAAAAGTACATGCATGACAGTAAATAAAAGGGATAAGAAGTTACAAATATAGCAGTATCTAGCTAAATAAACAAATATGAAAATAAAGAGAGGAAAACCTAATTTCAGATAGAAATATACCTGACAAAATATGCCAAAATAGCAATGACAGCTTGCCTTGGGAAGTGAGAATATGGTTGATTTTTTTTGTTTTATATTCTTGTACTTCCTCCAACCCAATTTTGAATAATAAAAATGTCTTACTTCTATTACTTCAAAGTTTATCACAAATAAACCACAAAATTACCCCAAAACTACATATTATAAAGTGTAAGAATCCCGGTTGTTTATTGCTTTTTCCTGCATCCATTTAACAGGTCAACAGCCCTGCTCCTACATATTCCTAGAATGTAGGTTACATTTTCTAATCCAATGGGCATTGAGAAATCACCAACTGAAAATAGTTGAATGGGTAAGAAATCAAAACATTACTGGAGAAATTAATAATTTCACCTTTACAACAAGTAATATATAGCACTTCAATAATTTTAAATATTGAACTTTTGCATTTTTCCCCAAATCCATGTAAACGTGATTGGATGTTAAGGAAAATGATCAGTGTCACAGACTGTTATTTTTCACATGTGGTTATTAGCCTTCTTTTCCAACTTCTCACTGAATCCACAAATTTGAGTGCTTTGTCCACCTCCATATAACCATTTCAGCTAAAAATGCAGGAACACATTCCTCAAATTATCACCAAATGAAAATTTTATATCTAGCTTAAGAATCAGTATTACTAAGTCAATTATAGCATGCAGGTGCTTAAGGAGAATAGTGTATTTAAAATATCTTAAGTATCATAATATCGAATGTAATTACAAAATTACTCTGTTTTGTGGCACCTTACAAGGACTTAAAATAAAAGCATAGCTAAGTGCCAAATTTAAATGAAAAACTCAAATAACAAAATAAAGGGAACTATCCCTTTCTGAAAACACAGATATGTTAGCATTGCATGTATCTGTTTACATTGACCTCTTGATAACTTACCTAGACCAAAATAAATTGCCTGCTATATAAACTATATAGCTATGTTTTTTGGAATATCAGAAGTGTTTTAATTTGATTTGTTGCTTAATCTAGTGCCTACACTTTCCCAACAATTTCTAAGATCAGGGAAAAATACATTCTACACATTAATATCCAATTACCATCTAAATTTCAAGTTATTTTTAAAAATTTTAATCTTGTTCATGTTACCCCAGAATCTTTTCTGTTTGTTTCTATTTGGCTAAGTGTGGAAATAAAAATGCTAAGTGAAGTAAAATAATTTTAACCTTCCAATCACTTGGGAGAATTTTTTTGGTGAAAATCATCATTTCTAAGGAGACACCAAAATTCTCTCTCAATTGCCCCTCTTCCCTCTCCCCCGAGCCTTGATGTTTCATCTACTTTTACAGTGAATAACATGTGAAAAAACAGAGCATTTTTCTTAACAGAAGAGAGCTTAACGATGTAGTCAGGCTAGACGTTAACCAACCAGCATTTCAATTTCAATCTGAACACAAAGTGTTTTCAAATGGGTCCCTTGGGCTCTTGAAAATAATTCAATTCTTAATTTCTGCATGGTGGGACAATATTTTGAGATACTAACCAATGTTTTTCCCTAAAATATTTTTGGTTACACTGAAACTCTGCCCCACTTTCCTTAATCAGACAACAGGGAGGGTGTCCCATGCTTATAACCTTATAGAAATAGTCAACATCCTGATTTTTGATTTTTCAAAATCTAAGTCCAGGCATTGAAAATATATTTATAAAATACAGTAAAACGTCTAGGCCATTTTCTCCATCTCTTAGTCTGGAGGAGGCAAGGTGAAGGAGAAGCAAGAATGTTAGACAAGAGTATGTTCCTGAAAGAAATAGTGGAAGAAACATCACCACCCTCCCCCTCATCACCGCCATCCCCACCAGATACATTTAGGGGAATCTAAGTGTAGAAGTAACTGGGTCTCACTCCCTAGTGCAGCTCACCAGGAATGTGACAGGGCTCCAAAGTTATCCCAAACCCAGGATAGAAGTATGTGCAATGTATTTGAGCAGATGGGCATGAGATGGCCACCTAGTACCCATGAACTTCAGCAGTGCAGAGGGTGCAATAGAACCATTTCCCATATGCCTCCAGAGAATGCTGTGCTCAGCAGGTTTTTGGAGGACCCAGAATAAGGTAACAGTCACACTTTTCTTGTCTGTACAGAGATATGAAAAAGCGTAGGGCTTGGAAACAACGAACAAGGTCCCTATGGGACCAACATGCATAGAATCTGGTAACCCATGCCCACTGGCAAATCTTGGCACTGTATCAGTCTCCCTCCAAAAATTTAAGACGAAACCCCAGAGAAAAGTGGAGCATATCAGTCCTTAATTGGCTGATTAAATGTGTGGAATCTGACAGAAAGGAGGCTTAATATATAAAGTAAGTTCAGATACAGGAAAATGCAATTACTGAGATTCACTGCCACTGCATGTAGGGGCTTATCTGGGGATTTCTAAGACCCATACAGCATCTGAACCACAACACAAACTGGTAACAAAGCACATACAAGAATTAGAGCCAATTGATCTTGAGACAAAAGTCTGTGACCCTGAGAGAGAAACAGCGAGGAGACATGAAGGGGACACTCAGAAGTCACAGTGAATTTCTGAAATAATGGTCTACTGGGATGAGACTGTTGGAAAGTTCTATGGACTGCTTTAAACGTCCTGGGTATTTTCATAGGTTCTGGCAGAAGATGAAAATAGTGAACTCCTTGTAAGATTTTGGAGACAAACTTAACATCAGACTCTGAGTTTCTAAAAGGACTGAAACTTTCCTAGATATGTTATAAACATATCTACATTGTTAATTTTGTCTTATACAGTATAGTCAATTAGCATCTTAAAATTATAACAAAATAATTATTTAATACTTATGTAAATATAAATGAGTAAAAGCGCATACATACATACATAAATGGGACAAAACTTTTCCTAGAGCAGGAAGTCAATCGGCACCAGGTGCAGATACAAAGGCAGGAGAACCCACTATGCAGGAAAAGTACACCCTTAATCTGTTCTGAATGTGGTTCCTGGGGCATGGGTGAGAGACTGTGTCTTGGAGGAATTTTCTAGGTAGTTTCAACCCAACTCCAAGAAAAAAACTTTTCAAAGGCAACAGCTGAAAAACAAAAAAATGCCAATACCTTCCTTTGGCTTTGATAGTAAGAAGGTTGAACAGTCTCAGATGCTTTGGGAAATCCAAGAAGAGAATGTTTCTCATAATCTGGAGCTGTGTTATCCAACACAGTAGCCAACTGTGGCTATTGAGTGGTTAGTGAGCATTTGAGATGTGGCTGGTGCGACGGAGGAAGTAAAATTTTAAATCTGCTTAATTTTGCTTCATTTTCGTTTTAATTTAAAACTGAAGCAGTGTCAACTATTTTCCCACTAAACATAACTTCATTCATTTCGTAGGACAGCAGTTCACTTCAACCCATGAAAATTGGGCACCTGAATTCAGATGTGCCGTGAGTGTAAAACACCCACCGGAATTTGAAGGCTTAGTACATTCTTATTAAGAATGTAAAATGTCTCACTAGTATTTTGTATTGATTGCACACAAATAATAATAGTTTAGATATATTGAGATGAATTAATTATTAAATTAATTTTTCTTGTTCCTTTTTACTTCTTTTTAAAGTGACTACTAGAAAACTTGAAATTACAAATGTAGTTCATGTCACATTTCTATCAGACGGTGCTGACCGGGAGTACAGCTCCAAAACATAGCAAGAAACCAGACTTACATTTCTTCCACATCTGAGTTTTGACATCAACATTCATTCCTGCTACATACACACTGGTATGTGTATCTAGCACATAAATAATGAAAACCAGACACTTTCTTCTCATCAAACCCCTCAAATATCTATCAGGTAAAAACGAGAGAAAGAGAGCTTAGAAAAGAGAGAAAGAGAAATAAGTGGATCATATAAATTAAGATACAGTAACAACATTAGAATCATGAGGATTTAAACCTACATCTTCTGAGAAAAGCACAAGATTCAGTCAAAGTAAATTTAAAAATTGATCGAAATTTAATTTAATTTCCTTGTTCATCCATTTTTTTTTTCTCTTTACTAGTTTTCATGGGAACCAGCACCTACAGTCACAACTTTCAGTCTCCCTGCACCTCTGTTTTCTTATCAGTAAAACTGGAACTAAACCTACTGGACTCACCAGGCCATCCCTTGAATCAGATCCTAGTTTGGGGGATACTGGCTACATGTGCCCATGGTTACTACAGCCATGTGACACAGAAATGCAAGCCACAGAACCCTGATTCTCCAGGTATTAAATTTGCTAGTTTACAACTTGGAAAACATTAAGCATGAGATTTCAAGCAATTTCCTGAACAGCAGGGAGATTCTCCAGTGGGGCCCTCGCAGAACACACAGCTGTAAACTTTATCTACATTTTGCACCCGACCTGGCCTCTGGCTACCACTCAACCCCTCACACTCTGATCCAGTTTCTAGTCTTCCATCAATCTCTAGAACTCAGCAAACTCTTATGCCACTCAAATACTTCCCTGTGGTACTGACAACAGTACTGCACATTAACATCACTTGAGGAGCTTTTAATTTTTTTTCTTTTTTCTTTTTTTTGGACCACACCTTGTGGCTTATGGAATCTTAGTTCCTCAACCAGGTATTGAACCTAGGCCCTCGGCAGTGAGAGCACGGAGTCCTAACCACTAGACCACCAGGGAATTCCTGAGGAGCTTTTAAAAACATACCAATGGGAGCCAAATACACAGAAGACCTGATTCAATTGGTCTGGGATGTGATGTAGAACAAGGTATTTTTCCAAAGTCCAGCAGGTGATGCTAATTGCAACCAAGGTTAAAAAGGACTAGATTAGATCATTGCTTGCTGTGAGCATGTTCTGTGTTTAGCAGTCCAGTTTCTACGCCCCCTTCCTTTGGTAACATTACACGAAACATAATTAGGGAAAACCCTCTTCTGCTGTACTCTGTGTGTTTACTGGTGTTGCTTCCAGATTGGGCCTAGACGATCGGTACATCCCATCCCCCTGGACACAATGAGTGTTTAAGCATGAGCATCAGAGACTAAAATCCACCTTAAAGGCATGGGAAGACTTAGGAACTTAATTCTCCCATACATGATGGTGACTGGCTGCCTTTAACGAACACTTTCTCTTGGGAAGTTTATATTAGAGTGAAATTCATCTATCCCTAGGGAGTGGGGGTAACTGTAGAAGCAGAGACTGAAAGCAGTTAATTCTTAAGAATGGTGCAACAACACCTAAAATGGTAGACCAACTGCTGCACTGTCTACTTCAAAGGTCCAGTTTTTCATGAATCTAGATTCTGTGACTACAGTTCTCCGAAGTGACATTGCAGTCTCCTTGATGTTTGGTTATTCAGCTGTTGAGACAGTTTCCTGACCTTCCTTCTATCCCTATGCACCCTTTAAACAAGCTGATTTTGTCTCTGTTCCATGTAACATAAGAGACTATATTTAGAGCCACATTATACCACAATTCCAAGCTGTGTCCTCTTGGATATGTTTGTTACCATTAGTTCTTGTCCTCCATTTCCTCCTCTACAGAATTAAGACAATAATATCACTTATGCCCTATATCTGTGGCTGTGAACATATGTTTACATGATGTGTGTGATGTATGTAAATTATCTTGTATGGTAGACACCCTTTTGGACATTATAGTGATCATCTTCCTCCTCAGTCATCTTTATCACTATTGAAGGCCTTAAAAAAGTCTTTAGAGATGATTAAATTTATTGTGGCAAACAGTGGGGTTATTAAGCAAAGTAGCGAGCTGTGGACACCCAAATTTCTTTCTTGAGCCATTATCACAATTAAGTTGGAAAAATGAAACATATCTTAGAATTTTTTTCCCATATCCACAAAAAGAGCATCATATCTACTGAAACTAAATTCTTTGTGCTAATAAATAATCCCCTACTTTTTCTACTGCAGTATATTGATTTACTGGTCCCATTTTTCACTCTGAGATAATAAAATTATGTATCTGGCCTATGGTGGGACAAATGATCTCCTTGGTCAAAGGGATGTTAACAAACACGACACAAGCAGAGCCTTGACATCTGGGCTTGCTACCTTGTAACCCAGTTAGAAATGTAATGCCCATGAGAAACAACATGTACGGAGTAGCCAGCACCACTTCAGCTTGGGCTTCAGTTTGCAACACATTGAACAAATCTAAACTCAACCTGCAGCTTGAAGCCATGCCCACAGACCTGCAACCTGAAGCAGAGCCACCAAGTTGACCATCTTAGGTCAACCAGTCCTGCCTGACCATGAGAACCACAGCTTGTTGGAAGCTGCTAAGTTCGGGGAAGGGTTCTTACACAACAGTATTGTGGTAAGAGCTGACTAATACCTTTACCCAGATAAACCTATTTTTTGGTACCATGATTATATGCCTCACTAGTTTTGTTGTCATTGTTGTTTCTCTGTGTGTGTTTCAACAAAGTCAAATATCAACTCTAGGGACAATACTAGTGTCTGAGTCATCTCCGGGTACCATAACAAAATATCATAGACTGGGTGGCTTGAACAATGGAGATTTTCTCACAGTTATGGAGGGTGGAAGTCTGAGATCAGGGTGCCAGTACTATCAGGTTCTGGTGGGAGATTTCTTCCCGGCTTATAGAGAGCCACCTTCTTGCTGTGTTCTCACATGACAGAGAGGAAGAAAACAAGCTCTCTGGTTTCTCTTCTTATAAGGGCACTGATCCCACCAGACCAGGGCCCCACCCTTATAACCTCATCTCCAAATACATTGAGGGCTAGGCTTTTAACATTCAGTCCATAACAATAAATAAAGGACTACAACATTTATTTTATTCAGTAACATTTTGTTTTATGAGTGACATGAAATTGGTGATGCAATTTGTTTAGTTACATAATACCACGACAAAGATTAAGGACTGAACCAGAGCAAATACTTTACAGTCCTGCTTCAATTCATCAGAACTGAGTTCTCTAGGATTATAAAAGGAAAGTTGTAGTTCTAAAAAAAAATCCAACCTTCCCTCACATATGAGTGGAATGTGGGGTGCTGTGCTAATCCCCCTGCAGTTGGGAGCTTCATGGTTGATCAGGTCATGACTTTGGCTTGTGGAAGATAGATTTTTGAGAGCATTCTGGGGGCAACAGCCATTCAGATGCTCCCGCTCCAATGGGACACAGTCTCCAACAGTCAAAAGGCAGAATCCAGGCCAGTATAAGGCAATAAAATAAACAATGAGGGTTCCAGGCCACAGCAAGAAGATTCCAAGTGGATGTTTAAAAGCAGAACTGGAAAGATTCTTATGGAGCTATTAAGGGTGCTGAGATGGCTTGGGATATGTGCGTGCGTGTGTGTGTGTGTGTGTGTGTGTGTGTATGTATGTATGTGGTATAAATATATGGTATATATATATGAGATATATGTGTATCTATCTATCTAACTATATGGTATAAATAAGCAATATTCCTACTCTTCTTTTCTTACAACTCTTAAAATTATCCATGAGATAAAGTACAGCCTAAAGGAAGGGATCATCTAGTACACTGGGAACTAGTAACACTTTTCTTGCCAAGGTTGAAAAGAATGATAATGACTGTAATGACTTATAAGAAAATTAAATCTAAGAGCACAGCCTCCAAGAAGAAACCATGATACAGGGTTTATGTACACAGCTGTGCTATCAAAAGAATTCGATGTGCTGTGCCCTGATGCTTTTCCTCTGAAGAGTTCAAAAATATGTGGAGAATACCCTACTCCTTCATATAACCCTGAGCAACCTGCTCTAGCCCGTTTAATTGGTATGCTGTGATCATACCCCTCTTGATGACACCCCTAGGGTATAATAGGAGGCAGGTTTCACCTTAGCACCTTTCATCATACAGGAAGTAAACTGCTTTATGGATAAAAATAGCTCGGCATAGACTCACTGTTGACACCAGCCATCCCTGGTGACTTCAGGGCTCATCAGCAATGCACAACTGTTTTAAAATAAAGCCAAGAGTCGCATATATAATTGAAATTGCAGGGATAACGAGAAGGAAACAGCAAGAGGTCACAATGCTTTGAGGGCTGAGCTATAGATTAGAAAAAATTAGGGCCCTAAAAGAAACCCTATTGAAGGGGTTTAGGGATAGAGCTATTTTTAAAGCAGTGATAACAGAACAATGGTGTCACCTCACATAACACTCCAGTAACTAAGATAATTCACTTGACTGCAAGACTAATGAAACAAAGGGTGTGAAATGGAGAGCTATTTTTCAAGGTTATTCAAGTTAAAGTTTCGAGCAACTGAACATCCCCCATTTTCCAATGGGAGATAACCCTTAGTTTTCACTGCATTTAACTGTCTTTGCCATATTAAATGCATTAGCAGAAGGTGGATTTTAAACAGCTGTAAGTGAAAATATTTTTTAGATTCAAGAACATTGTCGTGTACAGAATTTAAATTGTTGTATGATGAAAAGTTAAAATGTGAGCAACTATAACAGCAAATATTCAGGATAAAATGTTTATAGCCTTTACTTTTGAGGGCTTTTGCATTGAGGAAGTCTGTTTTTCATCTTCTCCAATGATACTTTAAAACGAGCCTTCAAGCACCTACAACAGTTACAAAAGCAAATTGCTTTTACTCTAACGACTGGGCATTTTATGTGTTTTTATTTTGCATATTAAATATGCCCTTAAAATAGTTCTTGTGCTTCAGTTCACTTGTTAGAAGTTCACAACAAGGCTTTGATTAAACTCTAGTTTCTGAGGAAATTTCTTAAATCAGTGTAAAAAGTATTAATGGTGACTACAATTTTATTCTTTTTAGAAAAACATCTCAGATATAACCATAAAATAGGGGACCAAAAAAAATACAGGAAGGAGAAGGGAGAAGGTCAGGGGAGATCATGCGAGGTGAGGGGAAGCAAGAGATGAAGAGAAAAACAGTGATTTTCATTATTATCAGATAAACTGAAGTGTAGGTAGAAAAAGTCAATGACATTACGAAGTCTTTCATAAGAAAACACAGTTTTAGGTTGGAGGGTTCTAATTTCGGGAATCTTTACTATTTGGACAATCACAATTATCCTTTTAATGTTCCATCTGATTTACCAGCTTTCATGTAATAACTACCAGTTAATATCCTCTGGCAACTTTAAATCACTTGCCAACTTCTGTTGTATAATTCAAGTGAAAGAGGTGGATATACCCAAAGGCTTATCTGGGTTTTGTCTTCATTTTTCCTATTTTAAAGTTCAAAACAAGTCATTTTTTCTTTCTTCTCTGCAATCAATATAAAATATGTGTCCGAAATATTAAGGAGAGCAGGACTGTGTTTGTTAGCAGGCTTAGTTCAATGAAATAGTAGGCAAGCATTTTTTCTTAATTAGTCCTCCCCTCTGAAGTTTTCTCCACTTTAAGCAGTAAATGAAAATGTAGTGAGCCCCTCACAGTATTCTTCTTTCAAATTAAAGGAGCTGTCATGCAATAAAGCATATCCATGTTAAATATAATCACAAATCCCATATGTAGAGCTGTCATTTTATTTTTAAGGGATTTTTTTTTTCATAAGCCAGGAATGAAATTGCTTTGACAAATAATTGTTGTGTATTTACACTTTGCTCTAAATGTAAGCTTCCAAGTGGGCTTTAAAAACAATTAATTTGCATTAAGAACCATGTTTTCACAAGATGTTTGTTTTGCTACAGAGATATGCTCTGTTCCCTTATTGCCATCCACAAGAGTAAAGAAAGGTAAGGCACTGGAGTTTGAGAAGTCAGACTGTGTTTCTGGCCTATTTGAGGAAGTTCTGGGGCTGTGCCCATCATGTCACCCAGTAAAAAAGTCAATTCCTGTTTCTCCAATATCAGAAACAAAAGACTTGAACTGGAAGTCACTGAGCTAATTCAGATCCCAAAATACATTTTGCGGGACTTGTACAGAATTTTTAACTGGAAGAAATCTTTTCAAATTAGTCATCAAATAAGGGGTGATCACCTACTGTGTGCCAAGGCACTGTTCCAGGGGCTTGGGATTCATCAATAGACAAAATGAAAAAAATAAAAATCCCACCTTATGAGGTAGTATACTAGGAGATGCCAGTTAAAAATCCAGACTCAAAAAATGGAACACCTGGCAAAAATACCTCTAAACTCTGCCATGGCCACCACTGGATTGAACTCAACAGCAGTCACCCATTTTAGACTAGCCATGGGCATTCCATTTGCCAGGAGTTCTGTCTAATTCACACAACGTCCAAATGCATTTTAGATCCACATGTTTTACTCATTTCCATTACCTCTCAGGTTCATGTATGCATTTTAGTTTTGGACTCTTGATCTAACCCCTGCATTATTTTATTTTATCTTATTTATTTCATTTCATTTTAGGTTCTTGTTTTTTATCCAATATAATATCATATAAAAGGTTTATACTCAATTCTAAAGCAGAATGTTCTAGATTCTTAAATTGGCTTTGGCATAAATAAGTTGAGTAAATTTGAACAAGTCACTTAAACTCTGTGTGACCCAGTTACATCGTAAATAAAAAAAGAGTTTTAACTTGGTGAATCTGAAACTGAATTCTTAGAAATACCGTGTTTCATTTGAGCAGCTCTAATTTTGGTCTCATGTTTGGGTCTTCCTTAAGTTAGATTTTGTTTAAAGAGAGTTTATTGCTAAAGAAAAAAAAAGTTTGGAAACCATTGGGATATATGATCTCTATGATCCCTTACAATCTTAAGCTTATATGATTTAACATTATACAAATGCAAATTTTGTTTTCTTATTTAACTTTTAATGTATAAATGTCATACTCCCTCAAGTTGCTTAAAATTCCTTAAGTTGGAATAAGGTCTTATAGACTGCTCTTCCACAGTATTCAATTAACTGCATAATAAACTAAAAATATTCACAGAAACTAGTAGACATCTGGCAAAATTATATAGGCAAGAATGGAAATAGTAAACACAGAATGAATATTTGGAGGAAGAAACGGTAGTGTATTTGGGAAGGGTCTCATAGGGAGGGTCTCTGAGTATTGGTAATATTTTGTTTTTTAAGCAAAGTGAACACAAGGAACAGTTCAAGGCATTAGTGTTCTAGATATAAATTGTGTATGTACATATATTATGACTGAAAAAAAGGAACTTTACATCTGTAGTTCCTTTGATTTAAGCCCACATTTCTAGGCAAAATGTCTCATACAAAGAAAGTAAAAACAACCCAAAGTAAAGGTATTTTATTAAAATTGTCAGGTGGTGTTTAAATTGTAAATAACATTTTAATTTAAAATATTTTATTATTTATTTACTATCAATTCTTCCAATAAGCCCAAAAAGTGAAAATGCCTGTTGTATAAAAATATCTAAAATGTAAGGTAGTCAGCAGCTGCTCTTCCAATAAGACTAAAAGATGAAAATATGTTTGTTATATATAAAAAAACTAAAGTATAAAGTAATGGTATATTTTGAAAAAAATCAAGCTCTAGTTTTTAATTTTATGAAACAATAAATTCTTACTTATAATTTAATATAATTAAGTCAGAATCAAATACTGTTAACACTTAAGTTTTTAAACTCATAGAAAAATACATATTCCAAAAATGTAATAAACAGCATTTATACTGCTAAACATTTACATCAATATCCAAAGATAATCTCTCTCACTGCTCCAATAATTTTTTAAAGGAAAAATAATTTTGAAGGCAAACCAGTGTATAGTTTGAAGAGGTTATTTGTCTTCCTTAAAAATCTTGAAACTTTTAAATGATCTACATTAAATTTTGAAAAATATTATCTTCAAATGTATCATTTCTTAAACTACAAGCTCTGCCAGACTGCTAAGAACTCTCAAAAGACTACAATTTGCAAGTGTAGACACTGTTTTGAAATACTAATTTTAACCTTACTTTTGAAACTACCTAATGAGAAATTGCCTAATTTGGAGACAATATTCATAAAAAATCCATATTCCACATAGTCATGAGTTAAGTATCAGCATTATGAATAGCTATTTCAAAAGCTGGTTTCTTATGTACCCTGCGCCATTTAAAATTTTTTCCATAAATGTTTAACCCCTACTGGTACCACCACTGATGATATTACAGGAAATGCTAAAATCACAATCATATAGAAAAATAAGCTTAGAGATCAGTATAGATGGTCTGAACATGAATATAGTAAAGGTACGGAGGATGATTAAGTTATTTATCATATCCTTTCATCTACTTTTATCTATTTTATATTTTACTTGTAAATTATAAGCAGTTATTCAACTTAATTTTTGACCTCATAAAAAGTATAAGTAAGCTCTTCAGTATTAAATGACAATGTATGAACATTTTGTTTATAGACACGTATGTTATTGTATTTTGACCAATCTTTATACCAATTTCTGTAATAATATATTAAGTAAGACTTTACAAGAGAATAACATATACCATACAAATTATAAAAATACAATAGCAAAAAAAATAAGTAAAAGAAATTGCTTCTTAGCAAGCTTCATACACACACACACACACACACACACACACACAGATATTTTCTTTGCTAACATACACTCAATTTTCATATAATATATCTTGCTAATGCTCAAATAGACACAAATGAAAAATTTACAAAAGTGTTTATATAGTTCTGGCAGAAAGTAAGGTGCATTAGAGGAAAAATAATCATGAGATTTTTAGAAAGAGACCAAATTTTAATATAATGAGTGCTAATTCAGTTTAACTCAGTCAATATTTACCACATACAATGTCCTAAGCGCTGATAATTAAACATAAGTATTTTCTAAATCAGAAGTGGGCAACGCACATTTCTCTGTATATAAATGGCCAGACATATTACTCTATCCCTGTCTTAGGAGTATCCCAAAGTACTAGTCTGAACTGCTATAAAGCATGCAGCTCAAAGTAACTCATTAAATGGCCCTACAGACAAAATAATAAGCCATCCTTAATATGCACAAGAGAGGGAAATAAAAGCTTTCATTTCTTGGGGGGGAAAAACACTGGAATGGCAGAAAGATAAGATTTTTGAAGAAAAAAAGAAAAAGACACTTGTCAGTCCCAAGGGATACATTTCAAGAAGCAGCATATACTGGAGAAAGTGAAAAAAGGTAAAACATGACTGATGTAAGAAAACAACTTTAAATTATAAATTGTATAGTATCTATAAACCAGGGAAATATCCAAAATTAAAAACAAGGCAAGAAAATATAACTAAAGAAATCCCATTAATTAGGAGCAATTAAAAGGGTTAAGTGCAAAAAAAAAAATGTAACTGAGAGCAGATTAACCTTTTAAAATAAGAGCATTCATAGCAACATCTAGACCAAAGCAGAATTTATCTGATGAAATTTTATCTGATACAACTACATGAGAGACAAGCATGGATACTGAGCTCACTGTGTGTACGTTTCTCTGGGCATTACATAAAGAGGTTAACATACAGCAATTGAGAAAAAAATAATGCACGATATTATTTCTTCAGGAGAAAAACATAAAATTACTCCTAGCTAAATACTTACTCATTGATGGTATTATGGCCATACAAGGAACTTTTCTATTGTGGTCCACCTCTCCTACAAAATAGTCTCAGTTATTCATTCATTCACTCATTCATTTCGTTTTCTGAAATCTATGTGCCAGGCACATGCTTGAGGATAAGAAGTAAAAATAAAACAACACTCTGCTCAGGGAGCTTACAATCAAATAAGGAAGAAGATGTAAATTACTACCATCTTTCAGTCTACCCAAGCTGGAAACCTGACCTCATCTCATTTCTTTCTTCCTCTTTACCCCATATTTAGTATCACTCACCTGGTTCTACTGATCCCTACCTCCTAACTCTATTTCCAGTTGTGTTCCTTTGTCTTCATCTGGCTCCTACCAGAATCTCTCAATGCGTATGAAAAGCTTCTAATCTCCCATCTATTCTCTCCACCACAGGATTATCTTGTAAAACATATTTCTTTTTGTACTAACACACTGATTAGAGCCACAACGTGGCCCCCACCCCAATGACCACATTATAAAATTCCAACTCTTTAACACGACTTAGAAGACCTTGCTGGCCTGCTTATCTTTCTATTCCCACATGAGCTTCCTTCATCCAACTTTCCATTAAATCACCCACTTTATAACCATACTGAGCACTCTCAGTTCTCAAATGGCACAATGTCCTCTCTTATCATGGAGCTTTGTAGGTGTAGAACATATTGCCTTGACTAACTCTCATGAGCTTAGAAAACACTTCTTTTAAGTACCATCCCAATACTCCCTGATAGGATTACATGTCCCTCGCCTACCACCTTCTCTAGTACTGTAATTTTCTGTTTACTTTCTCTATCCCTCACTAGATAACATGTTCTTTGAGTGTTAGGAGCACTTTACATTATTTAATAATTCCATTTCTAGGGCCAAGGGTACAGTACTTATCATATAGAAAATTCTTTTTTTTTAATAAATTTATTTATTTTATTTATTTACTTTTGGCTGCGTTGGGTCCCTGCCGCTGCACACGGGCCTTCTCTAGTTGCAGTGAGCAGGGGCTACTCTTTGTTGCGGTGTGCGGGCTTCTCATTTCTCATTACGGTGGCCTCCCTTGTTGCGGAGCACAGGCTCTAGGCATGCGGGCTTCAGTAGCTGTGGTTCGCGGGCTCAGTAGTTGTGGCACGCGGATTCTAGAGCACAGGCTCAGTAGTTGTGGCGCACGGGTTTAGGTGCTCTGTGGCATGTGGGATCTTCCCGGACCAGGGCTCGAACCCGTGTCCCCTGCATTGGCAGGTGGACTCTCAACCACTGTGCCACCAGGGAAGCCCATAGAAAATTCTTAATAAATAGTTTTGAAATAGATAAGAGATCTGATAAATGAGTGAATGAATGAATGAATGAATGAAATGTCTGCAGTTTGAAATGATAATTCTACTCTAGTGGTATGCACAGAGAATGGTGTGAATAAAGGGGTAGTGTTCCTAAAACAAATTAATGGGCAGGATGGTTCTGAGAACAATATATCCAATTTTTAAATGTACATAGTCTCTGACATAGCTCTTCTACTTCTAGAATTGAGTTACTAACACAAAGAAATATAAGTTATCTGTACTGCAATATTCTTTATACTAAAGTATCCTTTGTAATAACAAATATAGGAAACAACCTAAATGCCATAGGTTGGCATTTAGTTGAATAAATGGCTGTATATCTATATCACAGAATACTATGCAAATATTAGACTGACAAAGTTCCATATGTTGAGATAAGAAATGATAAACTATATTGTTAAGTAAAAAAGGCAAGGAGCAGAAGAATGTATACAATATGTCACCATGTGTAGGAAAGTATATACACACATGTCCATGAACACATATATATTTGGATAAGCACAGTATATTTCTGGAATGATACATTTAAAATCTAGAAACATTGATTGCCTCTGGGAGACTGAATTGAGGAACCAGAGTATCAGTGAGACTTATATATATATATATATATATATATATATATATTTACTTTATGAATTCTGTACCATGTACATGTATTAACTCATAAAATAAGAAATAAATTAATAATGAATAGCTAAACAGCTAAACAAATACAACTTAGAGGAATGTCCTCAGAGAAGGTGATGCCAGATCGGCTGTTTGAATGATGCACAAGAGTTCTATTAAATTGAGAACCAAGAGAAGAGCATGCAGGGAGGAAGACTGGCCTATATAAAGGCATGGTATATAAAAAAGAAATGATCCCTGCAGGAAAACCCAGATTTTGTATAATTAGAATGAAGTATATATTGCTGGGGGTGGGGGATTAAGTTGGAAAAGAAGGGAGGTATACAGAGGAAGCAAGAGAGAGGGAGGCAGGGACTAGATTATGAAGGGCCTTTTGTGCACTGATGAGATTATTTTTAGCATGAAAGCTGGACAGAGACATTAAACCAGTGGTTTCCAACGGTGGCTGCACATGACAGTCCCCTAGGAACTTTAAAAAAATGCTCACTCCCAGTTCCCCATCTTCAGAAATTCTGTTTTAATTGATCTTGGGTGGGGCCTTGTGATTCTAATATGTAGCCAAGGTTGCAAACCACTGCATTAACAGATTTTAAATAAAGTACATGTAGAGTTTTCCATTGTAGAAAGACCGCTAACCCTGGCAGTGATTAGACTGAATTTGGGGTACACTAAAGTGTACAAGAGTTTTTAAGATATTATCATCATAAGAGTGAAGATCTAAAGACCTTAACTAATGACAGGCAGTGTAACCAAAAGTGGGTCCGGCTGCTCGCCACTCAAAAGCCAATAAAGAGGCCAGGTTGGTGGAAAGGAAAGTTTGCTTTATTTTGGATGCTGGCAACCGTGGGGGAGGGCAGATGCCTGTCCAAAGGCCGACTCCCCCACCCCCCAACAATCAGTGGGCAAGAGCTTTTATAGGAGGAGGGAGGGGGCTACATGCAGAAACAGCACAGTCAGCTCTGACAGTCATCTTGATATTGGTCATCGGTGGTCTGACCTGCATCTACAGCTTGGTCATCATGTAGTTAACTTCTTCCACCTGGTGGGGGTGTCAGGCTCTACAAGACAGCTCACAGGATCCGGCTCAGAGTATTATCTGTAGCCCTTAAGGAGGAACAAAAGGTCCCTGACTATGCTTACTGCCTAAACTATTATTATTTGGTCTTCTTTGACTGTTTTCCTTTGTTTCTGCATTTTCTCACTTCTCTGATTAAACTTATTCTTCGGCTAAAGGTTTTCCACAGACAAAAGGCAGGCTGAGGACATGGGGAGGGGGGCAAGGACCACAGGGTCCTGCTCCGCTTCAGTAGGAAGGATGGATAAGAAATGGAATATTCCGTTTTTATGGAGATGGAACACAGGACAGGTAAGATGCCATGGTGATTACAAACACTGGTTCAGGTTCAAATTCTACTTCTGCCATTTTGTTGCTGTGTGACCTTAGACAAGTAATGTAGCTTCTGTAAGTCTCTTTTTCCACACATGTAAAATGCAAACAATCATTATAATACTTGCACCACAGAAATTCTTGAGTGGCAGATCAAGTAAATAGCTGATTACAATATCAAAGACACAGCAAGCCCTCAACAACTAACAGCCGTTATGAGAAATCTGCTGTCACATTAGATGTGCGGGATGAGTGAGAGGAAAAGGTGAGGCTTGGCTTTTAGAATTTCTATGTAATCTTTTTACTGAAATAAGACATATGTAGAGAAAATTGTACAAGTCATAAGTGCACAGTTCAATGAATTTTCACTGACTTAATGCATCTATTTAACCAGCATTCAGGTCAAGAAGTGAACATTGTCAGGACCTCATGCTCTCTTCAAGGCATCACTCCTAGATTTTTTATTTGGCTCACTGAGTATCAATATTTAGAAATACCCTTCACCAATAGAAATACTCTAAGAAGAGGTGCAATAGAGATGATGATAGGTTTACTTTTGGACAAGTGGGGTCAGGGGCCTGTGGGATATTCAAATGGAAATGTCCAGAAGGTTTCGAGCAGAATACAGGGTAAGGCTATAGACACCAAGTTGATAGATTTTAGCATTTAACTAGTAACTGACATTAAAAACAGTCCTTTTTGTAATTTTTTAAAGATGTATAATTAAAATGATTAGGCACTGTATGTTGTTGGTGACACAGTTCAAAGTAAGAAAGAGAAAGGAAAGGAAGAGATCCCACTCTTTGGCCACGTTTAAAATCATGTCATATATCTCTTGTTATTTAATGTACTTATGTATTTCTGAAAACAGTCCTTACTGGAACCATGGGACTTTCCACAGAGAAACAATCAGATTTTAAACTGTTTTAAGTAAATACATAAAAGTATTATAGTATCCTATGTTATCTTGCTATAGAATGACAAATTTTGTTACTGACAAATACAGCAACATTTTGCTTTCCAACCAAATTAGGAACCCTGGATACATTTTATTTTTTCAGATAATTTCATAGAAATGAGCAGGAGGCACATAAAGTTGGGGATTCACCAATTTTGTGAGGATTTAATTGCTCACAAGAGACAAATGCTAGACGGGCCCCCTTGGCAAAGAATTTGTGATGAAAAGGTTCTAAAAAATAATTTGAAGCATCCTCAGTTACAATAAAAGGACATGGTTAAGAAAAATGCAACATTTTTCTGTTGATGTTTAATAAATATTTACTATAAGCTGTGGCTGTGTCTGTCTCATTTTTCTGATCTTAGCGTAAACACCACCTCCTCAGATACCACCTGCTCTAAAGTAAATTTCAATGGTCATTCTCTACTGCCCTTTTCCTTGAGAGCACTCAACATGATTTAAAAGTATATATTTAGTTGTTTGTTAACCAGCTTATTGGCTGTCTTACCCCTAACGTATTAGCTTATGAAAGGTTCAGCCATATTCATTTGGTTCACCACCATATTCCTGCCACCTAGAAGAGGGCATGAATCATTTGCAGGGATTCTCAATCTTGACACTACTGACATTTTTGGTGAGTTACTTCTTTGTTATGATGGGCTCTCCTACATGTTGTAGCATGTTTAGCGGCATTCCTGGCCTCTGCCCATTAGATACCAGCAACACTGCCCCCCTCTTCAGTTGTGACAACTACAAATGTCTCCAGACATTGTCATATGTCCCATGGGGGGCAAAATTGCCCCCAGTTGAGAAACACTGAATTCCTGAGTAAATAAATGAACAAATGAATGAGTGAGTAAAAAAATAAATGTCTGATTGCTCAGAAAACAGAAGTAGGGGAAAAGAGCATTCTAGCCAATGAATGTACATAAGCAGACACCAAGGGGGTCAAAAGTTTATTACGTTCAAGAGCTCAGAAGGAGATAGCTTGTCTAAAGCTGAGTTGAAATTGGCGAGGGAGGCAAGTTTCAGTTATATAGGTCAAGGTAAAAGATTTGGAATTTACTCTTGGTAGAATGAGAAGAGTTTTAATGAAGAGGTGAGATGATTTAATTGACCTTTTCAAAAGGTTTCTCTGAGTGCTACAATTAGGATGACAGAAGTGAGGCAAGAGTGGAGGAGGGAGACCGGTTCGGATGCTATTTTGTTACTCCAGGAAGATGATGGTGGCACACAGAAGTGTAGAGGTTGAGAGGGACCATACTAATCTGTAGATTAGACCAAATCAATCTGCCAAGCAAAATGGATTCTATATAAATATTATGATCAGGAAAAATTTATTGGAATGGCATCTGTTATGTAGGATATATGTGTGGTTATTTTACATATAGGTAAATGAAGCTAAGACACTGATTTTACGAAAGATTTTTAAAAATCACTTACTCTATGCATTTCTTGATTGACTGTGATGTCCTCTAAACTTCGGAATAAAAACATTTTACTTTAAATTCATGAGCAAGTACTCTACTGAGTATTATCAGACCTTAGAGTGAAAATGTCACTTAACTTTACCATCACTGGAATAATTTCTTCACTGTGATATTCTATTCATTTTTTGAAACATCTTGAGTAAATTCTTATTTGCAAAACCACTTCAAAATGCTTCGTTTTAGATTTTAATTTGAAAAACTGTAGTGATATTTATAGAGCTGCTGTGCCAGTGTAAGGTTTCATATGAAATTTGTTGTTTGATTTTCTGGAAACTTTTCATTTTGCTTTTGTGTCAAATCATGACTAACAAGCATTTTTACAATCAAGTTTTCTCCTTCTCTCATAATCTCCTTCCCTCCACCGCCCACTATAAATTGTACTAAATATTGTACCTATTCTTCATGTACATACAGCTCTGCGAAGAAATGAGATATCCAGGTGTTTATTTGACTTAATCTTTAATGAGGGAGAATTAATCCAAATTTGCTGTAACTTTCCTCCTTCAGAATCATCATCATTCTGGAAAAGCTTTTTTAAAAAAAATATTTGGACTGCACACACTGGTGACAATTCAGACAATGATAGCTGAACATAAGGAAACTGTTTAACATGATCACTGAGGGAATGTTTATCCTAGTAAAGAAAGTTTTCAAACAGTAAAGAAGAATCCAATTATGCAAAAATTAACATAATAATATTAAATGACAAAATATTTTTGAATACTTATTAATGCACACCCCTCAGAGATCTGAAATTTGCAACACTATGTAGCTTAATTTGAATTTTCTACTGACTTTAGAGAAATAAACCTAGGTTTCATAAAAGCACTGAAACTAAAGAACTGACAAATGCCTCATTCACTCATCTTGGTCATAAATACCGTTAGGCATAAACTCAGACACCCACTGAGAGAGACTCATTGTTCACCTGTCTATATATTATACATCTCTTCACATCTTTCCTGCCTCGCTTTGGCCCAAGGTCCTCTCTATCTCATAGAATTCGATATTATCTTACTGTTAAATTTCTGAGAAAGAAAAACAGTCCTATAGTTATGAATCACCCATGATCCTTTGCAAGACTAAACATGCCAATAATTTAAAATGTAGATTTTAAACAATAACAAAGCTTTCTGTTAAGTTATAACATATTACATCCTTTATTTTATTTAATGACATAATATTACCATCAAAAACACTATTACAGCTCCCTGCATTTTAATGTCCTGCAGCAGAGCATAGCTGCACACTTTCCTTCGCGTGAGAAATATCAACCAATTTCTTTCTCCTTTTTAAAACAAAATATCTGTAATCTTAGTGAACAACACTGAGATAATTTTTTAAAGTACGTTTTGCACAAAAGGTTTTAATAATCAAATTTCTAAAAGTTTGGGAGGTACAATGGAAATGTTAAAAGTCTGAGAGCAAAAACAACCTTTCAGCATTTTATGAGAGAGCTTATATCTTCACGTACGTGAATTTAAAATCACTTCAAGTTCTTTCTTTCCCCTCATGAGAGTTTAGATCTAAGCAGTCTGTCTCCAGCACTAACCAGGATCACTTCACTAAGGCAACATTTTCATCAAGCACATTTGCTGTAAACCAACAAGATTATAATTACAAAATAATGATGCCTTGTGGACCCATTCTAAACATACTTTGACATCTGAACCTCTGAGAGTAAGAGCTCAAACATCACAAAGAATCTTCCAGATTCACATGAATAAAGTTCATGAGATAGCTGATATTTTAAAAATTCTGTGTGATGCCAATTATGTGAATCCATGCTAGTTAGATCACATCTGCAAATTTAGGATGCACTGGCATGGTATGTGAATTGACTACAAAAAGTACCAGGTTGATATTTGGTACATGAGTGAAAGAAGTGCTCAGGAAATCGTTGGTGACAGAAATTTGTGCATCTCATTAGGTTAATGGGTTAATTACATCTGAAATCTTATTTTGATTGGAAGTCTGCTGAGTTTATTTAAGGTGACCCTGATACCATCTAACTGCTCTGTTTTAATTCCAAGTAGGGTTTTGACCCTTTCTAAAAAGGACTGTGCAGTTTTGCCTATAGGCACAGAAAAGGAACACCCGGAGTATAAATAAAAAAATAAGATCAGTATATGTAGACAGGATTTTTCTGCCATAGAGAACTGTTTACTGCTGTAAGAATTTCTTACAAGAAACCCTACTGGACAATCAACCTTCTGGTCAAGCTCCAGGAAAGACAATGTAGTTTGAACTAAAAATGTATGAGAGAAACCACAAAACAAATAATATGTGCTCATTACACGGATGAGCTCACAATCCAGGTATCATATCCACAGGGATAATAGGGAGTATTTAACCACATGACAGTAGAGAATCAAGTTTTTGTAGGACAACAAGTATTTTCCACCATGTGTCAGCTTTGTCTTTTATTCAAGTTTCTCTCATGTTACCCTGCAGTATACTTAATTCATCTAGTTTCTGTAGCGATGTGACCACAAAATATATGCTACTTATGCAACAAGAGAAGCACTACACACATCCAGTAAGAGATTAAATTCAATAACTAGTACAGCTTGGCCAAATACTTGAAGTTCAAAAATTAAATAATTTATTTCAGGACAGTAAAGAAAAAGGTGGGGAACTGGAAAATAATGTAAAATATTCCAGTAGATTTTTACTATTTTTAACTAACAAAGCAGAACATTTTATAGATTCCTGCAAGTCTTTTGTCCTGTCCTCTCTCACTACCTACCCACCCCCCCACGATATCTCTGTCTTTCATTTGGAATTTTGGTTTACAACATTCAGTTCTATCCCCACGCGTCTAACCCGTGTTTTGGTCTCCTGCTTTGCACAGAGACAGAAACACATACACATTAATCAGAAAAACAGAAATAATTTGTTTCTAAAAGTTCTAATCACTGCCATGTTTTGAAATTATACAGCAACTTAATAGATCATAGAATTGCACACATGCACACACATACACACACAAGAACCACATTAAAACCCGAGTTAAACCAAACCAGGGCAAGTGTCACTCTGGACAAATGATTTTTCCAGATAGCTGAGATCTAGTCCTTTGAATAACAGAACACTTTTTATCTTCTGGATGAAAGGTTTAAATGAAAATGTTTGTATAGGGTAGCTTCCTGCCTTCTTAAGTACAATGTATTTAATATAATATTTTCTTGCTGATTTAGGGTTAGGATAATGATGGGAAGATGTGACTGTGGATGACTGATCCCATGTACATGAAGATGTACAACGCTAGAATGTGCTTTCTTAGAAAGGTTCAAAATATATTTTTGCTTCTGTAGTTTTTTAGGAGTCTGAACATTGACCAGCAAAATAAAACATAATGTTGCCTCTCTTAAGTAGCTTTTTTCTCCCTTCACAAAGTCATGTTTTTAAAGTTCTCTGAATTATCAGCATTAGCAGTGACCAGCAGCCCAAGCAATCAACACTGCCATGTCCACACAGAACTCATCTTCAGTCCTGTCTGCACACTTCAGTAACTGACTGTGAAGGAAAAGCCATTTTCGCCACTTCAATATTTTAAGCTAAGGTATTTTACGAATTACTTTACATCCTAAAAGTTTTCTATACTTTTGTTCTTAGCTCATACTTTTCAAGGCATGATACAGTCTACAATTGTCTGCAATGTCTGTAGTCCAGAATTTTTTAGAACCTTTGATAACAATAATCTTCTACTGATATTGAAAGTCCTGTATGAAGCCTACAAACAGGTGAACTTTGACACTCAATTTTATAAATAATCCACATGTTCTTAATGACATCACAGTAATTGATCTTATAGATGATGATGAAAGAAGTAGGGAAGGAGTAAACATGATAAAGTGTATCCTGACACTAATCCATTTTCGAAGGCTGTGCTCCCCAATTATTTTATTTCTAAAACATACTCTAAGTTCGTAGTTACACATTGAACTACGCCTAGTATATACTAGAACTTAACTTATATGGGTTACATTAAATGAATGAATAAATAAAATGGAAAAATTGAGTTAAATGTTGTACTATAATAAATCAAAGTATAGTTCAAGATAAGATAAATCTAAAAATGAATTTTACTGAAGGTAAGTCATGTTCAACCTCATTTTAATTAGTGATATGCAAATTAAAATCACAGTGAGAAACAACGTATACCCATTATAGTAGCCAAAGATTAAAATTTAACATTATCAAGTGTAGGGGGGACAAATATGTCTTTAGTTAAAGATGGTGAGGGCTTCAGCCATTTTGGGGAGTTACTTAGTTCTCCTGGGTCTCTCTTATGTAACCATCTTATTAAACTTTTGTTTGATTTCTCCTGTTAATCTGTCTCATGCCAATTTAATTCTTAGACCATCCAGAAGAACACAGAAGGGTAGAGGAAAATTTCTTCCTTCCCAACAATACTCTGATCCTCTTTTGTACCCCTGAAAGCAGGACATAAATCTCCCACGTGAAAGGAACCCCCCTGTGCCAGGAGAAAGAGAGGCATCCTTATAACCAGAGACAGGGAATTCAGGGCTGAGAAGCCCACAGAAACCTCGTTACTTCTTTACTAATTTACTACCCCAAGCCCAAACTCCTTTGTCTTGTCAATTCTTCACAAATTTGTTTCTTTGCCTAAAAAATATAAAAGCTGCTTGCTCTGGTCACTTCTTTGAGCATCATATTTTTATGAGGTCCCGTACGTATGTAATTAAATTTGTTTTTCTCCTGTTAATCTGTTTTATGTCAGTTTAATTATTAGCCCAGCCAAAGAGCCTAGAAGGAAAAAATAAGAAAACATTTTTTTTTCCTTTACACTGTTTTAATATAGGGGAGTCTCAGCCAAGAACCTAGAAGGGTAGAGACAAAATTAGTTTTCTTCCCTGACAAGGTCATGAGTTCGTTCGGTGTAAGCTGGAGCCCTTATGGGCCTATGTGTCTGGGGCTGGAACCCCAAGGCATAGGCAGCTGCTGTCAAAGACACTGCTTGAGGCACAAAGAAAGGAAGAGTAGTACCCTGGGGTCTTCTCTGACTCTCCAATCCTCCACCATTTGCCAAGCAGAGCTGGAAGCGAGGTGACATGGAAGCCTGGCACTCAGAGCCTGAAAGTGTCAATGTCCCAGTGGTAGCCAGTAGAGCAGGATAAAGGAGGTACAGAGTATATCTGAGGACACATACATGAACCCTGTGACCTAGCAATCCCACGCTTCGGTGTACACAAGGAGCATTGAGTATAATAGGAGAAGAGATAAAACTGGAAACAACCCAAATATCCATCAACAGCAGAATGTATAAATAAATTGTGGTTTATTCCTATGATGGAATGTGACAGTTTGGAAACGAATGAGCTACAGCTATAGTCACTGACATGGATGAATCTCAGCAACATAATGCTGATTGGAAAAAGCAGTCACACAAGACTAGATGCAATATGATTCCAATTATATGAAGTTCAAAAGCATGCAGAACAAAACAATTTATTACTTAGGAATACATACATATGTAGCAAGGTGATAAAGCAAAACAAAATTCAGTAGAGTGATTATCTCTGGAGATAGTGGGGGAAGTGATAAAATTGGGGAGGGGTACACAGGCGGCTTCAAATTACTGAGGATAATCTAAATTGATAAATTATTTTTATTATTTAAACCCTATATATTATAAATATTCCTTTCTCCCTATGTAATGAAAAATATTTTTTAAGGCAAACATATGGTGGAATGACTGACAAGTTAATATAACCACGATCGACTAAAAGGAAAGTAGCTGTTTCCTCTGGAAATCCTTCCCCTTCCAGTGTGTAGTTTTTTGCACTGAAAAGATGGGAGTTTAATAATCGTAGGAGACCAGAGGCTTCAGTGGGGAAGGGGATGGAGGTAGCTTATCATGAAAAATGATTGTTCCTATAGTTTAAAAGTGACCCCTGGTAACATTTTCCTTGAAGCTTCTAGCTTTATATATTACTGTCGGTCACTTTGCAACTTTGAGGAAACAGTCTGCCTGCTGAAGGCTTTATTACAGTTAAGATCTGTTTCTAGAACACAGAAAGGCATTTCAAAATCATTCCTTTAAGAAGTATTTATTGAGAGCTTGTTATGTGAATAACCTCAAACTGTGAATTTAAAATGAACGTACACGATTTAATCATCATTTATATCAAGGAAAACAGGCTACGGGGCTTTTAGATACTAAAAGAATACCTGAGAAATAAAATAGAAAAACCATAAATTACATGATCCTAGACGTGAAGGATTAACAGCAATGGGCCAGAGCTACACTGGATCTTCTTTGGGACATTTTGTCAAAGTAGATCAAGGCACCAGATAACTGGGAAATCCAGTCTGAACTACGTAGCAGATGCCACACACCTCAATCTGTGGGCCTACTGTGATCAGCACAGTGAGGGACAGTCCCCAGGCCCACTAAAGGCTCACCAGGTCAAGCACCTACTGCATCTCTCGATGTGTCTGCCTCAAGACTTCCTCCAAAGTCATGGAAACTCACTCAGCCTCCACAGAGCAGGGAATGTGATGTCCCTGGACAGCCCTCAATCAAGGAGGCATAGGAACCGCAGACGAAGTCCCAAGCCTCATGTCCTGCAGAGGAACAACTCTAAGTGCATTCCTCAGAGGTCTCCACTGGATTGAGCCGAAGTTTGGTACAGCGGTAGCCACTCAGCAACTCACTCAGTATTGTCTGTCCCGCACTTCCTTGCTTCCCCCGCTCCCCCACTTGTGCTTCCTGTGGCCTGCTTGCTCTCTAGTCCTTGCCTTGGACTTGGCTTTTAAGGAAACCCAAACAAAGACAGACTATGACTAACTACAAGTAAAGGAGATTCTTTCTTCCCAAGGGGATGTATAAACCCTATCAAGAGTCATTGTCAAAATGAACACAGACAAGAGAGGACAAGAATATTTGTCCTCACTGAGCAAAGTCAGATGCTGGATCCTCAGGTGAGAGAGAGACAAAGAGAGGTGCGACTAATGTTGGGGTGAATAGGTAAGGGTTCAGAGTAGAAAGACTTTAAAATAAGCAATCAAGTCCTAGACATAATAAAGTAGTCAGCTGAGCACAGACCAGACTCTGGGAGCAAGAGCGCTGAAGGACTCAAAGAAAATGATTCAGGAGGGACCAGCAGAGAGACTTGACCCTCATGGTAACCAGTAACGGTTGCGTCTGGCTAAACATGAGACAGGTATTGGAATCGATGGGTATAGACTCTGGATTTCATTGCAAAGCATGGTCAAATCTGAGATATCCGTTGGTGGCATGAAAAACTGAGCAGTATTTGCACCAAGAAACATGTACAAGAATGTTCACAGCAGCACTCTTCAAAATAACAAAATTAGAAAAATCTTCCAGCAGCCCAAAAGCGCTTTGGCAGGAAAATGAATAATTAAACCACACTGTAGTGAAAACAAGGGAAGTACTGCTACACAAAACCATCACGATGAATTTCAGGGATATGATGTTACGTGAAAAAAAGCAAATCTCAACTATCCTTTTAATAACATTCGAAAATGAAAACAAAGTCTTATGTGCCAAGCACCAAATTAAATATTTTCACAATGGCCCTAAGGCATAAGGAATATTATTCCCATTTTTTGAATGAGAAAACTGAGGCTCAAAGAACCGAAGCAACTTTCCCAAGGTCAGATATTCAGTCATTAGTACAGACAGAACTCAAATCCAGGTTGTAGTACAAAAAGAAAAAAAAAAAAAAAAAAAAAAGAAAAGAAGAACACTTCAACTAACTCATCTGACAATGCTGTTCATATTCATGACGGCATTTTTTGTCGTTGTTGTTTTGTTTCCTAACAATAAAGGAGGAGACTTAGGGCTGTTGGGGTGATATATATGTGGGGGTCCCCCCTCCCCACCTCACCCACACACCACCAGGGTGAACAGGAAGAGGAAAAGGAAAGGCAGGGCCCACAGGAAAGTTTCATAATCTTGAATGCACAGGGGGCAGAGAGGAAAGGAAGAAAAAAAAAAAAAAAGGAGAAAATACAAATCCTATAATACATACAACAGAGTGGGGATGGTATGGGATGGTATGACATGAAGTGGAGGCATGGAGCGGGGGGGCAGCAGAACCCCCCCCCCACATTCCTTTCTCTCTTTGATGCTGTTTCCATAGTTGCCAGACTGAAAAGCCCTCTCAGAAGACGGGACTGGGAGAAGAGGGTCCACTTTTCACTGCTACACTAAAATTCAAAGAAATATTATTGAGGCAGATATATCTGATAAGGTATTTTGAAAAAATCAGAGAAGATACATTCAGGGTATGTTTATTATCCCAGGTTGGGGGCCACTGGAGGATGGGATGAGGGAGGAGCACGTAGGTGGACGGAACGGCCAATATTCTAGTCCCTGAGTTGAGCGGTCAAGTGGAGATTAGGGTGAGGCAAGTGCAGTGAGTGATGCAAGTGCAAGGTCAGATCCTGTATTTACTTAAAATGTTGATATTTTGCTCATCATGAACTGGTCGGTGTTAATTATGATGTGCAAAATATTGAAATAAAATGTTACTGATCTTAATTTGTGAATTTTTAGATAGCTCCTTACATTGTGCACTAGAGGCAAGCGTCTCACTTGCCTTATCCTAGTCCAAGCCCTGGTTCACATGTGGCCATCCTGCTAGGAGAGGACGAGGGGAGAGAAAACACACAGCACTTGCCTTGAATGTGGGTTTCTCTCTTTTCATAGATTGTATGCTGGTTTGGGTGGCTTGCTGTGGAGGGCTGATCAACATTAAGTGAACGCTAAATTACCTCCTTTCTCCTTAATACCATCACTGCAGTCCCTTGTCTTTGGTTATTAAATTAAAAAGGGAAATGGAATTATGGATATTGAGAACCCAGCTGTGCCAGGGCTTTAGAAACAGTTCCTCACTTCCAATCAATCAATCACTCCATAAAGTCAGTATTAATATTCCCATTTTTTGAATAAGAAAGTTGAGGCTCAGAGGTGTTAAGTACATGGTCTAAGGTGACAGACTTCAAGTGTCATAAATTCTTAAACTCCATGTGCCACTTGTACTACTTTTTTCACCCTCTTTTGCTTGGTCTATTCTAAGAGGTGGTGCTAGCTATTACAATCAAATCCATTAAAATACACAAATATGATTCATGGATTGTAAAGCACCATAGCAACATTGACATAGTTTTATTAATAATGTTAACAATAATTAAGCCATTTACCTCTGCTTCTAATCTTTATAATAGTAGTAAAAGTATATTTTGCCTTTTCTAGAGTGCTGTATGAAATGAAATGTTACAAAGATGAAAAAATCCACTCTCCTTACAATGGGAAAATATCAATCAGAGTCAACAATCACTGTCCTCATTCTCTCTGAAATGGAATGTGCTGAGCTTTGTATTATATTTTTGAATTATTCCTATTAACACAATTAAAATGCTGAAACGCATTTGAGCAGATGTTTCTTCTCTGAGGAAAGGTAACTAGAAATACTATCTACTCTAAATTGAGTCTGGTGTGATACTGTAAATAGGATGATAAACAAAAGTAATATACACAATTTCATAATTTACTACTTGATTTCCAAGTCCAAGAGAGAGTGAAAATATAAATCCAACAAAATTCTAGCCAATTTAACCAACCATATATCCCATCAGACCCCATTAAGTTTACTTTATCTCTGACGGTGGCTGATACCATAAATGAGTAAAAACTATTTCACATGTCAATATTTTGTCTCTCTGGATAATACATTTTATTGTTTTACATTCCTTGATTAAATTTATAGCAGTGTTTTAAGTTCTGATATTAGTACTGATGTGTGTTAAAGATATAATTAGCTACAAGTTTTTAAAAAGTGAAATATCTGTATCATTTTCAAGCACAGCCCACTAGTACCTGTGATCTTCGTTTATTCTGTCAGAAACATCGAGAAAGAGAGTTCAGCAAGTATTATGATGGGGGATAAAAGCCATGTTTGTTTGTTTGTTTGTCTACTACATATCTTAGATACTTTGCAAGCACCTACACCACACATCACACACAAAGGTACAAACACAAAACACTATCAAACATAGAAAATCAAATCAGAACATTTCTTAAAGCTGTGCTTTTTCAGTTGCTAGTCAGTAAGGAAACTTCAAATTCCTAAACTCCTCTCTTTATAATTTTTCTCTAACCCTTTACTGTCAGCTATGGGGAGGGGGTGGGGGAAAGAAGGTAAATTGTATCTTCTGGCTGTGTTCACCCTTTATAATATAAAAATTTGGTGGGTGATCCCTGTTATATGGATTTTATCTGTTGGGTTTTCTGGTTTGCACTTAGATTTGCTGAAAAAATTCTCATTTCCAGAAAGGCATCCTGACTTCGTTGAGAGTGCTGGAAGCATCTCCCTTTGTGAATGGCCACTATGGGAGACTCCAAGTGGGTCCTGTCACTCCAGGAATTGCCTGCTGAGAAGAAAAGAAGCTTATAATAGCTTTCTGAATAACTCTGAAAAGTGAAGCTGCTCTACAGATATCATCACCAGACCCCAAATGAAGAGTATATAAGATTCCACTGTCAGTAAAAAGAAAGAAGATTCATTTCTACATCAGCCCCTGCTAGAGATTAGAGATTTTAGGAGGACTGAATACAATCCAGATCCACATTCTAGGCAATCACGAGTTGCGTTCAAATGCAGGTTCTACCTGTTGTGTTGAAGTCTAATTAAGACACTGATGCTTATTTAGTTTTCGTAGTTCACGGGCAAAACATATAACTGTGGGATATCTCTGGTGGACATACCCACACAGTCACAGACCTTACTATCTATTGTAAAGGTCTATATAATTAGTATTACTTTATGTTAAAGAATTTTATTATATCCCGACTGTAAAAGTCCATTAAAGATAAAATTGACTCTTGAAATCCAAGGCCTATTTCATCTATGCTTGCATCAAAATATCCCCCAAATTTCAATATGTATTCTTACAGAGAATTAAAGTACTATCTTCATAGCTTAAGGATGTATCACCAACATTAAGAGTGAACTCTAGTGTAAGCTATGGACTCTGGGTGATTACGATGCATTAACGTAGGTTCACTAATTGTTATAAATGTGCCACGCTGGTGGAGGATGTTGATAATCAGGGAAGCTATCCAGGTATTAGAAAAGAGGGTATATGGGAAATTTCTACTTTCCACTCATTTTGCTGTGAACCTAAAACTACTCTAAAAAATAAATTTGATTGAAAACAAAGTAACGTACCACAGTAATTGACTTGAAATCTCTTATGGACGTTTAGTACAGTTCTAACACATGAGATACACAATAATACAAGGTCCTAGCTTTGCAGATATTATTACTGGATTGAGGAGAAGAGCATTTAGAAGAGCATATTATGCAATAGGACAGCTATTGCAATACAGGTTAGTACAAAGTGCTACAGGGACATCAAAGCAGAGAGGGAGATTTATTCCACCATGGAGAATTAATGAAATGTATCATTCAAAAGATCAGATTTTATCTGGGTCCCAAAGGATGATCAAAGAACCTTTTCAGGTTGAGAAAGTGGGAAATAGCATTCAAGGTCTTAAGGAGACTGCCGTAAAGTGTAAGTAGGACAGACAAGGAGCGAAGGAAATGAGGAGATAAAAGCAGGGAAACGACAAAAGATAGAGAACCTTGGAGACCGGGCTAAGGAGTTGAAACTTTGGACAATCAGGATCATGAAAGTCATGTTACATGAGTCACTCTGAGAGCGGTGTGTGCAAGGATTGGCCTAGAAAGACCACAGTCAAGGAACCCAGACAGAATTATGAAGACATGGCAAATAGTCATGGTTGAAGATGAAGCAGTAGTGAGAGCAATAGGAGGGAGTTTCCAGAGATAATGTCCCACAATAAAGTTCTATGTTCAGGACATCCTCAGGGAATATTCTTTTTCACTGAAATTTTTTTTTTTATTTTACTATTCAACCATAAAATACATAGATGCTAATGTGTTGATCCTTTTTTTGCATGCCTCCCACAAATGTCAGAACATAAAGCTATACTTATTAAAATTTCTTTTACCTTTTAACTTTTACATTTCTTATATTTTTCAATTTTCAGTTCATAGTACCAAATTCTACATGCCAATTTTTTGGTGTTTTATTCATTTAAAAAATTCTCCAAATGACAAGTGAAGTAAGAGAAGGTACCTATTATTCTATAAACGATCTACTTTCCAATCCCTATTTCCTAGGTTCGCTATTCTAAACATCTACCTTTCTATATTTTCTCCACGGACAAATACAGGTAGTCACACTGTTCATGAGTTAATAATCATTGATAAATTACATTCTACATTGACTTTAATAATTAGTTTCTTTGGAGACATCTCACTGCATATACTCTTCTTTCCCTCAGAGGGCTTGCTCTAAAAGCAACCAAACACCAAAATGGAAAGCATCAACTCATGGTTCAAGGGGTAAGTCAAATCTCTCCAAAAAGGAAAGTCCTTGCAAACAGGACTGGGGATTAATGGTTAACAGATTCAATCAGTGCCTGTACAAAAAGAAAGGTTGAACCTTGATATTTTATGTGTTGAAGTCATTCTTAGATTACAATTAATTTAACTTGATACTTCAAACTCTATGCCCGGTAAAACACTAGGTGGATAAAAGCCCCCTTAAGATGATCATTATCATGTAATAGTCAATACACCTGGCATATATGATCTATTGAAATACATATTCTATTGAATTTTAATTAAGAGACAGAGTGAAAAGCCCTGGTACTATGTAAAATTTTTTTCTTTTTCTTTTTTTTTTTTTTTGGCTGCGTTGGATCTTCGTTGCTGTGCACGGGCTTTCTCTAGTTGCGGCAAGCGGGGGCTACTCTTCGTTGCAGTGCGTGGGCTTCTCATTGCGGAGGCTTCTCTTGTTGCGGAGCACGGGCTCTAGGCAGGCGGGCTTCAGTAGTTGCGGTGCGTGGGCTCAGTAGTTGTGGCTTGTGGGCTCTACAGCACAGGCTCAGTAGTTGCGGTGCACAGGCTTAGTTGCTCTGTGGCATGTGGGATCTTCCCGGACCAGGGCTCGAACCCGTGTTCCCTGCATTGGCAGGCAGATTCTTAACCACTGTCCCACCAGGGAAGTCCCGGTACAATTTTTTTTAAGTTTTGCCCCCCTGAGAGTTACTAGAAAAATGAGGTTTAAAAATCATTGTTAATAAATTTCTCCCAGCTTTGCATTTATCCATCAACTATATCTGAACCTCAAAGTATTCTGGTTGTATTTGTCTCAGAGCAATGATGATGTCTGACCTTGGAGTTTATTTGTGAAATCCATTTGCAGTAAGTGGTGAATAAGTGCAGGAGTAAAAAACGATAAACTCCTTCAAGAATCCATCTCCCTCTCCCTCTGCCTCTATCTCTTAGCTTGCACATAGTAAAAACTCAGTTGAATTAAACTCAGCCCACTGGAAATAAATATCTGGCTGGTTTACTTCCAGAGTAATAGCTGAATTTTTGACCAACAAAGCAGAACTTAGATGAGTCCGTTCACTTATTCTTTCAACAAATATTTGCTGAGTGTTTATTTTATGCCACATCATGCATCGGGCAGTGGAGATAAAACAGTAAACAAGACAGACATGGAAACTGCTCTCATGGAACCTCCAGCTTATTGTAGAGAACAGCAAGTAAATGACAAAATGATATAACTGCAAAATGTGATAAATGTTATAGAAGAAATAAACAAGACGTTAAGATGCAGGATGCCTACAATAGAGAGCCAGAGGAGGTTAGTCTAGATTTAATAATCAAGCAAGGTGTCTTTGAGGAAGTACAATTAAACTGACATCTAAAGGATGAGAAATATTCCATCACGCAAAATAATAGCAAAGGTTTTTCCAGGGAACAGCCTGTGTAAAGTTCCTGAAGCGGGAAAGAGTCCTCCATGACTGTTTGTAGGACCTCTTTTCAGATCTGCCTTCATAGCTGAAAGAACATTTTTTTTAATATGGTCGAGAATGTTGAAACTATCCTCCTTGACTGTGTAATCTTTTGAAGCAATCAAACAATGAGCAATAGTGCTAAATCAAATGAATGAGTAGGTTTGAATACACTGGATAATACTGCTTCTGATCAAAAATAAAGAGACTAGTTCTCATCTATCAATTGGCTCTAAAACAATTTTAGAAGGAATTCTAAAATTTGCAAAGGAAATGAACAGAGTTCATAGAAAAAGCAATAGAAAATGGCTCAAACATTTGAAAGTATGGTCACCCTCACTCATTATTAGATTAATTCAAATTAAAGACGATTTTTTTACCAATCAGATATGCAAAGATCAAACTGTTTGAAATATACTCTGTTGTTGATGGCATGAGCAAATAGGTACCCTCATACCTTGTTGATAGGTGTGAATTGGTACGTGTGTATGCATACATGCAGGCACGCATGTGCATAGCATATCTCTGGAAGGATACATGAGAAACGAGTAATCCCAGTTCTCTCTAATAAGAGTGGAAGAGGATAACTAGCTGGCTGGGTGACAGGATAGGAGAAACAATTTTAACTGTATATCCTTTTTTTGTTTACCTTTTTGAAATTTGTACTATGTGCAACTAATTAGGTAATTGGAGCTTAAAGGGCACTTTAGAGATCACTGTTTTGAAAAAAATTGCTTACATGGAAATGACTGTGAACTTATCCATCCAACCATCCATCTTTACATTTATCCATCCATCCATCTATCCATCCTTCCATTCAACATTTTTTAAAAATATTTTTCTTGCAGGTCTTTTAAAAAAATATATTTATTTATTTAATTTATTTACTTTATTTTTTTGGCTGTGTCGGGTCTTTGTTGCGGTGCACGGACTTCTCTCTAGTTGTGGCGTGCGGGTCTTCTCTTCTCTCTAGTTGTGGCGCACAGGCTCCAGGGCATGTGGGCTCTGTATTTGCGGCACATGGGCTCTCTCATTGAGGAGGGCGAGCTCAGTAGTTGTGGCGTGCGGGCTTAGTTGCCCCGCGGCATGTGGGATCTTAGTTCCCAAAACAGGGATCGAACCCGCGTCCTCTGCATGGGAAGGCAGATTCTTTACCACTGGACTACCAGGGAAGTCCCCTTCCATTCATCATTTATCCTTCCATGTATAATTTATATAAACATTTGTGGAACTCCTAGACTCTATGTATGGTACACAGAGAGTACATAAGGAATATAAAGTTAAATAATACAGTTTCCACCTCGACTAAATATGTACGATCAAATTGGAAAAAAGCTACTCCATGATGACAGATATGAAGGGTCTGGGAGATACGTCATGGGGTATATGAAAGCAGAAGGAGAGAGTAAGAAGAGCTAAAAGTCTCCTCAGAGGGCTTGAAACTTTAAAGGGATACTGAGGGATAAAGTTCAAAAGCCTGGCTATGAACTGTTTTTTAACTTTTTTCCTATTTCATTTCCCTTTGGCCCTTTTAAGTGACAAAATTGCTTTAATGTATACTTTCAAAATAATAAGAAAAATTGTGTTCTCAAAAACTAACAAACAAACAAGGAAACAGTTCATTTCTCACATTTGCAGATGATACACGAATGATTTTATAACAATTTTGCTTTTAACTATCTATTTAGAAGAGTCTTGAGAAAATAGACGTATCCTTGAGCTTGAGGGGGAAGAGCAGAGGAAGAAAGCATTTTGGAGCTTGCTCCAGATTTATCTCTGTCAGTAAAATAACTGTAGTATTGGCATCTAAACCTTAAACTGTATTGTTGAGTCTCCATAATGTTATCAACCGACTGAGCAATTCAAAAAGGAATTTCCCATAATTAAATTTAAAAAGTAAAGTAGGTTTGCTACTACATAATTTGCATATAAAACAAATATGACTTTTCCCATTTTTCACTGTGTGTTGGCAGAGATTCCACTTGCGGCAAGCGTAGATTTCAATGTCTCATTTCCAGATATCAATTGCTACATTTTTCATAACCAGTTTTACCACTGAAAACAGAACTTTACCTTGATGGCTACATAGGACCTTTTCCACACATACAAAATACTAACACTACTAATAATTTTAAGTGATTAAACTGTTAGATGTCATGATCAAATCCCATTATGTGGATGAAGCTAGGATGAAGTAAAAGCAACTGTATATGCTTTGCGATTGATGTTAACAATAATTGCCTTTGGTCCTTCATGGATGAATTCATTAACAGTGATTAAATTATTTAAAAAACCCAAACCTTTCATTATAGCGGTGATATAAAAAGGTAGTTGGTTTTTATCACATGCATTTCTTACATTTTTTTCTTATATTTTTTGAAAATAAGTTTTCATAGGTTTCGCTAGGGTTTATTTGTTTAATTAAAAATAAATAAAGCTATGTCTCACAAAATAAGACATTAATTTTAATTGGGAAAAGATACCCAAAGCAGAAACACATTAAAAAGATAGATTGTCACTGTTAATTATAGAAAGTGAAGCTTTCAAAAAATTAGTTGTAAGTTTATGGACACATGTAAACTACTAAATTTGAACATCCATCTAAGTACCTGAGTAATCAAAAGTAAATATCAACTGTGGAGTACACAGCCATGAGAAGATACAGGAAATGTCAAGATAGAAATACAGAAATGATCAAAAAATTGCTTGCTTTCTTTTGTTTACAGAAGACTCTATTGATATTGGAAAACGATAAATCCCTCTGGCATCTGGATACAAAGATTTCTCATAAGCCTGTGGTTGTAAAGTGAGTCTCAATTTTATAAATTAAAGAATTAGAATATTAAAATGTTAATCTACTAGTGTTACCTGAGTGAGTTCAGTGGATTACAGCATATTTCAAACCACAGCCCATATTGCAGCTGTAATTCCTATGTGAGGACATTGATTAGCTTTGCTTTTTTTTTTTTTTTTTTTAACTGATTTTCTTCCTCTGGAACAATTATTTTTCAGAGACAGAGGTTACATTCCAAACCTTGATGAATGGATGTGAAAGGTTTGGCAATAGAAAGTGTGTGTGAAGTTGAAGATTGGCTGGGACATGAATAACAGCCCAAATCCATTACTACACACACTGAAGTATTGAAAAATGCAGGTCAGCAGTAAAATCCTCATATCCAAAAAGAAAGAACATTAATGTTGTACGTGTAAACTTTTAGCATCAAAATGTGTTTATAAAATGAAATATTAAGACAGAATATTAAGCATAACCTGAATATTTAGGACGTACAAACATGGAGTTAATCTGGAGGGCTAGAGAAACGGTACAAGGTGGCTCCAAGACTTATGGGTATAGCCATATTTAGGACTTCTAGGAAGACAATTTTCAATGCCATAGCCCCAGTTTTTCCAAGTGACTAAGTAGGCTTTTCAAAAATTGTACATATAGTTTTTTTAAAGAAAATCTATTAACTGACTAAATTTGCAACTTATTTTGTCATGTTAAGCATAGCCTATGTAGTTCTACGAATGTGCCTTGTTGGAATTGGGGTGACCGCATCAGCAGATACTAATGTTATACTGGGAATACTTTTAAATTTAAAAGCACAATGTTGTATTCTGGAAGACTGCTATTTTGAGTCTTTTCATTCTGATAGTATCCTCCAAGGAACTTTAAGGGATAGAACCCCTGATTTAGCAAATAAAATCTGAATGCTTTGGATGCACCAGTGGGTAGAAGGGATTCATGCACTTTCAGAAGTTGTTAACTTTTGGGCTCCCTGAGTAACTGAACTGTATCTTGAATCCAGTAAATGAACTACATGAAACTGTCAGTAATCGAATGCATCTAATAAAAGACAGAGTAACTTGAAAAAATAGAGTAGGCATTTCTAGAAAGGCTTTAAGAAGAGCAATTAAACATTTTTGAGAGGGATAATATATAAAAGTATTGTAGATGACAGCAACTAAAATTAGTCAAATTACTTCTAAGGGTTATTTTAATCAGTACACGCCTACATAGCAATCAAAACTGCAAAACATTCTAATCTTTAAGAAACAGCCACAAGGATGAAAAAGAGTATAAGAGACTATATTAAGTTTGATGAAAGATCAGTGTAGTGGAAACAAAGAATAGTGTTTCGATAGCTTGGGGTGATTTGATCGCTGCCTAGCTGTTGGATCGTGGTTGAGATACTTAAAATATGGTTTTCCTATTTTTAAAATGGATGTGATCATCTTGCCAAATTCAATAGGTTATTGTAAGATTTAAATACAAGATCTCTTGGAAAGGTCTTGGCTTAGTGTCTGACACATATTAATTGCTCAAAAAATCCTAGCTATAACTATTACTGAAATGCACTTACTGACATTTATGCCATAATGCATATCAGTAAATTATTTGCGTCTCTATTCATCCCACTTGTAAGGCTTGCCTCTGTGAGAGAAATCTGCATCTTATTCACCCTTTCTCAAATCCCTTCTTTCCAAATCATTCCAGTCTACTCTGAAACTAACCCCCGTTGAAAAATAGTACTTATTTCCTTTACTTGGCAAACAATAGATTCTCAGTATATATTTATTGCATATATGAAGAAAGTTATGAAGGAAATACTAATTTACTGAAGGGTGACAAATCTTTTATCCTACTATACACAAACAAATAATAGGCCAAAAAAATCAGCTGGCCAAATGAATACAAATTTTTTTAAAGTTTTCAGATATTTAGGTTGATTTCCCAATTAGGTTATAAATTCCCTGAAGCAGATTTAAGGTTTAATCACCTAATCCTTTCAATCCTTAGCTTCTATATTAATCTTCCTAAAGTTTTGCTCTTATGTCCTTATGAAGCCTTCATGTCCTTAATAAGGAAGCTAAGTCTGATATTCAAGGCAGTGATGGGGTTCAGGGCAGGCTGCCCCAGAATATGCCACTTTGGCATGTGGATTATTTTGAGCTGAAGACAATCAAGGATCAACAGACTCAAGAAGAGCTTTTTACTTCCCCCTGAACTGCCTAAAAGAATTTAGATAGGGGGCCTGTACAAGGAGATATTACCCGAGATCAAGTTTTGTATCAGAAAGTCTTATGTTCATGGCCTGGCAAACATTTGCTCTTCCCACCTTCCTGTGAATTGTCTTCCTCCCCTTTGAATACCCAGATCCCTACCCCCCTCTCCTTAGCTCAGGATGGCATATGAGCCTCAATTACCTCACTGTCTGGGAGGCTCATCCTTTGGGGTTCCCATATGCATGAAATTAAATGTGTTTTTTTCTCCTGTTAATCTGTCTTTTATCAATTTAATTAGTAGGCCAGTCAAAGAACCTAGAAGGGAAGAAGGGAAACATTTTCCTTCTCTATAGCAGCATGATGCAGACACGAGAGACATATGGTTTCCTGCCCCCTTGTAAAATGTATCTTGGGTGCTCAAACATAAAACCATCTCATTTGTGATACTGTGATTTATAATAAGAAATATGTATTTGTTCTTCATCCTCATTTTTGGCACAGAGCTCCTAAAACCTTTGGAATTTCCTATGAGGAGAGCAATAAAGGTGTCTTTGTTATGTCAATGAGGTGACTTTGAAAAGCCCCTAGATCACCTAAGGATGGGGGCGGTTGCTAGGGTAACCAACCTGGAGTAGAGGGTTAGAGCTTTCAGTCCCATCCACCCCCTGACTTCCCTTCCAGGGAGGGGAGAGAGGGTGGAGATTGAGTTCCATTATCAATGGCCTATGATTTAATCATGCCTATGTAATGAACGCTCCATAAAAACCCAAAAGGGTAGGGTTCTGAGAGCTTCCAAGTTGGTGAACATGTGGAGATTTGGGGAGAATAGAATGCCTGGAGAGAGTATGGAAGCTCCAAGCTGTTCTCAAACACCTTACCCTATGCATCTCTTCCATCTGGCTGTTCTGGAGTTATATCCTTTTCTAATAAATCTGTGATCTAGTAAGCAAAATGTTTCTCTGAGTCCTGTAAGCTACTCTAGCAAATTAATCAAACCCAAAGCAGGGCTCCTAGGAACCTCTGATTTATAGCCCGTTGGTCAGAAATCTAGGTAACAACCTGGATTTAAGATTTAAGATTGGGTTTTGAAGTGGGAGGGGAAGGGGGCAGTCTTGTGGGACTGAACACTTAACCTGTGCAATCTGATGTGATCTCCTATCTCTGGGTAGAGAGTGTCAGAATTGAGTTGAACTGTAGAACACCCTGCTGGTGTCAGTACAATGCTTATTGTTGTGGGGAACCTCCCCCAAGCCGCCAACCCTGCGTGATACAATTGAGTTCAGAACCTTTATCGTGTATTAAGCAGTCTACATTTTCCAAAGAGAAAATAGGTTCCTCACCCCCCAAAAATGGTTTTAGGCCAACATGGATGTATAAACTTTAAGGGCTATAGATGAAACAACCAAATAAACTTTTATAACATTAACAATAAATTACACCTTATTAATTATATTTAATAATAAAATACACGTAAGATAAAATATTAGAAATGCTGGCTTTTTTTTCCCTTCTTACTCATGTTTCATTAAACAGTTTTATTCAATCTCTTTGCAGGTAGCTTTGATGTCATTGTTTTCTTTATCCAAAGAACCAATTTTTTGTTTCATCAAGCAGTGTTTTTTTTTTTTTTCCCAGAACTCATCATTTCCATTTACAGCTACACAGTTTAAGATACAGTACTTCTTGAATACTTGTATTATTCACTATGAAAATTTTATCTCACACGACATTCATTTTTTTGCGGGTAAGAAAGTTGTGGTGGTTTTTATCTCTCCACTTGTCTTTCAGGTGTATATTTAGATATACAGTACTGTTTTATATAAGTGAGTGTGTGTGTATGTGTGATATCTAAAAGACTCATTAACAATGACACCTAGGAAAATAATCTGAAAAAAGAATATATACATATATATATATATATATATATATGTATAGACACACACACACACATATATATATCTGAATCACATGGCTGTACACCAGAAACTAGCACAACATTGTAAACCAACTACACTTCAATTAAAAAAAATGACACCTAGCGAGTAAAATGATGAAGTCATATATTTATCTCCATTTTTTTCAATCAATTTCACCTTGTGGATCTAAAACACGCAACGATGTGTCTTCTACAGAGTATTATCTTATTCAAAGTAAAGCAAGTCAGAGTGGCTTTGAATGTAAGAGGCATTTTAATATAATTTAAGAGACTTTCAAAGAATGCACATGTAAGGAGAATCCCTCATCACAGGATTAATTTATGTGGGGTGGGGGGCAGCTGCTTATACTCAGATACTCTCACACGTCGCAAACGGTTGTACTACTATAGATAAAGGGTAATGAGAACAGTGAATATTCATTGGTTTATTCATGTATTCATTCTTTTGTTCACTAATTCCTTGATTTGTTCAAATGTATTCTAAAACATTTACCCATAAAGTAAAGGAAGTTATGCATAGAAATGATTTCAGAGAATAGTCAATAGCATTCAGTGGCTGATGGAAAAGGAATTAAAAAAAAAAAAAAAAAGAAAAGAAATGACTCCAGGGGTTTCAGATTTAGGAGCCTGGAAGCAGTGGTGCCTATAATAGAAAGGGGAAACAGTCACGAGGAGCTGGTTTATGTGGGAGTAGATAATGAGTTCCATTTGGGATATTTAATTTTGAGACTGATGGGGGGACACTTAATTGAAGATGTTCTGTAGGTGTAATGATATTAAGAAGGGGAAAAAATTCAATTAGAGCTCCAACAAATTATATCAGCTGTGTCCAAACCATATTGATTGCCTGGTGTAGAGCTGGTGTGCAGCGTAGCGGAGCTGAACGCTACTGAGCTCTCCTTCAGCTCAACATCCTTTGATTTGATGAAGAATGTGAAGGGCAACACAGCAGATACAGCACAAGTCCAGCTGCTTTCTCTCACTGTTCCTCTGACTTCTCCTCTGTTCTTCTACTGCAAATTGATAATGCCATGCCAAGTTCAACCAACTCATCGGGATTATCGATGGTGTCAAAATCCATCATGTACTTAAAGTAATTGGAAAATCAAAATGTGTTATAGAAATGTATGATATTGTATTATTATTATGTCGATTACTCTACTCAGAGAAGTAGGAACTTACACTAAGTACGTGGGTTAAGAGGAGCTTTTATTACGTTATACAACTAAAATTTTGTAGAAGTTATTTCCCAGCCATTTAAGATGATTTAAATGTCTTCACAGACTCAACATGTACTGCTTTTCTAGTCCCATTTTCAGCACTTCCCTCAAGCAGGGAACATTTGAGAAACATAAAACTACTCACTGTTCTTCCAGGACACCAAGAAATAGTATTCCTCTAAGCTTTTGTATTACCAGTTCCTCCCTCCTGGAATGCACCCCTTACTCCTCCATACTCCCAATTTTCCATCCTGCAAATCCTTACATTCTTTGAGATGCTTTTCAAATATCACCCTTCCCCTAAGCAAAATCATTCACTTCCTTTTATGCTTCTATACCATTTAAGATAAATCTTTACTAGTGAATATGCAACCTGCTATATTATATTAATTTATCTACTATACACTGTACTAGATTGTGAACACTTTAAGGGCTTTATCTGTTTCTCCATTTTTCTATCCTCTACACTTAACCCAACCCTGTACATATAATACATGATTAGTATAGGTGATAGGGACAGAGTAAAGGGACAAAGTAGGTAGTTAAATAGTTAACCCCACTAGGGGATTGTAAGTAAAGAAAAAAGTATGAGAGACCCCTGTAAGTTAATGATCACTCAAAAGAGCAGGTTTGCTTAACCACAGAACCAAACAGGCTTGCTTAGCAACAAAACCGTGCAACAGAAGCATGAGACATGCCCCCAAACAATAAAACAATGGTGGCAAGAGACCCACATCCTGCCCAGTGACCTCAGTAAGTTAATAACCCCAAGACATGCTCTCTGCACACATAAAAAACAATAATTTATGGAAAGGTGACATTTCAAACTGAAAGACCCTCATTGTACTGAAACCTGAAATAATTTTTCCATTGCACCATGACAGTCCCAGCTTGACCATGTAGGGACAAGAAAACTCCCCTGCCCAACCTGGAGGAGGAACTGATGATGAAAGTGTGATGTCTACTCAAGAATGAGGAAGAAGGTAGTCTTTTCCCCCTCCCCATTTTTCCTTTGATTATAAAACTGTAGCCCACTAAGTTCTTGCCGTGTGACACCTTATTGCCCACTCTCTTATAAGCCTCGCAAGCACCCAATTCTAATAGATCACTTCTTATTTATCATTTTGCCTCTCAATGAATTCTTTCTGTACTGAGACATAAAGTACTGGAGCTCTTCGGAGCCCCTCGAAACGCCACCTAGCAGTTTCATAGGTGTGTTCGATGAACTATGAATGCCTAAGTTTTGGAGGGAAATGTATTTCTTGCCTTCCTTAGCAGTCAGTTTTACTGATAACCTGCTTGAATACAAATATGCTGAATTAAGAATAGAAGTGGAGTCCTAGTAAGGAAATAATCTAAAATTACTGTAGTTAGTTGAAGCGAAGCAGGATATGTCACTCCAAAATATGCCTCTTTGGCATAAGGATTATTTTGAGCTGGCTACTTTTAAGAAACAACAGGCATATGAAAAGCTCTGAAAACTGAATAGAAGTTACACTTTTTAAATAAGAGACATTTGCATTTATAGGGGATATCTCAATTTGTAAGGAAGAGGGGGATGACCAAATCTCTAGAAACTCTTAGCAATGGAGATGGCAAGGACTTAAATCTACGTAACAATCATACCCTTATTTACTGAGTTTTTCTAAATAACCTCCCATAACTGGCTCTCTACCACCCTGATCCCCTGCCCACAAAATCTTCTTTTGTCTTTAGCTGGAGATGGTATTTAAGGTGGTAGCTTGGGCCATTTCAGGGAGTTACTCAGTTTTCCTGGGTCTCTCCCTGTATACAAGAGATATACATGTTATTAAACTCCTTATTTTCTCCTCTTAATCTGTCTTTTATTACAGGGGTGTCTCAGCCAAGAACCTAGAAGGGTAGAGGGACAATTCCTCCCCTATACAGTCACGTGGCTCAACAGAGGAACTGTATTCTCTGGTTGCTATGGAGAGAATGCATGCTTATTTTTGATTACTGAATTATTTTTTATTATAGTGCATTGCACAGGTAATGTATGCTTATATCACATGCAGGTTATATAGATAATGCACATTTACTGAGAATAAATCAAAAAATATCATAACTGTATTATTCTGATTTGCTGAATCTTTTGCTCAAGTTTAGGCTGAGGTATAAATCAACAGACTAAAAGTACCTTTACTGTTAAGGTCATTGAGAGAATCAAACAAAAGTTTAAGTGTGTAAGTATGTGTGTGTATGTATGTATACATAGGCATACACATATACTCACATGCTAACATAAACAGTGATTTAAAGTTAATTGTAAGGGGGGTAGATTTGTCATATTACCAAATGATAATGAATCCAAATGCCAGCTAACTGGATATAATACAGAACAATTAGCCAGTTGAGAAATTATGTTTTTCACATAGGTATATTGAACTTATTTCTACCAACTTATATTACATCATAAAGCTTTATTTCATATTCAGGTTTGAAAGTCAAATACCTATAATCTCCAGGAAGATAAAGTATGTAAGGAAAACGGATCCAATGGTAGCTGTGATAAATTAGACTGTGCTCACTCATCTAAAAGGAGGAAGCCCCCATTAAGGACCAGCCAAATGTTACCAAGTTAAAATGAGGACCTAGAGTTTCTAGACCTCCCAGTTTTTCAGAAAAAAATACAGGAATTCTGATTTTTAAAACTATTTCAATTTTTAAATGTTCTTCACTAATTTGTATTGCTGGATTCAATCAGCAAGCCATTATTGATACAGTATATTTTATCTTAATTACATAGACATATATTTCACACACAGACACATTATGCTAAGGACCAACGATCTGCTAATATACCTGGAGGAAACCATAATTCAAAAAGATACATACACCCCAATGTTCATTGCAGCACTATTTACAATAGCCAGGACATGGAAGCAACCTAAATGTCCATCAACAGAGGAATGGATAAAGAAGATGTGGTACATATACACAATGGAATATTACTCAGCCATAAAAAGGAATGAAATAGTGCCATTTGCAGAGACGTGGATAGACCTAGGGACTGTCATACAGAGTGAAGTAAGTCAAAAAGGGAAAAACAAATATGGTATAGTATCGCTTATATGTGGAATCTAGAATAATGGTACAGATGAACTTATCTGCAAAACAGAAATAGAGACACAGATGTAGAGAACAAACTTATGGATACCAAGGGGGGAAGCGGGGGGTGGGATGAATTGGGAGATTGGGATTGACATACATACACTACTGTGTATAAAATAGATAACTAACGAGAACCTACTGTATAGCCCAGGGAACTCTACTCAGTGCTCTGTGGTGACCTAAATGGGAAGGAAATCTAAAAAAGAGGGGATATATGTATACGTATAACTGGTTCACTTTGCTGTATAGCAGAGACTAACACAACATTGTAAAGCAACTATAATCCAATACAAATTTTAAAAAAAATAACAAGCAAACTTCTGTGCATGCATGTAATTGACGTCATAACAATCGGTTTACTATATCAAGGCTATTTTCTACCTTGGCTAATAGATTAAGTTTCCTTGTTGGTATAGCTACAATATAATGTTTGAATGACATTCCACTGGAATAAGTAATTTGATTTGGTAAGTTGTAATAACAAAAAAAATCCATGCCTATTTAGCAGTGATTTATTTAACACTGATGCTGCTCTTTTGTGAAAGGTGTGTGTATAGGACTTATATTTGAAAACTTGTACAGTAAATAATAAGCATGCATTAGAAAAGTAGTGATGATGTGCATCACATTATATATATGGTTTCCTGAACTTCTGTACTAGAGTGAATAGATTTCAGTTTTAGGGACAGTGCCAACCTTATATACAATTCATCAATATATTTCCAGCCTATGAGGTTAAAATGCAATAGGAAGAAGAGCAAGATTGTCTATACCAGGTCTCCAAGGCATTTGGAATATAGGTAGAAATACGGGGACAATATTTAATATTTGAATACATCTCATAGGGGCAAAGAAAGAAGAGTTGTGGGTACACAGTGAAAGAAACACAAATATACATTGGTATTCCTAGCAGAGAAGGGCAATGAGCTCTGGGGAATGATCCACACAATAGTATAATTTGAATGATGGAAGTAAAAGCGCAAGAACGCTCCAGGCTATCAGGTCTGCTGGTCAGAAGATGTCTCTGGCTCCCAATTCCAGGAAAAGCTGAAAGAAATCAGTGATTCCAGAGAGAATGCAAATTTACATGCAAATCTTCTGAGCAAAGTGATCTCCACCAGCTGGAGCTGGGGATTCACACCCTCTGTTCTTCCATCCAGAGAATCAGGTTGATTCCAGGGATAAAGAACAACTATAATCCCTTCTGCTGCAGCCTCCTGAGTGTAACCATCTCCAAGGCATGGAAAATTCACTTTATTCAAACTTAGATAGCTAAAATCCCTTTGAAAGGCAATACCTATTCCTCCCATTTAATTAGAGACAACATATTGAAAAATGAAAATATGTTTTAACAAAACAACAACAAAAAAAGACTGACCATAGATCTTTTTCAATTTTGATACGAATGTATATTTAAAAAACTAATTAAAACATAAAGGCACTGAAAAATTAAAAGCTGTAAAGGAGATACTGCCCTGAGGAAAGTTCCCAGTACAGACTGGGAACATTATGAAAAACTTTATTGAATTTACATTTTAGCTCAGAGTCTGCCCACTAAGGGAGCAAATAGGCAAAGTCACAGAGGTATATAAGCTTTACACCTACCACTGCTTGGGGTTGGTGAATAGATGTGAGAACATGGTGCTTTATTGATTCTGGGCATAATAAACTGAACTCAAGGATTTAAATGAACTGGAGGAAATTCAATGCAACAGCTCAAATGAATGACTAAGGAGCTCAAAGATCTTAATCTGGGAAAAGCTGAAAGAACAAAATATGTGCAGTTTAGCTCTGTGCTAATGAAAGGAAAGAGATAACACTAAAAATAACTGAATGGTGCAAGCTTCAAGGCAGCAGAAGAGCTCTGGCACAAATGGATCTATCCAGAAAAAATGAGACTTAATTACACAAAAGAAAAACTGTTGACTGCGAGGAAAAGTGTCCTGAGATTAAATGACTGCTCTTGAATGGGGAACCATCTGAGAGGCAGTGACGAGGGTGCTGTCTCGATGCCCAAAGCCTCTAAAATGAGACTTGTTGCCGGAAAAACCATTACAGGATAAATACCCCCCTGGTCCTAAGGAGATAGATGCATATCAACTTAGGAAGGAGAACTGCAGAGCGGACACACCATCACAACGCGGGGTGGTGAGTCAGGATCTGGGGCTCTGTCCCAGCAGCATGAAGTGTAGTCTTGCTCAACCTACTTTACTACTCTGTTACTCAGCTTCCTGCCTGACTCTTCTACTTCAGTGGAAGGTTGTGACCAATTTTGTTGCTATCTAAAGGTTTCGATAAATAAGGAAATACATTTCACCTTAACAATTTAATGTGATTTGATGCCTAAAGAGTTAAGGACATTACAGAGTATAACAGTGAATCAATGAACGATGGTAGCCATCATCAAAACATTGGGTTGAGAGTGTTAGCTAAACCAATGAGAAGTATTTACAAGTACCTTATAAATATGATTTCAACAGATGCATCTCTTTTAGAAACAAAGCAGTAAACACTGGGTTTCAAGATGCATTCAAGATGTTGAAGAAAGCATGCTGTCTTCTGCCACAAATCCTGTGCTTGCCTCCAATTTTTTCCAATTTTCTTTCATCCTTTCCCTTCTTGTAATATATTTGATGCATAAAATATACACTGAGGCAATGTATAGCTAAGTTATGTGAAGTAAAATTCATATTTCATGGCAAGACAAGAAAAATTTAAACATAAAAAAGTGTTCTCTGCCCTTTGGCCTCCTGTCTCCCCTCTACTGTGCATTGTGTATCTGCATTATGCATCGACCAAACCTCCCCCATCGGCAGGAACACCTGCTCAACCATAAAGAGCCACCACGATGACACTTAGATCTGGATTATGTAAACTGTCCATAATACTTCATTTGATGTACAGCCCTCTGTCTCAAAAAACTGTGCCTTGAATTCTAACGAGTGGAACAGTTCTCAGAGCTTTCTGAGATGCTTTTCCTGGGTTATAATCCTCAAATTTGGATCGACTGATTAATTTTTCATCAACAGTTACAAAGCATAATAATATAACAAACACATGCTCATGCCAAGAAGTGAAATATCAACTATAACTCACACCTGAACCTAAAACTGTGCACCTCCACTACCCCTTTCCTGTGTTGTACCCTCCTCCTGCCCAGGGTTAACTACCTTTGTTTTTGTTTGTTTTTTATTGGCTTTTCAGATTTATTACATATGTATGTCAAGGGGAGCAAAATATGCCACCTCCAAAATATGCTTCTTTGGCATAAAGATTACTTTTGGCCGATTATTTTTGAGAGGCTACAGATATAGGAGAATCTCTGAAACAGAGCAGACAGAAGTCACCCTTTTGTAAGGGACACTTACATTTATAAGAGGAATCTCCATTTGTAAGTGTGTCTCCCTCTCTGTACCAGGAAGAGAAGAATCTCTAAATCCCTAGAAACTTTTATCAAAGGAGAAGACAGGGACTCAAATCTGCATCACAACCTTATCCTTGTTTACTGTGTTTGTCCTGGTGACTTCCCATAACTGGCTCCCCTTCCCCAACATCTTTTGTCTTTAGTTGAAGATGGTAATTAAAGTGGGGACTTGGGCCACGTCAGGGAGTTGCTCAGTTTTCCTGGGTCTCTCCCATGTATACAGGAGGTATCCAGGTTATTACTCCTCTGTTTTTCTCCTGTTAATCTGTCTTTTTAGCACAAGGGAGGGGGAGTCTCAACCAAAAATCTAGGAGGGTAAAGAGACAATTATTTTTCCTCCCCTACATGTGCATGCCTATGAAACGGAGCAGGACCCTGTGGCGCCCTCCCAGGGACAAATCCTTTCTGTGTCCCCTGTTTCTTGTTTGTAGGAAATAGGCTTCATTCAGCCTCCTTGACCCTCCCGGAGTTCCAAAGGGCAGATTCAAAGAGTTGCTTATCAGGGAAGGGAAGGAATGCAGAAACAAAGAAGGATCAATCAAGAAATTAAAGCAGGGATTAAAGCAGGGTCCTCTTCCTCCTCAAGGAAATACAAAACAATACCTTTGAGTACTTCTGCAGGAACTAAGGCCCCCAACCAGGTGGAGGATGGTAACTTCAGGCTGAACACAAAATCCCTGGAGCTCTGCCCTATTACCTCACCACCAACCAATCAGAAGAAAGTCTGCACACAGTGGAAGATAAGGAAAACTTTGACCCCCTCCCCCAAATGATTCTCCCTTTAAAAACTTTCATGGTTGAGCCCCTGAATGGATGAATGGAGGAAATCAGTCACAATACTGTTTTACAGACATACTCTACACAAACCATATCTGAACGTGAAGAGTCTTTCGCTTTTCATTATGGCAGTTAAGAGTAAACATTGAGGTAAGCAATACTAGACTGATATCTTGCAGTAAAATAGCTACCCACAACTTCTATGACTATTGGTAATTTGAGTTTCCGAGTTATGATGATTATTCAAAGACTCTCAGGGAAGTAGTGGAGTTGCTTTTCTGTGACTCCTGAATTCCCTTCATTTTACAGTAGTTCTCAACCTTGGACGCATATTAGAATCAACTGGGGAGCTTTTAAAATGTGGATACTGGGACCACAGACCACTTAAGTCAGAATCTCTGGAAACAGGATCTAGGCATCGTTATTTGTAAAAGCTCCAATGTGTAGCCACATTTGAGAACTACTGATTCTGTGGTTCTCTTTAAGACCTACTCCTATGAATTCCACACGAATTCTGATTTTTCTTAGTAATTTACACTTTTTTTTTTTAAAGGAAACTATATATTACCTTGCTGATAACTTTATATAGAATAAGGATTATAGAATTTATTGGCTTTGGGATCTGGGAAGATCATACTTACAAAAGGAATAAAAAATATCAGAAGCTCATAAAATAACCTGTGATAGCCCAGATCACTTGCATATTTTACCTTTAATTTCAGAGCCCTATCAGTATTCAAAGGAGCTTAGAGCTTTTAGAAATGCTTCAGTGAGGAACACTTTATTCTCTGTCCCTGATAGATGAAAGTGTTCATTTCCTCTCAGACAAGTCAGTAACAAACAACTATTTTCTAGCAACTGGACTGTATCCACCTATTCATTTCCCATGGCTCATTGGGCATCATTAAGAATGTAACAGGTTTTAGTTACCACCAACCCCAGTTACTGTAGAATTAGTCAATTACACGAGAGTTTAAAAAATCATTAAGGCTGTTTTTATTTTACACTATATTTGGCTATTTCAAAAGTGGGTAGGCATAATTTATTTTTTGTCTTTATCCATCAATCCAGTGTATTATATTTAAAACTAGAAAATTCTTTCATATGTAGAATAAGGCTTCTGAGTAGTCCATAGATCAAATAATAATACCCTTCCTAAAAATGTTTAATTTTTGATACTTAGATTAAAAAAAATTATAGAAAAACAATTTGAAATGATTGGTTAGGAAATTTACCACAATGAAGAGAAGAAGATGTAAACTCTGGCAAAATCTGACAATACTGACAACTTTAAAAATACTCCAGAAAAAGCAAATGGCTACCACAGAGCAGAGAAAGGGTGGTCACCATGTGCCCAGCATAAACATGAATTGGGTTATAGGTGATATTATGTTTTCCACAATATATAAAATGAGCATATACGTTTATAATCACAAATAGCTGGTCCACTAGCAGGTGTGTATATGTGTATATATATATATATATATATATATATATATATATATATCTGTGTTGGACAAAGCTCTGTTGCTTTATTAATATTTCTCTCCCTTTGCTCAAATCCTGTACTCACCAAATAACCTTCCAATTATAATTTAGCTTCCTGTTTAGGTGGCTCAATGTGTGTGTATCTGTGCGTATGTTGTGGTGGGGCAGGGGTGAGGTGGGGAGAGTATCTATTGATACAAAATACACAAATTTGAAGTAGTAGGTCATCATATTTTTCATTGTCCATTACCACATTGACACTTGGCTGATCCATCTATAAATATGGGGGAAATGTGATTAGTATGAAGCAGTCTGTGCTCATCCCTGGAGTACTTATTGGAAAGCAATAAATTCAGCAGAGAAAAAGATGGCCCATCTGAGGTTCCGTCCCCAGAAGTTCTGCCCATCTTTTTCACTCCTAAAGATTGTAAGGGCTAAATCTTCTATCACTTTTGGAGATTCTGAAACATACAGGCATAGCAATGGTTCCGAGAAGGTCTGAAAAATGTTGTTTCATTTTACTGATCAAGACATTTCACATACAGTTTTGAGACTTCAACATTTTATGGCACGATGGGCACGTGACCTGTACTGTCCCACGGGGCCCTGATTCAGAAGGGCCCCACTCTTGATTCAGTGCTCTGCTGTTGCCATCCTGAAATTTTTAATAATTTTGTCTTTGAACTTGTATTTATATGTGAAGTCACATGGGGCAATGGAGCATGCACATGAGAGGAGAGGCATGCAATATATGTTCCACCATTCCTTGCTGCTCTATTCATGTTTGGCATTAGCAGTACTGTATGAGCACAAAATTCTCATGGAACCACAATGCATAAGATTTTGGTGAGACTCTAAGCTAGTACATGGTAAGTGTATAATAAGCAGGGGTGTAGACAGTCATGAAAAATCATGGTTTCCCATGTGAATCAAAGCTTGATCTGAATGAAGAAAAAGGCAGTGGCTTTGTAAGAAATACTAACGACCCCCAAATCCTACCATATCCTTTCTTACTTGTGTTCTTTCCTCGTATTAGACAGCCAACTTCACTGAAAATGACGACATAAAAGGAAAGAGAAAGATAGGGCAACCCAACCTTCCTTTTCTCTTTCTTTCTTTTTAGTCCTTCCTTACTCATCAGTGAGCCAAAAGTAGAAGTGAAATAAAAACAGTTGAGTTAGCTTTGTATAGCATTTCCACGATTTTGGTAAAAACAAAATACATATGCATGGATGAGATACGAAATATGAGTTGTGTAATTTCAGTGATTCTGCATACAAGTTTAACACTCTTATTTTTGCATTTAAAATGGCATTGAATCATACAAAGATGAACAGTAAAATTTGTGCTAAACATTTAAATTTCTTTTAGCTTAGAATGACATTAAATAACAAATAATAAAAAGCAGCATAAGTCCAGAGAGAAGCTGAGGAAGAAAGGACAGAGCTTTATATTAAGGGATAAAATCGGATTCCATAGGAACAGTTGACCACATGTAGATTCTATTTTAAATTTATAAATGAGCTGTAATTTGGAGCCAATTGCTGGTTTATCTCTCAACTTCAAAGACCGGAAAGTCTTAGCTAGTCTTATTCATTGCTGACTCCTTACGAGTGGTGTTTTTGCTACTGAGACCAAAAATTACACTGATTAGATATATTCCCTTGAGCAGAAGGGGAGGCTAGATAGAAATGACAACAGAGAAAAATCCAGCGAAAATATCTGACCTCTCCAATGTCCCATTCACACTGATATTCTCTTCTTCAAATAAAACTTCTTTGCTATTACCTTCTTTATGATTCTTAATCTGATTTTCACCAATTTTGTTATAAATAGACTCATATTTGATGGAAGATGGAGGCACATATTCTTCGCCCAAGGTCGCTTAGCTGGTAACCAGAAGACTCAAGGCTAGAACCCATATCACCAAAGTTTCCCTTTAGCTTGAAAAGAAAGTTGCACTGACATTTTATTGACTCTGAAAGCATTTACATAAGTGTCATTTTGGGGCAACGCGCATGTATCATTTTGTCCTTTTTTCACTCTAATTATGGAGATGTAAACCTCCACCTGACTAAAAAAGTTTAGTTTTCACACAGAAAAAAAATTTCATTGGTAGCTTTTCAGACTTTGAAATTCTTCTTTGGCAATTCTATTAACCGTTAGATGAGAAACTAGATAAACCCACTCTCTGCTTAATTCAACTCTTCGAAAGTATTTCACTTAGGAATATGTGTTTCCATCTCAGCATGGTTAATTACAACAGGAGGGAGAATCAACATTTTGAATGAAAGGGTATATAAGGAGAAAGTCTGAAGTGGAAGAAAATTGCTCGCAAATAAAATAGTATTTTGAACTAGAGGAAAAACTGGTCCAGCCATGATGTACTTTACCAATTTCAATCATTTATACTTTGGGCTCCTTTTCAGTTCTGGCCATCTTTCGTCTTTCCTAATCTGCTGAATGCTTAAGCTTTACTGTCCAGAGTTTTCCTGGAGTTACACTGCTAAAAACAGAGGTACCTTGTCCAGATAAGCTCCCCGAGAAGGTATGCAGCCAATTCAATGACATAGAAGCAAGACCAAGCTAGTCTCTCCTCCCATTCTCTATGATTCTCATTACTGGGCTGAGAGTGGTTTTGGTCTATACAGACATGCTCTTGCTGAGGGTCTTTATGCACAGTCAGAAAGGGTCTTCAGATTCTGTAGCCCTAGAGAGACAGGCAGAATTCCAGCTCAGCCCCCACCCTCAGATCTTGGGAAACAGGTGAGAAATCCTGCAAAGTACTATCAGGAACAGCACCTCACTTCCTCAAAGGCCTATCCATCTTTGACATGCATAACAATAGGAAAAAAGGCTATGAAGTTTGGAACTTATTCTTAAAATGTTGAAGTTACTAATAGAAAGACTAAGAAATGAGGGGCACCTAGGTAAAGCCACACAAGTCATTCAGGTCTAAGGTTTTATTGCTGTATCAATATGAGACATCTTTATGGGACTGGGTCCTACAGACATAGTTGTCATATATATTGGAAAACTCATAGGGACAAAATGTTGGAAGTTGAGTCACCCTTGCTAAAAGGGGTGACATTCCATAGTGAACTACCTTGTACACATGTTGTCACCTTGGGATCTGTATATGGAGGGAATGGAAGCTAAGACCCAGCATTCATATCTGTTCAGAAAAACTGGATGAGGGCAAGGGCATAACTGAAATGTAACTGCTATGGAAGGACACTGGCAGACATAAAGCAGAAACAGCCTGTCCCAAACACATTCTGAGTAAACACTCATGATCTTCTGGGGCATCCATCAACAACCAAATTTATTCCCTTGATGACTGATCTGGCTGTTCAAGGGCAGAATGTCCTGACTTGTATGGACCTGGACCCCACAGATCAATGTTCTTTGGTCTGAACTTGTCTGCCCTTGGCCAAAAGGAGGGACTGAGAAAGTGAAAAAACAGCCTTGCTGGCAACTAGGTCATGATGTCCCCAACTGAAGATAAACAGCAAGCACTCATGGAAAATAAATAATGTCCAGGGAAGGCCACTCTGACCATGGTTGAACTAGATAGAGACAAGGCACTCCTCAAACAGGAAAATGATTAACATGCCATCCCCTCCCTTGACTAACAGGACTCACTGTAGATCCACTGCCAATAACAACTCTAGCTCCTTCTTAATTTTCCCAGCTCTCAAAGAAAAATTAAAATACTTAATATGGTATTGCCTCTATCTCTTGACAACACGCAACTGAGAACTTGCTTCTGCTTCCAAAAGCCCTCCTTAGAATCCCTCAACCCACATTCTGTGATAACCACCCCTATCCCCATTCCCTCTTACTAAAATATCCCATGGTGGAATAAATTCTTAAAGGCTGTAGCAAGCTAAATAAAGCTGTGAGGTTTCTTTGTTGTGTATGTGTTTGTGGGAGCGTGCGTGTGGCCACAAGTGTATTTGGTTAGTAGGCATTGATTTTGGTCCCTTAGCTTGCTGCCAACTATAAGCACCTTTCCTAAGGAAAAGAAAATAAACCTCACCATTTTCAAATGCCTAAATTCTTCTTCCCTTCTCTCTGCTCTTTTTCATATGTAAATCCTATCTTTGCCTTTGTTAAATGGAATTGATCTATTATTGGTTTCTATTATTGGTTCCTCCTATATATGCATAAAATAAATGGCTACTAACTAACTTTATATGTCTCTGAGTCAGTCTTTTACACTGTAGTAGATGTTTACTGAGGATTTGGCTGTAATAGCAAGGAGTCTGCTTTGAGGCTCCAGAGAGTTGATATCTTAAATTCAATATTATACATTCTCTTTTTAAAATGTCGTTCTGGAGACCTTCAAGATGGTACAGTAGTAAGACGTGGAGATCACCTTCCTCCCCACAAATACATCAGAAATACATCTACATGTGGAACAACTCCTACAGAACACCTACTGAACGCTGGCAAAAGACCTCAGACTTCCCAAAAGGCAAGAAAATCCCCACGTACCTGGGAAGGGCAAAAGTAAAAAGAAAAAACAGAGACAAAAGAAAGGGACAGGACCTGCACCTCTGGGAGGAAGCTGTGAAGGAGGAAAAGTTTCCACACACTGGGAAGCCCCTTCACTGGTGGAGAGGGTGGGTGGGCGGGGGGGAAGCTGCAGAGCCACGGAGGAGAGCGCAACAATAGGGGTGCAGAGGGCAAAGTGGAGAGATTCCCACACAGAGGACCGGTGCCTACCAGCACTCACCAGCCCGAGAGGCTTGTCTTCTCACCTGCCGGGGCGGATGGGGGCTGGGAGCTGAGGCTCCGGCTTCGGAGGTCAGATCCCAGGGATAGGACTGGGGTTGGCTGTGTGAACACAGCCTGAAGGGGGCTAGTGCCGCACAGCTAGCCGGGAGGGAGCCCCGGAAAAAGTCTGGAACTGCCTAATACACAAGAGACCATTGTTTCACGGTGCGTGAGGAGATGGGATTCAGAGCACCGCCTAAACGAGCTCCAGAGACGGGCGCGAGCCGCAGCTATCAGTGTGGACACCAGAGACGGGCATGAGACACTAAGGCTGCTGCTGCAGCCACCAAGAAGCCTGTGTGCAAGCACAGGTCACTATCCACACCTCCCCTCCTGGGAGCCTGTGTAGCCCACCACTGCCAGGGTCCCGTGATCCAGGGACAACTTACCCGGGAGAACACACGGCGCGCCTCGGGCTGTTGTAACGTCACGCTGGCCTCTGCTGCCCAAGGTTCGCCCCGCATTCCGTACCCCTCCCTCCCCCCAGCCTCAGTGAGCCAGAGCCCCCTAATCAGCTGCTCCTTTAACCCCGTCCTGTCTGGGTGGGAACAGACGCTTTCAGGCAACCTACATGCAGAGGCAGGGCCAAATCCAAAGCTGAACCCCAGGAGCTGTGTGAACAAAGAAGAGAAAGGGAAATCTCTCCCAGCAGCCTCAGGAGCAGCAGATTAAATCTCCACAATCAACTTGATGTACCCTGCAACTGTGGAATAACTGAATAGACAACGGATCATCCCAAAATTGAGGTGGTGGACTTTGGGAGCAACTGTAGACTTGGGGTTTGCTTTCTGCATCTAATTTGTTTCTGGTTTTATGTTTATCTTAGTTTAGTATTTAGAGTTTATTATCATTGGTAGATTTGTTTATTGATTTGGTTGCTCTCTTCTTTTTTTTTATATATATAAATATATATTTTTTTCCTTTTTCTCTTTCTGTGAGTGTGTATTTGTATGCTTCTTTGTGTGATTTTGTCTGTATAGTTTTGCTTTTACCATTTGTCCTAGGGTTCTCTCTGTCCCCCTTTTTTTTTTTTAGTACAGTTTTTAGTGCTTGTTATCACTGGTGGATTGTTTTATGGTTTGGTTGCTCTCTTCTTTCTTTCTTTTTTTTTAATTACTTTTTAATTTTTAATTTTTTATTTTATAACTTTATTTTATTCTTTCTTTCTTTCTTTTTTTCTCTCTGACCTTCTCACCCATGTAGCTGACAGGGTCTTGGTACTCCGGCCGGGTGTCAGGCCTGTGCCTCTGAGGGGGGAGAGACGAGTTCAGGACACTGGTCCACCAGAGATCTCCCAGCTCCATGTAATATCAAACGGCAAAAGCTCTCCCAGAGATCTCCATCTCAACGCTAAGACCCAGCTCCACTCAATGACCAGCAAGCTACAGTGCTGGACACGCTATGCCAAACAACTAGCAAGACAGGAACACAACCCCACCCATTAGAAGAGAGGCTGCCTAAAATCATAATAAGGTTACAGACACCCCAGAACACACCACCGGACGAAGTACTGCCCACCAGAAAGACAAGATCCAGCCTCATCCACCAGAACACGGTTACCAGTCCCCTCCATGAGGAAGCCTACACAACACACTGAACCAACCTTAGCCACTGGGGACAGACACCAAAAACAAAAGGAACTACGAACCTGCAACCTGTGAAAAGGAGACCCCAAACATAGTAAGTGAAGGAAAATGAAAAGACAGAGATACACACAGCAGATGAAGGAGCAAGGTAAAAACCCACCAGACCAAACAAATGAAGAGGAAATAGGCAGTCTACCTGAAAAAGAATTCAGAGAAATAAGAGTAAAGATGATCCAAAATCTTGGAAATAGAATGGAGACAATACAAGAAACGTTTAACAAGGACCTAGAAAAACTAAAAAGCAAACAACAATGATGAACAACACAATAAATGAAATTAAAAATACTCTAGAAGGAATCAATAGCAGAATAACTAAGGCAGAAGAACAGATAAGTGACCTGGAAGATAAAATAGTGGAAATAACTACTGCAGAGCAGAACAAAGAAAAAAGAATGAAAAGAATTGAGGACAGTCTCAGAGACCTCTGGGACAATATTAAACGCACCAACATTCAAATAATAGGGGTCCCAGAAGAAGAAGAGAAAAAGAAAGGGACTGAGAAAATATTTGAAGAGATTATCGTTGAAAACTTCCCTAATATGGGAAAAGAAATAGTCAATCAAGTCCAGGAAGTGCAGAGAGTGCCATAAAGGATAAACCCAAAGAGAAACACACCAAGACACATATTAATCAAACTAACAAAAATTAATTACAAAGAATGAATATTAAAAGCAGCAAGGGAAAAACAACAAATAACATACAAGGAATCCCCATAAGATTAACAGCTGATCTTTCAGCAGAAACTCTGCAAGCCAGAAGGGAGTGGCAGGATATACTTAAAGTGATGAAAGGGAAAAACCTATAGGACATTCCATCCAAAAACAATAGAATACCCTTCCTTCTCAAGTGCCCATGGAACATTCTCCAGAATAGATCATATCTTGGGTCACAAATCAAGCCTTGGTAAATTTAAGAAAACTGAAATCGTATCAAGTATCTTTGCTGATCACAATGCTATGAGACTAGATATCAATTACAGCAAAAAATCTGTAAAAAATACAAACACATGGAGGCTAAACAATACACTACTAAATAACCAAGAGATCACTGAAGAAATCAAAGAGGGAATCAAAAAATACCTAGAAACAAATGACAATGAAAACACGACGACCCAACAAGAGGGAAGTTTACAGCAATACAATCCTACCTCAAGAAACAAGAAACATCTCTAATAAACAACCTAACATTACACTTAAAGCAATTAGAGAAAGAAGAACAAAAACCCCCCAAAGTTAGCAGAAGGAAAGAAATCATAAACATCAGATCAGAAATAAATGAAAAAGAAATGAAGGAAACAATAGCAAGGATCAATAAAACTAAAGGTGGTTCTTTGAGAAGATAAACACAATTGATAAACCATTAGCCAGACTCATCAAGAATAAAAGGAAGAAGACTCAAATCAACAGAATTAGAAATGAAAAAGAAGAAGTAACCACTGACACTGCAGAAATACAAAGGATCATGAGAGATTACTACAAGCAACTATATGCCAATAAAATGGACAACCTGGAAGAAATGGACACATTCTTAGAAAAGCACAAACTTCCGAGACTGAACCAGGAAGAAATAGATAACATAAACAGACCAATCACAAGCACTGAAATTGAGAGTGTGATTAAAAATCTTCCAATAAACAAAAGCCCAGGACCAGATGGCTTCATAGGCGAATTCTATCAAACATGTAGAGAAGAGCTAAAACCTATCCTTCTCAAACTCTTCCAAAATATAGCAGAGGGAGGAACACTCCCAAACTCATTCTATGAGGCCACCATCACCCTGATACCAAAACCAGACAAAGATGTCCCAAAGAAAGAAAACTACAGGTCAATATCACTGATGAACATAGATGCAAAAACCCTCAACAAAATACTAGCAAACAGAATCCAGCAGCACATTAAAAGGATCATACACTTTGATCAAGTGGGGTTTATCGCGGGAATGCAAGGATTCTTCAATATATGCAAATCAATCAATGTGATACACCATATTAACAAACTGAAGGAGAAAAACCATACGATCATCTCAATAGATGCAGAAAAAGCTTTTGCCAAAATTCAACACCCATTGATGATAAAAATCCTCCAGAAAGTAGGCATAGAGGGAACTTACCTGAACGTAATAAAGGCCATATATGACAAACCCACAGCCAACATCGTTCTCAATGGTGAAAAACTGAAACCATTTCCTCTAAGATCAGGAACAAGACAAGGTTGCCCACTCTCACCACTATTATTCAACATAGTTTGGAAGTTTTAGCCACAGCAATCAGAGGAGAAAAAGAAATAAAAGGAATTCAAATCGGAAAATAAGTAAAACTGTCACTGTTTGCAGATGACATGATACTATACATAGAAAATCCTAAAGATGCTCCCAGAAAACTACTAGAGTTAATCCATGAATTTGGTAAAGTAGCAGGAGACAAAATTAATGCACAGAAATCTCTTGCATTCCTATACACTAATGATGAACAATCTGAAAGAGAAATTAAGGAAACACTCCCATTTACCACTGCAACAAAAAGAATAAAACACCTAGGAATAAACCTGCCTAAGGAGACAAAAGACCTGTATGCAGAAAACTATAAGACAATGATGAAAGAAATTAAAGATGATACAAACAGATGGAGAGATATACCATGTTCTTGGATTGGAAGAATCAACACTGTGAAAATGACTATACTACCCAAAGCCATCTACAGATTCAATATCAAACTACCAATGGCATTTTTCACAGAAGTAAAACAAAAAATTTCACAATGTATGTGGAAACACAAAAGACCTCGAATAGCCAAAGCAATCTTGAGAAAGAAAAACGGAGCTGGAGGAATCAGGCTCTCTGACTTCAGACTACACTACAAAGCTACAGTAAATCAAGACAGTCTGGTACTGGCACAAAAATCGAAATATAGATCAATGGAACAGGATAGAAAACCCAGAGATAAACCCACGCACATATGGTCACCTTATTTTTGATAAAGGAGGCAGGAATATATAATGGAGTAAAGACCGCCTCTTCAATAAGTGGTGCTGGGAAAACTGGACAGCTACATGTCAAAGAATGAAGTTAGAACACTCCCTAACACCATACACAAAAATAAACTCAAAATGGATTAAAGACCTAAATTTAAGGCCAGACACTCTAAAACTCTTAGAGGAAAACATAGGCAGAACACTCTATGACATAAATCACAGCAAGATCCTTTTTGACCCACCTCCTAGAGAAATGGAAGTAAAAACAAAAACGAATGGGACCAAATGAAACTTAAAAGCTTTTGCACAGCAAAGGAAACTGTAAACAAGACGTAAAGACAACTGTCAGAATGGGAGAAAATATTTGCAAATGAAGCAACTGACAAAGGATTAATCTCCAAAATTTACAAGCAGCTCATGCAGGTCAGTATCAGAAAAACAAACAACCCAATCCAAAAATGGGCAGAAGACCCAAATAGACATTTCTCCAAAAAACATATACAGATTGACAACAAACACATGAAAGGATACTCAACATCACTAATCATTAGAGAAATGCAAATCGAAACTACAATGAGGTACCACCTCACACCAGTCAGAATGGCCATTATCAAAAGATCTACAAACAATAAATGCTGGAGAGGGTGTGGAGAAAAGGGAACCGTCTTGCACTGTTGGTGGGAATGTAAGTTGATATAGCCACTATGGAGAACAGTATGTAGGTTTCTCTAAAAAACTAAAAACAGAACTACCATACGACCCAGCAATCCCACTACTGGGCATATACCCTGAGAAAACCATAATTCAAAAAGAGGCATGTACCACAATGTTCATTGCAGCTCTATTTACAATAGCCAGGACATGGAAGCAACCTGAGTGTCCATCATCGGATGAATGGATAAAGAAGATGTGGCACATATATACAATGGAGTATTACTCAGCCATATAAAGAAATGAAATTGAGTTATTTGTAGTGAGGTGGATGGACCTAGAGTCTGTCCTACAGAGTGAAGTAAGTCAGAAAGAGAAAAACAAATACCGTATGCTAACACATATATATGGAATCTTAAAAAAAAAAAAAAAAAAGTTCTGAAGAACCTAGCAGCTGGACAGGAATAAAGACGCAGACATAGAGAATGTACTTGCAGGCATGGGAGGGGGAATGGGAAGCTGGGACGAAGTCAGAGAGTGGCATGGACATATATACACTACCAAATGTAAAATAGATAGCTAGTGGGAAGCAGCCACATAGCACAGGGAGGTCATCTTGGTGCTTTGTGACCACCTAGAGGGGTGGGATAGGGAGGATGGGAGGGAGTTGCAAGAGGGAGGAGATATGGGGATATATGTATATGTATAGCTGATTCACTTTGTTATAAAGCAGAAACTAACACACCATTTTAAAGCAATTATACTCCAATAAAGATGTTAAAAAAAAAAATGTCCTTCCAATATGTCTTCTATCTTAAACTCCAGCTTCTCACAAAGGTGTTTGGCCCTTTTTCTTTTTCCCTACTCTGCAGCCCATCAGAGAGAAAAAGAACAATAAAACAAAACAAATAAAACCCCAAAAGCAATATGATAAGACATTATTAAAGTATCAGTGTTCCAAAATGTGGAACACTGACAACACCAAATGCTGGTAAGGTTGTAGAACAACAGGAACTCTCACTTGTTGGAGGGAATAGAAAATGGTACAGCCACTTTGGAAAACACTATGGCAGTTTCTTACAAAACTAAACATACTCTTACAATAGGATCCAGCAATTGTACTCTGGTATTTTCCCAGAAGAGCTGAAAACTCATGTCTACACAAAAACCTACACCAGATGTTTACAGAAGCTGTTTTCATAACTGCCAAAACTTGGAAGCCACCAAGATGTTCTTTAGTAGGTAAATGAATAAACAAACACTGGTACAACCAGACAATGGAATATTATTTAGCAGTAGAAAGAAATGAATTACCAACCCATGAAACAACATGGAGGAAGCTTAAATGCATATTATTACAGGAGAGAAGCTAATCTGAAAAGGCTACATGCTGTATGATTTCAACTATATGACAGTCTGGAAAAAACAAAACTAAAGAGAGAGTAAGAAGATCTGTGGTTGCCTTTTTTGTGGGGTGGGGTATAGAGGAATGAATAGGCAGAGCACAGAGGATTTTCAGAGCAGTGAAACTACTCTGTATGAAACCATAATAATGGATACACATCATTATACATTTGTCCAAAACCATAAAATATATAATACCAAGAGGGAACCTTAATGCAGCCGCATGACTTAGTGTGATTATTATATGTCAATGTAGGTTCATCAATTATAACAAATGTACCACGTAGTGGAGGATGTTGATAATGGGGGAGGTTAAGCATGTGTAAGGGTAGGAGGTATACAGGAAATCTCTGTACTTTCCCCTTAATTTTGCTGTGAAACTAAAACCGCTCTAAAAAAAAATAAAGTCTTTGAAACATTTTTAAAAGAAGACAGCTTAAAATTAATAAATACCCAAACCCAAAACTACAAAATATTAAGTCCCCCAAAAGGAATATGATGAGATAAGACATTATTAAAGTATGAGAGTTCCCAAAGAAGTTCCCCCTCCTCCTGCCCCTTAGACAGGATCCTCTTCTCCTACCTTCTGAAAGGTGTGTGTGTGTGTGTATGTGTGTGTGTGTGACAGAAAGAGGGAGGGAGAGGGAGAGAGAAAGAGATTTGGGAGATAAAGACTCTGGAGACTCAGTAACCTCTGTCTTTCTATTTGAATTTGAGAGATTAGTGGTTCAAAGAAAAGAGAATCCATTTGAACTTGAAGACAGGAACATTCTCTTTAAAGCTGCAGAGGAGACCTGTCATTGAAACTGTAGGAAAGGAAATGTAAGCCCAACACCATAGTCAGCTGCACAATAAACTAGATTTACGGTACCATAATAATGTACATGCTGTTTATATGTTTTCAATTTTTAGAATGACTCTTTGACAAAACACAGAGACAATTATAGTTAGAAGACAAAGAAGAAATGCAACTCAACATAAAATTAAAATACAGTTTACAGAATTCAGGGGAAGAAAGTCAATAGAAGTGAAGAAACATGTAGGGCCATTAAAATCTCCATTTAACATGCCAGGAATTTAGAGATACTGTGGACAGTTTAAAGAAGAAAAAAATAAAGATTTCTGGATTGCATTTAAGATGAAAAAGTAATCAACAGAAGAAGTATGGGGAGCATATGAAAATGAATTAATTTTTCCTCATTTTTCACAGGAGAAAGACTATCAACAATGAAAAAAATGAGAAAATCACAGGTTAGAGATATGAATATGTTATTAAAGGTTTGAAAAAGGTAAGAATTAGAAAAATAAAACAACTCAAAGTATATACCTCCGAGGAGTTACAAATGGGAGAGGGACACAGTGTGTTTAAGTAAAAGAACTTGTGAAATGAAAAGTACTTTAATCATGTATAGATAATAATTCAAATAAAATAAAATTATTTCTTCAATTTCACATTTATTAATATTCATTGTATGCATTTTTGAAAATCCTGATAAGCAAAAATGAGAGAATTAAAATTATGTATAAATCCACTTCTCACAGATAACAAATATTTATATTTTGATATATACTCATATATAAATGAGATCATACTGTGACATTATATGTATGCATACTATATATTATAGTCTTTTTTTTTTAAGTACTTGCATTACCTTTAATATCAGTGCAATTAATTCTGAAACTTTAAATTTCTCTTCTTTAGAGATATACCATTATTTTTTAAGCCCCCTACTGATGGGTATTTGTGTTACTTTCATGTTTCATTGTAAAAATAATAAATACCTGTGTAACTCAATATGTGCATACAGACTTAAATATTCCTTTAGATAATTCCCTAGAAATGCAATTGTTCGTCAAGTGGATGCACACTGTTAAGGATTCTGATGGATACTACAAAACTGCTCTATGAAATATACCAATTCAGGCTCTTATCAACATACAAGGTTAAAAAAATGTTATTACATTTTCATGTATTTGATTAGAAGTAAAGTTGAACACTTTTTCATATGTCTTTGGATTTTATATCAATTCTTTCCTCCGCATCTTTTAAAAATTAGGCAGTGTATTTCTTTTTCTTAATTGATCTGTAAGATTCAATTTCCGTCTTTTTTTTTTTTTAATTTTTATTTATTATTTATTTTTGGCTGTGTTGGGTCTTCGTTTCTGTGCGAGGGCTTCCTCTAGTTGCGGCAAGGGGGGGCCCCTCTTCATCGCGATGCGCGGGCCTCTCACTATCGCAGCCTCTCTTGTTGCAGAGCACAGGCTCCAGACGCGCAGGCTCAGTAGTTGTGGCTCACGGGCCTAGTTGCTCCGCAGCATGTGGGATCCTCCCAGACCAGGGCTCGAACCCGCGTCCCCTGCATTGGCAGGCAGATTCTCAACCACTGCGCCACCAGGGAAGCCCCTCAGTCTGTTTTTAATGTACAGAGTTTTAAAAATATCTATGTGCGTTTTCCATTTAAATTTTTGACTCTGTTGTCACTTCTAGAGAAGTATTTTCCATCACTTCATTGTAGAAATATTTACTTATTGTTCTCCTGTTCCTTGGGCTTCTTAAGCTTATTTATATTTGAATATTTTATCTAACTCAAATTTAATTTACTGCATTATGTGAGTGAGGGTTCTGATTTTTTATATGATTACCAAATGATTACCAAAACCACTACTTTCCTAATCCATCTTTACCCACTGATTTGAAATGTCATTTTTATTATATATACTTGAGTATATTTGGGGACTTTCTCTTTCTTTTCACTCATCTATATATTCTTTTAGTAGGAGATTTATTATACATTTTAGTATGGAGATGGACAATGACCTTTAAGGTTTTTAACATTTTCTAATTACGTCTCATCTATGTTGCTGCCTGATGAAGTTTAGAATAATTTTTGTCACATCCAAAGCCCTCCCAGCCTCCCTCCAACTTAATATTTATGTGTTGCTATTATATTTTAGGTAAATTTGGGGAGAAATTATATGTACAAAATATGAAACTTCTCATCAAGAAGTATTGGATGTATCTGTCCATGTATTCAAATATTCTTTTATGTTTTCCACTAAAGTTTTGTATATCTTCAAACACCATGCTAAATAAATACATAATAATTTCGTATTTTGAACCTCTACTGTGCAGAATGAGAGCTTTGATTTCTAATAGGTTGTCTAAATAGTTACTAGCATGTAGGAAAGCTTGCATGTAATATATAATTATTCTAATCTTTTCTTTACCAGTTATATGACAGAGTAGATGTCATTGTTGCTGATTCACTTCGGTCCAAGTGGACGATAATAACATGTTCTAATATGAATAATTTGATTTCCTTTTCCAATACATATACTTCCCATTTCTTTTACTTAGCATATTTCATTGGCTAGAACATCCAGAATAGTATTAAAAAGGGCATTTGATGCGCATTCTAGTTGTGTTTCTGATTTTAATGGAGGTACATTCAGTATTTCAACATTGATTATGGAGTTTACTGTTATTTTATAGACACTATTTGGCATGCTTATCAACTATCATCTATTTTTACATTGCTAAAAGTCCCTTTTTTTTGTTTGTTTCTACTCAGATCGGGAACAGACTTTTTATTTTATCAATATTGGTTCATAATTTATAGAAGGGTGCAATGAAGGATGTACAATGAAGGATGTAAATTGAGTCTCTTTTTTTAATTTAATTTTTTAAAAACATCTTTATTGGAGTATAATTGCTTTACAACGGTGTGTTAGTTTCTGCTGTATAACAAAGTGAATCAGCTATACATATACCTATATCCCCATATCTCTTCCCTCTTGTGTCTCCCTCCCTCCCACCCTCCCTATCCCACCCCTCTAGGTGGTCACAAAGCACCGAGCTGATCTCCCTGTGCTATGCGGCTGCTTCCCACTAGCTATCTATTTTACATTTGGTAGTGTATATATGTCCATGCCACTCTCTCACTTCGCCCCAGCTTACCTTTCCCCCTGCCCATGTCCTCAAGTCCATTCTCTATGTCTGCATCTTTATTCCTGTCCTGCCCCTAGGTTCTTCAGAACCAATTTTTTTTTTTTAGATTCCATATATATGTGTTACATACGATATTTGTTTTTCTCTTTCTGACTCACTTTGCTCTGTATGACAGTCTCTAGGTCCATCCACCTCACTACAAATAACTCACTACAATGGCTGAGTAATATTCCATTGTATACATGTGCCACATCTTCTTTATCCATTCATCTGTCGATGGACCCTTAGGTTGCTTCCATGTCCTGGCTATTGTAAATAGAGCTGCAATGAACATTGTGGTACATGACTCTTTTTGAATTATGGTTTTCTCAGGGTGTATGCCCAGTAGTGGGATTGCTGGGTCGTATATTAAGCATATCTGTTTTCCTGAGATAAATCCACTTTAAGTCTACTAATTTAGTCTGTTGTTGGTGTAATTTACTATATTTTATAGGATTTTAACATATGTATTCCTGAGATTGGTCTATAGTTTTCAAAGTTTGTGCTATTTTTTTTCAAATTTCATAATCAAGGCTATGTGGGCGTTAGAATATGAATATAGAAGTTTCAAAGCTATTGTCATGGTTTGCAAGTTTTCAAATATATGATAAGTCATACTTAGATGTTTGAAAGCATTTGTCTATAAAATATTTTTGAAGATATTTCTTCTGCTGCTTTTTTATTTCTTATAAAGTCAAATGTTTAACTCTCTTATTTCCTCTTTTATCTCAAATATAAAAGCACTTAAGGCTATGAATGTTTTTGGTTACAGCTTTGTTCTTATCTCAGAAGTTTACTGTGTGGTTTCCTGATTTCATTAATTTCTAAGTAGACTTCTTTTTAAAATTTAAGAAAATAACACTACTTTTTCTTATTACAAAAGCAATGTATGTTTACTGTAGAAAAATATCAAAATAACTATTAACAAAAGTAGAAGTAACTTGTTTTCTACCATCAAACACTACTAACATCCTGTTGTTTATTTGTAGTGGATATATAATGACAGATAGACGGATACATATTCAGTTTTCTATATTACCTAAAAAAGATGACATGTGATCTATTAACTGACTTTTCTTATTTGTTTTAAATGGCTTGCTGATTTTGCTACATAATAATTCTTTTAGGCGTTTTGTAACCAAAAAAACCTGCTATACCAAGGTATTCAGTCATCTTCAGTGATGTGTTATTGCAAACATATACTTATGAGGTGCCTGCTTTATTGACATTGGGTTTTTTGGCTTATTCTTAAGTCCACATACTCTTTGAATTTACCAGCTGTTGTATACGAAATGGTATGTTGTTTATAAGTTCACTGGTTTTGCAACATTTACTGCACATTACAATTACCTGGGGAGCTTTAAAATATCGCAATGACCAGGTTTCCTCCCAATCCAATTATTTTATTTATTTATTTATTTTATTTTATTTTTTGGCTGTGTTGGGTCTTAGTTGTGGCTTGCAGGATCTTCGTTGAGGCATTTGGGATCTTTCGTTGTGATGTGCGGGCTTCTCTCTAGTTGTGTCGTGCGGGTTTTCTCTCTGTAGTTGTGGTGCACGGGCTCCAGGGCGCGTGGGCTCTGTAGTTGTCGTACGCGGGCTTAGTTGCCCCACGGCATGTGGGATCTTAGTTCCCCGACCAGGGATCAAACCTGTATACCCTGGACGCATTGGAAGGCGGATTCTTTACCACTAGACCACCACGGATGTCCCTCTCCTCCTAATCCAATTAAATCAGAATCTTCTGAGGTGGGACTCAGGCATTTTCAAGTTGTAAAGGTTCTCATGAAATCCCAATTCACAGCAAAGGTAGAAGACCACTGGACTTCTTAGAAGATGTAGGAAAGAAGTTTCTAAGCTTAAAATGTAAGGTTTATATATTTTGCAAATACAGCTGCTTTAACAAATTAGTAACAAATTGGTAAACAAGCTAATCCTGGTATTTCTGAAAAACACAAGTTTAATTTTGCCTGGAGCTGCGCCTCTCAATATATTGTCCAGCATATCCTCCATGACAGGAGACTATTACACTCACCAATATTTATGAAGAAGGGTAATTTTTCCACTGTAAACCTTTAATTGCCTTTTGGAAAATTCATCCAGATTTCCTTAAGCAAATTTTAGAAAGCATATACATGAGAATTACAGATCTGGCCTGCAGCCTAACTCAAGAACAACAGCAACAACAAAAATCTCAAAAGCGAAGTTGTATTCATTCATTATTTTCTCCTTCTTTTTCTCCTGTAAAAATAGACATCTCTATTTTAAAATTGGCTTCATGACATCATTTGAAGGCAGTTTCCTTCTTAATGACTCTTAATGACAATAATTCAAATTGCATTTACTTATTTATGGAATCATAAATTAAACAACAATAAACAACAAGAAAGGAAAATAGCTTGTACCTGGGTTGCCAAAGAATGGTCTAATTCAGCATTAGACCAAAGATGTTCTAATTTAGCATTATTTAACCATCTAAGAAAAAGAAAAAACAAAAAAAACAGCGCCATGAAGCTCTTCATCAAAAAATAAAATCAATTGTTAATTAACTTTCCATTGGGGAAAGTCATACATTTTTCATGTTATCGTAACATTTCAGTGTACCCTGGGAAATCAGAAAATTAACATAATGTAAACTATTGAAATATTATAATTCCAGCGGTGAAACATTTTGCCCAGGCCTCTAATTAGGGTACTCAGTGTAGGGGAGGAAAATTTTTTCCTCTACCCTTCTAGGGTTTTCTGGCTGGTCTAATAATTAAATTAACATAAGACAGATTAACAGGAGAAAAACAAATTTAATTTTGTAGGCATGGGAATCCCACATAGACATGACATGCTCAAAGACAGCCAGGCATTTGAGGCTTATATGCCATCCTGAGCTAAGGAGAAGGGGGTAGGGGTCTGGAGCTCCAGAGGGAAGGAAGACAATTCAAAGGAAGATGGGAAGAACAAATGTATGGTAAATAAATGTTTGCCCTGCCATGCAGAGACAATGGGACACAGAGAGGCCTTGAACAAATAGGCCCTGACACCGAGCTCCCTCCTGCTTACCACACCTAGCGCATACTCTTTGTAGTTATCCCTGGTGATGGCTCCTTTCTTGGACCACGCCCCCTATCTAAATTCTTTTAGGCAGTTAAGTGGGAGTTAAAAAGCTCTTCCAGAGTCTTTTGGGACACAGTCGTCTTCAGCTCAAAATAATCTGCATGCCAAAGTGGCACATTTTGTGGTGGCATATTCTGTTCCCCTTCATCTATTACAGGGGAGGAGTAGAGGAATGCATAAAGACATAAGGGGAGCAGAAGAGGAAAACCAGCTTTTCCAGAAAGATGCTTTCGAAGAAAAACAGATTCCTAAGCTGTTTTAGGTGTAACAAACCTAAAGAAATGTGCAATGTAATTTGTCTCCCTCAATTTACCAGTTATGAATCTGTATCCTAAATCTGGTTGTACAAAGACACACAACTAAGTAGTTATTGTTTGACTAGTAGCTCTTTCAGAAATTTTTCTATTATAGTTGTCACTGTAATTAAACCACTGTAAAATTGACACGGAGCAAAAGAGCAAGAGAATGTACTGATAATTAAAATCTCTCTTGACCTTGAGAATAGTCAATGGGAAAAAATTCCCTTTACCTTCATCTAGTAGAGAAAGAGTCGCTTCCCATTTGAATGAGTCGAATTGCTTACTCAATGTTGGATTAAGGGCTATAGTCTTCTCCCTGTTCTCTGGATGCCACATAGTCTCACCAGATTTGTTTTGAAACTCCAGAGAAGGGACTGTATAGTCCAAAACATAAGAGGTCATATTTAGATCTACCCTGGTAGGTGGGGCTTTAGCAGCATACTCAATTTGACTTAGAAAAATAAAGGGAACTGACATTTCTTTCACCTGGGCATTAGAGAAGAGATTAGCTTGGATCATCCAATTAAGTGAGCATGAAATCTGGAATACAGCAGGTTGCTTCCACATGTTCGTTCTCTCTTTCTTTCTACCTGCTTAATCATATCTGTGTTACTTCTGTTAAATGCATCAGCAATGAACATTTTAGTTGCTAAAGAGGTATGTGCCAATTTTATATCCCTAGATTCTAAAGCAGACTGACTAGAGTCTTTTATTCTGGAGAAGCAAGTGAGGCAAAAACATTTAAATAATTTGACCAGTGTTAATGAGAACTTTGGGACCATGTTACCTATCACTTAACTATTTTCTCAAAAATGTTTGGAATGACAGTAAGCACAATAATAATATTTATGCAGCATTTTACATTTTCAAAAGCATTTTAACCTTACATCATAATTCAAAACAGCTTTGGTAACTAGTTATAATAATCTTAATTTTAGAGGTGACAAAATTCAAACTCAAAGAGGTTGCTCAAAATTTCATCATTTAAAAATGACTGAACAAAACTTTTACATCAATGCTTAACAAATTACAAACGTGTGTCTGAGATAGGAAAGAACAAATCTGACTCCATATTAGATCTGTTTCTTTTACTTTAAACTTTGTATTCTATTGCTTTTGCTACAAGTTTATCACTAAAGGGATGTTGCCTATAGCTTAAAGTATTCATAATGGCCCATCTCTGGGAACACTGCCTCCCATGCCTGAAGGTTAAGCTAAAAATACCTTTGCTCAGCTCATAGGAAACATCCTGACCAGGCCTACCTATGAATGGCTGCAGGAAAGAGGAAATTAACACATCCCCTCTCAAATTAGGCCGGAACCAGGAAATATGTGCAACAACTTAAGGCCTTTTTACTTTACCTTCTCACCTCCCCACCTCTTTGTTCTATAAAAGAAACTAGCATCCAGATCTGGGCAAGATGGTTCTTTAGGACTTTAGACTGCCATCTTCTCAGGCTGCTGGCTTTCTGAATAAAGTTGGTATTCCTTGCCCTAACACCTGTCTCTCCATTTATTGGCCTGTCCTGTGGCAAGCAGTACGAGCTTGGACTCATTAACGTGTCCTTTTCATTAAATGACAACTTTCTGTGTATTCATCAAATATACTATTTTAAAGAAGTGCTTTAAGTTGAAATATTTTAAATATTTCTATAGTGTCTTGAATCAACACACTGAATAAAACTAAATGAAACTTAAAATGCACCCATCTACACTATTACTTACTATGGAACCTAGGCGTAAAGTGCATATGAAGTAAAACAATAATATTTAAGTTGTGATGCCTCACCAGTGTTTCAATGAAATCCTTAAACACACATATACACACCAATAATTGATAGATAGACAGACAAACAGATGTTTCTGATTCCTACTGAAAATATGGCAGCACCCAAGCCTGCCTCAGTACAAGGTGGAGAATTACTGGGAAGCAGTGAACTACCCAAGGACACTTTTTCCTTTCCCTAACAATGCACATAAAAATTAGCAAAGGTATTCCTCTTTGTTTCTGAGGTTCTGACAGGGTTTCAACCCCTATAATGCCACCACTGTGTTCCTGTCTCCCATTCTCCTCTACATTCAAAGTGTTGCCTATTCTGGTTTATGTTTTAATTGGAAGAAAATTCTTGGGATGGGAAACATTGGTCAAGAGTGAAGAAGCATTTTCTAAAAACACTGATGATTATAGTATATTCTTAACAGACTCAGATGAATTTGGATTAGTCTCCATCGCTTTTCAAACAGGCTCCAAAAACAAAAACAAAAAAATTTGTCCATAACTGCAAATTGGACAGCAATCAAAAACCCACCCTTGTTGAATACGCCCTTGAAAGAAAGGCTCAGCACTATATGCAAAAAGGAGGTCACCTTGTCCAATGGTCCCAAGAGCATCTATTAGGGGAGATATGGCTGACGGCAGAAGCTGTGGCGCTGGCCTGTCAGGGACCGTCGTGAAGAAATCACTCCTGGTGCTTAGAAAGAAAGCCTTCCTGCATTTACCTACTGGCATAAGGTGAAGACTACAGCCATATTATTTGGTGGTCTCAGAGGATAGATAGGAGTTTGCCAGGGCAACAGGAAAGCATTAGCCTAGGCAGACTAAACAGCCTGTGCAAAGGTGCGGAGGTAGAAAACAGGGTGGTCCATAGGAGGAATTACAGGTGGGCTGGTACTGCTAGAGCGTAAGATGTGCAGTCAGGAGCTGTGGTGGATGAAGTCAGAACTATAACCATGGGCTAGATTTTAGGAAACCAATATTTCATTTTTGGGAGTTAGAGTTCCTTATGTAGAGAATGGGTCTAAATAAGGTACAAGAACAAATATGAAATCATAATAATAATAATAGTAATTAATAATAATCCAACTACAAAAGTTAGGATTTACTGAACACTTAACAACAAGCCAGACACTGTTCTAGGCAATTTGCATGTATTAGCCATTTAATTCTCATAGAAATAGGTATCACATTAACATCATTTTATACAGATGAGTAATGAAGCAACCATTATGGAACTAGTAAGTTGCAAAGATGGAATTCAAACAAGAATCCAAGTGCTTATCCACTGCATGAGCCTGTGTGTTTAGGGAGATCACCATGTTTGCTCTGTGCCAGGGGAGGAAGACACAGGAGACTGCAGTCAATTTGGCCATGTGCTCTGTGGTGACTTACATCTTGGACAGCATGCTTTGGGAACGCCGTAAGTAGAGAAAGCAAGTATTATCAGTCCCCTCTCCAGGTGAGAACTTAGAAGGTTTAAATGATTTGGCCTTGGTCTTGTGAATTTTCATTCACTGTGCTTTCTATTCATTATAATTATCTGTTCTCGCTTTCTAAGACCAGACATTACAGAAAACAAACAAACAAATAAACTCTTTTTTTTATGAATTCAAAAGGACAGGAGACAGCTACGTGGGATGCATGGACACAAAAGCATCTTGAAATCCCAGAGACGTATTCATCTGTGCTCTCTCATTTATTCCTTTATTTAGGAGTCTTTTATGAGCCGTGCACTATAAGCCAGGCCCTGGGAGTACAAGGGGGTAGACAGACAATTGAGTTTGCTTTTGTCCACTGAATTCTGTCCAGTTTGCAGATGGTACTTGGCTGATTGAACTGCCTAAAGTTACCTTCTAGGATTATGAGCTCCCATCCCCAACTATTTTCCACTTTACAAAATCATCACACACACCATAAACTGAGAAAATTATCAGTCCAGAGCCGCTCAATCCTTTTGTGCTAAAGAATTCTGATATTGTCAGCAATATTCAGCTGACAGGCTAAGGGATAAAACTGTCATAGGGATTTCAACAGCTGTAGCTTCTAATTATACCTTACCTTTGTCCTGACAAAAATACAGGGGGTGGACAAACCAACAGCCTTCCTTCAAGCCCCATTTCTCTAGCCCCGGAGTTCCTGAAATCTTGGCGAGGCAATCTAACTTCGTATTTGACACCATTATTTATTTTTTCTGACCCGAACGGACTGCTTCTAAGGACAAGCTTTTCTAGACATATAATTTTAAGGGGAAAATATCAATATTGAAGAAAACAAGTGCACTTGAATGTCACTCTACCTTATGATTCACTTGTTATTCCTGGGGTGTTCTTCAGTGGGATAAGTGGGCTATTGAACACACACAAAAAAACCCCTGGAATTCTGACATCTTCTATTACCTTAAACTGATTGAAAATCAGCTTTTCCTCTGTTAAGATGAATTACTTGACAGTCAGTAGAAAAATTCTTCCCATGGGTTTCTCCTTTTTGAAAGCTTTCCGACCCCCAGTTCTCAGAAACACAATTTGGTGAGTTTCACTCTATCCCAAGGCATTATTCATATAATCCAAGAAAAACTCAGAGAGACTTGATGACTAATTTGCTATGATCTGAGGTACCTGAAATGTTTTATTCATTTTGTTTTTATATTTCTTTAAAATAAATGCACTTACTATCCTAAGGGTAACTTTGATATTAAAAAGAGTCACATTTATTACATATTTACCAGAAGCCTGAGCAGCTGCCTTTTAAGCCTATATCCCAAAATAGAATTATTTATGAGAAACCTTAACGCAAATAAAGATACTAAAGCCTCAGGGCCTCTTGCGCTTTTATATTTGACATCTCCTCTTTTCAAATATTCATGTAGAATAGCCTTAAGTAGAAACTTCAAGATGTGCTATGATCAAACATTTTTCCCAAGCCACTTTACTGTTGATGGGGTGTTTTCTTAGTCTGCATTCTCAATAATAGTCTTTCCCCTAAAAGGAGAAGGGGGTAACTCTCCTACCATTTGTTCTGCTTCTTTAGCTTACTTCAGAGCCATCACAAGGCTGCCACATGTTTCCAGCATCAGAGATAAAGTTCAGATCAATTTTATCACATGTTGATTCTAAGAGTCTCAGTCTCATGGGAGGCTGAAATATCTTTCACAACCTGTAATATATTTTTCCACTGCTTGGTACTTTCTATGCATTTTCCAAAATTTAGAAGTTTGAGTTTAAAAATAAAGTTCTCCAAGTGAATTCCCCTACTTTACTTTTCAGGTTGTAAATTCTAGCTCTCGTAACAAGGTAAGACTTAATGTTCTTTATTTTTTACCTTATGTTAAAATTCAGATTGATTAACTTTATAATAATTTTGAAAGTTCACATTACTACATTTTAGTAGGCCTTCCAAGTTCAAATTCAAATTTAAGGTGTCAGAAACTGACTGCAAGGTCATTTCTACATGCAAAAGATAAAATTACATTTTCTTCTATTAAAAGGGGGCATAAACGAACTAATACCTAATGCAAAATGAGCATTATAAAATATACATAAGATGTGGAAGGGGCAAAACTATCCATTTCTGTATTTTTCATTCATTCAGCAAAGAATTACCAAGTAGGTCACACATGTCTAGACTAGTGCTTAGGGATTTTGCTTATCTCTATACTAGTGATGACAGTACAGGATTTTTAAAAAATTAACATAGACATTTAATATCAGTTAGATATAAAAGATCATAGATATATATAACCAGTATTAGAATTGTTGAAATCAAGGATTTTAAATAGTTTGAAACATTAAGAAAGACACTGCTAGACATCACTCATAAAGAGCTTGAGAAAACAAAAAATAAAAAACAAAAGCAAATCAATATAGAGATATCCACCATAGATCATTAAATGCAACGAACTGGGACAAAATTTAAGAAAAACAATTTTATACTGCCTTGACGGAAGAGTTCATCTTATCAAATTAGATGGAATTTTCAAAGACTATACGCTAGCATGAGAAAAGGCAAATGTGGAAACTAGGAAGAAGCTGTAACCTAAATTTATTGCCAAGGAGAAGTTACAATGAATGTAATAAAGCATCTTTTTTTGTGCTAAGAAATAAGGAAAGACAGTAGCTGTTCTCCTACATTAATCTCCTTCCAGGTTAACAGGTGCAGCACCAGTTGGCTGCAGAAACTCTTGTCAGTGTGTTACTCAGACTGTCCCATCTGCTTCTTACTGTTTGCTGTATACAGAGGCATATTAGTATGCCCACCCATTTATCATCATTTTTTCATTTTGTTATTTGCTAACTCGACTGTGCCAACATGCTAGAAATGGATCAAGCTTAACATAGTTTTATTATATCAATCAAGAAATGTATTAATAAAATGTTGCTGGAATTTAAGTTCTGTGTGGACTCATGAGAGAGAACCATATTCGGTGCAACAGGATCCCTTCACCCCAACACATTCAACCAGTATTAAAAATACCAGGGAGTTCCCTGGTGGCGCAGTGGTTAAGAATCCACCTGCCAATGCAGGGAACACGGGTTTGAGCCCTGGTCCGGGAAGATCCCACATGCCACGGAGCAACGAAGCCCGCGCGCCACAACTACTGAGCCTGCGCTCTAGAGCCCGCGAACCACAACTACTGAGCCCGTGTGCCACAGCTACTGAAGCCCGCGCGCCTAGAGCCCGTGCTCCACAACAAGAGAAGCCACCGCAATGAGAAGCCCACGCACCGTCACGAAGAGCTTGCCACAACTAGAGAAAGCCCGTGCGCAGTAACGAAGACCCAACACAACCAAAAATAAATAAATAAAAATGAAATTGAAAGTTAAAATAAAAACAACCAATAAAATTGCTCCAAGGACTTATGAGAAGTACATAGGAACCAGGGATCTCAGGGTTGAAAGGAAACTATTTCTTCCAATAGACTGTGACACAGAAGCCCACTATGGAATATAAAGAGCGACCTTCAGCTTAAGGAATGATGGTGGTGGTGCTGGTGGGCATCCAGGCTCTATTCTCACCCTAGAGATGGCCCGTGAAACACACCTAGGAACCAGTAAGGCTCAAGTAACAATACTGGAAAAATCCCTAATAGTCTCCAATTCCTAATGTGTGCCCCAAACCTCTCCATAGCATTCCTTAAATAGATGTTAAGTCCCTATGCCACACCCTAGTGAAAGAGAACTCACTACTTCCAGAGGAAGCTTTTTCTATCTTTGGCCATACTTCACTGTTACCACATTTGTTTGTTTATTTATTTATTTTTGCGTCACCCTCCCAGTCCCCCCTTCAAGGGCACCCATGATCCCTGGGCCACTCCCCGCTGTTATCCTCAGGCCTAGTTCTGCTGATGAGGCCTCGCCTGCATCCTATGGCCTCCCCTTTCAAGGAACAACTCACAGGGGGAGGGGGCACAGCAGTTGGAGGGAACATATGGATTCAACCTAGCTTGTACGAAGGAGGAAACTTTTCTTCCCTCAGGAGCCACTGACCCTTTAGAAAACTGCATAAGTAAAAACCCACTAAATGTTTAAACTAGAAAAATAGAAAATTGAATTCACCTTTAACTCAAGTTTAAGAATAGGGAGCATGAAACTATTGTGTAGGTACACCTGGCTTCTGTGCTGTAATTTGGAGAGGAAGGCTGCCAAGCTCCCAGGAGGGCCCTGTCCTCTCCTGGCCGCTGTAAACTCCTGGAGCCCAGGACTGATTTTTTATTCATTTGGTACCCCCTGACCTAGCACACACGGAGGTCTCAGTTAGTGTTTCCGGGATGCTGTTATTAGTTTGTTATTAGATAACAGACAGGTTATCTGTCTCCCTTTTCTTTCTGCTCAGCCTCACAATAATACGCATCATCCCTTTTCCACAGAACAGCTCTTTGATTATTTGAAGACAGCTAATACACCTGAAATTATCACTGCTTTCTAGACAGGCTCCAATTTTTCAACATCTCATTTAAATTATGTTTCCCAGAGCTGAACAGCATAGATTTGGTCTGATGAACATACTTTCAGTGTCAACAAAGAGGGTGTTTGTGCATCATTTCCATTACCATACTATATTTCCTTCTTTTTTTTTTTTGCATCTATGTAATATTACAGTCACCATAAACTCTCCTTTTATTTTTTTAAACCAATGTGTCACGTCTCCTCCAGCATATTTAATGCTAAGTTAAGCAATTATGTTTTCCCTTTAAATGTTACCTTGATTCATTAAGTAAATATTTCAGGGCCTAATATGTGCCAGGCACTTAATAAGCAGCATTAAATGAAGTACACATACCCAACACCTTCATGGTGCATTCATACGGGAGAAGAAACATTATAATAGCTAACATGTACTGAAAACTTTTGACAAAGGCAGGTAGGAAAGTGAGGCTTAGCTTATGGTCAAGCTTGTACATATAAGCCTTGGTTTGTTTGATTGCAGAGCCAGCTCTATTAACCACTAGGCTGAAAGGAATACTATCACCTCATGCCTCGACTGAGCCCTGATTCTTTCATCTGGAACTCTAGAAGATACTGTGATTTAAGGGCCTAGGAAGAGGGGAGGAATGAAATGAAAGCAGAGAACCAGTGAGAAACCATTTTTAAAGCCAGAGCACAACCTAAAAGGAAGAACAAATGAAAGATCCACATCAGCAACCAAGGCTAGGAACAAGCAGTTCAAAAAAGGAAACTTGATTTGCCAGTGGAAAAAATGCAGCAGACATAAGGTCTGATGGCACAGGCTCCAGATGGGATAAGAAATAAACAGCTGCAAAGAAAGGCTGTCTTCAGACAGGTAATTGAGAGCAGCCTGATCATCAGAGGGGGTAGCCGACGTCTATAAACACATAATATTGTCAATATGAAATAAATGCCAAAATCATTATTAACCTCTAATTACTGTTTTATAAAAATAACTCAAGAACAGTTACCTTGGAACCATTACATAAAGTAGTATGAACCAAATATGTAATTACATTAATGTCATTAGAAACTTAGATTTTCAGTGTAAGAGGAGAGGGCAGTAAAAATCAGATATATTAATTCCTACTTCTTGATCCAAGTAGTGGTTATTTATGGCGTATGCACTTTTCCCATTTATATTATGCTTCGTAACAAAGTTTATTAAAGATAAATAAAACTATAATATATACTATGAGTTTAAGAAAACCAAAAGGCAAGAATGTAGGTAAATTCTTTCTTCAATATCCTCATGCTTATCAATCACTACTGCAAAGTTTATTTCCTTCAAGTTCTAGGAAAAACCTTACCTACACTAAAAACCTCTGGGTCTCCAGGCAGTGCATGGACTCCTGCCAACTTAATTGTAACTTAAATGTTAATCTCTTAACACAAATTCCTCCCACTGCTTGATCTACCTGAGAACTGTCAATTATCTTAACGGGAATCCTTCTGTTTATTTCATCTGCAAATTATCTAGCAATCTGGTCTCCTGAAAAAAGGTATATTTTGATCCCTCAAGGCAAGGAATGTCAAATAAGATTACAGCCTTTTAAGGAAATGTTCATTCATTCAATTAATATTTATTAAGAACAGAGTTGCAAAAGGTATTTTCTATTTTCCTTATTTTTTTTTCACCTGTATAACATATGAATTCAACCTGGAGGTGGTTTATTTCCAAACAGAGCTAGAATCTTATTGGTTAATTTTTTACCTAATTCAACTAACTTCTATATGTTACTTTAAGTCTTTTAAAATCAATTTACATTATCATAATTGCAATCTACATTATTACAAATCTGCTATTTAAGACGACTAAACTGTTTTTTAGACATTATAAATGCATAAAACTGTTTTAAAGTAGGCATCCAGAAGGGTTTTTTTGGGGAGGTATGAGCAGGTTTGTTAGTTTTTTTAATAATTAAAAAAATATATTTATTTAATTATTTGCCTGTTCTGGGTCTTAGTTGTGGCACGTGGGATCTTCCTTGTGGCATGTGGGATCTTTAGTTGCAGCATGCGGGATCTAGTTCCCTGACCAGGGATTGAACCCAGGCCCCCCCCACTGCATTGGGAGCGTGGAGTCTTAACCACTGGACCACCAGGGAAGTCCCCGGGTTTGTTTTTAATATGTCAAAAGGCAGCACAGTTAATGAACTATACAGTACTCTTACTAATCTATTCCAAATATGTTTATTTAATGAATTTAATTTTTTTAGTAAATATAAAGTTATTCTTCTTATTGAGGTAATAACTTACAGTAATGTGCCAGACACAGTTCAAAGTAATTTACTCATTCATTTAATCTTCAAAACAATCCTATGAGGTTGATACTCTTAAAAATCCCCTTTTTCTCAGATGAGTAAACTGAGGCACAGAGAAGATGAATGACCCGCCTGAGAGTATGTACTACATAAAGCAGAAGGCACATGATTTGAATCCAGGTAATTTGGCCTCAGAACCCAAGTCTTAACAACCTTCTCGTGCTGCTAGATTAGGGTAATCTCATCCAATCCCAGTTTTGTTTGGTTGATTGGTCGTTTTGGTCACATCAAAGTCAACCAAAGCGTGTCAAGGTCACGCGATTTTCAGAACTGGAATTCTCTCTCCGGGAGAGAAAACATAACCAAATCATCTGTCTTTTCTTTCTGGCACATAGTTGGTTTGAATAAGTACTGTTTTACTGAATAACGGGACCAGTTTTGCAGTCTTAGCTCTTGTAGCAGTCTTAGCTCACGGCTGGAAATAATGTTGCAAGAACAGCAGCAAGACATTAGCTTCCCTGGTGGTTATCTTATAGAAACGGTATGATGGGCCACATGTCTATTGCTGGCAAGCAGCAATGCCATTTCCTTTTTTTCTTGTGCTGTTATCTTCTAAAAACACTATTCTCCAATGTGTGCTGCATTCAATTAGTGGTTACTCTTAAATACTAACAGAACAGACCATTTCTAGAATGGTAATAAGACTGAGAAACAGACTTTTGTGTATGTCTCTCTTGGTTAGAAGTATAAGGCACTTCGTTTAGGAAACATATTCATAATTTCCAAACTGTTTTGATCTTGTTTCCATTCTAGGTGCCTTTCCCATAGACCAAGAGTCAGAGAGTCTTGAATATATAGATCTCACTTGAAATAATGGGATTATGATGCTACCTTTTCTCCATTTTGGCGGTCTTCTTTATAAACCTTTTAACCTAAACTTTGGCCCTTCAGTTTCCTAAACTTACTAAGTTGTGCCTTTGATTGTGGGATAATGAAAACAGTCTAGAATACTAGACCCTTTGTAACTGGTGCAGGCAGATGACAAAAGCATAGGACTACATGATGGCAAAAACATGGTCATATTGTACCCATGAGTATTTTGCAAAGGTTTTAACAGAGAAAAGCAGTGAAATAATTGAGCCTTTACAACAACACATATAGAACAAAAAGCATGTTATTTGGAAAAAAAAAAAAAAAGAACTTGTACCATTACAGCTAGTACTATATTCATGTTACAAAAGGCCATTTAATTTATCCAAAACAATATCAGCAGTTGCATTAAGGTTGTACATTTGAATTTTATTGCTTTTTCGTACTCGTGTTTAATTTGAAAATATTATTTGGTGTTACAGATCTATAAGCCCTTTAACCATAAAATGTGTGCCCTTTGTTTTATATTTGTGCCTATAGAAGTAACTTTTAATAAAATTAATTTGTCAGCAGTGGTTGACCATAGGAATTTTTTATTCCTTTTAAGTTGACCTGTTTATTGTTCAAGTTTGAGAAGCATTACACTTTAAAAACCATCATGTGAAATGTCTTAACAATGGGGAAATTTGAGATTGGTTCTTTGTAGAAAAACGCTATTAAGGAGAGGTAGAGTAGAACAATATACATTTTAATACACATGTCTACTCGTATAGGAGGGTTAAAATTTGCAAAGTGATTGTTCTAATTAAAGAAAAATATGTCTCATAATGTTGTTGGGCAGATGTAACTGGCTTAATAATAAGTGGGAATTAACTTCCTGTGCTCGATGTGCTTGAAGGCAATATCACTGATGGCAAAGCTGATGGCAGTACAAGCTGGCCATCACTTTGGCCATTATGGTTGAGTTAGCATGGAAAATAGCAACAGAAGACAAAATGAATTATAGCCAATGAAACTTTTATACAATACCATGATGGATACTAGTTTAAGGCAGGGGACAATTAGAAGGAAACTGTGATGACCTGACATGTGGCTGGGCCTTTATGGGTTTACACCACACCTGAAATTGCCTTCTACCTAAAAGAAGAATCAGGAACCCTAGAACATGTGTTAATATATATAACCTAGAAGGCCAAAGATAGTCACACCACTCCACTGGACCACATTTATATACACATACACACACACATGAAAACACATTCTACATATACATCAATACATGCATGTGTGTTTATAGTAGTTTTAGTTTCATAATGAAACTGTGTCAAAAGTAAAGAGTTCACACAAAAAAATCAATTACATGATACAAGAATATAAAATGGGGGACTTCCCTGGTGGTCCAGTGGCTAAGACTCCACGCTCCCAATACAGGGAGCCCAGGGTCGATCCCTGGTCAGGGAACTAGATCCCACATGCTGCAACTAAGAGCTTGCATGGCACACCTAAGACCCCACATGCCGCAACTAAAGACTCTACATGCTGCAACTAAAGATCCCATATGCTGCAACTAAAGATCCTGTATGCCACAACAAAGACCCTGTGTGCCGCAACGAAGACCCAGTGCAGCCAAATAAGTAAATAAATAAATAAATATTAAAAAAAAGAATATAAAATGGGAAGGGGATATAAATAATGAAAAAATATTATGGTTGTAGATCTCAAGGGCTATAATTCTGTCTTCTTTATCTTGAAATAAGTTGAATAATGTAACCTAACTTACAAGAGGAGAGGTTGAGGTTCCATATTGTGGTCTTTATATCTGATCACTCAATAGTTGTGAAAGTGTTAATTGTTGATGATGCCAACTCTAGGCATCCAAGATTTTCAGAAGCCAAGTCTCTGATCAGATCGGAAATTTGTTTCGATATAGGATGAAAGTCTAATCTCCCATCTTTTTTCTCTGTACACAGTATCTTTTAGAGTGCTAACTATGTAATAAATTCTTCATAACTACTGATTTGATTGGTTTTATTAGTCCAAATATAGAAATGAGGAATATTTGCTCCTTCACTGTTGCCTTGTTAACTCCTAGTAAATGTTAGTCACTAAGTAAATGTCTTAAATGACTAAATAATCCAGAAAAAATAGTTTTACTCACATGTCAGGGACACCTATTAGTGGTCTACAACCAAAGTTCTATGTGGCCTATCAAAGTTTATTAGTCTCATATCAAAAGGACTCAGGAGCCAATGTGAAGAGGCTTCCATTGGATATAGATGGAAAAATAGGAGGACCAATAAGAGTAACAACAAAAGAAAGGACTGCAATATATCGATTATACTTAGATATATTTAAATCCATACACTCATAGTGATACCAAAACAAACAAGCAAAAATAAATAAACAAAAATCACCACTGGTTAAAAAAAAAAAAAAATCACCACTGGTAACTTTTGGAAGAGACTACTAAGGAACCAATTCATTATTTGGAAAATTGTTCTCTTTTGAAAATTGTTCTCTGAAGCATTTATTCTGCTTTTTCTATACGGACTATACTACAAGGTAACCAAATAGGTAATGCAGAGGAGTTGTATTTATAGAAATATTCCAGCTAATAAATGAAGAAGGAGTGATAGAATATCACTATTTTGCAAACCATAGTAAAACAATTAAGACAAGGATCATCAATGGTTGCTAATATCACACACCATAAAAGTGAGGCAACCAAACATTACATACCTTTTGATGAAAATAGACAAAACTATTAATAAAGTTATCTTGAAAAATAAAGAAAGAAGCCTAACTATGAGCAGCCCTCTAGATCTAACTGCTAATTTATAGGAACCACCAGGGACAGAGAAACATTTTAAACAATACGAAGGGGATATAATCAACAACATCTAGATAAAATGTCCTGTTTCTTCAAAACAACAGGAGAAACAGAAAGAGAGAGGCAGAGGAAACTTTAAGAGTAATCTATAGATTAAAGTAGATTTAACAATTACATTTAAAAATCCCAATGTACAGTCTTGTTGATCTCAAACCAGTTACTTAAAAATTAGTGGTGTCCTATCAGATAATCTGGGAAACATAAGCACTGTGCATTTTATGATATTAAGAAAATATTACTTTTTCTGGATGTGACAGTGGCATTGTTATTATGTTTTGAAGGAGGATTCTTTTAGAAATACAAGCTGAGATGTTTAGGGAGGAAGAGATATACTTTCAGGGATTTGCTTCAAAAGAGTTAGATATAGGCAGTGTGTAGGTGTAGAGAGGAAACAAGATGATAATGATTATAACTGTTGGAGCTCAATGAGGGGTACGTGGTATTTGTTATACATTTTTTCTATTTTTGTATATGTTTGAAATTGTCCATAATAATATGTTATACAAAATGATCCATGTTCACCTATAATACATTAATGGCAAGATATAAGTTATCATAAGAATAATGTCTTAAGTTCTTCCCTTCTCCTCATCATGGCATCAATATAACTATACTCTTTGATCATTACGGTTTCTCTAGGCCCTGAGAGACAGTTTTTAGATTTCTGTTTGTTTATGAACTTCAGTCAAGTAATCAGGAAATCAATACAACAAAATATTCTAACTGTCTGGAAAACATGCGAGCATAAATAACAATCATTTATACTTCTGTAACAAAACTGACATTGGATCATACTTAAAATATCCAAGATTCAGGGTAGATTTGGATTCTGGTTTGCCTCAAAGGCTTAGCTGCATCTGGTGAGTAAGGGAGTTAAATAGTATCCTTATCTTTCAGTATCTCTTTACGTTTAATTGACATGGGGGCCTAAGGATTTCCTAATAGAAACAAAATTAATAACTTAAAACTCTCCACTATTAGACAACATATGAACATTCATGTCCATGAAATTTGTGGAGCTACAAAAAAAGCACAATTTCAAGGAGAAAGTCTATTGCTCTAAGATAAAATTCATCCTACACATACGGACATAATAAGCTAATTTAATATCTTGGCCTAAGTATTAGAATAGAGAAGTCCCAAATACACCCTGATGGCTGTTACCAGAACCCATAACCAGCTCAGCCACTTTGGTGTCAAATGTGTGTACTAGGATAAAAGATCTACCTGCAACCTTGAAGGATCAGTTTTATTAAAACAGTCACTCTTTGGGGCCCAGCAACTGTACTGTGACTGTCTTAGAAGAGCACAGGTATCCCTCGCTCTTTGAAAGCTCATTTTATGCCACTTCACTTTTACAAGAGACCTACATTAGTACTTATTTACACTAACCCAAAGAAATTTGAAGAGGATTTTGCTTTTATAAAAAAAGAGGAAAAGCGAAAACAGTGTTCAGCATTCGTTTCATAGCAAGTGGTTACAGAGGCAGTGGGCACCCCAAACAGCAAGAGTGGCACGGCCAAGCTCCTTCCCGGGAACTACACTTAGCATCTCAGCATCAAGCCTCCATAGCTTAGAACTGTCTGGGAGCGTCTGTGCTTTATGTCGATTTATTTTGTACATCGGTTAGCAAGATGTGTCCTAAGGTAATTGCGCCTTTGCTCTACACCAGCCATTTTGGCATACAGAAGGTTTCATAGGAACATTGTACTTTCGGAGAGCAAAGGACGCCTGTCTAACACTGAGCATGGGAAGTTTCCCCTTGCCATTTCATGGATATGTTTAGTAGCTGTGGCTTCGTGCACACTGAAAGCACCAAGCAAAGCACGAAACAGCAGCACCCAGGTGGTTAACAGTGGCCTAGGGCACAGTGTCGAGCTGCTGCAGCTGTGGAGGCGAGCATCTGCCTGGAGTAGAGGTCAGCAGTGTAGCTGATAGAGGTATGAAAGGCCCTGGGAGAAGCGCTCAGCACCAGAACTAAGGGAGGCAAGCAGCAGCCCACACTTGCAAGTGCCTGAACGACATCCAACAAGGACATTGATGCGCACTGGAATGGGAAACCCTGGAGTGGCCAAGGCGTCGCAGATGCACATGGAGAGGTAACAAGCTAGCAGAATTAGGATACTAAAGCCACCGTAACCCATTACCACACAGGCTCATAACCCCGCAGGCAGTTTGGATTATAATAACCTTCATATACTCCTCAGGGCTTGGCTAGGCAGGATCTTTACTCAACAAAACACCCCTAGGCAGTGAAAGGCAGTATATATTCGCTAGCTGGTTCTGCTATCCATCTGTCTCCCAAGCCAGAGACATGGGAGCCTTTCATCTCATCTCTTATCCTTCATAGCCAGTCCACTGCCCAAAGTCTTAAATTGGGTTCCCCAGTGTCAGACCTGGGACAGGAATTTGAGTCCATGATGTTCATTATGATGGTGATCATAGGAAGCATCACTAGGGAAGTGGAGAAATGAGGAAGAAAATAGAAAACTGCCAATACAGGGTGCATTAATGAGAAAGTCATGACTATGAACAACTGGGGCTCAATGTCACTGGGGACCTCTAGAAGATGGTGTAGGCATGCTTCACACTTGTTCCATCTGAGAGTCAAAAAATCAGGGTATTTATCATCCAATTCTCATCCATCATTAACTAAAGGATACCACTTGGGCTCTCAATATTCCAGCACTTCTAGCCTTCCCCACATGGGTAAATCCATCAAACAAAGTCCTTAGTTGCATGCAAGTAGAAAACCATCAGGCAGAATGTATCAAGGGGATATGGACAGTGTATACTAGATTCAACAAGTACACTGTACATTCGTCTTATAGAGACCATTAGACTTGTTCTTGCTTTTTTCTACCCAATGCTTCATCTTTTTCTTTATTTTAGAAACAAGGTTGAAAATGTCACATAGGTTGGGCAAGAAGTATGATGACAATTCAACTGAGTTGGAAGCTGCTCACTGGATGATATTCCCATGCATCCTTCAAGACAGTGCCATATGAAGCCTGGCCCAACTTGCCCAGTTGGTTTTGATTTCTCCCCCTTTGTGTCATCACTCCTTGCACAGCTTACTGTTGTTTTATTCCTCATAGTTATCTACCTACAAATCCATTTTTTTTTCTTAAAAGATTTTCATTTCCTTGAGAACAGAAACTGGCCTTTATTCATCTTTGTATTTTAGGCATGGATTATAGTCCCTGAGACTTAGGTGCTCATCAGAAGTTTGTTTGTTGAATGAGTAAGTGGATGCACGTGTCGCGGCTAGTGATCATGTTCACTGTTTTCTTCAGGATCTGCTTCTGCTAGTCAGATTTAAATGGCTTTACTTGAGCTATTTCTAATTTTATAAAAGAGTTTTTTTTCTGACAGTGATTTAGCACCGCTGAAAGTTTTCAGTTACCTTCCAGTTGTTTTAAAAATGAGATTGCTACTTTTAGTGAGAGGAAATAAGGGAGAAAAGAAAGTTCTCACTCTGTTTTTTTGAGAGGATCAAATAGCTTCAGGTCAAGGAGTCAATACTGATGGGACACCTCTAACAGCTGGAGAATCCCCCAAGATGTTATTCTAAAAGATATTTTTTAGTCTTTATCCACTACAGGGACTTCCCTGGTGGTCCAGTGGTAAAGAATCTGCCTTCCAATGCTGGGGACATGGGTTCGATCCCTGGTCGGGGAACCAAGATCCCACATGCCATGGGGCAATTAAGCCCGCTCGCCACAACTACTGAGCTCGCGCGCCTCAACGAGACAGCCCGCGTGCCACAAACTACAGAACCCATGCACTCTGGAGCCTGCGTGCCACAACTAGAGAGAGAAAACCCACACACTACAACAAGAGAGAAGCCCAAGCACCGCAACGAAGAGACCGCATGCTGTAACAAAAGATCCCGCATGCCTCAATGAAGATCCCATGTGCTGCAACTAAGACCCGAAGCAGCCAAAAAAAATAAGGAAAAAAAAAATCTTTATCCACTACAAAGATAAATATATACATACATAAATGAGCAAATACTTTGACAATAATAAACTTTTTACTTAGGATAACACAGTCACTATGTACAGTAGCCATTTTATAAAAAGCAAAACAAAAAACAACAACAAAAAAAACTTGGGTTCTTCCTTTGTTTTTAAATTATAAAATACATATATATATAATTGGTTAATCAATTCTTGAAGTGAAATAGTACATGCAAATTAAAAAAGAAAAATACTTCATGTGCTACCCACCCCATGCATGCATAGGTGAAAATTCAACCACCACCAAATTCCACTCCCTATATATAAAACCATAAAATGGTTGTTATGATACCAAACAAGCATGTTCTGAACTTCTCTGCACAACCACATAATATTGATTGACTGTGTTTGTATACAAATAGAACCCTTTTACATATATATAATAAACTAGAATATATATGTACATTAAAGCAACTAAAACTACTTAATTATCACATTTCATATCAATTTATCTCATTTTTTTTAACTGCAGTATAAAAGTCCCTTGTAGGGATTTACTACCTAGCTATGGTCATTTACATTACCTATGTTATTTTCCTATTACCCAGCTACAGTGAAAAATCCATCTACATCTGTATTTTTACCCTTGTGCAAACACAGATGAAGGACATACTCCTTGAAATAGAACTGTTATGTAAAAATGGTCATACTTTCAAGTACGCAAGATAATGCCGAGTTGATCTCAACGCCTGGCCTTATTTGTGCTACTCCACAGTCTAAGATAGCTTTGTTCCTCATACTCTTGCCTCCGGCGTGCATCCAGTAAGCCTTTCACCTTTGTCAATCTGATACGTGAGAATGTCTTCATTTTAAATTCTTGAATTATGACTGTCTTAGACAATTGTATTTCATTTAGTTTTAATTGCCTATTCATCTCTTTGCTAATGTTTCCTATAGACTTTTTTCTTATCAATTTATAAATTTCATAGTAAGTATTTTAAAATAATTATTCTATTCCTAAATGTCTTTTCTATTATTTCACAAATTTTGTTTAAACAAAGTGGGACTTTTCCAAGTGCTTAAGCTATAAACTTAGGATAAAACTTTTCTTTTGCTTTCTTGCAGTGCGTTACCAGTATTAATATTGCCAGTTTTTTAAAAAGACTATAAATGTCTGTAAATAACAATGAAACACACTGAGAAACACATCTATTGATAAAGTAAGATTATTTTTTTTTTACAGAGCTAAAATTTACTCAAAAAATTCTAGGTTATGTGACTATCACTCATTTCTATCAATGTATTTATTCATAGGCGCAGATTTTCAGAGATATTATATGAAAACTGCTCTTGTTTTTAAAGTATACAGGAATATGTGCACTTTGGTGGATGTGCACATATGTACATAATTACTGAATTCCTTAATGTCACATCAATTTTCTTATTTGCAGCTACTACATGATATAAGTTAATGGTAACCAATTTGGTGTCCTACTTTCTAGATCATTGCTGATCCAGTACATCCAATTCCCAGAGAAAACCCAGCAGTCCCCTTAAGGGTAAAAATGACATTCATTCTTGGCTAACTTTGACCAGGTGAGACACTTATGATTTCAATGTTTATTCTTCTCACACTATTTTTTAAAATGACATTCTTTGACACTTTGCAAAAAACCAAAAAAACAAAGACAAAAACTATTTTTGAGTATGCTATGTTGAAAGCACAAATAATATCAAAATTAAATGGGATTTTTAACACTGCGAATGGTGGTTCATGGCAGATGGAAGCCAAATGTGCACTGTGATGAAACAATCAACACATTTATTTAAAACCCAAACTGGGGCTAATTCAGTCAGCAACGCACCTGTATTATTGTCTCATGAATCCATATACCAATATGGATTATGGAGTCTATTCCACTAATACAATACAGAGTTAGCAGAATCAGATCATTTAATCCTCACTGAAAATCCATGGAGAATATATTATTATTGGCATTTTTATATAATTTTCCCATGAGATACCCAATCCGATTTCTTAAAGAACAAGGTAGATATTCAGAAAACTAAAGTCTCACATACTGTGATTCTAAAACAAAAATAATGGGAAGTTTATGGGCTCATGAGGTCACTCAATGGCATCCTAAATTATGAAACTCAATAGATTCTAAATGAAGCATGGGCAAGAGGGATTTTCCTCTTCTTTGTTTAGTCTTAAAAAACCAAAAAAGGCTTTATATATCTCAGCCATATGAAATTAGGTAGCATTTTACATTTAAAAATGTTAATGGAATTATTTTGTATTTAAACTATTTGTTCTAAACTATTACTAAAATATTTTGGTCACTTCTAGGCTGTAAGAAAGACAACCATTTTCTCTTGCCTATGTTTGCTTTCTCTCCTATATTTGACTATATTAAAGATCATTTATTAGGTTTTTACTATGCATAGACTGCCAAATTTACATTAGCAGGAGAAAATATTTGTGGACCTACTTCCTTGAGTATAGCAGCCCTGGTAAAGATTTGTTATGAGTACTCTTGAGTATTTGTTGATCCTTTTCCTCCCAGAGATGGTCACTGTTTTTCTTTGTCTCTGTCTGTTGTGTTGTTTGTCATAAGAAGGAAAACCATAGGGTAGAACACAGGCATAGGCCATATAAGCCTACTGTTCAAGTCAGTTTCACAGACTGGTGAGTTCGCAGGTCTCACCAGACCAGCGTCTGTTTAGACAAACTTTGTTTGCTACGGGTTAATGTGCACATGAGGTAAAGGCTGTTGCTAAGGAACACCTCAAAAGTCAAAACTTCACAACTGATGGGCATAGGTCAAACACTTAAGAGCTGTCAGAGCACTCACCACCTAACCCAAAGACTCCTGTCTTAGGATAAGTTGGTCACAGAATGGGTTAGATTGACACTAGGTCACCCGCTGACCTCAAGAAAATTTCCGTGCATCAAGGCACTCTATAAAACACCTCACAGTCTCCAACCCAGTGACATATGGCTCTTAGGTATTAGTTTGGCTCTGAGAGACCCAAGACTTAGCTAAAGTTGTTAATGTGCATATAAGAAAAACTGGATGAAGTTTTCCTTTCATCTTGTTCTGTCTTGAGAGCTTGGTTTCAGGACTAGTGAGAATATTCTCTCTGGTCTCTGCCAGCTAGAAGGTGCATGTACCAGCATGCATCTTGGTGGCCAGTCGAAAAGACTAGGGTTCTGAGACACAAGCAGTACTATCTTTGTCCAACTGTGCCAGCTCTCAGGGGAATTTGTCATAGGGGTCTGGGTCCATGAGGGGCATTTCTCATCTCAACCTTGTCTTGTTTGGGCTGGAAAAATCCCATTCCAGTAGCACCTGCCAGATGTCACAGATGAATGAGTCTTTGACAGGAGGCGTCTCACATTCCTGTGGGAAACGGGAGACACTGATTTTCACTACACCATTCATACCACGTGTGACAATGAAGATCTTTGCTTTCTTAGGCTAACCCTGGGAGTAAACTTTCTGGATCTTGTGAGGGCTGCATCCTTTGCACTCTCTTGTGAGATGCCTCTTGCATCCTTGATTAAGCCATAACAAGGCTTATATTGGTTTGAGTTGCTATTGAGATTAATATAAGATGCTACTCATCAATGGCCAGACAATGGATTCTTTGAACTGGCTATATTTGAAAGAAAAAAATTTTAGAGAGCTCTCATTCTCAGCAATTGTCTTATTGGTACCTACAGAAAGACCAAGTTAAAAATGAGACAGAAAGGAGTGTAACAACTAGCTTTAGGGACTCCCTTAACAAGGTGAAAGAATAGAAATTAGAACAAAATTGAAAGTCCCCATCCAACATAAATTCCCCTTTTTAAAATCCAGCCCTCTCTCCTCAGCAAATCCCCTTAGCTCACAAAACTCCTCCACTTTCCCCAGAAAATCCCTTAAACACCCAGCTGCTTGTTTTAGCTTCCCCTTCCCTACAAGATTCACAGAGAGCACTTCAGCCTGATCTCTAAGCCAGGGTATACAGGTTATTCATGTAAATACTAAAAGCCAGGAAATAAATCTAACAGAAGCATCTGGGATGGACAGTAAGGCTCTGACATAAGGCTCATTTTTCTCAGTTCTATAATCAGGTTCTGCCAGTCTTAGGACTTCCTATGCAGCATCCTTTGCAAATGTATACCAGACCCCCACCGGAAAGAATTCTTGTCGTCTGGACGGCAGTACATCTTTTAAATTATAAAGCCACTTTATGTCCAGTTTCAGAGGATCCTACCAAATTTAAGGAGAAATGTCTTTTAGAAGCCACTCATAGGGATTTTTTTTTTTTTTTTTTGCAGGTAAGGGGGCGTTCTTCCCACCCAGGATTACACTGTAGTTTTCAAACAAGTCAGACGGCCCCCTAAACACACCCCCCTCACAGAGGAAACAGATGACTGGAATTTCTCCTAGGTCCTCTTACAAACGATTAGCTAAAGGCCAATGTTCAGGGGCTTTTTCTCTTTAAGGTGAACCAGTCCAAGGTTACATTATGCACTCAGAAAAGACTTTGTTAAAACTTTAAAACACTATATACAGACTTTATAAAGGCATATTGCATTTAACACTGAAGATGGTTGCTGTTGGTCCCAGCTGAAAACTGACAAGATATTTAAAGGAATTGTTTTAATAACTGTTAAAGACTGACCAGATTGGAAGCCGACAGAAAATTTTGGGGGACCTCCTCTCCTAAGCTAAAATGAAACTATGTACCCAGATGTAAAGATAAACATTCTCAAGCCTTTGTAAAAGTATATACCCAAACAATGGAGAAAGGGAGACGTTTTTTAAAAATACGAACTGCTATATAAAACTTCTTTGCCCAAAATCTACTCAGGTAAACTTATTTTATAAACTACTGAGTTTTACATTATCAGACCTATCTCATGGATAAAATTTTAAAACAAAACCTATAAGGTCTCTGTTTATGTATGTCTATATGTTTATGTGTGTCCACATATATATGTTGTAGATGTGACATTTGCTATCTCTGGATGACATTACTAAAATTAAGTTGTAAAACAGCTCTCTTAAATTGGCCTAAACAACCAGTACTTATATAAATTTAGTATTCATAAAAATTATCAAAAGTATAATAGAACCTAACCCAGAAGCTTTTCAGGATCACATGACCTGGGAAAATACTTGGTGTTAAAGCTAGTTTAAGTTTGTTGGCTTAATTAATACAGATACATCCTTAGAATAATCAACACTGAGTATAATTTATTCTTTCTTGGTTTACTAAAAGTCAAATAAGCTCATGTTACCTCTGCTACAAAATTTGTCAACAACAAAAACAAAAACTTAAGATGATGGCTAACTGCTTTAATGTCTCATAAAATTTTCATGAGTAATCTAAATATGATTATAAAGAACAAATAAATTAAACAAATGTGAGATAAAAGTTTTTAGGTGAACTCTTCAGTAATGTTTGTTTTATTGTATGTTAATTTAAAAATAGTTACCCAAATCCCTTTGGTGACTTCCACTGTTAAGAGTTTTGCTAGGTTAAATTAAGTGCTAGAATTTTATTGAATATCTACATCATTTCTAAATAAGATGAAATAGTGAACCATTAATTTCTGAACGTAGGTTTATCTACATTTGGCTTCCTATTACAGAGGAACTAAAGATAAATTTGGGTCTCTAGTAAACATATCTTATGCTTTATTGAAAGACTATACTATGAAGAAGCACATGCTTCTAGAAATTATGAAATGTATCCACAAATTTGTCAATGTAAAGAATGGTGGTGTAACAGTTCAAAATTGCTTATTTCTAAGTTTTCACTAGAAACGAGGTTTCTAAGGTTAAAGAATTCTAATTAATACATGTAGCTAAAACTACTAGAAATAATAAGGGAAACAACTCTGCATGCAAGGAAAAGTAAGCTGTGTTTTTGGTTAGAAAAGGTATGAGGTATGGAGATGCATTTTTGTTGAGGGAAACGAAACTGATTTTTTCCTAAAATAAAACTGGTTATTTCAGAATGGGAAAAAAAAAAAAAAAAAAAAGGAGAATGGAGGACAAACTATGGAGAGAGAGACAGAAAGAGAGAGAGAGAAAAGGGGGATGGGTTTTGTGTGGTCAAGTTGGCTGAAATTTGAATTACCATTATAATGGTTTTTAAATTAAGCTTTAATACCAATAGTGTACTTATGTAAAACTAAAACTCAATTTTCTTTCATCTGCTAAAAAGAAAATCTTTCTTAGATTATTGGTCTGCTCTTAATAAGAAATTTAAACAAAGGTTTTTCTTTACCTTTTAAGTAATCTGCTTGGAAAGCCAAGATTTTGCCTTACCAACTGTGCTTTATACTGTCTTCATCAGGTCTTTGATTACCTAAAACTGAGTCCTCTCTATTAAAAGAGCTAAGTTTTGCTCACAACTATGTAACCTTCTGTATTTGCCTTTAAAATATTTTGTTACTTTGGTTAAGTAGATAATTAAGTATTGTTTCACAATGACCTGTGATCCTAGCTAGTCAAGTGTCTACAACGCTTTGATTTTTTGACAAATTTCACAAAATCAAATTCTAAATAAAGTCTTTTTGACCCAGAATTAACTTGGGATTTTCTAGAGCACCCCTGGAACATGTCAAAAGATTTGTTCTCTCCCCTTATAAAAGAGAGAGGTTAAACTAATTAGGCTTATGTGATATGCTAAATTACATGGGAAGCATTATCAGATAAGAAGTAATACTAGGCTTTCTTTATATTGTATTTGATAAATACATATTATAAGTGTTCCAGAAACTGTGTGAAATTTCTAAAATTTGGATATATCCTGGTATAATATTATCAGTCATAATTCTAGCCATTATCTTTAAATGTTGTATATCACAGAAATAAACAAACTTCCTTGCCAATTGCATTGTAATGAACTCTAATCAGATCTGTAACCATGGCCATGTTTTAAGTCTTTGTCATTTACAGAGAGTTAACTGTTTTACTTGGATGCTTTTGCAAAAGTGTTTGCAAAAGTGCTTCATCTTCAAGGAGACTAATGGAAGTACCCTAGAATACAGATTTCTGATAACTTTAAGATCATAAAACTGAACTGGGTAAGAATTTCAAGAACTAATGGAAAAAACTGGATTCAAAATCAACAAGAATTAATTACACGCAACTGAATACACTGATGAGGATAATTATAGTTTTTTATGATTTTTTTTGCTTGAAACATTGCTTATTTTCAAATGTTCTGTTTCTCCAAAGTTAAGGAAAACTTTTATCTTTTTGCTTAAACTACCTATAACTTAGAAAAATTTTATGGGATAAAACTTTGTAAACGAAGATGAAACATTTATCTTTTTCTCCCTATGTGATCCTGCCAGAATTCAGAAACTCTCAATGAGTATTCTTATTTTAATGGCAATATAGTTATTTGCATAAGTTCAATAAGTATCTGTTCATCTTGTAACAGGACTCAATTGGAACCATTGGTTATGTTACGAAGGCTCTGACTGGCATGTCATATTTGAAAATGAGGTACATAAACTCAGATATGACCAGATAGCTTTAAGGAACTAAGGTTGACTTTATGGAGCCAATAAAGCCCCTTGGAAAAACAACCTGACACCTTGCTTCCCAGCAGCCTTACCAGGTGACTAAGGAAGGTCACTTTGGCAGGCACAGGAACTTCAGGATATTTGGGGGACCACAAGAAGAGAGGAATTCACCCAGATCTATAGGTATTGCACCTGATGGCGAATGCATGGCTTGGCTTAAGCCTTGAGAAGCTTTTAAGAGTGCAATCTGAGATTCCTTATGAAAAGTTCCAGCAAAGTAAACTTAAAACAGCCTATACAGTCAATAACTATTCTTGCTACACTTATGTAAATAATCAGACCAAGTTTATTGAAACTAGACTTAATTGCAAACAAATTAGTCTTATTGTGGTTATCCTTGATAAAAATGGGGGTGATTGTATAGAGAAAAATTATGTTTCAATAATACGCTTTTGTGGATATTAAATTGTCTTTGAGGTATTGTTTTTTTCTACTTGTAAAGTGGACTAAATCCTGATTCTTTCAGTTTCTTCCAATATTTGGCTACAACTCTCCAAACTAACATTTCAATTATCTCTCACCCTTTTGACTTGGAATCAATGAGAACTAAAACTGCCTTTTCCCCAAAGCCATACCAGCTAAAGATGGACAATTTGATATAAACTTCAGAGAAATCACAACAGCTCATGTATAGACAATCTTCATGCCTGTTGCTGTGTGGGCCACTCAGAAAGATCAGCAGAGACATTCAAACTGCAAACTAGGAAAATCTATTAGATTGCCACTGCCTGCCCTCACTTCATCTGAAGACGCTTTGAGCCAGACATTTAGAAATCCTCTCAATGGGATGCCTTGAGAACTCAGAAACTGGGATTATAATCTGCTCCAATATTAACTTTTGTTTTTCTTTGGAGTCTATAGAAATGTCTCTTATTAAGTATCTGATTGCTTGCACTATAGGCTTAACTGTGGGAGCCCACCTACATGACCACCCCCTGAAATGAGACACAATTGTTTAACTGAACTGACCTATTCTCAGGACTAAGAGATTAGTACAATGAGATAGAACAACCTACCAACTCAACTTCTAGACTATGAAACTTCTTGGGGAAGCTTCAAAGGTGGAACTGAACAGGTTCAGAATGAGACTCCCCAGAAAGTGCCACTTTGGCATGTGGATTATTCTAAGCTAAAGAGATGGAGGCCCAAAACTTAGCAAGAGTGTTTTACCTTCCCTTCAACTACATAAAATAATTTAGATAGAGGGCCTGGTCCATGAAGAGAGCTGTCACTAGATATAACTACAAAGACTATGGGCTAAGTATGGTAAGCTTAGGGGAGCCTGGCAGGGTCGGTTTGTTCAAAGTCCTCTTTGTGTCCCATTGCCTCTGCGTGGCATAGCAAACATTTGTTTACCAAGTATTTGCTCTTCCTATCTTTCTGTGAATTGACTCCCTCCCCACTGTAGCCCCAGATCCCTACCCCCTTCTTCTTAGCTCAGAATGGCATATAAGCCTCAATTGCCTGACTGTTGGGGAGTCTCTCATTGTCTTTGTGGGGCTCCCATACATACATAATTAAATTTGTTTTTCCCCTGTTAATCTGTATTATGTCAATTTTATTAATACACCAGCCAAAAGAACCTAGCTGGGTAGAGAAAAATTTTTATTCCACGCTAAAGGAAAGAAGTCAGGCACTAAAGGCCACATATAGTATGATTACATTTATATTAAATGTCCATGATAGGCAAATTCATAGAGACAGAACATAGACTAGTCGTTGCCAGAGGCTATGGGGAGGGAGGGACGGGGAATGACTGTTAATGGGCATGGAGTTTCTTTTGGGGATGATGAAAATATACTAAAATTAGGCAGTGGTGATAGTTGCACAGCTATATGAATATACTAAAACCCCTCGAATTGTACGTTTTAAAAGGGTGGATTTTATGGTATGTGAATTATATCTCCATAAAACTGTTATAACAAGTCCCTGGGATATCCCATTTCTGAAGAAACACATATTTTTTTTCCCTTGAAGTCTTCTGAAGAAGTTTACAGCTCTTTTTGTTGTTCTGTGGCTTTTGGGAAGCAGCTTGCTCTGGGTTTATTTGTTTTTGTTTCATTTTAGTGTTAGAATCAACCCTGCTTATGTATCCTGAGTCTTTTTTTAAATTTTAGGTTTAACAACAAACAAACAGAGGCAGCACTTCCAATTCCCAAGTGATTGAACAGGTTTTAATGGGCAGATGGTAAGCATTTGTTTCCCTCATTGTTTGCTACCAGGAGGAAGGGTGTGAAATAGCTCTTCTGGGTCAAAATGTATGGTTCACAAAAGAATTCCTTCCTTTTGCCTTAGCCTAGTCTTGTTTTTTGAGACAATAATTTCTCTTAGTTTTATGTCAACTTCAGGCAAAATGTTATAATGTACTAATGACTTTATTTGGAAAATAAGATAATAAATTTACCTGCATGGGGTAGTACAGATGGAAGATAGGAAAGATGAGTACTGCAAATATTAGGTCGATGTGACCACTTTCAAGAACCATTATTTTTTTTTTTTTTTTTTTTTTTTTTTTTTTTTTTCAGAGTTTAGGACTTTTAATTTGTCCCAAAGTTGCTAAAGCAAAAATCATGATAAAACAAAATAAGAACCATTATTAAAGTCTTTGAAATTTACACCACAATTGACTAAAAATCTTATCTAGAATATTTAGGAATCAATAGCAAATCTACTTATATAGATCTTGAAATATTTATTTTTTTTGGCAATTCTTCCTGATTGCAGGAGAGGCAGATATTGCTTGTTGTTTACCCAATACCCATTCTGCCCTTCTTACTTTTTAACAAAATTCTAGTTTTGTTTAGTGGTAGCAGTGTGTCTAGCTAAAACAAACAACCTCATTTCTAGCCTCCCAGGAAGCCAGCAGTGGCCTTGTGACCAGGTGAGAGGAAGACTGCACAGGATTTCGGGGAAAGTTGTTTTCCTGATATAGATGTTGCCCCTCACTTTCTTTTTTTCCCAGCTTTATTGAGATATGCTGCCCCTTTCTTATTCTTGCTTCTGAAAGGGAGCAGAATCTGCCACCCCAGCATATGCCTCCTTGGCATAAGGATTAGCTCGAGCTGATTATTTTTATGAAACAGCAGACAAAGGAATATCATAACCTGAGTAGAAGTTACCCTTCTGAAAGAGACATTTACATTTCTAAGGAAAAATCTCTATTCGTAAGTGTCACCCTCTCTGGACCAGGAAGAGGGGGATGACTAAACCTCTAGAAACTCTTATCAATGGAGAAGGCAACAGACTTAAATCTGCATAACAATCTTACCCATGTTTATTGTGCTTTTCCTGGTCACCTCCCATAACTGGCCTCCTATCTACCCTAACATCTTCTTTTGTCTTTAGCCGGAGATGGTATTTAAGGCGGAGACTTGGGCCATTTCAGCTCAGTCTTCCTGGGTCTCTCCCAAGTATACAGGAAGTACACATGTTATTAAATGTATGTTTGTTTTTCTCCTGTTAATCTGTCTTTTATTAGAGTGTGGGTCTTAGCCAAGACCCTAGAAAGGTAGAGGGAAATTATTTTTCCTCCCCTACACTTTTTTCTTTGTCTTCCCTGGAATGTGGATGTAAGGTTGGAGGTACTGACACCATCATCTTGCAACCAGGAATTGACAAGCATGAGAGTGAGAGTAAGATATTATGAGTGAAAGAGCAAAAAGACAGAAGGAGTCTGAGATGTTGACATCATAAAGTCACCTTCTTCCCTTAGACTGCTTTCCTTCAGACTTCATCACATGAAAACCAAAATCTTCTGCTTGGTTGAATAGTTTGTCTTGTCCTAGCTTCTGTCACTTGCATCTAAAAATACAATCCCCATCTGCAGTTCTTCTCAACTGGTGAACTACCACCCTCTAGAGCAGCGGTCCCCAACCTTTTTGGCACCAGGGACTGGTTTCATGGAGGACAATTTTTCCACAGATGGGGGGGATGGGGGGGGATGGTTCAGGCAGTAATGCGAGCGATGGGGAGTGATGGGGAGCGGCAGATGAAGCTTTGCTTGCTCACCCACCGCTCACCTCCTGCTGTTCGGCCCGGTTCCTAACAGGCTGCAGACCGCTACCGGTCCGCGGCCTAGGGGTTGGAGCCCCCTGCTCTAGAGTACATGTAGGAAATATATGAAAACATTTTCAATCTTCCTATGGAAGGGAGAGATGTGCCAAGGACACTAGACACCTGGTACCATGCAGAACAGTCCAACAAAACAAATAATTGCTTCATGCTTGCACAGCTTTCGAAAAGTAGGTGACAACCTGTTTATAATTATGTGAACTTAGGACCTTAGCTCCATTTTACATATAAATGCAAAGTATCAATATTTTTTTCACATTTTAAATATATAAGAATTTTCCAAGAAAGCAACTAGCGTGCAAATAAATTAAAGGGAAAAATTGTACTTTTTTATTCAGAACTTTACCAAAAGTTGTTAAGCACAAAGGAAAACACCATTACTGTAAGCAATACAGCTCATGACACTTTAATTGTTAATACCACATTCCTGCATTAGTCAGCATTTCTATTCTATGTCTATTCCTGGTGATTCCAGGCACAGGTACTACATTTATCACGAGCATTATGTAGCCTGCTTATTTATATATTGGATAATGAATTACTGGTGATCAATATAGAAATTATTTTACAATAAATTTTCCTTTCAATCCACTCTTTATTCAGCAATTTTTTTGAAGTTATATATAGATAAGTTACATTATTGGTAAATTTCCTTTGAGGATGGTAATGGGAATACTATAAAATGTATTTTACAAAAAGGGGTGTTTGATCTTATAGGGTTGAAACCTATACAATACATAGGGAAAGGAGTTTTTAAAAGGGATGACGTATACATATTGAGAGAGTAAGGTGGTATGTACAAGTGATGGAAAGATGGTTTTTACTTGTAAATGTTCCTATCCTTTCATGTTTCTATTCTGAGACTTTGGCCAACTTGGGTCCAAAGAAATGCATCAGCTATAATTGTAGGACCAAACCACTGAAGGGTTTTCCTTCACAATTGGAAACCAAATACAAGACTGACTCCAACCCAGGATAATTTGAAGAAAGAGAAAAAAAAAAAAAAAGAAACCAATATAAAGGCATGTGCATACCAGTGTGGGGAGGGAATGAGGGAAGAGAATACCAACTAGGACAAGATATGATTAGCTGATGAGTTCCTATTCCACTCAGCGTAATAATGGCCAAATATTTGGCGGGTCTATCCACTTGTATTTTTGCAAGTTAAGTATCAAAACCAAAGGAAAAATGAATTATCACAGCTGGCAAAAATATAGAAAGACATTTTTTTTAATCCTCAAAATGTGAAGTAAAACTAGAGAGAAAATACGGAGCAAATAAGGAACTTTGTCCCAAGGTATGGAAACATCGACAAAACTATTACCAGTTCTAGCTGACCTTTACTGGGTAAAACCTGGACAAACAGGACAAACTCCTTCAAAAGAAAAGTCTTCAAAGGGTCAAATCCCATGGTGTTCACAGACCGGGCAGGCTGCTACAGGGCAGGAAGAGTCTATTATACAGAGAAAAGCAGTAGGAGCACAATTATCTTTGAAGAACTTTTGGGCAATTGTAAGCCCTGCAGTGCCAGTTTTCTGTGCTAAGGCAGGAAGGGATACAACCCCACTTTTGCTCGATAGTTGCCTTGTTTAGTAACTTCCTTTAAGAGAAATGCCTTATCTTTTCAGACTTTTTTTTTTCTTTTGGGCCACTCCATGCAGCATGCGGGAACTTAGTTCCCTGACCAGGAATCGAACCCATGCCCCCTGCAGTGGAAGCGTACAGTCTTAATCACTGGACTGCCAGGGAAGTCCCTATCTTTTCAGATTTTTATAAAATATTTTCCAATTCTATTTCTACCTTTATCTCAGGAAATACCAAGTGAATAAGAAACTCATGTTGTCGCCCTAAAATAGCAAACTCTCTGTACAATTTTTTAATACGGTGATAGAGACTATTCTATTTTCTTTGTTGGAAAATTTCCAACTGTTGCCACCCAAGTTCTTTCCACTGATAGTCTGCAAATATGCAACACATGAAGAACTTATCATAACTGTGGCCAAGAGAGTCAATGTTTTGGACAGCCCCATGGAGAAAGTCTTACTAGAAGTACTGGTAGACTACATTTAGAAAATTATTTCTCCCAGACAGATATTTTAGAGTGGACAAAGCTCTAAAACAAAGCCAAAACAAAGCCATTATAATTTATATATTCTCAGGGATTATTCTTAATTTTGTACAAAACCACAATTACCAGTATGTGAGTTCCAACTCCTACATATTATTGTAGGCTTATTTTTCATCGCCATTATAAGTTGGTGATAGAAATGTTCTGATTTCCCTTGGCGGAGTTGGCTTTACCAAAATAAAGAAATTATCTGTGAACTCGAATAAGAGAACGGATGTACCAACCACTTATTTTCTAGGCTTCGAGTTACCCTGGAGAGTGGCTAAAGCTTAATTTATCCATGTTCCTGAAGCCTAATTTGTTTAACATGACCCAGTGGTATTACCAAAGCATTTTCCATACTAAGTAATAAAAATTCAGTCTGATGATCTAGTCAGTTGTATTTAAATTTTTTTTTTTTTTTTTGGTTCATGGCAACCAATTTGGCACTTACACTTTTCCCCACTTTATCTAAAATTCCATTGAAATGACAAAGTATTCAGGTGCTAAAAGAATAAAATTATAATCAGCATGGAAAACAAGAAAGAGAACAAGCAGAAGGACCAGGATGTTTGTGGAAATGCTGAAAGATAGAGATGGGATCTGGTTGATAAAGAACACAGAGGAGGGAATTCCCTGGCGGTCCAGTGGTTAGGACCCCATGCTCTCTCTGCCAAGGGCCCGGGTTCAGTGCCTGGTCGGGGAACTAAGATCCCACAAGCCATGCGGTGTGGCCAAAAACAAACAAACGCAGAGGGGAGATGAAACACAACTACAAACACAAGGAGTAATCGGAAACTTCACAGAAGTCTCACACCTTTAGCTGACAAATAGCATACTGCAGTTGTGCTGGGTGTTGGGATACTCAGAGGATGTATAATGGGAGAAGTGAGCTCATACGGGACCTGAGGATTGGCTGGGGTCCTTTAGAAAGCTCCCCAAGGAAGAAACATTAAACTCTGACCTGAAGGATGAAAAGGAGTCTAAGAATACTCCAGTGTCTTTAAAGAAGATTGGTGTCACTGGAATTTAGAGAGGGAGGTGGAGATGGGTAGAAAATCAGAGGGAAGGCCAGCAAAAGGTAGGGCTCCGTAGCGCATGTTAAGTATTGAAACATTCGCTTTATAGTAATAGACAGCTATTAAAGAGTTGTAAGCAACAGTCGAATAAATCTTGTAAAAACATTTATTCTATTTGCCATATTGAAAATGGAGTGCAGGGAGTTAAGGGTGGATGTATAAAGTACAGTAGGATAGACAAAGGGAGACTCTGCGCACAAATGAACATCACTGGACTTCATATAAAAAGGTTTATTCCCTTCAAACGTCTTTACTTTTCTACTCCCAATCAACTAGCCTAGTCTCCACCACCAGGATTACTGAAGTGGCCTCCAAACTGATTTCCTTAATCCTCATCTCCAGCCCACTCCAACATCATCCATCATGGTACAAGCAAACAATTTTTCCTAATCATCATTTTTTCCACCTCATTTCTCTGCTTAAAAATTGATCGTGTCTTCATATTACTTATAGATGGGGTTTGAGAGGATTAAAAACAAATTTATTTTCCTCACTCAGGTTCATAATTAAATAAGTCATAGACACAGGGAGTCAGACAGATACAGATGAAAATATCTCCTTTATCAATGAGAAAGCTGATATCAGTGAGCATGGCCTAAGCCTTCTTGCTATGTATGCTTGGTGATAATTTACCTAGTGACATGCATTAAATAGCAGCTGACCTTTTCCCATGTCAGATACCTCTATACAATTTACACGATGGAGAGACAGAGCCCCAAAGTAAAAGGTGCTGAGCCACACATACTCAATTCCTCCTCCAAAAATTCCAGCCAGACAGTTCACTCCTGCTTTTTTTTTTTTTTTTTCTTCTTTTTGGCCACACCACGCAGCATGTGGGATCTTAGTTCCCCGACCAGGGATTGAACCCATGCCCCCTGCAGTGGAAGCACGGAGTCCTAACCACTGGAGTACCAGGGAATTCCCCATTCCTGCTAAGAAGTGGAGTGCATGAAGAGATAGGGCAAAAGGGCAGTAATATTCCACTAGTATAGTTCCCTCCACAATTGGATAGTTGAAGCAAGACGAAGAGAGGGCCCATATATTATATACATTATAATGTATGTAACTGCATATACATTAAACTATTCTGTCTGATTTTTGATATTCCGTATAGTTTGCTAATTATAATTTATTTCTATTTCTCAGCATAAGCCCCCTGTTTCTGTCATTTTTCTTGTACTGTCCATATTATTTGCTTCCTGTCCTTTAACTCCGGTATTAAAATTGACTGATGATTATCCAATCAGTCTTTTCTCAAGCCAAGGTTAAGGTAAGCATTATTATCTGAATGTGTTTGCAGAAATTTTAATTTTATGTGGCTCATAATCATAGCCATGTTCACTGGTATGTTTATTTATCTCTAAATGAGGTTTAGGTATTATGAAATATCCTATCTCTGATACTGAATTTCTAGATAATGAGCACTGTACTAGAAAGCTATACTGATAACAACCTTACTAATATTAATTCTCCAAGCATTTACAGCAAGGGTAATACAAAGTCTCAGATATCAGTACATGACATTTTTAGAAACATTTTATAAGTAAATCAATTACAATGGATTACTTTTATTATTATAGTTAAATGTTTCAAAACACCACACTATTCCTAAGAACTATAAAATGTTGCAGTAACCTATAAAATTAATGTTTCAATGATTTCTAAAACATCATTGGAAAATAATGCATATATAGTTATATATGTATATATTAGTGTGAACGTGTGTCTGTGTGTGTGTGTGTGTAGAGAGAGAGAGAGAGATAATCTCCTCAATACATGTCCCTCAAAGCAAAAAACAAACCAAAAAACCAGAAAAAATGCAGAAAAGGAATCATTTAACAATTTCTGAGATGTTCTCAGGTACCGATATGACAAATCTTAGTGAATTCAGCCTACCATTAGTGGACCCAGAGTTGATTAAGAGCAGTTAAAGAGGATAAATATTTTTTAAATGTCATGAAGAGAAAGCGGACTGTTCTGTTGATCACTCTTCAATTAAAAATATTCATGGTAAGGCAGAAATTTTATTCCCTCTCATAGGAAAGATAAATGGTCATTATGTCTCTATAACATGTATCACCCTGGCACCAAGGCACTAAACATCAACTACCATTAATAACGATTGATTTTATAATTAAAGTAGCTAACTGATAAGAAACAGTGACTTTTTACAGATACTTGAATATGAAACTGGGTTCTCCCCACCCTATTAAAATATCTAGTGGAAATTAGTATAGGTCCTTTCTCATTCATTCCAGGAAGAGCAGGAGTGTTCTGTCAATAATACATTCGTTGGAATTCAGTATTTGCTAAATTAAATAATTTTTATTACATCTGCACATTAAAATTTTAAATTATATAGCAGTAGAAAGATTACTGAGAATATTCACAACGTACACAGTTAAAGGAAACACTCTTCTCATGAAAAAGTTAATTTGGGTACTTCTGTCAAGATTAAATGGCTTAGATCCATTTCTCCCTGCTACTTCCCACTAACATTACAATCAGCGCTGGTAATAATGCAAGAAGCAACCAAGGTGGTAAGAAGAAGATGAGGGAGGTTCGGGACGCTGGGACTGGAGAAGCAGCTGAGTGACCTGCATCGCCTTACCCAAGAGAGTAAGGTGGCCCAGACTCGGCATTTCACAACCCCCAACTAGCATTAGAAGGCAGCCCAGACAGGCTCATTCTTCCCTCAGGTGCAACAGGAGTCCCTGGGACATCAGGCAAGCCTGACTCCATCCTGGACACAGTGGGCAGATACAATCCCGATACCCACCAATAATAGTGACCAGGGAAAGTGCTCTCCACCCCTGTTGGGCTTGCATTTCCTCTCACATCTACAGATACCGACACATGTGATAAAGCAGCACAGAATTAAATATATGCACACATACACACAAGCACACACATACACACATATAAGTGAGCACTCAGAAAATCTGAATAGAATTGGTGGATTGTATCAATGTCAACATTCTGGTTGTGACATTGTACGACTGTTTCGCAAGATGTTACCATTGGGGGGAACTGAGTAAAGTGTACACAGGGTCTCCCTGGGTTATTTCTTATAACTCATGTGTATCTATAATTATCTCAGTAAAAATGTCAATTTTTTAAAAAGTCAATTTTGATTTTCCCCTCTATATTTGAATTTCACTGGATGTTGTATTTATTTTATTCACTAAATAATTGAGAATCAGCCCACTTCGTGTTTACTCAAAGCTAGTTAAACTCAGAGCAATATTATTTTAAAGGAACGCTGCATGATATGACCTTATCAGCCATTTACTAACCTATTTGAATAGACATTACGTACATGAGCTGATCTTTGAGGAATCTTTTCTGCCTAAAGCTCTTTTTTTTTTTTTCCAATTTTAAACTGGAAGTATTCCTTCCCTGCCAGCTCAAGAAAATTTCAAGTTATTAAATGGGATGGTTCTGAGTCATAATTGATCACTAGAGGCCCACAGGCAGTGTGACTGTGGGCAACTTATTTAACCTCTGTGCTTTAGTTTCCCTGTGTATAAGAACTGAAGTAACAGTAGATCTTACTTCCTAGGGTGGTTATGTGCTAAAATATGTGAAACCCTTAGTTCAGTGTCAGGCATACAGTAAGCACTTCAGTAAATATTAACTATTATTTCTATTCATAAAACATAAATCATTCTTCACTAGAATTTGTATGACTAAAGGAGGTAGCACTTTAAATCTACTTTAACATAAGGGGCTGCTTCTCACTGGAAACCTTTTAAGTACTGCTTGTATCACCCCTGTTAGCAGTTATGCAGTGTACGGCTTGAATAATTAACTTCTGGATAAAGAAACATCCTTCCCCTTTCCTTTACTAGCTTTTTAATAGCATAGCTTCAGGTCTTCCACCGAAAACATTAGAACTGTCACTTAATTTTCAACCTCCCAATACTTAATTGCAAGATGTGCAATATAATTAAAAAGGTACCCATAGGGCAACTAATTCTGAAAACTAGTGATAAGTGAATGAAGGAAGTATGCTTAATTTCATTTTCATGCTTTAGCAGTTCCTATCTTACATTGATAAAGAAATCCTAAGCTCTACATCTGCATAAGAAGGTATTCTTACAATGTACATGTGGCTATACAAAACGCTTATGTGTATATGCTTTAGTGTGTATGCACACATGGTCAGCTATAAAAAATATAGATAATTTGGATAATTTTAGGGCCTTACATAATGTGACTCACATATATATAATTATGGTGTTCCCCCCCTCCCCGAGAACAAGACAGCATTTCCTAATTTTTTTGACATTAGATGTGTTTTATTGTTTACAATGTACTCTATAACTCAACCAAATTTTGATTAAAAGGGCAAATGATTAAAAGTATTAATTGCTACAATTAATAGTTTGGGATAGTTTTATTTTATTGTCATAAATGATGGCATTCATTCCTGCATGCCTACCATAACACATGAATCTATTTATAATAGGAAAGCATATTAGAATCCAAAGTTTACTCCTGAAGAATCTTAACAAATTTCTAACGTCTTTGGAAAATGTCAGGAAAATTCACAATTTCTATTATACCCTTCTGATTTAGGTTGAGGAAATAATTTTAAAGATAATAGGACAGCCCAGGGAGATGAGCTCCAGCCAGTTACCGTGGAAAAACCAGAGGCAGTCATAGTCGTGAAGTTGCCAATACCACAGCTGGGGGACTTGCCAAGGAAGGCAGATGCCAAAGCAAGAAAAATAGCTCTTTCCGATTGATTGTTGAAACCTACAAAGGTCAAACACTTCATGTGTGGACCTGACTACAGAACTGTCTTCTCCCCAAAAGGCATCACTTATTTGCTTTACATTATTGAAGGTGTTGGAAATGTAAAAATAATATTGTTATATATAAGTATAAAAATATGTCCAAGGGGGACTTCCCTGGTGGTCCAGTGGGTAAGACTCCATGCTCCCAATGCAGGGGGCCCAGGTTCAATCCCTGGTCAGGGAACTAAATCCCGCATGCATGCTGCAACTAAGAGCTTCCATACCGCAACTATAAGATCCCGCATGCTGCAACGAAGACTCTGCGTGCCACAACTAAGACCCAGCACCGCCAAAGTAAATAAATAAATATTAAAAAAAAAAAGTCCAAGGAACATCTAGCTTTCCTTTAGCAAACAATAAAAAAGAAACTCTGAAGTATTATAGCTTTTATAAATTGTAACTTTCCTTCTCCATGACTCACTTTCTCTATCTGTAAAATGGAGATAATGTAGCATCTTTGCTCCATTTGAATTACACAGGCAAATTACACAGTGTTATTGTAAGGGAAAAAGTGAAATAATAGATGTGATATACTGAGCATAATGCCAAACACTTAGCACTCATCAAACACAGGAATAACGATTGTTATTCCTATGATCATTTCTATAATCATACCCAGTTGGTTAAACTTATATTATTATACTCTTAATATTTGTATTATTACACCAAGTTAGACAAATCAAAACTATTTTTTAAAGCTTGTCCACAAGTAACTGTATCATTTTTGTTTAACATGAATCAGTTATTTGGAAATTTTATGCAAATATGTCATAAATAAAATATTATTACCTTTTAATTTATTTTTTCGGTGACCTTAGAAATTTAAAGGTTAAGAAATAATTTTCAAAGGAAAAAAAATCACAGCATCATTTTCTAGAGCTCTCTAGGTGAGGATTAACTGTGTTAATGGCCAGATCAAGTTGTGTACACACTACACATTACACCCAATTCAAATTTTAAAACAACTCAGACATAGGGGCATTTCATTTTAGTCCTTATGGTATCAAAATATCCAGATTTTTTTAAAAAAAGAAATAAAATAACCAATCCTCCAGGTGCTTTTCTCATTTTTCAGTTAATTTCTGTCATCAGAATTGAGACCAACAAATGAAAACCTGTGATCAGTGAATCACATTTCAAAAAGAAAAGAATAGCAGCCATTACTTCAAATGGCTGAATGATAGGGATTCCAGTTAAAAAAAAAAGTCTTCTATTAATATCTTATTTCCGTGAACTCAGAGTTTGTCTACATTTCTTATAAAGTACATTTGTCCCTTCAGTTTCAGTGAACTAGCTGAAAACCCACAGGAAACAGGAATGCATTCTATAGCAACCCCTCCTTTCTTCTGTAAAGATTATGAGGTAGATGTTTCTGAAATGTCTAACATTTCTGTGAAAAACTAGCAGCATAATATAGATCTGGTAGCAGGATACTCAAAGCTGCTTCTGATGTCTTTCTGTCTATTAGTCAGGAACGCATGACAATTTTAGGTCAGCCATCTCCTATGTCCAAAAAACACAGGACCTAAGGCTCAGGATGATTTTTTATGTTTTGCTCCATTTGAATTACACAGGCAAAACCAATGATACAAATGAGGCCTTATATGACCTGACATCCACTCGCCTAATCTAGCAGAACCTTGACATCAATGATACAGTCAGATGAAGCAAAAGGTTCCTGCAATGCCCATGTCAACGTCAGATTGAGTAGAAGCTCCCCACTTGGCATTCCCACTTGAGTGCTTTGCAGTCCTGGCATGTCACCTAACTGGCTGGTGCTTCCTAATAGGCCCTGCACCAGTTCTGACTGATGTGTGAGTGTGCAAACATTACCAGCATTCAGAAGCCAGATGGCCCACACACCAAGCATAGCAGCCAGACAACGCACAGGCAGGTTCAGCACACTGTTGGAGAGTTTCATTTTTGGTGATTCCTCGCCGCACTAAAGTATACATATTCTTATTTACTTGATTTCATTCCATATTAACCCACAATGATGTCTCCCTCTGTTGTTTCAGTGCCACATTCTAATTAAAGGAGCAAATTATTTTTTCCTTTCCATTTAACATGAAACGAAGACCTTTATGATCAACCTGATTCTACCCTGCTATTTTTGGAGGCTATCATGTGCTCTCTCAAGTCACAGATGAACAAAATCTCTTCACTGCTTCTCCAGGATAAAGCAGTCATTTATTTCTTTCACCTCACTTAAATGGATTCTTTAAAACATAAGCCCTAACTTTTTTTTTTTTAACATCGTTATTGGAATATAATTGCTTTACAATGGTGTGTTAGTTTCTGCTTTATAACAAAGTGAATCAGTTATACATATACATATGTCCCCATATCTCTTCCCTCTTGGCGTCTCCCTCCCTCCCACCCTCCCTATCTCACCCCTCTAGGTGGTCACAAAGCACCGAGCTGATCTCCCTGTGCTATGCGGCTGCTTCCCACTAGCTATCTATTTTATATTTGGTAGTGTATATATGTCCATGCCACTCTCTCACTTTGTCCCAGCTTACCCTTCCCCCTCCCCACGTCCTCAAGTCCATTCTCTAGTAGGTCTGCATCTTTAAAGCCCTAACTTTTGAAATGAGTGTCCAGAAGAAGGCACGTCTTCCGAAATCTGCATGAATAGTTCCTACATGTATCAGCCACACAAGAAAATGATACATTCACAAAACAACACAAAATCACCTATATTATTCCTCATAATAAAAAGTTAAAGTCAGTTAATATTGGTCTTCTCTCCTCACACATGTAAAACACCATGCATGCATATGCTTTTGTGTGTGTGTGTGTGTGTGTGTGTGTGTGTAAGCACAATGAATGGAGATTTCCATTGGAACTGCTGTGGTAAGAAAAAACCGAACCCACAAATAAGAAAATCAGTACTTCTCAGTATTAATTATTTATGAGTTAAAAGAATATGACAGCTGCCGAAATTCTTTCCTGAATCTGAGTCAGCTGTGCACATGTGTTTCTGACTTTATTCACTAAGATGAGCAGCCTTCTAGAAAACACTAAAATAGAACCTTCAAAAGCACCAGTTCAAGATCTGAAGATCTGATGGAAGTTTGGAGACCTGTTCAAAGAAATCTGAGGAATTTCTTGGGAATTTCCTTACCATATTGATGTCTTAAATTGGAAAAAAACAAAAAAACAAAAAAAAAACTTAGTATATTTGACAAAATAGTAAGCTTGCTTCCTGAACTTAAAACAAATAGCTCTCTACTGGATCCATTCTGAGCACATCACTCCAGGCTGTCAGGTCAGCCACACTGCTCATAGGTTCCCTTGGGAATAAGCTAATTCTGGAATCACTTTATAGTTTGGATACTTTCAGCATGAGATATTGATATCCTTGTAGAGGCTAGATTACATAACATATAAAAAGAGAGCTCATGTTTTACTGAAGTGCATGTGCTACACAAATTGTGTAGTGTGACCGTGTATGTGTTAAGAATTTTAATTACTTCTATAAGGAGAAGCAAATATTCATCTTTCATATTTCATCTTGACCAATAGTTTTGATTTGCTTGGAAACCAAAAACTACCTTTTGCAATAAACCAGTGTTCCAACAGCAATAAATTTCACAATGAACAATGTTTAAACTGATCATCTAAAATAAAATTTAAAAAAAGGATGGTCATTGAAGGTCAAAGACAATCTGCATGAAAAAATGCATGAGGGTACCATAAAATGTAGTTTAAATCAAATTGTTATATATTAGAAAATCTTCAACGTCAATTCTGCTATAATTCAAGAAGAAAATAATGAAGAGGAATAAAGAAAAGAGTAAAGTGAAACCAAATGTGTCATCACATAAAACAACATACACCAGGGTAGGGTGCTATAAAGTTTTATTTCTACAGCTTTGAAAGAAGCTAAAAACTCACTTGTGACTCTCCAGCTCATGAGTAATGTGGTCATTTCAAACTTATGGCAATAAAAACTTTACAGCACCCCAGTTCAGAACATATGTCAAACAGAGAAAAAAGTAAAAATCAAAATGAAATGTGACAAAACACTGCAAAACACCTCTCATCTGACACCACTATTCTGTTTTGGTCTGGGATTCAGCAGCTGCTTTCGTTTTGCAATTTCTTTCTCAAAATCATGGAGCAACTTGAAGGACCACTATGATTAACATCAAAGTGAATGTGGAAAAATTAATTTCTTTGATCACAATGGTGCTAACTATATGTATTTCAGAAAATGTCCTAACTGTTGCAAAACTAAGAAGAGAAACATAATTCCTGCAGCTAAATACTAATCTGTTCGACCTTCACACAAAAACAATGAAGACAAGCCATTTTCTTTCACAAAAATTTTAGAGAAAATGGCATGTCTTTACAATGAGAGCTCAATGCTTTCAAAGGCTGTAATTATATTTTAAAGGAATATGTTATTTTTATTATCATGGAATTGTTGATATTCATTCCGGGAGGTCATATTTTTCTACTTAGATTTTTGCCTGTTGATGAAAAGTATTTTATGTAAATAGTGTTGGATTAGACTTTAGTTTATTAGTATTAATTAGTTATATTTTGCCACTTGGACAACTTGCATAACTTCGGTGCTATTCTAATTCTCACTCCATTTTCCTAGCTGTAGGGCCAGAATCTAAATAATCCTATTATTAATAGTTGTCTAATTTTTAGCTATTCTATTTCATAGCCTAGAGGTTTCACAGCTCTGTATGAAAATAAGAAAAGCTGTCATTGATTAATATATATTTCTTTTTATATTAACTGGGTAACTGCAATGTTACTACACACAATCATCTAACTCCTTGATTGATGACCATATTGCCACACATGGAAACATCAAAATGCCAAATAAAAAGCAATAATCATATAGCTTATTTCCAAGTGTTGTTTAAATTGTTTGGGGATTTCTTCTTTGCCTATAGGACAGACTTAAAGAGATTTCAAGGTAGTTGTTTTCCTTTCAATCAAACTTTTAGGGGATTATAAATTATCTTCCTATAGACCATGCTCACAAGCCTAGTTATAGTGTACCACCTCTGAAAAAAAATTAGCACTTTTTCTACTGAAATAATGATAGAAGAAAAAAAAAGCTAAAAAATTCTGAGAGAGACACCCTTACCAACAGAGTACATGAAATTCATCAGTCATTGATAACATCCGGAAATGAATCCACTGTTTCCCCCAAATCCCTTTCCCCTCTAAAGAGGAGAGGAGTTAGCTGTCACCCACAAGTGTCAATCCAAAATAATGAGAGTAATTTAGGAAAAGTTATTAAATGGTTTGTTTTAAAATTTCCACATACTATAATATGCCATCATTACAAATATCATTACTCTTAGAAGGTAAACCCTCCAAAACAGCCATTTCACGTGAGATGATTCACAATTACAACCACTTGAACTGTGATCAAATCATATCACTTGGATCCATGTTCAGTACTACTCAGTATATATATGCCTATTACCTAGAGAGTTTAGTGCTACATATACGTAGGGAAAAGGTATTCAGCCAGTGCAGCTCCAGTTTAAAACAGTGTCTAAAAAGTGTTCATAAAAGGTTTGTATCTAACAAAGAAAAACATTATATTCCTGTTCCTGACACCTACAACGGTAATGGTAATAGAAGGATAACAAGAATATACATCTTGATCCTGTAAGCCAAGTTTCATTCTAGAAGAGGTTAGAACATGGCATCCTGTACTATGTCTGGCAACCATAATTTGAGACCATTTTGGAGACTGTGCACCACAGTGATATTATCCTTAATTTGTTAAAATTCATTTTGCATCTAGTTATAATCATAATTATAAAAATGTGAAGGTGTACAAAAATAGTACCTCTTTTCTCATTTTTCTCGTTTAAAAATTATTGTATCTTATCCAAAATTTGTTTTTCTTTGCAAATTGTAAATATTTCAGTTTAGATTTCATGTTTTCCCTTAGAAAAAAATCAAAGATCTCCATTAAATTAAAACGTGGGCTAATTTTCCCTACACATTGAGGTGAAAGCAGATATTTTAGAAGATAATCAATATATGCTAAATAATTACAAATAACTTTTAATAACTAAGGTTGGCAACATTAAAAAGAGCTAAACCAGCAATGTCCATTGGAAATTTTTGTGATGATGAAAATGTTCTACACTTGCATCATCCAATAAGACTGCCACTAGAAACACATGGCTGTTGCACACTTGAAATGTGCCCAGTGCAATGGAGGAAACACGTATTTTATTTTATTTTCACTAATATAAATTTAAATTTAAATTGCCATATGTGCCTTGTGGCTACTGAATTGGGCAGCACAAGTTTAGGCATTAATTACTTATAAATGTATACGTTTATCCCTACATAACATCATACACACATGTAGGGTTATATGTGCACAGACATATACATAAATGGATGCAATCTTATAGCTATTTAAAAATCAGTATCAAAACTTTCTCTAAATAAAATATACCACAGATTCTTGCTTCATTTCAGTGAATGTGAAGAACTCAGAGATTTATTAAGATAAATTTGATCAAAAATATCTTCCATATCAAATGCAACTACTTAGCCATTTCTGCAAAACCAGAGATTTTTTCCTCAAAATGAACTCGAAAAACAACTTAATCCTCTGTTTAATTTACCATTTCACAGCTTGCAATTGCTTATTGTGAGTGCTCCTAATTTTTTTCTTCTTGGAAATTTTGCAAGACTCTTATGCCAGTATATGGCTTGCATTTTGTCATTCCATTGAAATTCAAATTGATTTTTACTGTTCAATATATTTATTTACATTACAAAAATGCATACTTAATAATTTGGAAGAAACAATCACAGGTTCTGGAATGGTTCCATCTAGTAAAGACCTTTTATCAATAGTAACATCTATTTGATATAGATCCTTGATCTGATAGAAATCTAATTTATTTAAGCATTTTTAATCAAGCAGCAATAATGCCAATGGATTGGTCAAAGTATACATTGTTTCAGTAATGAAAGATAAGTGGACAAACCTTCAAGATGGCAGAGGAGTAAGACGTGGAGATCACTTTCCTCCCCATAAATACATCAAAAATACATCTACATCTGGAACAGCTCCTACAGAACACCTACTGAATGCTGGCAGAAGACCTCAGACTTCCCAAAAGGCAAGAAAATCCCCACGTACCTGGGTAGGGCAAAAGTATAAAGAAAAAACAGAGACAAAAGAATAGGGACAGGACCCGCACCTCTGGAAGGGAGCTGTGAAGGAGAAAAAGTTTCCACACACTAGGGAGCCCCTTCACTGGCAGGGATGTGGGGGTGGGCTGGGGGGAAGCTGTGGAGCCATGAAGGAGAGCGCAGCAACAGGGGTGCAGAGGGCAAAGTGGAGAGATTACCGCACAGAGGGTCGGTGCCGACCAGCACTCACCAGCCCGAGAGGCTTGTCTGCTCACCTGCCGGGGCGGGCGGGGGCTGGGAGCTGAGGCTCAGGCTTCGGTCGGATCGCAGGGAGAGGACTGGGGTTGGCTGTGTGAACACAGCCTGAAGGGGGCTAGTGCGCCACAGCTAGCCGGGAGGGAGTCCGGGAAAATGTCTGGACCTGCCAGAGAGGCAAGAGACATTTTTTTGGGGGTGCATGAGGAGAGGGGATTCCTTCCCAACGTGCCCACAGAAGGCAGAGCACTGCCTAAACAAGCTCCTGAGACGGGCACGAGCTGCGGGTATCAGCTCGGACCCCAGAGACGGGCATGAACTGCTAACGCTGCTGCAGCAGCCCCCAAGAATCCTGTGTGCAAGCACAGGTCACTATCCACACACCCCCCAGGAGCCTGTGTAGCATGCCACTGCCAGGGTCCTGTGATCCAGGGACAAGTTCCCTGGGAGAACACACGTTGCACCTCAGGCTGTTGCAACGTCACGCTGGCCTCTGATGCTGCAGGCTTGCCCTGCATTCCAATTATGACTACCATACCCCTCCCTCCCCCCAGCCTGAGTGACCAAGAGAGCCCTTATCAGCTGCTGCTTTCACCCCCTCCTGTCTGGGTGGGTAACAGATGCCTGAGGGCAACCTACACGCAGAGGCAGGGCCAAAACCAAAGCTGAACCCCAGGAGCTGTGTGAACAAAGAAGAGAAAGGGAAATTTCTCCGTGCAGTCTCAGGAGCAGCAGATTAAATCCCCACGATCAACTTGATAGACCCTGCATCTGAAGAATACCTGAAGAGGCAATGAAAGTTCCCAAAATTGAGGTGGAGGATTTTGGGAGCAACTGTAGACTTCGGGTTTGCTTTCTGCATCTAATTTTTTCTGGTTTTATGTTTATCTTAGTTTAGTATTTAGTGCTTATTATCATTGGTGGATTTGTTTATTGGTTTCGGTGCTCTCTTCCTTTTTTTCCTATATATATACGTTGTTTCTTCTTTTTCTCTTTTTGTGAGTGTGTATGTGTATGCTTCTCTGTGTGATTGTGTCTGTATAGGTTTGCTTTTACCATTTGTCCTAGGGTTCTGTCTGTCCGTTTTTTTGTTTTTTTGTTTTTCTTTCTTTCTTTTCTTCTGAGCTGTGTGGCTGGCAGGGTCTTGGTGCTCTGGCTGCAGGGTATCGGGGCTGAGCCTCCAAGGTAGGAGGGCCAAGTCCAGGATACTGGACCACCAGAAAGCTCCTGGCCCCATGTAATATCAACTGGCAAGAGCTCTCGCAGAGATCTTCATCTCAACACTAAGACCCAGCTCCACCCAATGGCCAGCAAGCTTCAGGGCTGGACGCCCCATGTCAAACAACTAGCAAGACAGAAACACAACCCCACCAATTAGCAGAGAGGCTGCCTAAAATCATAATAAGGCCACAGACACTCAAAAACACACCACCAGACGCGGCCCTGCCCACCAGAAGGACAAGAACAGCCCCAGCCACCAGAACACAAGCACCAGTCACCTCCACCAGGAAGCCTACACAACCCACTGAACCAACCTCATCCACGGGGGGCAGACACCAAAAACAACGGGAACTATGAACCTGCAGCCTGCGAAAGGAGACCCCCAAACACGGTAATTTAAGCAAAATGAGAAGACAGAGAAACACAGCAGATGAAAGAGCAAGGTAAAAACCTGCTAGACCAAACAAATGAAGAGGAAATAGGCAGTCTACCTGAAAAAGAATTCAGAGTAATGATAGTAAAGATGATCCAAAATCTTGGAAATAGAATAGAGACAATACAAGAAACGTTTAACAAGGACCTAGAAGAATGAAAGAGCAAACAAACAATGAAGAACAATACAATAAATGAAATTTAAAATTCTCTAGAAGGAATCAGTAGCAGAATAACTGAGGCAGAAGAACAGATAAGTGACCTGGAAGATAAAATAGTGGAAATAACTGCTGCAGAGCAGAGTAAAGAAAAAAGAATGAAAAGAACTGAGGACAGTCTCAGAGACCTCTGGGACAACATTAAACACACCAACATTCGAATTATAGGGGTCTCAGAAGAAAAAGAGAAAAAGAAAGGGTCTGAGAAAATATTTGAAGAGATTATAGGTGAAAACTTCCCTAACATGGGAAAGGAAATAGTCATTCAAGTCCAGGAACTGCAGAGAGTCCCACACAGGATAAATCCAAGGAGAAACACACCAAGACACATATTAATCAAACTATCAAAAATTGAATTCAAAGAAAAAATATTAAAAGCCACAAGGGAAATGCAACAAATAACATACAAGGGAAACCCCATAAGGTTAACAGCTGATCTTTCAGCAGAAACTCTGCAAGCCAGAAGGGAGTGGCAGGACATATTTAAAGTGATGAAAGGGAAAAACCTACAACCAAGATTGCTCTACCAGCCAGGATCTCATTCAGATTCGACAGGGAAATTAAAACCTTTACAGACAAGCAAAAGTTAAGAGAATTCAGCACCACTAAACCAGCTTTACAACAAGTGCTAAAGGAACTTCTCTAGGCAGGTAACACAAGACAAGGAAAACACCTACAATAACAAACCCAAAACAATTAAGAAAATGGTAATAGGAACATACATATCAATAATTACCTTAAATGTAAAAGGATTAAATGCACGAACCAAAAGACACAGGCTCGCTGAATGGATACAAAAAGAAGACCCATATATATGCTGTCTACAAGAGACCCACTTCAGACCTAGGGACACATACAGACTGAAAGTGAGGGGATAGAAGAAGATAGTCTATGAAAATGGAAATCAAAAGAAAACTGGAGTAGCAATTCTCATATCAGACAAAACAGACTTTAATATAAAGACTATTACAAGAGACAAAGAAGGACACTACATAATGATCAAGGGATCAATCCAAGAAGAAGATATAACAATTGTAAATATTTATGCACCCAACATAGGAGCACCTCAATATATAAGGCAAATGCTAACAGCCATAAAAGGGGAAATCAACAGTAACACAATCATAGTAGGGGACTTTAATGCCCCACTTTCACCAATGGACAGATCATCCAAAATGAAATTAAATAAGGAAATACAAGCTTTAAAAGACACATTAGACCAGACAGACTTAATTGATATTTATAGGACATTCCATCCCAAAACAACAGAATACACTTTCTTCTCAAGTGCTCATGGAACATTCTCCAGGATAGATCATATCTTGGGTCACAAATCAAGCCCTGGTAAATTTAACAAAATTGAAATCGTATCAAGTATCTTTTCCGACCACAACAGTATGAGACTAGATATCAGTTACAGGAAAAAAACTGTAAAAAATACAAACACATGGAAGCTAAACAATATGCTACTAAATAACCAAGAGATCACTGAAGAAATCAAAGAGGAAATCAAAAAATACCTAGAAACAAATGACAATGAAAACACGATGACCCAAAACCTATGGGATGCAGCAAAAGCAGTTCTAAGAGGGAAGTTTATAGCAATACAATCCTACCTCAAGAAACAAGAAACATCCCAAATAACCTAACCTTACACCTAAAACAATTAGAGAGAAAAAACAAAAAAACCTCAAAGTTAGTAGAAGGAAAGAAATCATCAAGATCAGATCAGACATACATGAAAAAGAAAAGAAGGAAACAATAGGAAAGATCAATAAAACTAAAGGCTGGAACTTTGAGAAGATAAACAAAATGGATAAACCATTAGCCAGACTCATCAAGAAAAAAAGGGAGAAGACTCAAATCAACAGAATTAGAAATAAAAAAAGACAAGTAACAATTGACACTGCAGAAATACAAAGGATCATGAGAGATTACTACAAGAGACTACATGCCAATAAAAGGGACAACCTGGAAGAAATGGACACATTCTTAGAAAAGCACAACCTTCTGAGACTGAACCAGAGAGAAAGAGAAAATATAAACAGACCAATCACAAGCACTGAAATTGAGACTGTGATTAAAAATCTTCCAACAAACAAAAGCCCAGGACCAGATGGCTTCACAGGTGAATTCTATCAAACATTTAGAGAAGAGCTAACACCTATCCTTCTCAAACTCTTCCAACATATAGCAGAGGCAGGAACACTCCCAAACTCATTCTATGAGGCCAGCATCACCCTGATACCAAAACCAGACAAAGATGTCACAAAAAAAGAAAACTACAGGCCAATCTCACTGATGAACATAGATGCAAAAATCCTCAACAAAATACTAGCAAACAGAATCCAACAGCACATTAAAAGGATCATACACCATGATCAAGTGGGGTTTATCCCAGGAATGCAAGGATTCTTCAGTATACACAAATCAATCAATGCGATATAACATATTAAAAAATTGAAAGATAAAAACCATATGATCATCTCAACAGGTGCAGTAAAAGCTTTTGACAAAATTCAAAACCCATTTATGATAAAAAACCTCCAGAAAGTAGGCATAGAGGGAACTTACCTCAACATAATAAAGGCCATATATGACAAACCCATAGCCAACATCATTCTCAATGGTGAAAAACTGAAACCATTTCTTCTAAGATAAGGAACAAGACAAGGTTGTCCACTCTCACCACTATTATTCAACGTAGTTTGGAAGTTTTAGCCACAGCAATCAGAGAAGAAAAAGAAATAAAAGGAATGCAAAACAGTAAAGAAGTAAAGCTGTCACTGTTTGCAGATGACATGATACTATACATAGAGAATCCTAAAGATGCTACCAGAAAACTACTAGAGCTAATTCATGCATTTGGTAAAGTAGCAGGATACAAAATTAATGCACAGAAATCTCCTGCATTCCTATACACTAATCATGAACAATCTGAAAGAGAAATTAAGGAAACAGTCCCATTTACCATTGCAACAAAAAGAATAGAATACCTAGGATTAAACCTACCTAAGGAGACAAAAGACCTGTATGCAGAAAATGATAAGACACTGATGAAAGAAATTAAAGATGATACAAATAGATGGAGAGATACACCATGTTCTTGGATTGGAAGAATCAACATTGTGAAAATGACTCTACTACCCAAAGCAATCTACAGATTCAATGCAATCCCTATCAAACTACCACTGGCATTTTTCACAGAACTAGAACAAAAAATTTCACAATTTGTATGGAAACACAAAAGACCCCGAACAGCCAAAGCAATCTTGAGAAAGAAAAAGGGAGCTGGAGGAATCAGGCTCCTGAACTTCAGACTATACTACAAAGCTACAGTAATCAAGACAGTATGGTACTGGCACAAAAACAGAAATATAGATCCATGGGACAGGATAGAAAGCCCAGAGATAAACCCACGCACATATGGTCACCCTATTTTTGATAAAGGAGGCAAGAATATACAATGGAGAAAAGACAGCCTCTTCAGTAAGTGGTGCTGGGAAAACTGGATAGCTACATGTAAAAGAATGAAATTAGAACACTCCCTAACACCATACACAAAAATAAACTCAAAATGGATTAAAGACCTAAATGTAAGGCCAGACACTCTAAAACTGTTAGAGGAAAACATAGGCAGAACACTCTATTACATAAATCACAGCAAGATCCTTTTTGACCCACCTCCTAGAGAAATGGAAGTAAAAACAAAATAAACAAATGGTACCTAATGAAAATTAAAAGCTTTTGCACAGCAAAGGAAAACATAAACAAGAAGAAAAAACTCTCAGAATGGAAGAAAATATTTGCAAATGAAGCAACTGACAGAGGATTAATCTCCAAAATTTACAAGCATCTCATGTAACTCAATATCAAAAAAAACAAACAACCCAGTCCAAAAATGGGCAGAAGACCTAAATAGACATTTCTCCAAAGAAGATATACAGATTGCCAACAAACACATGAACGGATGCTCAACATCACTAATCATTAGAGAAATGCATGTCAAAACTACAATGAGGTTATCACCTCTCACCAGTCAGAATGGCCATCAGCAAAAAATCTGAAAAAACAATAAATGCTGGAGAGGGTGTGGAGAAAAGGGAACCCTCTTGCTCTGTTGGTGGGAATGTAAATTGTTACAGCCACTATGGAGAACAGTATGGAGGTTCCTTTAAAAAACTGAATATAGAACTACAATATGACCCAGGAATCCCACTACTGGGCATATACCCTGAGAAAACCATAATTCAAAAATTGTCATGTACCACAATGTTCACTGTAGCTCTATTTACAATAGCCAGGACATGGAAGCAACCTAAGTGTCCATCGACAGATGAATGGATAAAGAAGATGTGGCATATATACACAATGGAATATTACTCAGTCATAAAGAGAAATGAAATTGAGTTATTTGTAGTGAGGTGATGGACCTAGAGTCTGTCATACAGAGTGAAGTAAGTCAGAAAGAGAAAAACAAATACCGTATGCCAACACATATATATGGGATCTTAAAAAAAAAATGGTTTTGATGAACCTAGGGGCAGGACAGGAATAGAGACACAGACATAGAGAATGGACTTGAGGAGACGGGGAGGGGGAAGGGCAAGCTGGGACGAAGTGAAAAAGTAGCATTGATATATATACACTACCAAATGTAAACTAGCTAGTGGGAAGCAGCCACATAGCACAGGAAGGTCAGCTCAGTGCTTTGTGACCACCTAGAGGGGTGGGATAGGGAGGGTGGGAGGGAGATGCAAGAGGAAGGAGATATGGGGATATATGTATATGTATAGCTGATTCACTTTGTTATAAAGCAGAAACTAACACAACATTTTAAAGCAATTAGACTCCAATAAAGATGTTAAAAAAAAAAAAAAAGAAAGAAAGAAAGATAAGTGAGTCCTAGAGATCTACTATACAGGATAGTGCCTATAGTTAATAATACTGTATTTTATACTTAAAACTTTGTTATGAGGGTAGATCTTATGTTAAATGTTCTTATAATAAAATAAAAGAGAAGGGAGGAATCTTTTAGAAGTGATGGTCAAATTTATGTTACTGTAATTGTATATGGTGAAAGTATACATTGAATATGTACATCTTTTTTGCATGTCAGTCATATTTAATACAAAATAAAAATTATAAAAATCTGAACGATGGGAAGTAAGACAACACACTGTCTTGAAAGCCACAGTAATGAAAGGAACACTGGCACATCTTCCTCATTTACCTGCAAATGATGGGTGACCCAGATTTTCTCACACAAAAGAAATCTATGTGTGTAATTTGAACCATTTTAACTGTGTAACAGACTTCCCCTGGTCACTTCTAAAGATATATTAAGATGTATGTTCTCATTAAGAACAAAATATTCTGACTCTGATACTTCTAAAAATTTTGCCTTTTCTAAGTTTTCTGAGGGGAGAACTCCTGTATTATAATCTAAACAAGTAAAATGTGCACTGACTCTAGTCTTTCACTTTTAATTTTTTTTCCTTAAAAACTGGTTGCTTATATTTTATATTGCATCCCAGTAAAGAAAAATATGTATTGGATTTTTACTGAAATTGATTTGTTTTACAGAGTATTGGACCCACACACTGTAGTTAGAGACAGCCCCTTTGGCAAAGTTCCCAGTTCATCTGCAAATATTCTCAAATGTTATCCTTATATATAACATTGAGAAAAATGAGCAAACAAACAAATCTTGGACTGATACAGTTACAAAGCCAAGAGGAAAGAGCAACTGTTTTCAAGTAAAAAATTTAGCATCTGACCTCACAAGTAAGTAGTTTGGGCAAGTCACCTAGAGAGGTGTTTTTTGAGCTATAGGTAAAGACACGAGTAGACTGTGAAATCCATTTACATGTCATGCCAGCTGTTCATTTAACAAATCAAACAGAATGGAATAAAAATTATTAGAGTGTGGCTACATATGGTAAGGATACATTACCTTTTTTAATGAAACTTTTTCCAGATCTGTGTGTGTGTGAGTGTGTGCGGGAGAGAGAGAGAGATGTATACTGGATCATAAAGGGCTCTCATGTTTCCTCTTAAATTGGGTGGTGGACAGAAAATAGAAAACAGATGAAGGCCCCCGATTTGGAGAAACAATAGATTATTTAATAATCTGAACTCTGGAGCCCTGAAAGCCTTATAAAGAATCCTAATTTTGTCACCTTCACAGATTATTTAACTGTTCTCTGCTTTTTCTCATATGCAAAAAGGAGATACTCATACTATCCATCTCAAAACGTCGCTTTAACAATTAAATGAGATAACCCAAGTAAATACATTATAACAGTGCCTGGCACTTGATATGTGCTAGTTATTAGCATTACATTTTATCCTGTGATCCTTGAGTTTGTTTAGATTTTAGGCTCAACATTGAGCCTAAATGTGATTTTTTTTTTTAAATAATGTGAATTTTTTTCTTTGTTTTTAATTCAAATTCTTTGGAAAGCACTGTGTTTTAAAAAATGTACATATGAACTTTATCTAAAATTCCTAGTTATAGGACTTTGCTAACAGGCACATTTTTCGTGAAACAAACAACTTTGGGCAGCAAGCCCTCATTGTCCATTTTTCTAATACGAATTCCTCTGTTCTCGAAATGTCACTGACTTCCCTATTCAGCTCTGCCCTGCTTCTATGTCTGTCGCCTTATTCATTAGAAACAAGATGGGCGTTTTGGGCATCGGGAGGCAAGAAGTTCATGTCTTGTGATTTTTTCATATAATACTCAAAATCTTTGGTGGGAACTAGCCTTTTTACTGCCACTGATAAAGGCTATGACCCTATACCCTGAAGCAAGCCAAGTGAAATAAGATCTATTTATAAAGACTCAGACAGTAGGTACAACAGCAGCATTGGCTGTGTTAGGTAAAAGCTTAGACTTCATAAATCATCCAGCCCTTGAAAACTATTAGGTACCATATAATAAACTCTTGAAAGAGCTTCAGCACCCCCAGAATAATGTTTTAAAATTTAAACATAATTACTCCCAAATCTACACAGTTTTGAATGTAATTTAACTCTGGCCTTTGATTTGGTAAATTGCTAATTACGGCTATCTTTGTTAGATTTAAATTGAATTAGATTAAACTGTGACCCAGTGATTTTCTGGCTTCTTATGTGGTCAATGCAAACAGTTATATTTAATGGTGGTAAAGCTGAGATAAAAATGTTAAATGTAAGAGTCAATTGCAAGGTCATTATTTTTTTCAAAGTAATGAAAACATAGTACTTTATCTACTGTAAAATTACAGGCTAATGACTTAGTCCTACAGAGTGGCTCTCAAACCTTGTTCAATGTACCCACACTGATTTAAGAAATGATAAAGTATCATTTCAAAGATTAAATAATGATGAGGAGTGTAAATCACATTTTAAGTGGTGCCACCAAATGTAAGTTTTTAAAGCTCTCAGCAGAATTTTTTGGATAAAAAGATGAGGAAAATTATTCAATCAAAGCAGAAGGTAATTATTTATAATATTAAAAAAGAAGTATTTGTGAATCTTACTTTTAAAAAGTAATCCAATAAATATTTTAATATCTTGTGAAAGTTTTAATATTGTTTTCCAAGGCATTGAAACCCAAGCAGGACCCTGTGGTGCCCTCCCTGGTACAAATCCTTTCTGTATCCCCCATTTCTTGTTTGTAGGAAATAGGCTTCATTCAGCCTCCTTGACCTTCCCTGAGTTCCAAAAGGCAGATTCAAATAGTTGCTAATCAGGGAAGGAAGGGGATGCAGAAACTAGGGTGGAGCAGTCAAGAAACAATAGTGCAGCCTTGAGGCAAAGTTCTCATTTATCCTCAAGGAATATACATAACAATATCTTTGATTTCCTCTGCAGGAACTACGGCCCCCACCCAGGTAGAGGATGGTAACTTCACGCTGAGCACAAGATTCCTGGAGCACTGCCCTGTTACCTCACCACCAACCAATCAGAAGAAAGCCACACACCCTGCAGCCCTCACCCCAAGTTTTGCCTTTAAAACTTCTCCCCCAAAACCATCAGGGAATTCGGGGTTTTTGAGTATGAGCCACCTGTTCTCCTTGCTTGGTCCTGCAATAAACCTTTTTCTGATCCAAACTCTGACGTTTTGGTTGGTTTGGCCTCACTGTGCATTGGGCACAGGAACTTTGTTCGGTAATAGCATCAAATTCCATTTTTTAATGTACCATGAACAAGAATATTAAAATAGTTTAGATTGCTCAGCCAACTTATTTACTGAATGTTTATTGATCAAATAAAGAGGTGAAAAACTACCTGATGAGTCTAACTAGTAGGAACAAATAGCCTTTGTAAAAGTTTTTCTTAAATTTACCTGATTTGGACCAATCATGTTCAGATTTTAATTACTTTAAGGTTATCTAAACTACCTACTTTACAACAACACTGTCAGTTTTTCTTAGAAATGGTTACATATGACAACACAGTGCTAGAATTGAGAGAACTCCTGAAAAAATGTGTAGGGGAACAAATGTGCCACCACAAAATGTCTCTTTGGCATGTAGATTATTTGAAGCTGAAAACAATCAAGGCCCAAAAGACTCAAGAAGAATCTTTGACCTTTCCTGTAACTGCCTAAAAGAATGAAGACCTATTCCAGAAAGGGAGACACCACCATAGATAACTATAGTATAATTTGAACTAAGTGTGGTAGATAGGGAGGTATCTGGTACAGTCTGTTAAAAGTCCTCTCTGTGTCCCATTGTTTCTGTGTGGTCCAGCAAACATTTCTTTACCAAATATTTGCTCTTTTTCATATTTGCTCAGTTCCTGTGAATTGCCTTCATACCCTTTGAAGTTCCAAACCATTACTCCCTTCTCCTTCCCTCTGACAGCATATAACCCTCAATTGCCTAACTTGTCACTGGGTCTAATTTTTCTAGTGAAGCCCTGTTCGTATGTAATTAAATTTGATTTTCTCTTGTCAATCTGTCTCATGTCAATTTAATTCTTAGGTCAGCCAGAAGAACCTAGATGGGTAGAGGAAAGTTGTTTTCCTCCCCCACAAATGTTATATAACTTTTCCAAATAAATATTATAAATATTTTATTCTAAAATAGTTAATTAAGTTATGAATTATTTTCAATGATATATTTTGATATTTAAAAGAAAGCAAATTTAAGCTCTTTCTTTTTTTTTTTGGCTTACTGAAGTCTAACTGAAAAATGAAATTATAAGGTATTTAAAGCATACACAGTGATGATTTGATATACATATATGTACACTGTGTTTTCTCTTCTTAAAAAAGTAAATCTATTGAGGGGAAAAAAGCACCAATATTTAAAGAATTCACATTTAATGAGGAAATAGGAATTCTTCATTTACTATTTGTGATGAGTAGTCAGGGAATCATCCTTAAATTATAATTGTCATTACTGATTTAATTATATGGAGCAGAAATATGAAATTTTAAGAACTAAAATACAGTTTAAAATTGCTACTTCTTAATTTGTGCTTTCCCTTTTTCTATTGTATATGGTTTGATGACAATTAAATTAAAATATTCCTTCATGTTATAAATATTATAAATATCTTATTTAATTATTTGGAGCTTTCAATACCATAAGATTACTACACTAGCTATATGCATATATTTTTAGATTTCCTAGTCTAGGTGGAAAACTTCAGCCTTTTACCTAATCTAGTTAAATAGTTTAACTATATTAAATCATTTAACACACACACAAATATATATATGTATATATATATAAAATCTCCTTATCGTTTTATTTATTTCCTATGTATTTTTGTTAATTTATTGAGATGCTTAGAAAAATTAAAATGCTTTTTTATAACACTTTTAAAACAATAATCATTGATTTCTCATATTACTGAGCTCTAAATTTGCCCTATTTCCAAGGATATGTAACATGTTCTTCAGTAATTAGTGAGTAGATTTTTTTATATGCATTACTTTATCCTAACATCTATATTTCTTGAGTACCTTCTATTTGTTTGGCCCACACAGTGAGCACCATAAAATAGTGGGCAGCATCCCAACTCACACTGTACTAAATGGGCTAATAATGGAAGCTGTAGACACTTTTCCAATAACTGTTCTACATGGGCTCATAGTTTGAAGAGTGAACTTCAAAAACAGAAATAGCTAGAAATTCAGCCTTCTTATACTATTCTAAGGATTTATCAATGCAGTTCTATATAACATAAATATTTATCTCTGTTAAAAACATACTCACTTCAAGGGAAATCTAGGTGGTGATAATAGTGGGGAGAATTTGGGGGAAATCTGTATTTTTAAAAGCTTTCTGTTGATTTGGCCAGCAATGCATATACCTATATGATTATGAATGTTTATCCACTGATGACCACAGTAGAAAAATAAAATATTGACTCACTTGAGGAAATGTCTTCTCACTTAAATAACCTTGTTCCTGGTCTATGCATTTGATTTGAGAACAGATCCACTGCTACATGTTCAAAGTTTCAAGTCCACATGTGTTGAATAGGGGGGGAAAAAAGTGAGTTTTTCTTTTCCTATTCCCTCTTGTAACTTCATTGAAAGGTAACTTGTATTCTTTTTTTCCATTTCATTCCTTGGGCTGGTCCCACATAATGTTAAAACAATTTGGAAATATGGATCATGTAACAAATTCAGTATCAGTTTATAAGCTAAATTACTAAGATCTGTAATATATTTTGTGCTTTCAAGTTTGTTTTATTCTTTTTACTTACTGCCTTGGGGTACTGAAGGCAGTTTTAGTAAAGAAAAAGTTTCATAGTTTTTCTTCAATTCTTAATTCTTAAAAAACATACTTGAGCCAATACAGCTCATTATATACATTTTGAACTTGGCTTCGAAAACAGTACATCCTACTTTATACTATGTAATTGTTATCAACTATATGCAATTATTTCAAATAAATTAAGATTTTAGACAATACCCTGATATATTACACTTAGGTTGCCTAACCAATAGTTCTTGAAGATTTCTCTTTAGCTACATTTTCTAGCTTCCTTTGCAGTTAGGTTGAATCATATAACTGGGTTTTGGCTCATGGGATGTTGGTGAAAGTAACCGAAGTCCCTTTCTGATCCAGTCAAGATATTTTAATATTCTTATATAACTTTGCTGTCTAATATGGTAGCCACTAGCTATGTATGGCCATTGAGCACTTCAAATATGGCTATTCCAAGTTGAGATGTGCTGTCAGTGTAAAATATATAACAGATTTTAAAGAGGTAGTACAAAAAATATTCTGAAATATCTCTGTAATAATATATTGATTACATGTTGAAGAGATAATATTTTGGATATATTGGGTTAACTAAAATATATTATTAAAACAATTTTACTTGTTCCTTTCTAACTTTATAAATTTGGCTACAAGAAAATTTTAAATTACATAAATGGTTTACATTATATTTCTATTGGATAGTGTGGTCAAACTTCTCAGGGTTCTGTATCTTTCTACTTTCTACCACCATTCACTCCTTCATTCATTAATCATGCAGGAATACTTATTATGACTCTACTGTGTGCCTGATATTCTTCTAATAATCCCCTACTGATAAGATACAGAGGATGGAGGAAAAGGAGAGCAGAATATGGGACCCCAAAATATGCCTCCTTGGCATAAGGATTATTTTGAGCTGAAGGCAATCAAGACCCTGAAGACTCAGGAAAAGCTTTTTATCATCCTCTTTAACAGCCTGAAAGAATTTAGATAGGGAGCCTGTACCAGGAAGAGAGCTATTACCAGAGATAACTTTTTCATCTGAGAGATTTATCAGCATGGCACTGGCAAACATTAGTTTATTCAACATTTCCTCTTCTCACCTTCCTGTGAATTGTCTTCCTCCCCTTTGAAGCTCCAGACTGCTCTCCCATTCTTTAGCTCAGTATGGTATATAAACCCCAGCTGCCTGCCTTTGAGCCTCTTATCTTTGTGGGGTTCATGTATGTATGTATGAACAAAATTAACTTTTTCACCTATTAATCTCTTTTTATTACAGGAGGGTCTCAGACAAGGACCTAGAAGGGTAAAGGGAAAATTATTTTTCCTCCCCGACAGTGTCACATCATTCCATGATACAAATAAGGGGTGGGGGGATGCGCTACCTGATCTAGAAACTGAATTATATGACAAGATTTTTTGTGCTCAGAATGGAATCCCTGCCAGGACAAGCAGGAGGATTGATTATAATGTGACTGAATGGTGCTTAAAGAACCACAGATGCTGGGTTCTGTCTATTAGGAAGAATGAGCACACAGAGTTGTGAAATGTTAAAAGACTCCTGTGTCTCATTCCTTGGACTTCAAGGGCTATGGCATTTTGGCAATGCCAGTGAATTGCCCAGGGGTTCCGTGACAGTGATGATGGTTGTGAAACAGGGACTCTCAGGGTTAGGAGAAATTTAAGTGTGACTATGTGGACATACTGCTGGAAAATATATGCTTTTTTCAGCCTTTTATAAAAAATGAAAACTACTTATAAACCATCCTCCATTTCCTATTACTATTCAAGGGGCTTAGACATACAGAGTTCTCAGGCTATTTTTTCTTTTGTAGAGAAAATGTAGAAGGCTCCCTTGCAATTTCCTTCCATTGTATATTACTGTCAGAGACTTTCTTGTGTTCAACCAGTTCTTTCCTATATAATATTAATTCTGCATGCATGTAAAACCTAATAAAAATCTGGCTGATTAAAAATGGAATTAAACAAAACAAAACCAAAGGGTTCAAATTATGAATATGAGTAAGGTACCACTTATTTTCTACTTTGACTAAACAACTCCAATTCTTCTGACGTTTCTCATAGGACTTTTTTGCCTGATATTTTAATCATTGTTCTCCTTCCTATCTTACCTCATCTAAAAGAGTTTCCTCAATATCTCTTTAGTTCTCTTTAAAACCTTTATTATTCATATATTTTTAAAAACAGGGGTATCAATGTTATATTTTACTACTAATAAAATTTATTGTAAAAAAATTGTGAAAAAAAGTAGCATTCCTTTTGTTGCCCCCCCCCCCGCCAAATCTTTCTAATTCATTTTTTAACAAAATAATATTGCCTACTCATTCATCTTTTGGTTCTCTTCACACCCAAGAAGTAAAATGCTTTGCAAATCGCAGCATTGATTCTAGCACCTAGACACGTACATCTTGTTGGAAACCCAGGGCAGTCCGTCCCAAAATATGCCTTAATGGCATATTGATTATTTTGAATTAAAGTTACTTAAGAAACAGGCGATGCAGGAAGGACACTTGACCCTCCTCTCTGTCTCCTGAAAGCAGGAAATAAATCTCTGTTATGAAAGGTACCCTCCTTGTACTGGGAGATAGAAGGACACCGTTATTACCAGAGACAAGGAGCATGTACACACAAATCTTATTACTTTTTTACTAATTTACTACCCAAGCCCAAACTTTACTTAAATTCCTTACTAATTAAGCACCCAACCCTAAGTTTCTTTGTCCTATCAATTCCTTTCAAATTTATTATTTCTTAATCAAAAAAGTATAAAAGCTGCCTGCTTTGACCACTTGTTAGGTCCCATTTTTATGAGACCTCTATGTGCATGAATTAAATTTGTTTATTTTTCTCCTGTTTATCTGTCTGGTGTCAATTTTATTATTAGTCCAGCTACAAGAACTCAAAAGGGGTAGAGAGGGAAAATTTCTCCTTCTCAACAATCTCAAATCCATTGTTTTTTTTCTATTCAGAAGGTAAAAGTGTAGTAAGCAAATTACCAAGTCCAACATAGGTAGACCATAATATCTGTGATTTTTTTTCTCAAAAACATATGGGAAAAAAATTCTCATAGACCTCTGCCACCAGGAAGCCTGAAAATGAACAAGATAAGGAAAATGACTTCCTCATCAAGCAAAGACAACAAACAGCAAATGCTATTATCCATGAAGAACAAAATCTTTGTGATTTTATATATTTTAATGGAAGAAAGCTAGGACTTGTTTTGTAAGTTGGTAATATTTGTTTTATAACTTGAGACTGCTGATTCGCTAACCTACGACTAAGATGAAATAGAAAATACACTAAAAGAAATATTCATATAATGTCATTGTTTAGGATCTTCGACTATGAGGCAATACACTTAACGATATCTAAATTGTTGTTTTTAATCCAAACTAGTGGTTGACTGAGTTAGACAACAGGTTTGATCCTCAGGGATATATTGAAATGCCTTATATATAGGATCTGAATAAATTCCCAATGTCTACTACCATAATACACTACTTAAACAGCTCATTTAGAATATTATTAGAAGCAATCTTCATTTGAACTTCTTCTTTCAGAATATATGTGCATAGTATATAGTGAGGCATACCTAAACATCAAGAGAATATTGCTGACATTCCAAAATCATATTTAATTCTTCAAGTCAGTTATGATAATAAAATCAGTAATACAAAACATTCTGCTTTGCCTTCATTCTCTTTTTTTTTGTTCAATGAAATATTTATTATCTACCATGTGCAAGGCAAATATTCACAGGAGTGACTCTGTGAAATGGTTCCATCATTCTACGTAAACTCTATAGCAGGTTAAAGAGTAAAAGGCAATTTTTAAAAGAGACTTTAGGGAATTAGCCCTTTTCATATCACAGCTATGATGAAACTCAGCAGTTCAGAATACTGGAGGTGGACAAATAAAAGCTGAAAATTTAAAAATAGTCAGGAGAATTTGTAACCAAAACAACTAAGGAAAATTAAATATGTGCTTTTAGGGAAAGGTCTAGAAAATGCAAGCAATATTATTAATGAAATAAAAATATATTTGCCTTCATTCTTAAAAGGTAGAAACAAAATCAATTTTACTTGAAAACTGGCATATTACAATCAAACATTTCCATCCTTTGTGGTGACAAACAATGGTCCAGATTCTTGAAGAGACCATTAGAGAAAACCTAAGCCAACATTCATTTTTACTAAATACATATATTTCTCCTTCAATATCAGAAAAAATATATGAATGTGTATGAATGTGTAAATATATTTTAAAAAAATTTATCAGAAGCCTGCTTATAAAACAAGAGGAAAATAACTTTTAAAAAGGTATAAATCTATAAGCATTGATACCGATCAGGACCCTGTGGGGCTCCTGGGCACAAAAGCTTTCTGTGTCCCCCATTTCTTGATTACTGGAAATAGGTTTCATTCAGCCTCCATGACCCTCCCTGAGTTCCAACAAATAGATGCTAATTAGGGAAGGGAAGGGAGCAGAGACAAGGGAGGAACAGTCAAAAGAAACAACAGTGCAGCCTTGGGGCAGGGTCCTGGTCGGGTTTCCCCCCCCCACCCCCCCCACCCCCCCCACCCCCCACCCCCCACCCCCGCAAGGGATATACATAACAATATCTTTGAGCTGTTTTGCAGATACTTCTCCCCAACAGCTGGGAGAAGTTAAAGGTATGGTGCCCACAAGCACGTATTTTTCTATATAAACTTTAGGATCAACTTATCTAAGTCCAGAAGAAAATATTACTTATATAGGAATGTCATTTAATTTATTCATTAACTTAAAAACAACAGATACTTTTATGATGTTAAGTCATGCTTTTAGGAACAAAGTAGGTCTTTCCCTTTAATTTTCTTTTGTGTCTTCCAGGAGAGTTTTAAATATAGATTTTGAAAATTTCTTATTAAATTTGTTTCTTGTCTCTAGTGTTGTAAATGGGTATGTCTGATCCATAAAATCTTCTAGCTCGTTACCATGAAGTCTACTGATTTTGCATGTAAATTTTATATTCTGCTAACTTACTAAATTATTTTACTGTTTGTATTGGTGTTTGGGTTTGTTAATGTTATTGTTTCTTTGTGGCTTTTTGGGTAAACAGTCATATCTGCAAATTGGGACACTGCTACCTCTTCTTTCAACTGTTCTGCCTTGAATTGGTTTATTTCATCTGGTTGTGATGGCTAATACTCCCAACACAAATGTTAAGCAGCAGTGAAGATAGCTGAACATTACTGTAACTTTGTCTTTGGTCAGAATGCATCGAACGTGTCCTCATTAAGTAATATGCTGACAATTGGACTAAACTGTATATACATAGTATAACATGCTAGCAAGAGTATCCAATGATTCCTTTTTATACTCAGTATTTTTATCAGGAAAGGGTATTTTATTTTATCAAATATCAGTATCTCACACTTAAATGTAAACAAAAAGTTAAGATCACTAGATAATTTGAAGAATGACTTTGAAAGTAAAAGAGTTCCTCAAAATAAAACAAACAATAAACTAACAAGAAAGCAGGACCATAGAAGATAGGAACAATACAAGAAGCAGAAGAGTACTGTGGGAGAATTATATTGAAAATCTAGAGAAAGTAAAAGAGAAGTGACTCCATTTTCTGAAACAAGATCATGAGGATACAGAAAAATGAGCAAAAAAGGAAGAATAGAATAAAATATTTTATGACATAATATGTCAAAAAAATTACCTCCCTTGAGCCCTTTCTCAGGAAGCTACCAGAGGTTATACTCTGCTAAAAACCAGAGAGTAAACCAAGAAAGATGATGAACAGGATCTATGGCACTAGGTGTCAAACACAGAATACTAGAGAGAGGTCTTTGGAGAGTAGCTGCACATCAGGGTCAAGAACAAGCATTCTAAAAGGTGTCATGTATAACAGCAGGCTTGAGTTCTCATCTTAACTTGAACTCCTTGGGCCTCTGACAATGATAATCACACCTTATTCTGATGCTCTCTGCTCTTCTTTGTCTCTTTTTCTTTGACTTACACTGTAAATATATTTGTTACCCAGTATTTCATTCATGGCCACATGCTTTACCTGAGGTGCCTCATCTATTTCTCTAGTCACCAACCCTAACAAAGTTTAAGCTGTGTTTTCAAACCTGATATTTTCCCCCCACACATCTCTTGTTAAATTCTTTCAATTCCCATACCCCATTAAGCAAAACATGTAACCAAATCCATCAGCTCTCATACCCCACTTAGCAAAATAAAAGCCTGTCAGACAAATGCCAGCCTTAAGCATTCTTCTCAAAGGGATTCAATTCTTCTTGCCCTCACAAGAATATAAACGATATTATATACCACTTATTGAAAGTTTACCATATGCCAGGTATAATTCCATGTGCTCTGCATGCAGAACATCTTTTAATCTTTTAAATAAATATTTGATGGGGAAGTTGAGGCTTAGAAAGGTTTCATAATTTACTCAAGTTTACACACACTAAGTGGTGAACTGGGAGTTAAAACTCAGGCTTCTGAATCTAGTACTTGTCCTCATACAGATTTCCTGAATGCCTCATAACCACATTAAACCAAATATTTCAATATCTAAAACCAAAGTGATCAACAACCCTCCAAAGTGGATCTCTTCTCCTTTTTCTCTCAGTTCCTCTCCCAATTTGTGGTATCTATATCTGCCTAGTGTCCCGGAAAAATACCTTGCACCCATCAGATTCATTCCTTGCTCCCCTTTTCCAATCATTAACTAAACCTTGTTGTTTCCATCTATCCAACCAGGTCATCCCCATTTATATCATCCAGGCGTCATATCAGGATTTTGCCATGGCTTGGTGGAAAGGTTCGGGAAGTGCTTGGAAATGTGGATCTTAAACTCAATGTTACAAATGCATATTTGGAAGTTTGCACACTCAAAAATCATTTTCTCAGTGCTTCCAAAGTGTCAAGTCCAGTTTTAGGTCCTGGGTAGAGGTGATGTTTGAGGACATGAAAGAAGATGAAAGAGAAAGTGTTGACAGAAGAAAGGACTGAGATAATGGACGGTATGACCAACAGTGTTTTCAAATCCTTTCTCCCTTCCTTCCTAATTGCCATTCATTCCATCCATTCAACAAATATGTATTGAGTATCACTGTACACCAGGGTGTATGCTCTAGGCTGAGTATATAGTGATGACTGAGTCAAGGTTCAGACCCTCAAGGAGTTCAGTTAATAGATGGATGTAAAATATATGTAAACAATAATTATTATGCAGTCAATAATGGTTCTACATAGTAAATGCTATGAAGAAAGAAACCAGAGGTAAATCAAGGCTGTCTCCACTGATGTATGGTCATCCACACTAGATCACAGGAGAGGCAAAGATCAAGTTAACTCCAATGCAATTGTACTGGATTACATATACAAAGTACCACTATCATTGTGTGTATGAATGTATCTTCTCTCATTTATTTTTTGAAAATTGGGATAACTTCCTACCTTCCTCCCTCCTTTCACTTTCTCTTCCTTCCCTTTCCTTTCTCTTCCTTCCCTTTCCTTTCCTTTCCTTTCTCCCTCCCTCCCTCCCTTCCTCCTTTCCTCCTTTCCTTCCTTCCAACCTTGACATAACTTTCAGGAGCTGAAAATACTCTTTCCATGAAAACATACTAAAACTAAAATTCTTTTTCATGATTTTTCTCATGGGAAATTTACCTGTATTTTCCCACCAAACCCTCTCCTTCAATAGTCTTTTTTATCTTAGTCAACAGCCTTCCTATCCTTCCTTATGTTCAGGCTAAAATTGTTTTTCTCCACTCTCTCAATCTTCATATCTAGTCCATCAGCAAATCCTGTTATCTGTACTTTCAAAATGTATCCAAACTATGGCCATTTCTCCCCAGGTCCATGGCTACCAACCAACTCCTAGCTCCACACACACACCCAACCTGGATTATTACACTAGCCTCTAGTTCACCTCTCACTTCTACCTATACATCCTACAGTACACTTTACATTGCTTCTAACCACTGCTTAAAATTCTCAGCCTCCTAATCTACCATAATGTAGAAGCCAATGCCTTTACAATGATCAATTAGGCCCTACCTGATTTGTCCCCCTAATACCACTTCAGCTGTGGCTCACAGCACTCTCCCCTAGTCACTCTACTCCAGCCACCCTGCTGCCCCTCGAACACACACACATTCCCTCCCTCCTCAGGACTTTTATACATGTTCTTCCTTCTGCCTGGAACTTTCTTCTCCATGACATCTGAATGATGCATTCTCTTCCTTCCTTCCGGTTTCTTATATGTCTCTTCAGAGAGGTCTTCCCAGGATCCACTATAGAAAATAGCAACCCACCATATTCTTAGTCTTTCCTCATCCTGCTTTATTTTTCCTTTTAGTACCAATCACCATCCAAAATTCTATATTCCAGGTATAGAGAGAGAAAACAAGTTGACAAATAAATACAGAGAATGTCAAATAGTTTGCTATATGTTTCCTTGTTTAGTTTAGCTCATCTGGTTCACAGAGCCCTACTATTAAAGGGACTTTTTCTCTTTAATGCTGTGTTCAAACACCTAGAGCACCTGACATGTCATAGGTGCTCAATAAATAATAAGTTAATGAATGTAGACTTTATGTGTATTTCTATAAAAATATGTTTTCTTAAGTATAAATTATTATTTATGAAGGATACAAGCTTAATGCAGAGGCATAATATTCAAAATATTTATTCTCTGACTGACATAATAGTTGCAGGTAATTTTAATAGCAGGACCAGTTCTTACAAAAAGTACCATCCATTGACCATGTATTTTGAAAAGATTGGTTTTCTAGGTGCCAGGTGAGCTACATCAAAGAAGAAAACTTTTAGCAAATTCATCCATAACTCTCATTTGTTCTCATTAAATGACAACTAATATTAAACCATGGGGTGGTTTCACTCACATTTCTAATTAAGGGGTCTGCTTGTCTCCATCCATCAGCTGGCCACAATTCTGGACAAGGCTGAAAGTGATTGCTTATTTATTGATCACCTATTGTCTACTTTTACTGTTACTTCTCTTTGTACATAGAATTGAGACAGTGAAATTAGGGCTTAAATTAGAATAAGATTAGGCAAAGGACTTTTTAAAACCATACTCTGCCTTTTATTGTGCATGAACTTTACAAATCTGCCTCTAGCTGCATTACAAGAGAGATTTCTACAGCTGAACTTGTATCAATAAATTACTGTTAGATTTGGTCTTAACTCTTTGTGTTCTGGCTACCATGATCATAATTGGATAGAGAATTCTAGGAGGCCAAAGGAACCCGGGTAAGGTCCAAAACATTACCCCTTAATGGAGCACAGAGAAAGAGCCTCAGAATACCACTAAAATAAAATTCTTTGCAGAAGCAAAGTAATGAACAAAAGAGAGATCGAAGGACACTGTATATCCATTGGAAACTTTATATTAGTAAGAAAAACATATTGTTGCCCATGAAATAATTGCAGTGAAAGGAAATGAGGAGATACAGTTGACAATATGCCTGGATAGGCTATTTTTTTCCAGAACATTGAGCTCAATTATATTAATTGCTTTCCTTATCACCTACCTGCTTACAGAACATACTTTTAAAAAAATATTCTTTCTACCTATCTACCTGTCTCAGATATCTATGCCAATCAGATATATATTTTTGAGACTTGTAACATAAAAAGAGTATTACAAGACTAAATACAGGTTATATATATATATATACGATATATATAAAATATCTGATTGGTAGGTTTTGAGTCTTTTAACACCAGCCCAATTCTATTATTGAATAAAGATCCCTCAAGATAGACCCCAACTTAAATCAAGTATAGTGATTCTCAACTGGAGAAGGAGAAAGATCATTCCCCCTTGAGGATTCATCAAAATCCCAATGAGGTTTCCTGAAACATTCCCTACTACAGACCCGAAAACCTACAGAAGACCTACAGAATCGAAAACTCTGGCAGTGGGTTCTAGTAATCTATGTTTTAACAAGCCCTCTAGGTGATTCCAATGCAGCGCGCTGATGAGTGTGTGTGATATCAAACAACTCTACAAAAAATTGTAACCCACTTACATTTTCATTTCAGATCCAGATGTCTATTCCCTAAGTGTAAAGTCTAGGCTTCAGATTCAATTTTGCAGGAAGGATTGGTGGTGGGAGGGCAGTCTAATTGCTCTATCACTGCCTACTGTTTTAGAACTACACATTTTTCAACCAGAAGTTGAATATTAACATGATTAAACTGATATCTCATTCTTGGCCCAACTGGCCCCAGCAACAATACAATTATTCAGGAATGGCATCGTGCTCTCTCACAGCCTCCATTCTCCACTCACACAATCTCCTTGGTCACTTGTCACCTGACAGGCCAAACTTCTTGAAGCATTCCATACTTCCACATGCAATTTTTGTTGCCTTCACCTTTCTTTAAATTGTCTTTGTGTGGACAACCTCAGATTAAATGTCACCTCTTTTCAGAAAGCTGTCCTTCTCTCCAAGCAATCAGTCATTCTTCCTTCTATGTTCCCATGGCACTTCTATTATATTAAAGGCCAAATTTTATTTTAATTATTTGTTTATATCATTGTTTCTTCCTTCAGATGATAATCTCCTAGAGAAGAAAAATCATGTTTATTGTGCCTTTTTCAGGGTACAATACTATGCCTGCCACAGAGTTGGCACTCAATAGATATTCGTTGAATGTTGAAAGGTTATTTTAGCAACAATAATGCTCCAGTGGGACAGTACTAGAGTGCCAGCTCTTCTTCCCAGAATGAAAATAAATCACTAAAGTCAATATATGTTGTTTTGCTAGAAAGTTATATAGGGCCCTAAGACGGAATAAATCAGATAACTAATGCATCCGCCTGTCAGCTACAGAGAATTGTTTTTTGCTAGCAACAATCATGCTAATTGGTAAATATTTACATTTGCCAGCTGCACATGCTTGCCACTGAGACCACTCCACATTACACAGGTACTGCAATTAACAATTCCATTTCTCTCATATTTCAGAACATAGAGCAAAACATGTATACCTTCTAAAACTAGCTAGAATTATTAAGAGCTCAGTAACAGTGGCTTGATAAAGAACAACATATTTGTAAGAAAGATCTGCAATATAAACAATAAATTATTTGTCTTTCATTGAAAACAGTGAGACCTATCACAATCCAATTTTCCTTTCACTAACTGAATGATATCCTTTGTTACTTGGGTACTTTGCAAAGATTAGATTCAGGAAAACATTCAAGGGAATGGTTCTCAGTGGATTAGGCCATTAGCATAATTATCTCAATTGCAAACACAAACACATCATTCTAGAAGTCATCTTAACATCTAGTGTAGATGTCAGGGAGCCCACATGCCCATAAAGCAGTATTTTGTATTTCTCATCAAAGTATTTTAAATCAATATTTAAATTGTCTCTTACACAGAATAATTTGCTTACGACTAGTGGAAATAAAGTTAATATTAATAAATAACAGTGTTCACAACTTACATGATGATACTGAAAATTAGATTACGTCACTCACCAAAATCTAGAATGTAAAAGTATTAACATTTAATGTATTAGAAATCGTTCGGAAAGAATTAAAAGTCTTCCTCAACAATGGTTGAGTTTTGGGGTTATTAAACACTCAAAGGTAGGTTAAAGTCTCTGTTGGTACTGCAAGCATTAAATATCTTCTGTTCTCAAGGTTTCAGTGAACTCAAAATCTTTCTTCACTTCTCATAAAACCTATCGATTGTGCGACGTGTCCCAAGAAAAATGCAGCATTTGGTAGGCGGAACAGTTGTCACAACAGCAACAGATATGGAAATATCATGGGGTTTAGACTCCAGTTTCCTGGGTTCCAGCTTCATCTCTTCCATTTACCTTGAGCAAGCCACCTAAATTTCATTTAGCTCATCCTGAATACTTATCTCACAGGGTCAGTGCAGCAACTAACCATAAAAGCATAACTCAATATCGTTATTAATGTGAGGATATACAGGAACAAAAAGTTCCTAATCTTCACCGTTTCCGAAATGAGGATTTCTATAGTTTCCTGTACCTGTGTTCATCTCTCCAAAACAACTGTAGCAAATAATTCAAGTGTTACCAAAGCCTCATATGGGCTTATTATCATGATCCAGAGACTTAGTTCACTGCCCTTCATCCTCCTAGTGACCTAATTCTTTCTGATACCAAATAGTAGGGAGAAACAGGAAGCCAGGGACATAGCCGTCTGGGTCTGTTTATATCTATGATGAACTTTCCATGACACAACAGCTCTGCTCTATTACTGATAGTCAGGTACCTTGTTTGGTGGTTATATATAAATTTGTTAATTACATATACATTTAGAACTGACACAGGGGAAAGGTACATACAAATTGTTACCTCTTGCACTGAAACAATGTTTTGCTCCTATGTTCCAGTATCTTCCATTTATATAATGAAACTGTTCATTTAACTTTAAACATATGACATGCTTTCTGTGTATGCCTGTGTATTTGTGTGCATGTGTGTGTGTGTGTGTGTGTGTGTGTACTGAGGGCATGGACTGGCATAGAGAGTGTGGCAAGATAACGAAATACATGTTCTATTCTCCCTGCTCCATCCAAAGAAGGTAGCCAAAACCACGTTCAAGAAAGAAATGAGCAGGCATCCAGAGGAGAATTGCATAAATATATGATTCATTCAATTCAGAAAATATATTACATAATAACAAAATTGGCAATATTTTATGTTTTCTATTTATACAATTTTAATATATGTTTTCTCACAAAGTAGACATGGACATATAAGGAAAACAAGGCTCAAAGAATTTGAATTTTAGGTGCACCTTTCTTTTTGAAATGACTTCAAGTGTGGATATAATGATTTCTCCTAAGTCTCCATGGTACAGAGCTGTGTAAAGAAGCCTTGTTTACTGACTCACAATTTTAGTGTTAATCTGTAATATACTGTGCTCATTATGCTGGCTAGAACGTAAATTATGGTGAATTCTTGGGAAAAGTACGTTACTTCAGTTAATTCCGTCTCATGTTATTGTTACTGTGAAAGGGTGTGCCTGGTCTTTTAGGTATGGGCATATATTGGCTTGGCCAAAAAGTTCATTCAGTTAATGAATACGTCATTCAATAAAGTTCTTGGTGAAAATGAAGAATGTCTTTTATTTTTACTTAAAACCCAATGAACTTTTTGGTCAACCCAATAGATTGCTGAAACGAAGACATTCATATCAGTGAAGACATTATCATATCATGAGCCCTTGAAAAGTTCACAGACAAAACCAATTACACATTTCTACTTCATCTAAGTCAAATATAAAGTTGTCTACCACTTTTGGAAGAATTAGAGAAAGTGAAGTTAGAGGATGGAAATAAAGTTAATCACTAAATCCAGAGTAGGATCAAAACCGTCGCATAACTCATTGGGAGACAGTTTAAATCTTTCAATTGATCTAGTAGTAAATATTTTTTCCCACAAATTGCTTTTTCTCTAACACAAACATCAAGCAAGTTTTATGACAAAACTATTGTTGGTCATGATTTCAAAAGTGTACTTTCCTTAAATGCTTCTTTGAATGAACCCGTGTGAATGAGCAAGATTTTTATAATGTGAATTATATTTGTGGTACAGTAAACACTAAACATTTTTTTAGGATTATAAAATAGCTATAAATTACAACAAGAGAATATTTACCTTGAATTAATCTTACCTAGAAATGGCTTTGTGTTTATGTGGAGATAAATATTGCTTGCTTATCTTTATAGAATAGATGTGATAAATCACATTCTAGTAAAATTTTTGGAATCGAAGGTTAATAGAAGACTTACTTTGAAAAAGAGATAGGGCCTATTTTAAAATGGTACTGGGAAAGTGAAAAATCAGTTGGATTTACTACAAAGATACATTAAGCTTCAAATGACATAAGGCTATATTTAATCATATTTTCTCCTTAAACTATCCCTTATGTAGCTTTACAAAATAACAGGAAACTTACTTTGCTGTCTCCCTGTACTTTACAAATATTATACAAAAGTGTGTGTGTGTATATGTCTCACTGATAAACCTTTTACCTCATCATATTCATTTTTATTGTTGCGGTATGTGTTTCTCTTTGTCCAATTTACCACAGAGACAGATGATAATTTTTCATTGCCTTTTCTCTCTTTTTAAAGCCATCCTCAACATACTCTTTTTCATTCTGAACTTTCTACTTTTCTTAAATTTAGCATATATTTAATTATCTGTACTACTGAACCAAAATGTATGTATTACACAATATTTATTTAGTGCACTAGTAATGATCAATAGGGTTATAAAGAAAACACACATTCCTGACTTCAATGGGTTCCCATTTTCTCAGTCTGGAGTGTCGTACTCTTTGATGCTCCTTCCTTTAGAGTCTCTCAATGAGTAGAACTCTCCTCATCAAGGTTTCTGGATTCACTCTAACTCAGAGTACTGCTTTCTCTGACCACCCACAGACTACTTAGTGTTACTCCATTTAGCAATTATTCAACATCTCCCAAATATGCACGTTCCATGAGATCAGAAGATTCAACTTAAACTAATTTGGTGCCTCCTACAGGCCTTGACTTCTGCTCAATTCCATGTAGTGATGAAATAAATATATGTCAAATGACATATCTCACAGTTATGTTTATCTTTTGGTATCACCAAGTGGCTTAAACTGAATCAATCAGCTTTCTCTTCTCATTATCTTTGAAAGCATCTAGATAAAATTTAGTCATGTACCTGAAGTCTTGACAAGAAAAAAATTCGGTAATATGTACAATATATTTTTCAGGTCTCTAAATGAAAAATCAACACATAGACACACATATAAATTTTATCTCTAAATATTTTCCCTCTGTCTTTATAAATATTTACTTATATTCCTGATACCTCGGGTATGCCTAAATATGCAACTTCGGTATTTGAAAGAATGGTGACTCTCCTGATCCAATTGTAATAGGTTTAGGGAGAACACTTAAAAATAAATGAAATAGGTGGGAGTTGAATTGCGGCGGCGGTGGGGGAAAGTTGGGGAAAAAACAGTAAATGCACTCATGCATGTGATTATTCCACAGCTTTTAAAATAGGGGTGATCAATAGGGTAAGGAAAAATTGCTCTAAGACAGTGCCCACAATGTATTCATAGAAGATAGGGTATCAAACTACTGTTTGTATATTAGCACATGAATTGTGGTAAACAACACTTGGAAATGTCAATGTTTAGAGGATGATGATCTATTTAGATTTGTGGGAATGAGAATTCACAAGTGTTTATCATGTTTACACACCTTATTAAAATAACTCATTGGTTTAATTCAAAGACTCAGAGTATTATGTTAAATTATTATTATGAAAAACTCTCTTTACAATTCTGATTTGTTGGTAGATTTCTTTGAAAGCTTTTATCTATGGTCTACTACAAAGTTCTGAAATTAAGAAAATTTTAATGAGGCTACTAGATATAGCAGTTAAACCATATACACACAACTGATAAATCTTCTGAGAATTATGAATTCCTATCCTAAATATTTCCGAGTTTGTTCTTCATTTATTCTTCTTCATTTGTGTTGTTATAATTTATTCTTTTTTATTAATTCTGCCCCACTTAGTTAAAAAAAAGTTGAGATTTTAAAAACATGTGTTTCATTCCTATGTTTGTTTAAAGTTCTGTAATAGCAATTTATTAATTAACTCAGTAAGTAAATATAAATGAATTTTGATTAGTTAAAATTCAGTAACTTCACTTCTTGCCAATATACTAAAGAGCACCTGGCAATATTCTGCTATCAAATACCACAAAGAATGGATGATACTCTAAAACCTTTTGTAGTAGTAAAGGGAACACTTTTTAGACTGCACCTCCCAGTGGACTGTTTTGGATCCATTACCAAGATTATTACATAGTGAGACAGACCCATGGAGAGAGTAATTTATATATATATATTAAGAGTGTCAGGCACTGCGCTAGAAAATTTCACATGTAGTGCCTCTTTTAATCATCACAATGACTTGCAAAATAACCATTATCACCGTTTTGCCTCTCTTAAAGCCTTGCATATAGGGTCCATATTTTATTAGCTTTATACTCCCACTATCTGGATTTGATTTATTATACAGGTGCACACACACACACACACACACACATACACAATAGAAGGATGAGGAAACTGACTAACAAAGCATTTGACTGATTTGCCCAAATACAAAATTATTAAATAAAAATTAAGTCTCTCTAACCTTGAAATCCACATAAACCTCCTTAACATTGCACTCTTAAGGTAAGAATATTTCACTGTGTTCATATAAAAATTATCTAGAATTGTGTTATTGATCATGAGTTAGTTGCATTTGCAAAATAAATAAATATTAAGAGTATGGATTGATGCTTACAGAAAAAGAGAACAAACTTATAATCTTAAATTACTTGACACATGCTCTAAGTGATAGAGGCCATATAGCCTATCAGATTTTTTTGAACTTTGTAAAGATCAAGAACGACCAAGAGAATAATCATTTTCAGAACAACAAAAATTCCTCATATCTTCTTCTAGTGCATGACATATACTAGCTACTTGATGGAAGATTGCTGTTAAAAATCCTCTAATGACTGATGTTGTTAAAGAAACTCACATTATCAAGAAGAACCAAAGATACATTTTACCAAATTAAATAATTTCTCTTTACCATGTATTCTGTTGCTTCTTCCTTAATTAAAAGTCAACATAATATTCCCAGATTTGCACAGCTAAAGTAAAAAGACCATGAGAAAAAACAATATGGACATTTAAATTACACAGATACATAGTTCATTTTGAAAATTCAGCATCACATCTTAACAGAGGAGCAATAAAATATCCTTACCTTAGAAAATTGTGCATTTATCCATTTTGTGAATGTTTTCTTTTGAACATCTTCTCTTTCATCTACAATGTAAAATATATATATATAAAGAGCTAAGAAGCAACTCTGGATATCACTTATATTTTACAACCAAAATAACTTTCAGTTATTATGCATTAGTGTTATTTTATATTTAGTAGTAAATTCACTGATAATGAAATCAGACATGAGTGATATTGCTACTGAGCATCCACACTAAAATGAAATCTGAAAAATATGATATGGTCAAGTCCATACTCATTCAAATACTGTATAAAGGCATTACAAAAAAGTGGTCTCATATGAACAAATGAGACTATTTGTTTATTCCCCTATAATGAGTAGATACTCTAGTATAATCAAAAGAAACTATTGTCTGTTATTTCTTCTGAAAAACTATTCTTGAGCTTTTCCTCTTGCCCCTCTCCCCAGTCCATGAGGAAATTATTTTTCCCTCCTTTGTAATACCTACATACTCTAACACAGGCTGCTAACATAGCCTCTTCCCATTATAGGAGAGGTTTCCTGATGATCAGGAGCATGGCTTAGTTATCTCTGTATCCCAGAACGTAGCACATTGTCTGCACAAATTAAGAGCTCAGAAAATATCTGATAAATATGTGAATGCTTTAGAGGAGGGGGATCTTAAAACTCCAAAATTTCTAACACTTCTTTTCATCTAAAAGTCAGGAAATTTCAAATCAAAATGCAAGTGATACTCTTCATGGATTACGTATAAATACTCAAAGGAAAAATCCCCAAGGACTTCAGACACCAGGAGGTTAGGGTGGAAAATTATTAAGAAAGAGCTTCGCAGAATTCATGCTTCTAAAAATTGTCTCTTTTTTCCAAAGCTGGAAGTTAGTATTGAGCCAAATGGACAGGAAAATCATCAATCTTGATTTATTAAAATGCTTGTTTGATGCTGAAGCCTATCTTTAAATTACAGTAAATGCAACCATATTGGTCAATGTTGAATAAACGAGTGCATGTGAGAGAGATTTAAAATTGAGAGATTTCATATTTTATTTACATGGGTCAAAAGAACCCTTATTGAAATGCCCTCATAAAATAACCTCATTTGCTCTCATATTACTTTTCAGTAGTAAATCTCCATTGCTTCCGAAAACAGAAGATACACAGTAAACAATCACTTTCCTATGACAAATGTATCTATGCATTAAGAATATCTGGAAAAAAAAAAAAAAAAAGAATATCTGTTTACCTTTAAAGCATATTATTAATCCATAAGTAGATACTCTTAAGCAATATAAGAGATAATAGTGGAAAAATAATAAACCTAACACTGTTTTCTTAGATGAGAAAATGTTATTTAGCATCACAAAATGCTTCCTTCTTATTTGTGTTACTCCCACAAGCTACTATGTATGGTCAAATATCAACATTATCCATACAGTATAGAATACATGATAGCTATAACATAGAAGTCTTTCCTTTGTTGACAAGTGTGAATAAATAAAAATAGATACTACTAGTTTTCAAACCTAATCTAGCCTCTTTTGAATATTAGTTCCATAAATTCAATACTACCCTTCGTATAATGATAATAAAAAATAAACAGAAGTTCAGATGGTCAAGATTTAACCATTTTCACTGACTTGCTCTATAGGAAGACTGGTCTGTACATCTATTTCTCAATGACATACACATATACTCCTAAAAGTTAATAACCTTATTTGCAATTCCACTTATTTTTTCTTACATGTGCATACATATCCTATCTGTCAGGCATGGGAGAGTAAACGAGTCATCTGAAAGCATTCATTCAGAGGTTTCTAAAACATACCCAATCATCTTCACCAAAAGCTGAATAGGAGGACATTTTGAAGAGATTTGTTCCAGATGCTTTTAAATGAAAAGTGGGTAGTAAAGCAATATTTTTATTGTTTTTGATTATACGTACAAAGAACAATTTTTAGATAGGCCTTGAAGGCAGAAGGGAAACCTTAACATTATGTGCAAAATATTATGTATCTGCTGTGTAAATGGCACTAGATGTGAGCTTCATCATATAAACACCTTCACTAAATGTCCTCTCATACCTCTTTTGCTTTCAATGCAAGAAAAATGTGCCTTCAGTGAATTACCTGCTAATGTTTTATTTTAGTATAGAAATATTTATTTTCTTTAACATGACAAATATTAATAATATTAATTTTATTATAAGATATTACATTTATTATTACCTTGTTGTTCACAAAGCTATTTTACATATATCATCTCAATCAATCCATATGTAATTTACCATTTTATATCTGAAAGAAATACAGGCTCAGAGGGAATAAAGCTGATAAGTGACAGAGATGACCTTGCTATAGATTATTTGAATCAAAGTCCACGGCTTTTCACAGTGACCAATTTACATTATAACTGCATAGATAATATGGAATGCTAGAAGGTGATCAGAGTCACAAAAGGTGAACATACTACCACAAATACAAAATAACCATGAATTTAGAGCCTCTATTTTGAACAACCCAGGGGGTTCCATGTACACTGTAACCTATGTGAATGACATCCTGGAATTTTATAGTGCACAACCTGCATGTCTGTATGGATTTATCCAGAAGTGAAAATTGAACCTTCTTTATGATGCTGGATGATTTGTTAATATTTTATATAATAATGCTCCTATATTTGCTAATTAATATTTGGTGTTTTGATTTTTGTCATATATTAATATGATGAAAATATTTTAACATACAAAAAATCACCAAAAGTTTTGTGTCTGTACATTACAATACCCCAAAACATGTATTTTGCTTAGCCACAATAATATTCTGCCTTTTTTTCACTTATTTTATCATAAATATCACATGCGCTGCCCTTTCCTTTTGTTTGCTATTAGAGATTCCATCATAATGAACATCTTTATGCATTCTTTTTCAGCTTCTGCTATATAATAGCCTTAGAAGAAATTACTGGGTCAACGTTATGGAAACTTTTATGGCTTTTACTAAATATTGTCGTATTGCTTTCCCAATGGTCATATCAATTTTTAGTGGTACCAGAAAGAATGAGGTTATGCTGTTGAGAAGAAGTTTTTTGCTTGTATTTTTAGACAAATGCTGTTTTATTAGATACAAGGAGAGAGCTGATGCTTGTTTCAATTTGAATCGGTTTGATTACTAATGAAATAGAACACAATTTATACATGTATTTATTCTGTATGTTTCTACTTTTGTCAAAATACAAAAGTAGAAACATACTTTTTACGTTTAAAAAAAATAAAAAGTTTATATCCTCTGCTCATGTATCTATTGAACACTTGATAAATTAATTGGAATGAGGTCATAAATTAGTAGTTTTTAAACATTTCAAGACATGGACTCCATTTGATCATCTGATAAAAATAATGTTCATTTTCTACAGAAAAAAATGCCTATACAGACATATTTACATACAGTTTTATGGGGTTCACTGACCTCCTTGCAAAAGATTCCTATTACCATGAAATCCAAGTTAAGAATCACTATTGTAAATTAAGCTACTTACTCATAGTCAATAAATGAATATATGTTCCCAAGTGGTCCTATTTTTTTTTTCAATTTTTGTTTCATTTATACTACGCTAAAATTTTATACTTTTATATATTTGAATCTATTTCTACTGTAATTTCTCATATGACTTAAAATTGGATCATTTTAAGCATGATCAGCTATGTATCCATAGTTAACCTAAAGTTGATACACATAAACCTATATATATAAATTGTTATCAAGCTTATAGAGACTATTTCAATACTTTAATAAAATATATGTTGTTGTAGACACACAGTCTATAGTAAGAGATATTAATGTGAAATCATCAACAAAGAGAATGAGAAAAGAATAAAGTGAAATCTGTTTTATTAGGAAGTGATTATCTATATACTCCCGTTTAATCATTTCAAGAAGCACATATTCTATTTCATTTCCTCGAGGGTTTGTTTATGACTGATTTTCTTTTACTAATAAAAATATGCCTGGGTATAACAATGTGAGAGGCAAGGAAGAAAAATCTCTCTTAGAAAAATTTACTTGAAAACTGTTCCCTGGAGATATCAAAGAGTGAAGAACTACTACTTCATAACTTGCAAAAAGTGAGGAACATTTTATTTTATTCTCTCTGTGGGGAAAGCCCGTATAAAATTCCCTTTCTGCCATACATAAAAACTATATTTAATCTCAGAATCAATTAACCCTTTCTAATAAAGTCATTTTTTATTCAATAAATCTGGTCCTTCATATTTTCTAAGATTAGTGCAAAAACCTTTTGCCCTGTTATTAACTTTTATATTCCTGAGACCCTCAATCCCCTATAAATGTGGGATAATTAAATTGGGATATTAATGATTCACAAGGGCGAGTTACTGCACAAAAATGATATGGGCAAACTGAGAGAACATGAAATCAGGGCAATAGGCCTCAAGTTCCACTGCAGGACTTATTAGAATGGTGGCCTTTATCTGTGCAATGAGGGTATTAATTGCCTTTTAACTCATGGAGCTGTTGTTAGGATGTAGTGAAATCATTTATTTATGCAATAATTTATAGAAAAATTGTATACAGAATGCTTAGTATATGCTCGTCACTGTACTAATTACCAAGAAGATAAACAAGACTCATCTTTACCAAAGTTCACGGTATAGTAGAAAATAGATATATCATGGGTAAATATTAAACATTTTATATAATTAAGGATACGTATATTCAAAGGGTACTATGGGAGCACAAAGAAAGGGATATGTAGCCACATGGATGTTAGGGAAGACATTTTCTGGAAGGTGATGGCTAGGTTTAATCTAGAAAGATGATTAAAAATAAGGAAAGAAAAAAGGTGCAAAGGGAAAGATGAATCTTTCTGAGGAGATAGCAAGAGCAAAGGCAGGGAGGTAAGAAACCAAAAGAGCATGCTTCTCATTATACACAATTCACTTTTCTTGCACTCTAAAATGTGAAGAAGAGGGCAGCATGGGATGAAATTACAAAGGGAGTTGGTAGTGAGATCATGGGAAGTCTCCATGATATGACCCCTTATTTACTATCACATAAGGCAACATGAGTGAAAGTATTTAAAAATGGGGGAAAAAAACCCCACCTAGTTATAGGAACACCAAGAATTATCCTCATTACACAGGGCAGTTAATAACAATCTGTGCCAGAAAAACATTTTTAAAAATGTCATTTCCTTGGGTGCTAGTTAATATGTTAACTGAAGATTCTCATCACTTAACTTACCCAGAAAATATAAGTTTAGGAAGAGAAGGAAATATTAAAGTTGAAAACAGTTTACAAATATACATAGGGAAGAAAAACGAAGGGATATGAGTTTATTTCACCTTAGAGAGCGAGCTATTAAGTAATATGTAAGAGTTAATTAGGGTCAGTCCATTCTCTGCTTCCACCAAAAATGAGAAAAAAAGAAATGAGAAATACGGAAGACTAATGGTAAACATTAGATAGGATTATGTGATACTGTGGAACATGATGAAGGAAGGCTCCAAACTCAGGACATAATTAGAAAGTGGATTTACCATGTTAATAATGCTACAAAATGGCAATGTAAAGTGGAGGAGAGTAGAATGGAAAATGGCATGAAAAATGCTTCCATTATATCTGAGTAATAGCTTTTGATCATAGGATTATAGAATGCTAGGGCCGAAGGTGACATTCATGATCATTTTATAATGAGGAGGTCTAAACTAATTAAATTACTGTATAAAGAAGAGAAAAACAGTGTCAAAGAGGTTTCCTCATTTCCCACTCACTGGACAGTCAGTGTAATACAGTTTTCACTGCTCATCATCCTATAAAAGTTTTTCTTAATAACATCACCTATACCCTTTCTAATTTCCAAGACAGTGACTGTCTGGGTTATAACTGTCTTTCCAGCACTAAGCATTGAAAGTGTTACACAGTAGAGCTCAATAAAGGTGTTTTTAAGTTAACGAAGACCAAATTTACTTTTCAGACCTCTTCTCATTTTTCTTCTGTGCAGATAATTAATTCTGTTAACCTGTGGTAGAGAGGATAATGGTCCCCCAAAGATGTCCACATCCTAATCCCCAGAATCTGTGAATAAGTTTTATTAAAACTTGTTTTAAAATAGGTTAAATTTAAATTATTTTAAAAGTCTTTGTTAAGGCAAAGAGAATTACAGTTGCAGATGGAATTAGATGTGCTAATCAGCTCATTTTGGATAGGGAGATTATCCTGGGTTATCTGGGTGGGCCCAGTGTAATTGCAAGTGTCCTTGAAAGGGCAAGAGGGAGGCCCAAGAGGGCGAATCAGAGAGATGGCAGAATGAGAAGGACTTGGCCCAATTTTGCTGGTTTTGAAGATGGAGGAAGAGGGCCATGAGCTAAAGAATGTGGACAGCCTCTAGAAAATGGAAAAGACAAGGAAAGAGATTCTCCCCAGGAGCCTCCAGAAGGCACACAGCTCTGCTGGCCCTTAATTTTAGCCCACTGAGGCCAATTTCAAACTTCTGACCTGAAGTTCTGAAGAACTGTTCGATTATAAATTTGTGTTATTTTAAGCCACTAAATTTGTGGTAATTTTTATAGCATTAATAGGAAACTATTACATAACTTTCCTCTTTACGACTATTATTTCAAGCAAGAAATACATACTGATACCTACTAGGTGGTAGAAATTCAACTGTGTAAAAGACAAAGTTCCTACACTTTTGGCCTTATAGCATAGTGAGAGAAACATACCCTAAAAAGAATAGACAGTAGGTACACAGATAAGTTCCCCAATAGAGAGAATACAGGGCTTTGTCATAAGCCTATAGGAAGGGAACTAACTTGAGAAACTCAGTCCTTCCTTGATGAAATGACATCTTAGCCGAGTTCTGAATGTTAATCAAGAGTACAGAAGCAGACAAGGTGGAAAAGAACTCCAGACAGTAAAAAGAGCAGGTGCAACTATCAGTATGTGAGAGACAGAACATGGTCCTTTCACAGAACTAGAGATAGAGGAGGACAAAAGTGGCAGAGATGACTCTTAAAAAAAAAGAAATAATCATCAGCCTAATTATAAAGAGCCTTAAACTGTAACTAGACGGCAGTTAGAAACCAAACCAGAATTTTAATTAGGGGAGGGGCAATATAGGTTTGTTTTTAGAAATGAATTTCACAGTATGGACAATATATTGGAAGAGGTTCCTGGAAACAAGACCAATTAGCTGGTTATAACTGAAATCCATGTGAGAAGTGATGATGGTCTGTATTGGTGACTTACAGTGGGACTGGAGAGAGGTAAATGCAGGCAAGATGTATTTAATAGGTATTACTGATAAGAACTAATTATTAATTAGATGTGGAGGTAGTGAACTGGGGAGAGGTAGAGCCAATGATATTACTCAAATTGGAGTCTAGAGATCTCAGGAAGAAGAGCCCTGGGTCTGTATATATAGCGAGGAATGGAAAGAATTGGGAAATATTGAGTTTGGGGTGTTTTGAGACAAGAAGGATGTGGGTAGTAGGCAGTTTGCTACAGGAGCCTGAAGTGCAAGAGATAAATCTGAGTTGAAAATAAAATGTGGGAGTTACAAGCCAACCGGCATGTAGTAACTGAAGCCCCTATAGTAAATGATATTACTAGAAAGAGTGCACAAGCTTTCTGATCTTCTGAAATATCACTGATTCCTGGTTCTCCTTCCAACACAAGGGCTGTCTCATAATCTGTTTCACTGATTTGTTCGCCTTTCATCCCAGAAATGTTGGCATTCTCCAAGGGTTCTAGCTATCCTTTGTATCTTCTTGCCTTGGTCTACTATGCTTATTCTTCCTAAGCAAAGCAACTTCCTCTCCCTCCCCAACCACCACTGTATGTTGATACTGATGATACCTAAAGCTATATTTTTCATTTTGATTAATGTCCTGATCTTCACACTGACAGAGCTGACTCTAGTTTATACCTCCACCTAGATGTCCTGCAGGTACCTTAACAATATCATTCATCTTCCCAAATAAATTCATGTATCCTACTCCTCCTGCCAATTAATGGCACCGTCATCCATCTAGTAACGAAATAAGTAACTCTTGAGTTATTATGCAAGTTTGAAAAATGCTTGCCCTGAGGTTAAAAGCCAGACATAAGGGGCTTCATGATTTGACTCCAAATGCTTTTCTAAACTTAGTATCTGTCATGCCTGTTGGCACTCACACATACCTCTTACCCCTCGGCACACATACCTACCAGGTCTACCCTAGCCACACAAGCCAAATGTCTCCATAAATAAGTCACACACTTTCTCACGTTCAGTCCCTTGTTCATGCACTCACTGGAATGTGACCTGAGAACTCTCACTCTTAAGATCAAGTTCAAATGTCAAGTTCAAATGTGAACTTAAGATCAAGTTCAAATTATGTCCTTGGCAGAAGTCATCAATCAATTCTTCTGATATATATATATACTTTAGCATTTTTCAAACTGTATCATTAGTATATGGGTGTGTGTGCGTGCGTGTGTGTGTGTGTGTATACACACACACAAATACTTTACTCTCTTTTATAAAGCATCTCACATACCACCTATCACCCCCTATATGTGACCACACTTAGATGGGAGGATTATTATGACTTTGTAATTCCTGGCACTTAATACGGTATCTTCAAGCACAAATACGTACTTAATAAGGATTGGTTGACTAAATCATATGATTAATTATTCCATAATTAAATCCCACATCTAATGAGTCCCGAGCGAATGTTTTTTCCCTCCACTTTGCTCAAACTGCTCTGTTAATTATAAACTTTCTGTCTTAATCATCAATTCATTTCCAAAGAAATTCATTGAGCACCCACTAGGTATAAAATCACTTTTCAATATCTTCTCTCAAAATTTGGTATTTGGATTGAAGCACTTATTTTCATCACAATGTAGAATGAATAATAGAGATAGAGAATATTTATTGCAAAAAATCTGCCTTGATTTTTCTGGGTGAATTTCATTCTGGAGTATGATGAAATTGCCCTTTACTTCATCTTGACTGTTGTGGCTTCTAACACAAAGTAAGATGCTATGGATGACCTGTCTGACCCTTTACCTCTCCTGTAAATGTTACTTCTTTCTCATGTAGGTCAACCGCTTTTTATTGTAGGGAGTTGATAGATCCAGATAATAATTTGAACAGCTGTGTCAGCTCATATCGCATAAAAGTTCCCTCCCATCCCCTGGCACTTAATCATAAAATTTATGCTATATTAGCAAATTGCAGTTATGGCCAGAACCTTACATAATCACACAATTGCATATTCATAAAAATAACCAGTAATACCATATATATTGAAAACCCAATGCAAGAATTGTAGAAACATGTTGATGATGGTTATAGAAGTTATCATGAAATAGGCCTAATAACAATGAGGTAGAAGTATCATATTCAAATTGAAGAGAAAATCAGAACTCCAAGAGTGTATGAAAAGGTACTAAGTGGCATGAGTTAGAAAAGAGAGTGCCATGTGGTAGGTGGTGCAAGTGGTTCATTCTTGTTCCCTTCAAATTCCATTCTGACACCAAGAATATGTTTCAGCTACAGTATAGGTCAGTGGTTAAACACATTTGCTCCAGCAGCAAGTAGCCTGGCTTCAAACCCCAGCTCCACTTCTCACTAGCTGTAACCTTAGACAAGTTTCTTAACCTGTCTGTGTCTCATCACATCCATCTGTACCATGAGAATAAAAACACTGGTACAGAATTGTGAAGACGAAATGTGACAGACATATTAATAATGAAAACTTAAAGAAAAAATACAGAGAGAAAACTTATAAAACTTTATTCCTGGTTATACCACTACTTCCTGTGGGCCATCTGTATAAATTATATTATCTTGTAAAACAGACACAATTTCTAGGTGGGAGTCATGTTAACAATTAGTAAGATTTTTATAGTATTTACAAGTGTGCAGCAATTAGAGTCTTCTTGATTTGAAAGATAAAGAAAGAATATGAAATTGTATTAGTATAAATTATACCTTCTCATGACCAGAAGAATGAAATTTGTTTAACAATAATGGGAATAATGAATAACTCTGTGGTGCATTATAATTTACAAAGTGAGTTCAAATAGCTCATCTTGTTTGAACACAAATATGTGGGTGTAGACTTTTTGTGGGTAAAAATAAGTTACTATTAATTGGTATGCAGACTTAAAATATACTTTAGTAGTGTGTCATGAAAAAGATCACTTATTTTTGTTAAAAATAATCACGGACTAATTATGGCAGAATAAATCAAAATAGATCAAGGTCTCTTATGTAATTTAGAGGTGAAATTAAATATTTGGGTACTGTGGCAGAATCACTAACTAGATACCTGCTCTCATACCTCAGCCTAGTCAGTTTTAAAGTAATCTATCTACTAGAAAATTAAAAAATACATTATTCTATGGTATATATTTACCTATCTTAATGGATTGTAAAATAGTTCTTTTCAAATAAAAAAGAAAGCAATCAGCCAAATGTGCACAACAGTCATTTCCAAATGTCTGTATCAGTGAGATACTTTATAAACAAAGGCTCAAACATAGAGTCCTTTTTTGGGTGCATTACGAAGGGATATTTAAATCACAAGGTACATCTGCTAAACTTGTACTATAAAGGTTAAGAAAATGGTAGCGTAGATATAGCTCGTGTCTCATGCTTTATTTTCTTGGCCCAACCCTGAATCTACCTGTCACTGTGAACAGATTCTGTGCATACTGAAGATTTCCCACCTCAAGCATTCACATCTCTCTGCATCTTGGCATTAGGGCTTTTCCCAAATCTAGGAGAATTTGGTAAGCCCATCTGCGGGGCAGCGCAGAAGTGACAGAGATTTAATTCCTCCAGGTGCAATCCTCAGTAAATGAGGGACAGAAATCTATGGATAAAACCCCAGTAGACCAATTGTTGGCCATGTTCTCTCAGGTTCCTCAAGGGTTACACAGGACATTGAACTCAGAATGGCCCACAGTAGCCCCTCTACTGTCTGTTCTCCTTTCCCTCACTCACTTTGCCTATCCCTCCCTTATGCTACCGGGGATCATTTCTCAAATGAACCACCTGAACTAGTACTTGTTTGAGTCAGCTTTTTGAGTAATGCAAACTAACCCATATGGGTATTGGAGCTAAATTACTTGACTTGGTTGTGTACTAGCTTCGTCTTAGGCATCTCAAGCAACACGAAGCCTCAGTTTTCTAGTCTGTTAAAAGTAAATAACCACAGTAACAAACTCTTAGTTTTTTTTTTTTTGACAAAGTATCCTGTAAAGCATTAAGTGTAGTCTCTTAAGCAAAAATATAGTATAAAATAGGAGTCAATATAGTTATTATTCCTAACTACGCATTTAACTGCATTAAAAGTTTGTGAGCAGGTAGGTAGATCAGATTATTTGTTCATGATTCATTTTTCCCTTTCCCTGCTTGCCATAAATCACCCTTGGTAGATTATACTTCCCACCTCACCGATGTGGGCTTTGTCATGTGTTTTGACCTGACCAATGAAACATGGGCATACCTGACAGCGTATCAGTTCTGAGCTAGGGACTAGAGAATCATGATGTATTTTCACTCCTCTTGGCAATTCTTCCCTTTGCCAGTGGAAATCCTGCCTCATGTAGACAATGTTCCCAAAAGGAGATACATACATGGAACTGACCTGAATCCAATACAAAGATTGAAGCAGACACGGGAATAAGAAATAAATGTCTGTTCTTGTAAGTCACAGAGATTTAGGTTTTTTTTCTTTTTACAGAGCAATATCCTAGAATAATGCTGACTAACGTAGCAGGTAAATTGTAAATGTGTCCTATAGAATAAAACACAATAGCAGTATATATAACATCCTCATTTAAAATAGAGAGATTTGTATTTGACTGTTTAAATCTAAATTTAATATAAACTGATGTATGGGCTTTACATCAAGTATTTAAAATTTTCTAAAAGTCTTCTATTTAGAATATATTATCTTTTCTTTCTCAGTCTTTCTCCTTACCATATCATTCACAATTTAAACATCAATGCAAGCATGTTTTTCTTATACATGGTCAACTATTAGCATAGATTGAAATCAATCTAGAAGATGATTTATGGGGAGAGCGTGTCCTAAGGAAGTTCACTGGATGACTGCAACAGCAACAGTCAGTAGGAGACTGCTCAGTTATACCTTGTGCCAAATACAGAAAGCACTTCAAACAGAAATAAAGAGTAATCATTCATTCCTTCTTCACCAAATATGGAAATCTTCAGCCAGTGCTTGTGAAAGATCAAGCCAAAAAGTATAAATAAAGGCCAACGATTTTTTAGCACATACGGGAAATTTTGCAGTCTGGGAAAGAGCATTAGAGTCTGTCTTTTAGGAGAGATTTCAGAAAATTATTACTGATAATACAAAAGAAGTCCTGGGAGCTAATCAACAGAGGAGACAGTTTGGAGAGTTAATCAGGTGCCAATGCTAATAGATGACCCAAGTAGCAGAACACAGAAAGTACAGTCCCACAATCAATTTTTATTCAGCTCGAGGTTGCTAACACTGATGACAAGTGGTTACTGACAGCTTCTTCCAAGGTTTCTAATGAAAGATTTCTCTTTCTTTTTTTCAAGTTCATTACACCACTGGATTAAAAAACTGTATTTTTTTCTTTTCTAAGATTTATGACAGGACCACTCTGAGAACACTTCCCTCACTGCACAGTGCCAATGGATAAGTTTGATCTCTGTCTTGACTTTAATAATTTAAATAGATGTGGATTTAGGTTAGCATGTAAATTAAGTAATTGTTAAAAAGTTCCCAAACTAATGCCATTCTTTGCACTTAGGTACAATTGCGTTGAACTTGTAGAGGAAACTATAACTTAAAATTATAAAAGATTTAGAAATAGCAGTAAAAATTTGGCTTCTTACAAAGATAGCATTTAACAAACAATAGAAGAGTTTGTGGTTTTAAAGGAATTTTTTGAGTCAAAAAAGAGTTTTCTTGATAATTTTCTTCACCTTATTTTTACAAATACTAAATTCTAGCCATTACAAAAGACTTAAGTCTAACTGGCAAATGATTTTCCCCTATGACCAGTGTATGAACAGTTTATGTTTGTGTGTATGTGTGTGTGTGTGTGATTTTCCTACTCTCATATTTAGATTTGCACGAATTGCAGCAAACTGCAAACATTACTTTGTGATTAGAGAACATTAAATGATTTTAAAGTAGAACCTCCAAAATATCTGAAGTTTATAAATTGACTACATCATAATTTCCCAATTTTATGATTACTTTTATTATGCTAAGTATTTACCAAACAGATTATACAGGAATGGCATTCCTGGGTTACAATAATATAGTGATTTTAGCTTTGAACCAGACTACCTCAGTTTGAATGTAGCTCTGCTACTTCTTAGGAGTGAGCCTCAGTTTTCTTGCCTGTAAATAATGATAATAATAATGCTGATGCTGCATTGTAATAAGCTTTGGGTGAATGTTCCCACTGGAACCTCTGGCTCTAATACTAACTAGCTCTGCTGAGTTCAGTTAATTATTTAGTTACCTGGAACCCAATTGTCTCAACTTAAAAAAAAGACAGGAGTTTGGAAAAGATAACTCTATGTGTTTCTTTAGATCTAAAATACTATTATCTGATTTTTTAAGCTAGTGTTTTTTCCAGGAGGCAAGATAGCATCTTTATTCAGCATACATGTTCTGGAGCCATACAGCCTGGATTCAAAGTCCAGCCTTGCTACTACTAGCTGGATTTCCTTGATTTATTTATATAACTTCTCTCTTTAGCTTCCTCATCTGTAAAATAGCTATAAAAATAATAGCTTTCTTATAGTGTTTTTGTGAGGATTAAATGAGCCATTACCTTTAAAGAGCATAGACAGTATCTGGACCAACATAAATAATCAACTTCGTTATACTTATCCTGAGAACCAAGGGCTTTTAATACAACTATGGGGTGAATTCTTAAAATTGTAAGCAAAATTTTATGAGTGTATACAAATAAGAGCCTGCAATCTTCAGTAGAGTCCCAGAGGGCTCCGTGGTTTGAAAAATGTTGGATGAAACATAAAGATAGTCTTCTGGCTCTTATGCCTACTAATGATCCATGTTTTACTTTTTTTTCAAGAACACATGCATTAGCAGTAATAGGTCAACTGGTATTACTGTTCCTTAGACTGTGATTTTTTTCACTTCTTATCTAAGAAATGTCCTGTTCTTTTTCTCTCCTTAATAGAGCATTCTTTTTATGGATCTACACAGAGTAACTGTGTTGAAAAGAAGTATAGTTATACAGGGTTCAGCTACACTCCTTAACCAGCCTAAGAAATTGTAGGCTTTCTCCATATTCCCTCAGATATTATTCTTTAATCATCTAGGTTTAGACACTTATTTTTTTCTTAGTTTCTTATACCTAAGTATACATAGATTCAGTTTTCTTACAATCCATTTTGTTGCAAAGTCCCTTCTGAGAAGAGCACAGCTTCTTTTGTGATATCTTGTGATGATAAGTATTGACATAATACAGTACAGTAATTGAGACTCAGCAAGATTTGTCTGCTAACTGACTGTTTCAGACATTTATGCCTTAATTTGCTGTATATCTTTAATGCACACTTTTCTTTAGTTAAAGCAGCCCATGTCAATGAGGTAATCATTTAAATGATCATCCTCACAGCATATAAAAAGGCACCATGACATATAAGAAACAAATCAGTCCTCACTGCATAGATGCAGTGGTTCACAGCTTGGAAACCAGTACTTTCACAGCACAGTATGAAACTGTGAAAATAACAAACTCTCAGGAGAGATCAGTAGAAAGAACCGATAATGGCTAAAAGAAGAACGGTATTGATTGGTAAAGTAATATGAAAAGAGAAAAGGTGTATGTTAACTTAAACACTAAATTTGGACAAGTATTCATAGATTAGGAGAAAAAATTTCAAGATCAAAAAAACGTCTTCAAAGATGAAAAGTGGTCTGAATGAAGTGCTTTCACTGTCTGAGTAACTTAACTAAGGCGTCAAAGTTAAAAAAAAAAAAACAATAGAATTAATGTGATATTTTATTTTATTTTAATTGACGTACAGTTGATTGACAATGTTGTGTTAGTTTCTGGTGTACAGCAAAGTGATTCAGTTGTACATATATATACATATTCTTTTCCATTGTGGTTTATTATAGGATATTGCATATACTTCCCTGTGCTGTAGAGTAGGACCTTGTTGTTAGAATTAATATGATATTTTAGAATAAAGTTGAATAAAGAGGTAGGGGCTAGAAGGGAGGGAGTGAGGGGCAGGCATTATTGACCCTGATGTTTAATACAATATCAAGGTCAATTAATTTATAAACTAAATTTATGTTCATTATCCAAATTTTAGAAACTAGAGATAAAAGGGTATTAAAAGCTTTATGACTGAAGTTTTGATATGTTTCTTTTGCAGTTTTCCTTGAGTAATTGTTAAGTGCACTGAACAAATAATTATATCTCCTGATTTATTTTTTTCTTTTTATTTCATTAGAAAAATTTATTTTCACTTTAGAGTCACACAAACTTACTATTATGCCATTAAAGAAGGGTCCAGATTATAGAACATTAAAACTAAACATCATTCAACATTCATTAAACACTGTATTGCATTAATAATAATAATAAGTTCTAACTTAACTGAAGACAAGTGGTTAAGTACAGAACCGAGATAGTTTATACCAATTCAATGTTTATTAGAACATTATTTCTTTTCCCTTTTCTTTTCATGTGCTATGATTTCATTTATATCTGTAAACTATTGAGATATAAAGGTATGAATGACATAAAAAAGCTGTACATATTTAATGTATACAACTTTGTGAGTTTGGAGATAAATATACACCTGTGAAATCATCACCACAAGCCAGAAACAGGACATCTTGCTCTCCTCCTTTAAAATTATAATTGGTGTTTTCCAATGTTGTTAAAACACAGTTTTAAACAGCTAAATGTATTATATGGCCCCATGAAAATTACCATTCTGTCTTTTTGGAAACCTTGAAAAATGGTTTCACAAATCTTGCTATTAAAATAATGCTGTAATTAATATCTATATGGACAAATCCTCTACTCAAACGTGGTCTTATTACCTTAGCAAAGATTCTCCAAAAGTAGGTTAATGGATCTAGGTTAATAATCATGACTATAATTCTTGGTACATATTTTCAAATTACTTCTCAAAAACACTGTATAATATCACATTCCTTCCAGTAACAGATGAGAACATCTACAATGCTACAGCATAGCCTACGTTGAAAGTTTTAAATATGAACTGAATTCATAGACATACGTCTATGTCTATATCTACCTATGAATTTATGTATATATATATGTTGAAAGATATCTCAAGAATTTAGACTTGGGACTTAGAGTTGAGTCAGGCTCTCCCTGACCGCCTCGACTATGAGATATAAATATAAGGGAATGTTGGCAATCACGTTCTGTCATGTGAGGAACATGGAAGCCAGTCTGGAAATAAAAGAGACGGTGCAGAGAGAAGGAGATGTGACAGAGAATCCTGAAAGCATTTGATTGCCTGCTTCCAGCATTTTCTTGAGGCACACCTGCAGTCTGCCCTTGCCTTTCTTGAGAAACCTTTTAATCCTTAGAATAAATTTATCCTTTAGAATCAATTCCACACTTGATACAGCTAGTTCAAATTTGGTATATCTGACTTGTAATCAAGTGTCCTAATTAATATAACACTCAAGTAATAGTTTGCTGCTGTACAGCAAAATCAGTTTTATTTCACATGTTTTGTCTTACATTCAGATGAGAAGATGCTTTCTTTCCTCTTGTAAGGTTGTGATGCTCTATCTGCAAACTCAAGGAAAAAAATCTCAACCTGAAACTATGCAGGAAAAAACAAACCAAAAACTCTTGTCACTTCCAGTCCTTAATTGGTTATTTATCTGCCATAAACACACGAGGCTGTTTCTTTTGTTCAGATATCCTTGTCTGCATAGGGCCATTTAAAACCAGGTTGGAATTGTCTCTGGGTTACTATCATTGATAATAAGAACTTTCAATTCATGCCAATTATAAGATTCACAAACACAGATGGGGGTAACCAAGGAATCCAACCAGAACTTTCTGTTTAGTTTCATTAGACCCAGACTTAATGAGAAAAAAACCATTAGCAAGGAAGAACTTGTAAGCCTTGCAGAGTTTCTTGCTTAGACCTAAACAGTGCTGATTGTGTCTGCAATGGGAACTGCGGTAAAGAATAAAATGATATTAAATTAGGTAAGGTATATATGAAAATAACAAATGAGAATGAGCACAGGTATCCCAAAATGGAAAAAGAAGCTGGCGTACCACAACCAGAAGTATGATTTCCTTTTAATGTGCTTGTTTTATAGAATCCACTAATTGCAGAAACCATTTTGATTATCATCAATAAAATAAACACATTAATAAAGTCACTAAATTTGTAAAACAACCTGCCTGACGAAATGGCACTAATCAAGGTACATGTCTTTCAAGAAAGTCTTCTTTTGACTTTACTAGACAACATAAGTTAAAGGGCAAAATGCCAAGGACAGTTAAATTTCCAAGTATGAATACAGCTTATTATTTTGATTAGTGTTTCTATTGTTAAAAAACTGCAAGTCCTCCATTTGATTTTACATTCTAACATAATAAGGAGGGTATTTGAAATTTCATATTTCAGCAGTCCAATGGTTTCCCCCAGATGACAGATATAAATGTATGCATGAAATTTTAACTTTCTTTATTTTCTTGGATAATTTTAGGTTATAGCTCATCACTTTGCATTAGTGCAAACCTCCAACAACCTCATATGCATCATTATGAGGAGATGAAAAGGATTAAGAAAGAAGTTTTTGTCAGTGCAGAGAATGTTAAAAGTCCCCCTGCAACTAATATGAATGGAAATAAGTGCCATTATTATAAACTCAATAAGAAAGAAAACTAACAAATGCCTACTTTTATATTCTCCTATCTAGCATTTTTGGCCCTTTGTGCTGAAGGGGAGCAAAATTTCCCACCCCAAATGTACCGCTTTCGCATTCGGATTATTTCCAGCTGAAAACAATCAAGGCCCAAAAGACTCAGGAAGAACCTTCGACCTGCCCCCAATTGCATAAAATATTTTAGATAGAGGGTCTGTTCTCTCACCATAGATAACTGTAGTATAACATGAACTAGGCGTGGTAGACAAGGAGGAACCTAGCAAAGTGTTTGTTAAAATTCCTCTCTGTCCCATAGTCTCTGCAGGGCTGGCAAACATTTATTTACCAAACAGTTGCTTTTCCATCTCCATGCGAATTACCTTCCTCCCATTTGAAGTCCCAGACCTCTACTTCTTTTTCGTAGTTCAGAATAGCATACAAGCCTCAATAGCCTAACTGTCCGTTGGTCCTCATATTCTTATGGAGCCCCCATACACATGTAATTAAATGTGGTTTTTCTCCTGTTAATCTGTCTTTGAATTATTAGGCCAGCCAGAAGAACTTAGAAGGTAGAAGAAAACTTTTCCTCACTGACAGTGCTTATCTTTGTTACTTTGGTCTGGACCATGGCATGACTAGACACTTCACTGCCCATAGGCCATTGTTGTTGCCTTGGCTCCCTACTTGGATTTGGGATGGATGTTTCAAACTACCTGCCTAATAGTTAATCAAGTCCTGGAAGCACAGAGAGTCCCATACAGGATAAATCCAAGGAGAAACACACCAAGACACATATTAATCAAACTATCAAAAATTAAATATAAAGAAAACATATTAAAAGCAGCAAGGGAAAAACAACAGATAACACACAAGGGCATCCCCATAAGGTTAACAGCTGATCTTTCAGCAGAAACGCTGCAAGCCAGAAGGGAGTGGCAGGATATACTTAAAGTGATGAAGGAGAAAAACCTACAACCAAGATTACTCTACCCAGCAAGGATCTCATTCAGATTTGATGGAGAAATTAAAACCTTTACAGACAAGCAAAAGCTGAGAGAGTTCAGCACCACCAAACCAGCTTTACAACAAATGCTAAAGGAACTTCTCTAGGCAAGAAACACAAGAGAAGGAAAACACCTACAATAACAAACCCAAAACATTTAAGAAAATGGGAATAGGAACATACATATCGATAATTACCTTAAATGTAAATGGATTAAATGCTCCCACCAAAAGACACAGACTGGCTGAATGGATACAAAAACAAGACCCATATATATGCTGTCTACAAGAGACCCACTTCAGACCTAGAGACACATACAGACTGAAAGTGAGGGGATGGAAAAAGATATTCCATGCAAATGGAAATCAAAAGAAAGCTGGAGTAGCAATTCTCATATCAGACAAAATAGACTTTAAAATAAAGACAATTACAAGAGACAAAGACGGACACTATATAATGATCAAGGGATCGATCCAAGAGGAAGGTATAACAATTGTAAATATTTATGCACCCAACATAGGAGCACCTCAATACATAAGGCAAATACTAACAGCCATAAAAGGGGAAATCGACAGTAACACAATCATAGTAGGGGACTTTAACACCCCACTTTCACCAATGGACAGATCATCCAAAATGAAAATAAATAAGGAAACACAAGCTTTAAATGATACATTAAACAAGATGGACTTAATTGATATTTATAGGACATTCCACCCAAAAACAACAGAATACACATTTTTCTCAAGTGCTCATGGAACATTCTCCAGGATAGATCATATCTTGGGTCACAAATCAAGCCTTGGTAAATTTAAAAAAATTGAAATCGTATCAAGTATCTTTTCCGACCACAACGCTATGAGACTAGATATCAATTACAGGAAAAGATCTGTAAAAAATACAAACACATGGAGGCTACACAATACACTACTTAATAACGAAGTGATCACTGAAGAAATCAAAGGGGAAATCAAAAAATACCTAGAAACAAATGACAATGGAGACACGACGATCCAAAACCTATGGGATGCAGCAAAAGCAGTTCTAAGAGGGAAGTTTATAGCAATACAAGCCTACATCAAGAAACAGGAAACATCTCGAATAAACAACCTAACCTTGCACCTAAAGCAATTAGAGAAAGAAGAACAAAAAAACCCCAAAGCTAGCAGAAGGAAAGAAATCATAAAGATCAGATCAGAAATAAATGAAAAAGAAATGAAGGAAACAATAGCAAAAATCAATGAAACTAAAAGCTGGTTCTTTGAGAAGATAAACAAAATTGATAAACCATTAGCCAGACTCATCAAGAGAAAAAAGGAGAAGACTCAAATTAATAGAATTAGAAATGAAAAAGGAGAAGTAACCACTGACACTGCAGAAATACAAACGATCATAAGAGATTACTACAAGCAACTCTATGCTAATAAAATGGACAACCTGGAAGAAATGGACAGATTCTTAGAAATGCACAACCTGCCGAGACTGAACCAGGAAGAAATAGAAAATATGAACAGACCAATCACAAGCACTGAAATTGAAACTGTGATTAAAAATCTTCCAACACACAAAAGCCCAGGACCAGATGGCTTCACAGGCGAATTCTATCAAACATTTAGAGAAGAGCTAACACCTATCCTTCTCAAACTCTTCCAAAATATTGCAGAGGGAGGAACACTCCCCAACTCATTCTACGAGGCCACCATCACCCTGATACCAAAACCAGGCAAAGATGTCACAAAGAAAGAAAACTACAGGCCAATATCACTGATGAACATAGATGCAAAAATCCTCAACAAAATACTAGCAAACAGAATCCAACAGCACATTAAAAGGATCATACACCATGATCAAGTGGGGTTTATTCCAGGAATGCAAGGATTCTTCAATATACGCAAATCAATCAACGTGATACATCATATTAACAAATTGAAGGAGAAAAACCATATGATCATCTCAATAGATGCAGAGAAAGCTTTCGACAAAATTCAACACCCATTTATGATAAAAGTCCTGCAGAAAGTAGGCATAGAGGGAACTTTCCTCAACATAATAAAGGCCGTATATGACAAACCCACAGCCAACATTGTCCTCAATGGTGAAAAACTGAAACCATTTCCACTAAGATCAGGAACAAGACAAGGTTGCCCACTCTCACCACTATTATTCAACATAGTTTTGGAAGTGTTAGCCACAGCAATCAGAGACGAAAAAGAAATAAAAGGAATCCAAATCGGAAAAGAAGAAGTAAAGCTGTCACTGTTTGCAGATGACATGATACTATACATAGAGAATCCAAAAGATGCTACCAGAAAACTACTAGAGCTAATCAATGAATTTGGTAAAGTAGCAGGATACAAAATTAATGCACAGAAATCTCTTGCATTCCTGTATACTAATGATGAAAAATCTGAAAGTGAAATTAAGAAAACACTCCCGTTTACCATTGCAACAAAAAGAATAAAATACCTAGGAATAAACCTACCTAAGGAGACAAAAGACCTGTATGCAGAAAATTATAGGACACTGATGAAAGAAATTAAAGATGATACAAATAGATGGAGAGATATACCATGTTCTTGGATTGGAAGAATAAACATTGTGAAAATGACTCTGCTACCCAAAGCAATCTACAGATTCAATGCAATCCCTATCAAACTACCACTGGCATTTTTCACAGAACTAGAACAAAAAATTTCACAATTTGTATGGAAACACAAAAGACCCCGAATAGCCAAAGCAATCTTGAGAACGAAAAATGGAGCTGGAGGAATCAGGCTCCCTGACTTCAGACTATATTACAAAGCTACAGTAATCAAGACAGTTTGGTACTGGCACAAAAACAGAAATATAGATCAATGGAACAGGATAGAAAGCCCAGAGATAAGCCCACGCACATATGGTCACCTTATCTTTGATAAAGGAGGCAAGCATATACAGTGGAGAAAAGACAGCCTCTTCAATAAGTGGTGCTGGGAAAATTGGACAGGTACATGTAAAAGTATGAAATTAGAACACTCCCTAACACCATACACAAAAATAAACTCAAAATGGATTAAAGACCTAAGTGTAAGGCCAGACACTATCAAACTCTTAGAGGAAAACATAGGCAGAACACTGTATGACATAAGTCACAGCAAGATCCTTTTTGACCCAGGTCCTAGAGAAATGGAAATAAAAACACAAATAAACAAATGGGACCTAATGAAACTTAAAAGCTTTTGCACAGCAAAGGAAACCATAAACAAGACCAAAAGACAACCCTCAGAATGGGAGAAAATATTTGCAAATGAAGCAACGGACAAAGGATTAATCTCCAAGATTTACAAGCAGCTCATGCAGCTCAATAACAAAAAAACAAACAACCCAATCCAAAAATGGGCAGAAGACCTAAATAGACATTTCTCCAAAGAAGAGATACAGATTGCCAACAGACACATGAAAGAATGCTCAACATCATTAATCATTAGAGAAATGCAAATCAAAACTACAATGAGGTATCATCTCACACCGGTCAGAATGGCCATCATCAAAAAATCTAGAAACAATAAATGCTGGAGAGGGTGTGGAGAAAAGGGAACACTCTTGCACTGTTGGTGGGAATGTAAATTGATACAGCCACTATGGAGAACAGTATGGAGGTTCCTTAAAAAACTAAAAATAGAACTACCATACGACCCAGCAATCCCATTACTGGGCATATACCCTGAGAAAACCATAATTCAGAAAGAGTCATGTACCAAAATATTCATTGCAGCTCTGTTTACAATAGCCAGGACATGGAAGCAACCTAGGTGTCCATCATCGGATGAATGGATAAAGAAGATGTGGCACATATATACAATGGAATATTACTCAGCCATAAAAAGAAATGAAATGGAGGTGTTTGTAATGAGGTGGATGGAGTTAGAGTCTGTCATACAGAGTGAAGTAAGTCAGAAAGAGAAAAACAAATACAGTATGCTAACACATATATATGGAATCTAAGGGGAAAAAAAAAAAAAAAAAAAAAAAGAGGTCATGAAGAACCTAGTGGCAAGACGGGAATAAAGACACAGACCTACTAGAGAATGGACTTGAGGATATGGGGAGGGGGAGGGGTGAGATGTGACAGGGTGAGAGAGTGTCATGGACATATATACACTACCAAATGTAAAATAGATAACTAGTGGGAAGCAGCCGCATAGCACAGGGAGATCAGCTCGGTGCTTTGTGACCACCTAGAGGGGTGGGATAGGGAGGGTGGGAGGGAGGGAGATGCAAGAGGGAAGAGATATGGCAACATATGTATATGTGTAACTGATTCACTTTGTTGTAAAGCAGAAGCTAGCACACCATTGTAAAGCAATTATACTTCAATAAAGATGTTTAAAAAAATAAAAAAAATAAAATAAAATAAAATAAAAAATAAAACAAACTACCTGCCTAGAGGTGTTCAAACTTTGGCTTGAGCATCGTTGAAGGGATGAGATGGAATATGAATTGTGTGACTGTAGATATGTAAATTTAAATAGGAAAATTTAAAAAAGAAGAAGAAGAAATGTTTTTCCCAATTTTGTGGTAAATTACGAAACTAAGAATACATTTCAGCCTTCCTAAGGCTATTTCAAGCTTACATCCCCAGCCCTTGGGGATCCATATTTCCTCTCCACCATTCACAGAAGTGTGAGTTATCTAACTTACTTTAAAAATATAAAATTGTGGGGCTCTTCATGTTTCAACTTCGAAATTGAAATTCAGTTAGAATTTCCTGGTGACTCTACCCTTGAGAAAGAGCTATCAAGCAATACCACACTCCTTTCCTCGTCCTTTTGTCCCTCCTATACCTCCCTCCTCCCCACCATTGTATGGCAACACACACACATTTTCAAAAAGCCAGGAGACCAGGACCTACCTCTCTGAATACAACTTTGGAAAATGTGCCAAATCTTAGTTTTGACATCACAAATTAGGTTTCACGAACAGATTCTGAATATCGCAAATGCTTCTGAACCATCTTTTGTGATTTAAACTGAATTACCAAACAGTTCACAATTAGTTCCTAATTATACATTAGTTCATTTAACATTGATTTGTCATCAATGAAAGGAGGAATAGAGATACAGAGATAAATAACACATACATGAGTATCTATGCCTCTATATGTCTGCTCCCAACTTAAATGTTTGGAAAGACAAGGGACAGTGTGTGTGTGTGTGTGTGTGTGTGTGTGTGTGTGTGTTTTCCCAACTTTTTATCCCCATATTTCCCAGTAGGTGATTCACAGATAAAAGGTCCTCAATTAATATTTATTTAAATTTAATTGTTGAAGTATTACTTTTCCAAATCGGCCTTTCTCAAATAGAAATATGTAAGTACATTCAATGTTTCCATCTAAAATAAGAGTGGCTATAATCATCCACATGTTGAATGTGGATATTCCCAAGAGAGTAAAAAATTTGGGGGGTTTTACATCATAATCAAATTCCACCTCTGCTGCAGATGTATAATGCTATAGAAAAATGTTGTTCCACCCAAAGAGAAAAGGCTGGATAATTTACAAAAGCATACTTTTTTGCCAATTAGAAAGCTGCAGCTACAAGACAACAAGATGAGCTGAACAATTAAATGTGACAATCCTCTCCAAGGAGAGACTGGCCATATGAACTGTTGCTTCTCGGACAGAGCACCAGAGGAAGAGGTAGGCTACACAGGGGCAGGTAAAAGAAAATAGCTAAAATTGTGAAGAGTTCTGAAAAGTCAGGTGTGGCTTGGCATGACATTTTAGAATCTTTGGGATGGCAGACTGAAGGAGTCTGCATTCACTCTGGAGTTCTTTTCCACAGTCCTCTATTGAGAAAGTCTCCCTCTGTGATACACAGGCATAAAATGAAACCCATCTTCCCAGACCCTTCTCTTCTAGGAAGCAAAAGACTTAAGCCACTGAAGGAAAGGTAAGAAACTCTACTATCCCTGGGTCTAGGCAAAGATCTGCTTCTTGGGGCGAGGAGGACAGAAGCAAAAAATATCTATTCCTGTGAGAAGAGCAGAATACCTTCTTGGGACCAGGACCCTGCACTAAAATAAAGCAGTGGTCTCTTACCACTGGGGGAGGGACAGGTATACAAGGTCAACCGAAAGCTGAGGATGGAACAGGAATACTGAGAAACCCCTTTAGCACTTCAGGCACCACGCTAAGCCTAAAGCAGCAGCAGCCCCTCACTGGAGGAACTTGAAGTCTGTGGTACTCTACAGGTTTCTATAGCAACAACAAAACCTAAAACCAGCTTAACATCAACTCCACTGACTCAAACCCCCATACTAACAGTGTGAGAGAAAAAGAGCTGTGCCCATTTCCAGGATTAAGTATATTTATTTCATCCTCCGTTGTTCCTCCATACACAAAGGCTAACATTCTCACACACAAGACAGACAAGCAAAAAGGCAGGTAAAATGTAGCCACTGTCAAAAGATAAAGCCATCAAGATATACCAGACTCAGAGGTAACCTAGACATTGGAGCTTTCAGACAAGGACTCCAAAATAATTCTGATTGAATAAAACAGAGAAAAACTCTGACTGATAGATTCAACTACATTTTAAAGGAAAAGGTGGACAACTTGAAGGAACAGATGGGAAATTTCAGCACAGTGATGGAAACTATAAAAGTCAAATAGAAATACTAGCAATAAGTCATAATCAATTAAAACTGTCAATGTAACAATTGCAAAAGTATTACTATTATAAATTAAAATATTAAGTTACAAAGATATTAGCATTACCTTAAAAATGACACATAACTTAAATTGTCATATAGGCTAATCTTGGAAAACTGTTTATCAATGTTCACACATGAGTACTCAATTTTTGATGGAAGGTACACTATCAAACTTTGTATGTGATAAGTACTTTATATTTGTAGTTGTCTGTATGATAGGTATTCTCCCCTTACCCCACCTACCCCATCATACAGATAGAAAATTAGGGCTAAAAATAAATGCTAGGTTATATGACTGGTAAGTGTATATTCCTTTGATTACAAATCATTCTTTCCATTATATCTCTGTGCCTTTCATACTATAAAACTAAAATAAATTTATCTACCATTCCAAATGATCCATTTTCATGGAGAAAGAGAACCATTTCAATTGTAACAACCTGTGCTATAGGACTAGAAAATGAAACATGAGGTGGGCTTCCAAGTACATTGGGAGACTTTGCCTAAAAAGTGCAAAATTATGAGACATATTCTATTTCAGCAGCCAAAGATGATTGGGCCTACCTCTTTTGTCACATTTTCAATATATAATTCCTGTTCAAACTTCCTTTCCACTTTATTAAATCATTTCAAATTTCATTGATATTCCTAAAATGCAACAAAGGAAAAGTAGATCATTTCAGCCGTTCTAATTTGGAAACTTTTGTAGAGTGGCATGACTAGATTATATATGTTCATTTCTCTTTTTATCCTTTCTGGATTGGTGGATGGGTTAGAATTATCAGGAAGGGATAACGGAATCTCAACACAAAAACACAAGTCATCAAAAGCTAAACAAAGTTAGCTTAAACAACTAAACAAAGTTAATGAGTATTAAGAAGTAATACTGATTTATCATTTAAGAAACTCAGAGGGGAAAGTTACTGGGTACCTGAAAGTAAATGATGGTTAAATGTATGCTAAATGGATTCAATTTGTTCTAATTATTTGACTTTTGATGTGTTGTAGTTTTTGCTGTTGTTTGTGTTTTTGGTTCTTTCTTCATTCTTCTCCTACTGTACAGGTGTTACTCAGACCACGAGTGGTCTAAAGTTTATATTAATGAGTCAATTCCTTGTCTTACCCCAACTCTGAACCACACAATTTGGGTGGATGGAGTTCAGGACTCAGGCCAACATCTTGAGTACCCAGCACACATGCATGCATGATTCTATAATTGTTGTATTGAATATTCATGAATTTATTATGCACCAGACCCTGGGAAGTCAATGTACAGTGGTCAACAAAAATTGTTCAACTGTATTAATAATTAGAAACCATAAACATGCTTATAGATTCTTCTTTAATTTGAAGCTTGTTATTCTTCTGCACAACTCACAGCTCCCTTTAGAATTATTAAAGCGCACGCAGGAGTAATTACAAATGAACAAAGAAAACGTGATCATGACAAAAGGCTGCCAGAATAACAGGAATGACAAATGTGGGGACATTTTAGAACTCCCCAATTCCCACTTGAATAAAACAAGATAAACAAAAAGCCTATTGACCTTCAACTGTAAGCACCATCTGATCTATCTCTTAAAATCCTGAAAAGAAGTTTCACTGAATCATTGCAGGTTTGTGCAATCAAGCAAATCAGACATGACCTACGACCAATCCTTTTAGAGTGACTAGGAAAGGGCTCAATATTTCCAGTGTTCTAGTTACCTCAGTGAGAAATCAGCAGGTACTTGTCAGTGTTATCAGGGAAGGATCTGCTTTCTGCCTTTTTTTCCTATTCTTTCATACACATACACACATACACACCCCACACAAGCACACTCTACCAGAAAACAAAAGCTATGGGGAAAATAAACAAAACAAAGAAGTTTTGACAAGCACCAGAGTATCTTTACTTTTAGCCTATAAAAAACAAAACCCAATCAACTCTTTAAATATGTAGATGGCATTAAAGAGCTTAGAACCTTGTAGTTCAGGTGGGTGGAAGAATAGAAGGAACAGATTAGGCTCAATTCCTGTAAGCGGTGCTAGTGGACAGTGTTGTGTTAGTCTGTGTGTCTGTGTCTGTCTCTGCCTCTGCCTTTGTCTTTCAGCTAATCTAAATCTATAGGAGGAAAGTGCTTGAAACACCCTACGGGGACTGGAGGAGGGGAACAATAGGAATGGAACATCCATGTAGGTGTTCTACAAACCAGTCTGCTTTTAGCCATCACATTTAATGTTTTTTTTTAATAAGTTTATTTATTTATTTATTTTTGGCTGTGTTGGGTCTTCGTTGCTGCGTGCGGGCTTTCTCTAGTTGTGGCGAGCGGGGGCTACTCTTCGTTGCGGTGCGCGGGCTTCTCATTGTGGTGGCTTCTCTTGTTGCGGAGCACGGGCTCTAGGCGCACAGGCTTCAGTAGTTGTGGTGCATGGGCTCAGTAGTTGTGGCACACGGGCTCAGTAGTTGTGGCTCGCGGGCTCTAGAGCGCAGGCTCAGTAGTTGTGGCGCATGGGCTTAGTTGCTCCACGGCATGTGGGATCTTCCCGGACCAGGGCTCGAATCCGTGTCCCCTGCATTGGCAGGTGGATTCTTAACCACTGCGCCACCAGGGAAGCCCATTTAATGTTATATTTATTTATTTATTTAAAGAGTATAATGGAGCAAGGACAATTTACAAAAGCCAGCCCCAGCAGCTCTACTTACCTGTAAACTGAGCAGATTAAGACATATATTGACTTTGTTTGGGGAATAATTTGTACGTTGATTTACAAAATCAATGTGCAAGTACTCTTGTCTTCTCATCTGACAACGGAGTGCAGAAGATGGGGGTAAAAATAAGAGCAATTCCCAGGAAATGACTTACATAGGCCAAAATGCTAATTCGAAAAGTGTACCGAAATTGGAGATGCAAGAGAATACTAAGCATGGATTCTAGGCCATCCTTAAACAATCCAGAGCCGAAGAGCTGTTTTCAGAGATAAATGTATTCTGTGTTCAATGTTTCTTGACCTACTTCTCATAAGGAGAATTCTGCCTGAAAACTAGAAGGAATTCATTTTTCACTTTAGCTTGAAATTTACTTTAAGATAAAGCACATTAATTTGCACAAAAATACGCCTTATTAGGCATGTATAAAACAGATTCAAGAGGATTTGGGGTGAAATATTTTATAAGCTGAACAATGCCTGAATATGAAAAATGAAACACTAAAGGACAGTTAGTAAAAGGCAGTTCAGTCCCAAATGAGGGAGCGATTGGTGGTGTACTAAAGAACAGAGAGGAAGCAGGGCTCCTTCTCATTAGGAAAATGGGAGGAAGGGAACTCATATTTGTTGAGGATACGCTATATGCATGATGCTGGATTCTGCATTTAATCCTCACAACTAGACTGTGAATCAGATATTTTGTTTCCCTTTTACGGATGGGAAACCTGAGGCAAAATGGTTTTACTAGTTGCCTGTGATTGCAATGCACATGTGAAGGAATCATTGTGTTAATTAAGGATCGCCACCTCCCTAAGAGTCCCACAATCAGAATTACACACTCACCTCCCTCCACACACACACCACACTGAGTATTTCATGAGACTGTACACATGGTCTTAAGTTCCATCCTTGGTAGTTAAGGTAGGTACTGGATCGCCACTGCCTTAAGGTTATGGAGAAATGCAGAGCTTTGAGTAAAACTAACTCTTGATACCAATAAGAGAGATACATACTTTTTGAGCATAAGTAAACCATGACACTGGCCTCAACAACAGGTATAGAAGAACACTGGTTAAAAGGAGTTTTCACCAGGGACTTCCCTGGCGGTCCAGTGGTTAAGACTCCGCGCTTCCAATGCAGGGGGCGTGGGTTCAATCCCTGGCTGGGGAACTAGGATCCCACATGCCGCGCTGCGCGGCCAAAAAAAAAAAGTTTTCACCACACCTCACTGTCTACCAAGATGAGATGAAGAGGGGGCAGTTGAGAGAGTTACAGGTTAGTGAGTGTGGGAAGCTGCGTAGAGAGGGAGCTGAACTCTTCTGACGCCCCTCCTACACCCTTTCAAATTCATTTGAAGAGAAGGGGAAGATGATAATATCCCCTTCAAGAATGGAAGTCTGAGAGTGGAGAAGGGTACCAGAGCTCTTTTGCAGGAGTGCCTGAGCAAAGGGCTTGGGCATGTAGGGGGCCTCTCCAAGGCCAGAGCATCTCAGCAGGTGTATGATGAGCAGCTAATATGTACTGGGGCTTGAGAAGGTTATGGACCTTAGGAGGAGCAAGCTGGTAGTCTTACATGGGTGTGGCCACCAGGACAGAGAGTTCCTAAGGCCAGGAATGAAGAATGTGCATTTCAACTAGGAAGGGATGCAGATCCTGGTCCATATCACTAGATACCCCATGAAAAGTCACCCACTTAAAGGACCAAACTGGATGTCCCATCTCTCTATGTCCCTGACTCAAGACCAGAAGCTGGCTCTGTTATGAAGCTAAGTAATAGCCCTGGAGTACTGCCATCCTAGAAAGGAAAGAGAGTCCCCACTAATCCTGAATGTGACTGGTAAACCTGAAAAGTCACTGAATTTTATTAAGATTTCCTGGGAAAGGCATATTAAGAAACTTGTTAAATTAAGATAAAAGAGGGTCCAAGGTAGAAATTTAATTCAGTTACAGAAAAATTAATAAAGCAGTATTTTTGGCTCACTTAGATCTGTGTGATGGTGACATTTTTACCCACTGCAGACATATCACTTCATGCAGGGGCTTGGGTCCCAAAGCTTCACTGTGAGGAATGCAAACATGCCTCCCCAAATAACTCACGATTTTGACTAATGTCTGAACAAACTATTATAGTTCAGAACAGGTTTTGAATCTAATACCCACTATTAGTACCATCAACATTTAGAATTCATAAAACCAAGGTTTAGAGTGGTTGGGTCCAACCCATTTTACTGCTCAGAGTAACATTAATTGCTTGACTGGGGACTCAAAATTTTTCTCCTGATTGTAAACCTCTATGGTCTTTATGACACATGCCCATACACTTCCTGACACCTAATTGGCACTCAAAAAATTTTAGACTGGACAAAATAATGAATGAATAAAAAGATGTATTTCTTTAGTGCCCAGTAGAGGACTAAGCAAATAGTAGGTATCCTTTTTTATATCTCACAAAGCATTCAGCCCAATTATGGAAAGCAAAAAAGAGGAAGCGCTGTTTAATTATGTAGGGTATCTACAAGTTGCTACACAATGAGCTAAGTTCTTTTCAGGCACTTTTTTAGTTTAGTCCTCATGTTAATCCATATTCCAGATGAGGAAATGGAGAGAGAAGGTAAACAGTTTGTCAAGGGAATGGTAATTGTGTGTATAAATAATTTGAGTGCTTACTGTGTGCCCCTTACTAAATACTTTAAATAGATTAGCATATTTAATCCTCACAACAATCATATAAAGTAGGTACTTCTATTGACTCCACTGTACAGATGGGAAACAAAGCTTAGAGACGTTAAGTAACTGCTCAAGGTCATACAGCTACTTGGCAATAGATGGGTACAAATTTGAACACATGTTCTTCCAACTCTGGTATTAAACCACTAACTTGTGCTGACTAGTCACTGATCCTGGGTTTGAAGATGGGAGAGTAAACAATGGTCACATAATACCCACTGTCTGAATGGAATATTACCGATGTACCTGAGAATTTTTTTCTTTTTAGTTTTCCTTCACTTTCAGCTGTATTCAATTCCACTTTCACTCTTCTGTCTGTTTGTGCCACTTTACACACTGGCACCTCGCTTCTCTTTGACCCAAATACTTAAAACAGGTCACACATTTAAATATGGCAACCCCTCCAGCCCTGCAAGTGATAGGGAGTAAAATTTGTTTGTATGACTGGAAAATTTTTAAAAAGTTTACCCACACCCACTTTTATATTTTTAGGTTTGAAAGTACATTATACATTTCTAAAATTACATTTTATTAGTAAATATCCTTATCTTTTAAAAAACTGCTTTCCAAAAAGGAAATGAATATATTTTTTTCCTTATTACCATATTATATTAAAAAAAATCAATTACCTGGAATGATTATGATTCAAATCTTTTAAACAAGGTACTCAAATATATGTTTTACAAAAAAAAAAAGCCAGAGCAAAACTGCTTTCCTGCACAATGCTCTCAGAATTACCTGCTTCCCATATACTCCTAGCATTTCCAAGTTATTGGCAATGAATAAAAGTGTAAAGGAAATAAAACCTGCAATTCTCTATGGATTCTATTACAGAAAGAATTTGAGAAATTTTTTTGAAGCAATATGGGGATTGGTTTTGAACAAACATTCCTAGTTTGTTTATTATTTTCACAATTTATCATTTATTTTCTCCTGTAAATGATTTACGATAACTGTTCTGTATCACTTTGGATCTGTAAAAGCTGAAGAATTAGAAATATTCATATAAGCCTACTAACTTAAATCTACATATGCGTATAGTATTTTTGTCATGAACCATAGAACATTTTAGAAGAATAATTCAACTTTATACAGGTATGAATATATTCACAATAGATATTATATATATACACACACACATAATTAACATTTTTTATGTTTATTCATATTTTTATTTTTTGGCAGTTCAGGCAAAGAAAAGTTGCATTTAGGGTCATCAGTTACATTCCTTTGTATTTACATCAGCTGGATAGCAGTGCAGGCAAAACTAAAGGAAACCTGTTTCTAGAGCCTCTACATAGTAGTAACTGTGACACAATCACATGTTTTATAAATTCATAGCATTGCAGCACAGCAGAATTCAACACTGAAAGTTGTTTAGAGAAAGGAAAACTTGGGAAATAAATGGGAGGTGGCAAACATCTGCAGGGAGAACAGTTATGGCACTCTAAGGATGGCAAACAAAATGGAGGGGAGGGACCGGACAAAAAGTATTGAGAGAGCCTGAAAGGCTCACGTGATTTATGGGGGTGGTGCTTCCAATCACTGGAGATTAAAACTGTATCTCAACTTGTATTCTACCCTGCTGTTGCTTGAGGGGTGGCTTAACCACTCAACCTTCCATGATATTTATATGGAGGCCCTGAACTCCAAGGGCTAAATTTCAGTTGTGTAAACCTAGACTTCTCTGTCAAAACAAGGAAGACTTGAACTGTGTTTCACTGAGCTGATTGCGTGGAGCCTGCCAAATAAAACTTCAAAAATGTAGGCGTTGTCTGCTCAGCCTGAACACTGAAAAGATTTCTACCACAATTTTCAAAGATTTGTTTTTGTTGTGATGCTTCGAAAATTGGTACAGAAACTTTGCTGAAAATGGAGCCCCTAATTTATCACTGCTATCATTCCAGAATTTACTTAGGACTGTGTCCAGCCCACTCCCAACACACGCACATTGCCTTTTCATACTTCTCACCTAACATCTATCTCAGTTTCTCACAAGACTCTATTTTTCCCCAGATATGGAGCCTACTATCCCTTAAATGAGGTGGTTGCCACTTCCTTAGACTGCAGTACTAATGGTGGAGATGTTTAGATTTATAAAAGTCAAAAATGGGGAAAACAGAGGCAGTTTTAACTTCAACACTCTGGGAATGAAAAAGGAAAAGATAATGAAAGGGAAATGTAAAAATGAAAGACAGGTTGGTCATGTTTAAGGTGCCTGTCAGTCTCTATAAACTGCTTTCTTTTGCTCTAAATACTAAACGTGCCTAAATTAGGTTACCTTCCTCCAGAGAACAGGTAGGAACTGGCCACTATGAAATATTGTCAAAGTGAATGTTCAAAAGGCTGCACACCACCTATAATATTTTTTGAAAACTGAAAACAAAACTATTTTCAAAACTGTCATTATCAAGACAAAGCAGCAAGGACACCATGAACTTGGATGCTTCTGTTAAGTTCACTTAAACTACTGAGCTGAACCAATCCTTTCTCACACCCATTTTTTCTTTAACCAAATATGCTAATTCAGTTCAATACGCTCAGTTCTAAAATTGGTCCAATTAAATGATCCCAGAATATTTGCAAATATATGTCTTTAAAATATACCTTCTTTACCTTTTAAAGCAGAAACTAAAATAGAAACAAAGTATATATTTAAAACTGGTTTTCCAGAGCAAAGCAGGAGGCATCACACTTCCTGATTTCAAGCTATACTATAAAGCTCTAGTCATCAAGAGTATGGTGCTGGCATAAAAACAGACAAACAGGCCAATGGAATAGAGTTGAGCGCCCAGAAATAAAGCCAAGCATATACGGTCAACTAATATTTGACAAGGAAGCCAAGAATACTCAATGGAGAAAATGTAATCTCTTCTTCTGGGATAACTGTATATTAAAATGTAAAAGAATGAAACTGGACTCATATCTTATGCCACTCACAAAAATTAATCCAAAATGGATTAAAGATTTAAATGTAAGACATGAAACCCTGAGACTCCTAGAAGAAAACATAGGACTAAAACTACTTGACATGGGTCTTGGTAATAATTTTTTGGATATGACACCTAAAACAAAAGCAACAAAATAAAAAATAAACAATTGGGACTATATCAAACTAAGAAGCTTCTGCAGAGCAAAAACTAAAACCAGCAACAAAGTGAAAAGACAACCTACAGAATGGGAAAAATATTAGCAAACCATATATCTAATAAGGGGTTAATTTCCAAAATAAATAACTCATATAACTCAAGAGCAAAAAAACAAATAACCCAATTAAAAAGTGGGCAATGGGCCTCAATAGACATTTCTTCAGAGAAGATATATAAAAGGCCAACAGGTACATGAAGAGATGCTTAATGTCACTAATCATCAGGGAAATGCAAATTAAAACCACAATGAGATATCACCTCACACCTGTTAGAATGGCCATCATCAAAAAAGACAAGATATAACAAATGCTGGGATGGATGTGGAGAAAAAGAAGCCCTGGTGTACTGCTGTTGGGATTGTAAATTGATACAGCCACTATGGAAAACAGTATGTAGGATGCTCAAAAAGTTAAAAATAGAACTACCATGTGATCTAGCAATTCTACTTTGGGGAATATATTCAGAGGAAACACAAACACTAAGTCAAAAAGATATCTGCACCTGCCCCTCACCCCCCGCCATGTTCATAGCAAGGTTATTTACAACAGCCAAGGCATGGAAACAACCTAAATGACCATTGATGGATTAACGGATATATTATTCAGCCATTAAAAAATGAGGAAATTCTACCATTTGTGACAACATGGATGGACCCTGAAGGCACTATGCTAAGTGAAATAAGTCAGAGAGACATCTACTGTATGCTCTCACTTACACGTGGAATCTAAAAACAAACACACACACACAAACCAAACTTATAGAAAAAGAGATTGGACGTGTGGTTACCAGAGATGAAGGGTGGGGGAAGGGGAAAAGGGAAGAAAGTGGTCAAAAGATACAAACTTGCAGTTATAAGATAAATAAATACTAGGGATGTAATGTACAACATGATGACTGTAGTTAACACTGCTGTATGATGTATAGGAAAGAAGTTAAGAGAGTAAGTTCTCTCACTTCAAGAGGGAGGAGATATGGGGATATATGTATACGTATAGCTGATTCACTTTGTTATAAAGCAGAAACTAACACACCATTGTAAAGCAGTTATACTCCAGTAAAGATGTTAAAAAAAAAAAAAACAGAGGAAGTTCTAAGAGTTCTCATCACAAGGGGATTTTTTTTCCCTTTTCCTTTCCTTCTTTCTTTTCTTTTTATTGTATTTATATGAGAAGATAAATGCTAGATGAATCTATTGTGATAATCATTTCACAATATATGTAAATCAAACCATCATGTTGTTTGTCTTAAACTTATACAGTGATTTATGTCAGTTATTTTTCAAAAAAACTGGAAAAAAATGAATATCAAATTTGTATATCAGACATTAAGCTCAAGAAATCAGAACTGCATGGTGCCAGAATTTGACTGGCAAAAGACATCAATGGAACAGAATACTAATACCCAAAAGAAGCTCAGATGTCTTTAACATTTTTAATAAATTGAAGGTGGCATTTGTTTTTTAAAGTGTCTTTCTCCTTTAACAGAGACTTTCACTTTCTTGCATGAATTGGTTTAGATCTTTTTCAGTACTGATACCATTCCTAAGCTTAAAGCTATAGAAGAGAATGGACATTCATTCTATGAAATGTCTGCTATGTTTGCAGAATAACTCTTTAATGATCTGAGGCCAACTTTTGGTCAGAAGTTTGAATAGATATTTGTTAATAACGATTAATGTTTTCAATCGACACATAATAATAAGCCCTATAGGCTACCTTGCTTTTTTAGAATGTTTAGACAACATGGACAAGTTACTAATTCAGGAAATGAGAAAGTTCTTACGTGCCCTAGGAGGTAAGAACGGGGTAAGCATGGGGTAGGGATGGGAGTGGGGCTGGGGCATCATCTCTACTAAAACTCTAACTGAAAAAAGGAAAGAGAAAATAAAGCTGAAAAAAATGCACACAGAATAAATGACATTATCAAATATTCTGAGATGTGTGCACTTGATTTTGCTTCATCACTACTTCATTCTGAGCCATCCAGGTCAACAACTGTCAACTAATCAATCTCTATCCTCTTTGAGCAGAGATCAAGGGCAACGGCAGTGCCTTAATGATTTCAATCTCTAGCCTTCAAAGGGATAGATTATAGGAACTGGAAGCAAATCACTCTTTCACAGGGCAATTCAGCCCACAGCCCATGACAAAGCTTGATTAGAATGGAAAACTGTTAAGCCAGCAAAAACAAGACATAATTATGAGGGGGGAGGAAATATAAGACTGATGAATTTTAGCGTTCATAACAAGATAAAATTAATATGTTTTTATTAGTTCTCATGAAGCCATCCATGTAGTCATTTACAAGTCTAAAAGGGGCAAGAAGAAAAGTCATAATAGAACAGTCTTCAGCGATTTTTTGCTTTTATCTCATAAGCAAAGTTGAGATAGATACAGATGTCAAGTCTAACTGTTCTTCTACGCTCATCTCAGGGCCACTTTCAAATACAAACAAACCTGAAAGCCAAGAGCTAAAAACCTGTTTGAATACTGAAGTCCTCACAATCCTAAATCTTCTAGAAATCCATTTATGGCTTCAGTGTAAGGAAGGCACCCTTTATGTATTTTTAATTGCTCGCTAATGTTTTCACTTGCATATGGCTCCGTTTTAAAACCACAGAACATGCTCGTGTATGTAGGTATCTTTAGATCCTTTACCATCTCAACTGACTTATTTAGAACACAACTGAATGTTAGTTTCACTTAATGATTGTAATTATTTTGATATACTCTATATGGAAAATAAATGTTTTCTATTTTAACTAGTATTCTACCTATGTGACTCTACTGCAGAGTCAGAACATCTTTCCTGCAGTTTATAGGATGGCTTTTCTGAAATGTGTATTTGGAGGTCCAGAATTTCATCTTAATTCTAATGCAACAAATTTAGGAGATATAAGTCTTAATTCAAAATAGAAATTGTTTCAGCAGCACTTCAAATACAGAAATTGTAGTTTAAAATAATAGCCTCCAAAGTTTCAAGTAAACCAATGTTTCAAACTTCAAATGCTAGATTACACAAAGCAAAATAGGTTACTTCATCTCCATATTTCTCAGAACCTACGGCATATGAATGGCTATTGCTAATATCTCAAAGTGGTATATTACCTTCAGTTTTCTCCCAAACGTATTTGACCATGGAGTTTTTTCTTCCTCCCTAGAAATAACTATTAATGCTGGACTCTGTGTTTCTTACAAGGTTTAAAACACACTGAAGTAAATTTATTCTTCTCTTATAAACATATCCTGAGAACATGGAAATATTTAACTAGTTAATGGTGAAACAGGCAGAGAATTAAAGCTGCTTCAAAGGAGAATTCAAGGGCCTGAACATACATAATCACGAAAAGAAAGTATACTGGAAGAAGATTGCTCAATTAGATACAGAACTGGTTAACATCTTAAAGGGCAATAAAATCATATCCTCAATGATATTTTTCTACTAGAAAAACAATTTTTTGTCTCTTTACTGGAAAAAAATCTATAAGTTCACATAATACTTCACAGAATCTGAGCCCTAATCAACAGTAAATACTAAGTTAAACAAAGATGCATTCTCATAGAAAATTAAATAACCTTTTTTCTTAATAGATCTTCATTGGATTATAATTGCTTCACAATACTGTGTTACTTTCTGTTGTACAACAAAGCGAATCAGCCATATGCATACATATATCCCCATATCCCCTCCCTCTTGAGCCTCCCTCCCACCCTCCCTATCCCACCCCTCTAGGTTGTCGCAAAGCACCGAGCTGATCTCCCTGTGCTATGAAGCTGCTTCCCACTAGCTATCTATTTTACATTTGGTAGTGTATGTATGTCAATGCTACTCTCATTTTGCCCCAGCTCTCCCCCGCCCCCCCGTGTCCTCAAGTCCATTCTCTATGTCTATGTCTTTATTCCTGCCCTGCCACTAATCTTTGAGCAGGCCTTTTACTTATTTATTTATTTTTGGCTGTGTTGGGTCTTTGCTGCTGCGCGCAGGCTTTCTCTAGTTGCGGCGAGCGGGGCTACTGTTCGTTGCCGTGCACAGGCTTATCATTGCGGTGGCTTCTCTTTGTTGCGGAGCATGGGCTCTAGGCGCACGGGCTTCAGTAGCTGTGGCTCGCGGGCTTCAGTAGTCGTGGCTCATGGGCTCTAGAGCACAGGCTCAGTAGTTGTGGCTCACGGGCTTCGTTGCTCCGTGGCATGTGGGATCTTCCCGGGCCAGGGATCAAAACTGTGTCCCCTGCATTGGCAGGCGGATTCTTAACCACTGCGCCACCAGGGAAGTCCTGAGCAGGCCTTTTAGACAATGCTTCAGGATCACATTAAAAGGGCATCTAGTTATCCTTTTGCCTTATTTCCAAGTTTTAGATTTTAATAAGCTTTAATGTATCATAGTTTCTCATTTAATCAATTAATAAATATTTATTGAGTACTTACTAATTGTCAGACATTGTGCTAAGGGCTGGGGAGGTGATGGTGAACAAGATAAATACCCCTCCTTCTAGAAGCTTACTGATTAATGAGTGATAAGGACACATAAACAGGAAATTGAAAAATAACTTGATGTGTGTTAAAATACAGTGACTATAGGGCGATGAGATGATGCATAAGAGATATTCCTTTTATCACATCAATCTTAGGGATTTTCTGAAGAAGTGACATCACCTAAAGTGAGGCAGGAGATAGATGGGCCCCAGGCTGAGCAACTGGAGTTCATGCCCTGTGGACAGATGCTCCAAAACAGCAGGAGGGAGGAGAAGCCAAGCCCTGCCCAGGTAAGAGATAAAAGGCCACATATTCCTCATTCTCGAAGTCAAGAAGACCTTCCCGACTACACACGTGCAGAAAGGCTCCTTGAAGGTCAAAAAGGGAGGAGGGGGCTTCCCTGGTGGCGCAGTGGTTGAGAATCTGCCTGCTAATGCAGGGGACACGGGTTGGAGCCCTGGTCTGGGAAGATCCCACATGCCGCGGAGCAACTGGGCCCGTGAGCCACAACTGCTGAGCCTGCGTGTCTGGAGCCTGTGCCCCGCAACGGGAGGGGCCGCGTTAGTGAGAGGCCTGCGCACCGCGATGAAGAGTGGCTCCCGCACCACGATGAAGAGTGGCCCCCGCTTGCCGCAACTAGAGAAAGCCCTCGCACGAAACGAAGACCCAACACAGCTATAAATAAATAAATAAATAAATAAAAAGAGTAGCTATTGAAAAAAGAAGAAGGAAATGCTAGTTTCTAAAAAAAAAAAAAAAAAGGGAGGAGGCGCCACCCCATAGTAGGTGATGTCAACCTACCCATAGGTCTCTTTGCTAGAATCCATCTTGGCTAAGAGATGTGCGCGCACACTTGGGAGAACCCTGAGATATACCAAATACAGACTCAGAACCAGCCAAAGCAAGATGACTGGCCAAAAGAGACCTGGAAGAAATGTCCCATAAAAGTGATTCAAACTACCACGAGGGCACAGCTCTCTCTCTGAGCCCACCCGTGTGTCTATCCACACGTACCCTTTTTCTCCTAATAAACACTTTACTTATTTCACTACTTTCCATCTCTCTGTGGAAATTCATTTCTACACAGCTGACGGGCCAGAGCCTTGTCACTGGCCCTTGGGTCTAGTGGCTAGCATTCAGCACTCTCACTGCCACAGCCTGACTTCAGTCTCTGGCCGGGAACTGAAATCCTGCTTCAAGCCACTGTAGGCCAAGGCCAGCCGAGATCAAAAGGATAAACTGAAGTCAGTTGGGTAAAAAGTAGGGGTGGGAGCGTGGGGGAGAAGTGGGGTACAGGGGTCATCAAAAGGCCATTTCAGGAAGATAGAGAAGCTAGAAATAGCAATTTGTGCAGCATGCTTGGAATGTACAATGGGGTGACTGAGAGACGGATGGGTGTGCTGGGCGCTGTGGGAAGGGGAGCTGTAAAGAGATGGAGCAGAGGTCAATCCATGCAAAGGCTGGTAGAACATCTTACACAATTCAGATTTCATCCTTGGGGCAATGAGAATTTAAGCATTTTAGCAGGGTAGGTAACAAGATCTGAGTTGAATTTTAGGAAAATCCTTTTTGAGAGCAGTTTGGAGAGTGGATTCGGGGAGTTTGAGGAGAGAAGCACAGCAAATAAAGAGACAGAGAATCAGGAGGCTATTGCAGTAATTCAGGGAAAGGTGGTAGTAGTCAGGGGGAAAGAGAGAATTATAAAATCCAATTAACTGAAATATCAAACTTACAAAATTTTTTTGATAGTTCATTTTGAATGTTTCTGTAAATTAATTTGTAAATATACACACATAATATATATGTATATATAATCAATTTACAGACACAAATTATATATGATATATATGATATTAAATATATATTATGTATGATATTAAATTTATATTAAATATATGTGTATATATAATATAAATATTCATAGTCTTTGAGGAAAAGTGCTGGTCACACTTTCTCATATCTACTGATCGCAATAGACTCTGCTCCTATGGTGGTTTTGCAAACCACTTAAATAGTGATTATTGGTTAAAGGACGTTCCTAAGTTAAAATAAACATATGGCCAATATATTCTTGAACTTTAAACCCTCAGTACCAAAGAACATGAAAAAACTGATACATCAGTATGATGAAGAAAAATATTGGATTAAGTCAACTAGTTATTAAATTAATCTTGAGGAAATCACAGAAGATATTTAGTGGGTAAATGATATAATCAGATAATGCATTTTAGAAAGCATCCTAGCTGTAGCGTGAAAAACTGACTCAAAGGGTAGGGAAAATTGATAATCAGTTTTAGGGCAATTGCGACAATGCGGCCAAAAACTGATGGTCGCTTAAACCAAGGTAGTATCAGAGCAGTGATGTAGAGGGAAGACTCAAGGATGATACCAAAAAACTTGAGAAACTGGATGTATGGTGCTGCCTTCCAATAAGCAAGAGATGGTGGGAGGAGCATTATTTGGATGGCAGTCGTTGAGTTTGAGCATACTGATTTTGAAGTAACTATGTGACATAAGTGGGTATAACTGATAGGCAGGGAGATATAAGTCTACAGTTCAAGAGAAAGATTTTAGTTGGAGATAAAGAGTTAAGTGTCATCATTAAGAGCTGTTATTCTATAAGTTTGGATGAGATCAAGAAAAGTACGTTGACTGAGAGTTAAGATTGCAAGTGAACATGAAAAGAAATTCACAAAGTGAGAGGAGCACTCCAAGGAAATGATGAGGGCAATGGAGACACATAGGAGGAAAACTAGAATAATAGAATATCCCAGAAGCCAAGGGAGAAGAGTTCTTCATGGGGGACTGATGAGCAATCAACGCTGCAGAGTGGTGTGATGTAGTGGAACGTGATATGAACCTTGGCAAAATCCATTTCAGTTGAAGGATGTGGCAGAAGCCAGATACCGGAGGTTGAGACAGCTATGTGAGGTGAGGAAGTAGGTACAGTGAATACAGAATCTTTAGAGAAGTTTAGCTTAAAGGGTGGAAAATAACAAGTTTGGTAAGAGATAAGAGCCAATAGCGGAGTGGCCTATTTGTTACTACAGGAAACACTGTACTTCAACAAACAAATTAATCTAACCCAACCCAAATGGCTAAATTTAAGAAAAAAAAAATTCAAGTGTTCCTTCAACCAGGCATTTGTATTTTAAGCCTTTTATTTTACCAATCATTGGTGGTGGGAGTGGAGTATTTTCTTCTTCAAAAGAAATGCTTTAGCAATTGGAATTGTGTTTTAGGACTTGCAGGTTGGGTATTATACATATTCATTCAAATTAATGAATTTTTCCTCACTGGGCTCTGGAAGAGTGGCTAAAAACACAGGGTTTACAGTCTGACAAATCTGGGTTCTTTCCCCAGCTCTTCTGCATACCAACTATGTGACCTTGAACAAAATACTGAGCCTCTTAAAGCCTCAGTTCCCTCATTTGTAAAGCAGGGCATTAACAATGCTTCTTTTATGGAATCATTGAGAAGAACAAGAGGTGATGAATGTATTGCTCAGTATAATGTCTCTCAACCTTTAGACTACATCAAAATTACCTGGAGGGCTCGTTACAGTACCAATCCCAGGGTTGAAATGGAGAAGAGGCAAGTCATAAAGGGTAGGATTGGGAAGGAAGTACCCAGAGAGGTTCCCAGAGGCCATCAGATGCAATGTAAACATATGTGAGACACATGCTCAGATATTAGAGTCATCATTACATCAGATGTAATGGGAGTGTATTTGATTCTTTATCTCTTAGATAGAGAGAGTGAGATATTAAAGGCACTGAACTAGTTTGGTTAACAACCCTAAATTCCCTCAGTTTTTAGTAAAGATTAGTTACAGATTTGAAGACACTACGAGTGTACTGTTTAGTAGGCAATGTGGTCGGGGAAGAGGTACTATCAGAGGAATAGCAGCAGGAAAGACCTTGATACCAGAGATGGAGTCCCCAATGGGGAGAGCCCCACACAGCTCTCTACAATCTCGCTATGGTGGGTGAGGCCTTGGAAACTGAGCTGGGGGTACATTTTCTTGGCAGAAGCCTTGAGAAGACCTAATTCCTCCTAAGGAATGATGGTATTCACGCATTCTTAGACAGGGCTAGTCCCAAGGAAAATGAAGTGGAGGTGTTTGTTTTACAACTTCCCACTCCCACATCCACATCTTTGCCATATTTTGTGGCTCCTTCTCTCTGTGGCCTTATATTGGGCTGGCCAAAAAGTCTGGTCATTCCTCTGAAATTGGCAAGGAAAAAAAAAAACCCAAACCACCCCTGAGATTCATAATTTAGTTGGTTTGCAGTAAAGCCCGAGAATTTACATTTCTAACAAGTTTCCAGGTGATGTTGCTGGTCTGAACCATGCTTTGAGACCCACAGCTTTAGCACACTGACAACGACATAATAAAAAACTCAATAAAGGTACATATTAGGTTTTCTTTGATGGGAAGAGCCTCAGGCTGTTCATAGCAAATGGCCCCCTAGATCCCTAAGGACAGAAAATCCTGCACTCCTCTCATCAAAGTCAGCTGCATTCTTCCCTCAACAACCCTTCCTTCTTTCTTCTATCAGTACAGCATCCCCACTCCTCCAACTCCCTGCTGGGTGACCTGTTCTCTGCACTTTGTTTTCTTTCATCCATTGATTCATTCATTCATTTACCTCTTACACTCTGCTACAGTATTCACTTATACATTACACCTCTTTTTTCTAGCATATTTGCTCTGATTTTAATTAGTAGTTAAGGAGATTTTATACCAAAATATCTCTTTTACAGCATCCTGAAATGGACCTCTTTATCATTTCTAGATCCTATTATGGAGTTTCTGACAATGAGTGCTTCTGAATCATGCCCTCTATTGTTGTGGGTATTATTGTACTGACAAGATCGCCTCTTTGTCTCTGTTATAATAAAGCAAGCTCAGGGCCCATGTAACTCATAAAGCATCCGGTGAAAGCTGAAAGCCACAGCAGTTAATGGCATACGTGTAAGCAGATATTGATCAAATCAGACAGAATTTTTTTCACAGCTCAATGACATTTCTCACAACAGCATTCTGAGAAATTCCATACATATATAAGTCTTAAGAGATTTTATTCAGATTGAACAGATGCCAAATGACATTGTTTAGAAATTTCTTAAAATTCCAAATTATATTATCATTTTAAAATACGTAAAATGGCTCCTCTCTCTTTTTTTTTTTTCCTTCAGTGCTGGCCAGTCTTTTTTAGAAAAGACTTGGTCAAAGACTCATCCACAGATAGGTGGTAGAAATTAGGTTAGATACCTGTGTATCAGGTACTGATTAAAAGCCTGGCTCTGTTTTAAAGCTTGAGCTAAATACCAATTATTATTATTATTATTATTATTATTATTATTGCAGGGGCTTGGGTTAGGGAAAGGGAGGGATAGAAAGAAAAACGAGCTGTATTTTCTATCACTAGAAGTATTTTAGTAGAGGCTGAATGTGTACTTAGTAGGAATATCGTATGGAGTTTCAATGCATGCTTAGAAAACTAGGTGAAATAAAAATTCTGCACGTTTCCACAGAAAAGTAAGAAGGGGATAGAGCCCTGAACACTGGCAGCACTCCATAAGGCTTCCTCAAGTTCTTTCCCAGTTAATTCTATGTTCCCACCGGCCCCTCTGGATGAACCCTCTCTTCTAACCGCTACCATTACAGATAACTTGGGCCAGTTATCCAACTTCATATAAACGAAATCATGCAGTAAATATTCTTTATCTCTGTTCAACATTATGTTTATGAAATTCATTCAAATTCTTGCAAGTAGCAGTTTTTTATTGCATTGTATGAATATACTGCATTTTATTTGTCTATTTTAATTCTGAGAGACTTTTAAGCTGTTCCAGCTTTTGCTATTAGGCAAAATGCTGCTGGTAACAATCTTGTACATGTTAATCTGGTGGACATATGCACTAATTTCTCTTGGATGTATACATACAAGAGGAATGGCTAGACTACTGGGAAGGCATACATTTAGCTTTGGTAGATATTACCAAACATATTAATTTACACTTGAACCAGTAATATGTGGAAGTTTCAGATGATCCACCCGTTCTTCCTAACATGCGGTACTGTCATCATCTTATATTTTATCCATTCTGATGGGTTTATAGTAGTATTTCATTAATTTTTACTGCATTTCCTAAATTACTAATGAAGTTAGGCAACTATTCATATGCTTTTAGGCCATTTGAATGCCCTCTCTCATGAAGTACCTGTTCCTGTATTCTGTCCATTGACATGTCGGAGTTTATTATTTATTAAGGGTACGAGTTCTTTTTCAGATGTAAGTATTGTGAATATTTTTCTCCCAGTTCGTGGCTTTCTTTTTCACTGTTATTTGGTGGATTTTAATGGACAGAGTTATTAATTTTAATGAAGTTCAATTTATCAGTGTTTCATTTTGTAATTAATACTTGTTGGGTCTTATTTATGAAATCTTTTGCTTTGCCTAGATCTTGCCCATGGATGATTTTACTTATGCCTGGATACTGCCCACCAGATCTAACCATTTAGACACCAATGGTCACAGCCATGTCCTAGTTGACTATGTCTGCTTAATCACCATTGGCAGAGACTACTGACTGCACACAATTCTTTTACTCCATATTCAGAGACTCTCATATTACTGAGACTGTAAACTTTCTCAACTAAAATAATAATTTAATAATTTAATTATAATTATTATAATAATTATATATATATCACTTGACAAAATCAGTACTTTGGTGACATAAGTTTAGGAAAAATTGGGTTAAACCAAGTAAAATAAGATTTTGTTTCTTACTACAGAAATTTTTAAGGCTTTAGATTTGACATTCCAAAGAAGGAAACAAAATTGTCATATTCTAACAAATGTTTTCCATTCAGCATCTTAAGGGATCAATGTTCTTTAAAACACACTTTTGGAAATTCTGGCCTAGTCTCATCCATTATACGTTATACATTTAATGATGTTGGTTCTAAATACTGAAACTTGCTATCAAGGCAGAAATCGAAAAACAAATTTGCTCTTTTGTGTTACTCTTTTAAATTCAAGACAAAATTAGGAAAAAAAAAACCTGTTACATTGAAAGCTATTTTGCTTGGAATACTTACAAAGATATATAAGCACTCATTAGAAACTCACATGGCATTACATTTGAAAGTGGATGTGTTGTTTTGCTTTTTATACACAGATCATAGTATGTAGATTTTAAGTTGGTGTAAAATGAACCTTTTAACATTCAAAGTGAAGAGCTTTGGGGAAGGCTGCCTCAATGTGTTATACTACATGAGTAACCTGTGGTATGCTTCTGAATTAATAGGAGATGGGAGGGATACCGCAGGTATATTCAGTTGACCAACCTATGTTGAGTAATTGATATTCTCGCAGGTTCCTTAATCTAGGTGCTGTTTTTGCAATGGTTAGGAGAGAGAGAAGGTACCAAGATTCAGTGACCACAGTAGAGGACTATATAAGCAAAAATCGTCCCAGGATGCAGTTTTACACCTGCCCACTACAAATCAAAGGTGGCTGGCACCAGTTTGTCCCCAGGAATCTTTCCAAGGTTAGATGGTAGATGTAAATCCACTCCTGTGTGACTTCCAGAAGTTTTTATGAAAACCCTTAAAATGGGGACACATTTGCTCATGGCTAAGGGTCAGCCAAATCTTGGGCAAAATTTCAGTTTCAGCTCTAGAGCTATAACTCTAGAACTGTAACTTTAGAGTCCCATGTATCTCTTAACTTAAAAATCTTTTTTTCCTGACATCTTTGTTGTTGTCCTTGTTGTTGTTGTTGTGGCCGCGCCGTGCAGCTTGCGGGATCTTAGCTCCCCCACCAGGGACTGAACCCGTGCCCTCGGCAGAGAAAGAGTGGAGTCCTAACCACTGGACCGCCAGGGAATTCCCCTGACATCTTTAATACAAATTTCCCTATTCATTTGGCAAAGCTTAGTCAATATTGATATATAACAAAAACTATTCACTAGGGCTTCCCTGGTGGCGCAGTGGTTGAGAATCTGCCTGCCAATGCAGGGGACATGGGTTCAAGCCCTGGTCTGGGAGGATCCCACATGCCGCGGAGCAACTGGGCCCGTGAGCCACAACTACTGAGCCTGCGCATCTGGAGCCTGTGCTCCGCAAAAAGAGAGGCCGCGACAGTGAGAGGCCCGTGCACCGCGATGAAGAGTGGCCCCCACTTGTCGCAACTAGAGAAAGCCCTCGCACAGAAATGAAGACCCAACACAGCCAAAAATAAATATAAAAATAAATAAACAAAAAAAACAAACAAAAAAACACTATTCACTATACTTGAATGCGTCTCTTCTCCATATAAAGATCCAGCTTTAGATAGTAACAATACACATGGATCTCTAAACACTTAGAGAAGACAATATACATTATTAAGGGATTGATTATTGGCTGTCTGAATTGATGGTAACAAAATACGCACTTTCAGTATTAACTAAAGGCTTCTTCTCAGCAGAAGTTGATTATATTCCAGAAGTGGAAAAATCCTTCCTTTAATAAGAGCAAATTAAAATGCAGGGACTCTAGTTTTGGAAGTCTGTTTTTCCTAATTATCTTTGGCCATAGGGTTCAAACGGCAGAACGGAAGAAATTGACTTGATATTGAATAATCTTTGAATTCTTGATCTGGCTACTATTGTTGAATGTTTCTATTTATTGAGCATCACTTTGTGCATTCAACTCTCATCTACGCATATGTATATAGCAATTGCATAAATAGACAATTTTTGTTTCTTACTAGAATCCAAGGAGTCTATTCTACAATTTTCATAAAAGTAGCAACTTTATCCAATTTACATTAGACCTCATAATACTACATACAAAGTTTTAATGTGCCAATGTACTTGCAATCATCAATAAACATATGACATATCTCCACTAAAGAGCAGATTGGAAATCATGGCATCATTCTACCCTCTGGGCCATGTGACTTTAGTTTTGGAACTCTTATTTGAAACAAAGTTTACGTATGAACATAAGGGAACACTGCACATCAAGTTCTTCTAACCTTATATCTAGGTTCCTACTTAATAGTATAACTATATTTAAGTTGTTTCACTTATTGTTAAGTATAGAGCATGTGCATTAGTAAAAATGGAATTAACACTGGCCTTCAAATAATTTGAGTTTTCAATCATTATTAGTACTTTATTTTTGGAAAAGGAATCAAATTATAATAAAGCTAACAATACAGAAACAAACAAAATCTAGTTTGCTTACCGGAGATTCTGCCAAACCTTTTTGTCTACGATATTCTCCAATAATCATTGACATTTGAAAAAAATTATAAGAGGAAGTAGAAAATGACTAAGTACCTAATGTCACCATGGCAATAAACCATGTATACATTATAGGATAATTTTCAACAGGACCTGAAGCAAACCTAAAGAGGTAAGTAGGAAATTTTACTAAATCCCTGAAAATGTGAACTCTTGGGGGAAGAAAACAAGAGAACTGATATTTATAACTCTTCCTAGAAAGGGGGCCAGGATTAGTTTATGAAGAATCTAACACTAGAGGAATGGGTTTTAGGAAAGGACCACATCGGGGATTCCCTGGTTTTTGCCCCAGCTGATGTGAAGAATATATTTCCATAGAATAAATCAAAAGCATTACCAAGATCCCTATTCTAAACTGCTGATAGTTACAATAGATCCCCAGACCCCTCAGAGCCAATTCTTTGCCCCTAATACATATTAGAATCACCTGAAGAGTTTCAAAATTTCACCTACGGCCAGGTCCTACTCCAGAACAACTGAATCAGGATCTCCCTGCTGGGGCATCAGACATACAAATGAAAATTAAAGCCCTAGATGACCTGATACAGCATGCACACGCGCGTACACACACACACACACACACACACACACACACACACACACACTCCTTCCACTGCATGTATGAGCATGCATTCGTGAACTTTCATTTGTTCCTTCTACCTTTCTAAACCCATATGGAAAAATAGATTCTACATTTTCTATTTTTTTCTATGTGTGCATTTTAATTGAAGAATATCACCATGATAGAGTGTGAGAGTAAGTAAGCAATTCCTTTCTTCACGGGGAGTACTGAGGAAATGCAGAATTAATTTACAGATATATCTCAGACCCTTCTTGACAGGACACGTTTAGTGAGAACTTATTGGGGAAAAAACCCTGCCAATTTTGTCAAAGCATAGTGGTGATTTCCTGATGTAATAATAATCCATTCATTATTCATATAACGTTACCTGTGTAATGATTTTACTACGTCTTTTATGCACAGAATGGACTATTTGCTAATAACTTACAAACTAAGGGCACTCACCCTATAGCAAAGATGTCACCCCCTCTAATGGTAAAAAGAAATACATTTTCATTTATCATCACAAATTTCTAAGAGGAAAAAAAAATGCATGAAGACTAAGTCACACAATGAAATGCTTTCCTTGTCACTCCTTCTCTCTCTTTTATCTAAGAAATTCTTTATACGTAGTGATATTATTAGACTTTTAATTAAACTTTGTTAAACTATAGATTGTCAACTGCTCAGTCAAATCATACTCAATATATATGACTGAAATACATATGTAAATAGATGTAAATAGCTGTAAACAGAATTGTATCAATACTAAACAATATTCATTGTTTAGTTCATTTATTTCAAATATATTGAATTTTTAACCACTATGCTAAGCAGTAGGAATTGAAAGTCTAAGTAAAGGCCTCTACTGCCCAGGAGCTCACAGCTTGTTGAAAAACACAGGTTTGTTATGGACTAAATACTTGTGTGCCCCCCAAATTCTTATGTTGAAGTCCTAACCCTCAATATGATGCTATTAGGAGGTGGGGCCTTTGAGGGGTAATTAGGGTTAGATGAGGTCATGAGGGTGGAACCCCAATAATGGGATTAGTGTCCTTACAAAAAGAAGAGATAAAGTGCTGGCTCTCTCTCACTCTCTTGCTCTCTCTCTCTGCCATGTGAAGACACAGAGAGGAGATAGCCACCTACAAGCCAGGAAGAGAATTCTCTCCAGGAGTCAAATCTGCCGGCACCTTGATCTTGGAATTCCTAGCCTCCAGGACTATGAGAAATAAATGTCTGTTGTTTAAGCCACCTGTTCTATATGGTGTTTTGTTATGACAGCCCAAGCTAAGATAGGTTTTTAGACAAATAATTGCATTACAGTGGGGAAAGTGCTAAGATGCAGCAGAGGCAGCAATGATTATTTATCTTGCTGGATTAGGCTTGGTGGTCAAAGAAGGTTTGGCAAGAGAGGTGGCAGGGCAAGTTGGAATCTACCTACACTAGACAAGCTCCACCAACAGTTCGAATCAAAATATAATTATTACTTTGTGTATATACCACTTGAAAAAAATTATTAAAGCCAATCATAACAGAGCATAATCCTATAAAAATTTCAAATTTATTTAGCAGTGATGCTTTATGGTCAAAGATGGTTAAACATGATCATAAACATTTGCTCTTATAGTACACAGAACTTTCAAATGTTGATATAGAATGAAAACATAGTTATCTCATAAAATAAGAATTACTTATTATTGGTATAGTTTTTCACCTTCAAATATGGATTTGACAGGAGGAGAAAAACTATCAATTTGATGCATTAAGGGAAAATTAAGTGTAATTTATGGCAATTGATGTATATTTATTAACATATGAAGCACTTGAGGAGCTAGAAAGTATTTTTTTTTGCATCATTTAGGACATTAGGATGGAAATATGAAATGGACGTGCTGCCCACTGGCAACAGAGATTATGAGCTGCACTCACAACTGGCTTTTCATTGCATAAAGAAAGCCAGTTATATGCTTGGGGTTCCTATGCCAACAGGCTTACAACAAATGCTGGAAGCCCATTTTTTATAATGTTATTTTTTGGGAAGCATTTTAGTTATGTTTTCTCTGGTTATATAAAGGGCCAGGGATGTTTAAGTGAAAGAGGTAGCCATCTTTACCTTGAAATCTGATGGGTGTTATATAGCAATGCCTACATACTACTGAGCAATGGTAATGCTAACTAACCCCTTATACCCGGCCTGACATTCTTTACAGTCACAACTCTGTGTTAAACAATACATTTGCCCCAAACATCAAAATGAAGTGCAAATGGGCAGTGCTAGATGGGTGAGCAGAAGCATTTCTCACTCTTACCTAAGAGAATGTCAACATGATTTCATGAATTGGAGCAAGTAAATTTTACTTTATATGGACCTATATAGCCAAAGGAATTTTATAAACCAGCTTAAATCACGTTTCAGAGTGTTGGATGCAGGCAGGGGCAGATAGGATAATCTTAGGAGGCTGGAGCAGAATGGCATAGGATACCAACAATACCAACAATGTAGTGAAGGCCTCAGCTCCTGGAGCTTCATATGGTCCCCAGGAAATAAGCAGCACACTAAAAGAGCTAGAGAGGATGGATTATTATATTTAAACCATCACTGTGCCTCGAATTGTCCCAGGGTGTGTGTATGGGAATTTTGCATTCAAAGCATCCATGAGGATGCATACATCTGCCTTTATAGTTTGGGGTTAAGTGTAGGCTGGTCCAGGTTGTACTGTAATTACTGCCCATGACTGTGTTGGAGATAGCCTTGGTTTTGTCCCAATGGGAGCGATTCAGGCATGGGTACCTAGAGAGTGAAATGTAAAACAGTGAATCCTGCCTGCTACAACCAGAAGGAAGATTGATTATACAACACATGAAAAAAGTATAGGGTAAAATGTTTTTGAACAAGTGTAGACATTACTTTCCGGGATACCTTAGACTAACAGCTATTCATAGGCCAACAAAATCCCATAAGGACCTTTGTCATCCTTAAACTACTTTCAGAGACAGAGAATATGTGTTGAGCAGAGACACGAAATACAATGAAAGAAGCACTTCTTGGTCAATATGTGTCCACAGTAAGACACCATTGTCTCTCTCACTACGTGTATAGATAACAAGCATACCTACTTGGTACTACAAAAGCTATACAAGTGCACAGTTCTGCAGAGTAGTTAATTCTGAATATTACTGACAAGAGACCTGGAAACAGGGTTATTGAAAACTCTGTATTTATTATCTGAACTCTGCAACTTTAGACACAGAGACTGGATTCTCTGAATGACTATAAAAGCCTTGATAGAAATAAATGACTATTCTGATATTCATCAGAATGGGACATGAAAGAGGATAAACTGGTGACAAAGATTCAGGGCAAAGAAAGAAGAAGAGGTTCCAAAGACAATTAATATAGAGGTGGCTTCTTGAGAATATGACTAAGGAAACGCTGTTTATGTATTTTTATTTTTTCGAGGAATGATTGGAGAGTAAGCTCAGCACTAATAGGGATATGATGGCAATTCTTTAGTGAGCTGAACTATTAACGGTTCATGCCATCATACTGATTCAATCATTATTATAAACTCTTGTAATTTTTAGCTGTTTTCATGTAAGATATTGAATAAAACAACAACAGTAGCACCAATAAAAATAGCCACTGACTGAAATTACTTAAGTTATTGTTAAAGGAGTGATATTTCAACAGATACATTCAACTACAATTGCAATAAAGGATCCCAAACCCAGACTGGGAATAAAGAGGAGTTCTCACAGTGGTGTCTCTCAAAGAAAGACCCAAGGAATACATGACTTTAAATAAGGACCTATCAAAAGAGAATGCTTCGGAACAGGGCCTTGGAATATGCATTTTAAATAAGCATTCTAGGGGATTCTTTTGTATTCTAGAGTTTGAGAAGGACTGTCTAGTAGATGGCAAGGCCAAGGTACTGATGAACCGATCTCGGACAGAGTAAAATCACAGCTGCAGTAGTTTTTATAAGTTCTCCAAGTGATTCTAATGAACATCCAGGAATGAGAACACCTGTGCTTTGGTAGCTACAACTGAGGCGATGTTGCACTCCGCTGAGGAAGTATTGTACAGAAGTTTTTTAAATAGGTAAGAACTATATATCTAACAAAATCCTATTTCATTTCACTTGCAAATTCAGGAAAAAAACATGGTGTCATTCAAGATGATCTTCACCCCAGGATGTGGGAGCAACTTAACAGTATGTGTGTTTCTACACAGCTTTTATATTAGGAGTCGGGTCATTATCCCCACGATCGGCGTTGTCGATAGGACTTCAGACATGTAGGTTGGAAATCGGACTGTGTGATGCAAACAAGAAAAAAGACTAGGAAAGAGCAGAGAAAATAATCAAATAAGGTGCACTTAGGTATGGGAGGTGAATAATTCTTTTTTGCATGTTTAAGGAGTTTTGAGACTACTGGCAAGGTTAGGCTAAGTATCATCTTTTTTTGATGAAGCTTTTTTCCTTTATGGGTGGATTACAAGTGTATAACTGAACCTTGCCTTATTATACCTCCATTTCCTTTCTAACTATGTGAATGTATAGCATGTATACAAAGTTTTATACCTATTACTTTAAACCAGTAACATTTTATTTTAGTCAGTAATAATCCTCTTAGAGTTTAGGGTATCTGGGCAATCTCTGTTTATAGGTGTTTACAAAGTAATATTATTTTATGTAAACCAATGACAATGCTAACTGCTTTATACATTGCTTGGAAAAGCAAGACATTTGCAATTGACTCAATACTATTAACCAATCTCTGTAGCTTCCAGTTTCTCATCAGTCCTTCAAAGAGGTCATCTGGACGTAGCATTTTGTTCCCCTTACTGCTCTTCTAGTCTCAATATCTACATTAAAAAATGGTAAGAGGGGTAATTTGCAGGTTAGGCTCAAGAAGACTGTTTTCCCAGGGATGTTCACATTGATTTTCGTGCCTTTTAAGTATATTGATTGTGCAATAAAATGACAGATTCTGCTAATTTATGTATATCTCATGCCATTCATTTGATTTTTGAACCAGAGTCAATGTATACAACAAGAACATACTTTTCTTGTTTCCTAAATTCCTTCAAGCAAAACATAATTCTATAATGACCAATTATAGCCTAACACCTGCTGTTATAAAGAGGACCTTGTTAACATCAATCTAAACTGAAGAACAACAGCTTTCCTCGATTTGGGGGAAAAATGAGCAGCAAACGGTCCATTTCTTAGCAGGAAAACTCATAGGCAGTTTATCCCAAGGTAGCCCATGGAATTAGAATTTAATAGAATTAGATATTTCACCATCATTTGAGAAAAGTTTTGCTCTGGGCTAACTATTATGGTTAAGGATTCCAAGAAAAATGCTAAAATTCCTGGGTCCTTTGCAACCAATATTTACTTAAATCCATCCATGAAAGTCCATCTCTACTATAATATTATCTCTTGCCATTTTACTTATGACACAAAAACTCTGCTCAAGCAGAAAGGTAAACAAATTGAATAGAAGCATCATTTGAGCTCAAGCCATATCAACAATTTTGTGGATCTACATTGCCAGGAAATCTTGCTTTAAATTATGCAAGGATAATTATATCAACAGAATGGGGGAAAAAAAATCTTGGTGTAATGTCAAAAAGGTGGGGGAAGGGATAGGTTGCTGGAAAAGCACTGCTAGCAGATTGTCTAGAAAGGATAATGAAGCCATTTTATCATGTTAAAATCCCTTCTAAACATTGAAATAAAAGATCATTTATTTATAGAGTAAACATTTAAGTATATTTTCATGTGTAGTTACATGTACATATAATTTCTGTGAGTGTGTGTGTGTTTGTGCATACACAGACATATATATATAGACACACACACATCTGAACCTGAACCTCAACTTGTACATATTAGGAGTACAACAAAATATTGTCAGGGAAGCGTTCCACCCTGGCATCCCTGACATTATGACTGCCAGTTCTTGCTGCATCAACAGAAGGGTTTTATGTAAACAAAAGCTATGGGTGCAATTCCTAGGTTCATGCTTAGTAGAGAATAGATATTATAATAAAATTATCAATAATTATTGAGTTACTATAAAACTTCCTTATAAATGAATGTTTATTCATTTGATTTTACATAAAGAATGTACAAGGTTAAAGAAAAATTAAAAGGAGAATACTACTTTATTTTTGTATAATTGGAAAATGCAGTTCCTGTTTCCTGGCTTTCAGATCTATCTGTCTATATCTATAGCCATAATTTTTACTTTCTTGATAGAGAACTAGCCAAGCATCTTTTGTCAAGCTGAGGAGAAAAAAACATGATTAAATCTAAGGTGGGGAACATAGACACAGGAATGAAAAAACAAAAGCAAAAGCAAAAGCAAAAGCCACGATGATGGAAGGGCCCCTCACCCTGAAAGAACAGACAGGTGAATGAGAAACATGTGGCTAAAGCGGGTCTATTAGAAGCAAAGCATTCTTCTGAAAATATTGCAAAGATTTGTATGTCTATTGTGCTCTTCCTACAAACTCACTGCTCTCTATTACACAAAGAAGGAGCACAGGGAAAAGAACACTAGACTTGAAGTTAGACTATCTGGGTTTGAGTGTGACTTTATCATTTACTAATTATGTGATCCTGAATAGGTTAAACTTTGTGTCAGTTTCCTTGACTAGAAAATGGACAAACATATATCCAGGGCTAATGGGAGATTCAAATCTAGCAGTGTATAGGAGAGAGCCTGTTACACTGTAAGACATTTTACCTTTATAAAGTACTATACTTGTCACCCACATGCTGTTATTACTACATCATGGCAAATAAACTCAAGAGTTGTGAGACTTTGGTTGAGTTTAAGGAAGAATGTATTCATTTGAAGCGCAATCATTATTGTGTGAGCCTCTTCATATTATCTTACTTCAATTATGATGCTTTAATCTTAGACTCTAATTATATATCCAGTTTTACTTACTCCATTAAGTGAATTTAAAAAGAAGTCACATTAAATACAGGCCCTTTAAATTTTTTATGACATAAACAGTTGCCATAGACATACTCTCATTGCATCTTAGCCTGGTATAGTCAAACTCAATTAACTATTCAGACTGGCAAAGAATCTTTTACATATTTCATAAAGATTCTAAGTGAAAAGGTTGTACTTATCTTTCAATTTAGTTACGCATCTTTCAAAAATAGCTAATAGATTGAAGCAAAGCCACAGTTGCAATCACAGATTGTATTCAGTGCAATTTAGCAGACAAAAATGGAGCCAGCTAGATTTAAAAATGTGTTCATAGTGGTTTTTCAATGCAGCAAAATCAACTGGATGGAACACTGAACAGAAAGTCCAAAGGCATGTATTGGTCAAAAAAAAAAAAAAATACAGGCACAGATTATTACGTGGGGATTTCATCTAATTTCTGCGTTTTTCACTTAGAGATGTCCAAGTGAAATTCCTGAGAGACCTGGAATGTTTATTGGGTATTTCAGAGCGTCAGAATCTTCTCTAAATAACTTCTGAATCACCTGGAAATGTGCCATTGACGTGGTTAATGGTGGATGGAATCTAGCTATGGAACAAACTAAAAGGTCATAAGGACGCCAAGGGTGAAGTTTCAATGAGATAGCCAGCCAGGCCGTGGAGCAGCTCTTGTGAGCATTTGATCCGTGGGGATTGGCATATGGTGAAATGATGCCTTCCCTACACTCAGGTAAAAATGATTTGACCAAGGTGACATGCTAGCTTATATGTTATACAACTATTTATTATTGCAGTGATTTTTAAAAATCGGGCAGCATAATTTCTATCACGCCATGATGTTTTCAGCCACAGGTTCTACTTATTATTTGGACCTCAGTACTTACTAAAGTAAACTACACATGGTCCCCGATTTACAATGAGTTTTCAAATTTACAATGGTGCAAAAGCGATAGGCGTTCAGTAGAAATCATGCTCTGCATTTTAATCTTTTCCCAAGCTAGCGATACGTGGTACTGTAGTATTATGCGCTCTTGTGACGCTGGGATCACGAGGGTAAACTACTGATACACTTAGTATCATTCTGTACCCACACAACCATTCTGTTTTTTACTTTCAGTACAGTACTCAATAAATTCCATGATATATTCAACACTATCTCATAAAATAGGGTTTGTGTTAGATGATTTTGCCCAACTATAGGTTAATGTGAGTGTTCTGAGCACATATAAGGTAGGCTAAACCATGGTGTTCAGTAGGTTAGGTGTATCAAATGCATTTTCCACTTATGATATTTTCAACTTATTATGGGTTTACTGGGATGTAACTCCACTGTTAGCCAAGGAAGATCTGTACTTTTTAATTATCTGTATACTAATTAGTTTGCCACTTTACATTCTGGAATTTATATGGCCAGAAAAAGTCAGAGCAAAGGGTGTTCAATTCAGAAACATCTTTTTAATATCATTTTATAAGTTTGAACTGATATACAAAACACTTCACTTTCAATGTCAGAGACATTACAAAATCCTCTAACTATATATCCTGAATTAAAAGTAGTAATGCTTCCCATCAGTATGCCAACTGTTCATTTTTGGTTGATGGTGATTTAATGTCACAGATCTAAGTAAGACTATGGTAAGAAATCCTAAAAAGATGGGTTTAATTATAAAAGTATTCAGTGTATAACAAACACACACTAACCACTATTAATAATAATAGTTACTCATCATGTAGCATACCTGAAACTAATGTAATATTGTACGTCAACTATATTTCAATAAAAAAAATAGTTACCACTTACAGAGTGCTTACTATAAATCACAATGTAACTAGGTTAGAGACTTAAGATACATTTTCTCTAACACTTACAATTATACTAAAAGTTAGGCATTACTTCCTCCATTTTACACACAGGGAAAGCAAGTCACAGAAATGTTAAGTAACTTGATCAAGTTCAACTGCTAATAACTTTGGAGACAGGTTTCAAACCTCACTTTGGCTTGCCAAACCTCTATGCCAAGCCCTTAGTTACATATTATACGGCAAAGGCTAACAGTCAATATTAAAAAGTATAATCACTAAAGTATTTCTCTTATTTAGTATTAAACAAATACATTATTTTTCAAAATATTCTATTATAAATTCTTTACTTTTTAATCATCAGTTTTCCAAATGGTATTTACCTCCTTTTACTTAGTGGTTCTTAATATCTTGGGGGATCTTAGATGCTTTGGCATTGATGAAAACTATAAACTCTCACCTTAGGGAAATAAATACATGCACGTATATACGTATATCCAACATTTTGTGTGCAATTTCAAGGGATGCAAGAATCCTAAGATAAACTAGAACTTTGCGGTGACCAGCCATCCTGGTTTGCCTGGGACTAAGTGGTTCCCAGGTCATGGGACTTTCAATTTTAAAACGGAGAAATTCCTGGACAAACCGGGACATGTTGGTCATTCTAAACTGTAACATTTATATGACACTTTAATAAATACTTTTTACTAGAAGCTAAGGCATTAGGTTTTGTATGAACTCTAAATGAGGATGTGGGGCTGGGCGAGCAAATGAATACTTTAGTAGTTCAAAATCTTTTATGTTTTATTTTAGCCTGAGCAATGAGCTTTTGGTGACCCATTCTAATGGAGTACAAGAAGAGGGGCTGAGTTAAATCTCCTCAGTTGTATGAAGCTATTTTATTGTAGCTCAAATGTTTCAGGAAAGGAAAGCGTTATTATTTTATGTTTCATTAAGCTAGGATAGACTTTGCATAATTATCTAAAAATGTTTTAGGCATATATGTGCTATTTGATGTTTTAAGTGAATATATCAAGTTTGATATATTCAAGTTTGAAAGACTTGTTTGGTGAAAAATAGAGTATGGCATAAAAAGAATCACAACTTGATAAATTGACCATTTTCTCATAGAAAGGAATTAATACTTAATCACTTACATATTAAATTAGTGATTCAATTTCTAAAGGTCTTACAAAGGTTTAAATTCAGTATTTCATGATTATTATTTTCTAATTACAATTTTACTCTTAGCACAGTGCTAAGTGCCATGAGTATTAATTATCATTCAATCCTCACACTATACTTGTTTCTAAAAAGACAAGCTTCAGTAGCTGTTCTCTATAAAATATGGTGTCTTCTAGATAGGCACCAGAACATTTTTATAAGTCACAACCTCACATTTTCTAGTTATACTAAAACAACTCAGTGTCTGTGCTATGACTTAAGAATTCAGAACAATCTCATTTTATAAATCCATAACACGAGAAACTGGCCAGAGACCATCCAAACAGATTTCACTTTCCTTTCAAATCAGATTTCCCTTATCCTCTGTCCTTCCTCAGATGGTAAAGCTCAAAGACGAAGCATAGTTATTTTACCAAGAGGCTGTCAGATGCTGTTATATTCAGAGACTTTCTATCTCTTATCACTCGCCACTCAAACAATCCCAGGATAAGATTCTCCGGAGGCATGTAATTTGTATAGAGACAAAACCCATAAAACCCTGTCATTGTTACGCAAGGGTTAAATTAGAAAACAATAGGTGTTGCTACTCTACAGCAATACATACTAGCACTGCTAGAATTTAATGATGATTTTATGCCGGGATGTGAAAACAGAAAAAAACAAAAAACCAAGGTAAAAAACACATTTCAATTAACTAGCACAGGAAAAAATCTCAGATGTGTATCATATGTCTTCTGATTTAACTAAAGTATTTGATAACATTCAAAAACCAGAACTTAGTAGGCAAGGCCTGCAGCCTAGATATAAACAAGGACATAGCTGAATTTATTAAGTCAACAAATTTGCATTAGGAAAAATATCTCCAAGCAATATAGGATTGAAACTTTTGAATTCTTTTATCTATTCATGGTCAATTTTCTGATCATTGTCTTCACTGTGAATCCAGACAGACTATATCATTCAAAGGTTTAAGATAAATGGAAAGAGAAAAATATCAAAATTCTAAAGTATAGACAGCAAATGTTTTTCCCATGAAGATCAGTTAATTCAGAATTTTTAAAATTACCCTTGAAAATGTGAATATCTTAAGTATTTTTTAAAGAATTCAAAACACTTTCTGTATTAAGTCAAAAACTATAAGGGAGGACATTTACTCATATATCTTCCAAAACAACATCTGTTATTAACATATGCTTCCATTTTCTTAGTGTAGGTAACAGAAATTGAAAACTCAAAGTTACAAAATAGGGTACAAACATTTTATATTATGAAATGCTGTGTAACATTTGCTATTTATTATAGGATGTGAAAAACCAAAATACCTTTGTAATTACTCATACACAAACATCTGATTAATTCTTGTAAACTAAAGATAGTAAATACTTTAGAGTGACCCAAGATATAAAAATCTAGGTTGTTCGATTTCAAAGTGTAAGCTTTAAAATATTTAGCATACTAGTATGTAAATATGTATGTAATTATACATAATGTTTTTATGTATAATGTTTTATGTAAATAAATATGTTTATGTATATGTGTTTCTATATCAGAGAAGGGAAGTTTATTTGTGCAATTTATTTTAGCAGACCACATTATTTTATATTTTTCTACTTAAAGGGTCAAAGAATAGAAGGAGAATACAAAAGTAGAATAAATACATCATTTTGTTCTCCAGTAGAGAAATGTAGAGGAATTTAAATTATTAGGCTCTTGCACAAATGTTCTATTTCTTGCCAAGAAACACAGGTGTTTCTTAACTCACTGCCGTTTGGCAATTCAAAAATCAGAAGAGATGGCCAATTCCACTCCTCAAAGGAGAAATCTCTGTCAGAAAATCTCAGGAGATTAGCAACCAAAAGAAATTTACTTTTCCAGAGGGTCTGGAGATAGGGGTGTTCCTGGGTAACTGTTAAATTTTGTTGGCTAAATTAAAATATTATTTGAAATTTAAACATAGATAACAACTAATCTTTGGTTCTTGGTCTTAGTATAAGAATTAATAAAATTGCTAACATCTTGGAAAGATTTAAAAATTCATTGGTAAAATTAAGCAAGTAAATATCTAGCACTTAATTTACATGTCAAGACCAATTGAGAGGACTTAAAAAAATACATTTCTGGTGATGGTTATGGTTGAGGTTTAGATTCCCCCTCTATTCCCCAGGCAATTCTTGAGTAATAGCACCTCACTTTCTGTGATACATTTCCAGCTTTGTTCTAGGAAATATCTTTTCTACTTACTTTCAGTCATTCTATGTAGTATCACACTGTGTTTATATGCACAGGTTTTAAAATTAGAAAATGTAGGGGTCTGAATCCTGTTTATGCCAGGTAATAACTGTGTGACCTTAGGTAAATTTCTCAAACTTTCTGTAAAATAAGGGTAACACGAGTCTTACCTCATAGGTGTTATTTTAAGCATATGATGAAGAGATTAAAATACAGAACTCAGCATATTGTGACATAAAAAAACAAAAAAGTACTCAAAAAAGTTGTTTTTTATGCCCTAGCTACACTCATCTTCTTGCTTATCACTAAATTCTCTCTATATCTCTATGACGTCTTTATATAATATTTTCTAGTTCCTTGCTTAGAGTGATTTTTTAAAAAAATTTCTTCAAATTCTAGGTATCTTCAAGATGTCACCTCCTCTATGAAACTAATCTTTGTCTCCCCAAGCTGAATGAACCATTCTCAGCTCTGTGTCCCATAGCTTGCCAAAGTTACCTCTATTTTTATATTCGACTCAATGTATTTTAATATAGAGTTTACACGGGATCTCCTTTTCAACTATGAATACCACAAAGGCTGAGAAGCTACTGTATTCTTTTGTATCTGGTCCAAAGCCTACCATAGCGCCTTACAAATGGCAGAATTCCACAAAGGGGGCTGAGGGCAGAGTTAAATGAATAAATGAACATGCCACAATCTTATGTGCATTAGAGAGCAAAGAATTCTCTAATTAAGAAGCTGCTGAGAAACTATAATGATGAGGAAGAGTTAGTATGGAAAAATCTTATAACAATAATATTTAAAAGATTAAGTATTAATCACCAAATGACATATTAAATACTGTTATAAATCTGATATTTAAAACTTGTTTCATAATAAAATGTTTTATTAAAGAGACTCTTGAAAATTAATTAAGTAATTTCCAAAGAAATACTTTACATTTTAACCAAGAAATTTTTTGCTCATTTATCATCAGTGGCTCAGGTAAAAGTGACACAAAAGTGAGGGTAACGATGTTGTGGAAATTCTAAAACAGGGTAATAAAATAACAGAGAGATGAGCAAAAAGCCCACCCCATCCAGCCTGGCAGAAGCATGTATCTAAATTTGAAGCTGGAAGACTCAGTTCAATATTGGCCACAAAAAAACTCATGGTACCTATTGCTACTCAAATGTTAACTGATTGTTTCAGCCTTAAAAAATGTAAATAAACATCAGTATAAAGGAGATACAATGTGACTCTTGGGGAAATAAAAATTATGAATTAAAAATCTTTGAATTAGCCTTGCTAAAAAGAAAAAGAAACTGTAGTACACAGGGATATTTGATGAGAAGTCCTAGAAGAAATCTTGTTGACCTAAGCATATTAAAAAATTGAAATTAATGAGCTAATTATTATTCTTCACAGTAGGATACAAAAGTAGAGGTTAGAGAATATTTACATTTTGCCTCTAGAAAAAGACATGAAAAAAACAAGAATACTCTTAGGAGACAAATCAAGGAGGGTAAAGGGCTTATTCAAGTTTAAATCTATAGCAACCCTGTCTCTTGTTTTCATAAATTAATGAGAAGCAGCAAGAAGTCCTCCAGTATATCCAGCCATAGAACTATGAAGTTCTCTGACATACTTAAGTACAAAACTACAAAAATCCCTAAGATTGTCGACCATGTGAGTCCAAAGTTACTTTTAATCTTCCACTGATATAACCTTTAACCACAAAGCAAGTGATGACCACAAAGCTTGTAAACTATGTTCAATCTAGAAAATTGATTTTTTCACTCAATCTAAATGAAGCAGGATCTATAAGAAATGAAATTGATTTGCTTAAAATATAGGAGACCTCACTAGCCTTGTGAAAATTTACCTACCACCATATTCACATCCCCACCCACACCAAGCTACCTCCACATTCTATGTATATTTACCAACAAGAATATGCATATATTTACCCACAACTACACATATAGCCTGTTTCATATTATATATCCAGCTATACATATTATACATATACTATATATAGCTTAATATTTAATATTTGTCTTTAGCAATAAATCTTTCATTATTTCTATATTGTTATTATTTTGTATACTACTTGAGAAAAGAATATCTCTTACAGTTTAATTTCAAGCCCAAAACACAGCTTAATGTTTTTACTCAATGTTACGTATATACATTATCTTCACAAGAAAACTTTTTGTTACATATTTTTTCCCTATTTTAAACAAGAGAAACTTAGGTATAAACATTAAGTAATTTATCTGAGGTAACATAGTTAATAGGTAGTAAGGCAAGAAGCTAACCTGAGGTCAAACTGGAAAGGCTTATGTTGTTCAATTCTCATATGACTTTGATTCTACAATAGAAGGTTAAAGAAGACATACTTTTTCCTCAATTCTCAGTTCAGGACTGAGAAATCTGCAACATGATGCATGTGTGTGTGACAGTAAAGGACTGCACACAAATATATATGCAATACATATATATATATATATATATATACACATATATACACACATACACAACATATACATTTATGTGAATATAAGGTCTGTAGTTACACTATGAATTAAATTTAAAATTTATAGTTGAAACATGATGATATTTTAAAATTCCAGCAAAGCATACATAATCCTATTTATTTTTCTATTTATATTTCTCTATCTTCCTGTCTCTTCACAGTTTTATCAAGATATTTGAAAGCAGAGATACTTAACCAGGGGTCCATTTAAGCTAGTTTATGAATGAATTACAGAAGTATTTGAACTGCAAGTTCAAATAGCTTGATATTTCAGTACTCAATTAAACCTTTGTGACTCAGTATATAAGAGGATGAATATAGTACCACAAATCATGAAATTTATTTCACTTAAAATTTTTTAAACCTGTGACACATTTTATATATATATATATATATATATATACACACACACACACATATACATGTATATATGTAGTGAATATACAAAATAAAATCACAAGTGAGACATTTATTTCTGTAGATATAGGAAAGAATTATTGGAAAGAATTCCCTATTCCTGAAGAAATTTCTCTTCTACGAAAAAAAAAAAAAAAATTAGAATTGATCTTATCTTCCATTTTCTTTGGCCACCAGGGGTCTCAGAATCAAGTATGAAGCCAACTGGCCATCTTCTTAGTCACCACCCTTAATCCAAGCCATCATCCTCTTTTGCCTGAATTAATGTAAAAGCAACTGAGAAACTTTCCTTCTCCTGCCTCTGACCCCTTTGGTAGACTCTCAACACCTTACCTAGAAGAAACAATGTCATACATGAATATGATCAACTCACGTTTGCTTACAATTCTTCAACAGGTTCCTGTTGTCCTTAAGGTACATATCCAAACCCTTAGGATCTTTAGCATGGACTGGACGACCTGGCATGGAAAAGTTCCTGTCCTAGTTCTCATCCTCTTGTAGTACCGTTCTTTTCTTAGATTTAGTCACCCTGGTCTTTTTTCTGTTAGTTCCCACCATAGGAACTTTCCATAAGCTCTTTATTCCAATAGAATGGGCTTCCCTCATTTCCCCTTGGCTAACAGCTATTCATCTTTCAGATCACAACTCCAGAGTCCTTTCCCTATGGATGCTCAGTCTGCTTGAGATCTCTTTGTGATATGCTCGTTCTGAACTGAGGTACTTTACGTTGCAAAAATTCAGATGTTCCTCTATGTGTCGTTCCCATTGACAATAAGTTCCATGAGAACAGACACCATGTTTGTAGTTTCTGTGTTGTTATTGTTGGTGTTTTTCTTCTCACCACCATACTCCAACAACTAGTGCCTTTTATGTACTAGGTGTTCAATAAATATTTGAATGAATAAACCCAAACTTTGGTCCTTAAATCTGCATACATATATGGCTCCATTCCATAGTTTTTCTACTTCTTCTTTATCATCAGGTTTGTTGCAGATTATTAGAAAATGTCTCTAAATCTTTGTGGAAGACAGTGGAGAAAAAATAGACAAAGTGATGAGTACAATATTGGAATTTAAGTATTATAAAAGGGTAGAAAGATTGTTTTACTACATTATAATATGTTTTGACTGAAACGATATAAAATAAGGGTAAATTATTCAGAACAAAACCTTATTTCCTGTTGGCTATGAAAAAGTGCAGATAATGCAGATAATAACTAGGATACTATAAAACATGTCATAACCTTGAATAGTCTTCAGTTTTGATGATTATATACATACATATATATTAATAATAAAACCCTCTAAGTATCTTAATAAAATCCATAAACCATTAATATATTTTTAAATGCATTTCAAACACTATGTTGAATTTTTGTGAAAGTGCAGAACATCTAAAATACTGAAGCAACATAAATTTGCCATGACTTTATACACATCTTAAAATAAATGTTTGCAGATTCTGATTGCATGATGATGGGGTGCTTTCATAACAGAAATATCAAAAATGCGTTAAATGCATTATTCCTAACGCAGTGCCATGTTCATATTCAGATTTAATTGTAATCTTATCAACCATCTTTTGCTCATATAAAGATTGATCATCTGACTTTTTGTTTACCCATAATCACCTGCAGAAAGTAGTTACCATTCTGTTCATTTCTTCATTGATTCAACAACCCTGACTTGTATGACTGCTCTATGCCAGGCCCTGTGCAAGGTTTGGGAAATATGAATATAGACCCAGAATCTGCCACTGATGAACTTATAGTCTTTTGAGAGAGACACGCCAATACTTTCAGCATGACTTGACAAGTCTCAAGATGGCAGAGGAAGGGAAACAGGGGAATCTATATTAGATTAGAAGAAAAAAGAAGAAGGCTAAGATATAGAGAGGAAAGGAGTCCATGGCAGAGAAATATATATGTGCTATATGAAATTGCACAATACACTTAAGAAAAAACAAGAAACTTTGTGTGGCTAGTGTCAAAGGCATTTTCAGACAAGTAGGATAGATTTGAAGTTAAAGAGGCAGCCAGGATTTTTAAACAGATAAAATAATTAAAATGAAAATAATATGTTCCAATTTTGTATTACTCTTTATTATAAAACTAAACTTGTTTGTTTAAAGATCAATAAAGATCAATAAACTAGGGACTTCCCTGGTGGCGCAGTGGTTAAGAATCCGCCTGCCAATGCAAGGAACATGGGTTCTATCCCTGGCCCAGGAAGATCCCACATGCGGCGGAGCAACTAAGCCCCTACGCCACAACTACTGAGCCTGCGCTCTAGAGTCCACGACCCACAACTACTGAGCTCAAGTGCCGCAACTACTGAAGCCCGTGCGCCTACAGCCTGTGCTCCGCAACAAGAGAAGCCACCGCAATGAGAAGCCCGCGCACTGCAACGAAGAGTAGCCCCCGCTCGCCACAACCAGAGAAAGCCCGCGCGCAGCAACAAAGACCCAACGCAGCCAAAAATAAAAAATAAATAAAATAAAATAAAGATCAATAAACTAAATATTTAACACGAAGGAGAATATGTAAAAAATATATAGATTTACTTTCTGTTAAGTTAATTAAAATTTTACTTTGTATGTACACATATATATATGCATACACACATGTAAATTAAAAATATATATGCAAAACCCTCATGTGTACACACACACATGCACAGCAAAGTTTTAAATATTTAAACAAAAGTAAATGACTTGCTAAGCTGCAAATATGTACATGTTGCTAATGGATATATTTGCTCATGCAAATGCTTTTTGAAATTTCATTACTTCTGCCAAATCAAGTAACAGTCACACTGGTGATGTGAGTACACAGAAATAGTAAGCAACACAATGTGAGCATTCATAGATCAGCCTTTTATGGCAATGTAGTTTTTCATGTAAACAATTCACTCGACATATTAAAACAACCTCTTTATATCCCTTGTTATGGTTTTATAAGGCAAGTAGAACAATTTCAAGAGAACCTAAAATGTACACTATCAATATTAGTCACCACTCAAGTTGTGTTTACAGGCAGTTTTACTAAGTTACATGCAATTTCTATCAAGAATCAAGAGTCCTAGTGCAATGAAATGGAAACTTTTTTTTTTAAACTCTTTTCTTTAGTGCACAAACTTGTATATCAGCAAATCTGGGGGCTACTTTCACTACCTCAGAAACATAAACCTGCCATACTTAAAATTTCCTATTTTCAGAAATTTGTTTTCCTGTTAAAGGAACATATTTGGTACGAGTAACAGCATCAACTTATGCACTGAATGTTTCCCAAGCCATCTTGAAATGCTGACAGATGGTTAGAAATCAATCATAATTTACTTATCACATATATTTACATGGTATCCAGAAGAGAAGACTGGATAGAGAATGGAAATCTAATATAAATCTGTAAGTTATTTTAACAGCTTTAAATTTATGGTGGCCCCTAAGAATGCTAAACCAGACATGACTTCTTTTTTTTTTTTTTTTTAAACATATGGTTGAGTCCTGTTTTTTTTTTTTTAAAGATTTATTTATTTTTTTATTGATTGATTGATTGCTATGTTGGGTCTTCGTTTCTGTGCGAGGGCTTTCTCTAGTTGCGGCGAGTAGGGGCCACTCTTCATCGCGGTGCGCGGGCCTCTCACTATCGCGGCCTCTCTTGTTGCGGAGCACAGGCTCCAGATGCGCAGGCTCAGTAGTTGTGGCTCACGGGCCCAGCTGCTCCACGGCATGTGGGATCTTCCCAGACCAGGGCTCGAACCCGTGTCCCCTGCATTAGCAGGCAGATTCTCAACCACTGCGCCACCAGGGAAGCCCCAGACATGACTTCTTCCACAATTTTTGAGAGACTTAAATAGATGAACAAGGAAGCTCTTTGTGAATGCCTATTTTAATTTGTTCCCTGGCTTTAGAGACTTTATAGAAGTAGGTAAGCTAAAGCTATGTTTCAAAATAATGCTTCTTTAATATGTTCTTTTTAAATCTATAATTTCAAGTGTCTCAGGGGGACAGTGTACTCTGTTTCAAGCCATGCTACATTCTGGAGACAATGTTTCTTTAGGTTCCAGGGAAAGTTTAAAACGACCACACAATTATACAAACTGCAAGCACACAGGTGACCCTTCTCTGCAGCCTTAGCCCAGGGCATCTGGGACTGTCAAATGTAGAAAGATCCATAAATAAATTATAACATCTGACATTTTCAATATCCTGAGAGTCAATAAGTGTATATTCTACCAGTGGAGTCAAAATGACAAGAAATTACCTAGTTTGGTCTCAGAACAGTTCTATGTGCTCTGTGAGCTATAAGGAATCCCCAAAATGTAAATTACAATACCTGGTCTCAAGAATATCATGTATTAGCTGAGAAGATAAGCTGTACGTGAAAAAAAATCATGAGCTATCATTTTTAGACACTTATTGCCTCAGAGATATCCATAGGAGAACACAGTATTTCTAAAAATTCCTTTAAAATTTTTCCTTGAACCATTAACACAGGTATTTTAGACTGCTCCAAATAGAGGCAGAAAAAAAAAATTAAAGGAAGATCTCTATAACCAACCTGATCCAAAAATAGTCAAATAAAGACAATCTCAAATAGGTCGAGTCCCAAACATATAAAAGTTTATGCTTGGGATTCACTATCTTTTGATACCTCCTCTCTTATACTCCTTGAAAGGGATATAGAAATGAATTAATCATTCAGATGGCACTCTAGAATTATTATTATTTATTTTTATTTTTAATTTTTTTTTTGGCTGCGCCATGCGCGGCTTGTGGGATTTTAGTTCCCCAGCCAGGGATCAAACCCAGGCCCTCAGCAGTGAGAGTGTGGAGTCCTAACCACTGGACAGCCAGGGAATTCCCTAGATGGCGCTCTAGAATTATTACTATGACAGCGGTCACATGGTTAAGTTTATATTAGGGTTATAATTAGCTATCTTCGGTATTTAAAATTTTTATATTATCACCTTCATTATCTTCTTACCCTGTGCTGTCTAAAACAGTATCCATCTATGAGGCTATTGAAATTTTAATTGATGAAAATTAGATAAATTTTAAAATTCAGTTTCTCAGTCATACTAGTCACATTTCAAGGGCTTAATAGTCACGTGACTTATTGGCTACTATATTGGTCATTGCAAATACAAAATATTTCTATTGCAGAAAGTTCTACTGGATAGCACTATCTGAGCAACGTTACTTATCACTGTCACTAAAAGGAACTTTCCTACTTATTTATTCTAGTATGCTAGCAGGGTTTTACCTGTAATATAGTACAGCACATTTGGATTGCAACACATAACTGAACTTTTCACAGGTATGGAAGAATCTATATATTGATTCAGTACAAAGAGTTTCATCCCAATTTACGAGAAGAGAAAACTAAGGCTTGACATATCATAAGACTGGCGCTCTTTCTGTCAGAGAATGTTGACAGTGCCATAAAAACTGTTATCCTCTGAATTTTCTGTAAATGTATTAAGTAATTTTGGGTAATATGGGCTTTGGAGTCAGATATAACTAAATTTTAATCCTAGTGCACACTATCTGCTGGTGGTATGTCTGGGAGCAAGTTACCAAACTTCTTGGAGAGACTACAGTTCCTAATGGTGCGAACCAATTCTTGAGCAGGTCTATTGTCATTTTTTATTTTTGGAATAAGTTGTAATTGCCCTGGCACCCAGGGCAAACCCAGTCCCCTCTCTTTATTTTTTTTAAAATATTTATTTATTTATTTTTGTTGCATTGGGTCTTTGTTGCTGTGCACAGGCTTTCTCTAGTTGCGGCCAGCGGGGGCTACTCTTCGTTGTAGTGCATGGGCTTCTCATTGCGGTGGCTTCTCCTGTTGTGGAGCACAGGCTCCAGGTGCACGGGCCTCAGCAGTTGCGGCACACGGGCTCAGTAGTTGTGGCTCGTGGGCTCTAGAGTGCAGGCTCAGCAGTTGTGGCGCACGGGCTCAGCTGCTCCATGTCATGTGGGATCTTCCCGGACCAGGGCTCAAACCCGTGTCCCGTGCATTGGCAGGAGGGTTCTTAACCACTGCGCCACCAGGGAAGCCCAGTCCCCTCTCTCAAGCAGCATTTATAACTATATCTATATTGCTATAATATAGGGTTGGCCAAAAAGTTCATTCGGGATTTTCCATAAGATGGCATGCAAAAAAGCCGAACGAACTTTTTGGCCAACCCTATATATATATATATATATATATCTATATATATCTATATATATATATATAGATATATATATATATATCTATGTCTAAATCTATATATACGTTGACTGATTTTCAAATGAGTCTGAAGGACATATTTTCCTTATTGCTCCTTCCCTGCCAGCACTCAGATTGGCCTCTCTTCCAAAGGCCAAAGCTCTGGTTGGGTGGCTTCTCCTATTGCTACTCTATCTCCAGGTTCTAATAAATGCTCCCTCTCTTTACCTCTTCAGGCCTAGGGCTGAGTAATGTCATCCTACTGTTACTAGTACCATCTGTACCTTCCCATTGGTTTCTCTTAACCCTGCACACACGACTGTAACTTATCCCTCTATTACCTCTCATCCTTTACCCGTTTCAGCATGCTGTGTGCTTCTTGCCCTGACAGAGAAGCAATCAAACTGACATCGTAACGTATCTGCTAAAAATGAAGGATTCATTTACAATTCTACAGCAGTTACTACAGGGCCAAATATAACTTGAAATTAATGTAAACAAATTTTATGAATATATTTTGCTATATTCATATCTATCTAAAAACACATATCTAGAATAGTTTTCACTGTATGTTGAAATTAAGAGATTTGCTATATAGTGGCATAAATTTTTTATCTTTTTCATAAAAGGCAAAATAGATTATTGTTAAAAATTACATCTTCAAAAAGACAGAATTTCAGTTCATAAAAACAACATGTACAGTAAGGATTCTCTCTCTCTCTTTTTTTTTTTTTTACAACCGAGAAAACCAATATAATTTGTATACCTTCTGATTGGTCACAAGATGACAACTAGAGAACATGTAAAACCAAACGGACTCATGCACAGGATTGTTAATTGCAGCAATATATAAAATAGCCAAAATTTTGTAACAGCTCTAATATGCAACATTAGAAGATAAAGATAAACTAAATACATATTATATTTTAAAAAATATATAGCTAGAATCACGGCAGGGACACTGACCCATGGATGGCTGAAAAGATGTTGGCACAATCCAATCAGATGTTGCTGATTGGTATAATCTAACAAAGGCATACCAATTCAAAACCAGTTCTACACTATAAACATATGATAGAATATTATGGAGCAATTTAAATGATGATTAAATCTCACAACACAAAATCAAACACCCAAAAAACTAACTGTATTAAGGAAAGTCATGGTTGAAAGGTACAAACTTCCATTCAGAAAATAAATAAGTCATGAGGATATAATGTACAGCATGGTGATTCTAGTTAATAATCCTATACTGCATATTTGAAAGTTACTAAGAGAGTAGATCTTAAAAGTGCTCAGCACAAACCCAAAACATTTTTTTTGACTATGTATGGGATAGATGTAAACTGGACTTACTGTGGTGATCATTTTGCAATGTATACTAATATCAAATCCTTATGTTGTACACCTGAAACTAATATAATGTTATATGTCAATTACATGTCAATAAAAAGAGCCAGAGTATTTAGGAAAAAGATCTGTTAGATGTGGGTGGTATTTCCCCCATTTTAAAACTGCACTTTAAAATTTTCCTTTAAATACCATATATTTTATGCTAAAAAGGAAAACCACTAGCAATAAGCAAGAATCAACAACTGAGAGTTTATTAATGGAATTGTAGGTGTATTGAATAAAAATTTCACTAAATTATAAAAAACACACATTTGGACAAATTATCTTAATAATCTATCAATACTACTCTTTTCATATTAAATTCACCTCCTCTATAATCTCATCAACCACTAGGAAATGTCTTGATTAAAAAAAAACAACTATAACCTGTGGATAGGATAGTCAGTGTGTGGCACCTAGGAAGCAGCAGGTAGGGAAAGAGAATGCAGTAGTATATTCTGCTGTCATGAGACTAACGTGAGACCCTCAAGAGCAATTCGCGAGGGGAATTTAATACCGCTTTTGAAATTCTTACAATAAAGGTGCTTTGTTAGAGACTGTGGAGTTTATTTGTTCATTTATTTGGTTTTGCACTTAAAGAAAAATATAGTCCTAAATATATTACATTGGCAACTGTATTGTTAATGTCTTAATAAAGCTAATAAAATAGAGTTTTTACATCAGGATCTGGATTCAAGTCTAGATTTTTCCACTTAGTAACTGTAAAATATTGTGTAAATTACTTACTCTGTGAAGCCTGGTATCTTTATCAATAAAATAGGGGTAAGAGAAATTACTTCAATTGGCTGTTAGAAATATTTCTTGTGATAGTGTGTATCCTGAATACTCAGTACCTCATGTATTATAATTAATAAATGTTTATTCCCCTTCCTAAAATTGAGGAAGTAAATGATAGACATGAAAAAAATGGTATTGTCGCAAATTTTTTTTCTTTCTTCCTTCCTCCCTCCCTCCTTCCCTCCCTCCCTTCCTTTCTTTCTTTTAGTTATACTCATAAACTAGATTTTTTTTGTTTTAGTAAACCTGTCTATTTAAAAAATGACTCAAATTAAGGTAATTGAAGATGTTTCAGATGATATAAATTTACTTTTCCATCACCTTAGTACTCAAATTATCTTTCTACTTTGAATAAACTTTCAAAGAAGATTTTCAATGTTTATTTGGAACTATTTAAAAGTTGAGACTAGAGGTTCAAGTCCAGGTCTGAATTCAAATCCAAGCTTCCTAAACTTTTCTAAGACAGTAAAATAACCATTGTTCTCTAGATTCATGGGACTTCATAGACTATTTCTAAGGGTCATATTTAATTTAGTTCAAATTTGTTGCTTGTCACAATAGGCCTTTTTTTCTCTTTGAAATAAAAGAATATTCCCTCTATTACTTCCTTGACTTGGTTCTAAAATTTATTCACTAAAATAATTCTTTTTAATATAATTTTTAGAAAATGTGGTATGTTTCAATAGCATACTCTTAAATTTTTCTATGTAAGAAACCCCCAAAGAAGGGATATTACAGAAGCCTAACAGTTTCATTGTAATATTCTACTTAAAAAACTCAGGTGTTACACTTCACTGAGTATAATATATTGGATTTCAAGGAACTAAAGACAATGTTATTTGAAAAAGTTCTAATTAACTACTTGTATAGTTAAATTTTTTCTCATCAAATAAATTCTCAAATATTTTCTCATCAAATCACTTCTTAGAATGGAGATTCTGAGACTTCCCTGGTGGTCCAGTGGTGAAGAATCTGCCTTCCAATGTAGGGGACGTGGGTTTGATCCCTGGTTGGGGAACTAAGATCCCACATTCCACAGGGCAACTAAGCCCACGTACTGCAACTACTGAGCCCATGTGCCTCAACTAGAGAGCCTGTGTGCCGCAAACTACAGAGCCCACGCGCTCTGGAGCCCGCATGCACAACTACAGAGCCCACGTGCCACAACTAGAGAGAAGCCTGCATGCCGCAACTAGAGAGAAGCCCACGTGCCGCAACAAAGAGCCTGCGTGTTGCAACTAAGACCCGACACAGTCATAAATAAATAAATAAATAAATAAAATAGTAAAAAAAAAAGAAATGGAGATTTTAGTTTTAAAAAAAGTATTGTATTCAATGCTAGGATTAAAGTCTTCCCAAAGTGAGAGAACAAATAATAATAGTAACTTATTTCTGTGATTGCCTTATCTATTCAACTAGAATGTGTTACTATACATTGTATATTTGTTCAGAGCCAGAGTCCTTTCTAACTATCTAACAAGAGGTCAGTAAATACTTACTGAATCATGGATGATTCAGTAGACATTCTACATTTGAAATTACATGTATAATTTGTATATAATCAAGATATGTACACATATATAATCAAGATATGTATAATCAAGATATATACATACATATACACACACACACAAGATATATATCTATATATCTATCTTGAACTGAAGTACAACCATATACATCTTAAGTGATCCTTTTTCATTAGTAAGAAAAACTTGCCTCATGGTTTATTAGCACCAAATGCAACCCATTCCATACTTAAACCTATAAATGGCAAGGGGTATGGGAACACATAAATGGAATAAACAAAGTATGATTCATTTCCTGTGACTAGGGGGTAGGGTCCTTTCTCCCCTGAAGATTACTACCAAATAATATGGATGTATACCTGAAGAAAATCAGAGTTCTTTTGCGGAGGACAAAGGGATGAGGGTGTTTGGTAACTAATGATATCTTTTAAAATTTAGCATACAAGAAAAAATCCAGTAATATTAATTATGAGTAAGACATTCTTCTAGCATCATGATATCAAATATGGCCAGAATTCCTACGAATTTTGGACGTTAATTTAATTTCTTTTTTAAATTAAGTTTTACTCTTGGAGTCTTTCGATGTATTAATATTTCTATAACAGACTCAAAGAGAAGTATAATTACTTATGCCTTGTTTTTTCTCTGAGCCATTATGTGTAAAATCATAAACTCAGAAATACAAGGAATCACTAAAAGAGTACTGCAGAAAATGTGATTTCATAGTAAAACTTTTGTAATTCAGGGAAGTTTAAATAAATAAAATTAATACATAAAATTAATAGTAAACATAATAAACAAGTAGTAAATCATTATCTCTTGAGTTATTTTTTTCCTAAGAACAAAATGGTAATTCAAATTAGGTGAACCTAACTGATGATTAATTATATCGTCAGGGGAACAATATAAATGAGAGTAATTTAAGAGCAGAATATCAATAGTTTTTGACAAAAGAAGAATTGATAGTGCCCATTGAGTTTATATAATTTCTTGAATCATGAATACACTATTGATTTACTTAACAGACTCCTTTCACAGGTAAATTCCTCCTAGAATCTGATCATACTATATAAATTCTAAATGAGTTAGCTCACTTAAACAAGGTTTTATTTTAGCCCAGAACTATATGCTATTTATACTTTTAAATAATAGCATGGCATTTTTGTCTTAGAATAATACTTTTATGTTTAGGCATTGAATCATTCTTAAATCAATTACAGAGGCCCACATAAGAAAAGTGAATTTATAAAATTGGCTAAAATTCACAACCCAGGGAAATAGAAGTCAAAATCTAAAATAGTGGTTGTTCTCAAAGACAACGTGAACACTCTCAAGTTAGAGACCAGAATCTACTTTTCAATTTCAAAGGTGAATCCTCTTCTAATCACCAGAGCTAAATATAAATTTAAAAGGTAACCTATTTTTAAATGTTTAAACTCTTTTCCCTACCCCCAACCAAAATGAACAGTAGCTAAAAATTATTATATTAAAGCCTTATCCATAGCTCCAATTGCAACTTTTTAAAATGTCTGTTCTTATAGGCAGCAAGTGGCTAAAAGGTTTGGCAAAAGTCAGGCAGATGTCACAGCAGAAGAAGGAATTAACTCAAAATGCATCAAAAGGAAAGCTTTCAAAAGGAAGTTAAAGCATCATAAATGCCAAGGGGGCAGCAATAAATACCAATTGTTGTCAAGACATATTTAACAAAGTTTATAAGAAAAGGAAGCAGGAGATGTGAAAACAGTATAGGGGAGCATTGATGCTAAATTTAACTCAACATTTTTTTTTTAATTTAGAAATTCATAAACTCCAACCAAGGGAAATGACACTTAAGTAAGTATAAATTCCATGGTAATGATTATTTAAAACCCCATATTGACTATGAATTTATGCTTGGTGATTCATATGCAAAGTAACAAAATTGCATTTATAATAGAAATGAGAACAAAGCAACAGAATTTGTAACACGTTAAAGGAAGCATTAACTGTAGTGGAGGAGAGTCAAGTTCCTAAAGAATCATTTATTCATTCATTCAGCAAAAACTATAATTATTGTGTTCATATCATAAATCCAGGGTCTTTAGAAATTAGTGATGAATTTAAGTTAAATGCATCTGAATTTCAAAGTATACTTTTTTATCTGGAAACATTTTTTTTAAATGAAACTAACCTCCAAATTTAATAAAATAATATTTTTATTGATGGAAGATAATGACTTTTTAAAAAGTTGTTTATTGGAAAGTAAAGGAAGAAAGCCAAGTTGATTGATTTATTAAGAAGCAATATTATGCTGGCTATTATATCAACAATATATTGTTTTACCAACAATAATAAGTTTTCATCAATGACAATAAGTAATTAGAATGAATACTATTTTTGAAGCACTTACAAAATATCAAATATACATTTCAGTACAATTAGTCCCTATGTTAATTTTATTAGTTTTTTTTTTTTCAGTTCAACTTCACAGATGAGAAAACTGAAGCTCAGATAGCTGAAAATTTTATATAGGATTACACATTTAAGAAGTGATTTAAACCTAAGTCTGTTCAATTTTAAAGCTCATACCCTTAAATGAAAATTATATTCATGACTATATTATCAATTTTGTTGGCTACTTAAAAATTTAAAAGTAGATATATATCCAATTTATACTACCAATGACATAAATGAGCCTAATTATGGTTTGTTTGACTATAGTTAAATGTGTTATATATTTTGATTTGTTGTTATTTCATTCTGGAATATTAAATTTCCTCACTTCAAACACTTTACAAAATATCCCCATGCTTTTTTGGGGAAATTGTAGATAACTATTTAGCTTCAAATGCAATTTTAGATTGGTTAACTAGTGTCAATTCAGGTCTTTGCAGATTCCTATTTGAAAGCAAGGCTAGTAAAAATAGTCTTATAGAGAACTATTGGAAGAGTTGTTTGAACCCTATGGAATGGGAGGAAATATTTGTAAACCACGTATCCTACAAGGGTTAGTCTCTAAAATATATAAGGAAAAACTACAACTCAATAGCAAAAATATCTAAAAATCTAAATGAAAAATGGGCAAATGACTTGACTAGATATTTCTCCAAAGAAGACATACAAATGGCTAACTGGCATATGAAAACATGCTCAATGTCACTAATCATCAGGGAAATGCAAATCATAACCACAATGAGACATCACCTCACATCCGTCAGGATAGCTATTATCAAAGAAACAAAAGACAATAAGGGTTGGCGAGAATGTGGAGAAATTGTACAATGTTGGTAAGAATGCAAAATGGTACAGCCACTATGAAAACAGTGTGGAAGTAAACAGAATTACCATATGATCCAACAAACCCACTTCTGGGTATTTATCCAAAAGAACTGAAATCAGGATTTTGAAGAGATAGCTACACTCCCATGTCCTTAGCATCACTATTCACAGTAGTCAAGATGTGTAAATAAACTAAATATCCACAGACAAATGCATGGATAAAGAAAATGTGGTATATATACAATGGAATATTATTCAGCCTTAAAAAAGGAAAGAAATCCTGCCATTTGCTACAACATGGAGGAAGCTGGAGGATATTATGCTAAGTGAAATAAGTCAGTCACAGAACGACAAATACTGCATGATTCCACTTATATGAGGTATCTATAGTAGTCAAATTCACAGAATCAAAGAGAGGAATGGTGGTTGCCAGGGGCTGGGGGAAAGGGGAAATGAGGAGTTACTAATCAGTGGGTATAAAGTTCAGTTAAGCAAGATCAATAAGCTCTAGAGATCTGCAGTACAACACTGTACCTATGGCTAACAATACTGCATTGTACACTTAAATATTTGGTAAGAGGGGAGATCTCCTATTAAGTGTTCTTACCACAATAAAATAAAGCAAAATAAAATAAAATAAAAAAGAGAAGACAAAGAAATGAACCCTCTCACTCAACAAGGAATTGTCTAGCAAAATTGTCTAGAAAAAGGAAACAGTTTAAATAGACTATCTTACTTTTTTCTTTACTTTCTTGAAATCATGGCTGCTTCTCTAGAGAACTTCATTATCACCTAGACAGCCACCTGGACATTTCTTCCAGAAATCCAGATAAGGCACAAATTTAGAAAGTCTGGGCATGGCAAATAAAGCTGCCTTTGACCACTATAAGTGAAGACTGACCCTGTGGGTGTTTAAAAAAATTATTCCAGTTATGTGGTTCAGTCTCTTGAGATTTAATGGTAGCCAATTATGGCCCATAGACCAGAAAAGTGACTGATCATAGTCTGAAAACATGATGATAAATTGCGAAGGTAAAACAGATTCATCATCTTTTTTTCCGCTTACAGGTAGATGTTGATTGAAATAATGAGAGGTTTAAAAAGCTGACACGGCTTTGATCTCTTCTTTGATGTTTCCTGCTGTTGTCTACAATGTTACTCTTTATAAAATATGGTCAGTTAAAGTAAAAAGCCAGAGCATAGTTTCTCCTCACTAATGATTAATAAAAATGACTTTGCAAATAGAATTCTACAGACTGATAAATGGAAACAGCACAGGACACCCCCAAATAGTAAAGAAAGAGACATTTTTTACATTGGCACACTAAGCTGCCCTCTGTTCCCTGAGCCTGCACGCTCCCACTAGGTGTTCTGCACCTACTTTTCTCTTTTTCAGAATGCCCTCTCTCACACGTTACCACTAATGAAATGATTACACTTGCTTCAAGACCAAATCAAACACTGCCGTCCCAGGTCTCCTGGCCGGTAGAGTCATACCCAATTTCACAGCACCTGGTATGTGCCTCTATTATCTTTCTGTACCATGGTATTATACGCATTTGCCTGCGTCTCTTCTAGACATGGTGTTCTTAACTATTTTTGTGCTATGGATCCCTTTGGCATCTGGTGAAGCATATGGAACACTTCCCAGAATGTTTTTAAATGCATAAAATAAAAAGAAAAAAATCATATGGGGATAGGAAGGAAATTAATTATATTATAATACAGTTATCAAATATTAAATATAGGAATATATTATATGTGATTATTAATACACTGGTTGAAGTTATAATCATTAATAAAAATGCAAAGTAGTAGTGCATATAAATGATCTTTCAAAATATCCACTACAGCTAGGATTTGATATAACAATATTGGTGATAAATTCATAGACACTGCTAAGACTGTAGTATGTTGCCTACCTTCATAATTGGGGAAAAATGCTAATTTTCAGTTAAAGGTTAAATAAAGATGCACTTTTTCTCCTGTCCTGCTTTGTGGACTCTAGATTAAGAATCCTGTCATTTGACTCTATGGTCTTAAGGGCAGAGTTTCTGATTTGTTCATTTTTGTGTCTTAAGTACAGAAAAGAAGCACTGGCACAATCCAAGCGTGCCACAAAGTTTATCGAATGGTGGCTGAATTGTGTTTTGAAGGTTTGGATGCTGATCTTATCATTGCCCTTACCACATCACAGCACATGAAGACATTTGATATTTTCAATTCAATTTGTCACCATACATGGTGCTACATATATTCTTTTTCTTAGACATAGAAGCTTGCAAATTAAAATTAAAAAGCATCTGTGACTAAGCAATTTGTGTTTGTTGTATTTTTCTCTACTTTCCCCAAAGTGAAGAGACAACCATGAAGATGTTGCTAATGCAACTGATAATGCCCTGATACTCAGAAACACTTCCCAGGGAGCTTAAAGCTCTAATCACAGAATCTAAGCCGTCTCTACAATACCTCCTGAAAATGGGAGACAAGTATCACTAATTTCTGCCTTTCAAATGGAAGGCTCTGACACCAACAATATTAAGTGGCACATCGAAGGGCATTCCACTATTAGGTAGTGAAGGTGAGAAAGAAAAAAAAAACAAAAAAACCCCACTCCATTTCCTGACTTGTGGCTATTTTATTATATTAAGAACCCTGCCCAGTACTCAGGGGAAAAAATGAGCCTATCATTTGGATGTCTCCCAATAGCCTGATGCCTGATATCATATAAACAAATAATCTATGATTAATTTTTCATCTTTAACCTGTTTTTTTTTAAACATCTTTATTGGAGTATAATTGCTTTACAATGGTGTGTTAGTTTCTGCTTTATAACAAAGTGAATCAGTTATACATACACATATGTTCCCATATCTCTTCCCTCTTGCATTTAACCTGTTTTATTTTTAAAAGTTGGTATAGCTGTAGGTGACTGTTCAACTTAATCAAATTAGAGGATAAACAAAATGACAAATGTCATTTCTCTTAGAGTGTTTTAATGACACAATTCCAACAATACTACAAGTCTGTATAATACTACAAAAAACAACTATATAAAATAAATACCTCAAACATTTGCCACATATATATAATATATGTAACATATATACACATATATAATATGTATATAATACAATATAATAATTTCCACTATTACAGAATTAAAATGAGTCTATTTTCAACTTCCTGAAAGTTATTTCTAAATTCAGAAAATTTCAAAGAGATTTCACAATGCTATGCTGCTTATTAACATTAAAGACATTAATAGATAATTGCTTGAAGAAGAAAATAGGCTTTTTCAGTAACAATAACAAATTTGCAGTATAACAGGAAATATATCAGCCTATCCCCTTTGAGGAAAAAAATAAGATTCTGGTAAAATATGCTGAAGGATCCTTATGGTATAACTTGATCAGAGGCTGCCTGAATTATGATTATCTATATTATCCTAAAAAATTGACTCTTCCTCATAAGACTTTATTATAATCACCAAAAGAGACTAGCTCATTGCATTGCACCAATAAATATAATTCATTCAACATTTAAAAGTAAGAATATTAACTACATACACACAAAAAAGAAAATTCTAGGCATTCTATCAGTCATTTCATGGCTAATCATTACTTTTGATCTCAGAACCAGAAGTGCAGTACTCAACAAGCTAATTGCGAAGAAATAGTTTTTAATGTGAAAAATATAGAGTTCTTGATCTTTGAACAAAGTTGAGCTTTTAATGCTTTTCAAGTGAAGAAAGAACCAGGTTTGTTCTCCTTCTGGTTCTAGTAAATAGGAATGACAATTGCAAAGCAGGTATTCCAAAATATGAAACAAAATTATCATTCTTGAAAAAAAAAATCGTCTAGCATCTGTTGCAACACAGAGCCATTATAATGCAATTAGACAGACTAAGGACCAGATGCTAAGGAAGCAAAATTTAAAAGATGAAGCATGGTATTATTTTGGTTAATGAATTTAATTCCAACTGTTACAAGAGTGATTCATGGACTTTTTTTTCTTAAAAGCAGTTACCACATGTACATATTGCATTTTAACATGATGCCTATGTAATGCAATGAGAAGAGTAAACTGCCTCTTACAGAATATTAGATAATTTAAAATGACTAAACAGTAGACAGTCTCACAGGTGGATGAATAACTTGCCAATGGTGACACCTTAGTCTTTAAATTTATACTTCAAAACAGTAAAACATAGCTTATGCTATAAATATAATGGAATTCTATGAAACATGATCAAAACAAAATATATTTTAGAAATATTTAAAGTACAATATTTGTTTTCCCCTAATATCCATTATGGTGTATTTGGAATACATGCCAATATAATCCTGAAAATACAATTTAAGTACTACTCCAAGAAATGTGTAGGTAAAAGTTAAAACCCTTTAGCATGTTCACATTTTGTATTTCTACCTACAGTTGCCTCTAGCACTCTTTATTTTGAAAATAAAAGTCTCTTGTACAGTAAGCTTGTTAAAATGAAAGTCCAGATCCCACCAGAAGAGCATAAGCAAAGCGAGAGAAGAGAAACAAGTAACATAAGAACCTGCTGACTCAAATTTATTAACAAGTTTATTTTATCAAGTTGAAAATAAAATGTGGAAGCCATTATTATGCAAAAATACATAATCTTGTATTTTCATAGGTGTGTAACGGTAGCTCACTCAAAAAGTCGAATCTGTGTTTTATTAATAGGATCTGTGTGTGTTGTGGAATGAACAATACATAGGAAAACTCAACCTCAGTATCAACAATGATTATATGATGAGAATATATACAAAGCAACCATATTATTTTTAGCAACCATAACAAATAGATACTTTCTTCTGAGATATTCATTCCACATATATTTAATTTTTCTCAAGTGATAGAAAGCTAGAACATATTATACTGCAGTCAAAGCCAGAAATGACACACTTTTCCATCATAGACAAAGGGACAGATATTTTCTTTTTAATACAAATGTAACAGGGGATCTCCCAAACAAAAGGCATTACAGTAGAGGGATGTTCCCTTTTTTGGACTGTGCCTCAAGAATAGGTAAATATGATAAATATATGGTTATCAGAGGAAATATTTCTATGGACACAATATTAGTCACATAGTGTTTAGAAATATATTATCTGGTGCTTACTGTTTTGTAAACAATGAATCACAAACATGGAGAATACCTACTGGGGTATTTAAAAGGGAATATAAAACATAGCACCTGCTCTCAAGAACTTCATAAAAAGTTACAGAATCAAAGAAAATCCACAGGAAATAATTAACAAGTAATTAAATTGAGAAACTGGGTAGAAATGATTATGTGGAACGAAAGTTCACAGAATGAAGTGAGGTTTGAAGCAGTTAGAGAAAGCGCTGTGGTAGCTTTAACACTCGAATAGATTTTTGAAGATGGGAATGGTTTAGAACCAAAATGAGTAGAGGCAGAAAATTCCAGAAAGAAAGAATGAGCCCAGCAAGACAGGAGAGAGTGAGTGAACTGGCCTGTAAGAGAGAATATTTTATGCTGAGAATATAGATAAAGACAACGCACCTCAAACCTTTAATAGTACACAGTCAATACAGTATTCTGAGAGGATTCGTATCACTCAACTGATTCTACTAGATTTGAGAATTATACAGCCAATCAGCTAAAGGCCTTGGATCATGAATTTTGGTTACATAGTTATTAAAAACACTGTTATTAAAAAGTAACTCATATTTATCATTATATTTTACTTTTTTGCACTTATGTTTTATATTATTATTATTATTATTATTATTTTGGCTGTGCAGCATGCGAGATCTTAGTTCCTCGACCAGGGATCAAACCTGTGCCCCCTGCAGTGGAAGTGCTGAGTCCTAACCACTGGACCGCCGGGGGATTCCCCTGTTTTATCTTACTTGATCCTGAAATTACTGAAAGTAGTCAGGAAAAGATCGTTATTATGCCAGTTTTTCGTTATTTTTTTCCAGCTTTGTTGAGTTACACTTGACACATAACACTGTGTAAGTTTAAGGTATACAACGTGATGATGTGATACGTGTATATACTGTGAAATGATTACCATGATAAGGTTGGTTAACATATCCATCACCTCACATAGTTACCATTTGTGTGTGTGTGTGTGTGTGTGCGCGTGTGTGTGTGGTGAGAACATTTAAGATCTATTCTGCTTTAGATGTGAAAATTGAGACCCGCTGAGGATGAATGACAGCCTCAAAGGTACACAAATAAGCATGGGAGTTAGACCTCCTCCCACGTGTCCTGGTTATAAAACCATTACGTACTTCTTCTATAATTTCCACGTGTCACTGAGAATCTGAAACTTTTATCACGAAAACATTTCTAGGATGTCTGGAATCATACCCTAATAGAATATTGAAAGAAAATCCATTTAGAAAGGATTATCTCAACTTGCTGAAATTTGTATGCAAAATATCCTTTGTGCCATCAGATATCATGGGACAAAACAGAAGCAGAAACTATGAAGCAAGCTTACCATTGGAGACCTGACTACTCTTGAAATTTAGACAATTCAGGTCATTAGTCATAGAGTCCTAAGGGGAAAAGGTATGCTTGATTCCACCCTAGTAAAGCCAGAAGCTCTCTAATTTACATCCCCTACTTGGCTGAGGATATCTGATGTGCTCAGGTTGAACAAGTTCAAGACTCTTGCTTGAGTAGTTTTAAGGAATGTAACACGGTCTGAATAGTAATTGGTTATTTAATAATCCTGCTTGCAGAGCCAACATAAGCTTGCTTCACTCTTAAGCACAGAATAGGACCAACTGCCTTACTCAGTGCTAGGAAAAGAAACCTTCATCTGCGTATAAGCTTTAAAGTCGACCTGATGAGAAATCCTAAAATACATTTTGAAAATGAATGGATTAGTGATAAAATTAATGAGAAAACTAAAGTCTCTGAAATGAAATATTTTTGGCATGTGATAACTTGATATGCTGCCCTCCAAAGTTCCTTGCAATTAGGATTGCTGAGCCATCTCAGCATAGCTTTTCTTGCATCATGGGTATTACATTAACCAAGCCAACTTGTCTATTTGTCCTTGTGTCACATCACTTTACAACACTAACTTTTACTTCATTTAGATCAATCTCCTTATCCACAACAATATGTTACATTTACTGTTCGAGTTTTCTCAGCATGCTTCTTCACTGATCTGGAAGGGCTTCCCACTAAAAGGACTGCTACCGGGGTCTGGGCAAGATGGCGGAAGAGTAAGACTCGGAGATCACCTTCCTTCCCACAGATACATTAGAAATACATCTACACGTGGAACTGCTCTTACAGAACACCCACTGAACGCTGGCAGAAGACGTCAGACCTCCCAAAAGGCAAGAAACTCCCCACGTACTTGGGTAGGGCAAAAGAAAAAAGAAATAACACAGACAAAAGAATAGGGACGGGACCTGCACCACTGGGAGGGAGCCGTGAAGGAGGAAAGGTTTCCACACACTAGGAAGCCCCTTCGCGGGCAGAGACTGCGGGTGGCGGAGGGGGGGAGCTTCAGAGCCACGGAGGAGAGCACAGCCACAGGGGTGCGGAGGGCAAAGTGGAGAGATTCCCGCACAGAGGCTCGGCGCCAAGCAGCACTCACCAGCCCGAGAGGCTTGTCTGCTCACCCACCGGGGCGGGCGGGGGCTGGGAGCTGAGGCTCGGGCTTCGGTCGGATCGCAGGGAGAGGACTGGGGTTGGCGGCGTGAACACAGCCTGAAGGGGGCTAGTGCGCCACAGCTAGCCGGGAGGGAGTCCGGGAAAAGGTCTGGAGCTGCCGAAGAGGCAAGAGACTTTTTCTTGCCTCTTTGTTTCGTGGTGCGCAAGGAGAGGGGATTCAGAGCGCCGCCTAAATGAGCTCCAGAGATGGCGCGAGCCACGGCTATCAGCACGGACCCCAGAGACGGGCGTGAGACGCTAAGGCTGCTGCTGCCGCCACCAAGAAGCCTGTGTGCGAGCACAGGTCACTCTCCACACCTCCCCTCCCGGGAGCCTGTGCAGCCCGCCACTGCCAGGGTCCCTGATCCAGGGACAACTTACCCGGGAGAACACAGGGCGCGCCTCAGGCTGGTGCAACGTCACGCTGGCCTCTGCCACAGCAGGCTCGCCCCGCATCCGTACCCCTCCCTCCCCCCAGGCCTGAGTGAGCCAGAGCCCCGGAAGCAACTGCTCCTTTAACCCCGTCCTGTGTGAGCAAACAACAGACGCCCTCAGGCGACCTACACGCAGAGGCGGGGCCAAATCCAAAGCTGAACCCTGGCAGTTGTGGGAACAAAGAGAAAGGGAAATCTCTCCCAGCAGCTTCAGAAGCAGCGGATTAAAGCTCCACAAACAACTTGATGTACCTGCATCTGTTGAATACCTGAATAGACAACGAATCATCCCAAATTCAGGAGGTGGACTTTGGGAGCAGGATATATTAATTTTTCCCATTTTCCTATTTTTGTGAGTGTATATGTGTATGCTTCTGGGTGAGATTTTGTCTGTATAGCTTTGCTTTCACCATGTGTCCTAGGGTTCGGTCCGTCCGTTTTTTGCTTTTTTTTTTACTTAAAAATTTTTTTTCTTAAAAATTTTTTCTTATTAACTTTCTCCTCATTTTTTATTTTAAAAAATTTAAAAATTTTTTTCTTAATAATTTTTTTCTTATTTTTATTTTAAAAAATTAAAAAAATTTTTTCTTAATAAATTTTTTTCTTATTTTTTATTATAAAAAATAAATTTATTTTAAAAAATTAAAAAAAAATTTTTACTTAATAAATTTTGTCTTAATAATTTTTCTTATTTTTTATTATAACAGCTTTATTTTATTTTATTTTATTTCATTTTATCCTCTTTCTTTCTATTTTTTCTCCCTTTTATTCTGAGCCGTGTGGATGAAAGGCTCTTGGTGCTCCAGCCAGGCATCAGGGCTGTGCCTCTGAGGTGGGAGAGCCAACTTCAGGACACTGGTCCACAAGAGACCTCCCAGCTCCACATAATACCAAACGGTGAAAATCTCTCAGAGATCTCCATCTCAACATCAAGACCCAGCTTCACTCAACGACCAGCAAGCTACAGTGCTGGACACCCTATGCCAAACAACTAGCAAGACAGGAACACAGCCCCATCCATTAGCAGAGAGGCTGCTTAAAATCATAATAAGGCCACAGACACCCCAAAACACACCACCAGACATGGACGTGCCCACCAGAAAGACAAGATCCAGCCTCATTCACCAGAACACAGGCACTAGTCCCCTCCACCAGGAAGCCTACACAACCCACTGAACCAACCTTAGCCACTGGGGACAGATACCAAAAACAACGGGAACTACGAACCTGCAGCCTGTGAAAAGGAGACCCCAAACACAGTAAGATAAGCAAAATGAGAAGACAGAAAAACACACAGCAGATGAAGGAGCAGGGTCAAAACACCCCAGACCTAACAAATGAAGAGGAAATAGGCAGTCTACCTGAAAAAGAATTCAGAATAATGATAGTAAAGATGATCCAAAATCTTGGAAATAGAATAGACAAAATGCAAGAAACATTTAACAAGGACGTAGAAGAACTAAAGAGGAACCAAGCAACGATGAAAAACACAATAAATGAAATTAAAAATACTCTAGAAGGGATCAATAGCAGAATAACTGAGGCAGAAGAACGGGTAAGTGACCTGGAAGATAAAATCGTGGAAATAACTACTGCAGAGCAGAATAAAGAAAAAAGAATGAAAAGAACCGAGGACAGTCTCAGAGACCTCTGGGACAACATTAAACGCACCAACATTCGAATTATAGGGGTCCCAGAAGAAGAAGAGAAAAAGAAAGGGACTGAGAAAATATTTGAAGAGATTATAGTTGAAAACTTCCCTAATATGGGAAAGGAAATAGTTAATCAAGTCCTGGAAGCACAGAGAGTCCCATACAGGATAAATCCAAGGAGAAACACGCCAAGACAAATATTAATCAAACTATCAAAAATTAAATATAAAGAAAACATATTAAAAGCAGCAAGGGAAAAACAACAAATAACACACAAGGGAATCCCCATAAGGTTAACAGCTGATCTTTCAGCAGAAACTCTGCAAGCCAGAAGGGAGTGGCAGGATATACTTAAAGTGATGAAGGAGAAAAACCTACAACCAAGATTACTCTACCCAGCAAGGATCTCATTCAGATTTGATGGAGAAATTAAAACCTTTACAGACAAGCAAAAGCTGAGGGAGTTCAGCACCACCAAACCAGCTTTACAACAAATGCTAAAGGAACTTCTCTAGGCAAGAAACACAAGAGAAGGAAAACACCTACAATAACAAACCCAAAACATTTAAGAAAATGGGAATAGGAACATACATATCGATAATTACCTTAAATGTAAATGGATTAAATGCTCCCACCAAAAGACACAGACTGGCTGAATGGATACAAAAACAAGACCCATATATATGCTGTCTACAAGAGACCCACTTCACACCTAGGGACACATACAGACTGAAAGTGAGGGGATGGAAAAAGATATTCCATGCAAATGGAAGTAAAAAGAAAGCTGGAGTAGCAATTCTCATATCAGAAAAAATAGACTTTAAAATAAAGACTATTACAAGAGACAAAGAAGGACACTATATAATGATCAAGGGATCAATCCAAGAAGAAGATGTAACAATTGTAAATATTTATGCACCCAACCTAGAAGCACCTCAATACATAAGGCAAATACTAACAGCCATAAAAGGGGAAATCGACAGTAATACAATCATAGTAGGGGACTTTAACACCCCACTTTCACCAATGGACAGATCATCCAAAATGAAAATAAATAAGGAAACACAAGCTTTAAATGATACATTAAACAAGATGGACTTAATTGATATTTATAGGACATTCCACCCAAAAACAACAGAATACACATTTTTCTCAAGTGCTCATGGAACATTCTCCAGGATAGATCATATCTTGGGTCACAAATCAAGCCTTGGTAAATTTAAGAAAATTGAAATCGTATCAAGTATCTTTTCCGACCACAACACTATGAGACTAGATATCAATTACAGGAAAAGATCTGTAAAAAATACAAACACATGGAGGCTACACAATACACTACTTAATAACGAAGTGATCACTGAAGAAATCAAAGGGGAAATCAAAAAATACCTAGAAACAAATGACAATGGAGACATGACGACCCAAAACCTATGGGATGCAGCAAAAGCAGTTCTAAGAGGGAAGTTTATAGCAATACAAGCCTACATCAAGAAACAGGAAACATCTCGAATAAACAACCTAACCTTGCACCTAAAGCAATTAGAGAAAGAAGAACAAAAAAACCCCAAAGCTAGCAGAAGGAAAGAAATCATAAAGATCAGATCAGAAATCAATGAAAAAGAAACGAAGGAGACAATAGCAAAGATCAATAAAACTAAAAGCTGGTTCTTTGAGAAGATAAACAAAATTGATAAACCGTTAGCCAGACTCATCAAGAGAAAAAGGGAGAAGACTCAAATCAATAGAATTAGAAATGAAAAAGGAGAAGAAACCACTGACACCGCAGAAATACAAACGATCATGAGAGATTACTACAAGCAACTCTATGCCAATAAAATGGACAACCTGGAAGCAATGGACAGATTCTTAGAAATGCACAACCTGCCGAGAATGAACCAGGAAGAAACAGAAAATATGAACAGACCAATCACAAGCACTGAAATTGAAACTGTGATTAAAAATCTTCCAGCAAACAAAAGCCCAGGACCAGATGGCTTCACAGGAGAATTATATCAAACATTTAGAGAAGAGCTAACACCTATCCTTCTCAAACTCTTCCAAAATATAGCAGAGGGAGGAACACTCCCAAACTCATTCTACGAGGCCACCATCACCCTGATACCAAAACCTGACAAAGATGTCACAAAGAAAGAAAACTACAGGCCAATATCACTGATGAAGATAGATGCAAAAATCCTCAACAAAATACTAGCAAACAGAGTCCAACAGCACATTAAAACGATCATACACCATGATCAAGTGGGGTTTATTCCAGGAATGCAAGGATTCTTCAATATACACAAATCAATCAACGTGATACATCATATTAACAAATTGAAGGAGAAAAACCATATGATCATCTCAATAGGTGCAGAGAAAGCTTTTGACAAAATTCAACACCCATTTATGATAAAAGCCCTGCAGAAAGTAGGCATAGAGGGAACTTTCCTCAACATAATAAAGGCCATATATGACAAACCCACAGCCAACATTGTCCTCAATGGGGAAAAACTGAAACCATTTCCACTAAGATCAGGAACAAGACAAGGTTGCCCACTCTCACCACTATTATTCAACATAGTTCTGGAAGTGTTAGTCACAGCAATCAGAGAAGAAAAAGAAATAAAAGGAATCCAAATCGGAAAAGAAGAAGTAAAGCTGTCTCACTGTTTGCAGATGACATGATACTATACATAGAGAATCCAAAGATGCTACCAGAAAACTACTAGAGCTAATCAATGATTTGGTAAAGTAGCAGGATACAAAATTAATGCACAGAAATCTCTTGCATTCCTATACACTAATGATGAAAAATCTGAAAGTGAAATTAAGAAAACACTCCCGTTTACCATTGCAACAAAAAGAATAAAATATCTAGGAATAAACCTACCTAAGGAGACAAAAGACCTGTATGCAGAAAATTATAAGACACTGATGAAAGAAATTAAAGATGATACAAATAGATGGAGAGATATACCATGTTCTTGGATTGGAAGAATCAACATTGTGAAAATGACTCTACTACCCAAAGCAATCTACAGATTCAATGCAATCCCTATCAAACTACCACTGGCATTTTTCACAGAACTAGAACAAAACATTTCACATTTTGTATGGAAACACAAAAGACCCCGAATAGCCAAAGCAATCTTGAGAACGAAAAATGGAGCTGGAGGAATCAGGCTCCCTGACTTCAGACTATATTACAAAGCTACAGTAATCAAGACAGTTTGGTACTGGCACAAAAACAGAAACATAGATCAATGGAACAGGATAGAAAGCCCAGAGATAAACCCACGCACATATGGTCACCTTATCTTTGATAAAGGAGGCAAGCATATACAGTGGAGAAAAGACAGCCTCTTCAATAAGTGGTGCTGCGAAAACTGGACAGGTACATGTAAAAGAATGGAATTAGAACACTCCCTAACACCATACACAAAAATAAACTCAAAATGGATTAAAGACCTAAATGTAAGGCCAGACACTATCAAACTCTTAGAGGAAAACATAGGCATAACACTCTATGACATAAATCACAGCAAGATCTTTTTGGACCCACCTCCTAGAGAAATGGAAATAAAAAGAAAAAGAAACAAATGGGACCTAATGAAACTTAAAAGCTTTTGCATAGCAAAGGAAACCATAAACAAGACCAAAAGACAACCCTCAGAATGGGAGAAAATATTTGCAAATGAAGCAACTGACAAAGAATTAATCTCCAAGATTTACAAGCAGCTCATGCAGCTCAATAACAAAAAAACAAACAACCCAATCCAAAAATGGGCAGAAGACCTAAATAGACATTTCTCCAAAGAAGATATACAGATTGCCAACAGACACATGAAAGAATGCTCAACATCATTAATCATTAGAGAAATGCAAATCAAAACTACAATGAGATATCATCTCACACTGGTCAGAATGGCCATCATCAAAAAATCTAGAAACAATAAATGCTGGAGAGGGTGTGGAGAAAAGGGAACACTCTTGCACTGTTGGTGGGAATGTAAATTGATACAGCCACTATGGAGAACAGTATGGAGGTTCCTTAAAAAACTAAAAATAGAACTACCATACAACCCAGCAATCCCACTACTGGGCATATACCCTGAGAAAACCATAATTCAAAACGAGTCATGTACCAAAATGTTCATTGCAGCTCTATTTACAATAGCCAGGACATGGAAGCAACCTAAGTGTCCATCATCGGATGAATGGATAAAGAAGATGTGGCACATATATACAATGGAATATTACTCAGCCATAAAAAGAAACGAAATGGAGGTATTTGTGGTGAGGTGGATGGAGTTAGAATCTGTCATACAGAGTGAAGTAAGTCAGAAAGAGAAAAACAAATACAGTATGCTAACACATATATATGGAATCTAAGAAAAAAAAAAAAGGTCATGAAGAACCTAGTGGCAAGACGGGAATAAAGACACAGACCTAGTAGAGAATGGACTTGAGGATATGGGGAGGGGGAGGGGTAAGATGTGACAGGGTGAGAGAGTGGCATGGACATATATACACTACCAAATGTAAAATAGATAGCTAGTGGGAAGCAGCCGCATAGCACAGGGAGATCAGCTCGGTGCTTTGTGACCACCTAGAGGGGTGGGATAGGGAGGGTGGGAGGGAGGGAGACGCAAGAGGGAAGAGATATGGGAACATATGTATATGTATAACTGATTCACTTTGTTATAAAGCAGAAACTAATACACCATTGTAAAGCAATTATACTCCAATAAAGATGTTAAAAAAAATAAAAAATTTAAAAAAAAGGACTACTACCAACTACAACTTCTGTATCCGACACTAACTCGAACCCCCTCACTTACTAAACTGCTTGTTATCTTTACTATTAGCATCTCTCACTCCCATTTCACACAATCCACTGTGTGATGTCCGGCCTAGCTTGGGTTCCAACTGACCACTTCTGTGTCACATACAAAGAACAACACCTCAGACTATACATACATACATACATACATATGTTTCCACAATCCAGAATTATAACTACTATCTTCTTTCTCCGAATGTCTACTTCTCTTTGCTAGCAAAACATCAGATGGTGTAGAGATTGTGCCTCAGTAAATTACTATTTATCCATCATTAGCCAAAGCCTAGTATTGCTATTCATTCATGGATTCAGCAAATATATATTAAGTTAAGACAATGTGCCTGACAATATGCTTGTTTCTGTATATTCAGTGGTAATCAAAGCAGATAGAGGTTGGGTGAGGAAAGCACGTCAGGCAGACTCAATAGCAGAAATGACTCTGGCATTTGAGAGATGAGAGCAGGTCAGGGTGGCTGAAGGGCAGCAAGACTGCAGAAGAGGAGGGAAGAATTGGATCTAACAGAACAATAATGATCTTGAATCAGAGATCAACACAACCTGGTTTCCATTTTTAAAAGATCCCTCTGGATGCTCTGTGGAAAATGGAGGGAGTAGAAGGGGTCAAAAGCACAAGTGGCAAAGTCAAGTTGGGGTGTTTAAGGGTAACTTAGGATGGAATCAAAAGATATGGATAATGTGATCTAGTTTCTCTGCTGTTCCATGAACGTTTTATTCACGTATCTTGACAGTCTGGCACATTCTCTATAGCAGCTGCTCTATTCCTTCCCACTCCTTTTCAGGTTCACAAACTGTTTCTTTCCTCTCCAACTCCTGCTCCACCTTGATGCATGACTGTTCTTTAGTTACTTAACGGAGCAAAATCACCTGGTATGAGCTCCTGTCCTCTCCCCCTCCTTCTGTCATCTTAAGTGCCCTTGCCCTGTTTTTTCTGCGCACATGAAATAATTTCTCTCTATCACTGTGGTAATTTAGATTCTCCCCAAACAGACAGCAAGGCGAGGACTTAGGGTGCAGGTAGTTTATCTAGCAATTGATTTCAGAAAGCACAAGTGAGAGGGTGGAGAAAGTGAGGTTGGGAAGGGGGAGGAGGCATTAAAGGATGTGTTAATGAGCACATTACTACTGGGGGCAACTGGGGTTCAAACCCTCCCCCCCCTCCCGCTCTGAGAAGCAGTGAAGAGCAGGCTTCAGAACTGTCCCACCAGACGATGAAGAGGCTGGGGTGCTTTTCCCAAGGATGCCCATCCCCTAGTAGTTAAAGGTTGCTCCTGGTGACTTTACCTCCCACCCTGCCCCCTTGGCCCCAAATTTCTGGTTTACTCCTGTTTTCAGCAGAGCAAGCTCTCAAGGTGCTGCAGTAAGCCCTCAGGCAGAGCTGCAGAGCAAGACATGGGAACCGTTGAGATCGGTGAGCCAGGAACTGCACTGAACTCAAGCCGGGAAGGAGGTGTGGAACAGAGCATCAGCACCATCAACATCTTTCCCCTCCAGGACGGCGTTTATTTCTCCCCTCGACTGAAACATTCCTGAAAGAACTTACTGTTATGAGTTATAAAAGGGACCTTATAAATCATCTAGTCTAACCCCCTTATTTGAAGATTGGAAAATTAAACCCCCAAATTTTTCAGTTGATTTTGGGGATGCTATTTGCAAACTTTTTACTCTGTCGACTAAAATGTGTAAGAGTGTTTTATATATTTTTAGGTTGGTCAATAGTATTAAAATGAGTTGTAATACCTTGCCATTTATCAACATGTACTACCTCCTACTTGTACCCAAAATTTCAAATCTAAGCCAATATCTGTTGAAATTATAATCTCTACTCAATACTCACTTTTTGTTTAAATTTGCAGACTCTTAAGTACAGGCTAATTGGAAATTCCTGAATAACAAAGCTATTTATGTTTCAAAATCCTCTTTACAGAATTTTTTAATGTGTGCTATAGATGGCCTTGAGTAGAAGCATTTTTTAATTGTTATTTTGTGGTTGTTTTTTAAACCAACAGAAATGTTTCCAGGGTTCTGGAAACCTCCAAGGTAAGTGTTTAAAAACTGTGCTTGCAGGGTACTTCCTTGGTGGTGCAGTGTTTAATCCTCCACGTTCCCAATGCAGGGAGCCCGGGTTCGATCCCTGGTCTGGGAACTAGATCCCACATGCCGCAACTAAGAGTTCACATGCCGCAACTAAGGAGCCTGAGAGCCACAACTAAGGAGCCCGCTTGCCACAACTAAGACCCGACGCAACCAAATTTAAAAAAAAATTGTGCTTGCAGGAGTCTGTATTTTGGTAAATAGTATCTGAAACATAACCATAAACAAATTTGAACAGCAGGCTAGTTCACTCCGAAATCGTTTTATTCATCGGAATGGCTTCACATGTGGTATACTTTATTTTTAGTTTGGTTTAGTTTATGATTAACATCTACAATTCCAAAGGTAGTTAAATAATATAATCTATTGGATAAATGATACTCTCTAGAGTAAGGCATGTACTCAATATATATTTTAACTTAATTCACGCTGAAATTATTTGTATCAAAAATCTTTAAGTCAAATAATTTAATGCAGCTAGATAATTTTGTTATCCCTAATTATATGTCAAGATTTCTCCTCCTTACTCTTTTTCCGAAAGGCCTTGTTAGACACCAGGGGTGCTCATTTTTATTGGAAAGGGATTTGTCTAGATTTCCCAGTAATTTTGTGAGAACTTTGGCACCCCTTAGTCATTATTCATTATGCAGACAGAATCTAACTCTTAACTTTCAAAAAAAAAAAAACCCTTTACATATTTTATTTTATAAGTGGCTTGAGTTTAATTTAAAAGAATGTTTTCACAGGCTCATGTTCAACCTTGGCTTGAGTCTTAAATATGGAGTAGAGCAAAGCAGAATCATTTTTCTGCTTTTGGCACCTTTCAAGCTGCCTAAGAAGGTACAAACAGGTGGGGACCTCCCTCCAACTCTTCCATTTCTCTTTCTCTCCTTCTCTTAACCATGTTCACAACACCCTGCCTAAAATAGAGAGGCTGAATTCTGATTGGCTGGGAAAAAATCCATCCATTCCAGGTTTTCCCTTCCTTCAACTTCCATTTCAATTTCAAGTGCTGGTCCAAAATAAAATGCATGAAGTGTGTGTGTGTGTATGTGTGTATGTGTGTGTCTGTGTGTCTGAAGAGATATGATTTTGGCCTGACCATGAGGAATCAGGAAACTGAAAAAGCAAATAGATGATTGTATCCTGAAAGACTCAAAGGAGTTTGTCAAAGAAATTCAATATTCATAATAAAAACAAAAAAACCCCAAATGCCCTTTGTTCTCACATTCGGTTAATGATCTAATAGCTATCAGGATAAAATGTCATAGATATTACTCATTTGAACCAAATCGAATAGCATTAAAAATTGAAATAAAAATACCCCCTTTTTTTTTTTCCTGGGGAAAGTTATCTGTAGGATTCATCCCTTCATTTATTTAGCTAATTTATTGAATGCTCATTACATTCCAGGCAGGTATTAAGTGCTAAGAATTCAGTGATGAAAGGCAAGGGATATGAGAGACCGAGTACAGTGCTAGTCCTTTTTCTCAAATTTATGCTCCAAAACAACATTAAAGATGGTTTTATTTTCATAATAAAACCATAATTTATCATAAATACTAGGTATTTTAGTGATTATGAGTTGCTTTAATCATGAATGAAAAAGTAAAAAATAATAAACTAATAAGTGAGCCAGGCCAAGATAAATCATTTGATATATTATTTAAATATCAGAAACATGGTACATTTGCTTTCTAAGCATCACCCTCATTTCATCAACTTAGAATAGTATCTGAATTAAAATAACATGAAAATGCGATCATAGCCCTATTGATTTCTGGACCTTACATATGTAGCATGTGATAGGTAAGACCAGGCAAAAAGAATACACTATAAAATTGGAATAAATGATGATATCGATTTTCTTGATATATAATCAAAAAAATTGAGAAAATGATTGTATTGAACATCTCTACTTCCTTAAAGGCCTGCCCACTCCCAACTCTACATTATGAACATGTAGATTAAATTCCATTAAAAGTCAATTATCCATATTATAATTTAATCTAAATGTTGTACCCCATTAGAATATATCAAAGCTTAAATTTTACTGAAGAAATGGACCATAACAAATGAGCATACAACTTAAAAAACAGCAAAGCTTACAATTTTTTGAATGCTTCAATTTAGTTCTTAGTATCTTAAGAGATATATTTTAATTTTTTATTAGGCATTATAATTAAGTAAAATATTCAGTCTTGTCATGGTTTAATTTTCCAAAATGTAGCTTCTGTAAGGTAAATTGGAAAACATCTTATTTTTACTGACTGAAAAGGGGAGACGTTGATATACATTATAGACTCAAGTGCTTATAAAAAATGGATCATACTTTCATTTTGTTAAAAGTGTCATAGACTAAATCCTTATTTAGGGAGGTATCTCAGGCAATAAGAATCAAAAGAGTAATTAAAAATGGGTTCTTTACATATCTGAGAACTAATAACCAACATTAATAATTTTATTGCTAATTTCTATAGGGTAATAATTTTCAAGAATAGGTACTGACTATTTTAATGTGTTAATCATTAATTTAACAAATGCCTCCATTTTGTGAGGGATGCATGCTTATTTTCTTGTGCAGTGGGAACCTTCTCTAAACAATGTGTAGAGAGAACCCTGGTAACTAGATTAAGAGAGAGAAAATAAGTGGGTTTTTTGGCTAACAATGAACATGAGCCAATTTTTTTTTTCATTCATTGAACAAGAAGTTTATTGAGGCCCTACTATTTACTGACACATAAATCTCATTCCTGGATGATTTCTTGAGCTCCTGGTGTATGCACTGTATTAGTTAATTTCATAAGTCTTTTGTCCTTTCATCAAAAATGTAAACTTTCAGAGAGAACTTTTTTTTTAAACCTTTTTATTTCCCATCAACCTCTGATAGCTCAGCCATCCTTGGCAATTCACCATTCTCCCATTCCCTCTACGAAGAATGTTCTTTGGCTCATAAAGATTTATCAACTGGATAAATCTTTATGATCCAAATTCTTAGTCTACCTGAATCTTGGTGATTCTGATTCATAAATGAGAACCTTCTCATCTCCTCAGTGGTCCTCAACATGTGGTTCCTCACACCAGAGCACCAGTGTGTCCTGAGAAACCTTTTAGAAATGCAAATTCTTGGGCCACACCTCAGAAGGACTGAATCAGAAACTCTGAGGGTGGGGGGCCCAGCAAGCTGTGTTAATAACAAGCCATCTGGGGGATTCTGATGCCCACTCAAGGCTGAGAACCAAGGCTCTAGTCTATCTTCTTCCAGAGTTTTTGTGAAGATCAAAGAGAAAAACTATGTCACGGGGCTTTGAAGGAAACAATCAAATAGATAAATATTGGGTTGGCCAAAAAGTTCTTTCGGGTTAGTCTAAGGTCTTATGGCAAAACCCGAATGAACTTTTTGGCCAACCCGATAAATCAAGGACTGTATAAGCATAATTTATTAAATAGGTCAAGGACTGTTTTTAACTTATTTTTCTGTTTCTCTATTTCTTCCTTAGCTTGTACATGCATTTAGAGATTATCTCAGCCATGTCAGCAAGCTTGGTGGCATAGTTCAAGCTGTGAGGGTTCAATAAATAGGTCGGTAAACATTGCAAATCAACACAGCTTTTGATGAAATGTCAAGCAAGACAGAGCTTAGCTATATTCAGCTCAGCTTGAACTCACAAGCCATTAACTGGCCTCTGTACTGCAGGATAATCTGTCTGATGAATGAAAGACAAATATGAAAATTAAAAAAAAAATCTTTAGAAAGAGATTAGTCAAAGCCAATCTGTAAATGAGAAATGGCAACCACTTAGATCAGAGCAAATGAGAGACAAGACTTGCAAAAGTGGGTAGCTTTTTCTTACAAATCAAGCTATGGGACAGTTGAAGATCCAAAAAGACTTTTTAACTTTGGACTGTTTTCCTAATATATACTCATAATCTTAAAAAGGCTTATTTAATCTCAACTTCTTCAGCTCTGCCCTGTCCCCAAAATTAGTCATCTTCCTTACTAATGATAGAAAATCTTATTACAAGAGATTTAAATTCTAATAAAATTATCACAACTTAGGAATTAACGTACTTTTAATATAAAGTTTGTATATACCAACAATAAATTTTTGCTAATTTAGAATTTTAGGCTATCTTATAATTTAAAAAACCAGATAACACGATTAATCATGACACCTTTTTATTTAAAAGCTAGCATTTAAGAGTAAATGTTTAATCTTTAATATTATTCTTATTTATTTCAGGTAATTAGGCAGCCTATAATTATTGTTTACAACTGGTGGCCCAATTTGATTCCTAATAAGTAGTGCATGTCTGATCATGTCTAAATTACTATTCACAACAACCCTTATTATTTTCCTTTCTTTGACAAAAAAATTTCTTGAAACCTCTATATACACATAGGTGTTTCTATTGCTAAGACAAAAATTCTTCACATTAGTTTTCTAATGAGGTTATGGATTTAGTCTAGGTCCTTAGAAACTGAATTTGAAATATTGCTGTTTACTGATTAAGGTCTGGGTCATTATTTTTTTTTCTTGTTTCTTCATACTAGAGATAATTTTAGATTTCTGAAGATCAAGTTCATAAAAGCCATAACCCAAAAAGTAGAATTTGGGCTCCTTTTCATTTCAGTACTTTGATGTTAAACCCCTTCCCTCCCTTCCTCACTACAAAAGCCCCAATTTAACTTTTAGAGAAAGCCACATGGAATAAAAGTGATCCAAATTTATCCTAGAGGTTGCAAATTGACCAAAAGAGTCACCTTTGGGGAAGCCTGCTTCCGAATGCTTGTGGCGTTTATCATTCTTCTGAATGGCTGTTGCATTTATCTGCAGCTTTTACTCACCAGATGAGACCTCAGACATTTCAAATTCTGCGGTGGCTTCCTACACCTTCATAGGAAAGCTTTTTGCTGATTTCCCTGTTGGTACTTTTCTCTTAAACATTCTATGGGATCTGATAAACCTGGAGGTAGAGTCATAGCCAAGCACAGATAAAGCAGGTACATAATCTCTGACCAGCTTCACAAAAGCAGACAAACACAGTCTTTTTGCACCTGTTTCTTCCACTCCGGTTGCCCTGAAAAGTGAGGTGTTCTTCACAGATTCACAGAGAGCGTTTTGCAAACACTCCCTCTCCCAGCAATGGTTTCTTCCCTCACAGGCTCAATCTACCTGATTACGTTCCCTTCTAATCAGTAACCTCAGTTCCTCTAGTAATAACTATGCCGCCTGCTTTATATAGGATTTCGCTGAGACTGAAGCATAAACCAGAGAGGAGAATTAAAGGAGCTGATTATTATGAGGACACCTGTATTTTTGTCTAGTCTTCACACGAACTCGACACTGTACTCATGGATGCAAACTGATGTTATGAAAGAGAAGCAGAAAGGAGGACGCATAAAGAGGAGACTGGACGTGTGAAGTTGTGCACCTGTGTGACGCTGGGAGAAAAACAACAACTCTAAAAATGCCCAGTGCTGCTCAAAACACATTTGACCTTCCTATGAAAATATACAAATAAAGGTACTTGACAGCCAAATATCTTCCTCCAGATATACCTTTAAAAATCAATTCTAAAATCTGAAGTAATCTTAAACTAAACACAACCACAATGCAGAAGTTAATTCTTAAAGCAAATGGAGATTGTTGAAGATTGAAGCAAAAATTCATCATGTAAACCTTGACTTTTTTTAAATAAAAGGAATAATATGAATAACTTACTCGAGATTATATTTGAAGTTAAACCTTGAATCTTGCTTCTTGAATGTACAGAATTGTGCCAGCCTTGTGTAATGACTGTTTGCCCAGAGCATAAGACTGAAGTGGATTTTCAGATTAAAAATAAAACTCTTAAGTACGGCAATCCCCATCTGATCAAAGCACATAAACTAATTTTTTTCAAGCCCTTCATTAACAATATACCCAAGTAGAGCTGCATATTCTCTCAGTTTTCTTTACAGAGTAAGTTGTTAAAATGATTGAAGTCCAGGTAAAGAAAGCTGGAATCATAGCTAGGGCTTACCTCCTTCTCACTTAATAGATTCAGGGCCTGGCAAATAGTAGGTACCCAATACACAGTTATTTAAAGTGAACAAAAGCCTACAATATAAAGTGTCACTGTCATTTATATTTTAAAAAGCCAAGTTGTGGACTTATATTCTTTTGAAAAAAACCCACCATTTCCCAAGGCTCCCAAAGAAATTAAATGTTACCGTTTTCTTTACCATAAAATATTCTGCAATTATAAACATGTGCTGTGCTGGAGGCAAGTGAAAACGTGACTGATTTTTCCCCCTCTTGCTCCGTTTTCTACTCTCAATTTCCAGATGTGGAAATTTCATTTGGAGAGAACAGGAGGTGTTGGTGGGAAAAAGCTCATTAATCGTACTGTATCCCCTTGCCCACAAAGAGTACTGCATCCAAATTACAGAAGAACTAAAGAAACCTTGTAGAATGAGTATATAATTAGCAGTGCTGCTAAGTGAATGGAAACGGAGGTTGCCTAACTTAGTTAACTGTAATCATTACTCATTGTCGTCCTGCTTAGAAAGATTAGCGGAGGGTATTTCTTCTCCGGTATCCCATTAGACATTTCTACTTCCCTCTTAATGTGCAAATGATTATACTACAAAGAAAGTACTGCCATACCCTTTCAATCAGATGTAAACTTTACCGGACAAGTCAGTTCTATGTCTTAGTTCACGGAGTGGAACAGGAACAATGAGAAAATACTTTGTGGGGCAAAAGATATTAAGAAGAAAAAGAGATAATTGCAGAAGTTAGTGGCTTGAAGAGAAAAAAAGGAACCCTATATATGAGTTTCTAGAAAGAAATGAGCTCTTGGCCAAGGAGGAGGGAAATAACAGATTAAGATCTAAAAGGTAAAATTAAAGATAACAGTATGAATAGTGGCACTGTATGAGTAAGTTGATCACATTTCACAACAATGCAAGGTGCCCAAGGTACCTGCAAGGACATTGTGGCTATGATTTACTTTTTTAGAAGAAGATACTTGAGTCTAGGAAGCATTTATTCTTTTGAATTAATGAAAATCACCTTGAATTCACACCTACAAAGAACCTTCACTAATACAAGAAGAGGAAGGCCTGTGATGGAGGTCACTGGCAGTGTTTTGCTTCACTTGCCCTCTATCCACCAGCGCTGAAAAAGGTCACAGCAACTCTGCCTGTTAAGAGGGACACAAGGTTTCCTGAGTACCTTCAGTGTTGTAGGAATTAAAGTGAGTTTCCAGTATTGCAATTCACAAATCTCCCCAACGAGCCTGCAACGTTGACAGGGTAACCATTATGCCCATTGGACAGGCAAAGAGACTGTAGCTCAGAGAGGTTTCCCAGAGTCACCTAGCTAATTAGAAATGGCTAAAAATCCAGCTGTGCCTGACTCCCCAGCCCAATATTTCTCAAAAGTTAATGTGCATAAAAATCACTTGGCTATCTTGGTAAATGGTGGATTCTAATTCAGTAATTCTTCGTGAGACCTGAGATTCTGCATTTCCAACAAATTCCCAGGTGCCGCTGGACCACACATTGGGCAGCAAGGCCTTTGACTGGTAGTTCTCAAACTTTGCTGATATTAGAATCACCTGGGGAGCTTCTAAACCTCCTAATGCCTAAGGGACGCTTCAGATCAACGAAATCAGATGTAATGTACAATGTGTTAACAGAGGAAATCCTAAGACTTCTCATCACAAGGAAAACATTTTTTCTTCTATTTCTTTCATGTTGTATCTATATGACATGATGGATGTTCAGTAAACTTATTGTGGTAATCACTTCACGATGTATGTACATGAAATCATTACGCTGTACACCTTAAACTTATACAGTGCTGTATGTCAATTGTATGTCAATAAAACTGGAAGAAAAAACAAACAAATACATAAATAAGAGAGAGAAAAAAAGAAATCTCTGGGTGTGAGACACCAGCAATTCTAATGTGCACCCAAATTTGAGAATCCGTGCCCGTAGACCTGTTGTTTTCAAATTAGGTACACACCTCTCTTCGCAATCAAGTGAAGAGCTAATATACAACACAGGGGCCTAAGTTCATTAAAGCAAGGATGGGGCTTGAGCCTTTATAGTTTCATGTAGTGCTCCCAAGTTTGAGAACCAGTCCTTAGACCAAGCTCTTTCGAGTTAATCAGCTGCGTGTTTTCATGAAGGTTCTCAGGTTTGAGGAGACATCTTCTGAGCTAAAAATTCCTGAACTACTCAAACTAGAACATCCCAAGTCACAGACATTTTTAAAAACTCTTTTTTGACTATCAGTGTCCTCATTATACACTCATGCAAGTTTGTAATGTTTATTATACTTAGGTGCACATTAAATCTATTACTATGTCAATACTTCAGTGGAAAGCATATCCAAGTTATACAACATCTGCTTTATGCCCAGGGTAGCTATATAACTAAAAGTAATCGATTTTGAAAAGGAATATAGTAATAAGTTGAAATGAATACAAAAAATGATTCCCAAGCTCGGTAACATAACGGCAGCACAATGTATCACCCTGTGGTTAAAACCCACTTCATAAATGATCCTCAACTCCTCTTCAATGGCTTGTGAAGATGAGGGTCATTTTAACCAGTGATACATTTTGGCTCCAGGGGAGTTTTAGCATGAGTGCTGTCAGATTATATCTTGCTAAACATTTTTGTTAGTGATGAAGGGAAAATGTGAGCATATTAGAAATGTAATTAGTAGAGCACACATTTTATATCCTTGCAGCTTCTAAGAGCACATACCTATAGAAAATTCTTTTGTATATTTCTCTTAACATTATTTTGGAATGCCCAGCTATTAGTTTCAATGAGGGCAGCCAGGGCCTCTACTTACGGCCCTGGGTATTACGTTTTGCACCAAGGTGCTTGTATAAGGGGGGATGAGTAGGGGTTGAAATCCATACCCATGCTCTACTCACCCATCCTTGTGATGGCAGAGTTGGACTGGAAAAAAGTGTGCCTTCTTAAAAAATAAGTCCTCTTCTGGGTCGGTGGGGGGTGCTTCTTTGTCTACTTTCCAGAGTACCATATAAGGTAGGAGCAATTCTCCGGACAGAACGGTATAATGGAAAATGCTTAAGGTGGCAGTTAGAGGTATTAGGAACTAACTTGATAACCTAGGGCAACTTATTTAAACTTTTGGCATCACTAGTTTCCATCTACAAAATAGCTTGGCAATGCAATTCTGCTATATACCATCTGTGTAAACTTGGCATGTCATTTAACACACAATTTCATCATCTATAAAATGGGCATAATATTAATTCCAGCATCCTGAGGATATCATTCAGATCAACTGCAAGGTGTTTACCACTGGTCCTGATGCAGAATTAGTGCTAAATAAATAGTATCTGCTATTTATCAACAACAATAATAAGATGATAATAACTCACATTTCCCAAGGCTTTGGAGGAAATTAAATCAAATGATGCATACACAATAAGTTCCTGAACTGAAAAACACCATAACGGTGTTGGAGATGTGTTTTCTTCCTTTTAGTAATGTATGTTTTCAATATCTTGATTTTAAAGAAATAGTAATGGTAAGTAAGCAAGGAGTAGAGCTGTGAAGGATCCGGCTACAATGATTATTCTGAGAGGTTAGACTCCTATGGAGAGTTGAAGGCAAACTCAATGCCTATACATGGCGGTAAGAACCTAAATATACGATACATCGGGGAACAAGGTGGACTCTGAATGCGCAGATCTAAAACTAGAACTTCAATATCCTGGCGACGTGCTGAATAAATTGGAAGTAATCCCAGTAAATCTTCGTCTCTGGAGTTATTATTCCCAATAATCACATTTTTTAAACTACCACCTTGAAAATTGTGTTTCCTAAAGTCACCTCCAAGTAGCAGTAAGCTACCTGTCTCCTGTTTCAAAAAGAAAAATGAGACCAGCCTGTAAACACATTACCCAATACAGTGCCTGAAACTGCAAGCTGGGAGGCATTATTGCTCGATGGAAGTCAATTTAAAATAAGAGGTTATTAGTGCCTTCTCTTCAAGAGTAAAGGATCCCAGCCATAATTGTTCTGCAGTACCCTTGGAAAGGTATACTTTTATTCAAACTATGCTATGATTTCAGCTTATCTCCTGGGGAGGAACTTTAGTTTCAGTCATTAAGTTCATGGAAAGCCAAGTCCTTTGCAGTTCTTCAGCCAGCTTCTGTCTAGTTTTTATAATCACATCACTGTGGTGAGTGTATGTGTCTATGTTTATTTATGATTTTAAGCACAATTCTTCATGGCCCATATCTTCTGTAATACTGTTCTTTTGCTTTGATTCCATGTCCTTCCCATGGAGTCACAAGTTTGAAAAAAAAAGAAAACGATATATTCAGTATCACAGGAGTTTTTGCTTTTACAAGTCAAACGGGATGAAAATTTATCTCGTTGTTGGTTGTGGATGATCAGTGTTCATTTTCACATCCATTGACCAGAAACTCATTTTAGAATTGTATATACAGAAATTTTGCACAGAAATCTCACCAGATGGAATATCTCCAAGTGTTCGGTTGTCATATAAATGTGAACATCTGGAAGAACTTGAGCCAACTTGGGAGCTATTATTTTGCTCAGCCTCCTTCAGGAAACAGAGCTCCAATCTACCTTCCCTTAAATTTAAGCTTTTCTCAATGAACTGAGTAATGGAATATTGAGGGACACCTTTAAATCCAGCAGTAGAAGCAAAAACCTTCCTCACTGATAAGCAAAAGGATATTCCTGGCAATAAATCCCATTAACCACAGGAGGTATATATCTAACTCTAATTCAGTCAGCCTTCAGTTAAATGCTAGTCAGTAACCCCTGAAGGCAATGCCAGGGGCTTAGAGTAAAATAAAAGAACACAGACATGCTGCAGAAGATCCAGTCTCAGAGAATGATCTGCTTACCACTTGGCCCTGAGATTATTTGGAAATCTCCTAGAACATTCAAAACTTCAATACTTCCAAGGCCTGGGAAAAACTATTTGTTAAACCCAGTACATTATAACTGAGATCATGAGCCAAAAGAACTGATGCTTGTATTTATAATCACCATTTGGTTAAGGGCATAACCATATGTCACATCACCTATACAAGGGCAATGTAATATATGGTATTTAACATCACAAAAGCCCTAGAAATGATAAAATAAATCCCGCTAAGTGGGTAAAGCCCTGGTCTTTACAAATCCCCAAATTTCTATAATGCTGTCATACATATTTTCTTAAAACACTAGTTTCCTCACATCACCTACCCTGGTTATTATAATCATAACTCCTAATAGGATATTTCCATTCATTGTTGAAATTTCATCACCTGCCATTCATTCCTCAACACACAGATCTAGATTCTACTGAAACACACTGTTTTACAGGGATCTCTCTCCATTAGATTAGGAGGTATTTAGGAATAGAAAGGCTTCTATTCCCTACTGCCTCCTGGCACTGTTTCTGGAGCATAGCTATTGTACAGCAAATATTTACTGCATGTTTTACATTGATATGTACACCACTGACGTCCATTACCTGCTTATTTAAATAAATATTAATGTCACCAAAAACCTGTACACCTGCTTAGAATATTTGTAAAATATGCTAGATTATTTCCACAGTGAAAAATTGGAAGCAAACCAAATATATCAAATAGGAATTAAAATAATTCTGGTATGATCAATTGATAGATTTATAGGCAGTCAATAAAAAATCATATTTTTACAGAATATTTTAAAACACTGGGAAACATATGGCATATTAAGTAAATTAAAGCAACTTACAAAATTGTATGTACGTTATAATACTAAAAAGGCATTATTTCGTAGTGGTTAAAAACCTGGGCTCTGAGCCTGACTGCCTGTTTACAGTCCTGGCTCCATTTCATACTGGCATGATGATCATGAACAAGTTACTGCACCTTGTTATGGCACTGATTTTCTCATTTTTAAAACGGTATAATAACAGCACTTATATCATAAAATTGTTGCCAGGCATAAATGGGTAATACTTAACATATAAAGTCGCTGAAACTGCCTGGTGCATATAAAATGCTCAATAAATGTTAGTTATCATTTATATAGTTCTCAATAGGAATGTATGTAGCAAACAGTTAACACTGGCTATTCCTGAATCGTAAAATTACGGGCAGCCATTACTTTCATTGCATTTTTCTGTATCTACTTTGGACAGTGAACATGCATTATTTTTTATTGTAAAAAAAGAACTCTGGTTTCCTTTAAATATGCAAAATGCTTACTGCAGATTCCATAGGTAATATTCACACATAAGTAAGGGAACCACACTTGGGGGCTAAAGACAAGAACTACTGGCATCACGTTGCCTGTGAAATAGTAGACATGGTTCTCCAACTATGTTGTATTTCATTAAGAGTAAGAATTTCCAAGTTATCACATATGTATTAAACTTGAACCAGTTAAGGGAAACACATACCCCTGCAGAAATATCTTTACTATAACTCTTAACCCTCATTTATAGGAATTTACTGTGGGGGGGGGGACATGGCTTACTTCCTCTTTAAAGTTCATTAGAAATACGGTGAATGCTATCTTTCAGTTCTCTCTTAAGACTATCGGAATAAAATGGGGTGCTAGCAAGAGAAATAAAACCTACTTAGACAAAGTATGCTAGGTTTTCCAACCACTTTAACTTCGCATGAGAACAGTTAGTCTAACTGAATGAGATACTGAGAAAACATCATCAGAAGCATTTAAGCATAAAATAAAGTGGTTTTTGTTTGTTTGTTTGTTTGTTTTAGTGATGGGGGAGGATGACAGGAGAAGAGTGAGGAAAAGTGAGATTCCAGCCTTAAGTTTCACTAGCAAAAGACAAATTAAAAAGTGAAATATGAGATAAAAGAAAGTTTCATGTACTATAGTAGCATTTAAACTTGACTATGACTTGAACATATTTGGTAAGTCTGCCCTCAGCATCCAAATAAGCCCAGATGAAATACTTTGTTCACAAATTTAATCATAGCATTTCTTATTATTGTTTTCTTAATGAGTTGCTTCTTTTTGCTGGACATATGTCTTTCTGGGCAAAAATTGTGTCTTATATCTCTTCATATTTCTAACAGTGCCTGTATATAGTAAGTGCTCAATAACTGCTTGATAAACAACATATATTCAGCAAATGAGGCAAAAAGAAATGACTTTCTTTTGCAATGAAGTAACAGACAGATGACTGAAAAAGGGCAGACATGAGGAAGAGAAAATGAAGGCACAGAAGATAATGATGTCATCAGAACTTTTTATCAGCAGCAGTAATTCTAACTCCTATGTACTACTATAAATGAATGCAGTGTGTTACACTCATATAAAAGGTTTATTTCCAAAGCATCGACACAGTGAAAACAGTTCAGATTGTCCTCAATACATGATAGGCACTATGCTAAGTGATCTTCATCACTCCTCACTTATTCCTCACAGCACCCCTATGAGGTGGGCACTATTATTAACTCTATTTTACTGATGAATTGAGCAAGAGAGAGGTTAAGTGATCTGCCCAAGAGTACAGAGATACGATGAAAAGGAGTTGGATTTCAAACCCAGAAACTTCGGCTTCGAGTCTACCCTTGTAACCACTAGATTAAACACGTAAGCTACACTGCCTCCATTTATATATGTATTAATTATCTCTTCATAAAAGTCCTTTGGGCTCGAGAGAATAAATATCACCATTACCTATTTTGACAGGGAGAAACACCAGACAGAGGTGACTTGGCCTGATCTCTCAGCTATTTATTGGCAGCCAGACCTCCATTTGGAATTAGTTGATTGATGTTCTCCCAGCAAGAGCATTCTCCTATCCCTAACTCCTAGCCTTGTCGGCTATTTCCCAGGAATACGCCATACAGCTGGATGGAGACATAAACACAACTCACCAGCTTGAATGACAGAGACACTGCTCATTGCCTTTACTACCTCTTTCTGGATACATCTACTTGTCTTTTTTTCCCCCCATTCCTTAATCCATTCTATCTTCGTTTTACTTTTTTTTCCTTAAGAAAATGTATTTTTTGCCTTGGAGAAAAGTAATAAGCTTCCTTTCGTCTTCATTCTGGAACGGATTATTGTCATTTCAAGGCCTCCTTTGCGACCATCCCCCATCTCCTTTTCATAGCCATTCTTCAGCATTTTTACTCATAACATTTCCCCTTTTCTTGTTGGCATCTGGCATCTCTTTGTTGCTATTTCTTGTTCTTCGATGTTTCCCATATCTAACGGTTCCCTTTCTCACCTCTGCTTTCAGCCACATTTATCCTTCTGCTATTATTTATTTCCCATTTGGGAGGCTGACAACTAGAGGGACAGTATCATCCCTCATTGTGTTTCTCTGGCTTACTCATGAAATTACAAGCAGTCTCCTTCCCACATAAAATATCTAGTCTGCGTTGGAAGATTAATAGCCATTAGGGAAGCACATACTTTGTGTCAGTGGGAACCTCTGGCCTCCCAGCTTCTCGCTGTGCCTATCAGCTTTAAGGGACAGTGGTTCTGTTTGACTTTTGAAAGGGCAGAGCTAGAGCCTTTATATATCACATTTTTACGATCAATAGTTAAGAGCTGTTGCTCTGTATTGAAGTCAACACGGATACCTTCTCGAGTCAGAGGTCAGTTCATTTCATTAATTACATCTTGGGATGGTCCCTGAAATGTAGTTTAATGTCTACAAATTCTAAGTGGGTGTGTCCAGCAAGCATATTGGCAGTATATATGGTAAGTAGGTAATTTGCTTCTAATATCACGCATGTTACTCTCAATATTTTGGATTGTGTTATAAGGGAGAGTGTGTAGTCTGAGCTTTTGTCTTAATCAGAGGTTGAAAGGGAAGGGAGAGGTTTCCAGCACACTTCCTAGGTTTTTCTGAATAGTGCAAACATGTTCAGGAAGAAGAAAATGTTGCTATTTTAAATGGAATCTTTTTGACACTAATTTAGCAATTAAATTTTAGTGGAAATAACCTAGGATTCATGCAGACATTTGGATAGTTTCCTCATCTCAGACAATAACTACTAAGGCCTTGGACAAACTGCTCCGTTTTCTGAGCCTCAGTTTTCTCATCTATAAAATAAGGGTGTTGGAACTACTCAGCTTTTAAGGTCTCATCGAGTTTTAGCACTCTGTGATTTATATCCATTTACTAATTCAACACTGTCCCTGAGAAACATACATTTATACAATTACAGAGATGAACTCTCTGGACTCCATTTAATAGATTTTCCTGACAACCACTGTACTGTACTGCTAATGGGCACTTTCCCGAGATAAGTAAACTATCCTGCAAACACTAATGGAAGTGACCCCAAAAGGTTTTCCAACAGGAATTAAGGAACCTTGGCAAATAAAAACAAACAAAAAAGTCAAACAAAAACTAGCTGTGGCATACAGACTGAATATACCTACACCAAGTTCGGATTTGCTAGTGGTTCCCTCATCTTAAATTACTGATATCAGTACCGGAGATATATATCTATCTCCAGACATTGGTATCTTTTCCCCTAGGTAATGATAACAGTAACTTTAAAGTATCATACCCTACGCATTACGCACTGTACACCTTTTAAGCGATATAAATCTTTCCAACAAATCTACAAAGTAAGTACTATCATTACTCATTTTTAAAATAAAGAAAGAGGGGCAGAAAGAGGGTAAGTAATTTGCCCAAGGTTACAGTTATTAAATAGCATCATTGAGATTCGAAGTCAGCAGTCTGTCTCCAGACTCCATGCACGTAAAACTGCCTTTTATAATATGGTTTTGTATTGGAATTAGGAATACAGCCCTACATTTAAGAGTATGGTAAATTTTATCAGCCTAAAACTCGACTCGATTCTTTCGATTAGTAGTCTCAAGGTGACCTCGCTAATGATCAAACATTTTAAATGAGTGGTTACGTATTTCCTGATGTTGTCTCCAAATATATACCTTGTTATGTGTACGAACCAAAGGCTGACTTATGCACTCAAAATTCAAAACTAATACTACAAATAAAGAGCACAAATGGAGACTGGCCATATAGTACGACATTTAAAAAACTGTAAACATCTGGTTTTCAGAAGTCATAAAGAGCTTCAAGTAAGTTAAAGAGCCTCAGTGATGTGATTGGCGAGCTGAAATTGTGCAAACTTTACTAAAGAGACTTGATAGAACCCCACTAGGCAGAGTTTTCAAAGGTTCATGACATGATTTCACTTTCTTTACTATCACATCCAAGTAAAGTTTTACAGGTGCAACAAACTCGACATATATCTAATTGCTCTCTCTAGGGTAGTAAAACAAGCAAGCAGTGAATCCACCAAATCAATTCCGGGTGTCATTTAAACCAGCGGTCCCCAACCTTTTTGGTACCAGGGATCGGTTTCGTGGAAGACAATTTTTCCACGGACGGGGTGGGTGGGGGGGTGAGGGATGGTTCAGGTGGTAACGCGAGGGATGGGGAGCGATGGGGAGAGGCAGATGAAGCTTCGCTCGCATGCCCCCCCTCCACCCCGCTCACCTCCTGCTGTGCGGCCCGGTTCCTAACAGGCTGTGGACCAGTAGCGGTCCGCCGCCCGGGGGTTGGGGACCTCCGATATAAACAGTGCATATACCCCGAAAAGTGACTCACAACACAGGAAATTTACTGCCATGAAAACACAACTTTTAATTATCCAACACTAGGACCTAAAATCTCATATTACATACACAAATTTGCACACGCACACACCCACTTTTTTTATAGGAAGAACATAAACTCTTCAAACTGAAATGTCTAAATAATCCTTAAAGATTACCTTTGCTAAGGTAAAATCTGGTTGGAAAATGAAAATTTAGCCCTTTAAAATAGTGACAATGCCAACTAGTCATTTTTTAACTTCAAATAATCAGAATTGCAGTGATGCAAGCAATGCATCATCATCCGATATCATCTAGCATGGCATAGAGCTATTGTGTGAAACAGACCAAAGTTTTTTGTTTTCTTTTCTTTTTTATTATCTGACTAATTTTTGGATGCCTCCCCCAACAACCAGAGAGCGATCATCTAAGTAGCTCACGGCATTCCCCAAAGAAATGAAAGTGCACTCTGCACTCCTTAATTTGCCACCTTTCAGAGATGAGGTTAATGGAATTAAGTTAACCATAAAGATTATTATAAATTGAATGCTGTATCCTTAGATGTCTGAGGTAATTTAATGCATTTCAATAAATATGAGGTTGGGAAACATAAAAAGAAAATTTATGGTACTATTAATTTAAACAGTGTCTTTTCCCATCTCTTGTGCATGCTACAGCATAGCCCTTGATGTTTGTCCACTCACAAATATCGTTGAAGGGAAGAGAGGGGGGTCCCAAGTTTTCTAAAGAAATTGGAGTCAAATGTTCGATATAATATTAGGAATCATGTGAAATGATGTAGTCATTTCCAAGTAATTCAGCTATGAAATATTTTAAAATATTAATAGAGGGAAAGTACATAAAGAGAAGTTAATCACAGGAAAAGTAACCTAATAGTGATTATTTTTATTATTATCATAATCACCAAGGGAATTCCCTGGTGGTCCAGTGGTTAGGACTCTGTGCTTCCACTGCCGGGGGACTGCGTTCGATCCCTGGTCAGGAAATTAAGATCCCGCAAGCTGAGAGGCTCGGCCAGAAAAAAAAAAACAACTCATAATCTTAAAAAAAAAAAAAAAAAAATCACCAAGGTTAGGTTTACAAACCAGAAAGATTGTTTTTTTTAATATTTGTTTACTGGTGTTTCAATGGAGACGTATGTTTTATTTTTTCTTTAACATACATATATATATTAAGTAGAACACAATATAAACTTGATTTTTTTTATTATAATTACTTTTTTTTTGGTCCATTAACATTACGATTTTATAAAGAGAAAGGTAGTGATAGTGATGATGATTGTTATATTATTGATACTGTTATATTATCGATACTGGATATCAAAGAAACTGTCCTGAATACTTTTCTTACGGCATCTTTTGAAGTAATTAGTATTATAAAAATTTTATGTATAAGGAAATTGAGCCTTAGAAAGGTTAAATGACTAGTTTAAAGTCATACTGCTAGAAAGTGAGTGAAAATTGAAATTTAGATTGTTCCAAACTTATTCTATACTTATTCTTTTGACTGCAGTGTTATATTATTTTCCTATAGTTAGAGGATAACATAACACGATGTCCCAAAACTAGAAGTCTTTTTTATTCCTTATATTTAGAATAGAGGGCTGATGATAACCTTGCCAAAGAAAACTACTGTCAAAGTCCTTATTGTTGATGGTTTTAATAAAAGAGAAAATGTCTGGGCTTCCCTGGTGGCACAGCGGTCAAGAATCCGCCTGCCAGTGCAGGGGACACAGGTTTGAGCCCTGGTCCAGGAAGGTCCCACATGCCGCGGAGCAACTAAGCCCGTGCGCCACAACTACTGAGCCTGCGCTCTGGAGCCCGTGCTCCGCAACAAGAGAAGCCACCGCAATGAAGAGTAGCCCCCGCTCGCCGCAACTAGAGAAAGCCCGCCTGCAGCAACAAAGACCCAACGCAGCCAAAAATAAATAAAAATAAAATAAATAAATTTATAAAAACTAAATAAAAAAACCAGAAAATGTCTTTTAGTACTTCCTTTCTATATAGTAGCTCATATTTTGCCTATATCCATGATATATAATATATATACATATATATTATATATATAGCCTCTTAGAAGATTAACCAAATAATAGAAAGTCTCTTTTTTTTATAGTATTAACTCCTTCTAACTTTGTATACATTTATCTCGGTATTATGAATAATAAGAAGAGAGGGAAAAAAACACAGATATCTGACATGAAAACAAATTAATATGAAGACTACAAACAGTCTGATATCCCAAGGTTTGGAATCTAAGGGAAATAATGAAGATATCTGCAATTTGTTTTCTATTAAAGAAATTCTTCTTTGTTACTTCTGGAAACCTCATTATTTCTTTCCTCACAGATTAAGAAAGAGGGGTTTTCCTGAAGCCCCAAGGAACCATTGTTAATACTTTAATCTTTGTCTATTTCTCATGCCCACGATTGGGCCAGTCTACATGTAAGTGATGAATTCATAGAGTAGTAATGTTTATTTACTTCCAGCCATGTGTGAGACACGATGCTAAGTATTATTCATGTGTTTTTAAAACTCCAGGGCAATTCTCCACATTAGGTATCATTCACTTCATATATGAGAAAACTTAGAAAGGCTCCTTCCGGTCTAGCTTGCTGACTTTGACCCTAGTCCTCTCCCCCATTTCTCACTCTATTTCATGGCCTCCTTAAACACATAAAGGCAGTCGTGCTTCTAAGTCTTTATACTAGCTATTCTTTCCTCCTGGAATGTTCTTCCCCGTCTTCCTATGACTCATTCATGCCGGACAATCATACCTCAGCTGACATACCATCTCAGCAAAGTTTTCTTCACTTTAGAAACAAGAATAACCACCCAGTCACTATCTCAACTTACTTATCCTCAATGAAGCACTTATTATTACCTGATATGTTTCTTGTTTATTTGTAATAAGTGCTTCATTGAGAAATTATATATATAAAATATAAAAATATATATGACAGGTCATGATTATATAATATAATCTATATAATAATATATTTTATGTATTATATTTAGTAGAGAGTATGCTTAACAAATAGTAGGTATTTCATAAACAAATTAAAAAACCCACTATTACAAAATATATTTGTCTCTCCACCCTTCCCATTAATTTTTATAACGCTGTCATTGAGATAGAATTGACATACCATGAAATTTACTCTTTTAAAGTGTACAGTTCAGTGATATTTAATATATTTGCAGAGTTGCACAACTGTCACCACTAACTAATATAAAACAGTTTCATCCACTTGAAAAAGAAACTTCATACCCATCAGCAGTCATTCTCCATTCTTTGCCTTCCTAGACCCTGGAAGCTACTAATCTACTTTCTGTCGCGATTGATTTGCCCATTCTAGACATTTCATATGAATCTCATAATTTTTTAAATTCTATAAATTCAGAGTATTAACGTGTTGATAACAAAAATATCTAGTATGTATTAATACTAACTCAGAGTCAGCAACCTTACAAAGCATTTCTTCTTTTAGTTGTAAAAAAAAATTGTTTAATCAATTTATCCTTCTTTTGTGACAAAATAACTCAGAAAATATAAGCATCAGGAGGTGAAGGGAATAAATGTATTGATATACTGAATTTTTTTTTTAAATTTTAATATTTGTTCTTAAGTCCTTTAAAGTCTTTTAATAGACTTTATTTTTTAACTTTAGTTTTAAGTTAACAGCAAAATTGAGCAGAAAGTACAGAGATTTCCCATATACCCTCTGCCCTTACACATGCAGCTTCCTCCATTACCAAATCCCCCACCAGTGTAGTACGTTTGTTACAATGGATGAACCTACATTGACACATCAGTATCATTCAAATTCCATAATTTATATTACGGTTAATTCTTGGCGTTTGCATTCTATGGGTCCGAACAAATATATAATGACAGTTATCTACCATTACAGTATCATACAGAGTATTTTCACTGTCCTAAAAATCCTCTGTGCTCTGCCTATTCATCTCTCTCTCTCCGCTACCCCCTGGCAACCTGTGATCTATTTACTTTCTCCATAGCTTTACCTTTTCTAGAATGTCATATACTTGGAATCAAACAATATGTAGTATTTTCAGATTGGCTTCTTTCACTTAGTAATATGCACTTAAAGTTCCTCCATGTCATTTCACAGCTTGAGAGCTCATGTCTTTTGAGTGCTGAATAATATTCCATTGTCTGGATGTGCCAAAGTTTATTTATTCATTCACCTACTGAAGGACATCTTGGTTCTTCCAAGTTTTAGCAATCATGAATAAAGTTGCTGCAAACATCTGTGTTCAGGTTTTTGTACAGACGTAAATTTTTAATTCTTTTGGGTAAATACTAAGAAGTGTAACCGCTGAACTGTATGGTAAGATAATCTTTTACGTCTTCCAAAGTGGCTATACCATTTTGCATTTCCATCAACAGTGAATGACAGTTCCTGTTGCTCCACATCTTTGCCAGCATTTGGTGTTGTAGGCGTTTAAGATTTTGGCAATTCTAATAGGCGTGTAAGTGAAGTCTCATTGTTATTTTAATTTGCCTTTCCCTGATGACATATGATGTGGAACATCTTTTCATATGCTTATCTGTCATCTGTATATCTTCTTTGGTGGGTGTCTGTTAATGTCTTTGGCCCATTTTTTAAATTGGCTTGTTTATTTACAAAGCACTTTTCATACATTAGGTCATGTAATCCTCCTAACAAATTTAAATACTATTAATATCCTCTACAGATGCAGATGGAAAAGCTAAGGCACATGAGTTTAAGAAACTCCCAGAACCATGAAATTAAAAATGTAGGTGTAGGATTTAGACACAGGCTCTGCTCATAGGTACAGTTATGAATTGGTAAGTTACTTTTGTTTTGTCATTGTCTGTCCCCCTTGATCTTACCTGTTATTGTTTCAGCAGTGGAGTGAGGTGCTCACAGGAGCCTCTACTAAGGGTATTAGGGTATAGATAATTAACTTTAATTCCACCTGCAGAAACAGTTCTACCTTTAGATGAGTAAAGAATTGAGGGGAGAGCACAGCAGATGTATTATTTCATTGAACACAAATTAATAAACCTTAAAATGTTCCTCTTCCCTCTCTCCTTTCTCTTATCTGTTATTTTCCTGATTGTCTGTCGTGAAATACCGTGGTCTCATATCGAAATCAAGAAAAGTGAGAGGGGGTTGCATTTTGACTAAAAAAAATTCCAATAAAATGAATTATTTTTGATGCATAAGGATATCAAAATACATATGAATAAACATAATTATTTGATACAGCATTACATTTCTTTGATTCATAGCATGCATTTCATTCTGCGGGCGATCAGGATTATCTCAAACGGAAGGTCCAGAAGGGTATTTGGCATATCCCCCTATTCAATAGCCCTGATAATATTTATAATTATGAATTGAATACATTTTATTGTGTTGGTAAAGGTTAAACACATTTTTAAAAACTACAAAAGTACTAATTTAACATGGTTTGTTTTTGGTCCTTAAATTTACAACCAACAAGTATGCAATTTTTAAGTAGAATAACACACACCAGGGAGTAATATTTGAAATGACTGTGAATTTTGGTCTCTGGATGTTCTTGGCCTTTGCTCATATGATTCACCACACCTTCCAGGCATGCAATTATCTCTTAACACCTCACAACCTGTCATGCAGTATGCCATTCCTTAAATGAGAATTTGCCTCAAGTATCATTGTATACTTAGATCTTAATAATTTCAATAGAAGCATCAATCAGTAATTTCTGATGGGCAAAAAGTATAAATTTTACCATTTAAAATAGATTTTTCTTTCTGTAATAAAACCCAAATCCTCATATTCTATTTATAACTAGAATGATCCTTTAAGATCATTTGACTCTTATAATTAAATTGTAAAAATTAAAATATGTCCAACTTAAAATTCAACCTAAAATTCAAAGCTGTATTTTAAAAGTTTGTATTGCATTTGTTTTACTGCATCTGCCAGAGGATGCACCACAAAATCCTTTATAGATATTCAGATGAATCTCTCCACTAGAAATGAAGAAGGAATGCAGCTAATCTTGGGCTTTCATTGGTTTGATTACCATTTCAACTTTAAATGGCTGTATGATAATTAGTGGGTGTGGAACAACCAGTACTGCTCAAGGAGCAATTGCCTTTACTGAAAAACAAAGTTTCGAAAGAAGCACAGTAAACTCCTAGAGACAATCAGCTCAATCTTACACACCTCCCTGCCATAGTTTTAAATGGAGCAGATGTGCTAAAAAGCCAGTGAGAAGACAGAATAGAATCTCTAACACCTGACTGCCTATATTTTTCACAATGATGTATTGCAGTGTATAATCTAACCAAGCATCCCAATCTGGGAACTTTTCATATCAGAAAAGTATTTAAAACCTTAAAATATAGTAAAATTAAATTTAAAAAGTGATGGGTTTACTTAAAAGTTAGAAAACAGACAAAAAGAATATGTTTCCTAGAGATTAAAGTAAATGTTTTTACAATTATACTATATTTAGATGGATGTTCATTCCTATACGATATACTGCACCTTTCTGATTTAAAATGTCTGGCCAGAAACACAAGTGATAATTATAAACAGGATAAAGTAAAATTTTACAAAATGAGTGGAATTACAATAGAATCTGTCTTAACAGACTTCCATTTTCCAAAATTTGTGGATAAACCAAAACTCTCCATTCCCTCTTTAGGATCTCCAGATGGATCAAGATGACCCGCTGAAAGCTACTGTCTATTAGAGTTGAATTGTACACCTTGGTGGACTAAAGATGGCTGAAACTGTTTTTTGACACTGCTCCCACTGAAGAAGTGAAGTCCTTGTTTCTTCTCTTTAAGGTGGGTGAGCTTCTGTGACTGCTTTGATTAATAGAATGTGGTGGAAGAGATGAGCTGCTGTTTTCCAGGGCCAGGCATTAAGAGATTGGAAACTTAACACTTCCTGTCTTTTGTATCATTTACTCTTAGACTCTGAGCTGCCATGTGAGAAGCTCAACTACCCTAAGTCTACCAGAGGTACTAGGTCAGTAGATCTAGTTGAGCCAAGTATTCCAGTCATTCCTACCAAAGCACTGGACATGTGAGTAGAGCTGTCTTGGATCCTCCTGACAGCCATCTGACATCTGATTACCACTGAATGATCACAGATGATATAACGTGGAATAGAAAAATCACCCAGCTGACCCATGACCAAATTCACAAAAACATGAGATATACAAAGGGACTGCTATTTTAAGCTACTAAGTTTTGGACTAATTTGTTACACAGCAAGAGACAATCAGAACCTGTGCTTATGAAGAGTCAAGTGTGATTGCCCCCATTCTTATGTATGTAATGACACAATATAATTATACACTACATAATTAAATGAAATATGAGTATAAAATAAAAAGATGTGTTCTTTCTATAAAACCCAATTGAATATGTGGGGAAAAAAATCAGTAAAAGTGGGCTGAAGAAAAAAAACTAGGCCTTCCTGTGGGAGATCTTATAGAACCATTAAAGAAATCTCCTCCCAGATTGTTTTGCAAACGCTTCTATGTTCTTTCTCCACTGAGCATAAACCAAAACGTACAAGTCTCTAATCTGTACCCTAATCCCCCTTAATTTTATGATACTACGTACTACTTTCTGCCTTGAAAAAACACTTCTATTGATTTTTTTTTCCCCACAAATTCAATTGGGTTTTATAGAAAGAACACATCAAACACACTCCCAACCTTAGAGCCTTTTTTCTAGCTGTTCACTCTACCTGGAACAGTTTCCCCACAGCTTGAAGTCTTGTTCAAATCTCACCTGCTCAATGAGATCCATCATGACCCTGGAACTCCTGAACCCCTTTACCCTGCCACTTTTAATTTCCATCCCACTTATATCCTTCTGACATATGGCAATTTATTAACATACCAAATTATTACTGCCCGGATGGTGTGGAGGAAGAGGGCTTTCACTCTGAAGTGAATAACAGAAGAGGAATAGATAATTCTGAAGCACAATTTTGGGACATCATATAAAACAGTGAACAAAACACTAAGACTTTTAAACTGTATTTCAGATTAAAAGAAGAAGAACATGGGGTTGTGAGCAAGAACAGTGACAGAGTGAGGTCAGCGTGCTTTTCTGGGTCATGCTGCACTCTGGCATGGAGCTGGCACTCTACAGTGGGCTGAGATGAAGCTCTACTCACGTACTTCTGAAGGGATGGACCAAGCACCTTTAGATGAAACTGAGAGTTTTTTAAATTCAGCTACACTTTCCCAGGTAACCCAAAGTTTTTCCCATCTGAAATACATATTATTACAAGTCTCTGGAGTCAGAGTTAGAGCTGAATACCAGAGTCAACAAGTATAAGGCAAAAGGTATACATTTCATTTTTACTTGTGTCTCCAAACATCCTGTGCATGTTAGCTGCTAGCTGATTTTTTCCATAATATATTTATACTGAATATTGCTCCTGATTTTTATTTTAGCTAAAGGAACCGAATCTACTTTTGCTATTAAAATTCCAGAATGTATTTTCTTTAAAAGACACAAAAATAATTGAAAATATCCATGAAATCTGAGTAGTGAATAGGAGGTTTTATTTTGATATGGGAGATATGTATCAATAGATACTAGCGACAGAAGCCATGGTCTCTGGCCTCAGGCAACTTATCATCCTGTGAGCTTGGATATAAAGCCTGTCTGGGATCAAATCCTAGCTCTATCATTTAACTGTGCTCTTGAGAAGATTACTCAATTTTTCTGAACCTCAATTTCCTTACCTATAAAAGGAAATTGGTAAGACTTCCTTATAAGTGTGTGCTAATTAAATAAGAAAAATGAAAACAAAGTCATGCATGGGATGTGGTCCATATTAAGACCTAAAAAGGTAGCTAGCTATCACTATTTTCATTTTCCTGAAATGAACTATTATTAAAAAAGAGAGGATGGAGGACTTCCCTGGCGGTCCAGTGGTTAAGGCTCTGCTCTTGCACTGCAGGGGGCACGGGTTCGATCCTTGGTTGGGGAGCTAAGATCTTGCATGCCAAGCCATGCGGCCAGAAAAAAAAGGGATGAAGGAAAGAATAAAACCAATAACCTTCAATTGAAAACATTTTAACAACAGACAAAGTTTTAAAATTATCAAAAAATTGAACACAATTTTGAAAAAAGTGATAAATAGATTCACTATACTAGTTACCATATGGTCCTTGCATTGGTATGAGATTTTTTTAAAAGTATTATTATTAGGCTTTAAAATTTTAAGTGGAGGATTGTACAGTTATTAGTTTTTTTCTATTTTTTAATGAGAAAATTGTAGTAGCATGTTGAGAGCTACACAGGGGGTTTTTGATGTGTTTTTTTTCTTCAGGAACTGTGGCATTTATATTTTATGTATTTATGTATTAAAGTATATTGGAGCCCACTGAAAATTTTTATGCAAGGAATATACTACTTAAAAACTCTCTGTAGGAGAGAGGTTAGGTTCACATACAGAAAACCTTACGATATACTGCTGTAACACAGAGAAGGGTATTTCTGTTAAATGTATTACCATATTATGGTCATTCCAAATGTTAAAAGCTACTTCATCCAGCAATCATATTACTATCGTAACTCACCAGAAAACCCGCTCTCTCTTTCTCTCAAATATATAGTCACTTAAAGCAAATATACAGAAAAGAAATTAGTGTATAGTTTAGGAATTAATGAGAATTTAAAAAGCAACAGTCCCATTGAGAAAACAGAAGGCGGTACATTAGAAAAAACTGTGCAAGGGAAAATTTTCAGCAGCTTAAAAAATTAGTTCCATATTGTTTCAATTAACGAATGTAGATGGTGTTGTATTCATTATGTACACTTGATTCAGATATAAACCTTTTTTAGTTATAAATTATTTATATTTCAGATAAAAGAATATGTGGTCAAAAATGACTCTCTTTCCCTCAATGAACACTGAACTCTTTCTGTTTTTATTTACTACCTTAATACCACACAATTTTTCCAAAAGGAATACAATACTATAGACTAAAAAAAAAAAAATTGAAAATGTATAAAAACAGGGATACTTGAATCAGTCTAATGGAGATATTCTTTAAAAGTATTTAAGAATAAATAAAATTGAAATATATAATAGGTAAAAAAATACAGTATGAAAATTGTTGTTTAAAGGAATTTTGCTAAAAGCTGTGTGCCACATTAATACTCACTTTTTACCTTTGTTGTAAAATTAAATTTCAACCATCAATTCTGCACAAAGCAAGACCCATCTATACTCTTGATAATTCAAATCCACAGAAATCTCTAAAAGGTAGCATAGATAATGTCTTTCATTTTAATAAATGAAAAAGGGCTGTAGAAAGGCACAAAAATCTTCAGTACCAAGTAGGTCAAATTGTGCAAACAATGCATCTAATTGACAAAAAGAAAAGGTAATCTTGACATACAGCTCCTCCCAGTTAACTTCTCCAGCTATGGCCAAGAATTTGCTAAAATATTAGCTGTGTTATTTTCATTCAATCTATTTCTTTCAAGTATTCTATATTTTAAAAAAATTCAGTTTCCTTTGAGCATTAGTAACTTTAGAAGAAAAAAAGTAATGCTTTAAAAAACTCTAAGAAATGAATCAGCAGCAATGTTCAAAGTTAAGTCTGAGAACTTCTAAAGTAGAAATGTCTCCCTAGTCTTTTAATTCACCTGAAATCAGTTTATAAACAATAGTCCGGAATCTTTCTACCTCCTGCCACAAAGATGAGATGTTTCATTTATCCTGTTTTTTTGTTGTTGTCGTTGTTGTTTGTTTGTTTTTCTTAGATGAGAAAGCACCAAAACAAGGAGGCAGAAACTGGTTCTGTCTTCCCTGGTCCTAATTTTTTCCCCTTAAATCTTGCTGCCAATTACATTGACTTTTGTCTGTAGGAGTTTCTTTGTGTTTATCTGATCCTTTATACATGGACTCTCTTCATGGGGTCTTTTGCCAACTCATTGTATTATCCTTTTAGAACATGGTCAAAGACAGGCTCATATTACAATCCAATTTTCATTTCTGAGAAGATACTGGAATTGCTCACGTATAGTTTAAAAGGATATCTTTCCTCACCTTTCATTTATTAAAAGAAAGTGAACACAATGACATTCTTATTTTGAGTTATTTAATTACATTTTCTTATCCATGTGATTTTTTTCATCTAATTTAACATAATTATCAGAGGCATGGCCTGATTACATATTATGTCCTTATTCCAGAAGTACAATTCAAAACCTAACTTTGACTTCTGCTGATTTTCTAAAATTCTTCCCATAGATTCACATATCTCTACCCTGTTTTAGGGCTAACAATAATTTCAACTTTTCTATTATTTTAATGAAATTATTATTCCTCTCTCCTTTTCTCTAAAATGGATGTCTTTAAGATTGGGGAGGGCAAAAATCTTTGTGTCTGCTGTTTACTTTCCCCTTCAGTTGAGTGAACTATTAATAATCTTCACAATACCAATCTTTGTTGCAATTTAGAGATGGACTGTTTATAAGCATTTCAAATTCAGATGCTAACACAGGAGGCTCAGGCCTTAAAGAAATGCAGCCACATGGAATCAACACTCGCCTCCAAGTCTTTGAGTCTCTCTGTAACATTAATGAAAATCCCTGGTAAATAGATAGGCAAATATGCTACCTGTTTGCAAAGAATGGTTAGCTAACGATGGCTGAATATTTTACAATTTCTACTTTTCTTTCCCTTTTCTTGGCAATAGGAAGGCCTTAACTAAAGGTAAAGGAAACAACAAGCATCCACTGTGTTTTAGATAGCACAGAATATATATACAGATTTAACTAAGAGAATTTCTTCTCATTTCTGAGAATGTCCAAAACCTCTCCATCTGAACATCAGTGGAAAAGGAATCCATTTCTTTTAATGCTATTTATTAAATGCAAGCTTTTCTGAATGGTCAGAAAAGCTAAGGAGTGCACTTACATCACTGCACTGTATGATTTAGGAACTGGGGACTAAGATGCCCCATCTCAAGAAACAGCTCTACGAGGGCACAAATATTTTAGGGCTTGGGAATTCAAAGATAAATAAAAGAGGGTATCTGTCTTCAAGGAGTTTACACAGAACTTCCATGCCTGTGGTACACGTTAAACTGGATTACAGAAGTGTTGCATTTAGCCTAAACGATGGCAGGGAGATTGATTGCGGGAAAATTGGTAAAACAGGTTTTTTTTTTTAAAGGGAGGAGAAGAATGGGTGTCTTAAGAAGAGGGATAAATACAAATCAATTGTTTTGGGGCAATTCTCTGTATATTTTCATTTCTCTATTTAACATGCACCTACTTTTTTTCACAGTGTATCTTAATATACCTTAATCTGCCCCTTCGAGGCCAAAGTCTCAATCACCAAATATATAGTAAGAAATGTATTGAGTTGATGCACTGCTCTAAGTGCACAGAAGGATACTATGAGAAACTCTATCAAATGCCTTACTAGTATTGGTCTGATCCACAAATCAAAACTTTTGGGTACCTTCAAGGAACTATTACTTCCTTTTTACATCCTTTAAAATTATTACTTTAATGATGTGTTACATGATAAAAGATACATAAAACTGATATTCAATGGAAGAGTAGCTCTGGCAGTTAAAATTCTTTATAGATAAATTAATACTATAATATTTAAATTCCTTTCCATGGTATATTAGTTTCCTGGGCCTGCGGTAACAAACAGGGTGTTTAAAACAACAGAAATGTATTCTCTCACAGTTCTGGAATCTACCAATTCAAAATGAGGATTTTGGCCTGTTGGCAGGGCCACGCTCTCTCTGAAGGCTCTAGGGGAGAATCTGTTCCACATCTCCCTCTTGGCTTCTGGTACTGCCTGCGATCCTCGGCATTTCTTGGTGTTCCTTGGCTTGCAAATGCATCTCTCAAGGTTCGGCCTCTGTTTTCACATGGCATTCTCCCTCTGTGTCTCCTTCTCTTCTCTTCTTATAAGGACATCAGTCATGGTAGATTAAGGGACCACTTTACTCCAGGATGACATCATCTTAACTGATTATATCTACAACAACCCTATTTCCAAACAAGGGCACATTTTTGAAGTTCTGAGAAGGACATACATTTTGGGGGGTTTTATCCAACCCAGTCCATGTGGTAACAGTCCTCCATCAATTGCTTCCTGTCAATCTCTCAATTTTCAATTCAACCTCCCATCCAACTTAGCAGGCAAGCAAAATATATTTATTGAATGAAAAGCAGTCGCTGATAAAAGCAGGGGGAGGCCAAAGAGTAAACAGGAGTGGATTTGTTGGACAGAGAAGTCATATTTAGGAATAAATCACCAGAAGTACAAAGAAATCAAACATAATTCATTTAGATTAAGCATAACCATGATAATAAAAAGTCATTACCTCATGACCTCACACAAAATGATGGCCTATGTGTTTCCGTGCTGATCACTCAAAATGCTTGGATTTACCTGCAGAAATTGTCTTTTTATTTCATGTCCTAAACACTCTGTAGTGTATTAATTCTTTGCTCACCTTGTGCGGCCTGCAGCTCTCTAGCCTTTATGCTCAGTCGTGTACCAACCCGAATAGCCTCGCAAATGAGAGGCCCAGCACGGCCAGCTTCATCAGAAACCTGCCGTGGCTCTGGTTTCTTGCCAAGTTCTTGCTTTGTTCCTTAGGACTCATTCTCTGCCTTGTACTCTAATAAATTGCTTTCCCCTTCAGTTCTCTCAGGTCTGAACTCCTAAATGAAAACAGTTCATTTCACCTCCTGATCCTATCTTCCTGGACCACCACTCTGACCCTCCACTGGCCATACTCAGAATGAGAGGTTGTGCAATCATAACGACTCTAACACTCTGCTCTATTTCTGCACATTACCTCCTACCCCAAGGTCCCAAGGCCTTCATCAACTGCTCTTGAACATCAGGCATAGGTAGGTACCTATTACCTGTTATGGAACACACCTGTCGGGGACCAACGCGGCATAACCTCACACCTGTTGCTCAAACCTAGTGCCCCAGGACCCCAGCGAATCGCCCTAGCCCTGGGTCTATCCGGTCTCTAGAACCTGGTCATCATCCATTTTGTCTGTACATAAACCAAACCACATTTAAATCACATTCATCTGCTCAGGACTCTCATTTCTCAATCAAACTGACATTTTAAATATCAGATGAGTGATGATATATTGCTTGAGTGATCATGACAACATATTCCCTTATACTGAAGAGATGAACTCTCTGCTTATATCAATATTTTAAAATACTGATGGAAGCAAGTGTCAAAAGTATGTAAATTAATAATAAATTTACCACTTCAATATCCCACATGCCTAAAATACAGAAGTCACATCTCCAATCACGTTCACCCTCCAATAACTTATTATAACAACCAAAATTGATAACTAACATTCACTAGGCACCTACCATATATGAAACATTTTACCAATATTGCCTGATATAACATTAATATCATTGTTATTATTCCCACTTCACAGATACAGGCTTAATGACGTTCCGTAACTTTTTCAACATTACAATAAAAAATGTCTGAATTTCTCATTCAGAATAAGCAGCACCTTAGTGGTGCTACAGACTGAATGTTTGTGTCTCCCCCAAATTCCTATGTTGAAACCTAATCCTCATGTGATGGTGGTAGGAGGTGAGGCCTTTGGGAGGTGTAAGGTCATGAGGGCAGGGCCCTCATGAATGGAATTACTGGCCGTATGAAAGGGACCCCATTGAACTCTCCCTCCTTTCTACCATGTGAGGACCATATGAGAGAAGACAGCCATCTATGAACTAGGAAGCAGGTCCTCACCAGGAACCGAATCTGCAGGCACCTTGATCTTGGACTCCCCAGCCTCCAGAACTGTGAGAAATAAATTTCTGTTGTTTTAAGCCACCCAGTCTATGGTATTCTATTATAGTAGCCTGAATGGACCGAGAGAGTGGGTTTGCTCCACCTCCCTGTCACCCAATCTTTACCCCTGTTTTCTATTACAATTTTAAAAATAAAATCAACTTCTTACGTATGTAGTTTTTATGCCTCACATTTTTAACTTCCCATATTCCTTTCATAATTCTGCATGTGACGATGAGTCTGACCAACAATGGTGTCAAGCCCACCACTATGTGCTTAGGTGCAGGCCTGTAGAAGCAGTAGCTTCCACACGCCTCCACAAAAGCACCCCTTTCGTGGTCAGACGTAGCGGGCCAGCTTCTCAGACCTTCATACAAACTTACCTTTTCTACCCCTGCCTTCTTTGGGCTGACATGGTTAATGTCTCTGACTTCTGCCTTTGAAACTCCACTTCCCCAACTCTAAATCCCATATCAAACCTTATTATTCCCATTGTATCTGAAATGTATTTCATGTTTTGACTAAACCATTTATTCCCCATTCCTGTATTTTTTTTAACTTCTATGCATGTCACCTTGATGATCTTTTTAAATTAAAACAACAGTGACAACAATAGGCCCACCTCTGGAGATTGTGAGGAAAGGTACCCACTAAGATAAGACTCAGTCATCAGGGCCGGTCCGGACAGAGACAATACCTTTAGGTGAAGAAAGATAGGGCAAACATAGCCCCATGCTAGGGAATGTGGCTTGGACGCCTTGATGGAAGGCTGGATTTCAGCCTCACCTGCCTACCATCACCCCAGCCAAACATGGCTGGGCAGTAAAAAATAGTACCAGGGTACATGGCATCCTTAAACACATTCCATTAAAGTAAATACCTTTGGTAAGGCAATGTCAATTTCAGAAATCTAGTATTCAAAAGCCAAGAAGGATTCTAAAGACCTCCAGTGATCTTAGATTGCGACCTTGTAAAGGAGACATAAATATAATACCAACATCTGACCCTATTTATCAAGGGGAAATGTGAGTTTCTCTCAAAGGAAGTTTGGTAGATATCAAGAGTTTATTATCTACAGCATACAGGACTCATTCTGTGAAATCTAGATGATAACATTTGTCTTCCCTGCCCGTGCCGATCCAATAAACTCAGAGACAATAGATTTTTAGCAAACTTTAAGGTGGTATGATAAGATTTAAAGACAAAACTGAGAATTTTTACAGTTTTTTTGATATTGAGATTTGAGAGAGATAAATGAATTAAATTCCCAACCTTGGCTTTAAAAATTCTCTTTTATTCAAATACTTTATGACTTTGAAATTTTATAACAGATTTGATATTGAAGAATACTTTGCATTGCCATAGTATTTTATTGCTTACAAAGCATTTCACCTATCTCATTTAACATTTAAGCAAAACATTAAAGGGAAAATTACTGACCTCATCCTACAGATGAAACATTGAGTCTCAGTATACTTAAATAACGTTTCTCAAAACACCCTAGGACTTCTGACTTGTATCAATCAACCACATCACTGACTTCATTTATTGAGCACTGTTCTACAGGCATTAGACATGATGGCTCCTTTAATCTTCAAAAATCCTACAAGATGTAAGTTCTATTATTTTCCCCATTTTTACAGAACAGTAGATTGAGGAACTGAGGGGTTAAATAACTTGTCAAACACTGGGAGAGAAGAAAACTATTTGCTATTTATGATTACATATTTTACACAAAACTTTTTACATACGCTGAGTGTCTTAGTAACCAGAAAATGATATATTTATTCCCATTTTACCACTAAGAAATCTTGAGGCGGAGAAGGTTAATAACACAGTCATGTTGACATGACTAATAAGTGACAACCAGCATTCAACCTGTTCCCAAAACATGCATCCTTCCCATGACACCCTTTAATCTCTCATTGCCGGACCACGCAATTCCTCCTTCCCATCTCACAAAACCTATCCTGGACTCTATGGCTGCCACTACTATGGCCAAGCACGGAGAGAGTTTACCTCACCAGGCTTTGCTGTTTACTTCTTTTCCATCATTTTTACCAAATTATTTTCCTTTTCCTTCCTGAGTCAACAACATTTAACTTACTCCTGGAACTCCTCCTACAAGGCCGTGAAGTTCTTCAGTTACTAAGTCATTTTCCATTCATATTTCCAAAATTCATTTGCAAGGTTCTTTTCTCATCATGGAGGAATTAGAGCTGGAAATGAGCCTTGACACACTAAGTCTTTGGGTGGGGAATCTGGAAGTAAGTGACTTGGGCAATGAGAGGTAAATAGAGGGGAAGGTGCTGGGGAACTCTGTCTTCGACTCTGAGGGTATGAGTTCAAATCCCACAGCTACAGCTGCTAGATATGCAAGCGGCAAAATTTCAGTCTTACAATCCTTTTTGATAAGAGATAGGTTATAAAAAGTATCTGTCACACAGGTTTTATAGAAAATCCAATAAGATAACTATGTGAAAACTCTTTGAAATTATCAAGTGCCATTCAAATATCAAAGACCATTTCAATAATTGGCTTATGATAAAATGATTAGGGATCTTAACTGCTAAATATATACTAAAATCAATGCAGTAAAGGCTTTAGAGTATAGCCAAAACAGAACTCAAACATATTTTAAAAAGAATAATCTTACAGGATACTTTGAAAGGGAGAGAAAGAATTGATAAGAAAATGGAGATGAAATCCATTGCTAGGATAATAGCAAACAGAATACGAAGAGAGGGAATAGATGTTAGTAACATGTCAAATGCCGATTTGATAGGAATTGACAAGAAAAAGAAGAAAGAATATTTGAAACTGACTCTAAGATTTGGGGTCTGAGGGATTGGAAGAGTCAGGATACCACTGTTAGAACAGTGGCAACAAATCAGAGAAAAAAATCAGGAATCAGAAAACAAACACTGTTTGGTTTTGGTTATTTTTAGAGTCATGACCTAAAAGATATAGACCGTTCTATGCTGAGTAAATCTAAGTCACTATGAAGTCCTCTGTTTTTATGCTGCTTTCAAATTCTCACTCATTTAACTTTCTAGAAAATTTTCATTGCTCATATACTTATGTAAGAAATCCATGTCATGTGTTTGTGCTCCAAAAATTTTTAGTACCATAATAATAAGTTTTACTGCTCCTGAAAATGACCTACTATATTAGATTATTATCTGTTGTATTAGTTTAGCAACATCATAAACTATTGATTGAAGTTTGACATTTTGAAATTATCTAATAAACTGAAGGAAAGTCCACTTCTGCTGGAACTCTGTGGTACACAGAAGGCAGAGATGTTCCCGTCTTCCCTTGACTTCACCAAATATAGATTCAAAAAATGATACAATTTTAAAAGGAACTCATAACATTTCTATCTTCACATAAAACACTGTGATATGTCAGGCCAATAACAGATATGAAAATGATGGAAGAGAACCCTCGTGGAATAGATGTTTATAGGAGGCCTCGTCCGTAAAGAGGCCATTTAAAAATACACACACGTTTTAGGAGAAATGTGCTCAGGATTGCATTGTCCCCCTTATTCATAATGATATAGTCATATAACTTAAAGTGTGATATAGTGAAGGTTAAAAGAAAAGTTCTTCAAAGTAAAAACATTTTCAACTTCCAAAGTGCAAATCAACCCACTTATGTGTTTTCCAAGATAAAAGCTTAGAAAGTTGTTGTCAGGTTCTTATGAGCCTCTGCTACCCACAGCCAATCTGTTGCTAAATGTTGTGAGTTCTTTTTTGTTGTATTGCATGCCTTAATAACTTTTTTGCTTCATTTGCCAAAATGAAACCCATATGTTTTTTGTTCCTCTACATGGTCCTCCAGCCAAGACTGTAGTTACTATTCCTGCTTACTTTTATATATTGAATTTTTGTACAATAATTCAAAAGTCACTTTGTCTCTTGAAAGTTGAAAATTGTTAGAGATCAAGGCTGGTCTATGCCCTTAAAGTTCATTTAATTAACTGAAGTTAAGATAGAGTGTTCCACACATGTACAGAATGGATAGAATATGCATAAAGCAAATTTTTCACAAAGAGTAGGCAAAAACATGTGTCAAATTCATCTGCAGCTGCCAGAAATAAATTATTGAAACACACTGATTACTAAATTTGTAAAAACCTGGTCATTCCTAAGTTTTAAATTATCTTTGGAAGCTTTACAATTTAAGTTTTATCTACTTGCTAGAGATAAGACTCTTTAATTGAAATCATCAGTCTTGATCCTTAACCAATTTGAGATCAATAAATTCACCTTTATATTATCAATAATGAACATACCCAATAAAATCTAGTGATACAGTAGTTTATAAATCCCCTAGCTTATTTTGTAAAAACAAACAACCAAAGGTATAAGTATCATGTATCTACAATTTAGAGATATCAACTATTTTTTGGGGGGGGGCAGTAATTATTACTACATTATCTTCATAGTATATCTTTAAATCAGATATCAAAAATAAAGTAGGATAGATGAGAAGATAAGAGGCCCACTTAATAATTTACAGGGCTGAAATGCAAACCTTACGTACTAAAAACGTTCTCCTAGCACAACAGGGTCCACAGATACTCAGTAATCCTGCCCTCCTCCTTCTCCTGGGCTGATGGTAAACACGGCTAATAGATCACTGCACTCGCCTACTGAGTCCAGATGGGACCTTCTCAACATTTCAGTCCAAGAAGATACTACCAATTAATTAGAGTTGGCACTTGAGGTTATTCTTTGCTTTGCTTTCTTTTTTTTTTTGGCATCCAGACTTAGCTAAGTTAAAAACTTATTAAACATCCCTTTAATGTGATATTAGGAAAGTTGGAAAAGTTATTGCTTAAATCTGCAAATTTTGAGTTATAAGGGGATTAATCTCAGGGACTAAATTCCCATTTGACTAGTAGTGTGTAGTTTTCTATTTCATCCTAATAAACTCACTGGCTTTAATAAGTAATTCTCAAGACAACATGTCCTTACCATCCTGGCAAACCCACAGAACTTCTGCTCCTTCCTCCTACATGTCAGTTTGGGTTTCAGCATTCCATGATAAAAATCACAATTTTCTTCCTGCATTATGAGTTCATAATTGGAAGTGTGAACAAAAAGTTCAGGGGAAACTCCCTTAAACTTCTGCAACAGAAGCAGATCCCTTTTTATTCCTCCTTAGTCTTAGAGCATCCAATAATCAATAATATCCATTAGAGACCTTTTCTGTGGACTGAGGAAATGTGGAGAATGCATGGGGACAATGCTAGCTGCCTTCTTGCAGCATTTTTGGTAATACATGTCTATCTTTAGGAAGTATGATTCATAACTATTAACAATGAATAATTCCAACTCTTCCACCTAAATTAGACAGAGACACATTTAGAATATAAATAAGAGAAAGAAGTATGAAGAAAATGCACTTAGAGAAAGACAAATAATAATATTCAGGAATGAAATATTTCTCAACCAAGGAACAACACAGGATCACAATTCATCTATGTGTTTTTTTTAACCTCCATTACTCTAGTTATTTATAAAAAACACACTAAAATAAGTAGCAATGTACAGCATGGTGACTATAGTTAACGACACTACATTGTATGTTTGAAAGTTGCTAAGAGAGTAGATCCTACAAGTTCTCATCACAAGAAAAAAAACTGTAACTATGTATGGTGCCAGATGTTAACTAGACTTATAGTGGTGATCTTTTTGCAATATATACACATAGTGAATCATTATGTTGCATGCCTGAAACTAATATAATGTTATATGTCAACTTCATCTTAATTAAAAAAAAATAAGTACCAGAACAAAGTAAGTAGTAAACAAAGGAAAAAAGAGAAGACTTTGTAATTAACAATGCTATTTCTTGCATAGAAACTATAATGAAGGTGGTCACAGTATCAGAAGAAGGGCATCTAGTAAAAAGAGTCATGAAAAGAAAACACCCAGGACAGGATGATACGATGTTAAAAGTCAAACCAAAGAAGCTGTAGTAGAGTAGAAATTGAGGATAAGGTAAACTCTGAAGTTTTGATGCATAGGAAGAAAGGAAGGTAACTGAAAGTGACTAATAGTGTTGTTTTAGCAACAGAATGGGAGATGAGGAACAGCTTTCTGAACTGATTGAAAAGGATGATGAAGGAACAAAAAGCACTTAGCATGGGAATTGGGAGATGGTAAGATACAGGAATAACAGCCCAGGAGAGATCTCAGTAGTGGAGTCCAGATTTTAAAAACATGATGGAGTGATTGATATAGATTGGATGGTAGTCTAGAAGGAAACACATCTCAACATTATCATTATCAGTCATCACTGAGAAAGGGAAAGGAATAATTTAACAGGAAAGAAAAGTTTGCAGGAAATTAAAAATAAAATAAGATATATGAGGAGATGTGAGAAAGAGACGAACAGAATTTTTCTTCCAAAAATATAGGTAAATTTGAGAAATATTTCCCTTTCCAAATGGTAATCAATACTCTTAAAGTAAATTAAAACATCTAGTAAAAAATACAGCATAATTTCCTACATGCAGATGAATTCAATAAAGAAAATACTCAATTTCTAAATTCTGAAAACATGGATTTATTTTGAATTATGAAGTTTTCAGGTCACTATTCTATTAACTATTTCACTGAATGTACTTCTTATTTTCTGTGGTATTATGGAATATGTATCTAGAAAACTGTGCTCCCTGGTTTGTACATTTATGTCTACTTTTAAATAAACTGCCTTTCTCAATGATTTTTCCTCTTTTCAGTTCAAAGTAGTATAGTAAAAGGAACCTTGGTCTACAAGTCTTGGCTGGGCTTTATTTCTGAGTGTGTGTATACATGTATAGATATATGTGTACACACACACATATATGTACACACACATACACGCATATACATACTTGTATTCACTGGGTGAACTTGGATGAGTAACTGAAACTATGCTGCCTTTTACTATTCCATCAAATGAAAGAATAAATTTCTATCCAAATAAATGTAGAAGGTTATTAATAGAATATGAGTGTATTTGAAAATAGTTTAAAGTAGAAAAGCACCACCACCGTCATCCATTATTCACTGATTTGCTTATCCAGTCCACAAATTAAGTACCCATTGTAGACCAGGTACTGTCTTGGCTCTGAGATTACATCTGCGAATGAGGCTAAACTAACATTGTCCCTGCCTTTCTATTAGGTACTAGTAATATTAACAAATGATCGATTTCTGAGAGGTCCTGAGCATTTTTACTGTGGTAGGAAACAGTGCTTGAACAATTTCTAATGAAGAACAGCAAAAACATGACTATGGAAACCGAGGTGTAATCCAGATTACTGTCTTTTGTTCAGTTTATTTTTCTGTTGTTATTCTTCTACAGCTTTTAATGTAAATTAAATTACTTTACTTTAGGTCTTCCTTATTGCACAACCTCAGGGAATTTGTGCACTAAGTAGTACTGCTCTTATATTTTTCAATTTGATTAATATTACTTTGAAATATTTCAACTTTATACTTTAAAACAAATTCGGATTTACAGGAAAGTTTCAAAAATCAAACCATGTATTCACATATACCCTTCACTCAGAAACTTTTTTTTAAACTTTATTTCAGCTTAAATATAATTTTTTTGCCTGTATCTTAGGGCCAACTTCTACTCAGAAGAAGAATTGTATAACGAAAACCTGTTTAAATGTGTTTGGCATGCAAAAATAATTTTGGGATAAAGTTTTGAATATAGAGAAATAAGACGGCTTAATTATTATATTTACCTTTAAGCACAGGGGACCAAAACTTCTCATAGAGATACCATGTATGGAAATAGCAGAGCCAAAGAATTAGAAGCATGGGACTTGGGAATAAGATGGCCCAGAGTTAGTTTCCATTTACCACTTCAGAGTAGTGTGAAAATGAGCATGTTCATTAATCACCCAGTGTCATAATTCCTTTATCTATGAAGTGAGAATGATATTGTGTCTATTTTAAAAGTTTTATGGGATTAAATAAGTTAATATTTACAAAGTGCTTAGAACAGTGCCTGGCACAAAGTAAGCACCCACTAGTGGCTTGATAGAAATAATTTGACATGCAAACAAACAGCACTCTTTCTGTTTTGTAATGTAAGACCATGGCTATAAAATTCTAAAATAATGAGAAAGATTGGTGGAGGAAGAGGAGAGCGTGTGTGTGTGTGTGTGTGTGTGTGTGTGTGTGTGTGTGTATGTACTTCAGTGTTTAAATATTTTATTGCTAAGTTTCCAGAGTTCTATACAATGTACTGAAATGAAATTGTCTGATTAAACTAGAATTATAGTTAAAGGTAAACGTACAGTGTGGCAATTACTGTCATAATAGTATTGAATAATAAAAAAAATAGAAGTAACTTTATTCCCTGTATATTTTTTGCCATTATAAGGAACTTTAGGATCCTACAACATTGCCCAGTCTTAATTCTGACTTTCATTTTCCACATTATAGTACTGAGAGAGTAGAGGGCTCAGGTATTTGGTCTGGATCATAAGCCATGCCCTGAATGTTAGCTTTGAAATTAAATCCTAGAAAATTCTTGATATACAGCTGATTCTTATAAACTTGAATTCGGATAATTTAGGTCTTCAGATAGATTTAAATTTACCATATTTGGAAACATCAAGAAGGTAAATAAACCTGTTGGGGAGATACAACCCACATGAGCCCTTTTGAGGAGGAAGAGAAAACAGGTAAATGGAAGCTAGAAAAAGAACCACGGAAAACAAAATGAAGATGAGGGAGAAACTATCAAAATTGCCAGAAAAGTTACAGGATCAAACACAGTACACCGAGATATATTGATGATGCCTTGAATGTGGCTGGGGGTTGGCCAGCATTACTGATGGCAGGAAGGATGCAGGTAGATTCCTAAGTGAAATATAATCAATTATAGAACTGAGGATTTCAAATAAAAGGCAGTATAGAAAAGGGGTTATTGTATGAGCAGCAAAACTGGCAAAGAACACACAAATGCCTTAATATTTTTGAATTTCCAAATAAGATAGATTCTTCAACTCTCTACAAGACAGTTATTTTTTTTCCGCCTCTATTGATTTTCTTGCATTCACAAAAGGCTTTTGAACATTTGTTTTTCATCCAATCTACCCTTAAGATTATTGGAACCTCCTAATTACATAAATGCCTATATTGTCTAATGAACAGAAAAACCAAATCACTATTCATATCATTTCAACTGAACTCAAGCTTACTTAAAGCTCTCTCAGAATTCTAAATGCCATACATTTACGAAAATCAATGGCTAGAAAATGTAACTGTCAAGAAAACTGCTTTAGTTACTATTTATGGGAGTAAATTTACTGGACACTAAGGCCACTGAAACAATACAAGTGCTCTGTATGCCCTAGAGCTACCAATTTATTGATGGGGTTAACAATCTTTGGATGACAGCTTACTTTTCCTCTGAATCCAGTCTAAGGATCCCATTAAATATATTTCTAAACAACAACAAAAATGTCTACATGAGAGTATAAACCAATTTCAAATGCTCACTTTAAAGGACTGAACAAAGATGGACACTTCCTTCCAGGCAATGTCCAGACATACAAATTAAAGATTGAAGTCAATTGTCAAGATTTAATACATTAGGGGATCTGGCTTGAATTGTGTTATTGATTGGCTTAAACTTTGACGATATTTTCTCAAAGTATTTCATTCATCAGATAGTTTATTTGCTACTTATTATTTACCAATCATTGGCATATATGCCAATGAGAAATGAAAACTCTTGATGAATTTGGAGTCTAGGGAGGGAGTTGGAAAAGCAGTCAATAGGACAAAGTACACAGGAGGAGCTCTGAACAGACCTCCATATAACCAATGTCTACTTATCCAATTTGCTAAATTAACAAACACTCTGTATTTCTTCTAGAAAGCACATTGGCTAATGCCTAAGCGTAAGATGCATTCTTTTAGATAATATTCAACTCTCTGGTAGGCACATAGCTTCCGGTCCCACTAGTTGATTATGTACCCAAGCCAACTTAATTAAGCCAGCTATACTTATTTCTACAGCTACGTAAGTTAAGATTATCAACTGACAAATTTCAGTTCCACAAAGACAAGGGCTTTGTAATCCCCAAGTAACTACAATAGATTATACTCAATATTTATTGTTGAAATGAATATAATTACAAAATATTTTTACTTATACAAAAACTAAATGGAACATTTTAGAAATAATCAATAAATATAATAGCAAAAAAGATTTAAATATTTGGCCAGACAAATGTGAAACTTGGATAAAAATAATAAAAATCTTTAGCTCTCTAAGCAGGTTGCATCACAGATATCTTTTAATTCTCATTCAAATATAAAGAAACTGAAACTGGAAATTATACAGTACACTAGCTCTGGCCAACAGAAAAATAATGAAACTCATATATGTAATCTAAAAATTTCTAATACCCACATTAAAAATATAAAGAAGGTAAAATTAACTTTAATGATATATTTTATTCAAACATATCCCAAAGATTCCCATTTCAAGATGTAATCAATATAAAATTATTGAAATATTTCATATTATTTTTTCATACTAAGTCTTCAAAATCCTGTACGTATTTTACATTTACATTTACAGCACATCTCAATTCATGCTATCTACATTTCAAGTGCTCAGTAGCTACAAATGGCAAGTGTCTACAATATCAGCCATCTCAGATAAGGCAATATAGACGTGGTTTATGTATAAAAGAGATTTATCTCATTCTAATCTGTGAATTTTTGCAGTATAGGTGTGATTTCTAGATCAAACTACATTTTGTTTTGCCTATGGATGCCCAGTTGCTCGATCACCATTTGTTGAAAACGCTATCCTTCTTTCATTGACATGATTTTGCACCTTCATGAAAAATCAGTTGGGCATTTTGGTGTGGATCTATTTCTGGGTTCTTTATTCAGTTCCATTGATCTATGTGTTTATCCTCCTGTCAGTATCACACAGTTTTGGTTCCTATAGGTATATAGTAAGTCTTAATATTGGGTAGTGTGATTCCTCCTACTTTATTCTTCTTTTTCAAGCTTTTAACCTATTCTAGGGACTTTCCATATAAATTTTAGAATACACTTCTTTATGTCTACACAAAATCTTGTTGGGATTTTAACAGTAAATGCATTAAATCTTTAGATAAAATTGATAAGAAATTACATCTTTACTATGCTGAGCACTCCAATCCTTAAACAATGTATATCTTTCCATTCCTTTAGGTCTTTGATTTCTTTCATCATTATTTTGTAAATTTCAACATATAAGTCCTATACGTACTTTGTTATGTGTATACGTATGTAATTAATTTTATTTGGAATTACTGTAAATGGTTTTGTGTGTTAAATTCTGGTTTCTGCATGCTCACTTTTAGTACATAGAAGTGTGACTGATTTCCATAGTGTTAAAAATTCATTTAAATTATTGTTAATTTCTCTTTAAATATTTGGAGTAATAGAGTGAATTTGTTTTTCAGGAGTTTTCTAGTTACAAATTCAATTTTTAATGGTTATAGGGTTATTCAGATTGTCTATTTCATCTTGCTTGAGTTTTGTAGTTTTGGGTTTCAAGAAATTGGTCCACTTCTAGGTAAAGTTGTTGTAAAGTTGATCATAGTATGCCCTTATTATACTTTTAATGACTGCAGAATCTGTAGTTTCATTCCTGATATTGGTGCTTTGTGTCTCCGTCTTTTTATTTCTGTCATTATTTCTAGAGTTTTATCAATGATACTGATTTTTTGTTTGGAAGAACTTGAGGTGTTTCAGGAAAATTGTATATTTCAAGGAGGGCCAAGATTCAGTTAAGAAGATGGATAAAAATCCTTGAAAAAAAAATCAAGAACATGCAAGTTTATATTTAAGGCATCAAAGTGCATATTAGTGGATCACTTCACTAATGAGTCACAGTTCTCCAGATTTTGTTGTATACTCTTAACAAATTTAATGATACTGAAATAACTTCTGTAATTTTGGAAAACCCAGACCAGATGGATTGAGTACTTTCTCTTTAAACTATCTCTCTCAGATGTCTAAATGCCTCAAAATGGAAATACACTACCCTCCTATATACACTACCAAATGTAAAATAGATAGCTAGTGGGAAGCAGCCGCATAGCACAGGGAGATCAGCTTGGTGCTTTGTGACCACCTAGAGGGGTGGGATAGGGAGGGTGGGAGGGAGACGCAAGAGGGAAAAGATATGGGGATATATGTATATGTATAACTGATTCACTTTGTTATAAAGCAGAAACTAACACACCATTATAAAGCAATTATACTCCAATAAAAACGTTAAAAAAAATCAAAAAAAAAAAAAACAAAACGGAAATACAACAGATGAGACCTGCTTATTGGGGAAGAGAAAGTGGCACGGGAATTTATTTTGACCCACTCTCTTGTTTGAAACCTCTGGGATTTAAGGGAAAAGTAGACACAAGAAGTGTCTTACTTTTAATGTTAATGCCATGGTACAGCTGGGACTTGTCCTACATTTATTGAGAACTCTAATTTACGAAAACTAGATCCCAGCATTCTGAAAGCAGATTTGAGACCTCTAAAGCTATTTCTTTCACAGTTTTTTCCACTTTTGGTTACAGTCTAGCACATTGTCCTGATTCCTTTTTTTTTTTTTAATCTATTCATAGGTTTCTCTTAATCCCTTAAAATCAACTCCTCCTATGTATGTGATTATGCCTCCAAACAGAGATCCCTCAAATGTCCGTCCATCTTGTACTTCTAGTAAATAGTGCAAAATAATTAAGAAACAAGTCGTGTAATTTTCTGTCGAACTTTATCAAGTTAGAATAGTCAGATACACTTTTTTCCTGACAGATATTTGGATATTGTTCATGAAACAGAAGAGAAAGTAAGAACATATTAGAAGAAAGGAATGACAGAATGTGGTAGGAGAGTGAAATAACATTTATGTAGTACCTTATTATATTGTTGGTGATATGGTATACACCAACCAACAATAAATAAGGGAGAGAATTTAGAACAAGGGGAAAGAGTGGTTTGGTCCTCACCATTCCTTCACCACTCCCACGTATACCTATACAATTCTGGTTTCTCAAACAGCCAAAAAGAGTCAACTTTCAGGAAATAAACACTATTGGGAGAGATTACACTTTCGAGGTAGTATCCACTAAGATCTTACTCTGCATTTAACACTTTAGTACTAAGTATTTCACCAAGAACTAAGAACATGATTGGTCTAAAGTTGACTATATTTCTACCAAAGGGACTTAATCACATAATGTTAAATGTTACATGCACTTGCATATATCAATAACTTTTTTTCTCCCCCAGAATATGCACAATAATTTAAAAAAGAGAGAAATCACCAGGTGACTGAGAGTATATACATTTAGATACTTGCCATAGGATAGATCTGATCAACATCATTCTTCGAAGGTATAAAAACAATTTACTAAGAAGGGGCTTTAGAAATCACAAGTTCAAATATCATACGTAACACATGTTATTTTTAAACCACAGAAAAAAACCAAGATTCAATAAAGCCCATATCTCTATTAGTTAAACATGCTAATTAGTCCAAAACTTTATTTCAACACACTATTTTTTTTCTACAACTCAGTCTGTACATCAATTTAGTTATAGTTTTCTATAACTCGGTCTCTAAGTTTACTTAGAGAAAAAGTTTTTAACTTGAAGCCCAGAGGTATTTGAATCTCCTAAAATGTAAGCAAAAATATCATGTGTTTGTATATACCATTATCTGGAGGTTGGACTCAGTGCTCACATTTGATTTTCTTTAAAGGATCCACGATCATCTACTAATTAAAAACCACTAATTATATTTTTAAATATAAATGTATTTAATATTGGCCAAATGGCTACAATGTTTAAATATTTTTATCAAAAAGGTAATTGTTTGTGTTTTATTTCCCTAAGTCTATGACTTGATAACTAGAAACCTTTATATTGTTGTCTTGTGCCCAAAAATATACACAGATGCAAGAGAGATATAGAATAGAAAAGAATGAAAAATTGTACTTTATCTTCTCAATGGTAGAATGTGTGTATTCATTACTTTTGCTTCTTCTAGACATTAAAGTGCATAATCTTATTTCATAAACAGTAGTCTATTCATATTGGCTTAATAGAATACCAGCTAAGAATGATAAGCTTGATGGAATGATAACATTATTAGATGCTGGAATTCTCAGAAGAACTTCGCAATCCAAGCAAGAGAATTAATATCAGTAAAATGTTCCAAAGAGTAAAGAAAAAGTCATGATTTATCATAGTCTATTTAGGTTTCTATTATTATGTTTTATAGCACAATAAGATCAGATAATTCATACAGTTTGCTCTATATTTCACCAAATCACTGCTGAGTGCTTAATGTACAAAGTGCTAAAAATTCAAGACATTATGTCAGAAAATAAGAGGGCAGAGGGAGAGGAGCTACAATGATGAATAATAATTAGCCCCTATTTCTAAGGACCTTAAACTCTAGTCGTGGAATTATCTATACATATAAAAATGGGTGACATATATAACAGGATCAGCAACTACCAAAATAACATTTTAGATTCTCTAACCCTTGTAGAATTGGGAATGAGGGAATGACAAGAGTCCTCTCAGCTGACAATCAAGGGAAAAACAAGACAAGCAGAAGACATCTCACTTCTCAAAGGGACTGCTAATGGTTTTGAAATTCACCTCTTACGAATGCATCTTCTGTGCATATGCAGAATGGTCAGGGAAAAGGAAGTTACTGAAGTAAGGAATGGTAGTGAGAAATGGTGAGTTTCCTGCGCAATGGAAAATGAAAGTCTCCGTGAATACGAGGAGCCAGAAAACTGAGAAAGAGAGAGACGAATACTACAATAAATGTTGCTGAAGATTTTTATATCTGCTTTAAAATTTTTAAGAAATTTAAGTACAGGATTACTAACTTTTCATTACTGTTTTCCTGAAATGTGACATCTGTCTAAAATTGGACTGTGCGTGTCTAGATTTATAAGGCTTATATTTGCATATATTAACTTAATGCAGTATAACAACTAGATGAACAATGCAGATGAGACGTTTAGGGGAAGGAGATAACAGTTTGTACTGGGATGGACAAGGAGGACTTGATTAAAGAATTAAGACTTAAATTTCATGATTCTCATGAAATCAGGTTAAGCTTAAAATAAGGAAAAAGTAAAAAAAAAAAAAAGATGGGATGATTTAGGGTAGGATTCAAGGAAGAAAAAGAAAAAGGATGGGCATTAAAGATGATCACTTAAATATTAACATAAAATTGAGAAAGCCCTGTTATGAAATTCATGCATGAAATTCTGTCATGCCTATTGATCTGTTTTGGAAAAAAAAAAAAAAAGTAGCCAGAAATATTCTCAAGTTGCCACGCTTTGAGTCAAGTGGCCTCCAATCTTAACCATATCTCCTCCCCTTCTTGTGGAAGTTATAAGACCTTGGCTCTCATGCACAGAAGTGCGTTCTATCTACTGTGGCTTTGAAATCAATCCATGTGGGGGCAACTGAAAGACCTTTTATAGTTGGAAGAGAACTGAAGAGCCGAGGAGAGCTTGATTCAGTACAGAAACCAAAATGGCTGCCTGAAATTCCACACCATGAGGCCAATATCCTCCAACTGTGCTTAAGGCACTTGGCTGGTAATACAGGAGCTAAACCAAGGAGGAAGAACTATTTCTTCCCTAGGGAAGGAGGGAAAGGAACCATATATTCATCACCTGCTATATTATGCACTATATATTTTTGTCATTCAATGGTCATAACAATATTATGATTTAGGAAATATTATTCGCACTTTATAGAAAAGTAGTACAATGAAGTGGAAATAACATGGACTTTAGAATCAGATATACCTGCATTTGAAATATGGATTAGCCTCTTAATAGTTCTGAGAAAGACATTTAAATTCTTTTAGTCACAGTTTCCTCGTTGATTAGACAGGAAAACATACTACCTTTTATTGTGAATGAACAAATATTCATTCTGCTCTGTTTTACAGTTAACTTTCATTGAAAGGCATAAATATAAGACAAATTTAGTGATTTATTTACTGCATGTTATGTGTCAGGCCTTATTATATACTGAGACTTTTTCATAAGTTATCTCATTTAATCCTCATTGAAACCAGGTGCAAAGGGGCTGGTTTTGTTCCCAGAATTTTACAGGTGAGGAAACAAAAGCTCAGAGATATGGGGAAATTTGTCTACAGTCTTAAAATGTTTAAGTGGCAGAACTGGCACCAGCCATTTGATGCTGTCATCTTAGAGAGCATCTGAGGAAGAACAAAGGGTAACAACAACACAGCTTTCATTTAATGAGTATCTAATGATGTCAGATTCTATTATAATCACATTACTGGAATCAGAATTTATGAAAAAGGTAGAGTGATTATTCTTACTTTACAGATGTGAAAACTGAGGTGCATATATATTATGCAGTGAATAAATGGGAGAGCTAGAATTTGAATTGGAGAGCCCTTCACCATTACTACACGCTGAGTTCGGATTCTGCCATTAACAGTTCTGAAGTCCTGGGCATGTCACTTAATACCCCACAGGCCTCAGTTTCTTTATTCATGAAATGTTGGTATGGATTGCATACTTTCAAGAATTGTAGAATTTTAAGAGCTGATGGAGGTCTAGAATTGTATTAGGTTACATTTATGAACTTGACACCCTCTCTATTTAATACTACTCACATATGCAGCTCTTCTAAACAGCTACCCCTCAAACTCTCATTTTTCCCCCATAATCTTTATAACAAATCTTCTTATTATTATTACTTGCTTATTATCCATTCATCTATTACTTCCTGCACATAAGCTGGGAACAAGGTGCAGCCTTCAACCTCGTGGCTCTCCAGCCATAAAGAGGAACTCTTTCTCTAACCCTCCTGATTTTCAACTACTCAGGCCAAGCCAACCCCTTCTCCACACCCACTTCACCCCTTGCCAAGATTCTTGTGTGATGAGTAACTCTGTCACCTAGTCTAGTTTTGCATGAGTCCGTGTCACACCCTGTTTCTGTTCAGCACTTTTTTAGCTCTAAGATTTCTAATCTGGAGGCTTCTGTTTTTGAATTGGACCTGCACTAATTCAGGCTGTCAAGAAGTTTGTGTCCTGAAAATTCCCCTGAGTCAGAAGAACAAATATTGTGTATAAATAGAAACTCAGATGAAATAGGGTAGAGAGTTGACATAAACAAGAGGAACCTGCTATTAGAAGTATCTAGAAGATGTAGTTACCTACATAGGATTCATGGCTTCACCAGAGAACAGGCACATAGGCACTGAAAGATGAGTACAGAAAAGTGTGTGTGTGAGTGTGTGTGTGCGCGCGTGTGTGAGACAGTGTTAAGTGTTGAACAGCATTTGTAAGTGGAGGGACAGTAGTGAGTAGGAGGGGAATGATAAAGACAAACGTCATTCATTTTCACTTGTATGGCACTGATAATTTTGATAAGATTATAATTTGCTGATACTTTCTCTAGCAAAAGGCTATTTTACCATTATTCCCTGTTATCCATATCTAACTAACCCTCACCCTTACCACCTGTTCCCTCAAAAAAAAAAATCAATAACTTAGGACCTCAAATTGAATCCTCAATGGCATACCCTCCACAGATACATACACTTACACATGTATTATATATATAAACGCTCATGCAATTTTTGTCTTCCTTTTCTATTAGTCCATGTAATTTCCCAACTTTGAACAGAGCAGAACTACGGAGAGGTTACCAAAAAAGGAACGTAAATTTTAATGGATCAATTTAATGTTATGGATATATTTTGAGCATTTACTCTGTGCAAGTTGTTATGGCAAAAGCTCTCAGTGAGGTTATTATTTTCCAGGAGCAACCTGTTACGTGCAAAACAGAGTACAGAATCACAGACATTTCAAACCAGAAGGAACCACTATATTCCCAAAGGTAGAGAAATTAGGATGGAGACATAAAAATAAGGCTTCATAATTCTCCTGAATAGTTTCAACTATACTAAAATCTCTCTCTCACCCCTCTTTTTTAAGATAAAGTTTTAAGTGTATCATACATTGAGTGACAGGTATGTTCGGGTAATTTTGGTTTCTTATTAAGACTCTCTTAGTTCAGAGTTTCTACAAGCAGAGTTCGAGACAAGGGTACTTGCAACAATGATATATTGAGGAAGTGCTTGAAAGAGTGAGGGTGTGAAGGGACTGGCGTAGGGGAAGGGAAAACTAAACCAGGATGAGATTCTAGTTGGAGACCAATTTCAACATGATCCCAACGCGTGCTCTGGAACACAAATTGCAGCACAGATATGGTCCCACCTTGTGGCAACGGGGCTGGGCTTTCGTACCCTCCCACCTGTTAGTCATTGGCTTCAAGTTGACCTGGGATGAGGGACATGTGGCCTTCAGGCTCATGGCACCCTTTAGGGCAAGGGCAATTCTCCAGGGAAGGAGGCCGCTGTGAGCAGCCAGTGCTTTCAGCAGCTGAGGGATGGGTGCACTGACTTGGTAAAGGGGACTTTGGTAGAACACCACCAGCGCCCACTAGTGCCAGCAGAGAACCAATTTGTTTTGAAGACAGTATACAGAGAGAAATATTTTATATTTTCTTTGGTCTCATGGTATTAAAAATGCTTTTAAACTTATGGTTTCTTTAGATGAAAAACTCATACAGATTATTGGGCAAAATGTTGAACAGATGTATCAATATCTCCAAGGCTTCCAAACTGGAATTTTATAGAAAACTTGAGCTACGATTCACGCATATTTAGTAACAACTTAGTGACATGGATTTATGCCCTCAGAGAACGGGAATCAGAATGCTCAAAAGTATTGTTACCAGAGATTTAAACAAAACTTTCAACACCAATTTCAATAAAAGAATGAATTTGACTATTTTCACATAGTCTACTACAAGTGAAAGTAAGCAAAGAATCCAGTGGAACTTAGGGGAAACCTGTTCAAGGGAGCTGACTCAGCTTGAACATGTACTATTTTTACTCGGCTGGATTCCTTTTTCCTGCCACCTGGAAAGAGACTGTAGGTCCAGCAGCCATCTTAGACCATGACGTAACTTTGAGAATGGAAGTCACCATAGCAAGATGGAAGGTTCCTGGGTCCCTGAGGACCATGGTCCTGCTCTGCCAGCAATGTACTGCTTACAACTGGACCTGTTTCTTGTGACAGAGAAATAAATCTCTCTTACTTAACCCACCACTATTTCAGGTTTTCTGTTACTTGCAGCCAAACCTGATTCTAATTGATGAAGACATTTTGTTTTAATTAAAAATGTAAAATTTACCATGATCGCTTTTTGCTGTACCTCAATTTCTCCCATACAATGAGTAAACCACACTGTCAAAATACCATGTCATTTATTTTATATAAAAAGGTTTATAAATAAAAATCAAACAACAAAAATCTCATTAATTAATGCGAATGTGTAGCACATTTTCATCACACAAGTGCGAATTAAATTGGACTGCTCTACCAGAATAAAGATCCTCTGCTTGTTTTGAAGTGAAAAGCATCATGTAACTTTTAGTGCTGCATTTCTTTGAAAAGTACCAAATCTCTTTTCTAAGTCACTCCGGTCTCTCTGAATGTAAGGTATTCATTACTACTGGGATAAAAACAGAATGTTGAGGGTCACATGATGCAGGCAGCTGAGATTTCAACTCAAGGTCAGTCACTGGACCCTTAGGCAGCCAAATAGTGCTTATTGCCAAACTGACTGATGTCTGTAGCCTTTAAATAAGGAGACAGAACTATGATTAAACTTTACCCTTAAAAGCTACTTCACACTCTAATACACAGGCTATATCCCATTAAAATCTTAACAAAGTAGAAAAACTGACTTCATAAATAGTTACGGAAAATTGGAGTACAGTCTGAAGTTATCCAAAATCATCAATAGGGAACCATAAATATTTGAAATTAGATAATAAATATGTACTTTCAAAGGATGGCAATTTTAAAACAGTAACTTACATCGGTTGCTAAATGGGGGATTTAATGTAACTATCAGAGTAATCAGTGTTAGATGCTGAAATATGAAAAGTAATTTGGGTCTCTAGATGACAAACTTAACAGAAAAGGTGAGTGATTGTAGAAATTTTACTATACAATTTCTACATTTATGTGTCTAATTTAGAAACTGAATAAAGGGTAGAAGATAACACAAAATTCTAAAACAAATGTTTCAGTAGCCAAAAAATAAAGCAAATCAGCATACTGAAACTACCACAATCTGAGAAATCTATTACCACCTAAGAAAAGTACCACATCATTCTTCTCCACTGTTAATTATTCTGAAGGAGATGCATCACCTGTTTAAACATCTAAGTAATATATAATCAAACAAACAAATCTCCTGGGGTAATCATATTTACCACATACTTTTTAAGGGAAAATAAACATGGTTCTGTTTATATAAATTTAACATTTGAATAACTTCCCCAAACAATTTACTCTACCTCCAAATATTTTCTTTATGAACAAATATGTTCCTATATTCCTGGACCACAGAAATAATTACCAAAGATAGCAGGGTATCTATTTGAAATGACTGAAAGCACAATGTTTTTCTTGTATCTATGAGGTTTACTGAGTACACTCTCACCCACACATACAGTATTGGGCATACAGTGAATTATAGTTTTATTATGCATACTACACATTTCACCTTCTTCTTCATTACCATGTTTGTCTTGGCCTACCCCCTGCTCTTCTCTGATGGTGTTGGGTAGGGCCTACCTCACTCCTGCTTTCAGGAGTGGGCATATGATGGAACATGCCCATGGAACATTGTATTCCCAAACTGTTAATTGGTTTAGGAATGTGTAGGTGATTTTATGAGCGTCAATCAAAGTAATCCTGGGTCTTCTGTTGGGGAGAATGATGTTTTTGTTTCCTGTTGGAACTGAGGTACAATAATATAAGCCTGAGACTAATATGGATGCCATACTGACAGAGAATGCCCAAAACTGGAAAGCAAAGGTGAGAGAAGGTGAGAGACATACTGGGCCAGATGGCATTACTTGGGCTCCTGAATCTAACTGTGCCTGAAATAAGTCCTACCTCTTCACTTTTTACTTATATGAGTCAGTAAAGCTACTTTTTTTTTTCCCCCTTAAAAAAGTTTGCTGCTTTTTTGTCACTTATAACTGAAATAGTTCTGACCTACACTTATGTATTTATGTGTAGGTTTATAGAGATTAAAAGATAGACATAGATTCTAATGATGTAATTGACTAAAAATGAAATTGATCCAATTATTTAAACTTTCAGCACCTCAGTTTCCTTTCTGAAAGGTGAAGAATTCGATTACATGACCAATATTTTTTTCTTAAATCTGAACTCACTGGGCCCAGTCATTTGATGTTGATGAATGAACAGTTGGAGGCATTTAAATTTGGAAGCAAGTTAGATTCACCCTGGCATCTTTATAATCCTAGGCCTGAGAAATAACAGTTATAAAAAAATATAACTGGTCTCTATATCGGACAATGGGTACTGATTTTTGTACTGAGGTAACATTGGTTTTAACATTATATAAGTTTCATGTGTACAACATTGTATTTCGACTTCTCTATACACTACAGTGTGCTCATCACCAAAAGTTGAGTTTGACATAGGTAACTATAGGGCTAGCTGGTAAACCTTGGTCTAGGTTTAACAGTGAGCCCAGAGAGGTAGCATGCTGTGGTACATAACAGCAAGGGCTATGAAATAGGAGGCCTGGGTTTGTAAGCCTAGTTCTAACTTAGATTTCCTTATCTGTAAAATGGGAGTAATAATAGCCCCCTTGCAGGCCTGTCCTAAGAATGTACTCATATAATGTATTTAAAGCTCTCACCACAGTACTTGCCACAAAGTAAGTGCTCAAAACTTGCTGTATGTTATTATTCTCTGCAGAGTTATTATAATGACTAAAGTGCTTGAAAAAATGCAATTCCCTCTGGCACGAACATTAATCCGCAGATGTTTCAAAAAATACTATGTACTGGAAGTTGTTTAAAAAAACACAACTCTCAGCACATTAGGTCCATTCAACCTTTGTGAGATCCTGCTTATGACTGCCAACCCAATATTTTCTACACTTTCTCACACATTGCCTGTTATTTCTGGACAGGAAAATAAATAAGTAAATAAGCGCCCATCTGGTAGAGTACTTCTCCACCTATATATGAACCGGAAATGCCAAACATTTTTAATGTGTATTCCCCAGATGCAATAATTATCCTCTTCAGCTAAACCACTGATTACTATGGAAAATACTGTCGGCAAACCATATACCCCCAAATGTGTATCTATGAAAGGGAAAAAAATTTAAATTGCAAAACAAAACCCTAAACACAATCCAAAACAGAAGTCATACCTTTGATAGATTCATAGAGAAGACTGTACTTATTTTCATTTGATAAGAGATACTTCCTTTTATACAATAAAAATGTTTAAAACTACTTCTCTGATTTCTGGTTCTTAAAGTGGCAAACTTATGAAACAGTGATTTAATCACACATTAATAATAGCAAGCAGAAAAGGAGAATAGTGAAAAAACCACTCTGCAACTGATATTATAGAATGAATATTTTCCTAATTTGTATAAAGATATCAGTTGGACCTTAATACATTTACAAGATGCAACAATTAACTAGTATTTGCATTTTAATTCACACAACCTGTTTGTATGAGAAAGAAGCCTATTAAGGAAAACATGCCATGGAAAACTAAATTTTTGTGCTCAAAATAATTTTGTAAGGCTAACAATAATCATTTAAAGAAGGATGAGAATCTGAACCTTTAACAAAAACCCAGTGTTTTAATCTACAGTACATTTGAAAGACATTGAGTTTTTTTTTTCCTGAAAAAATGTATGTAATCCAAATCCTAGTTTCAAACTGAATATGCTAGAATATAAAGAATGTAGAGGTGATACTTTTACACAATGATGTTAGGGGCAAGAGTCTACCTTTATACTGACAGGACTGAAAGTATTATTTCCTGAGTGCTTCCAAAGGTATATTTAAAGCTCTTAAATTCTACTAAATTAAGTAAATAAAATTCTAGTTAGCCATTTAAACAGGATATTATTGCTTTGAAAATAAAAAAAAAAACCCTTTAGTGACAATCACTCTAAAATCAGCTCGAGAAATATATATTTTATGGGCAAGGGGGCGGGATTTAGGAGAGAAGAAAAATTTCCTAGGGTCCAAGTGATCGATTGGGGTGACAGTCTGAAATTACCTTCAGCAGTGTTGACAACTAAACTCAGCACTTGCTGTCTCCACAGGTGCACACACTCAGGCCCACCTCCGCTCTTTGTCGAAAGCAAGGAGAAAGACAGCCAGTCCCCACAAAGCTGCGCCTCTGGCTGCCACTACAAAAAAGTCAGGCTGGCTATTTTTAGGTTTGGGGTAGGCGCTCAGCCAAAGCTCAGCAGCACCACCACCAGAGCCTGGGCTCCACCGGCCTCCCATCTGCCTGTCTACTCACCCCAACCCTACATTCTGTTGTTTCCTGCGGTCCCCAAACCACCTGTGGCTTTCATCGTCTTGCTCAAAGGTCTCCATTTCTGTGCCTTTCATGGTGCCTCTCCTGTTTTTATGTTTCTGTCTCAGTTAGCTGTAGACCTCGAAGCCATGAAATTTTCCTTCTTAGCACCTACACCGAAATAAGGGGAAAAAAAATCAGAAGCACTCTGCAGCTGCTTCCATAAAGAAAACAGTGGGTTTAATTTGTTCATGATATGTCCTTCACTTCACTAAGCCTCTAAGTCATGGCCATTGCTATCACGGTGCTGAAATGCAAGAGGAAAGCGAATGCTTGTAATATAGAGTGGCAGGTAAAACAATCGATGTGGAAAGGAGGAAGAAACTGACAACTGTGTTTTGATAATTTAAAGGAAGCCAGGAAAGGGAGCTGGGAAGCCTGATATTCAATGGTGTGCATTATTTTACCTTGGTTGAACACTGATGCAGAAGGCCAATATGTCTCGGAGTGTGCATGCATGCAGTGTTGCTGTGTGCTAGCATAATCTCAATGGGTTTGGGTCATTTCCAGGTGGAAAGCTGTGCTTTAATGAAAGAAATTATTCTATATTAGATCTTGCTTTCTCCTCATAGCTCTCTGTAATTTGTAAACTGAAGTATATGCACCTATTTATATTATACTCTTAGGTACTGCTGTCAAAACTCTAATAAAAACATTTTTTTTAAATGTTTTGTTGTGAACTGACATGAACATTTATGTATGAACTATGATTTTGAAAACTAGGGTACAGTTATAAAATTAATAAGGAATCTAGGTCAAATAAAAGCAAAGCCAAACCTTGATTTTCTAGAACTGTTTTATCTCCATGCAAAGTCATTCAAAATGACTGCTTAAATTATGTGAAATAATTATCTAGAAAATGCATTTTAATGTCCTTATAAATGTAATTTTATATGCCTAAAGTAAAAAAATAATAAAATAACAGAAGGAAAATTGATATTTTATTTCCTATTTTAATTTTTATCCCCATAACTGTAACTCAAATTCAATATGGCACATGCAATTGCAAGAATTTATTCTCAGGGAACCAGTATTGTTCAGAGATCAGCCTGGTTCATAATTAAGTATCTCTCATGAATGAAGAGTTTGCCAAAAATAATATACTGTGTCTTTCTCTTGGACCAGTAACTGAAAATGTATTGTACTTCAAAGAAAAACATAACTAAAACAGGAAATCCAATAAAATGATATGGTCATTATGCCTCTACAAAAACTTTTTTAATATTTTAAAAATGTATTACTTACATATATATACGTATATACATATATGTGTGTGTGTGTGTGTGTGTACACATGCAAACACTCAAACTCAGGAGCTAATTTTAGAGCAGAGGTCAAAAATCTCATGTCTGCCGCTTACAATTATGTGACCTTGAGAAAGTTGCTTAAACTCTGTGTGCTTTAGTTTTTTCATCTCTAAAATGGGGATGAGCATTTCTCATGATCTGGTTAAGAGTATCAAATGAGGCACACACATCTGTACTCTCCCAGGGTTCTCTTATCCTTTTGTTGTTAGTATATGCATTCCCTTTGTAATCTTCTTCTCTTCTGTAATTTCAACTACTATCAGCCCCATGTAGATGATTCTCAAATATTTCTAACTCTTTTCTTAGCTTCAGTCCTCTATCCCAAATGCCTGTACTATACACCCACCTGGATAGCACATCAACAATTCCCAGTTAATGTCTCAAAACAAACAACCCTCTCCCCACTGCTCTCTAATTTTGATCCTATTCTTGGTTTCTCTGCTTTTGCTCATGTTACCATCATCTTCCCAATTATCCAGGCTGATTAGCTCTTTTTAAGAATCTCAAAATATGTTTCATAAAACATTAGACACAGTGGCTTCTATTGGTTGTATGTGGAAGGAGTTCCATGGTTAAATGAGTTTGGGAAACTGGGTTAAAAATTTATCTTTACTGCAGGATTCCAAATCACCTTGCATACATACTGTGAAACTCTACAGTAGGCAGCATTTTCCTAACTTATAGGACTACAGAAATCTTTTTTTTTTTTTGAGGGGTGGGGAAAAACAGAGGGAGCTCACATTGAATAATTAGTGTTCCATAGAGCCTTCTTCGAGGATTGCCATCATGGGTGTCTGCTATCACTATTCCCTTTCCTCATCTCCCACAATTTACCAGCCACTCATTACTAAACAATATTGGTTCTCCTTGTTGAATTCCTGGCTCATTCTGAGCCACTTCCTCTATAAGTCTGGCCTGGACTACATGTATGTTTTTCATCTACTACATTTTCTTATTCTGTCATCTCAAACTCTCAATTCTGTATCTTCTGTACAACTGAGATCTATTTTGCTGTAAGAGATAAAAAGATGTATAAGACATGATCTTTATTGTTATAGAATTCATGGGATACAGCAATGGGCACACAGAGTTCAAATACTTGCTCAATACCACAAGCACACAAGCCTCTTAGATAGCCTCATACACCAGAGGGCAGACAGCAGAAGCAAGAAGAACTACAATCCTGCAGCCTGTGGAACAAAAACCACATTCACAGAAAGACAGACAAGATGAAAAGGCAGAGGGCTATGTACCAGATGAAGGAACAAGATAAAATCCCAGAAAAACAACTAAATGAAGTGGAGATAGGAAACCTTCCAGAAAAAGAATTCAGAATAATGACAGTGAAGATGATCCAGGACCTTGGAAAAAGAATGGAGGCAAAGATCGAGAAGATGCAAGAAATGTTTAACAAACACCTAGAAGAATGAAAGAACAAACACCTAGAAGAATTAAAGAACAAACAAACAGAGATGAACAATACAATAACTGAAATGAAAAATACACTAGAAGGAATCAATAGCAGAATAACTGAGGCAGAAGAACGGATAAGTGACCTGGAAGACAGAATGGTGGAATTCACAGCCGCGGAACAGAATAAAGAAAAAAGAATGAAAAGAAATGAAGACAGCCTAAGAGACCTCTGGGACAACATGAAACGCAACAACATTCGCATTATAGGGGTCCCAGAAGGAGAAGAGAGAGAGAAAGGACCAGAGAAAATATTTGAAGAGATTATAGGCGAAAACTTCCCTAACATGGAAAAGGAAATAGCCACCCAAGTCCAGGAAGCGCAGAGAGTCCCAGGCAGGATAAACCCAAGGAGAAACACACCGAGACACATAGTAATCAAACTGACAAAAATTAAAGACAAAGAAAAATAATTGAAAGCAATAAGGGAAAAATGACAAATAACATACAAGGGAACTCCCATAAGGTTAACAGCTGATTTCTCAGCAGAAACTCTACAAGCCAGAAGGGAGTGGTATGATATATTTAAAGTGATGAAAGGGAAGAACCTACAACCAAGATTACTCTACCCAGCAAGGATCTCATTCATATTCGACGGAGAAATCAAAAGCTTTACAGACAAGCAAAAACTAAGAGAATTCAGCACCACCAAACCAGCTCTACAACAAATGCTAAAGGAACTTCTCTAAGTGGGAAACACAAGAGAAGAAAAGGACCTACAAAAACAAACCCAAAACAATTAAGAAAATGGTCTTAGGAACATACATAGCGATAATTACCTTAAACATGAATGGATTAAATGCTCCAACCAAAAGACACAGGCTCACTGAATGGATACAAAAACAAGACCCATATATATGCTGTCTACAAGAGACCCACTTCAGACCTAGGGACACATACAGACTGAAAGTGAGGGGATGGAAAAAGATACTCCATGTAAATGGAAATCAAAAGAAAGCTGGAGTAGCAATACTCATATCAGATAAAATAGACTTTAAAATAAAGAATGTTACAAGAGACAAGGAAGGACACTACATAATGATCAAGGGATCAATCCAAGAAGAAGATATAACAATTATAAATATATATGCACCCAACAGAGGAGCACCTCAATACATAAGGCAACTGCTAACAGCTATAAAAGAGGAAATTGACAGTAACACAATAATAGTGGGGACTTTAACACCTCACTTACCCCAATGGACAGATCATCCAAACAGAAAATTAATAAGGAAACACAAGCTTTAAATGACACAATAGACCAGATAGATTTAATTGATATTTATAGGATAGTCCATCCAAAAACAGCAGCTTATACTTTCTTCTCAAGTGCGCACGGAACATTCTCCAGGATACAACACATCTTGGGTCACAAATCAAGCCTCAGTAAATTTAAGAAAATTGAAATCATATCAAGCATCTTTTCTGACCACAATGCTATGAGATTAGAAATGAATTACAGGGAAAAAAACACGAACACATGGAGGCTAAACAATACCTTACTAAATAACCAAGAGATAACTGAAGAAATCAAAGAGGAAATCAAAAAATACCTAGAGACAAATGACAACGAAAACATGACGATCCAAAACCTATGGGATGCAGCAAAAGCAGTTCTAAGAGGGAAGTTTATAGCAATACAAGCCTATCTCAAGAAACAAGAAAAATCTCAAATAAACTATCGAAACTTACACCTAAAGGAACTAGAGAGAGAAGAACAAACAAAGCCCAAAGTTAGTAGAAGGAAAGAAATCATAAAGATCAGAATAGAAATAAATGAAATAGAAACAAAGAAAACAATAGCAAAGATCAATAAAACTAAAAGCTGGCTCTTTGAGAAGATAAACAAAATTGATAAACCATTAGCCAGACTCATCAAGAAAAAGAGGGAGAGGACTCAAATCAATAAAATTAGAAATGAAAAAGGAGAAGTTACAACAGACACTGTAGAAATACAAAGAATCCTAAGAGACTCCTACAAGCAACTCTAGGCCAATAAAATGGACAACCTGGAAGAAATGGACAAATTCTTAGAAAGGTATAACCTTCCAAGACTGAACCAAGAAGAAATAGAAAATGTGAACAGACCAATCACAAGTAAGGAAATTGAAACTGTGATTAAAAATCGTCCAACAAACAAAAGTCCAGGACCAGATGGCTTCACAGGTGAATTCTATCGAACATTTAGGGAAGAGCTAACACCCATCCTTCTCAAACTCTTCCAAAAAACTGCAGAGGAAGGAACACTCCCAAACTCATTCTATGAGGCCACCATCACCCTGATACCAAAACCAGACAAATACACTACAAAAAAAGAAAATTACAGACCAATATCACTGATAAATATAGATGCAAAAATCCTCAGCAAAATACTAGCAAACAGAATCCAACAACACATTAAAAGGATCATACACCATGATCAAGTGGGATTTACCCCAGGGATGCAAGGATTCTTCAATATACGCAAATCAATCAAGGTGATACACCATATTAACAAATTGAAGGAGAAAAACCATATGATCATCTCAATAGATGCAGAAAAAGCTTTTGACAAGATCCAACACCCATTTATGATAAAAACTCTCTAGAAAGTGGGCATAGAGGGAACCTACCTCAACATAATAAAGGCCATAAAAAAAAAAACCCACAAGCACAGGCATTCCACGTGAGTGTCGTAAATAAAGAAATTGCGATCAACGTTTAAATGAAAAAAATGTTAAACTAGGATTTTCAGGATGGTAGGAACAGCATTATATTAGTCCAGGAACTTCTAAATGAAATACTCTACAATATTTTTCTACAATGAAGCCTATTTTCTTCTCATCTTAAACTAAATTTAAAATAGAATTAAAAATTTTATAATAAAATACTAATTGGTGAAAGTTTGGGATGTGCAATTAGAAATACTGAAATAACCTACAGTATAATCTCACTCTATATAAATCTTCTGTTAATTGAGGGTGAAGTTTTATTTTGGCTCTCTAACTTGTCTCTAAGTCAACAATTCCAAAGATTTATCTTCTAGAGATAAAGTTTTCTAATAATAATGCTAACAAAATATTCCAAAACCTTAAGGAAAAAAAGATATTATGGCTAAATTTAAAAAATCTTATCACTTTCTGTTCACAAGATTTTGCTTTTCATTTCCATATATCTTAAACATGCAGATCATGCAAATTGATATGAAAGCTATACACTCAAATAGCTTAAGCTGAACTTAGCGATGTATAGTTTATGGAGGAAAAACTTATTAAAATGGAATCTACTTCTTAATTTCCAAAGCAATCTGTAACAATTGACCATATATTTAACATCACTGAATGTTTAAATCTGTGCACACATTAGAATATTTCTGTGATTTACACAGAAATATATAGTAATATAATATATATACTTGTAATATAATATATATACTTGTAATATATAGTATCCACCAATATTGTTGCTCAGAGTAACGACATGACTCAAAAACATATTATTCCAGTAAGTGGAAAGATCTATATTAATCATAATAACCATTCCATAAACATTTCTTTCCCAATATTGCATCCACCTTTCTTGGCCTCCAAGGGTTTACATTCTTCATTCTGTGAGTAGGGATTTATTAAAATGGTAATAAATGGTAGTGGAAAAGTAATTTCTACAATATGGTAACTTCTGTTTTAGAGATACATGTAAGGCACCAATAGGACTACACTCAAGTCTGTCTAAGCCAGAGGAAATTTAGGAATTTTAGAGGAAATTTAGTAATTTACTGTGCAAACAAGAGGGGAAAGGGACAAATCAAAGTGTATGTACAAATGCAGAGATGAGAGTGAGGATGCCATTTTCTAGAAAACTAAAATAGTCTAGCATAGCTGGAAAGTGTGGTGTATGGGTAGCGGACAACATGAAGTTGGATGAACACACACAGGCCCAGTTACGGGGTTTTTGAAATTTATCTATTTTAATTCTGGGAGTGATAGTTTTGACTTACTAATTCCCTGGTCTTTTCTAATTCTGTTTGTTGTAGTTTTTTCTGCATATATAGAAAATTGGAAGATAGACGATTGCTACAGAAATAATTTTTTAAAAATAACGAGGCCTGATGTCTATAAACCTATATATGTTTTTTTGTACATCACTCTATATGTGCATATACATGAATTACATATATACATATATAATTACTGAATATTTAACCTGCAATCAAATGAAGTTATCACTCTTTATGAAGATGTGGGGACTCTGAAAGCAGTATAAGATACCACCTTGACCCATATACCACAGACTTTTTCTAACTATACAGTTATATAGCAGAGTGGTATGATGTGAAAATCATCAGCTATGAACCACCTGGGTTTTATTTAGTTCTGGCTTTGTATCTAACTAGCTATGAGAATTGGAATCTCACTTTTGATATCTGTAAAATAAGGGCTTAGAAAACATTCTCCAGGTCTTTTCCGGCTGTGATGGTCTATGATTGTGTTATTCACCACGGGGTGTCAAGCTAGTGAAATAGCAAAACCAGACCAAATACCGGGTTTCCTTTAGTCATGTCTATCATCTATCTGTCTGTCTATATCATCTTTTAAAATCTTCAGTCTTCTCAACGCATTTTTTACTCTCTCCTGTTTTCCACTTTTCTAGCTCATTTTTTTCTTTTTCTGACCACCTTCTCTTTATTCTCCTACAGTTCTTTTGCCCTCTGTTGCTTTGTGGTTCCAAATTGCTAGTTGTCTCGTGCACAAAGGAATCATTTGCACTACAACCACACTTCCAACATTAACTCAGGGGGAAAAAAACCCTCTCAAGCAACTGAATCCTTGTAGCAGGGGGGATTACAAAACCATTTCCCACGGATCTGACTGGTTCACAGAAAGAGTGAGAAGAGAACAACAAAGAACTGAGTCATCTTCCTTTTCCCCGTACTCCACTCAGAGGCCAATCTCTTTTACTCTCAAAACTGTTTTTTGACATGGTTTCTTGTTACAGGCTGAACCGTGTCCCTCCAAATTACATGGTGAAGTCCTAAACCCCAGTACTTCAGAAGGTGACTATACTTGGAGATAGGGTATTTAAAGAGGTAACTGAGGTTAAATGTGAGGTCATTAAGGTGGGCCCTAATCTAAATGACTAGTGTCCTTATAAGAAGAGGAGGTTAGGACAGAAACATGCACAGAACAAAGACCAAGTGAGTACTGAAGGAGAAAACAGCCATCTACAAGCCAAGGAGAGAGGCCTCAGAAGAAATCAACCCTGCCAACACCCTGGTCTCATATGTCTGGTCTCCAGAACTGTGAGAAAATTAATTTCTGTTGTTTAAGCCACCCAATCTGCCATGGTATTTTGTTACGGTAACCCTAGCAAACGAATATACAATAAACTTATCATCCTCCGTTTAGAATGTTTTGTGTTTGAATTAAGATCATTCCCATTTTCCCGTTGGACATATACACACACACACACACACACACAGATGTAGATATATATATATATATAGACACACAGATATATATATTCTTGATACTAGAACACAAAAAGATGATTAACTATAATGAGTGTTAAATGGACTCAGTTCCTCATATGCTTTTAGATATTCATTTATTTATTAAAAAAGCATTAACTGAATACCTTTATGTTCTAAGCCTTATGCTTATTTCTAGGTACAGGGTGGGGGGACCACAACAATAAAATAACACTACCACCATAATAATGATAAATCAAACACACGTCCCTGTCCTCAAGGAATTTAAATTCTAAAATTAAAATAAATTAACTGACTAAATATAGCGAAAGATGTGCATTTTAAAAGAGTTATGCCATGGGAACACTTTGAAATGGTACCTCACCTTGTCTGGTGGAGTGAAGGGGACTGGGGAGAAGGGGTTAGGAAAGGATTTCTCGGGGGATGAAATGGAAATCCAGCTTTAATGAATAAAGATTTTTGGTAAGGAGAAGAGGGGTAAAGGGGGAGGCATTTCAAGAGAATGTAGACCTGACAACATGAGAGCATGGCGTTTGGGGGCTCCCACCTAGGACCCTCTGGCTAAAGGGCTAGAAGTAGGAGGTAAGGAGAGTGGTGAGAGAAGGAGGAGGAGTAGTAAGCTGGGTCCTGATAACACACGACCTTGCACATTCCATGGAATTGACAGCAGTCTATAGCAGCGAAAAATATTTTCCAATTTGTGAGTCAGGGTCAATTTTAAGCTTGTCACCTGTAATAATAATCTCTTTGAAGGAATGAAGTTTTCCTATATTCATTTGTACTAATCAGTATCTTTCAGTGCAAGATGAATGTGAATTTTACCTAACTTCTAATTTCCTTTAGGAATCTAAACTCATTCAATATTTTCACAGGATGATAACTATAATCAAAGCAGAGAGCTTTATTTCATCTAACAAAGAATAGTCCTTCACAAAGGAACTGCAAATACCCTAATTAATGATTATTCTAATTGTTCTCCCTGTTGGAAGACACTACTTCCTGTTTTGTGTTTAGCCAGGATAAATAAACTATGGTATCACCATCCCTCTAGTACAGGACATGAACTGTTTTATAACATATTATTATTATAAAGTCTGTCATATTCAAAACCCAGTCTTCTGACAGGATTTATAAATGGCGCCACCCTGCCCCCGCCATGCTGGGCTTTGCACTATGATGAAGTGTGTACGTGTTTTGTGCTTCTGTGAGCTCAACTTATAACTATACAACCCTCTTGAAGGAAATGGCTAAACATTAGGTCTAATTTTTGTCTTTAAGGTTACCTAAAGTAATCGACTGGACATTTGAAAATTATTGTTTTTTTCTATACATGTAAGCATTCTGGCAATTTCTAAAAGGATATAAATACAAATATATACAGTATAAACCTCTATTTGCCCAAGTCAGAAACTAGGAAGTCAATACTGACATTTTTTTCTCTGTAATCCTTCTCTCTCTCCTCATTACCTAGTCAAATTCCATTAATAAGTTTTACCAATTAAATATCTAAATATCTCTCAATTGCATTCCACCTTTTCCATTCCTAATTCCCTACTAAGGCTCTTATTTGGGATATAACCACAACCTTCTTATACCTGCCTCCAGAACAGTGGCTCAACACAATCTGCCCCTGGTGTGTTTTTCAGTTATATTTTAAACGGTCGAAAAGCAGGGCTGTAAATATGCACACAATTTTTAAAGCTCCCCAGGTGATTCTAAAGTGCAACCTAGGCTCAGGGCTCTAAGTCAAGGGTTCTCAATGTGTGGTTCCTGGATCAGAGACCTAAGCATCACCTTGGAAACTTCTAAAAATGCAAATTATTGGGCCCCACCTCAGATATACTGTGAGTGGAGCCCAGCAATCTGTGTTTTGATGATCATCAAGTAACTCCCATGGAGGCTCAAGATTAAGAACCACTGCTACGGGGTTATACTCCCCCCACACATTGCTCCAATTCAAGATACATCAAGACGGTCTCACAGTCTTCTCCAAACGTTAAGGACTAAAGTGTAAATATTAGATTGTACTAATTCCCTGCTCAGCGTTATTCACTGGCTTCCAAACTTCCTAGCATGGCGTATAACTTCTTGGTGTGCTCTTCACAATGTGACTCTAACTTGTATTTCGGCTGTGCCATATCATTGGGTTTATGATCTGATGAATACCTACTTATTTAATTTCCTAAATACACTACAGTTACTCCACATTCTTGTACATGCTGTTCCCTCTATCTTGAATGTCCTGACAAATTCTCTTCCTCCATTAAGCCTCAGCCCAATTCATTCCACTTTTTTGAAAAGTCTTCTTGGATCTCCCTGCAGACTAAGGTGTTCCTTTCCACATGCTACGGCTGCAACTTGTATAAACCTACATCACAGCAATCTCCATACTTTATTGTACTTGTTACTTATATAACTTTATCCCCTTTTGGGGGGACAGAAACTATGTTTTCCTCGACTTTACAATTACTGTGTTCTAAATTGTAACATTTTCTACATTTACTGTGATGTAATATTTACTGTGTTGCCTGAAATTCAGTATGTGTTGGAAGGAAGGGAGGGAGGAAGGAAGGGAGGAAGGGAGGAAGGAAGGAAGGAAGGAAGAAAGGAAGGAAGGAGCCCCTAAATATTTCAGAAAATTTTGTTGGATCATATAGTGTATCTCATCTAAGCAAGAAAGTTTGACCATCAACCACATACAGCATCACAGATCTAAATGAACCAAGAAGTCAGTGAGTTTTTTCTTCATGGGAAATCTCTTATATTTTCATGGTACTTTATAACTTGCAAGAGTTTTCACAGATATTATTAGTCACCTAGAAAGGGGATCTGAATTTTCTCCTTTAAAAATTTCAAGATGCACAAATACTCCCTGACCATGCATATTTTGTTTCAGTATTTTATCTCCCTCATTGTCTAAGCTACTACAATGTACAGAGTAAACACCAGAAACCTGTTTGAATACACAGTACTGCTTAGAGCTAGCCACTTCTCTTCCCACCACTCACACCAGAACCAGAACCAGAACCAGAACCAAAACCAAATAAGGATGACATCAGAGGTCAGCCATGCTAGGGCCATCCATTCAGTCACCATTTATTAAGCATCAACGGCTAGGAACTTTGCTTAGCACAAGTGATACAACAGTAGTCACTGTGTAAAACTCACAGCCTATTGGGAACAAAAGTCCTCTAGACCAGGGGTCACCAACCCCCAGGCTGCGGACCGGTACAGGTCTGCGGCCTGTTAGGAACCGGGCTGCACAGCAGGAGGTGAGTGGCGGGCAAGCGAGCTAACAGCGAAGCTTCACCTGCTGCTTCCCATCGCTCGCATTACTGCCTTGAACCATCACCCCTCCACCCCTGCCCCCCGTCCGTGGAAAAATTGTCTCCCACAAAACTGGTCCCTGGTGCCAAAAAGTTTGGGGACCGCTGCTCTAGACAAGTGAATTAAAGGCAAGAATTTAAGTGCAACAGAAGAAAAGCAGGCACAAAACTCTCTTAATTAAGAAGAAGGAATACCAAGCTACACACTTTGTCTACATCTAAAGAAGGCTTTATTTCTTTTTCCACAAAATACTCATGCTGGAACTAGCGTGAAAGATACCATCTCACTTCCTTTGGCCCTTTTTCCCCCTTTTGTTTAAAGGAATAACCTTGATCCTCAAGGCATACCAGACATGTTAGATTTTATTCTATGAGCAAATTTATTAACTAAGAACGTGAATACATTCACATTCATTCCAATTAACATTAAATGACACTCTCCCAAAGAATAAGATGTCAAAAATCATGCTCGTAATTGCAGTCACTGAAATGAATGCGCTGCTCTTGGGCTGCATGCATATTTGTACTCATAAATTGACTACTAATATCAAGAAATACACACCTAACTCAGAAAAAGTAACAGATGCTTTAAGATAATATTTGTCACTAATGCCTAGTAATAGGTGGCGATTTAATTTCAAATTACTTAATTTCTTGGCCTTGGAAATTAGATATACAGATTTTACACTTAAACGAGCATTTTGTCTGTACGTATTAAACTTACTGAGATCTAAAATTTCATCAGTTTTTAAATTTAGGCTGGAGAGGAAATATGTTCTAATGCTTTAAAATCCTTCTGTTTAAATTTTGGTTTACATAGCAATGATCTGTGCTTACTTTAAAATTATCTTTAAGCAGTAGATTATTCTTCTTCCTTTTAGAGGGAATGAATTTAAGGGAATGCTAAAATCATATCCACTAACAAAAAGTAATTCACATCTCTGAAGTTAACTATTTTAGGTGGAGAATACCTTATTTTAGGAAACACACATTGGACCGCTGTGTTTTTCTTTTTTGACAACACACAAACACACATATATACACTCACACACAGAGATATTCACACATACATATGACATGAAAGCTGGATTTCATCTTAAAGAAAAAAAACTCTCTAAAATGGGTCCAAATGAATTCTAAGTATAGACTTGAAAGCCAGATGTTCTTTCTCTCACAATATACAAACTCCAAATCCCCTTTTACACCCATGTAAATTTACATTTGAAAGAACTCTGAAGCTAATGTAAGCATATACCAGATAACTATTTGAGTATTTGAATATTTATAGCAATCGATTATGTTCTTGATAAAAGATACACTACACTTACAGTGTATATATACAATTTTAATGGTTTCCTGCAATTGGAAAAATACTTGACATATTAATTGATTCGTATTCTTTTTATACTTCTATTATACAGAGTATGTTTTTGTTTAAGTACTCAAGATTCCAAAACGGAATGTACGTCTGGGTACAACATTTTAATGTGAACAACTAAAACAGACATGCAATACTCAAATGCATTGTATACCTGGGCTGTAGGCTGAATCAATAGCCTATGCCATTTTTGAGAACTCTGGGTGTATATCTGCATAATTCTATTTTCTGAAATTATCTGAGATTCCTTCTATACTATATTTCTAAAATATTAGATGTCATGATCCAATGGTTTAGGTCAAAAGAAATTTATGGGGAACTGATCACTCTTTCCATCACTTTTGGATATGAATGAATGAATTCAACACACATTTATTGAACTTCTTCCTAGTATATGATAATATTCTAAGATCTGTGAGAATATAAGCACATATAAGACATGGCTTGCAATAGCCAGATGGAAGTAATCTAACAGTAGAGAAAATATAATTAATAAAATTATAATACCAATAATATAGACTCAGTTACCTCATTTATCAAGTGGGAATGGTAATATACTCCTTCACCACAGTTTTTTTAGGAATTATATATAAGAAATGTTTTCATCATTAGCATTCATTACAAAAGATAATGGATACATGCAAATTAATTGTTCAATAAACAACTTGATTTCTAGATGTCTTGGATTGGAACTCAGCTCTCCTCTATTTCTCATTCATAGTCTGTATTTTCAATTTTCAGTTGTATACCACATTTCTGTAGTGTAATCCCCAGCCAGAAGAATGCCTATAAGCTTAATTTAGGTACAACATATTATTCAAGGCCTAGATTCTTTTCTGGTTGGGTAGCTCTTTACTTTTGGCATATGAAGATCAAAAACTGGACATATAATCTATTTTAGTTGAAGACAATACAATAGTAATGTATGCTTTCATTAAGAAAATTTAATCATAGAGCTATCATCATAAATTATCATGGATAAATGAGCCTGTATCATGTCTTTTCCTTGGTTAAAGTTTTCCAAGTTAAAATAGATTGTCGTGATGTCCCATAAAAACTTTTTTTAATACAAATAATGCACTCAAAGATAAAATATGAAAGAAAAAGTTACTATATTACTTTGCAGAAACTCAATTTCATTTTTTTCTTTTTTTTTTTTTAACATCTTTATTGGAGTATAATTGCTTTACAATGGTGTGTTAGTTTCTGCTTTATAACAAAGTGAATCAGTTATACATATACATATGTTCCCATATCTCTTCCCTCTTGCATCTCCCTCCCTCCCACCCTCCCTATCCCACCCCTCTAGGTGGTCACAAACCACTGAGCTGATCTCCCTGTGCTATGCGGCTGCTTCCCACTAGCTATCTATTTTACGTTTGGTAGTGTATATATGTCCATGCCACTCTCTCACTTTGTCCCAGCTTACCCTTCTCCCTCCCCATATCCTCAAGTCCATTCTCTAGTAGGTCTGTGTCTTTATTCCCGTCTTACCCCTACGTTCTTCATGACCTTTTTTTTTTTTCTTCTTAGATTCCATATATATGTGTTAGCATACGGTATTTGTTTTTCTCTTTCTGACTTACTTCACTCTGTATGACAGACTCTAGGTCCATCCACCTCACCACATGCTGTCTACAAGAGACCCACTTCAGACCTAGGGACACATACAGACTGAAAGTGAGGGGATGGAAAAAGATATTCCATGCAAATGGAAATCAAAAGAAAGCTGGAGTAGAAATTCTCATATCAGACAAAATTGACTTTAAAATAAAGACTATTACAAGAGACAAAGAAGGACACTACATAATGATCAAGGGATCGATCCAAGAAGAAGATATAACAATTGTAAATATTTATGCACCCAACATAGGAGCACCTCAATACATAAGGCAAATACTAACAGCCATAAAAGGGGAAATTGACAGTAACACAATCATAGTAGGGGACTTTAACACCCCACTTTCACCAATGGACAGATCATCCAAAATGAAAAGAAATAAGGAAACACAAGCTATAAATGATACATTAAACAAGATGGACTTAATTGATATTTATAGGACATTCCATCCAAAAACAACAGAATACACATTTTTCTCAAGTGCTCATGGAACATTCTCCAGGATAGATCATATCTTGGGTCACAAATCAAGCCTTGGTAAATTTAAGAAAATTGAAATCATATCAAGTATCTTTTCTGACCACAATGCTATGAGACTAGATATCAATTACAGGAAAAAATCTGTAAAAAATACAAACACATGGAGGCTAAACAATACACTACTTAATAACCAAGTGATCACTGAGGAAATCAAAGAGGAAATCAAAAAATACCTAGAAACAAATGACAATGGAGACACGATGACCCAAAACCTATGGGATGCAGCAAAAGCAGTTCTAAGAGGGAAGTTTATAGCAATACAATCCTACCTTAAGAAACAGGAAACATCTCAAATAAACAACCTAACCTTGCACCTAAATCAATTTCATTTTAAAATCAGGTCAGAAGGCCCACTGCTTCAGCAAATCATTATTATCTCTCAAGCTAGTTTTTCCCATAAAATGCCTGGGTACACCTGATGTATGGATTTCTGTAATGCATGAATAGTATGTTAACATAATACACAAAATATAGTTCATAGTCACTTGCCAAGAAAATACTTATAAACATTATTTCTAGTGCAAAAGCTTCCACCTAATAAATATGAATAGGCTGTTAGATGGACTCAGTAGATGCTATTTTTGTTTTAGGAGACCCTTGAATTCCACGTTTGAGTCATTCAACAGACATTTCTCACCTTGAGATTGGGCATACTTGTAATGGGACTCTTTGCTTGTGCACATAGTTACCTAGTGACTAACTTTCCTTTTATAAATGAGCTCCATTCCTGATTAAAACAGACGAAAGATTTCCAATCTTTGTGGCCAGCCCTCAGGGTGGAAAATAAGCTCAAGGAAGGCAGCTATCTGAAACTGAATACTCCCTGCAATGGACATTCCGTTCTAGTCCCTTCAGGGAAACTCCAACAATAGCTCAAACAGAAGCAAACACTTGTCTTTGAGATAGGCCAAGCCAACCATTCACTTCCTCAGCAATTTGTCCTCAGACACCCAGCCAGAGACTTAAAGCTCCTGTGCCCATATCAAGGAACTGCAGACCCAGCATGTTTTGCTTTTTTTTTTAACATCTTTATTGGAGTATAATAACATCTTTATTGGAGTATAATTGCTTTACAATGTTGTGTTAGTTTCTGATGTATAACAAAGTGAATCAGCTATATGTATACATATATCCCCATATTCCCTCCCTCTTGCGTCTCCCTCCCACCGTCCCTATCCCACTCCTCTAGGTGGTCACAAAGCACAAAGCTGATCTCCCTGTGTGATGCGGCTGCTTCCCACTAGCTATCTGTTTTACATTTGGTAGTGTATATATGTCAATGCTACTCTCCCACTTCATCCCAGCTTACCCTTCCCTCTCCCTGTGTGCTCAAGTCCATTCTCTACATCTGCATCTTTATTCCTGTCCTGCCCCTAGGTTCATCAGAACCGTTTGTGTTTTAGATTCCATATATATGTGTTAGCATACGGTATTTGTTTTTCTCTTTCTGACTTACTTCACTCTGAATGACAGACTCTTGGTCCATCCACCTCATTACAAATAACTCAATTTCGTTTCTTTGTATGGCTGAGTAATATTCCATTGTACATATGTGCCAGCATGTTTTTAATGTGTGAACAGAAGTGATTCTCAGAAGTTCTACCCTTCCTGCGTCTCTACAGCTTGGTATTAGTTTGATATTGCCAAAGATGTAGCCCCTCAAAGGAATCCCCACAAGCTGGGCTTCTTTTTTAACTCTGACACTTCTTTTGAGACTAAGAAAAAAAATTACAGAGATAAACCAAAAACACTTCTGATTGCATGAATGATCTAGATTTTGCAACAAACATTTTAGCCTGAGGTTTACAACTTTTACAATTCACTGAGCACTCAGGAAAAAATAATGTACTAGGGATTATCCTATTCTGTTTCATTAGTTATCATATTGTGTATGGGAATATAATAATACATGCCAGTATTCACTGTTAAACATAAACCTTTTTCAGGCTGGATGCCTGAGTTTCAAACACATGATGATTTGATGACTAAGTAACAGTCAGACAAATGATGTGGTATTTAATCATTCACTTATGTGTCGCCAAACAATTAGGCACAAGGAACCCATAGATAAGAGGCACAAACCTTCCTCTCAAGGAGCAAGGAATTATATCAGAGACAGCCTGACATTGAAAAAGAGGATATAATTACTTGCATCGAATTATCTCCAGTGAATTTTCACTAAGAACATAGAACAGGGGTACTATATTCTGACCTAGGGTAGTCAGGAACACTTTTGAACAAGGTGCTATAAGCAAGCACTAAAACAATGAATAGAGATTGTTAGTGGACAATATGTGGTGATAGCATTTTTTGAGAACATTCCAGGAAGTGGCAACAACTCATAGGTATGAAATTACATAACTTATTTGTGGAACCACAATTTTGTGGCTAAAGAAAAGTGTGCATGGTGAGGAACAGCAGATAAAGAGTTCAGAGAGATGTGAGCAGGTACCACACTATAAAGGGTCCTGTGCACTGGAGGCTTGAATTTCACCCTGTAGCTAGAGGATTCTCTAAAGGATGTTAAGCTAGAGGCATAAGATCTTCTGTGAAACATGACTGGGAAGCAATTAGAAGGATAGATTTGTTTAAGATCAGATTAAAGCAAGGAGATCCTATACATATACATAAACACACACACAAACACACACACAGACTGTCTTTTGATCTATGTATCTGTTTATACAGTTTGTTATATCTTTGGAAATTATATATAAATTAGTGATTCATTAATATTAATAGTTATAATAATACAAAGTAAAAAAATTATTCCCCACACCTTTGCCACTCACTGAGCAGTTTCATATATCCCATCTTTAATACCAACAAGATGTAAATTTGTGAAGCAGTATTATTATTCCTAGTTTATTACTGAGGACAATCAGTATTAGACATGCTCAGCTCAGTGCCAGGCACTGTATAAATAAATAATAAATATTGGCTCGGCCATGCTTACTGTGCTTGGTAGGTAGAGTCAGGTTGAAAACGCAAGTAGTCTTAGGCCTTGTCCTGTTTCTACGCCCATGGACCAGCCTAACTTCTGAAATGCCGGCCCTTTCCATACAGGCATTTTGGTCATAAACAACGTGAAGCACAATACCTCACAAGGTAGGACATTTAGAACAAGGCTTAAATCACAATGACATTTTGTTCAATAAGTGATGCATGTTCCTGTATAATAGAAATGGACTGCATTCTAGTGAGTTAGCATTAAACCATCCTTTGCCTGTACCCTGAGAGGTGGATTTATTAATTTGTAACTTATTTGTTGATTAGGTCTGGTGATAATACACTGGCCTTTAGGACACTGAGGCCTTGTTAAAGGTTTAACACTGTATTTAAAAAATTTATTTTGCAGTAAGTATAGATTCACAGGAATTTGAAACAAAACATGCAGGGATATCTTATGCAACCTTTAACCTACTTCCTCCAATGCTGACGCCTTAGGTAACTGTAGTACAGTGTCAAAACTGGGAGTTAATTGGTATAATCCACAGAATTTATTCAAATTTTACTAGTTACACATGCACTCATTTGTAACCCTCTGTGTATGTGTGTGTGCATGTGTGTGTGTGTGTGTGTGTGTGTGTGTGTGTGTGTAGTTCTATGCAGTTTTACCAAGTATAGCTTTGTATAACAAACACCACAATCAAGACTCAGGCTGCTTTGTGGCACCCCTAAAACAGAACACCCCCCATTCCTAACCTGTGGCAACCAATACTCTGTTCTTGATCTTTATAATTCTGTTATTCAATAATGTGATATAAAAGGAATAACACAGTATGTAACCTTTTGATTTTTTTTTCACTCAGCGGGGTGCCCTCAGATCCATCATACAGAATATCAATTGTTCATTTCTTTTTATTGCTAAATAGTATTTCACAATATGGATGCACTGCAGTTTGTTCTACATACACCCACTGATGGACACTGGGTTGTGTCCAATTTCTGGCTACTGACAAGAAAGATGGTATGAACATCCATATACAGGGTTTTGTGTGAACCTAAGTTTCCATTTTCTGGTAGAAATGTCCAAGAGTGGAATTGCTGGGTTGTATGGTAATTGCATGTTTAGTTTTAGAAGAAACTGTCAGACTGTTTTCTAGAATGGCTGTACCATTTTACATTCCCATCAGCATTGTTTGAGAGACCCAGTTTCTCTGCATCCTTGTCTGCTGTAGTGTTGTCAGTTAAAAAAAAAAATTATTTGTAATAAAAATTTTATATATTTGAGCTGTGCAACATGATTTGATATGCACATACACAGTGAAATGATCACTACAGTCAAGTTAATTAACATACCATCGTCTCACATAGTTACCCATTGTGATGGCAGCACCTGAGATCTATTAACACACTTTCAGCATTCAGTACAGTATTATTAACAATAGTCACCATGCTGTACATTAGATCTCTAGAGTTATTCATGCTATATACTGCAACTTTGTACCCTTTAACCAACATCTCCACATTCTCCCCAGCTCCCCACCCCTGGTAACCACCCTTCTACTCTCTGCTTCTACTCATTCAACTTTCTGAGATTGCACTTATGACTGAGATAATACAGGTTTTTTTCCTTCTGTGTTTGGCTGCAAGTTGCCTTTCCCTTATAAACTGGGAATGTTTTTATTAACAATATATTTTTATACAGTGTAATTTATTTTTCATTGCAAAAGTCTTTTTGCCCTTTCTCTGAGGGATTGTTTTCAATTTGCCTTTAAGTCCTCCCCACCTTGCACACCTCAGGACAAATCACTTAGTGGTCAATGTCTCTTCTCTAGAACATCTTAAAATGAAATTACTACTTCGTCTTTATACCCAAATACATGTCTCAAGCTCTTTTAGGTTAAAAAGAAAATGGATCTCTTCTTCAAGAGATAGATTAGCAAAGTAAGAGCAAAAAGTAAATACCTTATTTTCCCAGAATATCCACAGATAGCAATTGGGAAGAGGGAAAGGAGAGAACAAATATAAGAGACAAAAGAAAAGGACTAGACTAGTGTAGAATCAAGGAAGAACATCTTAGGTGTGAAGGAGGCAGTTAACGTTGACAAGTGCCACTGAGAGTTTACAAAGACAGATGAAGGAAAGAAAATATACATGAGTTGAAAACAGTTAAAAACAAAACAAAATGGTACCAAGAACCAAAAGACTCTAGAGTAAAATGGAGTATGGGGAATTTAAGAAGGAAATAAAACCCAGTGGCAAAATCCTTATCTTCAATACTTATTTATACACATTAAGTTTCAACAAGAATTAAAGTGCTTTCATTGTCATTTCAAATTTTCATAAACTGCAATAAAATTATCATTATTATAAAATGTTCTTATATGTGAATGGCTATAATAGTGTGCAATAAAATTTTAAACACCAATTCACTTATTCAAAAATATTCATGTGCCTGGTTCTGGAGAAACAATGGTGAGCAAAAACAACTGATGTGGCTGGGTTCATGGAACTTACCACATAGTCTGATTGATAAGCATTAGTTAGTCACATATATACACATAGGGAATTGCAACATTGCTATGTGTTATGGAGGGATGTTACATGGGAGGGAAATTTTATCTACTCAGGGAATTTTGATGTCTACTCAGAGGGAGTGGCTGGTAAGGGAAACTGATATTATCTAGGTGAAAAAGAGAGGGAACAGAAAGAAAAGCATGTGCAAAAGCCCTGTGGCAGAAAGAAGCAAGGCCTATTCAAGGAACAGAAAGAAAACCAGAAAGGTGGTAAGGCAGGGGGAAGCATTACAGGAGATGAGACAGGAGAGGAAAACAGTATCTAGATCTTGTTTTATTTTCTTTTGCTTTCCTTGTAGCCAACAGAACTTACTAAAGTGATTACGCGGGTGCTGATATTATCAAACTTAGCTGACTGGATGAATTTTAGAGAATAGATTAGAGGAAATAGGGAGGAGGTGAAACAAAGAAACCAGGAAGGAAAGTGCTGCTGCATTCCTAGTGAGAGGGGGCAGCTTGGGCTAGGGTATGGGAGAGGAAATGAAGAGAAGTGGATCAAAAGATTTTAGGAGATAAAACCCACAGTATTAGACATAAGTGGGCAAGAGAGATGAAAGTTTCAAGGATGAAATGGGTTTCTAGCTTGTGAAAACTGCATGGATAGGTAGCATCATTCACTGATAAAGGGAACAATGAGAAAAACTCAGGTTTTGTGGGATGAATGGAAAGTTCCCTTTGGGGCACTTAGAGTGGAGGTGGCTTTGTCACATACAAATGGAGATGCCAATCAGGCAATTGAAATTACAGTTCTGGGTGAATGGAAAGTTCCCTTTGGGGCACTTAGAGTGGAGGTGGCTTTGTCACATACAAATGGAGATGCCAATCAGGCAATTGAAATTACAGTTCTGGAATTCATTGGAGAAATCTGAGCTAGAGGTATAACTTGGTTGGTTTTCTGCACATAAGTGTTAATAAAACCACGGGCATGGGTGCAATGACAATGAAAGGGATTACAGAGTCAGAAGACAAACTTGCTAGGACTGACCTCTGAAGAATTCTGCTGTTTAAAGGTTCAGTAGAGAGAATGAGCCCACAAAGTAGACTGAACAGAAACACCCAAAGAAATGGGAACCAACCCAGGAGAGTGCAATGCACAGATCTCAAGGGAAGACAACATTTTTAAGAAGGGAGAAAATGGTCAATAGTGACCACTGCTTCAAGTTCAAGAAAGAAGAGAAAAAATTTTTCTCAATTGGTTTTAGTGACATGACATTCTTTACTTCACTTGAACTAAGTCAGGTGAAGTTTGAACAGGAAAAAACTGAAAGTATAACATTTTAAGGAAAAAAAAATCTCAATATATAGTTCAACTGATGGATATAAAAAGTAGAAAGATAATACCTTGTTTTATTTTTGTATTGGTATCATACTATTAGGATAGTATGATAATTCCATTTATAATACCATTTTCTTAAAAAATTACCAAAAAAGAAATTGCTAATATAGTTACCACTAATGTTTAATATTAAAATTAAATGATGACTAGCCCCTTAAGGAATAAAATAACAAACTATAGCTGTCTATTATAATTGGGAAGCGAAATATGGATATAACAAATTGTTTTCCCACTTTTCCCCAACTGTGTTGTAGTTTTCTTTATATTTTCCAAATGGAAGAGTTGATTTCAGTTTAGTTTTAATAATATTTATTGACTTTATATATATATATTAGTAAAGCCAAATTATTTCTGTTCACAGTACTAAATCTTATTCATGTGGGCCCAGTCCTTAGTGTTTTGTTCATCTAGCACAATGGCCTGTGTACAAGTGAAATAAAATCAGAAAGACATCTAGTGAGATCCTTCTGAGGAACTTGCTGTAGATGGTTACAACAGATCAAGGGTGACATTAGCCCTATTCTTTGATCTTTCGAGTTCACACGGTCTAAAGACTGAGGTAGGAATAAAACAGTAAAACAAGTGACCTATTGTGGATATCATCATAGATAGCCCCCTGAGAAGGTCTAGAGGATGGATATGAGGTTTTTCAGGACATTTTAGTTTTTATCTAAGAAATTGTAATATGCCAGGTCTTTGAGGGAACACAAGTTTTATGAGTTTTTTTTAACGAACATTCTCAATGGAACATATTTAGTTCTTGTTAGAAGATAGCATGATTCTTTCCATTTTACCTTTTGTTGTATCCCCTCTAGAGCTCTGACAGACCCTCTTCATCAAAATCTGAGAAGCTGTGGCAGTTAACTGGTTAAGAACCTTGAATCCTCTGCCACCATTCAAATCCTGATGCCAGTATGTACAGGCTGAGCTACTGCAGGCAAATTACTTAAGCTCCCTGTACCTCGGTATCCTCATCTGTTAAATATGGATGATTCTATCCCCTATCTCCCAGAACTATAATGAGAATTAGCTGAGATACATGTAATATACTCAGAGAAACACTTGATACTTGGTATAGCATTGATGAATGCTAAATGTTATCTTTGAAGACTAGGTGAACCAGAAATATTGCCATGCACATACAAGGGACTATCAGTAACTATTTATGTAGGATATATCAATCTTCTCATTCTCTAACTCACATCTCCCATATGCCCGTACTTTAGGCCTATTTATAAAGCTGGATTCTTCAATGAAACTTTCATAATCACATAATCTAAAAGTAATCATTTACGGCTGATTTGTACCATGGTTTATAACTCTCTTGACATATTACAGTAGTGGTATTTATGTGTATGTGTGTGTGTGTGTGTGTGTGTGTGTGTGTGTTCGTGTCTATTTTTTTCTGACTTACAGAGTTGTAATTTCATAAAAGGCAGAGAGAACATTGCAGGTGTTCAACTGTTTATTTACAAGCAAGTAAAAACCTAATGGTAAAAAAGCTGCTTGATATCATATTAGTATTCTATCTAGTCTTACTTCCCCAAAAGCTAACTGGTAAGTACATTATACTCATCCATGACTAAATTTCAATTACTCAAGTACCTTCTTTTTCTTCAGTACAATTCTAGTTTTATTTAAACTGAATTGTCAATGTTTGCCAAGTATTTTTTACCATTTTTCCAGATTTAAGAATAATCAATTTTACTAATGGTTCTCAAGAAATTTTAGACATTTCTCCAATAAACATCTATATTAACTAAAATGGCATTAAATAAAGCGCAAACTTACCTTGTCATATCTAAGCACTTCTGTATTCCCTGAAGGATGATTTTTCATATTGCTTAACAACTCTGACTGAGCAATTGAAATTCAGACTATGATAAATGTTTTACACTGAAGGTTCATTTCATTATACAGCAGTCAGTTGAAATGGGGTTTCCAAAGAAGGTATTTTTAGGAAGCGCAGAGTACAGGAAAAAGCTGAATACATTATACAATTTAAATATTTATTGAAGCTTTTCTACTAAGGCAACATTTTGGTGATATCTCATAGAAATACCAATGCGGGAGAGACAATTAGGGGTAAATAGATGGTAGAGATTGTGGAAACCAAGACACCTGGTACTGCGAGTTCCTCATTCATAAAGTCATTAAACTGAAGATGGAATGGGACACTCCTCGTTACAGAAATATTATTTTCCTTAGGATTTCATAATTCTTTCTAGATGCCTCTTCTATGATTTTCTGAAGTGTTCTTATCTTCCTTATTGAATTCCTGGCCTCCTTCTCTTCACCCTCTATATGATCTTTCTACCTAGTCTCATCCACTCTCTATGGCTCACACGTTAAGTCCCCAATAATGACTTCATTTGTAGGCTTCACATCCCCAGATCCACAGCACCCACACTCTGCATAAAAAAACTTATTCCTTACCCCCAATCTTTCCCATTATTCCAGCTCCCTTCAAGTCTTCTCCTTAAAAATGGCACCATTATCCACCCAATTCTACATGCCATGGAGGGCACCACATCCAATTCAATACTAATTTCTATTGACCCTATCTCCTAAGTAAATCTTAAATCAATCCACTTCTTTCAACTCCACTGTCACCATTCTAGTCAACATCACCTTATTTTGCCCCTGGAGAAGCTACCAGATTGATAGCTTCAGACTGATAGCTCTTCATCTACTCTTTTTTTTAATACATTTATTTATTTATTTTTGGCTGTGTCGGGTCTTCTTTGCTGCGCGCCGGCTTTCTCTAGTTGCGGCAAGCAGAGGCTACTCTTCATTGCAGTGCACAGGCTTCGCATTGCGGTGGCTTCTCTTGTTGCGGAGCACGGGCTCTAGAGCGCAGGCTCAGTAGTTGTGGCTCACGGGCTTAGTTGCTCCAAGGCATGTGGGATCTTCCCGGGCCAGGGCTCGAACCCGTGTCCCCTGCATTGGTAGGCAGATTCTTAACCACTGCGCCACCAGAGAAGCCCCTCTTCATCTACTCTTAACATCTCCTAATCGCTTCTTCACAAAACACAGTAATATTCTTTAAAAAAAAAAAAAGAAACCCACAAACATGGTCATATCACTGCCCTACCTGAAACCTTTAAAAGGCTGACCACTGATCTTACTATACAGAAAAAAATCATTCTCATGAGGTCTGAGGCTCTGAACAATTGGACCCCAGCCCACTGTTTCAGCTGCATGCTCCAAACTTTGCCTCACTTATGACACTCTAGGAAAACTGACCTTCTTTTAGTTCTTTCTTCGTACCAACTTATACCTTCACATATGTTTTTCCCTCTGAATGTCACATTTTCCCTCTTTTTCCCTTGGACAACTATCGCCCAACCTCATTCTTCTTTGTCATACTTTGAAGGTCATTTTCTTAGGAGTCCTTCCCCCAATTTCTAATACTGGTCTAGGTCTCACTGTCATACATTCTTCTAACAATGTGTGCTTTATTCTGTAGCCCTTATCCCAAATGAAGTTTAAATAGTGTGTATAACTACCATGTGTAAAATAGATAGCTAGTGGGAACATGCTATAAAGCACAGGAAGCTCAGCTAGGTGCTCTGTGATGACCTAGATGGGTGGGATGAGTGGGGGGTTGGGAGGGAGGTCCAAGAGGGAAGGGATATAGGCATATATATAGCTGATTCACTTCATTGCACAGCAGAAACTAACACAACATTGTAAAGCAATTATACTCCAATTTAAAAAAAAAACCCGGAATGGGAAATAAATAAATAAATAGTGTGTGTGTGTGTGTGTGTGTGTGTGTGTGTGTGTATTCTCTCTTAAATTCTAATCTCAATGAGTTCACTGATTTAGAACATTATCTCCAGAGAGCATGGCACAATACCTAGCACAAGTAGGCACTCAATATATACTAGTTACATGACTAAATGAATGAATAACAATGAATGAATAATTGTTCCTTCTTTAAACAGTGGTCACCGAAACCCACACAATATAAACTTTACGGAGTCACTTCCTTTGATACTTTTACTTCTGGATTTATTTAGAGAGCCAATCTATTTCCAGACATTTAAAGTAAATCACTGCAAAGTCCATAGGCTTGAGCGAAGTAAACTCTGTGATAACACTTGGTGCTCTCTGACATAGCCCATTAGAGACGGGGTATGTACACCTAATCCAGAGGAACCCTTTAGCTCTTCAGCAGCTGTGCATATGGCTCCTGACCTGCCCTTCAGGCTCTACTAAATCAGGATTCCCCAGCTGTCTGAGCTTCCAGTAAGCTCTTTCAGTTAACCACCTACATGCCAACACTGCTTGTATCTGGTTACACTCTTTAGCGTCTAATTTTCCTTTTTCCTCCCTAGTTATTTTCCAATACATCAGAGCCACTGGGATTCACCACTTGCATACATAATTTTATCCGTTCCTCAACTATTTTGATAACATTTTGTCCGCTTAGTCAGCAATCTATTTCTAACACTGCCCTCGTGAGCATCAATATAAAAAGCAATTACTCAACTTGCCTTTGATGAAAATACTTGAGCAGTTCTGACTCTGCGATTTTTCTCCTTTCTTATTTCTTTAGTTTGACCTCACACAGTTTCCAAGGCTAAAATCTGCACTTATAACAGTGTGCTGACTCCTGTGCCCTTTAAGTCAGCACTTAGCTCAGGCTAAGGTACTATGGCTGCTGTAATCTGATAAAGGAGCAGACAAGTTGTGTGCAAATAAAGATGGGTGCCAAGAATGAGCAAAAAGCCACTGATGTTTATGCCCTTTTATAGTCCTGATTCCATGACAGTCTTAGCCAAAGGCAGAGTGGGAGGAGGGAGAGCAATTTAAAACAAAAAAAGCAAAAGCCAAGAAGAGGGTGAAAACATTGAAAGGGTAATCCCTTTATTTGCCCATAATTGGGTAATTAATTGATGCTAGTTGTACTTAATTAATACTGGTCTTTTTTAAACATCAATTATTTCAAAAGGTTGGAGATAAAGTACATCTAAAAGTTGAAGATAAACTGGCAAAAGCCTATATGTTATTTTGGCATATATGAATTCCTCACTGTTGTAATGCCCATGAATGGGCTGAGTATTTATTAAGTATAAACTAAGAGCTTGACAATTCAAACATTTTTTTAAAGTTTCTTTAAAATTCTATTAACCCTGTTTAAAATCCATTCAGCTACCTACATTCTGACTTTATGACGTGAACAAGCATGGGCTTTCACATAGTTCCCTTTAATATTCCTCCTATTCACTAAAACAACCCAGTTTTCTACTAAAAATAAATAATAAAATGAAATAAAGAAAAATAGAGGCAAAGTACTTCCTCAGATTCTTTTACTTGAACAGTAACATAATAAGACTAAATATTTTAAACTAGCCTTAGATATATTTCAGCTTTCAAAATTAATGTATAGAAAATCATTTTTCCGACATTTAAAATTTATGGAAAATCAGTTGCTTAAAATTATATGGAATCAAAATACTGATTTAACAGTTCTGGAAGATTCATTTATGCACACCAAAAACAATAACAACATCAACAGTTCACCAGCATAGTATCAAAATGACAGTTCCCTTCCAGTTAAAGGATAATTGTCAACTCTCCCCACCTTCCATTAGTGAAGAATGGGGTGAATAATGACAAACCAAAAGTGAGGCACTGAGGTAGAAGGTAAAAGATCATAAGGAGACTGAGAAGAAATTGATTTCCAAATCAACCCGGATTGCTAGGAACACTTGTTTTCTCCGGGCTTAGTATCATTTAAATACATTGTACTATGCAAAGTCACCTCTCTAGGGACTGCAGGGCCCCAGAAAATTGCTCTGCATCTTCTTTCACGTACTGAAATTCTGAGGTCTTCTGAGTGAATATGAGAACGTAAAGACTGAGCACAGAGCTGGATGGAAATTTTTCCTTAAGATGGTAGCCTGAGTGGAAGACTCCAGCTCTGAGAGAAGGAATACTGCCCTTTGCTTTTGTTAATAGGCATGTGGGGGACGTCTTTTTAAGCGTGAATGAGCCATTCCCCTTCTTCATCCTCATCTGCCTGATGCTTATCAGAATTGCGGCTGAGACGTTTAAGATTCCCTTAAAACACTGGAGCCAAGGTTTTTTGTTCTGTGGTTTTCTGGCCATATTCAGGGCAGTAATCTTGAATGGGGAAAGAAAAAGGCCATGTCCCTTGGGGTTAAAGCATTTCAGAATCTCTGGAGGAGCCATCTGGTTTAAAAAGGCACTTGCAAAATTCTAATATGCTAAAATACATGGGAAAACAAACTCGTGATACTCAAGTTTCAGGAAAAAACAAACCAAATCACCTTAGCTGTTAATTTTCAAACTATTGTTTGCATATGAGTGATTCACAAAATGCAGGGTTACTCTCCCCTTCAAGAGAGGATATCAGAATCTCTGAAAGACGTTTTCACTCACAATATTAACTAGAGAGAGTTTGACATTTTACAAATATAAAGATGTTAAGGACAATTCTACATGTGACAGAAGTAGACAAACCCCTTCCAAATTGGCAAAATAATAAACTATACTGTAGCACTGCCAACCTAACTTTCATATCTGTATTAAAATTAAACTTCAGAACTCCAAATACATTATGAATATTACTCTGTCAATACTGTAGAGCGTGAAACGTCAAGGAAGTTTAACGAATAGATGTTTTTAAATGAGGAAAAAATGAAGAGCACAGGTGTTTACTTATTTGCACGTTTGAGTTTTGAAGATCAGTCTGCTGCATGGACCATACTCCCTAAAGACAAATATTTCCATGAAATTATGCTATGGTACTTGGTTGCATTTAATTAAAAAAAAGTCTTCTCGTTTCCCATACTGCAGCCCATGACCTTCCCAACAAAACGTTCCAATATGAACCAACTGCCTTGATAACAGAACACAAATCTCCTAGGACTATAGCAGGACTTTGTGAGAAAGAAAACTGTTGCCTCTCTCTGAATCCAATCACAACCTGAATGTACTGCATAAAAATAAACCAAGGTCATCATTATTCCTTTTCATTGATTTGGCTTGCCTTCAAGTTACATACCCTGTATATCTGAAATAACTGCACCACCTCCATTAACTGAGTTTGACATCACTTTAATCATTGTATCTTTTCAGAATGAAAGGCAGAAATGTCAAATTCCTACCATTATAAATTCTTCTAACTCTCTAATCTGCATTAAATAAAAGCTTGTCTTTGAGAAATAATATATGCTTTAAAGAAATATAACTAGTATCAATTTTATTTTAAAATATAAGTGAGAAAAGATTCACCCACAACGAATCTCTTCATACAGAGGTGATTTCCCACGAAACTTTTAAAGCTTAAGTCTTAAAGCCCTTCACTTATATTGGCTCCTGGCAAGTCCTACCTAATTTTGTATTCTTAATTCTGTATTACTTTTCCTAAAAGAGTCCCCTTCCTTCAATTGTTCAACCTCAGGCCCCATAAAACCTAGGTCTACTTCTTCCCTCATGGTTTGCTATGTTCTGTCATTACTCTTATTTGTCAATTTCTTTTAAAATGATGTCTATTTAAAATAGAAAATAAAACACATAAACAGAAAATTTGGATGACTGAATCACTTTGCTGTATACCTGAAGCTAACACAGTATTGTAAATTGTACTTCAAAAAAAGGTTTAAAAAAAGAAAATTATCTTTAAAGAAAAGTTAATTTCCAATTAATTTTCAATGTCTCTCTTAGGTAACTTAGTACCTAAGTTAAACCTGTGATTTAAATGTGTATGTGTGTTTATATAAAAATACACAGTCACACCAAAATATTATGTTTCTTGTATATGCAATGCAAGAAAGAACGGTGTAATGAAAAATATGATGAATCATTTTTAATAAGTTAGGGAAATATTACAGCAGAAGGTGGAAGGGGAAGGAAAGTTTGGGAAATCACTTTGTTTTAGTTTTGTGGTAAAGCCATGATGAAAGATAATAGAATTAAAAAGAACATCTGACTTTTCCAGAGAACAAAGATTTTAATCTCTTTTATTAAACCACACAAGTGGTTAAGAGCTTTACAATTTGTTTCACACACAGCAAAGGACTTGGACTACAAAGATTTCAAATGAATACTTTAGGACTAAAGAGGAAGCTGTATTAATATCTCCGTCCAAATTATGAATTTACATTTCAGTACTGTCTAGCTGGAGTAGTGTCAAGCAACACCTCTCTTCCTTAAATAACAGAAATTTGCACAGAACACTTCGTAGTCTTTTTTTTTAAGTTTAGAGTAACTACTACATGATATTGTTTACTGTATTTTCCATACTGCTATGCCACGTAAGAGACACAGAAAGCTTCTTATTAAATTAACAAGTATATTATCTATTTAGGTCAGCAATCTCTTTTTCATAGTTAAGATGCCCTTAAAAGACTGCAAATGTAATTCTAAAAGATGATTTTATTAGACTTCAAGATAATTTGCATCATTTAAAAAATTCTAAGGAAATGTATAATTTGCAATCAATTATTTGAGTGATTCTTTGCAATGCAATATTTAAGTAATTCTAAAAGTAAACAATACTTAGGTTAATACAGTGATGTTCCCTATTAGTTGGTGACTATTTTGGTTAAAACAGAACCAAGTGTACTCTTTTAAGTTCTTCAAACAAAGGCAATTTAAAAAACTGTATTCAAATGTCAATACATTCAAAGAGTATTACGTTGTCAACTAATAAAAGTTAATGTATAATATAACCTTGTGAATATCTTCATTTTCTCTTAGCAAACTCATTGTCATGTAGCCTAAGTATTACCCGATCATTTCAAAATGTATTATAATAAAGTCCTACAGGGATTGTCCAAAAAGGTTAGCTGTCTTCAGATTCTGATTAAGAATTTAAAAAGTCATTTGAATATCTATGACAAAGCAGACAGTATGTTTGCCTTGCTTCATTCCAAAATTAAATCTCTGCCATTCTTCCTAAATTGCTCTACACACTGGTTTATGATTTTGATTTTGTAGCTATATCGATTAAGTGAGCAATATGTGTGTATTGCAAAGAACAAACGTGCTATTGTATTTTTGTAATATTAGTAAATGGGATGGTTTTTCAATCAGAAAGCAATTCTGATACTCACCAAAGAAATTTATAAAATAAGGAAATTATATAAAAATGTTTTACTACAAAATCTGGTAGCGTCTTTTGTGAATCAATAAATGCACAAGGTTAATTTCTTTCCCACATTTTTTTCTCAGAGGCAAAACTTCTGTTGTGACTCTTTTCCAGAAGTTTTGAATAGTTACTTATTTAGAGAGATTTACTTTTTCTTTTTTTTTTTTTTTTTTACTTTTTTCATTCTTAATTATAGGCATTGCCCTCATATCTATTTCAGAATGACTATAATCCACAAATCAAAGGCAGGAAAAAAAAAAGATAATCTCTTTCATCCATCTCTTTGGGAGACACTGTACTGCTCATATATTATTTTTATATATTATTTTTACTGTTGTGCCACAGTCAATTTTTACATTTTTCATTAGTCATCCTGACTTTCTTAAAAATAAACAACATAGGTAGAGCTTATACAAAAAGCCAAACTAAAAAGTTTTACTGAAAAACTAGGTCATCATAGACATGAAACAACACCTTGACTTTACTGCAAAATATGATTATAAGCCCCTCATGTTTTTCTGTTGTTTTCTCAATAAAAGTATCTGGTCATTTGCCAGCAGAGATCATCTCATTATTTGAAATAATTTTCATGACACGCTACAGAAAAGAACATTCAAAATACTAAATGCAATATGAGAAAGGAACTTTTAAATTAAATATTTATCAATACTTTCCTCAACCTCCATTTATCCATCACAATTCATTTCATTCTTTATTTTCCCCCACAATATGCCAGATAAAATTTTTCTAACCTTGAGGCATCCACATGTCCATTCCCATGGAGCAATTAGTTCACTGAGAATATGTGTCAGGTCACTACCCCACATGTAACTGTTACTAAATACAGAAATATCAAATAATCATGATAATAACTTAGATACACAAACTATTTCACAGCAATTTAAATGGTTTGTCACAGATACTCCAAGCCAGGTATGCATATTCTATTACTCTAGTACTTTCTTAAATAAGAAAGATGTGTTTGATTATATTTTCTATTGAAAAGTTTTCCCAATGAGAAACATGTACACCTGCATATACATATGTGTACAGTGTATATAACATTTATGCTTATTCACAATCTACTATAATAAGTTTAAATTAATCTGCCTAATCAGTGAGTTTGTCACAAACTAAAAGTTATGCCATGGTAAAAAATATTTTTAGTTACTTTGTACTTACAACAGTCCTCTACTTCTTCCCACCAAAGCATTTGGAAAAAAGAAAAGTATATATCAAGGCAGCGATAAAAATCTTGGTAAATTTTCTCCCAACTTTATTGCTTCAGTAGGTTTAGGAATGATGAGAAACCAATCAACTTCAGCAGCCTTTAAAAAATAAGACTTCAGGTTTTCCTATTCGTTTTCTCTGATGCTAATTGCCTCCAAGATCTGAGTCCTGTAAGGGGAAAGTGACTGATCCCAACACTGAGTGAGTCAACACAGTAACTGATGCCAGGATTCTGTAGAGGCCCCTGGATATTTCGAATTCCAGGACCTGCGCAGAAGCAAGAGACTCGCCTTTTCTCTCAAGTTGGTTTCCCATAATAGGACTGCCCATGGCCACTACATATAAGGTTGTGCTTCCAGCATGGCAAGTCCTGTGAATTCAAATGTTGTTCAACTGTGTTCTCATTAATATCCAAACCAGAATAGCACAGAGGACATAGTGCTTTCTCTCAAAGGCTTCTAAACATAAAAACTCTTCAGTAAACAACTGTAACAAGACTTTCTGAAACTTCTATGCACATTTCTAAAATAACAGAGCAGAAAATCCTGATCTAGAATAGCCTTTTAAATGCCTTTCTTTTTTTTCACCTTTCAACAACACTAAAAACTTCACTCCACTGAACAAAAAGAAATGCCCAGAATAATCTATGCATTTGTTATGTATCCACTGTCTACCAAACTTAATTTCTACCCTGGGGATCCAATCAAAAGTCATGTATTGATGATGCCAACAGCCTGACTAAGAGAAGCAAGAGCAGAATGAAGCAGCTGAGCTCTGAAGGCAGAATGTGTATAGTTCTCATGGGACAAGGCTCCTGCTAAAATAAAGAGCACTTTTAGAATGGAATAAAGAAATCCTCCTAAAGTGCTACATTTCTGTCGTAGCTTATGATTACTAACAAATTACTCTTTCTTCAACTTTTTTGGTGAGAATTATTAACAAATTACTCTTTCTTCAACTTTTTTGGTGAGAATTATGAAAACACCATCCTCTTAGACACTGAGTTAATGATCAATTATGTAATGGTTCTCAAAAGTTTTCTGTATTAAATGAACACAGTTGTAACACGTTGTTCAGCAGGTTTATAAACTCTTCTTTGCCCAGAGAAGGCTTCTTTATCTCCTTTCTTATTTTTATTTTTAATGCAACAGGTGAGCCCGATATTTATAGGAAATACTGGTAACACATTTTAGAAAGATATTCCTTTTGCAATTACAATGATCTCTGGTAAAATTATTTGTTTGAGTGTTTTTACACTACCATTTGTTAAAGTGACGGACTCATTTTTCTATGTCAAGCATTCAATTGCTTGGCACAGAAATAAACTGTAGATAAAAATAGGAAAAAAACCCTGAAATATGAGAGTCAGATGATGATGTTTAATAGTGAAATATACATTTTATATTTTGGAATATCATCATAGTATTACCATTCCCCTCAACAAAATCCATATGAAATAAAACACAAGCCCTGATTTTAATTTTGGGTAATTATATTTAAATTACTATCAGCCAAAACAGATTTAAAATGTTCTCTATAGATCACCTCATCTCCTTAATGTGCTTATCTAAATATGCATATAACCAACAATTTTATAAAACATAATAAGAAAAGTGTCTTAGGAGTGACATGGATCTAAGTCTGCATGTTAGCATCAGTGTCCTATGCAATGGACTGCAATAATGCCCAGAGTATAAGTTCCTTTACACCTGTACCATGAATTCCCTGTAGATATAAACCCGTGTTTTGGCCAAGGCACACGTACAGTTTATCAGTGGTTTGTAAAGTGTAGTCTATGAAGCAGCAGCAGCAGCACATGGGAACATTTTAGAAATGTGAGTACACAAGAAACCTGAAAAATAAGAAACTTTGGGAGTAGGACTCAGTACTCTGTGTTTTACAGGTGATCTAATGCATGGCCAATTTTGAAAAACCCTGAAGTGTATGTTTCCAAAAACAATTGTGGCTCCAAATATACCAAAAACTTGTCTTGGTTAATATCTAAAGCACCAAATATCAAAGGACCTGAATGCCCTTAGGTACATCTTAATTGTCTTTCAGCCTTAGTCAATAATCAGAATTTGTTGGGCACCTGTGATGAATTCTACATTAACGCAGAATACTTATAGTTCTCTTAAGGTTTTTATAATCTAGGTGGGAAGATAAGCTAACTGGAAAAAGTGAAAGGTACATAAAATAAAATTTGGCCCAAACAAAGTGAACACTAGTTCAGGCCACGCCACTACTTTCCTGTGGTCACTTATGTCTCTCATTTAGTCCCCACAATAACTACACTGGATAGGTTTTAGGAGTGTCATTATAAAAATGACTGGCCAATGAACTTGCTCAAGTTCCCATTGTTAATAATTGGCTGAGCAGGATTTTTCAAAAAATTATTTGAACTTTTTATTTTGAACTAATTATAGATTCACAAAAACTTTCAAAGATAGTATAAAGGGGTTCCACAAACTCTTCACTCACTTTCCCCCAACAGTTACATTTAAGATAACTATAACACAATATCAAACCCAGGAAATTGATATTGGTACACTGTATATATTTCTGTCATTTCATCATGGGTGTAGATTTGTGTAAACACAACCTCAATCACAATGCACAGCCGTTCTATCACCACAAAAACCTTCCTTCCTTTACAGTCACACCAAACACCCTCTTCCACCAGCCTGGCACCCACTAATTTGTTCTCCATCACTATAATTTTGTCATTTCAAGAATGTTAGATAAAGGCAATCATTCAGTATGTGGCCTTCTGAGATTAGCTTTTGTCACTTAGCATAGTGTCCTAGAGACCCATTCAAGTTGTTATCTGCGTCAATAACCTGTTTATTTTTATTGCTGAGTAGTATTCCACCTCATGGATATACTATAGTCTGTTTAGGCATTCATTTCTATAGGACATTTTGGTTATTTCCAGGTTTTGGTTACTACAAAGAAAGCTGCCAAACAATCACATATATATTTTTCATTTATCTGGATTAATGCCCAGGAGTGAAGCTGCTGGATCATATGGTAAATACATATTTAGTTTTTAAAAGAAACTGCCAAAATGTTCTCCTGAGGGTCTGTACCATTTTACATGCCTGCCAGCAATGTGAGTGATCCAGTTTCTCCATACCTTCCTTGGCATTTAGTGGTGTCAATTTTATATATATATATATATATATATATATATATATATATATATATATATATATATAAAATATATATATAAAATATACAGTATTATATACATTATATTAATTTTTGTCATAAACAAGTAGAGATATATCATGGCAGTCTTTTTTTTTTTTTTAATTATTTTTGGCTGCGTTGGGTATTCGTTGCTGCACACAGGCTTTCTCTAGTTGCGGCGAGCAAGGCTACTCTTTGTTGCAGCGTGTGGGCTTCTCACTGGGGTGGCTTCCTTGCTGCGGAGCACGGGCTCTAGGCACGCGGGCTTCAGTAGTTGTGGCTGGCGGGCTCTAGAGCGCAGGCTCAGTAGTTGTGGCGCATGGGCTTAGCTGTTCCGCAGCATGTGGGATCTTCCTGGACTAGGGGTCGAACCCGTGTCCCCTGCATTGGCAGGCGGATTCTTAACCACAGCGCCACCAGGGAAGCCCCATGGCAGTCTTAATTTGAATTGGCTGAATGGTTAATAACATTGAACTTTTTTTTCCTCGTTCTTATTTGCCATCTGAATATACTTTGCAGTGAAATGTCTATCCATATCTTTTGCTCATTTTCCAACCAGATGCTTTGTTTTTTAACTGCTGAGTTTTTAGCGTTTTTTAATATACTCTAGATATGAGTCCTTTGTTAGATATGTGGTTTGCAAGTGTACTCTCCCAGTCTGTAGCTCGTCTTTTCATTTTCTTAATAGGGTAATTCCAAAGCAAAAATTTTTAATTTTTATAAAGTTCAATTTATTGAACTTTTTCTTGTATGGTGCTTTTGGTGTCATGCCAAAGAACTTTTCACCAAGCCTTAATTCATGAAGATTTTCTCCGATTTTCTTCTATTTTTTAAATCATTTTATATTTACATTTAAATCTAGAATTAATTTTATTTTTTAAAAATATTTATTTATTTATTTATTTATTTTGGCCGCGCTGTGCGGCTTGTGGGATCTTAGTTCCCTGACCAGGGATTGAACCTGGGCCCATGGCAGTGGACGTGCAGAGTCCTAACCACTGGACCACCAGGGAATTCCCTAGAATTAATTTAGAGTTCATTTTTGTATACGGTGTAAGGTTTTCTTTTTTCTTTTTGGCTTACAGATTTCCAATTGCTTCAATGCCATTTGTGGAAAGACTAACTTTCCATTGAATAACTTTTGTACCTTTGTCAAAAACTAGCTGGGCACATTTGTGTGGATCTATTTCTGGGATTGCAACTCTGTCCTATTGATTTATGTGTCTATCCCTCTGCCAATACCATACTGCCTTAATTACTGTAGCTGTATACTATGCCTAAGCATTAGGTAGGGTTATTCCTCCCACTACATTATTCTTTTTCAAAATTATTTTACACATTCTAGGTCCTGTGTTTTAACATAAAAATTTTAGACAAATAGGTCTACAGATCAGACAACAAAATATCTTTCTGGATTTCGATAGGGATTGCATTAAATAGATCAATTTGGAGAACTGACATTCTTACCATGTTGAGCCTTCTAATCCATTAACACAGTACATATTTCCAATATTTAGGTCATCTTTATTTTGTCATACTGTGCTTTCTAAAAGTGCTTTGTATTGTGATATTGTTCCTTCATATGTCTATAATAATATCACTATCTATTATGCATGTGATTGCACAAAGAAAGGGAGAAGAACAGAGGTTCCCAAACTACCATTCTGAAAAAGAAACACATTAAAATACAGAACTTTAGTTTTATAAAAGTGCAAAGCACCCACTTCTGGGCATATGTCCAGACAAAACTACAATTCAAAAAGATACATGCACCCCTAGGTTCATAGCAGCACTATTCACAGTAGCCAAGACATGGAAACAACCTAAATGTCCATCGACAGATGAATGGATAAAGAAGATGTGGTACATACATACAATGGAATACTACTCAGCCATAAAAAAGAATGAAATAATGCCATTTGCATCAACATGGATGCAAATAGAGATTATCACAGTAAGTCAGAAAGACAAATACCATATGATATCACTTATATGTGGAATCTAAAATATGACACAAATGAACCTATATATGAAACAGAATCATGGACATAGAAAACAGACTGGTGGTTGCCAAGGGGGAGGGGGTTGGGGGAGGGATGGAGTGGGAGGTTGGGTTAGCAGATGTAAGCTTTTACATATAGAAAGGATAAACAACAAGGTCCTACTGTATAGCACAGAGAACTATATTCAATATCCTATAATAAACCACAATGGAAAAGAATGTAAAAAAAAAAAAGAATATATATATATATATATATGTATAGCTGAATCACTTTGCTGTACAGCAGAAATTAACACATTGTAAACAACAATTTTAAAAAAAGAAAAAATGAAAAGCATATTTTTATTACATTGAAGGCTTACATTAGCATGTTTTTAAATTACTTTCTTTAGCCTACAGTTGTAAAATACATGCTGTAAAATGAAGACTGGTCCTTGCTTATATTCTAATACTAACCAGTAATCCCTACATCATAAAATGGGTGAACTATTAGTTAGAAAGAACTGATTAGGGTAAACTTAAAAGTAAATAAGGAGTGTATTCTTAAGAAATTGAAAACCTTAATGGCAGCATTTTATATATATATATATATATTTTTTAACATTTTTATTGGAGCATAGTTGCTTTACAATGGTGTGTTAGTTTCTGCTTTATAACAAAGTGAATCAGTTATACATATACATATATCCCCATATCTCTTCCCTCTTGCGTCTCCCTCCCTCCCACCTTCCCTATCCCACCCTTCTAGCTGGTCACAAAGCACCAAGCTGATCTCCCTGTGCTAAGCGACTGCTTCCCACTAGCTATCTATTTTACATTTGGTAGTGTATATATGTCCATATATACACTACCACTCTCTCACTTTGTCCCAGCTTACCCTTCCCCCTCCCCGTGTCCTCAAGTCCATTCTCTAGTAGGTCTGCGTCTTTATTCCCATCTTGCCCCTAGGTTCTTCATGACCATTTTTTTTTTTTTAGACTCCATATATATGTGTTAGTATACGGTATTTGTTTTTCTCTTTCTGACTTACTTCACTCTGTATGACAGACTCTAGGTCCATCCACCTCACTACAAATAACTCAATTTCATTTCCTTTTATGGCTGAGTAATAGTCCATTGTATATATGTGACACATCTTCTTGATCCATTCATCTGTCAATGGACACTTAGGTTGCAGCATTTTATATTAATTGGGATGGGCCTGAGTCATTTTTCCCACTTATACTGTACAATTATTTAACAATTTTAAGCACTATGACTAATAGAGCTTCAAAGGATAAATAAGCTGGGAAGAAACAGGCATGATAACTAAGATTTTATATAAAGTTCCCAAATTTATTGATTTGGGAAAAATCATTTCTGGGCCATTTCCCTTCTCCACAACGATCTATATTGGTTGAGATGTTATATTGGGTTGGCCAAAAGGTTCATTCAGTTTTTTCTATAAGATGGTTCTAGTAGCACTTAGTTGTCTTTAACTTCATTTGAAAAAATTTTGTTAGATTCTATTGTGACAGTCGTCATATCAGGGTGCATTTAAAAAAAAACATCAAAATTGGTGATATTACATTTTAAATTTTGATTTGTAGTAGTTCACTTCTTGTGTATAGAAGTACAATTAATTTTTTTATGTTCATCTTGTATCCTGCGACCTTGCTGAACTAATTATTTCTACGAGTAATTTTGTGGAATCCCTGGGATGTTTTACATAGCCCATCATAATATCTGCAAATAGGGAAAATTTTAACTTTTCCATCCTGGTTTTTATGCTTTTATTTACTTTTCTTACATTTTTGTGCTGGCTAGAACTTCCAATACTACAAAGAGTAGCAGGGCTGAAAGCAAATATCTTTGCCTTGATCCTGCTATTAGGAAAAAGGAATTAAAATCTTTCACCATTATTATGATGTTGGCTATAGAATTTTTCTAGATGTTCTTTATCAAGTTGAAGTCCTCTATTCCTAGTTTTCTGAGAGATTTTTTTTTTTAACATGAATGGGTGTTGAATTTTGTCTAACCTTTTTTTTGGCATCAATTGATAAGATCATGTTATTATTCTTTTTTAGCTAGTTAATATAATTTACCAAATTTTAAGAATGTTTGTCTCTATATCTATGAAGGTTATTGGTCTGTAGTTTTCTTCTTTTGTACCATGTTTGTCTGGTTTTGGAATCAGCTTATCTCTTGCCTCATAAAATATGTTTGTAAGTATTGCCTCCTCTTCTATTTTCTGGACACTGACAGTTCTTTTCTTTAATCACATGAAAGATGTCATGCCATTTCCTTTTGGATTCTATGGTTTCTCATAAGAAATTCTGTCATTTGATTTTTTTTTTGTACCTATAAAGTGTCCTTTCTCTTTCACTGCTTTCAAGGTTTTTTCTTTTTTCTTTTTTTTCCTTTATCATTAGTTTTCAGAAGTTTGACTATGATAGGTGCAGGCAGGGATCTCTTTGAGATTATCTCTTTGGGTTTCTCAGCTTCTTGAATCTGTAGGGTTTTGCCTTTTGCCAAATTAGGTTATTTTTAAGCCATTATTTCTTCAAGTACTTGTTCAGCAACACTTTCTTTTTTTCTCTCCTTTCAGGACTCTGATGACATGCATCATAGATATTTTATTATAATCCCACAAGGTCGGTGAGGATCTGTTCATTTTTTGTCAGTCTATTTTCGTTCTTGTTCAGACTGGGTAATTTCTATTGTTCTATCTTCCTGTTCACAGATTTGGCCCTCTGCCCCCTCCAATCTGCTATTAAGACCATCAATTGAATTTTATTTTGATTACTCTATTTTTCAGTTCTAAAATTTCATTTTGTTCTATATGTCTTCTATTTCTTGCTGAGACTTTCTATTTTTTGTTTGTTGCAAGCAAGTTTGTAATTGCTTATTGAACCATTTTTTTTTATAATGGCGGCTTTAATATCCTTGGCAGATAATTCGATCACCTATGTCATTTCAGCGTAGGCGACTGTTGATTGTCTTTTTTCATTCAAGTTGAGATTTTTTTTTCCTTGGTTTGATGAATGATTTTAAATGGAAGCCTGGACATTTAGGGTATTATGTTGTCAGACTCTTGGACCTTATTTAAACCTTCAGTTTTAGCTAGCCTTTCCTGGCAATGCTTTGTTGGAAGATGGGAAGGGGGTTGCTCCCTTGCTACTACTAGGTAGGGTTGGAAGTCCAGGTTCCCCATTCAACCTATGTTGATACCTGAGATTATTTCTCTGTGTGTGTGTCTGCAAATTATACTGCCTTGACATTATTTTAATTTCCATTAAAATAGTAAACAGATATCTGGAGGCTTGTGGATTCATTTTTAAATATTCAGAGTTTTTTCCACTGGACAAAAAAGAGCTACAACTTGCAAAACTCAAAGCATATCTTAACTGATATTTCCATATTTGATGAACTCTATGACACTTGCAAAATGATTTGATTTTAGAACTTGGTACTATATAGCAGTGCTTTCTGTAGAGTCAAGACAGAAGACATTTACTTACTTATTAAATACATGTAAAACTAATTTATCTGAGTTGTAAAAATAATGCATGCCTAACTCATATATTGATTCTCATTCATTTTAGGAGGTAAATGTGTAGGAACTAATGAAGGTGTTTTAAGATTTCTGAATAAAAGAAAGTTATTATGAGTACAAAGAAATTAAACACATTGATGTCAGCGAGCTGAGGATCAGTACCAAGATTTCATGGTTGCATCTCTTATACTATATTAGTCAAGGTCCTGGCATGAAACAGGTAGAAACAAAAGCATGAGCAGAAAACAATTTGTTGAAATAGCCGTGGAGAGAGGTATAAGCAGGATGATGAGAACAAATAAAGGATGGTGAGTCATCCAGGTGACAGTTAAAGCGGGAAGTTGCTTCCACCTCCAGTTCTGATGGGTCAAAGTGAGGGAATAATGTTGTCAGAATAGTAGTAGAGACACACAGTCAGTCACCAGCAGGACTTTAGTGAGGCACATGGAAAATGAAAAACAAATACCTTAAAATCTTTTTCCACCTGCCCTCTGATATCCTGGTGTCACACAATTGGCTGATAGAGTGCAAGAGGCTTTGGTGATGGAGATGAAGAGCTAAGCTTCCCAGGGCAAAGAGTAGGGAAGAGAATGTCATAAAGTGGATGTGTCATAAAGTGGAGTGGGTCCACTGATACAAGTAAAGAATGATCAGCACATGGGCTCAGCCCACCATGTAAGTCTTGGAAGGATACTCAGTACTAATATGATACCCTAGTGGAAAATATGATAAGGGATGAATTGACCCTTTGAAAACTAGCCCTTGCCTTCATTTTTTCAACTCTGCATTACACCTCTCTGAATCCCACTAAAGTGATCTCATGTACTTTTCTACCAATGTATCTCAAATTACTTCAGAAGTTCACCATAAACATTCTCCTTGCATGGTGCTTCGCTACTTTGTTGCATGTATAATAAATAAGCTGGATATATGTTGAATGTGTGAATTACCTGCTGGAATGCAAACTCCATCAGAACAGGAGTTATGAACTGTTTCATTCCTGTTGCCTATCATTTTGCGATGTATATACTATTGCCTCTGCTTGCAATTTCCTTAACTTTGATCCTTTATCTTTGTATCGTATGCTGCCTTATACTTCTGGGCTTTCTTTAAGTTCACCTCCTCTGTGAAGATATTTTGAGCTTCCCCTCAGCCCCATTTGTAGCTGGGTCTAATGATTTGAATGCACCTTCCTACTCAACTGTAAACTTCTTGAATGTTAAGGACTGGTTTCTATTTATGTTGATATAAGTTCTCAGAAGTGTATTGAGTATAATAGGAGCTCAATGATATCAGTTGGAAAAAAAAAAGAAAAAAGATACAAGGGAAGAAGAGAGGAATGTACATTGCAGATAATTATAATACTGAAAATAAATACTGAATTCTTTGCGGGTGGCAAACCAAATCTGTTTGCAAGTATATGTTAGAAGAGATTCTGAATCTTGTCACTGTGGAATGACCATAGTATCAAATACTCATTTAAAGCAATGGCACTGAGCTGCAGAATGGATATGCATTTATTTTTCAGACATTTATTAGGGACTTCCGTGGTGGCGCAGTGGTTAAGAATCCACCTGCCAATGTGGGGGACACAGGTTCGATCCCTGGTCTGGGAAGATGCCACATGCCATGGAGCAACTAAGCCCACGAGCCACAACTACTGAAGCCCATGCACCCTAGAGCCCGAGTGCCACAACTACTGAGCCCACATGCTGCAACTACTGAAGTCTACGTGCTCTAGGGCCCGTGTGCCGCAAGTACTGAGCCTGTGTGCTGCAACTACTGAAGCCCGTGTGCCTAGAGCCCGTGCTCCACAACAAGAGAAGCCACCGCAACAAGAAGCCTGCGCACCGCAACGAAGAGTAGCCCCCGCTCGCCGCAACTAGAGAAAGCCTGTGCACAACAACGAAGACCCAAAAGCAGACAAAGGAAGAAAAAAAAAAACATTTGTTAGAGCCAGATTTTCTACATTAAGGATATAAGGTAATAACTCCTGGTCTCTGCCTTCAAGGGGATTATGCTTGAAGTGTATTAAAAGAAAATTTTACATTTTAATCTACTTGTTAATTAAGGAACTCAAATAAGTTTGATGACACCTGTCTGAGAGAGGTACCTAACAGAGGGACCAGATTTTAAAGGTAACACCAGATTTACTGCCTACCATAAAAGACTGTCATGTATGTTAAATAAAGCAATGTATTTAAAAAGTCATTTTTAATTGTATACATTAGAAAAGAGGGAACATTTCAAATCAATAATCTAAGCTCTCACTCCAAGAATCTAGAAATTGAAGAGCAACATAAACCTAAAAGAAGCAGAAAGAAGGAAATAATAAAGATCAGAAATCAGTGAAATTGGCAACAGAAAAATAGAGAAAATCAATGAAACAAAAGGCTCATTCTTCAAAAAGATCAATATAATTAACAAAGTGCTAACAAGAGTGACCCCCCCCCAAAAAAAAACACCCCGAGGACACACAGGTTACCAATGTTAAGAATGAAACAGGGGATCTCATTACAGACTTGATAGACATAAAAAAAATAATAAGGGAATACTATAGGTAATTATTCACACAAATATTTGACAATTTGGATGAAATGGACCAATTCCTCATAAAACACAAACTACTGCAAATCACCCAATACGAAATAGATAGTTTGAATAGCCCTATTACTAATAATGAAATGGAGCTCATAATTTTAAAACCTCAGAAAAATAAATCTTCATGTCCAGATGGTTTCACTGGAAAATTTTACCAAACTTTTAAAGAAGGATTAACACCAATTCTACACAATCTCTTCCAGAAAATGGAAGAGAACACAACAATTCTAATACATTTACTGAGTCCAGCAATAGCCTGATACCCAAATCAGAAAAAGACAGCATGAAAAACCAACAAACAAAAACAACAAACTACAGACCAATATTGCTTAAGAATATCAAAGTAAAATTACTTAACAAAATACCAGCACCTAAAATTCAGCAAATATATAAAAACATCATGTTCCAGGTGTTTGTTTGTGTTGTTGTTTGGTAGTGTTTGTTCCAGGGGTGTACAGCTGGTTTGATATTCGAAAATCATTATTGTAATCCACCGTGTTAACATGTTAAAGAAAAAATCACATGATCTTATCAATGGATGCACTACAATCATTTGACTAACTTCAATACCGATACCTGAAATAAACTCTCTGAAAAATAGAAATATAGGGGAACTTCCTCAACTTATTTATCAACATCTATATAAACCCTTCAGCTAAGTTTGTATTTAGTTTAAGTATTAAATGCTTTTTCCCTAGTACTGTGAACTACACTCACCCATCTTATTGAACACAATGCTCCAAGTTCTAACCAGTGCAATGAGGCAAGGCAAGGAAATGAGTCCATACAAATAGGAAAAAAGACATAAAACTGTCGTTTACATGCAGATGGGATGAAAATGAAAATTCCAAGCAATCTACAAAAAAAAAAAAAATCTCCTAGAACTAATAAGTGAGTTCATCAAGGTATCAGGATACAAGATAAACAAACAAAAATCAATTGTATTTCTACATACTAGCAATGAACCCCTAGGTTCATTGTGGACACTGAAATTAAAAATATACTACTCTTTTCTATCTCAGCAAAAATCGAAGTAGCTGTTCATCTAACAAAACATGTCCTTGACAATAACAAAATGCTGTAGAAATAAATCAAAGAACATCTAAATAAATGGAGAAACATACTGTGTACATGGATTGGGAGACTCAACATAGTAATGTCAATTTTACTCAAATTGATGTATAGATTTAACATAATTCAAATTAAAATCCTAGCAAAGTTTCTTGTTGTTGTTGACATAGACAACTTTACATGGAAAGGCAATGGAACTAGAATAATTAAAATAATGTTGAAAAAGAAGAATAAAGTAGGAAGAAAAAGACTATCAGATTTTAAGACTTAACATATACAGCTATAATAATTAAGATAGTGTGGTACTGGTGGTAGGATAGACACACAGATCAATGGAACAGAATAAAGAACCACACAAATATGGCTAACTGAGTTAGACAAAGATCTGAAAACAATTCAGCTGAGCAAAGATAGACTTTTCAACAAACAGTGCTAGAACACTAGAACACTTAAGTCTCACACCTTATACAAAAGCAGCTACTAATGGATGATGAATTTAGATTTAAAACATAAAACTCTAAGTATTTTAGAAAAAATACATAGAAAAAAATCTTAGGATCTAAGGCTAGGAAGAGTTTTTGGATTTTACACTAAAAGCATCCGCCCATAAAAGGAAAAATTGATAAGTTACACTTCAACAAAATGTTTAATGTTTGCTCTTAAGGAGATAAAAAGACAAGCTAAGGAAAAAATATCTGAAAACCACATATCCAACCAATGATTAGTATCTACAATCCATAAAGAACTCATAAAACTCAAAAGTAAAGAACAAACAACAATAACAAAAAACTCCAAAAACTTATTAGAAAATGGTACTCTGGAAAATAGCTTGACAGCTTTGTAAAAACACTAAACATGCGAATGTCATACAATCCGGAAATTTCACTCCAGGGCATTAATTCCAGAGAAACGAAAATTTTTATTCACACAAAAACTTGTACATGAGCGTTCTTTGCAGATGTATTTGTAATGCACAGAACCTGGAAACAACTCACTGAGGTGTCCTTCCACAGGTGAAAGGCTAAACAAACTGTGGTATATCTATCCAATGGAATACTACTCAGAAATAAAAAGAACAACCAATGATATACAATAACCTGGAAGACTCTCCAGATAATCTTGCTGAGCGAAAAAGCCAATCCTAAATGGTTACATATTGTATAAATCCATGTATATAACATTCTAGAGATGACAAAATTATCCAGGTGGATATCAGACTAGTGGCTTCCAGGGGTTAGGAAGTAGATGGGGGCAGGAGGGAAGTGGATCTGGCCAAAAAAAAGGTAACATGGGGGTTCCTTGTTGTGATGGAGATATATTCTGTACCTTGATTGTTCTGTCAATATCCTGGTTGTGATATTGTACTACAGTTTTGCAATACGTTATCACTAAGAGGGACTCGGTAAAATGATAAACAAGATGTACTGGGTGTTTTTTTCTTTTTCTTTTTTTTTTTTTTACAGCTGCAAGTAAATCCACAATTATCTAAAAAAATGTTTGTAAATAATTTCAAAAAGATGGCAGCCTGGGTTTGGCCCATGGGCCAACATTTTCAGATTCCTGATACAGGACATTGATATATATGCACATAAACCAATACAGGGGTAAAACACACTAAAGAATAAATGGCAGCAATGTCATGTTTACAACTATCTTTGCACTTGCTCCTCTTTGTTTTAAAGGCTACTGCGATTGGGTTATGAATAACAACATATTTAAGAGCTACAATTCTCTAGTTCAAGAAGACTTTAAATCTGCAAATAAGAATTCTGGGTATCTTTTAACTAAATATTTAGAGTACTGGAAAAACAGGCTCTAAATGACACTTTGTCATTACTTAATATTCAAAAAACATTTCACATATGTATTTATTGAAAGCCTAGACCAAGTTATTAATGTGCAAGAGTGATGAAAATAATATAAATCTGTGTGGATGACATTTAAATTGCAGCTTCAACGAACCCATAGGCTCAAATCAAAATCCTTTCCTAATTCTTCTTTAAAAAAGTTTTTAAAAATTCCCCACATGTTGCTTTCTCTGCTCTTACATCACCAGTTTGTGTCCATTTGTCCATAGCGAGGCAAAGTTTTCACCCTGATAATGTTTTGTGAAGGTTAAGTGGGCCATCCTAAGAAACAAGAGATAACAGTGATCCAAAAATTTGGGGCTTAAAATTTGAGGACCTTCTTTGTTTTGCCAATGTTTCAAGCACTTGGCTACCTGAAAGCTTTACTGGTGTCTTTGAAGAGTTCTATGAAATGGAGGGGTTCTGACACTGAGACTTCATTAGTTTCCTGACAAAGCTGGAGAGAAGGTTAGAGAGTACTTGTGTAGCAGATGAAGCTACGCATGCTATTCTCTCTAACAAGCTTTGAGAGAGTGATAGAGTGAAAGAGACAGGTCTTTACTTGAGTGGCATTCTCTTTTGAAGGTCTCACTAAAGAACGCTTTAAAAATAAATTTTAAAAAACCCTCACAAGTGATGACCATTTATAATTCGGCTCAATATTTTTCCTGAGCCTCATAAGAATATACTTACTCACTGAAGCCTGAGAGTGGAAGCCTTTATGGAAACTAGAGAAAGTATTATATTAGACTCTAAATGAGGTTTCAAAAATGGACTGGATTTAGAGGAGGATTTTAAAAAATGGTTTATATAGGTTTTACTTCCCAAAGTCCATTCAATTTTTTTTTTAAAACATCTTTATTGAAGTATAATTGCTTTACAATGGTGTGTTAGTTTCTGCTTTATAACAAAGTGAATCAGTTATACATATACATATGTTCCCATATCTCTTCCCTCTTGCATCTCCCTCAATTTTTTTAAAAGTGATTAAAAATTCTGAAGTCTGGTTACTTGAAAATAGTCTACAGCCCTTATTATATTAAACATTATTGCTTAAATATTCCTATAATATGTTGGATCCAATTGATGCCTCAAAAAACTAAAGCACTCATATTTCCTTAATCATTTTTAGAGGACTGAAAGTTTTATTGTGAAGTTTCAGGGTTAGCTTTATTTCGTAGCTTTATTTAGGGTATTGAAAAGTCTGCTGAGTTACCGAACCACGTTTAATATATGTGTGCAGGTGTACATGTGTGTATACCTTTTTCATTATTAATTATATTCGTCTTCGAAGCTACATGCTTCTCTTCACATTAGTACATGAAGTACTTTTTTAGGATTTCAAGATTCTGTGGTAATACATTTAGAAAACTGGAGAAGAGAGTAAGACTAAAGATAGGTATAAATCCCTATTTTTAAAATTAAAAAAAAGGGATTTGGGGAAGGATCACGTCAATAAATCCTCAATTTGAAAACAGGAAAGTCTGATAATAAGGTTGGTTCTTGAAATGGGGGTCTGCCGAAAAATATTAAATCTGTGGATTGAGACAAGGTAGAAGCAACAGTTTAATCCATGAGAAAAAATAAACTGTGTTAGGCTCTCACTTCTACCTTATAGTCCCTATTTTTTCCCTATTTTCTTCAGTTATTGGAAAGGGAGTAAAATGAAATAATTTATGGTTTAACTCAAGTGAAGTTGAACTTGAACTAGTTAAGGGATGGTTCTGATGGTGATTCAAGTAGGGAATTGAGGCATTTTCTCTGTTCCCCAGTCCAATCCATTTTCCCCCACAGGTAGTATAGGTATCTAATAACAGAATATTCACTCTTCTTCCTTCTCGAAACTTATAATGTTGCTGTCATTCGTTTATCTTATCCATAAGCTCTAGTCACCCAATACATTGTTGCTAATATTATTTTGAACAAAGAGATAACTATTATATCATTAGGAATAAGAAAAATAAAAGATTTGATTTTACTTTCATTCCTTCCTTCTCTAATGCTCTTCTTTTCTTTATGTAGATCCAAGTTTCTGACCTACATGATTTTCTTTCTCTCTGAAGTACTTCTTTTGACATTTCTTGTAAGGCGGACCTACTGGCAACAAATTCCCTCAGTGTTTGTTTGTGTGATAAAGTATTTATTCGTCCTTCACTTTTGAAGGATAATTTACTGACAAAGAATTCTAGGTTGGTAGGGTTTTCTTTCTGTCAACAATTTAAATATTTCACTCCACTCTTTTCTCACTGGCCTGGTCCAACCCATTTTTTGCCCTTCTTTTTTCTGCTGAGTGCCTGCAAGGCTGATCCTCACAAATGACATATTTTTAGCTCACTGGATGACTTGTCTCTGGTGGTTTTGGCCAATGGGAGGCACAGACATCAGACCACAGGCAGGGAGAGAGAGGGTCTGAGGCCATTATTTTCCTATCCCCCTCCACCTTATTTGGTCCTTATTTCCCACAGTGGCAGGTTACATCCCTAACTTCCCTGTCAGAAACCCACTCTTCCACTGCCCTATCTCTTACTGAATTTAGAAAATGCGACTTCCTTCATTTGACACTTCAGATTTGGAAAGGGGGACATATAATAATGTGCTACTGCTGGTAGTCTGTACCATGATAACCCTTTTTGTATCCTTTAAACCTGCCCACACCTCTCAAAATAGTCCTTTTATTGTGTTTTATTGAACCATCTGTGTCAGATTCTATTTCTTGCCAGAGTCATGGCTGATACAGGGAGATCAGAAAAATCAATAGCTTCTCCCTTTGAAGTAATAAAGTAGAAGATGAAAATGAATGGGATTCATAGTTACTTTAATACAGTATGCTTCTGTGTATATAAACAATCTCTAGATTTTTCATAGCTGTATCTGGTGGTTTGAGTATAAAATACTTATTAGAACTTAAGATTAAAGTTTAGCACCTCTATACTGAATTGCATATGGAATTTTCACTCCAGAAGTAAGGGTTAAAGCAATGAATGTCTTGTCATTTAGAACAGGAATCATATAATGATTCACTTGCTTACAATGTACTCTACTCAGTGATAAAAGGCCTATAATTGTGTATCTGAGTGTTTGTGTCTGTATGAATAAGTCACTCTACACCCATACACCCTCCGCTCTGCCAGAACATGGTAACTGAAAGACCTTATTACAGCGCTGCAAAATATGCATGAAGTTATCAAGTTGTTTGATTCCAAACTGTCTTATTTTTTTTCTGGCCTCTGTGCCCCTACACTAGCCCATAAGCTTGCACATTTTCCCATTGTGCTTAACTAAAGAGATGTTTTAAAAACAAAACTTGAGAAGTATATGCCTCTATAGAAGGTGTAATATTTCAACAGATATGACCCACTGTGGGGAGGGGAGGTAGAAATGGTCCCCAATTTTTTTCTCATCTCAGTAGAGTTCAGAACTTTATATAGATATCTTAACTATCAAGCCTGCTTTTCCCCAGTTTATTACCTGTGAAGCTGTATAAATCTTAACGTTTTAAATGATGCTAAATAATTGAATCCATGGGGAAAATGACACAGACCCATCTCAATTTATGTAAAATAAAGCCTTTAAGAGTTTTCAATTACTTAAGAAATCTTTCCTTATTTATTTTTAAATTTAGCTCACTGGGTACTTTCTAATTAATTTGTCACCTGTTTCATGACACAGGGATTATTGGTCAATATAGGAATATAAGCAAGGACCAGTCTTCATTTTACAACATGTATCATAAAACTGCAGGCAAAAGAAGAGTAATTAAAAAACACACTGATGCATCACTTTAAAAAGATGTTCTGCATTCATGAAAAATTATAGGTCTCTATCAATCCCTCTATAAACAATTATAACATTAGCATTTAAAATTATTTCAACATCATACACAGATGGTGTATATTCAGTTATAGTCATTTAAATTTTTTAAGAAGTGCTTCCCTTTCAAAACTGCAGATTTGGACCCTTTCTTACTTTCCCTTTCTTTTTGTGATCATGTACATAATATTGTCTATAACACATAATAACATAATAGACAATACATTACAGGTGTATTAGAAATATGAAAACACAATCTAATCTCAATGTGAAGCACTATTAAAAGGCACAAAATGATGAAAGAAATCAAAAAAGATCTTGTAAGTGGAGAGAGACACTGTGTTAATGGATTGGAATACTCAACATGGTAAAGATATTGATTCTCTCCAAATTGACATATAGGTTTGATGCAATTCCTACCAAAATACCAACAAGGTCTTTTTTGTAGACACAGACAAGCTTATTCTAAAATTTCTATGGAAAGACGTAGCCCTATAATAGCTAAAACAATCTTGACAAACAAGAATAAAGTGAGATGAATCATACCACCCAATGTTAAGACTAACTATGTAACTACAGTTATCAAGACAGTGTGGAAATGGCAGAGGGACAGAGTTATAGATTGATGCCACAGAACAGAGAACTGAGAAATACACCTACACAAACGTGTCCAACCGATCTTCAAAATAGTTGTAAAAGCAATTAAATGGAGGAATAGGTCTTTTCAAGAAAGGTGCTGGTGCAAATGAACATCTACTATAGCTAAAAAAACTTAGGGCTCACGCTTTACACAAAATTGACTGAAATTATAAAACATAAAACTATAAATCTTTTAGAAATGTATGTAGGAAATAGTATTTGTGACTTAAGCAAAGACTTTTTATACCTGACACATAAAGCACAATCCATAAACAGAAAAATGGATAAATCGGACTTCATCAAAATTTTAAAAGTTTGGCCGTGCAAAGGAACCTGTTAAGAAAGTGAAATACAAGACACACAAGGGCTAGCAAGGATGTGGAGAAACTAGCTCACTCATACAGTGCTGGCGAGAATGTAAAATTCTACATCCACTCTGGAAAACAGTTTGGCAGTTTAAAAAACAACAACAATGACAAAAGAAAATATGAAACCACCATATGACCCAGAAATTATATTCCCGGCATTTATTCCAGAGAAATGAAAACTTATGTCCACACAAAAGCCTGCACATGATTCTTCATAACAGCTTTATTGGTCTTAGGTAGAAACCAAAATATCTCCCCATCGGGGAATGGTTTAATAAACTGTGGGACATCCATCACAATAAATGAATCAGTAATATACATTTGCAATAAAAAGTAAACTATTTGCCACATGCAACAACTTAGATGGATCTCAAGGGAATTATGCTGAGTGAAAAAGCCAGTTCCAAAGTATTAACTTCTATATTATTCCATTTGTATAATATTTTTGAAGTGACAAAATTAGAGACATGAAAATTGCTGTCACAGGTTAGGGATAGAGAGGGTGGCAGGGGGGAAGTGGAGGTTATCAAAAGACACCAGGAGGGACCCTGTGATCATGCAAGTGATCTAAATTTTGGCTGTAATGGTAGATGCACTATCCTACATATGTTACAATTGTACTGAACTAAACACACACACAGAAACGAGTACTAGGAAAAATTGGGAAATCTGAATAAAATGAGTTCATTGTATCAATGCCAATATCCTGGTTGTGATATTATACTATACTTTGCAAGATATTACCATTGGGGGTAACTGGGTAAATGTTATAGAGTATCTGGTCTGTGTTATTTTTTTTTTATAACTGCTCTTAATTTTATAATTAGCTCAATTAAATGTTTTATTAAAAAAAAAACTTGCTCAAACTACTCAAGCTTGTGTCACAGGTGGGACTCAAGTGCAGGTGAGAGGCCTACACCCTAGCTTCTTGCCATAGTTCTCTACTGGCCCTCAGAGGTCCCTGGGTGCGAGGAGGTGGACCCGAATTGGAATGTGGGCACAATCTAAGCGCCATATGGACTTTCTAACTTCTAAGCTATCATCAGATTTTAAAGCCACCATTCGTTTAGAGAGAGCTTTTGGGAAGAAACATAAATCCTATAGTCTTGATAAACTGTACGGGAAAGCAATGGTTAAGATCATGCTGCTGTCGACCTCTGCCACCCAATAGTGTGTGTGTGTGTGTGTGTGTGTGTGTGTGTGTGTGTGTGTGATATTTTAGAGCAGTAACCTTTCTAAGCCTCACTTTCCTTAGCTGTTAAATTGGGGATAATAATTATACCTAGCTCATAGAAGTTGCTCAAAGACACAAAGCTAGCAAAAGGTAAATTCAAACCTAGGCAGCCTGGTGCAAGAGCTGTACCCTTAGGATATGATCTGTTCCTCCTGGATCCCCACATCTCCCATGGTCCCCATTCATGAGTAAGGACACTCCAGTCTAATTCATACTGAGGAAGAGAAACATTTTCCAAAGTTGCACAAAACCTGCCTACTTGGTCCTGCCAACTTATGTTATTATGCAAAGCAAGGACCAGTGTTTCCTTTCTTCTTCCATTCAGGCTATGCCCTGGGGGGCACTTCAGAGGCATAAAAATAGGGCCCTTTACAGAGCCGCCTACCAGAAGGATGACAATTCTTTTACCACCAAAAAGCTGGCAAAAGTTTCTTTGATTTTAGAGGCTTCATCAAACTCCAGGACAGGGTAATCTCCTGCAATCTCTAACAATGGAGGCTGAGTGACAATTTACCATTTTTCTGTCCTCGGAAAAACTCCCAGGATGCTAAGGACAAGGAATAGTTATCCTTCCAGTTACATTTGTGATATTATTCAATGTGTCTTATGGATTAAATATGCCTATTTCATCAACTCATTCCCCATCCATCTGTGACAGAAAGAAGCAAGTTTGATACAAGAAGCAGTGATTAAATGTCTCTCAACCTGTTCATGTATAGAGTGAACAGAACACCAGAATACTTCAAAGTGAGGATACATGACTTTAGCAGCATTACCTAATATTTGAGGGTAACAGTTGTACAATATGAAATGATTTATTACTTTCAGAGCAGTCCACTCTAAGAATTTCCAAATTCTATAAAATGTACAGTTGTTTTTCTTCCTTTTGCTACACAAAAAACTTTGGGACATAGGATTTTCCTATCACTGAGCAATAACAACCAAATACTTGAATAAACAAAATACTTCACTGACCTGGGGATTTTGGTACATTGCTTTGGGTACAAAGTGGGCAAGGGTATTTAAAAAAAAGAAGAATGTCTCACTCTTCTCATTTTTAAATATTTTGTGATATATGCCATGGTTTGTACAAAAGCGCATATATGTGTTGCTTTATCTTGATATATTTTGTACTTTTTTGTCAGTTAAAATTATTTAATTCCTCTATTTAAAAATTCAGTAATAAAGCATAAATCAGCATGTGAATCTCATGCACCTACATACACACATGTATATACTCACGCAAGAGCACAGCATGGTATCTACAATTTCCCTACAGAGTTCTTTTAAACTAAACATAATAGTTACCAAAAGGGATTCATAGTTCTTGAATTGATTTCAAATTAATCTGCCAGCCAGCTCCAAATGAATTTCCATTCCTATAACATGAAAGTTGTCCCATGACAAAACTTTCAGTGGGAACAAATTCATTCCTTCTTATGTCTATCATTTGCAAGGCACTATGGTGTGTCACTTGGAAAGGGATCTGAATTACAATTTTTCCCCAAAGCCATACCACGTGTTTGAAATACAGAATTTAAAAGAGCACCGATGTTCAAACCCATCAAATTATACACATTATGTGCACCTTTTTGTATATCAATTATACCTCAACAAAGCTGTTAACAAAATAAGGGCACTGATGAACTCATTTTGAGGTCTGCATTCTTTTGAAACCATACATTTGACACCAGAGACCACCTTTTCTTGCTTTGTTCTAGCTCACATGTATGCTCTGGCAGTGAAGATGCTCTAAATCAGAAAACTGTATATAAATACACACACACACACACACACACACACACACACAGAGAGAGAGAAACCATGGGATGTAGAGAAGGAATCTGGTACTTTAAATTGCATGGTGATCGCTGCATACCTTAGATGCCTCTTGTGGTTTAATAAAGCATCATCCTAGTATTATGTAGGTAGTATCATTTATATTTGGCTGATAAAAAAAACACCTGATATTCAGCGAGTTAAGAAATCAGCCAGTTCAAAGTCAGAAGTGAGATTTTTGAATCCTGTTATGTTAAACTCTAAACCCCATGCTTTGTACTATCATAATCTTTAAGAGTATTACCAGATAACGCTTAAAAAATCTGCTGAGTTAAGGATTAGATAACAATTACTAAGGTAATTAAATGTATCTAGGTTTAAGTGAAGGCTTCCATCAATACTGAGAAGACTCCTTCTCAAAACACCCTTGCTACTCACTGAGAAACAGCATCACTATCATAAAGATTCTTGCAAAAAAGCGCTACATCTCAGGCACACCCCAAAGCTACCGAATCAGAATCTGAAATTTAACAGAAATCTGAGGTAATCTGGATTCACATTAAAGTCTGAGAAGCACTTATGTATACAACTATTTTCCAGTTGTAGCAAGACACAGAAATAGCTATGAAGCAATGTGAACATTTCATGAGGAAAAAGAGTGTGGAAACCTCTTCATTTATTCCTTTATTACTTTTGAAGAGATTTTATAATCATCTGTTAACTTTTAATAGCCCTGACCAGATACATACCCAGGTTTAAATAAAAAAAGAGATTCCAGAATGCAGTCAAATTATTTTTCTTAAATTCTAGCTTTTTAAAAAAATTGCCATTCCGTGGCTAACCACTGGTATGGATAGTCGGTTTTTTAATTATATAAGGTAATCACATTAGTGAGTGAGAAAGTCAGCAAAATCAAAGTTTTGTTGTTTCTTGTATAATTTTAAAGCATGCTGACAGCAATATGATAATCATAAACTCTGAAATAAGTATTCAACACACAGATGCCAATTTGCTTAGAATTACATAAGCATGGAGTTAGGTTAGTTTGGCCAAACATAGTTAAAGTAAATAATGGCTAAAGAGAAAAATAAATATTTTCTTAAGACTCTGAGTTCAGCTCAATCTATTTATTCTCTGGGTTTACAAGGTGGTTATTTAGAATAAAATGATACTTTAACCTTGGTTTGTTTTTTCCCTGAAATGGTCAATTGGGGAAAAAACTGTTTGACTGGAGGATTAGTAGTTTTGTGACTGAGTAGGCAATGTCTCAGAATTTACTTCCTCCAAAGACTAATAAAGAAGAAATTAGTATCTGTCCTGTTTACAGGAACATAGCTTCTTGAGCACTACTGATCTTACCTAATGCTGTAGAAATAAAAAGAAATGAAAGGATATATCACATTTGAGTCTATTTTAATGTGGCCTGATAGAATCCAAAAGAAGCTTCATTTTATAATGTGCTTTACAATGAAAGTATATTGGAAAACTCTAGTGTCTTGAAGCCATGCAAAAAATGCTTTCAAAACAAATTATCAACGTGTGCTTATGAGACAAAAAAACTTTTCCAAATGCATCACTATAAATGGGGGTAAACACAACTTTTGATCTATTCTTCCTGCCATCATACACAAAAAAGCACATTATTTGTACATTTTGCTTTCAAATATGTGACATTTTTCCCGTTCTGAACTTTTTTTTTTTTAATAAGTATTTTAATTAATTTATTTATTTATTTTATTTTTGGCTGTGTTGGGTCTTTGTTTCTGTGCGAGGGCTTTCTCTCATTGTGGCAAGTGGGGGCCACTCTTCATCGTGGTGCGCGGGCCTCTCACTATCGTGGCTTCTCCCGTTGCGGAGCACAGGCTCCAGACGCGCACGCTCAGTAGTTGTGGCTCACGGGCCTAGTTGCTCCGCGGCATGTGGGATCTTCCCAGACCAGGGCTCGAACCCGTGTCCCCTGCATTGGCAGGCAGATTCTCAACCACTGCGCCACCAGGGAAGCCCCCGTTCTGAACTTTAATTCATGAAAAATATTTATGATAAGAGAAACTAGCTTGACTTTTACTACAATATAAGTTATTTTTCCTGATATGTGGTTTAAGAATATAGATTTTTTTTGTTCCTTCATCATAGTTTTTAACTAATGTATTTCAATAACACTAGCTTATTATACATCTTATTGATACTTAAGCTAAATGTACATGGTTATTTTTTAGGGCTTTGGAAAGTGAGAAGAACAAAAAAATCAATGACTAAAAATTAATCCTTGCAAAATAGCAGGTAATGAATAAGAAAGTGAGTGAAAATGCTCTGAATATTCAATAACTTTTAAATTAATAAAACTGCATGTGTTGTATTTATCTTATTTGTTGATGATCAATAAAACTATCTTTTTTCATTATTCATTGAAAAGATAAAAGGAAAATTTAGCAGGTGAAACAGATCTGTTCTACATTGTCATATTAGTTTTCTCTCTTTGTCCTCCTCATTTTTGTTTTTTTAACCTTTTTTTTTTTTTTTTTTTTGGCCTCAGAGCTTGCGGGATCATAATTCCCTGACTAGGGATTGAACCCAGGTCATGGCAGTGAAAGCGCCAAGTCCTAACCACTGGGCCGCCAGGGAATTCCCTGTCCTCACTTTTGATGTGATGAATATTTCATGATAAATTCCAAGTATGGCCATAATACTGGAGGGCTGGGCAGCCAAATCAGCTAAGAATTGTATGCAAGTGCTAGAATTTCCATTTCTGGAAATTTTCATTTCTGAAAATTTCCATAGTACAGAAAGTACTATGTATCATAGAGGTAATATTTATAATTTTCCAAATTTTTATGAGTTTGGGTGATTTGAATTTTTCCAGAAAAAAAGTCTTAACATCTAGCATATTTTGTAATCCATGAAGAATACAACAAATGTTGAAAATATGGTCAATGTTGACAGAGGGAAGATCAAAACCCAAAACTGAATGTACTTTTTTTTTGAAAGAAACAAAAGCAATTCAAAAAGAGTACAAGTTTAGTTTCTGCAACTGAAACAATGCAACATTGATTTTACCTTGTTCTAAATCCATCTGGGAATTCATAACTGGTAGAACTGTAAAATGTCATAGAGTTACAGCCTCTAAGTCTGCTAAGGCATGTGCCTTACATACACTATGTGGAATATTATTCACACCTGTATAATACTCCATACAGGAGTTAAACTATTCATAATTTACATTTGTATGTATGTGTGTATATATGTGGTAGAAGACATACACAAATATATAAATATACATATAAATGTGTGTTGTCTATTTTTATTCAGTATAAGTTTTGGAAAACTGAAATGAATGCTTTTTAAACTCTCCATCTACACATGTGGACATTTCCCTCCAAATATCAAGTGTGTTAAACAGTGGAGAAAAGAAAACTATTCACAACAAAAACATTTCAGATAAAAAATGTAATCACAAAAATCTGTTACATATTCTAAATTTTATTTCTTCTTTATGTGTGCATAGCAAAGTAGCTGTGAAGAAAAAAATAAATTTTAATTTGAAATAGTGCAGAAAAATTCCCTACCTTAGATATACAAAATAGTACCAGACAAGAGATGCATAGATAACCTTAAGAATAAAAGTCATATATTATGTGCAGGGCTAAACCATTTCAAAGACATATTTGGCTGATTAATTAGCAACGGTAAAGATCAAGATTTGCATAAATGTTTAGAAACAAAGTGTTTATTTTTACTTTCTATTAGTTGGACCAATACTTTGGAATTTTATATTACTATATTTTGGTTGTGAGTCCTCTCTAATTTATTTGTCCAGATAACAAAAATAAAAACAAACAAATAAATATAGATTAAATCACAATATAAGATTAAGAAAATTCATAGAAATTGAGAAACTGGTCTAATTTAACATACAGAATTACAAACCCTATTTATTTCTAATCTGTGTCTAACAGTGCACAATTTAAATTAAAAATAATCCTTACATCTGCCCATCCAGCTTCCTTATCTTCTGTGTTAACATGACTCCAATTTTCATATATGAAGGAGCACTGTGCTCAGGGAATGGGCCAACCCCAAAGAAGACAACATGATTGTCCCAGGCCAGTCATGTTGTTTCTGTGTCTTTTTTGCTAGTAATTGGCCAGAATGGAGTCATCTTGATATGCCTAAAACAATGACAGGCAAGCTACTGAAACCAAGCAGGACCCTGTGGGGCTCCTGGGCACTGAAGTCTTTCTGTCCCCCGTTTCTTTTTTGTAGGGAATAAACTCCAGCCTCCATGACCTTCCCTGAGTCCTAAAAGTCAGATTCAAAGAGTTGCTAATCAGGGAAGGGAGGGGACACAGAGACAAGGGAGGAGCAGCCAAGAAACAATAGTGCAGCCTTGGGGCAGGGTCCTGGTTCTGCCTCAAGGGATACACATAACAGTATCTTTGAGCTCTTTACAGAACTAAAACCCTCAACAAATTAAAGATGTTAGCATTCTTCATTCCAGAGAAGACCACCTGAGGCCAGATTAAAGGAACCAGAGAAGCTCATCAAGAGACTACCTAAGACCAGAGCAGGTCTCAGGCAGGCCAAGCACACACCCCAACCCTTATCAGCATCCCCACCCTTGAACCATTGCTATAAAACCCCTCAACAAATCCTCCCATTTTGGGACACACAGTTTTGAGGGGCATGAGCCTGCTGTATCTGCACTTGTCTGGCAAAGCAATACAGATATTCTTTCCTACTTCACCCAAAACTGTGTCTCTGAGATTTGATTCGGTGTCGGGGTACAGAGGCCGGATTTGGCATCATGACCTCTGCACTCCTTGCCACATGAGATGATATACCTCTATTTCAAAAGTATGTTTAATTGATGTCCAGGTCTATGGCACTATATGCAAAAGATATATACAAATCTAGGTTTTTTACACAAAGGTACATTAGTGGATACTTTTGATATTATCAAAACATTCTTCTCCCCAGAGGTGCTGAGAATATGTGGTGTTGGCAGTGTAGGTGGTTTGTGGATCACATTTTGATAAAATAATGTGTTAAAGGAATTCCAGAGAGAAATAAATAAAATGAGTAAAATTTGGTTAGTTAAACTGTGAAAAAAGAGGCAAATGTTAATGTGTGAACTAAGAACTTTCTATCAATAGTTGGGGATGGCCACAGAGTTCAGAATAGTTTGAATTTACTGATGACTAAAATAAGTCCAACTAAAACAGAATGCCTTAATGTCACTGCTTAACTACTCAAGCATTTGGGAAGTCTTACTAAAATCTCTGTTTGTAATTTCTGAGGTAGCCTGGAAAAAGATTTCAACTTTGGTTATATAAATAGAAATCAATACTTTGAAGTTGATCCTATACACAGCATTTTCTAGCATTCAAGAGGCATGGCATAGAGAGACAATTTATATGAGGAAACAAATGGAAGAGAAAAAAGGTAGTCAGCCATTTTGAGATTATTTATAAGAAAGGATAAAACAAACATCAAAGTGGCTGCCAGAGACAGTTGTTGACAATTTTTTTCTCAATATTATTCCCTTTCTTCTTTTTATCTTATCTGCTCACCTCACTTGCTTACTTTATCTTAAGTTGCCTTCTCTTGGTCACCACATTTTGGCTACACCCCTCTCTTCATTAACAGTCACATATCTGTTTAGTCTCTGCCCTCCACAGTTCTTTTCTTTGTTTCTCAAAGTTGCAAAAGGACAAGTGACTAATCTCATTAGACTGCGCTAAGGGATATCCAGATAGGTAGAAAAACATTATTTCTGTGTGTGAGTGTTTCTGGAAGAGATTAGGGTTTGAATCAGTAGACTGAGTAAAGAAGATCACCCTCAGCAGTGCGGGTGGCGGGGGGACATCATGCGATCGCTTTAGGGCCCAGATAGGACAAAAAGGTGGAGATCGGGCAATTTCTCTCTTCTTGAGATGGAATGTCTATCCTCCACTGCCCTTGGACATAGGCGCTCCTGCTTCAGAGGATCCATATCCTGTTGAGAAGCCATGCTTATACCCATTTTAGCATTTACATGTCAAGTACATGCTGCAAATAATAATTTAACTAGAAGTTTGATATGGGCCAAGACTAATAAAATGGAAGTTTATTTGTGAATTTATAGAGACAAATTGGGTCTTGATAACAATTATTTAATAATGAACAGATGAACCACTTCTGATTAAAAAGAACTAGAAAATAATGGAAAGACAAGCTTTATAGGAAGTGAAGAATTCATCCATTATTGCTCAAAATAGATAAGTCAATCATTTCACAGATGAACAAAGAAATTGCCAATGAATGATTTTTAAACAGCTAAGGACTATGGAGGTGTTGAAAGTTATACCTAAAAAAGAAAAAACAAACTATGTTTAGTTACTGCTGATCCATGAAGCAGAACAAATGTGCTTGGCAAAAGAAAATCTGGAAGGATTTTATGTGAACACTCCTGTTTAAGTGACAAAATGCCAATGGAATCTTGACATTTCACAACAGATGTCGACCATCACAAAGTAAAAATATCAGCTTTTCCAGGGGTCCTCTAGTCAGGGAAACCAATAAATACATAATGTACTAATGGCATTTTCCAAACTTTATTTGTATCATCATACTTATTTATTAATTTTGTTAATTTCATTATAATTCATTCACAGAGACAACCAGAAAATCCCATCATTAAATAGCAATGGCTCTTGATTAATATTTTAAGATAGTTTTCAAACCAAACTCTTAATACTTCTGATAAAATAAATGAGAAACTATCCATTAAATTAAAAAATAATTTTACTCATTTCTATATGAGTAAAAATTATTTTGTAAATAGTAAGAAGAAAATTTCATCAAAAAATAAAATCTTTTTTAATTTTTGCATTTAAGTATCTGAGAATATATTCCCAGTAATCTTGACCAGTTGTAAACCTAATTTCAGCAATACTTCTAATGCTTAATTATGTATACATTTGCTTTACTTCCTGTCACAGAACTGACACTGTGTTTTTCAGTACATTTATTTATTTATTTTTGTTACAACTTAGATGCTTTTAAAGTGAATTTGAAATATTTGCTCTTAAAATTATAATAAAAAATCATGGATTACAAAAGAGATATATCAAATTAAGAAAATTGCCTCAACAAATTCTAGCGTTTATAATTATCCTCAAAATTGGAGCACTGGGGTATATTAGATATATGCCAAGATAGTTATCACATTTTTCCATGTGTCTTACACAAGGGCATTTTACTCCTCCTTTAGTCTTTTTTTCCTAAATTTCGATATAGATTTTGATCATACTATTCTTGTTTTAGTGGGGAGATGATGTAAATCATTTGAAATCAGTTTTAATATTCAACAATTTTAAGGTTCACTATTTTATGTAATGCTTCACAGAAAGAATAAATTAGAGAAAAAATAGTAATCACCATACTAAAATAGAAATATTTAGATTGGATGCTCTCATAAATAGATAACATAGTATCAGTTATTAGTATTTGGTTAGAAAAAATCCAAAATGTGTACAAGACTGGGGAACAAATTTAGTTCTAGATCAAGATTTTTATTTCACTCAAAAAAAAAAAAAAAGACCGTCCACTGATGATATAATTTTTACAAGACAAGAATTTCTTTAATAACCTAAAAGCTACTTGAATGATTATTTAAGGAGTAGACTGACTTATAAGAAAGGATATTATAAATTTTTTCAATCATACCATTTTATTATTCTTACATGTTATCCTTCTATATATTTGTGTTATTTTAAGGTGTGGACAGGTTGTTAATTTTGAAAGACCCTATATATTCATGCATGAACAAGAGAGACTGCACTGCAAGTGATCTCTTTGGCACAATATTCAAAGAAACCTCTTATGCGACACTCTCGATCATGAGCAGACATTTAGCAACTATCATGAAAAATTTAATCTTATAACACTGGGCAAATGTCACTGGCCCAGTCATTAAAATCAACAAACCTAAATAAACACCCAGGGTTAATTCCAAATAAATACCACTACTATACTGAACAAAATCAATAGAGAAATAATTATTAAATAATTTTAGTTAAACGAGCATTACATTTCTAAACCAATGGGGAAAGCACTTCTTATTCCAGAATAATGTTGATAAAAGAGATTGCCACTCACACGGAACATTCTCTAGGATAGATCACATGCTGGGTCACAAAGCAAGCCATGGTAAATCTAAGAAAATTGAAATCATATAGCATCTTTTCCAACCACAATGCTACGAGATTAGAAATCAACTATAAGAAAAAAAATGCAAAAGCCCACAAATGTGTGGAGGCTAAACAATATGCTACTAAACAACCAATGGATCACTGAAGAAATCAAAGAGGAAATCAAAAAATACCTGGAGACAAATGAAAACAAAACATGACAATCCAAACCCTATAGGATGCAGCAAAAGCAGTTCTATGAGGAAAGTTTATAGCAATACAAGCTTACCTCAGGAAACAAGAATCTCAAATAAACAATCTGACTTTACACCTAAAGCAACTAAGAGAAAGAAGAACAAACAAAACCCAAAGTTAGTAGAAGGAAAGAAATCATAAAGATCAGAGCAAAAATAAATGAAATAGAGATTAAGAAAACAATAGAAAAGATCAATGAAACTAAAATCTGGTCCTTTGAAAGATAAACAGAATTGATAAACCTTTAGCCACACTCACCAAGAAAAAAAAGGGTGAGGGCCCAAATCAATAAAATTATGAATGAAAAATAAGTTACAACCAACACCACAAAAATACAAAGGATCATAAGAGACTACTACAGCAGCTGCATGCCAATAAATTGGACAACCTAGAAGAAATGGACAAATTCTTAGAAAGGTACAATCTCCTAATACTGAACCAGGAAGAAATAGAAAATATGAACAGACCAATTACAAGTACTGAAATTGAATTTGTGATTAAAAAACTCCCAACAAACAAAAGTCCAGGACCAGATGGCTTCATAGGTGAATACTACCACACATTTAAACATTTAGAGAAGAGTTAACACCTATCCCTCTGAAACTATTCCAAAAAGTTGCAGAGGAAGGAACACTTCTGAACTCATTCTATGAGGCCACCATCACCCTGATACCAAAGTCAGACAAAGATACTACAAAAAAAGAAAATTGTAGGCCAATATCATTGTTGAACACAGACGCAAAAATCCTCAACAAAATACTAGCAAACTGAATCCAACAATACATTAAAAGGATTATACACCATGATCAAGTGGGATTTATCCCAGAGATGCAAGGATTTTTCAATATCTACAAATCAATTAATGTCATACACCACACTAACAAATTGAAGAATAAAAACCATATGATCATCTCAATAGATGCAGAAAAAGCTTTTGATAAAATTCAACATCCATTTATGATAAAAAACTCTCCAGAAAGTGGGCATAGAGGGAACATATCCCAACAAAATAAAGGCCATATATGACAAACCCACAGCTAACATCATACTCAACTGTGAAAAGCTGAAATCATTTCCTCTAAGATCAGGAACAAGACAACGATGTCCACCCTCACCAATTTTATTCAACAGAGCTTTGGAAGCCCTAGCCACAGCAATCAGAGAAGAAAAAGAAATAAAAGGAATCCAAATTGGAAAAGAAGAAGTGAAACTGTCAATGTTTACAGATGACATCATACTATACACAGAAAGTCCTAAAGACACTACCAGAAAACTACTAGGGCTCATCAATTATTTCAGTAAAGTCACAGGATACAAATTTAATATGCAGAAATCTGTTGCATTTCTATACACTAACAATGAAAGATCAGAAAGAGAAATTAAGGAAACAATCCCATCTACCATCACATCACAAAGGATAAAATACATAGGAATAAACCTGCCTAAGGAGGTAAAAGACCTGTACTCCAAAAACTGTAAGACGGTGATGAAAGAAATCGAAGATGACACCAAAAGATGGAAAGAGAAACTCTGTTTTGGATTGGAAGAACCAATATTGTCAAAATAACTATGCTACCAAAGGCAACCTACATATTCAATGCAATCCTTATCAAATTACCAATGGCATTTTTCACAGAACTGGAACAAAAAATTTTAAAATTTGTATGGAAACACAAAGGACCCCAAATAGCCAAAGAAATCTTGAGAAAGAAAAACAGAGCTGGAGGAATCAGCCTCCCTTACTTCAGACTATACTACAAAGCTACAGTAATCAAAAGAGTATGGTACTGGCACAGAAACAGACACATAGATCAATGGACTGGATAGAAAGCCTAGAAATAAACCCACGCACATATGGTCGCCTTATCTTTGATAAAGGAGTCAAGAATATACAATGGAGAAAAGACAGTTTCTTCAATAAGTGGTGCTGGGAAAACTGGACAGATACATGTAAAAGAATGAAATTGGAACGTTTTCTAACACCGTACATAAAACTAAACCCCAAATGGATTCGAGACCTAAATGTAAGACCATATACTATAAAACTCCTAGAGGAAAACATAGGCAGAACACTCTTTGACATAAATTGCAGCAATATTTTTTGGATCTGCCTCCTAGAGTAATGGAAATAAAAAGAAAAATAAGCAAATGGGACCTAATTAAACTTAAAAGCTTTTGCGTAGCAAAGGAAACCATAAACAAACCAAAAAGACAACCTACAGAATGGGAGAAAATATTTTCAAATGATGCGACCAACAAAGGATTAATCTCCAAAATATAAAAACAGCTCATAAAGCTCAATATCAAAAACAAAAACCAAACTACCAAACAACCCAGTTAAATAATGGGCAGATCTAAACAGACATTTCTCCAAATAAGACATACAGATGGCCAAAACACACATGAAAAAATGTTCAACATCACTAATTATTAGAGAAATGCAAGTCAAAAGTACAATGAGATATCAGTCAGAATAGCCATCATCAAAAAGTCTACAAACAGTAAATGCTGGAGAGGGTGTGGAGAAAATGGATCCCTCCTATACTGCTGGTGGGAATGTAAATTGGTACAGTCACTATGGAGAACAGTATGGAGGTTCCTTAAAAACTAAAAACAGCGCTACCATATGATCCAGCAGTCCCTCTCCTGGGCATACATCCAGAGAAAACCATACTTTGAAAAACTACATGCACCCCAATGTTCATAGTAGCACCATTTACAATAGCCAAGACATGGAAGCAACCTAAATGTCCATCGACAGAGGAATGGGTAAAGAAGGTCTGGTACATTTAAACAATGGAATATTACACAGCCATAAAGAAGGGTGAAATAATGCCATTTGCAGCAACATGGATGGACCTAGAGATTATCATATTAAGGGAAGTAAGCCAGAGAGAGAAGGACAAATATCATATGATATCAGTCATATGTGGAATCTAAAAAAGAAAATGATACAAATGAACTTATGTACAAAACAGAAACATACCCACAGACATAGACAACGAATTTATGGTTACCAAAGGGGAAAGGGGGGGAGGGATAAATTAGGAGTTTGGGATTAACATATTCACACTACTATATATAAAATAGATAACCAACAAGGACCTACTGTATAGCACATGAAACCATACTCAGTATTTTGTAATAACTTGTAAGGGAAAAGAATCTGAAAAAATAGATATGTGTGTATGTATAACTGAATCACTTTGCTGTACACCTGAAAGTAACACAACATACTTCAATAAAAATAATTTTTATAAAAGATATCACCACTCATATTTCCTACGAAAGGCACTCCATGAATATTTATTGGTAAAAATATTTTAATATTAGTCAAGTGTGATGATATAAATCGGATTTATATAAGCACCTTCTTAAACTTTTAACTGCATAACAAACACCACTTGATTATCTTCAAAACAAAAATGGAAAGAATATGATAGGAAGACCAATGAAGCAGGATATATATCTGGTTTTTACACTCTAATAACTTCAAAGCTTTAGGCAGGTTACTTAACCTCTCTGGCTCCCCAGTTTTCTCACCTGTAAACAGGACTGGATGATCTCTCAAATGAATTCCAACTCTAAAATTCTCTTTTTCTATGGCCTACCTGAAGAATTCTTTCTTTAACCAATTAATTCCATTTACATCCTTGATTTTATGTAACGCTACACTAAAAAAGAATTGATAAAATACCACAACACCTATTAGTGATTTTTATTATCTGAGCTGTCATAAAAATGCTTGGACTTACTCCACAAGCTAGTCCATATATATCTGCCTTCCTATAGGGGCATGATGCAAAGCTTCTAGTGGCAGAGACCTCTGTAAAATATCAATATGTTAGATAGCATTTTAACCTGCTAATACTCCCTTTCCTGTTCAGTAGATCTTTGCCTAGCAGTTTGGATTCAAAAGACTTCAAAGCTTTCATACTCTAGACAGGCCATCACAGATTAATTCTCTCCTATTCTGCACTCCTCACTCCTTTAGGACTTGTATATGAGGTTTAAAATTATCCTATGTCTGCCTGTGTTAAATGGGTATTAGCTAAAGACTAATTTCTTGGTGATTATATGTACCAAGGAAGAAAAATTTCACAACTTAAGTAGGATTCTAGTTTTTTCCTTTTACTATTGACAGTTTAATCGTATGTCTGAGTGAGAGTTTAGATTTCACAGACACTTTGGTTTATTGATAGTCTCACAAACTCAGTTACATTTCATAATATTTATATCCATAATCAAGGAAAAGTCATTTTACACATTTATGTACAAAAATAAAAATGTTATCATGTGTTCTCAATTGTCTAATTATTTTCCTGATATTTTTGGTCTAGTTCAAAATACAAACAAATATACTAGGTACAACTGAAGGGCAAAACATAGAGAAGTCATAGTGTAATGTATTATAATGTATAGTACTTAATGTTTAAACATTAGTTATCAACAGGCACACAAAAAGAGGAAATTATCCTTGAGTTTGATGGTAACACTATTCAAGCCTCAAGCATGGTTATATTTCTCTAAATATTTTTCCCTAGAAAAGTATGGCTGCAAGCTTATATGATCAATAAAAATCCTTTAAAATCATTTCATTCTGTGCTAGGATGAGAAGAGGTTTAACACATACTTTAAATCAGTCATAAACTACACATTAATTCTGATTTAAAATAGAAACTGACTTTTCAACTGAGAATGTATATCTGTCACAAATCTCTGAAGAAAAAATATATTCATATTTTAATTTTAGGTTTCAGATACAAACGTTTACTGAATTCTTGAACCAACACGTGGTTGGAGAAATACATTTGAGGAAAAAATGATTATTGTGTACATACTCAAAATTATTCACTTTAGATTTTAATTATTAAATGGTAAAGGAAATGTTTCATTTTTAAATAAAACATACAGTATTACGATATTGTGACTATACACACCACCATTAATTTTTCCTATTACTTCTTATAAAAGAGTTCCTTCTTTGGCATTCATAAAAAGCTACATCCAGATGTCTTTAGCCCCTTCATAAATACATAACTGAGTAACACATCTTGAGCACATCCCTAGTCACCATCTTATAATACGTGAAAAAATTCAGAGATTTTAAATATAACTTACTTGCAATTTTCCTATTTTCAAAAAGGCATAGTTGCTCTTTTGGTGTTATCAAGGAGTTTCTGGAGACCAACGTGGAAAAAGGTATCCATTTCTGAGAAATACCCACTGCAGGAAAGAGGGTGCTATTTGCATTTAATATAAATACTACCTACATCACCTTCATTCCCTTTAATTAGAAAACAGAAAACCTTGTGTGTTCCTAACATAAAAAAATAAAAGTTTCTTCTCAATATGGTAATTGATTGCAAAAAGTCATTCTGTGTGTAGAGATGGTCCTTCTACCAATTATTTTTAGCATCATGCTATTTTCATTTAGAAAGGTCAGAGGAGTTCTTTGCTTAAACCAATGTGATTTTCCTAATAAACTCACCATGCTAAGCGATCCAACAGAATGGCTCTGTATGTTAATAAGGAGAGTAAATGGCATTACTTGACAGAACTGTTCTTTCAATGATGGTTCATTCTAAGAGATTAACTTAGCCATACTTGTCTAGTGCTACATAAACACTATTAAATAGGCTATGCAGCATCCTTCTCATTTGACTCTTACACTTTGCTGTTTTGTATTAATATTTGGAAATAAAATATATCACTCCATCTGTTAGTAATCATGATGATGAAATTATGTCATACCATAATAGAAGCAAAACCAAGGTATTAGAGAGCCCTGTCCTTTTTAAATGCTCCTGTAGGATATCCCATTTTGCACAGTCATCCTTTTTATTCTTCTAAGTCTCTTGCCTTCCTTCACATTTAGTTAGTGGTCAATTCACTATCAGAGGAATGCATTTTTTTCTGGTGGGCATTGAGGATGAATAAAAAAGAAATCACCCTATCACTAAAGATGCCATAGCCTCAAATGTCCTACTCACTCTAGCTGCATCTATAGAGATTCCCACCAGCACAAAAGATCAAACTATGGTATCTACAGATCTGGCCAGAATGCCTTTCAGAAACGGGATCATTCCCACAGCAGTTATTCTTGTTACCAGTTTCCACAAGAGTCTGAGGAAAATTTTTCATTGTTTCCTACAGTTATTAGAGTGTTGGCTCCTAATGACATGAATATACAACTTGCTATTGTTTCAGCCCAATATTTTATGCATGATATTTTAAGAACTGTACAAAACACAACATTAAAATTCTAAAGTGAAAAATAATAGCATTATGGCTCATTACATTCTGTATTGTGGTAGTCTGTACTGTGAGTAACTGTACTGTCATCCTGTCAAATCTCCCTTAAAGATCTGCTATAATGTTTTACTGAATGTCATTCATTTCACAGATATAACTACACTAAAGCGTTCCAGTTCGGAAGCATATTGTAAATGTTTTTAAATGTTTTCACCTAGTCACCTGAGAACTACCTGCACAGAAAACTGTCAATTATACCAACAACAACAAAAGTTCTGCTGCTAGTAATAGTTTTCATCAAACACAAATAACATACTGAGTATTTTGATATAATTTTCCAACATTATCATTACATTCCTGACTCTTCTTAGAGACAGAATTTCCAAGATTTCCTAAAAGACTTGAGGGAAGATGATAGAAACATTTATCTAAAAATTTTCATTGCCCTTAAGGTGAAATGACTGGCAAATAAATGACAGCAGTTGGCCCTAGAGACATCTTTTTCTACTTTAGCCTGGGGTGTCCTTAAAGCCCTTATACAATGATATCGTATGATATTCCAAGGTCCTTTGCTGCCATCATTTTATCATCTTTACACAGTCTCTCCCATCGCAGCTTTGCTCGTAACTGAAGGATCATCTGCCATTGGTGGTTTGTTCTGAATTAATTCTATTATGTAGTACATATTCAATTAAGACTCATGTTGGGGCAAGGTTCTCTTGACTTTTGTAACTGCTTATTAAATAGCCAAGATGTTGTATAAAGAACAAGTGACAAATTAAAAAAATAAAACACGTATGAGGCTTTGAATAGCAGCCAGAATAATACCAGGTTGACTTAATTATATTAAATATATGCAGAAGGGGAAAATAAAATATCTACTATTATACGAATGAGTCATTTGAATATACATGTTTGAAGATAAGCACTTTCGAAGGAATTATTATACACTCCAGAGCATATGGTACTATACTGAGCACGTTTTAAAACTGTCCTTAAAACAACATGTTTTGTCCTAATAAATATTTTTTTTAAATAGACTTTATTTTCTAGAGGAGTTTTAGGTTCATAGCAAAATTGAGAGGAGTGTACAGAGATTGCCTATACATCCTCTGTTCCCCAATATGCACAGCCTACTCCACATCAAATTTCTACATGAGTGGTACATGTGTTACAGTTAACGAACCTACATTGATACAGCATCACCCACAGTCCATTGTTCACATTAGGGTTCAGTCTTGGTGTTATACATTCTATGGATTTTGACAGAAGTATAATGATAGGTATCCACCACTATACTATCAAACTGAATCATTAACTGCCTTAAAAATTCAATGTGTTCCGCCTATTCACCACCTTCTGCCTCCAACCCCTGGAAATCACTGACCCTTTGATTGTTTCCACAGCTTTGCCTTTTCTAGAATGTCATGTGGTTGGAATCATACAGTATGTAGTCTTTTCAGATTGGCTTCTTTCACTTAGCAATATGCATCTAAGTTTACTCCATGTCTTTTCCAGGCTTGATAGCTCATTTCTTTTTAGTGCTGAATAATAGTCCCATTGCCTGGATGTACCACAGTTTACTGATCCATTACCCTACTGAAGGACGAGTTGGTTTCTTCCAAGTTTTGGCAATTGTGAACAGAACTGTTATAAACATTCATGTGCAGCTTTTTTTGTGGACATGTTTTCAACTCATTTGGGTAAATACCATGGAGTGTAACTGCTGGATCATATGGTAAGAGTATGTTTTGTTTATTAAGAAACCACCAAACTATCTTCCAAAGCAGCTGCACCATTCTGCATTCTCACCAACAATGAGTGAGAGCTCTTGTTGTTCCACATCCTCACCAGTATTCAGTGCTGTTAGTATTTTGGTTTTGACCATCCTAATAGGTATGTATTAGAAAAATACTTTTTAAAGCAATAATAATTTTCCTTTTCTAAAGTGGTAGTTTTCTTAGTCTTTAAGAAACACTCAGAAACCCAAAGACTGAATAGAAATAAATTTTCATACTCTTTCATCCACTTACTTTTCATTAACATAGACAACAGCATTGCCGTACTAAAAATATTCAAGTTGTATCTTCTCATAAGACCATCAAATAATTAAAAGCAGGAAAATAACAAGAGAAAAATAATAAGTTCTACATCAGGTTGGTATCTCTTTAAGAAATAATCATTATGGTTTGAAAATGTAAAAGACTATATGCATATTTTCTGTTATACTTATATCAATATTATTAGGAAATTCATAAAATGACTTACTGAAAAGTAAGAAAATATTTTTATCAGCTTAATATGAAATTGTCTCAAAAATGAAATAGGATTAGTTTACTGTTATATATTCTTACAGAATCCATTCTGTTTTTCTGTGCTTATCACCTTACATACTCATTTATTTAAAAAAAAAACAGAAAACTTATTGCCAGCCTATTTTGTTGATGATAGCCTGCAAGGCACTGCAGTACAGAAATTGTATCTGTGCCTGCATGTCCCCTCAATGCTCATTTCTTCAATTAGCATTTGTCGGCCTAATTGCTAGGTATCATGCTAGCTGAGAGGAGTACGATGGAAAATTACAACAGTAACAACAACAAATTACACACATATGACATCAGTCCTAGGTCTCTAGAGCCTATATTCTAGAGGGTGATGCAAATACAAAAAAACAGCAATTAAAAGCAGGTTTATTAGGGGAACCACTGGTGTTTGGGAAGCACAGAGGAGAATCATTTAAGCCAGATTTATTTATATTAGCTCATATTCCTGCAAAATCATTACACTTTTAAATTTGGATACTCTTCTCTTTGATACAGAAGACAGAGACAAAAGAGAAGCCTTTATGTTAATTTTAGTGTGTCACAATAATATGCATATACTGTCCCCTAAAACATAATGATCTGCTGTATCTTCTATTAATATATGAGCAGTATATGAATGTGGATTTTAATTTTAATTGACTTTGTGAAGTTAATGAATACCAGGAGATTAAATATAAAACATTAAAACCTCTATAGTTGAGATGGCATGACAATTTCATGCCTTGATACATATTACCTATTTAAAATACACAGCACTGATGAAGAAAATATAAAAACAGGAAAAAAAAAGCATAATAACACAGCAGGGCTTAGACTCAAGCTTGGCATCTCTGTGGATCAGACAAAGTAGCTACAGATCCTAATAGGCTCTTTTCCCCAGACAGACAGTGTCACTGCATTTCCACTCCTTCACTAAGAGTCTACATGTAACGAAGGAACCAGAGTTAAGATCACTGCTTGAAGTCACAGGTTAAAATGAAGGCCTACCCAGTAATGATTCTTGAAAGGACTAAGTTTTTGAAAATTCTGCTGACCTGATGCCTGAGCCTCTATCTTTATAGAAAACTATTAAACTAGTGATATGAGAAGGAAAAAACCCACCATGATTGCAGAAAACAACCCCAAAGAAAAAGGACTGAGTACAGCCCTCAATATCTCTAATCACCACCACAACACAGGAACCCCAAGATGCTATCTCCATCTAGATTGCGATTCCAGGAGACATATGGGGACAACATCAAAGTTAGGGAGGAATAAAGGGAGGAACAAAGAGAAGAAAAGACATAACAAAAACCATGACAATAAAAGCAAATCTCTTCAATTAAAAGGATCCAGAAACCTGTGACTTAAATAAAAACCTGAAAAAGGCAGAAATTCACCACTACCACCACCACAATGATTCCAAGGATTCAGTCTAGATAAAATCATTCTCACATAAGTGTCTGTAAAAAAATTTAAATGAATATGTTGAGTGTTTTCAACAACAAAATTAGACGGTAAAATTCAATTAAAAAAACAAGACTTCCTAGAGAAGTGAATGGGTGGAATTACAGAGAAGAAAGATTTAAAAACAATAGCTGATAATCTTACAGAACTGAGGATAGACAAGAGTACTCAGTTCAAAGTGCACTGTGAGTACCAAGCAGGAAAAAGATAAATTTACACCCAGATGCCCTATAGTGAAACTGCAGAACGTCATGATAAAGTAACACATCTGAAGACATATTAGGAAAATGCAGGTTATGTCTAAGGGAATGACTGTCAGACTCTTCAAAAGATCTAATCAGCCATAACTTTGTGACTGAAAATAAGCATATGAAATAATAACATGAAAAAATGTGCTGACCTAGAATTTTAACTAAAACTATTATTCAGAACATTTTCAGACAAAGACCAAGAAAGATTATTACCTCTGCATGTTCACTGAATTACTGAAGGATATATTTCAGCAAGATGAAAAGTGAACCTAAAGCTTTAGAAGTATTTTTATTAAAGTTAAGAACAACCAATATAATCAGGCACAATTAAAATTTAAAAAATCAAGCTAAGTTGTCATTTCTCCCAAATTAAGTTCAATATAATCCCAATAAATATACCAACAGTTTTTAAATGAGGCTTTTATAAATTTTACCTAAAATTCACATGCAAACAGAGGGTTAGGATTATCTAAGAAAATTTTAAAAAACAAGGTAGGGTGCTTTGCCTTACCACATGTCAATGTTAATTATAAATCTACAGTAATTGAGATGTATGGTGTTGGCACAGGAATTGGTTAATGAAGGAAATAACAGAAAAGAATGCCCAGAAATACATGTCCATATATTAATCTTGATACACAACAGAGGTAGCAGTACAGATGAGTAGGGAAAAGACAGACATTTTTAAATGGTGGATAATTGTTTACTTGTTCTAAAACACTCTATTGTTAAAAAAAATAACTAAAGATGATTTCCAGGTTTATTGAGAGAACTAAACGTGGAGGAGTAAAACTTTAACATTTTAAAAGAATATATAGAAGAAAATAAGAACTAGACTCACAGCTCAGTCAAAACAATGGCAAAGGGCATGAACAGATAATTCATAGAAGAACAAATAAAAGGGACCATGAATAAAGATCTATTATCATGGAAATGGAAATTAATATGAGATAAAAATTCACACTTAATCAGATTGGGAAAATTTTAAACGTGTCAATATCTAGTTGATAAGGATATGTAAGATAGGGGATGCATGCACCATTTGGCAAAATGTTATATTAGCCACAATCATTTTTTGTTTGACATATTCAATAATAATCAACATGATAAGTAAAAATAGCTCTCTTTAAATCAGAAAATGAATGGGCATGACCCTGTCCTTAAGAACTAATCCATGTGTTTGCCATGTCCATTTGAAAATTCTTTATTCATTTCTCATATAGACCTTGAATATTTAGCATGTACCGCCTATCTTTGTTAAAGGCAATGCTGAAGACTTGCCTTTCAATTTCAGTGCCTTATCAACATGAATCATTTCAGATTCACAAGTGACCTTACCCTAGTTAGAAAACTATCTTTTCATTCTATAGAAAACTGCTTCCTTTTATTATCTGAGCTATGGATTTTGAGCTAATTGGTTTTGAGCTATGAAGCCTTGCTTACTATGGGTTTATTCATTTCCTTTGTTGTTAATTAGATTTTAATTTATATATATTTCTTTAGCCCTTTAAGCAAATGGTTAGACTTAAGGGCACCACTGATAGTACTATTATTACATATTACTAGTCAAACATCTATAAAAAGATAAATATGAAACCAAATGATAGAATATCAGAACTATTTCTAAAAAAAAAATTGTAACGAAACCTTACAAGAAGTTGTTTACGAAGTTAAACTTAATTTATGCCCCCAAAGTAGTAAGAATGATATTGATATGTACCTGTGGAAAAGAAAGATTTACCAAAGAAAAAGCAAACTGATTTATAAAGTGCCTATAATTTAAAACTATTTTAAATGTCCTATTTTTCTTTTATTTAACAACTTGCACAAATATTTGAGATGAAAACAGTGTATAAAAATAATCTTGCACTTAAAATCTTCTCTCAAGTCTAATCTACCAGCCAAAAAAAAAAAATCTATTAAAAGACACTGGACAGTCTTCTATGCTAGCACTTTGCCTCTACTAGGTGAAAAAAACGTCATCAACCCTTAGCACAGTTGGTGAAGGAAGCATAAACATTTTACAATCTTTTTTTGGCTTACATATAAATGCTGAAACTTATTCTGCTAGAACAAATTTCCAAATGTACAGTTCTTTTTTTTCCTGATAGAAATGCATTGTTAAGTGCATGGATAAGGTCCCATCCCTGCTAGAGAATAATTCTGAAAACACGAAATGAAATTCTGACAGGAAGTTTCAAGTACCTTTTAAGGGACTAGGTGATGAAGATGATGCTAGAATGACATTTACCTCAGAGTAGCAAGTCATGAGTTAGGAAGGATGAGCCCTTAAGCCCTGCAGTCTAAGCAGTTGTTCATCAGCAAAATAATCTAGTTCATTTTTATTTCCTTATTTATTTATCTTTTATTTTTTACTGCCTATGGTAAAGTTGTACCCCAAAATTTTGACCAGGACATAATTGTAATCACACACAACGTTCAGGGCTAGGGCAGGTCCTAGGTTACTCTAGAGTTAGGGTGTTAAATCAACAAATAGTAAAATATCCTGAGAGCAAAGTAAAATCAAAGAAGTCAGAATTGAAGTTGAGGGGGTCTCCACTATCCTTCAGATGGAGAACATTTCTCTTCATTGTAAAAGGAGTAAAGATAAAGGAAACTTCTTTATGTGTATAGATTGGAGAATATCCACAAAATAATCAATTTTCAAATACATTAGCACCGAAGGAAAGGAGGCCCAAGTTACATTTTCTTTATGACCATAGTAGGTTGTGAGAGAGAGTCTGGACTATGCCAGTATGGGCCTGGTATTCTAATTCTGAAAAGTAATTATAATTACTTGGAAAAAATATTCTCATAATGCATTCTATTAAAACTCATGCCTGAATTATGGAAACACAAGGGATGTGGCCACAAAGGCCTAGAAAAGTAAGAAGGGCAATCAGGGAATAAGGAAAAATTATGCAGAAAATGTGAAGGAAATGATGCTCGGTGCGGACAACACATTCTCAGTGTGACAACCAGGATGGTGTATCTAGTTGATTGTCTACTTAATTTATCGCTGGCCTCTGAGGCTTAGGACGCCTCTAGGCTAAGTATAGGTAATTTCTGTTTTCCCCAGAGAATCTACCTTAGAATGGATAAGTCTATACTGAGTGTGCCTACTGTTTATCTGAATTTGGTCTAGATCGCCACTATCACAGGTGCACATAAATTCAATCCACCTCGGGGCTCATATTGGGAACGCTGAAGGATTTCTAAGCATGCTTCAAAACTCAAAACATGCCATTGTAGATAAACAAATTACAATACTCATTAGAAGCTGGCAAACTATTACTTTTTATTTTTTTATTACAATTGAATATAAAACCAACATATATTGTTTGATAGGCCCCTCGTGGGCTTATCTATATAAAAATGCTGAGAATTTACGCTAATGTATTTTATTTCTTCATTTTGCATTTTAGTTGAAATCTCAGGTAACTTTAGCAAAAGAGGATCCAGTAAGTTACTGTTAAAGAAGGGTTCCACAACACCAATAGAGCTATATTAAATTCCAGTATCTCATTTCAAGAATCAGTTTTGCCAAATATAAATTCATGATATAAAATAAACTAAAAATACCAATATGGGTCCAACAAAACACATAAAGATAAATTTCTCAATTTTTATATCATACCTTCTAGGATATTTAATAAAAAACATTTCTAGCCCTAAGATTCCATATTGATGGGCTTCTTAGTTAAAACTCCTGAACTTCTTACAAGCTTAATCATCAGCATAGCTTTTAGTTAACATAAAATAAATACACGTGGTATTGACATGTCTTTTTAGTACTAAATATTAGTGCTTTATAAGCAACTGAATTATTTAGTCACCTTTTTTTTTTCTTCAGAGTGGAATATCCTCGGCATTATGGATTTAACACTGATGAGTCTGACTATTCCTGAGAAAAATCAAAACTCCACTATATGTAGAATACTGATATTTTACTGAGGCACATATAAGTCACTTAGGCTACTGCGTGATCCAAGGTGAGCCCTCCAGCATTCTCTTTTCAAAGCAGCCTAGACCACCCCTTATCTTAGTGTAGGCAGTGATTCCCCTAACTTGAAGCAAACTTTCCTCCTTTGTGAAACATACACCACCATTCATCTCCCTGTCATCTCTCCAACCTCTGTTACCCCAGAGAGAGCTGATAATGCTGGCAACAGAAAGGTAGACAAAATACTTTACAATGGAGATGATTCTTGAACCAGCAAAGTGGAAGTTTGGGGTACTTAAAAGCTTTTGCACAGCAAAGGAAACCATAAACAACGTTCAGAATGGGAGAAAATATTTGCAAATGAAGCAACTGACAAAGGATTAATCTCCAAAATATACAAACAGCTCATGCAGCTCTATGTCAAAAAAACAAACAATCCAATCAAAAAATGGGCAGAAGATCTAAATAGACATTTCTCCAAAGAAGACATACAGATGGCCAAAGAACACATGAAAAGATGCTCAACATCACTAATTATCAGAGAAATGCAAATCAAAGCTACAATGAGGTATCACCTCACACCAGTCAGAAAGGTCATCATCAAACATTGACAAACAATAAATGCTGGAGAGGGTGTGGAGAAAAGGGAACCCTCCTACACACACTGGTGGAAATGTAAACTGGTGCAGCCACTATGGAGAACAGTATGGAGGTTCCTTAAAAAACTAAAAATAAAGCTACCATACGATCCAGCAATCCCTCTCCTGGGCATATATCCAGAGAAAACCATACGTCAAAAAGATACATGCACCCCAATGTTCACTGCAGCACTATTTAGAACAGCCAGGACATGAAAGCAACCTAAATGTCCGTCAACAGAGAAATGGATAAAGAAGATGTGGTACATATATACAATGAGATATTACTCAGCCATAAAAAAAGAATGAAATAATGCCATTTGCAACAACATGGATGGATCTAGAGATTATCATATTAAGGGAAGTAAGCCAGAGAGAGAAAGATAAATATCATATGATATCACTCATTTGTGGAATCTAATTAAAAATGATACAAATGACCTTATTTACAAAAACAGAAACAGACTCACAGATATCGAAAACAAACTTATGGTTATCAAAGGGGAAAGGTGAGGGGAGGGATAAATTAGAAGTCTGTGATTAACATATACACACTACTATATATAAAACAGATAACCAATAAAGACCTACTCTATAGCACGGGGAACTCTACTCAATAACTTATATGGGTAAAGAATCTGAAAAAGAATGAATATATGTATATTTATAACTGAATCACTGTGCTGTACACCTGAAACTAACACAACATTGTGAATCAACTATACTATAATAAAAATTTTTTTAAGTGCAATGTTTTGTTTCTTGAAGTGATTGAACTGCATTATGTTCCCTATAGAAAACTAAATAACTACAGAACTGTTTTACTAATTACAATGTTCAATACCTCATCAAGTAGGTGTCGGAGGTTTAGCAAAAGTTGAAAGGTGGCTATCTTGAAATAAGACATAGGCAACAAATACATGAATCTTGATGGATGCAGATTTTAGGAGAAAAACCAGGTCTTGGGCATCTGTCTTCATCCAGTGACAGGTGAGAGAGGTGCTCCTCAGCCAGGGGACCAACCATAACTGAGCATTAGTTGAACAAAAAACTTTAAGAAGCATTTGTATTTCTGTAGCAGGAAGCATGGAAGACCAGATTGCTCTTTCAGCATTTCTACTTGAGAAGAAACAGCTCAACAAGTGAAAAGGAGTAAAAAGAAACAAGCTGTTAAATACAGACAAAAAAGTGGTCTATTGCAGAGAAAACATGCTGGGCACGTATTACACAGCCACTGTCATCATCATTTACTCGTTAGAGTTTTCAGTTCAGGTGAGTTCAGAGTTAAGAATTATATGGGGGTGATATAGTGCTGTGTGTGTGTGTGTGTGTGTGTTCATGGTAGAGTTTATTTTAATAGCTTTATAAATGACTTGAGTTTATACAATCATTAAGGGTCTGATGGGGTCTCTGTAATTGTTCAGTTATACTTTACTGCATTTTATGAGTGGAATTATATGGTTTAATGGTATTTGCAAATTTGGAGGTTTGCAAAGGTCTCAGGACATATACCTTCGGGCTACTGAGAGTTTGTTTTATATACATGTGTAAATAAGCTGTCTCCGTATAATTTTATTTATTATAGCTTTATAATAATCTCCAAAATGGATATAGCTATAGGTGATTTAATGGGGTGTTAGTTTCTGTAGCCTGCCTTGTTCAATACTATATTTGGTTGATGTCTCTAGTAAGATAATGTTTATGTTTTTATTTTTTGATTTGCTTTTTCCCCCTTCCTGGTTTTTTTTCCCCCAGACATCATTAATAGGTACTCAACATAGATTATTGGACAAGGGTTGAAAATATCAAGAAACAGCAAATGGTCAGTTTTTTAAAAAAATTTCTCAAACTGACTTTTTTTTTTTTTTTGGCCACACGGCACATGGGATTTTTTTAATTCCTTGACCAGGGATCGAACCCGCACTCCCTGCTTTGGAAGTGTGCAGTCTTAACCACTGTACCGCCAGGGAAGTCCCTCTCAAGCTGACTTTTAAGAGACAAAGTGGTATATCTGACTAAAGTAAGGCTCAGAGTTTATCCTGCGGTAACAGAACAGGGAAGAGAATAAAGAATGACAGCCACACCACGCTATCCACAGGCACAGCAGTGGAGAATCACCAGGGCTGAGGACAGGAGGTGCCCACTGTACACAAATTCTTTGCCCAGCCTCATCTGAATTGCCCCAGGTGGGTCCTTCTGCAATACCTTGGAGCAATTACAATCAACTCCCTCACGACAGAGGGTAAGCACATTGACTCCCAGACAATGGTGAGATTTAAAAGGAAAGGTCTCAGTTTTGGCACCTGCGAAGAAACTGAACAGCAGCAGTATCTAATAATATGGTCATTATTTGTCTTCAGAAAAAGAGAGAAAATACAAGCAAAATATAAGGGAATGATATACAAACAAAAGCAATTTCAGTAGGAGCAGCTGAATAAACTATTAGCTTGAAGAGAAAGGATCAATATGAGACCACTGTATTCTTTTATTATATAAATTATATATAGCCATGAAACATACATGAATAGAATCTTGACTGTATTGATCTTTATTATTTTTAAAAATTAATTATTCAAATTTTCCAGAGCTGTGGTTAAAACAACAAGGACTTTGGCCACCCAAACTAAGATTTGTTTATTACTCTGATATTCCAAAATATCATAAAAAGGTGCCATTTGTGGCAATATTTTAATGCCAATCTTAATTATCTTAAAGACCTAGAAAACAGCAATTACTACTAGTGAATATTTATTGAATATGAAGTAAATGTATAGCATTGTATTGAATGCATTACTAATATTGGTAAGTTACAGTTCCAATATTTTCATAGTGTACAAATATTATATATATATTTTCTTTTTTAATAATGATTCTTTTTTTTACCTAGACTGAAAAACCTAATTATTCATCAAACACCTTACATGTGTCAACCACTATGCTAAATACTGAGAGCAATTATCTATCTCCTTGTCTATCTATTTTATAATCCCTGCTCTGAAGATTTCATTCCATTTGATGAAACATTAAGTATGAAAACATGATAAAATAATTCAACGATGTAAGTCAGAAAATAAATATTGACCAGGAGAGTGGTAAAGAACATTTGTGATCTAAATGCAGAGAAGCAAGAATTTACTGGGGTTGGAGAAAGCTGGGAAAGATGTTGCACTGGGCAAAATTAATAGGGGAATTCACCTACAGGGAGGAAATGATCAGAGTTATTTTTTGGCTAAAATTAATGCAGGGGAAAGTTAGTAACTCAACCATATTTTAAAGGATGAAAAGGAACAAAAGAAAAATAGAGTAGAGAGAATAGTGAATGGTTTATTTACATTATGTGGCCCATAAGGTTGAAGTTATCAGTTTATGGGGAGTTTCTCAGGTAGTCTTTCTCAAGAGTCAAGTTTGAAACTACATATATTGGGAGGGAGGTGACTGAAATTTTTGCCTTATAGTGGGATCCCAACTTATGATAATGACATTAAAATGAGAACCAACAGAAGCAAATGACACAAACTGTAATGAGAAGTAGAGCCATGCATGATCTAGTTATCTCCACATTGGTCCAGGGAAGAGTTGAGACCATAATGGGTCAGATCATGTCTATGACACAAAATGAAATGAAGAAATAACGTATAAAGCAAGAAAAATATAATTGAAACAATTAGATGTGATCTTTTTATGACACCAATTGAGGGTTTCTTTATCACAGATACTTTTACCAAATTAATTAGCTGAACCTAATGCAAAATATGGTGACAAAGACAACTCAGATTTACCTTAATCAGGAATATGAGGTAGTAATTAATGTCGGAGTTAAACTAAGGGTGAGTGTAAAGGTAAAATTCCCAGGGAAGGTGGGTATTGGATTTTAGGAATGCAAAAAACAGGGAAAGAGAAAGATTGGAGGCAAGTTTTGGTTTCTTGCAGTAGGCCCTTTGAAAATTGAGAAATCTGGAAATAATTAAAAACCAATGGATTTTAATCACCATGAGGGTAAAAATTCTCTCATTCACCAGTGTATTCCTAACACAGAACATGTTATCTGACACTCTCTAAACATTCCGTGAACGACTGATTGATTGCACATTCTAAACTACTGTATCAGTATCTCCAACCTTTAAGCATGACCCAGAGATGGTAATAAGTGGTAAAGGTAACTGGTTGCAATTACCACCTCGGTCCAGGCCTAACCCACAGCAGAGCTCTGAATAACAAGCGAGCATCAAAAAATGACCCTGTTCTGACATGTTTTATACTTGTCTAAATTAAAGTTCAAATATGATATTTCTAACCCTGGTTACAATCTCAGAATAATGCATTTCATAAGTAGCAATAGGTGTTTAAAAAAGAGGCATTTATGATGCAAGAAAAAGGGCAATATTGCTTCAAGAATCAGTCAGTGGTACCTTCTTAATGAGAGAATTTATACTCCATTGTTTTCAGTTTAAATGTCAATGCGTGTACATATAAACATTTGGAAAAACAGGTTTCAGTAGATCATGCTATGTAAAGGTCATACAGACCTTGCAAATATTGCTGCATCTCTAACTCATCTAATCCATTTCTTGAGTTTAAATATCAAATTATATCCCTTTCTGTCACCCAGAATTGTGAACTTCTGATACTCAGTGGATCCTAAAATTTCCACATTCCGATATTTTTAAGAGCCCATATGAAACCATATGCAATTAGCATATGTTATATTGTGGTATGTTCTGTCAACAACAGCTCTCTGATCAACGATGCACCCTAACTGTTGAATCATCAAAACACTACAGCAGTACAACTTCAGTTCTGCATAATATGAAGTAATATGCATGCCTGCCCTCTATAAATATGAGAGGCAATTTGTTTGGCTCCACATTTTATTTTGCTTTCAGGATTACACTACTCACTAACTTCAACAAAAGCAATATAGTGAGAAATATTGCCTCACAATACCACAGCTCTGTCCATCAATATCAAAAATTCTCAATCTTAACACCAGTGCCAGAAGATGAATTGCATTATGGTAATTCAGTAATCATATACAGATTCACATATTCAAGTGTACTTAAGAGAATACAAAACAAACACAAGTTAGATAAGCAATCAGATTACTGAAGTTTTTGTCGATGATGTTAAAGAGTATGTTAGAAATCATCTAATACAATCTAACCATTAATGAAAACAGTGGAAGCTCAGAATGTATCTGATTAGCTCAAGGTCACACAGGTAGTTGGTACATCCTAGAGAATTCTCTATTCACATTTCTTAATGACATATCCTTACTATTATACTGTATATGTCATGCTGATATTAACTGCTACCAAATCAGCACTAATTTTCATTGATAGCTTTAAAAGGCCTAAACTGAAAATATTTTGAAAGCTCATCTTGCTGGAGTAGTGAGAGATGAGGTGGGATCCAAGGTAGCTTGAAGCATCAGAGTCTGAACTAGATAACATGCATGTGAAATTTATGAACAAAAGAAGAGGTCAGAAAAATAGGTTTTTAGCAAGGATAGTTTGTTATGAATTTACAGGATAAGGTTGAGAAAACCTTGACATCGGGGGGTCCAAATTAGAGAATTGCCTGTAGAAATTCAGTAGCAGAGATAAGGCTTTGTGATTTCTCGAGGTTTGAAAACCTTCTGAGGTTTTCAAAAGAAATGACTCGTCAACTATTATATCAATACTGAATTATACCTTTAAAATATTTTTAGTACTAGTAGTCAAAATTTGGGGTTTACTTAGTACAAACTGTGTTTCAAAGACCACTAATGTAATCTGGTATAACTGAGGAGCCCATAACTGAGGTTCCATCCAGACTGGCATGTGTTTTATCAGTACATCTGTCAACTCCAGGAAGATTTGAAGGCTTTGGAATTTTGTTAAAACTCTTCTTACCATTATCCTAAGAATGTTGCCTTCATAGCAAAGAAGCCAATACTGGGGCTGAGTTTTGAGCAGTGGGCTGGTCCCTGCCCTGGGCAATGAATTCACTGAATGAACTCAAGTGCCTCCTTTTACAGCTCTGACTCACCACAGGTTTGTGCTTACCTACACAATGGAACTGGAGCAGGCTTTTCTTTCATTTGTTTTTGTTTTCTAAGCAAAGCAGTTTCCCATCCTTTCCTGAATATAAAATTCATGGTGAATGGAGCTGTATAAGTTACATGGTAGGACTAAATCCATATATTGGACAGCCTAGTAAATGTTATTCTTACATGCATTCAAAAATAAACATTTCTAAAACGACATTTGCTCATATGAAACATCTAAAATTAGCAATGCATACTGGTGAAGAGTCCAGCTTTGAAAGCGGACAGCCTGGGTTTAAACCCCAGCTCTACCAGTGACTAGTTGAGTCATCTGGGTACTTTACTTAAGCTCTATGAACTTCAGCTCTTCTCATCGGAAAAATGGACTAAGTGTGAGGTTGATGCAAGGAATAAGTGAATTAGTATTAAGCACAATTCTGGATTTATTAAATGTCAGCCATTATTTATATATTTAAAATAATGTAGTAAGCCAGAAAGAGAAAAACAAATATCGTATATTAACGCATATACGTGGAACCTAGAAAAATGGTACGGATGAACCGGTTTGCAGGGCAGAAATAGAGACACAGATGTAGAGAACAAACGTATGGACACCAAGGGGGTAAATTGGCGGTGGGGGCGGTGATGGTGCGAACAACTGGGAGATTGGGATTGACATATACACACTAATATGTATAAAATGGATAACTAATAAGAACCTGCTGTAAAAAAAATTAATTAAATTAAATTTTTAAAAAAATAAATAAAATAAAATAAAATAATGTATATCCATGTACCACCAAAAATCTTTTCTGGGACAAACTGAGACATAGTATAATTAAGTGTCAACACCTATGGTACTTGCAATTGATGCTAAAGGCGGCCAGAAAGAGGAGAGATCAATGTTGGCATTTTAGCATTTAGAAAGTATTTTTCAAAGAAAAGTGGGAATGTGCTGGGCTGTGGAAGTTGAACAAACATTGAACGAAATGAAAAACATTCTGACGGTAAATAAAACAGGACGAGAAGTAACTATGAAAATGAGCAAGACAGACTAAGTGTTAGCCTCCTACAAACTTGGGAATATATTAAAATAATCATGTATCAGTGGAAAAGCATATGGCATGCGCTTCATAAATATATATGCTATATGTGCATGCATGCATCTATATGCATATAGAGCATTTTCAGGAAATTCCTGTTTTTACATTTATGCATGCAACTCATTTGTGTGTGTATATGTATAGCTATATTCAATTTTATCACGTTACTACATGTCAGCAAAATCACAATCAAGACAGTAAAATGTACCTTCACCATAAGGCTACCTTGTGTTACCCATTTATAGCCACACCTACCACCTACACCCATCTCTATAGTTGACAATCACTAATCCTTTTCCCATGTCTATAATTATGTTACTTCACAAATCTTATATAAAAGGAAACATTCACTATGCATCCAATCGAGATCCGCATTTTTCATTCAGCATAAATTCCATGAATACTATCTAAGTTTTTGCATGTATCAATCATTCATTCGTTTTTATTGCTGGGTAGTGTTTCATTGTACAGATGTACCACAGTTTTTTCTTTTTAACCAATCACATATGGAAGGATATGTGGATAGTTTCCAGTGTTTGGCTATTATGAATAAGGCTGCTATGAATATTTGTGTACAAGCTTCTACATGAAAACAAGTTTTCATTTCTTTGGGGTGACTAAGGATGCAATTGCTGAGTCATACGGTAAGTCCATTTTTGGTTTAAAATGAACTGCCTATTTTCCAGGATGGCTATACTATTTTATATTCCCAGCAGCAATGTATGAGTTATCCAGTTTTTCTGCTTCCTCATCAGTATTTTTATCTATTTTCTTATTGTAATCATTTTACAGGTATGTAATGACATCTCACTGTGGTTTTAATTTTCATTTCTATAATGGCTATTGAACATCTCTCCGTGCACTTATGTACCAGCAATATATTGTTAACTAGTGAAATGTTTGGGCCTGTCTTTTGTTCATTTTCTTATTGGATTGCTTTTTATTTTTTAATGTTTAGAGAGTATATATTCTAAACACTAGTCCTTGGTCAGATAAGTGGTTTGCACATATTTTCTCCTCGTCTATAGCTTGCATTTCATCTTCTTAACAGAGTGTTTTGCTGAGTAAAAGTTTTTAAATTTAATGAGATCCAATTTATCAAATTTTCCCTTTATTGATCATGCCTTGGTGTCAAGACTAAAAGCACTTTGCTTAGCCCTAATCTCAGTATTTTCTTTTTTTTCTGTAAGTTTTATAGCTTTATATTTTACATTTCAGCCTCTGAGGTTTAGGTTGAGGTACGTTTTTTGTCTGTTTGTATTTTGCTTTGTTTTGTTTTTGGCCTGTGGATACCCAACTGCTATGACACCATTTATTGAAAAGGCTCTCTTCTCCTTCACTGGATTACTCCTTTGTAAAAAAATAAATAAATTTGGCATATTTGTGTGGATATATTTCTGAGTTCCCTATTCTATTTTACTGACTTATACATCTGTCCACCACCAGTAGCATTATGTACCAGTAGCATTATGTACCAGTAGCATTACTATTGGTACATAATAAGCCTAAACATCATTAAGAGCGATTCCTCCAATTTATTCTTCTTTTACAAAATTGTTTTTGCTATTCTAGGTCCTTTATCATTCCATGTAAGTTTTAGAATAAGCTTGGGTGTGCATATAAAAACATTGCTGAGATTCTGATAAGAATTAAATAATAAATATACATCAATTTAGGGGAAATTGACATCTTTACTATATTGGGTCTTGTAATTCATGAACATGATGTCTCTCCATATATTTAGTTCTTCTTGATTTATTTCAATAGCCCTTAGTAACTTTCATCATACAGATTCTGCCCATGTTTTGTTAGTTTTATACATGAGTATTTCATTTTCTTTGGAAAAATTGTAAACGGTATTACATTTTTATATCTTGGTTTCAACTTGTTCATTGTCACTATATAGAAATGCAATTGATCTCTGCATGTTTATCTTGTACTGTAAAACCTTACTAAACTTGTTATAGGAGTTTTTTTTTGGTATAATCCTTAGGATGTTTATATATATACAGTACATCATTTCTTCTGCAAATAGAGATTTCTTTTGCTCTTTTCCAAAATGTATACCTTTTAGTTTTTCTTCCCTTATTGCAGTTGCTAAACTTCCAGTACAATGTTGAATGAGAGTAGTGAGACCAGAGACACTAGGCTTCTTCCTGACTTTGGAGGCAAAGCACTCAGTCTTATCCTATTAAGAACGATGTTAGCTATAGATTTTTGGTAAAAGCCCTTCATGTGGTTGAGGAATTTCCCCCCTATTCCTAGTGTAATAAGAGTTTTATTATGAATGGATATTGAATTTTGTCACGTTTGTGTCAACTCATATCATCACGTATTTTTTCTTGTGTAGACTGTGTATATATATGGTGGATTACGCTAATTTTGGGACACTGAAGCAGTTGTATATGCCCCAAATAAATTGCACTTGGTCATGCTGTATAATCCTTTTTTACACTGTTGGATTACATTTGCAATTATATCATGGAGGGCTCTTGTGCCTAAGTTCATGAAAGATATTGGCCTGTGATTTTATTTTTTGAGGTACTGACTTATTTGGTTTGGGTATCAAGGTAATACCAGCCTCATAAAATGAGTTTAGAAGTATTCTTCCTCTTCTTTTTTCTGGAAAACATTGTACAAAATAGGTGGTAGTTCTTTAATGTTTGGTAGAATTCTCCAATGAAACCTTCTCGACCTCGATATTTTTCAAGAGCTTTTAAATTATGAATTTGAATTCTTCAACAGTAATTGGACTATTCAGATGATTTATTTCATTTCTGTTGAATTTTGGTAGTTTGTGGTTTTTGATGAATTGTTCCATTTTTGAAGTTGTCACATTTATGAATACAAAGCTGTTGATAGTATTTCCTTATCATCTTTTGCATAGTTGCAAAATGTGTAGTAATAACCCCTATTTAATTCCTTCCATTGGTAATTTGTGTGTTTTTATTTTTGCCAGTCTTCCTAGAGGTATATCAATTTTAATAATTTCTCTGAAAAACTAGCTTTTCGTTTCACTGATTTTTCTATACTGTGTCGCTATTTGCAATGCATTAATTTCTGCTCTAATGTTTATCATTTCCTTCCTTTTCCTTATTTTGGGTTTAATTTGTTTTTTCTAGTTTCTTGAAATAAGAACTTGTATATATATTTTCAAGCCATCACAAGAGAATTTTTTTTTCAGTAAATTGCTCAACATTTAAAAAAAATCCTTTATATAAAACATGACAATTAAAAATACTTTATCTCCTTTATTATTTTCTTTCTTAACTGAGGTATAGTTGATGTACAAAATTATATAAGTTTCAGGTGTACAACACAGTGATTCACAATCTTAAAGGTTATATTCCATTTATAGTTAAAAAAATATTGGCTATAGTCCCTGAGCTGTTCAGTGTATCATGTACCTTATTTTATACAGAGTAGTTTGTACCTCTTAATTCCCTACCCTTATCTTGCCCCTCCCCACTTCCCTCCCCCCACTGGTTACCACTAGTTTAAGAACTTATATTATTGTTTTGAGATCTGTCTTCCTTTGAAACTTAAGAAATTACTGCTCCAAGTTTCCTTAGCATTGCTTTAGCTGCACCTTACATTTTTTGACATTTTATTTTTATTTTCACTCAGTTCTATTTTTTCAGTTTCCCTTATGAATTCTTCTTTTACTCATGGATTATTTAGAAACGCATTATTTAATCTCACCATGTTTAGAGATTTTTTTTTCTTTGTTACCCCTTTCTACTTTGACCCCATGATGTTCAGAAAACAAACTCCACATGATTTCAATTTTTAAAAATTTACTGAACTTTCTTTTATGATCCAGCACACGGCCCAGCTTGGTAAATGCTCCATGAATGCTTGAAAAAGAATCTGTACTTGACTGTTGTTGCATAGAGGATTTCTAATAAGTCAATTATATCCTGTTTGGTTATTGTGTCATTCCGATCATCTATATCCTTCTAAATTTCTGTCAAGTATACCCATCTTTTGCTGACAGCAGGGTGTCGCAATCCTCAACTATAATTGTGGATTTATCTATTTTTATTTTCAGCTCTAACTTCTTTTGTCTCATATATTTTGAGGCTCTGTGTTCGATGCACACACATTTAGGATCAGTATGTCTTTCTGTTGGATTGATTCCTTTATAAGTATGTAATGTTCCTTTTTGTCTGTAGTGATTTTCTTTTCTCTGAACTATACTTTATCTGACATTAATATAAACACTCCTGCTTTTTAAAATTAATGTTTGCATAGTATATATTTTCCATCCCTTTACTTTAAACCTATGTCATTGAATTTCAAATAAGTTTCTTCTTAACGGTATACAGTTGGATCATTTTCTCTATCTATTCTGTCAATTTTTGTCTTTTGTTATATTTAGACCATTTATATTTAAATATATTATTGAAACATTAAATCTCAAGTCTGGCATTTTATTATTTATTTTCTGTTTGTTTCTTCTAGTTCGTTCTTTCCTCTTTCTCTTTTTTTGCCTTCCTATTGCTTACTTGAATATTTTTTTAAGATACCATTGTGTTTTCTTTATAGTGCTTTTGAGTCTTTTACTTTGAATATATTTCTAAGTAGCTGCACTGAGTACTACAATATCCCACTTAACTTGTGCTAACATTATTACCTCTGAGTGAAGTATTAAATCAATACTTCCATTTAGCTTTAACTTTGCCATTTTAAAAAGTCATTTTCTTGTTTACTATATTCTGTTATAATTTAAATTTCAATCATCAAATATTATTTATAAAATTCATGAGGAGAATAATAATCTATTTTATCTACCCATATTTATGCCTTTTCTGTTGTTCCTCCTTCCCCTCATACTTAAAGATTTTTTTCTTTTATCATTTCCTTTGTGTTTGAAGAACTTGCTTTAAGCAATCTTTAAGAGTAGTTTTGCTAGTGACAAATCCTTTTAGTTTTCCTTCATTTGAGAATAACTTTATTTGCCCTGCATTCCTGAAGCAGTTTTGCCAGACCTTTTGAGCACCTGAAAAATGTTCCATTTTCTCCTGGCCTCCATGTTTCAAAAGATAAATCACTGTCATTCAAATTGATGTTTCACTATATGTAATGTGTCATTTCTCTGGCTGCTTTTACGATTTTGTCTTTGTCTTTAGTTTTCGTAACTATAATTATGAAAATGAATTTGAGCATATTCTGTTTTGGGTTTACTCAGCTTGATTATTATATAGGTTTGTGTCTTTTACCAAATTTGGGAAATTTTCAGCCATTATTTTTGGTAAAATTCTTTCAGTCCCACTCACTTTCTACTCTCCTTCTGGGATTCCCATGATGCAAGTGATGGATCTTTTGCTATTGTCCCAAAGGTTCTTGAAGCTCTGTTCTTTATTGCTATTATTATTATTCTATATTCTCTCTGTTGTTCAGAGTAGGTAAATTTTACTGATGTGTCTTCAAGTCCACTGATTTTATTCCCTGTTATCTCTACTCTACTACTGAATACGTATAGCAAGTTTTCTTTTCTTATTGTGGCTACTGAATTTTTCAGTTTTATACATTCGATTTTTTTTATAACAAAGATTTGCAGAGATTTTATTCTTTCATTTGTTTTGAGAGAAGTTGTATTTGAATGTTTAAGGAGTTTTATGACTCCTGCTTTAAATTTCTTGTCAGATGATTTCAACATCTAATCCATCTCAGTAATGACATTAGTAGATGTCTTTCTTCATTCTAGTTGTATTCTTGTTTCTAAGTGTGATGAGTGAGTTCTGATGGTGCCCTGGGCATTTTGTTTATTATGTATGGAGACTGTGGATCCTATTATAACCTTTTATTTCAGCAGGCATTCACCTAATGTAGTTTTGGTACGCAAGTCCCAGTCTACTTTTTATGGTTCCAAGGACAGTTCTATATTCAGAAGCTTTGTGGTGCTATTTTGACCTGCTTGGTTAAATGGTGACATTGAGGTTCCCAGTGGTCCCTAATGGTACTGCCTGAGGGGGCAGAGGGACTTCCCCAGGCTGAGGCACCTAGTGCCTCTAGGTGGAGTAGGGGTGTCTCAGGCTCAGGAAGAAAAAGGGTTTCCCAGGCTGAGATGCTTCTTGTGGCAGAATCACTATACTGGTGAATCACTCCAGCTGCTGCAATGTCTCTAGGTAGGAGAGGGGAATCTCAGGGTCACCAGGCCAGAAAGACTTCCTTGGCCAAATACCTCTTGTGGTAGATAGGCCTACAAGTGCCCCATGGTTGCCCAGGTATCTCTGGGTATGGGAGCGAAGTTCCAGGCCCAAAGGGACAAAGAAGCTTTCTGGGCCTGGTTGCTTGTTGTGGCTTTGTCTTTCTTGTCATTTCTGCCAACCCATGCTGATTTCTCCCTGTGGGAAAAGGGAGTCTCAGGCCTGCAGATTTCCATGGGCAGGATAATTGTTCCTGGCTGAGCACTTGTTGTGGGGGCATTGTGCTACCAGTATCTTGGGGCTACCCCAGTATCCTTGTGTGCGAAAGGGCAGCCTCAGCCCATAGGAACATACAGGTTTCCTGGACGAGGCCACTTGTGATGGGATCCCTTGACTTGGTGCTATGTAGCCACCTAAGTATTTCTTGCAGTGTGTCTCAGGCCTATAGGCACAAAGCTTTCCCAGATCAGGTCACTTGTTATAGCAAGGTTCCTCTAACTGGTGAGGCCAGCTGTGTCCATACCTTTTAGCAGAGGATTGTAGTATTAAGTCTAGGGGAAAGAGAAGCCCTTCCCCTGGCTGCTTATTGCTAGTAGGGCTCCTGCTCAATATACTTTCGCAGTTGTACCTGGCTTATCTGGTATAGTCAGAGGAACTCCTATTCAATCCAGGGGAGCAATGAGCCCACCTGGGCTGCTTTCTGCTACCAGTTGGGGGTTTCGGATGTGCTAGACATGGGTCACCTTCTTTTGTTGGATAGAAGTACATAGGAGAACTTGCTGCTGTTCGTCTTCCTCCAGTCCTGGCATCTTAAATCAGTTTGCTTTCTTCTGACCACCTTTCACAGATCTCTTTTGATCAATTCTTGTGCTATCTCTAGTGTTTATTGTTGTATTTAGCTGGGAAGGTCAGGGAAAAATGAGTCTATGCCATCTTGTCTGAACTGAAAGTCTCAATCTTGTTTGAATATGTTTTAATGGGTTATTCAGATAACAGTGTATTTAAAATACACACAACCTTAAAAAAAAAAAGATGTTACAAGACCCAAATCTGCATTCAATTATACTATGCTGTGTGCAGGGTAGCTGTTGACTGCTCCAGTTATAAGTAAATGGCAGCCTTTGAAGTTAACAACAAATAAAGCATCAACTATACCATGTGATGAGTAGAACAAATGCATTTGGTATGTTTTTTTTCAGTACATATTTAGCATTTGTGTTAGTAACCTAAACAAAAATAAAGCCAGCAATAAAAACATCTCAGTTCACCGAAATATGTGAAACTTGAAACCTGAACATGTAGATTCATTTTCCTCTGTTTAATTTTATGAAAACAACTGTTAAAACTATGCAAACAAAAAATCCCCACCGGCCTGAAGTTGTTGACTAGTCTATGGCATATATGTGTGTGTTTACACATTTATTAATCATAAACATGTCTAGTTTGAACAAGTTAGGTAGTACAATATGCAGCTACCACAGTGTCTAATAGTTTGTATAAGTGTTTCAGTCAAGGTCAAACCTGCCTATTAAAGAGGAACTCAAACCTTTATTCAAGTACGTTTGGTTTGAATATAAACATACAACAATCAATTTTTTCAATAATTAGAATTTTCTTACTAAAGGAAATAAAAATATGTAGCAAATAACTCATGAACTTTAGGAGGTTTTATTTTCCAAATTCCTCCCAATTAAATGTAGGACAAAAACATTTTTTAAAGTTTTAACATAATTGAATACAAAGTAATTTTTGCTGAACCACTTCTATTTTTTGTGTTCGGAATTTTATTCAAAGCTTTCTATTATGGCTTACACACTTTTGTAATTATGCTGCAATATTTTTATTTACTATTAATACCGTCTTCAATTCAGGCTCAATTTTTTTTTTAGCCATTCTCCCCAGCCCATAAATCAAAGACCCTTTTATATAAATTTTGGTTTTCTGTTTCATGTCACTGTGTAAAAAACTCAAAAACCAAAACTTTCTTGATCATCCTTTTTTTTCCTCTCTTTTTTTTGCCTTAATGGCTAACACAGAGCATAGCACACAGAAGTTCCCAACAGATTATTGTTAAATGTATTTGTATTTGACAAGAAAAAAGGGTAAGTAAAAATAAAATTATGAGAGATGAGAGGTTTTTTCCTTTGAGAAACATAGTTTAAATTCAGTAAGGGGTATTAACGATGCTGAGTAAATGACTTCCTATTTCACTGAAGTGTTTAATAAGGCCTTTAAAAAAGCACTTCATCACATCCTGCTCTTCAAAGCAACATTTGGGACTCTTTTTGGTTCCTAATAAGTCATAAATAACAACGGGATTTTTGGCTTGCAAAAGGACCTAAAAAGGAGAGCTGGCTAAGCTATTAATAGATGTTCTTTATAACTGGGCTGATTTAATTTTATTTTATTATATCTACAATTTCCACAGATATATTGTCAATTGCCTTCTTTCTTAACTTATGAAGTATATTCTTTAAAAAGGAAGCCACATACAAAACCTTTAATGATATAACATAATGGACCAGTCATTTTTCTTCTTATCTCTTTATTAAAACCAGAGTTTTCAAAGAGTTTAAATTACTCCTTACTTTTTGTGTGTTATAATGTTGGGGAGAGACAAAAGATAGATTTCATGTTTTAACACTAAGTACTGATACATTCCTAATTCAGTTACATCACAAGTGAAAGAAAAAAATGTATGTGAAGCCTTTAAAACACATTTTCACTTCCATAGATTTTGGAAATCAGAGGATCAAAGAACAAAACTCAGAATTCTGTCAAAATAGTGTGGAACATGGAACACACCAAATAAGAGAGATATTTGGGAAGGCCTTCCCAGCCCACAATCTTTCTCCCTTTTCTGAGAACTGTTAGCCTCTCCCTCCAACAAACCCACAAGCACAGTTCCCTGGTGCCATGTTCACACCATGTGACACTGTCTCCCAGGCAAGGCTGAAGGGACCAAGATTATTGACACGTGACTCAAATTGGAACACACATGTGCTCTTCCTGGAGTATTTTACCTGAGACTCATAAAATGAAAACGTGGGTACTTAGTCATCCTCAACAGCTCACAACTAGGGGAAAGGCCCATGTCTCCACCATTGCTATAGCTTGATCATTCAATTTTCCTTAGATTCTACTATGACAGAAACCACAATACACACACACATACACAGCTTGAATACTGAACTGTATTTCATTTGGGTTTCTATCTCTTGCAAAGAAGATACATTATTACTATTCACAACATGGCTTGAAAATTGGGTACATTTCAGAAAGAAAAGATGATACTAATTGAGAGACTGAAGTAAACAAGGAACAAGGATATTTTCAACAACATATTATCATGCTGTAGATATAATTTTTTCCAGAAGCCTGAGAGCATGTCAGTATTGTGTTTCGTATATAACTCTAAAAAAGGAATGTATAGGATGGAACACTGTAATATTCCTCTGAATTATACTTTTATATCAATAAGAGCCTCTATACACTTACACCAATGGACAGATGATCCAGACAGAAAATTAATAAGGAAACACAAGCTTTAAATGACACAATAGACCAGATACATTTAACTGATATTCATAGGACATTCCATCAGAAAACAGATTATACTTTCTCCTCAAGTGCACATGGAACATTCTCCAGGACAGATCACATCTTGGGTCACAAATCAAGCTTTAGGTAAATTTAAGAAAAATGAAATCATATAAACCATCTTTTCCAACCACAATGCTATGAGATCAGAAATCAATTAAAGTAAAATAAATGTAAAAAACACAAACACATGGAGGCTAAACAATACATTACTAAATAACCAAGAGATCACTGAAGAAATCAAAGAGGAAATCAAAAAATACCTAGAGACAAATGACAACGAAAACACAACGATCCAAAACCTATGGGGTGCAGCAAAAGCAGTTCTAAGAGGGAAGTTTATAGCAATACAATCCTACCTCAAGAAACAAGAAAAATCTCAAATAAACAACTTAACCTTACACCTAAAGGAACTAGAGAAAGAAGAACAAACAAAATCCAAAGTTAGTAGAAGGAAAGAAAACATAAAGATCATAGCGGAAGTAAATGAAATTAGAAACAAAGAAAACAATAGCAAAGATCAATAAAACTAAAAGCTGGTTCTTTGAGAAGATAAACAAAATTGATAAACCTTTAGCCATACTCATCAAGAAAAAGAGGGAGAGGACTCAAATCAATAAAATAAGAAATGAAAAAGGAGAAGTTACAACAGACACCATAGAAATACAAAGAATCCTAAGAGACTCCTACAAGCAACTCTAGGCCAATAAAATGGACAACCTGGAAGAAATGGACAAATTCTTAGAAAGGTATAACCTTCCAAGACTGAACCAAGAAGAAACAGAAAATGTGAACAGACCAATCACAAGTAAGGAAATTGAAATTGTGATTAAAAATCTTCCAACAAACAGAAGTCCAGGACCAGATGGCTTCACAGGTGAATTCTATCAAATATTCAGAGAAGAGATAAGACCCATCCTTCTCAAATTCTTCCCAAAAAATTGCAGAGGGAGGAACACTCCCAAATGCATTCTACAAGGCCACTATCACCCTGACACCAAAACCAGAAAAAGATACTACAAAAAAAGAAAATTACAGGTCAATATCACTGATGAATATAGATGCAAAAATCCTCAAAAAAATGCTAGCAAACAGAATCCAACAGCACATTAAAAAGATCAAACACCATGATCAAGTGGGATTTATCCCAGGGATGCAAGGATTCTTCAATATATGCAAATCAATCCATGTGATACACCATATTAACAAATTGAAAAATAAAAAGCATATGATCACCTCAATAGATGCAGAAAAAGCTTTTGACAAAATTCAACACCCATTTATGATAAACTCTCCAGAACGTGGGCACAGAGGGAACCTACCTCAACATAATAAAGGCCATATATGACAAACCCACAGCAAACATCATTCTCAATGGTGAAAAACTGAAAGCGTTTCCTCTAAGATCAGGAAAAAGACAACGATGTCCACTCTCACCACTATTACTCAACATAGTTTTGGAAGCCCTAGCCATGGAAATCAGAGAAGAAAAAGAAATAAAAGGAATCCAAATTGGAGAAGAAGAAGTAAAACTGTCACTGTTTGCAGATGACATGATACTATACATAGAGAATCCTAAAGATGCCAACAGAAAACTACTAGAGCTAATTAATGAATTTGGTAAAGTTGCAGGATACAAAATTAATGCACAGAAATCTCTTGCATTCCTATACACTAACAACAAAAAATCAGGAAGAGAAGTTAAGGAAACAATCTCATCCACCACTGCAACAAAAAGAATAAAATACCTAGGAATAAACCTACCTAAGGAGGTAAAATACCTGTACTCAATAAACTATAAGACACTGATGAAAGAAATCAAAGATGACACAAACAGATGGAGAGATATACCATGTTCTTGGATTGGAAGAATCAATATTGTGAAAATGACTATCCTACCCAAAGCAATCTACAGATTCAATGCAATCCCTATCAAAATACCAATGGCATTTTTTTTTTTTTTTTTTTTACAAAACTAGAACAAAAAATCTTAAAATTCGTATGGAGACACAAAAGACCCCAAAGAGCCAAAGCAATCTTGAAGGAAACAAACGGAGCTGGAGGAATCAGACTCCCTGACTTCAGACTATACTACAAAGCTGCAGTAATCAAGACAATATGGTACTGGCACAAAAACAGAAATATAGATCAATGGACCAGGATAGAAAGCCCAGAGATAAACCCATGTACCTCTGGTCAATTAACCTATGACAAAGGACGCAAGGATATACAATGGAGAAAAGACAGTCTCTTCAATAAGTGGTGCTGGGAAACCTGGACAGTTACATGCAACAGAATGAAATTAGAACACTTCCTAACACCATTCACAAAAAAATATTCAAAATTGATTAAATACCTAAATGTAAGACTAGACACTATAAACTCTTAGAGGAAAACATAGGAAGAACACTCTTTGACATAAATCACAACAAGATCTTTTTTGACCAACCTCCTAGAGTAATGGAAATAAAACCAAAAATAAACAAATGGGACCTAATGAAACTTAAAAGCTTTTGCACAGCAAAGGAAACTATAAACAAGATGAAAAGACAACCCTCAGAATGGGAGAAAATATTTGCAAACGAATCAACGGACAAAGGATTAATCTCCAAAATATACAAACAGCTCATGCAGCTCGATATCAAAAAAACAAACAACCCAATCAAAAAATGGGCAGAATACCTAGACATTTCTCCAAAGAAGACATACAGATGGACAAGAGGCACATGAAAAGCTGCTCAACATCACTAATTGTTAGAGAAATGCAAATCAAAACTACAATGAGGTATCACCTCACACCAGTTAGAATGGGCTTCATCAGAAAATCTACAAACAACAAATGCTGGAGAGGGGGTGGAGAAAAGGGAACCCTCTTGCACTGTTGATAGGAATGTAAACTGATACAGCCACTATGGAGAACAGTATGGAGGTTCCTTAAAAAACTAAAAATAGAACTACCATATGACCCAGAAATCCCACTACTGGGCATATACCCAGAGAAAACCATAATTCAAAAAGACACATACACCCCAATGTTCATTGCCTCACTATTTACAATAGCCAGGTCATGGAAGCAACCTAAATGTCCAGCGACAGATGAATGGATAAAGATGTGGTACATATATACAACGGAATATTACTCAGGCATAAAAAGGAATGAAATTGGGTCATTTGTAGAGACGTGGATGGACCTAGAGACTGTCATACAGAGTGATGTAAGTCAGAAAGAGAAAAATAAATATCGTATATTAACGCATATATGTGGAATCTAAAAAAATGGTACAGATGAACTGGTTTGCAAGGCAGAGATAGAGACACAGATGTAGAGAACAAACGTGTGGACACCAAAGGGGGAAGTGGGGGAGGGATGGTGGTGGTGGGATGAATTGGGAGATTGGGATTGACATATATACACTAATATGTATAAAATAGATAACTAACAAAACCTGCTATATAAAAAAAAAAATTAAAAAAAGTTTGAATAATCTTAGGAAAAAAAGAGCTTCTACAAAAATTCTACCCTTTCTACATAAAAATATACAAAATGTAGAAGTCATATGTAATTTTGTTTATCAATTTAAAACTAAATTAACTGATATAAAACAAGTTCAATTTACTCAATTTGTTCATTATGCCTTTTGAGAATGATAAAATTAGGTACAGAAGCTCAGAGAATTATACAAGCACATATGTACACATCTACAAGAAACCCTAATTACTAATAATCTGTTCTAATTCAGTGTTCATAATCTAACCATAAAAGAAAGCAATACAGATACGTTTGAAGATAGTTTTGCTCCCTTATCACTAGGCCTATTCTCCTGTTCTGCTCTTCATAGGTGGCTACCATACATGAGTTTTTTGTTCATCACTTCAGCCCAACTGTTTTATTTTCACACACATTTCTATATCCATAAACAGTGTGTGTCCGTGTGTGTCTATGAGATCTTTACAAATTTGCTTAATGGTTAGGTGCCCTTTACTGAGCTAACCAGTTATCCACAAACATCCATGTAGCCCCACTCACACTGTGGTAGCATTGCTGAGAGAGAAGTTGTTCAGCCTTTAACTACATTTCATAGCCCTCCTCCCATCCAGGTGTGGTTATGGGATTAGTTTCTCCCAGTAGAATATGAGTGGAAGTAATTGGTATCAGTTCTGGGTTTGGGATTTTTAAAAAGCTAATGTGTCTTTTCCACTCTCTCTTCCCCATCCACTGGCTGAATGCAGAGAATTCTGAGATCAAAGAGGTGGTGGAGCAACAAGGTGGAAGAAGTCTGGAACCTTGCATCACCATGTACAGGGAAGCCACACGATGACACGGACTGCCATGGACTGAGACATGAGCAAATAATACATGTCTACTGTGTTAAATCACTGACATTTTGGGTTTGGTTTGTTATAGTAGCTAGCATTAAAACAACTAATACACTACCATATTTCCTATCATTCTAAACCTTTCCTTTTTTCATTGGACATTATGTATTTAGAATATATCATTATTGTTATGTGCGGACATAATGTTAAGGTTTCTCAAAAGCAGCACAACTGACATTTTGAACTGGAAAATTCTTTGTTGTCAGGGGAGGGGGCCTGTCCTTTACACTGTAGAATGTTTACCAGCATCCCGGGCCTCTACCCACTAGATGTCAGTAGAATACCCCCTCCCTAGTCATTACAATAAAAAAAAAGTCTCCAAACATTGCCAAATGTCCCCTGGGAGGCAAGAGCATGCTCAATTGAGAACCATGAATCTGATGCATCATTTTTAGCGGCTCAATAGTACTTCATCACACGTATTAAGGATATTTATGATATTTTCACTATTAAAACATTGCTGCAATGAATATCCTTACAACTGATTTGGAGCTACATTACGCAACTCCTATTTAATTACCTAAGAAGAAGTTCCTTTGCTTCAATACCAATAAAAAGTAAAGCATTATATAGTTCTGAAAAGTAAGGGACAGTTAAAAATGGGTGAGTAGAATTTAGAGCACAAAGACAGTGCAAAAAAAAAAAGCCGAATTCCACAGTGAACATAATCAATTCTTAGTTGTTAATCGAGGTAATGGATGATTTTTTTTTTAACATCTTTATTGGAGTATAAATGCTTTACAATGGTGTGTTAGTTTCTCCTGTATAACAAAGTGAATCAGCTATACATATACATATATCCCCATATCGCCTCCCTCTTGCGTCTCCCTCCCACCCTCCCTATCCCACCCCTCTTTTCTGTTTTGGACACAAAACACCGAGCTGATCTCCCTGTGCTATGCGGCTGCTTCCCACTAGCTATCTGTTTTACATTTGGTAGCATATATACGTCCATGCCACTCTCTCACTTCATCCCAGCTTACCCTTCCCCCTCCCCGTGATCTCAAGTCCATCCTCTGTGTCTGCATCTTTATTCCTGTCCTGCCTCTAGGTTCTTCAGAACCATTGTTTTTTTTTTTTTGATTCCATATATATGTGTTAGCATATGGCATTTGTTTTTCTCTTTCTGACTTACTTCACTCTGTATGACAGACTCTAGGTCCATCCACCTCATTACAAATAACTCAATTTTATTTCTTTTTATGGCTGAGTAATATTCCATTGTATATATGTGCCACATCTTCTTTATCCATTCATCTGTCGATGGACACTTAGGTTGCTTCCATGTCCTGGCTATTGTAAATAGAGCTGCAATGAACATTGTGGTACATGACTCTTTTTGAATTACGGTTTTCTCAGGGTATATTCCCAGTAGTGGGATTGCTGGGTCGTATGGTAGTTCTATTTTTAGTTTTTTGAGGAACCTCCATACTCTTCTGTAATGGATGCTTCTGAGTTAAGAATATCAGCTAAATGGCTCACCACTCACTATCTCGTATTCCTCTATGATTCTTACTTTCTCCAAACCAACCTGCTACCATATAATTCGTCTTCACATCCTCAGTGCTCACTACAAAATATACTTCATGTGAGGCTACATTTTTTTCCCCACTATAACTGCCACTACCCTGCACAAGCCACTTGCAAAAGTAAAAAGGCCTCCTAAGGAGATATGTGCTTTCTAGACTACCAGAAAGATGAGGAGATGCTTGTCAGCCACTGATGATGATGTGGCCTCGCTGGTTCTGATTTTAAGGACCAGACTGTACTTCCTAGAATTAGATAGATGCTGCCTTGGCTCTTACATGTTATCGGTATCTACTCCACTCAGGGCTCTGATGAGCCACAGGAGTCCATATTGATGAATAGTGTATCGGTCCTTGTCTATGATATTATCTAACAGCTTTTGCAAGTCCTTGGCTAACTTCACTGGAAACTTCATCTAACCTGATTGCACAGTAAGCACAAGTTCTTCCAGACAATCTATACCTGACCTGAAACTCTGCACCTCCTGACCTCTTGCCCTCTCTATGTCCTTTTCATGGCAAAGAGCATCAGAGTGGTCCCCTTAAAAGTGTACATCTCATCATTACATCTTTTCAAATTCTTCAGTGGCTTCCTACTGACCTGGGAATGAAGTTACCACTCTTTCTCAACTCCAAAGTCCCCTGTCAAGCTCTCCTAGTTCATTTTATGGCACTTGGCTCAGGCTACTCTCCCAGCTCCAGATACTGGCCTCTTTCAGTTCTACAAGTTCACCCACTTGTTCAAGCCTGAGGGCCTCTGTATATGGTATTTCTCTGTAGTGAATACCCTCCTCCTTCTTCTCCTCCATTTTTCATAGTTCAGAACTTCTCAGCACGAATGTCACTTTTTCTGAAAGATCATTAGATCATAGAGGATTGTAAGCACTTCAGTAGTTTGTTGGTTGCATTGTTTCATCCTTATGTATACGGCAACTATCTTGTATCATGCCTGGAGCCCCAAAGGGCTCAGGTCACATATGCTCAAACACAAGCATATGTGACCTGAGCTGTAAACAAAATTGCACCCAAAGACTCACGAGAAAGATGGGACTGGGAGGTTTCCGAGTTTGTGTACTGAAGGTCAAACAAACAAGCATTTAGGCTTGATTCTCTCTATTTTGACCAACCAAGTTATTATTTTTATCTTGCAACAACAAAATATAGTTCTTTATTAAAAAGCCTTTATTGTTGCAATTGCTGCAGGAAAAAGAAAAACTTTCTACTGCAAGCGCAAATAAAATTCTCTGGGCCCCAGACTCTCATTTTTTCCTTGAAAACATTTGTTTTTATTACATGATTTTTAAAAATAATGTATAAATGTTCTTTCATAGAAGAGGCAAAAGCCATGCTGCAATAAATGGGCAGAAATTATGGGCAGCATTTGGAATTTGAGTAATTTTTTTCAAGCCAGATAAAACTCAGAATAAGATATTTTTGGAGGTATCTAATTTAGCTGCACACAAAAGGGCACTGCTTACATTCAATACACTTTTAAATTGTACACATGTTCTGTAACACTTGCAATACTAATTTACATAAAAAAACTATTCTAATTTGGTTAACAGTAAGGAGATTTCTGAGATGGTTTCTCAAGAAAAAGCATGCTTTTCAATATAAGAATAAGTTAAGATGAATTCATGACACCAGATATTTTCCTATCTGTCAACAAACACTCTTTCATTGGAGAACAGCCAGTCAGGGTCTGTATCCCTAAATATAGCATGCCAGATAGTTTTCTATTTCACACCCAAAAGAGTTTCTACGCTATTCTCTATGACAGTTGTTAACAAAAAAATAGTTCACATTAGGCCATTGTTTCCTGGTATGATAGATTTTGGATGTCATCATTTCAGGAATGATTTCTTGAAAAAACAAAACCAAAACCAAAACCAAAACCAAAACCAAACCAAAACAAAACCAAAAATGGCTGACTTACAGAGTTAGTGCCACTTTTCTGCAGGAGGAATAATGATTTAAGAGGAAATAATTTTAAAATGAGCTCCATGTACTCCAGACAAATATTTTCTACTACTTACTGAATAACTCTGCCTTAAATTTGATATGACCAGAATTTTAAAACTCAGTACAGTCTACTTCAAACCTCCTTCTCTGCAGGTGTATCCTACCTTAATAAATGGAACTACCCTTTACTAAACCTCTGCTGCCAGATTCTTCAAGGCATACGGGATTTCTCTCTTTCCCTCTCTGTTGTTTCAATCAAGCCTCAAAATATATAGATTCTACAGCCAAAAAGTCTTTTTTTTCACCAATGTCCAGTGCCTCTATTTTAGTCCAAATCACAATACTTTCATGACTAGACAACTATTATGATCTCCTAACTGGTCTCTTTGCATCCTCACTCAGCCTGTTGACTCTCCAAACCCCACACAAGTATCTTCCATTCCCAACCAAGTTCCTTTTCCACATGGGGGTCATAATGAGCTCAAAAAGATAAAGATGATCATGTCACTTCACTTGATTAAACTTATCAGTGGTTCCCTATTTTTCTTGGTATAAAATCCAAAATGATAAACACAAGCTATAAGATGCTGCATGAAGTAGTCTCTGTTTACCCTCTAAGACCCATGCAAATCCATTCATCTTTCCACACTCTAATCATACTTGCCTTTAGTTGCTCAAATGTACTTGGCTCCTTTACATCTCAGGTTTTTAATACATGCGCGTTTTATAAACCAGAGAACAGCTTACCATCACTCCAAAGTAATATAAACTAGAAAAGTTTATGTCATGTCTTTACTGCATGATCAATTTTTATCTGCAAGTGAATTTATAATCACCACAAACTTTGCTATAGGTTAAAGCGTTTGCTTGGTTAATATGATCACAAAATATTGTAATGGTGCAAAAGGGTTAAATTTGATTAAAACACATTGAAGCCTCTCTTATCCTTGAAAAGGGAAAATGCATCTCAACAAAACAAAGGTTACCTCCTTTCAATATGAAAATGTTTCTTAAACAAGTAGTATATTTTCAATACATTACTTTGCCATCCATTGTTTTCCCATTAATCCCTATAAATTACCTTCTAGTTATACTAATGTTCATTGTGAGTTAACTAATTGTTTTGTTCCAAATTAAAAAGCTTTTGATTATTATAAAATAATAATTTCATCAGAAAAGTAAAGTAAAAAGAAAAAATTATTCATAATTTTATCATAGAGATACACTCAATTATCTGAACACCATAGCCAAAAGATATTCACATGGAGTATCTCTATCTCTATCCTACATTCCTCTTCAATACATCTTATCCTAAAAAACATACTATGAACACTGCTGTGTAATTCATTTTCAAAATTCTTCAATAGGTCATAGACACTTTTCTACTTCTATATATTAAAATTCTTCAACATTTTGACTTCAATATTTTGATGGCTGTACAAGTTCCTATTCTATCATTCTGGCATAATTTATTTAAGTATACTTTCATTAGGTAATATTTAGGATGTAACTCATGTACACATCTATGCAAATTTAAGACGTAAGCCCATTTTAAAATGTAATGCATACAGTCCACATAATCTCTAGTAAATTTATAAGAATTTACATATTCTTCCAACAAGAGTGGAATGAAACTGCTAGCTAATCTCTGCTTCATTTACTCATAGTTGAATGGATAAACAATAGTCTGTAATACTTTTCTCACTGTGAAAACGCCCCAGACGCCCAGTCTCCGTAAGATATTCATTAAAGCCCTCTCCTGACTTCTACCTCTGGGCTAAACATATAATATGAACATATTTTCCTTCCTCCATCCAAAACCAATAATACACAGCATTGATGACATCAAGTATGTATCCTAAAGATAGTTACCTGCCAAAACTTTTCTCATTAATGTCTGCATCGATAACTCCATATCCTGGCAGGGAGACAACTGTATTTTAGTATTCAATTGGTAGACAGTTAACACATCATGGGAAGTGAAGTGAAATTATTCGAACAGCACATGGCAGGAAGCTTTGGGGGGAAGAATCAGTTGGATTCATTCCCGGGCTTTTCTTGATCCATTTTGAGGTAAACTTTGTATATGGTGTGAGCTAAGTGTCCAACTTCATTCTTATTGCATATGAATCTCCAGTTGTCTATTACCATTTGTTGAAAAGATGATTCTTCTTTCCCATTTTCATAATCTTGGCATCTCTCCCTCCACGTACAAGAGGAAGGATCTGCACTAGGAATCAGGTGATTCAGAACCAGCTGTATCTCTACAGCTATGGTCAGGTGGTCATACGGCCACTTCCACCTAGAGTTAACGCTTTTGTCTCACTGAGCTAGGGAAAGAGGGAAGTTGTGACTCAAATGTCACAGACTCTCATTGTGAGACTTAGTAGATTTTCTTTAAGAAATGTTTCTCCATTTGCTGTATGCTGTTAAGACAATTTCCAGAGACTTTCATTCAATTCAATTTCCAGAGACTTCATTACAGTTTTCAACAGTTATGGTTGTTTCACTGGGAAGAGAGTCCATGGGGCTTTTCACACCACACAACATGATTCCAGAAGTGCTTTGGTCTAAGATATTCCTGTTTATATTTTACCATGGTTTCTTTTTCTACAGAGTTGTAAAGTGTGAGGCTCTTCACCACAGCCTTCATGACTGCAGTGGCAGAGTGTATGATGAGGGGCAGAGAGGAAGAAGTAGGGCTGGGACATATATTTGTGTGGGAGGAGAATTTTTTTGTGGATTAACTTAAATTTAACTTGAAAATTTTGAGTCATATAAGTACCATTTACAGGTAAGAAACCTGACAGGTACACTTTGCATTTACAGGCCCTGTTTTCTTATATTTATTTTGAAAAAGTATGTATTTAATACTAAATATTGAAATGTTCACTACTAAAAAAACATATTCAGAAAATGTTTCAAAATTTTTATTTCACAGCTGATAGTCTTTTACTTAACATATAGTTTATCTTTGGTGAAACGAAATATTTCAGCCTTGTTAAAAGACAAAAAAAAGAAACAAAGGGTAATAAAGTGCGTTAGTGATTTGAAGATTAGCTCTTATGCCCCTTGGTAATATACTATAGAAATCATTCAGGCAGGATATACTATTTCAAGTGTACAAACAAAAGGCAAATTCTTGAATTGTGTGGTAAGTTTCTACGTATGAATATTTACTGTAGAAACTCACCAAACATCAAGAATTAAAAGGACATAAGATAGCACCAAAAAATTTTTGGTTTTGAAAATGAGAAAGCAATAGGGACTTCGAAATTAAAGTGCTGTGCTGGAGCTGGTTTCTACTGCCTCGTGAGAGCTGAGTGTTAAACTGTAAGGAATTCTGCAAGCCTCCAATTAAACACGGTCTTTGTTAACATTAAATTAAATAAACTTACCATTAAATAAATTATACTAAAGAAACTTCAATAAATTAAAAAACTGAACACTTCCTAATGATTTTGCTGCATCTTACTATTATTTATGCTTGTGAGGTTATTTACATCTCTGTATCTGTATGGTGAAAAGGTTATATAATGGTATGTCTCTACACATCTCTTTCCAACTCCATACTCAGCAATATCATGTTGATGGTGTGAATTTGTATATGACTGAAGTATTTACACTATAGAAATAAGCAACCATTAAAAATCAGAGCTTGCCTTTTTTTTTTTTTTTTTTTAGTGAGCCTGTCATTAAAAATTTACCAGCACACTACACACACAGAGATATAGATATAGGTAGTATAGATATAGATTTACAGGGAGAGATAAATATAAATATTGATACAGATATATAAATTCAGTTAGCTATACCAGCAAGATAAATGAATGAAAACTGGACATTTGCCAGCATCGTAAGAATAAAGAAAATGTGGTATATACATACAATGGAATCTTATTCAGCCACAACAAGAAGGAAATCCTGATATGTATCTCAACATGGATAAACATGGAGGATATTATGCTAAGTGAAATAAGCCAGTTGCAGAAGGGCATATATGTATATGATTATACTTATAGGAGATATTTAAACTAGCCAAACTCACAGACCCAAAAAGTAGAATGGTGGTTGCCAGGAGATAGGGGAGAGAGAAATAGGGAGATGCTGTCCAACGAGTATAAATTTCCAGTTAAGCGAGATGAATAAGTTCTAGAGATGTACTATAAAACACTGTGCTTATAGTTAACAATACCATGCTGTATCCTTAAAATTTTGTTGAGGGAATCTACCCTTTTATGTTATCTATTCCTACCACAATAAAAAGAAGAGTAATAATAATAAACAAAGCACAAATAAAGTCTCATTTTAAACAAATTCAGAAACAAGCACAGAGAATAACCAGTGAGAACAGTAGTGACATACAATGAACAGACCCACATATATAGCTGGCTACACAGGGCTGTTGTGAAATCAATTTATTGGAAAAATATTCACTAAGTTACTGAATACTTCCTACCACTTTCTGTGCTAAATAGAACAATGAGTAAAAAATAGTCACTACCATTACGAGGTTCAAATTCCACAAATGGACATGGAATTCTATAAACCATATGACAAGCAATACCCATGAAGGATGAATATTTACTGACAATTTATTGTGTGACAAAATATGATACCAGAAAGTTTATTTGCATTATCCTAGGTAAATTCTCTATGAATTCTGATAGCTAAGCATCATTACCCCATTTTACATATCAGACCTAGAGAAATTAAGTAACATCACAAAAAACACAATACTTAGATTCTATGCCCATTCTGCTACTATCTTTTGTCCGTGTCACTTACTCTCTTTCATAACTTTATTAGCTTCTCCCTTTAGTAATGCCTTCTTCTATGAAAGGTATTACATATAAATTATATTAAAGCAAGGCTATCCCATGTAAACCACCACAATAGCTAATGAAGTAAATATAATCACAAAATAGGAAAGCTTTTGTAAGTGAAAAAAGATAAAAGAAACAGTATGCTGAAAGCCATGTCTACCTGGATATTAACTAATACATTGTAGTAATGTCTCCCACTTGAAATCACTGCCCAAATGAAGCAAACTGAAGAAAAAAAGGCAGCTTCCTAAATTCAGAAAATAGAGCAGAAAGAGATCTTAGAAAGTGTAACATTTTTTTTTAAATGTCAGTTAAATTGCATGATAACCTCTTCAGAACTATCCACATCTTCTGGGGTACATGGTAGAATGACGTTAAATAAAGATAAAAACAAAAAAGGCTTTAAAACATATTATGAATTCCAGCTTTATCATGATAGGAGAATACAGGGTATGAGAAGTTTAAAAGGTACCAGATGCTCTGATTTGTCAATTATCCCTACATTTTAGAAGATAGAGAATTTATTTTTTTTGAGAGTCTTCCAGATTGAGCACTTTATCTGACATATAATTTACCTTACAAAGAGGCAATAGCTACATCATAAAGTTAGACCTAATGATTTTTTCAAATGCATAATAATTGGAGAGATTCCATTACTTGCTTTTATATAACATATATATATATACATAAAATATAAATCAAAAGAAGATACAATACTTTTAGTTCTTATTTTTAAATTATTGGTAAAAAAAATCAGTCGATTATTGAGAAAATAATTTAATCTAAACTTACATAAGCTTGCATTCACTTTAGCTTGATATTTAAAAAAAAGTTTTACCAATTCTAACTAGAAGGGGTGACTGAATAGTGTAATGGTTAGGAGTAACAGCTCTGAAGTTACTGGGATGAAATCACTTGCTGTTATGGGTAATATCTCTGTGCTTGTTTTTAATCTCTGTACACAGGTGGGGTACATTAATAACATCTACTTCATAAGCAGTCTGAACATTTAAAAATTATTATTTCGTGCAATATATAAACCAAAATCATAATACATAACCAACTGTGGAATATACAGGGACATAGTTTACTTCATTATCTTTGTTTTCTTCAAAAAATGCCTTAAATAAGACAACATAAACTTAAAAGGAGTAGACTTTAACTGTAGATAGACCTCTTTTGGATGAATCAGTTATATTAATCTTTTTTTTTTTAACATCTTCATTGGAGCATAATTGCTTTAGAATGGTGTGTTAGTTTCTGCTTTATAACAAAGTGAATCAGTTATACATATACATATATCCCCATATCTCTTCCCTCTTGCACCTCCCTCCCTCCCACCCTCCCTATCCCACCCCTCTAGGTGGTCACAAAGCACCGAGCTGATCTCCCTGTGCTATGCGGCTGCTTCCCACTAGCTATCTATTTTACGTTTTGTAGTGTATCTTTGTTCACACTTTGAAATAAAAAGTTTAAGTCTCATTACAGTTTTTAAAAAGTATCTTTAAATAATATTAATATCATGCCATTACAGAAGCTACAAAAGTACAAAATGATTAGCAATAAGCATCTAATGATAAAATGATTACCACTTTTGTTCACTACTGTTAAGTTCTATTACTGCAACAGGGAAATGCTTCTCTGGTGATGTTATATTCCATTTTAACCTAAAACATTAAGATAGAATGGATCACAGAAATTACCTGTGTTTGCTTTACATATCTCAAATCTTACTCAAAATTTACTTGACTACCTTCTGTTAGGGAAAACAATTTCCTTCCAGGAAGACAACCTTATTGCTAGACATCTTTAATTTCAAAAACCATCAATAAAATTCAAATCAATTTTTGTTATTTGACTTCTTTGGAGATGAAAAATTTTGGTATCACATGAGCCAAATGTGGGCCACAGATACAGTATGTGATTCTGAAAAACATTTCCTAACCATGTTTGCTGATTCAGTTGTAATACAATCATTGATGTTTAGTTTATCAGTAATTTTAGGCTATTGTTTTATAACAATGAATCCCCAAATCTCAGTAACTTAGTCCTTGCTTATGCTATGTGCCCATCACACCACAGCATGGAATGACCATGCACTGCAGTCACTCAGGAGGACAGGGTAGCCACCATCTTGAATGTTGTTGGAAGCTTGGTCTGAGAGAAAAGTGAACATGGTAAAGCATTCAATGGTTCTTAGATCATCTGACCAGAAGTGATACACGTTACTGTCACTCACACTCCATTCATCAAAAATATCATATAGCTAGACCTGTATTTAAGGGGGTAGGGTCATGTTTCCATGTACCAGGATGGAGAGATAGACAGAAGAGCTGCAAACAGCCATAGTGATCACCATCTTGACCTTATTAATTAGATAGCTACAATTCAATACAATGTGTTTCATAACAGGTACAGAGAATATAGAATATGTATTAAACTTTTAATTAATAAAAACTTTAACTTCTGAGATATTTTTCTCTATTTAAATAACAAATTAAATATTTATAAGCGAAATCTATAAACTTTAATTCCAATTTTTTTCCAGACAGCAAATGATCATTACGTTACTCTATAACTGAAAACCAGAATGAGAGAAAAGAAAAAGGACCGACAACAACAGTGAGTTCTAGGTAAAAACCCTAACCTTTTCTCTTGGTACCTGTAGGACTTTGCCGAAGAATTTGGATCTGACTAGCCCTAAGTTCCCTCAGGAATATGGGATTGATACCATCTACCATAAATAGATTGTTGTAGTAATTAAATGAACTAATGTTTACATATATGCATGGCCTATAAGAGCTGCTCTAGGAAACATTATCTCCTATCCCTTTTCCCTTTAGCTTCTTCTTCAAAAAACATTAATATAGGGAGATGTAGCTTTTCAAAGAGACCATGAATTTGACTCTTAGATTATAGGGAAGACCTAGTGAGATAAGAGGAGGTAGACAGTTGCTGTAACTCTCCAAGTTAAGGGCAAGATCCTCAAAATGAAAGATCAAAGAAAGGTACAGCTGCGGTGGACAGGTAAAGAACAGGAAGAGGTAAAGGTGAGAACGTTTAGATGAATAATTGGATCATGTTTTCATAGCCATTTTGAAAATTAGTGGATTAGCTGACATTGTCATTTTTCACATAGTTGATATCTTCCACTTAACTTTTCCATGTCATTTTTACACTTATATTTTAAATAAATTTTAAAGATATCAAATGTCTCTTTCTGGATTTTGGCTTTCTCCAGTTTCCCCTTGACTTTGATATTTCTGACAATTGTTTAACTGTAATAACAGTTACACTTAAGCAGAACGTTGCAAATCCTACAGTATGAGAGTCTTCTTTTACTTATACTCAATTCCCAAACTGCACCAACTGCAGACAGCTAAACAGAGACAGTGAATACTAATCAAAAGAGGAAGAATAGCTTGGTTGTGGTCATGTCGCAACAAGAAACTTCTTTGCCAGAAGAAATATCTGTTTTGCATGCTACCTAGATATTCCTAGTGGAAAAAGCCATTTCAAAATGACTGTACATTGCAGATGAATAAAAGTTTTACAATTTGCTTTTCCTGGTGCATAAACTAGATTTGAAACCATCTAGTATTTTATATTTATTGTAAAGCACGTGCAAATTAGCACACATAAGCTTTGATCAAACACAGCATCCTTACCTAGAATACTTTTGCTAGTTTGAAGCCATCCTTTGCAAAAGTTGGAGTCTTTTGTTTTTAATGAGGAAAATATAATTTGAGTAAATGCATGAAATTATCAAGCATCTAAGCCAAAATGACCCAGTAAAAAGTTCTGGTTCATCTGTGTCTAAAGCCTTCCCAGTTTGCTAATACGAGAAATTCAAAACAGGCGAAATGTGAACACAGAATATTTAAAATTACCTGAGATATCTGGGTTCAGGGAGGATTTGGCAGTAATTACTGTCTCTATTATTTACTATTTAACAGCACAAACCTCTATAATCAGGGGAGGCTGAACATAATAGCTGCACTGCAGATACCATGTACAAAATCAAAGATTTGTAAGATGTAGGACTGGTTGCATTACTATTATGGTTTCAGAGACAATGTCTTATTTGCAGTCAAGAAACCAACTAACAAGGTGCAATAAAATAGTATCTATATGCTCCTTCTCCTTAGGGAATTTGTGTGAAACCAAAGGCAGAATTTGCTAGAAGTAGAAAAGCAGGAGGGTAACATAGCCATTATCATCAGAAGCCCAGTATGGCTCAGGACCAGGCACATCTGGTTTAAGGAGAAGCATGAGTTTTCCTACCAGTAGTATTACTTGTGGAAAGCAGGTAGCAGCTCACTTTCCAGGTAAGGCCTTAGGAACTGTACTCCTTCACTGTTCCATCTCAGTTTTGGAGGAACCTGCTGGAAGTTGTACTTGTGGACTCTGTCAGTTTTCATCAGGTAGGATTAGGTGCTCCTCTAAATAGCACTTTCCAGGTATATTTCTTGGTATAATTTTTCTTGTAAGGAAGATATACCAAACATAATGACACAATGATCTTGTGAAATCTTTTTGTTTTTTTAATTGTAAGCACAGCATATATCTTTTTATTATTTATTTTTACATCTTTATTGGAGTATAATTGCTTTACAATGGTGTGTTAGTTTCTGCTGTATAACAAAGTGAATTGGCTATATGTATACATATATCCCCATATCCTTTCCCTCTTGCATCTCCCTCCCACCCTCCCTATCCCACCCCTCTAGGTGGTCACAAAGCACTGAGCTGATCTCCCTGTGCTATGCAGCTGCTTCCCACTAGCCATCCATTTTACATTTGGTAGTGTATATAAGTCCATGCTACTCTCTCACTTTGTCCCAGCTCCTCCTTCCCCCTCCTTGTGTCCTCAAGTCCGTTCTCTATGTCTGCTTCTTTATTCCTACCCTGCCACTAGGTTCATCAGTACCGTTTTTTTAGATTCCATATATATACAGCACATATCTTATTCCACTTGGATTTTACAAAATTAAGCTTTAAGTTTTTTTTTCCTGATTATAAGAAAACTTTTATAACTTAATACTTAATCATAATCTCACCACATCAGAGATTGTGTTAATATTTTAGAAATTTTTCTTTTAACATTAATTTCTCTAGGTAGATTTTAAAAATTAAATATACTGGCTATATGGCCTATATTTTTAGATTGGTATTATATGCTCGATAGTTATTCACTTTACTAAATTTCTTGAAAACATTTTAATACTTGCATAATGTCCTACTGCATTGATATATCATGATTTGTTTAACTGATCCCTTGTGTGCCAACAACTGAGTTGCTGGCTGTTTCTCTTTTTTTTCCTATTAAAAAATAACACAGCAAAGAACAACCTTGTCCATATTATTTAATCATGTCCTTAGGAAGGAGCCTCAGAAGACAAATTGCTGGGTCAAAGGATTAAATATGCTTTTTATGCATATTGCCAAACTGCTTTCAAAAACCATCAGACTGATTTATAATCCCACCAACAAGAAAGGGCATGGCCACCTCACTGACTCCTCTGCTTTATTGACCATTTCCAATTTGATAGGCAAAAAAACCCAAAAAAAAACAAAAAAAAACTACTTGCTTTAGCTCTTCTACTAATTGTTTGAACATATGTTCATATTTATTAGGCATATATATAATTTTTGCTGAGCTCCTTGTTCTCTTTACTCCTTTTAATTTTTCTATAATGAGTGTATTGTATATTTTTACATTAAGTTGTGTGGTAAATAAGCCAAAATAAATCAAAGACACAAGTGAATTTCAACTAAGAATCAAGGCTTTAACAACTTGCAAGATCAAAATGATAAAATAAGGCCAAATTTCAAATAGGACACCTAGTTTCGCAGCATCTTCTGGGGAATCAGCATATGGGATAAGAAGAATTACCAGTGGATCATGAAGATAACTAATACACTTTTGTAGTATCTGGATAGTTACCATTTTAAATTGATTTGCTGTCCTTTGTTCCCTCTCTTTTCGATGCATTTTAAGAACTGTGTTAACTTTTTCACTAAATCAGTGAATTCTTCTGTAATTTTTATAAACACTAATGTCTTTTGAATTTGTGCATGCATTTTAGAATAACATAATTTTAAAAATGACATAAAATATTATATGTTAGGTCTGTTCATAAAGGGCACCAAACATCAACAGTAAAATCATCTCTCCAACAATCAGAAATCTATACCTCAGTTAGTAGAAAAAATAATCTAAGATCAGAAATTCACTTGCATACTCATCTAATTCACAAGTATAAATTCAAGCGTTTTCTCTTTTCATTTAACCCTATGTAATGAGAAAATCTCAGTCTCGTAAGTGACATTATGGAGCATTAGTTTCTCTCCCAAGCTGAAAAGGATTAAATCTTAACAAGAATATACCTATTCAATGTCTCTGGGGGGTAAGTATATCCTGCTTGAATGTTTGTGCACAGAGGCAAATTGCAGAAGTCTGTGCCCAAATGTAGCTTCTGTAGACTTGAAAAATATGAAAGGGAATTTAGTGAGGAAGAGAGACAGAGAAGAGCTCTTTCTGGACTACAATACAAACACTTTTTCTAAGAACTAGGCTCTGGGGATCATAATCAACTAGTCTGAGCCACACACAATGGATAGGTGTTTCTGACTGGCACTTTTTAGCTATGAGGCATGACACAGAATTGGGATGAGAGAGCTAAAAAAGGCCATGGAGACAAGGATCCAGCTTAAGCTTTCTCCCCATGCAGGAATCTCCTTTACCACAGCTGTGATGACTGTTCATTTAGCTCCTGCTTAAACTCTTAACATGATAAGAAGCTCTTGCTTTCTACTATTGTGCTCCATTAATTTAGACAAGTTTTAAATGCATTTACTTATCGATGTCTGAGGGTCCACAAATGAAAAAGACGTGGTTCAAGACTTTGCAGAGTTTCTACGTTATAAAAGGGGACAGAAATACAAGTGATTTAATATGCCATATGGTCATAATAGATTTGAAAATTTGAAGTTTTGGCTAAAATGAGGAGTAGCTAATTGGGCCCAGTATTTGCAGCAACTTTTATAGAGGCAGTGATGTTTGACTGAGAAATAAGTGGGGGATTATCATAGACAGAATGCTAGAAGCAGGGCTGCGGCAGGTGCGGGGGACATAGAGGTGGGCTGGCAAATGGTGCAGACACTTGAAGACTTCAGGCATGTTCAGATGGAAGGCGACAGAGCCATGTGCCTGGATTAAAGGAATATGGGTGCGATGTTTGAAAATGAGGCTAGAGAAGTAAGATGGCACGAACAATGAAAAGTCTTTATTAGCTCTAAGCCATGGGGATCTGGACTCTGTTTCTGTGACACTGAGTGCAAAAGCAGTAGAGAGAAGATATTAAGAGCACAGACTACGGTGCCAGACTGCCTAAACCTAAATGTGCCATTGACTACCTGGTGACTTTGGACAAGGTGCTTAGCCCTTCTGTGCCTCATTTTACTTAACTGAATAATGGGGACATTATTATTATTAATATTTAGCTCACTGAATTATTATGTAAATCACCTGATACAATTTGTATAACGTGCTTTAAAAGTATATTTAAATGACAGCATCCATTAAATACATGCCAAGTGTCGATTGGAACAGAGAGATTCTACGTGATGAGCCCGGAAATCCAGCCATGGTAAAAAAAAAAGGTTGAGGAAGGCAAAAAGCATGCTCATTCCAACTGTAGACATATTACAGATTAGAAAGTTCTTTCTTACAGCAAAACTCAATCTGTTCCCCTTCATGCAAAGAATTCAGTTTCTACCTGCTGATCGTAGTTATACCTTTCACCTAACAGACATATACATAATAAAAATTCCAATGTTATAATGTCTCGCAGATAATACCTATTTTTTAATTTTGAAAAATATTGAAAGATAAAAGATTTTGACACTGAGATCATGGGTAATCTTCAGAAGAAGAACAAGATCAGAAAAGCTATTGAAAGTACTTACGGTTCAAACAGACAGCAGGCAACACAGAGAGCAGAGCCCCTAGCGTCAGGGCAGAAAGCAGAGTCACAAGCAAAAATTCAGGAAAGACAAGAACAAAAATCGTTTACAATTTAAGAATCCCATTTACTTCAACAGTTCTTTCTCCAACATTCTTTCCTAATTCTGTAATGTTTTAAACAGACGCCAAAATTTTTAGATACAACTACCGTATGATCCAGCAATCCCACTCCTGGGCATATATCCGGACAAAACTATAATTTGAAAAGATACATGCACCCCTGTGTTCATAGCAGCACTATTCACAATAGCCAAGACATGGAAGCAACCTAAATGTTCATCAACAGAGCAATGGATAAAGAAGATGTGGTACATTTATACAATGGAATAGTACTCAGCCATAAAAAAGAATGAAATAATGCCATTTGCAACAACATGGAGGGACCTAGAGATTATCATCCTACGTGAAGTAAGTCAGACAAATATATGGTATCACTTATATGTGGAATCTAAAAAAGTGATACAAATGAACTTATTTACAAAACAGAAACAGACTTACAGATATCGAAAACAAACTTATGGTTACCAAAGGGGAAAAGTGGCAGGGAGAGATAAATCAGGAGCTTGGGATTAACATATACACCCTACTATATATAAGATAGATAACCAATAAGGACCTACTGTACAGCACAGGGAACTCTACTCAGCATTCTGTGATAACCTATATGAGAAAAGAATCTGAAAAAGAATGAATGCATGTATATGTATAACTGAATCACTTTGCTGTACACCTGAAACTAACACAAAATTGTAAATCAACTATACTCCAGTAAAATTTTAAAAAATTAGAGGCACAACCAAAACCCAAGTCTAAATGTTATCCCATCCAGAATAAAGTTTGGCTACTATCTTACTAGAAAACACATGGATAAAGTGTATGCTTAAACAGTTATGTCTCTGATACTTCCACTAACCAACAGTTGATGTTTACTGTCATTTACTGTGAATACGCCATAAACAGCAGCGGCTTATAACATTCAGTGAACCACTGTTTCTGAAAGTCCCTCTATCCAGACATTGTTCTGAAGGCTAAGACTTTAATAGCCTCAGTAGCACAATGCTCCCCTACACTGCCTTCCTACGTGCCCTCTTGCCACTCCCCAAACTCCTACCCTCTTCTCTGCCCAACCTTGACATTTTCCAAGTGAGAGTCACATTCCAAGGTCACAAACGTGTACCTCTTCTGATATTTGGAAATGTCTTGAGGTTTTAAATGAAATAATTTTTCTGGAGTCAATTACGAAGAGTTCTATTTTAAATGAAATAAAACTGGATTTAAAAAAAAACAGGAATTAAACTCTAATATTTTGAGGCAAACAGAGTCCTTGGTTATAGAATCCTTTTAAAATATTTCTACATGTTGCTCCTTAAAGGAAAAGGTCAGTATTTCTTGCAGGAAAATTTACAACGATCTGTTTACAGAAGTAGATATTCAAGGCTCTTACCGACTGTGCATCTTCAAAAGTTCTAATTTGGAAATGCTTTTCCTGCTATTTTTTTCATTATGTCCTTTCTATAAATGGTGAGTATACTTATAGAAATTAGTCATAACTATTCTATTAAAGGCTCTGTCTTTCCTTAGTATTGGGGAAAGGTTCACGATATGTGAATTTTGGAAATTCTAATACTTTATTAGATGCTACAAGACTATTACATGTAACTTAGTCTCACAGCAGGGGTATCCATACAGTGCGCTATTTGTGAGCAGGACGTCAGCCAGTGCAGACTAATATTAGCTTAAAAGAACTGAGATGTCTCTGATATAAACAAATGCTTGGAACCACACAGTCAATAAACATTTTATAGACAAGAAGAGAAATCTAATGACATTCATTTGGCCTTTGAAGAAGATGCATTTGGGGCATTTTTCATTTTATAAAGGAGAACTGAATCCAAACGTTGTTCATAAGGGAACACTAAAGCTGTAAAAGTACATAAGAGAGCCAAGTCAGACTTTTTAATATTTATATGTTCTTTTAGGGAAATTGTTCTGGTTCCTGCAGATGATTAATAATACCTGCTGTATTTGCATAATTCATGGCTTTAAATAATTAACGGATTATAATTATATTCATAATTCTTTATCAATTGAAGTTAATAACTTTGGTCTGCTATAATGTGCTATGTTATTGAACTAAAACCTGTACTTCAAAACAATGATTCTAGTTAATATTAGCAACACATATTACATATCTAAACCTTTCTTTATATGCCCTAGTCAATTCCGATAAATGAATATGTGGTTTAAATCCCTTAATATTCGATGAGAAGAATAAAGGCATTTTAAAATCTGGTAATCTGTCTGTATTTAAGTATAAATAATCATATCTATATCTCTATAGATCTATCTATATCTATCTATACATGATGTATAGAGATACATAGATGTACATTCATTTTTTGGCAAAGATATGATACGCCTTTTATTTCAGGACAAGTGACAGGTAGGAAACAGAACATAATTTTTTACTCAAAATTGATAAGGATGTACAAAGTACAAAAGTTTATAAAAAATCTACCAGTAGGTAGGTCACTCTGGCCTTTTGTGAAAAGGCATATTTACCTCAAGACTTGATCAATTTGTTAAAAAGGAATATTTTTTTTATTATGCATGTATGGAATGACTAAATAATTATAGTAAAAATCCAAATAACATAGAACTACACAGGAATCCTTCAACTTCCACCCCCGCCATTTCTACTCCCACCAACAATAAAGTTTGGTAGTATTTAGTGTTATGTTCTGTTTTATTCATTCATTAGCTATAATGGCCTTGTCCATGACTGGAATTTAAAAGTAAAATATGCTTTAAATTTAGAGAAAAATATAATGAAAATTAACATGTGTGTTCCTGAGCAAAACAAAGCTAAAAGTAAGGCATCTTTTTCTACTCAAAAGATATAGGAGTTAAAATAAAACAACAGTGAAAATCAGTCTCCTTTCAAATAGCTTATATTAGAAAACATCTTGGATTTTCTTGGAAACGTGAATACTATTAAGAAGATATTTTCAAAAGAAAAAGAATTTACTCTGTATAAGCTGTATTTTAAAATGGAGCCTATTTTAGCTGTCTAATGGTTTTGTAATATTTTTGTTGAAGTGACTTCATAAGTACAAAAGTCTTAACTGCTTATTACAAAAGACTAAATATTCTATATCAACGTACAATATTTAAAAAACATGACCTGCCAAAACCACAACAGTCCAGTACTGAGTCAAATTAACTCTCTTATCAAGAGATTCTGCCTATCTCTCTAATGATTAGTGATGTTGAGCAGCCTTTCATGTGTCTGTTGGCAATCTGTATATCTTCTTTGGAGAAATGTCTATTTAGGTCTTCTGCCCATTTTTGGATTGGGTTTTTGGTTTTTTTTATTGAGCTGCATGAGCTGCTTGTATATTTTGGAGATTAATCTCTTGTCAGTTGCTTCATTTGCAAATATTTCCTCCCATCCTGAGTGAGGGTTGTCTTTTCATCTTGTTTACGGTTTCCTTTGCTGTGCAAAAGCTTTGAAGTTTCATTAGGTCCCATTTACTACAATGAGGTATCACCTCACACTGGTCAGAATGGCCATCATCAAAAAATCTACAAAAATAAATGCTGGAGAGGGTGTAGAGAAAAGGAAACCCTCTTGCACTGTTGGTGGGAATGTAAATTGATACAGCCACTACGGAGAACAGTATGGAGGTTCCTTAAAAAACTAAAAATAGAACTACCATATGACCCAGCAATCCCACTACTGGGAATATACCCTGAGAAAACCATAATTCAAAAAGAGTCATGTACCACAATGTTCATTGCAGCACTATTTACAATAGCCAGGACATGGAAGCAACCTAAGTGTCTATCGACAGATGAATGGATAAAGAAGATGTGGCACATATATACAATGGAATATTCCTCAGCCATAAAAAGAAATGAGAATGGACTTGAGGATATGGGGAGGGGGAAGGGTAAGCTGGGACAAAGTGACAGAGTGGCATGGACATATATACACTACCAAATGTAAAATAGATAGCTAGTGGGAAGCAGCCTCATAGCACAGGGAGATCAGCTCGGTGGTTTGTGACCACCTAGAGGGGTGGGATAGGGAGGGTGGGAGGGAGGGAGACACAAGAGGGAAGAGATATGGGAACATATGTATATGTATAACTGATTCACTTTGTTAAAAAGCAGAAACTAACACACCATTGTAAAGCAATTATACTCCAATAAAGATGTTTAAAAAAAAAAAAGAAATGAAATTGAGTTATTTGTAATGAGGTGGATGGACCTAGAGTCTGTCATACAGAGTGAAGTTAAGTCAGAAAGAGAAAAACAAATACTGTATGCTAACACATATATATGGAATCTAAAAAAAAAAAAATGGTTCTGAAGAACCTAGGGGCAGGACAGGAATAAAGACGCAGACATAGAGAATGGACTTGAGGACACGGGGAGGGGGCAGGGTAAGCTAGGACGAAGTGAGAGAGTGGCATGGACATATATACACTACCAAATGTAAAATAGCTAGCTAGTGGGAAGCAGCTGCATAGCACAGGGAGATCAGCTTTGTGCTTTGTGACCACCTAGAGGGGTGGGCTAGGGAGGGTGGGAGGGAGACGCAAGGGGGAGGGGATGTGGGGATATATGTATACATATAGCTGATTCACTTTGTTATACAGCAGAAACTAATACAACATTGTAAATCAATTGTACTCCAATAAAGATGTTAAAAAAAAAGATTCTGCCTAACAAGTTACCAATATTATGTTCTGAAAGAACATATAAAGTCTATAATAATATTGAACCAATGATTAAATAAATATTTTCCTTCTTCGCAGAGAAGCTCACTTCTTTAAAATTGGATTACAACGCAGAGAATATCACCTAAATTATTCATTTTAATTAAGTCATTTCCCGATTTTTTTCTTAGCAGACACAGTGAATTAAGAAATTACCCATGTACTTTCTTCCTAAGTATGCTCTAATTCTATAAAAATGGATTATTGTTTCATTCTCTGCCTCCAAATTGGTAAACCACAAAAAGTCAAATCTAAAATAAAGATCACAAGTCTAGGTTTATTATTTTAATTTAGATAATATTTTAATTCAACGATCTCAAAATGTTCTAAAAACATTCTAATGTATTTATCACTGTAATATTGACAAATCTGGCATGGGGTTTGGAGAGACTGATGGTAACGAAAGGGGTTTCTATGCTGCTTCATGCACTAGAAAAAAATAAAGTGAAATAAAGTGAAAAAATAAAGTGAAAAGAATTTTGAAGAGTGGCAGACAGATGAATGAAAGAAGCTCTGTTGCTCAAAATTCTGCAAGGGTCACATAGACTTTGTATAAACCTTTATAATTTTATAAATGTACATATATATACAAATTTATATATACTTACACATTTAACACATATATCTATATATACACTTAGTATTATTAATGCATACATACATGCATATGTATACACATAGTTTCATATATACATACATATATACTTAATAGAAACATACATATTATATATATATAAATATATATATGTAAAGAGAGAGATTGATTGATTACTTTCTGTTCCCCCACAGATATTCCTGGGAAGGTTGTAGTCACAGTAATAAAAGAGGGTCATATAAAATGAGAGGTTGGTAAATTGGAGAAAGCTTTGGAAATAATATATTTTAATTATATAAAAATTATCATACTGAAATAGCAAACAGAATGATTGCATGTCTGGCTGTTAAACCGAATACTGTACTGAAATTACATATGAGTATTTGAGACAGAATTTTTGATCTTTTTGCGTGCGTGTTCACAGTTTTGTGAATTGCACAGGGAATTTCTTCAAAGCATTTTTTGGGAAGAGATAGATGGTTCTGCAATTTATCAATGCCATTAGCTATTGGGCACCCACTCCTATGCATAGGACTCTGTTTTAGACATGGACGTACAAAAGACAAACATATAAAAGGATAAAAACACACAAAAAAAGACATTTGCAATGTGCCAAATTGTGCAGGGAATTGGAGGTCAGGAGTTTTATCGTTCTTGTGGCTAGCATAATAAAAACAGAAAGAAGATAATAAGAATGAGATACAAGACAGATGGCTAAGAAAAATAATCAACAGGAAAAACAAAGAAAATCAGTAAGGAAAAAGGCCCTTGAGGATGAAAAATAAGAAGATGAGAAGATGAGATGAAAAAGAACAAATTTTTCCAGTAAAAGAAGGATTTATTCTTCACAGAACCTATGTGACATTTATTTGAGAAACACAGAATTGTGTCACTTCAGCTTCATGACACTCCTGGTACTGGTGGTACCATTTTTATACACTGGACTAAAAAATAAAAGTATAAATAATGTATACTTGGGGGTTTTACTAATGTGTAACTTCACTAACTTCTTAGAAACCCAAATACTGCTAAATATTGAACCTGGGAAACTTGGATGTCACTGTGGATTTTCAGTACTGTTGGAACTGGAGACCCTACAGTGGGCAAGTGGCTTGGGAGGAAGGATGACGACCGTATACTGTCAATTCTTGTTATTCGCAGTATTTATGTTCTATAAAGTCACTGCAAACATCGAAGTAGTGAATATCCGAGGGGAAATACAACGTTAGGTTCCTACAAGCTGCTGGTCACAACATTTTTTTTGAATCGATCAATACATAATCTTATTTTACCTGTGTTTCTGTTTATAGACGCCTTCTTTAATGTACAGCTGATTCATTAACACTGAATTCCCAGCCAACAGCATTATACCCCATGACTGAACAAAGCTTATCTAACACATCTATTTTTTCTGTAAGCCACATCACAGCCTTCCTGTGCTTAGGAAGACTAGACAGCAGTTCACCACCATGCTGGGAGGCTATTTTAAACAACAAAATCAACAGAAAAATGTGACAAAAGTGGCACAGAATAGTCCATGTAAAGGACACATTTACAGTATGAGAGCTGACACAAGGAGGCAGCGTCCCCTTGTTTGACCCCAGCTGGGAATATTTAACTTGGTGACTAAAACTTTTTGCTACCCTGGGCATATCTGTGAATGATGGTGAAGGTTCCATGCGTATTGAAATGGGGTGTACAAATATATTTCAACAAATAAAAAAATTCAAAAATATGGAATTCGTAAATAATGGAATTGTCTATATAAGCTTTCAGTGTACTACTTGACTGGACCCATTTCATAAAATGCTATACTGTTTTTAGTTGCAAATGCTTTTCATCCCTTTTAGTTATGGTATTTGTATAGAAAACTAAATTATAGACTTAACTTGTTGACTTTCTCTAATTACCCTCTGAGTGATCTGAGCAGAGATCAACTGCTGGGCCAGATTGTATCCTGATTCTGTAATATCCAGGCTTTGTTAAGCACTATGGTTCAGAAACACTGTTAGTTAAGGTGTACAGCAATTTTAATCAAAAGATTTAAGAACTGCTCAATCTACCAAGTAACTAGCATAAGAAAAAGAGTGCAAGATAATTCCAAGAGACTTCTTGTTACCAACTGAAGAACTATGTTATTAATTCAGTCACATAGAGAACTACTTAAAACTTCAGTGTCTTCTTGTTAAGCAAAGTAGATATAAGAAAAATGCAAAGGAATGTAATAAATGCAGCAAATACAAAGCTGAATTTCTAAAACATGGAGCTTGCAAATAGACTGTAGGTGCAATTTACTTGGAAATAGGTATGAAATCCAAATTTTAATAGCAACTGTCACTTTGTATACCAAAACATGTTCATCAATGAAATGAAAAACCTAGGTATCCATCTGCCTTGATGATGTTTACCATGAATTTCATAATCTCAAGTCAAACCCAATGTATTCTACTCAGAAATTTGTGAGCCGTCACTGGAGCAAGATAAATCTGAACACGGTGTGTTATATACGTGTGTGCATGTGTGTGTGTGTACTTGTGTGTCTGAGTGCGTGTTGCCTTGAAGGTAAGATGTGTAAGTAATAAGATAGGCATTTTAAAAGTTTGCTGTAAATTACCCAAAGATATACATATGTATATAAACACACGTCAAATATACATACATTATATATTTTCATATATATACAATACTTCTATTCTATTGTATTATTTTTATATTTTTTTACGTAACGAATTATTAGGAACTTAGCGGCTTCCCTATAGTTCTGAATGTCAGAAATCTGACACTGGGCTAAAAGCACGGTGTCACCAGGGTTGTGTTCATTCTGGAGGCTCTAGAAGAGAATCCATTTCCTTGCCTTTTCCGGTTTCTAAAGGCTGCCTGCCTTCTCTTGGCTTATGGTCCCTTTTCTCCATCTTCAAAGCCAGCAGCATAGCGTCTCCCAAACTATATCATATCACTCTGTCGCTCTGCTCTTCATTCTCACCTATCCTTCTCTAATTCTTTTAGGAATCTTTGTTATATTATTGGCCCCATCCAGATAATCCAGGATAATCTCTCCATTTCAAAGTCCTTAACTTAATCATATCTATAAAGTCCTCTTTGCTATTATGCAGTAAAATATTCAATCAGCAGGAATGGGCTGTTCAAATTCTGCACATTCCAAAGAAACATCTGGCTCTTGACTGATTTCTGGGAGATAACCTCTAAGCCCTGGGAATATCCTAACTGACATATTTATCTTTGTCTACCTCAGGCCTTGGGCCACAGCATAATTTATGCTAACAATGTGATTTAAAGTGTGATCCTTGGGTAATACTGGATCCATTTTACTTCTGGAGAGGCTGGAGACTTAGGAACTAAGATAAGCCATAAGACTGCTCCATACCTACATTACCAACCCCAATATACCCTGGAAACCAAGATTTGGGTAAACTCCTGTTGGCACTACTTTGTGTTGGTTGTCCCACATCATTGCTGGGAAAGTTAAATATTGTGCATGTGACTCCACTGGCAGCTGGCACCTGGTCTCTCCTGGAGTCCGTCTTATACAACCTTTGCCTTTGTTAATTTTAATATTTATCCTTTTGCCTTAATAAACTGTAACTAGTTTAACAACTTTTATGAATTCTGTGAGCCCTCCTAGCACATCACTGAACCTGAGGGTGGTCTTGAGGACCCTCAACTACATATTAACAGGCTCCTGGGATTAGAACACGGACATCTTTGGGTGGCCATTATTATGCCTACCACACTACATAAACAAATGACTATATTGTACAAACTTCCTCCATTTCTCTGACTTTAAGAGTAGCTTTAGAAATATTATCAAGAGTTTGGAAAAGTATGTTCCTTTATTGAGTCATGATTAAGTTTTCCCTAGAGATATTTACCAATCACTTTATAATGTGCTAACTTCTGCAAACTACTCTTTCCTATATAGAGAATGAAAATAAAAAGCAAAATTAAAAGCAAAAGCAATGTCATGTTATTTTCATGTTAGTTATCCAAAAACAACTACGTTATCAACTTTTGCCTCCAGTAAACAATAAGAAAAGTACTCAACTTTCATCTATGAGGAGAAGAGGTAACCAAGGGAGTGAGAAAGCTCAATTAACCACCAGAGACTGCAAAACACCTGTTTGGAAAACCAAATCCCAACCACCACCCCCCCCCCACGTCAATATCTTTAACGGCAAGAGTATTAACGTAAACTTTAACTAAAAATGATGACATGTCCCTGCTGAGATGTGTGTCTGTCTATCAATCCATCTATCTGAAACTCTAAAGGAGAAATCGTCCAAGTACAAATACTTCTCCAAGAGGAACATTTGCATTTATATAAATCAGATCAAACCTAAAAATTATTATTTCTTTTACTTTCTGAAAAGAGAAAGTATTGCATAAGGTTTATTACACTGTACCTGACTCCAAAGGCAAAACTTAATGCTGAAGAAAGATGATTTATCAGCTTTGTCCTGTAGCTGTGATTTCATGCTTAAAGTTATCATTGTTCGAAACTTTTCAGGAGATAAAAGACACACAGTAATCACTGGATGAGAATATTTGGGAATACATGACAAGGAAAGAAGGGAGCAAAACCTTGAAACAATAACCATCACTCCTGTCAGTGTCACTGATAAGCCAAAAGGGTCCAGTAAAATATATCCTGTGTGAACTATAGAGACTACAGAACACCAACCCCAAATGGTACATAACTTGAGGATGGTAAGAAAACTAACTCACTCTCTCTCTCTCTCTCTCACCATAATAATTATTTTAGACAAGAAACCCAGTATGATATCAATGGAAACAATAACACACGTTCATTATACAGTCTTCAACTGAATGTATCTACTCTTGCACAACTTCAGACAAGTCAGAAGTGTGCAAAGCAGACTGATAAGACACTCTAAGTACATGACATTTTAGGCTTTCTTTGTGAGTTTCAACAGTGACATTCTTTTTTTATTCGGGTGGGATGGGCTCAAAGATAGTCATCTAACCAAATAAAATGTCAGTTGCTACAAAAATCAAAGCTACACACGTATGTTCACATGCACACACTTGCATACACACATACACAACCTTGTAAAAGGAGGGGAAATACCCTAATATTGGGCTATTTAAACACTGGGCTACTTTCATAGAAATACATCTATGAAAGACCAGTAAGCATCCATGGAAACTTCAAAATACTTTAAAAATTAAAATGAGTTCTGTCTTGAGATGCAAACCAGTTTCCATTCATGGTTTTTCTCATTTATATGTCCTCTGGCATCCTTCACATTCTCAGAAAAATAAAATATTCTCACATTTAGAAACCTGGCCATGGTACTGTAGTGATGCTTTTTCAGGAAATTTCTTATATGTTCCTAAGCTTTTAACAATTCACTCTTAGATAAATAAGATATTAATGTAAAAAAAAAAAATAAGAGTAGCTTAAAATCATACCTAAGGCACAAATACCTATCCTTTTTTCCGATGAATAAAAGTCAAGTTGCTTTTTCATTCAGCTTAACATGACTTGCTTTTGAGTACACACTTGCATTGTCCAATGGTTTTAACAGTAATTTCAACAAAGCTCCTTTTAGCAATCATGGAAAAAATAACTAATGCATACGTTTTGAGATTTTTCTTCTTTCTACAAATGGTGCTGAACCTCACTATTGAAAATAAATATCGATACTGATTTGAAGAGGTTAAGAGCTCTAATTGCTCTTAAAGCAGTTATACTGCTCCTTTACCAGAATCCACAATCTAAAAGACTGGCCAAAGGAAGTGTTTAGATTTTAATCATTAAGTGTATATTATCATAGATAAAATTCTTTCACAGTGCAAATACTGTAATATTTTTCTAAAACATAAACTAAGAATTTCATTCTTATTTTTTACTTCAACTCTTACATTTTAGAAAATAGTTTTTTAAAAATTTGTTTAAATTTCTTTTTATTGAGGTAACATTGGTTTATAACATTGTAAGTTTCATGTGTACAATGTTATAAAAATAGCAGTGTTTTAAGATAACTTTCCTGTACAGTAATATTTCTGCCAAATATGGCCTGGTAAACTAGTAATTCCCTTGATTCAGATTCCTAGATACTCTAACAGTTTACATCTACAATTTAAGATATGTGCTATTTAACTATACTATAAATGGATGATTAAAGTAGAAACAGTTTTTACTTCTCAAGTTAAAAATTATATTTTATATCAATCCCCCTCTTCCATTAGCCTGTCAGTTGAAATGCATACTAAGTAGCATTTGCAAAATTAATCATCATGTTGTCCAGGCAGACATAGCGCTTAATAGAGTCCACTGTCTCAGTAGGAAAGGAGTCTGCCTTATTTTAGTCAAATTTATTTGATTTAGAGTTAGGTAAATTTGATTAAATACAGAAAAATTTATATCCACAGTTAACTCTCTAGTTGTCTATTTCTTCACAGTCCAGTCCATTACTAATAGTATAAAGATCACATGGGATTAATAGGGCTGCTACAGAAAAGAACTTTTTCCCTTTTCTGATTTCAGTAGGGAAACATATACATTTTATATTATAAAAGCATCATCTATTTTCCAAAACTTTCATTTCATTTCACATATCTTGGTCTTAATGTGCTGATTAAGTAGAATGATATGGTGCCAGTGCAGTACCTCTCGCTCCATTTACTCAGCACTTTAATACTAGAGCTATTAGTTAGAAATTACCATTTTTAGGTCAAAATGGTCCAATACCAGCCATTTAATATGGTTCAACCAATATGTTTATGTTAGATATATAGATTATGTATATATTAAGGAATGGATGAATGAATTGACTGGTGTACATATGACTCGATGAATTGAGGAAAACTGTATCCAGAGAAGTAAAGTTCTCTACACACAACTGTTCTGCTCAAACAACTATTTTATTTTGGTCTTTATATCTGCATTTTTTGATTATATGATTTAAAATTTTAAAGTTCAAAAGTTTTAGAAATAGTGTTAGAAACTTTAAAAATAGATACTTACTCATGAACTTCCCCAGTCTTAATGATTACATTCCCTCGAGAATTAGAGAACTGACCTTATTCTCTTCCAAAATCTAAGAAGCCTCCCCATAACACTTTCATGTTATCCACAGAACACTTCTAATATGTTTTCCCAGTTTGACTTACAGTGTGTTATTCAGTGACTGTTATTTCACAGTGAGGAATATCAAAAAGAATCAATATCAATGCACCCATAATCAGAAAAAGGAAGGCAAGTATTAATGAACAGAGTCATTAGCATAATGTATATAGGAATATGACACAAAACTCCATTAATTGAGTTGAGTTGAATCCCCCTCCCTATACACGCACACACACAGAGGATGTGTCTGAAAATGCATAGAGGGGCAGCAAAAAAAAAAATCCAGGTCATCTGCACCTTGTTCTGAACTCTCATAATATTTATCTGCCATTCTTTTTTAGCACTTACCACATTCTACCTGCTATTATAGTTATCCACTACGAGGAATCATCATCATTATCACCTTCATCATCATCATCTCTACTATCATCGTCATAGACAGAACAGATTGAATCATAGGGAAGACAAATATTGTAAGAAAATGGGACCTGTACTCAGATAAGAAAACTTCTAACTTTTTCCCTCTATCAAAACTGGACAAGTTTACTTCAATGGGTAGATACGTTCAGAATGGTTACTTTCATCCTTTCAATTTTCCCAGCTAATTACATCATAATACTCCCATTAAGGAGAGGATATAGCATTGCTTGGAGTCAGTTATAGGCCCTCCATGAACAATAATCTAGAATTGGAAAGGTAAGAAAACACATATTTCACAGTTCTCCACATGTAAACATAGTGAGCTATAATTTTTGATGAATGGGTGAGAGGTCATTTCAAAGCCTGTATGGAAGTGAAAACCATCCAGAATTGTACCTGGTAGCATCAGGACCCTCCCTAGCAGCTGTCATGATATTGTACAGAGACATGTAAACAGTCATGCAGGGCAATAATAGGAGCCCTATTATTCGTTTATAAAGTCTCAGTGAAAGCTTTTCTCCAAGTCAGACATGAACCAAGAGGGATATGACCTGATTACGGTGGCACAATAGATACCATGTGCTGGTGATAGTACAAAATTACTGCCTTTATAAATTCTATACCTTTTCCTATACTGATGTTTTGTTTCACTATGACTTTAGGGTTAACAGCTACAAGAGGAGTAAGAGGGTTGGGGGGAAGGAGTGGAGTGGATGTATCTAGTAATAGTCATATATTCTCAGAGTGACTTTTCTCCCATAACCACTGTAAGCTTCTTGAAGGTAGAAGTTATTTCTGATTAATCTTTCTATTGCTCTCAGTGCTCAGCATAAGACCTTCTATTTAGTATATACCCAATAAAAACATTAAGTGAATGATGGCTGAAGTAGATAAACATAATGAAATGTGAAAAAGAAGTCAACGAAGAATATACCTCCATGCTTTATTAACAAAACAGGAGGTATATGGGACTTCCCTGGTGGCGCAGTGGTTAAGAATCCGCCTGCCAATGCAGGAGACACGGGTTTGATCCCTGATCCAGGAAGATCCCACATGCCACGGAGCAACTAAGCCCGTTTCCCACAACTACTGAGCCTGTGCTCTAGAGCCCATGCTCCACAACAAGAGAAGCTACCGCAATGAGAAGCCCGCGCACCACAATGAAGAGTAGCCCCCGCTCGCCGCAACTAGAGAAAGCCGGCGCGCAGCAACGAAGACCCAACGCAGCCAATAAATAAATAAAATTAAATTAAAAATAATGAAATAAAATTTTAACAAGTTAAAAAAAAAGGAACAGGGGGGATAAAAATAGCTTTAATGTGTAAATTGATCTAAAGTAAATCAGTATCACTATGCTATAATGAGTTATAATATTATCTGTCCTGATGAAATATGATGGTTGAATTCCTAAGAAATCTTTCAATGGCAAAATGGGGCTGGGTGGCTAGACTATCATCTCTAAGAAAATTCAGGCTTTAGTAATATCCTATGTAGTTTTTTCCCCCTACAATGGTCTCAGACATCCTATCTTTATCAGCATTATTTTTTACTACAGCAATACTTACGTGTTTTCCCCCCTTTACCACCAAGTGTTATGCTAAACCAAGCACAAAGCCACTTAGCCAAAACATATGTCTGGCTATGAATTGAGCTTCTCCTTCCCAAAACTAAGGTGCTGTATACACTTTGATGCTGGCTTCCACCATAGCCCAAGACAACTGGCAGTTAACAGGTTAGCAAATGAAGTTTCCTAATTACGTTCCTAATTGTGCTTTCAATACTGGCTAGGAGAATGTGTGCTACTGAATAAATTTCTATACTCAGCCTTGCTTGGTATACACAAGCATTACTAATTTAAAGTTACCTGTCAGCTATTTCTTGGTAGTGGTTAAGTAGGTAAGGAAGCTCATTTCTAGATTTATGACTTAGAGTTGGAAGTAATCATAGATATTTTCTAATATGATGGCTTTTATTTCAAATTCTAAGGGTACTGATAGTTATGCCTATAGGGATATAAGGTGGAAGGAGGAGTAGTTGAGAGTTGAGTCAATTTCCCCTCTCACTTTTCATTCAGAATGCCTACATTTTCAATTCATTCCTTTTCTGGCGACCTATCACATAAAATCTCTTTCAAAGAAAGTATTGGGTATATTTTAAAAAAACACATAAAATCTGATCTAGTCTATTCTAGAGATGGTAAAAAATATGGCACATTTGTTTCCATCACCATCACATACATGCTGAGTATATATGGCATTAAATAATGGTACCTTTCCCCACTAGGTCTCGACAAACACAGTCTCAAAGTTTGTCATAGTACTCTTGGAAACTACTATTAAGCAACTATACATGCTGTGATGGCATTTTTTTAATCCTTTCCATTAACTCCCAAACCAATGTACCATTTGATAATTGTCCTTATAATTTCCTGAAATACACTTCTTTGATTAAAAAAAGGATGAAAAATTAAATTAGAGGCAAAATTATTGATAATAAAATATGCTCTCTTGGGTTGGGTTTCCCCAGAAGTAGACCCTGAGAAAAGGATTTGAGTGGAAATAAATTATTTTAGAGATGATTCCAGGAAGCACAGTAAAAGAGTTAGACTGAAAAGAGAATGAAGCCAGTACAATGTGAATTGATAAGTATGTTGTCACTGTGATCGACTGAGGTTTAGTACCACTTGGGACCTCTAGGAGACCGAGTTGTCTCACCTGAGAGACACCTCTGGGACACCTTCAACTGGGCCAAAAGCAAATGGAAATCATGAGGCAAAGAATCAAACTGTAGTAAGTTGTAGGCATATTCAGGAGTGGTGATTTTCCAGAATAGAGGGGAACGCACGAAGACCATCGGTTACAGCGGTGTAGTAATTGTTCATGTGTTCTTACAAGTATGTCACTTTAATTCCTTTCAACTGATTGAAATAAACTTTCAATTCAGTTGAAATGATAGTGTACTTTGAATCAAATTTTTATAGACTTAAATTATTCTTATCATGTTAGCTAATTATTATTATTTAATTACAACATTGTAGTTATATTAGAATGAGCCTTAATGCATACGAACTTTCTCAACCTTCAGTGCAGATGCCATTTTACAATTGAAATATGTTTCTGATAAAAATGAAATCCTTCTTCAATCAATTTAAATATCAGCAAATCCATCTGCTTGCAAAAGGTTTCTACATGGATTCACTACTGATGTGTCCCATATTGGTTGACATCACATTGGCTGACACAGTGATGGAGGTCATTGGTCTTATGACCAGCAATTTCACTTTTCCCACATACTTTAGACATTTATTCTCTATCTTTGATACACTAAAGACTGTAAAGATTTTCCCTTGATTCATCTGGGCATAGATGAACATAAAGAAGGCATTATTTTCTCAAAAGGAAACGGAAAACAAGCAATCACCTATAATATGTTCCTTTAATATGCAATTATGGGTTTTGAATGCATTCCCAGTAGAAATTATGGTTATACTGTCCCTTAACTTACCCAACGCACTGTTGTACCCAAGGTCAATATATTTATCTATAAACTATGCAACAAGTATCACCATGATTACAATGTTTTGTAAATGTAGCCACGATATTTGATTTTCTTAAATAAATAATATAATAAACTGTATCATCTGCTTTGGCTACTACAATGCTACAAATGATTGTTTCATTCCCTAATAAATACTGTAATGTGCACAATTGAATTCTGTCAGCCTCAATGTGATTTTTAAATACAGTGTGCTAAATTCCATGATGTATGAAAAGAAGGACTGTGTATAATATCAATAAAGAACGAGTAGAATCTCTAAGAAAAGCATCAAAATAAATAAATATGCACAGCTCCTGGCATGTGGCTTCCTGTCCAAGAGAATTGTGATTTTAAAGAAAGGATAAATTTTGAAAACAATTTGCTTTACACTTTATGCATCTTTGAGTTTTTCTCTCCACCAAGATGACTTAAGAGTTTATAAAATAACTAAATAGTTCACTTCTTTATTAATTCTCTAATATCACATAGCTGTGTATGAGAGCAAGTGGGGTGTAAACATCCAATATCACTGGGTACATCCAATGAATTCTTACTCTCTTTGCAGCTGCAGGGAACCTGTGATATGGCAGACTCTCCATATGTAGACCTGAGGTTTAGGCTGTAAAGCAATCACACCATCTCCTATTGCTGGCATTGCATGCCCCCTACTTTACAACCTCAAATCCTTTAGAATGTAGTTCTCATTTTCTAATGAAAACTCAGTGGGGATTAGTGGGAATTAGATATATACTTTTACTCTCAGGTATGCTAGACAATAACCATGATGCATAGCACAATTGGCTGATAGGTGAAGTTCACTACTTTCTATTAGTGATGGAAGGAGAGAAAAATGAGCACATTTTCAGTGTTTTATTTTACCAATATGCCTGAATTTGTTTACCTCATAAACTTAACTGCCATTTTACTCTCCTATGATTTTACTTGATCATCCATTAAATTTTTATTATTATCTCAGTGGATAATTTGAATGAATTAAGACCTCAGGGGGAGGCAATGTGTAAATCACAAAGGAAATAATGCTTTAAAGTACTGTGTTCTATACATTTCTAACACGTAGGGTAATTACTATACTATCGTAACTAAGTATCCCAACTTCTACCCCTACAAAATACCCCCAAACTGTAACTTGGCTCAGCTTATTTCCATAAACTAAATACACAGGGATCTTGAAAATCTATTATTCATGTACTATGGTTAGTCACATTGGCAGGAGGAAGGATGCAATGCAAATGATGCTACCATAGGGCTCAAAGACCATCTTGCTACCTCCAGCTATGTAACTCATTACAACCTAAAGTAAAATTTAAGTCACTCTTTCCACTGGCACCATGCAAGGGGTAAAACATGAAAGGAGAAACCACAGTCCTCAGGTACCAACAATCTGTAAGTAAACAAATAACCCAAAAAGATAGCACAGAAAGTTAAGTGTTGACACAGGTATGAGGAGACTGCCACAGGAGTATACACAGGGGCACATGATTTATCCAAAGGTGAGGAAGATGCACCATCTACACTATCTTGGAGGATTATAAGAGATGCAAGAAGTAAGTATGTGGGGTTAACATGACCTAGGGCACATGTCAGGGAAGTGTGTTACATTCAGAGAAGTGTTTATATAGCTGGGGTAAGGCATTCCGATGGTGGGTGAAAGATTAGAGCTGAGAACAAGGCATGGAAAATGTTGTAAAGGGTCTTTTCTTCCATACAACTTATTTGAATTATATCCTAAAACAATGGGGAACCACCTGTAGATTTAAACAGGGGAGTGACATATTAAATTTGGCTTTTGACAGATATGGGTCTATCAGCCATGTGAGAGGTAAACTGGACAGAAGCAAGTCCACAGGTAAGCTGGGAAGCTATCGTGGTATTCAAAGTGAGCTACAGGGATCTGAACTGAGGCAGGGAATGGCAGGTGGTATGGAAAGCAGATGGCAGAGCTAAAAGAAATTTAAGATACAAATAGACATGGATCTGAATAAAGAAGAAATAATACTTCTTACCTAGGTTACCTCACAAGGTTGTTATATGAATAAAATAAACATGAAAGTGCTCTGTTAATTGTAAAGTTCTCTACCTTTAAGGAATTATTTTTTTACAAAATGCCTATGAATTAGAGATCTTTGGTTTAAAGCCATTCCCGCATGTTCAGACACAGTGAAACGACTATAAATTTAAACAATATATATATATATTGTTTAAAAGTGCTTCTCTCACTCCTTAAGAGAAAAATAACATGCTAGGTAATGCACGTGGATTTAAATTTCTAGATGGAGACACTAGTGTGTATCTGCTTTGCATGAAGCTAGGGAGGTGTGGCAGGGGGAACGCCCTCTGGCCAAGGACGAGAAGCAAGAGAATAGAAGCACATTGATTTTTCAGGCATCTGTGGAAAAGTTCTTTCATGAACAGGAAGGAGAAATATTTGAAACTAAAATCCAGGTGAGAAGTAATCAGATCCTAGAATAAACCGCTAGACAGAATTGAAATCAAAGACTCATAATACATCTGGTCCCTTAATAAAAGAACATTCCACTACAATCTTGTCCCTGGATACAAACTTACCTGTCAGTATGTAGGTCGCACTCTAGTAAAAGCTACACTATCAAGAATGCAGTTTAGTCAATAAAGTAACTACAGTCAACGCCAAAAAAAGCACTTCTCTGATTACCACTTTAAAAAAGGACACAAAAATGGAATGATTTAATGAGATTAGAACACAGAAACATCCCCAAGACCTACGGCAGAGCACTAAAAGCGGGTAGTGACCTAAATCTCTATTGTTAAATCTGTTTTCTTCCAAGCAGGTAGAGTGGGATCATGAAAAAGTGTGATGTTTGAAATCTGATAAATCTGGTTCAATTTCTAGCTGTCTCACAAGTAGCTTAAACTCACCGAGGCTCAGGTTCTAGATCAATGAAATAGAGATAATAAAACATTTGGGGGCTTGTTCAAAATTCTATCTAAAACAATCCATGAAAATTACCTAATACTGCATCTAGAATGTAAAAAAAATTCAGTAAATAGTCGGTATTATTATATTAGCAAGTATGTCCTGTAACCTAAATTTGCTCCTGTTTGATAACAATATTAGAAAATTGACATTCCTACTAATCCGCTATAGAAAAAAAATGGACTTTCTTGAATTTGAACCAAATGTGGAATGAGAAGATAGAAGTAATGGGAATAAATATGAAAAGTTGAATGCAATAATAAAGCTATAGAGGAGGAAAAAAATAAAATCTAATACCCAAAGAAAAATACAAGTTGAAATTTTGCATGGCCATGCTATAAAACAGATGAATAGTTGGGGATATTTTTGTTCAGAGAATCAATGAGATTAATCATGCATCACTCTGTATTTGCTGTTACAATAACTATGTCATGCATTGCCTTGCTTGGCCTTCCCAGACAGACAAGGAGTTTCAGTCACCATATTAGAAGGGGCTAAGGACTCTCCATTTTTCTTATGTTTGTTCTTTTTTTGTTTTGTAATTTTTATTGGGGTATAGTTGATTTACAATGTTGTGTTAGTTTCAGGTGTACAGCAAAGTGAATCTGTTATACATATATCCACCCTTTTTCAGCTTCTTTTTCCATATAGGCCATTACAGAGTATTGAGTAGAGTTCCCTGTGCTATATGGTAGTTCCTTATTAGTTATCTATTTTATATATAGTAGTGTGTATGTGTCAATCCCAATCTTCCAATTTATCCCCCCCATCCCCTGGTAACCATAATTTTATTTTCTACAGCTGTAACTCTATTTCTGTTTTGTAGATAAGTTCATTTGTAGTCTTTTTTTAGATTTGATATATAAGCGATATCATATGATATTTGTAAAGATTCTCCATGTTTTAATAGAGAAAGTCATTACTGTCAGAATTCGGAGACTATTTCCAGTTCTATTTCTGGTCTTTCTACTAACTAGAAGAGGTCTTAAGCAAGTGACTATATCTCTATAGGTCTCAGTTTCTTCATCTGTTAAACTAAGAGACTGGACTATGTATTCTTTAACGGTCTCTGGGCTTCAAATTCTATGCTTATATAGAATATATATCCTTAGATGTTTGCAATACATATAATGAACATGTAAAATGGGCATTTCCAGAAAAAATAAAGAATCCTACAAATCAATAAAAAACAGATGACATCTCAATGGAAAAATAAGCATGAGGCTAGAACAGGCTCCTTGCTAAAGCTAACATCCACATGACCAACAAATATATAAAAGGGTTCTCCAACTCATTAGTCATTTGAAAAAAATGGAAATAAAAACCACAATAAGACAGTACAGAACAACAGCCAGATGGCTAAAATTAAACACTGATAATACTAAGCACTGGCAACAATATCCAGAACTTTCATATACTGATGGTGGTGATTAAGTAAGGTTGTTTACCTACGTTAAAAAATAAATTTGGTTTTCTCAACTAAAGATCGTGCTTGGTTATTCTGTGACCAAGCAATTCCACTTTTTGGTATTCACTTAACAGAGGTGCATGTACATGTGTAAAATGTACAAGAATGTTCAGAGTAACATTGTTTTTAGAGCCACCAAACAGAATCAATCCACATGTTCATTAAGAGCAGATGGGGGTAAGTAAGTGAATTGTGGCATATCCATACAATGGCATACTATGCAGCACTGAAAATGATTAAGCCCCAACTGAAAGCAATAAAATTGATGGATTTCATAAAAATAATGTTGAGAAAAAGAAGTCAGACACAAAGGAGTACATACTGTATATTCCCAACTATATAAATTTCAGAAATGGCATCTCCTAATCTATGGTGTGTTAGAGGTCAGTATGGTGTTTATCTTTGAGGAAGTACTGACTCAGAAGGGGTACGATTGGGGTTTCGGGATACTGGTGCTACTCTTTTTCTTCTTTTGAGTAATCACTGGGAGGTACTAACTCTGAAAATTCATTAAGTTGTACACTTATTGATTTGTGCACTTTTAAATATTTTTGTTATATTTTGATAAAGAAGTTTTGCAAACTAAGCCAGACAGAACTGCTTTTATCTACAAAAGAAAATTACTCCAATAATGAATGTGCCTTTACCCTATATAAATTGCTTCAGAAAGTCAGAGATAGAGACAGAAATAGATATATATACATGCCTGCATGCAAACATACACATCCATATAGGTATGAAGGTGGGGAGGGGAAACAAGAAAGGGAAGAGGTAAGAGGGGAGAAGGGGGAAGGAAGGAGGGGGAGGAGGAAGGGGGAGGAGGAGAGAGGGAGAAAGAGACTTTCTAGACCATTCAAGTGCTAAAGAAAATATCCTGCTTAACCTTTCTTCCAAATTAAAATGTAAACCTATGTCTTCTTAAGTTCCTAGGAGTCAGGGGTGACGCTGAAGACCAATTAATGCTGGATGCTTTTGAAGCTGGATGAAACCTTTGTGATTATCTAACACAATTTCCTCATATTATGGGTCTATGTAGCAATAGGCCTATCATATATAAAATGTCATCCTTTTAGCGCTCCTGTGTAATCTGAGGTCTAATTCTGTGATTAATTTAAACATAGGTGAACCGTTTTCAGATAGCTTCTAATTAAAGATAGATACATACTGAGATAAAACAACATGATAATTTCTCTAAAGATAGCATAGGAACGAGTTTTCAGGGATAATGTACATATACTACCAAGAGAGATAATTTTTTTCCCCTAAATCCTCCTGAAACATAGCTTTCATGGTCACACTCATGTAGGATTAAAAATGTTCAATCTCATTGTCTGAAATTGACTACACTCTAAACCTCTTCCTTCTAGGTTTGATTTCAATGAAAATGAGCAATGGCTTGTAGGCAGACTCCTCCTTATTTCAAGTGAAACTTCAAGTAAGTTACTTTCCCCTTTACTTTGAATTACTAACCTTTTTTTCACTGCATCTGCACTCTTTCTCCTCAGCTATCATTTTGTTCTTTCATAGACTTGCCAGTTCTTCCAGATCACTCAAACTAGGAACCCTGGAAGCCTCTAGCTCATTCCCTAGCTGGCTTTTCTCTCTGGAGTCACAGCTGCTGCTGTCCTCTGGTACACTGTAGATATTTTCCTGTCCTCATTCACATAACACACATTCAGCTCTCAATTCCTCAGGGATCGTATCTGAGTCATCTTGCTCTAGCACAGAGCCTGACAGTTGGGATTTATCAACACATATTTGTTGGATGAATGGAAAACAGCAGAAACAACCTGTCACTTCAGTTGGTGGGCTTTGATCCTGTTCTGGATGACGCAATGGAGAAACGGGCTCTGTCTCTTAGAACCACCAGAGCCCATCTATGAATAGGTCAGCAGCCAAAGGGAGATGAACCTGAGATTCCTACTCACTATATTATTAGCATTTCCATAACAGACAGGCTTTTACTCAATCTCCTCCTTTTCACACTTGTCACAGAACATAAATAAATCCCACAACTTGCCTAAAACCCATAAAATTTCAGGTTACCATTAGCGTCACTTTCCATAATCCAGTTTATTGTTACTGTAATGCATAATTCCACCCGTAATATGTCAAACGGAGATCTGTGCTAGCAAAACGAGAATATGATGGTCCTCATCAGGTTTTATCCTTGGAGCATTGTAATCAGTTCTAACAATGTTATGACCAGAGCAGATCGATTCTGATAAATATATTTTCCCTACTTCTTAGTTCTTTTTATTCATCTCCGGATTGCCAGGTAATGACAATATTTCTTTGGAAATGGTGATAAGCACCATTTATCCTCAAGTGTATGTGAATACTGATTAGTTTCTGTGCACCACCTAAGCTTCCGGTTCAGCCATCCCCCACTTCCTGTATAAACCTTTGTCCAGAAGCTTATTTCCTATCTTTATTTCCCACAGTACTTTTGTCTAGATCATCTTCTTACCCATTTGCTTATGCCCTGCAGTGCACTCTGGACTATGTAAGCCCAAAGCCAAAGAAAATAAGAAGTTTTTTGAAGGCCAGTCATGTTAGACACATGCTAGGAATGTCATACTTTTAAAATTGAAGTCAGGTTTCCAAAAGCAGTATATATGTTTAATACTTAAAGTAGCCTTGCTTTATTCAGAAACCTCACTTTATATTGCAATTACTGTTTATGGTTCAAAATGGATTCAGTAATAAACAAGGTTTTCTTCCAAAAAATTTATTTTCCAAAAATACCAAAGAAGGTACTGCAACATTACAGCTAACTCTATTTTTTCATTTAATTTAAAGACAGTGTGAACAAGTCCTGAAGACGATGTCTTATCTTTTATTAATATCTACACAGAGTGGATTAAATTTCTGGAAAGTTATATCTGCATAGAGAATCTATAAATTTCTTGAGGTCAGAAAATAAAGCATAAAAAGACTTAAATACTTTACAGCTTTAAGCGCTATGACCAGTGAATAATAAACAACAAATCAATATTTAATTTGATCTTATAAATATCATTTGAAATGTATTTATTTTCAACCCCCCAAAATCTTAATTTTCTTTCATCAAGTTACAAGTTTCTGCTCACTTGCCATTATTTTGTTTTTCTTTTGCATTTGACCCCAACATAATAATATATGAAGACATCAGGATAAATGAAAGACCAACACCTGCCTTAATGTTGAAACTACAGGTAAGAGCTTCATGGTAAGACAGCCATCTCTCCCCTCTGAGTCTTACATTTTCCTAAAGGACATACAAATTGCACAGATATTTTATATGCTTTTTGCTATGTGATAACATCTTGAATACATACTTTAAATCAAAGGGAGAGTCACATTTATCTCCTTTTTAAAAATATTTAAACATGGTGATTTCTTATTTTCTAAACTTAAAGAAAAGGAAAAGTGAAATAGAAAATCAAGTATTTTTAAACATTTGGGGGTTTTTGTTTGATTTTATTATTTTAATAAGAGACACAAAGTAAAACATGTAAAAACACAAAATCTTACCCAACACATTCTAAAAAATGCTTAATTGTCAAAGAAGCAGTATGCCTGTTATACTTATTACTGGCCTCTAATAGAAATAGATTTAAAAAGAATGTCTTGGAAAAACAGTGTACTTTCATCATTTCCTGAGAAGCTCAGTGATTATGAGCAATGCCAAGTAGAGCTCAATATTCTTACCCTTGGAATCAAGAAAAAGAAAGTCCTTTAAAAGATCAAGATCTTTGATAGCAATAACAAAAACTAAATTTGCCAAAGGTAGGGCCCTCCTCTTATCAATTTCAGGCAAGAAGCAATCTTTCTCTGCATAGTGAAAAGTAAGCCACCTAAGGGAAAGATCTGTGTGACTGCAATAGCAAAAAATTGACTGGATGGTTGAAAAATAATACTTTTTAAGAATTTTTTGAAAATTTTACTTACACCTTGGTTTTTATTTCATTCTGAGATAGATTAAGAGGAAATGAAATTCTTTTCACACACAAAACACCTCCCTCGTGAAAATTTCTCACAGTTGCCTCTTTTACCTTCCTTCAGCTTGATCCTCTTCCTCAGTGAGTCTCCCTCATTGCTCCATATCCCTAAACCAATAGGAAGAATTTCCTTCAGACCCTTAAGCCTTGTATCTGTTACCATAGAGACAGGCATCATAAGATAGCTGCTCAGTAACATCCTCATGGAAATAAAATAAGAATCCTATGGGTTTTATAGGAATTTCCAGTGCTACCAATGAACAGCAATGATATCCCTCCCTAGAAAAAAGGCAGGGATTTTAGTTTCACAATCATGGAATTATGGAGATTGTCATTTATGATGGTAAACCCAGAATCTCTTAAATTTATGCTTAGAATCTAATTACAGTTTCTCACATGATTTGAAAAAAAAAATTCCCTTGTATCCACACGTTCAGGGAAATAGCTCAGAAATATTTCATTGCTAACTTTTAACTCTAGCATGTCTTATCAACCATTTACTAACAGCCTCACTGTTGTTTTATAGTACAGTGCATCTATTTAAAAAGGTGTGCACCTCCCCAGATCACTGTAATACAAAAGCCGCTTAGAAAGATTATAGACCTACAAAGAGAGAAAAGGTAGCTGCAGGAAGTAATTCCCACTGACTTGACTTGTTTTCCACTGACTTCTGAACTTTCTGTAAGTCTACCAAAATCACAATAATTGAACAGTAACAGTAAAAATAACTTAATCTTAGCAAATAGGTAAGTTCAGCAAGATCAATGGGCTTAGGCAAAGCAGGTATTATAGAATTCAGAGATCTCAAATTTTCTTATAGACATAATAAACAGACATTTCTCAGCAAGTAAAATCTCTTAACAGATTAACTGCCACAATGGCCCCATCATGAACTCCTAAGCTGTATATCTGGACCACTTCGCAAAGTCTGTAGTGCTTACATATGGGTGATCACAACTTCTGTTTATGGTCTTCAGCTGATATTTAATGGTGGCCTCGCTTGTTCTAGACACTTGATTCAATGAGCAAAAAGCAAAGTCCTCTTACAGACTAGAGATAAGGTCAGCAAACTTTTACTACTAGGAAGGGCCAGATAATAAATATGGTCTCTGTCACCACCACTTAACTGCTGTGTTAGCATGAAAACAGCCAGAGACAATCTGTAAACGGATGTGCTGCCAATAAAACTTTATTAATATTCACTTATATCAAAATTTTATATAATTTTTATGTCACAAAATATTATTCATCTTTTTAAAAAACCATTTAGAAATACAGAAACCATTGTTAGCTGGCTAGACAGAAAGGGCCATGGCACATGGGTCATAATTACTGGCATGGAGGGCACCAATAGAGTACTAGAGACACTCAAAGGAATAGCTGAAAAGGGAAATTTATTTTAAGCTGTGGCTAGACTCAAAGATTCTTAAAATTAGAAATTATCTCAGACATCTTCTTCTTCAAATTCTCTTTAATGCAGGAACTGCACTCCCAGCAATGAACACTTCAGGAACAAGGAGTGCAGTATCTCACAAAGTAGTCAATTCTCTGCTTATACAATTATTGAAATAATATTTTCTTCTTCAGTACCAGAGAGGTAAAAATGAGTCTAACCCCTCTTCTACATTGTAGCTCATCTGATATTTGAAATTGGTCTAATTTTTCTTTATTCTTTTTCCTTCAAGCACTCTTCAATTTTTCCCTTTTCTAGAACCTTCAAGGCCCCTCAACTGTTGTAGTTTCTAGCACACTTCACCAACCATCCAGGCATTTTCTTTTTTCACTGAACACTGTCTGAGGTGTTAAAATTCCTCTTAGACCATGGTATGCCTCTAAAAAAGTTCCTTCTCAACTTTGTTCTCTCTTTCTTTTTTTGTTTCCTTCCAGAAAGGATAAATGTCTAATATTACTTTTATTTTGTTTTGATATCATATGAGACTGTGACTGACACTGAAATATGGCCAACAAAATCATTGTCTTTTTCAATGAATGACTGCTAAGCTTTAACTCTCTCACATACCATACTTGTTGCAATGATTTTTAAACTTTAGTGCAGGATGTTATTCCTCTTAAAATGTTATCTTTCTGGTGTCATCAAATTTTCTAGGTGATCATAATCCTCTGGTACATAATAATTCAATGCATTTCTTCTCTTTCTCAGTTGGACAAGCTATTTTGATTTTTCTTCTTCTTTTGGATATTAGTATTTCACAGGCCAAAGGGTCAAAGTCAGAATTACAGGTCACACTATGAGAGATTAGTTCCAAGTCAGATAGATCCAGTTGGATAGAATTATATCATAGTCCTGTGAGAGCCCCCCTTCCTGGTTTACAATGATTCATTAATTGATAGACCAATACAGAATAATTTATCAAGGTAATTAATCTACCAGACATATCAAGTAGCAAATATTTCTCCATCTTGACTACATCATAAAAATCTTCAAAAAACTCTATGGTATAATCAAAATAACTAGCCATATTACCTACTGTTTCATAGAACCTTGGAGAATTACAGCCTGTATTGCCTTTCCCCTCATTCTAAATCATCCCATCTTCCTTAGGAATTCTAAGTTATTCCCAATGAGGGGAAAATATTGCTTATTTTTTCCAAAAAAAATTTCCAATAGGAACAATTGTTTACTCTCCCCACTTTTCTCCTTTTCCATTTTAGTTTGTTAACTCCAGGACCAATTTAAAATACTGTCATGGTTCTCTCTTTTTAAACAGTTTGATTTTTTTTTCAGAAGTATGCACACACTTATGTGGTTTCTTTGTGTTTGCTTTTTCGTTCTTAAAATCTAGGCAGCATGAGAATTGGAGAATAAAAGGAAGGAGCAAGCTTCTCAGGAAAAACACTTCAAAGCACACTTCTTAACTGATAGTATCTCACCCTGCTCATCTTTCTAGACGAAGAGCAGTACATCTGAAGGCGGGCCAATCCAACACAAGTGGGAATTTTCATTAGACAATATTATCATTAAAGGAGAACTAAGGCACATTCTTGATTTAAAAAAATAATGTCGCTCAACAAGATTTTTACCTAAAAGAAGCAAATAGTTGCTATCTTTGCTTTTGTAGTATAAATGTCTTAGAAAAAACAATCTGGGTTTGTAGAGAATTGGGAAAAACAAAGATTTATACATAAATTTCGTATTTTAAAAATAGTTAAATATTTATGTTTCATTTGTCCCACTTCTCTTTCACATACTATTTCTATTTTTATGCATTTCTTTTTCTTTTTCTTTTTTTTTCCCTGAATCTCTTCAGAAAACACAGAATTAAGCAACTGAGGATTTGGCAACTTCACATGTTCTCATCACTGTGCACGCCAATCTTGTTCCACAGCCAGAAAGGTCAGCAATAATTTCCAGCTCTCACAAATGCATTTATAAATAAAGGGACGCCTGCTCTTCAGGTGTGCGGCCCAAAGCCTCTAAGAGTTCATTAATAATCAACAGCTGGTGCCACCTAGTGTCTGTCCTCTTCATTCATCAGTGGAATCAAATACAAAGCACTTCTTAATCACAAACGAGGCAGCCTGAACGACAAACAAAAAAACACGGTCTGGGGGAGTCCAGGGGCTGATTTAAATTACACTATCTTCATTGAAAGGAAAACCTTCTTTTTAAAGTAACTATGGTAACAGGAGTGTAAGGTTAGCAGGAAGCTCACGTTTTTCTCACAGGAGACAATTCACAAAAGGAGAGTCCTACTAAAGATGTAATGTAAAAGAGTTTTTCCAGACTTGAACTGTCACTTACAATGGTTATAAAAAGTTGAGAAGTAAAACTGACAGAAAAGAGCTGTGTTTTAAACAAGAGTTTAGATACAGCTGATTTTTGTCAACCAACCAAGAAATAACCCTCTATCATTTGGATGCAAAATTCTGTTAGTCTCTGAGTTCTCAAAGATTAAAGAAGTCCTTAACAGACTGTACCAAACACATACAGCACTCCAAAGTATTAACAGGAAATAATGAGGTTGCCTGAATCACATTATTTTTAAAAATGTTTCCAGCTAAAACTATACATCTAGGAAACTATTTTCTTTCCTGCTCTATGTATGAATTATGAATTACATATTCAACTACAGTCATGTATGCTTCAAGGTTAAAAAGTACTCATTTAAATCTCTATTTTTCAAAACAGAAGTTATGAACCCAAGTAGTATAATTAGCCCATCAGTTCCTAATTATTCACTGATATTTAAATACATGTTGTTTTAAGTCACTCTTTCTAAGAGGAACACGTAATTGAAAAACATGGACTAACATTCAGGGAAAAAAAGTTACATAACAGCCAGTAGTGTTCCTTCACCAGACTGACTATTACTATTACTGACTATTACTACAGAAAAGGTACAGCACATATGAGCAATACTGTGTACACTGAAAGGTCATATTAGATGTTCATACATGATAGTCCATTAACTTGGATCATTTAGCTACTCAGGTTACTGGGGAAACTGGGCATAGAGCTGAAAGATTCTCTATCATATAGACAGTTAACAATCATTCTTTTCATACTTAGGAAAATCTATTTCTGTATTATTGGACATCTGTTTGAAGCAATTACTTGTTAAAACAGCTTTGAATGTTTTATTTTCTTGTTACCCTAGTGGTGATAAAAATTATTTCAATATGTTCAGTCCAATATATACTCACTGACAGATCCCTATGACAGCGTATGAAGACAGAATATGGAAACGATGGATAGTTTCTACAAAAAGCTTAAATTGTTCCCCTTTTCCCCAAAACTTTATTTTTGGAGGCTAATTCAGCCCAGGCTCATGCTCCATTTGTTTAAAAGTACTTATAAGTATAACCCACTGACTGTATGGGAAAGAAATATTGCAAAACAGCAAAAGGGTTCTAAAAATTGTACGCAGTCAAGAAAGAATGCAAGACAAAACTCATTAAGGTTCCAAACTAATTAAATAAATAAATGCTCCAATTTTCAATAATTTATCATTTTCTGTCATTTTTCATTAACAGCTTTCAAAGCCCTATCCGAAACAAGCTGATACAGAGAAATTAAGAGCAGTAATCAAGCGAGAAATGATAGACCAGCTGGGTCGACATCAACTTGGCAAAACGTGAATACAGTTCAATAGCTGAAACAGATGCTAGAGTTGTTGAAAAACCCTGCAGGAGATATTGATGTATTTTCTTCATATAATGCAGAATGACTGAATAAATGTCAAAATCTAGAAATGAATGAGGAGGAAAGACTGACAGCCAAACTCCTTATAAAATAGAAACCAAGTGTAACAGTTTTCAACCTATCCAAACATTCTATACATTCTCATTTTTCTCAATGTCTGAATATGCCAATAAATCAATCAGTCCTTGTAACTAAATAGCATGTAACTGATCTGGGGTAGATTTCCCCATAGATCCTCCCCCCCGGCCCCGTCATCATCTACCTGGAGAAACCTAGACTCTTGAAAAATACTTTATTCTAAAATCTTCCAACACTGATTTCTATCCCAGAAGGGTTTCCCTGAGGTTGGAGTCAAGCCCCCCCCGCCCCCCCACAAAATCTAACGCAGCACAAGGAAATTTTAAAAACCATTCTGTAAAAGCAACACTGTTTGCAGAGTTTGGAGAGCTCGGCAACAAACCCCAGCTACCAACAGCTGCTTGTTCAAACATATGCTTTGTCATGGTCAGCTTCTAATTGTATTCATAATGATGTAATAGCTTTAATAATCCTACCTTCCATGCCAGCTGTTTTTCCTGTCACTCCATCATGCCAATAAGTTGGCTGCTGTAACAAATCAAGATAGTGCAAAACAGCATCTTTCTCCTGATTCTGTCATCTTCCTGAAAGCATTCTATTACTGCCGACTGCTGGGAACCAGAAAGTCTATTTGAATTCCAACAGCTCCCCTTTCGCATGATTCAAGTTAGGTTAGGTGGGCATGCCTAACATGATTCTCTCAGTCATTTATTATGCAGCTGCTACAACGTCGGTGTGGTAACCACTCTGACTATCTGATACGTCAGTCGAACAAAACCTACACCTCAGAGCAAACACATGAGCCAGAGCAGCGTTCTGCATTTAACGAGCATTCTTCCTGCCTAAAAAGCAGTGGATCTGCAAATCTCTTTCAGTATCTATTCGTTCCTCTGTATGGCAAAGCCTCTGGATTAAATTATTTTCCTAACTATACCAAGAGTAGAGTTCCTTTGCCACACATCATATTATTCACACGGAAATTTTGGCTAATTTTCACTTCTCTTCACAGCCTTTAAAGGGTAAAAACTCTCTTCTGGTTGTACTTTTGAAATAAGGAAGCTGTGTGCTCAGTTCCACATCTCTGCTTTAATATAAAACATAGCATGCACTCTCTCAAATGGAATTTGTCTCTTGCGATTCTATGGAAATTTTTCTAAGAAGAGAAAGTTTTTCAAGAAAAGATTTATTTTGCACATTGGAGACATTTAAAGTCTGGTACTCTGTGTATTTCTCCTAAGAGTTGACTTTATACTTGATATTTTGACTTAAGAGGAGTGCTTTCTTTACAAGTGAGAAATGAGATTAGCTGACTCTCTCACACAACTTGTTTACCAAGTGAATAAGTGTCATTTTAGGAAAACGTATTTTGTATTTTCAAAATACCATTTATGAATCAATAGCTTTAAAAATTACCACTGCTATCATCTCTACAGTATTAATTTCATCTAAAATTTCTAAGTACGCCTCTCTCGGAGGGTTAATGTTTATAGTTTGAAATGATGAAAGAGGAAAACTGAACTATTTTCATAAGAAAAATACTTTTTCAAAAGGGAGAAGTGATAAAATCTTATGTTTCCTTTCAACCATCTACCCAATATTCAGTTTAGCAAAAAGTAAACAGCTTGTCGGGTCGCTACATTATGTGAGATGTGCCAATGTCACTGCTCTGAAATACTGTCTCCCTAAGGGGTGTGTGTGTCTGTGTGTGTGTGTGTGTATATACATTTTAGCCATACTACCTCCATTTCAATTTAATGTAACAAACACAAATAATCCCTATATATTAAGACATATATACTAATGAGTAACTTAGAGTTTACTATGTTTAATTTATAAATGCCAGGAAAAAAAAAACTAAGACAAACTGAGTCCATTTGAATCCAACAAAGTTCCTCTAACATATACACGGTCCAACATAACAATTCTGAAAATAGTGGTTTATCAATTACTGTTAATTTACAAAGAAATGACTTTTGTGCTGAGCATATCTAGCTTAGGTGTTGTGAACAGCATAAATAAATGCCATATGGTTTTATTTCTACTCTTAGCCTCTGTGTATCTCTCCAGCTTCAACTCTTGCCTCTCCTTCTTCCCTTCACACTCTGTTCCAGCCACAATGAACTTCTTTCTGCCCCTTTATAGCACTGTGCCCCTTACTGTCTCAGAGATATTGCATGTTCTGCTTCATCTTTCCATAAGCCACTTCTCACTTTTGATTGCCTACCTTCCATCCAATATTCAGGTATCAGCTTGAAACATAATTTGCTGTCAGCATCTTTCTTGCCCTAGATAAAACTATATTCCCCTGCTATACAATTTCATAGCATCTTGCACTTCCTTTGTCTTCATCATAATAATGGCAGATACTTATATAGCAGAAGGTGGCAGGCACTGTTCTCACATATACCACATATTTATCTATGTATATCTATCTATCACTACCATATTGATACTCATTCAATCATCATATGGAACCTATGAGGGTGACTATTATTATATGCATTTTATATATGAGGAAACTGAGGCTTTGAAAAGTTAAATAACTCAGCCAAGGTCACATAACTTTATTTAACTGTTTGTATTTCCTGGTATACTATTAGTTCTTGAGACTGGAGATCATGTTTGTTTTGTCCATTGCTAAATCCTAATGCCAGCGCAGTATCTGGAAAATATTATTCCATTCTTCACTCATCCAGTAGAACCTGCTTTGCACAATGCACTGTAGTAAGCGCTGGTCATGGTCAAAACGGATATGAATCTTATTTTCATGGAGCTTATGGACGAGGGCAAGAGGTCCAAGGATCCACAGATAAAATGCAGACATCTATTAACTTGGATGAGAGACATATTACATCCATATTTTCATTAGCCTCTAGCATTATTTTCATTTGTGTTTGCATGCTATAAACCACAGTAGTATAAGCAGTACCTGTGCTTTTTTCTTGAATAAAAATCACAAATTTTTCACATCACGTTATAGATGCTGCATGTATCTCACAGTATTCTTTTACAGTCATCATTACTTTGACATTATGGTTATTATTAATTCCACCGCTATATTGTGTTACTTAACGTGTTAATAAGGAAATTAAACTTTTAAAAATGTAAAAATATTTAGAAAACTTTATCTCAATACAACTGGTTTATGTTACAGTCCTAAATATTTTGTGTATTTAAATATAATTTAGATAAGCTTAACCAACTGTCAAAGGCCTTAAGATGTTACAGCTTTAATATGTTCCAGCAATCCCACTCCTGGGCATATATCCGGACAAAACTATAATTCAAAAAGATACATGCACCCCTATGTTCATAGCAGCATTATTCACAATAGGCAAGACACAGAAACAACCTAACTGTCCATGACAGATGAATGGATAAAGAAGATGTGATGTATATATATACAATGGAATATTACTGAGCCATAAAAAAGAATGAAATAATGCCATTTGCAGCAACATGGATGGACCTAGAGATTATCATACTAAGTGAAGTAAGTCAGAAAGAGAAAGACAAATACCATATGATATCACTTATATGTGTAAGCTAAAATATGACACAAATGAACCTATCTATGAAACAAAAACAGACTCACAGACATAGAGAGCAGACTTGTGGTTGCCAAGGTGTGGGGGAGGGATGGATTGGGAGTTTGGGGTTAGCAGATGCAAACTATTAAATATAGGATGGATAAACAACAAGGTCCTACTGTATAGCACAGGGAACGACACTCAATATCCTAAAACAAACCATAATGGAAAAGAATATATATATACACATAATATGTATAACTGAATCACTTTGCTGTACAGCAGAAATTAATACTCCATTGTAAATAAGCTATTATTCAAAATAAATTTAAAAATAAAATAAAATCTTAAATTTATATATAAAAAAAAAATGTTAGGGCTTTAAGCTTCACCAGGTGTCAATGCTAGAACCCCTGGCCTAGAGGATGGGAGAATATAGCATACTGGTTAATATCATTATCTCCAATATCTGACAACCTGGGTTCAAATCACATATCCATGGTTTAGTGTCGATGTGCTGTAGGGCAAGTTATCTTCAATTTACTCGTTCATAAAATAGGAATAATAATCGGTCTTTTGTATTCTTGCTGGGAGGATTAAATAAGAGAATGACTGTAAAATACTTAGTATAACACTCACATTTTTTAAACTTTTAATGATTTACGTATTATTAGAGGAAAGGACAGATACAAAGCTATTACGACAAATAAACTGTGAAAGAGATACAAAGTATTTACAAAGATTCTTAGAACAGGAAATGGAACTCTCCTACACTATTGATGGAAACGTAAAATGGTAAAAACCATTTTGAAAACTGGTTTGGCAATTTGTTAAAATGGTAAACATATACATACTGTAAGAGCCACCCTTTCCAGTCAGAGAAAAATGAAAGCATATGTCCATAAAAAAAAAAAACCTGTACATGAGTATTCATAGCAGCTATATTTGTAAGAGCCCCAGCTGGAAACAATCCACATATTCATCATTATGTGAATGGATAAACAAACTATGGTATATCTATACAACAGAGTACTACTTCGCCATGGAAAGGATTGGTCTATTGATATATGCACCACCATGAATGAAGTGCAAAAGAAGCATGCTAATTGAAAGAGGCCAAACAAAAAGAGTATGTACTGTATGATTTCACTGATACAAAACTCTAGGAAATGCAAATCAATCTGTAGTGACAGTAAGCACTTTAGTGGTTGCAAGGGGAAAGTACAGATGAAGGACAGAGAAGAGGTGTTATAAAAAGTCATGAATAAACTTGTAAGATGATGTACATATCTGCTATCTTGATTGTGGTGATGGTTTCATGGAGATAGATATGTAGACAGATAGATAAAAACATATCAAGTTGTACATTTTAAATATGTACAGTTTATTAAATATCAATTATACCTCAATAACTATTAAAAACCTCCTTTTAATCAGACATAAGGTCATTCAAATTAACTTAACTAAAAACTTAAAGTAACACAGTATCACCTCCTTAAAAAAATTAACCTAAAGAATGTCATAATAAAGAATGTATGTTCTAAATAATTCTATCTACATGTAATAATCCTGATGATCCCAAGAAAGTAATTTTCCCCACCATCTGCTATTTATAGCTCAATGTTATGACTGAACAACCTGAAAACTGATGTGTATCCAATAAGAGAAGAATTTTGTCCTATTCAACATATGCAATTTTGTTTGTTTATTGTGAGCATATAAACCAGTAAAATAAACAAACTGTTAGGCTGGTACAGAATGATCAGCTGCATAGAATCTAAGGTACTGATCGATATTAGCTTGTTGCCATGTAATTCCATGTTACAGAAAACCTTGGAAGAAGCTTCCTTTGTTAAGTAATGATTAAAGATTAAAGGACTTGATTTTATAAGTTATCCTCATTTCATAGCAAAGGATATCATAACAAACTCAATGAGTATTTTGAGCGGAAGATGGCTGAAAAAAGGCCAATTGAATCTATGTGATAGTAGACTGAAAACAATAAAACCCATTCTCACATCAAATTTTCTCACATGCTATATTCAAAGTGTTGAGGTGGTAGAAATTTTAGCCAAATCACTGAACTTTTAAAAATTATTACCTCAGTGAAGTTACAGTGGATCAAGGAAAAGCAGAAAATCTTATCTTCATAATTTGAATCTAACACTGTTCTCCTCCCCAGTCTAGATCAGCCAAAATATATAAAAATGTTGGACACACACACACACATACACACACACACACAGCAACAGCAGCAGATCATATCACTGTCTCTACCCTCTCCGGTGGCTTCTTGTCACCCTTAGAACAAAAGCTCTTATTATACATGTGTGAAACTGACTTTCTCCTCTCTTCTACCATGCTACTCCCTATTCCTTTCCTTATTTTTCTCTAATCACACTGGCCTTACTTCTCTTCAGACATTCCAAGATTATTCCCACCTTGGGGTATTTTCATTAGCTGATTCTTCCTACTAGGAACATCTTTCCACAGATACTACAAAGTTCACTCCTCTTCATCCAGGTCTAAATGTCACCTGAACAGAAAGCCCTTTCCGGACTTCTCTCTCTAAAGGAACACTTCCTTGACCTTAATCCTTCTGTATTTCTTTTACTGTTTTACTTTTTAAAATAACACTTATATTACCACCTGGCATCAAATTATTGACTTCAGTCATTCATTCAAACATTTATTAAGCACTTACTTTATGCCTGACATTTTTCTGGGTGTTTGGAATAGTATTGACCTCATAGTTTGTAGTTTTGCGGAAAAAAGATATTGGACACAATCAAAGGTATGATTCAAAAAAAGTGTGATGAGTGCTACAGGCATAAATAGAATGTTTTTAGAAGCATATGATTAAAGAACTAATCTTACAAAGTACTTCTTAAATATGGAACTAAAGGATAAGTGGTAATTACATGGATCAAGGGATAAAGGTGGAAAGTACTATAGGCAGAGGGAATAAGGCAGAAAACCATTCAAAAACTGAAAAAAAAACCCCCAAAACCCATGATGACTGGAGTACAGTGAATGACAGGGAGAGTAAAACATGATGACCAGGATGAGGGTGTCAAGATAACCAGGGTTTAGATCATGCGGGCCTCATTGTCAGCCCTGTTAAAGATCCTGCAGTTTATCTTAGGAACACTGGAAAGCCACTGAAAGGTATTAAGTAAGTGAGTTACATGGTAAGACTGTATGTCAAATGTATAAACCAGAATGTACTGGGCAATTTCAGTATATCAGGCAAGATAACTTGACTATATCTGCTAGCAAAAAAGACAGAAAAAAGCAATGAGCTTCTATAGATATTTAAAAGGGAGAACTGATAGAACATAATGATTGTTTGGAAACTGAAGGCTCAGGAATATGAAGGAGTAAACATTTACTTCCACATTTTCAACTTGAGCAATTAAGAGAATGGCGGCAATATTTCCTGGAACAGCCAGGTTGTAAAAAGATGAGGTCTTGAGTTTTGCTTCTGTTGAGTTTGATAAACTTGGGAGACATTCGAGAAAAAGCATAAAGGAGGACACAGTTAGATATTAGGGTCTAAATTTCGGAAAACATAAACATTTTAGATGTGCCATCATTTGATAGTAAATGAAGCCATCCATTTGAACAAAACTTGGATATGGAGCAAGCCAAGGAAAGAGACAAGAGCCTAGGATGGCACACTGAGGTACTCTACCAATTAATGACTGGATGATAAAGAAAGACTTATCAAGATATTGAGAAGGAATGTCCAGAGAAAAAGAGGAAAAGAAAAAAAAAAAAACCACACATGGACCATGACATTCTTAAAGTTTAAGGGATAGGTAGTTGAAAGAAAGAAGAAATTATCAACTGGGTCAAATACGTTTAAGAGATGCAATGAGAAGAAGACTAAGAAGTTCTGGGTTTAGGAACATAACTAACATGGTGAGCTGAATGTGAACAATTTCAGAGGAGCAGTAAAGGTAGAAGACAAGTTAGAACAGGTTGAAGAGTTAGCAGACCAATGTGGGAAGATAGTTAAAGGAGCCTTTTCAGGCAACATATATTTTTTTCTACTTTAGGGTTTATTTTTCCTGACAATATACAAACCTAGTTATATTAAATATACCTAACATTCTACACAATTTTCAAAACTTTAAGTAGCATCAATGCCTAGGAACGCTGATTGACTGGTAGGGAAGACCAGATTGAATTTTTTCCTATCCAGTTTATTACCCACACTTCCCCCACATATGCTTACTCCCATACTCATTGGAGCTGCAGTATCCGTGCCTCTTTATTGGCGTATTGTACCAGTTACTTAAAGAGAGAAATTTAAATATCCACTATGATTGTTGGTTTCTCAGAGTCTCCACTTAATTGTCAATTTTGCTTCATTCCTTTTGAAGGTGCCTCCAAGTTCTATATGCCTATACATCCACGTTGATCTGACCCATTATATCATTACAAAATTTCCTTTCTCTCTCATAATACCTCTTGTTTCAGTCTCCCTTGTCTGATATTAATATCACCATATCAATATTCTTTTGGTTCATGTTTGTATGTATCTTGCAACCTATCTGTGTCATTATAATTAAAGTGGTTTTCTTCTGAACAGGCTGTTCTGGCTGTTTTTCCTCAGTACGACAATTTTTGTTTTTTTAACCAGTGGTTAAAATGCCATCTACCATCCTGGTATTTTCTTTTTGTCCTATTTTTTCACTTATTTCTCTACTCTAACATTTTTGCTACTGTTAATTATTGGACTTCCACATACGGTCGATACTACACCATTCATTGCTTTTATTGTTACTTTAGACAATTATCTTTTATATTTACCCAGTTCTTTGTTGGTTTTTTTTTTACCATTATTGGAGAAGTTTATTCATTTTTGCAGGTCTGTTTTTTTCTATCCAGAATAATTTTTCTTCAGCCTGCAGAATGTCCTTTAGAATTTACACTAGTGTAGAACTACTGGTGATAAATTATCTCACCTTTTGGATGACTGAGGCCATCTCTATTTGACCTTCATTATTTTTTTGTTAACAACTTTCTGTTTTGAAGGATTGTACATTCACATGCAGTTTTAAGAAATCATGCTGCATACTCTTCACCCAATTTTCGCCAATGGTAACATCTTGCATACCTATAGTACAATGTCACAAACAGGAAATTGACAGTGAGACCATCTTATTTAGATGTCAACAGTTTTACATGTACTTCCCTTCCTCCCTGCTTCCTTCTTTCCATGTATTTTGTTCAAGGACATTTTATCACATGTGTACTTCGTGTGACCATCACCACAGTCAAGATACAAAACAGTCCCATCACAAGAATCCCTCATCCTACTCTTTTATTGCCATAGCCACCTCTCTTCTAGTTTCTGGCTTCTAAAGAGTTACCAAAATAAAATAAATGGAAAAAAAGGAAGGAAATAATAAAGATAAGGCACAGATAAATGATATTGAAAACCACAGAGACAATCAGTGTAACAAAAAGACAATTCTTTGAAAAAAGAAACAAATTTACAAATTTTTGGCAATAGTGACAAAGATAAAAAGAGAAAAGACACAAATCATCAATAATAGGAATGGAACAGGAGATATCACTATAGACCTCAAAGTCATTAAAAGGATGCTTAGAGAACACTAACAATAATTTTAGGCTCATAAATTCTACAACTTAAAAGAAATGGAACAATTCTTTGAAAACCAGAAGCTATAAAAACTCAACCAAGATGAAACAGACAACATGAATAGTCCTGTGGACACTAAAAAAATCAAATGTATAATTAAAAAGCTACAGGAAAAGTAATCTCCAGGCCTGGATGATTTTATTGGAGAAATCTACCAAGCGTTTAAAGAATTAACACCAATTTTAAACACTCTCTTCAAGAAAATAGAAGAGGAGGGATTATTTCCCAACTCATTTTATTAGGCCAGTATTACCTTGATGTTCAAAACTAGAAAAAACAGGGGAAAAAGAAAACTATAGACCAATATCCCTCATCAATACAGAAGAATTAATTCTTTTTTTTTTAATTGGAGTATAGTTGCTTTACAACGTTGTGTTAGTTTCTGCTGTACAGCAAAGTGAATCAGCTATACGTATACATATATCCCCTCCGTTTTGGATTTCCTTCCCATTTAGGTCACCACAGAGCACTGAGTAGAGTTCCCTGTGCTATACAGTAGGTTCTCATTAGTTATCTATTTTATACTTAGTAGTATATATATGTCAATCCCAATCTTCCAATTCACCCACCCCCTCTTTCCCCCTTTGGTGTCCATACATTTGTTCTCTATGTCTGTGTCTCTATTTCTGCTTTGCAAATTGGTTCATCTGTAACATTTTTCTAGATTCCACATATATACATTAATATACGATATTTGTTTTTTTCTTTCTGACTTACTTCACTCTGTATGACAGTCTCTAGGTCCATCCACGTCTCTGCAAGTGGCACAATTTTGCAGAAGCATTAATTCTTAACAAAATTTAGCCAATAGAATTCAGCAATATATAAAAAGAATTACATACCACTATCATCGAAATGATTATAAATTCACAAGAAGTTACAAGGATAATTCAGAGAAGTTCCCTGTATCCATTACCTAGTTTCCCCAGAAGTTACTTCTTAAATATAGTACAGTTTCAAAACCAAGAAATGAATGTTGGTACAAGGTGTATATATAGTTCTAAGTCATTTTACCATGTGTGTGCATTTGTGTAACCACCACTGCAATCCAGATACAAAATCTCCATCATCACAAAAATCTACTCACTACCCCTTTGTAGCCACACCCACACCCACCCCACAAAATCCCTAACCATTGGTAACCATTAAATTGTTTTTCATCTCTATAATTTTGTTATTTCTACAATGTAATATAAATAGAATCATAGATTATATAACTATTTGAGGTTGGCTTTTTTCCTCACTCAGCATAATGCTCTAGATCCATCCAATATTTATTAATCAATAGTTTATTACTTTTTATTGCTGAGTAGTATTCCATGGTATACATATACACATTTTGTTTAAATGTTCATGTAATGTAGAACATTTTGGTTGTTTCCAGTCTTTGGCTATTAGAAATAAAGCTGCTATGAACAAAATAATGCACAGATATTTTTCTGTGAACACATAATTTCACTTCTTGGGATTAATGGCCAAAAGAGCACTTGCTAGATCATAGAGCATTTGACTATATATACATACATACATACATATATATATATATTTTTTTTTTTTTTTTTTTTAAGAAACTGCCAAAGTATTTTCCAAAGTGGCTGTACTACTTTGCATTCCCACTGTTACGTATGAGAGATCCAGTTTCTCTGCATCCTGCGTCGGCATTTGGTACTGTCATTAAATAAATATACATATATATATTTAGCTCCTCTGATACGTGTGTAGTGATCTCATTGAGGTCTTAATGTTCATTTTCCTGATGCTTAGTGATGTTGAACATGTAGACTTTTTCATGTGCTTATTTATCATCTATATATCATCTTCAGTAAAATGTTGCTTCATTCCTTTTGCCCATTAAAAAATTTGGATTGTTTGTTTTTCCTGTTTTCAGATTTCTTTATATATTCTGGCTAAGAGTTTGTTTTTTTTTAAAATTCAGATATGTGGTTTGCACATATTTTCTTCATGTCTGGAGTCTGTATTTTCAACCTTATAATAGAGTCTTTCACAGAGCCTATTTGTTTTATATTTTGATAGATTCTAATTTATCAATTTTAAAAAATTTTATAAATCATGCTTTTCATGGCATGAAACTCTTCAATGAGCTCTTCAACAAGCTCTAGGTCCCAAATACTTTCTCCCACGTTTTATTCTTCAAGTTTTACAATTTTACATTTTATACATATATTTTATACTCATCATATACTTATATGATTCACTTTGAAGTAATTAGTTAATAAACTGAGTTTTAGTTCAAGTTTTTTTTTTTTTTTCCCGGCCCATAGATATCCAGTTGCTATAGCACCATTTGTTGGGAAAAGCATACTTTTCCATTGAATTGCTTTGACAATTTTGTCAAAAATAAGTTGGCCATACTTGTATGGACTTTTTATTCCATCCTCTTTTCTATACTTCCACAAACACCAATCTTGATTAGCAACACTATGTAAAAATATTCAAGGTGTAGTGATTCCTCCCATTTTATTCTTATTAAGATTGTTTTAGCAGTGAGTGTATTTCATTAAATTGTCAAATTTATGAGTGTATAGTTTTTCGCAATATTCCCCTTTCATCCTATTGATGTTTTCAGGATTTTAGTGATATTCTTCATATTGGTAATTTGTGTTTTTATTCTTTGTCAGTCTTGCTAGAGGTTTATCAGTTTTACTGATTTATTCATTTTGAATGATTTTTTGTTTCATTGATTTCCTCTTCTTGTTTCATTTTCATTGTTTTCTACTCCTATATTTATATTTCTTCCCTTCTACTTGCTTTGAGCTTACAATGGTATTCTTTTTTCTAGTTTCTTGATGTAGGAGTTTATTGATTTAAGACTTTTCTGATGTATTCATTTAATGTTATAAATTTCCCCTACAGCACAGCTTTAGCTGAACTACAAAATTTTACATTTAATTTAAAATTACCATTTTCACTCAATTCAATGTATTTTTAAAAACTTCTCTTGCAACTCCCCTTTCTGACTCATGGATTATATAACTGTCTCGTTAGTTTCAGTGTTTAGAGATTTTCCTGTTATCTTTTTGATACGTTTATCTAGTTTGATTAGAGAACATATTGTATATGATTTCAATTTTTTAAAAAATTGTTGATGGTTGTTTTATAGCCCAAGATAGGGTCTACACCTTGGTATCTGTTTCATGGACACTTGAAAAGATTGTATATTCTGCTGTTGGTAAGTGTTCTATAAATATGTAATAGAACCTGTTGGTTAATGGTATTTTTAAGTTCTTCTGTATCCTTGATGATTTTCCATCTAGTTGATCTATCAATTACTGAAAGTGGAGTTGAAGTCTCCAACTATAACTGTGGATGTGTCTATTTCTCCTTCCAACTCTATCAGTTTTTATTTCACATATTTTGCAGCTCTATTTTTGGGTGCAAATACATTTAGAATTGATATTGCATATTGCTTCTTGGTGCACTGACCCTTTTGTCATTATGTAAAACTCGTGTCTATCTCTTATAATTTTCTTTGTGTGGAAGACTACTTTACCTGATGTTAATTTAGCCACTCTTGTTTTATTTAATTAATGTATGCAAGTATATATTGTTCTATCCTTTTACTTCAGCCTACCTTTATCACTGGAGTTTAAGTGATTTCATCTAGATTGCATATTGGTGGGTCATCTTTTCTTTATCCACTCTGCCAATATCTGTATTATAATTATTTTACTTCAACGATATACATTTAAGGTAATTATAAATATGTTATGGCTTAAGTCTGCCAATTTATTACTTTTGATTGTTTTCTCTGGTTCTGTTCCTGTGTTTTTCTTTTCTTGACTTCCTTTGGGTTGCTTGAAAAATTTTTAGGATTCTTTATTATAGTATTTTTTAGGACACCACTCTGTATAGTACATTTAGTGGTTATTTTAGGTAATACAATACATAGCTTTTCACAATCTACTGATCTTGCTCTTTTACTACTTTAAGTAAAGCATAAATATTTTACTTCTGTTTAAGTCCATTTGCCCTCCAAACTTTGGGACTATAACTATCTGAACTATTTCCTCCACACCCATTAAGCACCATATCAGGTGGTGGTACAACTTTTACTTCAACAATAAAACATGATTTAAGAAGCTAATGGGAAGGTGAGTCTATTATACTTATCCTTATTTTTTTCCATTTCAATGTTCTTTCCATTCTGAGGTTCCAAGCCTTTTTTTTTTTCTTTCTGTTATTTCCTTTCTGCTTAGACAACTTCCTTCAGTCATTCTTTAAGGGCAGGATTGCTAACAACAAATTAGCTTAGTTTTCCTTCATCTGAGAATGTTTTTATATCACCTTAATTCCTTAAGCAATGTCTTCCTTGTCATGGGAATCTCGTCTATTTGAATCCTCACATTTTGGGTCCTATTTATAATTGTTTGTTCCTGTCATATACTTAGTGCTAAATCAGTGTTCATTGTATGAATGAATGTTCTTTCACTTTACCCATATAATCACTGCTTTAATCAAGGTTGTGATAATCTTTCTTCTTTATAAATTCTTTCTTCCTGGTTTGTCCAAATTAAGTACTAGAACATCCATTCTTTAATTCCCCTGTAAATACCGGTGTTTACACATTAATCAAATAGGTATCTGTTGAACACTTATGATATACTTTATCTAACACTTAGAGGGTTAGTTTTGAAGTAAAATTTAAAAAAACTCATGCCTTTTATAATATTATACTGTAGCCAAGAAGAATGAAAAGAAACATGAAACAGCTTATTAAAAATGGATAGCAACATATACTTAAGTTCGAAAATCACAGGGACTCCTTCACTTTAAAGGCCTCTTTATATAAGAAATCTATTTTAAATTTCCACCTGCATATCCTATGGTCAAAATTACTATGAGAGTACTATGCACATAAGCAGGCTATTTTATCCAAATCAAAGTTCATTCTCATTATAATTTTATAAAACTCTTCCAAAATCAAGGAGTTAAGGGAGATACATGTTGAGTCCCAAGATTCATTTAAGATATAAAATATGACGCCCAAATGCCACAACTAGTTAATAAAACCAACAAACCAAAACCCCACAGGTCCTGGCTACTAATCTTTTTTGTTGTTTCTATCCAATCATCATTTTATGATCCTATTTCTCAGCCAATCTCCTTCATTCCTCTGAAGTACATCTGGTTAAAGGCTTTTCCTCTAATCATTGTAAGAAGTAAAATTTATAAAATAACTATTACTCTAAGTTTGTGTAGAATATTGTCACATTTTATAGAATTTGAAGAATGTACTTACAATTCCCCCCAAATTGTGTCCAGAGCTAATTTTTTCCCTATTACTTTCTCCCTTTATTTCTTTCTTACTAACTGGAAGAGAAGGCAACACCCCCTTCCCATGTGGAATTCCAATACTCTCCATCCCACTAATAGCTCTGGCATTTGCTATATCACATTCTGCCCTAATTAAGTGGAACACCAAGAGTAACATCCTCTTGCTTTATGTGGTCAGTGTATTATCAACTGCTCTTCTGCATGAGATGATTTGTCAGGATGCTAGAGGCAAGACTTTTCCCCCCCAGGTATCCACCCTCTCTTCTGTTTTTTTTTTTTTTTTTTCTCTTTAAGAGGCCATCATGTAGGTTTTCCCCTTCCTGGCTGTACCACTAAGCATCTTCAAAACTGGACCAGTGCTGACTGTTTTTCTCTGACAGTTCCAGGCTGAGAACTCTTACACTCCAAACTTAACTGGCATTATTCTTTCACTTACATCTGGTCTCTGTGCCCTCCAATGTAATAACTAATCTAACTAATTATTTCCACTAACAGTGGGGAGATTGTTGAGCCACAGATAATATCACTCCCAGGTAGTATCAGCCAAGGTATATGTAGGCATTCTTCTGGAGATGAAGTGATCACCCACCTTTTTTCAAACCTAAGAAATCACACCAAGGTTGGCAACTCAAATTTTGTAAATATGAGTAGTAATGCCATTGTAGGCTAGGTATTTGTTACAAATGGGCCTTTTAAGTATCTCTCAAATCACACTATGTATGTAACACCAATTATTCCAACATTTTGGACAACCTTGCATTAAAAAAGGCAATTCATTTTGACTAACAATCCTTTTTAAGCTTGAAATCTCCTAAGAAGTAATCCAAAAATCTCTGGTAAATATTTAATTGCCTTATGTCTCAAGTGTTGGCTTATTAACTAAATCTGAATAAAAGTGCCACATTAAAGGCATTTATTCTTTGCAAATGGTTAACAAAAAGTTTCCTAACAACCACACTTTCCCTAATACACGATAAGAACATAGTAATCGATCTTAGGTTCACAGTAAGCACTTTATATTTCGAGTTGAACCTGTGTATTCAAGTATCATATGGGAACAAACAGCAGATGGGGGTCACAATCACGTATGTCACCTAGATGAAAACAATTAACTTTTTTTCCCTAATCTTTCAGTATTTCAATGAAGCTCAAAATGCTAACCTGAAAAGACATGTATGCATTTTGGTAGAAGAGAACTTTCAGTTCATTCTTTCAAACTTTCTTGGAATTGAAAAGAGCTCTTTTGTGATAGAGAACGGCAATTCAGGTCAAAGAAATAATAATATCCTCAAATAAAAGAGCAAATTTACCACTAGCTATAAGCACTGTTTACTTAACCGTTATCTTACATTTAATAGATAAAATTTATAAATGACAAAATTGCCCTTACTTTCAGATCACTGATAAAAATTATAGTCATTATATACACAAAATTATATATATATATAATTTTGACCAAGAGGGAATTCCTCTTGTGTATATTTTATGTGGTTGTAGTAACTCTAGACTATTATTTCTGTTTTTGATGATAAATGAAAATATCAGATACCCCAAATCTTTTTGCAACCTACAGCCATTAGTTTATTGTAGCAAGCTTTACAATTGTGCACTGGGTCATTTACCTGCAGACAATTTACTTTTTGGGTTCACTATTGTTTCTCTTTGTCCCTTTCCTTCTTCCTTTGAGCCGAGTTGCTAATGATTCATGAAAGGAAGAAAAGTAAAAATTCACAGGGAAATAAGTTAATGCAATAACATTTGTGTTTTCTTCCAAATGCTCAAAGTGATAGCCTGTATATGCTTTCTGAAATCTAAAGCAGCATCTCACAAACAAAAGACATTTTTAATCCCTCTTCACAAATGGATTTTTCCTCCCTCTCGTTATTTTTAAATAATCACAAAGATAACACATTTTGGAGAATAAGCTAAGAGAGAGTGGCCAAAAACCTAAGACAAAATACATGAAAAAATGTCTACATGGACCACATCCTTTAGTTAAAATCCATACTAAGTCAAAAGATCACCTTTCATTTTGCCTTATAACTATGTTCAGCATTTAAATTCATAAGATTTCTCACCAATGTGACATTGTGGACATCATTCCCTAACAAAAGGAAAAGTGTTACTTCTATGAGGCAGCCAATTTATTTTTCATAACAGTGATGTATGTGACAAATCGGACATTTGTTTTTCATTTAAAAAAGTCAGAGTCTGGATACTCAGCTTCAATTGTTTTGCTGTAGGAACCACAAAATATATACTTCTTATTGTATTTTTGCAAGGACACAGGCACAGTGAGAGCACAATAACTTCATGCATGGCTTAGCTACCCACAAGTGGAGATGGTTCCATCTAGTCATTGAGTAACAGATCCTTTTGTGCCAAGAATTCGCTCTTTAAACATAGAATCAAAAGATGTTACAAAAAAATGAGGGACTAAGCTTTTACATCATTTTGCTACATAAAGATAGAATCAGAGGATATTAAAAAAAAAACAAGGGACTGACCTTTCAGATCATCTCTTTCAAATCTTTCTATCTATGGATGAGAAAACTAAGGCTATAAAGAAAAGGACAGCCCACAATAGAGAAGAGTTAGTAACTGCGCTGAGACAAAAACTCTGAATGCCAGTCCAATGCTCTTTTACCCTTTTAGGAGCTTCTAAAGGCCATGATCCTTTAAGGAATCGGGTGGCTCCAGGTTTCTGCACTTACTGCACACCTTTTAAAATAGTCCCTGTGTAAATAAACTCTGCTCAAACTACTTTGAGTGTGCTCTATGTTTTCTATTAGGACCCTACGGATATACTATCTCTTAGTCATAACACAAATTTTCTGAGCTTCAATTTTTCATCTGTAAAAAAAGAGGTAATGAAAATATAGACCTCACAGAAATGAGATGAAAATTGAATGAGATAATGTATGCAAATCACTTAACAAAGTGCCTGACACATAGTAAACAATTAATGTTAATTATCACTAGTGTGTGTACTAGGTCTTATTCTTCTCCATAAGTAAAGGTGTATAGGGAATTTTGATATCTAGCATATTTAGGAGATAGAATGTTGTGGGAATCTCAGTAGCTACTTGAGAAAATTATCCTATTATGCATTTACCAATTTCAATTAATAAATAGATACAGAGGATCTAATTTTAAGGTATCCCCATCTTTTATACCCAAACGTTCCCCAAATAAAAACTATTAATAACTAATCCAAAAATCTCATAATATTACCATTTTCTATCTTGTATCATAAGTGAGGTCATAACTTAAAGATCTGTATCTCACATTTGATAAATATTTTTAGAAAGAAACAAATTTCTTAAGGGACACAATAGGCATCACGGGATTCTGAGGCTAACCAATACCATCAACATGATCACTTATCATCATACAATTGATATATACAAGGGGAACTGAAATATTTTAATCATAATGCCAAATAAACTTTCTTTTGCATTATTTAGAGGTTTAATATGGACTATGTATATATGTACTAAATCCAGTTCTTTCACGAGATTCAAATATCTGTTTAAGGGAGTTCTTTTCTTTCAATCAAAGGTTGACATAAATATAGCAGAGTTGGTTTACCTTCTGCTTACCTGAAACTTTTAATGATGATTTAGAACACGTAAATTTGCTCCCTATTTGTTCAGTGAACCTTCAAAAGTGGAAAGAAATAGGTCCTCAAGAGCACAGTGGTTCCTTTAGGGTGAACTAGAGCTAAAATATGAGTTTGAAGTAACTCCCAGTTAGAGAAGAGTGGCATGAAAATAATAAGATTAAATTAATTTAGCTTTTATCAGCATCTCTGGGAGACTCTGCTTACAGGATGCCCAGGGATGAAATAACATTGGTGTCTGCCGGTCATATGCTGGAATCTTGGCAGACAGTCATGGCAGTGCTTATACAGACCTTAAGAGTACACAGTTTTTACTTCTTTTCTCGCTTTCTTAAGCATTAGTTTTTTTTTTCTCTCTCTATGCCCAATTAGAAAATAATTGTTAAGAAGAATTTTTTTTTAGTTTTTCACATATTTTGTTCCTCGCCAAGGCCCCACAAAGTAGTTGTAAAATTTTAACTATCTATTTTTAATTCTTTAATCTTATGGAAAAGCAGCAAGGAATTTTGAGCAAGTATCACCCTCATTAAGAATCAAGGGACAATCTACTCTAAATAACCAAATAAATGTTAAAGCCATTAATATCAAGACCCCAGTGATAATTAATTTCACTTTAAAGAAGAGACATCAGGAATATTTTAGAAAACTATCAGGACAAAGCTAGATAAGTTCAGGGCTAAACAAGATAAGTCACAAGGTGAAAGGTAATGCTCAGAGTTTCCATAACAAAGTTCCAAAGGTGTAAATGTTTTCTTAGGGGAATGCTGGATGAGAAAGAAGAGACAGATACAACATTTACCATATGTCTCTAGGTAGCAAGATATTTTGGAACATGTCAGACAAATACGAGCTCAGCTGAGCTCTTACAAGAATATTACTATGGATTAAGTACTTAGGGTTTCCAAGTTCAGTTCCCTTATTTCTATGATATGATACAAACCTACTTAAAGGGTTGTTGTAAGCATCCATTTGTTCATCATTTATTCATCCATTTAAAAATATTTCTTGTTTCTTATGTGGCAAGCTCTGCTCTAAGTACTATGGATTCAGTAGTAGAAAACCATGGTTTCAAATTTTGGGAGCTTATAATCCATGGAAGACGGACACACCAACACACATCAAAATAATGTGTGGTAAGTATTACGAGAAGGGAAATATAGAAGCTATGATCACATGTAGCAGATGGAAGCCTCACGGGAAAAATGAAGAATATTAGGTGATACATATAAAAAGATTTTGCAATAAACCAGTAACTATATTGTATCAAAAAAGTGAATAGGAAGTGGTCTGGTAAACATACCAAAATGGTTAAGACAGAAGCAGCAACTTTAGCCAAGGCATGTACTTTTGGGGATCTATAAAATATAGAAGCAGGTCTTAGGGTAAGATGAGATTGGAAAAGTAACTGGGAAAATATCTTTAATGGTATAAATGCCAGGCTAATAACTTTGGACTTCAGTCTATATGTCCTGTTTATGGTATGCCAAGGAGAACTTAAAATCATAGTACAGAGAGTATGGTATATCTTCCTAGAGCATTAACTTACTAGAAGGTATATAAAAATCTACAAGAGACACATTGAAGAATATTACATGATATTCACACGACATATAAAGAAAAATATGAAGTAGATAAATTTCTGACTGCTGGTAGCAACTTCAGCATCCAAATGTATTCACCTCTATAATTAGGAATAGTTATTTACTCATTTACTGGCAGGGAATCATGGAAAATTTTAGCCAAGCAATGTCATGCTCACAGTACCTAGCAAGACTGCAATTTATTAACATAAAGAGGTTAATTTTCTATCAAATTTTCTTAGTAAAAACTTAGATTTTAATGTTTATTTCTCTAACTAAGAAATTACTTTTAGTCTCACTCCACGTATATATAAAATTCTGAGGAAAGTGACACACAAAAGAGATAAATCTATGTTTCAGTAGTGGTACCTGGCAGAATTTTTGGCATTCAGGTGTCTGCCAAGGAATGATGGGCCAGGTCAACAGCTCATGATTATATTCCTAGAGAGGAAATCTGCATCCTCAGCTTCAAATGAGAAGATACTCTGCTACTTAATAAGGGATGTTTAAGTTAACTCCAAGGCAGTGATAGATAGATAGATACATAGATAGATGGATAGAGTAAATAAAAGTTTTTCAGAAAGATTCATTTCCTTAAATTTGCTATAACAAAGTATTACTTGACTGAAAATAACGGGAAATTTTTAGTGTGGTAAATCTAATGAATGCAGGTGCCTTTTGAATAGTCTAATTTCTTCAAGCCTCCAAGAGAAGACAAGGAGGAGGTACAAGATCAAGCTGTGACAGCCAATCTCTCCAGATACCTAGGTAATGCCAAGAAATCCAGGAGTGCATCTTTCAGCCTGCTCTGCTAGAATTCAAAATGCCATATAAGCATTCAAGGGCTAGATATAGCTTGCCTTCAAAAGACAATGAGCAGGAAATAACATGGACAGTACCTCCTTAAAGGGTTTTTGTCTATATTCACATACAAATTTCTTTTAATCACAAGGTATTGATTTATCTTTCATTATTTTGTTATAAAATTAAAGATACTGAAATGAAAGAAAATGGACTTTTTCCAAACAAAATCTATATTTGTCAAAGTATTAGAACTAATAAATGTAATGAGTATAATTAAATAATCACCATTTTGACTTTTTGAGAAAACACAATTATTTTACAGGCCTTTCATGGGAATACTGTTTTCATGAAATACATTTATGTTTGTAGTTGTGGGATCCATGTAGCAAGACAAATTTTTATATGGACTCGAACAGTGTATATGCACATACATCGAATAAAATATAGTTTGCAAATAGTCCAGTTGTTTCTTTCCCTAATTTTTTTTTTTTCCTCCACAAAAGTTCCTTTACTCATTGAACTTGCATCATTCATCAAATCAGATTTGGCCTCTGAGTTATGAAAGTCTTTTGAAACCCATAGCACAGAAAATCTTGAGAACCAAGTCATTTTATTTTCAAGAGCGTAGGTATTTTGCAACACAATAAGCTGAGTCTGGACAGAAAACGTATACACTAAATGACTCAAACTACGCTATCTCCACAGGTTAGGTAAAGGTTGTGGGAGCTGAACAAAGAGTTCCTGGGAGAGGGCCTGGTATCATTTCAGCCCAGAATGATGAGAACATCACACAGGTTTGCGGGGGGCGGGGGGATCTGAGAGCAAAGAGTTGTGATTCACTCTCTGGGTGAACTCCAAGAAAGAAGCAGGTGTCACAGTAAATTTTTTCATTCTTGCCTGGCATAATATTTCTGGACTATAATGATGGTAGGGCACATATAAAGGAAGAGTGCCTGAGAGCAAACAGCATCTATGGCCACAGAGAACATTCCTAAATTACCTGTGCCATCAAAGGGGGTGGCACAGAAATGTCTAAGATTCATTTTCCCCATCAACAAAGTAGCATTACAGTAAGGTCCCCATCTCTCTTACTAGTGATCACCCTCCCCCATAACCCATGGCCAACCCCCCGGGGATAACAGAAGACCAAACAGATAAATGAATTGCAATTCACCTGGAAGTGACTAGACTAAATTTTCTGTCATGTGAAAGGACCCTGAAATAGAGATTGTTACATTATAGCAACATTTCTTTAGCATAAATCATTTGTTGCTTTAGCAAATTTTGCTATATATACAGATAGAAACTTGAAGAAACACAATGGTTGTTCCAATTTTCCCTTTGCTCTAGCAATTGCCTAAGCTATACCTGTTTATAAAAATTCTCTTCCTTCTTGCTTGACCCTATCAAAACTCTTATTCACCTCTGCTCAGGAGCATATACTCTGAAGTGACTATAATAATATGATGAAAGTAATTCACACCGATGTATGGTAAGGCTGAATCTGAGGTGAAAGATAAAGAGAATGGTGGGTTTCAGAGCAGTGGATCTACATACTTTGGATGTCCAAATGGAAATATATGTAACTAAAGTTGCAGTTTATAGTCTCTTTCATTTGCCATACCCACGCTCACACCCAGAGGATATAAAGAATCGTGCTGCCTTCAACTTTGCAAATGGCTCTCATCTCATACAAAACAGTTATTGCTTCGTAAATTTGAATTAGAATAATGTATGCTGAACATGTATAACATTATGCTAGAACCTATCAAACACATGATTATTCCCCTAGATCAAAAAAAAAAAATGACAACTACTATCTTAAAATCATTCCCCAGGTGCAGATGGGTGATCTGAATATATGAATATCTGAGATGTCATCTTCTTATCTGTAAAGAAAGAATACTAAGGATAATAACAATACCCGCTTAAATAGATTTTTTTTTTTTTGAGGATTAAATCAGATCAAGTTAGAGAAACAAGCTCAAAAACCTTGGATCTCTACCCATGGACATGTCTGTCTCAGGCTTAGAAATGTCAAATCTATTTACATTTTTTAAAAATTTTATTTATTTATTTTTGGCTGTGTTGGGTCTTCACTGCTGCGCGCGGGCTTTCTCTAGTTGCAGTGAGTGGGGGCTACTCTTCCTTGTGGTGCGTGGGCTTCTCACCACAGTGGTTTCTCTTGTTGCAGAGCACCAGCTCTAGGCACGCGGGCTTCAGTAGTTTTGGCACGTGGGCTCAGTAGTGGTGGCTCGCGGGCTGTAGAGCGCAGGCTCAGTAGTTGTGGTGCACAGGCTTAGTTGCTCCACAGCATGTGTGATCTTCCCAGACCAGGGCTCGAGCCCGTGTCCCCTGCGTTGGCAGGCGGATTCTTAACCACTGCGCCACCAGGGAAGCCCCTCTATTTACATTTTTAATGGACTGGATATACAAATAGGATAAAGTAGGAGAAATAAGGGCTGTACAGTCTCTATATATTGTGAGAAACTAGCTATAGCCTGTGACACATGTGATTTTGATGATGTAAATTCCTACGTGAGAAGAGGTAAATTGTTAAATATATCCAAGAAGAGCAATTTAAGAAAATGCGAAGGATATTCAGAGGATCTGAAAAAGAAGAAGAAGAAATAAAGAAAGCCTTTGGACTTTCAAGGTGTGTATTTATATTGATTTTTCTATCACACAAAAAAATACCATCACAGTACTCAACTTTTTACAGATTACAAATCACTCCTTGTTTTGATTTTGTGAAGCATTGTGGTATTAATCTGTTTCCTTTCTGCCCATCCCAGGCCCAGAATCTGGAGAGTGATGGGCCACCGCTTTGGTACTTCATTCCAAAATTTCTACAGAACTGAGCCTGGAAATGGTTGAATGAAGTAATTAATAGTAAAAGTTGTAAACTTGCAGGTATTTCAAGAAGAAACATAACCCTGCATTCATGACTTGCTTTTCCATATTCTCCTTCATCTTTTCGCATCATCTCAGATGTTGGGGATACTTTAAAAGTTTACAAACACTGTGCAGTACTAGAAATAAAAAACAAAAACATGGATGTGGAAGTTAAAACTCTGGCTCCAACATTTTGTAGCTCTATTATCTTGGTGAGTTATCTTCCTACTCTTACTGTCAATTTCCTAAAGTGTAAAATGGGAAAAATAATACTTCATATGTGAAAATAAATATAGCTTTTAATTTAGTAACAGGAACAGAATGGATGATCGGGTTTTTTGAAATGAATAAACTATATTAACTAAAATTTATTTGGCATTTGTCACATAATAGGACTCCATAAATGTTAATGAAATAAATGGAAGAATGAATGAACACATGAGTAAACTAACAAACATAGAGGAAGGTTTCCAGTGATATGTCATGGAGTTCTCTCTTTGGCCAATTGTTGTTTTTGCCTCAGTTGCTTATACAGGAGAGAAGCCATGCTCAGACTATAGGCTTTCAGAACTTCTTTGTAACCATGTATGTGGCTTTTAAGCTGCTAAACGTTACTAAGAACATCTTAGATTCTTTTGATCACAACTGTTTTATAATGTCTTTCATATGATGTTCTAAAATATTTTGCTGAATTTTATTTACTATTTTATATGTATTCCTTAAACATGGAACTGACTACTAGTAAAATTAAGGAAAGGTACCAATAAAAATGACTACTTTACTCAAGGTTTACAAGTTTTACCAAGTCTGCAAGTTTACTCAAGGTTTACAAGTGCTGTATATAATTAACTCACCTCATACATAAGACAAAGAAAATAAACATTTTTATTAGAAATATAAGAGATGTGCACATAGGTGACACTCATCTCCTAATATCAATTTTAAGGCAAGTCTTAGTGCCTTACTATGTACATGAAATGTGCTACTGTGAAACATGTATAATATTAAGGAAGGCTGTATCTGTGGAGAATAGTTTTCTCACAGCTATCATGAGATAAATGTGTCTGTAGCAAGACTGTAGAAAAGGAGACATTTTTTCATAGTCTTCTATAACAAATATGTAGGTGAAGAGAATATACTAATCATAATGAGCACTGCACTGTTACCAAAAAAATCCATGTTTCCTTAATTTAAAAAAGTAGCTCCAGTATTAAAACAGCGATCACTTCCACATCGGATATGTTCTCAATGCTGCGCCTGAGGCAGCTGCCAAAACTTACACAGAGTTAACAGCTGTCACAGAAATCTGAGGACTCAGGGAGCCCAAGGCACCAGAGAGTCCACCTTTTAGATGGAATGCCAAATCAGGCCAGAGCATATGACTTAAATATTCGTGAGTCAGAGAGGAACATCTGTGTCTGTAGGGGTGGAGGTGTAGGGGGGTGTACATGTGTACATGTACACTTTGCTACTCAGGAAGCATTTGATTGACAATTATTGTCACAATTAACTTTGCTATGCACCTTTGAATATATACTTAAATTGAATTGAAATTGAAAACCCTTTCCAGTGTCCTAAATTAATGTACGAAGCCATGGAGTACTATCCTTCCAGCTAAGTTGAGGCTGCATAAGAAACCTACTATAAGACTCATATCTTGGTTATAGACTGAGCCAGTTTTCCGATTTAGAAAATAATCTCATATGTTGGGGATCTAAAATGACATGGTCACTAAAGCACAGACACAGATGCCAAGAATCTAGTCAGCAAGTTGACATATTGTATCGCAAACTATTCATAAATTAAGTTTTTCATTATTTTAAATAGCAGGTTGATTAAAGTTGAAAATTCCATTATGTTAACTCTTACATTCACAGCATTTAGATCTGCAAGTAACTTTGGTGGTTACCCACAATATCTGCTCTATCTTTTCTTGTGTTCATTCATTCATTTATCTTAGAAGCAAAACAACTGTTCTCTTATTTTCTAAAATTCATGGGAATAATTCAATATTTATTAACTCAAAAATTTCTTACTACAAACACTGCAAGCAACCTAAGTGTCCATCAACACATAAAATGGACAAAGAAGGTGTGGTGTGTGTGTGTATACACACACACACACATATATACACACACACACACTTACATACAATGGAACATTACACAGCCATAAAAAAGAATGAAATTCTGCCATTTGCAACTACATGGATGTACCCAGAGGTTAATCATGCTTAGTGAAATAAGTCAGAGAAAGACAAACACTCTATTTTATCACTTATGTGTGAAATCTAAAAAAGTAAAACAAATGGATGAATATAACAAAACAGAAACAGACTCATAGAGAACAAACTAGTGGTTACCAGTGGGGAGAGGGAACAGGGGCGGGGCAAGATAGGGGTAGGGGATTAAGAAATACAAACTACTACTACGTATAAGTAAGTAAGAAACGAGGATACACTGAATCGCACAGGGAAATATAGCCATTATTTTGTAATAACGTAAAATGGAATCTATAAAAATCTTGAATCACTTTGTTGTACATTTGAAACTAATATTGTAAATCAACTATACTTCAATAAAAAAATTATTGAGGACTTCCATGGTGGCTCAGTGGATAAAGAGTCTGCCTGCCAACGCAGGGGACACGGGTTCGATCCCTGGTCCAGGAAGCTCCCACATGCCGCGGAGCAACTAAGCCCACATGCCACAACTACTGAGCCCACGTGCCACAACTAAGGAGCCCATGTGCTGCAACTAAGGAGCCCATGTACTGCAACTAAGGAGCCCACCTGCCACAACTAAGACCCGGTGCAACCAAATAAATAAATAACTAAATTAAAAAAAATTATTGACATACCTCTCTTTTTCCCTAAAGCCTATTAAAATAAGAACAATACTTTCATCAAGTTGATGTTTAGAAATGTTAATTCTTCAAAAATATGTAATAATTCACACTTCATAAGGTTGTGATATATAAACCTGATACAGCAGCTGGCACGCAATAGATAGCAACAACTTGTTGTTTATTTTTTTTAACTGAGGTAACACTGGTTTACAACATTATATAAGTTTCATGTGTACAACATTGTATTTCTAATTCTGTATATACTACAGTATGCCCACCACCAAAAATTTACTTTCCATCTGTCACCATACAGGTGACCTCCTCTACCCATTTTTCCCTCCCCCCCCTTCCCCTCTGGTAACCACTACTCTGTTCTCTGTATCTCTGTGTTTGAAAAACTTGATATTTATTGTTGTTCATTGTGTTTACTGCTTAAAGTCTCTTACTTCATATATAAAAACAGAAAATAGAGAAGTTTAAAGACTTATTCACGGTAATGACACTAAATAAGCAAATTCAAGACCAGAAGCAAGATATCCTGGCTCTCAATCCAGTGCTCCTTCTAAAACCCCATAACTCCTCTCTAAGACACCTTCAGCAATAAGAACATCTAACCCTCAAGAAACAAAACCTAGTTAATGAAGTAATTTCATTAAAGAAGTAATAATTCATTTCATATAATCTGAAGACATTAAATTTAAGGTTTATAAAGTTATAGTAAATCATATGTTAGGTGGTAACATCTATGAGTAATAATACATACAACTTGCCATTAACACCACCAGAATTTCAAGGTGACCTGAGAAAGTGGACAATCTGGTGGTTTAAGTAGGGGTTTTCATTCTCCTCCAAAAGGAACTGTGTCATCCTCTCCTAAATTGATTTAAGTCAGATATTCCCCCACATGACCGCAATGTCCACTTTGCATGGTTGTCCAACAATTAGCTGACTGAAGGAAGGAGAAACATGGGAAAATGTGGAAGGAAAGAGAAATAGCTATGTCAGACTAATTAATTATTATATTCAGTAGTCCTCCAGAGGTCATAACCAGATCATCCCAACAACTAAAAGAAAAAATGCTTTACCTTTCCTATTCTATCAAAAAGGGTTCTGCTGTATCTATGAAGCTTTTAAAAATAAATCATTTGAGAGATAGAAGAGATATGTGTATTACATGCAGAACAAGACAAAATAGTTGTGAAAATACAGAGGAAATCAGAGTGGTATTCTGAGTGTATTTTGAGGTTAAGCCCCCCAGATGGGTTTGGTAATTCCTGAAGTATTCCCCCACTGCCTCCTGCATCCCTAGTCCCCATACCACCCAGATCATCTGGGAAGCAGATAACAGATTAGTACTATCTTCACTAGAGAATAACTATATTATGGCTACACAGCATTTTGTGAGATGACCCAGGAACTTAACTGCCATAAGCTCCAAACAACTGATTCAGAGTTGGAAGCTGCATACAAGCTGGCTCAAGAAGGAATCCCACATGGAAATGTGAAGGAGGGAAACCTGACTGCCAGGCCTGCCATGTCAGCCAAACTGGCCTCAGCAATCACTGGGGTGGCACATGTTGCATCCAGAGTATCTCCATAACTGTATTGTTTTCCTTCGAATATGAGCATACAAAATTCAGGCACTGGGATCATGAGAAAAAGCAGAATAAGGGCCCACGAGTCATCTCTGCCCTAAGTTATAGTCATGTGCACTCAAATGACATCACAAATAGATGCAGTACCATCACAAAGTCATGTAAGAACACAGCTGAATGGCACAAAATTATTTTAAGCACAGATATTTTGACAAGTACTCAAGAGGAATACCATTTATGATAGTGCCCTACACTAGGTATAAAAACTTCTCTCGCCAACACAATGAGAGCAATCAAGAATAAATATGCCCACACAAAAGCATTTTTCACAGAGATAAGCTTCTATTTTTTAGATTCTATATTTGGATCATTTATGACAGATCTCAAGATGGCTCCGATTCAAAGAATCACACATTTTGAGCCAATGATCACTATTAATCTATTTCAGAAAAACAACATACAAGCTGATATTATAACCCTAACTTTATGAGTAAAAGTTACAATTACTTTTTCCATGTTTATATTAGGTTAGGCCTCTAATTTGAGGGTTTCTCTCACCATGCACAGAGTAACAGGGTTGTAATGAGCTTTAGTTCTAGCCTGGGGAATCCTGTTATTTTTGTCCTGGGCAACTCCTGAAAACAGTTGTGCCAATATCGCAGTTGTTTTGGGTGAAACATTTACAGTTGGAGAAAGATCAAAGTCAACACCTTGAATGGAGACCAAAATCTGATAGATAACTGATCTGGATATAGTTCACAGGTGTTGCATGCTCAGTGCTTTTGGCCCTTCCGTCTGTTCTGCAACAGCCTGATTTTCATTAGTTAGCACTTCAGTCAGTTCTTGCTAATCCAATATTCCCAACTGGACACTGCCATCATATGACCCAACTCTCTGGCTTAAGTAATCAAGACCAACATGTTTAGGGAATACATCATTAAGTGGCTATATGTGCCTAGCAAAGGACACAAACTATCTTAGCCTTTTTTTTTTTTTAACAATGCAAAGAATTCAGGACATCCTATATGCAACACGAATTTTCAATCACGGTATCACAGAACCTTGCACAGGGATATACTCTATGCCCACTAAATGGTATTTTACACTGTGTTTGAACCTAGGCCTAATTCCAAAGCTTAAACAACATCTAATTTCAGAAAATAAAGATAAAAAGACATTATTGCTGTACTTAAGGGTTCAGGGTCAGTGTAGAACAAGAATGTGAAAAAAGCACATATATTCATACCTATCTAATGTATGTAAAATAAAAGGTAATTGCTGATGTAGACCATCAAACAAAGAGTCATGGTGGTTCAAAGGAAAGCGAAAGGCCATAACATCGGTCTGGGCAAGGTGAGAGGAAGACAGATTTCATGTAAGAGGTTGTATTTATCATGGACTTGAATAAGGGATGATCATTTCAAAAAGCTGATAAAGAGAAAACTCTGAAAATCTACTCTGAGAGAACACCAATACACATACAAACACTGAAATATTAACCTATTATAGTACACTGCAGAGGTGTGGATGTAATTCATTTCAAATAGAACAGAGAGAAAGTTTCAGGAAGAGTCCAGAGGCATAAAGTTGGAAACTCATTTTGACGTCAAGATACTAAATCCCGAAGCGAAACAATTGTATTGAATACTACAGGCAATGGGGAGTTATTGAAGTTTGCTGAACAGAAGGTTGACACTGATAGATCTACCCTTTGGAAAGACAACTTTAATTCCAGTGAATATAATCAATAGGAATGGAAGATTACTCAGGAAAGTATCTATGTGACTATGTAAGAGGCTTTGAAGGATACTGAGGACATAATACAGGTTGATGACATTGGTTATTGGTTATGGTAAGGGAGGAAGAAGACAGGGCAAAATTAAGGCAAATTCTACGGACTTTGCAAGTGAATTGAAGGCTGCAAGCAGAGATGCAGGGAAATTAAGATATGAAGGGGCCCATGGGCCACCATCTCTAATCCTGACACATCATTGAGTAATAAGTGTTACTTCTTCTGATTATAATAATGATTAACTCTGTCATATCTCCCAGAAATTCTGAAATATATGAGGCCCTGTGAGAAAGAAAGGAGGGAGGAAAGAAGTATCTCCCATCTCTCTTCCCTCAAACACACATACTACTTCTTAGGCTGTTGGACAGACATAGACACTGATAAACTGTCAGGGAACAAAAAAATAAAAGGCATATTGATATGATACAATTTTCAAGTAGTTATAATGGCTACAAAAGAATTCACAACCAAAAATGTCTGGAAATATAAATACTGGAAATATGAAAAGAGATCATGACATGTATACTCCCAGTAACATGACACTGTGCACATGGTCAATGTGAATAAAAAATGTTAGATGAAGATGACAAATGAATTGTCATTATCATGTGAGTTATACCAAATTCTATGAAAATTATATGAGTTTAATGATGCTAGGAGAAATACATAAACATTATATATGTCATAAATTACATATACTGCCCAAGTACTCTTTAATGTGTCCTAACATCTGCACCTCCATGCCTCTCTTTATTTCTCTAATGGTGAAAGAATAACTGTGCCCTTACCAGAAAGACAGTCATGAATATAAACTTATTTTGGTGAAAGATGATAAGTTCAGTTTCGGCTAGAGTTTCATGAACTACTTGGGAAACCTAGAAGAAACAACCACTAGGAAACATGAGGATGGATTTGTAAAGGATGTCAGAGATTTCAATTAGTTTATAGAGAAAAGTGGAATAAATCACTGTGTAAAATTGGAAAGTGAAAGAAGAAGAATTCACAGGCCACAACGCTTGGTTGAAAAGATGTAAGACTCAACACCAGGTTGAGAGTAAAAGCTCCTGGAGATCATTTTGAATATTGATTCCATAACTCTTGACCTTGATTCTATAATTCTTATTATCAAATGTACCTGAATTTGCCTCATGTGATTTGGTGGCAAAACATAATTCCAAGTAGCTTCAGATGGACATGGCACAATACAGTCTGGCTGTTTAGAAAACACTCCTTGATAAAAAGCAGTGACCAGGAGGAAATCATGCAAAAGAGGTCATGTCCTGACTGAAAAGTTACAGGGTAACATTTACTGGCATCTTTCTCGTTCTAGAACTGAATTATTGTCACACACAAAAAACCAAACCTCAGTTTGGCAATTAAAGTTCTATGTATACCAGCAGTTCACAGCTAACAGTCTAATGAGCAGAATATCGGTACTTAAAATGTGCAAGTCACAAATAAGACAGGGATACATCATTTAAGAATTAGTGATCCTGGGACTTCCCTGGTGGCACAGTGGTTAAGAATCCACCTGCCAATGCAGGGGACATGGGTTCGAGCCCTGGTCTGGGAAGATCCCACATGCCACGGAGCAACTAAGCCCGTGTGCCACAACTACTGAGCCCACGTGCCACAACTACTGAAGCCGCGTGCCTAGAGCCCATACTCTGCAACAAGAGAAGCCTCCACAATGAGAAGCCCACGCACCGCAATGAAGAGTAGCCCCCGCGCGCAGCAACGAAGACCCGACCGACGCAGCCAAAAATTTAAATAAGAATTAGTGATCCTTTGATGATGGTCATTCTGACTGGTGTGGCCATCATCAAAGGATCACTAATTCTTATTTAAATTTTTAAATGCTGGAGAGGGTGTGGAGAAAAGGGAACACTCTTGCACTGTTGGTGGGAATGTAAATTGATACATCCACTATGGAGAACAGTATGGCAGTTCCTTAAAAAACTACAAATAGAACTACCATACGACCCAGCAATCCCACTACTGGGCATATACCCTGAGAAAGCCATAATTCAAAAAGAGTCATGTACCAAAATGTTCATTGCAGCTCTATTTACAATAGCCAGGACATGGAAGCAACCTAAGTGTCCATCATCGGATGAATGGATAAAGAAGATATGGCACATATATACAATGGAATATTACTCAGCCATAAAAAGAAATGAAACTGAGATATTTGTAGTGAGGTGGATGGACCTAGAGTCTGTCATACAGAGTGAAGTAAGTCAGAAAGAGAAAAACAAATACCGTATGCTAACACATATATATGGAATCTAAGAAAAAAAAAAAAAGAAAAAAAGGTCATGAAGAACCTAGGGGTAAGACGGGAATAAAGACACAGACCTACTAGAGAATGGACTTGAGGATATGGGGAGGGGGAAGGGTAAGCTGGGACAAAGTGACAGAGTGGCATGGACATATATACACTACCAAACGTAAAATAGATAGCTAGTGGGAAGCAGCCGCATAGCACAGGGAGATCAGCTCGGTGCTTTGTGACCACCTAGAGGGGTGGGATAGGGAGGGTGGGAGGGAGGGAGACGCAAGAGGGAAGAGATATGGGAACATATGTATATGTATGGCTGATTCACTTTGTTGTAAAGCAGAAACTAACACACCATTGTAAAGCAATTATACTCCAATAAAGATGTTTAAAAAAAAAAAAAAGAATTAGTGATCCTGAAATGAAAACCAAGGATCCTCAATTGTATGTGTAGACTTTTTTTTTAATCGTGAAAGATTTAATATCACTTAAAGGAATAAGGTTGGAGGTAAGGTTCATATGGGAAACTGAGAGCAGCTCTGCATAAACAAGAATACTGGAGAACACGGTGGGAAGAGAAATATGATAACTTGTGGACAAAAGACTTGTCTGGATTGTGAGGAGGAAGGGGCACTTAAAGGGACATTCTTCCATCTAGTCACTCATTTATTTATTCAACATATATTTATTGAATATATCTCAAGTACCAGAGACTGTTTTAGCACTGTGGTTATCGCAGTGAACAAAAATTTCATACTCCCGAGAAGCTTGCATTTGGGGGCAGGGAGTCATATTACAAATAAAAGTGTGAGAGCCAAGGAGAGAGAGCTATGTTAGAAAGGTCACGGAAAGCCTGTGTGGGTAGTGATCTGAATGAAATGAGAGAGGAAGTCATACACAAATCTGTGGAGGGAGAAAAGTGATCATCCTAGACCAAAAAAAAAAAAAAAATTCTGTGCAAAAGCCCTGAGGTAGGCATATGATTCGTATAGTCAGCCAAGAAACGTCAAGAAGATCAATGAACTTGGAGGAGAGTGAGTCAATGGGAAAGTGGTGGGAGATGAGGTAGAACAGGAAGTCAAAGACCAGATAAGGTAAGCCTCACAGGTCAAGGTTAAGAATTTGCATTCTGCTTTAAGACCGACAAGAAGCCATTAGACAGGCATAATCTGATGTATGTTTTAAAGGAATCTCTCTGGCTGCTGTGTGGATAACAGGCTGAAGAGGTAAACTAGGAGCAATAAAACTAGTTAGGAGGCTGGCTACTGCAGCTGCCCAAATGAGAGTGATGGAGGGTAGGACTAGGATGAGACAATGAACGAGACGTCTAAGAAGAACGGTTCTCAAAGTGTAGTCCCTGGACCAGCAGTACCAGGTAACTGCTTACAAATGCTACATCTCCAGTCCTGCACCACCTAGCAACTCAGAGGATCTGGGAGTGAGACCCATCAATCCCTGTGTTAATACACCCTGCAGGTGCATTGGATTGGACGCAAGTTTGAACATTACTGCTTTAGAAGCAAAGGCTCACCTAGTTCTGTTATGGGTTCTGAATAATTTCAGCACTCAGGTGTCTCTAAGTAAATTAAATTATAAATACTAGTGAAATGTAAAAAAAAATAATTCTACCTTAGAAGCCAGGAATTTGTTTATTCAATGAAAACATCTGGAGCAATATGAAATGGTTAAAAAAATTCAAATATGGGATGTGTCAACCCAAGTATACATTGTCCTTAGTACCCAAAGATTGAATTTCTTGCTCTAAATTCAGGCCACATTCTGATTCATTTCTAATACAGTATCAAGCTACTTAGTACAAGCTTTAATTTAAATTGCCAACACTCTTTCAAGAAACAAAAATATAGCTAAATTTAATGACCTCATTATCAGTGATAAACAATTATTTTGCAGATTTTTAGACAAGCCATGTCTGCAATTTTTTTAAGACACTTGTTTTTACCAGTGATGGGCATCTACGTTAACAAAAACTGAAAACCCCAAAACAACATGAGTTGTATATAATGAATGGGTGCCACAGTCTACAATGTAAAATTGAGAAGTGCCTAAAAACCTGAATATTTTGAGTTGCTATTTTGGGCTGAAAGCATAATTAGTCACAACAGAGACTTGAAAGCAAGAAGATTCTAGAAAGCTAACTACCAAAAATAAATCCATTGGGGAAAGCCTCTCTGATTTGATGGTCTGCATTTCCACTTGTGATTATATTTAAAATATATTTCAGAAAATCACTTTGCTGGAAGCAGAAATTTGAAGGAACAGAATTAAAAATGATTAACCTTGAAACAAAACATTTAAAACATACACACATACATATGCATTTGTGTATCTATATATCTCTATACACGCATATATATCCATGAAAAATGACTACAGATATATATGAGAAAGAAATTCTCCAACTTTCAAGCCTAGTTCACTAGGAACATTTTTCAACTGAATACATAAAACATACCATGTAGTGACTAAAGACCATTCTAAAATTCATCAAATCATGTTGAGAATTGAGGCCAAATGTTTTAGATGTCCACCGAAGATAGAATAAAATGGGACTAACATAGAGGCATGTATTTAAAACCATGAGGCATCCAAGATAACCAAATGGTGACTTTCATAAAAACTGCAGCGAATATTCTAAACAAGAATGTCTGACTACATAGCGTGTTCAGAGCTGAGGACACACGCCAAAGGGCTTAAGCTGTTAGGGCAGTTTTGCTCCAGAGTTATATCACACAAAATATAATAATGCTATAAGTTCTGGATATTCAATGTACAGCATGGTAAATATAGTTAATAATACGGTTATTGTATACCTGAAATTTGCTAACACAGTTGATCTTAAGTATTCTCATCACACAAAAGCATTATGACAAAAAAAAAAAGCTTTGTGACTATGTGAGGTGATAGGTATGTTAATTAGCTTGTGTGTGGTAATCATTTCACAATGTATATTATATATCAAAACATCAAGTTGAATACCTTTAATAGAGGTAATTTTTATTTGTCAATTAAACCTCAATAAAGCTGGAAAAAATAAACATCTCTACCACCTAAAAAAATATAATACTCCTCACTGAAGCTCAACACATTGGGATTAAATTACAACCCCAATGGATAGGGGACACTATTGTCATGCACCCCACTAACTTTACACTCAGGATATTGGCAACCCCACAAGACAAGAAGTTCACAGGAACAGCAGGGCTAGTTTTGCATTATATCTGTCTGGCAGAAGATAGTGTTCAAAAGGTAGGATGGACTCTCTTGATCACTCTGGTAATACATATTCACAGTACACCCAGAAGACAGGGTGACAGACTCAATGGCATAGAAGTTTCTGTTCACACATATAATTTATTTATTAATTTAAAAAAATTTTATACAATTTTTAGAGATTACTTTCCATTTACAATTATTACAAAATTATTGGCTATATTCCCCATGTTGTACAATACATCCTTAAGCCTACCTTATATCCAATAGTTTGTACTTCCCACTCTCCCACCCCTATAATGCCCCTTCCCCTTCCCCACTGGTAACCACCAGTTTGTTCTCTATATCTGTGAGTCTGCTTTTTTCTTATATTCACTAGTTTGTTGTATTTTTTAGAGTCCACATATAAGTGATATCATAAAGTATTTATCTTTTTCTCTCTGACTTATTTCACTTAGCATAATGCCCTCCAAGTCCACTCATGCTGCTGCAAATGGCAAAATTTTACTCTTTTTTATGGCTGAATAGTATTCCATTGTATATATGTACCACACTGTCTTTATCCATTCACCTGTTGATGGACAATTAGGTTGTTTCCATGTCTTGGTAACTGTAAATAATGCTGCTATGAACACTGGGGTGTATGTATCTTTTTGAATTAGTGTTTTCGTTTTTTTCAGATACATGTCCAGGAGTAGAATTGCTGGGTCATATGGTAGTTCTATTTTTAGTTTTTTGAGAAACATCCATACTGTTTTCCACAGTAGCTGCACCAATTTACATTCCCACCAACAGTGTATGAGGGTTCCCTTTTATCCACATCCTTGCCAACATTTGTTATTTGTAGACTTTTTGGTGACAGCCATTCTCACAGCCGTGAGGTGATATCCCATTGTGGTTTTGAGTTGCATTTTCATGATGATTAGCGACATTGAGCATCTTTTCATGTCCCTATTGGCCAATTGCATTTCTTTTTGGAAAAATGTCTACTCAGGTCTTCTGCTCATTTTTTAAATCAGGTTCTTTTTTTTATGTCGAGTTGTATGAGTTGTTTATATATGTTGGATTGTTTAAAATTAATTTTTATTGGAATATAGTTGCTTTACAATGTTGTATTAGCTTCTACTGCACAGCAAAATGAAGCAGCCATATACATATACATATACCCCTTTCCTTTTGGATTTCCCTCCCATTTAGGACACCACAGTGCATTAAGTAGAGTTCCCTGTGCTAGGCAGTATGTTCCCATCAGTTGTCTATTTTATACATAGTGTCAGTAGTGTATATGTGTTTGTCATATCATTTGCAAATATTTTCTCCCATTCAGTAGGTCATCTTTTCATTTTGTCAATGGTTTCCTTTGCTGTGCACAAGCTTTTACATACATATAATTTAATTTTCACAGGAAAGAACTAGAAGTCAGACAAACACAACAGCTACATGAATTCCATAGTTTGACCTTCCTTTTTGGTATTATTGTCTATTACTTCCTTCCACTGCTACTGTTCACCAACTCTCATTTACTCTTTTATGAGTCTCCTATATAATTCATTTGCAAACATGGTCGCAAGACATCTTCTCAATGCACAGGAGGGTCCAGAGTGCAAGTAAAAGAGCTGACATAAGAAGTTATGCTTAACCTATCTGCGACCAACAGCAAATTACCATCAAAATGGGGATCCCCCCCATAGCAGGTCCACTTATGATATTGTTTTCCAGCAGAAAAAAAAATGATGGAGAACCTCTAGGACTCAAATGGTCTACCACCTTCAATTTCTCAAAGAAGTGCCATACTTCGTCATGATTTTAGATTGCTTTTCTGAAAGAACTTTGAAAATTCTCCACAATATAGCAGATTAAATATAAACAGTCTGCTCTGGAATTTCACATCTTACATTAACTTTAGCTTATTTCAACATTTTATATGGGGGGATATATTCATATGGATATTCATATCTCATTCTCTACTCAAGCTTTATTGATCACCATTCACTGAACATACTCAGAGCTCTGAACTTACTCTGTCTCTCCATTCAGGCTTCTCATGCAATTAATAATGGCATTATGAATATATTTTGTGCAAAGCCTTGTGTTCAATATTTAAAGGAATTTAAAGGGAAGGAAATAACATTAAACAACAGCTAAGGATCACATGGGAGTGATATTATAAAGACACTGTTTAAAAAGGATTAACTTATTTATCTTAGAGATAAGGAAATTCAGATTCAAACAGGTTACGTGCCAATATGTCATTAAGTTACTGGTCCATGGTCATACATTTAGAAAGTATTAAAATCAAGATTTGATATTAGGTCTGAGACTGAAGCCTCTGGATTCTTCCTCTTCTCCACACTGCCTATCTTATTCATTTAAAATAGTATGTGGTTATATACTCCAAAGTCTCAAGAGCAACAACTATCCCTATGGCTTTTGGTCAACCTATCCACCTAGCACGATACCTAGCACATAATATAGATGCAACTATTTTCTGGAATTTAACTGAAGATAAATCTGCTTAAGGAATTTAGTATCTTGTAAAGTACAACTAGTAGGTGAATGACAACAATAAAAAAGAGTGCATGTTAAATGTCAAGAGAAATGCAAAGAGTCCAGTAAAGGAACAGAGAGGAAGTTTGAAATTACCTCTGACTTAGGGAATAGGTCACACAGATACAGGGTGCTGTTCATAGCCCATTCAGACGGCCTTTTACGAGCTCCGTGCATCCATACCCCAGCTCCTACACATGCTGAAGGCTGTAGGAGCTGAAGGCTCCTACACATGCTGAAGGCTCCCTTCTGCAACATTCTTAGGATTGTTCTTGGGCAATGGAGGAGGACAGCTAGAAGTGCCAGGGTGTTTTACACGCCCCACCTTCCTGGGAGGCCCCTAGCTAATGAGTGAATGATGTGAGAGGATGAAAGTCCAGTTCCTTTACTTCAAGAAGAGATTCGCAAGTATAAATTGCATCCATCCAGTTCCTCATGGCATCAGGCCGAGTCTGGGACTTTGCCTGAAAGTATACGCTTTCTTGGTTTCTTCTCCATCTTCGTTGCCCAGGTTTGTTACTGAAGGTAGAGAGAATAGTGAGTGTAGAAATATACAGATTATTTTTGGTAAGAAAGCAGAGGGCTAATGTGGAGGTTTCCTAGTTTGTAGTGGTAAATAAGCTCAGAGAGAAGGGTAAAGAGATGGTATTTCAATCCTGAGGCAGCTTTATGAGGCAATGAGGTCTCCGTTTAGTAGATAAAGAGAAGCTATTGAACGTCCCCATCCACCGCCCATGAATAAAGTGAACAGTTCTCTGTATTTCTGCCTCTCTGCTTTTTGTTCAGCAACATTCTGATTGTCCTTCAAGATAGTTTGCCATGTTTCTGCATGATACTTGATATTTCTCTTGATTCCACAAATCTTCAGGCATTTTCCTTTCTCTACTCAGTCATTTATGTGCACTCTTTCCATATAGGAAAGGCAAAAAATGTTTGCCTTTTTTTTTATAATGCCTTTTCTTCTTCTGCCCTTTCTCACTGTAGACATAATTTTCCTCACTGCAGAGTCAATTTCCGATGACTGTATCCCTGAAACTTTTGCCACTGCCTCCTCCATACAGCACTCAGTACTTGCTGAATTGGATTGAAAACTGAATATGAAACCGTAGATTTGATCACACATCACTTTTTTTCCCCCTCAGCACAGCCTCTGACAGGAGTGGGAGAGCAGGTGCTCAGAAATCATTCAGTCTCTCCACATTCTCAAAACCATGTAGGCATCTATCTGGATATCCTACTGAATGGTGAGGTCATTCAATCAATGGTTATCTGAATACCCTTTAAAATCTACAATACTCTGAAGGCAGGGGGAGGGGAGAAGCAGGAAAATAGGAGAGGATATTTCACTATTCTTTTCACTGTTACAGAAATAAGCTAACTGGGCTTCTTCTCTAATTAAAACACTGATTAAAAAATAAGATTAAAATAAATCAAATATGACTAGTTTTTAATTATTCTGTACTATGATAGAAATGGTCTTGTTATATGCAAAGTCTCCAAAAACTGGTCAGTAAATTATTAGGTGATAAATTGTGAGCAAAATCCCATGTAATTGCATTTAGATAATAAGTTGACTCAATGTTGAAGTGACTTCTTAGGGGTGTCGGTAGCACACTTTTCTTAAATCATGCCACTGAAAGACTATATTCTACCATGTTTCTTTTGCATAGGAAAAAGTTGGTCATCATCACCTTGGTAGTGACTATTACAAGAAACATGTACCAGTTTAAAATGACACTTTAAATAGATTTAATACTTTTTATCTTTTTTCTCTTTTCTTGATTACTCTTCTGCCCTGCTGTTATTTTTATGCTAGGAAATTTAAATGTCATCTATAAAATTTTAATAGGACACATTTTAGAAACAAGTGTATCCATTCACAACAGTCAAGACATGGAAACAACAAAAGCATCCATCAACAGATGAATGGATAAAGAAAATCTGATTATATATAAATATTATTCAGCCATAAAAAAGAAGGAAATTCTGCCACTTGTGACAAACCTTAGGGCATTACTAAGTGAAATAAGTCAGACAGAGAAAAACTACTGTATGATCTCACTTATGCGTGGAATCTACAAACACTGAACTCAGAAACAGAGTAGAGAATGGTGGTTGTTAGATGGGTGGGTGGGTGGGCGAGTGGGGAAAAAGGATGAAAGCTGTCCAAGTGTACAAAGTTCCAGTTATTAGATGAACAAGTTGTGCGAAAGTAATGTACAGCATAGTGACCATAGTTAACAATATCTTATGGTATATTCAAAAGGTGTTAAGACAGTAGATCTTAAAATTTCTCACCACACACACACACAATGTAACTACGTGAGGTGATGGATGTGCTAACCTTATTGTGGTAATCATTCCACAATATATACAAATATCAAATCATTACACTGTATACCTTAAACATACACAATATATGTGTCAATTATATCTCAATAAAGCTGGGGGAAAAAACATTATGAATTCCCCCTTTAAGGAAACCTCATCACCTAGCTGTGGAGTAAGTTTTACCATGAATTTTCTCAAGATTATCTGTGAAGAAATTTTGATCTCTATACCATGACAACTGAAGTCTATCCTATAAATAGCACTCACTGCTTTCTATTTGTAGCACTGTCATTTATAACTTATCAAGATACACACATATGTATGCACATACAAATATAAATATACACATATATGGGTATATGCATGTATACACATATATAGGATATAAATACATACTATATATTTATAAATATATGAAATATATGTGGCTCTAGGTTTCATCTAATGAGCCTGGGGTTTCAATCCCCAATGGTGTTGAACAAAGAAATGTAAACATTTGTTGAATAAATATCTGCCTTCCTCTTTTTGGGATAAAGGTGATGCAGGGGATAGGTAAAGGAAAAATAGATATTGTGACAAGTATTGCTCAGAGTCCAACTTATATACACTAAAGTTATTTCTGTTCATTTGCAATATGAAATGCAAGCAGCAATTTGCCACTTTTTAGCAGATGTCACTGCCTATCAAAAGATTTTTCTTGAAGAGTGACTCAACCTAAAAAGAAAATCAAAGTAATTCAACATTATCTGCAGTGACAACAAAAACCAATTCCTTTATGCTAAAACATTCTCTGAGAATATTTTTCCATCTCACAAAGTTTCTTCTAGACTACACACTAATAACGATAATATCTTTTAACAAAAAATTAGTTCATAATAAGGAGAAAATGCCAACAAACTAAAATAAAATTACTAAGCAGCATGCTGCTTTAAGAGGTTCTGAACTTCCAGAACAGAAATAAACTTTCTAAATTTGCTCAAAGAGAAAACAAGTATACAGATATATAATTATGTTTTATTTTTGAATTTTTACATATTTAACAAATCTGAAGACAGAAAACTCTACATAAAACAAAAATAAACCAAACATTTGTGAGTCATACATTTTTTTTTCCAAAATGTCTCAAACTTCACATTGGTATTTACAGTTTATTTCAGGAGAGAAGAGGTTAATGCTTCACTTAACCACAGATGAAGGAGGTGGGAATACAAAACAACAGGAATAAATGAAAAGTATCTGAGAAGAGACTGTTTGATGGACTTTCAGTAAAGATGTATAGGTGGAAAGGAACATATCTTAACCAACAAGCAATCACTTCCCTAGAAAGTGACCACAGATAAAAATAGCTGGGGATCAGGCTTCCCTGGTGGCACAGTGGTTAAGAATCCGCCTGCCAATGCAGGGGACACGGGTTCCAGCCCTGGTCCGGGAAGATCCCACATGCCGCGGAGCAACTAAGCCCGTGCACCACAACTACTGAGTCTGCACTCTAGAGCCCACGAGCCACAACAAGGGAGGCCACCGCAATGAGAAGCCAGTGCACCACAGCAAAGAGTAGCTCCCGCTCGTCTCAACTAGAGAAAAGCCCGGGTGCAGCAACAGAGACCCAGTGCAGCCAAAAATAAAAAAAAAATAAATTAAAAAAAAAATAGCTGAGGATCCGATTTGAGACCTAAATATGTAAATAGTATTTCTCAAGGTTAACTACATCTTCCAGTAATGATTTTGTGTCCTCACTGTTACCCACAATAAAAGTCAAAGAGAAAGAGATTTTACTATTTTTTTACTTACGGAATTCCAAATAACAACTTTTCCTAAACCATTCTTCTACTATGAAGAGGAGGCAAATTGAAAACCCAAAAGCCCCTATAAAACTGATTGTTATAAACTGAGATATAATTGACATATAACATTATATTAGTTTCAAGTATACAACATAATGCTTTGATGTTTGTATAACATATCATTGATTTTTATAAGGCTATTGTCTTATTCTGTTTTACCTGCCAAGTGTTTTCAAAGGCAATGCAACACCAGAAATCAAGTACCCAGCCAGTCTAAACATTCATGTGCCCTAGATTTTCTGTAAAGGAACTGTACTGTCTAATTCCTGACTTAGACACTGTTCCCTCCCTTCTCATAGATGCTAAAATCAAAACCATAAAATACCAAAACTCACAGATAAACTTTAGCACTCCTAAGAAAAACAGAGCTGGGCAACAAATACTTAAAGTAAAACCATGTAAACCCTTATCTTTCGTGTGTGCTTTAAAAATTAAAGCACAGGGTTATCCTCTAGAACTGCCCTGCCTTACAGGGGACCTTCAAGATGGCGGAGGAGTAAGATGTGGAGATCACCTTCCTCCCCACAAATACATCAGAAATACATCTACATGTGGAACAACTCCTACAGAACACCTACTGAACGCTGGCAGAAGACCTCAGACTTCCCAAAATGCAAGAAACTCCCCACGTACCTGGGTAGCGCAAAAGAAAAAACAGAAAACAGAGACAAAAGAACAGGGACAGGACGTACACCTCAGGGAGGGAGCTGTGAAGGAGGAAAAGTTTTCATGCACTAGGAAGCCCCTTCACAGGCGGAGACTGGGGGTGGGTGGGGGGAAAGCTTCGGAGCCACGGAGGAGAGCGCAGCAACAGGGGTTCAGAGGGCAAAGTGGAGAGATTCCCACACAGAGGATCAGTGCCGACCAGCACTCACCAGCCTGAGTGGCTTGTCTGCTAACCCACTGGGGCAGGTGGGGGCTGGGAGCTGAGGCTTCGGCTTCGGAGGTCAGATCCCAGGGAGAGGACTGGGGTTGGCTGTGTGAACACAGCCTGAAGGGGGCTAGTGCGCCACAGCTAGCTGGGAGGGAGAGCGGGAAAAGTCTGGACCTGCCTAAGAGGCAAGAGACCATTGTTTCGGGGTGCGTGAGGAGAGAGAATTCAGAGCACCGTCTAAATGAGCTCTGGAGACAGGCGCGAGCTGCGGCTGTCAGCTTGGACCCCAAAGACGGGCATGAAATGCTAACACTGCTGCTGCAGCCACCAAGAAGCCTGTGTGCAAGCACAGGTCACTATCCACACTGCCTCCTCCCCCCAGAGCCTATGCAGCATGCCACTGCCAGGGCCCCATGATCCAGGGACAAGTTCCCCGGGAGAACGCATGGTGCGCCTCAGGCTGCTGCAAAGTCACGTTGGCCTCTGCCGCTGCAGGCTTCCCCCGCACTCCAAATATAACTACCATACCCCTCCCGCCCACCAGCCTGAGTGATCCAGAGCCCCCTAATCAGCTGCTGCTTCAACCTGGTCCTGTCTGGGCGGGAAGAGATGCCTGAGGGCAACCTACATGCAGAGGTGGGGCCAAAACCAAAGCTGAACCCCAGGAGCTGTGTGAACAAAGAAGAGAAAGGGAAATTTCTCTGTGCAGCCTCAGGAGCAGCGGATTAAATCCCCACAATCAACTTGATAAACCCTGCATCTGAAGAATACCTGAATAGACAACAAATCATCCCAAAATTCAGGCGGTGGACTTTGGGAGCAACTGTAGACTTGGGGTTTGCTGTCTGCGACTGACTTGTCTCTGATTTGATGTTTATCTTAGTGTAGTTTTTAGCACTTGTTATCATTGGTGGATTTGTTTATTGGTTTGCTTGCTCTCTTTTTTTCTTTCCTTTTTTCCCTTTTTTAAATTAAAAAAATTTTTTTTTACTTTAATAATTCTTAAAATTTATAATTATTATAATTTTTCTTTCTCTTTTTCTCCATTTTCTTCTGAGCCGTGTGGCTGACAGGGTTTTGGTGCTGCGGCCTGGTGTCAGGCCTGAGCCTCTGAGGTGGGAGAGCTGAGTTCAGGACATTGGACCATGAGAGAGTTCCTGGCCCAACGTAATATCAACTGGCAAGAGCTCTCGCAGAGATCTCTGTCTCAACACTAAGACCCAGCTCCACCCAATGACCAGCAAGCTCCAGTGCTGGATGCCCCATGCCAAACAACTAGCAAGACAGGAACACAGCCACACCCATGAGCAGAGAGGCTGCCTAAAATCATAATAAGTTCACAGACACCCTAAAACACACCACCAGACGCAGCCCTGCCCACCACAAACACAAGATCCGGCTGCACCCACCAGAACAGAGGCACCAGTCCCCTCCATCAGAAAGCCTACACAAGCCACTGAACAAACCTCACTCACTGGGGGCAGACACTAAAAACAACGGGAACTATGAACCTGCAGCCTGTGAAAAAGAGACCCCCAGACATGGTAATTTAAGCAAAATGAGAAGACAGAGAAACACACAGCAGATGAAGGAGCAAAGTAAAAACCCACCAAACCAAACAAATGAAGAGGAAATAGGCAGTCTACCTGAAAAAGAATTCAGAGTAATGATAGTAAAGATGATCTAAAATCTTGGAAATAGAATGGATAAAATACAGGAAACGTTTAACAAGGACCTTGAAGAACTAAAGAGCAAAGAAACAATGATGAACAACACAATAAATGAAATTTAAAATTCTCCAGAAGGAATCAATAGCAGAATAACTGAGGCAGAAGAACGGATAAGGGACCTGGAAGATAAAATAGTGGAAATAACTACCGCAGAGCAGAACAAAGAAAAAAGAATGAAAAGAATTGAGGACAATCCAGAGACCTCTAGGACAACATTAAACACACCAACATTCGAATTATAGGGGTCTGAAGAGAAGAAGAGAAAAAGAAAGGGTCTGAGAAAATATCTGAAAAGATTATAGTTAACTTACAGAAAAACTTCCCTTTAAGTTATAGGGAAGTTATAGAAAACTTTCCTAACATGGGAAAGGAAGGAGTGAATAAAGTCCAGAAAGCACAGAGAGTCCCATATGGGATAAATCCAAGGAAAAACATGCAAAGACACATATTAGTCAATCTATCAAAAATTAAATACAAAGAAAAAATATTAAAAGCAGCAGGGAAAAGCAACAAATAACACACAAGGGAATCTCCATAAGGTTAACAGCTGATCTTTCAGCAGAAACTCTGCAAGCCAGAAGGGAGTGGCAGGACATATTCAAAGTGATGAAAGGGAAAAACCTACAACCAAGATTACTCTACCCAGCAAGGATCTCATTCAGATTCGATGCAGAAATTAAAACCTTTACAGACGAGCAAAAGTTAAGAGAATTCAGCACCATCAAACCAGCTTTACAACAAATGCTAAAGGAACTTCTCTAGGCAAGAAACACAAGAGAAGGAAAAGACCTACAAAAACAAACCAAAACAATTAAGAAAATGGTAATAGAAACATACATATTGATAATTACCTTAAATGTAAATGGATTAAATGCTCCAACCAAAAGACATAGACTGGCTGAATGGATACAAAAACAAAACCTGTATATATGCTGTCTACAAGAGACCCACTTCAGACCTAGGGATACATACAGACTGAAAGTGAGGGGATGGAAAAAGGTATTCCATGCAAATGGAAATCAAAAGAAAGCTGGAGTAGCAATTCTCACATCAGACAAAATAGACTTTAAAATAAAAACTATGACAAGAGACAAAGAAGGACACTACATAATGATCAAGGGATCAATCCAAGAAGAAGATATAACAATCATAAATATTTATGCACCCAACATAGGACCACCTCAGTACATAAGGCAAATGCTAACAGTCATAAAAGGGGAAATCGACAGTAACACAACCACAGTAGGGGACTTTAACACCCCACTTTCACCAATGGGCAGATCATCCAAAACGAAAATAAATACGGAAACACAAGCCTTAAATGATACATTAAACAAGATGGACCTAATTGATATTTATAGGACATTCCATCCAAAAACAACAGAATACACTTTCTTCTCAAGTGCTCATGGAGCACTCTCTGGGATAGATCATATCTTGGGTCACAAATCAAGCCTCGGGAAATTTATGAAAATTGAAATCATATCAAGTATCTTTTGTGACCACAACGTTATGAGACTAGATATCAATTACTGGAAAAACAACTGTAAAAAATATAAACACATGGAGGCTAAACAATACACTACTAAATAACCAAGAGATCACTGAAGAAATCAAAGAGGAAATCAAAAAATACCTAGAAACAAATGACAATGAAAACACAATGACCCAAAACCTGTGGGATGCAGCAAAAGCAGTTCTAAGAGAGAAGTTTATAGCAATACAATCCTACCTCAAGAAACAAGAAACATCTCAAATAAACAACCTAACTTTACACCTAAAGCAATTAGAGAAGGAACAAAAAAAACCCCAAAATTAGCAGAAGGAAAGAAATCATAAAGATCAGATAAGAAATAAATGAAAAAGAAATGAAGGAAACAATAGCAAAGATCAATAAAACTAAAAGCTGGTTTTTTGTGCAGATACACAAAATTGATAAACCATTAGCCAGACTCATCAAAAAAAAAAAGGGAGAAGACTCAAATCAATAGAATTAGAAATGAAAAAGGAGAAGTAACAACTGACACTGCAGGAATACAAAACATCATAACAGACTACTACAGGCAATTCTATGCCAATAAAATGGGCAACCTGGAAGAAATGGACATATTCTTAGAAAGGTATAACCTTCCAAGACTGAACCAGGAAGAACCAGAAAATATGAACAGACCAATCACAAGTAATGAAATTGAAACTGATTTAAAATCTTCCAACAAATAAAAGTCCAGGACCAGATGGCTTCACAGGTGAATTCTATCAAATATTTAGAGAAGAGATAAGACCCATCCTTCTCAAATTCTTCCAAAAAAATTGCAGAGGGAGGAACACTCCCAAACTCATTCTATGAGGCCACCATCACCCTGATACCAAAACAAGACAAAGATACTACAAAAAAAGAAAATTACAGACCAATATCACTGATGAATATAGATACAAAAATCCTCAACAAAATACTAGCAAAGAGAATCCAAAAACATACACCATAATCAATTGGGATTTATCCCAGGGATGCAAGGATTCTTCAATATATGCAAATCAATCAATGTGATATACCATATTAACAAATTCAAGAATAAAAACCATATGATCATCTCGATAGATGCAGAAAAAGCTTTTGACAATATTCAACACCCGTTTATGATAAAAACTCTCCAGAAAGTGGGCATAGAGAGAACCTACCTCAACATAATAAAGGCCATTTATGACAAACCCACAGCAAACATCATTCTCAATGGTGAAAAACTGAAACCATTTCCTCTAAGATGAGGAACAAGACAAGAATTTCCAACTCTCGCTACTATTATTCAACAGTTTTCAAAGTCCTAGTCACGGATATCAGAGAAAAAAAAGAAATAAAAGGAATGTTAATTGGAATAGATGAAGTAATACTGTCACTGTTTGCAGAAGACATGATACTATACATACAGAATCCTAAAGATGCCACCAGAAAACTAGAGCTAATCAATGAATCTGGTAGAGTAGAAGGATACAAAATTAATGCACAGAAATCTCTTTCATTCCTATACACTAATAATGAAAAATCTGAAAGAGAAATTAAGGAAACACTCCCATTTACCACTGCAACAAAAAGAATAAAATACCTAGGAATAAACCTACCTAAGGAGACAAAACACCTGTATGCAGAAAACTATAAGACACCGAAAGAAATTAAAGATGATACAAACAGATGGAGAGGTATACCATGTTCTTGGATTGGAAGAATCAACATTGTGAAAATGACTCTACTACCCCCAAAATCTACAGATTCAATGCAATCGCTATCAAACTATCAATGGCATTTTTCACAGAACTAGAACAAAAAATCTCACAATTTGTATGGAAACACAAAAGACCCCAAAGAGCCAAAGCAATCTTGAGAAAGAAAAATGGAGCTGGAGGAATCAGGCTCCCTGACTTCAGACTATTCTACAAAGCTACTGTAATCAAGACAGTATGGTACTGGCACAAAAACAGAAATATAGATCAATGGAACAGGATAGAAAGCCCAGAGATAAACTGACGCACATATGGTCACCTTATGTTTGATAAAGGAGGCAAGAATATATAATAGAGAAAAGACAGTCTCTTCAATAAGTGGTGCTGGGAAAACTGGACAGCTACTTGTAAAAGAATGAAATTAGAACACTCCTTAACACCATACACAAAAGTAAACTCAAAATGGATTAAAGACCTAAGTGTAAGGCCAGACACTGTAAAACTCTTAGAGGAAAACACAGGCAGAACCCTCTATGACATAAATCACATTAAGATCCTTTTTGACCCACCTCCTAGAGAAATGGAAATAAAAACAAAAATAAACAAATGGGACCTAATGAAACTTAAAAGCTTTTGCACAGCAAAGGAAACCATAAAGAAGACGAAAAGACAACCCTCAGAATGGGAGAAAATATTTGCAAATGAAGCAACTGACAAAAGATTAATCTCCAAAATATACAAGCAGCTCGTGCAGCTCAATATCAAAAAACAAAGAACCCAATCCAAAAATGGGCAGAAGATCTAAATAAACATTTCTCCAAAGAAGATATACACATTGCCAACAAACACATGAAAGGATGCTTAACATCACTAATCATTAGAGAAATGCAAATCAAAACTACAATGAGGTATCACCTCACACCAGTCAGAATGTAAAGATGCAGATGTAGAGAATGGACTTGAGAACACGGGGAGGGGGAAGGGTAAGCTGGGATGAAGTGAGAGAGTGGCATGGACATATATACACTACCAAATGTAAAATGGATAGCTAGTGGGAAGCAGCCACACAGCACAGGGAGATCAGCTCGGTGCTTTGTGACCACCTAGAGGGGTGGGATAGTGAGGGTGGGATGGAGATGCAAGAGGGAGGAGATATGCAGATATATGTATATGTAGAGCTGATTCACTTTGTTGTACAGCAGAAACTAGCACAACATTGTAAAGCAATTACACTCCAATAAATACGTTAAAAAAAATTACAAGAAAAAAAACTAAAGCACATAAAGTCAGTTTGCTGAATAAAGAAAAAACAAATTTCATTGTACCCTTTGCAACATTTGCTTCAATGGCAAATTTATTCTTCCTTATCATATGCATTAAAGATGCCCAAGAGCTCTCTATCTTCATTTTGAGCATGGTTATTCAAATTTAAAACTATTTCGTCTAAGTACATTTTTCTTGTTGTCAAATTGGCAGTTCTTACCCCGATTTCATCTCCATCCTAGTTCTCAGACATGGAGTGGATCCACCCACTTCAGTTCTAGCAATACTCATAGGTTTATATTCATTAAAATAATTACATCAATAAACAGAATATTAGTGTTGGGGTCATAGGAGTAAGAAAAGAGGATGTCAAGGTCCATTGCTTTTTGAGACACAGAAAATGACACGGCAACTATTTTTTATTGTGGTATTCAAAATAAGTTGCTATTAAGGTAGACTCAGTTTGAAATATATACAGTTAAAAATAGTATAAAAAAACAGACTTCAGGTGTTCTATGATTTGCACAATGGTAATTTCTCTTTGATGCATCATTAATATATTGTACCATCACAACATATCTTAGTTAACTTGTGCAGGAAACATAAAGAGAACAAGAGAGGGTGAGAAGGAGGGGGAGGGAGGGAATGGGAGAGAGCAACGATGGAGAGAGAAATAGAGTGAGAAGGAGAGCACCCTGCATCATGCTGTTAAGCACACCTGCCCTCCATTACATGTGTCCATTTCCCCCAAAGGAACCAAGAGAAAAGAACTGTAGCTTCTTTGGGGATATTAGCCCTCAGCTGCTGTCTTATCTAATGTGCTTCTATGAGTGTGAAACTCTGGCCATGCCATAATATGGGGTACTTTAAGGATTTTTAAGCATAATTTTATCTGTCCTAGTTTTCCACCGTACTATCTGACTTTAGAATCTAATTTCTTCTTAAGTATGAACTCGAGTATACTTTCCACTCAAAGAATGCAATTAAGCATTTTAGCAATAGACATGTATGATTTCACTGTCTTCTGGTACTACAATGTAGTGTCACAATTTTCTAATCAGTAAATCAGACAAAATTGGCCTCAAATAATTCTTCTGGGGATAGAATGAGATTAATACACCTTAAGGCCCTGGTGCAGTGCCCGACTCATAACAGGAAACAAAAATTTGGAGTTAATATTATCTGCAAGTTTTACATTTCTTTTCCTATTGTCTAGAACAGCACTGTATTGCTACACAAGTAGAGGAAGTTTGCCTAATATAAAGGAACTCCCTCAGCAGGTTATATCTTTCATGTTCATTTGTCACAAACTTGTACAGAAGTGAGAATATTATTTCCCATAATATATTACCAGTTGTCATGATTCACATTTATTGAAGCTCTACTATGTTTTAGCCTTCACAGTAAGAGCTTTATATGTCATTTGTTTAATCTTTACAGTAGCTGTGCAAATGACTTATTATTGCTATTTTCGAGATGAAGCAGAGATGCAGAGAGTTTTAGTAGTACATCTAAGGTCAGAATTAAGTAGCAACTGAGGTATGCCCAATTTTAAAACCAGTGCTTTGTTTGTAGTTAGCTTACAATAGTTGATTAAGCGACTGCCCTGGCAGCGCAGTGGTTAAGAATCCACCTGCCACAGTCAAAAGAGGGGTGAATGATACAAACTGAACCAATCATAGTATCCTACCCTTCAAAATGTATGAACCAGGGATAAGCAAGCCAGTCCAATCAGACTCCTTCCATATTCCTCCATCCATTCACCAAAGCTAGCAGAAATACTTCTTATTCCTCTCTGAAAAGAAGGAATGAAAGAGTGAAAGAGAAAGGATTTAACCACAGAACTGTTTGTGGTCCTATTTTTCTGCAAAATGTAGAAATCTCAGTTCCAACGGAACAGATGGAAGCTATGAATTAGACATATGCCAACATGAAATACAGAGATGGAAAGCGAGAACAAGAGCAAGAGGGAGGGAAAGAGAAACATGGTTTGGGTTATGGATGCAGTCATTTCAAGGCCAAAACGTCTCCTGATCTTTCCAGTTTGGTGGCATGAAAGAGTGTATATTCCTGTTTTTTGTTTTTCTTAACTTAGTGCATTGGTATCTCTATCATTTCCACCTAAAATAATTCTAAAAAATATGCTTTGCTTTAATGAGTATGATTTCCTACATTCTGGTTAGCTTTAAAGAGAGTTTTATTTCTTTGGTCTTTTAAAATCAACATATAAATAATTACCACTTATTTTTTAGGTTTGGAAACTAGATATATACTTTAGGGAGTTAGGTTTGTAACACCTATTTTATATTTTAATACAGGTCATCCCCTTTTTTATTGAAAGAATATAGAAGTTATATTTTCAAGTTTACTTCTTAGCATAAACAAAATTCTAGAGTAATTCACATTTTCCTAAACATGTTATATCAAAATAAAGTAAATTTTAATAAAAATCTTAGAAACACTAAAGTATGACCATTATGCCAATAAAACATGAAAAATATAAAAAAAAAAAAAAAAAGAAAAACGAATCCACCTGCCAATGCAGGGAACACGGGTTCAAGCCCTGGTCCAGGAAGACCCCACATGCCGCGGAACAACTAAGCCTGCGTGCCACAACTACTGAAGCCCACACGCCTAGAACCCATGCTCTGCAACAAGAAAAGCCACCGCAATGAGAAGTCCATTCACCGCAACGAAGAGTATCCACTGCTCGTCGTAACTAGAGAAAGCCCGCGTACAACAATGAAGACCCAACACAGCCAAAAAAATAAATTAAAAAAAAAATAGTTGATTAAATACACAATAGCACAGGGAGTAATCATGTGTCATCTTTGGGTACATGTCAGTGCCTCCTGGTATCCTCTATCCGTATTATTATTTGTAATACAAAATGCGTTTGTTGTGTTGAAAACGGAATATGGCAGTGCTGCTGAAACATGGCTTCGTTGTATTTTTCAGATTGATTTGTGATTTAACAGGTATTTCCTCATGAAGAAAAAAAGTAGGCCATGCCATGTGGAAGGAAGGAAAGAAGGAAAGAGAGAGAGAGAGAGAGAAAGAGAAAGAGAGAAAGAGAGAAAGAGAGAAAGAAAGAAAGAAAGAAAGAAAACAAATAAAGAAAAGAGAAACCCCTGTTAACAGATTCTTGTATCCACTCCAAAGAGCCTACATGCATTTGGTTCTTCCTCATTATCACTTCAGCAAAAACTAATCAAACAGAGTCAAAGAAATGAATATGAATGTCATGTTGCAATCAATAAATATTACATGGATTAAAATAATCATAAATTTCCATTTTCCTGGAAGTTACTGTAAATGGTGTGTTCCACTGAAACCAGAGATGTCTGACGTGGGAGGCAGTAGTGATTCCCCCATTACCTCCGCCTTTCCTCATTCCAGAACCACAGCACAAACAACGGTCCCACTCAGTTGAAGTTAGGGGAGACTGCATAATTTGCTCTGACCAACAAACTGCAGACAAAGTTTTCTGTTTATTATTCTCGATCTTGTCCTTCCTCTGATACTCACGGAAGTACATGTCAATCCTGAGGTGCATCTCTGAACCTTCACCTGGAGGGTAGCTGCCTTCCACTGTTGCTAAAAGCCACACAGACTTGATGTGAGGAAGGAAAAAAAATGTTGTCTTGAGGTACTAAAATTTGTTTGTTTGTAATTTTTACATAACTGATACACTTGACATAACAGGATGCCACATCAGCACTGAGAAATGTATTTCACTACGATGTAGGAAGTGAAAATTTTCAAGAAAGCATTGAGCAATGACAAAAACTGGCATGCATAATCATGTTTCCATACAGATACTCACTGATTACAGTTTGTTCACAAGTTATACTCTAAATTATGGTGAAAAATATTGGGAATATATTAAATATTATATCTAACAATATTGTAACTATGTGAATCATGTGTTTTCCTAGTTCCGCCACATCCTTAAAATGTTTAATGTATTTTTGCAATTTTAAATTTGGTACAGCAAGTTCTCTCAGGTTTGTTATAAAGATTAAAAATCAAGAGAGATGGGGGAGCTTCAAGATGGCGGAAGAGTAAGACGTAGAGATCACCTTCCTCCCCACAAATACATCAGAAATACAACTACATGTGTAACAACTCCTACAGAACACCTACTGAACGCTGGAAGAAGACCTCAGACCTCCCAAAAGGCAAGAAACTCCCCAGGTACCCAGGTAGGGCAAAAGAAAAAAGAAACACAGAGACAAAACAATAGGGACGAGACCTGCACCAGTGGGAGGGAGCTGTGAAGGAGGAAAGGTTTCCACACACTAGGAAGCCCCTTCGCGGGCGGAGACTGCGAGTGGTGGAGTGGGGAGGCTTGGGAGCCACGGAGGAGAGCGCAGTCACAGGGGTGCGGAGGGCAAAGCGGAGAGATTCCCTCACAGAGGCTCGGCGCCGAGCAGCACTCACCAGCCCGAGAGGCTTGTCTGCTCACCCGCCGGGGCGGGCGGGGGCTGGGAGCTGAGGCTCGGGCTTCGGTCGGATCCCAGGGAGAGGACTGGGGCTGGCGGCGTGAACACAGCCTGAAGGGGGCTAGTGCGCCACAGCTAGCCGGGAGGGAGTCCGGGAAAAGGTCTGGAACTGCCTAAGAGGCAAGAGACATTTTCTTGCCTCTTTGTTGCATGGTGCGCGAGGAGAGGGGATTAAGAGCGCCGCCTAAACGAGCTCCAGAGACGGGCGCGAGCCGCGGCTATCAGCGCGGACACCAGAGACGGGCGTGAGACGCTAAGGCTGCTGCTGCCGCCACCAAGAAGCCTGTGTGCAAGCACAGCTCACTCTCCACACCTCCCCTCCCGGGAGCCTGTGCAGCCCGCCACTGCCAGGGTCCCGTGATCCAGGGACAACTTACCCAGGAGAACACACAGCGCGCCTCAGGCTGGTGCAACGTCACGCCGGCCTCTGCCGCCGCAGGCTCGCCCCGCATCCGTACCCCTCCCTCCCCCCGGCCTGAGTGAGCCAGAGCCCCCTAATCAGCTGCTCCTTTAACCCCGTCCTGTCTGAGCGAAGAACAGACGCCCTCAGGCTACCTACACGCAGAGGCGGGGCCAAATCCAAAGCTGAACCCCAGGAGCTGTGCGAACAAAGAAGAGAAAGGGAAATCTCTCCCAGCAGCCTCAGGAGCAGTGGATTAAAGCTCCACAAACAACTTGATGTACCTGCATCTGTGGAATACCTGAATAGACAACGAATCATCCCAAATTGAGGAGGTGGACTTTGGGAGCAACAATATATATATATTTCCCCTTTTCTTCTTTTTGTGAGTGTGTATGTGTATGCTTCTGTGTGTGATTTTGTCTGTATAGCTTTGCTTTTACCATTTGTCCTAGGGTTCTGTCTGTCCGTTTTTTTTTTTTGTTTCTTTCTTTTTTTCAGTATAGTTTTCAGCACTTGTTATCATTGGTGGATTTGTTTTTTGGTTTGGTTGCTCTCTTCTTTCTTTCTTCTGTTCTTTTATTACTTTAAAATACTTTTTAATAATTATTTTTTATTTTAATAAATTTATTTTATTTTATTTTGCCTTCTTCTTTCTTTCTTTCTTTTTTTTCTCCCTTTTATTCTGAGCTGTGTGGAGGACAGGCTCTTGGTGCTCCGGCCAGGCATCAGGACTGTGCCTCTGAGGTGGGAGAGCCAAGTTCAGGACACTGGTCCACAAGAGACCTCCCCAGCTCCATGTAATATCAAACAGCGAAAATCTCCCAGAGATCTCCATCTCAATGCCAAGACCCAGCTCCACTCAACGACCAGCAAGCTCCAGTGCTGGATACCCTATGCCAAAAAACTAGCAAGACAGGAACACAACCCCACCCATTAGCAGAGAGGCTGCCTAAAATCATAATAAGGCCACAGACACCCCAAAACACACCACCAGACGTGGACCTGCCCACCAGAAAGTCAAGATCCAGCCTCATCCACCAGAACACAGGCACTAGTCCCCTCCACCAGGAAGCCTACACAACCCACTGAACCAACCTTAGCCACTGGGGACAGACACCAAAAACAACGGGAACTACGAACCTGCAGCCTGCGAAAAGGAGACCCCGAACACAGTAAGATAAGCAAAATGAGAAGACAGAGAAACACACAGAAGATGAAGGAGCAAGGTAAAAACCCACCAAACCAAACAAATGAAGAGGAAATAGCCAGTCTACCTGGAAAAGAATTCAGAATAATGAGAGTAAAGATGATCCAAAATCTTGGAAATAGAATGGAGAAAATACAAGAAACGTTTAACAAGGACCTAGAAGAACTAAAGAGCAAACAAACAGTGATGAACAACACAATAAATGAAATTAAAAATTCTCTAGAAGGGATCAATAGCAGAATAACCGAGGCAGAAGAACGGATAAGCGACCTGGAATATGAAATAGTGGAAATAACTACTGCAGAGCACAATAAAGACAAAAGAATGAAAAGAACTGAGAACAGTCTCAGAGACCTCTGGGACAACATTAAATGCACCAACATTTGAATTATAGGGGTTCCAGAAGAAGAAGAGAAAAAGAAAAGGACTGAGAAAATATTTTACGACATTATAGTTGAAAATTCCCTAATATGGGAAAGGAAATAGTTAATCAAGTCCAGGAAGCACAGAGAGTCCCATACAGGATAAATCCAAGGAGAAACACGCCAAGACACATATTAATCAAACTATCAAAAATTAAATACAAAGAACAAATATTAAAAGCAGCAAGGGAAATGCAACAAATAACACACAAGGGAATCCCCATAAGGTTAACAGCTGATCTTTCAGCAGAAACTCTGCAAGCCACAAGGGAGTGGCAGGACATATTTAAATGATGAAGGGGAAAAACTTACAACCAAGATTACTCTACCCAGCAAGGATCTCATTCAGATTTGACGGAGAAATTAAAAGCTTTCCAGACAAGCAAAAGCTATGTGAATTCAGCACCACCAAACCAGCTTTATAACAAATGCTAAAGGAACTTCTCTAGGCAAGAAACACAAGAGAAGGGAAAGACCTACAATAACAAACCCAAAACATTTAAGAAAATGGGAATAGGAACATACATATCGATAATAACCTTAAATGTAAATGGATTAAAGGCTCCCACCAAAAGACACAGACTGGCTGAATGGATACAAAAACAAGACCCATATATATGCTGTCTACAAGAGACCCACTTCAGACCTAGGGACTCATACAGACTGAAAGTGAGGGGATGGAAAAAGATATTCCATGCAAATGGAAATCAAAAGAAAGCTGGAGTAGCAATTCTCAAATCAGACAAAATAGACTTTAAAACAAAGACTATTACAAGAGACAAAGAAGGACACTACATAATGATCAAGGGATCAATCCAAGAAGAAGATGTAACACTTGTAAATATTTATGCACCCAACATAGGAGCACCTCAATATATAAGGCAAATACTAACAGCCATAAAAGGGGAAATCGACAGCAACACAATCATTGTAGGGGACTTTAACACCCCACTTTCACCAATGGGCAGATCATCCAAAATGAAAATAAATAAGGAAACACAAGCCTTAAATGATACATTAAACAAGATGGACTTAATTGATATTTACAGGACATTCCACCCAAAAACAACAGAATACACTTTCTTCTCAAGTGCTCATGGAGCACTCTCTGGGATAGATCATATCTTGGGTCACAAATCAAGCCTTGGGAAATTTATGAAAATTGAAATCATATCAAGTATCTTTTGTGACCACAACGCTATGAGACTAGACATCAATTACAGGAAAAAATCTGTAAAAAATACAAACACATGGAGGCTAAACAATACACTACTTAATAACCAAGAGATCACTGAAGAAATCAAAGAGGAAATCAAAAAATACCTAGAAACAAATGACAATGAAAACACGATGACCCAAAACCTATGGGATGCAGCAAAAGCAGTTCTAAGAGGCAAGTTTATAGCAATACAATCCTACCTTAAGAAACAAGAAATATCTCAAATAAACAACCTAAACTTACACCTAAAGCAATTAGAAAAAGAAGAACAAAAAAACCCCAAAGTTAGCAGAAGGAAAGAAATCATAAAGATCAGATCAGAAAGAAATAGAATAGAAATGAAGGAAACGATACCAAAGATCAATAAAACTAAAAGCTGGTTCTTTGAGAAGATAAACAAAATTGATAAACCATTAGCCAGACTCATCAAGAAAAAAAAGGGAGAAGACACAAATCAATAGAATTAGAAATGAAAAAGGGGAAGTAACAACTGACACTGCAGAAATACAAAGGATCATGAGAGATTACTACAAGCAACTGTATGCCAATAAAATGGACAACCTGGAAGAAATGGACAATTCTTAGAAATGCACAACCTGCCAAGACTGAACCAGGAAGAAATAGAAAATATGAACAGACCAATCACAAGCACTGAAATTGAAACTGTGATTAAAAATCTTCCAACACACAAACGCCCAGGACCAGATGGCTTCACAGGCGAATTCTATCAAACATTTAGAGAAAAGCTAACACCTATCCTTCTCAAACTCTTCCAAAATATAGCAGAGGGAGGAACACTCTCAAACTCATTCTATGAGGCCACCATCACCCTGATACCAAAACCAGACAAAGATGTCACAAAGAAAGAAAACTACAGGCCAATATCACTGATGAACATAGATGCAAAAATCCTCAACAAAATACTGGCAAACAGAAACCAACAGCACATTAAAAGGATCATACACCATGATCAAGTGGCGTTTATCCCAGGAATGCAAGGAGTCTTCAATATATGCAAATCAATCAATGTGATACACCATATTAACAAATTGAAGGAGAAAAACCATATGATCATCTCAATAGATGCAGAGAAAGCTTTTGAGAAAATTCAACACCCATTTATGGTAAAAACCCTCCAGAAAGTAGGCACAGAAGGAACTTACTTCAATAATAAAGGCCACATATGACAAAGACACAACCAACATTGTCCTCAACGGTGAAAAACTGAAACCATTTCCACTAAGATCAGGAACAAGACAAGGTTGCCCACTCTCACCACTATTATTCAACATAGTTTTGGAAGTTTTAGCCATAGCAATCAGAGAAGAAAAAGAAATAAAAGGAATTCAAATTGGAAAAGAAGGAGTAAAGCTGTCACTGTTTGCAGATGACATGATACTATACATAGAGAATCCTAAAGATGCTACCAGAAAACTACTAGAGCTAATTTGTTAATGTAGCAGGATACAAAATTAATGCACAGAAATCTTTTGCATTCCTATACACTAATGATGAAAAATCTGAAAGTGAAATTAAGAAATCACTCCCATTTACCATTGCAACAAAAAGAATAAAATATCTAGGAATAAACCTACCTAAGGAGACAAAAGACCTGTATGCAGAAAATTATAAGACACTGATGAAAGAAATTAAAGATGATACAAATAGATGGAGAGATATACCATGTTCTTGGATTGGAAGAATCATCACTGTGAAAATGACTCTACTTCCCAAAGCAATCTATAGATTCAATGCAATCCCTATCAAACAACCACTGGCATTTTTCACAGAACTAAAACAAAAATATCTCACAATTTGTATGGAGACACAAAAGACACCGAATAGCCAAAGCAATCTTAAGAAAGAAAAACGGAGCTGGAGGAATCACGCTCCCTGACTTCAGACTATACTACAAGGCTACAGTAATCAAGACAGTTTGGTACTGGCACAAAAACAGAAATATAGATCAATGGAACAGGATAGAAAGCCTAGAGATAAACCCACGCACATATGGTCACCTTATCTTTGATAAAGGAGGCAAGAATATACAGTGGAGAAAAGATATACAGTGGAGAAAAGACAGCCTCTTCAATAAGTGGTGCTGGGAAAACTGGACAGGTACATGTAAAAGTATGAAATTAGAACACTCCCTAACACCATACACAAAAATAAACTCAAAATGGATTAAAGACCTAAATGTAAGGCCAGACACTATCAAACTCTTAGAGGAAAACATAGGCAAAACACTCTATGACATAAATCACAGCAAGATCCTTTTTGACCCAGCTCCTAGAGAAATGGAAATAAAAACACAAATAAACAAATGGGACCTAATGAAACTTAAAAGCTTTTGCACAGCAAAGGAAACCATAAACAAGACCAAAAGACAACCCTCAGAATGGGAGAAAATATTTGCAAATGAAGCAACTGACAAAGGATTAATCTCCAAGATTTACAAGCAGCTCATGCAGCTCAGTATCATAAAAAACAAACAATCCAATCCAAAAATGGGCAGAAGACCTAAATAGACATTTCTCCAAAGAAGATACACACATTGCCAACAAACACATGAAAGAATGCTCAACATCATTAATCATTAGAGAAATGCAAATCAAAACTACAATGAGATATCATCTCACACCAGTCAGAATCGCCATCATCAAAAAATCTACAAACAACAAATGCTGGAGAGGGTGTGGAGAATAGGGAACCCTCTTGCACTGTTGGTGGGAATGTAAATTGATACAGCCACTATGGAGAACAATATGGAGGTTCTTTATAAAACGAAAAATAGAACTACCATATTACCCAGCAATCCCACTACTGGGCATATACCCTGAGAAAACCATAACTCAAAAAGAGTCATGTACCACAATGTTCATTGCAGCTCTATTTACAATAGCCAGGCCATGGAAGCAACCTAAGTGTCCATCGACAGATGAATGGATAAAGAAGATGTGGCACATGTATACAATGGAATATTACTCAGCCATAAAAAGAAACGAAATTGAGTTATTTGTAGTGAGGTGGATGGACCTAGAGTCTGTCATACAGAGTGAAGTAAGTCAGAAAGTGAAAAACAAATACCATACGCTAACACATATATATGGAATCTAAGGAAAAAAAAATGGTCATGAAGAACCGAGGGGCAAGACGGGAATAAAGACGCAGACCTACTAGAGAATGGACTTGAGGATATGGGGAGGGGGAAGGGTAAACTGGGACAAAGTGAGAGAGTGGCATGGACATATATACATTACCAAATGTAAAATAGCTAGCTAGTGGGAAGCAGCCGCATAGCAGAGGGAGATCAGTTAGGTGCTTTGTGACCCCCTAGAGGGGTTGGATAGGGAGGGTGGGAGAGAGGGAGACGCAAGAGGGAAGAGATATGGGGATATATGTATATGTATAACGAATTCACTTTGTTATAAAGCAGAAACTAACACACCATTGTAAAGCAATTATACTCCAATAAAGATGTTAAAAATAAAATCAAGAGAGATAGGACTCTCTGGCCCAATATTATAAATATACACATATGTGTGTGTCTATATATATATGTGCGTTCGTGTATGTAAATATATATGTAAATTATTTACCAAAGGAAAATACTCTGATTATGAGTTTCTTATTAAGCTTATTACAAGGAAAAGTAACACTAACAGAAACCAGACAAATATTTGGCCAAGATAAATTGTTAACCAGTAGCTATTTCTGCATAAACTTCGTCACCTTGACAAAAAGTAAATCAAAATAAACTAAAGTAAAACAAAATACACACTGAATTTTGGATTCTGAATACTCACAAATTTGTACAGTCAAAAGTCATTTTCTGGTAGCATATGAGTAACTGACCTTTCATTTATAACGATAACGTATCAATATACTGAACTTAAAAAAAAAGTTTTTTTGTATCAACACTCAAACTACAAATAACTTCAAATCCTAACTCATCCACATATGGAGAAGGAAGGGAAAATATTCTTAATGAAATAAAGCTAGTACCTGCTAGATAACCCTGTAATGGGTTCTTGATGATTATTTTTCTCAGACTAATGATGTGATGACCTCTCCTAACACACTCTACAAAAAAAATCATTTGCTATAGAAAGACATCATTGACTTGCTTCAAGTGCTGCCTCATAAGAATTAACTATATTATGATGGTCCTATCATGTACACCAAAGGAAACAACCCATTTCTTGCCACACAGTTGATTTCACTGCTTGAGAAAACTACAAATAATCATCCCAGCCTTCAAAAATCCTTCACGACTGCATCACCAAATTAAACAATTCCATTTCAAATGTCAAAATACGTTTTAACATGCAACATTTGGTTAGTGAAATTTTTCTCCAACATTTGTAATGCAACCAATTTAGAAGTGTAAGTTAATTAAAAATGAATGAAATATCTCCATTCAAAATACCATTGAACAAAGCTCCAATATTTTACTGTATCTTTCTTAAATGTTACATGTTATTGGGTTGATCTTTGTATTTGGTGCAAAGAACAATGACTTTTGTTCGATTCTTCTGTTCCTTCCTTTTTTTGAACACAGTTTATTTGGTAAATAGATGAGACCATATATATCATAAAGTATCATGAAACCCTAAAACAAGCTCATTTTTTGCCATATGACTGATTCTTTAATAACTTGACCCAGGAATAGCTACTAGGAATTACTGTGAGATGGGAGAATTATTTCCCTGTTTTTCCCTTTCCACTCCTAGCAAACACGCTCTTAATATGGCCAAGGATTCCTTGGGCAGCTACCCTTCCTTTCCCACCAAATTTCGTCTGTTTTCTAAATGAGAAGCACTTAGTTACCATGGCAACAAGCTTTATATAAATAGGTCTATAGAGCATCTAGCTTAGTCTAGCATTTGCTAATAAGCATCAAATGAATAACAAAAGCAATATTCAGGCAGTCATATTTAAGAAAGGAAAATATGTATTCCAAAACACATTCTACAAAGCCACACAAATGCGGGATATAATTCAAGTGCACATCAACATGAAGTATTAAACTGAACATTAATTCTAAGTAAATCAGAGCCTTGTTATCTTTGCCCGCTATTATTTTTAGGTCCCCATAAATAAAAAGAACAGGACTGTACATCCTTGGAGGACACATATCGGATAGATTTAAAACCATGGATGTCAATATCTGCTTATATCATTAAATCAATGAACATATTAAAAGAAAATAAAGCAGTACTTTATAATGAAACACAGCTCTACCTCTCAACTATGGGACACTTAGTTCTTCATTGCAAAAGACAATAGTTTGCAAAATAACTTTGAAAACAAACCAGAGCTACTTCAAGTCAGCCTATATTTCAGTGTGTCAAATCTTTGGAGTGTTACTTACATGATGAATGCAATGAACCACCAAGACCCTTCTTCAAGGAAGGATCTTGCCCCAGATCTTTGCCCCAGCTTTCATCTGTCATCCACTTCAGGGAATGCCTCTACTGTAAAGAGACACATTTTTCAAGGTCATACCCTTCCTGGGTCAGCCCAAAGCCAATGACTGATGAAAGCAGGAGTGTCAAGTACTGGCCTTTTCGGCCCATCATGCATTGATCCTGGCTCTCCAGAGCTCTCCCATGGTGACACCTGAGGCCCGGCATCACAAACGACTGGACTTCTCCTGCTTCCTTCTCTTCCCTTACACAGGGTTTGATCACCAGGCCAACCCTTTACTATTATGCAAACTAAAACCTCCATCAGAGTTAGCTTCTTGAAGAACTAAGGGAATTAAGAGAAGCATAATAAGGCAGTTGCAGGAACAATGACATCACTGTCAATGATTATTTTCAAAGGCAAAATAGAGCATTTGAATTTTTCAGTAGCTGACATTGTCAAATATTAGGTTATGGCCCTTAAAGGAAAACCTCACCCATTCAGTCACACTAGAGTAGAACACAGATATCTAAGTTTGAAAGCTTAAAAACAGTAACAAAACCACCACAAGAGGGGGCTCACATGATAGTGTTCACAGGGCAGGCAAAGCAGTCTGTGCCACCAAGGTCTCCATCTTGGTCCAAAGGGCCCAAGCAACAGGGTGCATCTCAATTTTGCTGACATGTTTCTTTCTTGCCATATCCTAACCCCTGGATTAGTGGTCTTTTTGCTTATTTCCTAACTTCCAAATGTAGGCGGATACACCAGAGATCCTGGCAGATGGTGGAGTTGCAGTGGAAACTCACCTGGGCCTCCTGTTCCAACCCTTCCTGCCCCTGGCAGCCTTGGGTGGTATTTGGAGGGGGTAATTGCTCCTGCTGCTGCTTTCAGGACCGAGGCACAGCACATCTGCAGCGTTTAAGATGAAAAGCGGTTACTGAGCATCTTGCACAATGGACGACTTCTCAAGCTGCTTTCTCGAGGAAATATTACACAAAATTGATGACAAAAATGTGACCTTTAATCTACCACCTAATGCAGAAGTACTGAATGGTAGCCACTGTGGTTAAGAGAAAGCTTCTGACGCGAGTACAGTGACTGCTTTTGAAGGATATACACTGACCTTCGATTCCATAAGGAATGCAACACCTTACAGTGTCCAACTGTTCAGTTTTGGTTATAACTTGTCAGACACAACTATTTCTCCCAATGCAAGGGCAAAAGGAATCAAGATTGTGGAATCTATACCTGACATCAAGGCAGACATAGATGAAAAATAGAGGCATGTCAGAGGCAACCAGATACACACAAATAATGTAACTATTAAACTCTGTGAAGGAACTATCTAGGAATACCTTTCAAATAACTTCAACAAGAAAGAAATACTCTGTAAGCAGAGACTTTCCCAGTAACAGCCCCAAGGCCCAAGCCTACCAGTTCCCCAGTAAGTCCTGCTTAGAAGTACACTATGTATCACACAAATGGAACTGGTCTGCTTATAGCATGGGCTGACGAATGATTATCACCTATGAGAAAAGCTATAAGGCAGTTGTGAAGAGGGCATTTAATATCAATCCAAATAAAGCCACTGAGCTATAATTCTCATTTAGTGACACTGGAACTCCTCAGCGAAACTGTGACTCCTCTTGTCTTCAGTGTTGGAATAGATGCAACTTCTAGCCTGTTTTTCCTACAAGGAATCCAGTTAAATCCAACTCCATATGGCATCAGAAATTCCACTTTTAAAGCTTCTGATGGCTCACTGAGAGTCTTCTAGCCACCACTGGCAATTTCCCTAAGTGCAACCCTGAGGAAAATGTTCAAGTCACAAATGCACCTTCCATCAACATTTTCAAAGTTTGGATGGGTCCAGGCTTTCAAGTTTGAACGTAACAAGTTTGGATCTGTTGAAAAATGTTACTGAAATGGAAATACCATGCTGAGTTCTGTAGCCATTGGGGGTGCCCTTTCAGGAAATGCCCTCTTTGTCCTAATTGCTTACCTCATTGGCATGAACAGAAGTCATGAAATTACTTTCCACCACTATATATCAACAGCAATTGCAAGAGGTTATATTCATTTTCCCTGAGTTAAATTAGCATTGAAATGGAGATGTACTTTCTTGTAAACTTTTTTTAACCAAGTCTGCTTTATCAAATATGAAGTTCATCTTGCAACGTTTACTATACACGAAAGGTTAACTGTTGAAATAGTGGTGTTAGTGTTGCTAACTGGTTAAATATTAACATTTACCAAAGTAGAACTCTAAGGTAAGGATAAGAGCGCTTTTCTAAATTGGCACTGGCTCCTTCATCATTTAATGTTTTTAAGATCCTGGCATTTGCTTTCTTCATTCTCTATTCTGATTTAGGCCTTATGAAGTCAAAGCCTTGGGTTTTAACACTTATAACTGATGAAGGATAGTTAATGGCTATACTGACACAATTAAGAGATTCAAAACAATAGAAGAAAGAAAAATCTTAAACAAAAGTACTCCAAAACATGAAAATTTCAAATGCTTAAGCTAAGCTTTAAAAATCAGGAGAGGCATGACTCATAGAGGGATGAACAGCACAAAATTCAAGTATTACAGAGTCAACTGGACTTATCCTTTGGCATTTTTATATTCTGCCACTTAAAAACTGGCACTTTTAACTAAAATACTAAAAAAAAATCGGTACTATTTTTACTTACTATGTATTTCGTAAAGCGATTTTCAGTCTTCTGTTTCAAGTTCAGGGTGATCCTGTTTCTGTACTTGTATATAATATGGGTTTCATTGTACTGCTTTATCCACTTAAAGCTAGGTTGTGACCGTACACTTAAAGGATCAGTTCATATGCAATTCATTGTTTGTAATAATGCTGACAGAATTCTCTTGCTTGTTTGTGTGGAAACCACAACAACAGTGAATGTCAATCACCACTGATCTACGGGCCAGGCATTGTACAGTGAAATTTACATCTATTATCTTCAGTTATTTATTTGTACTCTAATTATGCTTCTTACGATTTTAGAGATAAAGAGTAACTTACACATGGTTATAGGATGAACTGAGATTGAATTCCTATCTTACTGACCTTAATGTTCAATATGTAGGTTTCTGCCACTCTGTACACTGCCTCTTTTGGCATCAGGAAACAATTTTAAATAAACATATTTCTATTTTTTCAAATATATACCTAACTGTTCCTAGGTTAATACAGTTTCTATTCTCTTGGCCTGCCACAGGACTGGTTTCTGGGTGAAAAGCCCTCCGCTAAGCCCCTGCTAAGACAAAGTCCATGACAGACACCTCCTACGGCTCCATCATCCACAGGACCATTTCTACTCATCTACAGAATCTTTCCTCTTTGCCATGTGCCTCAGGCCCAATAGTGATCGCACTCTACTTCAGTAGCATTTTCCTAGGCATTCTGAGCACTGTATGTCTTATTGTCCTGCTGACTGAACTCTGGCTTGCTGCCTATTTCACCTCCCTACCCTCCTCCAAATATTTTGCTTCTAGTGGAAGCAGAAATGGTATGACAGCAAAGCAAAGAAGCCCCGATAACAAGTATGTCCCCAAAAGCTACAGGATTTTCTGTGTGACAGTCGACAATTCCAAAAAAAAAAAAAAGAGTTCTTTTTGTTAAAAAGAGGCATTTTAAAACTAAAAATGATGTCAATTTTATTTTATTTTATTACTCATCAAGGATCTATTCTTCAGACTATATAGGCTGAAGAACTATGCCATTTAGGACCCTTCACTAATATATGGTGAAGGTAAAGCTAATTAATGATACAAGTGCCTATTCTCAGCCTGCCTGCCTACCTATCAATTGATATATCATCATCTTTTTCTCTCATTTCTTCTGTAATACTCCAGTGTTAGGGGCAATGGTGGCAAACAGAGTTGAGAGATCAGACTAGCATTTGTGGTAATAATTGGTTTTGTCATTGAAGGATGGTTTATTCCATTTCTAAAATTTACTAGTACACAACTGAGCTCTTTATCTCTAAGTAAGTGAGATAAAGAAACAGAAATATGGTATGATATTGCTTATATGTGGAATCTAAAAAAAATGATACAAATGAACTTAATTACAAAACAGAAACAGACACACAGGCTTAGAGAAGGTGCTTATGGTTACCAGGGGGAAGGGTGAGGGGGAGGGATAGTTAGGGAGTTTTGGATTGACATGTACACACTGCTATATTTAAAATAGATAACCAACAAGGACCTACTGTACAGTACTGGGAACTTTGCTCAATATTATGTCATGACCAAAATGGGAAAATGATTTGAAAAAGAATAGATACATGTATATGTATAACTGAATCACTTTGCTGTACACCAGAAACTAACACAACATTGTTAATCAACTATACTCCAATATAAAATAAAAAGTTTAAAGATAATCTGCAAAAAAAGAATAAGAAAAATAAAAAAATATATTTTATCTTCAAAAAAAACTTGATTTAAAAGTTTCTGAGTAACAAGGAAAAAGAGAAAGAAATTACTTGCCTGAAGGAATAAATGTTTTCATCTTACAGTGCTTTAAAAAGCACAACTTGGAAAGAGACATGAAGATAAGCACAGGTCTTTGCAACAAATTGTGTTGGGAAGATGATATACACATGCAAAAGAATGAAGTTGAACCCTTACTATACATCATATACAAAAATTAACTCAAAGTTGATCAAAGACATAAATGTAAGAGTGAAAAGCCATAAAACTTAGAAAACATAGGGGAAAAGCTTCATGGCATTGGATTTAGCAATAATTTTTGAAAATGACACCAAAAACACAAGTAACCACAAAAAAAACAGAGTCAAAATTAAAATATTTATTCATCAAAGGACACTACCAACGAAGTGAAAAGGTAACTCACACAATGGGAGAAAATACTTGCAAGTCACCTATCAAATAATTTCCAAAATACTCCAATGAGTCAACAACAACAACAAACAAGCAAACAGCATAATTTGAAAATCTTCAAAGGGCTTGAAGATATTTCTCCAAAGAAAATATACAGATAGCCAATAAGCATATGAAAAGATATTCAATATCACTAGTTATTAAAAAAGTGAAAATCAAAACTACAATCAAATGCCACTTCACACCCTTTAAGATGGTTAGTAGGATGGATGGAGATTTGTGTATATATATATATATATATATATATATATATATATATATAAAACAAGTGCTGACAGGGATATGGAGAGATTGGTACCCTTGTACCCTGCTGGTAAGAATGTAAAATGGTATAGCCATATGGACAATAGTTTGGTAGTTCCTCAAAAAAATTAAACCTAGAAATTAACATATGATTCAGCAATTTCACTTTTAGATATATACCTAAAAGAATTGAAAGCAAAAACCTGAATAGATATTTGAATACTCTTGTTCCTAGCAGCATTATTCACAAAAGCCAAAAGGTGGAAGCAACCTAAGTGTCCATCAATGGATGAATGGATAAACGAAAAGTGGTATATACAAACAATGGAATATTATTCAGCCTGAAAAGGAAGAAATTCTGACCCACATCATAACATGGATGAACCTCAAAGCATTATGCTAACTGAAATAAGCCAGTTGCAAAAAGGCAAACATTGTATGATTCTGCTTATATGAAGTACCTAGGGTACTCAAATTCATAGAGACAGAAAGTAGAATGGTGGTTGCCAGGGTCTAAGGGGAGGGGGTAAAGGGAAATTATTATTTAATGGGTAGATTTTTAGTTTGGTAACATGAAAAGGTCTGGAGATGGATGGTGATGATGGTTTATTTAATATATTTATGTCACTGAATATTCACTTAAAAATGATTAAAATAGCAAATTTTATATTAGGTACATTTTACCACAATAAAAAGTTAAGCATAAAATTGATATTTAAATACTAAAATACTATATTTTAAATACTTGGCCCACATATGAACAAGCAAAAACACCGGAATATACAGTACTTTGGATGACTTTAAAGCCAAGATTAGCAAAAGTCAACTAACTGACACTGAAAATAAGTTATAATTTAACAACATTCAGACATGTGTCAAGATATAATTTTATATATATATATATATATATATATATATATATATATATATATATATATATCACTAATAGTTAATTGCAAACATAATCATTCAGGAATGAGTCAAAAATTTTCTTCTGAGTGGTAATGAGATTTGTGATGGGGGCCAGTCTCATCTTCCTGCTCAGACACACATATAGAAAATTAATGAACTTAATTTCCGAAAACATAAAAATCAGTGTACAGGTAGGGAATCAGCACAGAATGTAAGAGAAGAAAGGGGAAGAGATAGAAATAAGGAGGAAAAAGCAAAAAAGAGACAGGAAGAAAGGCGAAGGATGGAGAGAGAGGGAGTGAGAGTGAGACAGAGAGAGAAAGAGAGAGAGGAGTAAGAAGGCACAGTGTCAAGTCACCATTATATATATTTTCGCTTTGCAACTAAAGTCCTTTCACTCTTTACTGGAGGGCAAAATTATTTCATCTCCTGTTGTAGTTCATGAACCTAAAATTGCAACAGTGCTCACAAATCAATTCTGATGATAACAATGTTTTGTGACACTTTAATTTAATCAGATCAATGTAATTAAATTTTCCAAGTCATTAAATCACCTTTTACGAAGTATATTACTTTTATTTCAATTATTAATTCAATTTAATGAATATTTCAAGCTCTCTTTCCTCTATCTTTCCCTAAGCTATCATATGTGCTTCCTTATACCTCACCATTTCTTTTTAATTTCCAAAGAGCAACAGATTCAGGACATAAAGGCAGTAAACAAATAAGTGGAATTCAACACATCTTGAAATGTGTCCAGGAAGAATGATAATATTAATGGAATAGATCTTGGAAAATATTTAAGACTAGAACGTACATGGATATATAATGCCAACAATAAAGAACATAAGTGTTTCTTCTGGTTTCATGCATTCTGACAATGAAACTAAAATTTAATATTATAAATTTCAAATGTCCAAACAGGAAGAACAAGATAGGGAAGAAGAGGCAGAAACAGCAGGGATTGTTGCCACTATTCCCCGTAAGATTTACTAGAAGAAATGAGAGGAGATTTTCCAAAGATAAACACAGAATGATAAAGGTACTTTTAAAGGTAACACCAAATCCAGAAACCATAAAAATATTGATATATTCAGATATATAAATAAACTATACCATTTTGTAGGATAAAAATCCACCACAAGCAAAGGCAAAAAGATTAAAGGGAAAAATTCTATTTTCAGGAATGTAAATTGGTACAACCACTATGAAAACAATATGGAAGTTCCTCAAAAAATTAAAGAGAACAACCATATGATCCAGTAATTCCACTTCTGGGTATTTTTCCAAAGAAAATGAAAACACTAATTTGAAAAGATACATGCACAGTTATGTTCACTGCAGTATTATTTACAATAGCCAAGAGAAAGAAGCAACCTAAGTGTCCATCAATAGATGAATGGATAAAGAAGATGTGGTACATACCTACAATAGAATACTAGTTAGCCGTTAAAAAAAAAAAAGGAAATGTTGCCATTTGCAACAACATGGATGGACCTAGGGAGTATTATGCTAAGTGCAATAAGCCAGACAGGGAAAGACAAATACCATATGATTTCACTTCTATATGGAATCTATAAAACAAATGAACAAACATAACCAAATAAAAACAGAGGAGGTGGTTGCCAGAGGGGAGGGGAGTAGGGTAATCTGGAAAATAGGTGAATGGGATTAGAAGACATAAACTTCGGTTATAAAACAAATAAGTAACGGGGATGTAATGTACAGCATAAGGAATATAGCCAATAATATTCTAATAACTTTGTATGGTGACAGATGATAACTAGACTTATTGTGGTGATCATTTCATAATGTATAAAAAAACTAAATCACCATGTTGTACACCTGAAACTAATACTGTATGCCAATTATACTTCAATAAAAATATATTTTTAACTCACTTGTGGCAAATTTATAATTTTCCCCCATAGTCAGTATGGTCCTATTCTGTAGTATTAGTTTCACTGTGCACAAGGCTGCTAATCTCAAGGCTTTATTTCCCAGATTCCTGAGCATCGAGATATGGCCTTAATCAAAGTTCTGGCCAGTAGGGTTTGACTGACAGTGAGGCATATTACTTTTGATTCTGTCCTTAAAAAAAAACTGTGGGTAGGCTCCACTGGACCTCTCCATTCTTCTTGATCTCTGGGGACAGTTTGAGAACAAGAGCTGTCACCTTGGGCCCACAAGTGGAAGCCATATGTTGATCTGTAGACTCTGTGTCTCTAGTAGAATCATGAGAGTAAAAAAATACTTCTACTTCATTTAAACTAAACTTTATTTTGGAGTATTTTTGATACAGTAATGTAAGCTGTCTCCTAATAACACATTATTTCACAAAGTAATAATTTCCCTATTGTATGAGTATCTCCTTCAACAACAACAACAACAAAAACCCACAAGATTGTACAAGAGAAAACTTAGAAAAGAAAATGTTTCCCAGGAAAGGAAATAAAAATAGATCTTTAACATATGAAGAGTTGCTAAAACTCTTTTTTTTTTTAATTAAAAAAACTTTTTAAAAAATTTATTTTATTTATTTATTTTTGGCTGTGTTGGGTCTTCGTTTCTGTGCGCGGGCCTTCTCTGGTTGCAGCGAGCGGGGGTTACTCTTCATTGTGGTGCGTGGGTTTCTCATTGCAGTGGCTTCTCTTGTTGTGGAGCACGGGCTCTAGGCACGCGGGCTTCAGTAGTTGTGGCTCACGGGTTCTAGAGCGCAGGCTCAGTAGTTGTGGTGCGCAGGCTTAGTTGCTCTGCAGCATGTGGGATCTTCCTGGACCAGGGATCGAACCCGTGTCCCCTGCACTGGCAGGCGGATTCTTAACCACTGCACGACCAAGGAAGCCCACTAAAACTCTTAAATCTCATAAAAGTAAGGAATGAAAATTGAGCTTCTATTAAAAGGGCATTTTCAACTATCAGACTGGCAAGGATCTGAAAGCTTGGCGACACGCTATGTTCACGAGCATAAGGAGAAAAAGGTACTCTCATGTATTACTGACCGGAGCATAAAAGTATAAAATGCTTACACACTCTTTGAACTAGTAAATTCACTTCCATGAAGTCACTGTATAAATATACATGCAGAAATGTGAAATGGTGTAAGTAAAAGGTAATTTATTTCATTATTGTTTGTATTAGCAAAAAATCAGAAGTGACCTAAATATCCACTGGTAAGCGATTGGTTAAATAAATTATGGTATGTTTAGACAATGAAATACAGTACTATCACGAGAAAGATTGAAGGAATTCCTGATGGACTGATAACAGAATTATCTACAAGATACATTTTAAGTGAAAAGAAAAAGTGCAGAACAGTATATATACTATAGTCTAGCATTCATGTAAAGTGAGGAAAAATATTCAATATTAATTAAGAATTAATTATATAGTCTGAATACTTCTATACTGGTAAAAAATAGGGAAAAAACTGGTAACCTTGTTTACCTCTGAGGACAGGAATAGAAGGAGCCATATCAACTATTTGTAACTTTATTTTTTAAAACATATTATTTATTTAAAAATTTAAAAAATCATACAAGTAATATAATTCTATTAATTTTTTTCTATTTTTAATATAATCAAAACTTGGTACCATAGAACCGACACTAATATATTCCAATTACATCAATAAGAATGTTAATTGTTTTCCTCTGTGAAGAAAGCTAATTACTGGTCCAATATGCAACAAAAGTAAATCAGTAAGAATGAATGATATTCTTAACACATTGCTTTAAACACATTAAAATGAGAAAGATATCCTTTATAACTTTTGAGAAACAAATGACTCTTCAAAGCGGAAAGAGAATGAGTTAATATTGGGTTGGCCAAAAAGTTCATTCGGGTTTTTGGTACCATCATACGGAAAACCCGAACAAACTTTTTGGCCAACCCAATACATGAAAATACACATCACCTATTTGTCCTCCTAGCTTTCTCATCCTTATGCTACAATTCTGGCATGTAGTCGTGTTTTCAAGATTTTGAATTAAAATTGTATCTATTTATACTAATCTTCAGTGCAAGTAAATGCTATGTGTTGGAAGGTTAGATTTATTCTATCATATTTCTAAAGAATCAGCTAAGCCACATGAAGAATATCTAAAATTTTAAAAATCTATGTAACAAGTGACATAACTTTGTGGGTAACCTAGAAAGTTCTCCAAATTATATACATGGGTTGTTTAATGTCTAATGTCTACAAAATATGTAATAACAGAACTATTCTACATCTCAACAAGCAGGTGAAGTGGGGATAAGTACATCCGACAATATAATAAGGCAAAATTATAATAGCTTATGACGTTTCTCCTTTTAAATGTCTTCAGTGGCAAAGGTCAATAAATTAAACTCTTGCTAGCAATGCAAAATCTCACGCCCCACTGGTAACCTACTGAACCTGAAATTCTGGGAGCGTAACCCAGAATTCTTTGTTTTAACAAGCCCTCCTGGTGACTGTGGTTTGAGAACTACTGTTTTAATTTAACAGTAAGAATCAATATGAAATATCACCATGTCAATATTATTTTTGGTTTCAGACCAAAAGAAATCAATATCTACTTTAAAATTTATTGCCATGGGAAGCAACCGCATAGCACAGGGAGATCAGCTCTGTGCTTTGTGACCACCTAGAGGGGTGGGATAGGGAGGGTGGGAGGGAGGGAGGGAGATGCAAGAGGGAAGAGATATGGGAACATATGTATATGTATAACTGATTCACTTTGTTATAAAGCAGAAACTAACACACCATTGTAAAGCAATTATACGCCAATAAAGACGTTAAAAATAAATAAATAAACAAATAAATAAATAAATAAAATCTATTGCCTAAGTTTAAATATGAGGTATAAATTTAGACTACATAACTATAATATCTGTTATATAGGTTACTTATTTATGGTTTTTAAATATTTTTATTTTTTATTTATGCCAACTTCTTTTATCACATCACACTAACAGGAAGTATTAATGAAGACACATTGACCTCTCATGAAAAATATCCAGTAAGCCTATATGCACTTATACTGATTTTTCTACTAGATCATTTTTATTGGTAACATACACTCCACCTTAAGTTACCCTATTTTGCATAATGTTCAAAGTCTTATGGAGAATAATAGCCAAGAAGGTGCAATAAGGCATTCAAGAAAGTGGAGACTTTCAAAAAGCACCTCAGTGTTTGAAATCCACACAGTTATACACCACACCTATGTCCTTGATGATGATGATGATGATAATTTAATACACCCCACAATAAATAAATCTGAAAAAAATTACAGGAACTAGAACCCAGTAATAGCCTTAAAGATAATATGTGTATGTCATAACTTCTACGACAATGATTTTGTCAGTACAAACAATTTCAGCCTCTATGGTAATAGCTCTTTTACTGAAAAGGGATTTCAGCCATTTCCTCACAAATCCCAAGCAAGTATTCTCTCTAGTTTGCTGGTACTTCAGTGAAGATGGAAAATAGATAACACTTAGCACTTAAAATCAGACTGGGGGGGGGCACAATTGAAAGTGATACTCACCGGCTACAATAATAAACAATATTAAGGACCACAGCTTCACCTAAAATCAACTGTGTGTTCTTGCAGATGTCTAAGAGGTATAATGTAAGTCTTGATCCTTCTTTTTCTTGTGGGACTCTTCAAGTTATGGCAGTATCACTGGCTACCTTCCTTGCTGTCTAAAACACTGACAGGATCAGATGTTAACTTCAGAAGAGCGTTTATTTTCAAATAAAAACTAAAACTCAAATATTACAGTTCACTTAAAGGGAATGCTATGTGATATGAATAGTTTTGCTAGTAAGATTAGCACAGTATCAGTAAATATAGGGAAGCATAAATCACTTATTTCCACCTTAACCTTTCTGTTACTTCCTCTTACTGTAGTTGCATGCTTTGTATTATGACTGGCATATAAGAGGTAATAAAACTGTAAAAACAAAACATACTGAAATCCAACTATAATATAGTCATCGCTCAGTAATCATGAGGAAGATTGGTTCCAGGACTCCCCTCAGACACCAAAATCTGCTTATGTTCAAGTCCCTTATAGAAAATAGTGTAATATTTGCATATAAGCTATGTACATCCTCTCCTATACTTTATTTTTTTAGGTGTAATTACACATTTCTTTTTACCATTTTATTTTTTTAAATTGGGGTATAGTAGTTTTACAATGTTGTGTTAGTTTCTACTGTACAGCAAAGTGGAGTTCCCTGTGCTATACAGTGGGTTCTCATTAGTTATCTATTTTATACATATTAGTGTATATATGTCAATCCCAATCTCCCAATTTATCCCACCCCCCCTTGCCCCCATTAGTGTCCATATGTTTCTTCTCTACATCTGAGTCTCTATTTCTGCCTTGAAAACAGGTTCATCTGTACCATTTTTCTAGACTCCATATATATGCATTAATATTTTTCTTTTTCTCTCTCTGACTTACTTCACTCTGTATGACAGTCTTTAGGTCCATCCACGTCTCTACAAATGACCCAATTTCATTCCTTTTTATGGCTAAGTAATACTCCATTGTATATATGTACCACATCTTCTTTATCCATTCATCTGTTGCTGGACATTTAGGTTGCTTCCATGACCTGGCTATTGTAAATAGTGCTGTAGTGAACATTGGGGTGCATGTGTCTTTTTGAATTATGGTTTTCTCTGGGTATAGGCCCAGTAGTTGGATTGCTGGGTCATATGGTAATTCTATCTTTAGTTTTATAAGGAACCTCCATACTGTTCTCCATAGTGGCTGTATCAATTTACATTCCCACCAACAGTGCAAGAGGGTTCCCTTTTCTCCACCCCCTCTCCAGCATTTATTGTTTGTAGATTTTTTGATGATGGCCATTCTGACCAGTGTGAGTTGATACCTCATTGTAGTTTTGATTTTCAATTCTCTAATAATTAGTGATGTTGAGCATCTTTTCCTGTGCCTCTTGGCCATCTGTATGTCTTCTTTGGGGAAATGACTATTTAGGTCTTCTGCCCATTTTCTGATTGCGTTGTTTGTATTTTTGATATTGAGCTGCATGAGCTGTTTGTATATTTTGGAGATTAATCCTTGAAATTAAGGAAACAATCCCATTCACCATTTCAGCAAAAAGAATAAAATACCTAGGAATAAACCTACCGAAGGAGGTAAAATACCTGTACTCACAAAACTATAAGACACTGATGATAGAGATCAAAGATGGCACAAACAGATGGACAGATATACCATGTTCTTGGATTGGAAGAATCAACACTGTGAAAATGACTATACTACGCAAAGTAATCTACAGATTCATTGCAATCCCTATCAAACTACTAATGGCATTTTCCACAGAACTATAGCAAACAAATCTTAAAATTTGTATGGAGACACAAAAGACTCCAAATAGCCAAAGCAATCTTGAGAAAGGAAAACGGAGCTGGAGGAATCAGGCTCCCTGACTTCAGACTATACTACAAAGCTACAGTATTCAAGACAGTATGGTACTGGCACAAAAACAGAAATATAGATCAATGCAACAGGATAGAAAGCCCAGAGATAAACCCACGCACCTATGGTCAACTAATCTATGATAAAGGAGACAAGAATATACAATGTAGAAAAGACAGTCTCTTCAGTAAGTGGTGCTGGGAAAACTGGAGAGCTACATGTAAAAGAATGCAATTAAAACACTCCCTAACATCTCCTATACATTATAAATCATCTCTAGATTACTTACAACACCTAATATGAGGTAAATGCAATGTAAATGTTATGTAAATAGTTGCTAGTACATGGAAAATTCAAGCTTTGATTTTTGGAACTTTCTGGAGTCTTTTTCCAATATTTTTGACCTACAGTTGGTTGAATCAACAGATTCAGAGCCTGAAGATATGGAAGGCAAACTGTATAAAAGAATAAAATAGATACAATAGCCAAGACATGGACGCAACTTAAATCCCCATCAACCGATGAATGGATAAAGATGTAAAATATACACACGCACACAGCAATACTATATACATAATGGAATACTACTCAGCCATAAAAAAAGAATGAAATAATGCCATTTGTAGCAACATGGATGGACCTAGAAATGATCATACTAAGTGAAGTAACTCAGGGAAAGACAAATACCGTATGATATCACTTAAACGTGGAATCTAAAATATGATACAAATGAACTTATTTATAAAACAGAAATAGACTCACAGACATAGAAAACAAACTTATGGTTACCAAAGGGGAAAGGGGGCGAGGGAGGGATAAACTAGGAGTTTCGGATTAGCAGATACAGACTACTATATATAAAATAGATAAAAAACAAGGTCCTACTGTATAGCACAGGGAACTATATTTAATATCCTGTAATGAACCATAATGGAAAAGAATATGAAAAGAATATATATATGTATTTATATACATGGATATGTATAACTGAATCACTTTGCTGTACCCCAGAAACTAACACATTATAAATCAACTATACTTCAATTTAAAAAAAAGAATAGAGAAAAAGCAATAAAGATAGTACCATAAAGTAGCAGGGATTGGATAATAATCTTTGAAGATATATGTACTTTCAATATATTTCTCAGAATGTATTTAACCACACTTGGGGAGACAGAGTGGTACAGAGAAAGAATGGACGCTACAGAATCTTACCATCTGCTAGCTGTGAGGTATTACACAATTCAACTAATCTTATCTTCAGATTTCTATAGCCACAAAATAGGGATATTAGCAGCTAATTTATCTGCGTGCTCTAAGAACTAGAGATTTTGTGTATTAGCACACCTGGTGATACATACTGTCTGGTATATATAGACTTGAAAATGTATAATTTGTTCAGTCAGTAACAGCTAACACTATGGCCATAATCATCGTGATTTATTGTTTGTATGAAGAGACCCCTGCCCATTAATGGTCTTACCTGTCTTTGCTCTCCACATTGCTCCCTAACACCTACAAAAGACACTTATTTTTTGAGAAGTTGAAAGCTGCCAACATTTAAAGAAAGGTCTGTTGCCTCTGTTTGCTCTCCTCTCAGTCTTGTTTTGTAGACATACATACTACATTCAAGTAATCCTTGATCCTCGAATACTCTCCAACTTGTCTTTTTTTTTTTTCTTTTTGACTCCAGGGGTAGATAAAAGTTTCATGGGACCTAAACTTTATACAATTTTGGTGATCGTGTTTCAAAAGGGGTATACACAATTTTGAATATGAAATTATACAAAGAATATTTATTTATAATGTAAAAGGAAATCACAAGTTTGAAAAAGCTGACATGCATCATAAAAAACAAAATCCAGAAATAATATTTTTGTTAATTCACTGCTTGAAACATCTCTATCCTGTTTTCCCTAGAATTTAGTCTGCATATTCTGATCCTCATTTCACAAGACAAGAATCTTCTATCCTTTTCTAGAAATAACAACATGAGCATTCAGTCTTTCCTCTAGCTCAGTGATTTTTTTTTTTTTTACAGACAATATAAAATGTGTTTTTCTAGCTTTAAAATTCATACTAGTAATGTTATTTAAAGTTCAGGATTTTTGTCAAATTTGAGATATCTCTTTTAAATGAACTGTAAGATTTCAGTGCGTATCAAGTTTTCTTGTTCCGTAACTGATCTTAAATTCTCTTTCAATTGATGAGGCTTATTAACCATTTTGCTGGCAATACCTCACTGTGGTGGCAAAAATCCTATATCATCTTCGTTGACGTCAGCATTTTCAGTCAAATCGGCAAGAAATTTAGTTATAGTTCAATATAATCCATACTATTCACTCCTTCTCATTAATTGGCTCATGAGACAAATACGTCAGCCTGTTCATTATCTCTTCCTGTTTATAAATTTCTATTTTGATTTATAATGTGAGTTTGTTACTTTTTGTTATACTGTTTTGTTATTTCTCATTATCAAAATTATTTCTATGGAGTTTACAGATTTTTTTTTTTGCTTCATCTTCTACTCCACATTTCCTTAAAATTTCTCTCATTCCTTTAATAAAAATTTAAAAATGACAAAAGAAGATACACTTCATATATTCCAAATCTGGAACCTATTGCTTTATTTTTGTTTTATCAAGACTTCCAAAATAAATCTTTTCAAATTACAGGTAAAATGACATATTCCCAGCTCTACTACTCTTTAGCCACATCCCCAACCTATGCATAGTTCTTCAGTGTGATTGGTAGTATGCGTGTGTTCAGGAGGATTCATAATTCGTAAACAGTCATATTAATAATATATTACAGTATCTTACTTTTGCATCTTTAACAAACACATATGAGCAGAAGACATTTTGCTAACGGCCCCTTTCAGTACTTAATGTTTGAGAATTTACATTGGGACTCATTTCTTTTTCTTATTCATGTGGATTATCTTTTGCTTCCATATGTTTGGTTGGTGACAAAGTTTCAACCGAAATCAGAGTACTATGTTTAAGCAAAAGAATACTTGCTAAAACAACAAATAAGCTTCCTATCAGCTACATCTAGCTCTGAACTGTTAGTCACAGACTTCTCCCAAATGCTTCCTGATTCATCTTTGCTGCAATCAACTCAAGCCTTGCATAAAAGCACTGAGGGGAGCCAGGAACTGAATCAAAGTTCACTGCCCTATTGACAGCACACAGAAGTCAAGTCTCTAGCTTGATTGTTGATTTACCCAGTTTCTTACTGGCTGTCACAGATCTTGGAGTGGGGGCTCACAGAGGGAGACAGACATCCTTAATACCCAGTGTGGTGACAATATGTCTCTGTGAAACTATGACTGGCTGCAGTTCAAGCAATGTGGAAAGCTGTGATTGGCTGCAGATGTAGCTATCTTAGCAGTTGACACAAGGAGATGATGGGAATATATTATAAGATCTAATTGAGAAATATATCGCTCAGGAAATAATATATTCTTGTTCCTTAATGCCTGCTAAGTTAACTTCCTAATCTCTCTCACGTTTGCACCAGGGCCATGTCATACATACTAAAGCAAAGGGCAAGATGGATGTGCCACCCTGGAATTCAGGATTAAAAAATGTCAAAAATATACATGTGTGAACGTATGTGTATGTGTGTGTGGCAGGGGATGAGGGGAATGAGGCAGTGAGGGAGAGGGGGACAGAAGGAGAGGAAGAGGTAGAAAGAGGAAGTAAAAGAAATAGTAATGAAGTGAAGGAAAAAGGACAGAGAAAGATTTCAAACTGGCTTTCTGGTATCATCATATCATTCAACACTGCCGCCATCTCCAACTTTTCCAAATCTCTCTCCAAACATCTGTCTTTTCCACACCACCTGCTACTGCCTTAACTGAGGCTTCCATTATTTTGCCTTGACTGTTAGAAAAATGTAATACCAAATAACCTTGCTCGGAGGTCTTTCTATCATCTGAATCAAGCTATAACATTGCCATAAACTTGAACTTCCTAAAACACAAATGTATTTATATTACTCCTTTCTCAATTTATTCAACCTATCCCTACCAACTTAAAAATAAAAAACAAAAATTCTAGAACTTTCATATCTTGGCCCTGACATGGGCCTCAATTAATGCAGAAGCTATGAGGTGGGTAGGTATAGATACCTAAGGATTTGTGAGTGTGATCAAGTACTTATTTTACTTAGGGACATATAAAGAAGTGGTACAAAATTGTTAGGAAAATGTAAATATATGTTTGGATAGTTGCTTTGTATTTTAGACATAAAAATCAGAGTAAAAATAAGTTATTTAAGCTTCCACTGGCAGAAGATATTTTATCTGTATAATGTAAGGCAGAAAATGAGCAAAAATGAAACAAGAATACAGTATGTGAAAAACATAAATAAGGAGAAGTAAATCAAATTTGACAAAAGGAAAGCTGACAAATTCATTTTATATGGCTAGTATACAACCTTAGTTCCAGAACACTTTAAGGATATTAAAAGAAAGGAAAATTATAGACTAACTTCAACCATAAACATCGAAATAATATCTTAGTTAAGAATATCCAATGACAATATTTAAGAAACACATTTTCAAGTAGAGTTTTCCTCAGGAATGCATTAATAAAATCTATAGTTCAATGTTAGGAAATATATAAATGTAATTCTCCATATTAGATTTTAAAGGAAAAATATAACTATAGCAATATAACATACCAAAATCTACAGCAAGAATCGTGTTTCATGGACAAACTTAAGATACATTCCCTTTAAAATCAGGAACAAATCAAGGATGATGCCATTATTCTTTAATACAGTACTATGTTCCTGACCACTGATATAAGAAGAAAAACTCTGAGGATTAGAAAAATCTGTGAGTTTTGTACATGTTACAATAATAATAGATGGTCAGACTCCAAAAACGTTACTACTAGGAGTTACGTTATGCTTAGAGAAAAACATAAGATTAATTTCTAACATGTATTTTGTAGAGTAGCTGAGATCAGGAGAAATAGCTGGAGTGGAGAAAAGAAAATGTTTGCTTTTATTTGGCCTGGAGTTTCTTGTACTGTGATGGCAATTATTTGGGATGGGGTTGGGAGGAGAGAGACAGAGAGATATAGACTGGGAATGAATCACACCAAAGGTGAAGGCATATGGATACCTCACTGAGAGGAGATAAGCATGCAGATAGTTTGGTATATGTGCCATCATATTGTGAGAAGCCCAAGCTAAATATACAGGCCACATGTAGGTGCTCTGGTTGACAGCCACAGATGTGTTTTCGGCTGACAGACGGCATCAGGTATCAGCCATGTGAGTGAACCATCATGGACATCGAGCCCATTCTAGCGTTCATATGTCCCCAGCCCCAGTCACTGGTTTTTTTCCCCAGCTTCTTTCATTATTTTTAAACCACTAAGTGGATTGCCAAACTACCACAGCTCCCTTCAAGTTTGGAAACAAATTAGAACTTGGAGGAGGGTAGTGGAGTAGATGTGTTTCAGATTTCAGAGTCAAATCCAGTTTTAGAATTAACTTATAAAACTCTGAAAGCTGGTCTAATAGTGGAAAGGTTGATTCTGTTAAATGTGGAATAGTCCAATTAGAGGACAATTAGCCATCCTTTCCGATACCCATCCATCCCTTTTTGGCACCCAAAAGCACAGGTCTTTCTTGACAGCAGTGCAGGCATATCATTACCTTCTGGGGTCAGCACACATATCTGTTTAGCTAGGTGTCCAGAATCACTGAGTCACCAAGGAAAAGCATGTGGGCCAAAAGCAGTCAGCTGTCACAGCTCACATACCAGCAACCAGGGAATGAGAGCCATGCAGAATCCAGTATCAGGAGGGGCAAGATGGCGGAAGAGTAAGACGCGGAGATCACCTTCCTCCCCACAGATACACGAGAAATACATCTACACGTGGAACTGCTCCTAGAGAACACCCACTGAACGCTGGCAGAAGACGTCAGACCTCCCAAAAGGCAAGAAAATCCCCACGTACTTGGGTAGGGCAAAAGAAAAAAGAAATAACAGAGACAAAAGAATAGGGACGGGACCTGCACCAGTGGGAGGGAGCTGTGAAGGAGGAAAGGTTTCCACACACTAGGAAGCCCCTTCGTGGGCAGAGACTGCGGGTAGCAGAGGGGGGAAGCTTCGGAGCCACGGAGGAGAGCGCAGCCACAGTGGTGCGGAGGGCAAAGCGGAGATTCCCGCACAGAGGAGCGGTGCCGACCAGCACTCACCAGCCCGAGAGGCTTGTCTGCTCGGCCGCCGGGGCGGGCGGGGCCTGGGAGCTGGGGCTCGGGCTTCGGTGCTAGCCTGGAGGGAGTCCGGGAAAAAGACTGCAGCTGCCAAAGAGGCAAGAGAATTTTTCTTGCCTCTTTGTTTCGCGGCGCGCAAGGAGAGGGGATTCAGAGCGCCGCCTAAACGAGCTCCAGAGACGGGCGCGAGCCGCGGCTATCAGCGCGGATCCCACAGCAACAGGGACGCAGAGGGAAAAACGGAGAGATTCCCGCACAGAGGCTCGGCGCCGAGCAGCACTCACCAGCCCGAGAGGCTTGTCTGCTCACCCGCCGGGGCGGGCGGGTGCTGGGAGCTGAGGCGCGGGCTTCGGTCGGATCCCAGGGAGAGGACTGGGGTTGGCTGCGTGAACACAGCCTGAAGGGTCTAGCGCACCACAACTAGCCGGGAGGGTGCACGAGAAAAAGTCTGCAGCTGCCGAAGAGGCAGGAGACTTTTTCTTGCCTCTTTGTTTCGCGGCGTGCAAGGAGAGGGGATTCAGAGCGCCACTTAAACGAACTCCAGAGACGGGCGCGAGCCGCGGCTATCAGCGCGGACCCCAGAGACGGGCATGAGACGCTAAGGCTGCTGCTGCCGCCACCAAACAGCCTGTGGGCGAGCACAGGTCATTCTCCACACCGCCCCTCCCGGGAGCCTGTGCAGCCCACCACGGCCAGGCTCCCGTAATCCGGGGACAACTTCCCCAGGAGAACGCACGGCGTGCCTCAGGCTGCTGCAACGTCACGCCGGCTTCTGCCGCCAAAGGCTCGCCCCGCCTCCTCCGTACCGCTCCCTCCCCCCGGCCTGACTGAGCCAGAGCCCCCGAATCAGCTGCTCCTTTAACCCCGTTCTGTCTGGGCGGGGAACAGACGCCCTCAGGGGACCTACATGCAGAGGCGGGTCCAAATCCAAAGCTGAACGCCGGGAGCTGTATGAACAAAGAAGAGAAAGGGAAATCTCTCCCAGCAGCCTCAGAAGCAGCGGATTAAAGCTCCACAAACAACTTGATGTGCCTGCATCTGTTGAATACCTGAATAGACAACGAATCATCCCAAATTTAGGAGATGGACTTTGGGAGCAGGATATATTAACTTTTCCCCTTTTCCTTTTTTTTGTGAGTGTAGATGTGTATGCTTCTGGGTGAGATTTTGTCTGTATAGCTTTGCTCTCACCGTTAGTCCTAGGATTAGGTCCGTCCGTTTTTTTTTTTTTTTTTTTTTTTTTTTTTTGGCTTAAAAAATTTTTTTTTTCCCTAATAAATGTTTTCTTAATAATTTTTTCCTTATTTTCTATTTTTAAAAAAATTTTTAATAAGTTTTTTCATATTTTTTATTTTAAAAAATTAAAAAATTTTTTTTCTTAATAAATTTTTTCTAAATAATTTTTTTCTTATTTTTAGTATAAAAAATTAATAAATCTATTTTTAAAAATTAAAAAAATATTTTTTTCTTAATAAATTTACTCTTAATAATTTTTTTTCTTATTTTTTATTATAATTGCTTTATTTTATTTTATTTTATCCTCTTTTTTTCTTTCTTTCCATTTTTTCTCCCTTTTATTCTGAGCCGTGTGGATGAAAGGCTCTTGGTGCTCCAGCCAGGCATCAGGGCTGTGCCTCTGAGGTGGGAGAGCCAACTTCAGGACACTGGTCCACAAGAGACCTCCCAGCTCCACGTAATACCAAACGGCGAAAATCTCTCACAGATCTCCATCTCAACATCAAGACCCAGCTTCACTCAACGACCAGCAAGCTACAGTGCTGGACACCCTATGCCAAACAACTAGCAAGACAGGAACACAGCCCCATCCATTAACAGAGAGGCTGCCTAAAATCATAATAAGGCCACAGACACCCCAAAACACACCACCAGACGTGGATGAACCCACCAGAAAGACAACATCCAGCCTCATCCACCAGAGCACAGGCACTAGTTCCCTCCACCAGGAAACCTACACAACCCACTGAACCAACCTTAGCCACTGGGGACAGATACCAAAAACAACGGGAACTACGAACCTGCAGCCTGTGAAAAGGAGACCCCAAACACAGTAAGATAAGCAAAATGAGAAGACAGAAAAACACACAGCAGATGAAGGAGCAGGGTCAAAACACACCAGACCTAACAAATGAAGAGGAAATAGGTAGTCTACCTGAAAAAGAATTCAGAATAATGATAGTAAGGATGATCCAAAGTCTTGGAAATAGAATAGACAAAATGCAAGAAACATTTAACAAGGACGTAGAAGAACTAAAGAGGAACCAAGAAACGATGACAAGCACAATAAATGAAATTAAAAATACTCTAGATGGGATCAATAGCAGAATAACTGAGGCAGAAGAACGGATAAGTGACCTGGAAGATAAAATGGTGGAAATAACTACTGCAGACCAGAATAAAGAAAAAAGAATGAAAAGAACTGAGGACAGTCTCAGAGACCTCTGGGACAACATTAAACGCACCAACATTCGAATTATAGGGGTCCCAGAAGAAGAAGAGAAAAAGAAAGGGACTGAGAAAATATTTGAAGAGATTATAGTTGAAAACTTCCCTAATATGGGAAAGGAAATAGTTAATCAAGTCCTGGAAGCACAGAGAGTCCCATACAGGATAAATCCAAGGAGAAACACACCAAGACACATATTAATCAAACTATCAAAAATTAAATATAAAGAAAACATATTAAAAGCAGCAAGGGAAAAACAACAGATAACACACAAGGGCATCCCCATAAGGTTAACAGCTGATCTTTCAGCAGAAACGCTGCAAGCCAGAAGGGAGTGGCAGGATATACTTAAAGTGATGAAGGAGAAAAACCTACAACCAAGATTACTCTACCCAGCAAGGATCTCATTCAGATTTGATGGAGAAATTAAAACCTTTACAAACAAGCAAAAGCTGAGAGAGTTCAGCACCACCAAACCAGCTTTACAACAAATGCTAAAGGAACTTCTCTAGGCAAGAAACACAAGAGAAGGAAAACACCTACAATAACAAACCCAAAACATTTAAGAAAATGGGAATAGGAACATACATATCGATAATTACCTTAAATGTAAATGGATTAAATGCTCCCACCAAAAGACACAGACTGGCTGAATGGATACAAAAACAAGACCCATATATATGCTGTCTACAAGAGACCCACTTCAGACCTAGAGACACATACAGACTGAAAGTGAGGGGATGGAAAAAGATATTCCATGCAAATGGAAATCAAAAGAAAGCTGGAATAGCAATTCTCATATCAGACAAAATAGACTTTAAAATAAAGACTATTACAAGAGACAAAGAAGGACACTATATAATGATCAAGGGATCGATCCAAGAGGAAGGTATAACAATTGTAAATATTTATGCACCCAACATAGGAGCACCTCAATACTTAAGGCAAATACTAACAGCCATAAAAGGGGAAATCGACAGTAACACAATCATAGTAGGGGACTTTAACACCCCACTTTCACCCATGGACAGATCATCCAAAATGAAAATAAATAAGGAAACACAAGCTTTAAATGATACATTAAACAAGATGGACTTAATTGATATTTATAGGACATTCCACCCAAAAACAACAGAATACACATTTTTCTCAAGTGCTCATGGAACATTCTCCAGGATAGATCATATCTTGGGTCACAAATCAAGCCTTGGTAAATTTAAAAAAATTGAAATCGTATCAAGTATCTTTTCCGACCACAACGCTATGAGACTAGATATCAATTACAGGAAAAGATCTGTAAAAAATACAAACACATGGAGGCTACACAATACACTACTTAATAACGAAGTGATCACTGAAGAAATCAAAGGGGAAATCAAAAAATACCTAGAAACAAATGACAATGGAGACACGACGATCCAAAACCTATGGGATGCAGCAAAAGCAGTTCTAAGAGGGAAGTTTATAGCAATACAAGCCTACATCAAGAAACAGGAAACATCTCGAATAAACAACCTAACCTTGCACCTAAAGCAATTAGAGAAAGAAGAACAAAAAAACCCCAAAGCTAGCAGAAGGAAAGAAATCATAAAGATCAGATCAGAAATAAATGAAAAAGAAATGAAGGAAACAATAGCAAAAATCAATGAAACTAAAAGCTGGTTCTTTGAGAAGATAAACAAAATTGATAAACCATTAGCCAGACTCATCAAGAGAAAAAAGGAGAAGACTCAAATTAATAGAATTAGAAATGAAAAAGGAGAAGTAACCACTGACACTGCAGAAATACAAACGATCATAAGAGATTACTACAAGCAACTCTATGCTAATAAAATGGACAACCTGGAAGAAATGGACAGATTCTTAGAAATGCACAACCTGCCGAGACTGAACCAGGAAGAAATAGAAAATATGAACAGACCAATCACAAGCACTGAAATTGAAACTGTGATTAAAAATCTTCCAACACACAAAAGCCCAGGACCAGATGGCTTCACAGGCGAATTCTATCAAACATTTAGAGAAGAGCTAACACCGATCCTTCTCAAACTCTTCCAAAATATTGCAGAGGGAGGAACACTCCCCAACTCATTCTACGAGGCCACCATCACCCTGATACCAAAACCAGGCAAAGATGTCACAAAGAAAGAAAACTACAGGCCAATATCACTGATGAACATAGATGCAAAAATCCTCAACAAAATACTAGCAAACAGAATCCAACAGCACATTAAAAGGATCATACACCATGATCAAGTGGGGTTTATTCCAGGAATGCAAGGATTCTTCAATATACGCAAATCAATCAACGTGATACATCATATTAACAAATTGAAGGAGAAAAACCATATGATCATCTCAATAGATGCAGAGAAAGCTTTCGACAAAATTCAACACCCATTTATGATAAAAGTCCTGCAGAAAGTAGGCATAGAGGGAACTTTCCTCAACATAATAAAGGCCGTATATGACAAACCCACAGCCAACATTGTCCTCAATGGTGAAAAACTGAAACCATTTCCACTAAGATCAGGAACAAGACAAGGTTGCCCACTCTCACCACTATTATTCAACATAGTTTTGGAAGTGTTAGCCACAGCAATCAGAGAAGAAAAAGAAATAAAAGGAATCCAAATCGGAAAAGAAGAAGTAAAGCTGTCACTGTTTGCAGATGACATGATACTATACATAGAGAATCCAAAAGATGCTACCAGAAAACTACTAGAGCTAATCAATGAATTTGGTAAAGTAGCAGGATACAAAATTAATGCACAGAAATCTCTTGCATTCCTGTATACTAATGATGAAAAATCTGAAAGTGAAATTAAGAAAACACTCCCGTTTACCATTGCAACAAAAAGAATAAAATACCTAGGAATAAACCTACCTAAGGAGACAAAAGACCTGTATGCAGAAAATTATAGGACACTGATGAAAGAAATTAAAGATGATACAAATAGATGGAGAGATATACCATGTTCTTGGATTGGAAGAATAAACATTGTGAAAATGACTCTGCTACCCAAAGCAATCTACAGATTCAATGCAATCCCTATCAAACTACCACTGGCATTTTTCACAGAACTAGAACAAAAAATTTCACAATTTGTATGGAAACACAAAAGACCCCGAATAGCCAAAGCAATCTTGAGAACGAAAAATGGAGCTGGAGGAATCAGGCTCCCTGACTTCAGACTATATTACAAAGCTACAGTAATCAAGACAGTTTGGTACTGGCACAAAAACAGAAATATAGATCAATGGAACAGGATAGAAAGCCCAGAGATAAGCCCACGCACATATGGTCACCTTATCTTTGATAAAGGAGGCAAGCATATACAGTGGAGAAAAGACAGCCTCTTCAATAAGTGGTGCTGGGAAAATTGGACAGGTACATGTAAAAGTATGAAACTAGAACACTCCCTAACACCATACACAAAAATAAACTCCAAATGGATTAAAGACCTAAGTGTAAGGCCAGACACTATCAAACTCTTAGAGGAAAACATAGGCAGAACACTGTATGACATAAGTCACAGCAAGATCCTTTTTGACCCAGGTCCTAGAGAAATGGAAATAAAAACACAAATAAACAAATGGGACCTAATGAAACTTAAAAGCTTTTGCACAGCAAAGGAAACCATAAACAAGACCAAAAGACAACCCTCAGAATGGGAGAAAATATTTGCAAATGAAGCAACGGACAAAGGATTAATCTCCAAGATTTACAAGCAGCTCATGCAGCTCAATAACAAAAAAACAAACAACCCAATCCAAAAATGGGCAGAAGACCTAAATAGACATTTCTCCAAAGAAGAGATACAGATTGCCAACAGACACATGAAAGAATGCTCAACATCATTAATCATTAGAGAAATGCAAATCAAAACTACAATGAGGTATCATCTCACACCGGTCAGAATGGCCATCATCAAAAAATCTAGAAACAATAAATGCTGGAGAGGGTGTGGAGAAAAGGGAACACTCTTGCACTGTTGGTGGGAATGTAAATTGATACAGCCACTATGGAGAACAGTATGGAGGTTCCTTAAAAAACTAAAAATAGAACTACCATATGACCCAGCAATCCCACTACTGGGCATATACCCTGAGAAAACCATAATTCAGAAAGAGTCATGTACCAAAATATTCATTGCAGCTCTGTTTACAATAGCCAGGACATGGAAGCAACCTAGGTGTCCATCATCGGATGAATGGATAAAGAAGATGTGGCACATATATACAATGGAATATTACTCAGCCATAAAAAGAAATGAAATGGAGGTGTTTGTAATGAGGTGGATGGAGTTAGAGTCTGTCATACAGAGTGAAGTAAGTCAGAAAGAGAAAAACAAATACAGTATGCTAACACATATATATGGAATCTAAGGGAAAAAAAAAAAAAAAAAAGAGGTCATGAAGAACCTAGTGGCAAGATGGGAATAAAGACACAGACCTACTAGAGAATGGACTTGAGGATATGGGGAGGGGGAGGGGTGAGATGTGACAGGGTGAGAGAGTGTCATGGACATATATACACTACCAAATGTAGGGTAGATAACTAGTGGGAAGCAGCCGCATAGCACAGGGAGATCAGCTCGGTGCTTTGTGACCACCTAGAGGGGTGGGATGGGGAGGGTGGGAGGGAGGGAGATGCAAGAGGGAAGAGATATGGCAACATATGTATATGTGTAACTGATTCACTTTGTTGTAAAGCAGAAGCTAGCACACCATTGTAAAGCAATTATACTTCAATAAAGATGTTTAAAAAAAAAAAAAAAAAGAAAAGGAAGAAAGTTTGTGGCAATTAGGATTTGAAACATTCTTACTATGTTTTTTCCAATTGTAAAACAAAGAATTTCTGTGATATACAGTATCTGTCATTGATAAAGAGCTGCATTTCAAAAAAAAAAAAAAAAAGAATCCAGTATCAGATAGAGAAGATACGAGCTATATCATTTTACACAGGGTTTCATTTTCTGGTATTATATTTTTTTAAGAGACAGGTTTAATGAGATATAATTCACAAGCCGTAAAACACCCATTCAAAATGTACAATTCAATTCAATCATTTTGAATATAATCAGAGTTGTATAACAATCACCACTATATAATTTTAGAACACTTTCATCAACCCACAAATAAGCCTCATACCCACTGGTTGTTACTCCTCCACTGTCAGCTTTAGGAAACCACAAAGCTATCTTCTGCCCCTATAGGTTCACCTATTATGGACATTTCATATAAAAGGAATCATACAACATGTGGGTTTTTTTGTGATTAACTTCTTTCACTTAGCATAATGTTTTCAATATTCATCCACCTTGTAGCATATAATGATACTTCATTCCTTACTATGACTGAATAATATTCCATTTTATGGATGTACCACATTTTGTTCATCCATTCATCAATTGATGGACATTTGGGTTGTTTCCACCTTTTTTTCTTTTTTTAATTTATTTTTGGCTGCATTGGGTCTTCGTTGCTGTGCGTGGGCTTTCTCTAGTTGCAGCGAGCGGGGGCTGCTCTTTGTTGCGATGCACAGGCTTCTCGGTGCAGTGGCTTCTCTTGTTGTGGAGCACGGGCTCTAGGTGCGCAGGCTTCAGTGGTTGTAGCACGCAGGCTCAGTAGCTGTGGTGCATGGGCTTTTTTGCTCCGCGGCATGTGGGATCTTCCCAGACCAGGGATTGAACCCGTGTCCCCTGCATTGGCAGGTGGATTCTTAACCACTGTGCCACCAGGGGAGTCCCTGTTTCCACCTTTTTGCCATTGTAAATACACTGCTATAAACGTTTTGATTTGAACACCTGTTTTCTATTATTTTTGTTATATCTCTAGGAGTAGAATGGTAATTCTATGTTTAATGGTAATTCAATGTCCCCTAGACTCTGGAGGAGCTACCAGACTGTTTTCCACCATGTGTAACTGGTACAGTAATTCATTTCCACTATCACTTGTCATTGTCTTTTTCATTATAGATAAATCTAGGGTGTGTGAAGTGGTATTTCATGGGTTCCAAAGTATGTCTCTAATTAATTACCATGTTGAACATCATTTCATATACTTATTGGCTATTTGTATATCTTCTTTGGAAAATTTTGTATTCATATAATTTGTCATTTTAAAGTGGATTTGCATTTTTTTACAACTGTAGCATTGTAAAAATGTTTTATATGGTATAGATACAAATCTCCTATTATATACATGAATTGCAAATTTTTTTTTCCATTTCTTTTAACTTACTTGGTGACTTTTTAAGCACAAAACTTTTTACTTATTCTTTTGTTGCTTTTGCATTTGGTGTCATTTCTAAGCAAGCACTTCTTAACCTAGCCCATGAAGATTCATTGTTATGTTTCCTTGTACGTGTTTTATAGTTTTAGCTCTTATAGTCTGTTCTATGATCTTTTAGAGTTAATTTTTTGCATACAGTGTGAGGTAGGGTTCAAAATTCATTATTTTGCATGTGGATATCCAGTTGTCCCAGCAGCATTAATTGAAAAGAAAATTATCTCCCTATTGGATTGTCTTGGCACCTTTGACAAAATCAATTGACCAAAATGTGAGGGCTTATTTTGGGGCTCTCAATTCAGTTCCAAGGACATATATGTCTATACTTATGCCAGTGCCACACTCTCTTGAGGACTACAGCTTTACAGTAAGTTTGAAATTGGGACATGTGAGACCTCCAAATTTGTTCTTTTTTGAAGACTTTTTGATTACTCTCTATCCCACACAATTTCACATTAATTTTAGGATCAGCTTGTCACTTCCTGAAAAAAATATGAAGCTGAGATTTTGATAAAGATTGCATTGAATCTGTAGATTGCTTTGGGGAACACTGCCATCCTCAAAATAATAAGTCTTCCAATACAAGAATGTGAGATGCCTTTCCATTTATTTAGATCTTTATTTTTTCTCAGCAATGTTTTATAGCATTTGGTGTACAAGTCTCCTACTCATGGCTAAAATTATTAAATATTCTTTTTGAAGACAATGTAAACAGAACTGTTGTCCATAATTTCATTTTCAATTTGTTCACTGTGCTTAGAAGTACAATGCTTTGCACATACTGATCTTTTGACATGCAACTCTGAAGACATTTATTACTTCTAATAAGTTTTTAGTGGATTCTTTGGATTTTTTATATACAATACAATGTCATCTGCAAATAGAGTCTGTCTTCTTTTTTTCCAATCTTGGTGCCTGTTTTTTGCTTTCTTGTCAAATCACTCTGGCTAGAATGTCTAGCACAAAGTTAAAAAGAAGTGACATCTGCTCACGCCACTTCTATTTGCTGATGATAATGATGAAGTGTTCAGCCTTTCACCATTAAGTATGCTGTTAAGTATGCTTGTTTCTTAGATGTCCTTTATCACTTTGAGGAAGGTCCCCTCCATTCCAAGTTCATCGAGTATTTTTATTGTGAAATGGCATTGAGTTTTCCCAAAGCCTTGTCTGTGTCTATTGAGATAATCATGTATTTTTTGTCCTTTATTCTACTGATATAATGTATTGTACTGACTGATTTCTGGGTTTTAAAACACTTGCATTCCTGGGATAAATCCTACTTGGTCATCACATACACATATAAACACATACACATATAAACACACACACACACACACATAGATGTTTTTGGTTCTTTTTCAAACATTGTTGGAGTCAGTTTGTTAGTATTTTGTTGCTTAGGGGTTTTACATCTACATGGCCTATAGTTTTCTTTCCTAGTGATATCTTTGCCTGATTTTGGTATCAGGATAATTCCAGCCTCACAGAGTGAGTTGGGAAGTATTCCCACCACTTCTGTTTTTTGGAAGAGTTTCTAAGGGATTGGAATTATTTTTTCTCAAAGTATCTAGTAGAATTTAGCAGTGAAGATATCTGGTCCTGGGCTTTTCCTTATGTGTAGGTTATTTAATTATTAAATTCAATCTTTTTACTTGTGTAGCATAGTCCAGATTATCTTTCTCCTGTTGAGTCAGCTCCAGTTGTGTTTCATTAACAAATTTGTCCCTTTTACCAAAGTGTTATATTTGTTTGCACATGCCTGTTCACAGTATTCCCTAGTAAGTGACATTACTTTTGTAAAGTTGATAGTGATGGCCCCTCTTTCATTCCTGATTTTAATAATCTCCTTTTTTGTTAGTCTAGCAAAGGTTTTGCCAATTTTATTGATCTTTTCCAAGAACAAAGTTTAGTTTTGCTGATTTTCCTGTATTTCATTTCTACTTTATACATTATTTACCTCCACTATCGCCTCAATTACATCCTTCCTTATACTTCCTTTATATTTAGATTACTATTATTTTCCCTTCCTCTTAAAGTAGAATGTCAGGTTATTGATATGAAATCTTTTCTAGTGTAGGTATTCACAGATATAAATTTTCCTTTAAGTACTGCGTTAGCTTAATTCCCTAAGTTATGTTTTGCTATAATTTTTGTTCTTCTCAAAAAAATTTTTTCTAATATTCTTTGGGATTTTTTCTTTGACCCACTGGTAATTTAAGTGTGTGTTGTTTAGTTTCCATATACTTTTGACTTTCCCCTATTTTCTTTGATTATTCATTTCTAATTTAATTCTATTGTGGTCAGAGAACATTTTATATTATTTCAATCTTTATAAATTTTTGAAGCTTATATTATGTTCTAACATATTGTCTATCACAGCAAATATTTCTTATTTTTGAGAAAAATGTGTATTCTACAGCTTTGGGGCTTAGTGTTTTATAAATGTGTATTATGTAGAATTGGTTTATACTCTGTTTATTATTTTTATTTTTTATTTAAGTATAGTTGATTTACAATGTTTCAGGTATACAGTAAAGTGATTCAGTTACACACATACACACACACACACACACATATATATATATATATTCTTTTCAAGATTCTTTTCCATTATAGGTTATTACAAGATATTGAATATAGTTCCCTGTGCTATAAAATAGGTCCCTGTTGGTTATCTATTTTATATATCTGTTAATGTCTGTATCTGTTAATGCCAAATTCCAAATTGATCCCTCCTCCCCCTTTCCCCTTTGGTAACCATAAGTTTGTTTTCTATGTCTGTGAGTCTATTTCTATTTTATAAGAAAGTTCATTTGTATCATTTTTTTAGATTCCACATATCAGTTATATCATATATCTATCTTTGTCTGACTTAACTTCACTTAGTATGGTCATTTCTAGGTCCGTCCATGATGCTGCAAATGCCATTATTTCTTTATTTTTTATGGCTGAGTAATATTCCATTGTACATATATACCACATCTTCTTTATCCATTCATCTGTTGATGGACAAATTTGGTTGCTTCCATGTCTTGGCTATTGTAAATAGTGCTGCTATGAACACTGGGGTGCATGTATCTTTTTGAGTTAGAGTTTTCTCCAGATATATGCCCAGAAGTGGGATTGCTGGATCATATGGTAGCTCTATTTTTAGTTTTTTTAAGGAAACTCCATACTGTTCTCAATAATGGCTGCACCAATGTACATTTCCAACAACACTGTAGTAGTGTTCCCTTTTCTCCACACCTTCTCCAGCATTTATTATTTGTAGACTTTTTGATGATGGCCATTCTGACCTGTGTGAGATGATACCTCACTGTGGTTTTGATTTGCATTTCTCTAATTAGCAATGCTGGACATCTTTTCATGTGCTTTTTGGCCATCTGTATGTCTTCTCTGGAGAAATGTCTATTTAGGTCTTTTGCCCATTTTTTGATTGGGTTTTTTTTTTTGATATTGTACTGTATGAGCTGTTTGTGTACTTGGGAGATTAATCCCTTGTTGGTCACATTGTTTGCAAATGTTTTCTCCCATTCTGTAGGTTGTCTTTTCATTTTGTTTATGGTTTCCTTTGCTGTGCAAAAACTTTTAAGTTTAATTAGGTCCCATTTATTTATTTTTGTTTTTGTTTCCATTACTCTAGGAGACAAATGACAGCAATGTTATTTTTGGATCTATTTCAAAGAGTGTCCTGGCCATATTTTCCTCTAGGAGTTGTATAGTATCCAGTCTTACATGTAGGTCTTTAGTCCATTTTGAGTTTATTTTTGTATGTGGTGTTAGAGAATGTTCTAATTTCATTCTTTTATATGTAGCTGTCCAGTTTTCCCAGCACCACTTATTGAAGAGACTGTCTTTTCTCCATTGTATATTCTTGCCTCCTCCATCATAGATTAATTGATGTAGGTGCATGAGTTTATTTCTGGGCTTTCTATCCTGTTCCATTGATCTATGTGTCTGTTTTTGTGCCAGTACCATACTGTTTTGATTACTGTAGCTTTATAGTATAGTCTGAAGTCAGGGAGCCTGATTCTTCCAGCTCCATCTTCTTTCTCAAGATTGTTTTGGCTATTCAGGGTCTTTTGTGTTTCCAAATTAGAAAAAATTTTTTTTTGTTACAGTTCTGTGAAAAATGCCATTGGTAATTTGAGAGGGATTGCACTCAATCTGTAGATTGCCTTGGGCAGTATGGTCATTTTAACAACATTGCTTCTTCCAATCCAAGAACACAGCATATCTTCCCATCTGTTTGTGTGGTTTTTAATTTCTTTCATCAGTGCCTTATAGTTTTCAGAGTACAGATGTTTTGTCTCCTTAGGTACATTATTCTTTTTGGTGTCATGGTAAATGGGATTGTTTCCTTTATACTCTCTTTATTCTCGTTGATCTGCTGCCTAGCTGTTCTATCCACTAGCAACGGTGAGATACTGAAATCTCCAAATACTATTGTGGAATTGCCATATTTCTCCCCTTACTTCTACCACTTTTGTTTCATGTATTTTAAAGTTCTATTGTTGATGCATTTACCCTTATAATTGTTTTTTTCTTTATCATGGATCAACTGTTCATAATTCTAAAATGTTCCTCTTATCTCTAGAAACTTTTTGTTTTAAAGTCAAATTTATCTAAGGTTAGCATAGCCATTCCAGTTCTCTTATGGCTGCTGTTTGTATAGTATATTTTTTCCATCATTTTCACTTAATCTATTTGTAATTTGAATCCAAAATATATCTCCCATAGTTAGCATGCAAGTTTAGTGGGTATTTTTAATCCAAGTCATAATTTCAAGTTTTTGTGAATGTGTCATAATTTGTGTTGATAGTAGGCATTTTAATAAGATAGTGGGGCAACTCTCAATACTAATCCTCACAGGCTTCTTCTAGCTGGTGTTTGCTTGTCTATTTCTATTGATCTGTCTGAACTAGCTCAACGAAGTCTATTTCTCCTGTAATGTGCAACCTTGATATTTTCCTCAGAGGGCCACACTGCAACATGCATACTGTCTTCCTGACACTCAATGATGAGTCAGGTTTTAGCTCTGCCCTCTATGAATCCCTTTTTCCTTTATCTCCAAATTAAGCTTCTGGCTGGTTATCCTACTGAGATATTAGCCCCCACTAATTGCCAGCTGATTGCTCTACAGTTTTCAAGAATATTCTCAGGCATACATTGTTCTACACTGAATCCCAACTCCTTGACAGGGGCAGGGTGTTGCCAGTCTTTAAGGATTTCTCAACCCTCCCAGGGGGAAATTTCTGTGCTTTTTAGCAGGAGCTTTGTGAATGTGTGCAAATATGTGTGTGTGTGTGTGTGACATATGTGCGCACGTGCATGCAAGCAGGGAGTTGGGGGACTGGTGTTGCTCTCTCAATTGTTGCCACCACTCGGTGTGAAGTTTCTATACCCCAGAGTCACAGGTATCTGCCAAAGGTGACCAGCTGCTAAATCCACCTGAAATCATTCTTTAATCACAGGGAGCTGGAGGTGATGGAAGCTACCACATACCTACCAAGCCCTCTGGAGCAGCTTTTCTGAAACACTGAACTGTGTGGGAAATGGATCTTCTCACTTCATCTGCTTCCTCCCTAGATCCATTCTACCTAGCAACAGTCGCATGTAGGGAACTGGAATCCACACAGCCACTGCCAGCCACATGATATAAACTTTCCATAGCACAGAGAAGTGAAAATGACGTCTGCTGATGTTTGCTAGCTACCCAAATCATTCCAAAAATCTCTTCCACCCCAAGATGCTGAGGGAGATTAGAATTGCCACTTGGCAACCGAACTTACTGGAACAGCAATTCTGTAAGGCAGAGCTGTGGGGATATAACTGCAGTCACTAACTGCATTTAACTAATAACTAAAGCCAGGGCCTCCCATTGTTCTTACCCTGTCTCCACGGATTTTTAAAAATAATTTTTCTCAATTTGTTATTAGCCCTTTAATGAATCTCCAGAGACTCTGAGTGATTGACTTTGTTGATTGTTACCAGTTTAATCGATGTCTGTCCAGGGGAGAGTGTTCTCTGAGCTCCTTTTACCAGCATACCAGAAATTCTACTCAGCCGCTATTGAGTGCAACTGCAAAAGCCACCCCAGTTAGAACCACCTGGGTGAACCCAGTCGACCCACAGAACTATTAGAGATATCATCTTATGGTTTTAATTTTGGGGTGGTTTCTTATCTAGTGATAGATAATCAGAACATACTATCGGATTTACTTCTATTTTTTTTCTTTTGTCTACTGTCACTGTTGTATGAGTCAAGGCTGTAAATCTTTATGAAGAAAGGAAAATCCAATATATTTTTTAAAATAGCTGTATTCACATCTTTCGGACATTACATATCATCACTAGGTTTCTTTGAACATCTTTTCTAGGATAAAGAAAGTCAAACCAAAAGATATTTATAATCTTATTTTAAACAACTTTCTCTGGATTGCCTATGGGATCAATCATATGAAGTGCCAGATTCCTCAGAATACTTATCATTCTTTATTCTCTATCCACTTATCTCATCCATTATAACAAAGGGCATAGTGACAGTCCTTCTCCCTCAGAAAAAAAAAGGAAGTCTTTCTTGATATGACTCTCATGTATTTTCTTCTCCATTATTCTATTTTGTAGCTTTCAAAGCCTGCAAACAGAATTTCCTATATGTATCTGCCCACCACCTTAAAGGGGAAAAAATAGATCTTAACTGCCTATTAAATGTGAATGAACTCCATCTTTGCAGAAAATAACTAATGTATTCAACTTTAATAACATATTTTTCTAACATTTCAAATTCCTGCAGATGTCAATTTAAATCAGGCAGTATATAATCAAGATGGTCTTTGTTAATTTTGAAACAATAATAGTTGAAATTGTTTAAAATTCTATGCATATATTTTCTACAAGGAAACTTCTCATATGTAGAGTGTATTTTTTTATCCTGACATTACGTTTCTCCTTTGAAGTAAATCAAGAGCTAGGAGCTATGCTGTTAGTGAGTTTGCTAGCAAACCAGGGAGTGACACATCTACTTTTTTTTTTTTTTTGAAGAGTGTAGATTTTAGATCATTATTTGGAGTACAGTTTCAGTTTACAATTTCTTCTTTCTTTGACTATGTAGCTTTACTAATGAGAAAAAAAATATGCTTTGGGATATCTGTGCCAAGTTAGCTATATCTGCATATGGGTAAATAGTGGAAATTACTTTAAAGTGTGGGTTAAATACAATCAAATTATGTGACTCAAGGGATGCCAAAATATAATTATTATGAATTACCTAGGAATATGACAATTTTCAAAATTCTCTTTGAATACCACTGTGAAGAGCCTATTCAAACTGAGAAAGAAAAGCATAATTCAATGGCTGTCAACATAAGAAACACTGAGCAGGGAGTGAAAATGCTACAGAAATGATAACTTTCCTGATTCTCTAATAGCAATCTATATCTCCCTTGTTTCCTAGTTCTGTACTTTTTCATACTCAATTTCTGTAAGAATGACTGTATACAAAAATATGAATATGTTAAACTGGAATGTTATAAGAAGTGCCCTTCTTAGGAGATATATAACTTCCTGTAGTTTTTAATGTCAACCTTGGTTAGAGGAAATCTGTCATTGGGTTAGGTAAGAATCCTCAACTTTTCTGCACAGTATTTGTCAGGTTGTGGTTTTGCAACTCACATTTCAGGCATCAAAACACCTCAGAAATCCCAACAAATCTGTGAGGTAGGCCTACAATACAAACCCTTCCAGAAACCCACTGAAAGCAGGACAGTCCCCCTAGAATAAGTTCAAGACAGTCCTCTTGAACCTATTTAACTGATTATAAATTTTAGTAATAGTTTCGTAACTCCAGGGTATTGGTTATTTATTCAAAGTAGATATAAGGTTTAAAGAAAACAGTTATTTTTAAAATAAAAGATATTTTTTAAAAAGAACACAATGTTCAACTATAAAATTATGTGATGCATGCTAAAAATCACAACAAAAAATCCCTAAGAATTAAAAAACTTAATAGAACACACATACTGTCCTCCCGCTCACATTCAAATTTGTCATTTTAGAAGTCTATATCCTAACATCTGAATTATGTCCAGAAAGGAATACATGGTAACCTGCAAAAAAATGTGAATTCACAAAAAAAGGTTTTTTTTTTCATATCAGCAGTCCACCCAGATAATTCCACACCCTTCATCTCTCTAAGTAAATATATAAATTATGTGAGATTACTGAAGTTCTTCTCCTCACGCCTACTTCCTCTTTGTTTCTAGTTTTTAATTTTAATCTCACTTTCTCTAGCTTACTGTGAATACTCAAAAACTTTCTAACTTTTTTCAAAGCGTTTAGCAATCTCTTTCTCTCACTTTCATAAATATAGGCTCTATCTCTAAAACACATGTAGATATGGGGTCAGTCCTTATCAATGAAAAAGCCCACTCTAGCTCAACAGTTATCATCTTCATCAAAAGAACATCATTCCTAACATTTATTGTACCAATTCCTCTAAAATATTAGCTTGTAATCATTACTCTGTATTTTTACTTGTTCATTTATAATATGTGAATAACAATTTATTTATACTTATTCATATTGCCTTCCTTGGGTTTAGACAATTTAACAAATGGTAGCAACACATGAAAACTGATCCTCAAATTCTAGTTCATACAATCTTGTTGGAGAGAGAAATTATAATACAATAAATCCAGTAATACAACTTGATGAGTTGTATATCATATCAACTTGATACAACTTGATATAAACTTCTCTTGATATAGAGAAGTTTAAAGTGTCAATCCCATTCCAGAATATACAGCATTTTTTTTTTAATCAAAGACTTCTATTCTTGGTCAAAATGAAGTAACAGGAACTGAACTGACACTCTCACCTGAAACAACATTGGACAAGATATGCCAAACAATGGTTTTAAAGGCATTGGACAAAGGTCAGTGATCTGTGAGAATAGGGAAACTAACAAAGTTAGCCCTATGATTTGCCCCAGCTTAGTGCCTGGAGAGTTTCCAAGTTGTGGCATAAGGTTGAGGACAGCAAGAGCACTCTGTCAGTCTTGTTAACATGAGAAAATGGAGCAATGTTCATGGTAGCACTATTTACAATAGCCAGGATATGGAAGCAACCTAAATGTACATCGACAGATGAATGGATAAAGAAGATGTGGTAAATATATGCAATGGAATCTTAGCCATAAAAAGGAATGAAATTGAATCATTTGTAGTGATGTGGATGGACCTAGAGTCTGTCATACAGAGTGAAGTAAGTCAGAAAGAGAAAAACAAATACTGTATATTAATGCATATATATGGTATCTAGAAAACTGGTACTGATGAACCTAGTGGCAGGGCAGGAATAGAGACATAGACATAGAGAACGGACTTGTGGGGGAGGGGTGGGGGAGGGGAGTCTGGGACGAACTGAGAGAGTAGCATTGACATATATGCACCACCATGTGTAAAATAGATAGCTAGTGGGAAGCTGCTTTATAGCACAGGGAGCTCAGCTCAGTGCTTTGTGATGACCTAGAGGGGTGGGATGGGGAGGGTGGGAGGGAGGCTCAACAGTGAGGGGATATATGTATACATATAGCTGATTCACTTTGTTGTACAGCAGAAACTAACACAACATTGTAAAGCAATTATAATCCAATAAAGATGTAAAAACATTTCAAAAGAATAAATAAATAAATTTTAAAAAGGAGCTATGATTCTGGAGAAGCCATCCTGACTAGAATTGGCAGAGCACAATATATGCAAGAAAAGAGTCTGTACAAAGAGAGAGCTCTGGAGATGTGCAGAGTCCTCTTTGAATGTTCAGGTGAGTATTTATCAGTACATAAAATTAAGAAAAATAATAAAGGCATGGGAAAAACAACCCAATAGGATTAAAGGAAATAAAAACCAAAACTCACACAGGACTAGTAATAGTTCATGTTCCCTCCAGGAAGAGTAGAAAACCTAACATGTCATGGGGCATCAAGCAGAGTACTCAGTAGATTTTTTGTCAGTAGTGAGGCAAAATTAGCCATTGAGAAGACTGCTTTAGTATTTGAAAACAAATACTAAAATTAATACCGAAAAGGGTCCTGAAACAAAGCTCAAGAATGTTTATATGAACATACCTAACACCCACAAAGGTTAAAAATCTCTGTGCTTGGGAACAAATCAAAAAATTATCAGATGTTCAAAGAAGCAAGCAATATAACACATAATGAAAGGAAAAGTTAATCTATCAAAACAACCAGACATGACACAAGTGAAAGATTAGTAGCCCATGCGTTCAAGAAGCTAAACATAGATAACATTAGAAACATCAAAAACACTAAAAAAAAAAAAAAAACCTAAACAAAGTTTCACTAATGAAAACTACAAAGAATTAGATGAAAAATATATTGAGGTTAAAGGCATAGTAGACAGAAGAAATGATTAATGAACATGAAGATATACCAAAAGAGACTACCTAAGATGAAACACAGAAAGAGAAAAAACTGGAAAAAGATCTAAAAAAATAATATACCACTGAGCTTTAAGACATCTTAAATCAAGTTAATACATGTGTATTTTAAACCCCCAAAGGAGATTAAGAGTGAAGAAAACAAAATATTTGAAAACATAACAACCCAATTTAAAAAAAAATGATGAATATCATAAACCCCCAAATTCACAGGTCAACACAAAAAAACCTGAAAACAACTGAACCAAGGAACATCGTAATCAGTGATAAAGAGAGAAACTTAAAACAGCCAGAAAATAAAAGATGCATTACAAGTAAAGGAACTAAAATAAGTATGACAGCAGATTTTTTGGTCAGAAACAATGCTAACAAGAAGGCAGTGGAGCAGTATCTTTTAAGTATTGAAAGAAAATAGCTGTTATTTGAAGTTCTATAACCAGTGAAAGTATTTTTTCAAAAATAAAGGTGAAATAAAGACCTCTGAGATATACACAAGCTTTACAAATCAACAACAAGTAGATATGCACTACAAGAAACCTTGAAGGAAGTACTTCCTGGCAAAAGAAAAATATTACCAGAGAAAGTCATGATCTATTTTCAAAAAAAGAAAAACTCTGGAAATGGTCATTATGTGGCTAAGTGTAAATATTTCTTATTATGTAAATATCTTTAATACATAGTTGATTCTTTAAAGCAAAAATGAGTTGTAGAGTACATAATATACATACAAATGTATGACAATAATAGCAAAAGACTGGGAGGAGAAAAATGGAAAGAGAGTGTTCTAAGTATCTTTTTTCTCCCTAAGTTTCTTCTATTATACATGAAGTGATATAATATCACTTCAAAGTATTATAATTTAAAGATGTATACTGTAAAACATAAAGCACATGCTGAAATAACCTGAGAAATAATTATAATGAACAAAGCAAGTAAATAAAATTAAATCATAAAAATAATAAATCAATCAAGAATACGGAAGAAAAAGTGGAAAGAGAAAAAAATTAACAAATGGGGCAAATAGAAAATAAATCCAAGAAGTAAACTTAAACCAACCCTATCAATAATCATATAAAATATAAATGGTCTAAACAACCCAGTAAAAAAGAAGAGACCATCAAATTGGATGAAATAACAAGACCTAACTATATTCTGCCAAAAAGAAATCCATTATGCATATAAAAACAAAAATAGGTTACAAGGATGGAAATAACATGCTAACACTAATCATAGAAAAACTGGAACACCTATATTAATATCAGACAGAATAAATTTTATGGCAAAGAATGTTACTAGGGATGCAAAAGGGCCATTTCTCAATGATATATGAGCAAATTCAGCAAGAAGACTTAATAACCATAAACATTTATGAAACTTAGAACAGAGTTTGTAAATAAGTGATAAAAAAGCATTTGAATTACAAGGAGAAATAGACAAATCCACAACTATAGACAGAGATTTCCACACTCCTCTCACTCTGCTTCATAGAACAAGTATACAGGAAATCAGAAATGATATAAAAGTTTTGATGAACACAATGACCAAATTAACCTAAGTGACATTTGTAGAACATTCCATGTCATGACACAATAATGTGTCTTCTTTTCAACTGAACAAAGAAGATGCACTGAAATAGAACTCACTGTGGTGCAAAAAACGTATTACCAAATTTGAAAGAATTCAAGTCATTCCAAGTATGTTTTGTGACCACAATGGAATCCAATTAAGGAGTCAACTCTAGAAAGGTATCCCCGCATACTATTTTAAAATAACTTGTGCAACAAAGAAGAAATCAGAAAGAAAATTAAGATTATTTTAACTGTAAGAAAATCAAAACATCCAGATATATGGGATGCAGCTAAGAAAATGATTAGAGGGCATTTTTTTAAAAGGATAAAATGCCTATGTTAGCCATGAAGCAATGTGTCAAACAACATCCTCAGTTTTTACCTTAAGAAACAAACAAAAAAGCAAGCTAAATGCAAATTACACAGAAAAATGGAGCTAATAATAACAACACAGTAGAAATCAAGGAAATATATAACAGAAAAAGAGGAAACCCATATAATAAAAATGTCAGTCTTTGCTAACACATGTGAATGGCAAATAAGGAAACAAAAAAGACGGTCTACAATGCAAATTAAAATCACATTGATATACTATGACATACCAAAGAATTGGAAAAACTAAAAATTATAAGAAAAAAAAAAACAAAGAAACAAAACAACTGCCTCTATCAAGTGTTGGCAAGAATGTGGAATCACTAGAACTCACATCTAATGCTGGTCAGAATCCAAAATGGTACAATCATTTTCAAAAGAAGTTCAAAGCACATACCTGCAATTCTTTCCTAGTTATTTATCCAAGAGTAGTAAACTCATATGTCTACAAAAACACTTGAACACAAACGTTCATAGCAGCTTTATTTATAAGAGGGAAAAAACCAACATCAACCCCAAATCCAAATATGTCCCTCAACAGGCAAATGGATAAAGTAATTTTGATATATCTATATAATGGACTATTACTCAGCAACAATAACAATAAAACACAATTATTTATATAGGCAACAACACTGATGGATCTCAAAATAATTATGCTGAGTGAAAGAGCCAGATAATAAGAGTACATACTGTATGATTCTATTAATATAAAATTCTAGAAGATGCAAATGTACAGTGACAGAAAACAGATCCGTAGCTACCTGAGATACAGGTGAAATGAAGGGTAAGTTGGAAGGGATAAAAAAGGGGCAGGAGAAGAATAGAAGTGATGAGTGTTTTTATGATTGTGATTGTGATGGGAGTTTCACAGAAATACATACTTGTTAAAATTTATCAAAATGTACTAATTAAATATGAACAGTTGGCTGTATACCAATTATACCCTAATAAATGTGTTAAAATTTGAAAAGGATCAATCAGTCACACAACTTAAAAATCTTTACACATTTACATCCATAAAAGACACAAAGTGTAATGGAGTGGGGCATGATGGGATGCACGTTGTGGTAGCAGGGACAAATGGGAATATGAATCTTTCTGAAATTGTATATATTCCCCACCATGTCTAGGTAGTATAATATAATCGAATGTACAGTGTCTTATAATTCAAAACACCAAAATTGTAATCACATTCTCTCAAATAACTAGCTAAGTAAATTTGGTTAGTTCGTTTCTCCTCTCTATGGATTTGTAAAATATAGAGTCTTCCTCAAGGAACTTTAAAGTTTCCCCCCACTCTCCAATTCCATATCTAAATCTAGACAAGGAATTGAATTTCTGGTTGAGCCATAACCCTCAGCTGATGTGTAACCATGTCAAAAAATGCCCACAAATTAGAAATAATACCCTTCAAAAGTGTTATATTTTCCAAGGCCTCAAAATATTCAGTGTGAGATTAATAAACAAAGATTTAAGACAATGGCCTATTTCCAGTAAAGCAACACTCTTTCCGATGATCTTCACATTTCTGTCCTCTCTTAAATAACTTTTCTTGCTTATGTGAGGGTATTTACTTTTGTGGATATACCAAAATACTTTTTATTTTAAATGTTAGTTATGAGATTAGGTTTCAAAATTAAAAATTTTGTAATGATCAGAGACAGAGTCACAAATTGTTACTATGAACTTTTACCACCTGAGAATCTCATGATCAAAAGTCCATAGTTACATATGTCCATGCCACTCTCCATCTGCGCATATATACACTACCAAATGTAAAATAGATAGCTAGTGGGAAGCAGCTGCTTAGCACAGGGAGATCAGCTCGGTGCTTTGAGACCACCTAGAGGGGTGGGATAGGGAGGGTGGGAGGGAGATGCAAGAGGGAGGAGATATGGGGATATATGTATATGTATAGCTGATTCACTTTGTTATAAAGCAGAAACACACCACTGTAAAGCAATTATACTCCAATAAAGATGTTTTAAAAAAGTCCATAGTTACAAGTATTCACAAGTTAAGTGACAATTATGACTTTTCAAAATTTTGAAAATTGCACAAGCCTTATGAAGTTAATCACACGTGTGATAAGGAAACTGAAAGAATGGCCACTAAGTTATATGATATGTATCTTTATGACACCCTATACAACAATGAAATTTTCTCAGAAATCAATTCTATCTTTTCACAAAAGTTTCTCTTAAAAATACTCATATTTCATAAACTATAGTTAGAAAAAAGCTTATAGATTTTGATTCTTAGCCTACACCTTCCTATCACCATTATGCCCAAAAGAAAAATTGATTCTGACCTTGAAGTCAGAGTGTTAAAAATAAGTCTCTGCCGCACTGATTTTTCTTTTCTCTGTTTCTGAAATAACTGTTTAAACTCACTCAGGGGATTACTCTAATGATCCACTAGCTTTTTATAAGTACTGAAAAGAAGTAAAAGTGATGTTTGTGCAGCGAAGTGTTTATCAGTTCCTAACACATTTCAAGGAAAAATATGTGTGTGTTTAAATGATGCTGAGCCTCCCCACACAGATATTCCATGTGGCCTCTATCAGTCAAGATGATATCTACTAATGAGAGAACTTACACCAAGACATAGTAATTCATAATGCTAGAAATATTTATTTAAAACCTTTACCTAAAAGCAAACATGATTTTCAATTGATGGGATACGAAAAAGATGTAACAAATCAAGCCTAGTGATATAAGAATAAATTACATTTTCATGCTCTGATTATAACAATTAAGTCTTGATGTAAATTTAATAGTCTCACAAATATCTACATGATTTATCATTGAAACACATATTCACCATGAGGTTTGTCAGTTTTAAGTTTTCTAAATTTAAGTTTCGTAAAAATAATATTTTACTGTAGACGATAGACAAATTACAAAAAAAAAACATTACGAGGAAGGAGAAAATGCACAACTCATTCTTGTGATAGGCAAATCCTACATAAGAAGTCACTTGAAATTACAAAGAGAATAGAAACTGTCACAAAAACATTACTGTAGAAATGTCAGCCAGCCCTGAAACAACTGTAACTTTAAAAAACAAATCTATTGAAAGTTGAGGCTCTCATTAGTAATGACAAAGTAAGACTTTAGCAGAATGGCATCCTTGCAGAAAACAAATTAAAAACTGGACATTATAACAAAAGCAAGCACTGGAAAGTGAACAGAAGCTTTCAGAATGTAATGGTGAGTACAGATTCAAAGGAGGTGGGGTGGTATATGAAGTGAATGTCCTTTTTTATGAATGTTAGCCTGGAGTCAGGCTCAGTCATTCAGTGAATGAGGTGGCAAGGTATTGGAAAACTGCAGCCATTTCCAGCCTGGAGAGCCAGAAAACTGAAGATGAGGAAACTTGCTAAAGAACACTGTGAGGTAATCCAGAATGGGGAAGTGCTGATTCTTTCTACCCACATTTCTGCCTAACCCATGACATAGCCATGCACAGAAAAGAATAAAACAGCTTACTTAAAGACAAAGATCTGAACTTAGGCCAGAGCTGCCACTCAAAAAACAAAAGCTTTCAATTTAAGTCCAATTAAAATAATAGTTAAAAGTAAAGAACACCACTCATGTGATTAAAAAAAGAAAGGAATCCAAAATCCCTAAAAATTAATATCTGTATGTCCAAAATACAAAATTAGGCAGAAGTAATAGGCAGCTAGGAAAATGCACAAAAAGAAATCCAATTAAGCAAAGACCAACTCTGAGGTGACTCAGATTTTGGAAGTAGCAAAAAAGGATTTTAAAGTGGCTATTGTAACAATCCTCAATGAAGTAAAGCATAATATGGTCACAATGAATGAAAAGAAGAATGCCATCAGAAAAATAATAAAATAAAGTGGAGATTCAGAACTAAAAAATAATCTGAAGTAAAAAAATAAAAAACTTGATTGATTTACTGGACAAATGGAAACGACAGAGGAAAGACTAAGTGAACATGAAGAAAAATCAATTACCTAATTGTGTAGAAAACAGGTAAAAAAAGACTGAAAATAAAAGAACAGAGCCTCAAAGACCTCTGAGGTAATATTAAACAGTTTGGCGTATATGTAATTGGAATCCAAGAAGAAGTGGAATGAAAAAATAAGGCAGAAAAGATCTGAAGGAATAATGTCCAAAATTTTCTCAAATTTGATTAAAGGTAGAAAATTATAAACAGAACATGAAAAGAACACCATCAAACTGTTGAAAGGTAGAGAAAATAACAAACCTTGAATGTAGGAAGAGAAAAACAACCTATTACCTACAGGGAAACACCAATTCAATTAATAATTGACTTTTTTACCAGCCACTATAGAGGGCAGAAGAGAGAGGGCATAACACTACTAAAGTGCTAAAACAAACAAATAAAACTGTCCACCCAGAATTCTATACACAGAATATTCTATAAAAAATATCCTTCAAAAGTCACAGCAAAATAAAGACATTTTCAGATTAATCAAATAAACAAGAAAATGAACAAATAAATCAATAAAATAATTTGTTGTCTGCAGATCTATAAGATAAGCAACGCTAAAGAAAGCTCTATAGTCTGAAGTGGAGCAGTAACAGACGGAAACTCAGATGCTCAAAAAGGAATGAAAAACTTCGGAAATCATAAATATCTGGGGATATGCAAATTACCATTTGCTGTTTTCTCTCAATTTAAATATTATACATATAATTGATTAAAGCAAATGTTATGACATTATTTTGTAGGGTTCGTAATGTATAAAAATATAACACATATAATAATCATAAAGGGTCAGATAGCAAGTATTTTAGGTTTTGCAGGCTGTAAGGGCTCTGTTATAACTACTCAACTCCGCCACTGTGGCTCAAAAGCAGCCATAATCCATCAGCGGACAGTTATGGCTGTGTTCCAATAAAATTTATTTACAAAACAGTCAGTTGAACTGTGGGTCACTGTCAACTCTGGCAAAAATGTTGAGTGATATATGGACCTATAGGGTTTCAAAGATTCAATAATTTATGTGAAGTGGTAAACTACTGTAACTGTACAGTAAACAGTAAAAGATATTTATTTTAATTCTCAGAATAACCACTAAAAAATGCAAAGACATGGCAAAAAAGCCAGTAGGAATATTAAAATTCTAAAAATATTTAAAATAATCCCCCCAAAGTGGGGGTGAGGAAAGGAGGAATGGAAAACAAAGAGGGAACAAATAATAAAATGGTAGAGACAAAACCACATAAATAATTACACTGAATGGTACTAGGTTGCAGTCAAAAGGCAAAGATTTTAAGAATGGGTTAAAGAAAAAAGAGACCTAACTTGCTGTCTACAAGAGATGCACTTTAAATATAAAGTTACAAATAGGTAGAAAGTAAATGGATAGAAAAAATATATACCATAAAAATAGTACACATGAAAAGGCTTAAGTATCTATATTAATAGCAGATTAAAATAAATACCAAGATACAAAATACTACCAAAGATAATGAGGAATATTTTATAATGATAAGCATCAATTATACAGGAAAACATAATCAGAAATGTGTAAGCATTTAATAACAGAGTTTCAAAATATAAGAAGCAAAGATTGACATAATTAAAGGAATAAATCAATAATACCAAATCAAAACTGGAGATTTTAACATCCTTCTCTCAGCAGTTGATAGAACTATGCTAAGTGAAATAAACCAGACATAGAAAGAGAAATATCACATAATCTCCCTTACATGTGGTAAATAAATAAATAAATAAAGTTGTATTCGTAGCAACAGAGAGTAGAATTGTGGATACCAGAGGCTGGGGGATGGAATAAAGGGGCAATATTGATCAAGGGGTAAAACTTTTCAATTATAAGATGAATAAACCTAATGTACAGCATGGTGACTATAGATACTAATAACATTGCATATTTGAAATTTGCTTAGAGAGTAGATCTCAAGGGTCCTCACCAGACACATGAAAAAGGTAATCTTGGAAGACAATGGGTATATTAGTTAGTTTGATTGTGGTAATTGTTTCACAATGTATACATATATGAAAACATCATGGTGCATACCTTAAATATATACAATTTTTGTCAAAAATAGGTTTAAAATTCTTTAAAATAATTTTAAAAGAACTGTGCAAAAAATCACAGAAAACAAAATAATATTCCAATTTGATAGGTCTCAAACACAATGACATCAGAATAAAAATTATTTTCATGTATACCTGGTATGTTACTGTGACAGACAATATGCTGAGCCAGAAATCAAGTCCCAAAATATTTTTACTTTTTAAAGAATGAACTAATCTAGAGTATGTTCTTTTAGCACATAATTAAAGATCAGTATAAATAAGAACTAGAAATATCTGGAAATCAAATAATATATTTATAAATGACAGACTGGTCAGAGAAGAAATCAAAAAGGAAATGAGAAAATATATTGAACTAAATGATAATAAAACACATGAAATGTGGGAGATTCAGCTTAAGCAGTGCTTAAAGGGAAATTTATACCTTTAAATATTAATATTAGAAAAGAAGGGAATTTAAAATCAATTATCTGAGTTTAAGAAATCAGGAAAAGAAAAACAAATTAAATTCAAAGTAAGTAGATGGAAGGCATTAATAAAGCTAAGAGCAGAAATCAATACAATTGAAAGAGAAAAACACAGAAAGTAAAACCAAAAGCTGGTTCTTTGAAAATTTATACGTTTATACCTAGAAATAACAAAGCAAAGATATATTAGAAAATACCAGTATCAGGGATTAAAGATAGTACATCACTGCAGATCCTACAGAAATTAAACAGGGAATAAGAGAATATAATGGATAACATTATGCCCATAAATCTGACAGTGTGGATGAAATGAACAATTCCTTGAAATACACAAATGACCAAATGATCCAAAAATAAACAGAAAACTTAATTACCCTTATGCAGAATACTGACATTGCAATTTCCATAAAAACAAACCAACCAACAACCAAAAAACACTCTGGACCCAGATGAATTGACAGCTGGTTTCCATAATACGTTTAAGGAAGAAAAATATCTATGCTAAACAAATTCTTTCTAGCAATAAAGGAGGAAGAAAGACCTCCCAACTAATTTTATCAAGCCAGATACCAAAACTAGACAAAGATATCCCATGAAAAATATAAATGGATAGCCCTAATGAGCATAGATGCAAAATATCTCAATACAATTTTAGCAAATTAAATCCAACAATATGTAAAGATAATACATCATGTCTAAACATGGTTTATCCAAGTAATGCTCTGTTGGCATACAACTCAATAAGATGACAAACAACTCAATTTGAAAAGTGCTCAAAGGTTTTAAATAGACACTTAACAAAATGTATGCAAATAGACAGTAAGTGCATGAAAAGACAAAAATTCCTAGTCATCATGGAAATAAAAAATGTCCATGATATAATAACACTACACATTTTCAATAGTATGATTAAAGTGAAAACTACTGATGACACCAAGTGCTACTGAGGATGTAAAGAAAGTGGAGATCTCTTACATGGCTGGTGAGACTGTAAAGTGGTTAGCCACTTTAAAAAACAGTAAGGCAGTATCTTAAAAGTAATTGAAATACCTACCAAAGACCTCAAAATTCTACTCCTAGCTATTCAACTAAAGGAAATAAAAATATATACACACATATTATTCATCCATTATTCAAATAGCCAAAAATTGGAAACAACCAAAATCTACATCATCTGGTAAATAGAATCATTGTACATCCACACTATGGAATATTATACAGTGATAGAAAGAAATGACCTATTAATACATGTAAGAACACGGATGATTTAGTGAGAACTAAGAAAACCAAAATACTACGTATATGATGCCACTTATATGAATTTCTAGAAAATCTATAGTGACATAAAAAAGATAAATGGTTGCCTGTGCCAGTGGGTGCTAGAGGGAATCAAAGGGCAGAAGGAAGAAAATTTAGTGTGATGAAAATATTCTACACTTGAATTGTGGTGGTTGTTGTATCCTATGCACAATTTCTAAAATTCATGAAACTGAACACTCAAAATGGGTGAATTCTACTGTATATAAACTATACTTCAGTAAAACTAGAAAGTGTTTTGAAATCTCAAAGTACTTTTGTTTGTTTGTAGTCCTAGATTTTTTACGTCCTAGTCTTAGTATTGTGGATACTTTAGATTTTTCAGTTCCAAGCTTTGCCCCTTCCCCATCTTGGTAACCTCATCAATTCCAGGACTTCAGCTACTGAAGTTGTCATATCTATACCATAGAATTCACATAATGACTTTAGCTTGTATATGTCTCTTGGATATTTCAAACTCAGCATTAAAAGAAATTGAAAGCAGTCTCAAACTGTCCTCAGTTTATCTCCCCAAGTGATGCCAGTATGGTCTTTCAAAAAGAGCTCCTCTCATCACTTAATTCCCCTTGTTATAAGCATCAGTGGCTCCCTGAATCTTTCAGGGTACAATCTCTATTCCTCCAAACATAAAGCATAAGCATTTTATGATTTTGACCTTGGCTTAGCTCTTTTTTGTTTCTTTTATTTATTTATTTTTTAAACATCTTTATTGGAGTATAATTGCTTTACAATGGTGTGTTAGTTTCTCCTTTATAACAAAGTGAATCAGCTATACATATACATATATCCCCATATCTCCTCCCTCTTGCGTGGCTTAGCTCTTTATTGCCTATTTCAGTTACTTCCCGTAGGATCCCTTTTTATCATGGGTCAACAATTATTAAAATGCTTTAGGGTGTGTATAAAGGAGGCGGCATGAAAGAAAAACAACAGCACAAGAGCATTTTATTAGTCTCCTGTGTCAGGAGTCCACAGGTGTGCTGGTTAAAAAGAAAGTGAAGACCTCATCCAAGTATCTTATGCAGCTCTCCTATAGCTCTGACCAAACGCTGCTATCTGGACACAGGTTTAATAGTTATGACTTTTCAATATCTGATTCTTATGTGAAATTTCATGATAATCAATATTTGAAGATAATATTTACAAACTTAAAACATCAAGCAAATCAAATGAAACTTTTCAGCAATCTGGATTCCAGACCACTAGCCCAGCAAAACACTTTTTTTTTAATTTTTTTTACATATTTCCAAGTCCTTAAGCATTCTTTAGCATTTAACTTAGTTATCAACTCTAAGGGAGCCTTTTGTAATTTCCTCCCTACCAAAAAAAGGTGATTTGGATGCCCTCTGTTTATGCTTCCAGAACAAATACCTAATAATTATTAACTATTTGCTCTCTGCCAAACACATCCTAAGCCCTCTACAGATATTAAGTCATTTAATATCCCCCACAGCACAATGAGATAGGTACTTTAATTCTTCTTACTTTACAGATGGTGCAAATGGGGTACGTAGAGTTTTAGTCACATTCCCAATATACAGCTAGGAAATAATAAAGTCAGGGTTCAAATCCATGTAACAATGGAGCCCCCATCAGCCACTGTAGTGCAATGATTCTTAGATTTTATGACACAGTACTAGAATCACTGGTGTGTTCATATGTTTGCTCTCTGGATTTTAAATATTTAAAGAACAGGGATTATGTTTTACTTTTCCTTTTATCCTCCAGAGCTAGAACTTATTTAGTACCCTATAGGTACTGGTTGAATGAATTAATGAATGAGGTGATGAGGTACTGCAAATTTTCAATATTGTTCCTGTGATTTTTAATTTTAGAATGTATTATCCTCATTGTAAAATTTCAAACAATACATTGTAATGTATATATTATATAAAGTTGCTCCATTCTCTTATCCTCTCTTGCTCCCCCGGTCCTAACCATAAATCCCAAGGATGCACATTTTTACCCATTTCATTATTTTCCATTATTTAATTTTTTAAGAATCCCTATAATTTGAAAAAGGGACTGTGAAACTAACATAACTAAGAATTAGGCTTTATTTTAAGAAAAACACTCAAATGTACAACTCTCAGAATGGATTAGAATAAAACTTCCATTGTTAAAATCAATTTTCTCCAGAACTAATAAATAGTCAAACTGTAGCATATCTGGAATATTCTATGTAAGGAAATTAAACTGTGATATTTATTTTAATGTTGTCAATGATACCAAATTTAAACTGAACTTGACCTGATTGAAGGGAAATGAGTTAGTCTAAACACTGGTCTAAACCACTCAGACAATCATACTTCATGGGTGTGTGGCAAAATGGAAGGGAATATTAGGATCTGGTCTTAAAACAGTTGCTATTTAGCAAATTCCAACTGCAAGTTAGACAGTGAGAAGGAGACAGATGGACTTTAGCACATAAACACTTCCACATGGTTTGATGAGAAGAGAGAACTGACAAATATAGAGGCACAAGGCTGGTACAGGACCTTATACTACAGACCGTGTCTCCCCAAAATTTATACCATAATTCAAAAAGAGTCATGTACCCCACTGTTCATTGCAGCACTGTTTACAATAGCCAGGACATGGAAGGAACCTAAATGCCCATTGACAGAAGAATGCATAAAGAAGATGTAGTACATATATACAATGGAATATTACTTAGCCATAAAAAGGAGCGAAATTGGGTCATTTGTAGAGATGTGGATGGACCTAGAGACTGCTATACAGAGTGAAGTAAGTCAGAAAGAGAACACAAATATCGTATATTAACGCATATACGTGGAATCCAGAAAAATGGTATAGATGTACTTATTTGCAAAGCAGAAATAGAGATACAGACATAGAGAACAAACGTATGGATACCAAAGGGGGAAGGGGTGGTGGGCTGGAGTGGGAGATTGGGATTGACGTATATACACTATTGATACTATGTATAAAATAGATAACTATTTATGAGAACAGACTGTATAGCAGAGGGAACACTACTCAATGCTCTGTGGTGACCCATATGGAAAGGAAATCCAAGAGGGGATATACGTATACATGTTGCTGATTCACTTTGTTGTACAGCAGAAACTACCACAACATTGTAAAGCAACTACACTCTAATAAAAGAAAAAAGATATATTGAAACCTAATTCTCAATATGATGGTGTTGGAGGTGGTCCTTTGGGGATGATTAGATTATGAGGGTGGAGCCATCATGTAAGATATTAGTGCCCTTTTAAAAGAAAATCCAAACAGCTCCCTTGCCTCTTCCTCTGTATGAACACACAATAAGACAACCATCTATGAACCATGAAGAGGGTTCTCACCAGGGAGCGAATCTGCTGGCACCTTGATGTTGGACTTCCCAGACTCCTGAACTGTGAGATAAATTTCTGTTGTTTATAAACCACCCTGTCTATGGCATTTTGTTATAGTAGCCTGAATGTATGACGACACCTTACATGAGAACCATATGGAAAAAGCTTCTTACTATGTAACACAGAAAGTACTGACATTAAGCAGAATACTGTTGCTACGTCAAAGCTTCCAACAACAGCGAACATATCTTACTCCTTTAGAGTGCCTAGGTCCTAACTAACTGACTGTGTCTGGCTATACATCAATCAAGTAATTACTTCCCACAGGAGCCCCTCCAATCCACCTCCAAAGCGAAGTAGAGCAGTTCTGCATCTGAGCAAAAATGTGTGTCAGATACCTTACATTTTCAAACAGAATGCCATTTCTGCCTCACGCATCACTCTCTTTTTAGTCAACACCACAGACAATCGGTGCTTTGGGCTTCTGTCAAGGATTTCAACCATAAACTGACAGAACTCAGGGCTTGCCAAAATCTTGTTGGCAGCATCTGTTAGTTATGGGAGACATTTAACTATTTATTAAGTGCCAATTAGGTATCCAGGTACACGTTGTGAGAAAGCATTAGGTATTATCAGGAATATAAAAATTCTGCGAAGAACGAGTCCAAATTCACATTGTTAAGAATAAGGGCTAAGAGAATGAGAAAGTTTTGGCTCATGGGAAAAATGCCCACTATAATCCTATTAATAATTTTAATACTGAAGAAATTATTCAATATATCTTATAGAATTTTACTAGAAAAACTGAAACAGGGATTCCCATATGCCTATAACAGTACTGTACCACTTTCTACATTGATTCAGTGAAATTCATGTCTAAGTTTCTTGTGGATATGATGTGTTCATCATCCTATTCCTCTCTCTGCCCAACATACTGCATGAAGCACTTATAAAAAAGAGACAAATTATTTCCTTAAAAAATCGTAGACCTCAATTATAATATCCTGAAAATACTCATTCAACAAATGTGTACTGATTAAACTTTATGTTCTGAGCATTCTCCTATATACCGAGCGTAGAGTGATGAAATATAAGCAAAATCCTGTTTCCATGCAACATACAGGTTAGTGAGGAAGACAGATAATGCACAATGGTGGTAAATGATATATTTCATGAAGAAATAATTCTATGATAAGTAGTAAGTACAAGTGAAATAATGGGTTCATTGGAAGGGGACGTCTCAAGAGTTGTCATTTAAAAGAAGTCAGTCATAGGTGCAAAACCACAGTGGACAAGGAGGATAACTTAAAAAGGTTTGATGAGGTATTTTTCTAACTCTAAGATATTTTCTCAGAAAAACTTGTAACAATTCTGAAAATGATGTCTATCTTACATGTTTCATATCTGGGGAAAAAACGAGTAAGCTTAGGAATCATAAGAATGGAGACAGAAAAATGCCTGCATCATTGCCCACTCTTTCTTACCCCTCAGTGTTTGGCAGTTATAGGAATTTGTGTTGATGAGAAATGCTGGAATTTGCTACCACCAGATACTCCTCCCTAGTGATACAGGTAGCATGAAAGAACATTAAAGCCAAGGATTTTAGAAATCAAGCATTATATCTGGCATGTGCTGCCATTTTTAACAGGAGGATATGATGAAATTCATTAGTGGCTCCTCCTTACTACTGAAATATGGTTCCCTTTTTAACACCTGGCTTGATGTTGTGCTTACACCCAATCTGCTGGCACTTTCCATACCCTTCCCTGTGTAGTAGCCATTTGTATATAAATATTCTCTTTTCCAATAGATTGGAAGTTTCATGAAAGTAGGAATTGGATGTTAAATCCCATTAAAAAGGGCAATGGTTCATAGATAACTCTTACTCCTTGGATTCTAGTACCTCTGAAGAAATCTGGGTAAGTGCAGAATAATTTTTCTTTCTTTTTTTTTTTTTTTTTGAGAATCAGGTCGTGATATAATTTATTGTGCTAATGAGGGTTCAGTGGAAAGGATAATGAACAGGATTTTTTAAAATTGAAGTGCAGCTGAATTACAATGTTGTGTTAATTACTGCTGTACAGCAAAGTAACTCAGTTATACATACATATATATATATCCTTTTTCATATTCTTTTCCATTTTGGTTTATCACAGGCCATTGAATATAGTTCCCTGTGCTATACAGTAGGACCCTGTTGTTAGTTGCAGCATGTATTTTTAAGTTCACTCTACTAATCTGTCTTTTAATTGGTGAACTTAGATCCTTTACATTTAAGGTAACTATCATTATGTTGGAGCTTAAGTCTGCCATTTTAATTCTTGTTTTCTGTTTGTTCTCTGTTTCTCACTTATTTTTTCTTGTTCCTCTCTTCCTGTAGGTTACTTAAATATTTTTAGAATTTCATTTTATAGATGGTTTTTGAGTGTATCTCTCATATAGCTTTTTAGTGATTTGTCTAGGTATTACATTATATATACTTAACTTATTACAGTCTACTGGTGTCATCATTTTACCAGTTCAATTGAAGTTTAGAAACCTTACCTTTCTTTATATGACTTTACTCTCCCTCATGTATACTATAATAGTCTCATATATATATATCCCCTACACACTATTATCCGACAGTGTTATAATTTTTGCTTCAATCATCAGCCATAATTTAGAAAACTCGAAGGAAAGTCTATATTATATTCTATTTACCCATATTTTTGCTTACCATGTTCTTTCTTCCTTCTGGATGTTCTACTGTTCCTTCTTTTATCATTTCCTTTCTGTTTAGAGAACTTCCTCTAGCCATTCTTTTAGGGTAGATCTGCTGGCAAAATTTCTTAGTTTTCTTTCATCTCAGAATATCTTGATTTACCCTTCATTCTTGGAGGATATTTTTGCTGAATATAAAAGTCTGGGTTGACAGTTCTTTTCTTTCAGTGCTTGAAAGATGCTGTGCCACTTCTTTCTGGACTCTATGGTTTTCCTTTTTTTTTGAATTTTTTATTGTGATAAAATATACATAACAAAATTTACCATTTTAAGCATTTTTTTTTGCTTATATATGGATATTTACTTGGATTATTGTTACAGGCTTACTTTTCCATTTTTTTTACCATTTCTATTGGAGTATAATTGCTTTACAATGGTGTGTTAGTTTCTGCTGTATAACAAAGTGATCAGCTATACATATATAAATATGCCCATATCTCCTCCCTCTTGCATCTCCCTCCCATCCTCCCTATCCCACCCCTCTAGGTGGACACAAAGCACTGAGTTTAAGCATTTTTAATTGTAAAATTCAGTGGCATTAAGTACATTCACAGTGTTGTACAACCAACACCACTATCCATTTCCAAATCTTACCAAGTAGATAATAACTCCCCATTCTCCCCTCCCCCAGCCCCTAGTAATCACTATTCTCCTTTCTGTCTCTGTGAATTTGCCTATTCTAGGTACTTCATATAAGTGGAATTATACAATAGTTGTCCTTTTTGTCTGGCTTATTTCACTTAGCATAGTGTTTTCAAGGTTCATCCATATTGTAGCATGTATCAAAACTCCAATCCTTTTTAAGGGTGAATAATATTTCATTGTATGTATATACCACATTTGTTTATAAATTCATCTGTTGATCAACATTTGGGGTACTTCCACCATTTAGCTATTGTGAATAACATTGCTATGAACATTGCTGTACAAGTATCTGAGTCCCTGCTTTTAAATTCATTTGGATATATACCTAGAAGTAGAATTACTAAATCATATGGTAATTCTTTTTAATTTTTTGAGGAACTGTCAAACCATTTTCTACAGTAGCTGCACCATTTTATATTCACAGAGGCAATGTACAAGAGTTCCAATTTCTCCACATCCTTACCAACACTTGTTATTTTCTGTTTTTTTCACACTAGCCAACTAATGAGTGTGAAGTACTACCTCACTGTAGTTTTCATTTGCATTTCCTTAACGATTACTGATGGTGAACGTTTTTTTCATGTGCCTTTTGGCCATCTGTCTTGCAAGAAATGTCTATTCAAGTCCTTTGCCCATTTTTTTAGATGGCTTATTTTTTTCTTCTTAGGTTGTAGGAGATCTTTAATACTCTGGATATTAATTCCTGATTGGATATATGATTCATAAGTATTTTCTTCTATCCTGTGGGTTGTCTTTTTACTTTCTTGATAATGTCCTTTAACACACAAAATTTTTAATTTTAAGTTCAATTTAACTACTTTTTCTCTCATTGCCTGTGCAGAATTTTTCTACAGAAAACTTTTATTTAAAAATATTTGCTATAAAAAAAGACAACAGTAGCCTGGAAATATGGAAAAAATTCATCTCTATGTTTCATTGTGAACAGTAAAAACTGCGTAGATCTGTTTCAAGGGGAGAGAAACTGAAGTTCCCTTTTTACTTGCTTTCCTGTTACGATTTCAGCAAATATAAAATTTGCAGCTGGTCTCTCTTATCCTGTCAGAGCGATTTAGGTTTTCTCTGTGGGTCTGACAAGAGGGAATACTCCTGTCTTGATTAGCATTAATAGCAATGTTACACATGTACATCAACTATGAATGAATCACAAATGTTTTAAATAGGTCTATGTAAAGAAATGTTTGAAACAAAGGATGAAAAGAGAGTGCTACCAAGGGAAGGGGAGCTGCATTTTTATGCTATAAAGTTTTTATACATCAATTGATATTCAAGATCTTCATGACAAAAAAATAAAACTAAAACATGCATCTTCTGTGTATGAACTATTAATTGACAATCACCTTAAGACTAGCTTTCTTTTCTTTTTAAAATAAGGATGTAAGACACTAAGAATGAAACTTGCATGACTACCTTTGATTAAAAAACATCCACTCTCTTACATAAAGTTAAATATTCATAATAAACACCAACATTTATCTTTCTAATGTGTCATCCTCTACAATAATATGATGCTGATTAACCAATGTTTAGTTTTAATGTATTAATATAACCAACACATTCAAATACTATATCTATTACAACACAAAGAATGACATTTATCATTTTTATTGAACACACCACACAGCAGAACATTTAGAAAAGATACTTGCATTTGATTGACCTAACACTTGAAATGTCTTCTTCATCTATTCATCAAGGATGTAAAACTCTGTTGGAGTTTAGGCAGTATATAATCCCTCTTTCAAGCTGAAAAAGCATCTCTTAGTTCTAGCATCATGCGGACCAGATACAGTAAATCCCCTACATATGAACCTTCAAGTTGAGAACTTTCAAAGATGCGAATGTGCCCCTGTAACCCAGCTGTTGTACTGTACTACTCTACTTTTCAAGGTACTGTACTGTAAGATTAAAAATGTTTTTGTGTTTGCTTGTTTTTTTATGTATTATTTGTGTGAAAAGTATTATAAACCTATTACAGTACAGAACTATATAGCCGACTGTGTTAGTTGGGTACCTAGGCTAACTTTGTTGGACTTACGAACAAATTGGACTTAACGAACGTGCTCTTGGAACAGAACTCGTTTGTATGTAAGGGACTTACTGTATCTTCATTCCTACTCTTACTAATTTTAGATAAGTCAAGCATATGTTAGATTTAAGCCATTGCCTTCCAGAATACCAAGTTCTTTATTCAAGAATGTATACTCACATGATAGTCCCTATATCCCCACCCTCACCCCATCACTTCACAATTAGCCTTTCCAATTCTCTCTCTGGGTTTGAAGGTTGTGTGTGAGTTTGTTTTTTAAAGAAGTGGTAGTATCTAGAGGCAGTATGTCCTAGTGGTCAATAGCACATCCTCAGAATCATGCAGTCTAAAATTATATCTTATCTCTAACTCTAGCTAGCTGCGTTAGCTTGATAAATTACTTAATCTCTCTACCATTCAGTTTTCTCATCTATCAATGTGCGAAATAGCAGTAACTTCCATGATGAGGTAGCTGTGATGGTCAAGTAAAGGTAACACAGATGATGTGTTTAATGTAGGGAGTGATAATTGTAAAAGTTGTATTAAATTAGCAAGCATCTTTGTTGTTATTACTATCATAATAAGTGAAAAGTTGAATATCATATAAATGGAAGCTATATACACAATGAGTGCTTTAAGAGCGTATGGTTACCCTACATGTGTAAGATTTCTATTCAACATACTGGGGAAGTGACCTGGAAAAACGTTTTTAAATAATTTTATTTTGTAGATTTTGTTAAATTTAATATTTATAGAACCCTTTTATTTAAAAAGCTGATTTCTTGGCAGGAGAGGTATATTGTTCTGAAATAACCCTGATTTTCTACATATCGCCAGTGTTTAAGAAACATCTAGATTATTTTTCAAAAAGTAGAAAATATTACCAATTCTCTTATTTCCCCCAAAGCAATCAAGTTTCCTTTCACCTATTTGCATAACATTCAAGTTTTACTTTCAAATCACAAATGTTTGGAGGTAAATTATGGTAACAAAGGTTAAACAGAAATATGAGAAGAAAAATTATAGTTTTCTCTTGAACACATATTTGAATTTATTTTCCAAAAGGGAGTATGGAAGTTAACACAATCTAAATCAGGCAATGCTCATCTAATTTTAGAAAATAAAGTAGTTCTTTTTATTTGATGGGAGCAATAAATATTTGTAAAGATGTGACATCTGTCACATGTTTGTAAATTTATTAATTTCCTAACAATAAAAAGTCATTAATCCTATTGCCAGGAAGAGTTTATCTTATAAAAATATGCAATAAAGATGCTAAACACACAGTTCCTACTTCACATGACTATTTTACTACCTCTATTTTTAACCTATGTTTTTTTCTACTTTGTTGCTATTAATAAACTGCTGCAGTAGAAAATGATTTTCTATTTCTCATTGACATGATGTCAACGTGAAAATAAGACACAAGTAATGTGGCTTTATGAGGGTTTCCAGCAATTCCTAAATGTTCACTTTTAGTGTTCAAACCACTAGACCAGAAAGGATTAATACTGCCAAATGATGATGATGATAATGACGACAATGACAGTGATTATGGGAAAGCTCACATGTACTGAAATTTTGCTGTGTCAGACACTGTACTAAACACATACACATATCCTTGTCCCACATCATAACTTTATAAGGTATGTACTTTTATCAAACCCATTTTACACATTAGGAAATTAAATCTAAAAGAGGTTAATTAATTTGACTTCAGTCATTGAGTGTATTAATAGTAGAAGTGATATTCGAACCAAGACTGTAAATCTATGAGTTCAAGAGTTTAACAAGTAATGTCTCATAAGCGATGACCCTTTGTCAGCAACGGATAAAGGAATGCTCTACAACTCCTGCTGAAGAAGATGACACCCAGTTGATAACAACACATCCTTGGCCATACTCACTTTCTCAAAGTTAAAACAATAAGAGTTGTGTGTTGCTTAATTTTTTTCAACAACTGAGGGGCCCTGGCACACTTCCTTTGACTCTGCTCTGCTCAGGCACCCTTCAAGCTGCCATGTAGAAGGTTACTCACAGCTGGAGGTGACTCCAGCCACTCAGCTGTCTTCACGACTGAGGGGATGAACATCTTGTATCAGGCCATTCACCCATTCATGGTTCTCTGTGCTGTGACACACTGGTTGAGAAGATTTGCCCTTACAATAATTTAGTAAGTGCCATTTACCTACCAGATAGTGATGTTGATTATGTTACTATCATAGATCCATACAAAGAAATGTATTCTATCAATTTCAGGATGTGTCTTCTGAATTTCTATAGCTCTTTTTCCTGTGACATAATCTATCATGATTATATACTGCCATACAATTTTATATATGCTTGTCTCTTTTAAAAATTACACTAATTCCTTAAGTACCAGGTCTGGGCCCTCTAGACTTCTTTCATCTCCCCCATATCTCTATGTGGTTCTGGCCCCAGAAGGTCTTAATAATCTTGCTTGATGACTGTTCCTCAAACCTATATTTAATGCTCCATCATTCATACCTAATATGAGGTTAATTCTTTGGGATTTTTTTTCTTTAATAGTGGAAATGTATTCATTTGTGTATTTTTTTAAAAATTCAACTTGTCTTGAAACAACATCTTTCATTTTTAAGTGCTGACCAGGATGTGGAATGCACTCTCTTAGAACACAGCCCATCCGCCTACAGAAATTCACTTCCTCAACCTAGATGTAAAAGCAGCTACTATGAGTTTGATACTATATTTCGTACGAAAGTAGTAAGAGAGAAGATGTTATCTGCAATCTCATTGGAGAGTGCCTTAATACTTTAAAACAAATTACTACCAAAAAGCACATGCAAATACTGTGGGATGCATTATGAACATGTCAGCTTGGAGTGACATAAGACAAAATGCATCTATTTAACTATTTCTGTGAGACACTGTAGTCAAAGCTTGTAGCTTTACCGCACAGAACACATATCTGCTTGAAGCTTTTTTTGTCTTTGATTTGGCAGTTTAATCATGTCAGGTTGTAGCTGATACTGGAAGCTGCTAGAAGTCAAAAGCTATGTCCCATCTTCTAGCTGAACCAAGTAATATGATATCCCAGAACTGAAGGTCCAAACACTTTTCTATTATTCCTTTTTGTATGAGAATTTTAATTTTGATTTTCTCCTGAAATTTTATTTTCTAAGCTTTATTGAGGTATAAATGACATACAAAAAATTGCACACATTTATTATATACATTTTGATGAGTTTGGATATATATATACACTTGTGATACCATCACCTCACTCAAGGTACTGAACATACCCATCACTTCCAAAGATTTCCTTGTGTTATTATGTGCGCATGTTTGTATTTTTTCCAACAACTGAGGGGTAAGAACACTTAACATGAGATCTATATTCCTAATGTGTTTTCAATGCACCATACCATTTTGCTAACTATAAGTACTATGTTATTTAGCAAATATCGAGAACTTATTCATCTTGCATAAGTAAAACTTTATACCCACTGAGCTACAATTCCCTATTTCCCCCTCCTCCCTGGCCCTGGTGATTCTTGCAGCACGATTCTATTCTCTGCTTCCATGACTGACTATTTGAGATACCTCATGTAAGTGGAATCATGCACTTTTTGTCCTTCTATGACTGGCTTATTACACGTAGCCGAATGTCTTCTAGGTTCATCTATGTTGTTGCAAATGGCATGGTTTCCTCCTTTTTAAGGCTGAATAATATTCCAGTGTATGTATATACCATACTTTATGTATTTACTTAAGGGACATTTGTATTGTTTCCATATCCTGGCTATTGTGAATAATGCTGTAATGAAATGAGGGTTCAGCTATCTCTCTGAGACCTTGATTTCAGTTCTTTTGGATATATACCCAGAAGCTGGATTGCTGAATCACGTGGTAGTTCTAGATCTAATTTATGAGAAAACCTTGATACTGTTTTCCAATGTACCCTTAGTACACTGTTGAAGGGAATATAAATTGGTATAGCTACCACTGAAGACAGTATGGAGGTTCCTCGAAGTACTAAAAATAGTACTACAGCATGACCCAGCAATCCAACATGTGGGTATTTATTCAAAGTAATTGAAATCCAAATCTTAAGATAGCATCATGAATTTTGAGAAGGCCAAAGATAAAGGAAAGATTCTAAAAATTGCCAAAGACACAAAACCTACAGAGGTACAGAAAACCAAAAAAGGAATAAGAACCAGCCTGTAATCAGACTTCTATCTACCATCATTACACTGTTGCTTTCAAAGCTCTTGTGACAATGACTTTGAAACTGGATTTTAGATGCATATAACCTACCTAACAAGTTTGAGGACAAAGTTAAGGCATTTTCAGAAATTCAAAAACTGAATTAAGTTACACCTCAAGCATCCCTTCTGATGAAAAAAAAATTTCCAAGGTACCATCTCTAAAGTAAGCTTAGAACGTTAATAACAGCCCCTATCTCCCCCGCCCCCAGAAAAAGATTGCAATGTAGTTAATAGATACACAAAACCAAGAAAGCCATAGACTTTTGATACATTGATAAAAGCCACATTATCCCACTCAGAGTCTGGCAGTGTTTACAATGTACAGGGAAGATTTCCTTTAATCAAAAAAATTTTCAAGCCATCTTCTGATACAGAGACGTTAAGTAAATCTTTATAAGGATTTGTTTTCTCTGATGTACACCACCACACCTGAGTTGACTTCTAGAATAATCCATACAATTCAACTAAACAGCAATCAGCAATCTGAACCTCACTGCTCTTCCATGTTACTGGTTTATGCCATTTTCACTCCATATGAGAAAGAATTACAGATCTCTCCAGTCCTTTAATTAAGTGTCCAATCTATCCCAATCCAAAATTAACTTAGTAATAAACTGTTTTCCTTCTGTTTATTTTTTTTAGGGGAGGGTGTTATCTTTACTTCCAAGCTATAGCTACCTTCAGAGAACAATCTCTACAATAAACTTCATGACCTCCTTAAATAAAAATGTAATAATTACAAATTAAATAGTCAAATGTCTCTAAGAATAATTTATTCAAGATGATGACTGGACTGGATTCTGTAACACAGTGTGAATAAGAAAATGTAAGTTATGAATGATGCTGTGAAACATGCTTTTCCCCCTAATCTTAATGAAGAAAAAGAAATCCAGCGAATTCAGGGGTGGGGAGTAGCATGATGAGCAAGAAAGTCATGGTTTAAATGTGAAGCAAACTAAAATGTGTCAGGATTGACTTAACTGAAAAAGAATCCATTGGACCTGGAGGAAGTATTTTCTGTCAAGTGACACATAGGTTATGATACTGGATATATGCAGATAAAAAAGTCTTAGCACATTACTGCATTGCATAGTGAGCCACAGTTACAAAATAAAATTCATTTAACTAATTACTTGTTTTAATTTTTAAAAATCAGCACAAAAAATAATACATGGACCATTTATAGTATGTGATTACAGAAATAAAAGTAAATGCTATTAACCCTGATAATTAGAAGTAATGATATGTGTGAGAGAAACTAGAAGACAGAGAGGATACAAGAAGTAGATGAAAGGGTATGTTTGCTAATCTATCACCCATAGAGTAGAATTGGAAATCCCGGGAAAAGTCAAAGAAATTTAAAAAAAAATTATGTTTCTTTTTTCCGATTACAAAAGTAAACAAAAATCAATCAACAATACAAAGTATACAAGGTAGAATGAGAAGTGAAATATGAGTTTTATCTTTGTGGCATGGACACAATAGATATTGCCTAAATTAACAGAAAAAAATTGTATTAAAAAATCCCGTTTTTAGAGTTCGAGAGTTACTAACCAGAAAACGGAAAACAAACTGTTAAAACAGTTAAAAGTGTCGGATTCTCATATGTGGAGACAGTTGGGGGAGTTGGGAAGAGGACAGCATACTGGATTTCTTGCCTCGTGCGTTATTACTTACTTTTTAATTTAAAAATAGTAAAATTTGGGCTTCCCTGGTGGCGCAGTGGTTGAGAATCTGCCTGCCGATGCAGGGGACATGGGTTCGAGCCCTGGTCTGGGAAGATCCCACATGCCGCGGAGCAACTGGGCCCGTGAGCCACAATTACTGAGCCTGCGCGTCTGGAGCCTGTGCTTCGCAGCAAGAGAGGCCGCGATAGTGAGAGGCCCGCGCACCGCGATGAAGAGTGGCCCCCGCTTGCCACAACTAGAGAAAGCCCTCGCACAGAAACGAAGACCCAACACAGCCATAAATAATAAAAAAAAAAATAGTAAAATTTATAATATGTAGTCCTATTTAACCTGCTAGGCAAAGCTGAATTAAAGGTACTATTTGTGATCCTCTGTATTTTGAAGATGTCTTAAGCAATTCATGTTTTTGTGCAAATAATTGCCTTCATAGGCGCAATCATTATGTCAAAATTCTAACACCGTGTAACTCAAAAGAAATAAGATATTAATCCCTAGAAATATGCTTTAATAAGTAGATATTTTAAAAATACAAAGTACTTTACACTATGGAAAATTATTGAGTATGGAAATAAAATGTGAAATATTTTCTTGGTAAAAAAATGAATATGTGTTCTCATTTTTAAATGTCTCAGACATAAAAAAGGATTGGGAACAATTTAAGAAATGTGTATAAAAATATAGGTATATTAACACAACATTGTAAATCAACTATACTTCAGTAAAAGAATAAATTTTAAAAAGTAAAGGTACATATCTGTAAAAGGAAATATCACTCAAAACCACAGGTTCACCTTTTCCTGTGCCTCTTGGCCACCTGTATGCCTTCCCTGGTGAAATGTCTATTTAGGTCTTCTGCCCATTTTTTAACTGGATTGTTTGTTTTTTTGATATTGAGCTCCATGAGCTGTTTGTATATTTTGGACATCAATCCTTTGTCTGTTGTTTCATTTGCAAATATTTTCTTCCATTCTGAGGGTTGTCTTTTTGTCTTGTTTATGGTTTCCTTTGCTGTGCAAAAGCTTTTAAGTTTATTAAGTCCCATTTGTTTATTTTTGTTTTTATTTCTGTTACTCTAGGAGGTGGGTCAAAAATGATCTTGCTGTGGTTTATGTCAAAGAGTGTTTTTCCTGTTTTCCTCTAAGAGTTTTACAGTGTCTGGTCTTACATTTAAGTCTTTAATCCTTTTGGAGTTTATTTTTGTGTATGGTGTTAGAGAGTGTTCTAATTTCATTCTTTTACATGTAGCTGTCCAGTTTTCCTAGCACCACTTATTGAAGAGGTTGTTTTTTCTCCACTACTGGGCATATACCCTAAGAAAACCATAATTCAAAAAGAGACATGTACCACAGTGTTCATTGCAGCGCTATTTACAATAGCCAGGACATGGAACCAACCTAAATGTCCAACGACAGATGAATGGATAAAGAAGATGTGGCACATATATACAATGGAATATTACTCAGCCATAAAAAGAAACGAAATTGAGTTATTTGTAGTGAGGTGGATGGACCCAGAGTCTGTCATACAGAGTGAAGTAAGTCAGAAAGAGAAAAACAAATACCGTATGCTAACGCATACATATGGAATCTAAAAAAAAAAAAAATGGTACTGATGAAACTAGTTGAAGGGCAGGAATAAAGAGGTAGACATAGAGAATGGACTTGAGGACATGGGGTGGGAGGGCAAAGCTGGGGGGAAGTGAGAGTAGCATCGACATATATACACTGCTGAATGTAAAAATGTTGGCTGGTGGGAAGCAGCCGCATAGCACAGGGAGATCGGCTCAGTGCTTTGCGATGATCTAGAGGGGTGGGATAGGGAGGGTGGGAGGGAGGCTCAAGAGGGAAGGGACATGTGTATGCATGTGGCTGTTTCGCTTTGTTGTGCAACAGAAACTAACACAGTATTATGAAGCAATTATACTCCAATAAAGATCTATTAAAAAAAACCCACATGGTCCTTAAATTGAATGTACTACTATATACATACACACACATTTATACATATATTATACATATGTGCATGTGTATACATAAGTGTGTATATATATGTACACATGTATACATATATACAGTTGATCCTTGAACAATGCGAGTTTGAACTTCGCAGGTCCACTTATATGCAGATATTTTTCAATAGTAAATATTACAGCACTGAAGTCTGTGGTTGGTTGAATCCAGGAATGTGGAGGAACTGATGATATGAAGGGCCAACTGTAACTTATACACGGATTAACCACCGTGCTCAAGGGCCAACTGTGTATATGTATATATTATATATCATACACTATTATACATTTTATATTATATATAAATAAAACAGAGAGCACAGAGAGCAATTAAGCCTCAAATTTACCTGACCTATGCTTTCTCAAAAAGTTATAATGGCAGCAAATATATGATGATCCTTTTAAGAAGGGACCAATACTTGAACAATGATGCTTTCTACAAACTTCTCTTAATCTAAGAAATAGCATAACAGATGTTTCTCCATAACCAAGTGTACATAGGAAATGAAAACCCAAAGGCTGTTTCATATTCTTAATCACATTAAATAAGTACTACTGCGGAAAAAAAGCCATTTGTGTTAAGCAGCATGAACAAGGGCTACTGGGGTCCTCCAGCTATCCTTTTTCCCTGGGGGGAAGTTTCCAACAACCAGCTCCTTCTTGACACTGGGGCATGGGGCACTGGTGCATACACAGTGGTGCCAGGGGTGTGTGTGGTGGCTATGTCCCCAAGGGATTTCAGTGATGTGGATTCCAGGCAGCTCCCATAAGCTGGGGTCAATGTCAGTGAAAACTACAGAGGTCGTTGCCAACATATGTGGGTGTCCGTGGTGGTGATGTCTGTTGATATCCTCCTGCCCTCCTTTTCCCTTGCTTGGGGAGCATCGGCTGGGGCAGTTTGTGTTCCAGGATCCATTTCTAAGATACTTTCTTTAATGTTTGGTGGCTCAGTGTTATTTGTCCTGTCGTCTGTCTGTCTGTCCTTGTCTTTATAGAGTATGAATCCCCCAGTCCTCTCTACGTATCACAGACTTCCTATGCATATTGGTCTCATGACAGACATAATTCTTACAATGGCAGCTGGATTTCAAGAGTAAAGAGTTCAAAATACAGGAAGTGTAAGGTTTCTGGTATCTTAAAGCCCAGGCCTGGAAAATGCCACACCACCACTTTCACCATATTCTAAAAGCAGTTATAGGGCTCTCTGCACTTGAAGGGGATGCTAAAGCTCACATCTCAATGGGAGAAATTTCGAATAATTTGTGTCCATCTTTAATCCACCACAACATCCTAATGCTTCCAATACAAAATTCAATGCCTATACGCAGCATTCATCATTGGGCCACTGCCTACTTTTCCAGGCATCAGATCACATGACAACCATCCACCTAAACCAGCTGTCTCTCCACACAAACACACTCCACTAATGCACCATGTCTCTCCAACGCACCATGTACTCCCAGTTATTCCTATATATTTACACTTTCCTGTTCCACTGAAGACTACAACTAGCTAACAATCACTCCACCACCAAAGTCAATGTTATTGCCAAATGAGCTATGTTTCATTTTCAACTTAGGACCATATAAAATAAACTACTCTGTCTTTTAAATCAGTAAGGTTCAAGCTTTTAATATCAACATCCAAAACCACAAATCCGTAATTCTGAAATAGAGTTCTCGCTATTCCAAAACAGGAGATAGACTTTGAAAAACATATAACCTTTACAAACTGATATGATGTGTCTTTATGGTGCCATTTTTACAGTCACTGTGAATATGTGCATTCTCTGAATACACGGGTATGGAATGCAGGAGCAAATCACCCGAAAATATCACCAAGAAGCAGAGAGAGACCCTTGAGTTCGAAATATTCTATTCATGAGCTGTGGGGATGATACTAAGTTTGTAGAACTCTGTAAGATTTGTCACAATGTAAAGCTTAAGGCTCCCAAAACAGAAATCTGCCATGGGGTCATCAATATCACACATATAAATGTTAGCCCATGCACCACACCTTATGGAATACTAAACTTCCTTTCTATGCTTTGCCTTTATCACAATCTACATTGAAAAAGAAAAGCATCCTATACAACTCCAATATGTACAAGAATAATTCAGCAATAGAATAAAAAGTTCCTGAAAACTGTGAAAACTGATTGGGTAGATTTATGATTTCATATGAATTCTTATGCACTCCTAAGGCAAGTTAACTAGAACAAGAAGAACCCTCTTTCGTTATGAGATTCCTTGTTACATAAATTCTCCCTCAAAGAGTTCCTCTCTGCTGTGAAGATAGCTGTAGAGTTGCACACATACACTGCTGAATGGCAATTACCTATATGTGGATTATGTAGATAAATCCTAACCCTTATCTGCCCCCAAGGGGTCCTCAATTCTCTTGTCAGGGTATCTGGCTGCAATGAAATGGCACTATAACTTAAATTCAGATTTTGAAAAATATGATCTGCACACATTCAGACACAGGTAACACAACTGAGAAAATACACAATCAGGATAATTTTAAAGATTCTTAGCCCTACCTCACAACTTTTCCAAAGTTTATTGAATTGCATCAACAACTCAGTGGAAAGGAGGAGCAGGATATCACTAATTTAATACGCTCCCCAGGTGCGTAACAACGTTGGAGACCTGTACCTCTTGTAAATTATCAGGCCCTAGTTTCAGACTGAACAAGTTTGAATGCAACTTTTGTGACTTACTGGCTAAGTGAACTGAGGCAAATTACTTTAATTCTCTATTCTGTAATCTCTCAACTCTAAAATGTATATCATAATATTATCTGTCAGGATTATTTTTTGCATTAAAAAATGTAATTCATGTAAAGTAGTATCTAGTAAGTATCAATCAACAGTAGCTGTTTTATTATTACTATTTATTTTGTGGTTATATGTTTACATCTCTATTTTTGTCTATAATCTGTATGTATGACAGAAGCAATATTCATCTACTCTGAATTTACTTACCACCTACTATACACGAGGTACTGAAGATAATACGTGAAGTATAAAAGTCCCTGCTCACAATGAATACCAAATATGTGCAAACTGCTTTGCCAAAGTAGGCTGCTTCTGATCCTCTCTTCCAACATGAAATAAGTTTTATTATTATTATTGACTACTTTCTAGATGAGGAAACAGCCTCATACATGTTGAGACTTGTCCACGATCTAATAGCTAATAAATACCAGCAACAGTTGAGGTAAGTTATTCCAGCTTCTAACCCTCATTCCATTCTACCTTTCTGATTTTGACTCTCAGCAGAGATAGCCACCTAACCACCCATATTCACGCTCCCCTTCCACAAGGTATGACCATTGCTGGGAAAAGGCTGCCAAACAAGGGGTTAGAATTCTCATCCCCTTAGGTTATGGTGGGGCATATGTCTTATTTTGCCTTGTTAAATGTTAGTACCATGGTGTGTATCCCTCTTGAACAAAAGGGAGCTGGAGCTTTCCTTATGCTTTCTCTTCAGCAGCTGCCTTGGAGTCTATGTTTAAGAAGGCAGCATTATGAGACAGAAGAGTAAAAATTCTCTAGCAAACTGCACAAAATCAGGATGAATATAATCACTCCCTGACTTTTAGTTAAGACTATATTATTTGTGTCCCAAGTGCAAAATGTATATGATTTGGGGAGGGTTAAAAAACAAGAATTTCAAGAGACAATGGTAAGCCCTGTAACAGAGTTGACCATAAAGTGAGGACAGAAAAAGATGGTGAACTCTGACAGGGGATTTAGAAAGCACTCTAAAAAAGAAAAAGGTAAAAGAACTAATAGATTTTTCCAGGTACAGAAAAGAGACAAACCCTCAATGGAATAGCATTCAAACAGAGTGCACTGTCTGTGACAGTCTTATTTTGAGCATGTTTTATGTGAACATGGTTACATTTATCTATTGATGTGCAACAAACTACACCAAAATCTAGTGGCTTAAAACAACAGTCATTAGTTAGCTCAGGACCCTACAATTTAAGCAGAGCTGAATGGGGAAGGCTGACATCTATTCCATGTGGCATCAGCTAAGGGTGACTGAACCAAGGTGTGGGAGAATAGAGCCAGTGCTTCAAAATGGTCCATTCACATGGCTAGCAAGTTTATGCTGGCTATTAGATGGTGCTGAGCTAGGTTGAAACCTTTGGATCCTCTTCACTCAGGCCTCTCCATATGCTCTATAATTCCTTACAGCATGATGAATGAGTTCTAAGATCAAGGCTACCAAAAGAGAGAGCCACCTGGAGGCTGTATCACCTATTATGACCTAGCCTGGAAAGTCATATAGTGTCACTTCCACCATAGTATATTAGTTAAGATAGTCACAAAGACCCATACAATTTCAAGGGAAGGGGACATAAACTGTACCTCTTAATGGAGCCATGGCAAATTATTATGAAAAACAATTTGTTATAAACACCAAAGATTGAAAAAAATTTAAGGATGACAAGGTGAATTATTATCTACCTGAAAAATCTCTTCTAATCCCAAAATGTCTTGTCAAATTGCTAAAACATAACTAAGTATGTGTCTCAACTTGACTGTTCAGAAGTTCAGGTCTGTTTCATACTACCTTTCACCTACAGGGCATGAGGTTGATAGTATCTGATATAGCACTGAAACCTATCAATATAGACCTCCCAGTGTGATATGAAGCTTAGCCAGCTGTTTGAGAAGGTTGTGGTTGATGGTTCTCAGCTTTCAAGAGGACAAAATAAATATAATCATTTAACCACTATGTCCTATTGAGTTAGAGAGAATTTACAGAATAAGGCAGTTATAAGGCAGAGTAAGCTCCTGACACCCTTCTAAAACAGGCTGACTTCTAGATATCCTCAAGAAAATCTATAAACTCTTTGAATTATTTCAGATATAATCTAAACTAGAATCAAAGAATAGATGAAATGGCCTTGATCTTAGAGATTCATGTTTAACATCCTCACTGGTTAAAGTTTATAGGCATGCTACAGATTCTGTGTATTCAAGGTTGCCTAAGACCTAGTTCCCTTCTTCTAGGGTTCATAGTTTTGGATGTACAGGAGACCAGGTAATTGTAAGAGAATGCAATGAGCACTATAACATGGTGATGAACGGTGTTCTAGGGGACAGAGAAAAAGAGGGTGGGCATTGAGCCTCAACACTATGCTGTATCTTTAGCTTACAAATGAGGAGATTGAGGCAGAGAGAAGTTGATTAACTTTCCCAAAGTTTAACAACTGTAAGTGTTACAGTCAAGATTCTAATTCAGGATTAAAATCCAAGCAGCATCAAAATTTCCTGAGAACTTTAAAAAAAAAAAACAACATTCTTGGGTCCCAACCCAGACCTACTAAAATAGATACTGGGGGTGCGCTCCAGAAGTTTGTGTTTTAACAAGTCCTCCAGGTGGTTAACTGGAGATTTAGAAAAGGTTCTAAAAATAAAAAGACTTCACTTGACCCTCAAAGAATGAATAGGATTTGCCAGGTTGAGAAGGGAAATGAACACTTAGTAGAGCAGCAGATCAAAGACACAGTCTGTATGCTGCACTGAATTTGTGTGAAAACCAGCTAAATACATTACATGAAGCAATTTTACTAACATCACCATTTTTCATTACATAGTAAAAAGGAATTATTTGCCATGAGACTCTGGAACATTGACAGCTTTCCCGCTCAGAGGCCCTGTTTGATCTGAGTGCTCTCTGTGGTCCTGGACATGCAAATAAGTAAATGCTGTGTGGTGACACCAAGGATGGCTAGGAGTACATGCATGTTCACAACTTGAAGCAATCCGGACTGTGGAAATGAAATTGCATTGGGCAGCTAAAGAAAAAAGCAGTGCCATAAAAGAGATACAGCTCTTCAGGCCCTAAAAGGACCTACTCTGTTATCAAGAGGAAACATATTGCCAATCATGTTGTCAGGAGTAAACTGTCCAGACTAAGGAAAAATGTACAGACACACAGATGTATACTGACATGTGTGACAGAGACAAAGGTTCATTATACAAATGGCAACTGGTTAACATTCATTCTCTACCATGTATAAAAGAGGGAAACAAATGAAACCTGACAAGGTTCTACTTATAGCATTAACATTGTATAATGTAAGGTATCAGAGCACAAGACTTGGACTAATGGTTGTCAAATTTGAGAGTACACTGGAACCGCGTGACGGACTTGGTAAAACACAAACTTCTGGGGTGCACCTCCAGTATCTACTTTAGTAGGTCTGGGTTGGGACCCAAGAATTTTTTTTTTTTTTAAAGTTCCCAGGAAATTTTGATGCTGCTTGGATTTTAATCCTGAATTAGAATCTTGACTGTAACACTTACAGTTGTTAAACTTTGGGAAAGTTAATCAACTTCTCTCTGCCTCAATCTCCTCATTTGTAAGCTAAAGATACACCATAGTGTTGAGGCTCAATCCCCACCCTCTTCAAACTCACCATTGTAGTCCATTCTGATGGAGTTCTATAACAAAATTCTGCCACTCTCTACCTAATCATCTATGTTAGGTTCACCCATATTTCTGGCCCAAAGTGTTAGCAAGTTAATGCCTAAGAGGCAGCCCCTAGCTAATGATGGATAGAAAATGGAAAATATTACAGCTTCCTGCCCCTGAGGTGAAACAACTCTTAGGCACGTCCTCAACAGTCATTCTCAAAGTTTGGTACCCAGACCAGCTGTAGCACCATCACGTGGGAACTTGTTAGAAAAACTGCAAAGTCTCAGATCCAATCCCACATACACTGAATCAGACTCTAAGGATAAGAACTAGCACTATGGTTTAACAAACTCTACAGAGGATTCTGCGAGATGGCAACACTTAAGAAACACTGCTTTATACCATCTTCCGGTGACCACCATCAGGACTGAACCCAAGATGCTCTGAGTAGCAACCTGCTTATTAAAATATTCTGTATTCTCTTTATTTCCGTTCCTGTCTCAACTCTCCACTTCCCCTACTGGTGATTTCTAGGATCACTCACACACACACACACACACACACAACACACACACAGAATAAAGTACATATACTTCAGTCCTTCCCTCAGTATCTGCCTCTGTGGGAACCTATTACGTAAAAAATGATAGTAATAGTGCCTATGTCTCAGGGAGTGGCCAAGATAGTAGAGTAGGAAGACCCTGAGCTCACCTCCTTTAATGAGCACACCAGAGTTACACCTATTTGCAGAGCAACTATCTCTGAGAATGACCTGTAGACTAGCAGAAAAAATTTCCACAACTAAAGATATAAAGAAGGAATCACAACAGTATGGTTAGGAGAAACGGAGATGTCATATAATAAAGACCCACGTCCCTAGGTAGGCCACCCATCAGCAGGAGCATGATCATCATTTCAGAGGTTCTTCCCCAGGAGTGAGGGGGTCCCAGCCCCACATGAGACTCCTCAGCCTGGGTGTCCTGCACTGGGAAGACAAGCCCCCAGAACATCTGGTTTTGATGGCCAGTGGGGCTTGCATATAGGAGAGCCAGAGGGCTGTAGGAAAGATTTCGCTCTTAAATGGTGCACACAAAATCTCACATGCTCCGAGGCCCAGTGCAGAGGCAGTCATCTAAAAGGATCCGAAGTCAGACCCACTTGCTGATCTTGGAGAAGACTTCCAGAGAGGTGGGAGGTTACTGGGATGCCCTTGGGGACAAAGACACTGGCAGCAGCCATTTTGGGGAGCCATATTGTAATCCTCCCTCTTAACTGTTAGTACTGGGATGAGGCCCCAACCACCAGCCACTTGGCACCAGCCCTAGGATACAGCACTGTACATCAATTATATCTGAATAAAACTGGAAGAAAAAAAAAAAGAAACCAGGAAAAAAATTGGCAAAGGACCTGAATAGACATTTTACAAACACACACAGTTGGCCAACAGACACATGAAAAGATGTTCAACATCACTAATCATCAGGGAAATGCAAATCAAAACCACAATGACATATCACCTTACACCTTTCAGAATGGCTATCATCAAAAAGACAACAAATAATGAGTGCTGAGGAGGACGTGGAGAGAAGGGAACCTTCGTGCACTGACGTACTTAAGTCAAATCATTATGCTGTACACCTTAAAATTATACAGTTCCGTATGTCAATTATATCTCAATAATACTGGAAGAAAAAATAAATAAAACAAAGAGAAAAAAAACTCCTCTGTCTCATAGGGCTATTGTGCAAACTACATAAAAAGTGTTTAGAGCAATGCTCAGCATGTACTGAGATGCTAAAGAAAATTAATCTACAACTATCTTTCAATTACTAATCATAATGACATCAATCTAACAAAAATGATTTAATATCTGGATATTCTAAATAAAGTGCAAAAAATCAAGTAAGAATTGTCTTTGGATTTTGAAAGTAAGGAAGCAACCACAATTTAATCGTAGGATCTTAATAGGTTCTTTTTTCCCATAATTTTCATCTTTCTGATGTATAAAATCTATTGTAGTTCAACTAACTTTCCATATTCTTTTGTCACTGCTGGCATTTTTTATTTAGTAATTGTGGCCACCTTCATAGGGAACACTTTTCCTAAACATTCATCTGTATAAACTTGTAAACTCGTGCTCATCATTATGTATTCAAAAACTTGCTTCAGTTGGGAAATTTGCTCTTTTATTTCTGAGGTATTACTAAGAAATAAAGCCCATGGCAATGTCACTCTGGCTTCCTGAAAATGCACCTGACATTTGGGTAATTCGACATGATACTATATAGTAATTACCTTATAAGTGAGCCCCAAAGTAGTTGCATCTCCTTTTCTGACAGAAAGATTCTTTCCTGTCATCTCTGGCTTGAACTCCCACACAGACATTTGCCAGAATGAACATTCACCACAGGGAACAGTCTCCAGCAGGCGTCTAGAAGCTATTTCATCAACACGAATGATTCAAACACAATGCACTGAACCTGCCAAATGATCAAATCCTCCAAATTCAGAAAGGGATTTCTGAATTCAGCAGCTTAAATAATATGGGATATATTGAGAATTTTATTTGGAGGCGTAAAAATAGTACAACGAACTCATGTATCCCATAAAACTAGCTTCATCAATTGTTAACATTTTGCCAAATTTGTATCATATCCCTCTCCTTACTCAATACACACATTCACACACACATGCATACACACACGATTAATATTGCTAAATCATTTAAGAGTCAAAGACATCAGGATCATTTACTTCGAAATTTTTTTTTTTTTTTTACTTCTAAATCCTTGAAAATTTATCTCCTAAGGCAGTGGCATTCCTCTTACTCTTTAAACAAATATTTTGTAACACTTTTTGGTATTATCATGAAATTCTTGTATAAAATATCTGCCTATATGTAAAATTTTTAAAAACCCCACTATATAAAGCCTCAACTGTACTATTATAGTATATATTATATATGTATAGTATATATATATAGTATATATAAAGCCTCAACTGTATATATATATATATATAGTACATATAAAGCCTCAACTGTACTATTATAGTATATTATAAGGAGAATAAATATCATGGAAAAATTAAAGGATAATCATCTACACTTGATACCCAAATGAAGACATCATTTTGGTGATTCAAATATTATAACCTATGCTATCACCATCAGTGGCATTTTCAAAATCCTAAATTCCTGGTAAATATCTGAACAAAGTACAAGCTTCTCTATATACAATCACTAAATTATTGGAAAATTCAGGTGATATCGAAAGAGTGTAAAAGGGCTTTATGTTGATATATAAAATAAAGTCAGTGTGTGTGTTCAGACATATATAAGCAGCTTTCTCACTTACACGGATATCTGGCTGTAGGGCATTGTAAAGTTGTATGGAATGAAGGGACAGCTCTCTACTGTGCAGGAAAAGTAATTATAATGTGCATTACAAGATGCCTAGCATACCTGACTTGCCCACTTATTTACCCCACAATTTCCCAGATACCTCTTAAGGAAGTACAACTCTCAATGAGAATAAGTGACTTATAGAAGAACAAGCACAAAAATATTAAAAACTATAAGTCATTAATTTTTATTAAATAATAATGATTTTCTTGAAGTATTTTGTTCATGTACTTTCTTATTCAAGTCACTAACAAAACCCAGTTTGTATTCATTTGACAAAAAAACAAATTGAAGGCTTGAGAAACTACCTTTTCATTATCCCTGTAATACTGGTAGCTACAAGCAGAAATTTTTTCTAAGATCATAAGTACCAGTGATGAGCCTCCAGATGGAGCATTAGTACAAAAGATTCAAGAAACACAGTAGATCCTTCAAGCTACCTTAATTTATTCACTAAAATTATGCCACCCACTTCCCCTTGCTTGCAACAATTCCTTTAGAGAGTATCACTATAAAATGAAGACAGAAATAGTTCTCCCTTAAGTAACTCCAATGTCAAGATAATGTGGTCATACAAATATGAGCCATTATATATCAAGCTCTAGTAATTTATCACTAGGACATTAAGTACATACTCAATTTATATACCAGCTACACATTTTCTTAAATTATAACTACATTGTTAGTGATCATGGGTAACAGTTCGGTGTACTGGTTTGAAGGGAAATATACCAGTTGTCTGAAATTAATTTATTTGAATCATGATGATTTTATATAATGTTTTCTCTCAAAAGTACATTTTAAAAAGCTAGTTTTGGAATACAAAATTATTCTATAGTAACCAATTTAAAAAAATAAAAAACAGTAAAAAAAATACAATAAGTGAAACATACAATGTTTCAGTAATATGCTCTTATCTAAAAATATCATGGAGGTAAATTGTGAAAGATAATACTACAAATGTCTACTTCTAAATTTCAACTAAAATCACAAGGACCTAATAGAAGTGAAAGAGGAATCTTAATTACAAAAGGGCAAAAGGTGCCTCTTTGACCTAGTTTAGGTGTGACTAGATAGTACTAACTGCTATGTAACTTATCTACTGTATTAAAAAATCATGAAGTAGAATAAATGATTCCAAGGGTTTTTCAAAATACTTTGAAGTAAAAAAATGTCAGTTTACTTAGCCACTGACCTCTATTCTTTCCTAGTTAGGATTGGGAAAAGGATTAAATCACAAATGCAATGCATATATTTTGTCATCCAAGTTAGTGTTTTGGATAAAAGAAAAAAAAATGACTGGGTTTTATGTCCAGTGGTACAAATGCCAATACCTGAGACATCATATTTTAAAACAATATAAGAAGTAAAATAACACCCTGGAGAAAAAATTTATAATAGGAATAGATGAGATTTACCCAAATGCCTGCTTCAATTTTGACACAGCTATTTTTAATAAGTCATTTGGCTTCCAAACGTGTACTAACTCTACCAAAACATGAAATTCACTCACACGTCCTATATCTCGAAGTCCTTGTTCTATGTGTCTTCCGCTAAATATAAGTGAAGAACATATAAGCATCCAGTTAAAGTATGTATACATCCCTAACTTTCCTGACACACCAGGAAAACAAAACTGTCCAGAAAACATCACCTTTAACTACATGTATGTACGTATGTGTAGTACATATGTAAGTGAGCACATACATACACATTATATGTATGTGTGTATATACATATTCTTGAAAAAGAGAGAGATTGAGCGATTTGGAGTCAGACTAGAAAAAGCACATGATAACTCAATCTCTCATCCATTGTACGGAGTGGCTTCCTTCATCAATGTCAAATGAGATTATATTTTGTGTCATGTTAACACTGGATAGTAGATTGAGTGCAATAGCTTTTAGAGCACAGGTTGTGATACAGCTGTCAAATATCAACCAGAATCACATTTGAATTTACAACCTAGAACTGAAAGGTCTTTTCAACCCTTTGAACCGAACATGGGAAGCAAAAGGTTTAGAATGCATTCTGACTTTTGAGAGTTGATGCATTAAATAAAGCTTTGTGAAAAGGAAATAGCTATGAATAAACAACATATTCCATGATATTACTAAAAGAAAGTTTCTAAAGAGTCCATTTATGGCAGAGTATCAGTTATCACTACAAACTATGAAGACCCTGTAGATGAAACTAATTATCCAAAATGAACAATTTTTGTGGGTTTTTAAAAAAAAAACTAAAAAATGATTTCTAAATATAGTCACAATTATTTATGACCACAGTATTTAATTTTAGTACCAAAGTAATTAATGTGTTTATTCTTGAATGTTGAAATTTAAAAATACTAGTTATTGGCATAGTCTTAAAATCATAATATTCAGTGTTTTTTTTCTTAAACTCTTTATTGAATTTGTTACAATATTGCTTCTGTTTTATGTTTTCAGTTTTTTTAAGATCCCACGAGGCATGTGGGATCTTAGGTCCCCGATCAGGGATCAAACCACACCCCCTGCATTGGAAGGCGAAGTCTTAACCATTGGATTGCCAAGGAAGTCCCCAAATCATAATATTTAAATGTAAAAATTTTATAAAGCAGCATGCAAAATATATTTTAATATAACACATAAAGAGAATATATAACATAGTAGAAAACATAAAACTTCAATAGAAATTCCTTATGGTGGTGAAATTACAGGTAATCTTCATTTCCTTTCCCATGCTTATCTGCATTTTCAAAATTTTATACAGTAATCTGCTATTATTTAGTAACAACAAAAAAAGCAAAACACACAAATACCTATGAAATGTTATTCCCTCCCTCTGAATATGTCCAACTGTATGGATATCTGTAGTTGGTAATAAATCCACCAAAAATTATCAGGGAAAAGGAGAGGACAATCAGAATTAGACATTGTTTCCATTTTTTAATCTATATTACACAGTAGGGACTATTATGATGTATCTGAATTCTGAAAAATTAATTTAAAAAGTAATTATGTTAAAAACCAAAAAATATAATTTGTTTTTCTTCCCACAGCTGATTTCTCATAGTCTCTTTTCTCCATGTCCACCTTAACTTAGTAGCTACTCCTCCAAAAAAAAAAAAAAAAAACAACTAGCTCTGTCACCTTTGGATCTCTTGCTAGTAAACTGTCTTCACTTAAACCAGCAAGTGAGCTTTCTCACACTTCAAGAGAAAGCCTAAGCAACGTATAAATCCAGAAGAAAAAGTGCAAACACTGTAGAAAAGCCTCTACATGAAGTTGGAGTTTAACTTTTAGCAGTTTCCCAAACCAGGCCTCAGTATCCACCACTGGATTGTGGGAAAATGGCAGCAATGTTCTATCTCCAATTGAGGAAAATCATCTAAAGTAGCCCTAACAGAACTCGCTGTGATGATGGAAATGTTGTATAGCTGCTCTGTCCAATAAGATAGCCATTAGGCAAGAATGGCTACTGAGCAACTGTTACGTGACTAGTACTGAACTTAAAATTTTACAGAAATTTTATTAGTTTAAATTTAAATTGCTAAATGTGACTAGTATATCCAAAGTATTCAACTTAACACTTACTTTATGCCCTTGATCCAAAGGAAGTTAGTTTTAGGGTAGAAGAGCAAATAAAATGTCAGGATGTATTTTTCTTTTTAATTAATTGAACAACCATTCACTGCACATTTTTTATTATTATTTTTTTAATTAATTTATTTATTTTTGGCTGTGTTGGGTCTTCGTTTCTGTGCGAGGGCTTTCTCTAGTTGCGGCAAGCGGGGGCCACTCTTCACCGCGGTGCGCGGGCCTCTCACTATCGTGGCCTCTCTTGTTGCGGAGCACAGGCTCCAGACGCGCAGGCTCAGTAGTTGTGGCTCACGGGCCTAGTTGCTCTGCGGCGTGTGGGATCTTCCCAGACCAGGGCTCGAACCCGTGTCCCCTGCATTGGCAGGCAGATTCTCAACCACTGCGCCACCAGGGAAGCCCCAGGATGTATTTTTTTTTTTCAGGTAATACTTTTATTTATTTATTTATTATTATTATTTTTGACATCTTTATTGCAGTATAATTGCTTTACAATGGTGTGTTAGTTTCTGCTTTATAACAAAGTGAATCAGTTATACATGTACATATGTTCCCATAACTCTTCCCTCTTGCATCTCCCTCCCTCCCACCCTCCCTACCCCACACCTCTAGGTGGTCACAAAGCACAGAGCTGATCTCCCTGTGCTATGCGGTTGCTTCCCACTAGCTATTTTACGTTTGGTAGTGTATATATGTCCATGCCACTCTCTCTGTCACATCTTACCCTTCCCCCTCCCCATATCCTCAAGTCCAGTCTCTAGTAGGTCTGTGTCTTTATTCCCATCTCGCCACTAGGTTCTTCATGACCTTTTTTTTTTTTTCCTTAGATTCCATATATATGTGTTAGCATACTGTATTTGTTTTCCTCTTTCTGACTTACTTCACTCTGTATGACAGACTCTAACTCCACCCACCTCTCTACAAATAACTCCATTTCGTTTCTTTTTATGGCTGAGTAATATTCCATTGTATATATGTGCCACATCTTCTTTATCCATTCATCCGATGATGGAAACTTAGGCAATCCCACTACTGGGCATATACCCTGAGAAAACCATAATTCAAAAAGAGTCATGTACCAAAATGTTCATTGCAGCTCTATTTACAATAGCCAGGACATGGAAGCAGGATGTATTTTTAAAGGCTTTACTGAGACATACTTTTCATACCATAAAATCCATTAAGTTGTATAATTCTATGTTGTTTTAAGTATATTCAGGGACACATATAATCGTTACCACAATCTCATTTTAGAATATTTCATCGCCCTAAAAAGAAACTCTGTACACATTAACAGTCACTCCCTACTACTGCCCCAATTTCCAGCACTAGGCAATTACTAACCCACTTTCTGCTTCTATACATTTGCTTATTCTGGACATTTCATATGGAATATTGGTCTTTTGTGACTGGCTCAATTCACTTAGCATAATGTTATCCAGGTCCACTCATGTTGTAACATGAATCCATATTTCATTAATTTTATTGCCAAATATTATCCTATTCTATGAATATAGTACATTTAATTTATTGTCAGTTGATGGACAAATGGCTCATTTCCACTCTTTAGATAATATGAATGCTACTATGAAAATTCCTGCACATGTTTTTATGAATGTGTGTTTTCATTTCTCTTGCATATGTACTTGGGAGGGGGATTGTTGGGTCATATGCTAACTCAATGTTTAATGTTTAGGGAACAACCAAACAGTTTTCCAAAGCAAATGCACCATTTTACATTCCCACCTATAATGTGTAAGACTTCCAATTTTCCCACATTCTAATCAATACTGGTTTTGTCTGCCTTTTATCACAGCTATCCTAGTGGATGTGAAGTGGTATTACATAGTGGTTTTGCAATTTCCTATTACTAACAATGCTGAGTATCTTTTCATGTCCTTATTAAAGCAATTTGTTTTTGAACAAATTTATCTTCAAATCATTTACCCATTTTTAATTGGGTTATTTTTTCTTTTTACTATTGATATGTAAGAATTTTTATATATTATGGATACAAATCTCTTATAGGGTACGAATTTTGCAACGTACTCCCCATTCTGTGGGTTGCCTTTGCTTTTCTTGCAGTACAAAAGTTTTACATTGTGACGAAGTCCAATTCGTGTTTGATCTTTCTTTTGTCACCGTATCTAAGAAACCATTAGCTAACCAAAGGCCCACATATTTACTCTTACGGTTTCTTTTTTCTGGTGTTTTATTTTACTTTATTTTTTTTAACATCTTTATTGGAGTATAGTTGCTTTACAATGGTGCGTTAGTTTCTGCTTTATAACAAAGTGAAGCAGCTATACATATACATATATCCCTATATCTCCTCCCTCTTGAGTCTCGCTCCCACCCTCCCTATCCCACACCTCTAGGTGGTCACAAAGCACCGAGCTGATCTCCCTGTGCTATGCAGCTGCTTCCCACTAGCTATCTATTTTACATTTGGTAGTGTATATATATCAATGCTACTCTCTCACTTCGTCCAAGCTTACCCTTCCGCCGCCCTGTGTCCTCAAGTCCATTCTCTATGTCTGCGTCTTTATTCCTGTCCTGCCCCTAGGCTCTTCAGAACCTTTTTTGTTTGTTTGTTTCTATATATATGTGTTAGCATACGGTATTTGTTTTTCTCTTTTTGACTTACTTCACTCTGTATGACAGACTCTAGGTCAATCCACCTCACTACAAATAACTCAATTTCCTTTCTTTTTATGGCTGAGTAATATTCCATTGCATATATGTGCCACATCTTCTTTATCCATTCATCCGATGATGGACACTTAGGTTGCTTCCATGTCCTGGCTATTGTAAATAGAGCTGCAATGAACATTTTGGTACATGACTCTTTTTGAATTATGGTTTTCTCAGGGTATATGCCCAGTAGTGGGATTGCTGGGTAATATGGTAGTTCTATTTTTAGTTTTTTAAGGAACCTCCATACTGTTCTCCATAGTGGCTGTATCAATTTACATTCCCACCAACAGTGCAAGAGGGCTCCCTTTTCTCCTCACCCTCTCCAGCATTTATTGTTTCTAGATATTTTGATGATGACCATTCTGACCTGTGTGAGGTGATACCTCATTGTAGTTTTGATTTGCATTTCTCTAACGATTGGTGATGCTGAGCATCCTTTCATGTGTTTGTTGGCAATCTGTATATCTTCTTTGGAGAAATCTCTATTTAGGTCTTCTGCCCATTTTTGGATTGGGTTGTTTGTTTTTTTCATATTGAGCTGCATGAGATGCTTGTAAATTTTCGACATTAATCCTTTGTCACTTGCTTCATTTGCAAATATTTTCTCCCATTCTGAGGGTTGTCTTTTCGTCTTGTTTATGGTTTCCTTTGCTATGCAAAAGCTTTTAAGTTTCATTAGGTCCCATTTGTTTATTTTTGTTTTTATTTCCATTTCTCTAGGAGGTGGGTCAAAAAGGATCTTGCTAGGATTTCTGTCACAGAGAGTTCTGCCTGTGCTTTCCTCTAAGAGTTTGACAGTGTTTGGCCTTACATTTAGGTCTTTAATCCATTTTAGGTTTATTTTTCTGTATGGTGTTAGGGAGTGTTCTAATTTCATTCTTTTACATGTAGCTGTCCAGTTTTCCCAGCACCACTTATTGAAGAGGCTGTCTTTTCTCCACTGTATATACTTGCCTCCTTTATCAAAAATAAGGTAACCATATGTGCGTGGGTTTATACCTGGGCTTTCTATCCTGTTCCATTGATCTATATTTCTGTTTTTGTGCCAGTACCGTACTGTCTTGATTACAGGAGCTTTGTACTATAGTTGGAAGTCAGGGAGCCTGATTCCTCCAGCTCCGTTTTTCGTTCTCAAGATTGCTTTGGCTATTCGGGGTCTTTTGTGTTTCCATACAAATTGCGAAATTTTTTGTTCTAGTTCTGTGAAAAATGCCAGTGGTAGTTTGATAGGGATTGCATTGAATCTGTAGATGGCTTTGAATAGTATAGTCATTTTCACAATGTTGATTCTTCCAATCCAAGAACATGGTATATCTCTCCATCTGTTTGTAATGTCTTTAAATTCTTTCATCAGTGGCTTATAGTTTTCTGCATACAGGTCTTTTGTCTCCTTAGGTAGGTTTATTCCTATGTATTTTATTCTTTTTGTTGCAATGGTAAATGGGAGTGTTTCCTTAATTTCTCTTTCAGTTTTGTCACCATTAGTGTATAGGAATGCAAGAGATTTCTGTGTATTAATTTTGTATCCTGCTACTTTACCAAATTCATTGATTAGTTCTAGTAGTTTTCTTGTAGCATCTTTAGGATACTCTATGTATAGTATCATGTCATCTGCAAACAGTGACAGCTTTACTTCTTCTTTTCTGATTTGGATTCCTTTTATTTCTTTTTCTTCTCTGATTGCTATGGCTAAAACTTCCAAAACTATGTTGAATAACAGTGGTGAGAATGGACAACCTTGTCTTGTTCCCGATCTTAAGGAATTGGCTTCAGTATTTCACCACTGAGAACGATGTTGGCTGTGGGTTTGCCATATATGGCCTTTATTATGTTGAGGTAAGTTCCCTCTATGCCTACTTTCTGGAGGGTTTTTATCATAAATCGGTGTTGAATTTTGTCAAAAGCTTTTTCTGCATCTCTTGAGATGATCATATGGTTTTTCTCCTTCAATTTGTTAATATGGTTTATCACATTGATTGATTTGCATATATTGAAGAATCCTTGCATTCCTGGGATAAACCCCACTTGATCATGGTGTGTGATCCTTTTAATGTGCTGTTGGATTCTGTTTGCTAGTATTTTGTTGAGGATTTTTGCATCTATGTTCATCAGTGATACTGGCCTGTAGTTTTCTTTCTTTGTGACATCTTTGTTTGGTTTTGGTATCAGGGCGATGGTGGCCTTGTAGAATGAGTTTGGGAGTGTTTCGCCCTCTGCTATATTTTGGAAGAGTTTGAGAAGTATAGGTGGTAGCTCTTCTCTAAATGTTTGATAGAATTCGCCTGTGAAGCCATCTGGTCCTGGGCTTTTGTTTGTTGCAAGATTTTTAATCACAGTCTCAATTTCAGTGCTTGTGACTGGTCTGGTTATATTTTCTATTTCTTCCTGGTTCAGTCTCGGCAGGTTCTGCTTTTCTAAGAATGTGTCCACTTCTTCCAGGTTGTCCATTTTATTGGCATATAGTTGCTTACAGTAATCTCTCATGATCCTTTGTATTTCTGCAGTGTCATGTGTTACCTCTCCTTTTTCATTTCTAATTCTACTGATTTGAGTCTTCTCCCTTATTTTCTGGATGAGTCTGGCTAATGGTTTATCAATTTTGTTTACCTTCTCAAAGAACCAGCTTTTAGGTTTATTGATCTTTGCTATTGTTTCCTTCATTTCTTTCCCATTTATTTCTGATCTGATCTTTATGATTTCTTTCCTTCTGCTAACTTTGGGTTTTTTTGTTCTTCTTTCTCTAATTGCTTTAGGTTTACGGTTAGGTTAAACAACCTAATGAAGAAACTTTTGAGATGTTTCTTGTTTCTTGAGGTAGGATTGTATTGCTATAACTCCCGTCTTAGAATTGCTTTTGCTGCATCCCATAGGTTTTGGGTCATCATGTTTTCATTGTCATTTGTTTCTATGTATTTTTTTATTTCCTCTTTGATTTCTTCAGTGATCTCTTGGTTATTAAGTAGTGTATTGTTGAGCCTCCATGTGTTTGTATTTTTTCAGATTTTTTCCTGTAATTGATATCTAGTCTCATAGCATTGTGGTCCAAAAAGATACTTGATACTATTTCAATTTTCTTAAATTTACCAAGGCTTGATTTGTGACCCAAGATATGATCTATCCTGGAGAATGTTCCATGAGCACTTGAGAAGAAAGTGTATTCTATTGTTTTGGGATGGAATGTCTTATAAATATCAATGAAGTCCATCTTGTTTAATGTATCATTTAAAGCTTGTGTTTCCTTATTTGTTTTGATTTTGGATGATCTGTCCATTGGTGAAAGTGGCATGTTAAAGTCCCCTACTATGATTGTGTTACTGTTGATTTCCCCTTTTATGGCTGTTAGCATTTGCCTTATGTATTGAGGTGCTCCTATGTTGGGTGCATAAATATTTACAATTGTTATATCTTCTTGGATTGATCCCTTCATCATTATGTAGTGTCCTTCTTTGTCTCTTGTAATAATCTTTATTTTAAAGTCTATTTAGTCTGACATGAGAATTGCTACTCCAGCTTTCTTTTGATTTCCATTTGCATGGAATATCTTTTTCCATCCCCTCACTTTCAGTCTGTATGTGTCCCTAGGTCTGAAGTGGGTCTCTTGTAGACAGCATATATACAGATCTTGTTTTTGGATCCATTCAGCCAGTCTACGTCTTTTGGTTGGAGCATTTAATCCATTTACATTTAAGGTAGTTATCGATATGTATGGTCCTATTACCATTTTCTTGATTGTTTTGGGTTTGTTATTGTAGGTCTTTTCCTTCTCTTGGGTTTCCTGCCTAGAGAAGTTCCTTTAGCATTTGTTGTAAAGCTAGTTTGGTGTTGCTGAATTCTCTTACCTTTTGCTTGTCTGTAAAGGTTTTAATTTCTCCATCAAATCTGAATGAGATCCTTGCTGGGTAGAGTAATCTTGGTTGTAGGTTTTCCCCTTTCATTGCTTTAAATATGTCCTGCCACTCCCTTCTGGCTTGCAGAGTTTCTGCTGAAAGATCAGCTGTTAACCTTATTGGGATTCCCTTGTATGTTATTTGTTGTTTTTCCCTTGCTGCTTTTAGTATTTTTTCTGTGTATTTAATTTTTGATAGTTTGATTAATATGTGTCTTGGCGTGTTTCTCTTTGGATTTATCCTGTATGGGGCTCTCTGCGTTTCCTGGACTTGACTATTTCCTTTCCCATATTAGGGAAGTTTTCAACTATAATCTCTTCAAATATTTTCTCAGTCCCTTTCTTTTTCGCCTCTTCTTCTGGGACCCCTCTAATTCGAAGGTTGGTGAATTTAATGTTGTCCCAGAGGTCTCTGAGACTGTCCTCAATTCTTTTCATTCTTTTTTCTTTATTCTGCTCTGCGGTAGTTATGTCCACTCTTTTATCTTCTAGGTCACTTATCCATTTTTCTGCCTCAGTTATTCTGCTTTGATTCCTTGTAGAGAATTTTTCATTTCATTTATTGTGTTGTTCATCATTGTTTGTTTGCTCTTTAGTTCTTGTAGGTCCTTGTTAAATGTTTCTTGTATTTTCTCCATTCTATTTCCAAAATTTTGGATCATCTTTACTATCATTAGTCTGAATTCTTTTTCAGGTAGACTGCCTATTTCCTCTTCATTTGTTTGGTCTGGTGGGTTTTTGCCTTGCTCCTTCATCTGCTGTGTGTGTCTCTGTCTTCTCATTTTGCTTAACTTACTGTGTTTGGTGTCTCCTTTTCACAGGCTGCAGGTTCGTAGTTCCCATTGTTTTTGGTGTCTGCCCCCAGTGGCTAAGGTTGGTTCAGTGGGTTGTGTAGGCTTCCTGGTGGAGGGGACTGGTGCCTGTGTTCTAGTGGATGAGGCTGGATCTTGTCTTTCTGGTGGGCAGGTCCACGTCTGGTGGTGTGTTTTGGGGTGTCTGTGACCTTATTATGATTTTAGGCAGCCTCTCTGCTAATGGGTGGGGCTGTGTTCCTGTCTTGCTAGTTGTTTGGCATAGGGTGTCCAGCACTGTAGCTTGCTAATCGTTGAGTGGAGCTGGGTCTTGGTGTTGAGATGGAGATCTCTGGGAGATTTTCGCCGTCTGATATTACGTGGACCTGGGAGGTCTCTGGTGTACCAATGTCCTGAACTTGGCTCTCCCCCCTCAGAGGCACAGGCCTGACACCCGGCCGGAGCACCAAGACCCTGTCAGCCACACGGCCAGTCTTAGTGAGACAAGAGCTATCTGGTCTGCAACAATTCCATGAATCTGGGATTATTTCTCAGTAAACTGGATGCTTGCTGGTTATTTTAAGAAAGTGTCCCCAGAAAAGGTGTGAGTGGTAATCACAGAAGGCACTCAAAAGCAACATTCACTGTGTGCTGTTTCTTACAACTGATATAACTCAGGGAACAGCCAGATAGGAGAGACGCACAAGGCAAGGCACACAGGGAAACGGCTGGAAACTTCCATCTCTCTCTGAGGGCATAATTCTTGCAGCACCTGCCTATGTTCACTCTCCTGGAAGTTCTCTGAATGCTGTTTTTTTCTACTCTTATGGTTTCTTCAAGTGTTTTACAGTTTTAGTTCTTATACTTAGGTCCAGTATCCATTTTGAGTTATATTTTTTGTATAGACAGAGATAGACATCTACTGTCATTCTTTTTCACATGGATGTCCTCTTTGTCTGGCACCATTTGTTCAAATTTCTTTCCTCCACTGAACTGTAAACCAATTCATCATATGTATAATGGTTTACTTCTGGATTATCAATGCTACTTCATCGTTTTAGAAGTCTATTTTTATGCCAGCACCACACTCCATGATTACTGTGGCTTTTTGGTACGTTTAGAATTCAGGAAATATCAGGTCTCCATCTTACTCTTCTCCTGGAAGAAGAGTTTTATTTTGGCTATTCTTGGTCCCCTGCTTTCATTATGAATTTCAGGATCAGCTTGTCAATTTCCTCAAAAAAATGCCAACTGGGATTTAGGTAGGGAATGCACTGAATCTACAGTTTAATTTGGGGACTGTTGTCATATTAACATTAAATTTTCTGATTCATAAACATAGATGTATTTCTATTTATTTAGATCTTCAGTTTCATGTAGCAATATTTTACCATTTTACAAGGATTGCACTTTGTTAAATCTATCCTTAAAGATTTTTATTCTTCTTGGTGCTATTATAAATGGACTTTTTTCTTAGCTTCATTTTCACTTTAATCATTGCTATTGTATAAGAGTGCAATTAAATTTTGTGTATTAATATTATTGTCCTACAATTTTGCTGAACTCATGAGTTCTAATATGTTTTTTTGCGTAGATTCATCAGGATTTTCTATGCACAAAATCAAGACATCTGCAAAGGGAAGTAGTTTTACTTTTTAATTTGGAAGCCTTTTTTCCACTTTTCTTGCCTAGATGCCATGTCTAAAACCCTCAACACAATGTGGAATAGATGTATCTAAAGGGGACATCCTTGTCTTGCTCCAAATCTTTGGGGAAAAGAGGAGTCTTCACCATTAAGTGTAATGTTATCTGTGAGGATTTTTGCAGATATGTTTTTACCAAGTTCAGGAAATTTCCTTGTATTCCTAGTTTGTTGAGTTTTGTTTTGTTTTTTTAATCAAAAATAGGTGTCATATTTTTAAATGTTCTTTCTGTATTTATTAATATGATCATGTGGTTTCATCCTTTGTTCTATTAATATGGCATATTGTATCCACTGCTCTTTGGATGTGAAACCAGCCTTGCATTCCTTGGTAATTCTCACTTGGTCACAGTATATGAAATCCTTATTGGATTTGTTCCATTAGTATTTTGTTGAGGATTTTTCACCTGTAGTCATATGATCTATTAGTATATAGTTTTCTTATGATCTCTTTGTCTGGTTTCGCTATCAGGATAATACTGCCCTCATATAATGATTTGGGGTGTATTCCTTTCTCTTCTACATTTTTGGAAGATTTTGTAAAAAATTATTATTAAATCATTTTGAAGATTTTGCCTCCCCAAGTAGCTATTATCCAATTTTACTAAATGATCTCCTTGAGTCTGAAATGGAGTTTTGAGTTACTGCTGGTAAATGGCTGGCCTGCTCCATCACATGTTTGTATTTGGTAGGCAGGTTACAACACAAAGTAACTTACACACAGTTAATCTACAACCCCTTCTGGGAAGTCAGAAATTCCTTTCTCACTTTTGGCAAGCCTGGTATTCAAAGCTGGGGGGGAAATATGAAAATAATAGAGAATGAATCTTTTTCTGGTTCCAGTGTCTAACTGAGAAGCTTTCTAAACACAGAGACAAAAAATTTCATTTGTTGGTTTGTTTGCTTTTTTATGTTTTTCAAACCATCCTGAGAGATCTGATGGATCCTTTAAGTGTTTTATGTTTAATAGTCATAAAAAATGGTAATCTTTGTGACCACCTAGAGGGGTGGGATAGGGAGGGTGGGATAGGGAGGGAGATACAAGAGGGAAGAGATATGGGGACATATGTATATGTATAACTGATTCACTTTGTTATAAAGCAGAAACTAACACACCATTGTAAAGCAATTATACTCCAATAAAGATGTTTAAAAAAATGGTAAGCTTAATGAACATTTTTACCTGATGACTGTTTAAAAGATACTCTACTTAAAAGCATTTATGAAACTGATTTTGTGATACATGCAGCCTCAAATCAGATAAAGAAAGAACATAGAATGAAGCATTTTCAACCTGATATAAGCTGACTTTAGGACAACCCATACAAAGTCCTTTCAATGTGTTTGACAAAGGAAGAATAGAACATAGAATCTTAGAATGGGAAGAGAAAAGAAGAAAGTAAATGGTAACAGACTTCTGCCTCTGAAAACAAAAATTTAACTTAACACAATATATAAGGAAACTGTTTTCAGGCACCGGACAGTAACAAGTGCAGGACTGTGATATTTCAGAAAAGGGAAACACAGTGAGCAACAGCATCTCCCTGCATTTCTGTCTGGCAGAGCATTCCTGCTATAGGGCACGATATTGAACCCCAAGTAGTGGCTGCTGTTACTGAACAGAGGAGGCAGAGGTCTAAATTCTAAGCTGCTGAAAATGGGCCCCAGAAATCTGCATGGAGATTCACCATCTTTCCATAGCCAAGAGCAGAGTTCCACATGTTTGAAACTCTGGGAGCCTTAGTAGAGCTCACAGGTTCTGTTCAGAGCTGACCAGTGATCTAAGAGGTCATGTAATTCTAGGAACATTGGCACTCTGGTTGAAGCCAAGAGGAGAGACCTCACTGAACACCCTGGGATGAACAGCTTCTTTGTCTTGCCCCCAGGAAAGCCTTGCCTTAGCAGTATGATCTATAAGCTAGAATAAGAGCCATGGCCTAGGACTAAATTCAAGACCAAGATAGTATCAAGTTAATAAAGAATAAAACTAGGGACTTCCCTGGTGGTGCAGTGGTTAAGACTCCGTGCTCCCAGTGCAGGGAGCCAGGGTTCGATCCCTGGTCAGGGAACTAGACCCCACGTGCATGCCGCAACAAAGACCTGGTGCAACCAAATAAACAAGTAAATATTTTTTTAAAAAAAGAATAAAACTATATCTAATACACCCAAAAGGAACCATCAGTAATTTAACTAACTGCCTGAGCAAAGCTCAATACACTTTAAAAGATGATGACTCTTCACAACATTTCACTCACAATGCCCATCACACACACACACAATTTTTAAAACAAATCAAGGCATGGAAAGAAGTAGGAAAATGCGTCCCACAATCAAGATCTGGAAGAGATGATCAATGTCCCTTACAGAACAACAACTCATGAATGTGTTTACACAAGTAGAGTTTTTTCTCTCACCACAGTCCAATCTTTGTCTGCCATGTCCCTGACCCTTTTTAGTGGATAGCAAAAATGCATTATCTGGCAAATAGCTGCATTCTTTCATTAAATGCATTTGTTTTGCTCAATCTTTGGGAACACACTGCTCATGGTACCCCCAAATCATATCACTTACTCAGCAAATCTGAAAAAGTGATTATCATACCCTAACTTGAATCTGGGTTTCATGAGGATGGTACTGTGGCATTTTTACCCCAGTAGGAATCTTTTAAGCCTCTAATTAGAATGCTGAAGAGGTCGGTATCCCTAGTTCACGCTCCTAATCTTCTACTCTGATACAAATTTAACAACGGTTTCAATTTAGCTATAATCATAAATTTCTGACTCAGTCATTCGTCTGCTAATTCTTATATATCTTCTTTTTTTTTTTTTTTTTTTAAAGTTTAATTTTTATTTATTTATTTATTTATTTATGGCTGTGTTGGGTCTTCGTTTCTGTGCGAGGGCTTTCTCTAGTTGTGGCAAGTGGGGTCCACTCTTCATCGACGTGCGCGGGCCTCTCATTATCGCGGCCTCTCTTGTTGCGGAGCACAGGCTCCAGACGCGCAGGCTCAGTAATTGTGGCTCACGGGCCTAGGTGCTCCGCGGCATGTGGGATCTTCCCAGACCAGGGCTCGAACCCGTGTCCCCTGCATTGGCAGGCAGATTCTCAACCACTGCGCCACCAGGGAAGCCCCCTTATATATCTTCTAACCTCTTCATACATATATGATCATACAAGTAGATATTGTTTTAATAACTTGTGTTTTCTTATCAATTAGCTATTTACTACCAGTCCTGTAACTTATTAGTTAATTTTCTATTATTATTTTCTCCAATATGCTGTCCCTTTGGCCACATCTTATAAGTCCATTAGCATAAAACAACTCTCTCTTATATTTTCTAAGCCTCGATTTTCTTTAAATGCTTTATGCTGAGGAACATTCCTACATCTAGGACTTTAAAGTCTGTAGATAGAACTCTGGCAATCAGACAGCAAGCCTAAAAGCTATTTAATAAACCTTTCCACTAATTTAGATCCTATTGTTCCTACAGCTGTACAGAAGAATGCTGTTCCTATTTTCTGTGATTCTCTAACTCTTTTAGTTATACCAGAGAGAGAATATCAGATAATGTCCAAATTTCTTTCAATGGGAAGTGCATGTTTCTACAATCTAAAATAAAACATGTTCTCAAATTTCAAAACCCCAAATGCTATACACTAACATGATAACACCTAGCTTGTTACCATACTCTACCTCTGACCACGCTATTTTACATCATTGCTGTCTAGATTTCTAAAAATTTCAAGAGTCAACTCAAATCTCATCTCCTCCTAGGTGGCTTCCCTTCTAACATATACCTTTCTCTGACCATTTTCTCTCATCCAAACTGCAAAGAATTGTCCATATTATTTTCCTGATCCAATCACTAAGTTGATAATTATGTACAAAAAATGTAGGTAAAATTCAATATACGAAATCTCTCAGCAACTAGATACAAGAGACATGAGAACAAAGATCATTCTTATTTCCTTATATTCCCTGTGAATAACGAAGTATACTGCACCTAATGGCTCCCAACACACACATGTACCTACACATCTTGATAAGAAAGTTATTAAATGAAGCCATAGCAAATGTAAAATATCTGCTTAAAATTTTAATGGATCCACTATGTTTGAAATTATTTCTAAATAAAATAATGAGAAAGTAAGCCTTTTCTAAATATTTGGTTCACTATCTTCAATATCCACTAAAGAGGAAGTACCTATGTAACATTTTATTCCTTTTCTCCTTTCCTTACCCCTACTTATTTTTCAGTTCTTCTCACCTTCTCTAACCAAAGGCACATGTAAAAGTTCAGAACTGTACTAGTGACATGGTTAAAGCATACTATAATTTGTTCCAATAAATTATCTAAGTAGAACAGCTCTGTAACTCTAGTGATTTGCTTTTTCTCTGCACAGAAGCTAACGGCTAGTTTTATAGTAATAAGACTGATAGAACTTGTATATACTGATAAAATTGAAAGCTTTGTGCTCCCTCTTTGTTCAATTGTTTCTCATCAGACGACAATATTTTTTTCTCTAATCCGTGATCTGCTGCATCTCGGTAAGCTATCCAGGTTTCAAATGCTCTCTCCTGAGCTTCAGTTTTATTCAGTGTTCAGGATTATCTTATCTGTTGCTTAAAACTAACTTATTTAGCTGCATTTTTTCTGGAAGAAGCCTATCAATAAAGGGGAGAATATTGTTTTTCAGTTTCCCCTTGGGAAGATAAAACTCTAATCTTTTTGCATAGCAGAGATAAAAAACAGACAAATGTAGTCAAGCCAGAACAATACGCAGGAGAATTCAATTTGCAGTCCCATGAGAGCTAGGAAAAGTAGATGCATTCTCTCTGCTCAACAATTTAGATCCAATCAAGACAAATTGTACATTTACATGAAAAGGCATGGTAGATAAAACGGGATATTTACTTTTACTTTTCAGATACTTCTGATTCAGGATAACAGGAATATTAGTCATAATATACTTCAAAATATAATCCATTTAACAAACCCTTACTGTAACATACGAAGGCTTCTCAAGGAGGAAATTTTGCAGGTTTTGAAAAACTAAATTGAATCATGCCTTTAATGTTGAACTCCTGTATTTTTAAAGGGCATGGCCCATCATTGAGATTCAGTACTCAATAATCTTAAGTCTCATTCCACATCTAAAGATATCCTTTCTCCATCAACCCTGACGCACCCACAAGTTAAACCCTAGCAGAATCATTTACTCAACTGGAGAAAAACAGACCTTTTACGTTTCTTTTATTCCACTTGGGTAAGACCTGAAAAATGTCCACCTCTTCTGCAACCTTTCTTCAAGGCTCCCTTTCAGTAAATTACCATAAAAGCCGAACCTGGGTGAATCAATAGGCTTTACCCAACGTATCAGAAGTGCTGAAGTGGAGACAGATAAAAAAGCATCACAAGTCATCAATAATAAATTAGTTTGTCTGCAGTAGTGACATCAGGCCAACGTGAGAAAGGACTTACTTCTGAGCTATTTAACCCCTCCAGCATGAGAATTTCCACTGATGAAAGACACAATTAAGAGAACAATAAAATGTTTCATGGATAGAAAGTAAAAGGAAACTCATTTTAGTGGGTGGATGCCACTAAAATGATTTTCTTCTTACCTTTGATGGCTAAGGTCATCAAATCCAAAGTGCATCTACCCAGCAAAATGAGTGTCCTCTTACCTTCATCAACTGATTAAATTTTTAAAAATCTTTACGTTTCTTCTTTCTTTCTACTCAACTTTTTATTTTAGGCGCTTTTGCCAAAAGCAACAAGACCACCTTTTGAGAGCAGGATCACGACACCATTTCCTACATGAATTTCATCAAAAACTCTGTGAGCCCACAGAAGAAATACTGAAGCTAGGGAAGATTGGGAATTTCAAAAGGAAGCAATTTGTTGAGGAGATGGTGGGTGGAAGGCTGATTTCAAAACTGTAAAATAAGCTGTAGGAATCCATGTGTCAGAGATGGGTAATTAAAATATATTATTTTGAATGAACTATAATAGCCTCTCTGACGCTAGTCATTGTTTTCACCCTTTTCAAAAATTTCATCAATCTTCTATTTAATAGTCTGATCACAAGCAGAACGACAGCCAACATAGTTAGGCCCCTGGCAGAAGGCATGCATGGACTCAATCAAGTTTATCAAGTTCCCTTCAGATCCTATATTCTCACATACTTTACACCCTTATAATTCTTGAAACAACAAATACTTTCAGCTCTCTTTACTACTCATGGCTATTGCCTCCATAAATTTTCATCAGATTTGCTTTCTGTATCCTATCTCCAGGGTCCTTAAATACCTATTGCATAGCCAAAAAAAAAAAAAAGGAAAAAATGATTCTTACCTACTCTATTTTTCAGAATGCTCCCTGACTCCAGTTTTCCCCAAAGATTCTACTTTTCCAAGTGTTCCTCAAAAATAAAGGCTGCCTCTCCTATACACCTCGCCCCCCATAGGTTTGTGGTTCTCCTATTATTAAACTTGTCAATCTCTATTCGAGATTATTATTCTTTCACGCTTATATAAAATATTTTTGAGAACTTGGGCACACCACACAACACTGTTCATGACTCATCTGCCTTATTTTCATCTTTGAAATCCTTGTTATTCCATCTTCATCTAGGATTTGGGATCCTAAACTGTAGCCTTCCCAGCAACTCCAAATCCTTCCACCAAAATAGAGAATTTCAATTTATATTTACTGTACCCACGTTCTCAACTCTCATTTAGTCCTCAATCCATGAAAATCTGTTACTCCACTGCATTATGGCTAAGGTCATCAAATCCAAACTGCTTGCTTAATCTAATATCCATGCTTTAGTTATTGCCTTATTCGACCTCTCTGCACCATTTATATTGCAGGCCACTGCTGGCTTCTTGAAACTCTGCCATGTAAGATTCTGAGACATCACTCTTCTGATATCAACCTTTTCCCTGTGAACGCATCTTCTCATTTTTGGTTGTTAACTTTGTTCCTTGTAAATCAGAATGCCCAAGTATTCCATTCCATCTTCAGATCTCATCTTTACTCAATTTATCTTCCTTTTTTGTTTGAATTCATACCCAAGACTGCAGCAATCACCTTTATGCTTACTGTTGCTAAAATATAATAATAGTCGTCACTAATTTTTGAGCCTCAGACACATATAACTAACTTTTCAAAAGGGTATCTCCATTTGAAGGGATCACGGAGATATAGAAATCAACATATCCAAAACTGAACTCTTCATCCCTCAGTATTCTTTCAGTACAATTATTCTGGGAGTTGTAAGCTCAGTGAACCATAACATCTTCCAATCATGAAACATAGAAAGCTTTGGCAAAGGGCTGTAAAAATTAGATTTACCCAATGTTAAGTCTATATCATTTCTTAATTAACTGATTAGTAAGTCTATCAAAAGGAAAAACAGTTAAATGCTGACCCTTATTAGTAAAACCATTATAGATCCCAACTACTAACAACATCATAATTCACTTAATATAATATAATGTCTAAATCACAAGAAACTACAGCCCTCTCATTCCCAGAACCAATCAGCCCTTATCTAGAAAAGTTATCTTCAGATTTATTTTGGCTGCCATTTTATAAGTATGGATAGAGTGATGAATAGCCTAGCATATGAACACTTGAAAAGATAGGAAAATCTCCAACACTGGAAGGGTGGTTATATGTTGCTTCTAAATGTAGAAAAAGGATCATGAGGACAACTTTAAGGGTAGGAGGGGGATACAGTTCATATAAAAAGTGATTTTTTCACAGAGAGCATTGCCTTGCACAATGCCATGGGTTGGTTGTCTTATTACCTCCCAAATTCCATCTCTCTGAGGTTGTTCAAACAGAGGCTAGTCAGCATCTGCAAAGCTTACTGTGGAAGAATTTGCTTCTCTAAATGACTTTAATGTCAGTAACAGAGATTATGTTTCAACACTACACATGAATCAATAGCGATTTACTACTCTACTTCCTATCAACTTTAAACAAAACAGGCATAACAAACTGAACATTTTCCAGAGATTTTTTTTTAAAAAAGGTTTTCTTTTAAGGTTAGAAAATAATTTAGTTTGAACTAACGTTTCACTACGATTCATGATACTTAAGTTTCTTCATTACCGTCTCCGACTTCCCTCACCAACACTTTAGAAAAGCTAACAGTCTCTAAATCAGGATTTAGTAATTCCCTCAGTTTATTGAGAAAGGTAGAAAAATAATAGCTTCTAAAACAAAAAGAAGTACCTTTGCCTCTAGGCATTCACTTCACCAGAAATTCCAATATTTCATCAGTACCTGTGAACAATACAGAATGCTCAGAGAACAATATTTCATCAGCACCTGTGAACAATACACAATGCTCAGAGAAGGCGAACCATTTAATCTCCTCCCTCTGCTCTAAGGCAGAAATGCTTATTCAAACATTATGGACCCTGGATAAAGTCAAATTACAACCTCACTTTACCAAAACATTAACCATTTTGTGGCCTTCCTTGGCTTTAATCCTGAATCAGGTTCTTAAGCACGGCACTCCCTGTATTGTGCACTGGACAGAGAACTCTGCTGTTTTTCACATTATTTTTCTTTGCTAATTCAATGCACCTTGTGTTTCAATGTTTTTGGTAAGAACAGCAATAAATTTTAAAAAGAGGGGCATAACTCTTTGCTTACATATACTTTTGGCAAGCTACAAGCACACTTAGGATTAAAACTGAAAATTAAATACCTATTTTATGAGTCATGATTTCAAAGACCTTCTTTTGTCATTTGTGAGTTAAGCAAACATGGATCTTGTCAAAGTTATTTTTACTGTTGATCCAGATTACAATTTATAGCAACAGTGCCCTCCAGAACATCTCTTAGTTTCCTTTCATCGACTCTGTCCTTTTCTAATCTCTCGCTCTGTACTGCAGCCAGAGTGATATTTTCAAACCTGTGGATCTGATGAAGTCAAGTCCCACCTTGCTTCAACTATTTCAATAGCTTTGCCTCCCTCAAAGGATCCACACAACCATATATGGTTTTACCTACTCCACCAGTCTACCTTAAAGCTCCCTCTCAGCTTCTGTCCTATTGCTATTAATTCCTTTTTCCTCGAACCATGAGCCCTTCTGTCTGGAACCCTCTTCCCCCCATTCTGTGCACAAAACACTTAACCTTCAGATAAACTTCAGATCAATTCCTCAGAGAAGACTACAAGGACCCCAGTTTAGGTCAAATTTCTTTGCTATGGGCTCTCGTAAAACCATGTTTCCTTTCTTTCAAAGTGCTTATCTGGGATGTTATTCATGCATTTAACAACGGAATTGTTTAAGCAATGCCTGTTTTAAATACTAGCAAAGTTTTTCAACTGTGACATCATTGGCATTTGAGGCTGAATAATTCTTTGTGGTGGGTGGCCATTCTGTGCAATGTAGGATGTTTAGCAGCATCCCTGGCCTCTATCCACCAGATTCTAGAAGCACACTGCCTCCCCTCCAAGTTCTGACAACCATAACGTCTCTAGACACACTAGTGTCTATTGGATTGGGGTATAGCTACCAAACCATTAAGTTCATGAAAATACTGACATATGTTTTTAATCACCATTTTATGCCTATGCCAAGCATAGTGCTGGGTTTCAGTGGGTACTTAATAAATATTTTAAATGATAAATATTGGGCAATGAAGTTATTTCATAGCATAATCTGAAAAGATATTTCATGAAAAGATGAAAGCATGAAAAATCCATCTAAAAATTTCTTTTAAAAGCTTTCAAATGCTAAGGAAAATATACATTATTAAATACACAAAAAAGAAAGAAGCCAATTGAACTCAGCTTTAAGTACTTTTCAAGAAGCTAAGCATTTCTATAATTGAGATATTAGATGTAAAAACTCTGAAGTTTAACAGCGTTTCCCCCTTTCAAATTACTCTACCACTACTTGAAAGAAGAGCTATAGAAGTGCTCAGGTTGATAAAGGTAAAATATTATACTCAATTCCTGCATATTCCTTAGTTTAATCTGATTTAAAAGTAATAAGCAAAAACTTATTTTCTACATGACTGGATACAGAGATTAAGTTTGGGCTACTAAAATTAGTAGCTGGTCTTGCCAGTGTTTAATGTTTTTAAACTTTTAACCACTGAACAAAAGATTGATATTATACTTCAAGGGAGCTATGCCTTTATATATCTTCTGTCCTTTTAATTCAAAACAGAAGCTCAGCTAATGTCTATAAAAAAATTAATAAAAACTCAAATGGCTTAAACCAAAAGATTGTGTTATGTTAAGAACAACTTAAAAAAAAAAAGAACAACTTTAGCAGTCTATCTTTAACTCATCACATAGGAGCCAGCATTCTGGAGTTGTATTCCTGGGTGTGTTATCAATATGTTAATCATGGATATAATAGTTGTGATTTATTTGAATGCATCCACTCAAACTATTCTCCCAAACCCTAAGAAATTTATCTGTCTTCAGACTCCTTTGATATTCAGAATAGGATTTACACTTCAGACAAGACAAGAGACAGTTTTCATAAAGGTTACATGAAGGGTTCTGGGATACAACATGGAAACCACATATTTTGCTGTATACACTGACACCAGCCTTTAAAAGGATGATCTCCTGAGATTAAGGGACTCAGTGATGATACCTGAGTGTATAGCTGTGATTTCGGTAGAATAGTAAAGAAGACAAAAGTTAGAAATTAATTTTTTCTCCTCCGAGTCTACCAGAGTTCAGTCCTTTAACATTTCTCCCTTGAACACTTCTTCAGTTAAAGTATGTTATCTATCAAAAAAATGATCTCTGATATAACCCAAGAGGTGCATAATGCCATTTGAAAAACAAAGTATAAGGTAATTGGGTCAAAGGAAACCAAGTTGATTATCAAACGTAATTTTTAGTCACAATCTCATGTTACACTAGATAGATAGATGAAAAGTTAACTATGCTATATTTACTAGGAAAATGCAGCTAGATATTAAAAATTTGCTTCTGATATTACAAGAAAAATATATACATACTAAAAATTACCATTAAAAACTCCTCAAGAATGTATCATATTGGGAACCAGTATCACTCAATGAAGGCACTATATTGGGGACCAACATTTCACATGAAGTTCCACCAGACACTTTTTCCTTCACGATGGGTACAGACAGCTGTTTATTCAGTGGGGTACCAGAAGAAATAATCAACTGGTTTGGTCTTAGGGGCCATGCTGTGTATGACTTACACGCAGCAAAGTGAAGTACGTACTCCCATTGTGAGATGCACATGGAAATTAAGTATTCTGAGCAAAGAGCAGGTTCACATCTCTTGCTCAGCTTGCTCTAGTATATGTGCTCAAAAATGAGGAGGACAGTGTGCATATGTCAATCCCAATCTCCCAATTTATCCTTTCCCCCCTTTCCCCCCTGGTAACCGTAAACTTTTTATTAAGTGTATGTTTTACCTAACTCCAGAGTCACAGAAATGGGTTTATACTCATTTATATCCTCCAACCTAAACCTAAATTTGCAAAGTATATAAATTTTTAAATAATTTTCCAAGGTAAGAGTTTAATCTGAGGTTTATGATTTCAGCCTATTTAAATTTGGTTTCATAAAGTACAAAATTCAACTAGTTACAAGATTATAAAATGCAAAGACCCTAAATTTATAGGGTCTCTTACAAATTTGTATTTCTTTTCCTGACTTCCAATCCTTGAATCCTGTAAATCCTAGTCTATCTACCTCTGTTATTTAATAACTTTTATGTTCTCCACTACTCATGGGTTCACTATGCCTTCTGGCATTTTGCTTTTCACAATCTGATCCTAACTTTACTTTTAAACTTATATATCACTACTTCTATATATGTAGTGGTTCAGCTCTCCTATTCACCACAAAAAAATGTCATTTTATTTCTTGCATCTTTGAAATGTGCTTATCCCATCTCTTTGATCCTGAATGCTCCCCCATCAATAATTTCCCATCTACTTACTCTACTATAACCAAAGTAAGTCATATATTCCCTAATTGTTTCACAATATTTCCCTTTTATTATCTCATATGACAATGATAAATTCCACTTCCTTTTATTAAGAATCTCTGTTCCAGTTAGAGACAAATGTGCTTATATACTATTTTATTCAACCTTTAAAACAGTGAAATAGAAGGATGACTATTCTCACATTACAAGCATGAAAATTTAGGCCAAGTAACTTACTCAAGGATAAAAATCACTAGTGCAGAGGAGCTGTGACATGAACCAAGAACTCTTTGACCCTAAAGGTGTGCTCTTTCCATATATACCATGAGGTCTCACCCCCAACCTGTGCCTTCCATTTTGGTTGATTAAATTTACTTTGTTATTAATTTATTTTATGTGAGTAATCTCTCATCAGTTAGATTTTGATTAATCAGAGGAATTTTCTACTGTTCTTAATCATGATCCTAAGAACATGGAGAGTGTTTTAAAAAATAATGAAACCATTAATTTCTAAAAAGAACATATTGAGTTTTGTTTTTTTGCTTATTTCTCTGATGCCACCAGTAGCAAAGGACAGCAATGTATTAAGAAACAAAATGGAAGAAAAAATTAACACAGAATTGGTTTTAAACCTTACTGTGATAAAATTTCATTTTCTCACCCATAGGCCTCAGTTTCCATACTGATCAAATAAGCTTAATTCTGAAATCATTTCTACTTTTAAAATTCTGGGTCAAACTCCCAGGATTATTGGGCAGTTCAAATGAGATTAATGTAAACAGATTTAAATATAGAATATTATAAAGACAAAGAACTATTAACTCTGATATAGTTTTAGTAAATAAAAAATAGATTCATTTTCAATATGTGCTAGTAAGTAGGGGAGTTAACTATTTAAGGGCTCTAGTTCTCAAAATGTGCCAGAAATTTGGAAGATTGAAAGGTATTTTTAAACTGAAATGCCCTAAAAACATATCACAATCAGATTAAAAGCCAAGCAAATATTACATATACTATTACCAACTTTTGATTTTAAATATTAAAAAATACATTATACTAAATATTTGTAATAGTTATTTTTGCATTATCTTAATTATACAGTGTATATGGCATTTGGCACATTGACAGCATGTTGGCTTTTAACATTTCTAAATTAAGTGTTTGTACTTAGTTTTTGTTTCTGTGTTTTACTTACTTCGTAATAATTTCCTGTGGAGGAAAAAGTCCCAAGTCTTCTCTGAGAACTTGACTTTCCCCTCTGATGTCTATACTTTATGAGAAAAAGAACTACTTATGGAAATGCAGTATTTCATATTTTGGTAATCAATCAAAAGCAATAGATACTGCACAACCAGCATCTTAAGAACGCACTTAGGTACCGTATTGATCCTCAGAACATTAAACCTCTTACCAGCGTTACGACTATATTCTGCTCCTGGATGCACATGCTGTGCCCAGTGACTTGAGTTTATAAAGAGCTGTGCTCATATAGGCAAGGGAAAAATTACACCTAAAGATGGACTCTGTAACTGTCTGTAAATGCATTTTAGGAATTTTAAATTTTATTATCTTTGTGGGATATAGTATACATACTCTACATTTCACTTTAAGAACCTTACTACCTAAAAAAGAATGAACTTACTATTTAATACATATATTTACTCCTACTAGTGCATTTGGAGGTTGCCATATTTGGTTAATAGGAAGTTACTATAAACAACATAAAGTGCAATAGCCCATAGGGATTCTGTAGAGATATTTCCAATACGGTAGATATATTAAATTTGATGTTGTTTGAATTTGATACAAGTTTACACATAGTACTTCACTAGAAATATAAGTAAAGCATACCCACTCAGTGAATTGCATTTGGAATCTATCAATACTGGGGGCGGGGGGAGGCAAAAAAGGGATTTACATTCAGTTCTGCTATAACACTTGTTCTGAGAACGTGAATTTGTTTCAGTGTGATCGATAATATTAGGGAACAACGTAAGAATAACACAAATTATACATTGCCTTTGTGCAATGTCGTCCACGAGAACTACTAGGTAAACTCAGAAAAATGCATCTCACCAAATGCAATGATGTAGGAATACACAAAGCATACACCTCAAACATATACCAGCTACTTTGGTTTACCTCCATCCACACATCTGGTGTTAAAACTTCACTTCTGACTTCACATAGTGTGAAATGATAGAAGTGGGCTAAGTAACAAATGCAAACTCTTCCCACACCCATTTCCACAATCAAGTGTCAGGTTGTGTTAACTATCTAACATGTATAAAACAATAATACCATTTTCATTAAGTCCCTATGTATTTTAATGTAACACTGACAAAGTATTTTTTAGTGTTTTTCCTTTAACTGCATTTTCCATAAGCCCTGTGGTCTTTATTACATAATATTGCACAGTGCAATGATTTTTAGGAACATGTTATGTGATACCAGTACTGAGTGTACTATGAAACTAATAACTTCTGACGGTCTATATTGATCTGACAGAGAAAATTATAATTTCATAAAAAATGTAGTTATCTATTATATGTATGTGGTATAAGTTTATGCAGAAATCCATTGATGCTCTGAGCTTCAGGAAAACATAGTTATAAAGTGAGTGACTAACAGAAAATGAATTATGTTTATGTATCTGTCCATCTAATGTAGTAATTTTTTAATCCTACTATCAGTACTACACAACAAATGGAAACATTTAATGTACAGGTGTCTTTTTAAAAAATTTAATCTTATTGTGGTAAGAACACTTAACATGTGATATACTCTCTTTATACATTTTTAAGTGTACAATGCATTATTGTTGACCAAAAGTAAAATGTTTTAAGTCAATCTCTAGAGGCTATTCATCTTGCTTGACTGAAATTTTATGCCTGTTAATCAGTAACTCTCCATTTCATCCTCCCCCAGGCCCTGGAAATCACCATTCTACTTGATTTTATGAATTTGACAATTATATATACCTCATGTAAGTAGAACCATGCAGTATTTCTCTTCCTGTAACTAGCTTATTTTGCTACTTAGCATAATGTCCTCAAAGTTCATCCATGCTGTCCCATATGGCAGAATTTCTTTCATTTTTGAGGCTGAATAGTATTCCATTGTTGTATATACCACATTTTCTTTATCCATTCATCCATCAATGGACATTTAGATTGTTTCCACATCTTGGCTACTGTGAATAGTGCTGTGATGAACACAGGAGTGCCAAATGCTCTCTGAGATCCTGATTTTAATTCTTTCAGATAAATACCCAGAAGGGGGATTGCTAGATCGTATGCTAATTCTTGTCTTAAGTTTTTGCAGAATCTTCATATTGTTTTCCATAGCAGCTGCACCATTTTGCAATCCCACCAACAAAGTGCAAGGGTTCCAATTTCTACACATTCTCACCAACGCTAATTGTTTTCTGACATATATAGAATTAGCCCTAAACCGTACTGTGATAAAAGTTCATTTTTTCCCTTCTCGTATCACTTATGCCAAGATCTGTTTAGATGCTCTCTATTTTCCTCCATTGGTCTACTTGTCTACCCTTTTGTGAATAACACACTTTCTTGTTTACCACAGGTTTATATGCCATTTTGTATTATAGAGGCTCTTCCTGTTTGTTTTTATTCAAGAATGTCTTTGCTTTCCTAGGACATTTACAACTTGCTATAAATTTTAGAATTGGCTAGCTGAACTGCAAAGCAAAATATAAAACAAAACACCTGTTGTGATTCTTATTTTGACTGTTTTACAATCAGTTTTCGGGGAATTTTTGTCTTTTTCATACTGAGCATTTCAATTCATGAACAAGGGAGGTTTGTCCTTTTTTTTATCCTTTAATCTCTCTCTAAAAGTTTATTATTTCCTCTGTGATGTTTGTGTACCTCTTTTCTTAGATTCTCTACTAGGTACCTGATGATTCTGATGTTACTGTAAATGGCATCTTTCTTAAAAATTTCACTTTCTCAGTATTCACTATTAATATATAATATACATTCAATTTTTATTAAGATGTAATTCCCATACCATTTAACTCACCCTTTTAAAGTATACCATCATCAAAAAGTCTACAAACAATAAATGCTTGAGAGGGTGTGGAGAAAAGGGAATCCTCTTACACTGTCAGTGGGAATATAAATTGGTACAACCATCATGGATAACAGTATGGAGGTTCCTTAAAAACAAAAAATAGAGCTATCATATGATCCAGCAATCCCACTCCTGGGCATATATCCAGAGAAAGCCATAATTACAAAAGATACATGCACCCCAATGTTCACTGCAGCACTATTAACAATAGCCAGGTCGTGGAAGCAACCTAAATGTCCACTGACAGAAGAATGGATAAAAAAGATATGGTATATATACATATACATATATATATATACACATATACATATATATATATACACACGCACACAATAAAATATTATTCATCTGTAAAAAAAGAATGAAATAATGTCATTTGCAGCAACATGGATGGACCTAGAGATTATCATACTAAGTGAACTAAATCAGAGAAAGACAAATATCATATGATATCACATATGTGGAATCTAATTTTTAAAAAAGTTATATAAATGAACTTGTTTACAAAACAAACAGATTCACAGATTTTGAAAACAAACTTATGGTTACCAAAGGGGAAAGGTGGGGGGGGGAGGGATAAATCAGGAGCTTGGGATTAACATACACACACTACTATATATAAAATAACCAACAAGGACCTACTGTATAGCACAGGGAACTTTACTCAATATTCTGTCATAACCTTTATGGGAAAAGAATCTGAAAAAGAATGGATATATGTATATGTATAACTGAATCACTTTGCTGTACACCTGAAAGTAATAACATTGTAAATAAACTATACTCCAATTAAAAAAAAAATCAAGTGTACCACTCAGTGATTTTTAGTATATTATCAAAGTTGTACAAGCACCATCACTATGTAATTCCAGAACATTTTGATCACTCCAAAAAGAAACCACATGCCCACTTGGTATTCACTTCCCATGCCCACCCATGAGCCCTGGAAACCATTAATCTAACTTCTGTCTATAAATTTGGCTATTCTAGGCATTTTATAATTGGGATTATACAATATGTGGACTTTTGTGTCTGGCTTCTTTCACTTAACATGTTTTAAATGTTCATCCATGCTGTAGCATGTGTCAGTACTACTTCTTTACGTTTTATGGTTGAATACTCCGTTATATGAATACATCACATTTTGTTTACCCATTGTTCAACTGATGAACATTTAGACATTTTCCACTTTTTGGCTATTATGAACAAAGCTCCTATGAACATTCATAAATCATTTTTTTTTGTGCTTTCAATTGTCTTGAGTACCTAGGAGTGGAATTATTGGGCCATATTGTAACCCTATGTTGAACTTCCTGAAGAGCTACCAAGCTGTTTTCCACAGCAGCTGCATCATTTTACATCCCCACCAGCAATCTATGAGGATTCCAATTTCTCCCTAACCACACCAAATTTGCTAATGTGCATATTTTTTTATTCTAGTCATTCTTGTGGGTGTTAAGTGGTATCTAATTTTTATTTTGATTTGCATTTTCCTAATAGCTAATGATATTGAGGATCTTTGCATGTGTTTATAGGCTATTTTTACATTCTCTTTGGAGAAATATTTATTTGAAGCATTTTCCCATTTTTAACTGGGTTCATTTTCTTTGTATTATTGAGTTGTAAGAGCTCTTTATGTATTCTAAATCCTACACTCTTTTCAAATATATGATTTACTAATATTTTTTCCCATTCTGTGGTTTGTGTGTTCACTTTCTTGATATCTTACTTTGAATCAAAAGTATTTTCTATTTCAGTGTAGTCTATTTTTCTTTGGCTGTTTGTGGTTTCAGTGTTATATCTAAGAAATCATTGCTTAGTTCAAGGTAAGGAATAATTGTGTTTGATTTCTCCTAAAAATATTATCATTTTAATCTTTACATTTAAGTTTTTGATACATATTGACTTAATTTTTATAAATGGTGAGAGAGAGCATTGCAGCTTATATCTAACTGTCCCAACACCATTTGTTGAAAAGATTATTTTTCCCCCATGAAATCTCAGAACTCTGATTTTTTTAAAAAAATCAATTGATCATGAATTTATGGATTTAATTCTGGACTCTAAATTCTATTCCATTAATCTGTATGTCTATCCTTATGACAGTATAACACAATCTTGATTACTGCAACTTTGTGGCAATATTTGAAATTGGGAAGTCAGTGTTCCAACTTTGTTATTCTTTTTCAACATTGTTTTGGTTAGACTGCATCACCTGTATTTCCATATGAAATTTAGGATCAGCCTGTACATTTCTGCAAAAAAAAAAAAAAAAAAAAAGAGAGAGCTAGAATTTTGACACAGCATGTGCTAAATCAGTAGATCAATTTTGGGAATTTTACAATCTTAAAAAGATTAAGTCTTCCAATTCATGTTCATGGACCAATTCTTTACATCCAGAAAGGGGATTCTCCCCAGTGTCTTCAAAAAGGAACAAAGGCCAACTGATAACTTAACGTTATTCCAGTGAGGCCCAGTTTGAACTTCTACACTGTAAAAGTGTAAAGTAAGAAAAAAATGTGTTGTGTAAGTCCCTAATGTTATGGTAATTTGTTCCAGCAGCTATAGAAAAGTAATATACTTTTTATTTCTAGTTTGTTGAGTGTTTTTTTTTTTTTAATCATGAAAGGATGTTTGATTTTGTCACATGTATTTTTGGCATATGTTGAGATAATCATGTATTCAATATTTTTGATCCTTTAATCTCTTAATAAAATGAATTACATAATTCGTTCCTACGTTGAACAAACTTTGCATTCCACTTGATCATGGTCTATAAATTATTTTTTATATGCTTCTGGCTTCAATTTTCTAGTATTTTGTGTAGGATTTTTTGAAAAATCCTTATACTGTCATTTATATTTACCTATTTATTTAGGTGTGTTGACCAGTGCTTGCTCTTTCTTCATGAAGATTCAAGTAATGGTCTAATTTCCTTTCATTTCATTCTGGAGGACTTCCTATATTTTGTATGGCTGATCTATTAGCCATGAACTATTGGCGTTTATTTGGGAATGTTTTCATTTCTCCATCTTTTTCTGAAGGATGGTTTTGTTGGATATATAATTCTTGGTTGCTTTTTTCTTCTATCACCATTTTTGAATATGTTATACCACTGTCTTTTGACGTCCATGATTTTTGATCATAAAACAGCTGTTAATCAGATTGAGGACCCTTTGTACGTGAGGGATACCTTCTCTCTAGCTGCTTTCAAGATGTGTACATAAATGGATCTCTTTGAGTTTATCTTACTTGGAGGTTGTTGAACTTTTGGGGTGTGTAAATTAATGTTTTCATCAAATTTGAAAAAATTTTCAGCCATTATCTCTTCAAATAGCCTTTTTGACCTTTTCTCTACTTCTTCTTCTTCTGGAATATCCATTATGAATATGTTAACACATTTGAGGGTGTCTCACAGGTTTCTGATGCTCAGTTTATTTTTTCATTCTTTCTTCTTTCTGTTGCTCAGACTGGATAATCTCAATTGATCTATCTTCAGGTTGGCTGATAATTTCTTCTGCCCCCTCAAATAACTTGTTGAGCCTCTATAGTTAATATTTTAAGACGTTTTTCAAGAGCAATTTTAGGTTCATAGGAAAACTGAGTGGAAAGTATAGTTATTTCCCTTATGCCCGGACACATGCATAGACACTCCCACTGTCAACATCCCCCATCAGAGTGGTACACTTGTTACAACTGATGAATCTACATTGGCACATCACAATCACCCTAAGTCCATTGTTTACCTTAATGTTCTCTCCTGCTGTTGTACATTTTACGGGTTTGGACAAACGTATAATGATATGTATCCACCATTATAGTATCATAAAGAATATATTCACTGCTCTAAAAATCCTCTGTGCTCTTCTCAATCATTCCCTGTCCCCACCCTAACCCCTGCTAACTACTGAACTTTTTACTAGTCCCATAGTTTTGTCATTTCCAGAACAGCATATAGTTGGAAAGCATGCAATATGTAGCCTGCCTTGGGTGAGATACGATGGCTCTAGGAGCTGGAGTCGAGTATTTCCCTTCTCCCATGTGGAAGTCCAGTGCTGACTGGATTGGGTATTTCCCTTCCCTTAGGTCAGTTAGTCTCTGGTTAGTTTCCCCTGAGGGCAGGCCTTACTAAAAATAACCGTGTGTCTCTGTCATATGTCAAAATGGTTACTTTTCCAGCTCCCTGCCAAAAGCAGGAAGGGAATTCTCTGTGACGTTTACTGTGGGAACCTGGTGGAGCTCCTATGACTGGGTGTCTCTGGAGTTGAACTCTGAGTTGTCCACACTGAGCCTCCAGCAATTCAACAATTATAGTTCAGGTATTCCTACCCCGCACTGGTTCCTGTGGTATTTTCCATTCATGAATCTCTACTCTGGTAAGCTGAGTCTCTGTATTTGCCTGTGTGTTTCTTCAATCTTGGGGGTTGCGGTTTTTCCTGTGTTCTCACCTCTTTTATGGCTCCTAGGAGAGTTGTTGATTTTTTTAGTCTTCTGAGGGTTTGTTTATTTGTTTTTTTACTGGATGTTAGAACAGCATAGTGAACTCCAAGCTCCTTACATGTTGAACCCTATATTTAATAGCTTTATATCATTACTTTTCTACTCCAGAATTTTGATTTCATTCTTTTTCATGTAATTTCTATCTAATTTTTCATATTTTCTTTTGGTAAGACACTGTTCTCATACTTTCCTTTAATTCTTTAGACATGGTTTTCTTCAGTTCTTTGAACATATTTGAAACAGCTGATTTTATTTTATTTTATTTGAATTTTTGAATTTTATTTATTTTTTTATATAGCAGGTTCTTATTAGTTATCCATTTTATACATATTAGTATATATATATGTGAATCCCAATCTCCCAATTCATCACATCACCATGAAACAGCTGATTTTAAATTTTTTGTAGTAAGTCCAATACTTGGGCTTTTTCAGAGACAGTTGCTGTTGGCTTTCTTTTTCCTTCCTAGAGTAGGGACCAAATATTCTTGGTTTTTAGCACATCTAGTATTTTTTTTAACTGGACGTTTAAAATGATGTAATGCGGCAACTCTGGAAATCAGATTCTACTCCCTCTGCAAAGTTTTTTAGTCCTGTTATTTTGGTTGCTTGTTTAGAGACTTTTCTGAACTCATTCTGGAAAGCTGATGTTCTTTGTCACATGTGGCCACTGAAGTCCCTGCTCAGTTAGCTTCTTACTGGCCAGCTAATGATTGAACAGAGATTTCCTTAAATTTCTGGAACCAATAAATCTTCCAATCTTTCTTGAAGAGCTCTGTGCATGCTGGTGGCACTTTTACCACTCAGCAAGGCAGTGTACAACTTTGTCTTATCTTCACTTCTTGCACTGGCAGAATCTCAAGTCAAGCCAGATGTTGGAGACTAGGTTATTCCCAGGTCTCTCTTGCGCTTCGTACAGTTCTGGGCATGCACAAAGCTCTATACACTTAAACTGCCTTCTTGATTCCCAGTAAGATATTGGAACTTTTCCAAGCATTTTAAAAATAAGTATCTTCTTTCCAGGATTTGACTTTCAAGCTTTTTGACTGGTCAATTGTTTTCCTCAACTTTTATCCTCTTCTAGAGCAACTGCAATGTTGAGTTATTGCCTCTTATTGTTTTCAAGAATCAGTCCCAGAAAAAACTGTTCACACTATATGAGCTTTGATGATTTAACCTGATGGTTAAATAAAGACAGCGTTATGAGTGAGGTTTTCCATGGACCCAGTAGACAGGGAAAATAATGACAGTTCTCTAGGAATGGGACTTTGAAGGAGTTCCAACCTTATTCTGTCCCCAGACTGTTGGTGTTAAGAGTTACCTCAGAAAAAAAGAGTGGAGGGTCAATGTTCTCGCCAAGATTCAATCACTGTCCTTGAATAAACACTACCTGGCTTGCTGAAAGCCTTTGCTTTATTTCCCCAGTTGGAAAAAATTTGATTCTGAAAATGTTTTCATGTTCTCATTATTTTTATGGAGGAAAGGATTTATTAAGTGCTTACTCTAAATTTTTTGCTTGAATCACTACCTAATTTAATTATTGATGTTTTGGGTTTTTTTGGGTTTTTTTTTAAACTTTGGGTTTTTGTTTATTTATTTATTTATTTATGGCTGTGTTGGGTCTTCGTTTCTGTGCGAGGGCTTTCTCTAGTTGCGGCAAGTGGGGGCCACTCTGCATCGCGGTGCGCGGGCCTCTCACTATCGCGGCCTCTCTTGTTGCGGAGCACAGGCTCCAGACGCGCAGGCTCAGTAATTGTGGCTCACGGGCCCAGTTGCTCCGCGGCATGTGGGATCCTCCCAGACCAGGGCTCGAACCCGTGTCCCCTGCACTGGCAGGCAGATTCTCAACCACTGCGCCACCAGGGAAGCCCCGATGCTTATTTTTTTAAGTCCAGAAACCTTGCTAATATTTCTTAACTCAAGTTGTCTTTTTGAAGATTATTTTTGTCTTTATAGGAATACAATGACAGAATCCACAAATAGAGACAATTATGTTATTCTCCTTCAATTTCTTAAATTTCTTTCTTCATCCATATTGTACTGAGTAGGATTTCCAGTACCATTATGAACAGAGGTAATAGTAATAGTCATCTTCTTTTTATTCACAATCTCAATAAGAAAGCTTGCAGTTTTGCCATAATCATTCAGATGGAAATACATGCCTTCTCATCCTAGTTTACTAAAAATTTTTACCCTGAGTAAATACTGAATGTTATTGTTTTTCTGCATCTCGAGATGATCATGTTTTCCTTAAATTTGTTAATACTGTGAATTACCAAGTATTTAAATACATAGATCAAAAGCCATGGATGTATAGTTTTAAGATAGCTAGATATAGCAGGTGATACAGTCAGCAAGCAGTGATAAAAATGCTTTAGTGTTTTCTTGCTTGAATAAATATCTGTGTACACTCAACTCCTACAATCTGCTGTGGTTAACACTGAAAACACTTGTCCAAATTAATGAAGTTCTCCACTGTCAACCCTAGCAGGTGCATTGAATTAAATAATTACAGTGATTTTTGACAAGTTCTAAATTTGTCATATTCATTATAACCTTTGGTGACTGGAAATCATGTCAGTAATGTTAAAATATTCAAATAAGCTCCATCTACATGTATATTCCAGGGTTAAAGAGAATATACATTGTTGATAGATTACCTAGGTTTGAAACCCAGATCTGCCACTTAGTAGCTGTGACTCTGGGCATGGCTCTTCTTTGCCCTGTACCTCAGTTTCCTCCTCTGTTAAGGTAACATTAACACTATCTTCGAAGAACTCTTACAAGGATTTTATATGTTATGTGGGTCAAGTCCTTGGAAGAGACCCTGGGAATAGGAAATGCTACAAAAGTATTAGTTATTATGTATTTTCTGCCTACGTTAAGAGTACTGCCTAACATATGGATGGGTTCTATCACTGATATTACCACCTATTTTTATAACCAACATAAATCTTCAGTCTTATTAACAGTTAACCTATTGCTATTTAGATTGCTAGTATAGTATAATGTCTATTATAAGAAATCAGAATTATGATTGGGGCTTAGTTTTTAAAATCATCTCTCTGCTCCCAACATTTTTCAGATCTATAACTAATATATTAATAAGAAATTTAGTTGATCAAAGACACATTACAGGATTTGTAACCTGGATAAAACCTTAAGGATTCATATTTTAATATTGCTTATATTTAGACTTTCACTCAAAATTAACTATAGGACAGCTTTAAGAATAATAAGATTTGATGTTTGGACTTTAAAATGGGAATTTTCTGTGTCTTTTTATATAAAGAATTCTCAGGTTATAAATTAAGCTCTGCTTAAAACACTACTATAAGTTATTCCAAAGTTAAATAGCATCCCTTTATAATCATAAAGAAATTTAATGCCAGTCATATAGAAAAGCAGAAAACAGAGGTGAATGGGTCCACTGCATTAATGATGCAGAAGTCATTCATGGTAATTTAAATCATGCCAAGAAGTCAAAGGGCATTAGAAGCAACAATAAAGAGGATGAGAGCTTTCTAGAGGAGAGAGAACTTCTTTAGGGGAAAGCTCCCTCTGACTTTTGGTCACTACTTTGAGTAATGACAGCTTATGAGATAATACACCTGACCTGCCAAGATTTCATTCAACCTTCACAAGAAAAAAACAGAATTGGTCAAAATGATAAAGGACACCATGGTAGCGCTTGAAACATAGTTGGTAAATATACGATATTCATTAATTTGTTCGTTTGCCCCTTTGTACTTTCATTCAGGAAATATTGTTAAGCACCTGCTATCCAGTTGTGTCAAATATGTAAGAGCAAAGGACTGATATGGAACCTTTCCTCACGGAGAGGGGTAGGCAATAAACAAGGAAGCAAGCAACAAGCAGACAAAATAATTTTAACACATTTAGTGACTTCAGTAAGTGCTAAGAATAAAATTATCAGTCATATGCTAAAAAAACAAAAACAAAAAACAGGAGGCAGGTATATTTTAAATGCTCTCACAGAGGAAGTGACAAGGGAAGCATTTGAACTGAAACTTGAAAGGTAAGAAGTCAGCCATAGGAAGAGCTACTGCACATTTGCCCGCACTCACATCTTACATGCCCAGAGCTTGCACCATCAGCAAATCATGACACAGTTTCTGGAAACTCAGTATTTTTCACAACTTCCTGCTCCCAAATCCACATCACATTCCTTCTGGCAGGCAAGATGAAAATTACTTGCATTCTGGGTCTCAATCTCTTATAGTAGTAATTTCTTTTCACCACAATTCCTAATTCTATCTATTCCCCATTTTCTTGCTCAGAAAATAGTCCTCTGCAGGACTATTTTCTCTCCTGATGTTTTTTGATCAAATGTTTTTTGTCTTTGCATTTAGGGACTTCCACAGTTCATCTGTGTACAGGCAAGAAGTCCATCAACGCAAGATAGATTCTTAGAATATTCTTCTTAATTTTCACACAGTAATGCTAATTTTCCCACCAGCCTATCTGGTCCCCTTATTCACCAGTATCCTAAAGGGGAAGAACCTAACAACACAGACTCAAATTGGTTGCTCAGTCCAGTTGATAGTTATATTTTTGAAGTACTGTGCATTTAATTCTCCTATCTCAATGACCTATTTACAAAATTTAAGAATCACACTCTCATGCTGGGGACAGGACACTTCATTCTGCTGGCTATACCGCCCCTCCATCCCTGATGGTGGCTCCGAGCCACTCTGCAGCAGACCTCAATTTCTGTGAACACGGTTGCAAGCCACAGATTCATGTATAAATACCCTTTAGTCAAAAAAAAACTAATTTTATACTTCATAAGTGGATCACGTTTTTTAAAAAATCTCATCCTTCTACACAATTGGACTTCACAAGTGGCATTTAGGTGTTAAATCCTCCCATTGGTTTAATAAAATACAAGGTACATCCTTAGGAAATACCTTATTCAGTTTGCCAGAGGGAGACTGTTGAGGCGTTACTTGTCTACAGTACTCCTACCTGAAGCCTTATGTACAAGGTTTGGAAGAAAAGTCTTCCGTGCCCTTTATGACTAGAATGTCCTAATATCTTTAATAATTAAGACATATCTGACTGCAACTCCCTTCGCTTTGCTTGTGACCAACTCTGAACATATGATACTTGTGTCTATGAATTATATTTTCTTTCTGCTTTGATTTGCTGGATGACTTATGTTATTTACTCCACGAATTATTTTTTTTTAATTGAACACTTACGAAGTACCAGAGCTTGTGGTGTTTACAATTTAAAACTATGCTTTGCAGGTCATGATTTGGAACCTGGGAAATCGTGGAAGAGGGTGATTTGTCAAATGAAAGGGAGTAGCTCTCAAGTCCAGACCTCTCCCCACTTTACCCTCGCCACCTCTACCAAATACTTTCATGTTGGTTCCTCCTTAGTAAAACAAATGTTAAACTCTGAATTCTGACTTACTAATATCTGTGATTATGGCACAAATATTTGATTTAGCAACCCAGTGGGTTTGTGAACTTAGCAGCTTTATTAAAAGCCAATTTATTTAATAGTATTTACCCCCAAATCTTTCCACTTCAACATAATGTCACTGTATCAACAAAATGTACTAAATTCAGAAAGAAACAATAAGTAGTAGTCACATGTAACACCTTCCACCGGATTTGCTCGAAGATTTCCCTCATGTCAGATGAAGTATCCAATTTTTTTCTTTCCCAAGAATTATGTCAGTAAGGGCTTGTGTTTTGTTCTGGGCACTTTTCTATAGATGGGTTCATTTTTATAGGTATTGTGTTGCCCATCTCCACAAAGACTTCACACTGCACTCAACTGACCTAATATTTCATTATAAAAGGACTGGCGACAGGAAGACCAGTGACATGAGAACAGATGTGAATAGCCTACTCGGTAAAAAGAACCTCTGTGCTAGTCATTGTACATAACAAACCTTGTCCATCCACAGATACATTTTAAGTAGCGAAAACCGGATTTCTGTCTCACAATAAGATATCCTCCTTTTAGTGTTTAAAGCAAAAATTTCTCCTTAAATACAGCTTGATATAGTAGAAAGAATAGAAATGTTAGAGGCTCTAACCTGACTGTGACATATTCTTCTACGAAATAATTGAAAAAGCCATTAACTCCCTGGGTATCTCTATTCATCATGGCCCTGACACTATTCAGATGTCACACCACACAATGGGATAAGTGAAGTGAGGTGGGCAGGGTTATATTAACCAGTAAGAACTGTGAAGCACGCAGGGACTAGTAATAGTAGAAAGCCCTTATCCCCCATAGGCCTGAAGGGATAATGGGAAGGAATGTTAATACTAGAGCCCAGCAAGAGCTGAGCTTTGGAAGAGAGGTTTCCAACAGCAGTTGTCGCTGTAGAGAGAAAATTCAGCCACTGTTACCTTGTAGGTTAGCAGGGAGTGAGGCAAGGCAATAAATACCTCTTGTTCCTCCAATACTGTCCTCTCTGGCCAGTAATTTCCATTTGGGTCACACATCCAGAAGCCAGAGTTAGAGACGCTGGTTGACAGAACCCATAAAGATTAGTCTCCCTGTTATTAAGTAAGCAGGGTAGAGAAAGGTATAGAGTAAAATTGGACAGGCAAGCAAAAAAAGAAAAAGAAAATACTTGCCTAATAATTCTATTATTTGAGGAATAGTAGAAATAATAATTCCCTGGGTTGCCTGGTTTACAGGGAAAGTTTAAGACTAAAATGATATGCTTAGGATAATAATTTATAAACGTTAAAGCATTTTACAGTAAATGAAGTATCAGAAAAAATGTCTCTAGATTCAGGAAAGACAAGCCAATGAAATTAGTTTAAATCTAACTTATTTTTTATAACGAAGAGTTTAAGAAATGGTAAGACATTTTGGAAATCATGGTACTAAGATATCTCCCGTTGTAAGATACTTGAATTGTTTCTACTTTTCACGTATGTTAATGAAGCAATAATGAATACGTTGGTGTCTAACTCTCATTTCCGTGATTTCAATTCCTGGGCATTTGACACCTTCAATTTTTTTTTCATAAAGGCTGCACCTGTTAACACTATTTTATAACAGAAAATTGATCACTGATTGCTTTGTTAGACATTGATTTTCTTACTGGTTATACCTATTACAAATAAATATACACACCATGTGCTTTATGCATTTAAGAATTAGATTCTCAAAATTCTGTCACTCTTTGACGTTTTAAACCATTTACCTGGAATAAGTTTTATTCATCTTCTTCAATGTTTATTCTACACTATCACCCCAGTTTTATATAGCAAAAATTTTTCCCCCCTCAATCCATTTGAAATTGATTTTGGTAGTACAAAATAAAGGTCTATATAGAAAAGGTCTAATATTTTACTGATTAGCTTTCTCAGTATTACTATTGAAGAATATTTTACTTTCAGACTGATTTATGGTATTATGTTATTAAAGCATAGCTCGTATTATTTCTACATTGCAGATAAATAACGGACACATTTTTATTTATCTTGCAATTATCCACGACATATTGTGATGTTTCTGGATTGATTCTGTTTTTCCTGAGTCACTGAATATTCAAGTAAGTCTGTGACCTTTATAAACAAATAACAAATTGATTAATTTATGATTCTTTTCCAATTAAAATTTAGACACTGATTCAAAGTTTTCTTGTGTTACTGTTACAGAGAAGTCTAAAACTACTTGATTTTTATTCTTAAGTACACATCTTTTGTTTATTAACTTGTTTTACTTAGATGTCTGTAATTGAAATTTTTAAAATACCAGAATAAGTCTTCAAAAAAATTATGAAACTTTTTTTTTTATTACAGCTCAATTTAATTTTCCTCTCTTCAATTGGCTGTGGTTTTGTCTTTGGCAAGCACAACTGTACAATGAAACATTCTCCTTTTTTTTCCCCCACATTACTTTCAGGTTTATATTCCTTTTTTTTGTCTGCGTTGCAAAAGGATTAGTTCCTCAACTGCACCCTCTATAGATTCAATTTTCTTTGGCATTATTTTTGTTAAAAGCATCCTGATGAAATTCTTAATTCCACTGTTATGTTGTTAGCTTCCTTACAGTTTTTACTTAATTTTATTGAAGTTTCTTTTACTCTCCACTTATATTTTACATTTTTGTATTTTAAATCTAGGATCTCTATATGACATTTTGAAATTTATTCATGGAATTCAGGTTTATATGTCGTTTGAAAATACATAGAAGACACATTTTTTTCATAAGTTTTACTTTTGAATTTTTAAGACATTACTTTTCTAAAGCTTTTGAGACTTTTCCATAGGCACCAGACTGCTTTCTTTCTTTCCTCTATTCATCCTTCCCTACAGAACAATGCAATACGTCCAGACATACTCTTCACCAATCTTTGGATTGCCCTTGGAGCCACTCACTGTCCCACAGGACATTGATATAATCCTGTCCTAAATTGAAAGCTGAAATGTAGGTGGATGTACACATCTCCTAGCCCAATTAGGGTCTCAGTCAGAGGTGTAGCACCATGATTTTGTGGGCTGGAGGTGGACGTGTCCTGACAGTTCTCCGTAAGACCAGTATATGTTGTTTTCACGCTGTGCACTGTGGATCTGGAGGAGTTTGAGATACTCTGGGCCACTCCAAGGAACAAGCAGGGGCCTTGATTAGTGTGGGCCTGGCAATCCTGCCTCCACTTCCAGCAGAGATTCTCCACTTTTTTTCCCCACTTATAGAATATTGTATTTTGGGAAAAAAAAAAAGAAACTGGATTTGAATTAAGTTAATAAATCTGAAAATAAATGGGATAAAAGAGATTGGATCCAGGAGGTTCTATCAAACAAAAAGACTATCTAGTCATTGCCATGAACAGCACCTAATACAGAAAAGTTCCTTAATACATATTCATATAAAGAAGAATGAATGAATGACTATGACCTTGAGTATATAGGAGATGCTCCACTTTTATAGTTTAAATATTTGACTTATATGTACAATTTACAATTTGATGAAAAAGTTCTGCTACTAAAAAACAGTATCTCATAGAGGTGTGCTGCTCAAAATCTACCTAGTAAGCGTTTTAAAATGCAGATTCTGATTTGTACATCTAACTGAGGTCAGAATTCTGCATTTCTAACAAGCTCCTAGGTGACGATGATGTTACATTTGTGTGGACCACACTTTACGTAACTGGGTGGTCTGAGGGTATATGAGTAGTCTCAGCTCTGCTTTAACCAGTTTAGCCATATAAAACACTATACATGCCAGTACACACTCTTCTCAGAGATCTTTGTGTCTCTGTTAACAGTATTTTCTGTGAGGAACTATGTGTTTTTAGAATGCCATGTGTTGTAAGCCCTGCTCTTGGACTCCTATCGTGTTTCTTACTATTATCTGTAGTTTGCTTGCTTTTTGTCTTTTTGTGCTGATTTGTCACAGTGGTAATCTGTCCATCATCTCTTAAGCAGAAATACTAACTTTGGAAAACTTCACACATGCATCCTATCCCTCCAAAATTGAAGCAATATACTTTGCAGCCTCCTTTGAAGCTAGAGCATGGACGGCAATGTGTTACAATATCCCCATTCAGGTGCAATGTAGCAAGAGTCTTATTCTTAAGAGAGTAAGGTAAGGGAGCAGGTGACAGTTTCTGGTCAGGGTGGTGCTTTTAGAAACAGAACTGGTAGATGTGCGAGGAGGAGGCACCATCTATACATAAGCAGAAAAAAGTGGGTTCTACTCTGGATGCAGAAAGTTCACCAGTGAAATAGACAGAAGCACAATATCTTAATTTGGATACTGTTCTACACTGCATATCCTTCAAGCCTGACTCTTTGCCCTGTTCCTCTCACCTTCAAAACTTCCTCTCAGGAACTAACTAGGAAATATATAATGTCTTTTTGCCAATCCGTTTTCCATTTCAATGAACCAGCACGGTGTCTGCTGCAGACAACTAGCAATCCTGACTAATACAGTCTTCCCAAAAAGAAATATTTCATGTTAAACAAAAAGCGTTTTGCTCTGTTCAACAATAACAAGCCCCTGCAATATAAGAATACATTTTTGCATTAGAAGGTATACTAATTTCATGAGAGAGGGAAGGACACTATGAACAGATGAAGTCTGTCTCAATGCTTAGTTTTCAAAAGTCTGTGAAAGATGATTAAAAATAAAAACATGAGAAGCAGCAGAAATAGAAAAGGCAAACGATTAGATATATTTCCATGTGTAAAATTCATATGAGATGAGTTTGGTGCATCTACCACTCTATAATGCCTTAGTCCGAAAAGGGGCATTCTGCATTGTTAAGGATAGTAAGTCCAGGAAACAAACAACTTTCCCTGTTTTGCAATAATACTGATGGGTTCTTCACTTTCAGTCCTAGTCTGCTTTTCTTAAATTGACGACAAATTAAACTGTGGATTGCTTGAAGACCAACTATGTCTGTAACAACATTCCTAAAACAACTAAATTCATAATGACTTTGTATTTAAGGTGTTTACCATAGTAATATAAGGAGAAAACCAAATCATAAGCATTTATTTTTGTGCTCTGAAAAACAAAGTAGTTTTGATCAATGAAGAAGCAAAAAACATTATAACACAAAGTTTTGGTTTTTTCCTCAACATATCTCTGTTATATACTTTCTGGTGTTTGTTCCTCCCACAAAAGTAGGGAGGATATTTTCTATGCCTTCAGATTTTCTTGAAATTGTGCTATCTCTAGTCAAAAATCAAAGAGATGGAGAGTACAGTAGAAATACTTCTAAGGTAATGTACAATGATCTTCTGCAATGAAAAGAAAAGATGTAAGATGCTTATTATCTTCACACTTTACTCTGCTTACGTTCACCTTCAGTTTTCCTTAAATCATGTGTAAGAAAATGAGGTAGGAAGAAATTATAAAAGATGCATCTGTTATTCATTTTAAAGGTAGTAATCAGTAAAATCTTCTCCAAATCTCAGTTGCTCTTTTGAACACCTAAGATTTTGTTTAGAGAAAAATTCTTATTAAAGATGTCACCTGTGTATATGAGAGGATTATGTCCTATTTAAAACACCTAATTTAACACTGCTCAAATAAGACATAATTTACAGGAAAAATATTTAACCACCTCTATTTGCCTGTTACGGCTATTTTTCTCAAAGTGAACTGTGATTTTTAAATTGGGGAAAGTGTTCACTTTCCATGCTATGTTATTTTCCACATCTTTTGAAGTACACAATCTATACTCTAGCTGATGATTCCTGACTTATTTTACCATTTTTCCATAAATTAAGCAACATTAAAAATACAAAGTTTCATAAGGTATATACAATATCAGGATACATTCCTATGCTGATATTTGGCCACTCCTTTTGAGAAATATTTCATTTATGATACCTCCATAATGGCACTGTATGAGATATATGGCAACACTACTTCCTCTGTGGATTCCATCCAGGGATGACTCCATTTAAGAAAGGTTTATGCCTATGGGACCTGTGTTACTTCACTCATTCATCTTAAGATCCCTCTTGATATGTATTTTTTGAAGACACACATGAAATTCCACCTTCAGGCTGAAGACACAAATCTCTGTCTAGAAACATGCTCACCTAATTTAAGAAGTAAACTATATTCAGGGGGGGAAAATGAAGAATTTGTCTCCACTAAGGGCACATCTCAGTCCTCTAGATATCTAGAAATAGGATAAAAAATCAAACACCAGAAAAAAAATGTTGACAGGGAGAGCTAAGAGTGAAATATTACTTACTTTTGTGGACATTTTAATGGGTGTTTTTGTCTTAACTCCTTCAACTAAAGGCACTCACACTTAAAAGAATTTGAACATACTTCCTACTTCTTTGTTATTTGATTTCTACTAGGATGCTGAGTACCAAAAGGAGGCACAATAAATGCTCACAAAATGTGCAGAAAAAGCTTTATAGTTCTATGAAACTGTAAAATAGAGGTTTCTTGTTGAAAAAAAGCAAATAAATTTAAGTCTAAAATGTACACATACATACTTTTTTTCCAAATTAGAAATCTGCCAGAATTCTTACAGAATAATGAGCCACTGAATATAAGTTCTCTTAATTTCTTATTAATGTTGCCGAATAGGTAAAAACAAACCACAAAATGGTACATCTAAAGGTTACTTTTCTAAGAATGTTTTATTTACTAAAGAAGTTCTACTAGCAGCTTAATAAGCTTACATAATTCACTTTTTAAAGATATTTAAGTAAAATATGTCAAGCCAAATAGCCAAGTTTTGGGGTTTTAACAATTATTCTAAAAGTGGACATATTTTTATATTATTCACCTAACTTTGATTGTATGACTATAAATAAGTTCAAATGTAATTTTCTCCAGAAGTCTTAATTTCCAAGTAGGTATGATTTCTCTCTCATTTTCCCTCCAATTTTACTTCATAACTTTAATGACACATCATATTCTTTTTTGTAATATTAATTTGGTTATTCCCCTACAGAACAATCAGCTTCCTGAAAGCATGTCATGGATCTGATTCTTCATTGCATTTTTCTATCATGGCTAATTATGGTAGACTCCACCAATAGCCATGATTCATTTCCTCTTCCCTGTACCCACACCCTTTACTGTGTAACTTTGCATTTCTCTCCAGTCACCGGCAGGGTAACACGCTCAACTACAAGAGACTTGCTTTGACCAATTGGATATTATCAGATGTGGTATAAACCGAAGCTTAAAACAAATTCACACATGGGGGTTGCTTTCTTTTGTATCTCTACCACTGACTTGAAAACATGACTAGTCTTCCTTATTGGAGGAAAGGAGGCATGTGGAGCAAAGCTAGGTCATTTAAATCATCAAGGCCAGCCTAGTTAAAATGATAGCCAGTTGACCTTCAGATTTTCAAAGAAGCCCTATCAGAAACAACAGAGCTGTCCAACTGACCCCAACTTAGAAGAGCTAAACCCTGTACGCAAATGAGAAAAAAATGTTTGCTTGAAGCCACCCAGTTTGGGGATGGTTACAAAGGCACAGGTAATAGTTTAGTATATGTTGTAAGTAGTCTGTGCTCAAAAAACATATGAAATTATAAAAAAAAAAAAAAACTCTTCAGAAAGTGGGCATAAAGGGAACATACCTCAACATAATAACAGCCATATATGACAAACCCACAGCTAACATACTCAACAGTGTAACGCTGAAAGCATTTCCTCTAAGATCAGGAACAAGTCAAGGATGCCCACTCTCACTGCCACTTTTATTCACCATAATTTTAGAAGCCCTAGCCACAGCAATCAGAAAGAAAAAGAAATAAAAGAAATCCAAACAGGAAAAGAAGTAGTAAATAGGAAAAGAAGTACTAAAACAGTCACTGTTTGCATGTGATATGACACTATACATAGAAAATCCTAAAGACTCTACCAGAAAACTACTACAGCTCATTAATGAATTCAGTAAACTTTCAGGATATGAATCAGTACACAGAAATCTGTTGCATTTCTATACATTAACAATGATATATCAGGAAGAGAAATTAAGGAAACAATCCCATTTACCATTGCATCAAAAAGAATAAAATACCAAAGAATAAACCTACCTAAGGAGGCAAAAGACCTGTACTCTGAAAACTATAAGAATGTGATGACGACATAAACTATACTTCAATTAAAAATGGTTAAAGATTAAAAAAAAACTTTATTTGGAAAATTTATCTTAGAGGACAACATGGATGCAATAACTAAAATGCCAGACCAATCCAAAAATTTGCATCAGGTTGTGGTTTGAATAAGTTGCCAGTACTGTATAGAACAGTAAGGCTCAGGCATATTCAACTACAGGGCTATCCAAATGACCCATTCTGAACTGGGTACTACAACACCTTGGATATGCTGATTTGTGGATGGGTGGATAACCTAAACAATGGTCACACAGAATTTTTTCTGAAAGTTACTTTTTATCTTTGAGGGTACAAGAAAATGGAAAATATACACATGCTAAAAGTGATTTTTGCCACTTTGAAGAAGATGCACCAGTAAATCAGAGATACAAAATATGGCTTCAGAAAGCTATTTGGTCATTTAATAATATTAGTACAAATATGGCTGCAGTACAAGAGAGAATATGATCTGAGTCATAGAATAAAATGGGAGGCAGGAAGAGAAATGACAATGTACAAGGAAAGATAATGTGAGTAAAGATGAAGGATACATAGAAATAATTTTAATGACGTCACTTTAAATACTGTATCAAGCCTTGACTGAATTCTGTTTTCACTTTTTTGAACTAATACATCCCCTTCTTTTCATGAGCTAGTTAGAAAATGATGAGTATTACTGAACACATGAATGGTCTTCATTAAAGTACACTGAGGTCTTATTCTCTATTCTTTACATAATAACCAGTTGACAGTATATTATGTGTCCAGCTACAGCATCAAAGCTTCCATTTCAATCTCTAATATCCATGATTACAATAGGTAAATATGGAACAGGTAAATTTTGATGAAAAAAAAAAGAAGCATTTCAGAAAGGTAAAAGCACAGAATTCAGCCCCAGAATCATAAAAAATATTTGACTAATGCAGGGGCCAGTAAAGCATGTATGAAATATTTCAACACAACGACTTTACAATCTAGCTGTACAGAGAAACACTATAAATCCATCAAATAACTAAAGAAGAATGCAAGCCTACATATTCTTGTACAAGAGAATATGACAATTGGAGGCCTTTTGTTCAATGGGAGAGAAAAATAAAACATAACTTGATGTGGGCTATATAATAGAAACATAAATATAATACTGGGTCCCAGTACCCAGATCTTGATTTCTATTACTATTCTCCAATAGAATGAATTGGGGCCTCTTATTCTACATACGATTCGGGTGCTGAATGTCTAAGATAAGCCTGGAAACAAAAAGTAAAAAAGTGTCCCCCGCTAGATATGGGTATGTCAAAGGGACACAGAGGCCAATTAAAAAACTTCCAATGACCAAAGGTTGAAAATTTGGGGCAACAAAATTAAAAAGATGTATTGGATTATAAACATAAATGTTAAAAGTAAAAGGTGTCAATAACACAATCAATAAATGAGGGAGAGGAGACAAATATCCCATGCAGAAGAATTCAAAATAATTTATGTACATACCTCATCTTCAAGGAGGTGGAACATAGTTATTCACTCCTTAAGTATGGGCTACTCACAGTTACTTCTTTCCAAGGAGGACAATATGCAAAGCGTAAAAGAGTAAACTTACAGTGGAGAAACCTGACAAGCACTACTTCACCAAGGTGATCAAGGGCAACTCAAATCATGTTGATAGCATGCACCCTTGATATCATGTGATGAGAATGGCACATTACCTGTGATATACATCCCCCCAACCAAACCCATAACCCCCAGTCTAATTTTGAGAAAAACATCTGACTAATTCCAATTGAGGAACATTCTACAAAATACCTGACCAGTACTTCTCAAAACTGTCAAAATAATAAAAAATAAGGAGTCTGAGAAAATGCCACAATCAAGAGGAATCTATGGAGACATGACAACTAAATATAATGTGATATCTTGTATGGAACCCTGTACCAGAAAAAGGGCAGTCAGGAAAAACTGAGTAAATGTCAATAAAGTATGAACTTTATTTAATAAAAATGTATCAATCTTGGCTCATTATTTGTGACAAATGTACCATACTAATATAAGATGTTAACGGGGGAAAATGAATGTGAGGTGTATGGCAACTCTCTTCTGTCTATGAAAGTTTTCTGTAAATCTAAAGTTACCCTTCTCCAAAGAGGACATGTAGATGACCAAGAGTCACATGAAAAGATGCTCAACACTGCTAATCATCAGGGAAATGCAGATCAAAATCACAATGAGATATCACCTCACACCTGTCAGAATGGCTATCATCAAAAAGAATACAAATATGCTCAACATCACTAATCATTAGAGAAATGCAAATCAAAACTACAATGAGATATCATCTCACAGCAGTCAGAATGGCCATCATCAAAAAGCTACAAACAATAAATGCTGGAGAGGGTGTGGAGAAAAGGGAACCCTCTTGCACTGTTGGTGGGAATGTAAATTGATACAGCCACTATGGAGAACAGTATGGAGGTTCCTTAAAAAACTAAAAACAGAACTACCATACGACCCAGAGATCCCACTACTGAGCATATACCCTGAGAAAATGATAATTCAAAAGTCATGCATCACAATGTTCACTGCAGCTCTATTTACAATAGCCAGGACATGGAAGCAACCTAAGTGTCCGTTGACAGACAAATGGATAAAGAAGATGTGGCACATATATACAATGGAATATCACTCGGTCATAAAAAGAAACGAAATTGAGTTATTTGTAGTGAGGTGGATGGACCTAGAGTCTGTCATACAGAGTGAAGTAAGTCAGAAAGAGAAAAACAAATACCGTATGCTAATACATATATATGGGATCTAAAAAAAAAAAATGGTTCTGAAGAACCTAGGGGCAGGACAGGAATAAAGACGCAGACGTAGAGAATGGACTTGAGGACACGGGGAGGGGGAAGGGTAAGCTGGGACAAAGTGAGAGGGTGGCATGGACATATATACACTACCAAATGTAAAACAGATAGCTAGTGGGAAGCAGCCGCATAGCACAGGGAGATCAGCTCGGTGCTTTGTGACCACCTAGAGGGGTGAGATAGGGAGGATGGGAAGGAGACGCAAGAGGGAGGAGATATGGGGATATATGTATATGTATAGCTGATTCACTTTGTTATAAAGCAGAAACTAACACACCATTGTAAAGCAATTATACTCCAATAAAGATGTTTAAAAAAAAAGACAAAAAAAACCCCTGCTTTCTTGGGTCTGCGCAGTTAGCAGTGCCTATTCCAGCATGAGTGTCAATCCCTCATGGAGGTTATTGAATTAAAAAAGATGATGGGAGAGGAAAAAAAAAGTTGGTTATAACAATAGGAATAAAGAAGATCACAGTTTCCGTATGAGACTTAGCCATAAGGCTTGTTTATTTGATATGCATTTCAATTTTTCTCACCCCTATTTGTGTGCCTACATATTGGATAACACTTATTTTTATTCAATAAATATATCCCTTTCTATAACTAATTTCAATAAATAGCTTTTAAAGTGAGCACATATGAAGGATAAAACCTTATCCTGCCCAAGAAACTTTCATTTTCCATGGAGATCAACAACTGAAGAATCTATATGGTATGTCATATGTAAAGTTCCTTAATTACAAACATTGCTCCAACCCAATTCACAGCCTACCTTACCTAGATAGGCGCTACAGTATCTTGGTTAAGTACTGTACTGTATTACCTGGGTTACTATCATATCATTACCAGCACGTAACTTTGGGTTTGTTACTTTTTCTCTCAGTGTTTCACTTTTCTCATCTGTTAATTAGATCAACCTTCATGGGCTGTTGAGATGATTACAACATTGCCAGGAACATACTAATTGCTCAGTGAATATTAGCCATTTATTACTACTAGTATTATTCTTCCTTGAAATGTCCTTCATTTGGCAGAGAGGAGAGTTATAGCAGTAAAAGATGTTTTAAAAAACAAATTTTGACACAACTTCATACTATAAAATGAACTTCCATAAACATAGAATTATTAACTTCTTTTCCAACAGCCCTATTTGATATATAATATGGGTTGTATTAGCTCCAATTTTTAGGTATGGAAATTGAAGCTCAGAGTACCTAAGATACTAATGTAAGGTTACAAAGATAGTAAGTTACAAATCCAGGTGGAGACCCTATGATTTCGGTATCCTGTTGTATTCAACATTCTTATGGTTTTAAAATTTTGCCTGTTTTAATAGTAACTGAAATACAGTAGAGTTTATCATTGGTACTTGTTTAGGCAGATATGTATGGCTTCGGATTCTAGCTCTGCCACTTAACTATCCAGATGATTTTGGAGGAGTTACTTCTCTAAACTTCAATTACATAATCTGAAAAATGGAATAACATTTGCCTTTTAAGGTATTTTGGCATTGATTAGAGCAACACATATAAAGCACTTGGCGAGTTGTTGGTATATAGGAAAGACTCCTCATAATCTATTTATTATCATTCTTATGCGAGTCTTCTAGCATAAATCTTGTCTCTTTGGAAGGACACTAATAGACTTGCTGAAAAAGAAGAGTTACTTAGTCCTAAAAGTATTGTTACTCAAGGCACCAATATCTGTTATAAGATTGTTACGTTCTCAAGTGGCCCACCAGGTATTCCATCTTCATTATGATAAATCACAATTTAGTTAATATCACTCTTATTGCTATTATTATATACAAGAACAATTATGGATAGCTTGTATCCAGGAAAATCACTATGAATATTAACATCACAGGCTGTACAGTACATGACCTCCAATTTTATACTTCAAGAAAACAGCAGAAAAGCCACTATGGTTCATTAGTTTCTCAGTTTGTATCGCTAAGCACTTGGTCACTGTCTCTTCCTAAATTATCTTACTCTGATGAGATGGCAGCATAGAGGTGGTATCCTATGTATTACAGCTACACTTATTTCAGAGTAATATATACTACTTTAGAAAAAAAAAAAGACCCAAAGAGGTGAGGTAATCTCATTTTGGGGGCAACTGTTGATAAGAACACAAGTATAAAAACAAAGCAAAATAGCAGAGTAGCACATACTATCTTCCCCCCACTTGATTTATGAAAGATATATGGTGAGCCCCTTTTATGTACCAAGTATTATGTTACATCTTGTTTCAAAGATGCTTAAGGCATGTTCCCAGTACAGAAAGGGCTCACCACCTAGGCAGGAAGACAGAAAGAAAAAAAAAAAAAAAGTATAGAGTGTGACAAGAGTGGAGATAAGAAAAATCTATTTCATTTACACAGGGAAAGGGTTATCTATGTCATGTTAATGAATTTGAATTTATAATAGTTTGTTTTTGTTTGGTTTTGTTATGCTTGAAAAGCAGGACAGTTCTTACATGACTTCAACGACCATCACAGGTGACACAATTAATTGTTCTTATCGTAAATAGAATGTTGTGGCCATTTTTCTGAGAGTGCATAATGATAGTGACAGCTATAAATATTTCAGTGCTCAGTATGTGCCAGGCACTGTTCTCAGCAAATCATTATCTCATTGGATTCTTACAACAGCTCATATTACAGATGAGTAAACAAAGAACTATATGATCAAGTAACTTGCTCGAAGTCCCACAACTTGAAGATTGGGGAGTCAGGATTTAAAATCATGGAACACAACTCCAGCACTAAGAGGTTAATATTCTGGTAGATGGAGAATCTTTCCCAAAATGGGTACATATAAAGGTAAGAAATTAAGCATATCCCAAATGCTCACAATTGGTTACATAGGAGACCCTCCTGCCCTGGCTCTCCTTGCTTGTCCAAAGATATGAAGAAGGGATATGGCTCTTCACATTTCTCCTCCCTGCACCTCCACAGGTCTAGTAACAGACACAAAAATAACATTTAGGCTGTATTATGTTCCTCTAACATCTCATTAACTAGACCAGCATTAAATGGTAACCATGGCTCTTCCACAGATGAGCACTTCCATAGGCTATTTATTAGTATATGTAAAAATAGAGCTGTTATAAAACAAGCTTGGAAATTACTGAGATATAACCACTTCAGCATACCTCATCCCAATAATATTTCTCAGGAGGTTTAATATAAATTGTTAACTTCCAGTAGAGGGATATACTATGCAACATATTCCAAACTTACTTAATAAGGAATTTTTATTTCTTCATGGACCTAGTGTTCTACGGGATGCACTTTGGGAAACCATTCTAGAAAGTGAATTATATAATTTTAGAATATAGAAATTATCACGGCAGGCATTCTTATTGCTCTCTTGGGTAAATCAGGTGTCTTTCCATAGGCCCTGTTGCTTAGCAACAAAGTAACCAGAGTGCTTAATGAATCATCTGAAAATCAAATTATCAATAAAGTACATTATCACTTTCTCTTACTGGGATAGTCATTTGGCTTTTTTCATATTAGGAACAAAGAGTCATATTTAAAACCTACAAGGTAACACAGGCTGCCTGATAACTTAATTAAGTAAGCATTAGAGCACATTTTGGGATTGCTTTATTGTAAATAACAGAATTGACAACTGTCTTACAGGATCTACATGAACCATTCCTGTAAAAGCACCTCCCTAGAGGATCTCAAGTACGTATTCACTCAAATACCAAATAGTATTTTACATTTTCTGAAAGAGTAGAAAAGCTATCAGAAGCTTATATCTTGCATGTAGGATATGAGTTATTTGATCCCATTAATTTTTTAAATTGTCAGCAATGTTTCCCTTTTGAAAAATATCTTATGGTCCCCTATATTACGCATTCACAGTATTTTTTTCTGCTAGTTTGATCGTTTCCCTCCATATTGTGTCCACCATAATTTCTTAGCTTGATACCTAGCACAGAGTAGATACCTAATTAATATTTATTGAAAGAATTTACAAATTACTGATTTGTACTTCCCAAGAGAAAACCTTTTCTAACTGCTATTGACCGCATGGATTTTTATCTTCTATTCACATTACCCTGTCCTCAATTTTCACACCTCTTAATGCCAATCCAAGTGCTTCCTCCCTCTCTACACTCAGTCACATCTCAAATAATTGCTCTCAGCTTCTGCTGATAGTCACCGCCATGGCTGTATCTATCTAAACACCAGTAATCGCAGCATTCTTCAGAACAGCCAAGAACTTGAAATAACACAAATATCCATCAACTGGTGAATGGCTACACATATTGAGCTATCTCCAGATGATGAGATAGTATTCGGCATAAAAGAACCAAGTACCTGCAAAACATGATGAGAACTGAAAACTTCATGCAAACTGAAAAAAGTCAGCCACAAAGACCACTTATTTTATTATTCCATTTAACTGACATGTTCAAAAATGGCAACTCTCAAGATATATAAAGTAGATTAGTAGATTCCTAGGGCTGGAGGTGAAAACAGGGATTAACTATAAATGGGCATGTGGGATCCTAAAATGTTCTAAAACTGTACTGTAGTGATGGTTGTGCAACTTGGTAAACTTATTAAAAATCAGTGAATTGTACACATGAATGAATTTTATGGCATGTAAGTTACACTTCAATAAAGTTGTTAAATAACTAGTGAGCACCACTGTACTTAGTCAAAATGAAGGTTCTGACCAGCATCAGCTCATGAGCTAATATCTGTTACATAAAACTTCTTTCTACATATACATTCATTCTGTACCAGAAATGCTTTCGACATTATTAGACTATTATTCTAGTAACTATTTGAGAGTTATGATAACTATTTTAGAAGCACCCATTTGTCAATATGCTTCTACCATCAGGAGATACACATTTCATTTTCAGCATAGCTGACTGTATTATCCTGGATTAATCTCTTTTTGTTCTTTGATTTCTTTGTCTGAAAAAAATATGATGCCCCCCTCTTTATGAAGTATTTAAGTATTCACAAATGGAATATCTTCTAAACACAGAGTATCTTCAATTACGCTATTTAAATAATGTTCTGAGATGATTACTGCTCTAAGAAAGCTTTTTAGCAAAGTTAGTTCCATGTGATTTTGTTCAAATGCATTGGAAACTGACAGCTACTTTGCCCCATTATAAATACATCAAATTGCACCCTTTTCTAAGACAGAAACAGGTCAAAAGGTATTATAAAACTAGGAAAACAGATATTGTTTTATAATAATACATCCATCCATGATTACTAAGGAATATTTAGATGCAACATTTTTTAAGCAATTAAGCAGTTGAAAGAAATAGTTTTCCTTATTCATGAAATGAAAAAAAATCCATGTGATTTGTGTTCAATAAAATTCTTCACATACATTAAAATAGCTAATCTGAAAACTATTTTTTTACGTTTTAAATCAGGTTGTAACACAGAGTATTTTTAACGTAGTACAACCACAAGCTTTTCATATATATGGTTTTTAGAACCTGAAAGTGAAATGTATAGATTTTTCACTATTCCTATTATTTGATTTTCCTTATCAGGAGAAGCTGAACGCAGTTGTCTTTGGGTGTATTTTATTTTCCTAAGAACACACTTATGTTTTCCCACCTGAATTTTTGGAATTTCTCTTAACCAAAGAAATATTAACAATTGAAAGCATCTGAAGGTTTCTCAGATAGTGTCTCAATACTTTTAAACTAAAGAAAATTTCAAATTCAATCAAAATCTTAGGGAATCAATATCAAGAGACCTTTATCTTTAAAATGGTAATTCTATACAACTTGGAGATCAAGAAGGCCACATTTGACAAGGGAGTCACTGTGCTCTAAATGCAATATTAGGCTGAATCCTAATTTATCTTTGAGCCTCTGCTCTTTATTCTTTGATACTAATGAATCTTTGAATTATAAAAAAAAAATTCAAGCAATAAAATCCAAAAACAATCAGTAAAAGAGTAGCTGAGAATATCAAGTTGATGTCAGCCTTGATAGGTCAAATTAAATAAAGTATTTAAATGATATACTTCTTGATTGTATGACCCTGGACAAGTTCTTACCATCTTTGAATGCCAGGTCATGAGTAAAATGGATTAACAGAGTTACAGTATGGAGTAAATGAATTAACATGTCAAATATTGTGCACACATATATACAGTGGAATATTACTCAGCCATAAAAAGAAATGAAATTGAGTTATTTGTAGTGAGGTGGATGGACCTAGAGTCTGTCATACAGAGTGAAGTAAATCAGAAAGAGAAAAACAAATACTGTATGCTAACATATATATATGGAATCTAAAAAAAAAAAAAGGTTCTGAAGAACCTGGTGGAAGGACAGGAATAAAGACACAGACGTAGAGAATGGACTTGAGGACATGGGGAGGGGGAAGGGTAAGCTGGGATGAAGTGCAAGAGTGGCATGGACATATATACACTACCAAATGTGAAACAGATAGCTAGTGGGAAGCAGCTGCATAGCACAGAGAGATCAGCTCGGTGCTTTGTGATCACCTAGAGGGGTGGGATAGGGAGGGTGGGAGGGAGACGCGAGAGGGAGGGGATATGGGGATATATGTATACGTATAGCTGATTCACTTTGTTATACAGCAGAAACTAACACACCATTGTAAAGCAATTATACGCCAATAAAGATGTTTAAAAAATATTGTGCACATTGCCTGATACATGGTATGCATTCAGTAAATGAGGAAGAGACTTAATCCTTTATCTGTCCAGTCAATACCAACAAACTCTAACCTAGAACAATGGTGACAGTACAAGATATTCTCTATTTCTTATAATTTTCTGTTTCAACTTGGACATACAGGAAGAGCACTGAACTTAATATTTCTAAACATTATTCTCAAAATTTACCCAAACCATTTACTGAAAAGTCATTGCTAAATGACTGCCATAAATGGATAACTAAAACTAAAGATTCTCTTTAACAGAAAGTTATCCTATATAAACAGACTTTAGTTCTCATGATTTCACCATTCCAATTCTTCCTTTTTTTTTTTTCCCTCAAAGCCACAGTCTAATTCAACTCCAGTGACTTTTAGATATAGTAGGTAACATTAAATGGCAATATTTTGTCCACAACTTAGTTCACAATATTTTGCCTTATACTTTAGAAATCAATACTAAAAATCACATACTTCATGGAACATATTATTAGAAATATTCAGCAACTTTTAGAAGCCACAATTCCATAGTTTCTCTTTATTTCCCTCTAACTTAGACATCTAATAAAATATTTCAAAAGAATCCCATCACTACCAGGGATTGAATGCCACGAGGAAGTATTGTGTATGCTTTCTCCAGCCACTCATTTTCTTGAACGATTAAAAGTTCATGTAAACCATGTCTGACAACCATAAAGAAATGAGAAACAGCACACTCTCAATTTATGATCTGTTATCATAATGTACGTGGGATACACACATTTGCAGCAACATTTCATGCTAGGTGATAGATGTATTGTTTCAAGATGTCCATTCAAATGACAGGCCACTTATGATAAGTCTCTTTGCTCAAAGTGATACACTGACCAAGAAAAATCACCCATTGCTTTAAAAATCACATTAGGATCATCAATGTGATTTACACACACTTTATTTCTAAATTTGAGAGTAAAGTTTCACTTTCCAAACTAATTGGTTATGATTTTGGTTAATTGTCAAACTAAGTATGTATTGAAAATTTATATGACTAAATTTTCCAAGAGCCTTATGAGAAAGCAAATGGACTCCAATCAAGAATCCCTGTCCTTTAGACCAGTGCTCTAAATCCTTACTGTTCATAAAAATCATCTGGCAATCAAATTTCATATTCTGATTCAGTGGATTTGGGGCAAAGCCTGAGATTCTGTGCATCTGGTAAACTCCCTGGAGATGTCAAGGCTACCAGCCCATAAGACTACAGAGTCTAGAGTTGAAAGGATCTAGGTTACTATCATACTGACAAAGCAAAGCTTAAAAATTAGAAAAAAAAATTAGATTCCATTATGATGTAAATATTAAATCCTGCAGGGCAAGTTAAAGAAAAAAAAAAAACTTGGTGACAGGAAAGAACATGGTATGTTGGAAAACCTTTAGCCCTTTCTCATCACTCTGTAGGACTAACTATAGATTATTTTCTCTCTGCTCACCTGCAGCCCACGTTAAATACATTCTACAAAGTCTATGTAAAGCAGAATCAAATTTAGAGGGGAGGAAAATATGTAAACTTAGATGGGAATAAAATTTACATCTTTATTTACATTAACCTCTATCATTTTCTTCAATTACAAATGTAGACAATAAACTTCTGTAAGAGCAGTACCTACAATTTGATCTGTATAGACATCCCATATATAATACATATTATGAAGTTATGACAGTTAATAAATCTATGAGTGGCTAGATCTACTTATATAATACCAAAAATGTGTATATATTATATTACAAAATTTTAATGTTCTACTAATTGTATTACTATATAATTTCTTTTATAAGCCTTTGTATTTTATTTTATGGATTTAAAAGCATTTTTCTCAGAAGGGATTCCTAGCTGTTACCAGACTGCCAAAGGGATTCATGTCACAATCATTTCAACCATAATGTGCCTACCTCCACTTTAACCCTTCTAAATGATTAGACTGTAATTCTCCCAGCAACAATCTGATGCTCCCTCATTCCTTCTCAAGTTGACTAGGTGTCTGCCCTTGATTTTCCTTTAGAAGCCTCTGCACACCTCCATCACTGTATTTATCATATACATGCAGTATATTTCCTTGCATGTATCTCTAACACACTTCAAAAACACCAAAAGGGAAGGAAATATGACTGTTCTCGAGGTATCTTCCACATCTGGCACATAATAATTACAGTTGACACTTGAACAACATGGGTTTGAACCGTGGGTGTGGGTTCACTTATACGTTGATTTTTTTTTTTTCAACAGTAAATACCACAGTACTACATGGTCCGTAGTTGAATACACATGCAAAATCACAGGCACGGAAGAACTAAACTGTGTATACTAAGGGTAAACAGCAAGTTATAGGCACATTTTCAACTGCACAAAGGGTCAGTGCCCCTAACCCCCATGTTGTTTGTGGGTCTAAGAAAGGAAATAAAACTTGTGTAACTCAAAGGATGCATAGGGATTGAACGTAATGCAGGCAGGGAAATATTTTCATTAAAAAAGGATATAACCAGGATGGCCTTTGCAATACATAAGTGTATCAAATCAACACACTCTATACCTTAAACTTATACACAATGCACGATGTTATATGTCAATTATATCTAAGTAAAGCCAGGGGAAAAAAAAAAGAAGGTATAGAGAACAGTGTTGAGACAGGCCTGCTTGAAAGATCAATAGTATATCTGTACAATCGGAGAGGCGCAGGCAACACACTGGGTCACACTGAAAGTGAGAGGTCTTAATTGGGTCATGAGTGATTTCCTGTCTTAAGAGCTCCTTATTCTTCAACGATTCCTACCCAGGAGGTAAAACAAGAAAGAGAACTCTCTGAGTTCATTCCTTTAATTAGAGCAACTCTATTCTATGAAGAGCTAAACATTTGTTGTTGAACCATTTAGCAAATACAAGCCAGATACAGCTTTTTGTACATTCTCCAGGTATCTGTTTAACTTCAAAGTTCTGAGACATTCTGAAAATACACGTTTACTAGGACTCAATTTATCATGACAACTCATTCAGTTTGAAGACATCCAGCATCCTAAACAATTGAGAATACGTATATTCATGAACCTAGAAAATCAGCAAAAAACCTACCAAACACCAAAGTGATGTTTTCAAACAGACGCTGACTTCTATATGAAAAGCTGCATACTAGACAAGTATGTCTGAACTCTGAAAAAATTTCCCCAGCTCCACTATTACTACCCTGTTCTAAGCATCAGTGACTGTCTAGTTTCTAAAATGGCCATCTACCTGGCCTTCCTGATTCATCACTTGCCCCTTTTTATCTCTTTTTAACACTACATCCAGGGTTATTCTAGAAAAATGTAAGCCTGATCATGTCACTCTCTAACTTGAAACTCTCCAATGATTTCCCCATTCAATCAGAATAAAAGCAAAAATCTTTACAATGTCCACCCAAAGTCCAAAACCAGAGGGTCTCCTATTATCTCTTGATCTTGTCTCTTCTCCTTTCCCCTTGCCTCCCTCTTCTACAAACATATGGCCCTTCCTTGTTGCTCCTTGAACCCTCTAAGCTTGTTTCTGCCTTAGGGTCATTTCCCTTACCATCCTCTCTATATAAAGAACTCTTCCCTCAGATGTCTGCATGACTGCCTCCCCTTCACAGTACTCAGGTATATGCTCGGAAGTCAGCATCTTAATAAACCTTTCCTGAAACAGGTTTTATAAAATTTATATTACCCTAATCATCCCTGGGACCCCTTACCCACCCCTCCTGCTTTATTTTCCTCTATAGTACTTATAAATACTTGAGATATCATCTCTATTATTTAGCCTATGTCTGCCTTATTCTATATGAATCTAAAATTCATAAAAACATGGATATTTGTTTATGTTGTTGTTTACTGCTGTATCCCCAAGATCTAGACCAGTGCTTGTGCTCTACAGTCAACACTAAGTATAGACTCTTCATAGAAATGAAGGAGGGAAATAAGAAAGCAAGCAAGCAACAAAGGAAGAAGTGTCCCAAGTGTGAAGCACTGAGACATACATACATAAAAGAAATATGTTATTGGTTCTGTTTCTCTGGAGAATTCTAATTGATATACTTCCTAATATTCAGTACATGCAGACTGGACCCTTACAATCCATTCTCCATTCTGCTGCCATGTGAACCTTTCCAAAAAGTAAAAAAAAAAAATCTATAAAGATTTTTAAAATATTCAATGGCTTCCTGAAAATTTCAGGATAAAGGTTCAGCAAAGTTATTCACTACCCTGCCCCTGTTCTGCCTCATCTACCATAACTCTCCCCTAAACACTCCAAACTCACATACATATTGCTCCAGATATACTTATTTGTAGCTCCATGAGTAAAGACCGATATTTCAAACATCCATGTCTTCACATATGCTGTTCCTTCTTCCAGAAATGCCATTCCCCTTGTCCCTCTGTTAGAAAACTTATTTCTGTGCCTCATCAATATTCCTAGTAAGTCCTTTTCAGAACTCTTTAAGCACTGCCATTCATATGGTTATCTGTGCTTACCTCTATCAGAGCATTAATACTCACTCTTCTGAAGTCTTCTGTCTACTGCACTTGATAGTACCATGCTCCATTGTAATCACCTGCCTCCTTTTCTTTCAGGCCCCCTAGTCCTATTACAATACCTCAGAAATCAAGTATAATGTTTGCTAAATGAATAGAAAATAAGTAAAGATTCAATTTTGAATATATATATATATATATTTTCAGGCTAACAAGATAGAGTTAGTGCATGATAAATATGATGTTTCATATCAGTAGGGAACGTAGGAATTATTTAATAAATATTACCCATTTGGGGGAAAAATAGCCCTATATAAGCCATTGGTTTCAATAAAGCACATATTAAAGATTTTATTGTAAGTAATAAATCCATGAAAATATTACAGTAAAGTTTGAATGAGTGGTTTTTTAAAATTTTACAATAGGAAAATATTTCATGACAATTACACCAAAGGAGAAATCCACAAGACAAATGATAAATAGATACAACTATATAAAACGTGTATGTGTCAAAAATAAAAGCATCATATACAAAAAAGAAAGATTAAGACTATGTAAATACATACACATATGTGATAACAATTTTATTATACAAAGACCTCATACAAATCAATTTTAAAAATACTCTTGGTAGAAAATAAAAAGCACTGAGAATTTTTTAAAATATAAATGGTAATATAAAGTATGTTCACTCTAAATAGTTACCAAAGAATATACAAATGTAATGAGATGCCTTTTTTCACCTGTCAAACTTGCTAAGATATAAAGGAATCACAGTATCTGATGATAGATATAGTATGCAGAAAGAATACATAGAAACAGCGCTTGGAGTACAATTTGGTAGTACTTGTTAAGTCTTAAAAATATGTATTTTCTATGAATTCCAGGTACAGAAATTTATCTTAAGCATGAGCTCAAAGATCACAAAGGTTTATCACACTGATATTTATATTACAGAGTATTTTAAACTAAACTGTCTAACATTAGGAGGTTCATTAAAAAGATTATGACGTATCCACCCAGTGGAATATTAATAGAGTCAGTACAACATTGTGGATGAGAGTCAGACTTATGTCTGATACTCATCTGTGTCACTAGGTACCTTTGGGTCCTTAATACACTTTTCTTAATTTTCCAGCTTTAGTAGTCTGATACATGAAATAGAAATACTAGAATTTAATGCACAGGCTTATTTAAAGGATTAAATAAGTCAATGTGTATAAACCATATAGCATAGTGTTTGATGCATAATCAGCACTATGAAATAATATTACTAAAATACTATTGAAGAAGAATGTTTTGTGACCTGGAAAGATATTTATGCTCTAATATGTGAAAAAAGCATTATAAAACTGACAAACATTTCATTTAAAAATATGTATATGTATCAATTTGTAATACTCTGGTTTTCTTTTTCTTTTTAATTCCCTAAATTTGTTACTTTTTTCAACAATATACTTTTCCAGTAAGGAAAATATTAAAAATTCTTAACAGAATGTATTTCTTTTCTATTTTCAACACAAGGGCAAATCCATTCTTAATAAGTTATTCCTTAATATTAGATAAATTAGATATTCCTTAATATTAGATAAAACAATAGAAAACAAATTTTGACTTTTACTTGTGTAATCCATGTTCTAATTTGCATAACAGTTGACATAAAAATAAAACGTAAAGTTAAATATATAGAATATGAAAATACAGCATGTTTTCTACCAGGATATCTTTTGTTTAACATAAAAATAGTAAGTTAAATAGATTGAGAGCAACTACTATCTTCCTCTGTACAACAAGGGTAATCTTTGCTCAGCCCACTAAGAACCACAATGCAAACCCAAAAGAAAACCAAATAAATTTAATATGTGAAGTGGATTTATATAAGATACTTTTGATGAGTTCACTTCTAAGAAATTACCACCAGCAATTATTTTGTCATATTACTGTTGAAAAGCCAGTGAAATCTCCAAGGGGATTTTCTGTGTTCAGGCCCTGCATTATATTTCTCCCAGTTGTTCAAAATAATGTAAGAACTTCGTGGTTATGGATGTTCAAATCTCATTTTAAAATAAATGGGGAAACAGAGTTGAGCAAACACTAAAATACTGTATTCAATGTGGTACTCCATAGGACACTAAAGCTATAAGATGTGTGGGAAATGACTTCTATGCTCAAATAATTATGGGAGTAACATTGTATATTAGGTCTCTCTTAGCCCAGGGGTCAGATACTTTTTTTATGTAAAGTCCAGATAGGAAACATTTTTAGCTTTGCAGGCCATATGGTCTCTGTCACCATTATTCAGCTCTGTCACTATAACATGAAAGCAGCCACAGACAATACATAAATGAATAGGCATTGTTACGTTCCAATAAACCTTTATTTATAAACACAGAGGTGGCTGGATTTGACCCATCCTGGCCACAGTTTGCCATCCCCTGATGTAGCCTACTAGAAGAGTGGAAAATTATACAGGACAATTTTAAACAAAATTTAAACACAATGTTCCCAAACATATTTGAACATAGATCAACTTCTCTATGTTCCAACAAAGAACACACATCAGGACACAGTATCTAAAGTATTTTATATGTTCCTACATGTATGTGTGTGTGGTGGGGACAGAGGATTGTACTGAGACTGAATAGAAATGGTCAATCATAAAGCTGAATTTTTATTTGAAATTGTATTTAATAGAAAACCATTTATAGGAATATCAACTCTATTGCTTGAGCAAGCAATATTTAATTTAGCTCTTAAGTATTATAAAAATTACATGCGTCTCTATGCATTTTTAAAATTTCCATATGCCTACTCAGTTAATAAATATAAGAACCCCAAAATAGTTGTATATCATATCTACATGTGACACAAAAGACATCTATCCCATTTATTTTAATAGCTCTAAAATCAGGGTCCAATTAAAGAAAAGTGAAGTACAGGACAGATTAGCTGAGTATAGATTTCAGCCCAGGCCTGTATTGACAGACTTGCCCAATACTCACTGATTTTCTCAGAATTAAACAGTTGAATCCTAGAAAATGACCCCCCCTCCTCATTTCAGGGCTTATTTCACCAATCTTCTCTCATCAAATCTCTCAATATTTTATCTCTTGTATGTCTGGCATAATTTCATTCAAATAAAGTGAATTGCACTATGTAAACCTTGTTAAAAGAAATGTTCATGTTCTCCTTGTTCTCAGTGAAAGAAAAAAATAGAAGACTTTAAATGGCATCATTATTCTCCCTTAACTTTGTATTTATTTATAATTGTTCAGTTTCTTGCAAACTGTAGACACACACAGGCATGCAGCTCACAGAAGTGTGTTAAGAGTACTAAATACTTCTCCCTGAGAGGAAGCATCTATCTGGATGATGCCTGATAACTAAAGCATTTTATCCAGCTGCTACCCATTTATACTAAAGCAACATCAAAACTCCAGTTCAGGGACTTGCATGATCCAGATATCTGAAACCACATTTCTAAATTCCTAGAAGTCTAAATTCAGGTTGAAATTAATCTCCAGGGTCAATATCCTCTTTCAGTTTTCTATCCTTCTTCCTAGATTCTGTGTGTTCTTTTAAACATGCTTGCTTTTTTTGCATCTGGATTTTTGTAAGCATAAACTTTTCTCTCCATAAAGCAATATGGCTCTTAAAAAAAAAATAGACGAACAGAAAAATGTTTCAGGTGCATAAGATTAAGTGACAAGACTTTTTAAAATAATGTGCCCATTATATACAAATGGTTACTTGGGCTTAGAAGGGGAAGTAAGCAAGTAGGAAACAAGAGACTTAATGTTCATACGATGAATGTATGTCTACACAAAACACACTTTTTCATTCATGCTAACTCAAAAGAACATGGGAATGACAGGAGATGAGTAGTAACTGCTATTTTAGTTTGAGAAGACCTGCAACAAGAATCTGAGTGTATGAAGTTTATTTGGAAAGTATAGGCAATGCCAGCTGGCCAATGGATACAGAAAAAGGAAGGAAGCTAAGGAAGGATGTGATAATAAGCAAAATGTCACAGTAGTTGAATGGAAATTAATCCTGTGTGAAACTCTGAAAAAGGTGTCAAGTTTACCTCTCAATGTTTGCACTGCAATTGTTAGGAAACTCCCAAGAACCATTGGTTGAGGTTGCTCAGAGTATTAATCCCCTATATATATATTTTTTGTCTTGCTACATGTGTGAAGAGCATAAATTTTAGGGTTCCCAGAGGTAAAAAATATTAGGCACAGAGATTAAGATCCTGGCATAAGGATACTGACTGACTCAGGAACCTGACATGAAAGAGCTCCATACAGGAGGAAAACAGACAGCTGTATCATCAAGGATGAGTAGGAGGTTACTATGTAGAGAAGAGGACTAATCAACGTATGGAGAGAAAATAAACAGAAGACTTGTCAAAGGCAAGGGTTCAGCATTTTCCTTAATATTTGGTCCTTTGACTCCTTGGAAACTCTTACATTTGATAGTGATTATGGGTGATATGTCACTTGAGAACACTGAGCATTTAATGCATATAGATTTCAGGGATTTTCTAGATTATTCATCTCTGTAGTATAGAAAAGTAAGTGTGGTCTATTATTTTATTTATTTATTTTTTACATCTTTACTGGAGTACAATTGCTTTACAATGTTATGTTAGTTTCTGCTGTACAACAAAGTGAATCAGCTATACATATACATACATCCCCATATCCCCTCCCTCTTGCATCTCCCTCCCACCCTCCCTATCCCACCCCTCTAGGTGGTCACAAAGCACCGAGCTGATCTCCCTGTGCTATGCAGCTGCTTCCCACTAGCTATCTATTTTACATTTGGTAGTGTATATATGTCAGTGCTGCTCAAACAGCCTCTATCATATTCAAGGATCGCAAGACAATAAAGTAAAGATGACCATTCTCCCCAAGTTGATCAAAACATTCAGTGCATTTCCAATCAAAATCCTAGCAGGCATTTTTTTTTTTTTGTAAAAATGGGCAAGCTCATTCTAAAATTTATATAGAAAGGCAACGGACCTAGAGTAGCTGAAGGAATTTTGAAAAAGAATAAATTAGGAGGATGTATGCTATCTGGTTTTTAAGATTTATTATAAAGTGACTGTGATCAATGCAAAATAGCGTTAGCAAAAAATAAAGATATAGGTCAATAGAAAATAACAAGTCGAGAAACAGATCCACACAAATATAGTCAACTGATTTTCAAAAGATGTACCAAGTTAACTCAATGGAGAAAGAAAAATCTTTTCAGTAATTTGTACTGGAATAACTAGATATCCATGTGGGAAAAAATTAACGTTGACTCTTTCCTCAGACCAAAAGCAAAACTTAGTTCAAAAGAATCATGAACCATAAATTTAAGAAAAATAAAAATATGAGGAAATTTGTATGACCAACAGCTAGGCAGAGATTCCTTAGATATAAGACAATGAAAACTCAGACAATTAAAAAATGACAGACTGGTCTTGGTCAAAATTAGATACTTTTGCTTGTCAAAAGACATCATCACTAAAGTTGAAAGGGAGCATTAGTGAAAATCACAGAGGAAGGAAACAAAAAGCCTACCCCCCGCTTCCCCCTAAAAGAAAGAAAAAAAAAACCCTAGACATTAACTGTCAGACTCAGCTTTTTCCAACTCTGGAAATTAACTATACTATTTCAGTAACCAGAGGAATGCTTATTCCAAACACAGGGACTGACTTTTGCTAAGAACAACAAATTTTGTGGTGTTTTAACTTACCCTAGTTCCATCACCCACTTCCCAGCTTGGCAGTAGACTTGGTGCACAACCTGGCACCGAAGACAGCAGAAAACAGACCTCATTTGCAAATATCTGGACCTAATGGTCTATTGTGACCTGTCTGGTAGCTCTTTAGAAGACCAGCTCAAAGGCTTGGCTTGGCTTGTCTTTATTTTTATTAACTCTGAACTAGCCTAGTATTAATGTTACATATCCCAAGAGTCATTGGTCAAAAATATTTACAGTCTAATGTCTTAGGTTGATACTAAGATAAAGTTGGAGCAAACAATAGATGAAACAAAAATCTGGGTAGGAAGGGCTGGGGGACAACAATTCTATAAGGACTTGAAAAACTGCAGTCAATTCCTGGGAATCTAGAAGTCCATGTACATGCTCAGATGTGTGTGTGCACTCATGAAGGACCTGAGAAGGCCATAGCTCTAACCTACTGCTGACCTTGAAGATCTACAGAAGCCAGAAATTAAGGCTAAAGCAGGATTGCAAACTGCCTGGGCTAAGTGTTGAAAGCATGCTCCAACACACACACAGAGACCCTCTGCAAGTGGATCTGATGTTGAAGGAAATCTCTGTCCAAACATGAGCTGATCACTAAGCTAAGAGAACAGAGACCTCAGGGGCCACAAATGATAAAGAATATAGACTTTACAGAATTGTTTCAAAAAGTCACTAAAACAGCAATGAAAATAAGCAGCAACAACAACAAATCCTGGGGAGAATAGAGAAATTGATTTGCAAAGTTGCTACATTATAATAAAAGGTCCTGTTTTTAACAAAAATTATGAGGCATTCAAAGAACAAGTAGTATAGCCATAAAACACAGGAAAAGAAATAAATCAACATAAGCTGTGACTGAGGAAGTCCAAATGCTGGACTTTATAGACAAAAACTTTGAACAGCTATCTTAAATATGTTCAGTGAGCTAAAGGAAACTAAAGAAACAAAGGAAGCATGAGAATGTCATCTCAGCAAACTGAGAAAATAATAAAGAAATAGAAATTATAAAAAGGGAATCACATTTTGGAGTTGAAAAACATAGTAATTGAAGTAAAAAATTCACTAGAGGAGCTCAAAATCTGATTTTAGTAAGCAGAAGAAAGCATCAGCGAATGTAAAGAAAGATCATTTGAAATGATCCAATTTGAACAAGAGAAAGAAAAGAATGAACGAAAATGAACAGAGCCTAAGAAACCTGTGAGGCACCACCAAATATAACAACATACATATAATGGGGGTCTCAGAAGAAAAGGGGAGAGAGATAAAGAGTCAGAAAGAATATGTGAAGAAATAATGGCAGTAATCTCCCACGTTAGAAGAAAATCATTAATGAACACATCCAAGAAGCTTGACAAAACCCAAAGTGACTATGCTCAGTGACATTCACACTGAAATACATTAGAAAACAACTCTGAAAAGTCAAGAAAAGAGTCATAAAAGCAGCAAGAGGGAAGTGACTCATCATGTACTAGGGATCCTCAATAAAATTAATAGTCTATTTCCATCAGAAACCATGAAATTTCAAAGGCAATAGGATGACATATTCCAAGTGCTGAAAGAAAAATCCTGTCCTTCAAGAATTTTATATCCATAAAAACTTTATTTTGAAAATGAAGGAGATAGCCAAGATAGGGAAATAACCCAAGTGCCCATCAATGGAATGAATGGATAAAAATGATGTTGTACAGGGGCTTCCCTGGTGGTGTAGTGGTTGAGAATCTGCCTGCTAATGCAGGGGACACGGGTTCGAGCCCTGGTCTGGGAAGATCCCACATGCCGCGGAGCAACTAGGCCCGTGAGCCACAACTACTGAGCCTGCGCGTCTGGAGCCTGTGCTCCGCAACAAGAGAGGCCACGATAGTGAGAGGCCCGCGCACCGCGATGAAGAGTGGCCCCCACTTACCTCAACTAGAGAAAGCCCCAGCACAGAAACGAAGACCCAACATAGCAATCAATCAATCAATCAATAAATCTTTAAAAAAAAAATGATGTTGTACATATACACAATGGAATATTATTCAGCCACCAGAAAGAAGGATATTCTCTCATTTGTGGCAACATGGATGAGCCTTAAGCACATTATGCCAAGAGAGAGAAGTCAGAGAGAAAAGACAAGTACTGTATGACACCACTAACATGTGGAATCTAAAAAGGTTAAACCTGTTAAAAACAAAACAAAACAAAACAAAACAGAGTAAAATGGTGGTTCCCAGGGGACAAGACGACTAAGAGTGATGGTGTTTAAGAACAGAAACTTATAACAAGTAGTAAAGAAGCCATACAGATCTAATGCACAATACAATGAATATAGACAATACTGTCCTATAATTGTTATGTGATAAATATTACCACATTGGCAATAATAATATATAAATATATCAAAGTAACACATTAAACTTACACAATGTTCCAAGTCAGATTTATTCAATAGAAAAAAGGAAAAAAAAAAGGAGAATTAAGACATCCAAAAATAAACAAAAACAGAGTTTATTGCTAGCAGTGCTACCCCACACGAAATGCTAAAGGAAATGCATCAGGCTGAAATGAAAGGACAATGGGCAGTAACTTAAATCAACATGAAGAAAGAACATCAATGACGGTGACCACGTATGAGAATGCAAAAGTCAGTATTAATGTACTTTTGATTGTAACTCCTCTTTTACTCTTACATTATTTAAAATACAGTATATCAAATAATTATAAATACATCAACAATGTGTAAAGCAATGCATACAATGTATAAAATGTTTACAATGTATAAAAATGTAATTTCTGCCAAGAACAACATAAGGTGAGGGGACAGAGTTACACCGGAGTAAAGTTTGGTATGCTATTGAAAATGAGCTGGTATTAACGCAAACTAGATTATTACTAACTAATAAGATGATTGGCATCACCTGGGCAACTGCTAAGGAAATCAGTTTAAAAATTACATAGGAAAAGAAACACTAAGGGAATCAAAGTGGTATACTACATTATATCTATAACAAAAGAAGGCAATAATGGTGGGAATGAGGAACAAAAAGATACAAGACATAGAAAACAAATAGCACAAATGCTATTTGACACTGACATATTTGACAAATCCTCCTTTAATGAAATGTAATTTCATTAAATACATATGGATAAAATTAACTAAAAGCAACCTTAAAATAGGCAAAACTGATTTAAAAATGATGAAACCAAATGCTGTCTACAAAAGACTGACTTTAGATACACATATACAGTTTTACAGTAAATATATAGAAAATCATATTCTATGCTGAGTAATATTTAGTAAATCAGAGAACTATAATGGCTATACAAATATCAGAAAGAAGAGACTTTAAGGCAGAAATTTTTACTAGAGCCAGTGAGTAATGAAGAGTAATATTTTATCAAGAAGATATAATAAACCTTATGCACCTAACAATAGAGCCCTGAATATATGAAGCAAAAACTGATGGAATTGAAAAGAGAAATAGACAGCTCAACTAAAGTTGTTGAACACTTAAATACTCCACATTAAACAATGTATAGAACAACTAGACAAGATCATCACAGAAACAGAAGACTTGAACACTGTATAGCAACAACTCATAATAGACAGCCATAGATCACTCAACTCTAAGTGAGGAGAATATACATACTTCTTAAGTGCACCTGGAACATTCTCTAAAATAGACCATATGTTAGGTTGTAAAACAAGTGTCAAAAATTTTTTTAAAAAAATGAAATCATATAAAGTATGTTCTATGATCACAATGGAAGGAAATTAGAAATCAATACCAAAAGGAAATATATGAAGAAATTCAAACAACCCAATCCTAAATATTAATGGGCCAAAAAAGGAATCACAAAAGAAATTAGAAAATACTTTGAGGACAATGAAATCCAACACAGATCATATCACAACTTTTAGCATGTAGCTAAAGCAGTGCTCAAGGGGAAAATCATAGCTATAAGTGCTTATATTTAAAAGAAAGATTCCAAATCAACACTGAACTTTCCATCTTAAGAAACTAGAAGAACTAAACCCAAAGCAACAGGAAGGAGATAGTAATGATTAGAGAATATATGAATAAAACAGATTAAAAGATAATAGAGATGATAAACAAAACCAATAGTTGGTTCTTTGAAAAGAACAACAAAATTAACAAAACTTTAGCTATCCTGAACAAAAAAATAGATCCAAGTTGCTAAAATCAGGAATGAGATCAGACAGTAGTACTGACCTTATGGAAATAATATTAAACATAGTTAAAATAAGATCCAGAAATTCAGCTTTAAAGTATGTATCAAAGTAAGGGAATACATATGTCCACAAAAAAATCCTACATGCTAGTATTTATAGAAGTATTATTCTAATAGCCCAAAATATGAAATACCCCAAATATCTCTCAACTTATAAATGGATAAAAATGTATCAATATAATGGAATAGCAATTATGGAATAAATCTCAAAAACATGTTAAATGAAAGAAACCAGATACAGAAGATGACATACTATATGATTTCCTTTAAATTATGTTCTAAAAACAGCAAATCAGTAGTGACAGAAAGATGATCAGCTATTAGCTGTGGCTCGAAGTGGAGACTGACTGGAAATTTGGAGGGTGATGAAATTTTTTAAATCATTGTGGTAGTTGAATCGTGTCTTTATACAGTTATAATAATTCACTGAACTACACACTCAAAAGACATTAACTTCATGGTATATAAATTATATGCCAATAAAACTGCAAAAAGATACCATTTATAATTCCTCCCATCACTTAAGGTACATCTTTTAGCAATGCGAGTTTGCCACTCTTCCAATCAAGCGATGGAACTTCTCCACCCTTTGGTTCTGGGCTTCACCATGTGATTTGCTTTGGTCAACAAGACAATAACAAACGTGACATACCCAGATGCTTTGAAGAGTTCTTCCACATTTAGAATTGCCCTAAGTCACTGCTAGGAACTCTGAGACCACCATGTGAATGAGTCCAGGCCACAGTGCTGGGGGATAAGACCATTATCCCAGATGACACCAGAGTCAAGCTATCCGAGATCATTCAGCCCCAACTGAGACAGGCCATAGGTAAATAATCACACAGCCAACTAACATAACGTCAAGAAGCAGTAAGTGCTTGCCATTTATTCTAAACCACTAAATGTCAGGGTGGTTCTTTACACAGCAAACAGTAACTGATACAGTAAATAAGGTTACTTAAATAAGAATTCGGATTTCTAGAGATTACCTATTAATAGGTAACTCCAGCATGTAGAAAAGATAGTATACACACTATCTGAAATGCACAATAATTTACCAGTATTTCTGTCACACTGGCCCATCTCTGAGCACAATGGAGGTGTTAAGTATCCTGTACAGCATTTTGAAAAGGGAAATATATCACTAGCTAATAGAATCTTACTTGAAAGTCATGCATCTAACATCATTATTCTCTTCATACTGTCTCCTAATTGTCCTGATGGAAAGGGAACTTTGGCTAGGTTACTTACATTTTTGTTCCCAACACAATGCTTATTAGAGTGTATTTTACAATAAAATTCATGCTTTTTAGGTGTACAGTTCTTTGAGTTTCAACAAAATATATTCAAGTCCCATAATCTCTGCATAATTCGAAATATAGACTCGTTCCATCACCCCAAAATGTTCTCTTGTATCCCTCTGTGCTAATTATTCAGCCTTACTTCTAGCTCTTAGAAACCACCAATCTGGTTTCTGTTCCTTTACGTTCGTCTTCTCCAGAATGTTACAGAAATTTAATCATACAGTATAGAGCTTTTTTTATATCTAGATCCTTTGACTAACATAATGCTTTTGAGATTTATCTATGTTACTGTAAGCATCAGTTTGTTCCTTTTTATTGCTGCGTAGGTAAATTTTTTTTTACGTTTTATTGAAGTAAATTAAAAAATTGCACAAATGTGTACAACTCTGCGATTTAATACGAAGGTGACAGATCACCTTCGTAAACACCACTTACGGCAAGAAGAGCAGCCAGTTACCAGCACAAGAGAAGTCCTAGTGGTATATGGCATGTCAAACTCAACAACCATCCTCCTCTGCAATGGTAGCCAGGAGGCTGATAATTTAAAACTATGTTCGCCTTGGAGACTGACAGCAGAATGGTGGACTAGTAAACTCCAGGCTCTCATTCCTCCACAGAAACAAAGTTGGAGGGCTTACACTGTCAGTTTGCAATTTTGTAAATAAAATGATTATATGTACATATATTTACACACAATCAAATATTATTCAGCCATAAAATGAATGAAGAAATGAAGAAACTGAACTTATGGTTACCAAAGGGGAAAGGGGGTTGGGGGGAGGGATAAACTAGGAGATTGGGATTAACGTAGACACACTACTATATATAAAAAAGATAACCAACAAGGGCCTACTGTAGAGCACAGGAAACTATACTCAGTAATTTATAATAACCTACAAGGGAAAAGAATCTGAAAAAATATATATATACACACATATACACGTTTGACTGAATCACATATATATATATACACACACACAAACACATATAACCGAATCACTGTCATGTACACCTGAAACTAACACGACATTGTAAATCAACTATACTTGAATAAAAAGAGAATGAAGTTCTGATACGTTCTACAACATGGATAAATTCTGAAAACATCATGCTAAGTGAAATAAGCCAGACATAAGACATCAAATATTATATGGTTCCACTTATATGAGTCACCTAGAATAGGTAAATTCATATAGACAAAGTAAAATAGAAGTTACTAGGGGCTGAGTGGACGGGTTTTGGGGTTCTGGGGATTTATTGTTCAATGGGTACCGAGCTTCTGTTTGGGATGACAAAAAGTTCTGAAAATGGATAGTAGTGATTGTTGCACAACTTAATGCCACAGAAGTGTACACTTAAAAATAATGAAATTGATAAATTTTGTTATATATATTTTATCATCATGAAAAATCATAGTTGCCTTGTTTAAAATTTATGTAAATTGAATCACACAGGCTATACTTTGCTATGGCTAGATTATTTTTGTCTGTGCTGTTTGTAAGGTTCATCCATGTCAGTACATATATAGCTGTAGTCCATTTACTTTCATTGTTGTACAGCATTCCACTCTGTGGATACAGCATTATTTACATATCTATTCTACTGCTAATAGATACTTTGGATGTTTCCAGTGCTGGGCTACTATGCATAATGATCCCATGAAGCAGTATTTTAGCCTCCATAATAGGAGAAAAACGAACTTGCTTTTGTCATTACAAATTGCAGCTAAATGGAAAAAAAATGTAGACAAATGGGACAAAATACCATAATTCTCAGAGGTGATTAAGCCAGTGTGAGAAATCTTAAGGTGCCTTATGTATAGGCTATTATATATTTTAATTTAAATATTCCCAACTTATCTTCAGCCTATACCTGCCTTTCATTAATTTTCAGCCTCATTCTTACTTGATTGCTGTGTGTGAGAAAATGTAAATGCCTTCCCTAGATACTTGTTTTTGCCCCAAATACCACATACAGAGTTCTGAAAATTAGGTTCAAAAGTGCAAGGAGTGAGGACATTTCACTAAGTCAAATTCTTCCTGCTTCAAGACTCAGACAAGCACTGTATTTCTAGGAGATATTTATCTAAGTGTTATAATAGAGATTTACATACAAATATATATGTGTATATACACACAGAGTTTTATGGTTTAAGTAATAATTAGGATTTTTTTTTGGTATGGAAATTTATTTACCAAAGCATGCAAGGAAAGGAAAGCAAATACAGCAATGGTATTTTATAACCATTGGAGGCACTAGGCTATCTCATATGTTATTGTGAGGATTAAGTTATATATATCTGTCTCTTTAAGTAGAAAATTTCTTTACATCATCTTGCAATTTTTAGAACTCTAAATTTTTATTTCAAGATTGTACTTTACAAGACAGAGTGTCAATGCAATCCTGTCAACTATATGTATAATGACAAATCTAATTTCCTTTCTCCAGGTTGTTATGAAATTACTTGTCCAGAAGTGAGAAAGTACCAACTTCTTAGAAAGCATTTTATTCAGTTAAATTAGTTTTTGAACTTTATTACCTCCACTTTAGGCTAAATCTGTTAAGTTAACATTGGTATGTCTATACAGACACTTCAATGATGATGGTTTGGATAAGGTATGTTGACTTTCAATTCTAAAGTTACTCAGCTTAGAATCCCTCATCTGTCTGGTATCCATGGATACCACAGGCCGGCCACAACATCTTCATCTTCCATCATCTGAGTAAACTCACGTGAATGGAGATAACTATATTAATTACCAATACAACAAAGTTTAACCAAAGTAAACAAAGAGAAAGGTAATTCTACATATTTTAAAATCAAGCCGGTAATTCATGTAATGTTAAGAATTTTTTAAATATGTCATTTAGTACTAAATATATAAAACACTGATTTTAAGTAATGATTAGAAAATTGTTTTCAGTATTAGCACAAGGAGGTAAAAATGATTGAAGCTATATGGCTATGACATGAGCTCTAATGACTCAAAGGATAGATATATATGATATTTACCTTTTCAAATTGGAATAAAATCTGATTTTAATATACTAATCACCTAGCGCTTTTGTGTAAATCAAAGTTTCTAACATAGAAGAAATTTCAATTGTCCACATATGATATTTATGCATTCCCATTGTTATAAAATTAATTTTTCTTATTGTAATATGTAAGATAATCTTGGTATTCTTACCTTTGCAATAGTTAAAAAGATAGAAATGGAAGCAATTCATTATTAGCCCTTGAGCATTTGCTCAAAATGTATTTTAGGTACTTAAAGAAATGGCAATAAAGAACTTTTAGTCTTAGAATAAAGTGATTACTAATTACTTTCCCCAATAATCTGATTCCAAACACTAAACCTATTGATAAGTATATCGTTATTGAAAATTCTATGATTTATTGGAAAATATGAGTTGCTAAATAGTTTTATGTAAAATTATTCTGGCATACTTTTAGACTTTATTAATTACATCAGTTTTTATCCAAACCAAGATGCTGTAGCTCCTGGGAAGTGTGTAAAATAGTCTGACACATGTAGCTGCAGAGCTCATGGTTGTAGACAACAGTAGGTATTCAGTGATAGCAACAGCATATATCTTAGCAAATATTCTACAGTTTCCATTTCATCCCCAGTTTTGTGTGAAACACATCTCATCATGTCTTATTTTCACCTGGATCCATGGGTTTGTCATTAATGGGATGATGAAAAAAGTGTATATAAAAACTCACGTTACTATAAAATTTGAGGCTTGTTGAGTTTTCTTAATTTTTCTCAATGACACAGCATTATTTCCAGCATGAATAGTGCCTGCTGTGCAGGGATCCAACAATGAAGGTTTCAAGGGCAATGAGATTATTGAATACTCTGCTAAATGACCTAAGAATAACCCTTATTTCTTAAATTGTATTTAGACAGGTGTTACTAGTCATTTCCGTATGTTAGTTTTCTATTGCCAAATCAATTTGAAAAATGCAGATAACTCTGTCCAAGTCTTGGACATTAACAGAGCCTATTAAAGTCTCTCAAGAGTCAATAATATGTAATTTTATTTAACCTATAACTTCTCAAACATTTGATCTCAGATACCCCTTTTTATCAAATAGCTATTATCCTTTTGTAAAACACTGGGGAATTCTAGTCTAGAAGAGTATGTTTTTTACAATTGTCGCATTCTTAAGATTATTAATTATTGCTAAAAATGTAAAAATAGACGTATACCCCAATACTTAGTGGCATAAAATAATCACCATATGTGAGTGAGCTGAGTGGGCTGATCTTGGCTGATCAGAAAAGTCAGCTGTGCTCCATGTGTCTTTAATCCTCCTTAGACTAATGGGTTAAAAGAGGCAAATTCTTTTCACGTTGATGGAAGAGGCACGAGGGAGCAAACAGTAACACGTAAGGTATATTAAAGCCTAGGATTGGAACTGACACACTTTCAAAATTGCTTCATTCTATTTCTAATACAAGTCACATGGCCAAGTGCAAAGACAAAGGGGCAAGGAAATATAATCTGCTTCAGGGAGGAACAACAAAGTTACATGAAAATGGTATGAAGTAAGAAAGGGTGAAACATTAGGACCAATAATGGAAGCTATCACAACTCTTCTCCCTCATTTCAGACTGTCAGCTGTCGATTCATATCGGCATCACTGTCATGGTTTCCAATGTACTTATAATGAGATTTAGGCTGTGGCAATAAATCGCTAAAATATATGTAAAGTAAGGATAGACAGGTTCTCAGCAGAGGCTGTGTAGTTGTTTTCTTATGAATAAAATCCACTATGTGTAGGAAATAAGCTTGGTGGCATATATTTTGGGCAGCCCAGGCTATCTATTTGTTTACCTCCTGGTTCCGCACACCTGGAAAAGAGATGATATGTGAGGTTTAGGTCCATGTAAGTGAAATGATTTTATTATCAATGTTTACCTTTTTTTTCTTATTGATCATTTTTGCCAGCTTAATTTATTATGATTATTACCACTCAAATGAGGATAGGTCAAGGAAGAAATCAATGCATGGCAAATTTTAAGAACCATCATAGTAAACAGAAACCAATCAACTCTGGAAACCACAAGGATATGGTATAGATCATTATTTTTGTTAATTATTCACCTTCTCCTTCCATGTAGGTGGAGTTAAACTTGGCCTTTTTTTTAGCCAACATGACTTATTTTGGCCAATGGAGCATAAGCGAACACAATGTCTGAAACGTCCAAAACAGAAATGTTTAGAGGCATTACAAACTTCCACCTGTCTTCTTCTTCCCCTCGGTCCTCTACATGAAATGAGAAAATTCCAAATTGCAGCTCACCCTTCAGTCTAGAGCCTGGAATGAAAACACACGCGAAGCCAAGTTGATCCCAGCCCACAGTCTGAAATAAGTTGAGCAACAAGCATGTAACAAGAGAGGAATAAATATCTGTTGTTACAGGCTGAGATTTTGGAGTTGCTTATTACACGTCATAACCTACAGAAAAGATTAATACAGGAGTGTGTAGGAATTTTTCATTAGACTGCAACTGAGTGCTGAGTACAGAAAAACAACCAAAACAGAGAAACCTGAGAAGACTAAAAGAAACACACAGCCCCTTCTTAATCACTTCACTGTTGGTTTGGTGCCCCGCTTAGGTTTTGCTATTCTCAACATTTTGTTCTAAACTGAAATATGAGCTAAATGGATTTGTGGGAAGTATCTTTTAAAAAATACTTTTGTCCCATTATACCAAGAGAATCTAAATATATCTGTAAAATTCCAGTGTTTTGGCTCTATGCTCCATGTTTTAGGCTTCTTTCTCACAATTAGAAGAAGCCCACAATAATTGTCAGACTTGATCTTTTATATACTGCATACACAATTCATTATCTTTATGAACTGTATCTTAATAACAAATAAACCCATTCCACATGTGTAAGCTTTTCCATCTAAATGAACTAAACTCTCTGGCCTCAGTACTCCCTAATCTTAAGGAGCGAAAAATAAAATGGTAAACAACCTTCCATTTACCATGTACGTATACCGCACTATCTAAAGTAAAAACTCCAGTGTACTTAGTTTTCAATTTTGGGCTCACTGTGGCCTCAACTACTTTTCTAACATCATGAACTTTTATGAGAATTACTAAGAGAAAGTTAAAGTATATCATTTGTTAATTTAAGTATGCTTAAGCATTTTAATAAAGCACTACATACATAGCTTAATATACTTTGCATTGTACATTTTCATTACTGGTAAGTAGATTAAGCTTAAAGGGTCCTATAGGTCAGTAGTTTTTTTTAAATTAATTTTTATTGGAGTAGAGTTGATTTACAATGTTGTGTTAGTTTCTGCTGTACAGCAAAGTGAATCAGTTATATATATACATATATATATCCACTCTTTTTTAGATTCTATTCCCATATAGGTCACTACGGAGTATTGAGTAGAGTTCACTGTGCTATATAGTAGGTTCTTATTATTTATCTATTTTATATATAGTAGTGTGTATATGTCAATCCTAATCCCCCAGTTTATCCCCCCTGCTTTCCCCCTCAGTAACCGTAAGTTATTTCTGTTTTGTATTAAGTTCATTTGTACCCTTTTTTTTTGGATTCCACATATAAGCGATATCACATGATATTTGTCTTTCTCTGTCTTACTTCACAGTAGTTTTTAAACTTTGGGGATTAGCCACCCTTTTAAAAATACAATAATACATCCTCTACTTCCCAGTCATGGGCTTGGAGCAAGGCAGAAGTGATGGAGGAAAGAGAGTGTAGGAAACTCCACAAAGTCTTCTTAAATTACCGCTCAGTCGAAACTTTGCTGGTACTTTCTGAGTAGGGTAAATATTGCCCCCACCCCTTAATAGAAAAACCCAGCTGTTTAAGTTAACATATGCCCTTGTGAAAACGTATACCGTTTTACCTTACAAGTGGAAGACAACGCTTTAATTGAAAACCACACAGATCCATCACCCATTTATCTAAAATTCACCCTTACAGTGCACAGAAAATTACTAGGCTACCAATCACTGCAGCTTTTGATGTTGGGTACCAAATCCCACACCCCAATTCACTATATCCATATATGAATATATGTCATTAGATGCATACTTTATTTTGAACTGAACTATAGGAGATTATATTGCTGCTCACATAGCTTGAAAAGTATTGTCTGAATCATTATTATAACTCATTATATATAGTGATAATTTTAGACATATTTCTTGTTTTTAAATAAGGCATTAAAAAACATTTAAACTATAAGATGGCAAACGTTTATTAATATTCTCTAAGCATAGGCCCTAAAAATAAAGTACCGTAATGTATTCTTTAGAAACGAAAGTTTTAGAGTCAGAATCAAAAAGAATATGTTGTCTGCAAACTGAAAGAATACATCTTTAAGCATCGCTTTCCACATAGACAGCAGTGCATTTTAATTTTATGAAGTCAAAGTAATTTATGTTAATAAGTAAATCACCTGTGTCCAAAGTTACTTTGTGCAATCCTGAATAGAAAAGTCCCAATAAAACACATATTACTCATAATATTCATCTCAATGTCAATGAAAGTCTGTAAGAGAATAGCATGTATGCCCATTTTAATTTCACACAGTAAGAGACATGTGGTCTCACATAAGGTCCTTCACCAGAATATGGGGATAAAGCCATAAAATGTCCCTTGAAACTAAAGGAAGGTTTCTCAACATAAAATGAATGAGAGATACATCACCTACACACAACGTAGATTTGTTTATAAATGACTTGTGGAAAGACTCCTCATGTTAAGTAAGGTCAGACATAAAATGTTTAAAAAAGTAGAATGGCTGTAGTGTTAGAGAAACAGAAAAATCTAAGTTATAATCTTACTTTTGAAACTGACTAGCTTTGAGACCTTGGATTATTTAATATCTGAGTGCCTATTTCTTTATCTAAAAAGGGAAAATAATGACTTCTCTGAGAACCTCTGTAAATATTAACATATGCCTTATCACAACATGGCATACACCAAAATCATGTCATAGACATAATATGTGAGAAAATCAAATCCGATCCAGTACATGGTGGGGGGGATGGGCAGAAGAGGTACAGGAAATCACATCTTTGCCTTGAATTTTGACTCCTGTAATAGAACACTTGACTCATTCCCCTGTGGTCTTGCAAGTTTGCCTGATACTGTGGTTCATATAAACCTGTGGCTTTGCCTTGGAACTTCTCCTTAAACAGGGATTTGAATACCATGACTGAGTTTGATGTCCTGATATCAGTTACTACTAGCAGATTCCTAAATTCCCCACCATCATGCTTTACCTGTCCGAAAGGATGCTCCCCTTCTACTCTTTTATAAAGATCTATCTGGTTCCCTCTTCCTAACACGTTTTATTCTCCATTCTGGAAATGGTTCTACTGTCCATCTAGACTCCTAGAAATTATTTATTGCAGGATGTGCCTTAGCATCTTTACCTCAAAAACTAGTTGGGATGTCTAATCTCAGAGCCACACCTGGGTGCACTTATATTCAAAGATATTATGATTCAGACTTGTTCGTCTATTCAGCCATGATTTTGGAAATGATGTTTCTTTCTAACTATTATGCATTGGTTGAGCACAAGCTTGCTTACCCATGTCATTATCTAAGGATGCAAAGCTTTAAGTATGAAAAGTGACAGGATTATCCTAATTTTACTTCCAAAACCCTACTGTAATATGTTAGCCTATTCTGGCAAGCCTCAGTGCCTGGGAAAGTTGGTGCAAGTAGGTAGGACGATAAGGTCTACCAAGGTACAAACCAACAGCAAATAAATCTTCATTTTAATACTATCTCTGCTACTAACTCAGTTTCCTCATCTATACATAATGATGGTGAGAATCAAATGGTATTGCTCAAGTAAAAATGGGTAGCACAGAGACTAGTCAGTATAGACAGGACACTTTAAAAGAAAGACAGGATCTGGCCCATTCCTTACAGTACTTAAAATCCTCCTGTGTTACGATAATGTAGAACATGAATCAACTGGATAATAATGTAATTAGTAAATAATTAAGGGCTAGATGATGAGCTATAGAATTCATCAAGTGCTAGACACTCAGGCAATTTCTCTTTTGAGATAAGTGTGCATACTAAAGATTTAAGTATAATGACAAAAATAGAGGAGGAAAATGCAGATGATAAATATGATCTTACCATGAGTAAGATATGGCAATAAAATAACAAGAAATTCAAAATTTTCATTCACATTCCTTATAGCAACATGACTTACTTAAAGTTTATAACACTTACTCTAAGAGGATAACAACAGTTACACACTAAGACAGCTTAGAATATAGATAATTAAAAGATAAATGAAAATAATGAATCTATTAATAGCTTAAAATCAAGAAAAATATATCAATTAGGTTAGAGGCCTAAGGAATAATGCTCACATATTAATTAACATTCTATTTTCCAGTCCTGGATCCTAAGTTTTTTGGCAAAATAAAATTTATAGAAACACTTCACATATTCATATACATATTCAACTACTGGAAACTAAGTAGGAACTGTACTATCATAGTCCTCCAACTCTTTTGCCATCTATAAATTTTAACCTTATTACAAAAAAGATATATACTACTATTCCAAAAAGGAAAAGAAAACCAAAATGTGTGTACAACTGAAGTAACACACTAAAAGATGCGTTTTCAAGTTTCCAAACTTTTCTTAACGTACATTAGGGACAACCCCTTTTAATCCTGAAAGGCCAAAAACGAACATACTAGTACCCTGAGTTTTTTAAATAGACTTGCTGCAAAGAGTTTAAAGTTCATGCTGGTTTGCTTATTTAGCTATAACTTTTCACAGAGGGTTTTTACCTACTTCTAATTGATAGATCATATCAAATTTGTTTAATAACCCATGCCATTATCCATGGGCACAAATCTGCAAATATTAAAAGTGACTTGGTTTTCCCGATTTTATTTTTTAACAGTTTAATGTAATCTGCTTTAATCTTTTGTGGCAGCCAACACTAAATCCTTGAAGGAAACATTTCTTCTATTGATTATAAACTCAATATAAAGTCATTACACTAAATTTTCTTCATTCACATCTATAGGCTTCTTTTCAAGAGGAGAACATATTATTAAAATATTCTTTGATGCATTCTTTCTAAATATATCTTTGTTCCAGGATGACTGTTATGAACATCCACTGGACAGACATTACATAAACCTTTTGATTAAAACCAAATATATGTACATCTAAATGCACATACATCTATATTCATGTATACAACATGTGCCTTCTTACATATACACATATCTAAATATGGCAATATGGACTTCCAGTATTTCCTATTTTTTCCTTATAATAAAATTCACACAAAAGAAGTATTCCAACAGGTCATGAGTCTTTATCATAACTTCTAATTGTAGGGAAAAATATTTCTGACTGGAATGAAACAGGTGTGGGGTCTCTCTCTGGTAATTCAGTGACATAGAACTGTAGCTTGCACCCATTTAGAGAGGAATAACAAATTCAAAACTCTAAAAGTCACATGGAAATGCATTGTTTGAGTATTATAAAGTTGGCAGTATTAAACCCTTTCTTACTATATGAAATTTTTTAAGGTATAATATCTGATAAGGGGTTAATATTCAAAATACATAAAGAACTCAAACATCAATAGTGAAAAAACAAACAAATCAATTAAAAATGTGCAGAGGATCGGAATAGTCATTCTTCCAAAGAAGACATACAGATGCCCAACAGGTACATGAAAAGGTGCTCAACATCATAATCAGGGAAGTGCAAATCAAAACCACAGTGAGGTATCACCTCACATCTGTTAGAATGGCTATTATCAAAAAGACAAAAACTAACAAGTGTTGGTGAGGATGTGGAGTAGAGGGAACCCTTGTGCACTGTTAGTAGAAATTTAAATTGGTGCAGCCATGATGGAAAACAGTATGGAGGTTCCTCAAAAAATTAAAAATACAACTACCACATGATCCAGCAATCCCACTTCTGGGTATTTATCCCAAAAAAAAAAAAAATTAAAACACTAACCTGAAAACCTATCTGCACCCCCATGTTTATAACAGCATTATTTAACACTAGCTAAGACACGGAAACAACCTAAGTGCCCATTGATGAGTGAATGGATAAAGAAACTATGTTATATACATAAAATGAAATATTACTCAGCCATAAAAAGGAGGAAATCTTGTCATTTGCAACAACATGGATGGAACTTGAGGACATTATGCTAAGTGAAGTAAGTCAGACAGAGAAAGACAAATACTGTATGATCTCCCTTATATGTGGAATCTATAAACAAACAAACCCCAGAAAACTCAGATAGGGAGTACAGATTGGTGGTTGCCAGAGGCAGGGGGTGGGTGAAATGGATAAGGGTGGTCAAAAGGTACAAACTCCCAGTTATAGAGTAAGTAAGCCATGGGATCTAATGTACAGCATGGTGACCGTAATTAATAATACTGTATTGTATTGGATATTTGAAAGTTGCTAAGAGAGTAGATACTAGATGTTCTCATCACAAGAAAAAAAAATGTAAGTGTGGTAATGGATATTAACTAGACTTATTGTGGTGATCATTTCACAATATATACAAATATCAAATCATTATGTTGTATACCTGAAAATATATGTCAATTTTAACTCAAAAATTTTTTTAAAAATAATACTGGCATAGAGGGCCAATTAATTAAGTCCTAGTCAATAACTTTCCCAAATTTTTCTAGTAGTGTATGGTCTAGGGTAGAGATTCCTATTTTCAGAAGGGCAATAAGCACTCAGAGTAGGTCTCTGAAGAGCAACAGAGACAGGAGGGAGTGGGGGTATGGTTTAGTGATGGAGGCCACAGACAAGGAGACTGTAATTTAAGTTCTGTCTCAGAGTTGTCCATCTAAACACTGTAGAAAAAATTAAACATATCCTACCCAGAAAAATGTTTGTCTCTGGCTACTTCATCCTCAGGGCTCTAAATACCAAGGCCTTTGCTGACAATGATTTTTATGGTACTCTCTCTACTTTATATCCTTAAGCAAGCCCTCTAGTTTTCTTGCCTCAACTAGAACACGCTCATCATGTTTATGTATCTCTAAGTTAGAAAACGATCATTCTGCACCACTTCAAATTTTAGAGAAGCATACACAACCTCTCTGAAAGCAAAATAAATATACACCCTGTGCCCTACATCCTGTTTTGTTGACATTGCCAAGTCTGGGAAAATGTAATCTCATCACTACTGTGGTAGGCAGAATAATAAGATGACCCCAAATGAGGAATCACGCTCTTGTATAATCTCTACTTCTTCAGGGCAGGAAGAACCTATGACTTGCTTCTAACCAATAGAATATGGCAAGCGTGATGGGATAGTCATTCCTTTGATTAAATTAAACCGTGTAACACTTTCTTTGAGCAGAGGAAAGTGAGAGAGTGTATTGTAATGGCTTTGGAAAAGAAAGCTGTGATTTTGTGAGATGGCCATTCAGCAAGGAACTGCAGGGGCCTCTAATAGCTGAGAGTGACCTCCAGCCACCAACCTGTAAGAAAGGGGACCTCAGTCCTACAACTACAAGGAACCAAATTCTTCCAACAGGCATGGACTTCCTAAGATGATGCTGAGTTCCAGATTTGAACTTGTGTCATCTGATCCCTTGATTACACATCTGTGAAACCCTGAGCAGAGGGTTCAGCTAAACTATATTTGAATTGTTGACCCATAAAAACTATGAGATAATAAATTAAGGTTGTTTTAAGCTTCTGAATTTGTGGCAATTCCTTACCCAGTAATAGAATACTAATGTAACTGCAAAGTTAGCTGTTTTTCCATGCGGTGAGAGACTCCACCACTCACCTCTCTTCTACTCTACCCTCATCCATATCTGAGCTAGGTTTCTTCCCTCAGAAATCCCTTCCCCAAAATGTCATTATTATCTTCATTCTCCTGTAACTTCTCCGATAGGTTCAACCTATAGCATGATACTCTTTGAAACATAACTTAAACATGCCTCACTCATTTCTGAAGACAATTCTAATTCTCATCTACTGACTTCCTCAGTATACAGAGACATAACTGAAGGGTATCCTTCCGGTGATTCCCCTCTGCTGCATTTAGATCCCACTCATGCCACACTTCATCTTCCTTTGAGAGTTACGTCAACATGCCATTCTACTTTACCCATTCTAGTCCCTTCCTTCAACTTTCCTAAGTCACTGGTACCTGAATTCCAGCCATCCTTATAATCTCAGAACTTAGCAAAATTTTAGATTTCAATGATCACAAATAATTAAAAAAACTCAAGTAGCCTTTAAATTACTGATAATCTTCAAATCCACTTTCCTTTACCTAAGCTACTTTTCAGTCATCCTTGTGATTAGTTGGAACACCTGTACCTCAAAACTTTCACCCTGTAACTCCATATACCACTTATCTTTAAATCACATTCTCCTTTCAGCTCATTGATTATCTAACTTGAATGAATATTAAAATTACCTGGGAAGCTCTTTAAAAATCTTGATGTCTCCATCACATCAAAATAATTAAATCATACTCTCTCAGCATGGGCCACACAGACATAGAAATGTATTTTATATATTTCAAAATCCAATTAAGGCCATTTTCATGCTGAAACTATTCAATGTTCTCCCAGCTAGAGAATAAAAATCTAACCACATGACTTAAAATACAGCCAAATCAAAATATCTGTAGACTCCATTTATTTTTCTCTTCTGTGCTTTTTCTGCATAGGCAATTCTATTTTCTCACTATATTCTCCCCTCCCTTATTTATTTTGTAGTACCCTACTCATACTTCAAGACTCACCTCTTCTAGGAAGTCCTCTCTGATTTGTCCTAGGAGAATGAAGGGCTTCCTTCCCTGTGAGGACACTGATCCTTACCCATGGTATTGTCCCAGAACTTTTCACACTTCTGTAGTAATTGGTTTGTATAACTTTGCCTATGTAAATGCACTCGTTTCTAAATAGACTCTTGGTTTCCATCATTTTGGGGTCTCTAATAAAATATAAACTACCATTATTTTGCAAAATATAAATGTAGTCTAAGTATTTTAATATTTTATTTCACTTACACCATATAAAAACTCATATAAGAGGTACAATAAATTCAAATTTATAGATAAGTATGGTGGGGTTTTGTTGTTTATTTCCTAAAAAAAAAATTCTCCTTTTCCTCTCTATGGGAGAATTATATTCCCTTGCCTCTTTGGTATCAGGCTTGGCCATGTGACTTGTTTTGGCCAATGGAATATTAATACAAACTTCAAATGTCTTGCATGGTTTGGCTGTGTACCTTGTAATTCTCTCATTTGCTTTGGGAAGAGCACTGCCCGAATAGCTCCTGTTTTCAGAAAGAGGCATCCTGGGGAACAGAGATGAGCACTTTCTCAGTCTGGAGTCAAACCCAACCAAGTTCAGCTGAGACCTAGCCTATACACAAACCAATGAATGAGAAAGCAATGTTTGTTGCTGTCAACCACTGAGATTATTGGTTATGATTCTATAGCATTATTGTTGCAATGGCTTACTAATACATGAAGAAAACTAAAGATTGCAGAGGATTGTTTAAGATCACACAGCAGAAAAATGACCGAGCTGGAATATAAAGCTGGGATATATTACCTCTACAGCTCCACTATTAATCCCTAACCTGTTGGAAAATGTCATTAGTATAGAATAGATTCTGAGTAACTCATATAAATTTTAAAAAGCATGAACGAGTAAAACTGTCATCTGCAAAGCAAGTAACATTTACTTTACAATTAACACCATCAACTCTGAATATTCTAAGACAAAACATACCAAAAACAGAGTAATGCCACTTCAACAATTCTTATACAAATTTTGTGTTTACGCAAGATATTTTCCTTAATATTTGTCTCACTATGCTTCATGTTAAATAGAGCTTGCATTCTGCAAGCACAGACAGACAAATAAGCATTAGGTAGACCATGGGAATGCTCTGATCAGAGGGATGCAAGTCATGTATGGATCTACCTACTTCCTATAATTCACAGACTGATGATAGTGTCGATCACGTCACTTAGATTTCTTGAATTCTTCACACATTACTTTAATCACTACCTGCAGATCTATCACGCCACATTTGTTTCTTTTCTCTTATCAGATTCTTTCTAAAAGGAAAAAGTGTTTCAGTTACATCTTTTCCTCCCAATAACTGTCTTTTTCCCTGAATCTAAAGGGTAGATAGGTATAATTTTTAAAATACAGGGTAATTAAAGATTAACAACATTTTTAGCACAGTGCATTAATTTAATGTAATATTTTTTTTTGAGATTTTAATTTTAAGAAGCCTCAGCTATTATAGACACAAAATACGATGGATTAGTATAATTATTTACCTATCAACAAACGCCGCAGGTAATATATAAGACAATAATTAAAAGATCAAGGAAACCACAGGAAAATAGGGAATTATTTTTTCAGCTTAGTGAGAAGCTCCTAAATTTTGCTGGAATACAATGGTTGGAGGCACCCGAAGTACAAAGGGAGACTATACACTTGATGAGTAAACTTAAAAGAGTTGTGTGTACTGTCACACAAGTAATTGCCAGACTGAAGATAATTCTGTTCTTTGGGTCAGGATATAAGTCTTAAGAAAGTCAAGAAAGTTATTTCACTCAGTCCTAGAGAAAAATTGATGTTCGTTGACTAAATAATACTTGCCAAACCCAATGCCGGATGCACATATAGGGCACAACTGCATTTATCACCTATGACATAGTATATATTTATTTATTTCCTCTCTCTTTGAATGTAAGCCATGTGAGAGTGGGAACTTCTACTTTGGTTCAATGTTATATATACTGTGCCCAGAAAAATGAAAAAAGTATCGTATTATAAACGTACAGAATACATAATCATCAAAACATAGCACTGGAAAGAAGGAAATTGAGGCACAAAGGTATTGGCCGCAAAACAGAATTAGGTTTATATTCAGGACATAAATTTAGATTTCTTAAGTCTCAGTCAATTCTAGCCTTCCTTACACTGTACCAAAAAGATACGAAATGGGAAAACTAGTATAGACAAAATGATTTTTAAAATGATGTCAAGGGCTTTATTGCACCACATAGAGAACAGAAATAAATATATTGTTCATGATATTGAGCATAAGGCACAAGAGGATTTTTTGAAAGGATGAGGAAAAGGTGAATACCTAAGATATGTATAATGCCAGAAAACATTTAACTTAAAATGTAATTTTCAGCGTAAATGTATAAAATGAAAAAGTGCTGCATTCTGATAATGTCAATATTGGAAACAACATACAAATGGGCATGGTAATATAAGCTTCAGAAATATCAAATATTCTGTATCAACACATGATAAATAAATAGCAACATTATGAATAGCTACTAATATAGAATTTTAAGGCATAGAACTACAAAAATCCACCAAAAAGTAAACTCTTAAATATTTTTCTATGTTGTGACAGCTTGTAAAAAAAAAAAAAAAACATTGAATTACTTTATTCATTAATATTTATGAAATGTGCTACGCACTAGCCCTCCTTATTCCAAAAAAATACCTTGTAAAGGAGGATGAATGAATAAAGGGATGATTAGAGGCAAGAGTGATGAACTCAGAGCTTTTCCCATGATGGTATGAAAACTGTCAAGAGGCATCTAACCCAGACATGGCGGAAATGGGCGTTCGGCAAGGTTTCTTGGAAGGTATGAAAGTTGAACTGAGTCTTAAAGGGTAAGTAAGTATTATCTGAAGGGGAAAAAAACAAACAGGTGAAGGGCAACCTGGAGAGTTAGAGAGAACAGGCGGTCATGGATACTCAGGGGAGCATGAAATAAGATGGGCATATTCAAGGAACTTCAAGCAGCATGATATAGAAAGCATATGATTTGAAATGGATAATGCTGAAACATGAGACTGAAGCAGTCATGTCCAGATCATATACAATGCTAAGTAGTTTGGACATTATCCACATGTCAATGGGGAGCTAAAAAACACCTTCGGCAGCAAGGTGATGAAATTGAGCCGGACCATGTCCCCCCGTTTCTTGTTTGTAGGAAAAAGGCTTCAGCCTCCTAGACCTTCCCTCAGTTCCCAAAGGCAGATTCAGTTACTAATTAGGGAAGTGAGGGAATGCAGAAACAAAGGAAAAGTAGTCAAAAAACAACACTGCAGTGATAAAACAGAGTCCTAGCTCCTTCTCAAGGGATATACATAACAATCTGATGCATCTCTCTGAGTTCTTCCATAGGAACTAAGGTGGAGGATGGTAACTTCACTGGACCCCAGACTGGCTGGAATCAGAAGCCTGAAGATTGATATTCCTGGAACACCATCCTGTTACCTTAAACCACCAGCCAATCAGAAGCAAGTCACATACCCTGCAGCCCTCACCCCAAGTTTGCCTTGAATAACTCTTCCCTGAAAACCCATTGGGGAGTTCGGGTCTTCTGAACACAAGCTGCCTGTTTCCCCTGCTTGGTCCTTGCAATAAACCTTTCTCTGCTCCAAACTCCAACGTTTCGGTTTGTTTGGCCTCACTGTGTGTTGGCCAAATGAACTTGGGATCGACAACAGTGACAGGACCATGTATCTGTTTTAGAAATGAAAACCTAGTGCAAGTATGATATAACGAGAGCAAGAATGGAAAGAGTGCTCGATGAAGACCTACAATAAGATAAGATTAAAAAAGAAAAGAAAAAAAGGAGGGTAGTAGGACAGATCCAAGAAATACTAGAGAAAATAAGCTAAAACTCTTCAGTAAATTCCTTAGAGTTGAAATAGAGTAGGAAATAAACAAGATTCCTTGTTGTCTTGAATGGTCATCTAAGTGAGTAATATTGCTGTTTGATGAAAATATGAGAAGACAGGTTTGAAGAAGGGGCTGAGTTGATGAGAGTACTATTTATAGAGTTTTTGAGGTCTGAGATCATTCAGTTAGAAATATTCAGTGGGACATCCCAGTTCTGGAGCTTGTGAGGCAAAAGATAAAGCAGAATGGATTCATAGAATTCAAGACCATCAATGTAAAGTTGGTAACTGAAACAGAAGTGAATGATAAAGCCTATGTAGAGTGACAAAGGTGATTAGAATAGAGCCTTGAGAATAACCAATATTTAAAGGTGAGACAAAGGAATCATAGTTAAGACATAAGGCAAAGTGAGAACCGCCAAGAAGATGGAAGAAAACCAAGGAAGAGTGATTTTTCATAGGAGTCAAGAGATGAAACATTTTCAAAGAGAGTTGTGTAGGAAACACGTAGTGCTTTTGCCACCCAGCATGCATTCAGCTCTAGTCTTTGGATAAAAGCACACAATTTCATTTGGGAAACTACTACCTTTTACTCTCAGGCCAAATTTTTGGACGGTCTTGCCATTTAGCAACATAGCTCTAGTTTCTGGGTATGTGCCTGATTTGCTTATGTCTATTTGATACACCTAATCCTCCTTTCAGTTCTTGATTCATGAATGATCATGTGACACAGTTAAATCGAATGATAACGAGTCTTTATCTGAGAATTCTCCAACACAGGGTACTGCTGTGATTTTGTAACCATAAGTACAGACCATACTGTTTCTGAAAACCACCAAACTGAGACGAAAAGGAGGGAAGCAGGGCAAAGATACCCTATAACCTGCCCTGACACTGCTGCTTATATTATAGGAATCAATGAATTCTACTTTTGTGTAAGTAGGTCTGAGCTGTTCTTTGTTTTGTTTCCTGTTTTTTTCCTTTAAAAAGAAGTGTTCTATAGTATATAAGGGGCTGTATAAGAGTGTCAAATACTAACAAAAATATAAGATGAAGAGAGACATATTTAGCAACAAAGAAATTTGTAAACTTGGACAGATATTTTTCACTGATGCTTGTGAATAAAAGCAAAAGCCAACATACACTGCTCTACTAAGAAAGTTAGGAAATGGGACAATTGGAGAAGCAAGTTTTATGAGGAAGTAGGAAGTAATAGCATTCAAAGTTTATGTCTAAAAATATAGAGTCTCAATCTCAGAACTATAGCCTCCTAGTAAGAAAGGTCTCATTAGGCATTAAGTTTACTTGTAGTAGTCAACTATAAAACATGTGGGAAGTATTAGTGTAAATGATCATTCCTATCTTGTATTCACAAAATTTTATTTTCTACCACCAGAAATACTCATTTTTAAACACTCCTAATACCTCAGAATTTTCCTATTATTTTCAGTTATTTATGTGTCTCATTTTTAGTTTTTATTTCAAATAATGAAATTTTAGCAAAATAGGATAAAGGATGAAATGTGTACACTAATAAATACATTACAATATAAATCATAGATCCTTTCTTGACACTGTCAACAATGATGAATAGCCTTACATTCTATAAGATGTTCTGAATAATTAAGAGGTTATGATTAGATGAACAAAAAAACAGAAATTTAAGCATAAAATCATGAATAATAAATGTTAGCATCTATTTTAGAGAATGTCTACAAAATGTGCCTATTTTTTCCATGGTAATAAAAGAAGTTCATTAATTCAATTGAAAATACTGTAGTCCTTTATAAGGGTGAAGATTCTAGCAATATTGTTTCTGATCACCCTAAGTTCTTACCTTAATAGTTTAAGTACCTCACATATCCTTCTACTTATTTTGGATAATTGGAATCTAGTATCCAAACTGAAAGTCTTTGGAAGAAGGCACACAAGGGTATAAGACAAGCATCCTATCAAATTAATGTATTTTATAACACTTTATAATGAGGCTCATGGAAGTGTTACCTGGTTTCAAAACATATTACAGTGTTACACAATCAAAGCAATATGGTACTAGCATAAAGACAGACGTACAGACCAATGGAAAAGAATAGAGACCCCAGAAATAAATCTGCACATATATGGTCAACTTGTCTTTGATAAGGGTTCTTGAACACACGAAAAAGATAAATCTCTTCAACAAACAGCCCTGGGAACACTGGATATCCACAAGTAAAATAATGAAATTCAATCGGTATCTTACACCAGACACAGAAATCAACTCAAAATGGGTTAAAGACTTAAATTTTATACCTGAGACTCTAAAACCTAGAAGGAAACATGAGGGAAAAGCTTTATAACACTAGTCTTGGTAATGGTTTCATGGATATGACACTAAAAGCATAGGCAAAAAAGGCAAAAATAGACAACAGACTACATCAAACTAAACACTTCTGCATAATAAAGGAAACAAATGAAATGAAAAGTCAACATACGGAAGAAGATATTTGCAAACCATATATCTTAAAAAGAGAATCTCCAAAATATGTAAGGAACTCCTACAATTCAACATTGAAAAAACAAAACAAAAACTAACAATCTGATTTAAAAATGGTTTAAGGACGTAGGCATTTATCTAAAGAAGTTATACAAATGACCAACAGGTATATGAATAAATGCTCAGTGTCACTAATTCTCAGAGAGATACAAATCAAAACCACAATGAGATATCACCCTATACATATCAGATTAGAACCCATATATAATTTACATTTATATTGAATAATTCTACTTGTGCCTCCCCATTTGACGCAAATCCACGGAAAGTTCTCTTTGTCTTCCAGATAACTAGTCTTCCAGAAGCTTTCATCTGGCTCTTCAACTCATCCATCTAGTGAGTTCTTATTCTGACTACCATGTATTCCCATACAAATATTTCTAATTGGTTCATTTCTTTTAATAATTGTTTTTTCTATTTCACGTTATCACCATCTTCTTTCATCTTGTTGAACAAATTCATCACACTTATTTTACATTCTTTTTCTATTTGCTCCACTAAATATGTTTGTCTAGTATAATATAGTCTTCTTTGTTTTCTTTTATAATGCTTGGACACCTGACATATCTTGTTTTCCTAAATGGACTGATAGTCCTCCTATTGTATCCAAAATTTGGTTTATAATTTACATTCAGTAATAAGGACTAAAGCTATTATGAAGTTTATGTCTCTATTGATGAGTTTATGGAATAGGTCTGAAAATATATCACAAGATGAAATAACTCTGGAGGTATAATCTGGGCTCAGTTTCCACCCATCACTTCTCACTATTGGTGTTTTTCAGAGAATTTTCCCATGACCTCTCTGCAGGGCCATGTTTGCACTGGTGTGGATGAAAAGTGGGACATCCGGGGACCTGGCTAGCATGTTTTCTCCTATTATCCATTCCTGTTACAACCAGATTCAAGAGCCGCTTTGAATCTATGAGCAGTACTACTCCTTTTCTGTTCTTTCTCTGCCAAGTAGACTGTCAACAGAAAAGGGGAAATTTATAATTAACTATATAGAGCATTCTATTTCAATCTAAGACATTTAGAAAATACTCAATTTTTATAAAAGGAGTAGACTTGAAAGGAATTTTTACCAACTAAAGTAGTTCTGAAATTCACTCTAATTTGTTGCCCATACACTAAAGAAAAAAAAGCCTTAGATAAAATATTTACCTTTACATAAATAAATGAACAACCCCAAATTAAGGATACAGCCTAAAACTCAGTCCTACAACTATCACAGCTGGGAAAGTCATTAAGAGGCAGCTGGTGGCTGAAACCCTGCCAACCTGAGTCTATCATTCTCAATTTTTGTGGTATTAGTGGGAAAACTTAGTTCCCAATAAATACAATCTCTAAAGCTCAACCAATTCTTCCAACTTCTTGACCTTTAACAAATTGGCAACCTACTGTCTTTAAGTCACTTGATGATTTTGATGATCTTTGGCAAGGGAATATTTAGGCCTCAGATTATGACTTCAAAACCTTACAGCCAATACAACTTAATGACTAACTTACAGTCAGGCTACTAATTTAGACAAACATTTACTTAGAAATTATTTAGTATATTATATGCTTTTCCCCTTTTCTAGATATACTTTTACTATTATACAATTAATACACAACTGAAGAGCACAGGACTGTTGATAAACTCAGTCTTTATAGCAAGTTATTAAAATTAATTATATCCAAAGCAGTACTCTTTGAACCCTGAAGCTAGTAATTAAATTATATAAATATAAAGAAATGCCACAACTTAAGTAGTTGGTATTCATCAAAAAATACATTAAAAACATGGAACATGTGGACTTATTCTGAGATGCTACCCTAATAAAAATGTTCATTTAAATTGTCTAATAAGGTCAATATGATTAAATCTACAGATGTAATTAATAATTTACTGTTATAGAAATACTTTTTATCTCTAAAAAATGAACTTGCATTATATTTAAAGGAGAATGAGAAAAAGGTGAAAATCACAAGTATATACCCCCAACAACGTGTTTTCTTCTATATACATCATTTTTTAGGATGAAATGTACATCATTAATTCATAAACAAAACATGCAAATAAGTTCAGCTTTTTTAACAGCTTTATTGAGGTATAACTGATATACAAAAAACCTGGACATGATTAAAGTATACAATTTGGTGAGTTTGGAGCTATGCATACATATGTGAAGCCATCACCAAAATCAAGATGATAAATATATCCATCACCTCTAAAGATTTCCTGCTGCCCCAATGTTTTGTTTTTGTGGTAAAACATTTAAACATGACATCTACTTCCAACTAATTTATAGATGTACAATACTGACTTGTTAGCTATAGGCACTGTGTTGTACAGGAGATCTCTAGAACTTGTTCATTTTGTATACCTGCAACTTTATAATTGTTTAATAGCCAATACCCCAATTCCCCCTATCCCCACCGTCTGGCAACCATCATTTTACTCTTTGTTTCTTTGAGTTTCACTATTTTAGATTCTTCCTAAGTGGAATCATTCAGTATTTATCCTTCTACAACTGGTTTATTTCACTTAGCATACTGTCCACCAGGTTCATCCATATTGTCACAAATGGCAGTATTTCCTTTTTTTTTAATGGCTGAATAATATTCCATTGTATGTATTTACCACATTTAAAAAAAAATCTATTCATCTGTCAATAGACACTTAGGTTGTTTCCATGTCTTGGCTATTGTGAATAATAATGCTACAATTCACATGGGAGTGCAGATATCCCTTTCAGATCCTGATTTCAATTATTTTGGCTATATACCCAGAAGTGGGATTGCTGGATTATGTAGTGCCATTTTTAATTTTTTTGAGGAAGTTCCATACTGTTGTACATAGTGGCTGCACCATTTTACATTCCCACCAACTGTGTAGAAGCATTCCAATTTCTACACATCCTCATCCACACTTATTATCTTTATTTTATTTCTTTTAGGATAACAGCCATCCTAACAGGTGTTAGGTGATACCTCATTGTCGTTTTTATTCATATTTCCCAGATGATGAATGATGTTGAACATCTTTTCATATACCTATTGTATGTATATTTGTATGTCCAACATTGAATTCAATGCTATCTCCATCAAAATCCCAATGGCATTTTTACAGAAACAGAAACACAATCCTAAAATTCATACAGAACCACAAAATACCATAAATAGCCAAAATCAATCTTGAGAAAGAACAACAAAGGCATCTCACTTCCTGACTTCAAAATATATTAAAAAGCTACATAATCCAAACAGTATGATACTGGCATAAGGACAGACATATAGATCAGTGGAACAGAATACAGAGTCCAGAAATAAACCCATACATATACAGTCAACTGATCTTCAAGAGTGAAGAACACACAATGGGAAAGGACAGCATAGGAGTATGTGAAATGACTGATGGCCAAAAGTCCTTGTTCAATATCAACTTTAATTATTAACTTATTTAATACTCAATTGTCACAAATGCTATGAAATATATAATACCATTCTCCCATTTTATAAGAAAGAAAAATGAGTGGTAGAGAAGTTACAACCTATGTCCTAGGTTATTCAGGAATAGCTCATCCCATTTTTAGTGTACTTCCTGTGATTTGACAGCATATTATTTCTGCAACAGTTAGAAAATCTGAAATTTTGGTTCTCAGGTCTTATTATTCTAATTTTAGTACTATTAGAGTCCCCATATGTATATAACTACCTTTGCATTCCACTAAGTAGTATCCTATATTGTCTCTAAAATTATGATTGAAAAATAAATTTAAAAAACATTAAGCAAAAACTGAAATTTTACATTGGCTTAGATTCCTACCACCATCAAAATATGAATATACATTTACAAATCATGTTAAACCGTTTATAGTTACCCTTAAAGACAACATTTTTTTGGTCATTGCTATTGTTCTGCACTGTTGACTGAAATACTATTGATGAATGTATAGTTAAACTACCCCTCTTTACAACAAATGAATCATTTTACTTGGCTTTCGTTAAAACTTTAAGGCAATGTTTATGAGAAGCATTTAATGTGAAGTTGTGGGTATCCCTGGGAATCTTTTCTTTGCTCTCATCCTGTGTTTCAATATTTTCTATAGTGGTAGCTCTATGTTTGCCTGTGATTGGGGAAGAGTACTGAGTTCTGGAAATAAAGCTATCCTCCTGGCTCTTCAAATAAACTTAGGGTTAGCTCAGAGAAAATTCAACTAAATAACTTCCCTCTTAGAATGTACATGTGGCATACTTGATACAAAATCTGTGTAAGTATAAACTGGGAATCTCAGCTTTGATAACTCCTTGGTGGTTCTGAGACATTATTATACATATGCTCAGATTCCAGAGTACGTGTGGCAAAGAATCAAGAGGCACTTCCCTAGAAGGGAACAAATATGGGTTTTAGAGTTGGAAAGACCTATGTTGGAAAACCATTTTATCCACCAGTTTGGTGTTTGAATTTGGTAAGTCACATGGGATTGAGTATATTTACTTGTGAAATGAATGTGAGGAATGATGCTCACTTCAGAAAAATGTTGAGTGAATCAAATAGAGAAATATTACCCAGAATACAATAGGAAGGGGCTCAGCACAGGCTAGTTTTCTTCCCTTTCCTTTCTCATCCACGCCCATACCTAAGGTCTGTCTTCTTCTTCGATGAGATTTCAAGCAAAGTACCGTTGAACAACACAGGTTTGAACTGCAAGGGTTCACTTTTATGCAAATTTTTTTGATAAATACATACTACAGTACCACACGATCCGTGGTTGGTTGAATCCACAGATGTGGAAACCCAAATACGGAGGGCTGGCTGTAAAGTTACCCATGGATTTTCTAGTGTGTGTGTGTGTGTTGGGGGGGCGACCACTGTATAAGGAAATCAGAAACTACATCCAGACAAGAAAGAGTTAAAATACTAGGAAAAAGTATGATATTAGTAATCCTAAGTAATATTTACTTAAATTATACTATGAGTTAGGCATTGTACTAAAGTGCTTTGCAGGCATTATCTCATTTATTCTTTCGAAAACCGTAAGTTAATATGATGGTTAATTTATCTATAAACTTGACTGGGCCGAGGGTACCTAGACATTTGGCCAAACTTTACTTTGGTTGAGTCTGTGAGGGTTTTTGTGGATGAGATTAACACCCGAATCAGGAAAGTGAGTAAAAAAGACTGGCCTCCTCAATGTGGGTGGGCCCCATCCAATCAAGTGAAGACCTGAACAAAACAGAAAGCTGAGTAAGAGGAAACTCCTCCTGCCTAACTAGATGAACTGGACCTTGGTCTTTTCTGGTCTTTGGACTCAAACTGAGACACAGATTTTTGGGGGGTCGAGAGCCTAACAGCTTTCAAACTGGAACTGTACCATCAGCCCTCCTGGGTCTCTAGCCTGCCGACTGCAGATCTTGGGAGTTGTCAGTATCCATAACCCTATAAGCCAATTCCTTACATTCTCATATGTTCTCTCCCTCCCTTCCCTTCTTCCCCTTCCTCCTCCACCCCCTCCCCTGGCCCTCTCTGTATATTCACACCCACACACCCACCCACTCTATTGGGAAAACCAATTAATAAAGTTAACTACTGCTGCAAACTCAATTTTTGTATGTAGCTTTTAAAGATATTATGGATCACAGTGCTAGTAAGTGGCAGAGCTGGAACTTAAAGCTAAGTCAAGTATACATCCAAAGTTCATGTTGTTAATAGTATATACTGTTCAGGCAATATAGCCCATGTGCAACTCACTGCATCTGCTTTCCCACAATCCAGAAGTTAGGACCTATATGTGTCAGTTACAAAAAGATTGGAACAGCTTAGGCGTAACACAGAGAAGAGCTCAAAGGCAATGGTGAATGATGGACATTCTATTTTAGCATGTAGAGAATACAGGGAGTGGTAGAAACTGTGAAGGATGAAGCCACATTTCCCCAGTTTGAAGAGAGCTGCAGGGAAATAGCTCCATTACAGTCTAACAGTGTGAGAAGGTGGGCCCAATGTTGCCAGCTCTTTCAACTTTTCAAGAAGAGCCAGAAATCTAAGTTTTATGAAAACACATACAGTTTTTAAATGTTGGCAAATAACACAATTTATGTTGAGAACTAGCAAAACTTGTCTGTAGGCCAACTGGAGGCAAAGACTAAGGCAGAAGGAAGATGAAAAAAACCTACATACATACAATACATACACAGACACACACACATGCATATACATGCATCCATGCATGCAGGCATCCATCCATTATCTGAAGTCCTTTTCTTCTTTGGCCCACAGGAATGTCTACTGTTGCACTACTCCTACTCTGTCTTCTTAATCCTTGTGTCCCATACCCCTTTTCTCAGAGGCAATATCCACCATTTAAGCTGTATATAATGACATATAGGAAGAAAGAATGGAAATACATAACACATAGAATTTAATGAAAAATTTTTAGGGACAATGGTGTATACTAGGAACCAGTAGTTTCTATTGTAAAATACCACAACATCTTTTTTTTAATGTTAATATTTTAAAACCTCTAATATCAATTATACTTTTAATAGCCTTTTATTACAGTGTATGCATGATTACAAAAAGTGATACTAACTCAGTGATGTTTTACAAGAATTGACACTTCTTAGTAATAGCACTTTTGCTATGAAATTCCCTCAAAAACCTACTTTTGCTGTATCCTACACATTTTGAACAGTTCAGACAAATGAAAATTGAAACACAAGGCATTTTTAAATTTTCTCATTGATTTCTTCAAAGACCCATTGGTTTAGTTGCATGGTTTCTTCAGTGACCCACTGATTCAGGAGCATGTTGTTTAGTCTTCACGTGTTTATACCCTTTCCCATTTTCTTCTAGTAGTTGATTTCTAGTTACATGCTGCTGTGGTCAGAAAAGATACTTGATGTGATTTCAATCTTCTTTAATTTATGAAGACTTGTTTTGGGGCCTAGCACAGGATCTATCCTGGAGAATGTTCTGTGTGCGCTTGAAAAGAATGTTTATTGTGATGCCTTTGGGTGTAACGATCTCTTATGTATCTATTAAGTCCCTCTGGTCTAATGTGTTGTTTAATGCCAGTGTTTCCTTATTGATTTTCTCTGGATGATCTATCCACTGATATAAGTGGGTTATTAAAGTCTCCTACTATCATTGTACTGCTATTTCTCCCTTCATGTCTGAAATACTTGCTTTCCATATTTAGGTGCTCTTATCTTGGGTGCATAAATGTTAAAAAATGTTATATCCTCTTGTTGGATTGACCCCTTTATCATTACATAATGTCCTTCCATGTCTTTTGTTACAGTCTTTGTTTTAAAATCTATTTTGATTGATATAAGTACTGCTACCTCAGCTTTCTTTTCATTTCCATTTTCATGGAGTATCTTTTTCCATTCCTTCACTTTTACTCTGTCTTTAGATCTGAAGTGAATCTCTTGCAGGCAGCAAAGAAATGGGTCTTTTTTATTTTTTTTTTAATTCATTCAGCCACCCTATGTCTTTTGACTGGAGAATTTAGTCCACCAACATTTAAAGTGATTATTGACAGATATATAATGATTGCCATTTTGTTACTTGTTTTCTGGTTGTTTTTGTAATTCTTCTCTCTTCCATCTTTTCCTCTTGGTTTCTTATTTTGTGGTTTGATAGATTCCTTTAGTGTTATGTTTGGATTCCTTTCTCTTTATTTTTTGTGTACCCTTTGTAGGTTTTTGGTTTGCAGTTACCACGAGGTTCATATTTATCAACCTACATATATACAGACATATATTTTAGGCTGATAGTCATTTAAGTTCAAAGGCACTGTAAAAGCACTACAGTTTTCATCTCTCCTCAAGGTTTTGCATTTTGATGTCATATTTAACATTTTAAAATTTTGTTTACCCTTAACTACTTACTGTGATTATAGTTGATTGTACTACTTGTCTTTTAACCTTCATACTACCTTTTTAAGTAGCTGATCCACTGCCTTCACCATATACTTGTCCTTAACCAGTGAGATTTTTCATTTCATGTATTTTCTTATTTGTAGCTGTGGATATTTCTTTTCCATTTCAAAAAGACTCGTTAACATTTCTTTTAAAGGAGTTATTGATGAACTCCTTTAGTTTGTGCCTGTTGGGGAAATTTCTCTTTCAATTCTAAATGATAACCTTGCAGGATAGAGCATTCTAGGTTATAAGTTTTTTTTTATTTTTTGACACTTTGAATATACCCTGCCACTCCCTTCTGGCCTGTAAAGTTTCTGAAGAATCAGCTTATAGTTTTATGGGGTTTTCCTTGTATGTGATTATTTGTTTTTCTCCTGCTACCTATAAGCTTCTCTAACTTCTGCCATTTTAATTATGATATGTCTTGGTGTGGATCTCTTCGAGTTCATCTTGTTTGGGACTCTCTGTGCTTCCTGTACCTAGATGTCCTTCCCAAGCAAAACAACTTAGGGCAGTTTTTAGCCACAATTTTTTCAAGTATGTTTTCTGTCCCATTATCTCTCTCTTCTCTTTCTGGTACCCCTTTAATGTGAATGTTACTATGCTTGATGTTGTCCCAGAAGTGCCTTAAACTGTCCTCCTTTATTTTCCTTCTTTTTGCTGTTCTTATTGGGAAGACAGAGTAGTGGAAATCACCCAATCACTTTTTTCTTCTTCTGTATCATCTAATCTTTGTTGATTCCCCCTAGTGTTTTTTATTTCAATTATTGTATTATTCAGTTCTGATTGGTTCTTTCTTATATTTTCTAAGTCTCCACTGAAGTTTTCCCTGAGTTCCTCCATTCTTCTCCCAAGATCAGTGAGCATCCTTATGACCATTTCTTTCTTTATCAGGTAAATTACTTATCTCCATTTCATTAAGGTTTTTTTTTTCCTTGAATTATATTTTTTCTTTCTTGGGTTTAATTTTAGAACATATTCCTCTGTTTCATTTTGTTTGACTTTTGTTTTTTTTTGTTTCTGTAAATTAGGTAAAAGAGCTACCTCTACCTGATCTTGAAGGAGTGACCTTCTGTGGAAGCATCCCCTGTGTAGACTGCTTGCACCTGGTGGTTTTGGCAGGCTGGCTGGAGCAGGCATGGGCCTTGGGAAGTCCCTGGGGAGCACTGTACCCAAGGCTGCTTTGGCAGGGTGGCTGGGGCTGGAGTGGGCCCAGGCCAGGGGCAGTCTCTGGGCCTAGGGGGCCTTGGTGGGGCAGCTAGAGTGGGTACAGTCCAGGGGGACTCCAACCATGGTACTCACCAGTTCCACCGACCCCAGAGAGGACTCCAGCAGTTCCCTGTTCATTTGGCAGAAGCTCTAGGGTTAATAAATGGATTTCCTTCCTACACAGTCTAGGTGCCCTTTATAATGCTGTTTTTTCACTGTGTCCCAGGGCAGGCAAGTCTGCACTTGGCCCCTCAGCAATATTTCTCCTGACTGCAAATTGTCAGGAGTGGGGTCACCATGAATATCATATCTCTCTCTTTCTTATCCGTCTCTATGTGGTCCTCCTATATGTGGTAGCCATTCCATCAGCACCCAGGTTTTCTTCAGGAGGAACTGCTTTATATGTAGGTGTAGATTTGGTATATCTATGGGATGAAGTGAGAAAAAAAAAGGCATTGGGATGGGACCTGCACCCCTGAGAGGGAGCTGTGAAAGAGGAAATGTTCCCTCACCCTGGGAAGATCCTTCACAGGCGGGGAGATCAGCTGAGACAGAAAGGGAGTTCCAGAGGATCAAAGAAGAGTGCAGCAGCTGCCATGTGGCAGGCAGAACAGGGAGAGAAGAGCACAGAGGGTCAGTGCCACCTCCCTGCACTTCCTAGACTAAGACATGTGTCTGCTGGTGTGTGCGGAGGTTGGGTACTGAAACTTGGGCTGCAGTCGACAGACCCAGGAAGAGGACTAGGGTTGGCTGCTCGGAGACAGCCTGAAGGTGCTGGAGTGTGGTCCAAACTGCAACCAAGGGTGTGCGCAGGAAGGAGTCTGGGTCCACCATTGAAGCCCCATTGTTAACATGAGCGCTCAAAGGGAGGGGCAGGGCCCGCCATAGCAGCCTTATTTTCTGCATGATCACAGTGGGCACAGCTCTGCCTCTACAAGTTCAGGGAGCATGCAAGCACTCACAGGTTGCCCACACACAGAGGTAGGGTTCAAATCCAAGCCAATCCCCAAGGGCCTCACAACTTAGGAAGCGGGGCTGAAATCTGAGCCCTGTTCCAGCAGCGCCACCTGCAGCTTTGTAAACTCAGAGCCTGTGGGATATCCAAGCGGATTACTGATGCTCCCCTGGCTGGGGTGGGTGATAGTGGCTGCAGGCTCCGTGGGCCCACGCACAAAGAGGCAGGGCCAGGGTCTGGGCTGACCCAGTAGCTCACATGGCAGATCCAGGTGCACAACTATGGCACTTCCCGTGCCTGACTTCAGTGCTTATGCACCAACGGACCTCCACTAGTGGCTTTGTGAGCACAGCACCTGAGGGATGCCCGGGCAGATTGCCTCAATTCCCACAGTTGAGGCGGGGCCAAAGGCAGTGACAAAAACAGTGTACTTTGTGAGCTCGCACAGTGGGTGACAGGCTACACCACAGAGTGCAATTCCCAGTGGACAGCTCCTGCAGACAAATACTCAGTGTCTCCTCTCCCAGCAGGAGCACTCCAGTCCCGCCTACCTCATACTGCAGTTCAGAAAGTGATCTGGGGTCATCTACAACAACTGGGGAGCAGACCCTGCCCCCAGCATGGCTGTGACAACACCAGAACAAAGAAGAGTTCCCACTCAATATCCAGCACAGGCTCTGGTCACCACAACACCAGTCACACCCCCTATCAAGGTGATAACAGCCAGCACACACTGAGGAAAGACAAGGCAGGCATCCATATTAAAAAAAGCTCTCACACCAAAAATATCAGACTCATGGGGATTACATAGGGACACTGCCAAATAAAAACAGCCCTTCAAAACCACAGTAGATAACTGTTTCTCCTACACTCAGAGTCAGAGAAATACAAGTAAAATGAAGAAGCAGAAGAAACACTCCCAACTAAAAGACTGAGAATTCCCCTGAAAGAATAAACAATGAAACAGACCTCTCCAGTCTACTAGACCCTGAGTTCAAAGAGGATGTAATGAAAATACTGAAGGAATTAAGAAAGGCTATCGATAGAAATGGAGATTACTGTAATAAGGAACTAGAGATTATAAAGAGGAGCCAATTAAAATTAGAAAACATTTTCTGGGACAAAAGCTGAGCTAAAGGCAATAAATAGCAAACTGGATAATGCGGAAGAATGAATAAGTGAACTGGAAGACAGAATAATGGAAATCACCCAATCAGAACAGCAGAGAGAAAGAAAAATGAAAAAGAAAAGAAAAAAGAAAGCAATATATGAGACCTATGGGATAATATAAAGCATCCCAATCTATACTTAATAGGGATCCCAGAAGCAGAAGAAAGAAAAGGTGATTGAAAATGTATTTGAAGAAATTATGGCTGAAAACTTTCCAAACGTAAAGAAAGAAACAGATATTTGGGTACAGGAAGCACAGAGGGTCTCAATCAAGATGAACCCAAACATACCTACAACATGACATTATAATTAAAATGGCATAAGTTAAAGAGAGGATTCCAAAGGCAGCAAGAGAAAAACAAAGAGTCAATTACAAGGGAAGCCCCATAAGGCTATCAGTTGATTTCTCTACAGAAAAGTTGCAGGCCAGAAGGGAGTGGCAAGATATATTCAAAGTCCTGAAAGGCAAAATGCTGCAACTTAGGATACTCTACCCAGCAAGATTAACACTGAGAATAGAAGTAGAGAAAGAATTTCTCAGACAAGCACAAACTAATACAACAATACTAAACCTATCCTAAAAGAAATATTGAAAGGTCTTCTCTAAATAGGAAAGAAACAAGAATCTATAGGAAAGAGAAAAATCACAATTGGAAAGTAAATCACTTAAGCCAGTACACAGATTTAAAAAAATTAAAAATTTTGTGAAAGCAATGGTAACTACAATGGACAGCAAAAAGATAAACATGAAGATGTAAAGGAGGACATCAAAATAATAAAATATGGGGGGAGGAGAGTAAGAAAATGTTTATTATTTTTTTTTAGAATGTGTTTGAGCCTATATGACTACCAGTCTAAAGCAGGTAGATATAGTAATGAGTTAACATACTTGAAAACCAGGAAAACCACAAATCAAAAGCATACGATAGATTCACAAAAACCAAAAAGAAGAGAACACAAGCAAAACACAAAATAAAACCATGAAACCACAGAAGGAAAAACAAAAAAGAAGAAATGAAGAAGAACTACAAAACTGACTGGAAAAAAGGCTTAAAATGGCAATAATAATAAATTACATATCAATAATTACCTTGTCAATGGACTAAATGCTCCAATCAAAAGACAGAGTGGCAGACTGGATAAAAAACAAGAGCCTACAATATGCTGCCTACAAGACATCCACTTTAGGGCTAAGGACACACATAAATTGAAAGTGAGGGGATGGAAAAAGATATTTCATGCAAACGGAAATGACAAGAAAGCAGGGGTAGCAACACTCATATCAGACAAAATAGACTTTAAAACAAAGGCCATGAAAAAAAGATAAAAAAGAACACTATATAATGATAAAAGCATCAATACAAGAAGAGGATATTATACTCTATTATACTCGTTACCATATATGCACCCAATATACGAGGACCCAAATACATAAAACAAATACAAACAGACATAACGGGAGAAATTGATGGGAATACAATTATAGAAGGCAACTTTAACCCTCCACTGACATCAATGGACAGATCTTCCAGACAGAAAATCAATAAGGCAACAGAGATCCCAAATGATACAATAGAACAGTTAGACTTAATTGATATTTTCAGGACATTATATCCCAAAACCCCAGAATACACTCTTTTCAAGTGACCATGGAACAATCTCTAGGCTTGACCATATACTAGGACACAAAACAAGCCTCAACAAATTTACGAGGATAGAAATTATTTCAACCATCTTTTCTGACAACAGCAGCATGAAACTGGACATCAACCACAGAAAAAGAAACATGAAAAAAATGATTACATAGAGACTAAACAACATGTTACTAAAAAACCAATGGGTCAATGATGAAATCCAAGAGAAAATTAAAAATACCTTGAGACAAACGACAATGAAAACACAACCGTACATACAAACTCTATGGGAAGGAACAAACGGACTTCTTAGAGGGAAGTTCATAATGATACAGGCCTTCCTCAAAAATCAAGAAAAACCTCAAATAAAAACCTACCTTATGCCTACAGACTGGGAGAAAACATTTGCAAATGATGTGATAACAAGGGCTTAATTTCCAAAATATACAAAGAGCTCATATAACTCAAGAACAAAAAAAATCAAACAAGCCAATCAAAAAAATGGGCAGAAGACCTAAATAGACATTTCTGCAAAGAAGACATACAGATGGCCAATAGGCACTTAAAAAGACGCTCAACTTCGCTTATTATTAGAGAAATGCAAATCAAAACTACAACGAGATACCACCTCACACCAGTCAGAATGGCCATCGTTAAAAAGTCTACAGATGATAAATGCTGGAGAGGGTGTGGAGAAAAAGGAACCCTCCTACACTGTTGGTGGCAATGTAAATTGGTACAGCCACTATGGAAAACAGTAGGGAGGTTCCTTAATAAACTAAAAATAGAGCTACCATATGATCCTGCAATCCCAATCCTAGGCATATACCCTGAGAAAACCATAATTCGAAAAGATACATGCACCCCTATGCTCATAGTAGCATTATTTACAATAGCCAAGGCATGGAAGCAACCTAAATATCCAATGAAAGAAGAATGGATAAAGATGTGGTTATATATACACAATGGAATACTACTCAGCCATAAAAAAGAATGAAATAATGCCATTTGCAGCAACATGGATGGACCTAGAGATAATCATACTAAGTGAAGTAAGCCAGACAAAGACAAATACCATATGATATCACTTATATGTGGAATCTAAAATATGATACAAATGAACTTATTTATGAAACAGAAACTGACTCACAAATATAGAAAACAAACTTATGGTTGCCAAAGGGAAAAGAGGGTGAGGGAGGGATAAATTAGGAGTTTGGGATTAGCAGATACAAACTGCTATACATACAATAGATAAACAAGGTCCTACTGTATAGCATAGGGAACTATATTCAATATTCAATATCCTGTAATAAAACATAATGGCAAAGAATAAGGAGATATATATATGAATCACTTTGCTGTATACCAGAAGCTAACACATTATAAATCAACTATACTTCATTAAAAAAATAGTGTATATATGTATACATGTCAAACGTTATGTATATGTATACACATATGTACAATATGTATGACATCACATAGTATGCGTGCATATAGTATATATGTGTATACTGATATACACACATACTATATTTATAATATATACACACATATAAATATGTACTATAAATTTCAGGTATAATTTAATCAGTAGATATGTAACTCCTTGGTATACATAGAGATCTCAGTTTTTTAGATTCTTCTAGGGAATGTATGGCTCGGTGTCAGGAACGTATTAGGCTTTTCATTAGTGATGCATGTTAGGTTAGGGAGGTAGGTATGGTCATATTCATTTCTCATTTCACTTAACTGTTTTATAAGGCAATGTTTTAGGCACAGTGTATAGACACAAACATATTACCTCCTGGAGAATTCTAATTTAATAGATGTCAAAATAATGATATACTCAGTAAGTATAAGAGATATGGGTGTGTCAGGAAGATGGTGGGGAAAGAGAAGAATGAACATCACAGAACATGTACTGGGAGTGTGCATCTACTAAATTGATCATAGGGGACTTGACTTTTTTTTTAAAGGTTTGAGCTCAGAAATGAGGAAGACGGACAAGAGTATTCTGATGCCTCTGTAAGATCAAGTTATTGGCAGTCACATACTCTGTCTACATGAAGGGTGGCTGCATTTGATTCTAGTTATGGTCTAACAAGAAGAGCCAAGAAGTATACTTAAGACAAAATTTGGTGGATGTCTAGCAACTATTTCCTTACCATATTCTTCCTCAATCAAGAAACGAGCTGCAGGGGAGGGAAGGAATGGGAGTTTGGGATTAGCAGAGGGAAACTATTATATATATGATGGATAAACAACAAGGTCCTACTGTATAGCACAGAGAACTATATTCCATATCTTTTGACAAACTGTAATGGAAAAGAATATGAAAAAGAATACATATATATATAATATATATGTATAACTGAATATATATATATGTATAACTGAGTCACTTTGCTGTAAAGAAGAAATTAACAACACTGTAAATCAACTATACTTCAATAAAGTTTGTAAAAAGTGAGCTGCATAATAAGGGAGGGGAGAGACCCCCCCCCCTTATTTAAAAGTCTTGGGAAATAACTATAATGTCCATGTGACTATCTCTGTAGAACCCTATATGCATTGTACATTTCATTTTAAATGTACTCCTACAGGGACTTCCCTGGTGGAGCAGTGATTAAGGATCTGCCTGCCAACGCAGGGGACATGGGCTTGATCCCTGATCCAGGGAGATGCCACATGCCGCGGAGCAACTAAGCCTGTGCGCCACAACTACTGAGCCTGCGCTCTAGAGCCCACGAGCCACAACTACTGAGTCTGCATGCCTAGAGCCCGTGCTCCGCAACAAGAGAAGCCACTGCAATGAGAAGCCCGTGCACTGCAACAAAGAGCGGACCCCGCTCACCACAACTAGAGAAAGCCGGCATGCAGCAATGAAGACCCAATGCAGCCAAAAATAAATAAATAAAATTTAAAATAAATAAATAAATAAATAAATAAATGTACTCCTACAATGATCCTGTTGATGAGGAATGACTTAGGGATTGATGTGTTCAAAGATAATATTTGTAGTGGAAGAAAAACAACTTTAGAAGCAAAGGCTCTTGGGTAAGAGGAATCAATATTCCAAGCAGCACTCAGGCCTGGAAGATTGATTTCCTCACCCCAAGCATATTAACAGTGTTTCTCAAAAGTGGTCTAAAGAACATGTATGCTCCAACATCGTCATGGGTGCCTGCTAAATGCAGATTCCTAGGCCAAACTGTCAGTTTCTAAAGTTGGGCCCAGAAAATACTACTTAACCAAGTACTTGTGGTGATTTTTATGCATTCCAATATTAGAGTCACTAAATTAGAGAAATAAACTCTTCCTCCACTACTATCACAGAGGACAGTCATATGCAAAAGCTATGTCAGAAAGTACACTATCATATTCTGATTTTTAAAGTACTGTTTAAGAGAAATGTATTTCTGCATTAAATAACCTCTTATAGTAGAGATGACAGAAATAAAAATGTCAGTAACATTAAAAACAGTCACTCTATTATTTAGAGACCAAACTTCAAACTCTTAGCAACCATTTAGACAATCTGCTTTTTAGCCATTGCAGATATAGTTTCAGAGCTAGATTCTACTGTCATATCTGTAGGTATCAGGAAGTTACAAGACTATGACAGACATTCTTGGCAGACTACTCAGAAACTACATTCATCCCCCGACCACTATTTCTTCCTTAATGAGAACCAGAATTTGTTCAGGTATCATCAACTATTATGAAGGACAATCGATGCCTCTCCTTAGCATGAGGAGTGAATCTTTTATTCCATTCTGATTAAGATAATTACATTCCCCTTCTCTGTTATTAATTTAGGGAAATGTGATATACTTAGGCATGTGATACACTTACAACAAATGAAACACTAAAGACTATCTCGTGGGGGAACTTCTGAGAATGGTCTCCTTCGCATTCTGACCTCTACGCTCTTATGTGAGGATATGATGCTCGGATCTGTGGCAACAATTCTGTAAATATGGAAAACAAGCCTAGAGACAAAAAATACTAAAAGGATTTCAGAAAGAAGAGGAAGGAGGAAGAGAGGGAGGAGGGATTACAAAGAATGTGAAATCTTGGCTCTTTCTGGTATTTATGAGCCCTTGAATAAACCAACAAATAACCTACCATGTGATTTTGCAGGCTCAGTTAGCAGAGAAGGAACTAAACCAGCTGGACTACTACCCATCCCCTCCTTTTACTAAGGGAATGCTTCTAGAAAAAGAAGGCAGGTGACATGGTTTATTTTCCTTGTAAATCTGCTGATAACCAGGCCTACTTTAAAAAGACTAATGGAATTTGCTATGATAAAGAGCCCTAATATCTAGAATGCTCTTAAGCACGATGTCCGTGGATAAGGATAATCCATAATCCTTATTATTAACCCATCATCTATGGAATTATGAGGCACAACTTCCTTAAAATTATTACTTAAACCAGGGTCTAAAAATGGAGATATTTCATAGCCTAACCACTCCTTCATTATCAAGTAATGCATAACCCTCACTTGACACCTCCTCTTTTACTGTGCGTGCCGAATACAGAAAGACATGAGGAGCCACACAGGATGTCCCAGACTTCCACCATATTTGTCTGATCCTCCCTTTTGTCTGCATCCTTGAAATTATTAGTAATGCTGACACTGCATAAGACCCTTGATTCAGATGATTCTGATTTCACAGTCTTAGACTCTGTGTTGGCTCATCTTATTAGGTAAGATAATAAGTCTCCGTTTTGCATGCCATTGTGAACTGGGTCTTCTGCTTATCAATTGGGATGCTTTCTGTGGAAAGTAACAGAACTACAATGGCCAATGAAAGAAGCAAAAGCATTAATGAGACACACAGCGTTTAACAAGGGAAATATAAGAAGCATAGAAAAATCTGGAAGAGAAACTGCTCTAGCTAAGAATTTCATCGACAGCTAGTAAGAAGAGATTGTTAATTAGCACAATAACCATGCCAATGTTTTATCTGTATTTTTAAAATTTACTATTAAGTAGATACTCTTTGGGGGTTCTGCCAGCCTATAAGCACATGCTATTTTTCTCCAATTCACACAGATGGGTACCTATTGCCTTGGCCAGAGATTATCAGACCATACCTGAATACCTGACGAGGGTGCACCAATCACATACTCTTCTCCATGAAATTTTTAATAGGGCTAAGTCTGCAGCCAGTCTTTGTGCACTGCTGGAAATGTAACATGCAAACATGGCAGCTGCTGGAGTGACATTATTTACCTGCTATGGCACTTAGAGAAAATTCTTATGCTGAAAAAAAGTAGGTATGCTGTGAGAAGGAAAAGTGAGTAGACAGCTCAAGCACAATTCTCACTAATACACCTGTATATATTTATGTACAACAATGAAAAGGTTTAAAACAGGATATGGTTGATTTAGTTAGTGCAGTATGGTTTCAGTTCTCCTCAACCAGGCCTGTAGCTTTCCCTATTAAGCACTGATTTTAAAAACCCATTTCAAATATTGTATTGGAGAACCGACAGTTGAGTTCATTTTCCTGGGGACCAAAATGAGTTGACCAGAAAATTTCTCCTTACAGTCAAGGACAATTCCCGCTTGCATGAGCTAGCTCACGTGCAGTGTTCTGACTCAGAAATCAAATGCATAGAGAGAAACTACCATAGGGAGGTTGTGCATAAATCTGAACACATTTGCAAAATATCAAAGACAAACATATGGGATTGAGATACTGCAAAGATGAAGAAATGAAAGTCTTGTATAAAAATGTTCTCACCATCTGTGTGTATGTGAGAGAGAGAGAGAGGGAGGGAGAGAGAGAGAGATGGAGAGAGAGCAAGAAGGAAAGATTTTAAGTAGATCTTTAAGTGGGAAGAATAACGCTAGAAGCTGCAAACAGAGACAGGAAAAGCATCAACATGATACAGTAGTTGCCTCTAAGATCAAATATTGTGGTTTTGAAACTCAATTTACTGCATGAAAATAGACTTTAGCTTTACTCAACATCACGGAGTAACACTATGTCCTCTATCAGTCCTTCATTTATCTCATTGGTAGAGAAAAGTACTTGTGAGACTCCTTTGGTTCTAATTTGCATAAATTCCCAACTTTAGGGGAATACACTGGAGCTGCATGTCCATGCCTGACCACCAAGTTAATGCTACTTCCTTAAAATAAGGACATGACAAGAACGTCAAAGTAGTCAATGATTTTAATCATGATATAAAACAAAGGACAAGATACAAAATGCCTGGAAGAAAAAAGTTTTAATTAAATAAAGTAAAATGGCAAAAGAGAAATCCTACACTGGATCAAGATGGTGGAGTAAGAGGATGTGGAGCTCCCCTCCCCTCACAGACACATCAAAAATACATACGCATGTGGAACAATTCTTGCCGAAAACTAACTTGAAACTGGCAGAAGGGCTCCTATACACCTAAGGCTATAACAAAGATACGCACAGAATCGGGAAAGAAAGGAAGAAAAGTGATTGGGCCAGGACCTGTGCCCCTGGGATGGGACTCAGAGGAAAAGGGAGATTGCACGAGTAGACACACTTCCTGGGGAGTGAGTGTTTAGAACCACATATTGGGCACCCCAGTTCTAGGGTCCTACATGGGGGAGATGAGCCCCCTTGGCTGGTTGGAGAACCACTCTAATAGGAGAACTGTGGGAAGCCTGGACTCTGCTCATGAGGATTGCATTTGGGCTTGCTCTCCAGGCAGGGCAGAAAGAGGTCTGCCTTAGCAGCTGCTGGGTTTTCCATGAAGGCCTCAGCAAACACCCTAGCCAAGCAAATACTCCAGCTCTGCACACTTGACATCACAGCACAGGATGTGAGGTAGCCATGACTGGAGAGGAGACTCCATCATAGGATGAAGAAGTGACTGGTCCCAGGGCTGAGCCTGGGTGGGGCGGTAGCAGTCATTATTGGCACTTACCCAAGTAGCACAGCAAAAGCAGCCAAGATCTCAAACAGCAGACACTACACCACAGCTCAACCCCATACATCCTGAGAGTCTATGCGGGCCCTGCAGACCCCGCAGTGTGACTCCACAACAGGCTAGGGGTGGCAGAGGCTGGGGGCAGTGATCTGCTGTGAGGGACAAAGGGGACATACACCCGAGGGTGTGTCTGAGTGGAGCAAACAATTGTGGGTACCTGGACAAGCGTCACATTGAGACAGCTCAGACCTCTGTCTGTGGCCAAAACGAGCTGAGACTTGGCATAGGTCCCACCTGCTTTAGCAATCCCCACCTCTGAGGTAAGTTACCAGGTATAAGGAGATGGGAAAACATGCTTAAAGAGAACAGAGGCAAGTAGGGTCTGAAACTCAAGGCTTCTGCTCCAGCAACTTGGGATCATACCCTAACTCTGACAGGGTGTTGACGGGCACTGTATAGAGAGGAAGTCCCACCTCATACCCAGCTCCAGCTCTAGCCCCTCAATCTCCAGCTCCACCCACTACCAAGGTGATAGCTTCCAGCACACACTGAGGAAAGAGGTGACATGTGCCCATGTCAAATCCAGCTCTCCCAATGAAGGCATTGGGCACATTCAGTCTGTATAGGGACACTCCCACATTAAGAACACCCCTTCAAGACCACAATAGGTAACTGTTTCACCTAAATTCATAGAGGCAGTGAATGTTAACCAAAATGAAAAGGCAGAGGAAGTGCTCTCAACTGAAAGAGCAAGAGAAAACACCCAAAACTGTAGCAAACAGAAATAAACAATTTAACAGATAAGGAATTCAAAGCATTAGTAACAAAAATCTTAACTGAAGTAGGGAAAAGATGTACGAAGTGAAAAATTCAACAAGGAACTAGAAAATATTTAAAAGACCCAATCAGAAATGAAGAATTCAATAGCTGAAATTAAAAATACACTGGAAGGAATGAGTAGCAGACTAAGTGACACAGAAGAATGCATAAGTGATCTGGAAGAGAGAATAATGGAAATCACCTAATCAGAACACCAAAAGAAAAATTTTAAAAACTCAAACAGTTTAAGAGATCTCTATGGTACCATCAATCATACCAGCATTCACATTACAGGGGTCTCAGAAGGAGAAGAGAGATAGAACGGTATCACAAAATATCTTTGTGGAAATTACAGCTGATAACGTCCCAAACCTGAAAAAAGAAACAGATATCCAGGTATAAGAAGCACAGAGGATCCCAAAACAGATGAACCCAAAAAGACCCACACCAGGACATATGATAATTAAAATGGTAGAAGTGAAAGATTAAGAGAATTCTAAAGGCAGCAAGAGAAAAACAGAGAGTCATATACAAGGGAACCCACATAAGGCTATCAGCTGATTTCTCTGAAGAAATGTTGCAAGCCAGAAGGGAGTGATATATTCAAAGTGCTGAAAGGGAAAAACTTGCAACCAAGATACTCTACCCAGCAAGATTATCATTTAGAATCAAAGGACAGATAGAAGAACTTTGGAGACAAGCAAAAATTAAAAGAGTTCATCAATACTAAACCTACTGTAAAAGAAACGTTAAAGGGTCTTCTCTAAGTGGAAAAGAGCTAAGAAGCTATAGGAAAGGGAAAAATCCCACTAGAAAAGGCAAATATATAAAAGGATTTTAGATTAAAATATAGACGCATATAGAATAATATAGATATAGATAGATATAGATTGAAGATACATAAAAGGACTGAGGATCAACAACTTAATAAGCCAGTTCAAAAATTAAAAGCAAAAAACTGTAAAAGCAATTCTAACAACAACAAACAGTTAAGAGATAGACGTGAAGATGTAAAATATGACATCAAAAGCACAAAATATAAGAAGGAGTGAAACAGATTTTTTAGAATGTGTTTGAACTCAAATGACTACCACTGACTACCAGTTTAAAACAAGTAGAGTAGATATGGTTATAGGTCAACATATATGAATCCCATGGTAACCACAAATCAAAAACCTATAACAGATACAAAAGCTAAAAAGAAAGGAACACAGGCATACTACTACAGAAAGTTATCAAACCACAAGGAACTCTCAAAGTTGGTAGAGAGGGAACATATCTCAACATAGTAAAGGCCATTTATGACAAAGTAGCAGCTAACATCATACCCAAAAACTGAAAGCTTTTCCTCTCAATTTAGTAACAAGGATGCCCACTGTCACTGCTTCTGTTTAACATAGTATTGGAAGTCCTAGCCACAACAATCAAACAAGAAATAAAAAGCATCCATATTGGAAGGGAAGAAGTAAATCTGTCACTACTTGCAAATGACTTGATACTCTATAGAAAATCCTCAAGTGTCCACCAAAAAAATATGAGAACTAATGAATGAATTCAGCAAAGTTGCAAGATACAACATTAATATACAGAAATCTGGTGGTTTTTCCATACACTAATAATGAACTATCAAAAAGTTAAAAAAAAAAACAACCATTTAAAATCACATTAAAAAGAATACAATACCTAGGAATAAACTTCACCAAGGAGGTGAAAGACCTATACACTGAAAGCTATAGAACGTTGATGATGCAAATAAATGGAAAGATATCCCATGCACTTGGATTACAAGAATATTGTTAAAATGGTCATACTACCCAAAGCTATCTTCAGATTGAATGCAATCCCTACCAAAATACCCATGACATTTTTCATAGAGCTAGAACAAATAATCCTAAAATTCATATAGAACTACAAAATACCCTGTATTGCCAAAGAAGTCTTGAGATAGAACAAAGCTGGAGGTACCACCCTCCCAGACGATCAAAACAGCATGGTACTGGCACAAAAACAGACACATAGATCAATGGAACAGAATAGAGAGCCCAGAAATAAGCCCACATACTTATGGTGAATTGATTTGCAACAAGGGAGGCAAGAATATACAATGGAGAAAAGACAGTCTCTTCAATAAGTGGTGCTGGGAAAACTGGACAGCTACATGAAAAAGAATGAGAGCACTTCCTCACACCATATACAAAAATAAATTCAAAATGGATTGAAGACCTAAATGTAAGACTTAAAACCATAAAACTCCTAGAAGAGAACATAGACAGAACATTCTTTGACATAAATTGTAGCAATATTTCTATGGATATGTCTCATTAAGCAAAAGAAATAAAAGCAAAAATAAACAAATTAAACCTAATTAAACTTAAAAGCTTTCATACAGCAAAAGAAACCATCTACAGAACAAAAAGACAACCTATGGAATGGGAGAAAATATTTGCAAATGATATGACCAAAAAGGGGCTAATATCCAAAATATATGAATGGCTCATACAAGTCAATACCAAACAAACCAAACAATCCAATCAAAAAATGGGCAGAAAAACTGAATAGACATTTCTCTAAAGAAGACATACAGGTGGTTCATCAGCACATGAAAATATGCTCAATAGCGCCATCATTAGAGAAATGCAAATCAAAACCACAATGACATATCACCTCACACCTGTCAGAATGGCTACCAAAATGTCTACAAGCAACAAATGTTGAACAGGACATGGAGAAAAGGGAACCCTCATACACTGCTGGTTGGAATGTAAATTGGTGCAGCCACTATGGAAAACATTATGGAGGTTCCTCAAAAAAACCTAAAAATAGGACTACCATATGATCCAGAAATTCCACTCCTGGGTATATATACGAAAAAAATGAAAACCCCAATGTTCATAGCAGCATTATTTACAATAGCCAAGATATGGAAGCAACCCAAGTGTCCATCAACAGGTGAATGGATTAAGAAGATGTGGTATACATGTACAATGGAATATTACTCAGCTGTAAAAAAAGAATGAAATTCTGCCATTTGCAGCAACGTGGATGGACCTAGAGAATATTATGTTTAGTGAAATAAATCAAAGTCAAATACTGTATATCATCACTTATATATGGAATCTAAAAAAATAAAACGAATGAACATCACAAAACAGAAACAGATTCACAAATATAGAGAACAAAATAGGGATTACCAGCAGCAAAGGGAAGAGTGGAGGGGCAAGATAGGGGTATAGGATTAAGAGATACATACAAACTACTATGTATAAAATAGCTAGCAACAAGGACATACTGTATAGCATAGGAAATCATAGCTGTTATCTTGCAATTAACTTTACTGGAGTAGCATCTGTAAAAATACTGAATCACTATGCTGAACACCTGAAACTAATATTACTTTAAGTCAAATATACTTCAGTTAAAAAATAAAAATAAAGTGATTATTGACACAGTTGGAAAAAAAGAAAAATAGAAAACCTAATACAGTGAATGCAGATAAGAGGAAACATGTAATGTAGATGAATACTAATTTGTTGTATCTTGATCTTGTAGGTCTTGAAAAACTAACTGCAATTGAACAAATCACTATGCTGTATTTGCATTTATTTTTATTTCAATATAATTAAGGTAATCCATTCTATATATTATTTGTATATTTTAGAAAACTTCATATGATGTTTTTCTTATCTACAGAAGAGCACAACCATAGCTAATATAGGTCTACCTTTTTGTTTTGTTATCTACCAATATTACTTGACAATGATAGAAATACAGAGTGGCACTGACCAGCCACTATGTTTCTAAGGGAAACATTAGAAAACCCTCGTGTATGAGTTAATTGTGCACATTTTGGTTCTACAAAATGTATTACAGCATTGTACATGGAATGCCTGAGAGAATTAAATGTAATTTTAAGCTACATGATACTTGGGTAACTATGCTAAATCATTTATGAAGCTACATTTAAGAAAAAAAAAAGCTGAATGAACTCTCCATCTTGATGACTCATAAACCATGATCAACATACCGAGGGTCAGCAGTTATTCTTTAACAGGATGGCCTGAACATGCAAGCACTTCACTGCTAGTTTTATTCTGAACCTCTTCTAAATTTTACCTGAAACTTTCTCTGGTTCTGAGCAATAATTATCTAATGATCATCCACATATTCCAGAATTTGATTTTAACAGGCTTACATTTTTCATTCAAGTTACTAGTACAAGCACCCTTTTCAATAGTCAGTGCCATTTTGAGGGTCCAAAAAAATTTCAAACAAGACACAGATTTAGCTTGCCTGAACTTTGGGTATTTTTGTAGGCCTCTTGTCAATCAGCCACAAAGAAGAGCTACAACACAGCAGAAAAACCTTCCTAAGATTTGCATAGTTCAAAACAATCATCACAGCCCACCTGGTGTGGAGAGTGTCTTCCAGCCTCATCTGACCAGAGGGCTGGCAACAACTCCTGGAAGCAGTGTGGCCCAGCAGCACTTGAGCCAAGAGGCAGGCAGGCAGGCAGAGCGAATCACCCCCACAGAAAAGTCACTACCAGGCATGGAGCACTCCAGTGCTGTGCAGACAGGGGGACTAATTCAAAGCCAAGACTGAGAGAAGCTCCCAGGCCCTCCTAACTGGAGATCCGTGTTTGGGAAACAGAGTGCCTGGAGTGGCCCCTCTTCACCCACACAGGCAAGGGAGCTGAGACATAGCCCCACCCACTGTGCAGTGTCTTCCAGCCCCATCTAACCAAATGGGCTGGAGAGAAGTTCTGGAAGATGTACAGCCCAGCAGCACTTGAGCCAAGAGGTGGGCAAGCAGAGCTTATAGTATGTAGAAAAAAGGCAGGGGCCCTGTTTGGCCAGGGAACTTGGGTTGCTGTTCAGCTTGAGTTAAGACAACAAAGAGTTTTACTGGCTTCAGAGCTGCCTCTCCCACTGTGCCTGCGCAGGGAATCTAATTTGTAGCCCCACTAAACACTGAATACTTCCTTCAGCCCACTTAACCAGAGCACACAGGAAGCTGCACAGCTCATACAACAGCCCTATATACAGTAGCAATTGAAAAGAGAGCACTAGGGACCTTCAAGATGGTGGAGGAGTAACACGTGGAGATCACCATCCTCCCCACAAATACGTCAAAAATACATCTACATGTGGAACAACTCCTGCAGAACACCTACTGAACGCTGGCAGAAGACTTCAGACTTCCCAAAAGGCAAGAAACTCCCCACGTACCTGGGTAGGGCAAAAGAAAAAAGAAACAAAAGAATAGGGATGGGACCTGCACCTCTGGGGAGGGAGCTGTGAAGGAGGAAAAGTTTCCACACGCTAGGAAGCCCCTTCACTGGTCGAGACGGAGAATGGCAGTTGGGGGAAGCTTCGGAGCTCCGGAGGAGAGCGCAGCAACAGGGGTGCAGAGGGCAAAGCGGAGAGATTCCCACATGGAGGATCGGTGCCGACCAGCACTCACCAGCCTGAGAGGCTTGTCTGCTCACCCGCCGGGGCGGGCGGGGGCTGGGAGCTGAGGCTCGGGCTTCGGAGGTCAGATCCCAGGAAGAGGACTGGGGTTGGCTGCGTGAACATAGCCTGAAGGGGGCTAGTGAGCCACAGCTAGCCAGGAGGGACACCAGGAAAAAGTCTGGACCTGCCAGAGAGACAAGAGACCATTGTTTCGGGGTGCTCAAGGAGAGGGGATTCCTTCCCCGTCTGCCCACAGAAGGCAGAGAACCGCCTAAATGAGCTCCAAAGACAGGCATGAGCCGCAGCTATGAGCTCAGACCCCAGAGACGAGCATGAAATGCTAACGCTGCTGCTGCAGCCACCAAGAATCCTGTGTACAAGCAAAAGTCACTATCCACACCCCCACAGGAGCCTGTGTGGCCCACCACTGCCAGGGTCCCGTGATCCAGGGACAACTTCCCCGGGAGAACACATGGCGCGCCTCAGGCTGTGGCAATGTCAGGCCGGCCTCTGCCGCAGCAGGCTCGCCCCACATTCCAATTATACCTACCAAACCCCTCCCTCCCCCAAGCATGAGTGAGCCAGAGCCCCCTACTCAGCCGCTGCTTTAACTCCACACTGTCTGGGTGGGAACAGAGGCTTGAGGGCGACCTACACGCAGAGGTGGGGCCAAATCCAAAGTTGAACCCCAGGAGCTGTGCGAACAAAGAAGAGAAAGGGAAATCTCTCCGTGCAGCCTCAGGAGCAGCGGATTAAATCCCCACAATCAACATGAGGTACCCTGCATCTGTGGAATACCTGAATAGACAATGAATCATCCCAAAATTGAGGCAGTGGACTTTGGGAGCAACTGTAGACTTGGGGTTTGCTGTCTGCGACTGACTTGTTTCTGATTTTTATGTTTATCTTAGAATACTTTTTAGCACTTGTTATCATTGGTGGATTTGTTTATTGGTTTGGTTGCTCTCTTCCTTTTTTTATTATTACCTTTTTATTTTAAAATTTAAAAAATTTTTATTTATTATTATTTTATTCTTTTTTTCTCTCTCTCTTTTCATCTGAGCTGTGTGGCTGACAGGGTCTTGGTGCTCCAGCCTGGTGTCAGGCCTGAGCCTCTGAGGTGGGAGAGCCGAGTTCAGCACACTGGACCACCAGAGACCTTCCAGGACCACGTAATATCAACCAGCTAGAGCTCTCCCAGAAATCTCCATCTCAATGCTAAGACCCAGCTCCACCCAACGGCCAGCAAGCTTCAGTGCTGGACGCCCCATGTTGAACAACTAGCAAGACAGGAACACAACCCCACCCATTAGCAGAGAGGCTGCCTAAAAGCATAAGAAGTTCACAGACACCCCAAAACACACCACCAGATGAGGCCCTGACAACCAGAAAGACAAGATCCAGCCCCACCCAACAGAACACAGGCACCAGTCCCCTCCACCAGGAAGCCTACACAACCCACTGAACCAACCTCACCCACTGGGGGCAGACACCAAAAACAATGGGAACTACGAACCTGCAGTCTGCAAAAAGGAGACCCCAAACACAATAAGTTAAGCAAAATGAGAAGACAGAGAAACACACAGCAGATGAAGGAGCAAGGTAAAAACCCACCAGACCAAACAAATGAAGAGGAAATAGGCAGTCTACCTGAAAAAGAATTCAGAGTAATGATAGAAAACATGATCCAAAATCCTGGAAATAGAATGGAGAAAATACAAGAAACGTTTAATAAGGACCTAGAAGAACTAAAGAGCAAACAAACAATGATGAACAACACAATAACTGAAATTAAAAATTGTCTAGAAGGAATCAAGAGCAGAATAACTGAGGCAGAAGAACGGATAAGTGACCTGGAAGATAAAATAGTGGAAATAACTACTGCAGAGCAGAATAAAGAAAAAAGAATGAAAAGAATTGAGGACAGTCTCAGAGACCTCTGGGACAACATTAAATGCACCAACATTAGAATTATAGGGATCCCAGAAAAAGAAGAGAAAAAGAATGGGTCAGAGAAAATATTTGAAAAGATTATAGTTGAAAACTTCACTAACATGGGAAAGGAAGCAGTCAAAAAGTGCAGGAAGCGCAGAGAGTACCATACAGGATAAATCCAAGGAGAAACACAATAAGACATATTAATAAAACTATCAAAAATTAAACACAATGAAAAAATATTAAAAGCAGCAAGGGAAAAGCAACAAATAACTTACAAGGGAACACCCATAAGGTTAACAGCTGATCTTTCAGCAGAAATTCTGCAAGCCAGAAGGGACTGGCAGGACATATTTAAAGTGATGAAAGGGAAAAACCTACAACCAAGACTACTCTACCCAGGAAGGATCTCATTCAGATTAGACAGAGAAATCAAAACCTTTACAGACAAGCAAAAGCTAAGAGAATTCAGCACCACCAAACCAGCTTTACAACAAATGCTAAAGGAACTTCTCTAGGTGGGAAAACACAAGAGAATAAAAAGACCTACAAAAACAAACCCAAAACAACTAAGAAAATGGTAATAGGAACATACACATCAATAATTACCTTGAATGTAAATGGATTAAATGCTCCAACCAAAAGACATAGACTGGCTGCATGGATACAAAAACAAGACCCGTATATACGCTGTCTAAAAGAGACCCACTTCAGACCTAGGGACACATACAGACTGAAAGTGAGGGGATGGAAAAAGATATTCCATGCAAATGGAAATCAAAAGAAAGTTGGAGTAGCAATTCTCATATCAGACAAAACAGACTTTAAAGAATGTTAGAAAACTCAAAGAAGGACACTACATAATGATCAAGGGATCAATCCAAGAAGAAGACATAACAATTGTAAATATTTATGCACCCAACATAGGAACACCTCATTACATAAGGCAAATGCTAACAACCATAAAAGGGGAAATTGACAGTAACACAATCATAGCAGGGGACTTTAACACCCCACTTTCACCAATGGACAGATCATCCCAAATGAAAATAAATAAAGAAACACAAGCTTTAAATGACAAATTAAACAAGATGGACTTAATTGATATTTACTGGATATTCCATCCAAAAAAAACAGAATACACTTTCTTCTCAAGTACTCATGGAACATTCTCCAGGATAGAGCATATCTTGGGTCACAAATCCAGCCTTGGTAAATTTAAGAAAATTGAAATCATATCAAGTACCTTTTCTGACCACAACATTATGAGACTAGATATCAATTACAGGAAAAGATCTGTAAAAAATACAAACACATGGAGGCTAAACAATACACTACTTAATAACCAAGAGATCACTGAAGAAATCAAAGAGGAAATCAAAAAATACCTAGAAAAAAATTACAATGAAAACACGATTACCCAAAACCTATGGATGCAGCAAAAGCAGTTCTAAGACAGAAGTTTATAGCAATACAATCCTACCTCAGAAGCAAGAAACATCTCAAATAAACAATCAAACCTTACACCTAAAGCAATTAGAGAAAGAAGAACAAAAAAACCCCAAAGTTAGCAGAAGGAAAGGAATCATAAAGATCAGATCAGAAATAAATGAAAAAGAAATGAAGCAAACCATAGCAAAGATCAATAAAACTAAAAGCTGGTTCTTTGAGAAGATAAACAAAATTGATAAACCACTAGCGAGACTCATCAAGGAAAAAAGGGAGAAGACTCAAATCAACAGAATTAGAAATGAAAAAAGAGAAGTAACAACTGACACTGCAGAAATACAAAGGATCATGAGAGATTACTACAAGTAACTATATGCCAATAAAATCGAAAACCTGGAAGAAATGGACAAATTCTTAGAAAACCACAACCTTCTGAGAATGAACCAGGAAGAAATAGAAAATATGAACAGACCAATCACAAGCACTGAAATTGAAACTGTGATTAAAAATCTTCCAACAAAAGCCCAGGACCAGATGGCTTCACAGGTGAATTCTATCAAACATTTAGAGAAGAGCTAACACCTATCCTTCTCAAACTCTTCCAAAATATAGCAGAGGGAGGAACACTCCCAAACTTATTCTACGAGGCCACCACATCCTGATACCAAAACCAGACAAAGATGTCACAAAAAAAGAAAACTACAGGCCAATATCACTGACGAACATAGAGGCAAACATCCTCAACAAAATACTAGCAAACAGAATCCAACAGCACATTAAAAGGATCATACACCATGATCAAGTGGGGTCTATCCCAGGAATCCAAGGATTCTTCCATATACACAAATCAATCAATGTGATACACCACACTAACAAATTGAAGGATAAAAATCATATGATAATCTCAATAGATGGAGAAAAACCTTTCGACAAAATTCAACACCCATTTATGATAAAAACCCTCCAGAACGTAGGCATAGAGGGAACCTACCTCAACATAATAAAGGCCATATATGGCAAACCCACAGCAAACATCATTCTCAATGGTGAAAAATTGAAACCACTTCCTCTAAGATCAGGAACAAGATAAGGTTGCCCACTCTCGTCACTATTATTCAACACAGTTTTGGAAGTTTTAGCCACAGCAATCAGAGAAGAAAAAGAAATAAAAGGAATCCAAATTGTAAAAGAAGAAGTAAAGCTGTCACTGTTTGCAGATGACATGAAACTATACATAGAGAATCCTAAAGATGCTACCAGAAGACTACTAGAGCTAATCAATGAATTTGGTAAAGTAGCAGGATACAAAATTAATGCACAGAAATCTCTTGCATTCCTATACACTAATGATGAAAAATCTGAAAGAGAAATTAAGGAAACACTCCAATTTACCATTGCAACAAAAAGAATAAAATAACTAGGAATAAACCTACCTAAGGAGACAAAAGACCTGTATGCAGAAAACTATAAGACACTGATGAAGGAAATTAAAGATGATACAAACAGATGGAGAGATATACCATGTTCTTGGATTGGAAGAATCAACACTGTGAAAATGACTCTACTACCCAAAGCGATCTACAGATTCCATGCAATCCCTATCAAACTACCAATGGCATTTTTCACAGAACTAGAACAAAAAATTTCACAATTTGTATGGAAACAAAAGACCCCAAATAGCCAAAGCAACCTTGAGAAAAAAACGGAAATGGAGGAATCAGACTCCCTGACTTCAGACTATACTACAAACTTACAGTAATCAAGGCAGTATGGTACTGGCACAAAAACAGAAATATAGATCAATGGAACAGGATAGAAAGCCCAGAGATTAACCCAGGCACATATGGTCACCTTATCTTTGATAAAGGAGGCAAGAATATACAATGGAGAAAAGACGGCCTCCTCAATAAGTGGTGCTGGGAAAACTGGACAGCTACATGTAAAAGAATGAAATTAGAACACTTCCCAACACCATACACAAAAATAAACTCAAAATGGATTAAAGACCTAAATGTAAGGCCTGACACTATCAAACTCTTAGAGGAAAACCTAGGCAGAACACTCTATGACATAAATCACAGGAAGATCCTTTTTGACCCACCTCCTAGAGAAAGGGAAATAAAAACAAAAATAAACAAATGGGACCTAATGAAACTTAAAAGCTTTTGCACAGCAAAGGAAACCATAAACAAGGCAAAGAGACAACCCTCAGAATGGGAGAAAATATTTGCAAATGAAGCAACTGACAAAGGATTAATCTCCAACATACACAAGCAGCTCATGCAGCTCAATATAAAAAAAAACAAAAAACACTCCAATCCAAAAATGGGTAGAAGACCTAAACAGACATTTCTCCAAAGACATACAGATGGCCAACAAACACATGAAAAGATGCTCAACATCACTAATCATTAGAGAAATGCAAATCAAAACTACAATGAGGTATCACCTCACACCAGTCAGAATGGCCATCATCAAAAAATCTACAAACAATAAATTCTGGAGAGCATGTGGAGAAAAGGGAATCCTCTTGCACTATTGGTGGGAATGTAAATTGATACAGCCACTATGGAGAACAGTATGGAGGTTCCTTAAAAAACTGAAAATAGAATTACCATATGACCCAACAATCCCACTACTGGGCATATACCTACAGAAAACCATAATTCAAAAAGAGTCATGTACCACAATGTTCAATGAAGCACTATTTACAATAGCCAGAACATGGAAGCAACCTAAGTTTCCATCAAAGATGAACAGATAAAGAATATGTGGCACATATATACAATGGAATATTACTCAGCCATAAAAAGAAACGAAATTGAGTTATTTATCGTGAGGTGGATGGACCTAGAGTCTGTCATACAGAGTAAAGTAAGTCAGAAACAGAAAAACAAATACTGTATGCTAACACATATATATGGAATCTAAAAAAAAAAAAAACTGGTTCTGATGAACCTAGGGGCAGGACAGGAATAAAGACACAGACGTAGAGAATGGACTTGAGAACACGGGGAGGGGGAAGGGTAAGCTGGGACGAAGTGAGAGAGTGGCATGGGCATATATACACTACCGAATGTAAAATAGATAGCTTGTGGGAAGCAGCTGCATCGCACAGGCGGATCAGCTCGGTGCTTTGTGACCACCTGGAGGGGTGGGATAGGGAGGGTGGGAGGGAGACGCAAGGGGGAGGGGATATGGGGATATATGTATACATATAGTTGATTCACTTTGTTATACAGCAGAAACTAACAGAACATTGTAAAGCAATTATACTCCAATAAAGATGTTAGAAAAAAAAAAGAAAGAGAGCATGACCTATGGCTCCCCCCATCTGTCGAGTAAAACCAGTAGCCTCACTTGACCAGAGAATTCAGTGTACTCTGGCCTGATTCAGGTCCCCAAACAACAAGCTGTACAGGCCCTGGGTCCAGTCCTGCTGCCCTGTCTGGGGAAGGAAGCTAACTCATAGCCCCATCTACTAGTGAATAAAATATCCAGTCCCTACCGTCTAGTAAGCATGACCAGAGAATCCAAGCAAAAATGGAGCTCATCCTACAGCCTTACTTGGGTAGGGAACTGAGCCGGCACTCCAATACAACTGCTCTCAATGAGTGACACACACCCCCATCCCCATTCTCAGAGCGTGAATACTTCCCTTGCCTCAAAATAGACCATAATTGCAGGCCCCACCTGCCCAAGAACATTACCAGCAGACACACCCAGAACTGAGTTGACTGAGCTGACTGGTGAAGATCTGTTTCAGCCAAAGCAAACCTGCAAAGTCTGGAAGATAAGCCCGATTACTCAGATGTACAAATACCAATGTAAGGAATCAAAGGATCATGAAAAATCAGGTAAATATGACACCAAACAGAAGTAATAAAGTTCCAAAAACTTATCGTAAAGAAATGGAGATCTGTGAACTGTCAGACAAAAAATTCAGAATAATCCTCTTAAGGAAGTTCAGTGAACTACAAGAAAACACAGGCAAGTAAGTGAAAGGAAATAGCAACCATCAAAAAAAACAAACAAAACACAAAAACAAAAACCCAGAAATCCTAGAAATGAAAAGTACAATAACTGAAGTGAAGAATAATAGAGAATTTCAAAATCAGACTCAGCCATGCAGAAGAAAGAATCAGTGACCTGGAGGATAGGACATTAGAAATTATGCAGTCAGGAGAGCAAAAATAAAAAAGAATAAAAAAGAGCAAAGAAAGCCTATGGGAATTATGACACACAATGTAAAGAAACAATTCCAGAAGGAAAAGAGAAAGGGACCAAAAGTATATTTAAAGCAATAATGGCTGAAAACTTCCTAAACCAGGGGAAAGAAATGGACATCCAGATCAATGAGGCTCAAAAGATCCTAAATAGACTGAACCTGAATAACGCTAGGCCAAGACATACTAAATGGTCAAAAGTCAAAGACATACGGAGTCTGGGATTGACATGTACACACTGCTATATTTAAAGTGGATAACCAACAAGGACATACTGTATAGCACAGGGAACTCTGCTCAACATTATGTAACAACCTAAAGGGGAAAAGAATCTGAAAAAGAATAGATACATGTATATATATAACTGAATCACTTTGCTGTACACCTGAAAATAACACAACATTGTTAATCAACTATATTCCAATATAAAATGCAAAGTTAAGAAAAGTCAAAGACGAAGAATTCTAAGAGCAGCAAGAGAAAAGAGGTTACATAGAAGGGATCCCACATAAAACTATCAGCAGATTTCTTAACAGAAACTTTGCAGGCCAGGAGACAATGAGATGACATATTTAAAATATTGATATAAAACAACTGTCAACAAAGAATTTTATACCCAGTGAAGCTGTCCTTCAGAAATGAAGGCAGGATAAAGACTTTCTCAAACAAAAGCAGAAGGAGTTAATTACCACCAAACCTGACTTACAAGAAATACTAAAGAGAGATCTTTGAGTGGAAGTAAAAGAACACTAATTAATATCTTAAAAACATAAAAAGGTAGTGTAAATCTCACTGGTAATGACAAACATATAGTCATAGTTAGATTCTGCAATAAGGAAATAGTGGTGCATAACTGACTTACAACTCTTTTTTTTTTTTAATGAAGGTAAAGAGCTTCCTGATATTTGTGACTTATTTTAATGATACAGATACTAAAATCTCACTTTGGTAGATGCTTCCCTTTTTCTGGGAGGTAGCACCTTGATACCTCTTGGTCAAATGTTCAAGTTATATTCCTATGTACAAACACAGGAAAGTGTCTGGACATTGGCCATGTAACCTAATACAACCTAGTACAATCTAATATTGTACACATGAAACATGTTACAAACCAATGTTACCTCAATGACAAATAAAATGAGAGAATAGTAGTACTTAAAAAATTAACCAACTTCTGGTTTCCCATCCAGCATGTAAGACGCTTGGAAGACGCCATACCATCCAAACAAGGAAAAAGGCTAAACAAACAAAATCAACAACTCTACCTTGGTCTGTAAGAGAATTGAGGTCACAGAGCAAACTACTGACCCCCAAATTGGAGAGATACGTGAACACAGGGAGTCAGGCCTTACTGGAGCAACTATCTGTGGGTACTAGTGCTGGGGTCGGAAACCTGAACTGTAATTGATGAATGGCTGGAGGCTCAAGTCTGAGAGATGAAAACTCCAGGGGGACCCAATCATAGGGGGCTCCCCACAATATTGTAAGATTTACCTCTAGGAGCTCCACCAGGTTCTCACAGTAAATATCAGAGAAAAAAATCCGCTTGTGCTTCCGGCAGGGGGAGGGAAAATGATCCATTGTGAAACAGATAGAGAAAGATATACCACGTTCATACTAATCAAAAGAAAGCACGGGCTTCCCTGGTGGCTCAGTGGTTAAGAATCCGCCTGCCAATGCAGGGGACATGAGTTCGATCCCTGGTCCGGGAAGATGTCCACATGTCACAGAGCAATTAAGCCCGTGCGTCACAACTACTGAGCCTGTGCTCTAGAGCCTGCGTGCCACAACTACTGAGCCCACGTGCCACAACTACTGAGCCCACGTGCCACAACTACTGAAGCCTGTGTGCCTAGAGCCCATGCTCCGCAACAAGAGAAGCCACCACAGTGAGAAGCCTGCACACCGCAACGAAGAGTAGCCCCACTCGCTGCAACTAGAGAAAGCCTGCATGCAGGCAGGAAGGAAGGAAGGAAGGAAGGAAGGAAGCAGGAGTAGCTGTATTCATTTCAGACAGAGCAGACTTCAAAGTAAGGAAACTTATCAAGGGAAAGAGAGACATTACGTAATGATAAAGGGGTCAATTCTCCAAAACTACATAATGATCCTGAGTGTTTATGCACCTAACAACAGAGCATCAAAATATGTGAGGCAAAACTGATAGAATTTCAAGGAGAAACAGATGATTCCACAGTTGCAGTTGTAGATTTCAATACCCTTCTCAGAAATGGACAGATCCAGCAGGCAGAAAAATCAGTAAGGACATACTTGAACCCAACACCACCATCAACTAACTGTATTTATCCCTAAGTATTTAATTTTTTGATGCTATTTTAACTGGAAATGGTTTTAATTTTAATTTCTGATTGTTCTTTGCTAGTATGTAGAAATGCAATAGGTTTTTGTTTATTTCTCTTAAATTCTGCAAACTTGCTAAACCCACTAATTAGTTCTAGTAGCTACTTTGTAGGTTTTGTAGGATTTTCCACGCAATCATCCTGTCTATGAATAAAGATGGCTTAACTTGTTATTTAAAAGAAAAAAAAAAAGATACCGAATGTTGAAACCACCAGTCTCCTTTCCCGCTTGATGGCAGGAACTCTGGTAACCAGATTTATATCCACCACCCCTACCCCTCAAGCAGGAAACCAGATTTCCCTCTGGGTAAACAGATGTCCCAAAAGAAAAGACCTCAACATACAGACATTTGGGGACCTCCTGAAGAAACAGCTGGGACTGCACCTAATCATTCTACAGTAAAGCAGACCTGTTGAAAAGACTTGCCCACGTGTAAGAAGATGTGAATTAACATTTTAGTCTCTGTCTTAAGCCTAAATTGGCAGCCAAAGAAAACCAGGCCCTTGAGGAGAGCCCCAATTTGAAAGAAAAATCAAATCTTAAAAAATCAAACAGTAAAAACCATACTTGTAGTAAAGAAGACAATGTAAAAATTGAAGAATGCTTTAAAATTGTAACAGAAGTTGAGAGATAGAAGAGATTGCATAACAGAAAAAACATGAGACTATAAAAAACAATGTTGAGAAAGCTAAAATACTTCTTGGATATTATATACATGATAGCAAAAATAAGAAAAACAAAGTCAATAGAAATATTTGGAGGTTAATATGAGGATGCCACTCAAGGTGTAGCATAAAAAGACAGATGGAAAATAGTAGAGAAAAAAATTACTAAGTATGTGCAGGTATAAATATCCGATAATGCAATTTCAGAATGAAGGCGGAAAATGCAGGGCAGGGAATATATCAATACTAAGAATATAAGAAAATTGCCTCAAGTTTACCAAGAGCATAAGTTTGTAGAATGAAAGGGACTCAAAGGGTCCAGTACAATGAATAGAAAGTGCCACTCCAAGGCAGAAAATCATGACATTTCAGGACACTAGGAATAAAAGTTACAACCATAGAGGGAGAATGATAAATCCAATCCCTTTCTTCTCTTTTTAAAGTTATGGCCACTAACTTCCTAAAACAAAATAACTTAATGGCCTATGACCAAGGCAGTATTTTTACCTCGGTCCCTTTCCTTCACTTCTTACTTGGTGACAAAACTGATACCAAACACATATAAATTATACCAACTATTTTCTTTAGTGAGAAAATCTGGCCTGTTTTAACTGTTTTGCATTTTTACTTATTTTTGAAGTCTAGATATGTACACATTTTCTCCAAATAACTGAGTATAAAATTCTCATTTCTCAATTATTATGAGTTCATATATTTAATTTTGTTTTTTATCAGTTTAAGAAAATTCCATTTGCCTTTCTCCTCAATAGGTCCAAAACTATTTGATTTTTTTCCAACATATGCGTAGCACACATGACCACCGATATCAATTCATCATCAGTGTGAGAAGCAATGAGCCACTGTTAGCTCATGGAGCTTTACTCTGCAGATGAAAATTTACTTAGACTTAGCCAAGGTGGCATGAAAACAATTGCCTATAGTAAATTGCATTTATTGAGTACTTCTTAAGCCACTATTCTCTGACCAAGGCATCTCAGGAAATTTCCTCTTAAGGGGGACACAATTTCCTCAGCAATAGAAAGCTTTTCCTCTAAAGTTTTCTCTTTAAAGTAACGAGCTTACAAAAATTAAAATGAAACAGTTCTTTATACTGATATTTAGTTGTACAGAAACACAAGCGGCAGGCTTTCAGGTAAGTGAAAGATCTGACTTTATCAAAATAAAGTTTAAATAGAACTGTTCAGCTCCAGAAAACCTATCTAGATGCACAGTCTGCCAGTAGGAATGAACATTTAAAATTGAATTTATCCCTGAACATTTGGGAAGTGTAATTACCCTATCTGTAGCTATAAAGCAGGCTCACAGACAGTTTCGCAAATAACAAGTCATTTTTAATAGTGAAGATTTCAGCAAGTCTAGAAAGTGTAAAGGGACCTGAAGAAAAAAAAAAAAAGATACACAGAACTCCTAGATTCAAGTAGTTCCCTTATCATAAGCTCCAGATGTCTTCATTCTTAGTCCTGGGACTTGCTCATCTTTTTGTGCTATCACATCAGGACGAAGAAGGGAACAAGTTTATGCTGAAAAGAAATGCCAGTGTAATGGCTCTGCAGCCAGATAACGTAGAAGACAGCAAGTCATGTTCACAGTGCAAAAGGACATGCGTTTTCTAAAATAGGAATTCTAATCCCACTGGGCTTCTGTCTGTGTGAATTTAACCTTTAGAATTAGAATTTTTGAACCCCTGGAAATGAACTAATGCTTTGTGTAAACTACAGAAAACAGATGGGAGTGTGTTCCAGGTAGCACATTTAAATACAAAGACCACTTCTGTACCTGCAAAAGCTGCTGTGCTGCCTCGAAGGATAAATCCGAGTTTAACAAATCAAATGAAGCTACCCTACAACATGGTTCCAATTTAGAGGAGACGAGTACTACTGTGATTTCCAAACATTCACATTATCACAAAAATGAGAAGCGTACACTTGGTCTGACATAAAGAATAGATATTTCTTATTCTAAAAGCATTAAACTTGACCTTCATGGGGTACAAAAAACTTTTAAACTGCTTCATCACCAGATTAATTACAGGTTTTTGCAGTTTTCAGTACTGATGGTTAGCAATTGAAAATGGATAGCTACTTGAAAAAGCACCTTGAGTTCAATCACTTTTGTATTTAAAAGGCAAAGTTTTAGACAGGTGAAAAAATAATGTTTTATTGTGTTATATTCATAATTTTTCAGATTTTTATTGTGTTAAAATACACATTAAATTTACTAACTTAAAAAGGTTAAGCGTACAATTCAGTGGTATTAAGTACATTCATATTGCGCAACCGTCACCACCATCCATGTCTGTAACTCTTTTCATCTTGCAAAAGTGAAACTCTATACCCATTAAATAACTCTCCATTCCCTCCTCCCCACCAGCCCCTGGAAATTCACCATTTTACTTTCTGTCTCTATGATTTTGACCACTCTAGGTACATCATGTAATTGGAACAATACAGTATTTATCTTTTTGTGACTGGCTTATTTCACTTCGCATAATGCCCTCAAGGTTCATCCATGTTGTAGCATGAGTCAGAATTTCCTTTTTAAGGCTGAATAATATTCCATTATATGCACTTACTAAATTTTGCTTATCCATTCATTCATCAATGACCAATTGGGTTGCTGCCATGTTTTAGCTATTACAGATAAGGTTGCTATGAACATGAGTAATATTTAAATGAATGTTTAATGTAATTCATTTCCTAAAGAGAGGTAGGTTCACATTCAGACAAAGTTAGCAGCCATCTATATGATGTACCTTAAAATCACCTCATTTTTGTTAACAGCGAGACACAGTAATTGTGATCACCATAACTATACCGAGAACCCTAAATGGAGATATACTAGCAGCAGGAAAGAGATGCAATTCCAACTAAAAGGGTTAAAGTTGAAGGTTTTAATTTCTCATGAAAGGATGAAATTCAATGAATGAGGAAAATGAGTCCAAGTTAACCACCACACTGTGTGGATCCCCAAAACACATACACAACACTAAAACGTATGCTAGCAAGAAAGGAGTAAGAAAGGGAAAGGCTACAGGGTATATTAGGTGGTGGAGATGGGACAATTTTGTCCACATAATAAACCCTAAGATTTACCCTGTGATTAATTACATTGCCTTCCTCTTGACAACATGGGCCACATATTAAAATAGAACAGAACTAGGAGTTGACATTTCGCAGCTATACATGTGCTGTTTTGACTTCCTTTATAAACTGTCAAAATGCATTTCTGATACTAAGTTTCTGAATCTTACAAGGAAATAGAAGATGGTAGACACGCAAACGTTATTTTCCCACTATTTTTAAAGCTAAGCTCGAGTTAGAAATTTTTCCATTTTACTGCTATAAAGTCTCAAAGTCCAAAGACTTGCCTTTTGCCAGCTTTAGTGAACAATTTTAGATAATCATGGAAACATTTTTTTGCTCCTAAAAATTACAACTCATTATCTGCTCTCTCCAGCACTCAACCTAAACCTGGACTACTAATTTTAACTTCCCATGTTATTTTAATAAAACCCAAAAGCAGGTATTAGTGTAAAGGACATGTAAGTTATTGAATCTAAACACCTTATAGACAATCACTCTACTCCCAAAAGATATATAACCCCAGAAGTTTAAGAACCTGAGCAAACTAGACATCAAAACTCATGCATCAAGTTCCATCTTAAAATTAATGATGTAATGTTTGATGTAACAATTTTACATACCAAAGACTGAACAGTATTAACTGAAAGCAGGAGTCATAGGCTACGTGGTTTATGTGTGAAAAGATGTCACAGGGTCTGGCAATGACCACCTTGCTCCCTCTATCCACCACACCATTTCTGCTGAGAGTTAGCTGAGAGTTTACAAATTCCCAATATATATTAATCTTTGGGATCTGAGAACAAGAAATCAGAGTTCCCTGGAATGTTCATCAACTCCTAAAATCCTAAATTACTCCTAACATATACTTCCAATGCTCTACATTCTCTTTACTCAGTAGGAATATATAAAACATGATTAATAAAAATAGTCACTTTACAAAGAAACATAGCCGACTGAATATTAAACCATTGGAAAATGCCGGTGAACAGTACTGGGTAGTATTTTAAGAGCTAATATTCAGACTTCCTGGCTAGGTTAACATCATCATCACTACACAGAATCATGCGTTGAAATTGCCAATTTGAGAACTTATTTGTTCCCAAACTCATTATTTCTTGGAACATGACTCATAGCATTTCTATGAAGTATACTATGCATATAAACTTTTAATATTTTATTTGCAAGAATGTCTTGTTAGCAGCAGGCTAACATACATACATACATACATACACACACACACACACACACACACACACACACACATACACCTTATACCATGGCAATAGCTGAAAGAAAGACTGACTGTTTAGATCTCGACCATGCTTCTATCAATGTTCTGAACCTGGTTCCTGGAAATGTCAACCATACCTTTTGACTTGGAGAGTTTATATTTCCTGTTCTTGCTTAATTTCCACTTGGTTACACATCTTTCAAATGTGTAACCTTTTTAATATTCATTTTCAGCTTTAATTCCCTTAGACAGATTATAACACATTTTCCCTGTGTTCCAAATCTCCTGAATGATTTTTCCTGTGATTTGAGACTCAAAAAAACAAACTTCTCGAGAAATACTGTGAAAAAAATTTCCACATGGAAACACTACTGAGAATCCTTTGTGACTTGTTGGAGAATGTGTGGGTATCTTCTTTACCTCATTAGAATTTAAGGCCAGCCCTAAAGGTGGACCTCCACTCACGGGGTTTAGCTTTTAACATGGCTTCACCTCCATTACAAAACACATGACTTGAGAAGAAAGGAGGTTACATTTGAAGCATAAATTTTTAAAATTTCTTAATAGTAGAGAAATAGTCTGTATTTCTTTGAACATTGAAACTATACATAGACCAGAGGAGAAAATAGTAATGCAGCACTTATAACCTCACTACCTGAAGATTGTCCACAATTATTTTGACACTCTCTCCCACATCCATACTTGATGTTATACTTTACACACACACAAATATTATACATGTTGATTAATCACCAATTCTGTCAATGAATTTAGAAGATACATCAATTGCTCTTATGATTGTATTATATTTTATTGCATGGACAACAAAAATTGAATTATATTCACCTGTTTTCTAATTTATCATTATAAAAAAAGACTTCAGAAAGCCTTTTTGCATCTATAACCTTTTGTACTTTGCATGGTCAGCAGATATTGAAAAGTCATGTGCAATCAAATATAATTTATCTTAAGTATTTTTTAATGAAGCAAAGCTTGGTAATTCTTTGTATCTTCTTGATTTTTGTTCCTGCTCTAGTTATAATTGTTTATTGTTTCGCATATCAAATTCATCACTTTGTGGCAGTATTATTTTGTCTTATTTTAACTTTGACAATTTTTGTCTAAATAATGAAAAATATGTCATTTGGTAAAGAGTTGGATTATGTTACCTTTTAATGTCAATTTATTTGATATGATTTAAGAAATATGCTAATGTTTTACATCATACTATATTTAGCAATTAGGATTAACATTTAGAGATGAGGTCATTTCTTACAGTGATATTTCTACTTCTAGGAACTTCCTTCATCCTGTCTAAATATTTACTAATGTGAAACTACATGGCCTGAAAGAGTAACTTCACTTTTAGATAAAAGGCAGAGGGCGGTATTTGTCAGAAACAACACAAACCGTAAATTACCACCTTTATTTAGGCGAGCAGGGCCATTGAAAGTTATTTATAACTATAGATTAATCAGTAATAACATTTTTAAGATGTCTGAGCATATACTTAATATCGCAGGTCTAAGCTGTCATGAAACTTTTATTGCCTATAAGAAATGCTAGTAGTTTTCCAAGGTATAAACTTTTGCTTCCTAGAGAGTAGAGCACATTATGAACATGTTTTTAATAGGACTTCATTTTCTGATGATTGCAATAATACAGATGTACACTCCCACTTTTTCTGCCCTAGGCCAGACACCTTTGGATATTACAGATGTTTCATCCGAGAAAATTTTTCAACCGACTTTAAAAGTAGATTATACCTAATTAAAATGCAGATCTTCTACTATTTAAAAAAAAATTTAATTTTATTAAAAAATTTAATGCAGATCTTCTACTATTTAAAAAAAAATTTTCAACTGACTTTAAAAGTAGATTATACCTAATTAAAATGCAGATCTTCTACTATTAAAAAAAAATTAAAGATAGTGGTGCATAAAGAAACAAACCAATGCTTTGAGAGGTAGGATGGGAAACAACTGAAAAGGAGGTAGTTTAATAAGCCCCTATAGAGAGTGATGTGGATCTTGAATACAGGGCCTCTTGATGACAAGAAACCTCCCAATCTAGGAAACATTCAATAAGAAAATACTTTTTGAGGGCAAGGGTCAACCCTAGGTCAATGAGAACAATAAATGGTAATAACCGTGTGCAGTACAGAATTATACCATCCAAGTTTACCATTTCATCCGTGTTATAATAATGATGCATCTGATAGCAAAGCATACCAATAGACTGGTCTAGTACAAAGTACAAGATTAAATTCTTAGTAAAGTCTACTTCCTATGTTTTGTCTCAGACCTAAAATTACTTCATTCTGGAATACATGGCTAATTTATTTACTTTTTTTTTTAATTATCACTGGTCAGGTTCACTGGGAAACCAACTCTGAAAGAGAATGCCGGGTGTTTATTAAGGAGTGCCCCTGGGTTCAACGCCTATAGAGTGAAGAGCAAAGAATCAGGATTGGAGAGAAACTGACTACACTATCAAGCCCAACAGCAATTCCTGCCAACCCTAAAGGAAGTTCCAGAGCTAGAATGGCTTCTACAGAGTAGTCTGAACTTTGTTTGAGATGAAAGGGCCTTTATATTCTGTCATACATCAGTTTCTGAATGAGGTCAATCCAAGAAAGTGGCCTGACCCAAGGTACTTCTCTGCAGCTGAGGCAACCCCTGCAAGGGCTCGCAGCCGAAGGCTGTCTACCAGCAGCACTTCTGTCAGGTTGGGGAAGGCCGACTCTATGAAGGGGAACCTGGGCAACATCACAGCATCCACCACACAGAGTTTATTTTGCACAAAACAGATGATATTTCCTCAGTCCCTTCATAGTGAGCTTTTTTTTTCCTCTCAGAATGAGAATATAAAAAATGATAGGTGAAATACATTCATACTTTTCTGACTCCACTCTATAGTTACCAGAAGTTCTGATAATTGACCTTTCTTTAAATCATACTGCCTGAAAGAACTCTGAAGATCATATGAAAAGTAGTTTATGTTTTCTTTAAATATGTACTCTTCGTAGTAAAAGATTTTTGAGTAACCCCCTCAAAATATGTATAATATGAATTAATATATATGTGCTTAAGTTATATATTACAAACCTTATTAATGAGATAAAAACATTTTTTAAAGTCAAACAATTAATATAAAATTTCCAAGTTTCTTTCCCCCTACAACACAAATCTCACTTTCAGAAATACTAATCTGGACTCCTGCCTTGCTTCCAAAAAGGCAAGCCCTTTAAATTACCTCGACAAGACAATATTTCATCTTTTCCTGAACTCCTTTTAAAATAAAAAAAAAATTTTAAAAAGCAGAACTTTAGAACTTGATCTGCATACTCTTCCACTATTACCTGATGCTGTAGGCTGTGCCTTTACCATGCTGGCACTGCCCATTCTCTTTTCAAGAAGCCTCACACGACAACTTATCTTGTCTCTTTCCATTCCCTTTGCCCAAATCCATTGCACCCAGGCTCCCAAAGTTTATGTTTCATTTTTAGGTACACCATAACCTCATTTAGAGTTGATAATGGCATGGTTCTGATGTTGGCTTTAAAAAAATTACTTAGTATTTTCCTGGTGGCGCAGTGGTTAAGAATCCACCTGCCAATACAGGGGACACGGTTCGAATCCTGGTCCGGGAAGATTACACATGCCGTGGAGCAACTAAGCCTGTGCGCCACAACTACTGAGTCTGCGCTCTAGAGCCCACGTGACACAACTACTGAAGCCCACGCGCCTAGAGCCCGTGCTCCACAACAAGAGAAGTCACCACAATGAGAAGCCCGCGCACCGCAACGAAGAGTAGCCCCGGCTCGCCGCAACTAGAGGAAGCCTGCGTGCAGCAACAAAGACCCAACGCAGCCAAAAATAAATAAATTTTTTAAAAAATTACTTAATTGAACAGTAGAATCAAAGTAGAACAGAGGCCTACCAGATCCCCAAATTCCTAGTTTAGAGTTACTTCTGCAACATCATGTTGCAAATAGGTTTATCTCAGTTTGGTAAGAGGCAGACTGTGAATGCTCACTAGGTGTGTTATTGCTGTTTTAAAGCAGTATGTACTGAAACCTCAGTGTTACCTTGGCTTTAATATCATGCTATTCTACTCTTCTACATATGACCTCTGAACTCTTATTAAATCAAATCCCACTATGAATCAAAGAACAGTCCAGTAGTATTTTAGTGTAGGTGTAAAGGGTAAAAAGCATGTGAAAGGAAGAAGATGGGGAAAAGCAAACATGGGAAAGCAGGAATGTGGGAATAACATTCCCTAACAAAAGACAAGAGATAATAGGTATTTTTTCCCCCAAGAGAACTAAGGGAGGGAGCATTTATTTGTGGCTAGTTGGTGAGAATAAGGAGGGAGACTTTGAAGTTCTTCCCTAGTTCATTTATGTTGCTGGGGTTTAATCAGCTTACTCCACATATAAATGCTCACTTTTAGATATAAGCATATAGGAGTGTGAGCATGTGATGTAAGCCAACAACTTATTGTGCACCCCAGAGGTTCAAATGAAAACGAAACAAATGAAAATCTTTATTCTTTAAAAAAAAAGAACATAGCTTTGATAGAGAAAATAAATCTATAATTTTAATATGCTGCCAAGAATAAAAATTCATTAAATAGATAACTTACTGTCATTTAGGGGAATATTTCAGAGGACTCTTATGTGTTAATTTAGTTACATATGACATAAGCACTGGGAAAATTATAGCTATCCATAATTATGATTTTCACAAACTAATCTGGTTTAATTAAAAATGACAGTTTCTGTTCCTTTTCCTAAGAAGTTCCGTAGACATCTTGGACACAATTTCCTCACTGGTTTTAATGTAAACATTGGCTAATATTAGAAGGGATGAAAAAATAGGGAAATGACAAGAGAGTGAATTGGAGATATTGCATTATTTTGTGTGAAAAATATTTGCTACTACTAAATGGCAGTTCCACTTAAAATTTTGTTCTTAGGGATAGGGAAAAAAACACAAAATCAAAGCATGATTCATTCTGTGTGTTAGCATATCCTGCCTTATCTTTCTATATCTAATTAAAATACATCTAAGATACAGATTTTTAATAGCTTTTTAACCTCATTTGTTCAAATGTCCATCAGTATTTTTAAAGATATAGCCATTGTTTTAATTCAATGAGTAAATTGAGTTTTATATCTGGAATTTTGATCCAAATCTTTAAGAAATATCTGTAATATGACCATTATTCTGAAGCAAACTGTAATTGACTTAATATATTACAGAATATAATAGCTATTCAATTATGAAACATGTATTTCTATGAAATGAAAAACTAAACATTTCTCACATTTGACTAGCTATCATTAATAATGTATTTTCTCATGGGGTTCATTTTAGAAACTTTCTTAAGAGATTTCCATTTGAGATTCAAAACCAGCCCATTCCCAAACCTATGCTAGTTACATGACCTCAGTAATTCACCATGCATAAATTTGACAGAAAATGCATTTAGAGATTTTTAGGTGATTAATATATGTTAACTGGTAATTTAATGTATTTTATGGTATATATGACTTAGGCTGAGGCAAATATTGCCAAGTCTGCTTCTTAATTTTAAAATAAATTGCTAATGTCATAATAGAATACTTTTACTAAATCTATTCTATCGGGATTAACATCTCAGTTACTTATATAATTGGTTTTAATTTCACATTTGCAGGTCAGTTGTCAAATTCACACTGCTATCTTATTAAAACATATGTAATGATCAAAATACTCTCCAGTTCAAATCACTTGACAAGCTACAGGGACATGCCTCCATGAAGCGCTCCTCTCCATCAGTTCTCTTCATGCACTACTGCATCTGTGCCTTCAGTCAATACTTGCTCCAGTGAAACACCTTTGTTCAAAGTATTGCAGAGTTTAGACTTTTCCACCTTCATTTTATGTCTCTCTGAGCCACACGCCACATGCCATATATTCCCTCTTATCCACTAACTTTCATTTTGCATGGTCTTTTAGATCTATTTAATTATTTCCTTCTGTATGGATCTCTGACTGACCAGGAATCAATTCAGTCCCTGTCTGTCTGTCATTTAGAAACAGAAACTTTGAACAAGAATTAAATGATTCATGTAATTATGTAACCAATTCAGGGTAGAAACCACACTTATAAGACATATTTTGCAAAAAACATCTTTTCATGGGTGGATGTGAGATCTCACCTCCAACTCTCCCCACAATATATTGCACAGTAGTTTCAAAGACTCGGGGTGCATGGGTAGCCCTTTTTGAATCCCACCTTCATGATTCTAGTATGCCACCCACATCCAATTAAAGTGAGTGTTATCAAAGAAAATGTAATGATGCAGTGATAGGTCTGTATTACATTGATGTACAAGATAATTGCAAATATTACAGAATTACAAAATAGTATGTACATTATGTTTACTCACATGTCTGTATTACCACACTTAATTAAATGTCATCTGTAAAGGCAACTTATCCCATTTATATAAAATGCACATATATAATATTAATACCTTGTGTCTGCAAACATATGTGCATGTATATATGTTTAAGTATGTACATACATGCACATACAAGCCACAACGTTAACAGTTTAGATGAGGGTTATTTCTGTGATTACTTTAATTATATTCTGTCAATTTTTTAATGGAACATTGTCAATAATCATTACAAAAACTATATGCTATTAAAAAATCAGAACGACCCTCTTAGAAATGGGAAGTTTTTTTTTTTTCCTTAATCAAGGACTAAGGCCTCAGAGCCTTTAGAGAAAACACTGAGCAGCTGAATAAACCAATGGATCAATGGGTTGATATATTCTAATTCATTCACATCTACACTTACAATTTCCCGAGTTCCATGAAGCAACAATCCACAAAATGCTTCTCAAAAAAAAAAAAAAGTCCATGATAAAATAAGTTTGGAAAACTCCACCCTTCTCTTCAAGTTTTATCATGCACTTAAGCACGATAAAATTTCTCAGAAATCAGGCATTAAGAAATTGATTAACTTTGTTTACCCCATGTGTCACAAACTTATTTGATCACCAAAAAGTATTAACAGCCCATATAATTCCATGAAGTACAAGCCAGGAAACTCTATTAAAACTCAAAAGGAGAAGACAGTTTAATGAAGAATTTAAGGGAAAAAAATTGACATATTGTGGTAGGTAGCAAAAAATTAAAATGAAATACTTTTGACTGGTGACATTTCTTTGGAAGAATTTCGGATTTATTAAAAATACATTCTGTGGTTATCTATCTGTAGTGGTTAAGAGTATGTTTGGGGGACTTGGGCGTGGATGGAGGGGCTCCGCAGCACTCCTGGCAAAGCAGAATAGCGAGGGAAAACACTTGATATGGACCAACAGCTTAACCAAGAACATGGGCCATCTGTATATCACACGTTTATTGGTGACATCAACTATGCACACACTTCACATAAAATTAGTTGTATCAGAGTTAATAGTAATTTAAAAGTAAAAGACATACAAGAATACATAGAATTTATGATTAAGTTCATTAACAAGTACTCATGTCTATAGACGTCCTCAGTCATGTCAATTGCCTTGGCCTTCTCTTTCAACGTACAGATAGAGGTTAAGCCAGAAGGGATTAAGGGACCGCTCATATTAATGTTACTGGGACTTAGTGTACTAGGAACAAGTCCACCTTCAATAGCTCTGAACAGTGTTATATTGTTCTTTGTTTCCTGGAACAAAGAACTACCAATTCCTCCATGTTTTTACCAACAAGTGATGGTTCACTAATTCCTTCCTAACTTTTCTAATAGAGCACTGTTTCTCAAAGTGTGGTCCTTAGAGCATCTGAATCAGTAGCACTTGGGGACTTGTAAGAAATGTAGATTCTCAAGTCCCACTCTATAATCAGAAACTCTGAGGGAGAGGCACCTTGATCTGTGTTTTAAGCCTTCCAGAGACTTTTGATCCACACTCAAGTTTGCGAACCACTGCACTAAGGAAGTATGATTGTTGTCTGTCCTGGATGTTTCTAATAACCACATCAGATAGTCCTTGTATCAATTCACAAACCTAATTTTAAATGAGCCAAAATTTTTAAACATAGCAGTTATGTTGTAAAATAACATGCAGGCAGTCCAAAATTTGTACAAGATTTAACTGAAAATTGAATTGAAAGTTGGCATAATGAAACTTGGAATAGATTTCCCCATGGGCCTAATGCTACAAAATTGTGGCAAAGGAAGGAAGCCATTCCAAAGGAGTCTATTCGTATCAATTTAATTGTACTCCAGTATTGATAGCATTAACTTCAGTTCTGAGAGGAGTGACAATGAGGTTTAAGAAGGAAATGAGAAGGTTAAGAGAGGGAGAAAAAAAGAAAAAAGAAAGAAATAGGTAAAGAGGAGAAATAGCTATTCCCCCACTTTTTTTTTTTTTTGGGTGTAGTGATAACTACAGGTACAATGCACAAAAATCAATTTTCTTTGACTGCATTAAAACTTGCTAGATATATCAGAATCCTAAGTTTTATCAAGTCCCCTTTACAATAAAGCTTTATTCTCTCTTCAAATCTTCTACATCATAGTAATAAGGTAGAGTGTGTACATTTTGCTTTAAGCTCTAAAGCTGGTGAAACCAAAAAACACACCTTCTAGGTTCAAGCAGGAAATCGGAGTTAAGAAATATAATAAGAAGTAGTGTTATATATTGCTCCAATATAATAAGGAGCATTGAGGCTCTCAAGAATTAGAGGTACATGCTCTAAGGAATCCTTTCTCCATTTTTGACACTACAGCTCAAAGAACACACCCTTGGGCTTAATTTCCCCCTTTATGCACCACTTTGTGACATCTACGTCGAAGAAAACCCCTCTTCCACCTGGCCCCACCCAAAAGTCCAATTTGGGCAATGTAAGTTATCTCAGATGAATGTTGGAAAGAATGCAACTGAAAATTATTTCACATTTAGGTATGAATAACTAATCAAGCTAGTAACTGTCTGGTAAGTTCAGGCAGCTATTGCTGATTTTCAGGTTATTCTCTACTTTTCTTCTAACTCATGGGTCCTCTTTGATTTCTATCACAATAGATATTGCACGGTATTTTCAGAGCGTCCAGAGTAGGGGTATAGACAACCTTTGTGAGTATCAATCATTGAGAGCTTGTGAACTGAGAACTGCCACTGATCTTTCATGTACTTTCACCATAGGAAAAACAGGAAACTAACTTCAACAGTCACTACAGAGCAAACAATCTAGGAAGGTGCCTGTGATGATTAAAAACCAAAAGCAAGTTGAAAACAAAAACCCAAAGACAAAAGCCAGAGCTTCTCAAAACTGGGAGCTCGTCAGAATTCCAGGAGGAGACTTAGGACCCAGGTCCACAGCCCCCCCCAAACAACTAGGCATTCATATTTTAAAAAAAAATTCCCCACACGGTTACATTGTTCAATATATAAAATTATTGCCAGGAGCATCAGATTTACTCCTGCTTCCAAATCTCATGCACAAATGTTAATTCCTGCTTATGAGTTTTCTGAAGAGCCTAACCAATATTCTTTAACTTAGAACACATAACCATAGACATCCAGTGGCTTCCCCACCAGATCAAACCTACTACCTGTCTTTTCATATGTTAGTTAAAATTCAGTTCCCCTTTAATCTTTAGCAAACTCATACCATGGATGTAATCCTTGTTACAATTTGCTTTTGAGTCAGAGCTTCTTTAAATTAAATACATTTGTGTAAAGTTACTATATCTGACATATATACTCAAATCACAAAATATGTCTTCTTTCTCCATTTTCCATTCATGTTTTGTGATGGTTTGACATGTGAAAGACAATTCCTGGGACAGACACATGATGGTAATAGAACTCTCCTACCCTAAATATTACAAATTCAGCATTGAGAGCTCATCTTCAGTACTACCTCAAAGGATGTTATAAGAAGGGGCAATGGGAGCAGGGTAGTGTGCAGGAGGGACACGGCAGATGGGGGCATTTTACAGTAAAAGTTGTTTTTCAGATGGACCAGTTTTCAGTTACTATAATGACAGAACAGGTACGGAAGGTGTTCAAAAGTGGTCATTCCAGCCAGCTTTCTAAGACTGAAATATAGCCCCATACCATCACAATGTACATACTATGCTTGTCTTTGGGCATGCCTGCAGTTGCTGTCATCTGTCAGAGTGAAATTGTGCCCATTCTCAAAATAGCATGCCAGTTTCCTGGGATCAGGTCAGGTTTCACTGGAGAACAGAAATGAAAGGGTGACTTAATGTCCCTAAACTAGGGACAGATTCACAGCTATTAAATCTAAGACCATGCCCTATGATGGGCTTCACCTGTTCTAAGAGATAAAGACGTGAGAGCTCATAACCGAAACCTAACTTAAATTTATGATTGCATAAACAGGAACACCTGGGGGTTTAAATGGCCCTCTAAGCACTATCATGACGAAAGCTCCAGCAGTAAGAAGTAAACGAAATAAACCAGTTCCTATGACAGGATACGCTAACACTATTTCTACTCCTTTACCCTTCTCCCCCTTTACCAAAATTCATTAGAGGCTATAAAAGCTCAATATGCACAATCTTAGCATCATTTGCATCTAAGGATGACCATGGAACACAGTGTTTGCTATGAGATATAAGCAGCAGTCCACTGGAGTGAGTCTGGAGGAGATGTAACTGGTGGCTTTCTTTTCCTTTCTTCTGGACTCAAGTGGTACCTGAACAGTAGCTGTCAACTTGTAATTAGAAAGAAAAGGTCAAGAGAATCAGACACACCAGCCCTGTTGGGACTGAGATGTCAAGCCAATAACAGAAGCAGCCTACCTCCAGACATCTTGTTATGTAAAATTTGTTAAGACCACAGTTAGCTGGGTATTCTGTTACATTCAGTGGAACGCATACCTAACTGATACACGGCCTCAACATAATGGATGTCTTCCAGTTTAAATTTCTCTCATCATTCATAGTTCTAGTGTTGTACTAGCGAATATTTAATAACTGGTTCCCTCAAAAGGACAAAAAAAAAAGCCCTGATGAGTAGTATTTGCTGGTTTCTGTAGTCTTTCCCCACCATGGAAATTTCAAGAGACCAACAGTGATGTCACTGAAAATGCAGATAGGAAGGGATTCATACAATTGGATCTCATGAGCCAATGCAAACCACCTCCACTACATCACTGGATACTTCCCCAATAACAAACTACATTTTCATAAAACTATTAGAGTTCATTAATGTTACTTTCAATTTCATTATAATAGAGAACAGAATTTCTACAGAGAGGAAAACAGAGCTCAGAATTACTGAATGTAAAGATAAATTGGCTAAATTTATTAAATTGGAAGGAGCTATCAACTTCAGGAAAAACTTTAAGTGGAAACTTAGAAGTTGTTTTCAGTCTCAAGCCAAATGTACTTATTAACTCAATATGAAAATTTCCAATTTTCCTCCTTGGAGGAAAGAATAGAATTTAATTCACTATCACAGCAGAGAAAATTTAGTACACAGATTTGAAAACAACACTGGTATAATGTTAAATAACTTGCATGAAAACATATTTTAGCTCCCATAAATTTGCATGGCTTTGCCTATAATCCAGAATGAAAAGGGAAGTTTTTCCACTCTTCTAGTCCTTAGGTCTATCTATTTTTACAACAGGGCTGCTGTCATACGCAATTACCTAAAAGAGAAGAAAACTTACACTACAGTACAACATAGTTTAGTGGCTGTTATCTATGAAGAGTGTTCCCTACAATTTCCTTAGCAAGGTCTCTGTGGATAGGAATCCTTATATATTAAAGCAAAGCAAAATCTTAACACTCAAGTTTTTGTTTTTGTTTTTTTTTAAGCACCAAAGTAGTTCTTCTACAAACATGCACAGTGAATTACCCCACTCCTTCAGCATGACAAGAGCATATAATTTTCTTGGGATGGATAAGTACAGGCTTCATTACCAAAGTGATTCTTTAGATATTAAATGGCCTAGTAAGAAAATATTTCCAACTGAAATAATTGGCAGTTCTGAAAGAATGGTTATTCAAAATGTCTTCTGATTTCTTACTTTTTCCCTTGTAAAATCCCCAATATCTTTGTCTAATTTGATTCTTGGTTTGTTCTGAGAATATCTAACTGTTAGTGGCATAGGGTATAATTTAAGAGCATTAGCTCAAACTGAAAAAAATAAGTTCACTTACATTGCATTCCTTTTTTTAATAAGGATAGTTAAAATACTAAAGAAATAAGCCAAGTGTGCTTTAAAATAGTCATTCAGCCTAACTTTTATATATATTATTCTTTACCATAGGCTCTTTGTAACCGCTATAAATAAGCAAAAAAATTTATCAAAATTTTGGTGTAACAATCTTCCATAGTTGCAATTTGGAATAAAATAGGATTCTATCAATGCAAAATTGATCACCAGAAATATCTTGTTATAGCGGACTCCAAGATCGAACCAAAAATAATTTTTATATTTTTAAGCAAAACCTGCTCAGCTAATTTTATTCTGAATGCCTGAATTTTATTTCAGCATTCAAGAGGTTAAAAAATCTTTCGTGACACAAATCCATAGGTATACTTTACTCAATTATTCATGTATTATTCTATGCCAATAAAGCATCTAAAGATGTGCCAGGAGATGCCAAATGAATACAAACCACACATACACACACACGCAAAAAATGTCCTAAAAGAAATCAGTCAGTTAAATTCACATGTGGTTTAGAAAAATTAACAGCATGGAACTGTTTATGTTACACTGAGCTGTTTCTAATTACAGGAAAGCGTACCCAATCAATAGGAGATCAAATGCCCATACTTGAGTATCCAAACAAGAAAACGACAGTTGTAAATACTGTACTGAAATGCTTTTAAATGGTGAGATTTTACCTTTAAGATATCTGAATTTTATACCAGAGGGACAGTTCTGGTTTGGGTTAGCCATTCATTTTGTAACAGTTTTCACCCAAGACATAGGATTTCTCATGATTATTGAGGTAATGTATGTAAATCATAACCACGTCAAAGTTCATAGTGGAAACAAGTTAAGAACATGCAGTCGTGATAGGAAAAAATAAGTGATACTCAAAGTTCCACATTGTTGTGACTTCTCATCAAATGATGAACCAAGACCATTGTATAAAACTGATCTAATGAAGTATGACCATGTATTACAAATGTTTATTATAATCATCTTTGTGTCTTCGATTTTTAGAAGTTCTACTTATTAACTGCGTAAGAAACAATCTCCAATAGTGCCACTAAAAATATAAACATCTTATGTAAAGCTTATTTTTATATCCTTTGAGGCACTGTAAAATTTCCCTTGACATTTAACTAGGTCTAGAAACTAATACATGAGAGAAATTGGGAGAAAGGAGGAGGCAGCAGGGAGACATAGGTATTGCCAGTGTAGCAAGTTCTTCGGTTTGCTTTTTTTGGCATCACCGTTAATCCCACCACATGTTTTGCCATGCATAGCAATTGGCTACAAAAAGCACTTATTAATAGCAGCTGCCCCTTATGCTTCAGAATTTTTAAAAAATCAATACCTAAAAAATAATACAAAACAAAACCACTGGTTTCATAAAGGCACAGAAACTAAAATATTCAAAGCAAATATTACATTTTATTGGATGGGCTCTAAACCCTTAGGAGGACCTATCAAAAAGATAAAGGTAGGCTGTGAAAATTAGATAACCAGTTGGACCTATCACTCACCCCACCTGAACGTCTCATAGTTCTAAAAGCTTAATTTCACAAATGTAAAAAAAAAAAAAAAAGTAAATAACTGCATTTTAAAAAGTGACTCAGAGTAGTATCTGATATGCAATCCAAAGTTACAGAAAGGTTGAATTTCCTTTAGAGATGGATTTAAACTAGCCATCTCCACAATACATAAATTCACACAACCCTAGTTTTGAGAATTTGTGTATCTTTTTCTCCTTCTCTCATGCACTGACAATTAATTCTTTGTAGAATTATTCCTTAAATTAACACACTTCTCCCAAAATAATACTCTCACAGGTTTATAGTAGATATCCTTATTCGTATTTCAGACGATTATAGCTACAAGTTACTGTCTAATAAACTGTATAGACAATAGCAATTTTAAAGCAACGTATGAAAGTAACCAATGTACTTTTTTCAAATTGTTATTTTAGGGTGACTACTTAAAGACAATTCTATTATCCTACAAGTTGAATGAGAAGGGCATTCCATTTAAGAAAGTTTACCATTCTTCCCTTTAAAGTCAGAGAAGTATGTTAGGTTATTAATGGGAGGAGAAGAAGAAGGTAAGTGTGATTTTTAAATTGGGGACAACTATTTCTCCAAGGCATTGTCAGAGATACCATTCATTTTTGCCTTATAGGCATCATTACCAACCTACACTACTTGTGAAGAGAAAGCCTGCTCTACCATCTTCTGAACTCTGCTGATCTGTAGTTCACCCAATTCCTGTGTTTCTTACTCATTTTTTTGTTTTCTACTGTGATATTTTCTTTAACCTCACATCAGAAATACATTTGCACAGTGACTTTACACCTCTGTCCTCTTCAGCATCCAGCAATGTTTGTAAAAATATCTGGAAGGGTCCCCTTATTTTGCTGTCCACGATTTGGTGTATTTCCAAGGGTGAGAGGAGCAGATTCAAGCAGCTGAAACTTCATCCTTTAGCAAAGCTTAACAGCTGCTTCCATTTACAGCTTTCAAGACCTATCCTGGTTTACAAGTGTTTGCACATGTAGTCCAGGCTACCAAACACTAGAAGATTCTCTACAAATGAAATTTACACATGGGGGAAAGTTCACTGTGGTAACGCTGCAAAAAACCCTTAGACTTTTCATTCCTTCTTCTTTACTGGTTTTCAACTCGCCTAGTTAACGCTCCAGGCATGCAAGCCTTCCTGTCACCCCTCTGACATTTTCCTTCAGCACAGATACAAAGCAAGGTGAAACTTCTCAGATTTCTTAACTCTGCACTTGGCCACACCCTGACCAGGCACGCCTTCTCTACACCTCCTCATCCCTCCCTCCTGAAAGACTACGTAGGACAATATTTCTTTTAAGTCGGTTTGCTCGTTCCTTTATATTTTTAAAACCCGTTTCAATCGCATAATAAAACCGATATCCGGTGGTTCCCTTAAAAAAAAAAAAAATTGCCCACCCATATCTACTTGACCCGAAAGAAAAACTTGAGTTTCTGCTTTCCCGGAGAGCGGCACCCCTCCTCCCCCTCCTCCCTCGGAAGCGCCCGGCGTGGTTCCCCGCGTGGTTCCCCGCCCTCCCCACGCGCGCGGGGGCGCGGTGACAGTCCCCTGCTGCTCCTCCGCTCAGCGCCACAACAACTTTCCAAAACCCTGTACTAACTTCCAGGGCACAGCCTCTGCGGAGAGAAGCCGGAACGCTCGAGACCCCACACTAAAAAGCAAGGCAGCAAGGTCCTACCAGCTCGGCTCCTGATGACGTCGGTGAATCCGTCCCCAGCGGCATGTTCCCGGGGCTGCTCCGGACCCCCAGGCTGAGCCATAGCCACACGCCACGTGTCCCGGCTCCCCTACGCCCCAAACTTTGGAGGCAGGTGGGTCCGCGCGGTCCGCCTGGTGCTCTCCAGAGCAGGTAGCTAGCTGGGGATCTGGTGTGTGAGGGCGGATTTCTCTTCTCCCCGGGCCCTCAGCCACGGAAATAGGGATGCGTAGGGGGGCGGGGAGGGATGGTGAGCTGGAAAATACAGAAACACCGACACCTGGCTTGGTGGAAAGGCGAAGCCGTCAAAATGCCCAGCCCATGCTTGAAGAGGAGGAAACAGGTGCTGTGTCCCAGCTCCTGCCCCCAAAATAGAGTGGGCGAGGCCTGGAAGGTGAAAGCTGAGGAGCGACCCGGTGGTCAATAAATCCACAAGCAAGTTGGAGACTCGCTTTTCCACGCTGCGCAGAATCGATGCAAAAACAGGAGCAATTAGGGAGCCGCTTGCCAAAAGCAGCACATGAGGTCATGAATGATTTAGCATTGCCACTTATAAGATGACTACACTGAAGAGAAGGGTCACTGGCTTTTGCTGTCTGGGTCACTCGCACGTGTGTACCCCATGGTTGTATCCTGACTCAAATGCACTGACCAGAAATGGGGAATATAGGCTGAGAATAATCATATTTCTTAGGAGATTTCACCAAACCTACCCACCCTTCTTTCAGTGTGTATATTCACTCTGACTGGCTCCTCCATCCCTTCCTCCCACCACTGAAGCTAGAATTAGATTGGACTATAAACAGCTCATATGACTTTATTTTCTAAAAATTTCAGAAGCGACTTTCATTTGGTTAGTATCCTTACTCCTCCCCCCCCCACCCCACCCTGACACACATATAATTCATCCTGCACTTCTTCCGGCAGAAGCCCAGTCACCCCAAATCCTGCCCATCACCTACCAAAGACAAATTAACTTTACAAGAAGAGCTTGGCAAGGGGCCTAGCAACAGCTAAGGATTTTCTTTTCTTGTTTTCTTCCGCATTTTCATGCAGAGTAGATTCCTACCCTCTTCTAAAGCACTGGTTCTCTAACATTGCTAGACAGTGGAATCTGGGAACTTTACAAACCACTAAGGCTTGGTTTCCACCCCCAGAGATGATGATTAATTGTTCTGGACTCTCACCTGGGCATCAGGAGTTTAAAAAGCTTGCGGGCGATTCCAATGGGCAATCAAGTCTGAAAAACATTGTGATGAAAGAGCTGATTGGGTGCCTTCATCAAGACAATTTTATCAGTAACCCTCTTCCATTCCCATTATAATGCCTTAGATTAAAAACATAATATTTTTAATACCTGTTTTCCATTGCCAGATTGGCCTTTTGCATGACAGTGGATAACTTAAGTTGACAAAAACATAGTAGTTAGGCTTAGCTCCAGAATTTCCTTAGATTAAGCGTAGAGCAGCTCTCAGGATGGAGTCTCAACTTGGTATTTCTCAATTGGCATCAGCCTGAGGTGTTATGCCTACTGAAAATCTGTCTTTGTTGTTATTTATAGGCAGACCTCTTAAGTTTCCCAAATGCCTATTCTTTTCAGAAATATCAATGCTCTTTCTAACAAGTTCATCAGATGGGAAATATTCAGAGATATAGCATAGCTCCTATATCAGAAAAGAATAAAAGTATAACAATTGTCCAGAATTTTTTTAATCACAAAGATTGTGGCATACTATAGTTTATATTATTATGCTACTCTAATCAGAACAGTAAGGAATTGGTACAGAGATAAACAAAATGATGGAACAGAATAGAATACAGAAACATATCCAGCCAAAGGGAATGCACTACATATGACATTTCAATTTAGTCATTAAAAATGGAATATATCATAATGGTGTTTCCATAAAGTTAGACTCCTGTAATTTAAACTGTATAAAAATAAGTTCCAGATAGAGTAAAGATCCAAATATACAAAATAAAACCAAATAAATGAGGAATATGTAACAGTTTAAATTATGGGGGCATTCTTAAACCAAACACTAATCTGCGATGACTTTAAGGAGAAAATTGTCACTTTCAAGTACGTGAGAAATAAAATTTTCTATAAAGCCAAAGACTTTATAATAAAGAAAAAGACAATAAACTGAGATTAAAACATCTGAACAGAGGTTTAATATCTCTACTTTAATAAACTTCTACAAATTGATTTTAAAAAACAAACAATCCAATTAAAAAATAATGAACAAATAACCTGAACAGAAAATCCACAAAAGAGAACATGCAAATAACCAATAAACCTTTGAAAAGTTATCTACCTTCTCATAATCAGGAAAAGGCAAAAGGAGATATTTCCCACCCATCAGATAGAGGAAAGAACAAACGAATGGAATAACATTCAATTCTGGAAAGTGGGTGAGAAAAAAAGCCATTCATATACCACACTGGTGAGATATTGATACATTTTAAGAAAATAACCTGAAAATAGCTATTAAAATGTACATAATCTATTGCCCATCAATCCCTCTTTAAGAATCTATCTTACAGAAATAAAATCACCAGTATATAAGGATATATATAAGGTTTTTTAATTAAAGCCTTATTTCTAAGAAGACATTCACTGAAAACCACCTAAATGTCTTTTAATTGGGAAACCATTGAAGCAATTATATCATATCACACAATGGGATATTATGCAGCTACTTAAAAGAAAAAGAGTATGATTTGTACCCTAAACAAGTTATTATCAAAACAAACCAACTCCAGTGCTATATTAAAACAACAATATATGTATCACAATGAAGTTCATTTTATCTGGGCAAGCAAAGATTCATTTTAATACATGAAACCCAATTATTGTGATTCATCACATTAAAAACATGAAGGGTAAAAATAAATGCAGAAAAAGTGTTGGAAAATTTAACTCACACTCACAAAAAATTTTAAAAATATAAAACCTCCTGGTAAACTAGGAATAGAAGGAATCTTCCTTGATCTGCTAAAATGTATCTATAAATAATAGCAAACACTACTTTAATTAATATACTAGTCAGTGTAACAAGAAAACAAAGTAAAAGTTATGAGGTTTGGAAAGGGAGAATGAAGTTGTTATTGTTTGCAGACTACATATACGTAGAAAACTCAAAGAGTCCTCAGATAATAATATTTTACAATTAATAAGTGGATTTAACAAGGTTTCTGGATGTCATGTTAATGTCCAAAAATTAACTGTATTTCTATAGTTCTATAAACTATTATATAAACTTATTGTTTATATAATAAACTTTGTTTATATTGTTTACATAATATGCTTTATTATATAAACTATAAACTATTATAAAATAGTTCTATAAACTATTTTAAAGTGATATTTTAAAAAATAATTCCATCAGTAAACATCAAATATGTGCAAGAACTCTGAACACAAATTACATAAATGAGAGGAATTAAAGAAAACCTAAATAAATGGAGAAACATACCATGCTCATGGATTGGTAGGATGGAGGTTGTAAAGGTGTAAATTCCCCCAAAGTTGATCTGTAGTCAAAGAAACCCCAGTTAATCCCATCAGGAGTGTGTGTGTGTGTGTGTGTGTGTGTAAATTCTAAAATGCATGTGTATTTGTAAAGCGGCAAAATAGCCAAGACAATCTTAAAAAGAACAAAGTTGGAGAATTTTTCACCAACAGATCTTACAAATTATTATGGAGCTATTGTAATTCAAACAGTATGCTATTGGTATGAGGATAGACAAATACTCCAATAGAACAGAACTGAAAATATAGACTCACATATACAGATAATCACCTGATTTATGACAAAGGTGGCACTACAATTCATAGGGAATGAAAATTCCTCTCAATAAACAGTGTGGCGTCAATTAGAGATTCGATTTTAGACTTAAATGTGAAAACTGTTAAAGGAAGAACAATGAAAGTGCTAGAAGATAACATAAGAGAATAGCTTTATGACCTTGGGATGGACATTTTTTTAAACAGGATATAAAAGTACTAAGATTAAAGGAAAAAGACTGGCATATCGACTTCATTAAAATGAGGAATTCTATTTGTCACAGGGCCTCAGTAAGAGACTGAAAATGAACATCACAGAGTGGGAAATATGTGTGTGTATGTAAAAAACCTACAGGTACCTGGAATACATAAAATACTCATACAAATCAGTAACAAACAAAACCCAATTTTAACAAAATGAATGAAACCTTGAATAGATGTTTTACCAAAGAGGATATCCAAATGGCCGATAAAAATATGAAAAGATGTTAAACATTGTATAGCCATCAAGATATTAAAATTTAAACCACAAAGCAAAACAACTACACACCCATTGTAATGGCAACAATCAAAATCAAAACAAAACTGAAAATACTAAATATTGATGAAAATGTGGTGTGATTGGAATTCTTACATGCTTTACAGGAGTGAAAATCATAACTTCTTTGAAAAACCATTTGCAGAATATACTAAAGCAAAAATTATGCATCCTGCATGACACATAAATCCCACTTTTAGGTATATTCCCAACAACAACAACAAAAACTACCTGCATCAAAGACAGGAACAATATTGCAGCATTTTACATAACAGCCAAAGTTAGAAACAACCCTTATATCCATAAACAGTAAAACTGATAAATATATATGGCTATATTCATTAAATGAATGCTATAGCGATGAAACGAATGGACTACTGCTACATGCAATAACATGCATGGATTCCACAGGCATAATTTAAGTGAAAGAAATAAACACTAAAGGTACATACTCTATACTTCTATTTACATAAGGATTAAAAGCAGGTAAAACCAATTTATGGTGATAGAAGATAAAACTAGTTATCTTTCGAGGGATGCAGTGATTGGGGGTCAGGCAACAGGAAAGCTTCTGGGATTCTTGTAATGCCTGTTTCTTGTTCTGGGAGATAGATATACTCGTTCATTTTGTAAAAATTAATTAAGCTGTGCATTTATAATTTATATATTTTCTTTATGTATATTTCCATGTGAAGTTCCATTTTAAAAATAAACATGGGTTCAAATTACATGCAAATATATTTAAATATATTTGTGAAATATTGTTATATGAAACAAGCAAATTGTAGTTTAATATTTATAGTATCTCATTGAAAAACATCAACTATATGAGGATGTATACTGTTTGTACAAGCAACTGTATAAAAACATATATATGAACATACAAAAGGGAAACTGTGTCGTTTTAATAATGAAGAAAGATTCTGTGAACCTCTGAGATGCTTAAGCTTTGAAAGACTGAGAGAGTAGAGAGCTAGAAATGTTGCTCATTATTTTATTCTATTACAAACATCTTCAAAAGTTAGTTTCAAGTATGCCAGGAAACCCTCTGGTGTAGATGGTCAAGCAATGAAAAAGAAGCCATTTGCAAATCTTCCTTCTCCCTAACCCATACTGTTGTATTTATTTCAACAAATATAGAAGATAGACTTCTTAGCATTTTCTTATTCAAAACTTTAAGGCTAGAGAGGCTAGAATACCTCTCTTTAGATGAGCCAGTTACTTCTAGGTGACTGCTTAAAAGGCCTATACAAATTTCAGATTACGGTTCACACAGGGTATTATCTCAAGTAAAAGAATTCCATGGACCCTGCTAACATTTCAGTTACTCTACATCAGAAAGTATTTGCAACTAGAGAAAAGAAAGACATTCAAATAATATGTCAAAGGGTTTCAGATTTCCAGCTAAAGCCATTTATTTTATGAACTGTCCAACTAGAAAATGAATAACATGGTATGATTAACTGAAAGTCCACCACTTTAATCATGAATAGATCATGGCATCCTAGAAGCTCTCAAAGATGGCACATCCCTATTATATTAAAAATAAGCATTCCGTGTAATTTCCTTTAGCAGATAATGCTGAAACGTATTTTAGATGTACATTTTATGCACTATCATCACTTTTATATAGAGGTATCCATTGATTGCAAGAGAGAACTTTCATGAATCAACATGGCTATTAGTTGGTTTTCTCTTAATACAGATTTTAGAAAACTCAGTTTGAAATAAATGTATTTTAGGGATGCAGAGAAAGCATTTTTTCCCTAGGAGACTGGAAGTTGAGTTGATATTTTTAGATTGCTGTCGTGGATTCTGCAAATTTTTCTAAGAAACATTTTCTACACAATCAAGGGTAATTTGAATCACTACACTTTCCCATTCTTTCCAAAGAATTTTTTTAGGGATCTCTTTGAAATTTTGACTACTAGAATGATCTAAATTTAAGCATTCTCTTCTGGCATGTCCTCAGACTAGGAGTGTTTTAGGAGAAGACGGAATGTTGCCTTGATATTGAGGATCTAATGATATTAGAGCTAAAATCTAGGTGTTAAGATTTTTCTATTCACTGTCTGAAAACTTCCAATATCCCATGCTGCTCAAGATCAGTTTCCTAGGTTGAATCTGGTAGTAAGGTTAATTTTCCTCATCCTGGTTGTTACCATCAAGCTGAGTCCCAGAGGTGGGGGGGGCGGCTCTCATGAGTCTTTAAAAGCCTCTCTACCCTAAGCAGACACCATTTTTTTGTTCATGCAAAACAAACATACACCCACGTACTACAAGGAACAAGCACTGAAGTTTCCCATAAGCGTCCCCATCATAAATATTCTAAAAGTGGTAAATGAGTGGGTTTCTTCAAATGATTTCTCAGCTCCTCAGATAATGGGCCAGTTTGACTCTACCCCTGTGTGACCCGCCTGAAAGATCATTTCCTTCTGGATTACAATACTAACACTTGTTTAGTTCATGATTGACATTTATAGAATGGTCTTGATACAGTTCATTTTATTGGGGAAATTAGGCAAATACACACATGACAAAGAGAGTATAGAAACATTGCAAAATAATTACAAGTGTGGCAGAGGCTGTTGATGCCTCATATATCCCCATGGCACACACCATTCCCACGTGTACCCACAGCCTCTGAGAGCAAGCACGGGAGACTTTCTGCCTGAGGGCATTCTCTGGCCTTTGGAGTATGCCAGGCCTATACTCAGAGCAGACGATACACACCAGGAAGGTAATGGTGTCGGAGCAGTCTGCAACAATGAGAAATGGGAGTTGGTAGATAGATTCTCCAACTTCCTTCCCAAGATGAAATAACTCTGAGGCAAATATTCTTCCCAATCTCCCACAATCCCTAACAAGATTGAGACCCAGTTGTCCACAGCAGAAACCTGTTCATTAACACACACTATATTAGGTTTTTTCCTTTGCCTCTATCACCTCCCCATTTCCCTACTAGAGGTATCACCTCTCAAATTAATCATTTGCTTTCAAATTCACGTCTTAGCATCTGCTTCCAATTATAGCTTTACCACTAATTTTCTATGTAACCTATAGAAACTTCTGGATGTCATTTATTTATTAAAAGATTGGAAACGACTGCTTAGTAGCTAATGTCACAGACAGTTCTAAAATTTTAATTGTGTCTGGAGACCCAGAATTTGCCCAAAACTATCAAATTCAGAGCCATGCCTGATTAGATAATTGAAGAGGAGAAGGAGTAAACCCTTTTTTTGAGGTTTAGTTATAGCAGAGCTGTTTTCGGAAGTCCGTGCTGTCAAGAAAAAGGCCAGCCTAGCAGGCAACACAGGAAACATATTAGTTTATGAGTGAAAGTTTCTGGCCAAATTAAAACTCCAAAAATTAAAGTTGCAAACATTAGTGGTTTCTTCAAAATGGTCTGTACAAAGAAGAAATAAATTTGACATGGGTCTAGTCACAAAAGAACCGTTGGTCATACATTGTTATCTCAGAAGGAGGTCGAAAAGAATAATCATCAGCTTCTCCTACAAATTGATTCATTTTGCAAAATATGCCTATGTTCTTTCCCAAATCTGCCTCTCAACCACACTGAGCCTTATCTTTTCTTCATGTGTATGGCAGATTGCATTTTTGCAATATTTTTGCCTCCACATGCTCTACCAGAACCTTGGCAATACCCAATCAAGAAGTATAATCTCTTTTCCCTTCCCTTGGAATTGGGGAGGCCTTGGTGATTGCCTTGGTGAATTTAATGTGGCTGAAATATGCTGGGTGACTTCCAAGGTTAGGTCATAAAAGGTGATAAAGCTTCTGCCCAGTTGTCTCTCTTGAGATACCCTTGGAACCCAGCCACCACGCTGTGAGGAAGACAAGCAGCCACCTGGGAAGGTCATGTATAGGTGTTCTAAACACAAGACCAGCAAAATTCCCAACTAACAGCCAGTGCCAACCATCAGACATGAGTAAGGAGGGAGTAAGTCTTTAGATGATTCCAGCCCCCAGCCTTGAGTCGCTTTCTATGGTATCATGTGGAAGAGATCAGATATTCATGTCAAACTCTGCCCAAATTTGCAGATCCATGAGAAAAATCAATGCTGTCATTGTTTTAAGCCACTACATTTTGAGGTGGCCTGTTATGTAGCAAAATATTTCCAGAAATAAATGGTAAAGTGGAAATATTACCCATTAGATGAAATAACATATGTGAGAGCAATTTGCTAGCTGTGAAATGCTATGAATATGAGGAATTTTCATTTAGATCTTGCCGCTATAGAACTTACAATACATTGGACATATAAGGCATACACATAAATATTTGATAAGTGCCCTATGAATGGTTTCAAAAGGTGCTGTAAGAAACTACCTAGGGAAAGACAACTCCGTACTTGACAAAAATTAAGTATGAGAGCTTATACAACAATCAACAAATATTTCTCTGCATTGCATACATAAATTTGGATTTGTATTCAAATTGTTTATCTATGCATGATCTAAAGCTGAACAAATTTGATGTATGACAAGAAGTTAAGTCTTTCAGACACCGGGAAAGTATCCTCTGCAAATTCACGGACAACTCATCCAGTCCTATGCTTTCAAATACAGTGATTTCACAGCTTCACCATTTCCCCTGCAATCTAGACTTGTCATTGAACTGCCTATCGCATTTGTCCATTTAGATATTTAAAGGCCATTTCAAGTTCTTGACTGCCCCCCTCCACCTGTCAATATGCTCTTCACCCATCTCAGTTAATGGCTCCATCATTTACCCAATTGCTTAGGTCTAATATCTAGGTGTCTTAGGCCTAATACCTAATATGTAGGTGACACCTCATATCAACCCCCTTCTCTCACATGCCAAATCAACCTATCAGCAAATCCTACAAACTTTACCTCCAAAATGTACCTCATACTGTGAATTCTCATAACTCTTGTCTAAATCACTATCTTCTATCATCTGACCACTGCATCGACTTTAGGGTTGTTCTCCGGGCTTGCACTCTTATTCCACTAAAGGTATGTTTTAGACAATAACCAGAGTGATGTTTTAAAAATATTTAGCATATCTCATCACTTTCATTCTTTTTTTTTTTTTTAGCAGAGTAATACAGATGCCTTTGACTATATATATTTTAGTTATTATCAGGCACAATTTGTTGAATATTTTTTCTTCCCTTTTTTATCTCTCCTCTACTTTTTTTTTGAATTTTTGAATTTTATTTTATTTATTTTTTTATAAGCAGGTTCTTATTAATCCATTTTATACATATTAGTGTATATATGTCAATCCCAATCTCCCAATTCTTTTTTATCTTATTATTTTTCAGTTAAAGTACAGTTGATTTACACTATTATATTATTATATTAGTTTCAGGTATACACCATAGTAATTCAATATTTTTATAGATTATACTCCATTTTAAGTTATTATAAAATATTGGCTATATTCCCTGTGCTATACAAGATATCCTTGTATCTTATTTCTTTTATACATAATGGTTTGTACCTCTTAATCCCCTACCCCTATGTTGCCCCTCTCCCATTTCCTCTCCCCACTGGCATCCACCTAGTTTGTTCTCTATATCTATGAGTCTGATTCTGTTTTGTTATATTCATTTCTTTGTTTATATTACTTTCATTCTTAATTCTTCCAGTGCTTTCTCATCGCACTTGAACAGTAGTCTTACTTCTTTGAGCTTATTTCCTGCTATTCCTTTCCCTCACTCACATTGTTCTAGCAATAGCCATGCCTCATAAAATATTCCACCCTCAAGTATTATGGGCTTTGCCTTGTAATGATCTAAACCACCAGAAAAAGACACAAATGATTTGCCATATGGACATTGAGGCTATTTTTTTCAATACCTCATTCCAGCCTGTTTACCTTATTTTATGTGTACTTAGATGTATGTGTGCAATAAGGACATATATATCCTAATACATACCCTAGGCACTGTGCTAAGTGCTAAGAATATAGTGGTAAGTAAACACTCTGGACCTAATGGAACGTCCCATCTTTTGGGGGAGGTAGGAAAGCAGTGATCAAATAATCACACAAATAGATGTAAATTTGCAGCTGTGTCAAGGTGAGATACATGTTGCTTCAGTGCCTATGATAGCAGCACCTGGCTTCCTTGGGGAGGGTAGGGAGGGTTTCTTTGAGGAAGAAATTATTCATTTGAGATCTGTAGATAATAGCTAACTAATAGGATCTGTCTTTTGAAGTCCTGTCTATTAGAGCCAATGGCCTATTCATGGTACCCCTCTGAATATAAAATACAAAGTCAATTATGTCCAAAATATGGCTCTTGATCTCTCCTACCTACTTCCACCAGAACTCTTCCAAGTACCTTTTCCAGCACTTAAATAGTAACACCAATATTCCCGTTCTTCAGGCCACAAAAATTAATGTCATTCATTTATCCTCACTTTCTCTCTCACACCTCACCTTTAATATATATCCAGAATCCAACTACATCTCCCCACCTCCAAAGTGGCTTCCCTGATGCAAGCTACCACCATGACTCTTGAATTATTTCATATCCACCTATATGTTTTTGGGTTATGACCCATTAGTGAGTCATAAATTAATTCAGTGCCTTGTAAACAACAGCAAAACAATGTCATAGAAAATGATATAATAGAAAATACTGAACTGCATAATGTATAGAAAGAGTAAATATTGTTTTGTAAAAAATTTATTTCACTTTTATTTATACATATATATGGACATAAATACATCTATCTCTAAGTGTATATGTGCACATATGTGTGTGTGTATATATCCTGAATCTCAATGTGAAAATTTTCTTACTGTGTATCAATTCAAAACATGTGAAGGTATTGTGGAGTCTCCCTGTTTCAACTTTTAGCCTCACTATAGACTATTCTCAAAACATCAATCAGAGGGATGTTCTTTATAGACAGTAAATTTTAATTATCCAATTAATGAATTTGAAATAAGGCAAAGGTATTTCTCTATTCGAAATGTTTAATGGCCTCTTACTTCATTCTAAATAAAAGTCAAGTGTAGACACATACAGTGGCCTGTAATAGTCACATATTCAGCCCTCCTTCTCTCCCTTTCTCTTTAACCTAATCTTCTACTTTCTCTCTTGTACACCAAATCCCAATTCTTGCTGTTAAAACATTCTCAGCACATACAACCTCAGGACTTTTGCACTTGCTTTTCTCTTTGCTTGGAAGACTTTTCCATTTATATAACTTCATGGGTTGCTCCCTCACCTCCTTCCGATATTTGCTCACTTTCTCATTGAGGCCATCTGTGACCTGCCTATTTAAAATTGCTATCACCCATCCTCGCTGCCCCAAATTCCCCATTACCTTTGCCTATTTTATGTTTCTCCATAAAACTTATAACTTCTGACATACTACACATTTTGCTTCTCTGATTTTTTTCTCTCTCCCCTGACCCATGATAGAATGTGAGATCCATCAGGGTAAGGATTTTTTTGTCCATTATGTGCTCTGTACAATCCCCTGTGTCTAGACAGTTCCTATTGCATAGAAGTTAATCAATAAATTGTTGACTGGTTGGATGGTTGGGTGGGTGGGTGGACTGATGGATGAAATAATAAATAAATGAATGTATGAAAGGAAAAGTATTCCAAGGAGTGGCAACGATATACAAAAAGGAATGGAAAGCAATTGAATGCTTTTAAATTCAGGAAAGGTGTGGAAGAGCCAAGAACTTGTAACTGAAATCATAACATCTGACTCTTATCTTGTTTAATAAAGTGTATAAAATAAGCCTTAAAAGGATATTATATCAGTTTAAATCTAAGTGTGTCTTCTTGGAATAGGACCATGATCTTTATACTGCCAGGATTTCTGGAAGCATACATTTGAGGGGTTTCTCAAATGTCTATGAATTATAAACCTAAGAGAAGGACCCATCAGTTTTTCCCAGATCTTATGAAAGATTATAGTATTCTTGAAGCACTGGCTTTGGGCTCAGTTGTAACTTCATTATCCAAAGAACTTTTTATACTATCCAAATTTAAGTAGGAAACTCTTATTCTTCTACTAACAATTGAGTGCTAAAAATATTAAAAAATCTAAACAAATACTTACACTTTAGATAGAAAATCTTACTAAATTTAACACACACGCACACACACACACACACACACACACACACACGTTAGCCTACTATAGTAGAAGTAGAGCAAGTAAAAAATAAGCTATGCTGTTTTACTTTATTGTATTAATGTGGTAATGAATTTAAAATAAATCTGATAATATTATACTTTGGAAAATTGTCCTTAATTAAAAGGGAAACCAATGGGTAGAGTCTAATAAATGAGTGCATGACATATTTTTTTCATAAACAAGTAATTCTAATAATATCCTTTGGGATTTTTCAAGATATTACTATAGACTCGCAGTTATTTTCAAATACTTCTGACTATGACCTACTGTAGGAAATACATTTTACTTTATATAATGCATATTAGAACACACAAAGATACATTCATATGTATAAAATTGAAATAAATTCTCCTGAAGCAATAATTACTCTTTTTCTTTATAAGGCATGTTAATGTTTCCAATTCTATTATGCCCTATTCTATTTTGTTTTTAGATAACAATGGCTACAAACTACTAAATTGATTTTATAATCAACTAATGCATTTGCAACTCGTAATTTGTAAAACCATCCTATATAGGAATAGGTGCCCTCTGCAAAGAGGGTGTTGGCAAAATTTTTATAAGCTCCACAAAACAAATATTGAAATATTGGGTTGGCCAAAATTTTCGTGCGAGTTTTTCCGTTCCCACACGAACTTTTTGGCCAACCCAATAAAAATAAGAAAACATATAATTGTTTTATTTTACCAATATGCAAATATTCAGGAAGATACTACTGATATTATTTACACTGACATGGAAATAGATGCATAACTGCGGTTCAAGCAGCCTCATGCTCGGGGTCACTCATGCTGCGGTACAAGAACATTTTGAAGGACTTTCTTTTCAAATTTTTATTTGGAACTATGTGACTCATGCTGTAATATATACACTGACTCCAGAAATCCTTTAAATCTTTGTCTACATTAAAAAAAAAACTCTGTTTCTAACTGTATTAAGGGCAATTAATCAGGGAAATCTCAAATACTAGTTCCAAACCTACACTGTCAGAGGACTGAATAACGGTGCACATAAGTCATGTATGTGTCTTCCTGTGTATCTGTGGTTACTGCAATTTCCTCTTATGTTGTACTTTGTAGAGGTTATTCAAGAGAAAGAGCTTTAAAATAGTAGTGTCTGATGGGAGGAGTTGGTACAACTAGGCAACAACCCAGGATACTAACTCATGGGTTCCAGTAGATTCAACTGCACATTATCTTCAAATACTTGGGCCTACCATCACTGAGTCTAGGTGGGACAAAGGGACCATGGGTAGCTACACCAGTAAATGCAAAAGATCTCACATAAATAGACCACTGAAATCACTCAAGTCTTTATCCTTGGCGGTTAAAGAATATCTATAGCTTCTGTTGCATTAAAGGCACATTTTAGACCTACATGTGTAGCCTAAACATTATTTAAGATCACAGCAAACTGGGAAAATAGCTCTATCTGCCCAGGATATGAAATGCTGCTATAAAGTTGTGGTAGTAGTGTTTTCTTAAACCTTTTTCATTAGAAGATGAAAAGCTGCCATTTCAAAGCTGCAAGGAGTTTTCAGTCACAGGAACTGAAGATTGATTGTTCCACTGTTTGGGAAAAAAACTATAAACATCTGAAAGGATCTTTTAATTTCACATATGCAAAGCCAACACCCCCTTCAGAAACAGAGAGGTTTGAAATGCTGTGGTTTTTCCAACATTGTATAGGCAAAGAGCCATATTTCCTTTTGAGAAATAGTTATTGGCTCTGCATGGATTTAAAATTCACTGTGTGTGAATTGGTGCTTGTTCCCATGGAGTGCTACGTAGTCTTGTTTGAGCTTTTTATTTCCTGGAGACAAGGAGCTGAGAAGGAATTGGATTTCTAAAGGGACTTAGGGACAGAATCCTCATCTCACATGGCAGCAAACTGTAAATATTAACAATATAGGCTGTTGATGATCTGACATTGGTATTAGCAGCAGTGGACATCTAGGAAGGATGATTGTACCCAGATAGCAATAATCTAATGCAAGATAGCAGTAGCAAGGCAGGAATGTGGTGGACCACAGTTAACTAGAGGATAATGCAGAGGAGAGGGATATATTAGTGCGCTAGGGCTACCGTAACAAATCACCACAAACTAGGCAACGTAAAACAGCAGAAACTAATCCTCTCACAGTTCTGGAGGCTAGAAGCCTAGAATCAAGGTTTGGCAGGGCTGTGCTCCCTCTGAAGCCCATGGGAAAAATCCTTCCTTGCCCTCTTCCAGCTTCTGGTGACTGCCAGCAATCCTTGGTGTTCCTTGGCTTGCAGCTGCATCCCTCCAATCTCTGCCTCTGTCATCACATGGCATTCTTTCTGTGTCTCAGTGTCTAAGTTTCCCTCTTCTTGTAAGAACACCAGTTACTGGAATAGGGCCCACCCTAAATGAGTAAGGTTGCATGTAATCACATCTGCAAAGACTTTATTTCTGAGTAAGGTCATGTTCACAAATATTGAGGATTAAGACTTGAACATGTCTTTCTGAGGGACAAAATTTAACACATAATGGGGAGGGGACGGTAAATTCCCCCATGAACTTGTCTTTAAGGTAAAAAATAAATAAATAAATTGATTTGTGTACTTAATGGAAGTCTGACTTCTTTATTCTTCCAGTCTATTGAGGCCTGGATATGCCATATATACAGGTGGTGAATAATATAATCCATGCTCACTGATTCTCAGTAAGAACTAACCAAATAATTGGATAGTAACGGTTGAATGAAAAGTGTATATAAATCAAAAGATAACATGTGAAATAGATAACAACTTTGTTAATTTTTATGATGTGACTTGGAAAAAAAATTAGTATTTTGAAATTTTCAAAGTACTAGCATTAAGTTCAGTTATTCTCCTTTTCAAGAATAGAGAGTAACAGGTTTACCTTTATATGGAAAAAAATACCAAGGATTAAATATTAACCATCCTCCTGAAGGTAATATCAACAATGGAATTTCATCATTAGTGATTTTGTTCCAAAAAATGTAACATAATTCACACTGTGAAGTATTTATTAAGCTGCCATATGTCCAAGGCAGAGTGCCATGTTGCCCTGGGGAGTTTGACACTAGAGATTATTATTTTAACTTAAAGAAGGCAAATTTTGAGAGAGAAGTAAAATGAGTTGAAGGTTACCAATTCAGTAGCAAAGCCGCAACTAGAAGGTACATCTAATTCAAATATTGTTTTCATATTTTAATAATTTTTAATCAGACATGATTTCAAAAGAGCCATCATGATTTTTCATAAATTATTATACTCAATATTTACCATATTTAAATTATAACAATATTATAGTATTTAAATTGACTTGATATTTAGAGTACTTAAATCATAACATACAATTATTTACTAAAGCTATATTATAATAGGAAAAATCTTGATGGCTTCATATTAAATAATGTTTAATTAATAATTATACAGAGTAAAGTAACAGTATATTTTGTGGGTTTTGTAGTACTCTGACTTTCTGTTAAAGTTTCAGTGGGACTTTGATGGGCAAATTTTAACACTGACTTCCCCTCTAAGAATTCCTGACAGATGAAGGTCCCTCAATGGTGATACCAAGCAGGACCCTGCGGGGCTCCTGGTCACAAAAGCCTTTCCGTGTCCCCTATTTCTTGATTACAGGAAATTGCCTTCGTTCAGCCTCCATGACCTTCCCTGAGTTCCAAGGGGTAGGTTCAAACAGTTGCTAATTAGGGAAGGGAGGGGATGTGGAGACAAGGAAGGAGCAGTCAAGAAAACAATAGTATAGCCTTGGGGCAGGGTCCTGGTTCCCCCTCAAGGGATACACATAATGAAATCTGTGAGCTGTTTTGCAGATACAGGTGGGAGAAGTTAACAGTGTGCTGCCCACAAACACTTAGACCTCAGACCCCTTGGAACCAGGAGGTTGATGATGCTGACTCCCACTTACCTCACCACCAACCAGTCAGAAGAACATCCACAAGCTGATCACGCCCTCTTTGAACCACTACTATAAAACTTCTCACTACCCCCTCCAGGTTGGGACACACAGTTTTGAGGGCATTAGCCCTCTGTGGCCCCCTTTGCCTGCCAAAGCAATAGAGCTATTATTTTCTACTTCACCCAAAACTCTGTCTCGGAGATTTAATTCAGTGTACAGGGATACAGAGGCTGGATTCGGCTTCAGTGGTGATGATAATGACAGTGATGATAAAAAATACAACAGCTAAGTTTTAAAAAATGTACTACTGGGCTTCCCTGGTGGCGCAGTGGTTGAGAATCTGCCTGCCAATGCAGGGGACACGGGTTCGAGCCCTGGTCTGGGAAGATCCCACATGCCGCAGAGCAACTAGGCCCGTGAGCCGCAACTACTGAGCCTGCGCGTCTGGAGCCTGTGCTCCGCAATAAGAGAGGCCGCGACAGTGAGAGGCCCGCACACCGCAATGAAGAGTGGCCCCCGCTCGCTGCAACTAGAGAAAGCCCTCGCACAGAAACGAAGACCCAACACGGCCAAAATTAAATAAATAAATAAATAAATTTATTTTTAAAAAATGTACTACTTTATTAATAGCAAGGTAATAGCACTGAAATCTCTAACGCAGCACTTCTCTGGTAATCTGCATGGGAACATATGACTTAGGCTTAAAAAACAAAGTAAGGTTTCCTATCACACAACCTTTTCAAATCTCACTCCACACACCTGACCTAGCCCTGGTCAGTTTTCCCTATAAGATAATGAGGCAGATCAGTTTACCCTTTAGGGTATAAGACAGCTGGGCACACAGAAAATGTAAAGTACAGGAGAAAAGCAGCACATCAGAGCTCAAGGGCCAATAATTCTTTGTACATTTCTGACAGCTTATTTTATCCACTTTGGATAAGCTCAGTCTCTTGAGGCACCAGGTGACAAAAACAGTTTATAATCCAAACCATCTTACAAAAGCTATCTGTGAGGGTTTTAAAACATGGCCACAATTCAAGGCAACCCCTATCAAAATTCCAGTGGAATTTTTCACAGAAATAGGACAAACAACCCTAAAATTTGTTTGGAACCATAAAAGACCCTGAATAGCCAAGGCTATCTTGAGAAAGAAGAACTAATTTGGAGGCATCAGACTCCATGATTTCGAACTATATTACAAAGCTATAGTAATCAAAAGAGTATGGTATTGGCATAAAAACAGACACACAGATCAATGGAACAGAATAGAGGGTCTAGAAATAAACCCACATATATATGGTCAATTACTTTTTGATAAAGGAGCCAAGAATATACAATGGGAAAAGGATAGTCTCTTCAAAAAATGATGTTGGAAAAACTGGACAACCACATGCAAAAGAATGATACTGGACCACTATGTTACACCATACACAAAAACTTATTCAAAATGGATTAAAGAATTGAACATAAGACCTGAAACCAAAAAATTCCTAGATGAAAACATAGTAAGCTACTAGGCATCAGTCTTGGCAATGATTTTTTAGATTTGACACCAAAAGCAAAGGCAACAAAAGCAAAAATAAATGAGTGGGGCTACATCAAACTAAAAAGCTTCTGTACAGCAAAGGTAACCATCAACAGAATGAGAAGGCTACCTATTGAATGAAAGAAAATATTTGCTAACAAGATACCTGGTAAGGGGCTAATATCCAAAATATTTAAGGAATTCATACAACTCAATAACAAAAACCCCCAAACTATCCAATTTAAAAACTGGGCAGAGGAACTGAATAGACATTTTTCCAAAGAAGACACACAGATGGCCAGCTGGTACATGAAAAGGTGCTCAACATCACTAATCATCAGGGAAATTCAACTTGAATTACAATGAGATATTGTTGCACACCTGTTAGAATGACTTTTTATCAAAAAGACAGGAGACAAAAAGTGTTGGCAAGGATGTGGAGAAAAGGGAATCCTTATGCACTGTTGGTAGGAATGTAAATTGGTGCAGCCACTATGGAAAACAGTATGGAGGTTCCTCAACAAATAAAAGAACCACCATATGATCTAGAAATTCCACGTCTGGGTATTTATCTCAAGAAAATGAATGCACTAATGCAAAAAGATATATGCATCCCCATGTTTATTAAACCATTATTTACAACAGCAAAGACATGTAGGCAACATATGTGTCCATCAGTGGATGGATGGATAAAAAAAATGTGAGATATATATATATATATATATATATATATATATATATATATATACACACACACACACACACACATATATATAGTTCAGCCATTAAAAAAATGACGTGTTGCTATTTGTGACAACATGGATGGACCTTAATGGCATTATATAAGCTAAGTGAAATAAGTCAGACATAGAAAGACAAATACTGTATGATCTCACTTATATGTGGAATCTAAAAAAGAAAAAAACACACAAAAAAAGAACTCATAGATACAAAGAACAGAACAGATTGGTGGTTGCCAAAGGTGGGGGGTGTTGGTGGGCAAAATGGGTGAAGTGGTCAAAAGATACAAATTTCCAGTTATAAAATAAATAAGTCATGGGGATGTAATGTACAGCATTGGTGACTATAGTTAATAATACTGTATTATATATTTGAAAGTTGCTAAGAGAGTAGATCTTAAAAGTGCTCATCACAAGTAAAAAAATGTAACTATGTATGGTGATGGATTGTGATGATCATTTCTCAATATATACAAATATTGAATCATTATGTTGTACCCACAAAACTAATATAATGTTATACGTCAAATATATCTCAATAAAAAATAAAACACGGCCACAAGTTCTTTGACACCCTGTTCATTGAGAGGTGGGATATATGTATCCTTCCCTTGAATTTAGGTTGGCTTGTGAAGCTTCAACCAATAAAATATGGTGGAAGTGATGCTGTGTGACTTCTGAGGCTAACTTGTAAATGGCCATGCAGCTTCCTTCTTGTTTACTGGAGCACTTGCTCTTGGAACCCAGATCCACCATGTAAGAAGTCTGAATACTCAGAGATTGTCATGCTGGATAGGCCATGTCTAGGTATTCCAGCTGATAGAAACCACTGAGCCCAGCATTCTAGCCACCTCTGTCAAGGCAACAGACCAAGTGAAGTTATCTCAGTAGACCAGGCCATCTGTCAGCTAAACACCACTGGCCCTGTTTGAATTTCTGACACACAAGTCTGTGATATAATGCAATAACTGTGGTTTTAATACACCAAGTTTTGGTATAGTTTGCTATGTAGCAATAGATAATCTAAACTTCAGGAAAATAAGCTTTGCTTCTCTCATCATTTGTTCTTTTTATACATATCTATATTATTTTTTTAGAGTTTATTCTTTTTTAAATTTTTTAATTGAAAATAGGTTTCTACTTCTTAATCCCCTTCACCTATTTCACCCACCCCCTATATTTTTATTCTTAAGAGATATTTATTGAATGTCTTCTATGTGCTATGTCTTTTCTGGGCCATAAGAAATATAATGGTAAAGAAAACACCCAAAATTCCTATTCTCATATAGCTTATATTCTACACAAGAAAGGAAATAAAAATAAAATATATTCAATATATCAAGTGGCAGTAATTGCTAAAGATGAAGTAAAACAAAGCAGGATAATACAATGGAGTGTGCCAGAGGTGAGTTACTATTTTATATAGTATGGTCATGGGTGGCCTCTTTGATAAGTTGTAATTTAAGCAGAGACTATAATGTAATGAAGTGAAAATGTGACTCATGTTAAGTATCTGAGGGAAGAACATTACAAGTAAAGTGAACAGACACTACAGAGACCCTGAGGTGAGTCCATTGTTGGCATGTTTGAGGAAGGCCACAATGAGGCCAGTGTAGCTGAAGTACAGGGATCTATGAAGAAGGAAAGAGAGAGAGTAACTGCAGATAGGTTATAAGGTGTTGAATCATACACAAACTTTTAAGCCAAGGTAAGGGCTTAATTTTTTTTATCCTCAATGAGAAGAAAAGTCATAGAAGACTTGTAAGTGGAGGAGTGTCATGTCATCATTTAAATTTTGAAAGGGGCTCTCTGGGAGCTAAAGAGAGAAAGGAGTGTAGGGGACAATGAGCATGAAAAGAGGGACCAGTTATAATTCCTGAAATAGTCCAGGTGAGAGAAGATGATGATAGCCTAATGTGACCCTTATGTAGGTGATGAATGTGACAAAATGTTCAAAATATATCTCAAAGATAGAGTTGGCATGAATACTGTCCATGGGGCAATGCCTGCTAGGTAGAAAGGCTGAGTGTTTGTGAAACATACAACATTTAATTTATTTAGATGTCTACCCGATTAGACAGAAAAGTTGGCTGGGTTTAAAAAATTGTTAAGCATGCAAACTCCTTACATTGCCTTTTGTTTACAACTCCAAGACCATCTCCCCATGATATCACTCTTTATCTTATCCTCATCTCCCCCTCCCTCAAGCAACCCTTCATGTGGGAACTATAGAATTGGTCACTTTGTTCCTATTTACTTAACCTCAGCAGCATGTGGATTTTCTCATTATAATATATATATATAATATGCATATATATTATTCATATATATATATGCCAGGCTATAGCCGTAGTGACCAGGAGCTGAGCATACACAGTTTAATCTTTGTTGAGAATGTCACTCTGCTTGTCCAAATTCTTGCTATGTCCTTGGCTCATCTTTGAACATAATTGGGTCTTCTTTATATCATTTCTGTCAGTCAACTGTATACATTTTTTCTAGTTATATCGATGGCCAGGACAATATTGGCATAATACTTAAAAATTTCCAAGTACATATGTCCATGTAACTTCTGCCTTCTATGCAAGTGTGTTTATACAAACTTATAGGCGTTTACAAATGTAATTTAAACTACTTTTGTTCTTATACTATTATGTTTCTTTTGTCACCTTATCAGATTCTAGCAACCTTGCCTCCAATAAAATATAACACATTCAGTGACTCAGATACTGAGGAATTTGTTTAATATCATGGTTTTGGTACAAGTTTAAGTGTATGGGTATATAGGTGATTACTAGGAAGTAGACAGAACATGGACAAGGGTCTTCCCTTCTTTATGGGATGTTTATATAACATAACTCAAGAAGAATTGTTATCTTTTCTTCCTAACACATATGACCATAGGTACTAAAATATTTTTCTGTTCCTAAAGAATTACATAATAATAATAATAAATTCTTATATTAATAGTAAAAATAGAGGCAAGAGTTTGAATCAAGAAACCAAGATAGGGCTTCCCTGGTGGTGCAGTGGTTAAGAATCCACCTGCCAATGCAGGGGACACAGGTTTGAACCCTGGTCCGGGAAGATCTCATATGCCGCGGAGCAACTAAGCCCGTGCACCACAACTACTGAGCCTGCCCTCTAGGGCCCGCGAGCCACAACTACTGAACCCACATGCCACAACTACTGAAGCCCACGCACCTAGAGCCCATGCTCCTCAACAAGAGAAGCCACCACAATGAGAAGCCTGCACACCTCAATGAAGAGTAGCCCCCACTCACCACAACTAGAGAAAGCCCGTGTGCAGCAATGAAGACCCAACACAGCCAAAAATAAATAAGTAAAATAAATAAATTTTTAAAAAAATTTAAAAGAAACCAAGATAGAAAAATTAGAGTGAGAATGAATTTTGAATGTTTATATTCATTCTTTATTCTTTAATATAGCCAGTCATATATACATATACAAAGTCCTAAGCTCTTTCTTACTAATTTCCACAAGACTGGTAAAAAAAACAGAATATATACTATTGTCTAGTGTGATAGGGCTAAAAAAATACTAAGTAAAGCAAATCATGGGTGAATGGATACTATGTCAGAGAAAATGCTATGTGTTCATCAAATTTTATTTCAATTTCTTCTTCTTGATAAGACCATATTTTCCATCCTCCTTAACAGCTCAGCAAGGGTCAACTGTCACTGTCAGCCTTGGACATAAAAATATCTGTACAATTCATCTACATTCTCCCTTCCATCTACCATGGCAGTCCTGGAAGTCATGTGCTTTAAATGGTTTAGCCACATGATGGAAGGAACTTGGATCCCTAAATCACCACTTTGAGTACATCCCAGGTAAGCCACGCAGCTCATGTTGGTGTATAATATGAGGAAGTAATAAATATTTGTTTTATTACACCACTGGGATTTCAGGGTTTATTTGCTACTGCAGCAAAACCTAGCCTATTCTCGTTTATTAAAGGAAGGGAGAAAGAGAGACAGGAAGGGTGGGAGGGAGAGGGAGGAGAAAAAAGGAAAAACAGGGATAAACTCAGCATAAGGGTAAGGAAAGAGGGAAGATATTTTCTTGACTAAAAGAGTAGATATGTTAGACACATGCCATTCTCTCATTCTAATCAAATGGCCTCAAACACACAGTAAAACACTGGCCAGAATATAACCATTTGTACACGTCAAAGTGAAGATTATCACTTGCCCCAAGGTTGTTTGATTTGTCTACAGCTTTTGCTTTTAGATATTTTACAGCAACTTCTCATTGGTCATATTTTAGTGAATGGTAGAGAAGCATCTTCTCTACCAGGAAACTTAAACCTGCTTCATTTCAAGTCATTACATATTGGTAGCTGTTGAAGCAGCCTCTATAAATATTCTGTGGAGGCCAAATTTCAGAAACTCAGTGATTTCAAACTGGTATGTTCTAAACTCTTGCATTTTGATAAGCCTTTCCTTTTTCTGCCTTTACGTATAAAGAAATGTTTATCAGAAATTTAGATTCAATACAGGATTAAGGTATTTGTATAAGTGAGAAATCATTCCTGGTGAAATGCCCATATCTTTACCATTAAAAATAGTAAAATTATTACATTTACTCTCTCTAGATGTTCCCAAACACTTGTCCTGACCATAGTGAGTTTTGTATTCATGTTGCTTATTCATATACAAAACGTACCATTTTTTGACTCAACAGATCAATGATGCTTGCCCCCGTTTACTTTGCAGTATTTGCTGAGAGTATCTAAGCAATGTCTGTTGTTTTCTAATAGAATAAGAATATGAAAGACATTCCTTAAATGTTGTCTTAAGTCCTCAGGAGTTGAACTGAGAAACAGATACATTACCTACATTCTAATGTCAATGCATTTATCTTTTTATTGTATAACACACTAATAAGTTACATAGAGGTTTTTGGACTTAATGCTCCTGCCCAGGCCACTTTTATCACTGACCATGCCTGATTTTCTAGAAACCTATACATTGTACTAGTCTTGCTAATACTATGATGCAGAAGGAAGCTCAGAGCTTACAACATTCATGTCACATCTGAAAAGGCAGATGGGATTCGTGGGTACGACTTCATATCTTGGGAAAATATAAACATGGCAATACATCTCCATTGTTTTCCTCTACGGCTAGCTCAAGGATCATGAACATTGGAAATAAAACAACTGTAAAGGCTAAATGTGACATATGCAACAAATCCAGAAAATCCAAGTTCCTTGACCTTGTCTAATGTTAGTTGTATCCATCCTGTGGAATTTGAATTTGATGCCACTGTTATGTTACTCCATCAGTGCATGTTAGTGGATGATAAAAGCAATTATAGGTAATCACAAAAACATGTAACTGATAGATGTGTGACATAGAAGTCAGAAATTTAATTTTCTGTGGGTAAAAATGAAGGGAGACCCCACTGTGACAGATTTAAATTAATTTATTAGAAAAATAGATTAAATGTATACAAGACTGGTGACACAAGAGTCATAAGGAAAGTAAAGCTCTGAGAGAAGTGATTGAAACAGAAGGTGAAAGCATTTGAGACATGAAAAGTGATCCAGGTCCCAAGAATTACAAACTGTGTATAATGCATTTTACCAAAGTTAAAGTAACAGGTTCTTTCTCCTTGTGATTAATCATAACAGTAGCCCTTGGGCACATGAATTAAAGTGAGACATAAATCAAATTGACCCAATCACCACCAAGTAATTCTAATGACATAAACAAGCAGCCAGGCTTTACCAACATTTTACTGCCTCTAACAGTCCTGGATTACCACCCAACATGTGGAGACCACACAGTAGACCACAAAGAACACTGGAGTATAGAATTCTGGTTTTAAAGCCATCACTAGTTTTACAAAATTGGCTAAACAATGAATCTTGTGGCTATTCAGTTTCCCCAACATAATAAAAATAAGAGTATCCATTCTTTCTTACTATGCAGGTAATTGCAATTGTCAAATAAGGTAATTTATGTAAAAGTATATTGAAAATTATAGCACACAGGACAATTGTGAAATATTAGATTACCTCCAGAGAAATATGTTTAGATGCATAGTTGTGTTCCTTCCTCGGGAAGAGAACTACTGGGCATCAATTGTATCTCGTATCTATAGATCTGAGATGAATCCAGACCAGGTTTTAATCATAAGAAAGTTACTCAATCATTTTCATTTTCACCAACCACATGTATCGATGTGATTACGCTCACAGCAATGCACTTGCCAGACAGATTTAACAACAATAACACCAAATGCAAAATTAAATACAGTATAGCCCTTGCCAAGCAACAATGCAAGATTTTGCAGTCCAGTTGGGGAGGAATGGGCCAAGACAGGTAAAGCAGTTAAATAACAATGCTTCCTTTACATCTATTTGAAAGTTCCAGTTTGATTTTAAGAAAAAGATAGTTAAGGAGATTATATGGAAAATAACCCACCCTCCCAATAGTGCTTTGAACATTGAATCTCTGATGATATTTAACACAGGATAAACAAGTACCTGCCTTAGTTAAGTCATAGAATATGGGATCTCTCTTTTAGCTTTATAAAAGCAGTTCTCTTTCTTCTTTAATTCTTCTAAAAGTTGTAGAAGAGAAGTTAAATGTAAGTTCTTGAAAAAGTAACAGTTTGTATACTTATGTAAGGGCTAAGCCATCTGTACTGAGTGACTGTGATTGAAATTTGAAAACTAGTAGATACATTTTCTATTTTCTCTTTGTCTCATAGTATTCCCTCTCCAATTGTTTCTCCATATCTCTTTCCTATTTCTATTTATGGCAGGCATGCCCACTTCAAAACTTACTTTTCTTTTCCTTTCCCCTCATGTCCACATCCAAATGATTTGCTAAGCACCGTTCTACCACTGTATCACGTTTTCTATCACCTCTCTTGATTTCCACCAAAGAAATTCAGAATAACTTTAAATTTCTTCTTCCAATATCATGTGCCCCCCCCCAATTTATTTTACAGACTGTTGCCAAATCTAACTTTCCTAAAATGTTCTCTTACTGTGAAGACACTGCTTAAATATCTTCAATGAATCCAATTTATCTAAAGCATCAGATCTCAAAGTGCGATCTCAGGGCCAGCAACATCAGAATCACCTGGTAGCTTGTTAAAACTACAACTTGTGCAGTCTTACCCAGGACCTACTAAATCAGAAACTACGGAGATGAAGCCCAGAAATCTGTATATGAAAAAGCCATCCAGGTGTTAATTTTTTTTGTATGAATAGACTTTATTTTTAGAGAAGTTTTATGTTTATGGAAAAACTGAGCTGAAAGTAGAGTCCCATAAACCCCCTCTTCCCCACATGTACATTTGTCCTCATTATTAAAAACTTGCATTAGTATCATAATTTGTTATAACTGATGAACCAATATTGATGCATTATTATTAATTAAAATCCATAGTTTACATGAGGGTTTACTCTTTTGCTGTACAGTTCTATGACTTTAAATAAGTACATAATGGCACGTATCCACCAGTGCAGTATCATACAGAATAGTTTCATTGCCCTAAAAATTCCCTGTTGTTCACTTGTTCATCCCTCCCTCCCTCCCCCTGAGCACCTGGTAACCACTGAAAATTTTATTATCTATAGTTCCAGAAGGTCATATGGTTGGATTCTTACAACATGTAGCCTTTTCAGACTAGTTTCTTCCACTTAGCAATATGCACGTAAGGTTCCTCCATGCCTTTCTGTGGCTTGATCGCACATTTATTTTTATAGCTGAATAATATTCCATTGTATGGGTATACCAGTTTTTTAATCTCTTCCCCTATTAAAGGGCATTTTGGTTGCTTCCAAATTTTGGCAATTATGGATACAATTGCTATAAACATCCATGTGCAGGTTTTTGTGCAGACATAAATTTTCATCTCATTTGGATAAATATGCAGAGGCACAGTTGCTGGATAGTAAGAGTATATCTAGCTTTGTAAGACACTGTCAAATTGTCTTCCAAAGTGGCTGTACCATTTTACATTCCCATCAGCAATGAATGAGAGTTCCTGTTGCTCCACATCCTCGCCAGCATTTGGTGTGTTCAGTTTTCTGAATTTTAGTCATTCTAATAGGTGTATAGTAGTATCTCATTGTTGTTTTGATTTCTAATTTCCTAATGCCATTTGATGTTGAGCATCTTTTCATATGCTTATTTGCCATCAGTATATCTTTCTTCTTGAGGTATCTGTTCAGATCTTTTGCCCATTCTTCAACTGGATTTTTTGTTTTCTTATTAAGTTTTCATTATACATTCAGGATGAGTATTTTGCCAGATGTGTGATTTGTAAACATTTCCTCCCAGTCGGTAGTTTGTCTTTTTCTGCTCTTGATCACGTCTTTCACAGAACCGAAGTTTCTAATTTTAAGGAAATCCAACTTATCAATTGTATTGACATATCTAAAAACTCATCATCAAACCCAAGGTCACCTATACTTTCTCCTACTTATCTAATAAAAGCTTTCCAGTTTCATGTTTTACATTTAGGTGTCTGATCCATTTGGAGTTAATTCTTGTGAATGGTGTAAGGTCTGTGTCTAGATTAAGATTTTTGCATATGGATGTCCGGTTGTTTCAGCATCATTTGTTGAAAAGGCTATACTTCCTCCTTTGAATTGCCTTTGCTCTTTTGTTAAAGATAAATTGACTATATTTGTGTTGTTCTTTTTCCGGGGAAGGGGTGGCTCTCTATTCCGTTCTTTGGTTTATTTTTCTATTCTTTGCCAGTACCACACTATGTTGATTATTGTACCTTTAGAGTAAGTCTTGAAGTCAGGTAGTGTCAGTCTTCCAACTTTGTTCTTCTTTAATATTGTTTTGGCTATTCTGTTTTGTTTTGTTTTTTCCCTTTCCATATAAATTTTAGAATCAATTTGTCAGTATCGTCAGAATAATTTGCTGGGATTTTTATTGTTATTGCATCAAATTTATAGGTCAGGTCAGGAAGAACTGACAATTTGACAATATTAATTTTTCTCAACCATGAACATAAAATATCTAATTATTTAGATCTTCTTTGATTTCTTTCATCAGTTTTATAGTTTTCCTGATACAGATCTTATCCATATTTTGTTAATTTATACACAAGTATTTCATTTTTGTGCCAATGTAAATGGTGTTATGTTTTATATTCAAATTACAATTTGTTATACCAGTTCATTGCTGGTATATAGGAAAGTGATTGACTTTTGTATAGTATCTTTGTACAATAGAACCTTGCTATCACTATTTATTAGTTCCAGGAGTTTTTTGTTTTTCTTTAATCAACTTTTGAGATTTTCTACATAAACAATCATGTCATATATGAACAAATATAGTTTTATGTCTTCCTTTATAATCTGTATATCTTTTATATCATTATTTTGTATTATATTGCATTAGCTAGGACTTCTAGTATCATGGCGCATAGGAATGGTAGGAAGGGACATCCTTGCCTTTTTCCTCATCATAGGTAGAAAACATCTCATTCTCACCATTAGGAATGATATTAGCTGTAGGTCTTTTGTAGATTTTTTTTCCAAGTTGAGTAAGTTCTCTTCTATTCCTAGTTTGCTGAGGTTTTTTTTTGTTTTGTTTTTTGTTTTAATCATGAAATGGTGTTGGATTTTGTCAAATGCTTTTTATGCATCTGTTGATAATATCATATGATTTTTCTTCTTTAGCCTGTTGATATAATGGATTACATTAATGGATTTTTGAATGTTGAGCCAGTCTTGCATACTTGGAATAAATTCCACATGGCCATGGTATATAATTCTGTTTATACACTGGTGTATTTGATTTGATAATATTTGCTGAGGATCTTGTATCTATAGAGATATTGGTCTGTACTTTTCATATCTTGTAATGTCTTTGTTTGGGCATTAGGTTAATGTTGGCCTCATAGAATGAGTTAGGGAGCATTCCCTCTGCTACTATCCTCTGAAAGAAAGTATAGATAATAATTTCTTCCTTGAATGTTCGGTAGAATTCATCAATGAAACCATGTGGACCTGTTGCTTTCTCTTTTAGAAAGTTATTAATTATTGATTCCATTTCTTTAATAGATACAGTCTTATTCAGATTATCTATTTCTCCATTTGTGAATTCTGATAGATTGTGTCTTTCAAGGAATTGATCCATTTCATCTAAATTATCATATTTTTGAGTATACAGTTGTTCAGAATATTCCTGTATTATCCTTCTAAAGTCCACATGTTTGGTAATGATGGCCTCTTTTTCATTTCTGTTATTAGTAATTTGTGCCTTCTCTATGTTTTTTGGTTAGCCTGTGCTTCTCAGCCTTCCTCCCTCTACTACCCCTTCAGTAATACAGCAGGGCTACAGGGGGCTGAGGTTGGGGTATTTATTTTCTACAATTAGGAAAACCCAGGTCAGTTAGGCTCTGGTAAACTATTTTCCCTTGAGGTCAGGCTTTTTATTAAGGAAAACCCCATACCTTAGGCATATTTCCAGTGGTTACTTTTCCCCTTCCCCTGCTAGAACCACGAGGGCATTTTCCTCTCATTTTCCCAAGCTTTTTATACGTTGAATCTGAAAGTAGAAGTCCTCCAAAATTTTTTAATGCATAATCAAATTTGAGAACCACTGATCTACAGGATAAATTCTAAACTCTTTACCATGAATTCTAGGTTCTACTTAATCTGGCTCCACCAGGATTCTAATATTATGTTCTACACTATCCTTTTTATACTGTCAATGGAATTTCTTCTGTTTTCTACTTTCACTCCTATCTTTCTTCAGTCCCCCTCTTTTGCTCTTGTCTTTTTGGCTCTTTGACTGAAATTCTCTCTCTGTTTATACATGCCACACACACACACGTGTGTGTGTGTGTGTGTGTGTTTATTTTCTACTTTCACTCCTTCGTATATGTAGGGGAGGAAATTTTTTTCCTCCACCCTTCTTAGTTCCTTGGTCTTTGGCTGATCTAACAATAAAATTAACATAGGACAGATTAACAGGAGAAAAACAAAAATTATGTGTGTATGGGACCCCATAAGAATATAAAACCCACAGGTAGTCAGGCAATTGAGGCTGATATGCCATTCTGCACTAAGGAGAAGGGGTAAGGGTTTGGGACTACAAAGGGAAGGAAGATAATTCACAGGAAGATGAGAAGAGCAAATGTTTGGTAAACAAATGTTTGCCATGCAGAGACAATGGGACACAGAAATGACTTTGAACCAACAGATCCTGCTGAGCTACCCCCCACCTTATCACACCTAGCACAAACTCTGTAGTTATGTCTGGTGACAATTCTCTTTTTGGGCCATGTCTTCTATCTGAATTCTTTTCTTCAGTTAAGAGAGAGGTAGAAAGCTCATCCTGAGTCTTTGAGGCATTGACTGACTTCAGCTCAAAGTAATCCACATGCCAAAGTGGCACATTTGGGGGAGGCTCATTTTTAACCCCTTCACAGCTCTCCATCAATATATTAACTACTAGGGAGACAAAAACATCTGTACAATTACATGCCATATGTTTCACAGGACTAACAGTGTAGTCACCAGTGTAAGATTTTGTGTCAGATGTCCCTGCAAATAAAAAATATATATGTAACTCACTCTCTGAAAACTTTTTTCTTGATTTTTTTCTTGATTTTTTTTTGTTTTCTTAATTTACAGCCCAACCAACATCATTGAAAAACAAACTATATAAGCATGATATTTTATATTTATACATAAACTCTTTAGTTTACAGAAAATAACTGCCTCTGATAAAACCACTCAACTTATGTAACTTTCTCCTTAATTCTTTTTAAATATGTTTTAATATTATATCTGGAATGCACTGATTTGTAAGCCTATACATTTTAGGAAAGCAGTTTGTATCAGAAGAGAGAAGTAACCAAATAAAGTTGCAGGTGATAGTTTCTTCTGGTAATGGTCTAGCAGACTTTTGATTTATCACTGCATTCAGCAGAAGCATCTTGCAGAGAAAAGGGGGATGTAAAAGTAATTTCACAAAGCAGACAAGATGCCTCAAGATTCTGGCTTATTAGCACATCAAATGGTACCACACAGGATGGTGAAATCACTTGTTTTCAGTCTGTTTTTGGTTGGAGATGCAGAAACTTTAAGAGACAAAACTGAATTGCTTCTTTAGCTTTATCAGTCTGTATTATGATGGTTTACTTGCAGTTGAAGCATTTATTAAAAAATACTGCAATGATAACTAACTAATGATAAAAAGCCCCCGGTGGGGGGGATTTTCCTGGTGGCCCAGTGGTTATGAATCTGCCTGCCAATGCAGGGGACAGGGGTTCAATCCCTGGTCCAAGAAGATCCCACATGCCGCAGAGCAACTAAGCCCGTGCTTCACAACTACTGAGCCCGTGTGCCACAACTACTGAGGCCCACATGCCTAGAGCCTGTGCTCCGCAACAAGAGAAGCCACCACAATGAGAAGCCTGCGTACTGCAATGAAGAGTAGCCCCAGCCCGCCGCAACTAGAGAAAGCCGGCACACAGCAACAAAGACCCAACGCAGCCAAAAATAAAATAAATAAAATAAAGAAACTTATTAAAAAAAAAAAGCCCTGGTGGGGCTTTTGATGCTAATTACACCTGAAGCATCCTCTAAAGCAGTAAAGTCTCAAACTTTCATTTACATAGGTATGACTTGGGACCTTGTTAAAATGCAGATGTGATTCAGCATGTTTGGGGCATGGCCTGAGATTCTGCATCTCTATAAAGCTCCAAGGTAATGCTGCTGCTTGCTAAACTGTGAATAGCAAGACTCTAGTATACCATAAACTTCCTCAGAGTAGAGGCTGTATCTTAACTCATGTTTGCTCTTAAGTCTATACCTGTTTTTGCTTACTTTTATTTATCACTATCTATTCATCATCTGTTGATCAAACAATCGATTGATCTCACTGCTCCAAGAATAATTTAATGTTATTTATAGAGACTTAGTAATTAAAAATAGATTAACTTTATCTATATAAAGTTTTTTATATAAAGTTTATATATATATATATATAGAGAGAGAGAGAGAGAGAGAGAGAGAGGGAGGAATCAGGGCAAAAGGAAAAAAGAGTAAGGTGAAGGAAATAGTTGAATTTAGTTTCCTACTGAATGTAAGCCTAAAATAAGGCTCTCAACTTGATGACCATAGGTCCTAGTTTGCTGAGGACAGTCCTGGTTTATGCTTACTGCATTGATGTAATAATTGATAGTGTTCTCTATTCTAGATTTTATTAAAAAGTATATGGATACCCTATTGTTAGCCCTTTTAAACAGCTATTTATCTGAAATAAGTCTTACAATGATCTTTGAACTGCTTACTGTATGAGGAGAAAAAGTCTTTAAGCAAATGTCCAAACATTGGAAAGATAAGATAAACAGTCCGTAATATTCTTAAAACATTTATTCATTTACCACGATGAATAATGGTGGTATATTAGATATTAAAACTATACTTTTTTTGTATATGAGTGCAATGAAAGTTCTTGAAGTTTATTTTTATTATATATCAATATAAATATTTTGATTTTTTAATATAATATAAATTATTTATTTGGTGATATATATGAAATCTCATCACTAGAAATCTTGACAATTAGTACTGCAGAGTGAAGATATCTAAAAGTTACTTTCAGTTTCTCAGATTGCACATTGAAATATATAGAATGACTGTTAATCTTATACTCCCCAAAGGGACCCACAAAAATAATTAGGGACTTTCTCTTAGATGGATGACTTTTCACTTTGCAATTAAAAAAGGGTAAGGAGGTCCTTCATCATACTTTCATTTAGGGGGAAAGGGGTGTCATGAAAGAACTTAAGGCCATTACAATTAATAATATAAAGTTACAAAGCAGAACAAAATCAAACTCTCATTGACTTCCTGCAGATTTTAAGCAGCTTCATTGATTAGATCTTGATAGTGATAAGATTTCCTGGAAATACGTAAGATAATTTATAATGTGTTCAAATCTTTATTATTATTATTTATATGCATGATTGTTTTTGAAACTATATAAATTAGATGTCTTATTTTATCAAGCAGACTGTTTACAGTAAAACTACTACTACATTTTGCCATTATTCAGCGCTTATTTATTGCACAGTCCATTAAAAGTATGTCCTGTTTGCTAGCCTAAGAGACACTTTACTTTATAATTTAATTCCAGAAATTCTCTTTGTTCTAGAATAAACAACTTTACTCCAAGAAATTTCAAATATACTGGACTGGATTGATGACTCTATAATGGACTTCCTTCACACTCTGTCTCTCTTTCAAGCCATTTGTCACATTTTATTTTAATTATTTGTTTAAATGTGTGTCTTCCTCACCAGACTATTCATTCTATGAGGACAGGCAATGTATGTTTTATTCTTATCTTTTTGATACTTATCACATAGCATGATATTTTGAATATAATAGTACATATGAGGCAAAAGTTGATAAAATTTTAGGTATTATATATGGTAAAAACATAACAAAATATAGGGGTTTTTTTGCAATACAGAAAGCGGTAGATGAGAACAAATTCCTTAACCATCTAATCTGGATGTACAAAAAGTATTAAAATAATGATAAAGTCTACAAAAAATTACAAATGTGAAATTGCTGTAGTCTACTTAACTATATTATTCTCTGTTCCTTACAATTTCCTGACATTTAATATAGTTTCCTTTCATTGTTCATCCTCCTGTTCAAGTCTCAATTCAAATGTCACGTCCTCAGAGAGGACATCTCTGACTACTCTATTTCTCTGTATTACAACATCCCATTTATTACTTTCATAGATATTATCTCAAAAATCCAATCATCTTGTATATTGGTTTACTATCTATTTCCCTCTCATTAATTTAAATGCAGTATAGGAAGAGACCTTGCCAATTTTCACCATTGTATCCTCAACATTTAGCAGAATGCCTGACACAGTTAATGAAGGAATAAATGAATGGATGGATGGATGGGCATGCAAATATATACATATGTCACACCAAGTTCAATACAACAATGTTTATGAAAATAGGGAAAAAATAAAATGAGATGGAACTATATCACAAAATAATTCCTGATATATTTTTAGTTTTGGACCTGTGATCTTCTGCTTGAGTCCAAAATTTATCAAATTCATCTTTTGGTAATCTAGGATTATATACTATTCTTTTTTTTAAATTTTTTATTTACTTAGTTATTTTTGGCTGCGTTGGGTCTTCGTTGCTGCGCGCGGGCTTTCTCTAGTTGCGGCGAGCGGGGGCTACTCTTTGTTGCGGTACGTGGGCTTCTCATTGCGGTGGCTTCTCTTGTTGCGGAGCATGGGGTCTAGATGCACAGGCTTCAGTAGTTGTGGCACGCAGTCTCAGTAGTTATGGCACACGGGCTTAGTTGCTCTGAGGCACGTGGGATCTTCCCGGACCAGGGCTCGAATCCGTGTCCCCTGCATTGGCAGGCGGATTCTTAACCACTGTGCCACCAGGGAAGCCCTCAACCTCTAATTTGAGAGTTTAGGCTTTGGTGCTTTAAAGCCTACATCTTGCTATAAAAAGGAATTAATCATTTACTCTCTTCTTTAGAAACTGCTTAAACTAAGCACACTTCCTTAGTCAGTTTCAAGATGTAAAGAATATTATTTATATATACGTAAGAATATTTAACTTGGCATTACAGCTTAAGATTTATGAGAAAAACAGCATTAAATCTGACAGTCAGTTACTCTAAAATGGATAATTGCTACTGATAAGGCTAAAGGCAGGCCACCCCAATATGTGCCACTCTGGCATGGGAATTATTTTGAGCTGAAAAGAAGCAAGGCCCAAAAGACTCAGGAAGAAACTTTGAACTTCCCCTTTACTGCCTGAAAGAATTTAAGATAAGAAGCCTGTCCCAGAAAGAAGCTATCACCACAGATAACTATAGTACATTATGAATTAAGTGTGGTAGACACGAAGGATCCTAGCAAAGCCCATTTGATCAGGGTCCTCTCTGTGTCCCAAAGTCTTTGCATGGCCCAGCAAACATTTGATTGCCAACCATTAACTCTTTTTAATCTTCCTGTGACTTACCTTACTTCCCCTTGAAACTTCATACTCCTACCTCCTTCTCCTTAGTCCAGAATATATATATATCCCTCACCTTGTCTTGCTATCTTTGGAATTCTTGGAATTCTTCATACTTATGTGGATTCCCTGTACGCACGTAATAAATTTGATTTCCTCCTGTCAATCTGCCTTATGTCATTTTAATTGCCAGCCAAAAGAACTAAAAGGGAAAGAAGGGAAATTTCCCCTCCGTCAACACTATTCTTTGAAACAAATTTTCTGTAGTTCTATATAGTCACAAGATTTTATTTAATAGGAAATAACAGCATTTATTTTCAATAATAAAGTTTGCCCATGTGTTTAATACTTTATATAACCATGCTTATTGTCAGGGTTCTGGCAAGAAATAAAGGAGTAGTTAAAAAGGGCTTAATAAAAGGGGCCTCAAGTCAAAGTTGTGGACAGGGTGTAGGGAAGAAGCAAGTGGTAATACAGGGCCTAGGCTGACATCAAAAGAGAGTCACGGCCACCACAGAGGTCAGCCTCCCTGGACAGAGCAATGCAGAGAAGTGTAGAAAATGGAACAGAATGGCTAGATGGACAAACTGGGGCACAGCACAGTATAATGCACATGTAAATGAGTTCTGGAAATGCTTGATTTTGATACCAAAGCTTTATAAATTTTGAGAAAAAAATTAGTAGTTTTACTTTTTTATTTTTTTCTCTTTCTCCCCAAGGAAAATACGTTGTGTCTAAAAGGAAAGTTGAGTCAGGAGGGCAGAGGACAGGCATTCCTATACACAGCTGTTCTGCTGACATCTTAAATTTTTGAGCACATTAAATATAATAATATAAACTAAGCTCAAAATGATATTGTCTGCAATCCTGAAATCAAAGAGATGGACGTAGATTCGTCTTACAGTGAAAGAAATCAATGCTAAAAATAATTTGAGAGTTTTTCTTTCTGAAAATAAATATGACTTGAGAAAGTCCTCTTTCCTATAGAGCAAGTTCCTTGATTCACTTTTTTCTTAGTACGTTACATATGCAATTTGAGTGTCAGGTATGCATTTGGGGAGTTTTAACCTAGAGGTACAGAAAGTATGTAAGAGGAGTTTATAGGGAGAATATCTTAAGATCACAATGGTTTCAAGGTGATTCCTAGCCCAGCATATCCAGAAGGTTACCACATTTTGTTCCTCTTTGTGTAGGGCTGACTGGCTGTTGAAGATGTTTTCTACATAATGAATCTTATCAAGTTCACCTCTGTGGAATTCTCTCCAGCTTTTAAATAATTTTCATATAATGGGATAAAATGGGAGTAGTAATAATAATAATGCACATTTGACCATCTTGAGTAATATGTGTGGGAGCATAGCCTTTACATAATGGAAAAATAGAGAATAAGATTGTCTCAAATCAGGGGAACTCTGAGCGCAAAGGAAGTTATTCAAGAGTTTTCTTTTCTTCCTTCCTTCCATCCTTTTTCCTTCCTTCCTTCTTCTTTCTCTTTTCTTCCCTCCTCTCTCTCTCTGTCTCTCTCTCTCTCTCTTCCTTATTCCTCCCCACCCCTTTCTTTCTTCTCAAACAGAATATTCTATCTTTTCGCTAGGCAAAGCCCTGAATGCCTCTAGGACAATACAATAGATTCATTTTGAAATACATATCCTATTGGAACATGTGACACTAAGGTGGAAATCAAGCCCACACCAGATAATTGACAATGTTGTAGAGTTCAGATTAATTAAAGCTTCATTACATAAAGCTTCTAGTCAGCACCTATCTTATAGACACTTGTTAAATAGTTAAATTTTTCGAAATGGGTCTAATATTTTTAATATTTCAACTGACATATTTTCACTTCTCCTTCAATCATCTTCCTTTTTATCCACTTCCAAGGTTGAACTGCAAAACTTATCATCCAATAGGAGAGGAAATAAGGGAGTATGTGCCACTAAGAATAAAGAGGTCAAATAATAGCTTTGACTCTAAAATTGGCCTCTCCTCATAAAAATGGGCAGAAAAACAGCCTTTCTGAAGAGAAAATAGGTTTCTCAATCTCACACACTTTTAACAAGTCAAGAACCAGGCACGGTGAACTAACTAGATCTACTAGAGCTTAGACATTTCTTTCATAGTGTACTGAGACTATGCCTTCCACAACTAATGATGAGCCATGAAACTTGGTGGCTCTAGAAAAAAAGGAATAATATGGTGTGAGAGGAATCCTTACCACAAAGGAAAAAAAGCAGGGTGGGGGGAAGCCCACACTTTCCCTTCTGGATGCCAGCTGGAAAGAAAAGGAAGAGAAACAAAGGAGAGAAGAAGAGGAAGCCAAGGGTGAGGTACATATGACTTTTTTCTTCTCTCTCCATCCCTGAAGGGACTTGGCTGAGGTTAGGGAGAAGAAAAAGGAGAGATGGTCTTTTGTTAGACATTGTCTTACAGAGAACCTCCTAATCCTACTATACCCTGGAACCTACTTGGGCGTGCAGCAGGGGTCTGTAGCAGAGTAATTAATAGTATCATAGCATGGTTAGACAAAGAGTTTGATTAGGTATTCATGGGACATACTTGATTGGGGAGGGACAATAAGGGTAGAAGAAGACAGGGATGAACAAATACCCACATGCCCTCCGAGGTGAGTCAGAGAAGTCAGCCCTATGCTTGGCTAATATGTTAGGAAGGAATTTACCCTATATCTAAGGCAAACCAGAAATTAGGGGGTCTGGAACTCCAGGCGTTGTAAGTTTGAGCCTTGTATGCAATGAAAGATGAATAGAAGCAAATTGCCTGTGCCGTGAAAAAGTGTCTTTGTGTGTGGGACGAAATCATGAGGAAGATTAAGAAAAGGAAGCCATGTTTTCTTTGTACTTCTGAATGTAGTAATATTGCATTTGTGACTCTACAGCATGTCAGGACTAGCCTGGAATGTCTAAGAATCTGGGTATAACAAGAATTTATATGCACCACGGGTAAGATGAAGCTCCTAAACTAAAATTAGTGAGAGAAACCATGTTGAGGCCTTGACTATGGTTGTGAAGCAGATGGTTTCATTTGCAGAGTTACATATGGATAGAAACAGTAGAAGAAAGGGTCATCTTTAAGAGTCTTTCTTAACTCTGTATTTTTCAAAGGACTGAACTCATTTTCAGAAAAGCAGTCCAGTTCCAGCAGCAGAAGCTCTCCCATTAGTACAAGGTTTGGGGTAGATTCGTGCTTACTTAAAAAGTTACAGGAAGCTGGAAAACTGGTCTGAGCAGAGTTGATTCCACGAGCGACCATTTCCTTCTCTACTTAGAAAGCAGAGGACAGAGACTATACAATGACTCTTGAGGAAAGCAGGAATTGGCAGGAAATTATGTTGGTGGGGAAGTCTCCACTTATTGCTGTTTTTAGGCAGAAGCAGCTGCACAGGCCCTGATGAAGCAGACCCAGCTGAGGCTCATTTCCATATCAGGGAAACGATCTGTTATTTAAATCTTTCCATTTGCAACAACATAGATGGACCCTGAAGGCATTATGCTAAGTGAAATAAGTCAGACAGAGAAAGACAAATACCTTATGATCTTATTTATATGTGGAATATATTTAAAAAAAAAAAAACAAGCTCATAGATGCAGAGAACAGATTGGTGGTTGTGTGTATTTGGGGAGGTGTGTGAAGGAAATCAGAGACCTCCAGTTACAAAGTAAATAAGAAATAAGTAAATAAGTCATGGGGATGTAATATACAGCATGGTGACTATAGTTAATAATACTGTGTTGCGAATTTGAAATTTACTAAGGGAGTAAATCTTAAAAGTTCTCATTACAAGAGAAGAAATCCTGTAACTATATATGGTGATGGATGTTAACTAGACTTACTGTGGTGATCATTGTGCAACATATACAAATATCAAATCTTTATTTTCTACACCTGAAACTAATATAATGTAATATGTCGATTACAGCTCAATGAAAAAAAAAAACTAGTGGTGCATCACACTAAATTTAATCCATTTCTAAAAAAAGTTTAGATTAAGCGTTAAGGAAGCTATGATTCATCTATCCCTGTGAATATAGTGAATTAACTGGGGCCTGACAATATTTGTCTTTAGTGCCTTCCTTCTTTCCCGTATGGCACTTTTTTTCAGCATGGTCTTTCCTGCTACTCACTGTCAACTTTGATCTCTGTTTGAAGGCCAGAGTTTGAAATAGATAAGATGCAGTATTATCACTGGAAAATATGACTGGAATTTAATGAAGGATAACAACTGCAGAGACAAAGTTTTTCCTAAGGATACGGCATGCCTTGTGAAATTACTCATAAATATATTAGAAGCAAACCAGAGAGGGGGAGAAAAATGGGTGAGGATGACTTTCCAAAGCCTGGAGCTGTAGGAATCTCCAAGAAGAGCCAAGTAGCCAAACATAATATCAGTAAAGAATTGCCTGAATCCTGAGTAGACATCTGATAGACACTGTATCATTCAAAGTGCAAGGACCAAGAGGGGCTATGGTACCAACTGGAGAACAGCTGAGGGCTAATGTAGACAACACAGGAACTGCTGCTGAAAGAAAGCATTAAGCCACCTAACAGGGGCTACAATTTTTCTAAGGGGCATAGAAATATAGCAAATCTGAGTCTATTTCAGGTTAAGAATCTGAATAGCTGGAGGGAGCCCAGACAAGGTTGAGTCAAGGAGAGGAACTGGACTGCCATGTTCAGTAAACTATGTCAGCCAGGTCAAACTCTGGCCAGATTTTCATTCCTTTAGGAATAGGTACTTTTTCCTCAATTTCTCAATTTCATTGTTTTTGTCTTTCCCTTTCTATTTTGATTATTTCATTTTTTGCCTCATTTTTTGGATAAGATCCTTTGTAAAAATGTCTCCATTTTTAGATAATCTGAAGAGAAAGGAGGGTTGTCCTCACAAAAGGTAAGACGTTTAGAGAAAATGGAGTAGCAAATAGAAGTGTTCCATTGGAGGAGATTAGAGTAAATGGCATCTCCTTTCCCGACCAGGGAGAGCCTGCATTCAGTTGCTATAATTCACATTCAGACATGAAGCAGGAATCTAGAGTTGGCTACCCATTATCTGATTTCAGAAGTAGCTGGGTTTTGTTTGCCTGGTACAATGCTTAAAAAATTGAATTTATTTGAACATCTCGAGTTGGGATATGCACTCTCCACTTTAGCCACAGGCCCACTGCTGACTGTACCTTAAATTGAATTCTATTTCATTTATCTCTTTTCTACATGTTTCCTTTAGGGATATGGATGTTCAATTCTTAGAATGGTACCAGTGTATTACTACTCTCCCCGCCCACCCACCAAAATGTAAGCTCTACAGGGGCAAAGATTTCTCTCGGGTTTATTTATTTATTTAAACATCTTTATTGGAGTATAATTGCTTTACAATGGTGTGTTAGTTTCTGGTGTATAACAAAGTGAATCAGCTATATGTATACATATATCCCCATATCCCCTCCCTCTTGCATCTCCCTCCCACCCTCCCTATCCCACCCTCTCTCAGGTTTATTCCAGTGCTATATTCAAGCAACTAGGGCAGTGTCAGATGTTCAATACACATTGAAGGAATGGATTAATAATAGGGGACAATATCCTAGCTTTAAGAATCGATTTCCAGTGGTTGAACTACCAGCATTATAGACAGGGTTCTTACATTACAACTCAGGGGCTGCTCTATTCTGAAAAGTTTTATACTAATGAATATATCATACTGTTCTACCACTTTAAATATACCTCCTTATCTGCTTATTTGTCAAGTAAAATAAAAGCCATCAGTTTTATAAAAGTGTACTAGGATTTTAATATTTTAATAAAGTATAGATAGTAAATTAAGCACATTAGGAAAGTGATAGCTGAGTTAGGATGTTTAGACCAAGAGATATATTATACAATAAGAATCCTGTAAAACTGAAAATTAGAGTGTAATGAATCAATCCCTTTGCTTGCGCTAGCAAATAGATGTCATGTAGAGCTGGTTTAAAGAAATTGAATACTTGTGAACATGAACGTGACTTTTGCCTGGTGAAATTTAATTGGTAAAAGTATATCATAGATTCAGAATTTTATAATTATATAGACCATTAGCAATTGTTTAGTTTATTGCACATCTTTTTTGTTTTGTCTTTTTTTTTTTTCTTACTCTCATCTTTTCCCATGGCATATGGTTCTCATTGAGCTACAAATCACGATAAACTGCCCTGATCACTGAATAGCCACATGACCCGGACTTAGCCAACCACACTCATCAATATGAATGCTAAGAGAAAGATTCTCAAATAATACAGTTTTAGTTTGTTGAATACTCCAGCCTGGCTTTTTACAGTTGCATGAACTAATAAATTACCTTCTTTGTATAAGTTAACCTTACTTGATCTCCATCTGGTGTAACTGAAAGAATTATGATTAATGGGTAATATTAATACCTTAATCATACAGAAGACAAAATTGTGCTGAGAGAAGTTAAGGAAATTACCCCACACCACTCTACTAGTGAGTGAATGATCCAAGAATAGCCAGATAGCCTAATAAGCAGTCTTCCTTCTTTAAATGTCTTTTAAACTTCCCTCTTTTCTTGCTTCTGCTATTTCTTATTCCTTTGTGAAAACTTCTACTTTTGTACTATTTATGTGTTGGGATATCGATACTACTGCGTCCTTTTGCTTAAGCACAACTTCTGTCAGTTCTGCAACTTCATGACTACTTAGAGGATTCAGTAGCATCAAATGCCTTCAATCATCTGTTTGCAGCTTATTACAGAAATGAGATTAATTTGCCTTAGGGGATTCATAAATGAGCTCCAGAAAGCCCTAGATGTCCTCTCCCTTTGGAGCTTTATATGAATTTTCTCTCCTCATATACTTTTTCTTTCTCATGTAGTTAGAACAGAAAGGTAGAAAAAGACCATAGCCATCACCAACCATGACTTGTCGTTCTTCTAATTCCATACTTCTAATTTTTCCTTATTTTAATATTAACATTTTTAGGAAAAAAAATCTGTAAATTATTTTTAGTCAAGTGCACAGGAGACCTCCACTGGCCAATAAAATCAGTTGCCCCCTCTACAGTGTACAGCCCTGAGAAGCAGTTGGCGAGAATAAGCCTATATTTGTATGTAACTATCTAGGTGTGACCATGTGACTAGTTTTCATCAATGGAATTTGAGTGGAAAAATGAGGGTCACTTCTGGGTCAAGGCTTTGAAAAAAGAAATATGCCTTTTCCTTTCCTTTTTTCTCCTTCTTTTTACTAGGTATTTAAAACGACAAGGCCTAAGAGCTTGCTGTCTGATACAGTAGCCTTAGCCATATGTGGCTATTTAAATCTAAAGTAATTAAAATTAGATACAATTATAAATTAAGTTCCTCATCCATACCAGCCACATTTCAAAAGTTTAGTAGCTACATTCTCATCGCTGCAGAACACACTATTGAATAGCACTGGCTCAGATAATGGTAGAAACACAAGATGGAAAGAACCATGTTTGCTGAATCTCAGTGAAGAAAGGAACCTACCCGTTGGACACTTACGAGACTGTGAAATATCCTCTGGGTTAGTCAAGTATACATTTATATATTTTAGGGTCCATATTTCATAGCATTTTGGCCTATCCCAATTAATACAGAAGCTTAATGGTTATTTATAAAACATTCTTTAACATCTTGTCAGACATCTGGAAGATCCCCCACCCCCTTTGTATTTTGTTTGCTGGATTCTTTTTCATACAATCAAAATAAAAACAAAATAGAATATGCATTTTAAAGCAGAAGGGTTTAAGAAGTAGCATCCTCAAGAAAATAGTCTAAAAGAAGTTTCTCCTAGAAATACATTCAGAGTGTGGGAGCAATAATGAAACTTCAGTTTTCTGCTAACTCCTGCTCTCCTAGTATTAGAAGATAATATCCTTATAAACATGAGGTCATGAAGGGTACAGTCTTTGGACTCAGAGTCTTTGGGTTTGAGTATTGGTTCTCTGATATCTGTAAATTTTGTAGTTTTATGAGTGTCCATAAATAACAATGATTGAGTCAGCAGAGTTAGGCAGGTGAAGATATCAGCTTAATTACTACTAAGAGCTGGGCTGGAGAATACGGATTAAATGTGTGGCAATAATGAGCTTCATGATACTTTTTTTTTATTATTAGTCATCAGTTTTATACACATCAGTGTATACATGTCAATCCCAATCGCCCAATTCAGCAAACCACCACCCACACCCCCCGCCACTTTCCCCGCTTGGTGTCCATACGTTTGTTCTCTACATCTGTGTCTCAATTTCGGCCCTGCAAACCAGTTCATCTGTACCAGTTTTCTAGGTTCCACATGTATGCGTTAATATACGATATTTGTTTTTCTCTTTCTGACTTACTTCACTCTGTATGACAGTCTCTAGATGCATCCACGTCTCAACAAATGACCCAATTTCGTTCCTTTTTATGGCTGAGTAATATTCCATTGTATATATGTACCACATCTTCTTTATCCAGTCATCTGTCGATGGACATTTAGGTTACTTCCATGACCTGGCTATTGTAAATAGTGCTGCAATGAACATTGGGGTGCATGTGTCTTTTTGAATTATGGCTTTCTCTGGGTGTATGCCCAGTAGTGGGATTGCTGGATCATATGGTAATTCTATTTTTAGTTTTTTAAGGAACCTCCATACTGTTCTCCATAGTGGCTGTATCAATTTACATTCCCACAAACAGTGCAAGAGGGTTCCCTTTCCTCCACACCCTCTCCAGCATTTATTGTTTGTAGATTTTCTGATGATGCCCATTCTAACTGGTGTGAGGTGGTACCTCATTGTAGTTTTGATTTGCATTTCCCTAATAATTAGTGATGTTGAGCAGCTTTTCATGTGCTTCTTGGCCATCTGTATGTCTTCTTTGGAGAAATGTCTATTTAGGTCTTCTGCCCATTCTTGGATTGGGTTGTTTGTTTTTTTTAATATTGAGCTGCATGAGCTGTTTATATATTTTGGAGATTAATCCTTTGTCCGTTGATTCATTTGCAAATATTTTCTCCCATTCTGAGGGTTGTCTTTTCGTCTTGTTTATGGTTTCCTTTGCTGTGCAAAAGCTTTGAAGTTTCATTGGGTCCCATTTGTTTATTTTTGTTTTTATTTCCATTACTCTAGGAGGTGGATCAAAAAAGATCTTGCTGTGATTTATGTCAAAGAGTGTTCTTCCCATGTTTTCCTCTAAGAGTTTTATAGTGTCCAGTCTTATATTTAGGTCTCTAATCCATTTTGAGTTTATTTTTGTGTATGGTGTTAGGGAGTGTTTTAATTTCATTCTTTTACATGTAGCTGTCCAGGTTTCCCAGCACCACTTATTGAAGAGACTGTCTTTTCTCCATTGTATATCCTTGCCTCCTTTGTCATAGATTAGCTGACCATAGGTGTGTGGGTTTATCTCTGGGCTTTCTATCTTGTTCCATTGATCTATGTTTCTGTTTTTGTGCCAGTACCATATTGTCTTGATTACTGTAGCTTTGTAGTACAGTCTGAAGTCAGGGAGTCTGATTCCTCCAGCTCCGTTTTTTTCCCTCGAGACTGCTTTGGCTATTCGGGGTCTTTCGTGTCTCCATACAAATTTTAAGATTTTTTGTTCTAGTTCTGTAAAAAATGCCATTGGTAATTTGATAGGGATTGCATTGAATCTGTAGATTGCTTTGGGTAGTATAGTCATTTTCACAATATTGATTCTTCCAATCCAAGAACATGGTATATCTCTCCATCTGTTGGTATCAACTTTAATTTCTTTCATCAGCATCTTATAGTTTTCTGCATACAGGTCTTTTGTCTCCCTAGGTAGGTTTATTCCTAGGTATTTTATTCTTTTTGTTGCAATGGTAAATGGGAGTGTTTCCTTAATTTCTCTTTCAGATATTTCATCATTAGTGTATAGGAATGCAAGAGATTTCTGTGCATTAATTTTGTATCCTGCAACTTTAAAAAATTCATTGATTAGCTCTAGTAGTTTTCTGGTGACATCTTTAGGATTCTCTATGTATAGTATCATGTCATCTGCAAACAGTGACAGTTTTACTTCTTTTCCAATTTGGATTCCTTTTATTTCTTTTTTTTCTCTGATTGCCATGGCTAGGACTTCCAAAAGTATATTGAATAATAGTGGTGAGAGTGGACATCCTTGTCTTGTTCCTGATCTGAGAGGACATGCTTTCAGTTTTTCACCATTGAGAATGATGTTTGCTGTGGGTTTGTCGTATACGGCCTTTATTATGTTGAGGTAGGTTCTCTCTATGCCCACTTTCTGGAGAGTTTTTATCATAAATGGGTGTTGAATTTTGTCAGAAGCTTTTTCTGCATCTATTGAGATGATCATATGGTTTTTATTCTTCAATTTGTTAATATGGTGTATCACATTGATTGATTTGCGTATATTGAAGAATCCTTGCATCCCTGGGATAAATCCCACTTGGCCATGGTGTATGATCCTTTTAATGTGTTGTTGGATTCTGTTTACTAGTATTTTGTTGAGGATTTTTGCATCTATATTCATCAGTAATATTGGTCTGTAATTTTCTTTTTTTGTAGGATCTTTGTCTGGTTTTGGTATCAGGGTGATGGTGGCCTCATAGAATGAGTTTGGGAGTGTTCCTTCCTCTGCAATTTTTTGGAAGAGTTTGAGAAGGATGGGTGTTAGCTCTTCTTTAAATGTTTGATAGAATTCACCTGTGAAGCCATCTGGTCCTGGACTTTTGTTTGGTGGAAGATTTTTAATCACAGTTTCAATTTCATTGCTTGTGATTGGTCTGTTCATATTTTCTATTTCTTCCTGGTTCAGTCTTGGAAGGTTATACCTTTCTAAGAATTTGTCCATTTCTTCCAGGTTGTCCATTTTATTGGCATACAGTTGCTTGTAGTAGTCTATTAGGATGCTTTGTATTTCTGCGGTGTCTGTTGTAACTTCTCCCTTTTCATTTCTAATTTTATTGATTTGCATCCTCTCCCTCTTTTTCTTGATGAGTCTGGCTAATGGTTTATCAATTTTGTTTAGCTTCTCAAATAACCAGCTTTTAGTTTTATTGATCTTTGCTATTGTTTTCTTTGTTTCTATTTCATTTATTTCTGCTCTGATCTTTATGATTTCTTTCCTTCTACTAACTTTGGGTTTTGTTTGTTCTTCTTTCTCTAGTTCCTTTAGGTGTAAGGTTAGATTGTTTGAGATTTTTCTTGTTTCTTGAGGTAGGCTTGTATAGCTATAAACTTCCCTCTTAGAACTGCTTTTGCTGCATCCCATAGGTTTTGGATCATCGTGTTTTCATTGTCATTTGTCTCTAGGTATTTTTTGATTTCCTGTTTGATTTCTTCAGTGATCTCTTGGTTATTTAGTAACGTACTGTTTAGCCTCCATGTGTTTGTGTTTTTTACGTTTTTTTCCCTGTAATTCATTTCTAATCTCATAGCGTTGTGGTCAGAAAAGATGCTTGCTATGATTTCAATTTTCTTAAATTTACTGAGGCTTGATTTGTGACCCAACATGTGATCTATCCTGGAGAATGTTCTGTGCGCTCTTGAGAAGAAAGTGTAATCTGCTGTTTTTGTATGGAATGTCGTATAAATATCAATTAAATCTATCTGGTCTATTGTGTCATTTAAAGATTGTGTTTCCTTATTTATTTTGATTTTGGATGATCTGTCCATTGGTGTAAGTGAGGTGTTCAAGTCCCCCAGTATTATTGTGTTACTGTCGATTTCATCTTTTATAGCTGTTAGCAGTTGCCTTATGTATTGAGGTGCTCCTCTGTTGGGTGCATATATATTTATAATTGTTATATCTTCTTCTTAGATTGATCCCCTGATCATTATGTCCTTCCTTGTCTCTTGTAACATTCTGTATTTTAAAGTCTATTTTATCTGATATGAATATTGCTACTCCAGCTTTCTTTTGATTTCCATTTGCATGGAATATCTTTTTCCATCCCCTCACTTTCAGTGTGAATGTTTCCCTAGGTCTGAAGTGGGTCTCTTGTAGACAGCATATATATGGGTCTTGTTTTTGTATCCATTCAGCAAGCCTGTGTCTTTTGTTTGGAGCATTTAATCCATTCACGTTTATGGTAATTATCGATATGTATGTTCCTATGACCATTTTCTTAATTGTTTTGGGTTTGTGTTTGTAGGTCCTTTTCTTCTCTTGTGTTTCCCACTTAGAGAAGTTCCTTTAGCATTTGTTGTAGAACTGGTTTGGTGGTGCTGAATTCTCTTAGCTTTTGCTTGTCTGTAAAGCTTTTGATTTCTCCATCGAATCTGAATGAGATCCTCACCAGGTAGAGTAATCTTGGTTGTAGCTTCTTCCCTTTCATCACCTTAAGTATATCATGCCACTCCCTTCTGGCTTGTAGAGTTTCTGCTGAGAAATCAGCTGTTATCCTTATGGGAGTTCCTTTGTATGTTATTTGTTGTTTTCCCTTGCTGCTTTTAATAATTTTTCTTTGTCTTTAATTTTTGCCAATTTGATTACTATGTGTCTCAGTGTGTTTCTCCTTGGGTTTATCCTGCCTGGGACTCTCTGCGCTTCCTGGACTTGGGTGGCTATTTCCTTTCCCGTGTTAGGGAAGTTTTCGACTATAATCTCTTCAAGTATCTTCTCTGGTCCCTTCTCTCTGTCTTCTCCTTCTGGGACCCCTATAATGCGAATGTTGTTGCATTTAATGTTGTCCCAGGCCAGAATTCTCTTAGGCTGTCTTCATTTCTTTTCATTCTTTTTTCTTTATTCTGTTCCGTGGCTGTGAATTCCACCATTCTGTCTTCCAGGTCACTTATCCGTTCTTCTGCCTCAGTTATTCTGCTATTGATTCCTTCTAGTGTAGTTTTCATTTCAGTTATTGTATTGTTCATCTCTGTTTGTTTGTTCTTTAATTCTTCTAGGTCTTTGTTAAACATTTCTTGCATCTTCTCCATCTTTGCCTCCATTCTTTTTCCGAGGTCCTGGATCATCTTCACTATCATTATTCTGAATTCTTTTTCTGGAAGGTTGCCTATCTCCACTTTATTTAGTTGTTTTTCTGGGGTTTTGTCTTGTTCCTTCATCTGGTACATAGCCCTCTGCCTTTTCTTCTTGTCTATCTTTCTTTGAATGTGCTTTTTGTTCCACAGGCTGCAGGATTGTAGTTCTTCTTGCTTCTGCTGTCTGCCCTCTCCATGATCCTCTTAACTACACCAGTTTAGCCCACACAAGGGAAAGGATGGCTCTTAAGGGAGGAGTTACTTAGGGTTACCGCCTCTCACTGAGGGGAGGAAGCTGAGAAAGAGCGCAGAAAGAGTAGGAATTCCCAAACTTTAGGGATGATAGATTATCATTGCCCAATTTATAAATTCGAACTAAGGTCTATCTTTCCTGACCTGGTAACTCGTTTCCCCACTGTGGAGAAGCAAAAAACAAAAAAACAAAAAACGTAAGCTAGAGGATATACAGAGAAAATTTCTCCTCAAAAAATCACAGGAAAAAGAGAGAAAGTTTGGCATTGTGGACCTGTTTCTTTCTATGGAAAATGGAGATGGTAAAAGTATTGCCGTGAGTATTAAATGAGATAATTTATGCAGAGGATTTAATATAATAGCTTATAAACAGTAAACTCTTACTAATTTTATTATTAGTAATAATAATTAGTAATGCTATTAGTATTATTATTTCCTGTTGCCTGAACTTCCATAATTGGTGATTAATTATTTAGTAAACTTACTGGAAAAGTTATGATACTTTATGTAGTCATAAATATTTCATTTTGTGTGAAATAGAAGTTTCTTTTCGATTTTGTTTTTGTTCTTTTTTTAATGAAGCCAGCTGGAAAGAGAACCAGGCTAGATTCCTAAGGGAGGGTAACAACTAAAGAACATTTTATGGGAACTCTAAGCAATTTGAGCACTTTACTTTCTTTATAAACTTGTCTGGGTCCTGGGTGGCACTTAAACAACTGCTTACAAATACCTGAGAGGAAATTTACATATTTCAATCAAAAAAAAAATGTGTTCATTCTTTGAGATTAAAAAAAAAAGATAAAAGAGACATATACTCTTATAATTAACATTTAGAATTGGAAAACTATTAGGGAACATTGAGGGTTGGTTTTTTAATTAATTTTTATTGGAGTATAGTTGCTTTACAATGTTGTGTTTGCTTCTGCTGTACAGCAAAGTGAATCAGCTATACGTATACATATATCCCCTCTTTTTTGGATTTCCTTCCCATTTAGGTCACCACAGAGCACTGAGTAGAGTTTAGGGAACACTGAGATTTAACAGGACTGGCATCATTTATCTATCTGTTGAGTTTTACTGATCCACTGAATAATTCTTTAGCGTCATACATAGCACGTGAGAGTATACTATGGAGCTGTTGGGAATACAGATGAGCTCCACATTGATTCTGCCTTCAGAAACTTATAGATTGATATATGGAATGTGTGTCTAAATATTATAATTCTGTGTAGAAAGTACTGTCTCACAATACAAAGCAATAATTAGGGCTTTGAGGGTTAAGAGTAAAAGTATTTCAACTCCAGAGTTCAGAAGAAGTATTATTTTCAACTGGGGGGCTTGGTTATGGGGCAATGCATCAAGCGAAGCTTGAAGGAAGGAGCTAGCATACAGACTAGGTAACTTTTGGACAAAAGTTGTGGTGGCAAGGTATTCCTAGCTGACGAAACGGGTCGTGTTATTTATGAGAACCAGACTATCTCCATTTAGATAAGTGGAGGATACACAAATAAATCAGAAGCAGTACACAAACTTGTAATATAAACAAATAATTTGCTAAATAAGTTATAGTTTTACTTAATAAAATTATCAGAAAAATAACTGAAAGTTATGTTAGTAAACTTTTAAAAACTAGAATGTTTAGGATTGACTTGAATTTTAAAAGTTTTGAATTGGTTTGAAAACAAAAAAAAGATATGAATGAGTTGGATGTAGTTTCTGAAGAAGTTTTATAATGTTAATAGTGAGCTTGCCTAAATGCTGTTACTTCTTCATAGACATATTGAAATAAAAGTCAGTTACAAAGATACATACTCAAGAGGAGGGAACCTTGTAGTGAAGATAAGATAGAAATGAGAGATATCTATCAGTCTCTTTCACATGAGCATATAGTATATTAAAAACTAACTTGAAATATAGTAAATTCTATTGTCAAGTTTAAAATAAAGGTTTGGAGTACTGAATACAATTTCAAGTATAAATCTTAAAAAGCATATGAAAAACCCAAGAAAATTTATAAATAGTCAAACAGATCTCCAGTTTTTGTTCTTTTATAGTGGAGAGATAAAAAAGACAACATTATAGGCAGGCAAGAGTACACACACACACACACACACACACATATGCACAAATAGATTCACTGAGATGCACATAAGGAATGTCGCATGCAAGTTATCTATGCATGGAAATTTTTAAAAGTAAACTGGCATAGTCCCATTTCTTTGTTCTCTTTCTCTAAAAGTAAGATATCTACATTTAAAATTCTACTAAGTTTCAGTATGTTCATTGTATTTCAACTTCTTATAATTTGTATCCTGTTTAGTTTTATCTGCAATATTGAACCATGTATAAAAGCTAACAATAAGGAAATGTCTATGTTTCTCCACTGGCCTGAACATATACTGAAATTGAAGAGTGAACAATGAATTTTGTTATGCAAAATAGAAGATATGCAAGCAGAATAGTTTGATGTAATGTAATGGCTCTTCAAACACTTCCAATAATGGAAACGTAGATAAAGACACACTGTTTTTTTCTTTGATCGCCTAGTCCCTGTTTCAATGGTCTTCATACCTTTTGTTCATGTCTCCTCTAACGGGATTTTGAAAAACTTTTTATTCATTGCAAATTTATAATGGGATACCCATTTTTTAAAATCTAAGTTTAAGCAGTTGCAAAAGATATAATTTCTGGTATATTACATACATTGACATTTTAAAATAAAGCAATTACATCTGTCTTTTAAAATATCTCTTATTATCCAAATACCATAATGATCTGATACAACCACACCACTGTGAAAAACAATGCATAAACAAAGCTCTTATTTCACAGGAATTTTCTATTATTCGTTTTCTTCTTGAAATCACATTAACATTGCACTTCCTCCGCATAATCCTATCGTAGTATGAGATATTTTATATTTGAAAGTCTTTTATTGATCACAGTTACATGTTTCTGCAACAAAATATCTAAATTGACATTATTTTTATAAATGATTTGTCACCATAAAGCTCTAAATGCTGAATTTTCTTGTTTTGTTACCAATTATGAATGTTAGTTGTAAATAATCAAAGCAACATGCATATTTTATGAATATTGAGGAAAAAAATCTATCAACTAAAGTTTAAAAAAATATTGGAAGTGTATTCCTAAATGAGATGAATGGGTTATGTTTTTTGCTTCTTCAATTGGGTTATGTATCTGTAGGTGGATATTACTTATTGCTAGCATGAGTAAAAACAATATCAATTCTATTTCTTTCTTATTTTATAGAAGTAACTGCTGAGTAAACTTCATAAACATAAACAGTTGATAACTGAGTTATGTTATAGCAATATTTCTCAAATCTTTGTACTCTTTCCGAGTTATCTGGTAACTAGATTAGGCCATCTTCAGTTTTGTTGAAAGCAAAGAATTGGAAATCACTTGAACTGTGATTATCAAAGCAACTTGATACCTAGTCATTAATGATATTAATTTTCTTAACATTGACAACACTATTGTAAATTGTTCCATTTTTAAACCTATATGTATTTACACCACTGGACAACCCTAATATGATGAGTGAAAGAGAAGCCTTTCTTTTTTAAAGTAAGAGAAAGGTGAAAGTGAAAAGAAAGTGGGGAACCAAGATGATGCCTTGATCCTAATACTCAGTCTCTCATACAAATCAATTTTAGGATGGAATATGCACAGTAGTTGAGGATGTGGAAATTGCTTGACTTAAAACTATCTATACCCCTACATCCTCTTGAAAGTCCTTAGGTACCTCCTGGATACCACTTTTCTAATAATCTTTTTTCATTACCGTCCTGTATTTAGCTGTGTTTTCCCCTCACTTTTTCCCTATAACAATGGACATGATAGGAATGGGAGCAATAAATCAAATAAAAACATAAAAATGGATGTGATTTTCTTAATAGAAGGGTGGGAGTAGCAACCAAGGAGGTCTGACTGAACTTCGGAGATAGCTAATAGGGCATGAGTACACGGGGGCAAAAATATATGGGCAGCTAACTAGAGTATTACTCCGTTTGTACCATCAAAAGAAATAAAATGTCAAGATCCATTGCCTAGCTCCCAGACATGAGCTAGTTCTCAGACTTGGGATACATTGACTGAAAAGGAGTCATGACCTGCATGCAGGAGAAACACACACACACACACACACACACAAACGTTCAATACCTTGGGAAGGCATATACAGTAATGGTTGTGTTATTTTTTCCCCAAAACAACTTACAGCCATGCACTCAGTTACACTGGTGAAAGAGGAATTCCCAAACATTTTAAGGCCTGTTGAACTGTCTAAGTTGACAATGATACCAGGACTCCCTAAGTGTCATGCATCCCTCTCCCGTTAGAGTGGAGGCATACGGGGAATAGGTAATAAATAGCGTTCTGCCTGAGCTTTGGCTTACAGTGGGCGCACTGGGTCTGTGAACCCTCTTGGTGGTCACTTCTGTTGTATCTGAATGTATAAATGGGATTGAGATCCTTGGGAATTGGCATAACCCCACACTGGGTGCTTGAACTGTGGCACTAAAGGCTAATATAGTGAGGAAAGCTAAGGGGAAGCCTCTGAAACTATTTCACATCACCCAACTTAGTAAATTAAAAACAATCTTGCAACCTGGGTGGTGTGTGGCAGAAATTAATATCACCTTTCAAGATATAAAGAGATTAGAGTGGTTGTCTCCATCATATCTCCAGTTAATTTACCAGTCTGGCCTTTGCAGATCCTGCATGGATAATGATAGTGGACTACTGCAAACTCAACCAAGTGGTAGCCTCAATTATAGCCACTGGGCAAGAGGAGATCATCACAATCTCAGGTACATGGTTTGTGGCCAGTGGTATGGCCAATGCATTCTTTTCTAGTAGTTTGCGTTCACATGGAATAAACAAAAATAGTCATAGTTTTGCTCCAGGGTTCTGTTAACTCATTTGCCATCCATCATGATATAGCACAAAGAGAGCTGAACTATCTGGACATCCTATGGAACATCACATAGATCCACTATAATATTTTACTAAGAAGTCTAGATGAGCAAAAAGTGGCTAGCATGCAGAAAGCCTTGGTGATATGCATGCACTCAAGAGACCGAGAGAGAAACTTAATGAAGTTTCAGGAGTTAATTTTACATCCCTCAAACTTTTAGGGGGATGCTTGGATATCCCCTCCAAAGTCAAAGTAAAATCATTAAATTTTACACCTCCTGTCACACAGAATGAAGTGCCACACTGAAGAACATCTTTAGGCCCTGAGACGGCATATTCCATCCCTATAGATAAGCTGCAGCTCTTAGAAAACACTGCAATAGGTCCAGGTTGTGATGTAAGCAGCCCTGCCTCTTGTACAACATGGTACACCCTATGGTATTTGAGGTATGGCTGGGGAAAAACAATGTTGTGTGGGGATTATGACAAACTTCAGTGGAAGAATCACCATGCAGGCTTCTCTCACTGTCCAATCCTGCTTCTGCCCTCTCCCTTCCACAAACGTAGATTATTCATAAATATCATTGACTCCAAACACTATCTGTCTCAAGGTCTGCTTCCAGAGAATCAAACTTACAGCAGAAGGCGGAGAAATATAGTTTCCTCTGAGCCCAGCGGGGGGAAGAAAATGGTTTTATGAACACACAGCATAGGTTGTACTACACCAAGTGTTGCTTCCTTATCCCTGACTTTTCAGAACCACCTCCCTCCAGTGTACTTTGGGAAAACAAGTTTGTCTCATCACATCTACTCTTGAGTCATTTCGTGCTTTGCTCTTGCTCTGCTGTCTTCTGTTTGCCTTCATTGCTCTTGGCTCTAGCAATAATCGTAATAGCTATCACTTAATAGGTGCTTTCTATGTGACAGCCACTTTCTAAATTCTTGGTATGAATTAATCTACACAGTAGTCACAATAGCCCTACTAATACCCCCTTTTTTTTTTAACTTTTGGGTTTATTTATTTATTTACTTATTTATTTATGGCTGTGTTGGGCCTTCGCTTCTGTGCGAGGGCTCCCTCCAGTTGCGGCAAGTGGGGGCCACTCTTCATCGCGGTACGCGGGCCTCTCATTATCGTGGCCTCTCTTGTTGCGGAGCACAGGCTCCAGACGCGCAGGCTCAGCAATTGTGGCTCACGGGCTCAGTTGCTCCGCGGCATGTGGGATCCTCCCAGACCAGGGCTCGAACCCGTGTCCCCTGCACTGGCAGGCAGACTCTCAACCACTGCGCCACCAGGGAAGCCCTAATACCCCCATTTTACAGATGAGGATACCGAACACATTGAGGTTGAGTAATTCGCTTGAAGTCATACAATTAAGAAGCAAAAAGTTGGGATTTGATTCCAAGTAGTCCACCAAAAGAGTCAATGCTCTCAACACTCTATTTTCACTAACTGGAAGCATCAACTATTCAACTATCCATCACTGTCCCATTTTGATCTGTGCTAGATAACACCCCTGTTCTTTCCTACGAAATGCCACTGACCAAACATGACCAAAGTTATAAGAGTTATAATGAATGTTTGGGGTATCACAGAGTGATTACTTACATGGTAACAGAAATTTAACATACAATGCTAGTCTTCAGTTTTCGTACACAATTAGCAACTTTTACCTGCCACGGAAGTTCCTCCTTTGCTGTGATCCTTCCAAAGTACCTAACTTCCTACTGTGGTCTAAGATCTTCTCTGACTGTAAAGTAATCATCTTGATACAATTACTCTCAATTTATGGGCACCTTTCCCCTCAGTCATTCAAAGGACAACTCTGATATTTCTGCTATTTTCTAAAATAGACCACATTAACCCTTTTGCTTCGCTCTTTTTTTTCCCCTCACAATATGCCATTGCAGGTTGAGAAGGAGAAAGGTTGTTCCCTTTTAACACAAAAGATCCAATAAGATATTAGCCCAGAATAAAAGAAAAACCAAGCAAACTCTCCCCTGAGAATATACTTCCCGTTTTCCAAAAAGTTTGAGACACACGAGCACAGTCTCTTTGTAAAAGTAGTTTTCTCATAGTCTATGTTGTAAGTAAGCATATAAGTATTCAAATAAATATGCATATAAAATCTCACCCATATAAGGATTTTTGTTTTTTCACTGTTTTGTTTACATTGCTATTAATTCCTTTTGCCCTGACATAATATTACAATTATTTTAGCTTTATAATGTGTTTTATTTCTTTAAAGGAAACACCTTCTTCATTTATTGTTCTTTTTCTAAATAACAGCAGCTTTTGGTACCCATTTATTCTTCCATATGAATCTAACTGGTTAATTTAAAAAAATTCTGTGGAGACTTTCATGTGAATAGCTTTATAATTCAATTCAAAGACAGCAGACATTACGAACAGACAGTCTAGTGCATCTTTTTGCAATTTTTATCGTGAAATATTCCATGCATAACAGAAGTGCATAAAGAATATTTGACAAGTAGAACTGTTAAGAGTGTAGTTTGTAGATTCAAATAGTCAGGATTCAAACTGCACTTGACCACTCACTGTTTATATAATCTTATGCAAGTTACTTAATATTAATGAATCTTTCTTTCCTTATCTGTAAAACTAATAATAGTACCTATCTCATATGCCTGTTCTAAGAATTAAATAAAGCAATACATGTAATTCAGCATAATGCTTGGCATAAAGTGAGTGCTCAGTAAACATTATTTATAATTATTATTAATTTCATCATCCTTACGAAAAATACAAAAATTGTTAAATTTTCTTGTAAATCCTTTATTAATCCTTTATTTATCTTTTAATAAAACGAATGGGAGTTTTTGTGTAGTAGAAAAAGATCTAGATTTACTTTATAGAGATGAGAAAAATTTAAACTAAGTAGTGGCTTGAAAATATTTTTGCTTCTAAATTATAGAATACAGGTTCAAAAGAACAGAAAATCTGTGAGAAGAGCTCTTGAGCAGCTCTTGACTTAGTTTCCTGATTACAACATTAGATCACACCAAAAGTTTTGAAAGAAATCTCTTCTAAAGTTACATCTTAGAGGTCAAATTCCCTGGACTTAGATTCATTTCACTTTGAAGGCCTCTTGGTTCTTTGCCTTTGCTAATATCTTGAATGACATTCTTATCTAAAATTGGTGTTTATGGTATTTAATTTTATTCACTTCTAGGTCAATTCCTGGATGAAGTGCATCCCTGTGGCTTCTTAGGGACTAATCTCAAGTCATCTGAATTTATTAACAAATTCATGCTCGAAGTAAATGACCCATTAGTTTAATGTGTATAGTTAGCTACTTGATAAGTATTGAGTATCATTAACCTGAAAAGAAACATGTTGGAGAAACACAAATTTTTCCCAGAATTAATACGGTATTACCATAAAATGCTTCATTCTCTGGGATCTGGTTCAGAAATGCATGCTCTTCCATCTCATGATCAAATTAGACCATAAGTTACATGCTGGGTTGTTTTTTGTTGCTGTGGGATGCTGGTAGGCTATTATCTCACTGCTAATGGTAGCCTTAGCGGATTCCCACGGTGTTCCTCCCAAAGTTTCCAGGCCATTGTTTTAAAAATATGTTTAGGTCTTTTATAGCAAATGGTTGTTAATGCATTGTTTGTAGAACAGAGGAGAAGTGGAACACCACAATCTATGCTGGTGGAGAGCCATTTTCAGTTGCTGCTTTGCTATTAACACGAAAGAATCTTAACAGTTTCTCAGAAAATTCAGTGCATTTTACTCAACTTACAATTTCTGTGGGGTTTATAGACTCTACAGAGGATAAAGTTCTGTGTTTGAAAGAAAGAAAAGAGGTTATCTGTGGGATTAAAAATGGTACTTAAATGTATATTATACGTTTTCACACTTATTTATATACAGACTTTTAAAAATGATGCGTTCAGTTTGTTATCCCATTCAAATATTAATTGCTTTATGATTCACTGCAGTTACTGAGATGAGTCTACAGCTTAGAAAGTCAAAAAATGCAGAATGAATGTCCTACTTAAACATATATCAGAAGTATTAGATCATGTAGAAATATATTTAGAGTACTTTCTTGATTTAGTTAACAATTCAATATGAATAAATTCTTGTGACGAAATGTTTTCATCTTTTACATATTACCGCGGAATCATTTGAATTCTTTTCACCCTATCCATAAGAAAGATTCCGACAAGGATTTTGGTGACTAGATATAGATGAATCATGCTTTATATAGAGCAAAAAATTGAAGAGAGAACGTATAAGTGATTACATCATTGATAACTTAACCAAATGGCATTGTCAGGGAGGAATAAATTTTCCTCTACCCTTCTAGGTTCTTCTGGCTGGTCTAAGAATTAAATAGACATGAGACAGATTGACAAGAAAAAAAAATCAAACAAAAGTTTAATAACATGAATATATGGGAGAGACCCAGGAGAACTGAGAGACTCACCACAATGGCTGAAACCCTCACCTTAAATACAATTTTCAGCTGAAGATTGATTTTGGGGGTAGTGATCTGGGACTTCAAAGGGAAGGAAGGCGATTCATCAAGATGAAAAAGCAAATGTTTGGTAAATAAAGGTTTCCTGGGCCATACAGAAACAATGGGATACAGAGACGGATTTCAACAAATAGACTTTGCTAGGTTCCTCCCTGTCAACACACCTAATCTACACTATAGTTATCTATGTTGATAGTTCCCTTCCTGGAACAGGTCCTCTATCTACGTTCTTTAGGCAGTTAGGGGGACGGTCAAAATTTCTTCCTGAGTCTCTTGGGCCTTGATTGTTTTCACCACAAAATAATCCACATGCCAAAGAGATATTTTGGGGTGGCAAATTTTGTTCCCCTAAAGCATAATCTATATATTCATTTATTTAATTTTTTATGGCATACCTGTTATGTGCTGAGTACTGGGCATAACTAAGAACAAAGAAAAAAAAATCCAGATGATTTTGATGTTAGGAGAACCCAAGAGTGTTTTAGGAAGGAGGGATTGGTAAATGGTGTCAAACACTGCTGAAACTTCAAGATTTCAAGTAAAAGAAAGCATGAAATATGTCTATCATATGCATCCATAAGAAGTCATGATGAGCATGATGCAAGCAGCGGGTTGAGTGTAAATGAGTGGGAATAAAATGTACACAGGGAATACTCACAATTTACTTAAGAAATGTGGCCGTGAAGGAGAAAAAGAAATGAGACATTGGCTAGAAGATCCAGGAGAAAGGATATCTCAAGGCCCTGAGAGGTTCGTAGGGTGACGGAAGCCACAGAGGTGGAGGAGCTTTGACCTGGTAGAAGGACACCTTATCCCACTCCAGCAAGAGGGAATGCTGAGATGCTTCAGCGAATCCCAAGATTTCAGAAATAACACTCTTTGCCACCTTTGTGCATTAACAAACCTTAGACCTAATGGTTATCAAGGTCAATTACCTCAACCAGTACAGTAAATCCTTTCCTGTGTCTGCTAGTTTATTGGCATGAAAGTCCCAAATGGTCAGGTGTTAGTCATAGATTCCAGTACAAAATAACCCTCACTGAATCCCCTGCATGAAATATTTCCTGCTCCCTCCTCAGCAATCTGCATAGCTTGACTATATGAATATGAGAAGCACAAATTCTTCAGGTAGTTATCGGATGTGGTACTGATGAACACTCTCACTTTCACCCGTTGGTTCCTAAACATATTTATTCTAACTATTGAGGCCACATCACCGTGTATCAGCCATTAGTTCAATGCATACGCCACAATCTGGAGGATAGTACTCCAAAACGCAAATTGTTGTCACTGGGCTGGTGATTTTAACTGAACCATGAGTTAGCCATTATTCTATGCAATATGCTATCAGACGAGCTGTTTCTGGGTGAAAAGTATATGATAAGACCAGTAAATCTCACAAGCTTATCAGAAACCTTTCTTGCACCTCCTCTGTCTCCTTTTGTCCAAGACAGTGTTGAGTAGTATACTATGTTAATAGATAAGGAATTATATAAAACTTCACAATGTGATGCTGGCACCAACAATCAGGCAGGAAAGGCAAATTCATTTCTGGATTATGTTTACGTTTAGATAAAGATTAACCAGTGACCCATCCAAGGAGAAAGAGATCTGACATAATCTACCTACCACCAAGTATCCAACTGATCTCCTTGAGGAGATCAGCAGCAGTAAAAGCTATACCAGCCATGCTGAGAGGAAGTTCATGCTTTGGCGCTAATGCAAAGCCTCCATCTGTGTTTCATGGCCAAGTATCCATTGTGCAAACCAAGGATCAAAGAGAGTAGGATGAATCACACTGTTCACCTATTTTCTGAGTAACTTTTCTGTGGTGGATGATCTCTCTGGTTGGAATTTACGTGAGATACAAAAATCAACTTGCCATGTACCCACTCCCACAGATACATTCACATTCTGTTAACCAGGCTAAAGTACTTTATTCTCCAGCAGATGGTTAAATAACTCACCCAACCCCCCTTGGAGACAGTAGCTGTGGGTTGAAGGAGAAGCATTGATGGAGCAAAGGTGGGGGCCATGAGAGTCTGGATTACTTGTTCATGGGTCTTCTTATCTTTCTCCATCCAAGTCCAGAATGTAAAATTTCTACCTTACGATGGATCGTGATTGCAGAGCTGACCTTATGCCTTAGTACTAGGATCAGTACATTTTTTTCTGAACAGTTCCAGAGAATAAATATCTTAGATTTTGTGGGCCATAACGTCTCTGTTGCAACTACTCAATTGATGTTGAAGAGTGAAAGCAGCCATTGACAATATGTAAATGAATGTGTATGGTTGAGTTCTAATAAAACTTTACTTGCTCAAACAAATGGAAGGCTAGATTTGGCCCATGGGGCCATAGTTTGACATCTGCTTTGTGAAGCAGATAACACCCACCTTTGAATGGATAGGTGAGATTGCTTAGATATTTGGTATTCTAAGATCAAGTGCTCTATATTTCCTATGGGCAATTTTTCATATGGAGATCAGTTCTCTTCCAAGGAAGAAATTAGTTCTTTGCCTTATTCTAGAAATGTACTACATCTCTCTGATCTAGGCCATCAAGAGACTCCATACAGGAAACATATACCCCCTACACATCCAGCACTATTGGGTCTTCTGGGTCATATGGCCCAAGTGGCAGGATAGCTTGCAGCTACTACATCCCATACCTACAGCAGAGTTCTCTCTTTCCCTGGATCTCATTAAAAATGGTCATCCAAATAATAGTTACAGCAGTATTCCCAGATGTGATACATGCTGCCTCCAAAATCCAAATAGGTCCACTAAGCACCGAGTCTCTTTGTTAATGGTGAAATGTGGGAAATTCAGCTTGTTCTTTTCCTTAGAGGGGATGCTCTGGTATGCCATAGCCTATTGAATCCCCGAAGTCTACCAATGTGACTAGATCCTGAATTTTTGTGGGATGTACTTCTCGCTCTATGGAATACATTTCACTTATTGTGGAATACAGGGTGATTGTAGTTCATGCTCACCAGATTTGATTAACATAATGTCATCAACATAGTGGAATTGTTTGGTGTCTTGTAAAATATCTTATCTCTTTTAAAACTCATCATGAAGTCTTAGTTCTATTTAATGACTCAACGAGTTTCAACTGGCTATCTGGTTTAATTTATGTATTTATTTAGATACTAAGCTTTTCATCATTTATCCAATGGGAATACTTTTTAGCTGCCTTCTTTGAACTCTTTGGCATGCAAACATAATTAAAAAAAGTTTGTTGATACTTTTTGATTCATAAAGTGCTCAGCTTGTAGCAGACTTTAAGACAAAAGTAGAGGAAAAATATTCCTTATTTCTAGCTTGTGGTAATTCCCCCCAAATCTCAACTGCATAGACTATAAACTTTCCAGGCAGTATTTTAACATGTGAGTTTAACCTTCAGAGATGAAGTTTGATTTAAAGATCAGATGCACTGCACTATCCTTATAATAATGTAAAGGGTCCAGACCTCCCTAAAGATCCCAATGACATGTAACAAAACCTCAATTCAGATTGTTTTACAATCTAATTTCAGAGCCTTATCCAACTTTACCATAGAAAGAGTATCTCCTTTGGTACTATAGAATAAAGCCCTTGATTAAGGGTTAATTTCCAACGTGACCTGGTCGATGCCTCTAAAGTGGCCAATTCTATCTTATTCATGTCTGAAATTATTCATGCTTTCTGAAAAAAACTAGATGTTCTGGTCCATATTCATTTTCAATTCCCCCTAGAAGTAACACCAGCTAAGTCCCAATGTGTTGTGGATTGAACTGTGTCTCCCCTCAAAAGATATGTTGGAGTCCTTAATGCCCAATACCTCAGGATGTGAACTTATTTGGAGGTAGGGTCTTTACAGAGGTAATCAAGTTAAAATGAGGTCATTAGAGAGAGCCTTAATCCAATATGACTGGTGCCCTTATTAAAAGGGAAAATTTGGACAAAGAGACAAACACTTACAAAGGTAGAACTCATATAAAGATGAAGACAGAGATTGGGATGAGGCTTCTACAAGACAAGGAACAGCGAAGATTGTGAGAAAACTACCAAAAGCTGGGGAGAAGCATGGAACAGATGCTCCCTCACAGCGCTCAGATGAAAACAACCCTGCTGATGTTTTGTTCTTGGACTTCTAGCCTCTGGTACTGTGAGAGAATAAATTTCTTGGTTTAAGCCATCTAATTTGTGACACTTTGTTATAGCAGCCCTAGAAAACTAAAACACAAGGAGTCTATTCTATTTTAGCAAATCTAGTGAAGGAAAAATATTATGTGCTAGTGGTACTCAACAGGTTATTTCACATGAGTACTTGTTGTCTGGCCAGAAAAAAATGTAGCTCACTTTAGTGGTTGTGAGGTATCCCTTTAAAAGCACCAGCTCAGTATGATATTTTCATTTAGCACTAACTACATTAAATGTTTTATTTTATTTTGATGTAAAAGCTTTAAGACCCACTTATTTTCTTTCTTAGTTACTAGATTGTTTCTTCTTTGTCTGATGCAGCAGTAAAGTGAGCTCCACACCTTAAAAAAAAAAAAAGTCTGCTGGGACTTAAGCTTCATTCATCTCTACTCTTCTTTTCTCACCAATACAAACACTGAATATTTCCAAGGCTTGGGGATTTTTTTCTGTCTTTGTACCAGCCCATACTTTGATTCTTTTTTATCATAAAAAGGTAGAAAGATCAAGATGCTGAGACAGTTAATGGTCTTCACAGAGTCTTTTTCCTGAATCTAATCTATGAAAAGCAATATCCAGGTATTGTCTATTCTCTATAAATGTCCCCACATGAAGGTGGGAATCTTTAATAGTCAAAACAATTTTGACCCCCAGTCTCCCTGAATGACCAGTTGTCGATGATGAAATATTCTGGCCCACAACATTCTGTAGAGAAAGCAGGAAATGTTTCACCAAAAAGTGGGAGTATTTTAAACGCTTTTAATTAGTTTTGTTCTGAGGCAGAAATTGTGGATCCATGATTAAATAGTGACAGCTTCTTTTACCTTATTTGAAATACAAAAACACACATGTCTCCTTGATCTCTACGGAGATTATGTCTACCATAGATAAAAGGTTCTGGATTTTTAAACTAAGAAAATAATGTGCAAATGTCAATTATTTTCACTCCATGTAGATATGCAGCTTATCTTTCAAAATGAAAGGGCCCAACAAACTTTTTTAAGAAGAATAGTGCTCATCTATTAGTCCAATCTGTTTTCACCAAAAGGATCATTTTATGGCAATTTCAGGAATCTCAGGTCCTGTTTGCAGAATGTACATTAGAAAAGAATAGCAGTTTAAAAGGCATTTTTTACATTTATATATCTTCATTCTTTTTTGTATTGAGGTAACATTGGTTTATAACATTATATAAGTATCATGTGTATAACACTATATTTCTACTTCTGTATACCCTACAGTGTGCTCACAACCAAAAACTTCAGTTTCCATCATAAAGTTGATCCCCTTTACCCATTTTGCCCTCCCCTCTGCTCCTTCCCCTCTCATAACCACTACTCTGTTGTCTGTATCTACATGTTTGTTTCTGTTTGGTTTGGTTTGCTTTGTTCATCTATTTTGTTTTCATTTGTTTTTTATATTTCACATAAGAGTGAAATCATATAGTATTTTTCTTTCTCCATCTGACTTATTTCATTTAGCATAATATAATCAAGGTCCATCCTTGTTTTTGCAAATGGCAAGATTTCATCATTTTTATGGCTGAGTAGTATTCCTGTGTGTGTGTGTGTGTGTGTGTGTGTGTGTGTGTGTGTGTGTGTGTGTACAATACTTTCTTTATCCATTCATCTGTTGATGGGCACTTAGGCTGTTTCCACATCTTGGCTATTGTAAATAATGCTGTGATGAAAATAGGGGTGCACATACCTTTTTGAATTAGTGTTTTTGTATTCTTTGGATAAATATCCAGAATTAGAATAGTTGGATCATACGGTAGTTCTATTCTTAATTTTGGGAGGAACCTTCATACTGTTTTCCATAGTGACAGCAACAATTTACATGTCCACCAACAGGGTAGGAGGGTTCCCTTTTCTCCACATCCTCACCAACACTCGTTATTTTTTGCCTTTTTGAGAACAGCCATTCTAACAGGTGTGAGGCAATATCTCATTGTGGTTTTGATTTGCATTTTCCTAATAATTGTGATGCTGAATATCTTTTCATGTGCCTTTAGCCAAGGACATTTTTTCACAGAAATAGAACAAAAATTTATAAAACTTATATGAAACCACAAAAGAACCAGAATAATTAAAGCAATACTGAGAAAAAAGAACAAAGCTGGAGGTATCACACTTCCTGATTTCAAACTATATTTCAAAGCTATAGTAATCAAAATAGCATGATATTGGCAGAAAAACAGATACATAGATCAATGGAACAAAATTGAGAGCCCACAAATAAACCCACACACATATGCACAATTAATTTTCAACAAAGGCATAAAGAACATAAAATGGAGAAAGAATAGTCTCTTCAATAAATGGTGTTGGGAAAACTGGATGGCCATAAGCAAAAAAAAAAAAAAAGAAAGAAAGAAGGAAACTAGACCACTATCTCACACCACACACAAAAATCAACTCAAAATGGATTAAAGACTAGAATATAAGGCCTGAAACCATAAAACTCCTAGAAGAAAACATAGGCAGCACCCTCTTTAACATTGGTCTTAGCAATATCTTTCTGGATATGTCTCCTCAGGCAAGGGAAGAAAAAGCAAAACTAAACAAATGGCACTACATCAAACTAAAAAACTTCTGCACAGCAAAAGAAACCATCAACAAAAGGGAAAGACAACCTACTGAATGGAAGAAGATATCTGTAAATCACATATATGATAACTGGTTAGTATCCAAAATATATAAGGAACTCATACAACTCAACAACAAAAAAACAAACAACCTGATTTAAAAATGGGCAGAGGAGCCAAATAGACATTTTTCCTGTTTACATGTTTATTCAGTTATTTTTCCATAAAAACAGAATCATTTGTATGCCAATAGCTAAGATATATATGCAAAAACTATATAAAAACTACATACAAAAAGTGTAAATTTATGATTTATATTTAGAAATAATTTTTATAACTTTCTAGGTATTTTCCACTAATTTTTGACAAATTAATCTAACACTAATTTATATCTTTTCTATTTTATTTTATTTTTTTAAATTAACTTCCCTTTAAAATTCATTGCTTTCAGAAAACAGATTTATTTGTGGCCTTTTCAGTTTGTGTCAACTTGATGTCATAAGTACTTGGAGACTCTTTTAACCTACTATTCTTGATCTTAGCAAGAAACATGAATAAGTCACTGTTTACTGAGTGCTTACTGTGTGCCTGTCACATATATTATCCAACTGATTCCTTACAAGGGCATTACACATAGGTTGTACTTTTGTTCCCATTTGACAGATGAGAAAAATAAGGCACAGAGCAGTTAAGCAATTTGCCCAAATTTACTTAGTAACTCTCTGATAAAGGAAAGATACAAAGCCAGGTCTGTATGACTCCAATTACCACGCACCTTGAGGTTCAAATCTTACTCCAGTGTTACATGGATAAATAACCTTAGGGAAATTATCTCTTTAGTACTCAATTTCTTCATCTGTGAATGTGGTAGACCAGTTGTTCTTAGAATTAAATAAGAAAATGAAGAGTTTAGCACAGTACCTGATACAGAGTAAATGTTCATGAAATGTTAGATATTATCATCATTATTAAAACATCTAATCATTTATCATCCATGTTCCCTGATCTGAACCCTTGACTCTTTATTCTATGACTAAGCTGAGAACCTCTCTACAGAGTAGTTCCTAAATGTGACTATGTGTTCTGCCATCATTTTAACTCCAATTAAGTATTTCTCTTTGAGCTAGTTCGAAAGTAACTCTAGGATTTTTCCCCTATTAGCAGTTTCCTATGTTATGGCATTAAGATGAAAACTTAGCATTAAATAATTGCATCTGCTTACTTGGAATAGTATGTAGACTAAAGCAGTCAGCATCTAAGGCTTCAGCACCCACACAGTTGAACTTTGTATTTTGCATTAATATTCTTGGGGAAAGTCCCATTTTAATTATTTTCTTTTCATGTTCAGCTTAGTTCAGATAAAAGTATTTCCTTAATATTGCCTTTTACAACACTTGATTCAAAAACACTTTTTTATCTTGTTGTATCAGGACACGTTTTTTTTTCCTCTAGAATTTTAGTTCAATGGCTAAGAGCCATGTGTATTCACTTAGCTATCTGAAACCAAAGAAAATGTTTCTAGCCAGTTATCTGTAAATGCTTTAGCTTTGTTTTTATCTATATAAGAAATTTTCTTGCACATTTCTTTTTTGAATTTTTTGTCTGAATTTTTATTCTAAAGACAATCTGTCTCTAAAAATATCAAAGCATCCAGAAATGTGTGAAGGCAAAGTGAAAATATAAATCACTGCAACTACCCTTGTCACAGCCTACACCACAAGATATCCAGGAGAAATAATCTGTGTGCATACCACATATACATTATTTTACTTTAGTTTTTTTTCCAAAGAAACACATAACATGAAATTTACCTCCCCAACAATTTCCAAGTGTACAGTACAATAACGTCTACCTCATGCACGTTGTTGTTGCAACAGATTCCCAAATCCCACTCATGATCCATGACTAAAACTCTACACCCAGCAAACAACAAATTGCCACTTCCCTATCCCCTCAGTCCCTGGCAACCAACACTCTCTTTTCTTTTTCTATGATTTTGAAAATTTTAGATGCCTCATATAAGTATTATCATGCAGTACTTATTATGTGACTGGCTTATTTAACATAAAATCCTCAAGATTCATCTATATTGTATTACATGATGGGATTTCCTTCCTTTTAAGATTCACCTATGTTGTAGCATATTTCACTGCACGTATATGCCACATTTTCTTTATCCATTCGTCCACCGATGGACATTTAGATTGCTTACACCTCTTGGTTATCATGAATAATGCTGCAATAACATGCGTGTACAAATATCTCTTTGAGATCCTGGTTTGAAAGGTTTACAAAAAATATTTTTGTATTTCCTTTATAAATTTTTACAGTTCACATTCCTTTGTACTTTTCATCTTTAATTTATTAACCAACAATTTCTAATATGTAAATCAATCTACTAAAGTGTTTTTATCCTTATGTTTACTGGGAAACTGCTCATTTTTTACATTAATATCAACTATATATATGAAGTTGTTAGTATTCTTATGAGTTGCCTTTTTTAGCATGTTGGCTTTCCAATGAATTAATATAGGTTTATAAATACATTTAATTATACTTAGATTCACGGGAATTCACTTGTCTTCAGTGTAGCTATTTATAGTAATTATTTGTAGGGTGAATCAAAGCAAGAAGAAACAATGTTATCTAACTGGTTGTAGAAAATCCTGTCTTAAATATTTTATCTGGTATAATAAGCCTTTGCCTATGCAATTTTAGGGGAAATGTAAATAATTTCATTGTTTACCTCTCCTGACTACTCCCAAATTCACATAGATGAATTTGGAAGGAAATGGTAAAAACAAAAGAACAGCTAAAAACAGAGAGTGTTCTTTTTCTTAGGATTGCTTAAATTCCAGGATTTCTTTACTTTCTTCAATAATGTTTACAAAAACACCATGCTATCAATGTAAGCATGTTATAGCTCCCAACACAACTATGTTGACCTGGCATCCTTCTAAGTCCTTTGCATTAGTTCATCCTCAGGACAGTGCCATTAGGCATATTCCTACCTTTGCAAGGGAATTATTCTTAGATCTTTAATATCCCCCAATCAGATAACCTTTCAGTTCTCTAGAGATTAGGGCAATTGACAATCAGATTCTGTTGTCCCAAGTATCTTCACATGAAAGGCATTCAAACAAGCTTCAAAGTGGTTTGCCCAAGAGAAAAGATTTCCTTGCACTTAGGAAGAACACTTACCATACTACCATCTGTGCCTTCTGTCAGGTTTTTATGCATACTGCTTTTGGATGTGCATCTTACATTTCTAATTTTATTTGTTTACCATTTTATTGAATGCAGATTTTATCATAACCAGTTAATATTATCCATACTTTAGATAAAGATAAAAGCTTAATGTCTTGACTATTAACAATATAGTCTATTTATTATTTTTAAAAATCTGTCAGATGCACAAACATCCAATATTTGTTGCACAAAGGAAAAATTTAAATTAATTAAATTAAATTAAAATTCAAAAAATAGGTATGTATAATAAAGACATCAAAGGTGGAAAGTTCAGCATCTTTTATGCCATCTGAAGTTCACTTTGTGCTTTATAATTTTAACAAAAAGTTATTTCAATGTAAATGACAGTATAACAAATTTGATTATTTTTTTCTAGGACTTAAAAGTGATTAATGTTTATCTAATAGTCGTTTATCCTATTTTAATGCTTTAAAAAATTTTAAATTCAAAGTTCCTGGTTCAAAGGTTTTCTTTTTTTTTTTTTTTTGTTAAATTCTATTTATTTCTTTAATGCATGTTTTTCGCAAATATGTTCCTTCAGATCACAGACAGTGACATATACTTTTTCTGAAACATGGATCATTGGTTCAGCTTTTATGTAAAATTGCTACTCATTGGAAACAAGAGGTTACATATATAAAAACCAGCACTTACTCATTACTAATATTTTAAACCTGGGGGCATCAATACACATCTCTATTGTATCTTCAAAAAAAGCTAATTTAAACCTTGATCTTCCAAAGAATCATATTTACAGTCTTTTAAAATTAATCAATTCAATTTTTTAATGTCTGTTATAACAGACAGTATAGAAATAAGTTCACACATCCATGGAAACTCAATATTTGACAGAGTGGCCTCTGTAGATAATTAAAGAAATGATAGGTTATTCAATAAATAATGCTAGGACAACTGAGTATTTATAGGAAGAACTGCAATTGATTCTTTATCTCACACCATAAACAGAACTCAATTCCAGATATATTAAGAATTAGTCATGAAAAGTAGAACTTTTAAACGCTTAGTATACAATGTTGAAGAATTTATTTTTCACCTCAAGGAATAAAATGATTTTTTTGACGGATTTCTTAACCAAGACACACAAACGTGTGTGTGCGTGTGTATATACATACCTATCTTTATATATGTAAAGAATGTCAAAAGGCACTTTAATAAATTGAAAATATAAACCACAAACTTAACAAAAAGATTTTCAATATACATGATCCACAAAGAATTATTATAGCAAATATGGAAGGACTTCCAGAAATAAAAATATATATATACATAAACAAAGAAATGGGAAAATAGGCAATAAAGGTGAATAAGCAATTCACAGAACAAGGAAAAGAAAAAAGCCATACACGTAAGAAAATATGATCAATCTCTCTAATAATCAGAGATACACAAATTAAAAGTGTGAGATACTATTTCACCTGTCAAAATGGCAAAATTTAAAAGTCTGATAATAGGAAGTCTTGGCAAGGATGTGGAACAATAGGAAATCTTATAAACTGTTTGCTGGAATGCAAACTGAGACAACTACTTGGAGGGGGAAAAAACTTGATGTCACCCAATAGATATAACACCAATAATTTCAATCCTGGATATATACCTTAATAAAACTTTTAAATTAACTCATAATTTTAAATAAAGTTTTGGTTTATGAACTAGTCTGACAATTTAGGTGAAACTCCAAGAACATATATGTATTTTTTTAATGTTGCAGAAGAATGTATATTTTATGATACTATTTATAAAAAGTATATATATTTTCCCCATTATATTGTTTTAAGCCATGAAAACAAGAAAATATCCATATGTGTGTGTATGCATTTCTGTGTCTGTGTGCATACATAAATTTATAGATACATACTGATTAAAGAATAAAGGCATGCATGGGAATAAAAAGTGAAAATCACCAACTTCAGGTTAGTGATAGAACTTACAGTGCTTATTTCATGTGAGGCTAGTCTATGGACTCTATACACATACAATCCTTCAATCTTTACTCCAACTCTATGAATTAAACACTATTATTATTGGCATTTTTTTGGATGAGGAAATTGAGGCACAAAGGAGATAACTAAGTTCACAGAAATAGTGGTGTTAGAAGTTGGATTTGAACCCAGGGAGGCTGACTTCCCACTACAATCATAACCACTGGGAGGGGAGGGTAAACCAGAAAGGCTGATACTTTGAGGAAGAAGAGCCCAGGAGCTTTCTTCTGTAGTGCAATAATGTTTTATGTCTTAAGCTAGTTGGTGGGTGGGTATATGGTAATATTGGATTACTTTTATAACATTTGTTTCCATTTTTTTGGAAAAAATGTACATGACTCATACTGCTAATAGATATACTATTTTTACAAACAGAGCAACCATAACATAAGCACCTAGATTAAGAAACAATATTACCAGCAGCCTGAAAGCTACTCAGGTTCCTTTCCAGTCACCACTCCCCCAGCCCTCAGCACTATTTTCTGACTTTCAAACCCATATATTAGATTTGTCCGCTATTGAACTTTATATAAATGAATTCATGCACTTTCTACTATTTGTGCCTAGATTCTTTAGAAATAAGAAAACAGTATTCATTCATTTAAGAAACATTTACTGAGAGTTTTATCTCTGCCAGATACTCTTCTACATCCTGAGGCACAGCAGTGAATTAAAATTTAAAAAATACCCTGCCTTTATAGAGCTTACATTTCCATGGGAGAAAGCGATAATAAACAAACAAATATGCTAAATGTATAGATGTCCAGAGGGTGATAAGTGATAAATAGAAAATAAAGCATGAGAAGGTTTACAGGAAATGTTGTAGTGGGGGTGAAATGAGGTTCATCTACATTGTTCAGTGTTGTACTAATTTTTTCCATTGCTCCATGTTTTCCATTGTCTAGAAATACCATGATTTAATTATCCATTTACTGTTGATAGGCAACTCGGTACTTTCCAATTTGGGGCTACTATGAATAGCGCTGCCATGAATATTTTTGTACATTTCTTTTGGTGACTATATGCACTTCATTATGTATATAGAGAGGAGTAGAATTGTGAGTCACAGGTGTGCATATATTCATCTTTAACGAATACTATCAACTTTCCAAATTCCTCATGCCAATTTAAACTACCACCAGCAGGATATAAAAGTTCTGGTTGCTTCACATCCTCACCAACACTTGTTATTTTTTAAATCTTTTTTCATTTTAGACATAGGGTGAGTATATAGTGCCTTGATACCTTTTTTAATGTCAAAACTATACAATATTTTTCAATAAAGAAAAAATTGAATAAATCTGCCAAATTATTATATTGTACTACATGTGCTTTTCTTGTGGCTTTCTTATTTTTAGCGAAAAGAAGAGTTATATTTAGATCCATAGCAAATCATTCCGTCATTCTGGTGCTGCCAAAAAAAAAAAAAAATCTGGGAGCCAATTTTCAAGATTGGATGGCAATAATTCAAATTGTGAAACCTTTCACCAGTTCTGAGAGATAGAAATTGCAAGCTGTTAGCTAGTTTAAGAAGGCATTCGCCTGTCAAGGGGAACTCACCCATTCTACCCATTTCTTCATTTATTTACTTTAACAATTTCTAAAATGTTCAGTTATAGGACTGGTCCTCTAATTACCTTCTGGACAACTGCACATTGATACCATACCAGCACCGAAAGCTGATTAGCATAAGGAGGAAAGAGCACTGCACTGGGAATCTAGGGTCTGTGTTCACGGTTTGTCTCTGCCTCTAACTAAAATTATGCCTTTAAACTTGTAGTTTAACCTTTAACTTGTAACATTCTGAGAATGTTCCTCTTTTCCGTGGCTCACTCCCTCACATCCCATAGGTCTTGCTTGACCGTAACTCATTTAACGGGCCCTTCTTTGTCTTTGTCTTTTCTTTTTAGATAAAAGCCATTTGTCAACATTTTACAATCTTTCCATACTTTCAGAATGGGTATGTGGGTGTACATTAAAGTTATCATCATTATTATTAGTTGTTTGAGAGACATTTTTAACACCTGTCTGAGTAGAATAACATATCAATAGTTTCTCTTGTTATTTTTAATGTCAAATAATCCTCTTCCAAAGATTCAAGGACATCCAATGCCTGAACAACAGTATTCTATACTGTTAATTATTTGGTTTACAGTAAATCAAAGCAGATGATTCACAACATTATAAATGATACCTTTTTTCACTCTTATTTATACATTTCTTCATCTCCTTAACAATAAAGGGAGCACCTTGATTGCATTCCTCACCACAGTCATTAGAATTTTCTATTCTCCCAATCACTTTACTATGTGAGTTTCTGGCTCACACAGTAAAGGTCTCTTCTATTTCCAACATATTTAAAAGGTCACCTTCACCTCACTTTGACCCCAGCACTTCTGGCTTTATTGTCTTTTAGTACTTATCAGTATGCAACGTTTATATAGTGAAATAATTTTTGTGTTTATTGTTTTTCTTTCAATGGAGTAAAAGCTAGATGAGGGCAGGGTATGCTGTCATTTTAGCTGCTTGTCATATAGGAAAATCTCAAAATATGTCTTAAATGAATAAATATTGTTTTGTAACCTCTGAAATGATTAAAACAGACAAAATGATCAATATTTTTCTTTGACTAAAATTTTGAGTCTATGATTGTAACAGATCTAATGATCTCCCCCAGAATCATGACTCTCCCTCCTATAATAAAATGGGTTTTATCCTGAGAAAGAAGAAAAAAGCTGGAGGTATCACACTTCCTAATGTCAAACTATATTACAAAGCTATAGTATTCAAAGCAGCATGATGCTGGCATGAAAATAGACACACAGACCAATGGAACAGAAACAAAATCCCAGAAATAAACACATATACAGTCAACTATATTTGATATAGGGACCAAGAATACTCAATGGGGAAAGGACAGCCTCTTCAATAAATGGTGCTGGGAAAATGGCAAAAGAATGAAATTGGACTCCTGTATTAAACCACTCACAAATATTAATGCAAAATGAATTAAGGGCATAAATGTAAGACCTGAAACCATAAAACTCCTAGAAGAAAACATAGGAAAAAAGCTCCTTGGTATTGGTCTTGACAATGATTTTTTGCATGTGACAAAAAACACAAGTAACAAAAGCAAAAATAAACAAGTGGGACTACATCAAACTAAAAAGCTTCTGCACAGCAAAAGGAACAATCAACAAAATGAAAAGGCAACCTATAGAATGGGAGAAAATATTTACTAATCATATATTTGATAAGGGGCTAATATTCAAAATACATAAAGAACTCATACAACTCAATAACAACAACAAAAACAATCCAAAACTCCAATCCCCAATGTGACTGCATTTGGAATGGAACTTTTGGGAGCTAAGTAGATTTAGATGATGTTATACGGGTGGGGTCCCCATGATGAGATTAGTATCCTTATTAAAAGAGGATGAGACCAGAGTTGGATCTCCATCTGCCATGTGAAGACACAGTGAGAAGGAAGACTTCTGCAAGCCAGGAAGAAGGTTTTCATCAGATACTGAATCTAATGGCACCTTGATCTTGGACATTCCATCCTTTAAAACTATGAGAAGTAAATATATTTTGTTTAAGCTACCCAATCTATCATATTTTGTTATAGCAGCCCAAGCTAAGATAGGGCCTATAGGAAACTAACCCTATAGAGTTTAACTGGACAGTGTAAGAATAAAACAAAGGCATACTAAAAATCTGACTAAAAAATGAGCAGAGGAACTGAACAGACATTTTTCTAAAGAAGACATACAAATGGCCAACTGGTATACAAAAAGGTGCTCAACGTCACTAATTATTAGAGGAATGCAAATCAAAACTACAGTGAGATATCACCTCACAGCAGTCAGAACTGCCATCATCCAAAAGTCTACAAACAATAAGTGCTGGAGATGGTGTGAAGAAAAGGGAACCTTCCTACACTGTTGGTGGGAATGTAAATTGGTGCAGCCACTATGGAAACAGTATGGAGGTTCCTTTAAAAATTAAAAATAGAACTACCATATAATCCAACAAACCCTATCTTAAAGAGTATCTGTATCTCATGTTCATTACAGTCTATTTACAATAGCCAAGACATGAAAACAATGCAGGTGTCCAATGAAAATGAAAGATGAATGAATAAAGAAAATGTGATATGCACACGCACACACGTGTATGCGCGCATGCACACACACACACAGAGGAATATTATTCAGCCATTAAATAAAGAAATCCTGCCATTTGAAATACACGGGTGAAACTTGAGGGAATTAGGCTAAGTGAAATGAGTCAGAGAGAGAAAGATAAATACTGTATGATCTCACTTATATATGGAATCTAAAAATAACTAAAACTATAGAAAGAGTATACTAGTGTTGCCAGGGGCAGAGGGGTGAGAGAAATAGGTGAAGGTGGTCAAAGGGTACAAACTTCCATTTATTAGATGAATAAGTCTTGGGGCTCTAATGAACAGCATAGTGACTAGGTAACAATACTGTACTGTGTATTTGAAAGTTGCTAAAAGAGTAAATCTTGAAAGGTCTCACCACACAAAAAAGGTAACTACGTGAGGTGATGGATGCGTTAACTAACCTTATTGTGTACTGGGATAATCATTTTCAAATGTACACATATATCAAATCATAACATTGTACACCTTAAACTTATACAATGTTATGTGTCAATTATATCTCAGTAAAGCTGGAAAAATATTTCACATAATTTCTATTATTAAAAATAAGTTACCAGGGGTAGAGAGGTGGGGGAAATGGGGAAACATTGGTCAAAGGGTACAAAGTTGCAGTTATATAGGATGAATAAGTCTAGAAATTTAATGTGCAGCACAATGACTATAGTTAACAATACTGTATTCATCACTGGAAATTTGCTAAGAGAGTAGATTTCAGGTGCTCTCATCACACACAAAATAAATGCTAACTATATGAGGAGATGATATGTCAGTCACTTCACTGTGTATATGTATATCAAATGATGTTGTAAACTTTAAATACATACAATTTTTATTTTAAAAAAATTAAAAATAAAAATAATGTCCCACAATGGGAGTAACGAAAACTATGGACCTACACCTCTCATTTTTATACTGAATTTTAGACTATTTTGTATTGCTACTTACTGATTGTGTGTGTGGTGTTTCTTCAATATTATAAGTCTCTCCAAACTTATAATTGGTAGAAAAATCACCTGGAATTTTGAATGACACTCTTCAAGACATAGTGAATATATCCCAGATACAAATTTCACAGCACACTACTCAGGTGGACAAATTTTCTTTTTGTTTCCATAACTGATAGTGATCTCTCTATTGAGTACCTCTTTAACTCAGTAGGACACAACTGAATCTAGTCATTTCTGTAAAATAGTTAATCCAGTATTTTGTTTTTCATTCAGTCCAGGATTTTCTACATTAAGAAAGGATTTACTTTCCCTCTCCTTTTCCCTGAGGTGGTATTCAATTATGGGTATGTAATGTATACTCATGTAGATTTATGAATGTGTTAGGGGAGGGGTGATCTGGTTCTAGGTTCCCTCACGTCCATCTCATGTATCCTATGGAATATATATTGTTCTGTCTTGCTCTCAGCTGTAATCATTTTCTGCCCTGACATTTACTAAGGTAGTTACGTTTTTTTGTGAATTCTTAGATTTGTGCTACTTTCTGCTGCACCATACCTTTATTTCAACAATGAGACCCTAAGGATCTGTCAGCTAGCTCTCCTGCTTGTTTGCAATCTCTATTTTTCTGGCTTACTTTTGTGCCTTTCCTGGAAGCAGAGAAAAATCTGGATTCTTTCTCTTATCATTCTAAAGACACAAAAAGCTCCATGAACTGTGTCACACCAGATGGATCTGCCTAGTCAAACCTCATATCCTTGCCTACTTTACCTGCTCTTGCACCATGCTGAAGTGTAAAAAATGTTGGAATCTTGAAGATCTCTGGGTCATATGAAAAGAGAAAAACAGATTCCATCTACTTAAAAATTTTTAACTTGTTTTGGAGCTCTATTCCTCTTCCACAAACACCAAAATTTGGATGTGCCTCGAGTGAGGCATACTGGAGGATCCCTTTTCAGAAACTCACTCCAGCCTCCACTGTGTGTACTTCTTTTCCGATTCTTCCCCTCTTCCCCAACCAAGGGGTTTCTAGTTAAATTATTGTAGTGACCTCCATTCCATTGGGCAGTAGCAGTTAAAATCTGGTTTAAGCAGTGACCACCAATGGGAAGACAAAGCTAATGTAGGGAGATGAACACAGACACAGACACATCAGTAAATAGTTCAAGATATTACTTTGCCACAGCTAATCCTACTCCAATATTGCTTATAAAACCTATGATGTGATAAGCACATGGTACGAGCTCAGCAAATTTGTGAATTGAAAAATGTACTGGTTCTGCTAATTGCAAGATACAGATACTATGTATGAATTCCTATGTTTATTATTTATTTATTTATTTAGGTAGGTAGTTTTTATTGAGGTATGGTTGATGTACAATACCATATAAGTTTCAGGTGTACAATATAGTGATTCACAATGTTTAAAGGTTATACTCCATTTAGAGTTATTATAAAACGTTGGCTACATTCCCTGTGTTGTACAATATATCTCTGTAGCTTATTTATTTTATACATAGCTTTTTGCCTCTTAATCCCCTACTCCTATCTTGCCCTGCCCCCTTCCCTCTCCCCACTGATAACCACTAGTTTGTTGTCTGTATCTGTGAGTCTGCTTCTTTTTTGTTTCATTCACTAGTTTGCTGTATTTTTCAGACTCCACATATAAGTGATACATACGCTATTTGTCTCTGTCTGACATTTCATTTAGCATAATACCCTCCAAGTCCATCCATGTTGTTGCAAATGGCAAAATTTCATTCTTTTTTACGGCTGAGTAGTATTCCATTGTGTGTGCGTGCCACATCTTCTTTATCCATTCTTCTGTTGATGGACACTTAGGTTGCTTCCATATCTTGGCAATTGTAAATAATGCTGCTATGAATGTTGGGGGTTCATATATCATCTCAAATTAGTGTTTTCATTCTTTTTTTTTTTTTCAGATATATAGCCAGGATTGGAATTGCTGGGTCATACGGTAGTTCTATTTTTAGATTTTTGAGAAACCTCCGTACTGTTTTCCACAGTGGCTGTACCACTTTACATTTCCACCAACAGTGTATGACTTTTCTCCACATCCTTGCCAACATTTGTTATTGTGTTCTTTTTGATGATATCCATTCTGACAGGTGTAAGATAACAACTCATTGTGGTTTTAATTTGCATTTTTCTGATTAATGGTGTTGAGCATCTTTTCATGTGTCTGTTGGCCATCTCTATGTCTTCTTTGGGAAAATGTCTATTTAAGTCTACTACCCATTTTTTCATCGGGCTGCTTGTTTTTTTGATGTTGAGTTGTGTGAGCTGTTTATATATTTTGGATATTAACCTGTTGTGGGCCATATAATTTGCAAATATTTTCTCCCATTCAGTAGGTTATCTTTCCATTCTTTAATGGTTTCCTATGCTGTCCAAAAGTGTTTATGTTTAATTAGGTCCCGTTTGTTTATTTTTGCTTTTATTCTTTCACCTTGGGAGACTGATCCAAAAAAATATTGCTACAATTTATGTCAAAGAGTGTTCTGCCTAAATTTTCCTCTAGGAGTACTATGGTTTCTGGTCTTAGATTTAGGTCTTTAATCCATTTTGAGTTTATTTTGTATATGGTGTTAGGGAATGTTCTAATTTCATTCTTTTATGTGTAGCTTTCCAGTTTTCCCAACACCACTTACTGAAGAGAATGTCTTTTCTCCATTGTATGTTCTTGACTCCTTTGTCATAGATTAATTGACCATAAGTGAGTGGGTTTATTTCTTGGCTGTATTCTGTTCCATTGATCTATGTGTCTGTTTTTGTGCCAATATCATACTGTTTTGATCATTGTAGCTTTGTAGTATAGTCTGAAGTCAGGGAGGCAGATTCCTCCAGCTCCATTCTTCTTTCTCAAGATTGCTTTGGCTATTTGGGGTCTTTTGTGTTTCCATAGTAATTTTTTTTTGACCTAAGTTTATTTTTTTTCATACAACACTCCAAACTTTTTTATTTATTCTGAGTTGCCTTGTCTACTACATAGAGTTTATTTATTTTTTAAATTAATTTTTATTGGTGTATAGTTGATTTACAGTGTTAGTTTCTGCTGTACAGCAAAATGAATCAGTTATACATATACATATATCCACTCTTTTTTAGATTCTTTTCCCATATAGGCCATTGCAGAGTATTGAGTAGAGCTCCCTACTTATAAGTAGGTTCTTATTAGTTATCTATTTTATATATATTACTGTGTTTATGTCAATCCCAATCTTTTGTTCTAGTTCTATGAAAAATACCCTTGGTGCTTTCATAGAGATTGCATTGAATCAGTAGATTGCTTTGGGTCGTATGGCCATTTTAACAATATTAATTCTTCCAATCCATGAACACAGTTTATCTTTCCATCTGTTTGTGTCCTCTTCAATATCTTTCACCAGTGTCTTCTGGTTTTCCAAGTACAGCTCTTTTACCACCTTAGGTAGGTTTATCCCTAGTTTTCTATTTTTTTTGATGCAGTTGTAAATGGGATTGTTTCCTTAATTTCTCTTTCTGATAGTTCATTGCTAGTGTATAGAAATGTGACATATTTCTGTATATTAATTTTGTGTCCTGCAACTTTACCGAATTCATTGATGAGCTCTAGTAGTTTTTTGGTGGTGTCTTTAGGATTTTCTATGTAGAGTATCATGTCATTTGCAAACAGTGACCGTTTTATCCTTCATTTACAATTTGGATTCCTTTTATTTCTTTTTCTTGTCTGATTTCTGCAGCTAGGACTTCCAATACTATTTTGAATAAAAGTGGTGACAGTGGGCATCCTTGTATTGTTCCTGATCTTAGAGGAAATGCTTTCAGCTTTTCACCACTGAATATGATGTTATGTATGGACTTGTCACATATGATCTTTATTATGTTGAGGTATGTTCCCTCTATGCCCACTTTCTGAACAGTTTATCATAAATGGATGCTGAGTTTTGTCAAAAGATTGCTGTGCCCCTACTGAAATGATCATATGGTGTTCATTCTTCAATTTGTTAATGTGGTGTATCACATTGCTTGATTTGCGAATATTGAACTATCTTTGTATCCCAGGGATAAATCTCACTTGATCATGGTGTATGATCCTTTTAATGTATTGTTTAATTCAGTTTGCTAATATTTTGTTGAGGATTTTTGCATGTATGTTCGTCAGTGATGCTGGCCTATAATTTTCTTTTTTGTCATATCTTTGCCTGGTTTTTGTATCAGGGTGATGCTGACCCTGTAGAATGAGTTCAGAAGTGTCCCTCCCTCTATAATTTCTTGGAATAATTTGAGAAGGACTAGTGTTAATGCTACTGTAAATGTTTGGTAGAATTCACCTGTGAAGCCGTCTGGTCCTGGACTTTTGTTTGCTGGGAGTTTTTTTTTTCTTTTTAACTGATTCAGTTTGATTACTTGTAATTGGTCTGTTCATATTTTGTATTTCTTCCTTGTTCAATATTGGGAGATTGTACATTTCTAGGAATTGGTACATTTCTTCTAGGTTGTCATTTTGTTGGCATATAATTATCCATAATAATCTCTTATGATCCTTTGTAAGTATTTTGTAACTTCTCCTTTTTCATTTCTGATTTTATTGACTTGGGCCCTCTCTTTATTTATTTATTTTTTTCTTGATATGTCAGGCTAAAGGTTTATCAGTTTTGTTTATCTTTTTAAAGAACAAGCTCTTAGTTTCATTGATCTTTTCTATTGTTTTCTTAGTCTCTATTTCATTTATTTCTGCTCTGATCCTTATGATTTCTCTTCTACTAACTCTGGGTTTTGTTTGTTCTTCTTTTTCTAGTTCCTTTAGGTGTAAGGTTAGATCGTTTCATATGTTTATTTTTGCATTAAATTACTATGGATTAAAAGTAAAACAAATAGGTGATGTATACCAGACAAGTGCTCAACACCTTGGGGGATATTAAGATCAATTTAGGCATAAAATCTGCCGTCAAAATGTTTGTATGCTGATAGAAAGAGACATGTTTGTTCCCAAATAACTGCAACAAAAAGCAGATTGTGTGCTATAATAATAAGATATATTAATAGCTACAATTTATTGAGCTTTAGTATCTGCCAAATCCTATGCTTGGTACTTTAAACACCTCAACTTATTTATTGCATATAACAACACAGTGATGTTGTTGTTATTATTTCAATATATAAAAAAACAGGGAGGTGAAGCCATATGCCCACAGAAGCTGATTTGTATAAGATCCCAGAGAAAGGCGAGGTTAATACCAGTGGGTGGGTTTCAAGACCTGCCTCATTAATGAAGACACATTTGAACTGGGTCTTCTTGAAAATGCGTGGGAATTTGCAGACATATTTGGAGAATAGCTTAATGACATCAAAATAACAGATTTTTTAGTGAGGAGGTAACATAATTAGGACTGCATTTTGAAGACAGCTCTGACAGAAGTATGAAGAAATGACTGGAGAGTATAAATCATTCTCATCAAGAAAAACAAACCTAGGTGTTATGTGCATCTTGAACGACAGTCGACACTTTAATTGAGAATTACATATTTTAATAACTCTCTAAATCCCTGCAATTTAAGCTAGTCTATAAAACTACAGACCAACTATACACCCGGACTCAAAGGTACAGTGAATGCAATGATATCTGTATACTCAAAACAAACGAAAAGATAATTAAATGTCTATTACTTTCACACACATAAAAATTTCAAAAATGCTATTATTTGAGAATTATATTGTATCAATTAATTAATAAGTTTGTAAAGACTATTTTTCAATCTTTGAAGAAAAATAAACAGCTATAGTCATCTAACAAACTGATTTACTAAACTAATCTAAGGGGTCTCTCTGTTGAACTAACAATAAAATTATTTATGGGCTTTGATGGCATCTTCATAGGCATTAATTTTGTCACCTCAACATTACATTACCAATGTGATAATATATAAGGAACTAGAGCAAAATATTAAGAGATTACACATTTTGGGAGTCTAGGATTTTAGCTGAGTAAAAAATCAAATTGAAAAAGCATTATTTTAAGCAATGTCACTTTGAAACGCAGCCAACAGATTTAATAATTAATTACTAATGTGTCAGCAGTTTTGTGTGATTGGTAAGATTATGGGTCTAATGAAATCAAGATTACAGCTTTCATAATTGTATAGGTCAGTTAGCTTCCCACAGATAAACATACTATATTTTTTTATTGTTATTGGTGAGGATTATGTTCAACAAAACACTGATTTAACTGGATATCAATAGGAATTATGCTATAAAGAGTTTCCCTTGTAATATAAGTTTGAGAAATATTAACTTCAAATGAAGACTAGCAGATTTGGTTTTATTTTATTTTTACTGCAGAATTTCTCTTTACTTTGTAGTATTTCTCAAAATAATATGATCACAGAATCCTTTATTGCCTAAACATTTTACTAGACTATTATGCTGTAAAACACACTTTGAGTATTCTATTGTATGCCATATAACAAAGTTTCTTATAATATGTTTTGTTTTTATGTTCAGATTTAAATGACCATGATACATAAGGAAAAACGCATGATTACTTCATATGTGCATATCTGGTTTACTACTGTAATCAAATAATATTTATATGGAGGCTAATTGGACACATTTTATAACACAAGGCTATTTGATGCATGGTGATTGCTTAGTTTCAGTTTCCACAAAGTCAAATATTTAAGTACAAATAGTTTATTTGGAGGGACAGGGAATATCATCTTAGTTTCAGTTTCTACAAAGTCAAAGATTTAAGCACAAATAGTTTATTTGGAGGGACAGGGAATACCATTAGGAGTGTAGTGATGTAACACAGGGAAGGGAAAATCAGCTAATGGTGTGTTCTTATGCCAGCTACCACAATGGACAGCTAGAGATTATTACTGCAGGAAAACCCTTGAAAACATTAGAAAATATATGCCTCCACATTATTCCAACTATAGGATGCTGGAGCTGTGATATTAACACCTCCATACTAGTTAGTCATTTGTTAAGAGCTGCCCTGGCTGGCTGTGAGTGGAGAATGGTGAGAGGCATTATTTCCTAGGCACTTCTGGGCAAAGTGGGCTCTGGAAATATTACGCAACACATTATTTGTTATCACAACATATTTACCAGTTATGGGAAGAACTTGTCAAATTGCTAGTGCATGTGGAGCAGTGAATAGATTGCAATGAATCATCTCATAACAGACTAATGGGAGTTTAGAACAAAGATGGTGAACTGGGCATGCATTTCTAACTTTCCACTCAAATGAATTAAGAAATGGGAACAAAAGCCTTGCAGGGGGAAGAATCATTAAAGCAGTGGGAAATAAGGAAAAGTACCACTAGTGGTCCAGAAATGTTGAGAAAGTACTAACAGGTAGCACACAGATAGAATGGTATTGACTGAAGAAATCAGTTCTTGATATGCAAAGATGCTGTTTATAGGCATGACTGGTTCTGTGGTAGCTGAAAGCTCAGTCAGTTCATGCAGGAATAGAAGAGGGTCCTGAAGTGTTCATCAGGATGATTAACTAGGGAATTTTGTTTGGAAAAGCTATGTTTATTGTTCTCCCTCTTCTCTTTTATTTATGCTAAGAAACTGGCAGAGAGCTGAAGGCCGAAGCAGTGTGTCTCAGTACTGAGGCTGGAGAGAAAAAACAGAGTTCAGATTGCCATTAGACAACCAGGAGAGGCATGGATCTCCCAAACCCAGAAGACACCCCATAAGAAGCATCTTCCTCTTCCCTTCATTCAGCCAGAACAGAGATTACAGCAAACAGGCAGGAGGACAGAGGTGCTCAAAAACAAACAACACTGGGCACACAGATACGAATTATTAAGTATTTGAGGCAAACAGACATCATAGATGGTAAAATGATAAAATTAAGCAAGAGTAGGTTAACACTGGCCACCTCCTCCAAAGTGGGGAAAAGACACTTGATAGTTCATAGCTGAACAGTAGAATAGACCCTGCTAAGGAGTGAATCTCAAGTAGCATTGAACCAAAGTATTCTTCATTAAGGCAGGTTAAATGAGTTAATGCTGGAAAGTAAGAAAGGAAAATTGAACCTTAGCAAAATAGGTTCATACATACCAATATTTTTCTAGTTGGATATCCAGAGGGAAAGGTTAGAGGAAATGTGAGGTGGAAAATCATTAAATCATGGAAGAAAATTTCCCAGACTTGAAAAAAAAAGGCTTGCACCTTAAGATTTAACTGCCCTACAGCCAGTTGGTTGGCAAACAGGATGAATGAAACTACCCACACTTTGATGCATAGTGATGAAATGTTAGGACAGCAAGAATAAAGATAAAATCTTTAAATGGTTCCACATAGGAAAAAAACATACAGCACCCCCCAAGAGAAAATTAATCATAGTGCTGTCAGAATTTTCACCTACAATATCAGATGCCAAAAAATACGGAGGAGGAATATTAGATATTAAACAACAGCATCAAGAAAAGCTCATGAACATTAAGCCCAGTCAGTTTAATGGGAAAGAAGAGAAGTGAAATTCATCAAATGCCTTATGGATTTAAAATCTGTAGTACAATCTAATCTCACTGAAAGTTCAAGAGGTAGTAAGGCATGGAGGCATTAATTAACTCACCCAAAGTACCATGGAGTTATGGGTAGATTTATAATTAAAACTCATGTTTACTTATGTTTAGATGCCACAAGCTCTCATTCTTTTCATTGCTATTTTCAATATAGGTCATTATTTTTAGACTCATTGATTATTTGATTGGCAACTTCAGAACACAACTTAAAAAGCAAAGAAGTCAGTAAAATTACTAGACCCCAGCTGTCGTTAAAAGGGCCCTTAAAAATACTAATGATTTTTAGTCTATCCAACTCTGTGGGGTCTAAATGTATTTTATCTAGGATCTGAACTAACTTACAGCAACCTGGCATTAGAAATCAAAATTATCTCACTTCAGAAGTTGATGAGAGAGTTAATATTTTCCCTGTTTTAAGGATGGGGAAATTAATAATCACTTAATGTACCACAATTTCATGGTGTCAAAACCATGACTAGAATCTAGGTCTCTTGTTTCTCAGAATATATTATACTAAGAAAAAATTAATACAAATTAGAGGATTCAGGAAGGCTTTCCATTTTTAGAGAGAAGCAGTCACGAGGAAACTTAGAAGAAAAAATGACACGAGTGCTGTTATGAATAATAAACATAGAAATTACACAAGCCTTGGAACATGCTGTCATGACTATTCTAGACTAAAATCTGAGATTAAAACAACATCGTTATATCAAAGATAACATGGTTCATATTTCAAACTTGTAGACACTGAATTATCCCTGCTTGCATTACCATCATGTATACAATAAAATGTATATTTTGCACTCTCTTACACATACAGTTATACTCAAAACAAGAAATAGAAATAGAAAGGCAATTCTATAAACACAATAAAACAACAAAAGCAACAAAGAAACCAAAGTAGTTATATAAGCAGTGATTGATGTCCCCCTGAGAAAAAGGGCCAACGTGGGTACCATAATGCTGGAGCTCAGGCTAATAACATGGCTTGGAAGTAATCACGATCCAGGATGCACACGAGGAGGCCCGAGAAAAAATTCTCACTGGAAAGTGAGGGCCTAAGCCTGAAACACCAATTATCTAAATAAGGCCAATGCCATGGGGAGAAACCCCCTATCAGAAGATGACACTTATACTGGAGCACTAGGAATATTAGAGTAATCTGTACAGGCCTAAAAATAAATGCCTTTAATACTCTCAAAAAAAAAAAAAGTCATTATGTCCGTTATGTTAGTTAGAAATTATAAAAAAAGAGGAGCCATGAAATAATAAATAGAAGAAAAACCAAATTGTCATTTTTAAAAGAAATAATGTTGAAATAAAGTAAAAATCCTAGCATAGGCTTTTAGCTAAATGAACACAAGATGAAGGATGACCACAACTGAAGAACAGATGAGTAGGCTAAAAGGTCAGGTGTAGCAATTATCTAAAACAGATTTAAAAACATATATAAGAAAAGGAAAATTGTGAAAGAAAATGTTGGAGACATACATAGAGTCAGAAGTCCCAACATTTCTCTGTTGATTTCTGAATGAGAGGGTGGGAGAATGTTGGGTTAAAAATATTTGAAGAAATCATGAATGAAAATGTCCCAGAATTGAAAGTGTACTTGGATCTTGATACTGAAAGAACTCATTTTATGTAAAGCAGGACAAATGAAAAAATGAAATTCACCTAGAAACCTGTAGTTTAAATTCAGATCAAAGATAAGGAGAAATTCCTAGAGCTAAACAGTGGGTAGAGATTCTCAAATTCCTCTACAGAATTCCCTTAAAATTCTCAACAAATGTATCCATACTTCAACAACACCCAACAAAGAAACTGGGCTTTCCATACAGATGATAGTTGTCGCTGGTGCTCTTACTTTTTTCTTTTTCTTTGAGAGTAGAAAATAATGTTTAAACACAATAATCACATTTAGATTTCTTTTGAATTATTACATTAAAATTACGTAGCAATCAAAGGATGATTTACTATTTGGGAACTTTTGTCATAGATTTGGAGATCACTACTGCAAAAGATCAGCAATAATTTGTTTTAATGAATGAGGAGCATTGTCTAAATATATTCTGAATTCTTAGAGTCTTGCTGCTCAGTTATATTAAATTGTATGAGTCATTGATGGGAGAAAAATCTCATAAGTAAGTAGAAAAATGAGGATAACGTTCCCATCAATACTCTGATACTGTTTTACTCCTTGCTGTAAAATACATTCTTCCACATGGTAAAATGCTACACATTTATATTTTATGGAACATCTATCTACCTATTATCTTTGAATACATATAAAGATACATACATATTATATCTGTATATTTGAGTATATAAAACCATCTCCATAGTTACAATTTTACATAATTATTTCATATATCTTAAATCACTTATGGTTTTAAACAATTGATACTGACATTGAGTTTCAAAATTCTTGAGATTTTAGAGTCAACTTAATGGAATATCCAAGCAGAATTCAATGGGATGATCTATTTATAAATATGTTTTTACATCAACATATACATACTTGTTGTTTAAATAAATCAACTATACATACTTGTTTTACATAGAATTATGTCCTTTGGAATTTATGTAATTCAGCTTTCAAGTGTAGCTAACATGAATTTTCTTTACCTAAAATTATATCTTCTTTGTAAGATATTGCTTCCCTTCACCATATATTTGACCACTTAAAATGGAGTTAAGAGGAAAAGATATGCATCAATGTCTAAGCCAAGTACACAAAATAAAACACCTATCACTAGAAAGCTTAAAGACTGACAAGATCTGTTGAAGAAATATGGATAGGGATTAAATTGTTTTACTCTTTTCCCTCTATATCAGAACATCCAGACAATTTATTTACTATGACAATTTCTTCTATTTTATTTTTTAATAAATTTATTTATTTTACTTATCTATTTTTGGCTGCATTGGGTCTCCATTGCAGTGTGCGGGCTTCTCATTGCCGTGGCTTCTCTTGTTGTGGAGCACGGGCTCTAGGCGCGTGGGCTCTAGAGCACAGGCTCAGTAGTTGTGGCTCGCGGGCTCTAGAGCTCAGGTTCAGTAGTTTTGGCACATGGGCTTAGCTGCTCCGAGGCATGTGGGATCGTCCCGGACCAGGGCTCGAACCCATGTCCCCTGCATTGGCAGGCGGATTCTTAACCACTGCGCCACCAGGGAAGCCCCGAATTTCTTCTGTTTTTACACTCGAAAGATTGATATTAGGTTAAGGTAAAAAACAAATTACCCAACAACAACAACAACAACAAAAAACCCTGTGCAAACAAAATTTAAACAAAAAAACAAAAAAAAGAATTGCACATCTCTTTCTCAAAAATGTGGGAGGGGAAGAGAGATATTATGTACCACAGTTAGAAATATATAAGTGTAAAGAGCCATGTGCTGCTAAAGGGCAGTACCATCTTTTACTGATATTATTACACTTGATATCTACAACAGAATACCTGTCACACTATAGGTAGGCACACTATAAAATTTTGCTGCATAACTGAGTAAGCTGCCTATATAAACCAAGCCTTAAAGGAAAGTTCACAGATACTAAAGTAATACAATTGCTAGTATTAGTCTGAATAAGATTTTATATACCTGGTTATTTTATAATGGTCTACTCTAGAGTATTGGAATAAAAGAAAGACATGAGGAACATTCTACAAAATTATTGACCTGCCCGTTTCAAAAAATATGAAGGTCATGAAAGACAAAGATAGGAACTCTTCCCAAATAAAGGAGACTTAAGAGACATAACACCTAAATGCATGTTATTTGGATCCTGAACCAGGAAAAAAAATGATTTTTTAAACTGTTTTGCTGTAATGAACATGAGGTCAACTGATGAAATTTGAAAAGGTCTGTAAATTAGATAATAGTAGCGTATCAATGTTAATTTTCTGATTTAAATAATGTACTATGATTGTATAAGAAAATGTCTTTTTTTAAAGGGAATTCTGAAATATTTAGAAATACATAGGCATCATGTCTGCAACATGAGCAGGAGAGGATGTGGCAGTATATTAACATTTGAGGGATCTAGGTGAAGAGTATACAAGAATTCTTTGTACTATTCTTGGAGCATTTCTGTAAGTCTGAAATTACTTTTTTCAAGTTAACTAAAAGAATGATCTTTTTTAGTCAATTTATTCACAGGTCTTACAAATAGCATATACTTGACAAAGAATCAAGTATTAAGATATTTAGTTATTTTAAAGGATTGATTCAGAATTTCAGTGGGTAAAGAGGAAAGATACACAAAAGTAAAAAATGATCATATTTACATATGTAATGCCAAAAAGATAATAACTAACCAGAAAGCAAGTGTAGTTTTGAGGTACATATTTCTCACTTTCCTAGCTCTGGTAACAGGACAAATTTTTTATCGGTTTTAGGGCAAGAAACATCCTACCGTTTTCAAAGAATAAGTGTCCTGGTGGGATGAATTAAGGTACAGACTGAAAATACAGTTCCAAAATGACAATAATTTATAGGTAAGTTTAATAAATTGGAGAGATAGGAAACAACAGAAAGAATTTTTGGAAGATTTTCAATAGCAACTGTCTGCTGTAGAACAAATCTGCAGTTGCTGCTTTCCCCTTAGTGCTGTGGTACTGTTTTCATTGGGGCTTCAAGGGGAATCAGTGGCTGCTTGCCAATTTCTGTGTTCTCATCCAGCTGTTCAGAGTTAAAGGACGTAAGTAGTTGTAAAGGCTGAGGTTTGGGCAGTCATGCAGTCTGCCTCTGAGACACAAGTAAGCATCTTACTAGACTATTTACAAATTTATATAAAATGGCAATCATTAGTACTGACAGATAGTGAAGAGACAATGTTCTTGCTTAACCAGAAAAATGAACAATACACCAAATACTCGAGAGGTGTTACCTGGTGCATCGCTTTTCCGTTCCCATGTTTTCTTGTCACTACAACTCCCTGAATGCTCAAGACTCAGAATTTGACAAAGTAGAAAAACATTAGGAAAATTTACTGAAAGTTTTAAAAAAACAAACATAAACAGCTTTGCACAGTACACGTACAGAGCTTTTACATAACCCCTATAGATTAACTGACTTGCCACCTTTTAAAAGCAATAGGCAATAGAATTTTTTCAGCTTTATTGAGGCATACTTAATATACAAAAAATGCACATATTTAATGTACACATTTTTTGTGTTTGGATCTATGAATATATGTTTGATACCATCACCACAGTCAAGGTAATAAATATTTCCAGCACCTCCAAAAGATTTCTTGTGTCCCCTTGCTGTTTTTTCCTTTGTACCAAGAGCACTTAACATGAGATCTCTCCTCTTAACAAGATTATAGTGCACAATACCGTATTGTCAACTATAGGCACTATATTTTACAGTAGATCTCTAAAACGTACTCATCTAGCATAACTGTAACTTTATACCTATTGAACAATAACTCTCCATTTCTCCCTTCCCCATCCTCTGGCAACTACCATTCTATTCTGTACTTCTATGAGTTTGACTATTTTAGATATCTCATATGAGTAGGATCAAGCAGTATTTATCCTTGTATGACTGACTTATTTCACTCAGCACCATGTCTTCCAAGTCCATTCAATTTGTTGCAAATGGTAGGATTTCCTTTTTTTTTAAGGCAGAATAATATTCCATTGTATATATACCACATTTTCTTTATCTGTTCATTTGTTGATGGACATCTGGGTTTCGTGCATGTTTTGGCTATTGCGAATAATGCTGCAATGAACACTGGAGTGCAGATATCTCTTCAAGATCCTGATTTCAACTCTTCTAGATAGATACCCAGGAGTGGTATTAATGATCATATGGTAGTCCTGTTTTTAATTTATCAAGAAAACTTTACACTGTTTTTGATAGTGGCTGAACCATTTTATATTCCTACCAACAGAATACAGGGTTCCAATTTCTTCATATCCTTGCTAACACTTTTTATCTTTTGGGTTTTTTTTTTGTGTTTGTTTGTTTGTTTTGCTAACAGCCATCTGTAGCAGGTGTGAGGTGATATCTCTTGAGGTTTTTATGTGCATTTCTGTGATGATTAGTGATGCTGTGAATTTGAATACCTTTCCATATACCTGTTGGCCATTTGTATGTCTTCTTTGGAGAAATGTCTATACAAGTCCTTTGTCTTTTTTTTTTTTTTTTTTTGCTATTGCGTTGTAGGAATTCCTTGTATATTTTGGAAATTAATCCCTTATCAGACATATGGTTTTCAAATATGTTCTCCCATTTCATAGTTTGCCTTTTAACTCTGATAGTTTCCTTTAGTTTGATGTCACCCCACTTGTCTATTTTTGAAATATATGAAATAGAGATTAGAAAAACATTCCGTAACATCTTGTGGAAAAACCCAAACGAAACTTTTGGCCAACCCAGCACAAAGGATAAGAGACTACTGTGCAAATTATATGCTAATAAATTGGATAACCTAGAAAAATGGATAAATTCCTAGAAACATACAACCTATCAAGACTGAATCATGAAGAAATAGAAAACCTGAACAGACTAATAATGAGTAAGGAGATTGAAGCAGTAACCAAAAACCTCCCAACTAAGAAAAGCCCAGGACCAGATGGTTTGACTGGTGGATTCCACCAAACATTTAAAGAATAATTAATGACAATCCTTCCGAAAATCTTCAAAAACTGAAGAGCAGGCAACAATTCCAAACTCATTTTATGAGTCCAGAATTATTCAGATACCAAAGCCAGACAAGGATACTACAAGAAAGGTCTTATACATGTGCTTATGAAAATGCTAACTATGGAAATCACTTGATCACTCCAGCTATATTATCAATTCCCATTACATGGGAAACCACATGAATTTGATTTTCTGACGTCTCTGCTGAAAATGTTGTCATTCACAATTCTGATATCTATGCTAAGGACTACATCTCTAGATGCATCTTACAGTAGGAACATTGAATTGTCACAGAAGCATTGTTCCATGCATAATTAGGAAGAAATTCACTTCCCTCCCAACATGTATCACATGTTATAACATGGGTACCAAAGAAATGAGGCTTATACCCCAAAATCTCATAGACCCTCAGGAATACTGCTACTTTATTTTCTCTGTATCCTGTATTATCACAAATTATAGCAACAGTAAAAATGGCAATGCTTAAACAAAACAATAACTTTATTTTATGGAAAAGTGGGAGGCATATTGTAAAAAATTCAAATAATAGTTTTAAAATTATAAAATACAAGGAAGAAACAGATAATTCTAAGTCTTTCCAAAGGTGTTGGGTAATAGCTGGTGAATATATTTCAATCATTTATTTATTCTTATATACACATAGAAGAATTGAGACACAGACACATTTGTAAGTAGAAAAATAGACAATTTTGCAAGAAAGATGTACCCTATATGCTATATAAAAATAACATGAGCCTTCCTTGAATTTAATAGAAGAAAGGAAATGACATGAACATAAACCTGAAAAAATTAATGAACTTCAGATAAACACTTCACTATAATTTGGGATATTTCTTCAACTAAGGTTAAGAAACATGGTTATCAGTAGGATTAACTCTGACTTTTAAAGATGTAGGTTTTTAACCTATAGATGTTTAATAATGACAGTACTTTTATTTCATTTTTACTTTGTATTTAAGATAAATTTACATTTCTAACTGCAATTTTAGTTTCTTGAGTTCTAACTTAAAATGGAATCAATTTACACCACCAAGCATTTTATCCCAAATTTCCCATTTTTTAATCATTTCTAGGTCAACTAGATTTCATTATAACTAGACCCAAATGTTGCTTTTTGCCTTTATTTTTGAATGGCAATTTGGGTGAATAAATTATTTCAGAACATATTTTATTTCTTTCAGAACATTGAGGATATTTGTACATTTCTATTCTAGTTTCAGTGTAACTATGGAGATTTCTATGGTCCACTTTATTATTCCCTCAGTCAGTGGCTTTGCTTTTTATACCCAGATTGCAGTAGAATGCTTTCTTTATCCTTAAAATTCAATAACTTAACAGGATGTGCCTTGATGTCAATTCTTTTGAATGAGTTTCACTGATAAACAATCTGCTCTTTTAATCTGTAGATTCAATTCTCCCTTCATTTCAGTTAAATTTTCCTGTATTATACCTCTGTGTGCATTTTATGTTTTATTTATAGATATCTTTTCTTTAGGGATGCCAATTACCCATAATACTGGTTCATTTTTGATTGGTGTCCAAATATTCTCTCTGATTAGTTTAACTATTCTCTCTATCTCTGTCTGCCTGTCTGTCTCTATCTCTGTCTCTCTCTCTCTCTCTCTCTCTCTCCATTCCCTGAGGATACAAAAAAGCTCTTCCTATTGATGGAAATGACTTTCATCCAGGTTTACTGTCTCCAGTTTTTCTTATTTATTTATTAGATTTGTAGTCATGTTATTTTGGTTTTCAATTTGTCTCATTGGCCCTCCAGTCTCCATATTTTATTTTACTATCAAGATTTAGCATCTCATCTTTGAGCTTTTGTTCAATTAATTTCATTTAAAATATGAAAGCTTTCACAAATGTACATGTCATCTTTTCACATGGGCTATGCTAACTGTTTACTGTATCATTCCAATTGTAGAATATATATTACATCTAATTAAACAAGTAATAATAACAAAATAAGTTTAGATTTATCAAGTGTGCGTCAGGCATTGAGCGAAGTGATTTACATGCATTAATTTATTTAATTCTCACAGTAACTCTACTTAGAAGGTATTATTATTTTTCTCCATTCTACAGATGAGGAAACTGGAACTAAGCGAGTTAAATAATTTGCCCAAGGATATATAACTAGCAAAAGACAGAACTAGAAACAGGTTTATCATAATGTTATGCATATTTACTGACTACCATTCTTCTGCTTCATTAATGGCCCATCAGGCCCAGATATGTAAGAATTTCACTATTAGGCATAACAGATTCTCTCTGTAATATCAATATACTTATTGAAGATAGAGGGACTAAGAAACTTAACCCCAGGATTAAAAGAGGGGCAAACTCAGGAAAATAATAATGAGACTAAGAGGAATAGAGGAAAAATGATATGCTAGAGATAGAATTTGGGAGATTTTAGTTTATGTTATCATGGCATCAGGGGAACATTAATTTTAGACATTTCAGGGCTGACAATTATTATTTATCTTTTTGTTATTTTTTTAACATCTGTTTCTCTATTTTTTTTACATCTGTTTCTCTATTTTTTTTTGTCCCTGGGAATAAGTATCAACAGAATATCTCAAAAAAACTGTGTCTGTGGTGCATAAAAAGGAGAATAGTAAGTGTGTAAGAATGTGGGGTGTTTGCATGTATGTGTGTGCACGCACGCATGTGCAGGAAATACCTATGAGACTGTTCACTGTGGCCTACTGTCCAGATGAAAGAGAACACTTGATCGGTAACCACAGGTAGAAATAATAAAAACTGAAGTAGGTGATAGCAGTATTGGGTGTACATACATATATATATATACATACATAGAATAGAATAGGATAGACTAGACCCGAATAGACTAGACTAGAATGGCAAAAAGATGTGAGCAGGCACTGGTGTGAAAATGCAGCCTTTTAATTATTAAATTGATCTTTTCCACTATATGTGCTCAACCCTCACTGACTTCCTGCAACTTAGCAGAGTGGAGCAAAGCCAGAGAGTCTGGCCAGTGAGGTGTTCTACAACGAAATTTGAGGTTTGGGACACCCTGATTTGAAATTCTGAGATCTTCTTATTATTCAGGTAGTACTTTAATGGAAATTTAATATTTATAGTTTGTGAAATAGCATTGTGAGGATTGCCTTAAAAATAAATCCCATTGTATTGTCTTGTTTTCTGAGGAAGAATGCAGACTGAGTTACAAAAAACTGATTCATTTGTGAATCTTTAACAAAAATCCAGCTCATGCCTTGGTATCTATCTTTCCCGTCTTAAATCCTTCACCTTTTCTTCTGTAGTTCTTATGATATATACCTATAGTCTATCACAAGAAAAACGAAGATTATTTTTTGGACCCTAAGGGACATAATGATTTAGAGCAAGAGAATGTTCCATTACTATAACTGAAGATATTCTGTTATCTCAACAATCTGAATTCTTCATTGTAAAAAGTAAATGCTAACAGATTCTTATTTTTCAAGATTTTAAGTTTAATCCTTATGATGAGTTCTGTTGTACATATTTCAGGACAAAAGTTTTGAAAATCAACTGCAGCAATAATAAAAGCATGATTGTGGGCATTTGACAAATCTTGGAAAACTAGAAACATCTTATAAATACCCTTTTAAAAATGCTATTACAGCAGACCAAAATGGCAAGGCAGGAGACCCCTGCCTATCCATCCCCCCACAAAACTCAACAACTAGACAGCTATTCACAAACAAAAACAGCTCTGGGAGAACTCTGGCATCCTATTAAGAAATTTTAGCAACACAGTAGAACAAAAAAACCTGAGAATAATCACACAAAAAGAGAAAGAAGACAGATTCATTTTGCCTGCATCATCCCATTCCCCAAGCTGACATGGTTCAGCACCAAAAGGGAACTTTCCAGCTAGGAAGAGTTCTCCTTACTAGAAAAAGAAGAGAGTGGTAAGCAACCAGCTTCTCCGGCCTCTCGGAGCACCACACAAATGTCCTGCTTTGGTTTTACCCCACCCAGACTGGAAAGCTGAGATATATAGAGATAGCCAGGAACAAAGAAGAAAAGCAAGGCCTATTAATAGCAGCCACAAGGAAAGATTGTGGTTCACAGAGACCAGCTCTGCAGACAAACTCAGCAGATTCTACCAGTGGTGAAACCAACAACCAGCACGACCACCATGGATCCCTGTAAATTTTACAGGCTTTTGTCCCACAGGTAGTTGCACTCCTGGGTGCCATGTGCTTGGTCTCACCCTGCTCCCTCCCCTTCCCACCCAGCCAGAGCCCAGGAGCTTGTGAACCACACCAGAAGCAAGCTCAGGTCTCTGCAAATGAGGGCAAAACATGAGCCACCTGAATCCTGCCCAGCCCTCTCCCTCCCCCAAGTCCCTGCCACAGGCCAGGAAATGCACCAGCAGCCAGCTTAGGCTTCTGTGGCTTCATGAGTATGAAACACTAGACTAGAACCCCCCATCTGACTCCCACAACTGTGTACACGCTCAGGGATAGCTATACCAGCTGTGCACCTGAATGTCACCAGCCTGATGCCCATCAGCAGCCTCCACTGCAGCGTGCACAACTGGAGGGAGAGTAAGCAGCCAAGGGAGAGCAGGCCGACAGCCAGAGCCCCCAGAGCTGCCAGTGAGCCCATAGTTGGCAACAGCCTATGCTGCCTGCCTTGGCCCCCACCACTAAGCATATGACTGCAACTGGACCATGCCACTGCTTAGGCACTTGCAGCTGGTCCCGTGTGTGTAACACCAGCTCCAGCCACTAAAGCTGCCTGTCCTAGTCCATAGCTGTAGGACCTGGAGGCACCACTGTGGGTCCTAACAGCCCTTGTAGCTACTGTGGACGTGGACTCATGGCACTCACTAAGGACCATAAAGTGGTCAATGCGGTGGAGCCTAGCAGCCTGAGCTGAAGAGACATCACCTCACCCCCACACAGACCAGGTGCCACCATGTAGCCCCAAATTTGGCACCCTGCCTCACTAGACCAAGGGTCACAGCATACTCCAGTGTGGCCCCACCCTCAGGTTAAAGTCTTCCCTTACTAATATCAGTCTCTAAATCTGGAAGAGGTAACTGCTTCTTAAAATGTGCAGACACCTATGCAAGGCCACAGGGATTACAAAGAATCCAGAAAATATGACTCCACCAAAGGAATACAGTAAACCTCCAGTATCTGGTCCCAAAGAAATGGAGATTCAGGAACTGCTCAACAAAGTATTCAAAATAATTGTCCTAAAGATGCTCAGAAAACTATAAGAGCACACAGATAAACAATTTTATAATATAAGGAAAACAATAAAAGAACAAATTGAGAAGTTCAACAAAGAGAAACAAAATATAAAAAAGAACCAAACAGAAATATGTCCAAAATATAACATTTAATCATGTTCACATTTATTAATGAAATATTTTCCATTATCCTTTTCATACTAAGTCTTTGAAACTTAGTATGTGCATTACACTTACAGCACATCCCAAAAGGACAAGCCCCATTTCAAGTATTCAATAGTCATGTGTGGCTACTGTCTACTGTACTGGACAGTGCAGATTTAGAGAAAAGGCTCTCAAATGTTAGTGTGCATTAGAATCAACTGGAGGGTTGTTACAACACAAATTGGTGGGACCCTCTCCAGAGTTTGTAATTCATGAGATCTGGGATTGGGCCCAGGAATTTGTATTTCTAACAAGTTCACGTGTGATGATGAAGCTGGGGATTACATTTTGAGAATCACTAATTTGGAAAATTTACTGAGGTATTCAGTTTACTCTGTCTGTGAAATTTTGACTGCAATAAATTCTTTAATTCTTTGGGGACACAAGCAACAGGCTGAAGAAAGAGGGCAAGATTAGTTTTCTCTATGACACACTTATTTTTGACTTTGTGGTTCAGGAAGTTCCTAGGTAAATAAGGTCTTCTATAACAGTAAATAGATGGCCATCTGTGTCATGTGATTTTAGAGGTAAGAAACTCCTCAACACACACATGGAATATACATGGAATAAAGTCTTAAAATAAAAATACACTTCTGAGAGAATTAAAAATAAAGTTATTGGTTTCCCAGTTCTTTTAAGGATTGTTTCTAGTTGTAAAGATGATAGTTTAAATAGCATATGATAGGAAAATTAGCCTCGACTCCAGTTAGCTTAATTGAAACCCAAGTCTATTTAAAAGAAAACAGAAAGGCTGAAAGGACTGGGCTGCTTGAGTGTAATATAAAGACCATTGATTTTAAGTTACAAGACTTGGGTTTCATTCTGTAGTCCAATCTTATTAGGTGTGCAAGTGGGAATAAATTACTTGAATATGTAATATCTTCATTTTACAGAACTGATAGGTAACAATTTTTACAGAATTGATAGGTAACAATATAATTGGTAACATCTGGTGAGGGTACACTATATGTTAGCCATTGCGATTTATATCAATCAAATCCTCAGTTCTCGAGCATATAAAATGATAAGTAAATTTTAAATATTTATTGAACATGTATTATGTCCAGTGTGTTTTTAAAATATATTACCTTTATTTTTTGATATTAAGCTGCATGAGCTGTTTATATATTTTAAAAATTAATCCTTTGTTGGCCGAATCATTTGCAAATATTTTCTCCCAGTCTGTAGGTTGTCTTTTCATTTTGTTTATAGTTTCCTTTGTTGTGCAAAAGCTTTTAAGTTATCATATATATGTATGATAAGATATATTCCTAAGCATACACAATTGAATACATTGTTGGTGTTGTTATTTTGAACAAACTGTTGTCTGTTAAATCAGTTAAGAATGAGAAAAATAAAAGTTATTTCACCTTCACTTATTCCTTCTTTGAAGCTTTATTTTATGTACACCCAAGTTTCTAACTATATATATTTTTTCTCTCTAAAGAACTTCTTTTAACGTTTCTTGCAAGGCAGGTCTACTGGCAACAAATTCCCCCAAGTTTTGTTTGTCTGAGAAAGTTTATTTCTCCTTTACTCTTGAAGGATCATTTTGCAGGGTACTGAATTCTAGGTTGGTATTTATTTTCAATCAACACTTTAAATATTACACTCCATTCTCTTTTTCCTTGTATGGTTTATAAGGAGAAGTCTGATGTAATTCTTATCTTTGTTCCTCTGTAGGTAAGGTGCTTTTCACCCTCTGGCTTCTTTCAGATTTTTTTCTTTATTTTTTGTAGTTTGATAATGATTTGCCTAGGTGTAGTTTTGGGAGCATTTAATCTGCTTGGTGTTCTCTGAGCTCCCCAGATCTGTGATATTATGTCTGACATTAATCTGAAGAAACTCTCAGTCATTATTGTTTCATATATTTCCTCTGTTCCTTGCTCAGTTTCTTCTCCTTATGCTATTCACATTTGCGTATGTTGGTTGTCTTAGAGCCCTTGAATAGTCTGTTCTTTTTTTTTTTAACCTTTGTTCTCTTTGCTTTTCAGTTTTTAGTTTCTCTAGCTATATCCTCAATCTTAGACATTCGTTCCCCGGTTTTTTCCAGGCTATTAATAAAATTATCAGAAGGAGCTTCAAGATGGCAGAAGACTAAGACGTGGAGATCACCTTCCTCCCCACAAATACATCAGAAATACATCTACATGTGGAACAACTCCTACAGAACATCTACTGAACGCTGGCAGAAGACCTCAGACCTCACAAAAGGCAAGAAACTCCCCACATACCTGGGTAGGGCAAAAGAAAAAAGAAAACACAGAGACAAAAGAATAGGGATGGGACCTGCACCAGTGGAAGTCAGCTGTGAAGGAGGAAAGGTTTCCACACACTAGGAAGCCCCTTTGCGGGTGGAGACTGCGGGTGGTGGAGGGGGGAGCTTCGGCGCCATGGAGGAGAGCGCAGCAACAGGGGTGCGGAGGGCAAAGCAGAGAGATTCCCGCACAGAGGCTCGGTGCTGAGCAGCACGCACCAGCCCGAGAGGCTCGTCTGCTCACCCACCGGGGCGGGCGGGGGCTGGGAGCTGAGGCTCTGGCTTCCGTCGGATCCCAGGGAGAGGACTGGGGTTGGCGGCGTGAACACAGCCTGAAGGGACTAGTGCGCCACGGCTAGCCGGGAGGGAGTCCGGGAAAAAGTCTGGAGCTGCCGAAGAGGCAAGAGAGTTTTTCTTGCCTCTTTGTTTCCTGGTGCGGGAGGAGAGGGGATTCAGAGCACCGCTTAAAGGAGCTCCAGAGACGGGCGCCAGCCACAGCTATCAGCGCGGACCCCAAAGACGGGCCTGAGACGCTAAGGCTGCTGCTGCCGCCACCAAGAAGCCTGTGTGCGAGCACAGGTCACTCTCCACACCGCCCCTCCCGGGAGCCTGTGCAGCCCGCCACTGCCAGGGTCCGTGATCCAGGGACAACTTACCCGGGAGAACACACGGCGCGTCTCAGGATGGTGCAACGTCACGCTGGCCTCTGCCGCTGCAGGCTCGTCCCGCATCCGTACCCCTCCCTCCCCCCGGCCTGAGTGAGCCAGAGCCCCCGAATCAGCTGCTCCTTTAACCCGATCCTGTCTGAGCAAAGAACAGATGCCCTCAGGCGACCTACACGCAGAGGCGGGGCCAAATCCAAAGCTGAACCCCAGGAGCTGTGTGAACAAAGAAGAGAAAGGGAAATCTCTCCCAACAGCCTCAGGAGCAGCAGATTAAATCTCCACAATCAACTTGAACTTGATGTATCCTGCATTTGTGGAATACCTGAGTAGACAACGAATCATCCTAAATTGAGGAGGTGGACTTTGGGAGCAACGATATATATATATTTTTTTCCCTTTTTCTCTTTTTGTGAGTGTGTATGTGTATGCTTCTGTGTGTGATTTTGTCTGTATAGCTTTGCTTTTACCATTTGTCCTAGGGTTCTGTCTGTCCGTTTCTTTGTGTGTTTTTTTTAGTATACTTTTTAGCATTTGTTATCATTGGTGGATTTGTTTTTTGGTTTAGTTGCTCTCTTCTTTCTTTCTTTTTTTTAATTACTTAAAAAAATTTTTTTTAATAATTATTTTTTTATTTTTAATAAATTTATTTTATTTTATTTTACCTTCTACTTTCTTTCTTTTTTTTTTCTCCCTTTTATTCTGAGCTGTGTGGATAACAGGCTCTTGGTGCTCCAGCCAGGCGTCAGGGCTGTGCCACAGAGGTGGGAGAGCCAAGTTCAGGACACTGGTCCACAAGACACCTCCCAGCTCCACGTAATATCAAACGGCAAAAATCTCCCAGAGATCACCATATCAACGACAAGACCCAGCTCCACTCAACGACCAGCAAGCTGCAGTGCTGGACACCCTATGCCATACAATTAGCAAGACAGGAACACAACCCCATACATTAGCACAGAGGCTGCCTAAAATCATAATAAGGCCACAGACACCCCAAAACACACCACCAGACATGGACCTGCCCACCAGAAATACAAGATCCAGCCTCATCCACCAGAAAACGGGCACTAGTCCCCTCCACCAGGAAGCCTACACAACCCACTGAACCAAACTTAGCAACGTGGGACAGATACCAAAAACAATGGGAACTGCGAACCTGCAGCCTGTGAAAAGGAGACCCCAAACACAGTAAGTTAAGCAAAATGAGAAAACAGAGAAACACACAGCAGATGAAGGAGCAAGGCAAAACCCCACCAGATCTAACAAATGAAGAGGAAATAGGCAGTCTACCTGAAAAAGAATTCAGAATAATGATAGTAAAGATGATCCAAAATCTTGGAAATAGAATGGAGAAAATACAAGAAACGTTTAACAAGGACCTAGAAGAACTAAAGAGCAAACAAACAGTGACGAACAACACAATAAGTGAAATTAAAAATTCTCTAGAAGGGATCAATAGCAGAATAACCGAGGCAGAAGAACTGATAAGTGACCTGGAAGATAAAATAGTGGAAATAACTACTGCAGAGCAGAACAAAGAAAAAAGAATGAAAAGAATTGAGGAAAGTCTCAGAGACCTCTGGGACAACATTAAACACACCAACATTTGAATAATAGGGGTCCCAGAAGAAAAAGAGAAAAAGAAAGGGACTGAGAAAATATTTGAAGAGATTATAGTTGAAAACTTCCCTAATATGGAAAAGGAAATAGTTAATCAAGTCCAGGAAGCACAGAGAGTCCCATACAGGATAAATCCAAGGAGAAACATGCCAAGACACATATTAATCAAGCCATCAAAAATTAAATACAATGAAAAAAAATTAAAGGCAGCAAGGGAAAAACAACAAATAACACACAAGGAAATCCCCATAAGGTTAACAGCTGATCTTTCAGCAGAAACTCTGCAAGCCAGAAGGGAGTGGCGGGACATATTTAAAGTGATGAAGGAGAAAAACCTACAACCAAGACTACTGTACCCAGCAAGGATCTCATTCATATTTGATGGAGAAATTAAAAACTTTCCAGACAAGCAAAAGCTAAGAGAATACAGCACCACCAAACCAGTTTTGCAACAAATGCTAAAGGAACTTCTCTACGCAGGAAACACAAGAGAAGGAAAAGAACTACAATAACAAACCCAAAACAATTAAGAAAATGGGAATACGAACATACATATCGATAATTACCTTAAATGTAAATGGATTAAATGCTCCAACAAAAAGACATAGACTGGCTGAATGGATACAGAAACAAGACCCGTATATATGCTGTCTACAAGAGACCCACTTCAGACCTAGGGACACATACACACTGAAAGTGAGGGGATGGAAAAAGATATTCCATGCAAATGCAAATCAAAAGAAAGCTGGAGTAGCAATTCTCATATCAGACAAAATTGACTTTAAAACAAAGACTATTACAAGAGACAAAGAAGGACACTACATAATGATCAAGGGATCAATCCAAAAAGAAGATATAACAATTGTAAATATTTATGCACCCAACATAGGAGCACCTCAATACATAAGGCAAATACTAACAGCCATAAAAGGGGAAATCGACAGTAACACAATCATAGTAGGGGACTTTAACGCCCCACTTTCACCAATGGACAGATCATCCAAAATCAAAACAAATAAGGAAACACAAGCTTTAAATGATACATTAAACAAGATGGACTTAATTGATATTTATAGGACATTCCATTCCAAAACAACAGAATACACTTTCTTCTCAAGTGCTCATGGAACATTCTCCAGGATAGATCATAACTTGGGTCACAAATAAAGTCTTGGTAAAGTTAAGAATATTGAAATTGTATCAAGTATCTTTTCCGACCACAATGCTATGAGATTAGATATCAATTACAGGATAAAATCTGTAAAAAATACAAACACATGGAGGCTAAACAATGCACTACTTAATAACCAAGCGATCACTGAAGAAATCAAAGAGGAAATCAAAAAATACCTAGAAACAAATGACAAAGAAAACACGACGACCCAAAACCTACGGGATGCAGGAAAAGCAGTTCTAAGAGGGAAGTTTATAGCAATACAACCCTACCTCAAGAAATAAGAAATATGTCAAATAAACAACCTAACCTTAAAACCTAAACCAATTACAGAAAGAAGAACAAAAAAACCCCAAAGTTAGCAGAAGGAAACAAGTCATAAAGACCAGATCAGAAATAAATGAAAAAGAAATGAAGGAAACTAGAGTAAAGATCAATAAAACTAAAAGCTAGTTATTTGAGAAGACAAACAAAATTGATAAACCATTAGCCAGACTCATCAAGAAAAAAAGGGAGAAGACTCAAATCAATAGAGTTAGCAATGAAAAAGGAGAAGTAACAACTGATACTGTCGAAATACAAAAGATCATGAGAGATTACTACAAGCAACTCTATGCCAATAAAATGGACAATCTGGAAGAAATGGACAAATTCTTAGAAAAGCACAACCTTCCGAGACTGAACCAGGAAGAAATAGAAAATATGAACAGACCAATCACAAGCACTGAAATTGAAACTGTGATTAAAAATCTTCCAACAAACAAAAGTCCAGGACCAGATGGCTTCACAGGTGAATTCTATCAAACATTTAGAGAAGAGCTAACACCTATCCTTCTCAAACTCTTCCAAAATACAGCAGAGGGAGGAACACGCCCAAACTCATTCTACCAGGCCACCATTCACCCTGATACCAAAACCAGACAAAGATGTCACAAAGAAAGAAAACTACAGGCCAATGTCACTCATGAACATGGATGCAAAAATCCTCAACAAAATACTAGCAAACAGAATCCAACAGCACATTAAAAGGATCATACACCATGATCAAGTGGGGTTTATCCCAGGAATGCAAGGATTCTTCAATATATGCAAATCAATCCATGTGATACACCATATTAACAAATTGAAGAATAAAAAGCATATGATCATCTCAATAGATGCAGAGAAAGCTTTTGGCAAAATCCAACACTCATTTATAATAAAACCCTCCAGAAAGTAGGCATAGAGGGAACTTTCCTCAACATAATAAAGGCCATATATGACAAACCCATAGCCAACATTGTCCTCAATGGTGAAAAACTGAAACCACTTCCACTAAGATCAGGAACAAGACAAGGTTGCCCACTCTCACCACTATTATTCAACATAGTTTCGGAAGTGTTCGCCACAGCAATCAGAGAAGAAAAAGAAATAAAAGGAATCCAAATCAGAAAAGAAGTAAACCTCTCACTGTTTGCAGATGACATGATACTATACATAGAGAATCCTAAGGATGCTACCAGAAAACTACTAGAGCTAATCAATGAATTTGGTAAAGTAGCAGGATACAAAATTAATGCACAGAAATCTCTTGCATTCCTATACACTAATGATGAAAAATCTGAAAGTGAAATTAAGAAAACATTCCCATTTACCACTGCAACAAAAAGAATAAAATATCTAGGAATAAACCTACTTAAGGAGACAAAAGACCTGTATGCAGAAAAGTATAAGACAGTGATGAAAGAAATTAAAGATGTTACAAATAGATGGAGAGATAGACCATGTTCTTGGATTGGAAGAATCAACATTGTGAAAATGACTCTACTACCGAAAGCAATCTACAGATTCAATGCAATCCTTATCAAACTACCACTGGCATTTTTCACAGAACTAGAACAAAAAATTCCACAATTTGTATGGAAACACAAAAGACCCTGAATAGCCAAAGCAATCTTGAGAAAGAAAAACGGAGCTGGAGGAATCAGGCTCCCTGACTTCAGACTATACTACAAAGCTTCAGTAAACAAGACAGTATGGTACTGGCACAAAAACAGAAATATAGATCAATGGAACAGGACAGAAAGCCCAGAGATAAACCCACGCACATATGGTCACCTTATCTTTGATAAAGGAGGCAAGAATATACAATGGAGAAAAGACATCCTCTTCAATAAGTGGTGCTGGGAAAACTGGACAGGTACATGTAAAAGAATGAAATTAGAACACTCCCTAACACCATACACAAAAATAAACTCAAAATGGGTTAAAGACCTAAATGTAATGCCAGACACTATCAAACTCTTAGAGGAAAACATAGGCAGAGCACTGTATGACATAAATCACAGCAAGATCCTTTTTGACCCACCTCCTAGAGAAATGGAAATAAAAACACAAATAAACAAATCGGACCTAATGAAACTTAAAAGCTTTTGCACAGCAAAGGAAACCATAAGCAAGACGAAAAGACAACCATCAGAATGTGAGAAAATATTTTCAAATGAAGCAACTGACAAAGGATTAATCTCCAAAATTTGCAAGCAGCTCATGCAGCTCAATATCAAAAAAACAAACAACCCAATCCAAAAATGGGCAGAAGACCTAAATAGACATTTCTCCAAAGAAGATATACAGATTGACAACAGACACATGAAAGAATGCTCAACATCACTAATCATTAGAGAAATGCAAATCAAAACTACAATGAGATATCATCTCACACCGGTCAGAATGGCCATCATCAAAAAATCTAGAAACAATAAATGCTGGAGAGGGTGTGGAGAAGAGGGAACCCTCTTGCACTCTTGATGGGAATGTAAATTGATACAGCCACTATGGAGAACAGTATGGAGGTTCCTTAAAAAACTAAAAATAGAACTACCATATGACCCAGCAATCCCACTACTGGGCATATGCCCTGAGAAAACCATAATTCAAAAACAGTCATGTACCAAAATGTTCATTGCAGCTCTATTTACAATAGCCAGGACATGGAAGCAACCTAAGTGTCCATCATCGGATGAATGGATAAAGAAGATGTGGCACATATATACAATGGAATATTACTCAGCCATAAAAGGAAACGAAATTGAGTTATTTGTAGTGAGGTGGATGGAGTTAGAGTCTGTCATACAGCGTGAAGTAAGTCAGAAAGATAAAAACAAATACCGTGTGCTAACACATATACATGGAATCTAAAAAAAAAAAAAAAAAGAAAATGGTCAGAAGAACCTAGGGGCAAGACAGTAATAAAGATGCAGGCCTACTAGAGAATGCACTTGAGGATATGGGGAGGGGGAAGGGTAAGCTGGGACAAAGTGAGACAGTGGCATGGACATATATACACTACCAAATGTAAAATACATAGCTAGTGGGAAGCAGCTGCATAGCACAGGGAGATCAGCTTGGTGCTTTTGACCACCTAGAGGGGTGGGATAGGGAGGGTGGGAGGGAGGGAGATGCAAGAGAGAAGAGATATGGGGACACGTGTATATGTATAAGTAATTCACTTTGTTATAAAGCAGAAACTAACACACCATTATAAAGCAATTATACTCCAATAAAGATGTTTAAAAATAAATAAATAAATAAACTTATCAAAGGCATTCTTCATTTCTGTAACAGTTTTTTTTGTTTTGTTTTGGACCTTCAGCATTTATTTTTGGTTCTTTCTTAGGACTTCCATCTCTCTACTTTCGTTGCCCATCTGTTCTTGCATCTTGCCTACTTTATCCATTAGAGTAGTTAGCATATTAATCATAATGGTTTTAAATTCCTGGTCTGATATTCCAGTATCTCTGCCATGCCTGGTTCTAACGTGTGCTCTCTCTTCAAATTGTACTTTTTTCCCGTTTAGTATGCTTTGCAATTTTTTTTTGGTAGCCAAACATGATATACTGAGTAAAAGAAACTGGTATACATAGGCCTTTAATAATGTGGTGGTGAGGTGTAGGGGGACACCTAGGATCAGGTTTCAGTCTTTAATGAAGCTGTGCCTCTGGACTGTGAACTTACAAAAGTTTCTCCCTTTTTTTCTCCCCCGTTAGGTAGAACAGGGTAGCTAGAGTGGACTGGAATTGGCTGTTTCCCTTTCCCCAGGTCAATTAGGCTCTGATATTATGCCAGCAAGTTAGGCTCTGGTTAACTAGCTTCTTTCTACTGAGGACAGGCCTTGTTAAGAATACCAGAGTACTCTGGCATATTTCAAAATGGCTCCTTTACCCCTCCCCCTGCCACAAGCAGGAGGGTATATCTCTGATATTTACTGTGGGAACCTGACCAAACTCCTGGATATAAAACTCATAATATTGTGGGGCCCCTTTATGACTAGGTCCCCCTGGAGTTTTTAAACTCTCAGAATTGTCCACACTGAGCCTCCAGCAATCTGTCAATTACAGTTCAGTTTTTCCTACTTCAGCACTGGTTCCCAGGGCAGTTTTCCGCTCGAGACTCTCTGTTTCAGTCAGCTGTGACTCCCTCTACTCATCTCTTTGTCCCTCCAATCTTCGGGCAGCAGTTTGCCCTGAGTCCTCCCACTCATAAATTCAAGAACAGTTGTTGATTTTTCAGTCTGTTCAGCTTTTACTTGTTAGGATGGAGTGGTGACTTCTAAGCTCCTTACATGTGGAACAGGAAACCCTCTCTTTGTTTTTATGTAAGTCTAAAAGATAGACAAAAGCATAAGTCTTTATGGTTAAAATATTATGATAGTGGAGAGTATATGCTCGAGTTGGTGTTGATATTTGTGCAACTCCTTTGGTTATAACCTACACTGAGGTGGGGGGATGTTTAAGTATAAAACACTTATTTAAGAAAGGTACTAGGTAATCCTATTTGTTTAAAACAAAAACAATAGATTTAGAAATATATACATGTACATTAAAAACTGGACTCCAAAATCTTTATAACGTTTAGCTTTGTAGAGAGTAATGAGAGAAGGACAGGAGTGGTGGAAGTTTTTTCCCCATCACAATATGTTATTAACCTTTCACAATGTAAACGCACTTATATACAATTTACTACCAAACATGAAGGATTTTCTATTTAAGTCATTAGTATATTCACACAGCAAAAAATTAAAAGAATTTAAAAAATTTAAAAAAAAGAAAGGTACTTGGACTAATTTTAAATATGCTTTTCCCTTAACAGTAACAACATTGTACATTACATTAACGAGTAATGTCCATTTAGATATCAACCACCTCTAATCATAGTGGCCTCAACAGACATCAACAGTAAATAACAATGGCAAAGTAAACTAAGTATTTTTATTTGAATGAAAAAAAAGTTGTCAAACTCATCTACGTTTTGTCAAGCCAAACTAAAACTAGACTATAGGGGTTCTGGGTACTACTATAAGTATATTAACCTAATATTTCATTGTGTATTCTGTGGTTTGTACTAAGTTTAAATGTCCTTTGAGTTCAGTTATTTTAAAAAGCAGAAAAAGTCAAAGATCTCAAACCAGTGGTGCAGACTCAGCTGAGAAGTACAGAATGCTTCTCCAGATAATATGTCTCTAAGCATCAGCTAGCAATGGCTTTTCTCCTAGTATTGCAATTACAAGAAACTTCTTGAACTTGATTTTCAGAGAATCCATCCAAATGTACTATTTCTGACAATCTATGGAAGGGAATTATTCTGAACAAATTTTTCATACTGTAATTTCTAATATGCATTGCAGATTAGATATATTCTCTTTTCTTCCCTATTCCTTTCTTGGACAAGGAGAAAGTAAATAATCCATATTTTTTGAGATTCTCTGTTCTCCTTTTGATCACTACAAGAGATGCTAAAGTTAGGTTATCATTGCGAGGATCAACTGTCTTTGAAGTTCAATTATTTAATGAGATTAATTTTTCTGTCACTAAGAGAACAACCCAAAATGAGCCATTTAACTAACTAGTATTAGCATAATGGTTCTAGAAACCTAGTTGATATACTGCTGAGATTCAAGAAAAATGCATTTGGAGGTCTTGTGACTTTTCTTCTTTTTCTTCTTTTCTTCTTGGTTAGATGATTCATAGAAAGCACCTATGAAATTTAGATTTTGGAGGACATAGGTGCATAGTATAATTACAGCTTTCTATTACTCACTAGTACATGAAGAGTAACATTTATTTTTGCTGAAACTACTATATGTTGAAATAAGATTCATTTCAGATACCAGTTTGCAAAATCCACGTTCAAGTTTAAATATTGATTTTTTTCTAAAACTAGTGTAATTCCTTACTATAACTACTTTTCAACTACAGGTTTTCTTGACATGACCAGGCACAACCCAATAATAATTTTTACCCCTTAATAAGCATTACATAAATAAAATTACATTTGTTACAGTAGAAACATAATATTTCTCCAGTGAGTGCCTATTAATACACACCTATAAAAACTATCTTCCTTGACAGATTCAACAACTGATAATGTATGACTATTTAGTACCTAATTCCAGTAGACAAATTAGGAAAACAAACAAGCCCTTGTTTTGTTATGGATCAATATAACTACTCATTCCTAATTCAAATGTAGATAGAGTGGCATTCAATCCACACTGTAAGTCAAGCTGAATCTTGGAGACAAATATAGTCAAACATGTAATTTGCTTCTCAACTAGTGTCACATGTTCAGAAATGGAGTTATTTTTAACTTTTTAAAACAAAACTAGTTTCTCTGACCAAATAATATCTGAACCTAAAGTTGTCAAATTCTATTAGCCTCCATACCCACTCAGTACACACACATAAACAAACATACTCACAGACTAGTCATTTGTATCTGAAGCATTTTTTTCCCAATTTGTTGTAGCTATGGAGAAGTTTTCAGAAAGAAAAGTAAAATCCTGAATTGGGAGCTTTAGGAAAAGCCATGTCATCCACCTCTCTTTTCCCCCTGCCACACCTCCTCTACATTAATCCAACTATGGCTTTAAGAATAAACAACTGAGAAACTGATTTCATATCAAAACTCAAAGGCATATCAACCACCCTGAACCACACAAGTAGATCATTTGCAAGCACTAACTTACCTCCTCAAATTCTGTGACCAATAAAGCTTCTGAAATGCCCACTTACCAGTTTAGGAAAAAATGAAGGGAGAACCTCAGGTATCTTTTTATCTCTCTGTGGTAGGCAGGCTGAATAACGCTCTCTCCTAAAAAAAAAAAAAAAAAGTTCATTTCCTAATCCCCAGAACCTGTAAATATGTTATCTTAATTGTCAAAAGGGATTTTAAAGACTCTAAGCACCTTGAGATAGGGGATAATTTTGCATTATTCAAGTGGTCCCAATGTAATCATGAGTCCTTAAAAGTGGAACAGGAAGTTAGAAGAATGGGTCAGAGAGATGGGACAATGGAAGCAAGGGCAGGAGGGATTCAAAATGTGAGAGACTCAACCTGCTGTTACCATCATGAGATGAAGGAAGGGGACCATGAGCCCAGGAATATGGAAGCCTCTAGAAGCTTGGAATAACCTTCATCTGACAACCAACAAGGAAAGGAGGTCCTACAATCACATGGAATTGAATTCTGCCAAAACCTGAATGAACAAGGAAGTTGATTCTCCCTTAGAGCCACTAGGAAAGAATGCAGTCCTGTTGAGACATAGATTTCAGCTTGATGAGACCTCTATCAGACTTCCAAGCTACAGAAGTATAAGTTAATAAATTATGTTGTTTTAAGTTTCTAAGTTTGTAGCAGCAGTAGAAAAGTAATACATTCTCCCTACAAATAATTTCTGCAAATGACTTCCATTGGAGTGAATTTATTTTAAAACAAGAAAGGACCTGTGAGTTTCTATTAAAGAGTCTTCAATAAGTTTTATGATTTTAGAACATTCTGGTATGATATTTCTCTTTAGAAAATGATTTGATTTCTTTCTTGTTTAAACAAATGAAATTTATTTTATTTTATCTTTAATTTAAGTCATCCTAGACTTGAAGCATGGTTCCATGTCTCAACCTTATTTATTGGGCTAACCTGTAATTCCAAAAAGTGTACAAAATGAACTGCTCTTGTTTCTGTGTCACTTTTAACTAGATGCTCTATGTCCAAGATCAAACAGTAATCCTTCAGATTTATTTTTATACTCAGACTTTCCCTTCACAATCTTCACCAAATTACAATGGTAATGGCAGTTACTTTTTCATAAGCAACAGGACGTATACAACATTGATTATCAAGTGGTTCTGAAATTTCCAGTGCTCACACTTTGTTCTCACAAGACTTTGAGCATCATAAACTAACTACAATATTCATTCATCATCAAAAGAAGGATCCGCTTTTTCCCCTTAAAAAAACCACAACTTACCATCTCCTTGTCTATTTCTGCAACAACGACTCAGGGTGCAAAGCAGTATGATTTTGAGTCAGTTTAAACAATCACTTTCTTTTTGGAAAAATAAATCTAAAAAGCAATCAAAGTTGAGAAAAAAGGAGTAAAAGTATTTCAGTTAGCTATTTTATGTTCTGTCCTTGATTGAGAACATATTCCAACTGAGAATGGGCCTTTTACAGTCTTGACTTATGTCAAGTGAAACAGTGAATATGACTATACTTTTCCTTTTTTTGAATTTGCATATTACTTTTTAACTCACATGTCATTTGTATTAATTTTTTAAATCATAAACTTTTGGTTATCTGTCTTCCTAATTTTGTCAGTACTTGAATTAATTTGCCTGTCTCCTAAAGCACTGAGCTTACTGAATGACAAATAAAATGTCCTCATTAGAAATGCTTGTTAACTTGAATTCTTGCCCTTCAAAGAGTTACAATCCAAGGAAAGAAGACCTTGGATTAAAAGACAGTGTTTCATGGTGATAAAACCCATAGAGAGAGATGTTGAACAAACTTAAAATACAGATACAATTAATCCAGGGTACAGGTGATTAGAGAGGGCTTCTTGAGAAATCTGGAGTGACAGGACATCACTCTAAGCAGCAGAAATAAGAAAAAAAAAAAAGGTAAGAGGCTATGGAGGGAGATCCAGAAGACAACCAACCCAGTCCTTTGTTGAGGACTGTCAGAGAATGCAATTTTATACATCCGGAGAGCAAAGGGAGCTACAAGATAGACAATCCTAGAATACTAAATTGTTCACAAGATATCTGTAAAACAAAATTGGTGTTTCTGAACGGGGAAGGGTGGTAGAAAAGAGATCTAACATTTTTTCAGCAGTTACTATAAGCCAGGCACTGTGATATTTATGTATGTTATCCCTTTAAATTTTAATAGCAGTCCAAAAAATAATATTTTCTTCATTTTATTGAAAAACAAACCAAGATTTATAGAAATTGAGGTCACATGAGCAGTAAATAGCAGGATTTAAACCTAGGACTACCTGGTTCCAATGTGTTCACACTTTTTCTACAATATTGGGAGATTGGACCCTCCCTCAACACTTATTCTCAAGTGAGCTATGACTTTTTAGAATAGCATGAAAGATGGTTGAAATTGTTCTCCATATGAACTTACTCAACACTGAAATTCTTAATTCCTTTTTAACAGTCTCTTTTAAACTCAAGTAACAATTTTTATTTTATTTTCAACTTGATGCCATTTTTATATGTGCTTATTCTAATCATTTTGAATATTTTTATCACACACTGAATCTGCACATGGAATGACAGGTATTGCATCAAGAGAGCCTGCATCATTGATACTGATCTTCATTCAATTTTGGAAGATTCCACCATTTCTAAGTAATTTTTTTTAATGGTGGCGTTTTCCTAATTGAACCTAGCTCCAGATCCAATTATATCATTTAATTATTATATGATAGGAAGTAATGAGCTCCATATCACCAGGAGTTTTCTAAATTTGAATTGTATACAGTCGTCCCTCCATATCTGGGAGTTCCAAGTCCATGGATTGAACCAACCATGAATACGGAGGACTACACCATTTTTTTTTTTAACATCTTTATTGGAGTATAATTGCTTTACAATGGTGTGTCAGTTGAAGGAGAGGACTACACCATTTTGTATAAGGGACTTGAGCATCCACGGATTTTGGTATCCGTGGTGGTCCTGGAACAAATTCCCTGCAAATACGAAGGGATGACTGCCTATTCTTGTATTGGAGGTTGGACAAAATGACCACTAAGGCTCTAAGATTCTGATATATTCATCATTACACACGAACATGTTTTAAACTCTTAACTAGTTAAACAACTGAAAATGAAAACAACAACAACAATTCTGATCGTTCTAAGCTATCAGAGTACCAACATAAAAACAAAATGTCTAATAGTCATTACAACTGAAACTGTGATAGTTTAGACAGTTGTATACAGTACAGCAGAGAGTTTAAAATGGAACATTTTCTGGAAATCTACAGTCTGTACTTTAAGAAAAATTCATACCTATTGATGCATGAACTCAAAGTCTAGACCTGAAGAAATGAACTGGGAATTCCCCGGATTCCAGTGGTTAGGACTTGGTACCCTCACTGCCAGGGTCCTGGGTTCCATCCCTGGTTGGGGAACTAAGGTCCTGCAAGCCACACGGGGTGCAGCTGAAAAAGAAAAAAAGAAAAAAGAGAAATGAGCAGATATACAGGAAAAATTTATACATTATGGTATTGATTGTAGCATATCTTATAATATTTTTTTTAAATGAGGGCACAGTGATCAAAATAAAGGAATGGTCAAAATATTTTATCCACAGAATGGATATTATGTTATACAGACATAAAAATTGCATTTAAAAATATTTATATTCCTTAAGATGACTGTAATATAATACTAGAGAAAATACATAATATAGTTAAGACAATTCATAAGAAAAATGACTAGAAGTTCTTTAAATATTAAATATGAATGTGAATTAACTCAGAAATGATGGCTTATGAGTGATTTTTAAATTTTGTTTATAATTTTTAGAGTTTTCTACCATGAACAGACATTACATTCAGCAACGCAAAAAGCTTATTGTCAATTAAACAAGAATTTATTGATTCATTTCTTTTTTCTCACATAGAACCCCTATGATTTCTCTTAGAACTTTGAAATTGCCATTCATTATTTTCAATCAATGGAATAATTCAAGTTGGGTTTGGACTCATTCCTTTCCAACCTTAGTATGATGGTTAATTTTATGTGTCAACTTGACTGGCCATGGGGTAAGGGAATACAGAATGAGTAGTCGAAAAATTTAGTCACAATACCAGCTATGGCCACGTGACCAGTTACAGGCAGGACTGTAATTGTCATGAGCATTTCCTACTTATTTTGCTATGAATATGTTTGTGTGTGTATTTGGTTTCTTTCTGCTTTTTTCTTTACTTTTTCTCCCTTATCATGTAACACAAGATACGTTGATTTTATATCATAGTATTTAAGTATTGCTAATTTTACATAATAGCTATAAAATTATGGGATACCAAGGAGAAGAATAAACATCACTCAAGACAACCTCCTCTCCTGGGGAAGGGTAAATTTTCAATTGTAAGCAGGATAGTTGTATCAGGCTAGGCTGAATTATGACCTTGGTTTGTCTTTATTTGGAGATAAAGTAGGGTTTAAGGAGATGCATATAGGTGCTAAATTGACAAGGGGTGAACTTGTGATGGTTAGTTTTATGTGTCAACTTGACTGGCCACATAGTGCTCAGATTAAACTTTATTTCTGGGTGTATCTATGAGGGTGTTTCAAAATTAGATTAGCATATGAATTAGCGGGCTCAGTAAATTAAATTGCCTTCTCCAATGTGACTGAGCAGCATCCAATCCCTTGAGGGATTGAATAGAAGAAAAGGCTGGAGAAAGAGTAATTCCACACTTTTTTCCTGTCTCACTGTGCTGGGACATCTCATCTCATTTCTCCAAACCTTTGGACTGGGATTTACTCCTGTTTATCAGGCCTTCACACTAGGCTGAACTGTATCATCAGCTTTCCTGGGTCTCTAGCTTGCATATAGCATGATTGCATACAGCCTCTATTATCACAGGAGCCAATTTCTTATATCTTACTGCTTCTGTTTCTCTGGAGGAACCTGACAAATACATTTGGTTTCGAGGTAATATAAGTTTTTATTTGCATGTCATTTAAAAAGTTATTTTCATTGATGTGTAACTTACATACAACAAATTTCACCAATTTTAAGTATCCCCTTTGTTGTGTTTTGTCAAAATGTATGTCATTTTATTTGTACTTGTTATTTTTTATGTGCCAAGTTTAAAGTTAGTTGTGTGAATAACAACCTCCCCCATCATTACAAGTATAACACTGGAGCCCTCCAAATCTCAGATTAGAGAGAATTCCTGTTTCCTCCTCTCTTCTACTCTCTTTTCAACTTCCTTGATATATTTAAGAATCCCCCATGGGGTTCCCAGTATTGTTTGAAGTGCAAGTCCTTTTTTTCCCTTAGTCATTCCTGAAGATGTAACTTGATAAATCCACTCTCCACAATGAAGCTGAAGATTTCCAGATGCCATTAGAAGTTAGTTACTTTAAAAGGCACCAGTGTTGGGTAGCAACCTGAAAACCTGGGAACCTACTGTAAGGCTAAGGAGCATAGATAGCCAGTAGATAGATAGCATAGATAGCATAGATATTTCCCCAGACGTGGTATAGCAACATTACAGTTAATAAAACAGATCTGCAATATTCAGTTATTTTGAAGTTCTATGACGTCAGTCCCCATCCAAACACTCTCCTCATAATCATCCTCCAATCTTCACAAAATCTGAGTGGCCAAGCATGGAGGGGTGGTAATGTAAGTAGCAATTTTCCCTCCTTTTCTGTTTGCTCATGTCTGTTTTCCTCAGACCTAAATTATAAAAATTAGATCACTAGGTAACATTTAACCTAACTCCTGACTTCTGCTCTACTGAATGCACGCAATGCCTTGCCTAACCTGTTGATTCCTTTCCCGGATTAGAAGGAGTAAGAATGAAGAAGTAATTAGTTAAAGAATGACTGACTCTCTACTGCCAACTTCCCCCTTAGCAAATTTGCAGGCAGACCATGTGGGCAAGATAGTATCCAAAGGAAGATCAGGAGAAGTCAGCAGGTCTGCGTGCAATGGAAAAATGACAAAGAATCTGATCTCCTACCTTAATAATTAACTGAGATTATTTCCCCTTTTCCCTTTAAAAAATTTCATGGCCGAGCAGAATCTTTGGAGTTGGTTTTGGGACACAAGTCCACCTTCTCCCCAGGTAGCTTGCTCCCTGATTAAAGCAGGCTTTCCTTTTCCAACCAACACTTGTCTCTCGAGTATTGACTTTTTGAGTGGCAAAGAGCCAAACCTGAGTTTGGTAACAGTAAGACAAACCAGAAACTGAGAAGCTGAAGTTAGACACCAGAGGTTACCATGAAAATAGAAGCTTCTTTGGAATTCCAGAAATCTTCAGGAAAGTCTATGCCTTACACAAAGTATTGAATGGAAATTGAAGCAATTTTACTGAGATAGCAAGAGGGAAACTTGAAAAATGGGCCCTTTAGCAGCCTGACAATTTGTGAAAAGGCCTGGAGCAGAGGTTACATAAGTATTTTGCTGAGACTTTCAAAAATAAAACCAGGGAGATTGAAAGTATAACATACAATAAGATTGAAGCAAAAAAAAAAAAAAAAAGAAAAAAAAAGCTGCTTAGAAACTTTAACAAGAAATGTAGTTTGCATAGAAATATCTCTAAAAAGAACTGGATTCAGCACAATAGGACAAAGTCACAGGGTTTCCTGAGCACACAGAGTATATCAGGGAAAAAAAGGGGGGGTGGATTGGGGCCAGTGAAACAGAATTATTTGTGAAGCTGAAGCCTTAAAGAAATTTTATTTAGAAAGATTTTTATTATGACAATATATTTAATGTAATACCTTTGAGGGTCCCCTAAATTCATATTTTTGGAAACCTTGAACCTCTCCAAGCATTGGATTATAATCTTTGCTACTTTTCAGGAATAAGCCTAAATTTCCTCTTCTGTGAACTGGGGATAACAACAGTGTTTGCCACAGAGGAATTTCATGAGTATTAAGGGCTTTAATGCATGTAAAACCCCTAACATGGTTCCTGAGAGATTAAGGGCTAAAGAAATAAATGTGATCCTCTGCTGTTGCTATTCTTTTTTTTAATCATTAGTGATCTCATTTATCAGTAAAAGCCTTCTTAGAAATTTACATTAGGATGCTCATTATCTGTGGGTGCAAACAGTTAAATTAAAGGACCAGGCAAAACATTGCCTGGGTCAATCAATGGAAATCACCTCTCTTCTCCCTCCCTCCTCTGTATTCTATAGTCTACCAAGGTGAGATCACTGGAGCTTATCATGGCGTCCTAAAATGTTAGATCTGGAATAAAATTTTAAAAGAATCCAGGGCAAGGCCAAAACCTGAAAAGTCAGGAAACCTTCCCCAGAATGTATGAGTTGCTGATGCAAAGTCAGTTAATAGTAGATTTGGGACTGAGGGAAAAAAAAGAACTCTAATGTCATGATAATTACTCAAGCAGATGACAAGATAAAATTATTAGGATTTCAAGGACACTTATGGCTTTGAGGATAAACAGATGCCTACAAATAAGGCTGTAGCCTCCAGGTGCCTTACTTTCTTGACACAAAAAGTTTTCATCCTCACACCTGAAGATACAAAGAACAGTAAATCCTATATATATAAAATCCACCTTTCCAACACCATAAATCACTGCCCTCTCTCCTCTCTACTTTCTGTTTTCTCCCAATTGTCAGGCACACACTGACATCAGTATTTAAATGACACTCCACTATATATATTTTAAAAATATTTTTATCTCAATTTTCAGGGTGCTGATTGATATAGTACTTATTGTTAAAAGGAAATACTAGAACAAATTTCCATCTTCAGTCTTACTCCAGTAATAATCAACTAAATTATTTGAATCAGATATTTAAATATTTTAAAATAACAGTTTATTAACACTTTAGAAACTCAATATACTATTGGTTAATAAGAATTCAAAATGTATAAACTAATGTTTTAACATAATTCATTTTATTCTTGCATCCCATGTTTCCGATGTTAATTTTTATGAAGGGGCTTGACCTCTCATGCCATTTTGACTTGATTCACTTAGCAGGGGAGAAGTGACAAAGTGACTGTCCAAAAGCTTTGTTTCTATGGAAACAGTTTCTTCCACTTCAGACCCATGAATGGGGAGGATTAGTGGTATTAATATTAATATTCATAAATGCCAAGTTGAATGTTTCTCCCCCTTCTCACTTTTCTTCCAGTGATATTTAGGGGGTGTGGGCTGTGAAATGGTCTTGCCCCACACCTGACACTGAAGGCTTGAGAGGGAAATAATTCATTGAATGGAGAAAAAGACCTGATGAAAATATGGCATATGAATAAGCTCATTTTAAGATATTTATTTAAACTTTACATTGTACTGGTATATAGTATTTTTTTATACTGGCAATTAACTACTGAAAATGAGACCTTAGAACGTGAATGTGTGACTGGCTTAACAAATTCTCAGAAAGAGACTTTGGAATAGTGTCCCAGAAAATCCCCTTCCCAAATAATGCTGCAGATAAGAAAGGTAACTTTGAATGAGTCATCATGTTTAGTAAGTAGTTATAAGGGTTTTAGAAATTAATGTTAATTGCTTGGTAGTGGCAGTGAATCAGAACCCAGATGATTACAATTTTCCATATATTTTAAACTGAAAATATTGAGTGGGACAAAGTGAAAATACCAGTCAATGAGGTAGAAGCATGAACCAATGCTCACGCAAGCACACACACACACACACACAATCACACAACCAAAACCTTTTCTACATCTTGATATCAGGCACTAAGGTCAACATATGTAGAGAATAATATAGAATCTTAATATAATAACTCCTATCTAAAATTCTTCAAGACATAATACTTTCTTTTTAATTAGAATATAGGAGCAGAAACCTTTTTCCTTCTTCCCAGCCAGGTTCTTTGGCTGGTCTAATAATCAAATTGACATAAGACGGATTAGCAGGAGAAAAAAAAAAATTTTGTATGTACAGGAGTCCCAAAGACATGAGACTCAAAGACAGGCGAACAACTTAGGCTTATATGCTATATGGAGCCAATAAGTGGGATAGGGACCTGGGGCTTCAAAGGGGAGGAGGGCAATTCACAGGAAGATAAGAAGAGCAGATGTTTGGTAATCAGATGTTTGCCCTGCCATGCAGGTAAGTCTTTCAGATAAAAAAGTTCTCTCTGAACATAGCTCTTTTCCTGGGCCAAGCTCCCTACCTAAATTATTTTAGGCAGTTGAGGGAGAGGCAAAAAGCTTTTCCTGAGTCTCCTGGGTCTTAATTATCTTCAGCTCAAAACAATCCACATGCCAAAGTGGCACATTTAGGGGTGGTATATGCTGCTCCCCATCAAGCGTGTAGTATTTACTTCTTACCTTCAACCAGCCTTTTCTTGAGCAAATAAAACAGAACAAACATTACATCTTCACTGGGTTTTCAGGGTAGCCTAACTGTTGTAAAAGAAAAAAAAAAAAAAAAAGGGAAAAGTCAGTAAATTAGCAAAATGGCAGTTTATTGTTCATTGAAATGACAGTCCAACAAGTGTGACTGTGGTCAGGTGACTCAGGGATCCAGGACTCAAAATGCATTTGGGGGAATAGAGATGGATTCTCTTCACTATCTTAGTCTGCAAGTGACACATGACATTTCTGCTCTCATTCTTTGGTGAGAACTAAACACATGGCCCTACCAGTTGCAAGAGGCTGGGACTTACAGTCTAGCTTTAAGCCCAGGAAGACCAGGAGAACCAGGTATTGTTTAACACAGTCTCTGTTACATTCACTAAGGAAATAACAGAGTTCTACAGTTAATTGTTTTTTTTTAGTTTTGTCATTTAAGGCTCATTAAAGTAGCAAACATGTTTTATATCCAGAGAAATGTGACAATAAAAACAAAGTGTTACAAAGAAAAGGATAGTTGTCAGACATATTATTTTCTCCTATAACACTTGTATTGTAAGTTCTGAAGTTCAGCTTTTGAAATTATGTAATCCTACTCATATGACAGTCATAAGGCTTGTCAGCATAGACATGTGGACATTTGGGACTGAATTAAGTAGTTGGTCTTTAACTCAGTTCTGAAAAGTCAAAACAAAACAGCATAGGACATGGTGTTTGGAAACACTGGCTCTGTTGTCTAACAGATCCAGCTCCCCACTCTCTAGGGGCCTTCCGCATGTTAGGCAGCATGTGGCTAGTGTTCTTCCAGCTTTATTCACCTCATATTATTTCACACAAAATATTATAAGAATTTCTTTTTTAATTATATAGGGTCTTCCCATTCTGCTGAAATAATTCCCTCTTCTTCTGTAGCTCCATTATCTATCAATGAAGCTTCCTGAACCTGTTTAACGGCTCAAATGATGCTGCTTCAGAACTAAAGGTTGAGTGTGGAGGGATGCCACCTCTTCATGTAGTAGTGTTGTTAGACCACTGTCCTCTGAACTGACAAGGTTACCTCTGATTGGGTGAGATTGTTGACATTTCCACTCTATTATTTACTTGTCATCAGAGGCTCACTGGAAGTCTCAGACTCTGCCAAACACCAACATACAGTATGAGAAACTACTAATGCCTTTTTCTGTTGCACTGTATGCATGAGCTAGAAATGCCTCATACTGGTCCCATTACGTCTTTTCGTCTGTACATACTGACCGACATATTCAATAAAGACCTACTGGAAGCCTTCTATCTGGAATTAGATTTGGGAGTAAAAAGAATAACTCAAGATTTTTCCCTTGAACTCAGAAAATACATTCAACATTTTCTTGGACCACATCAATCTAGTGTTTAATCTAATCCTGGAAATCCAGTTATGCACAGTCCTCAGAAGCATGAAGTAGACATTTGAAGTAAAACAAAAATAACACCACCACCATCACCACCACCATAATTGTTTGCCTGGTCCTTTCAGTGAGTACAGTAGTAGCTGGTGTAGCACTCACTTCATTCGTACTCACGTCTAGGGTACTTTAAACAGTTACCTTGACATTGACAGAACTCCTGAGCATCCCTACTGAGAGGAACTTTTCTCTCTTCTGACTTCTTCCGACTACTGTGGGTTTGCTTATTGAGTTCTCTTCTACTTTTTTCCCCAAAGTAAGGTAGATGCTGAGTCATGGCAACATTGCATAGCACTGAATACACTGTATTAACAGTTTAAACTTGAAAGGGTTCACCTTGAAAATATCCTCTGAACTAATCAGTAGTATTGCACTTTAGCATGTAAACTTTAGTTTGCAAATAAACAACAACATCTCTCTTTCATATATACTCTCTACGGAAAATTGAGTAATCGTCTTTTCCCCGTGAATCCTTGTGGTAAAAAGCATCCCGTCATCCTCAAAGACCTCATCAATATATAGGATAAATTCAGGCAGTAACATAATGTCTACTAAAACTCTCAAAGGCCTTTATGCAGTCTTTGCTTCAAGGATTCTAAAAAGGGTTAAGAATACTGGCTGGTTGTGTTTCCTTTCATTTTGAGTTCCTTTTATATCCTAACACCAGGCTGGCAGATTAGGCTCAGATCATACAGAAGGTTGGCAAGGTAGAAGTTATGTTTGACAAAAATTTTGTAATATCCACTGAAGCACACAAGTCAGCAAGAAATTACACATTGTAGTAAGTGGAAAGAAGGAAGGACACCTTATGTTTTTATAGATATCGCATGCACGTGCAGGAAAACTTAGATAAGGTGGTCAGAAAAGGCTTATTTGAAGAGGTCCTCATGATCTGATATTTGAATTAGAATGACTAACCCTTGCACAGTGCTGGGCAAGCAGCATATTTCAAACAGAGGGAATAATAAGTACAAAAATACTGACATGGAAAAGCATTTCCCATGTTCAAAGAATACATGTGAGTAATGTGATTGAAGTACACTGAGAGGAGAATGGTGTGAAATGTATTGGAGGACATCTACTAGAACCAGGGAAATGGCGAAATACTTTGTACTTCATTCTGAGTTAAATAAGAAGCCACTCAATATTTAATTAAGGGAATGTCATATCAGATATTTATTTCAAGACATTACTGCATTTGCTGTATGGAGATTGAATGGAATTTGAGCAAGTTTAGGCACAGGAGTGTTATTTCAGTAGTCTGAGTGGTAGATAATGGCATCCAGAATAAGTGAGTTTTCAGTGGAGATAAAGAGACGTGGATGGATTTGAAATATGTTTTAGAGATAAAAGTCATGGAGCTTGCTGATAAATTGAATGCAGGATGCAAGGAGTAAGGAATGGGGACCAATGAAGGATAATACCCAGCATTTTTATTTGTTTGTTTTTGTTTTGTTTTGTTCTTGTCTCTTGTGCTGAGTGAAATTTTGGTGCAGTCTAATATTATTGTGGAAAATAAAAGAGAAATATTTGGGGCCAGGGCAGTGGGTATCAAAAGCTCTTTGAGAGGCAGAGTAAGCATCTGAGTTGACACATCTAGTAGGCCATTTGACATACAAGTCTGGAACTCAGGAGAGTGGTTTGTAAGAGATAAAAAATATGGAGTCCTAAGAATGTAGATGATATTTAAAACATTAGTATTGGATGAGCTCATGTAGATTGAGATTGGAGATAGAGAATAGAAAGGAGAGAACACCCTAAGGAATTATTTCAATATTTAAAGTTTGAATACAAGAGGCACAAATGATACAGAATAAAGAATGGCCAGTGATATATAAGTAAATGTGGTAGCAAAAATGCTAAGAGAAGAGGATATTTATAAAAAAGGAGAAGGTGAATTGTGGCAGTGTTAGCTAAGAAGTAGAGTAACACAAGAACAGAGAAGAATATTAAATTTTGGAAACAAAGAGAACATTGGCGACTTTGTACAGAGCAGCTTCAGTAGGATGGTAGTATTGTAAGTCACACTAGAGTGGGTTGACTAAAGTGGGACTTAACACAATACAAAAATAATCCAGTTGAATTAAATTTTGTCTAAAATCAAAAGACAAATAAATGACAGGATGCAGTAAATTACATTGATTCATTAATAAAGATGATAAAAAACTTGAAAATAACATAAAAATATGAGTATGTGTCCTTTCAGTAACATACTAGAGTACTGTCTAACAGGACTCCCCAGATATCATTTAATTCTCTGGGTAAATGTACCTTTATCGACACACTAATTACTGTTGTTTGTGGATAGACTCTGTGAAGTTGTGGATAGACTCTGTGAAGTTAAATGCTAATTTGTACATTTTTATCTGATAGAGATGCAAATGATTTCCTTCCGGTAGAAACAAACCAGTGATTGTATTGTCCTATAGGACATTAATTAATTTTGTATCTAATATAGCAATCTTATTCTAAAAGTCTTTCTTCAGTGTCAACAAATACTGTTCCTCAAGTGTTCTTTGAACCAGCTTTATCGTTCTGCTGATTGACTCTTTAATGAGTTTAATACATTTTTTAAAATTTATTTATTTATTTTTGGCTGTGTTGGGTCTTCGTTGCTGTGCGCGGGCTTTCTCTAGCTGCGGAGAGAGAGGCCTACTCTTCGTTGAGGTGCGTGGGCTTTTCTCATTGCGGTGGCTTCTCTTGTTGCGGAGCACGGGCTCTAGGCACACAGGCTTCAGTAGTTGTGGCTCATGGGCTCTAGAGAGCAGGATCTGTAGTTGTGGTGCACGGGCTTAGTTGCTCCGTGGCATGTGGGATCTTCCCGGACCAGGGCTCGAACCCCTGTCCCGTGCATTGGCAGGCAGATTCTTAACCACTGCGCCACCAGGGAAGTCCCCTAATAAATTTTTAACGTGTTTATTTACATTTGTTTGATGCATTAGTTTTCCTGGGCTGCCATAACAAAATACAATACCAGAGACTAGGTAGCTTAAATAACAGAGAATGATTTTCTCACAGTTATGGAGGCTAGAAGTCCAAGATCAAGGTGTTGGCAAGTTTGGTTTCTTTTGAAGCCTCTCTCTTTGGATTGCAGATAGCTATCCTCTTGTTTGGTCCTCACTTAGCCCTTCCTCTGTGTGTGTGCATCTCTGGTGTCGCTCTGTGTGTCCAAATTTCGTCTTCTCATAAAGACACCAGTCAGATTGAATTGGAGCCACCCTAATGGCCTCATTTTCCCTTAATCACCTCTTCAAAGGCCCTTGGTCCAAAGACAGTCACATTTTGAGGGGTTAGGGCTTCAAGATATGAATTTTGGCAGGATATAATTCAGCCCATCACATATAAGAATGTTTTTAACATGTTTTTAACTTTTTTCAAATTATACTTTGGTAGTTTTAGTGGTCTTACAAATCAATATTTCAAGTGTTCTTTCTTTATCCTCTCTTTTAAAAATTATGCTTTGACAGACTATTTCAAATCTTATGTTGCTCATTTCCATCACATATATGCAAAATAAAATTTGATGTTAGTTGCAGGTTGAGCTCTCTGGGAAGGAGAAGCTGAGATGGAGTTAAGAGTCAAAATGTTTATTGTAGAGTAACAGATGGGGAAAGAAAAGGGAGGAAGTAGGATTAGACAAAAGGAGCTGTCAGAACATGATTCAAACCTGACAAAATTTCAAATAGCTCAACTGGGAGCTCCAGAGTAAAGATTGCTCATTAAGGAGATCCACACTAGGAGGCTGGCTAGGCCCTTGGACTATAATCTTGCTCCATCATTGCTCAACTGCCCTAAAAGATCATAACCTTGGCTCACAAGTAAACATGGACCCTGATGACGCTAACAGCTGGGGGTTGTCAACTAATCACAATCCTTGGAGTTGGGCAGCAAGCTCTTTCTTGAAGAGTGATCTGAGTGGTGTATCTCTGGGTCTGCCACAAAGTTTAAGTCATAAACATTTAATAGATGTATGAAAAAAGACAGGAATATAAATCAATTCAAATACCTAAGCAATAGCAATGACTGATGTTTTTGACCACTTGCCATACGCCAGACACTATTTAGCACTTCATAGCATTATCTACTTTTCCCCCATCTTCCTCAGCACAAAGAGGAGAAAATTTATAAATAAACAAAATGAGTCTTTCTATTGTCAATGATTTTAGTTCTCATATGTGGGCACCAAGAAACATTAACTATAAACAGCATTGTTCAGAAAGGAATATCATACGTTTATTGCAGCACATGCTGATTTAAAAAGATTCAATTACTGTGAGAGTCATTTATTTAGAATAATATTCTAGCATAAAAATAGTACAAAATTCCAAAAAGAAATTAATGCATGCCATTTAATAATCTCCCCAAGCCAAATTTATTAAAGGATATGCATGCTTAGATGCACGTACAGTTTTTAATATTGGGCTACAAACGTTTCCCTTTTGCACCTACTGATCAGTAGGCTTTTACAGATTATCAAATAAACTAAAAATAGAGTTTCAAAGGTTTTAAAGAGAGTGGCATTTGCAACTCATTCAGAGCTTAAATTTCCATTTTTAACTTTTTCTTTCAATACAAGTCATTTTTTCTTAAGGTAAATATGCAAGAAACGAATAGAGTAATTAGGTGGAAAAATATATTTATGGGCTAAGGAATTAGATTGATGTCCATAATACTGCTAGCTATCCAAAAGAAAAAAAAAGTGGCTGAATCAAAAGTCCAAAGCTTGTACACTAAACAGGATACCATCTATAAAGCTGACCATCACCTTAAGCAGTTAAATTTTGAAATTTCCTAGGTCTGCTTATGTTCTTAAAAATAACTCAAAATTAGATAATTTATATGTAGACTCAATCTTAATAAACAAAATTCATAATAATAAAATTTGTTAAATATGATTAGGCAATTTAAAAAACAAAAATAAGAAAAAAGGAGATTTCTATAAAAAATTAAATTTATAGTCTACATTGATTAAGGTTTCCAAAATGCTTTATCTCGGTTTAGAAACTTAACCCTCCATTTTGTTGAATGATTACCTTGGAGAAATTCATTTAAACGATGAATAATTATTAAATGAAATTCTTCAACATTAGAAAAACTTATTTTATATGGTACAGGATCTATCTTTAATTTCCCTCTGTTTCTCTAAATTGTCGCTGTGGTTAAGACTTGTCAGTTAGAGAACAGTATGTTCACTGGCAACTTATCTTCGGCTATCTTTTTAATTAGTCTCCAGAGTGACAATTTCCAGAATGTTCATATGCCTCTTCAAACACAACAAGTTTTAAGCACAACTTTGCTCCACATACAGTTTTTTTCGGCACATTAGTCTTGTGCTATGAAATTTCCTCAAAACACTAATTAAGTTGATTTTGCAGCCCTAAGCTTCTTTAAACAGGAAGTACTGTTAAGTCCTCTTTATCTGCTCTCCATATTACACTAGGTAATATATATCAAATTAAAAGTTTTCAAATATCTAATTCTCCTGCCTTCTCAAGAACCACCTCCCCAAACACAAGCAGTTTTATCCTGCAGTGGTCCCTAGTAACATAAAGTATAGTAAAATGTTTATTCTCCTTAGCATGGCATGCATTGACTTCTAAGGCCTTGTCTCTCTGCCTATCTTTCCAGATTTCCCTCTCAATACTTTTGTCTCATAATTTAAACACTAGCAAAAGCAATGGTAATGCCTCTCTTCTAGTTCACCATCTCTACTCACACTTCTTACTCTTTTCTAAGGGCCAGTGTCCTTTTATTTTCTCTGTGTTGCATTCTATGCACGCCTCTGTAATTTCACTCTTCCCATTTTATTTTGATTACTTATGCCTACATATTAGTTTGCTTCAATAGGGCCTATGTTATAGCTATCTCTGCATCTGAATTTCAAGCTCTGACCGTTCACTTATATGATATTTTTCTTCCAAATTCACAATAACCAGAATAATACTTTTAAGAGTTCATGTATATTTTCCCACATATGCACAGCCTAATATACTGATATCAGAGTGCTCAGAATTTACAATGAGTAAGGTCATAGTGAATATATCAAATTAAGTCAGTCTTTCTCTTTATTTCCTTTGCATAAGGCAACTTTCTCCTAATATTGAGAGAGAGAGAGAGAGAGGGAGAGAGAGAGAGGGAGAAAGAGAGAGAGGGAGGGACTTTAACAAAAGTTTCCTTTAATGAAAAGGAAAAGAAAAATTTAGTACCTTTTCCCCCCATTAACCGCCTGCTGATGGTTGGAATTGTGTGTACAATATATTTACTCCCTCTGTTTTTCTAATGCTGGGCTTTGCCTATCAGGCCTTTTTAGAATTCCTATTAAAGAGCAACTCTACTTACTTCCTGTATTAGCAACCTAATATATCTTATCTTGTCAGGTGCTGAGCATGGAATAGGTTGTATTTCTAAACACATTACTATTGAATTCTGGCTTCTTTGAAATTTTCCCCTAATGCTCTAAATCTGCTCCGTTATATTGCTCTTGTATTTTTGCTTATACCTTTGTGTTGTAGTTGTATCCTCATTTAGCTTTCCTCCACTAGACTATTTTTCTGTGCTAAAGCTTCTCTTGATTTTGGTAACTTGGAGAAAATACTGTGAAGCTAGATTTATATTTTTCTATTTATAAAATCATACTATATGCATTACAGCTGCTTTATTCTATTACTTTTTGACTGATGATAATAGATTAATGAGAAACACTGAATCAGATAGTTGTGCTACCTGAATAACCAACTCAAAGTTAATGGGTTAAAATAATCATTTACTATTAGAATTCTCTGGGGGTCATCTGGTTTAGGTTACACCCAGAGGGGTGGCCCTGCAATTGGATTCCTTTATGTATCTGTAGGTTGGATGGTCCACTCTACTTTAGCTTGGGAGCCAAGAAGCTTAGTTGTGAAGGTCAGTTCCATGTGCCTTGAATCCATGAATTTTGAGCAACCTTAGCTAATTCAACCCCACCGGATCTAACTGAAGACTGTATCAGTTTGGGTCCTCTGAGAAGCAGACCATAAGATGGTATTGGATGCACAAGAGATTTATTAAGAGAAATGCTTCTGAAGGATAAAGGAGAATGGGCACAGGGCCAGACTGGGAGAGACTTCAGATTGCAGTGTAGGACTGACCCCTGTGAAAGGAGAAAAAAACAGGAGGATTTGGTAGAAAGAGCCTTTGGGCTGCAGTGCTGATTTGAGAGTCTTGGCCAGATGGATGGGGAGTTCAAGAACACAGATGCCCATTAGAGGAGTTCCATGTTGTGCAGGGATGTTTTGGCTCTTGTATAGTCACTGTGTTCAGCCACTGGCCGGGACTGGCCCGAGGAGAGTATAGCCTTCGCAAGAATGCAGAGGTAGATCCAAAGGGTGTATCAGTGGGAGGTTTTCAGCTAATTCCTCTTCTCATTTCAAGTTCTCTTTTGAAGGGAAATTTGAGTAGAACTCCTTCTAGAAAATCAATACTACAATCTATTTTAATCAATCAATTATAGACTAATGGATTTGTTCTGTATTATCTAGAGTGTAAACTTATACTTCTTGATTAATAAAACCATAAGAGGAAGAGAATATTTTTTTTATTGGAGAACCACTCAATGAATTTCTTTACTATATGTGTTCTTAACTGGTAAGTTAAAAACAAGCAACCCACAATAGTCAACACAATACTGAATAAGAACAATGTTAGGAGACTGACACTGCCCAACTTTAAGACCAACTAAACCTATAGTAATCAAGATACTATGGTATTGGTAAAAGAGCAGACAAATATATCAATGGAACAGAATAGATATCTCCAAAATACACCCAAAATATAGTCAACTGATCTTTGACAAAAGAGAAAGAGCAATTCTATGGAGAAAGAACAGTCTTTTCAACAAATGATACTGAAAGAACAAGACATCCTCATGCAAAAATTAAACCTATACATACACCTTACACATTTAGAAGAATTAACTCAAAGTGGATCATAGACCTCAATGTAAAATGCAAAAGTATAGAACTTTTAGAATATAGCACAGGAGAAAATCTAGGTGACCTTGGGTTTGGTGATAAATTTTTAAATACAACACCGAAAGCATGGTTCACAGAAGAGAAAAAATGGACAAGTTGGACTTCATTGAAATTAAAATGTTCTGCTCTGTGAAAGACACTGTTAAGACAAGCTACTGACTTAGAGAAAATCTTTGCAAAACATATATCTGATAAAGGATTTTTATCCAAAACATACAATGAACTCTTAAAACTCAGCTATAAGCCAACAAATAACCCAATTAAAAATGTCAAAAGATCTGAATAGACACTTCACCATGTAAGTTAAATAAAGAGTAAATATGCACATTAGAATATACTCAACGTCATATGTTATTAGGGAATTGCAAATTAAAAAATGAGATAATCCTACATGCCTATTAGAATGGTTAAAATAAAAATTTAAAAAACCCCAAATCTGATAATACCAAATGCTGGTGAGGATGTAGAGCAACAGTAACTCTCATTCATTGGCTGGTAGAAATGCAAAATGGTACAGCCACTTTGGAAGATAGTTAGGCAGTCTGGAAGATAGGCAGTTACAAAGCTAAACATAGTCTTACCAAACAGTCCAATAATCACACTGCTGGGTATTTATAAAAATGAGTTCAAAACTTACGTTCACATAAAAACTTTTACATTAATGTTTATAGTAGCTTTATTCATAATTAACGATAACTGGAAGCAACAAAGATGTCCCTCAATAGGTGAACAAATAAAACTGTAGTATACCCATACAGTGGAATATTATTCAGCACTAAAAAGAAATGAGCTATCAAGCCATAAAAAGACATGCAGGACGCTTAAAGGTTATTGCTAAGTGAAAGATGTCAGTCTGAAAAGGCTACATACAGGCATACCTCATTTTATTGTGCTTATATTTACTGTGCTTTGCAATATTGTATTTTTTAAAAATTGAAGGCCTGTGGCAACCCTGAGTTGAGCAAGTCTATTAGCATTTTTCCAACAGCATTTGCTCACTTCATGGCTCTGTGTCACATTTTGGCAGTTCTCACAATATTTCAATTTTTTTCATTATTATTTGCCATGGTGATTTGTGATCAGTGATCTTTGATGTTACTCTTGCAAAAAGATTACAATGGGGAAGGGATGAAGAGGTCAAGCACAGGGGATCTTTATAGGAATGAAACTATTCTGTGATTCAATTATTGTGTATGAAACTGTAATGGTGGTTGAATGATATTATGCATTTGTTGAAACCCATAGAATTGTACAATACAAGGAGTGAACCCTCATGTAAACTATGTTTTTTATTTAATAAAAATGTATCCATATTGGTTCATCAGTTTTAACAAATGCACCACACTAATTCAGGATGTTAATAATAATAGAAAATGGGGGGAGGATTTTTAAAACTTGTCTGTACTAACCACTCAAGTTTTTTGTGAACTGCTGTAAAAAAAAACCTTAAATTCTATTAATCTAAAAAAATAACAATCTCAGAATTCATTTATTCATATTGTAGTGATCTTTGTTTTCCCTTTGACAGATTTTAGAAAGACAAATTGCCTTCCTGATTCTGCCTCTTGCTGGTTACATGACCTTAGCTGCTTCTCTGAACCTCAGTTTTCTCATATGTGAAATAGGGTTAACAATACGAAACATGTAATACAGTGAGGATTCCTAGCTGGAGGAACATGTGCATGGGATCCTCAATACATGTCCCTTCCTCCTTGTTTTTCAAATACTCATTCTCCTGTTACTAAAGGGTGGCAAACTGGCTCAAACATCCCTTGCATGTTTTCTCCTTGCACGATGTTTACTCCATCGCCCACTCCCCTTTCCCCATCATCACTCAAATTTCTCCGTTTTACTCTTCCCTCTTCTATTTCTTCAGATCCCAGAGCACAACTTAGAAAATAGCTAGAGGGTTCACAACAAGATAGGGGTGAGTTGTTCAGCATTACAGTAAGAAATTCTTTTTGTTGAATTGTTGAGGTAGTGACTGCACCCTAGCCTTAGCTCCATGAGAGGTCCTAAAAATAATCATGAATAAAACATGATTCCTGCCTTTAAGTAATTCACAGCGAAAAAGAGGAGATGCATGTGAAGGAACCATACTGATACAGTTATCAACACCCCAGTGTGAATTCATTTTAGATACTTTTCTCAGACTTTATTGAAGAAGGAGAGGTGGCCCCAGCATCAGAATGCTGGGGATTAGATTGGGGAATTAGATTGGCATCAGAATGCTGGGAATTAAAGGGAGGTGGGGGATTGGAGAAATTGGGGTGTAGTAACACTAAGTAACACTCCATTTATTTTGAATTTAGAGTACTTGAAAGCAAATACCTTCCTCCCCAAATCCTGTTTTCCGATTGCACTGCAAAAGGCAACTATCAAACACTTCTATCAGTGGAAATCAGGAAGAAGGAATTATTCAAGTACAATAAGCATTGAACAGAATTAGGGTTTTTAATAATTTCATGCTGTTTATAACAAACTAATTTTGGTCATATTGCTGTACAAAATGAACATTCCTAGAGTTTGTTTGAGCTCTATATTTCTCTTGCATGCACAATTTTTCCCCCCATAATGACACGATTTTATTTAATCCCTAGAAGGGTGTATGAAGTGGCAATATTGGCATCCCATTGCACAGATGAGGTAACTGAGTCACAGAGAAGCTAAGATGCAGAACCAAGTTCTGAACCTTAACTATTCTGCTTCTTGCTAAGCACCGCGGTACAGGGACCCTGTTGGAGTGTCGGTCTGGAGGCTGTTGTCCCCACCACCAGGTGTGGAGCCTGTCGCAGAGAAGCAGGTTGAATAAACCAGAGGCCTGGGAGGCTGGGCAGGGGCAGGCCAGCAGACATGGTGCCCTGCTGCTTGGCTCTCCCACACTCTGGACCTGTAGGAGGGACCCAGATCCCAATCCATCACTGTTCCCCAGAGCAGCCCAGACCCTGCCCCCTCGGGGAAAGAGCACCAGAACAGGCCTCAAGGGGAGCTGCATGCACAAATTTTGATTATGGATTCCAAAGAAAAGTTAATGATTTTTTTTGTCTTACTTTTCCCTAATTTAGATGTTACTTACAATCAAACTATATGACATCACAACTTGTGAGACTAAAATTTACTTTAATCTAGCTTTCCTTTTTAGTAATTTTATTAATAAATTATATGTTTCCAGCATTATTTTAATTCTTTTCATCCATGAAAGTGGAGAGCCACAGGATTTTCCCTAGATTAATGGTACCTATAGAATTTGAAAGTAAAAAGATTTCCAGGGATATTGAGTTTACCTGCATTTTCGATATTCTAAGTATACTTTTCATAATATTTATATTCATTAATTTCATAATTTAATTAATTCAATAAATAGAGTACATATTACAAGGTAATACCCACAATTCTAGGCATGGATGGTCCCATGTTCCTAAAATCCTCTTTAGAAAAGTTATAGGTAATATTAATTGGATATGTATGATATTAGCTCCTCGTCTGGGTAATATGATATAAAGCTAGATCCATCAAATGTAATTCTAATCCTGCCCTCCATATTATCCCACCCCCCCTTTTTAACACAGCAAACTATTTTTCATGTTGTTTTATATTGTTCCAAAGTCAAAGAGGTCAAAAAAATATCCAAAAATCCCATGAAATTAAATCTCCCTTCCAGAGATGTTTACTAAACATCAACTTGGCATTCATGACTTTAAAACTCTTGAAAGGTATCACATAATTAAAATTACCATGAAAATATTACCAGCGGCATACATTTTTCTAAGGCAGTACTTTTCATCACCTTTATGTCCAATGAATTTTTACTGTTTCTCACTATGTCTTAAACTCTTAGTGTTTTAAATAGTAATTCTGTCTTTGAATATAAAAATAACTTATTTCAATGTAGAGACTTTTACAAAGAACAATACAGTGAATGCTATTATTAGGTATTAGACCAGAATCTGTATATTCTTACACTGAATATAGATATGCTTATAAATCTATTACTTCAGAGATTATAATTTTTACAATGACAGTGAACACTCACTAGTGGGTACAAATAGAGAGGGTATGTTATAAAGAATAAAACTCACAATTTCACAGCAGAATTTAGATTTCCTTCAATGAGTATATCAGCAATCAAATATAGAAATGACTTTACCAACAATAGTAGTACACTTTGGATGAAGAGAAAAGCAAGTGTGTCCCAAATGCCTTAGGAGAACATTAATAGCATCATTACAAATGCCAGATACTCACTGTGACATCAATATTTACACATATTTGAAATTCACTGACCTGTGTGACCTCAAAGTTTCCAAATATTTAAGTTGTATCTGGTAAAGTAACTATCATAATAATACTTGCCTTGGCCCTCCTAGGGATAGTCCCTGTTTCAGGATTAAAGCATAATCACGAGCCGCGGCTATCAGCGCGGATCCCAGAGCAACAGGGACGCAGAGGGAAAAACGGAGAGATTCCCGCACAGAGGCTCGGCGCCGAGCAGCACTCACCAGCCCGAGAGGCTTGTCTGCTCACCCACCGGGGCGGGCGGGGGCTGGGAGCTGAGGCTCGGGCTTCGGTCGGATCCCAGGGAGAGGACTGGGGTTGGCGGCGTGAACACAGCCTGAAAGGGCTAGCGCACCACAGCTAGCCGGGAGGGAGTCCGGGAAAAAGTCTGCAGCTGCCGAAGAGGCAAGAGACTTTTTCTTGCCTCTTTGTTTCGCGGCGCGCAAGGAGAGGGGATTCAGAGCGCCGCTTAAACGAACTCCAGAGACGGGCGCGAGCCGCGGCTATCAGCGTGGACACCAGAGGTGGGGGCAAGCCGCGGCTATCAGCGCCGACCCCAGAGACGGGCATGAGACGCTAAGGCTGCTGCTGCCGCCACCAAAAAGCCTGTGTGCGAGCACAGGTCACTCTCCACACCGCCCCTCCCGGGAGCCTGTGCAGCCCGCCACGGCCAGGCTCCCGTAATCCGGGGACAACTTCCCCGGGAGAGCGCACGGCGCGCCTCGGGCTGCTGCAACGTCACGCCGGCTTCTGCCGCCGCAGGCTCGCCCCGCCTCCTCCGTACTGCTCCCTCCCCCCGGCCTGACTGAGCCAGAGCCCCCAAATCAGCTGCTCCTTTAACCCCGTTCTGTCTGGGCGGGGAACAGACGCCCTCAGGCGACCTACACGCAGAGGCGGGTCCAAATCCAAAGCTGAACCCCGGGAGCTGTACGAACAAAGAAGAGAAAGGGAAATCTCTCCCAGCAGCCTCAGGAGCAGCGGATTAAAGCTCCACAAACAACTTGATGTGCCTGCATCTGTTGAATACCTGAATAGACAACGAATCATCCCAAATTTAGGAGGTGGACTTTGGGAGTAGGATATATTAACTTTTCCCCTTTTCCTTTTTTTGTGAGTGTATATGTGTATGCTTCTGGGTGAGATTTTTGTCTGTATAGCTTTGCTCTCACTGTTAGTCCTAGGGTTAGGTCCATCCGTTTTTTGTTTTTTTTTTACTTAAAAAAATTTTTTTTCCCTAATAAATGTTTTCTTAATAATTTTTTCCTTATTTTCTATTTTTAAAAAATTAAAAAAAAATTTTTTTAATAAGTTTTTTCATATTTATTTTAAAAAATTAAAAATTTTTTTCGTAATAAATTTATTTCTTAATTTTTTTCTTATTTTTTATTATAAAAAATTAATAAATCTATTTTTAAAAATTAAAAAAATTTTTTCTTAATAAATTTATTCTTAATAATTTTTTTTCTTATTTTTTATTATAATAGCTTTATTTTATTTTATTTTATCCTCTTTCTTTCTTTCTTTCCATTTTTTCTCCCTTTTATTCTGAGCCGTGTGGATGAAAGGCTCTTGGTGCTCCAGCCAGGCATCAGGGCTGTGCCTCTGAGGTGGGAGAGCCAACTTCAGGACACTGGTCCACAAGAGACCTCCCAGCTCCACGTAATACCAAATGGCGAAAATCTCTCAGAGATCTCCATCTCAACATCAAGACCCAGCTTCACTCAACGACCAGCAAGCTACAGTGCTGGACACCCTATGCCAAACAACTAGCAAGACAGGAACACAGCCCCATCCATTAACAGAGAGGCTGCCTAAAATCATAATAAGGCCACAGACACCCCAAAACACACCACCAGACGTGGACGTGCCCACCAGAAAGACAAGATCCAGCCTCATCCACCAGAACACAGGCACTAGTTCCCTCCACCAGGAAACCTACACAACCCACTGAACCAACCTTAGCCACTGGGGACAGATACCAAAAACAACGGGAACTACGAACCTGCAGCCTGTGAAAAGGAGACCCCAAACACAGTAAGATAAGCAAAATGAGAAGACAGAAAAACACACAGTAGATGAAGGAGCAGGGTCAAAACACACCAGACCTAACAAATGAAGAGGAAATAGGTAGTCTACCTGAAAAAGAATTCAGAATAATGATAGTAAGGATGATCCAAAATCTTCGAAATAGAGTAGACAAAATGCAAGAAACATTTAACAAGGACGTAGAAGAACTAAAGAGGAACCAAGCAATGATGAAAAGCACAATAAATGAAATTAAAAATACTCTAGATGGGATCAATAGCAGAATAACTGAGGCAGAAGAACGGATAAGTGACCTGGAAGATAAAATGGTGGAAATAACTACTGCAGACCAGAATAAAGAAAAAAGAATGAAAAGAACTGAGGACAGTCTCAGAGACCTCTGGGACAACATTAAACGCACCAACATTCGAATTATAGGGGTCCCAGAAGAAGAAGAGAAAAAGAAAGGGACTGAGAAAATATTTGAAGAGATTATAGTTGAAAACTTCCCTAATATGGGAAAGGAAATAGTTAATCAAGTCCTGGAAGCACAGAGAGTCCCATACAGGATAAATCCAAGGAGAAACACACCAAGACACATATTAATCAAACTATCAAAAATTAAATATAAAGAAAACATATTAAAAGCAGCAAGGGAAAAACAACAAATAACACACAAGGGAATCCCCATAAGGTTAACAGCTGATCTTTCAGCAGAAACTCTGCAAGCCAGAAGGGAGTGGCAGGATATACTTAAAGTGATGAAGGAGAAAAACCTACAACCAAGATTACTCTACCCAGCAAGGATCTCATTCAGATTTGATGGAGAAATTAAAACCTTTACAGACAAGCAAAAGCTGAGAGAGTTCAGCACCACCAAACCAGCTTTACAACAAATGCTAAAGGAACTTCTCTAGGCAAGAAACACAAGAGAAGGAAAACACCTACAATAACAAACCCAAAACATTTAAGAAAATGGGAATAGGAACATACATATCGATAATTATCTTAAATGTAAATGGATTAAATGCTCCCATCAAAAGACACAGACTGGCTGAATGGATACAAAAACAAGACCCATATATATGCTGTCTACAAGAGACCCACTTCACACCTAGAGACACATACAGACTGAAAGTGAGGGGATGGAAAAAGATATTCCATGCAAATGGAAATCAAAAGAAAGCTGGAGTAGCAATTCTCATATCAGACAAAATAGACTTTAAAATAAAGACTATTACAAGAGACAAAGAAGGACACTATATAATGATCAAGGGATCGATCCAAGAGGAAGGTATAACAATTGTAAATATTTATGCACCCAACATAGGAGCACCTCAATACATAAGGCAAATACTAACAGCCATAAAAGGGGAAATCGACAGTAACACAATCATAGTAGGGGACTTTAACACCCCACTTTCACCAATGGACAGATCATTCAAAATGAAAATAAATAAGGAAACACAAGCTTTAAATGATACATTAAACAAGATGGACTTAATTGATATTTATAGGACATTCCACCCAAAAACAACAGAATACACATTCTTCTCAAGTGCTCATGGAACATTCTCCAGGATAGATCATATCTTGGGTCACAAATCAAGCCTTGGTAAATTTAGGAAAATTGAAATCGTATCAAGTATCTTTTCCGACCACAAAGCTATGAGACTAGATATCAATTACAGGAAAAGATCTGTAAACAATACAAACACATGGAGGTTACACAATACACTACTTAATAACGAAGTGATCACTGAAGAAATCAAAGGGGAAATCAAAAAATACCTAGAAACAAATGACAATGGAGACACGACGATCCAAAACCTATGGGATGCAGCAAAAGCAGTTCTAAGAGGGAAGTTTATAGCAATACAAGCCTACATCAAGAAACAGGAAACATCTCGAATAAACAACCTAACCTTGCACCTAAAGCAATTAGAGAAAGAAGAACAAAAAAACCGCAAAGCTAGCAGAAGGAAAGAAATCATAAAGATCAGATCAGAAATCAATGAAAAAGAAATGAAAGAAACAATAGCAAAGATCAGTAAAACTAAAAGCTGGTTCTTTGAGAAGATAAACAAAATTGATAAACCATTAGCCAGACTCATCAAGAGAAAAAGGGAGAAGACTCAAATTAATAGAATTAGAAATGAAAAAGGAGAAGTAACCACTGACACTGCAGAAATACAAACGATCATGAGAGATTACTACAAGCAACTCTATGCCAATAAAATGGACAACCTGGAAGAAATGGACAGATTCTTAGAAATGCACAACCTGCCGAGACTGAACCAGGAAGAAAGAGAAAATATGAACAGACCAATCACAAGCACTGAAATTGAAACTGTGATTAAAAATCTTCCAACACACAAAAGCCCAGGACCAGATGGCTTCACAGGCGAATTCTATCAAACATTTAGAGAAGAGCTAACACCTATCCTTCTCAAACTCTTCCAAAATATTGCAGAGGGAGGAACACTCCCCAACTCATTCTACGAGGCCACCATCACCCTGATACCAAAACCAGACAAAGATGTCACAAAGAAAGAAAACTACAGGCCAATATCACTGATGAACATAGATGCAAAAATCCTCAACAAAATACTAGCAAACAGAATCCAACAGCACATTAAAAGGATTATACACCATGATCAAGGTTTATTCCAGGAATGCAAGGATTCTTCAATATACGCAAATCAATCAATGTGATACATCATATTAACAAATTGAAGGAGAAAAACCATATGATCATCTCAATAGATGCAGAGAAAGCTTTCGACAAAATTCAACACCCATTTATGATAAAAGTCCTGCAGAAAGTAGGCATAGAGGGAACTTTCCTCAACATAATAAAGGCCATATATGACAAACCCACAGCCAACATTGTCCTCAATGGCGAAAAACTGAAACCATTTCCACTAAGATCAGGAACAAGACAAGGTTGCCCACTCTCACCACTATTATTCAACATAGTTTTGGAAGTGTTAGCCACAGCAATCAGAGAAGAAAAAGAAATAAAAGGAATCCAAATCGGAAAAGAAGAAGTAAAGCTGTCACTGTTTGCAGATGACATGATACTATACATAGAGAATCCAAAAGATGCTACCAGAAAACTACTAGAGCTAATCAATGAATTTGGTAAAGTAGCAGGATACAAAATTAATGCACAGAAATCTCTTGCATTCCTATATACTAATGATGAAAAATCTGAAAGTGAAATTAAGAAAACACTCCCGTTTACCATTGCAACAAAAAGAATAAAATATCTAGGAATAAACCTACCTAAGGAGACAAAAGACCTGTATGCAGAAAATTATAGGACACTGATGAAAGAAATTAAAGATGATACAAATAGATGGAGAGATATACCATGTTCTTGGATTGGAAGAATCAACATTGTGAAAATGACTCTGCTACCCAAAGCAATCTACAGATTCAATGCAATCCCTATCAAACTACCACTGGCATTTTTCACAGAACTAGAACAAAACATTTCACAATTTGTATGGAAACACAAAAGACCCCGAATAGCCAAAGCAGTCTTGAGAACGAAAAATGGAGCTGGACGAATCAGGTTCCCTGACTTCAGACTATATTACAAAGCTACAGTAGTCAAGACAGTTTGGTACTGGCACAAAAACAGAAATATAGATCAATGGAACAGGATAGAAAGCCCAGAGATAAGCCCACGCACATATGGTCACCTTATCTTTGATAAAGGAGGCAAGCATATACAGTGGAGAAAAGACAGCCTCTTCAATAAGTGGTGCTGGGAAAATTGGACAGGTACATGTAAAAGTATGAAATTAGAACACTCCCTGACACCATACACAAAAATAAACTCAAAATGGATTAAAGACCTAAGTGTAAGGCCAGACACTATCAAACTCTTAGAGGAAAACATAGGCAGAACACTCTATGACATAAATCACAGCAAGATCCTTTTTGACCCACCTCCTAGAGAAATGGAAATAAAAACAAAAATAAACAAATGGGACCTAATGAAACTTAAAAGCTTTTGCACAGCAAAGGAAACCATAAACAATACCAAAAGACAACCCTCAGAATGGGAGAAAATATTTGCAAATGAAGCAACTGACAAAGGATTAATCTCCAAGATTTACAAGCAGCTCATGCAGCTCACTAACAAAAAAACGAACAACCCAATCCAAAAATGGGCAGAAGACCTAAATAAACATTTCTCCAAAGAAGATATACAGATTGCCAACAGACACATGAAAGAATGCTCAACATCATTAATCATTAGAGAAATGCAAATCAAAACTACAATGAGGTATCATCTCACACCGGTCAGAATGGCCATCATCAAAAAATCTAGAAACAATAAATGCTGGAGAGGGTGTGGAGAAAAGGGAACACTCTTGCACTGTTGGTGGGAATGTAAATTGATACAGCCACTATGGAGAACAGTATGGAGGTTCCTTAAAAAACTACAAATAGAACTACCATACGACACAGCAATCCCACTACTGGGCATATACCCTGAGAAAACCATAATTCAGAAAGAGTCATGTACCAAAATATTCATTGCAGCTCTGTTTACAATAGCCAGGACATGGAAGCAACCTAGGTGTCCATCATCGGATGAATGGATAAAAAAGATGTGGCACATATATACAATGGAATATTACTCAGCCATAAAAAGAAATGAAATGGAGGTATTTGTAATGAGGTGGATGGAGTTAGAGTCTGTCATACAGAGTGAAGTAAGTCAGAAAGCGAAAAAGAAATACAGTATGCTAACACATATATATGGAATCTAAGGGAAAAAAAAAAAAGGTCATGAAGAACCTAGTGGCAAGACGGGAATAAAGACACAGACCTACTAGAGAATGGACTTGAGGATATGGGGAGGGGGAGGGGTGAGATGTGACAGGGTGAGAGAGTGTCATGGACATATATACACTACCAAATGTAAAATAGATAGCTAGTGGGAAGCAGCCGCATAGCACAGGGAGATCAGCTCGGTGCTTTGTGACCACCTAGAGGGGTGGGATAGGGAGGGTGGGAGGGAGGGAGATGCAAGAGGGAAGACATATGGGAACATATGTATATGTATAACTGATTCACTTTGTTATAAAGCAGAAACTAACACACCATTGTAAAGCAATTATACTTCAATAAAGATGTTTAAAAAAAAGCATAATCATTTTATTAATAATGTTAACTGACTAAAATGCAAATAATCAATAGGGGAAGATGATATTGGCTTAAATGATTCTGAAGATCATCAGTTGAGCTTGGCAATGTGGTATAATTTAAAAAGAAGTAATATCTGACTCTGTCATCAGGTAAAAAAAACTCCATTTCAGGATAAAGAACATTGTTGGATGACCTGACATTTAAGACCATGAATATATATAGTCCATTTAACCTCCTTTTAAAATTTTAAAAAATATTTCCTTTTGTGAAAATAATACTTGCTACTGAGTAGAAAGCATTTAAACATGAAAGTGTCATGTTATGTAACACTGGTGTTTTAAAAGTATTCCATCACGTTATTTTGTTTTCTCTCACTGTGTTTTCTGCTCTTCGCCTCTATTTTCTAATTATTGATCACTATTTTAAAGATTCTCTCATTCCTTCTTTCTTTGTTCTCAAGATCACTCTACTTTATTTTCAGATATTCTTTCTAGTTTGATATTGAAGTCCACTTTATTTCAGGCAACTAATTGAAGATGAAGTCAAATAAGAAAAACAAAAAAGCAAAAAACACGCCATCAAGTAACTGCTGGACTGGGCAGGCCTCACTTCAGAATGCTAGTCATGCTTTCTCGGTTTAAGAGAAACTGGTCAAAGCAGAGATATTAGGTCCTGCTATTTATACTTCTTATTGCATACCCGCCTCACATCCAAGGGCAGCTATACCATAAAGGTTAAGTAATGCCTGGTAAGAAATATTTCCCTCTGTTAGCATTTTAAACTGTGCAATTTAATAGAATGTGAAGATTAAGAGGTATATGATATAGAGTAAAAGACAGGAACAACTTTGATAGGTTATGTGCTATTTGAAATAACAGGAGAGCAAAATTTAAAAGGAAGCGGAAAAGCCATTTGGTTACAAAAAAGCACAGAAAAACACTCAAAGAGAAGCAGAGATGCCAAGAGGGAGAAAGAAAGCCAACCGCTGCCATGTTTCCTGATGAAACCAACCTCGTTCTAGTTTTAGTTCATGGGCATCCCCACAATAATTCTTTTTGCTGAGCTAAACTAAGTGAATTCCTGTTGTTTGCATCACAGTCATCATTAATTCTTCTCCCTTTTACCCTGCATCTAGTTTATATCCTTCAAAATATTTATAGAATTGGAAATGGTCTCACAGCATCCAAATGACCACTGATCAAAGAACCATCATCTCTGAATTATAACATAGCCTCCCTGTTGCCCTGTTTCTGCCGTTGCCCCATTAAAGTCTATTCTCCAACAGCAGCCAGAGAGATATTTATAAATGCATGACAGATGATGTCATTTCTCTGTTCATAGCCTACAGTGGTTTCCCATCTCACTCAGAGTAAAAGTAAAAATGCTTACAAAGTCCTACCTGACCTGCCTCACCCTGCCTCCTGCCTCCTGTGACCTTACCTTCAGCTCTCCACACCTGTCCCACTCCATTCCATTGCACTGGCCTCCTTACTCTTCCAGGAATCTCACCATATGTTTCTGTCTCAGTTATTTGCACCTGTTCCCTCTGCCTAGAAATCTTTTCTCCTAGATATCTACTTGGTTCTCTCTCTCACTTCCTATCATTTTGAGGGGTTTCAGCTTGCTCTTCACAGCATTCCCTGTTCCCTTCATCCTGTCATTATTTTTATAAGAATTATTACAACCTGATGTAGCACATGTTAATTTATTATGTTTGTGGTCTGTCATCTCCTACTAGAATAGAAGTTCCATGATGGATAGTGATTTTTTTTTTCTACTGAATCCCTAGTGCCTAAAACAGTAATGGGTACTTATAAAACACCAAATAAATATTTGTTAGATTAATTAATTAATACATAAAATTAGATATCATAATTATATGATTAGAACCATAGAATTTCACATAGAAAGAATGTATGATAATTAGAAAAACATAGGAAAAGAAAAGAGAACATTAATAAGCAGATGGAGAAGCATAATTAAAAATAAAATGTGCACTTTTATCTTCACAATGACAACTAAATTTTACCATCAGTTTTCTAGAGATCCAATGCAAATATCAGGAATAAGGAGCAAAATATGTGAGAATTAAAAGGAAATGACATTTAATAATGATGATAAATTTAAAATGTGATAGTATAATATTTGTTTTTGTTAGAATTTTTGTTATAAATCCAAGAAAGAAAAATATGAAATGGAAGAAGAAATGTGGAATGTATGACAGATAAAAATTGTATTATTAATCAAATACTATGTTTTCCTAGTTTTATCACCTAACACTTCCTAATTCATAAATAAATTTTGACTCTATTTTATGTATATTTTAAGTTGTAAGTAAGTTTGATAAAAATTATGACTAAGGAAATATATATTACACTATTAGCACACTGTTGGCAGAAAATAAATATTTGAACAAAAAGTGTATTGCTTTTCAAATAATTTCCTTAGAGGAAGTACAGTGTTACCACTGAAAATTAAAACACTGATCTAGGTGAATTGACATATTGCTTCCATGTCTGACTTCTGAGATTCTAATGCTTTTAGTACTTATATGCCTTTGTCCTAAGATATTTGATGCTCTGGAGTGTATATTAAAAACAGATTCTACCATGTAGTTTAGGATAAAGACAAGTGATCACAAGAGATATTATAACACCATTACTCATATATTTTCCAGGTACTGAGAAGAATTTGTAGCCATCAATTCTTCCCTCCCTCCTTTCTCTTTCCCTTTCATTATTTTTTCAACAAGTTTTTGAGGGCTTATAATGCACCAATACACCGGGACAAAAATTCGAAATCCCTGGCCTTAAGACAAACCAGACAGTCATCTTTTCTTCTTCCCTTTTTCATTCCCTCCTTTTCCTCCCTTCTTTCTGCCTCTCTCTTTTAATTATACAAGTAATACAGGAGTATACCATTCTTCCCCTTCTCCTTTCCTTCCCTTCCTTCCTTCCTTCCTTCCACAGGTAATATAGGAATATACACATGTAAAAGATCCAAATGATAAAGAAGTGTAAAGAGTGAAATATAAATGCCTCTCTTTGTCCTCCTTCTTGTATTCTACCACTTAGAGAATCACCTTTGTCCAGAGGTTGGTGAGCAAATGCTCATTTAAATTTCCATCCATTTACTTACATATGAATGCACAGACACCCATATATATTTTGTTCCTTATATTTAAGGATGTATAAAATTTTTATTCTCTTAACAATATATACTTCATTCTTTTAAATAACTACAAAGTATTATACAGAGAAGGTGTAACACAATTTATCTAACCACTGTCCTATGGTGGCTATTTTGAATTTACTTATTCAATTTATTTAGGTTACATGATCAAAGCTTCAATGAACGTCTTGAACACTGATTACTCAACACTTGTGTAGGGTTTCCAGAAAATAAACTCTTAGAAGTGGAATTGGAAAAAAAAATGTATTGGCATTCACATTTTGGTAGATACTAATAAACTGCCTTCCAAAAATGGTTAACAAATGTATTCTAATAGGAGTGTATTCAAATGCCCATTTTCCTACATTCCCACTGACATCTAATATTTTTATCTTCTTTTAATATTAGGAAATAATTATACTTTGCAATATTCTATTGCTCTGATAATTTTTAATAATCTTGTGCATATTCTCTTATGTTTATTGGCCATTTGTATTTTGCATTTTCTGACTTGCCTGTTCTGATTTTTTTTTTGCCAATTTTTTGTTGGGCTGTGTCATTTTTTATGGAATATGTAGAAACTCGTGTTTTCTGGATGTTAATCTTTGTTTATAAAATGACTTACAAATTTTTTCCTACATTGTACCTTTTCATTTGACATTATGATCTATATTAAAATATGTTAATATTTTCATTTATGGCTCCTTCTGTAGTATATAGGAAGGCCATTTCTACACTGAGATTTAATTTTTTCGACTACTATTATATTTTACTGTGTAGCTCTTTAGTCCATCTAGAATTTATTTCTATGTATGATGTAAAACAGGTCTGAATTAATTGTATTTTTTTAATGGACAGCCAATTGCACTAGCAAGCACTTACTGAGGAGGAGAGTCTGTTCTTCACCACTGATTAGAAACCTACCACTCTATTCTAGACCACAGGCACTGCCATGATTAGAGTTTGCTACTCATTGGCCTAGGAAATTTATATTTGTAGAATTCTAAAGTCTGATTTTCCTCACTATCTAAATCTTTTTTTCTCGATTTACTTCACAAATTTCACAAAGATAATTTTACCTACTTTAAGTTTAATCTGAACAATCTAGTTACTACAGACATACACATTTTTTCCTGTTAGAATATGTCTGGTTACAAAATCACAACACTATTTATTTTAGACACTATTTATTTTAGTTACATCTTCATGGCAATATGTTGGTTTGATGATTCTTTTTATAGAGTACTAAGTATTTTCAGGGTCAAAAACTCAGTTTCTGTACTTAACTCTGAAACATTACTCTGCAAATATTGGAAAGGACTTTGCACAAAACATGTAAAATCTACCTTGAAAATTACCATTTTTCAAATTAACCCTGCTTTTGTTGTTTTAGAATTAATTAAAAATAACATTTTTTTCTATATGAAAGATTAAATTTATATCTACCAAGGCAATTATGATTGAACATCTGACTGTTACCTAAAGATTTCCCTTAAAATGTAAATTGGTAGGTATTTTTAAGTGCTTTTTTTCCTCAATATTGATAGATATTTTAGATAATTTTCCTACATGATTTTTAACTACTTCCAGTACTTCTACTAGTAAAATCTGAAAACACAGTGTCCCCCAAGCACATAAATATTCTTATGTTTATGAGGAAAAGGTTATATAGTTGATAATAGTAAGAAAATTACTAAGTAGAATAAGAGCCTCTAGTTTTATTGTCACTCTATGTTTCCTTGTTATGAAACGTGAGAGATTCTCTTGGTATCTACAAAGAATTAGTAGGGATTTACTTTACAAGGAGATCACAGTGTATTACATGTTAATGACAGTATAATATACTTTTTTGTACTTTATAAGACAGTACATATCTTGTAATACTTTCTAATCCTCACTCTTTAGCAACAAGAAGTTATAAGGAGTGTATTGGATTAGGTATTATAATCACACATGTTGAATAGTCAGCCTCTTTGTTTCTAATTTGATTGTCACAAAAAGGAAATAGGGTAGCAAATATTATTCCAAATATGGGATTAAAAAATTCAATCAACTGGAAATTCAAAATAAAGTTCTCTTCCTTTTTCTGTGATTCCTTCTTTAAATAATTCTTTTTAAAGTGGCAAATGAAATGTGTTTATTTTGATAAATTCAGATAATAGAGACATACATAAGGTATAAACTTTATACTTTTTCTATGCATGTCGTACATACATACATGCATATGCATACAGTTTTACCAGGAGAATATTAAAGTTTATATTATTTATAAACTAATATAATCCATCCTTTTATCCCTGGAATTTGTGACTATGTAATCTCATATGGCGAAAGGGACTTTACACGTCATTAACATTATGGACTTTAAGGTAGGGAGACTATCTTAGATAGTTCACGTGGGCCTAATATAATCACATGAGGCCTTAAAAGCAGAGAACATCCTCTGGCTGAGGTAGAAGAGAGATGAGGATGACAGGAAAGTCAGAGAGATCCAAGCATGAGAAGGAATGGACGTGTCTTGCTGGCTTTGATGGGAATCCAATCAGCCAACACCTTGATTTTAGTCTTATGAAACCTGGAGCCAAGAAACTAGCTGAGCCAATCTAGATGTCTGACCCACAGACTTGTAAGATAATAAATTTGTGTTTTCACAATGTTATTCATATTATTTTAATACTATTATATCATTCTATTCATATATCTATATTATATTGCTAAATTATACCAAGCTCTGTATTTTTACCCTTATATTTAAATAATTTTACGTAAAACATATATCTGTGGAATAAAACCAGCAGAAATGCTATTAAACTTAAGCCTTTATTTCAATATGTGGATTATGAAGGACTGTTCTGGCTTAGAAGAAGAAGGACAGATTTAGCTTCAGCAATAGGGTCAGTCAGAGATCAGGTGGCTTGGGAATAATTGCTTCACAATTGTTCTCAAAAGAGGGAAGAATTGATCCTGTGAATGGGCAGCTGAAGGCTGGGCAATTTGTGTTTTATCAAGAATGGTGGGGAGAAATAGGGGCTAGAAAACATAGATTCACAGTGGAAATTTTTCAGTCCTTTGTGGTCTCTTACCTACATTCTACCTGTCAAGTAGTAATGAGATGCTCCTTCTGAGTTCATTTTCTACGTATTTAAAGCTTACCCCCATGGACAGCAAACTTTTTGTACTTATTTTATTGATAAATATTTCTCATAGAAAGCTTCCTAAATGGTGACATCAGCTTCCTAAAAGGATTTTTTTCTTAAGGAAAAAAATCAAAACTATTGATTAAATTCCAATAATGCCCTATAACAATAAAACCCTCTAGGGATATGGACTATTTATTTATAGGTTAAAATGGCAAAATAAAGAAAAAGAGAAAAGAAAGAAAGAAAGATTGATCCATGCTTCAGGAATTTCTGTAGCTGGGTTTTCATTTTTAAAACTACTTTTAAAATTTTTTTAAATTTTAGAATTTTAAAAAATATTTTAATTGAAAACTTTTTTATTTTTAAAAATTTTAAATTATTTTTTGTAATTTGTATTTCTACCTGTACTATCTATCTACCATCACCTGTTCCTTATTTTTCTATGTTCCTCTGTTTTGGTAATTATCATACACATTACAACAAGTGAATATACTAACAAACTTGGAGGGCATAAGTTATTATTGAGCAAAATCCTCTTACCTCTTCTCCCCAATCACACTTGGAAGGTAATGACTTCTAATACTTTGCTGTGCAACCTTCCAAATATATCCAGGAATATTTAAATACATATAAATTAAAGCAAAAAAAAGCATGATAGATACATATATATATATATATACACACACCACATGTATCTGTGTATGTGTGCTTTAAATACAAATTAAATCTATAATTCATATAATTCTGCATTAAAAATAACATATTAAATCCTATTGGGCATTTTCCTGCATTGCTACATAGAGATTTATTAATTCTTTAGCAGTCTTACACACTCTGCATTTCCTTTACGGTAATTGGCACAATATTAAATTATCATATTTTTGCTTCTTTATTGTCACTAAATATTTATTAGTCAAAATGCTTGTCTCTCCTCTTCTTTGCTCTGTTTCCCAGTACCTGTATTTAGATAACTAGCTGCCCCATAATAGATATTCAGTACATATCAACTGAATGATTGAATGAATGGGTGGATGGATGGATGGATGGATGGACGGATGGATGAGTCTCTATTGTATAACCTTTACTCACAGACTTTCCCTCCTTATTTATCTGTTCTCTCACATTGCAGAAAGTGGAGAATGTCAGGTTAGCGAACTCTAAGAAAATGACCAACCATGAATACAAACTAGAGGACCTGGACTCCTAGGAGTAATTTCATAAAAGATAAACTAAGAATGAGCTGAAGCTTGCAAAAAATTAAGAATAACATACAGGGTCTCAGAATCATTTTCAGAGCAGACTCACAACAATAAAAATCACAGTTTAATGTATTGGGAGTTCATAGTTTAGTTTATTGGGCAATGTTATGGGGTGACAGAAAAAAGTGAAAAGTCTCAGCTTCTATTTTGTTTCAATATTTTTTCTTTCAGAGTGAAAGAGCATTAGACTGGAGGGGAAAGAACAAATATTGTCATGAAAAAAATTGAACCTTGAAAAAAAGAGGAAAGAGGAAGAGAATACTTTACCCAGAATGAGTTGTGTTACAAGACTGAAGATAGGGTCTTGGCAAAGGGATCCCCTAAAATTTAACTTTGACACTAGGACATGGGTGCAGGTAATTGATTTGGAAGATCATCAAAGGAAGCACAAGTAGGAAAGGGTAGGTGGGGAAGGGAAAAAGGCAATCAAGGGCCTATTAATGAGGGGCTTATACCATACTTATACTCATACCTAATCTACCAGGCTATCTGGGGTTGGGATCAAAGCATCAGCCACTTTTAAAGTTTCCCAGGTGATTCCAATATGCAGCCAAGTTTGAAAGCCAGTGTTCTGATCCTTACTATTTGAAATGTGTTCCTTCAAGCAATAGCAGCAACAGCAGCAGATGGAAAAATACCGAAAATGCAGAATTTGGAGCCTAGCCTCACAGCTGCAGAATCAGAATCTTAACCTTAACAGGATTCCCCCAGTCATATGAATTTGCAGGTCTGAGAAACATTCAGTACTGCACAAAAGAATCACTTGTAGAGCTTGAAAAGTACTAATACCCCCAAAACAAAAAGAATTGATACCAACTCCAGAAATACTGTTTCTTTTGGTCTGGGGTGCAATCTGGGCTTCAGGCTTTTTACAGCCTCCCTCTGCTGATTGAATTGTACAACAAGGTTTGATAATCAGTGTTGTAGATCGTTTCTTTTGGAGTTGTATTTTAAAAGATATTTATAGATTTCCCCTATAGTATCTCAATGCCAGGCTCCTATGAAAATTATTATGCTAACGTCACACATTAAACTTTTTCTTTTATTCTTTACTTTCTCAGTCATCTCTGAATACTGTTCCTTTCTCTTTTATATATTCTCCTGTACTTTTTCATCTCTTTTTCACTCAGTTGCTGCAAACTTGTTTGATGTCTCTACCAGAGACTATATATACAACTAATTCAGAGTTTTCCATCTTAGCTACTGTTTAGAATCATGTGGGAAGCTTTTAAAAAAGAAAATGAGGTCCAGGTGCTACCCCAGAGCCTTGTAGTACATTTAGTCCTGTCCAAAAGATCCATAATATATTTGGTCCATGCCAAAAGTTCATTGATATTTGGTCATATTTGGACCTGCCCAACACGTCCATGGAGACATTTGGTCCACGCCAAAAGGTTCTTGATATTTGATCCCGTTCAAAACTATCTGGCATGGACCAAACAAGCTCATGGACATTTTGTAAAGGACCAAATATCAAGGACCTTTTGGCATGGACCAAATGTCTTATGGATGTTTTGGATAGGATCAAATGTCTGCTAACTCCACAGAAAGTCTGATTTAATGATCTATGATAGGTTCAGCAATGTTTTTTTGTTTGAAAGCTCTGCTGAAGATTTCAATGCATACCTAGGCTTGAAACTCTCTGAGCTTATTTATCTTTTCTAGAACTTTGAAAGAGAGGCAGAAAAGAGTAAGTAAGTGGTCGTGGAACACCTGTTAAATGCCTTCCTGTATGATCCCTTTAATAGTTTTGTCTGTGCATTGTCATTTTATTGCTTAGCACGATAACCTTACATTGTTATAGTGTTTAATATATAATTAGTGAAAAACTGTGGGATAAAAAGTCCTCAAAAAGCCTCTTAACTTAATTCTCGTAACACTCCTGAGTTACATATATTTCCATGTTGCAGATGAGGTTATGTGGCTGAATAAGGATCATCAGGAATTTATGGAGGTTAAAATAAGATGGATCAAGTTGTTACTAGTAATGTTTTTCCGGGTTAAGAAACTGAGTGGGTAACACTTGCCCCACAGTGCTCCCAGGGCACCTTTCATGTGTGCCCCACTAAAACATATACAATGCAAATGTATCAAAAGCTAGAGCAGTTCCAAATTTGAGTGCTATTAAAATTCCTGGATTTTCATGAAGGTGTTTCCCATCTAGGGACAGAAGGTAGATTCCCTTCCTTGCTGTGAAAAGGTCCACTAAAGTTTTCTTTTTTTTCAATTTTCCAAATAGTTATTTTTTTCAATTTTCCAAATAAAAAGTAATAAATTTCTATCTTCTAGTATTCAAAGAAGTTTCACCATCATCTATTAAACAGGCGTAATGCCTACTTTATTGATTATGATGAGATGAATTATTTATAGACCACAGTTACTTGACCTATAGGAGATGCTCAGTATGATAATCCTTATTATCAGTACCAATTATCTTATAAATAGCATCTAATAAAGGGCAGTACTATGTGTACTACTGATATTAATGAACATGGTATTCATATATGCTTCTAGACATTCTAAATTTATTCATGTGATAAAATGAGCCTAGAAGTTCCAAAAGTGAAAACTGGGAAAACCTGGTCCCACAGAATATTAGCTAGCCTTGGTCTCAAATAGGTTCTGTGATGAAATGTGTCTGGGAAACACTAGGTTGAACAACTTTTAATAAACTTCTCTATGAAGGACTATTCAGGGCCTTTATTGTGCTCTTACTGAACAGGAATGTCCCAGAAGGTTATAATATAGGACACAGCATTTCACAACTTATCTGAGCATTTTGAACACCTTTTTAAATTATGAAGTTTGTATTTCCTGGGGCACATTTTGGGCATGCCCAGTTAAACCATTAATTTTGCACCACATCAAGTTAGCCTCTTGAACAACTGACTTTTCTGAAATGTGCTTTAATGTTACATGTTCAGATTCTCTCATAGTTAATGATAAGAAAGACTCCTATGGTATATACTTCTCACTTTTGTTGTTAAATATTATTGTAGTCAATGTACACTTTATCATAGAATGCTTTGCAGATGCATGTCTGTTGAGAAGTTTTAGGACTTTAGTTCCAGGAATATTTTTAATTCCCCTGAATAAGTGGTATGTTTTCCCATTCTGATTATGAGAGCTATGGCACTATGTCATGTTTGGCTTTCCTTGTCCAAAATCAAAAGTCAAATTTTACGTACATTCATAGCATATCAAAAAAGCTATCATATCTTGGATATTTTTATTATTCCTTTCCTTAGACCAAATATTCAGAGTCTATTCTGTTGTCTTATACGGATTTTGCTTGAAGCCCCCTCAAACCTTTTAAGAGAGATGTGGCATACAAATAAACTTTATAAATGGAATTCACTGTCTCATCCATTTTTCATGCTTTTTCTAGGCTACCTGTAATTACACCCAGGCTTAAGTCACTCTGTGGTTTTCATTCTGATTCTCAGCAGGGGCCATTTTTTTTCTCCTCAGGAAACCTTGCCATTTGAGTAGGAAAATGCCTCCTTTCCAGCCATAACTATCAGAAAAAGAAAAATCCCTTTCTTTCTCTCTCATCCATCTTTGCATGAAAGAAATTTCCAGGGGCAGAAAGTCCTCTATATCAATACCATAAGAAATCAAATTATGATTACAACCTTATGCCTTTAATACTTTACTGTACATCTATAGCGGTTATATGACCTTTTCTCAGGTTAACTGTAGTTTCCATCTATGATCTCCTGAGATTTCCTATTGATTGTCTGCCGTTGCCATGTTTTTAAGGATTGAATCAGTCATCTCTTTGCTCTCATATCCATGCCTGTCCGTCTTCTGATCTGTCCTGCATTACCAGGTATTGACCATTGAAAACTACATTTCCCAGGTTCCCTTGCCAAAATGATTCCTGTTAGATTTGACCAATAAGAGGTACCTACAAAAGATTGGAAGAAGGGAGGGACAAAGAAGTCAGAGTATTTACACCTCCTCTCTCTGTTTAAGCAGTGTTTCCATGAAGTTGGTGCTTCTGCAACATGTTTCCTCCGTGATTCCAACTTTCAGAGAAAGGCTTTTCATTCATGGTCTTAGCTCATACCTGTCAGCCCAGCTGTGTTACTTTAACAGCACTTCTTAACCTTACCCCCTTTATTTAAAAAAAATTCTGGCTTTATTGAGATATAATTTACATGTAACATTGTGTAAATTTAACGTGTACAATGTGATGATTTGATATACAAATATGTTGCAAAATTATTATCACAATATAATCATTATGTAATTCATTACATATGTAATATGGTATATATTCATCACCTTAAATTGTTATCATTTGTGTGTGTGTGGGGGGGAACTTTTAAGATCTATTATCTTAAGAAATTTCAAGTACACAATACAGTATTGTTAACTATAATCACCATGTATACATTAGATCCCCAGAACTTATTCATCTTATAACTGAAAGTTTGACCACCTTCACCCATTTCCTCTACCCCCGGCAAGCACCAATCTACTCTCTGTTTCCATGAGTTGTTTTTTTGGGTTTTTTTAGATTCCACATATGAAATAATACAGTGTGTCTTTATCTGCCCGACTTATTTTACTTAGCATAATGCCCTCAAGTTTCATCCATGTTGTCACAAATGGCAGGATTTCCTTCATTTTTATGGCAAAATAATATTCATATGTATATTCATATATACTAATAAAATAATATGAAAATATGAATAAAACAAGAATAAAATACTATTCATATATATATATATATATATATATATCACATTTTCTTTATCCATTCATCTGTTGATGGATACTTAGATTGTTTTCATGTCTTGGCTATTGTAAATAATGCTGCAGTGAATGCGGAGAGAGGGTGCAAATATCTCTTCCAGATAGTGATTTCATTTTCTTCAGATATATACCCAGAAGTGGAATTGCTGGATCATATGGTAGTTCTATTTTTAATTTTTTGAGGAACCTCCATACTGCTTTCTACAGTGCCTGAAACAATTTACATTCCCATCAAAAATGCACAAGGGTTCCCTTTTCTCCACATCCTTGCCAGAACTTGTTACCTCTTGTCTTCTGGATAAGAGCCGTTCTAACAGGTGTAAGGGGATATCTCATTGTGGTTTTGACTTGCATTTCCTTGATGATTAGTAGTGATGTTGAACACTTTTCAGGTACATCTTGGCTGTTTATATATCTTCTCTGAAAAAAAAATGTCTATTCAGGTACTTTGCCCATTTTAAAATTGGATGATGATGATGATGATGATTTTGCTATTCAGTTGTAAGAATTCCTTATATTTTTTTGGATATTCACCCCTTATCAGACAGGCAGTTTGCAAATATTTTCTCTCATTCTGTAGGCTGCCTTTTCATTTTGTTGATTGTTTCTTTTGCTGTGCAGAAGCTATTTAATTTGATGTAGTTCCACTTGTTGACTTTTGCTTAGGTTGCTTGTGCTTTTGGAGCCATATTCAAAATATCATTTCCAAGACCAATGTCAAGGAGCTTTACCCATATGTTTTCTCCTAGGAGTGTTATGGTTTCAGGTCTTACATTTAAGTTTTAAATTCATTTTGAGTTAATTTTTGTGAGTGCTTATCCCCTTTATCCCTCCATCCCTAGGAGGGCTAAGAGCTTCCTGATATTGAAAATCCTGGGTTACTTAAAGTTTTTTGTTTGTATTTTCATCTCTTCCAAAATATTTAAATATTTGCTATTGAACTACCTGGTGAGGGCTTTCTTTTCCTTCCTGGAATCTGACTGATACAAGGATTTAAATATGATTTCGATTCTTCCTAGTTTTATTCCATCTTTGAGAAACTTAATATATTCAGATTTTTAGATAAAAAAATTAAAACTATATATTTTTTAAATGTTCCCTCAAAGTAGTAACATATCTATATTCATTTATCTAGCTTTCTACTTATCTACCCATCTATAACATTAACAGATCTGTGGCTTTATAGTTTGGTTGCTCTAGTATTTTCACACACAAGATATACATTTACTGACAAATCATGACAACTTTCTTTGCACATCTTTAAGTTTTGGTATGATTTTACATTCAAATTAAATGTATGGAAGGAACGTATTTTCAACACAAATCCCATATGAAGATGTAAGATATGTCTCTTGCATTGTACTGCCTTCCAGAATTAATAGTAGAAGAAAAATGCAAACATTGCATGCAGTAATAGCTAAGCATGGCTGGTAACAGTTTGGCATTATGGTTAAGAATCATTGATGAAATATGCAATTTATAACGTCTGCTACTAATGCATGAGTAATTTTGTTCCATTGCTGCTGGGAATTAGTTTTATTTCCCATGCTACATGCATATTTTCCATTTCATTTGGATAAACACTTAAGTATGCGATGGTTTCACCAGTTATAATTTTCATTTATCTTATGCAAGAATGAGCATCACTGCATGGTTCTGATAGCTGGTTTGTCTTTCAAGGTTTTACTTCTTTTTCCTTCTGAACTAACATGTTCATGATAGAACAGGGCAGATCAGGGGGAGTATAGGTTTAAAATTTAGTTGCACTGAAGAAATGAAAACGGGCACTCTGAGTAGTTACAAAGTATCATTGATTTTTCTCAGCATGATGATTGGTACAGAATCTATTCTGGAGTCTCTTTTTCATCAAAAAGGACTTAAGGTAGACTTAGATAAAATTATAGTATTAAGAGCAACTTCCATAGAGAGGGAAGCACTAGAACATAGGTTTTCACAATATTATTAAATGTACTTAGGCCATATAAGTACTGGGACCCATATTAGCAAGAGGATTTTTTAAAATTTCTTTTTAATTATGAGTTCCAATCAATGGCTTTAGGTTTATTTCTTTTTCAAAATATTAGTTAGAGTTAGGGAAGGAGGTTATAAGTAACAACTCTAATACTTGGAAAAGTAGGAACAAGAGTGAGAAGTGAGGACTTTACTCAAGGCAAATTGATTAGGTTTTCTTCACTCAACTTATTTAAGAGTAAGGAAATGAGTCACCCTCTCCCACTTGTCCCTATGACTTTACAGTCTACTTTGGGAAAGAAATCCTCAAAATAATTTTTAGAGTGTAAATAAACAAAACATAGTGCAATATTGACATGACATATTTCTACTTTTGTAAAATTTTACTTCAGGAAAATAAATTTATTTTTTATCAATTAGAGTGAAGTCTGCCTCGGTTTCTGTGCATAAAATCATTGAGGGATGTAGATGGTTTCAAGTACCCTAAAATACTGAAACCTATTCAACTAGAATACATCTAGCAGTTCCTAACTTGCATATTCACAACTTCTGACTAAAATACTTACAAGAATATAGAAAAAAAAGAAAGAAAGAAAAAGAAAGGAATTAGGTGGTTAATCACAAGAAACCAGAAGAAATATTCACTAACATCAAGGACTGTGAAGCAAATAGACTGGTGTTAAAAGAAGGTACTAGGGAGCTACATTGGCCTCTCTCTCCTCGCTATTTTCTTTGGCTTCAATAAAAATCAAACACTATGAAATTATTTATCTAACAAAGGCTAATCTTTGAGGAATTATGGGCTGGCTCACTCTGCTCTCCCTGTATTCATCACATACATAGTAGTTCAGGAAGCCACATTATGGACATAAACTAGTGATGATGAATGACATTCTGGCAAGTATAGCTTTTCAAAAATGAAGCCCTAATGCAGGGGGACAATTTGGAAGAGTTCTGGTAGCAGGAGTGTTCTCCATGAGTTTGGAGTGTCAGGAAGTGTAAAGAATGGAACTTCAAATTTTTATTCTCCATTCTCAGTGAGTGGCTGCTGGGTATTTTTAATCGAAATATTAATTTGATTTAAATTTATGTGTGAACTAGAGATACCTTAATCTCCTGAATTGACAATAAGAGGTGGAAAAAAATGAAACAGGAATCATATGGGAAAGAAAACTTTTCTGAAGCCTTAGAGAAAGAATATATCTCTGTTATTTTTATTATTTGTTTTAAAGACAAGGGAAAAGATTTGAAGAGACCTGCCAGGTGTTCTTAAAAAATTGCAAGGGTCCCTGGCGTCTAAAAAACCAGAACAAAAAAATCGGTGAGTGATAACAGAATGAGGTGAAGACAAATGAACTATATATAAGAAAAAAAGTCACATCACAGTATACCTAGGTTTCATTCTCTTTCTTAAAGTTTCTCTACCTTGCAGAATACTTTGTAAGTTTTTCCTTCTCATAATAATTTGATTTTTTGCCATTTCAGTTATATTCAATATCACCTCAATGTATCCATTTTGAAATTTAATGATAAAGAAAAAATGTCTTGTAATAACTAAGAATAAATTCTCATTTTTCCCTCTATAATAATCTGATTTCATATTTCTTAATCTCAATCTCTAAAGAAATGAAAACAATATATCCACTGTATTCTCTGGTAAAAAGTTGTAGTTAGTACTTATATACCTAATTAAATCATTCTTCAAATTGACAGGGCCATAAAAATGCATTCTGAAATGGGTGGTAACACCGAATATCACACTCTGGAACTATTCCTCCATAAGCAAATCTAAGATTTGCACCAATGGGTCAAAAATGAAACGTCAAAAATTATATGGTGAGTATTGATAGCAGTTTTGGATATAGATACATAGGATAAATATGGTTAGAAAACTGACAAAAAAAATCTTAAAAGGAAAAAATTATACAATTATAAAAGTGCATAATAGTGTATTGGTTAAAGTTCTAAGTTAAATTATCAAAGAATGGGCTTTGGTCAAGAGGTGGCAGGGAAACAGAGGTGTGTTAAATTTTCCATCATGTGTTAGGGGGAGACAGATTTTCAAATAACTTGTGAATGTATCTGGCCACTTAAGGTGGTCAATATATATTTTGGATTAAATAAATGTATAAACAAAAGGAGAAAGAAAATTGCAAGGAACAAATGAACCAAAGAGCATAAATAATTATCGAAATGAGGCTAGTAAATTAAATTCAGGAATAAAAATATGAGAGATTGAGCTCTCCTCTGCAAATAAAAGAAAGGTACTATGATCTATTTGAAGGACAAAATCATAATATATTGTAAAAATAAAACACACACACATACACATACATATGCAGAGTTACTTCAAAATAGAAGGACAGATGAAGTTATGCACTTGGAAACAAATGCAATCATTTGTAGCACTATCAATATCAAAAAGTAAACCTTGATAAACATTAAATAAGAAAACAGTGATCCTTTCCTATTTTTTATGAGCCTGATCCAGAATGCTGGCACTACATTAACAAGTCTTTAAGCACAGATTAATATAAAATAATAAAAGCAGAAACAAAAAAAACCTTAGGAGTCATTAGCAGATACATGTTTTTAGGGGATTTGTAACATATCTTTCAACATTTCCATATCAAGAAAATAAAAAAGGACATCAAGATTATGATAGGTCTATTTAAAAAATTTAAACTGAAGAAAATGAAGCATTTTAAGCTTTCTTCAAACATTTACACTTATAATTAGTGTTTGTAATCTACAAATTGCACCAGCTGTAATGCCTAACCACAATTCTTCAAAATTTAAAATTAATCATAGCTTAAGACATCAATCAATAATAAAAAATTGGAAATTGGAAAGCAAAGCACTTTTCTGCATTCAGTAAAACAAGTAATAAGAATACAGATTCTAGAAAATAATGAAATTTTTTTCATTTCTAAACTTTTTATAGTAATAATAGTAATAAACAACTAAATGAAAATAACAAAATAACATCTAAATTAAACAAATAAATAAATCTAAGCAATTCCAAAGAAAGAAAAGCAAAGATTCAAGAACTAATTGCTCTTGTTTCTCCTTACTGTAGAAATTAATAATCTATAAAATATGAGATTATAACTACTGAATTAAAAATCTCAAATATGGTTATTTTCAAAAAATAAAAAAAACAAATAAAATAGAATAACCTATAAATGTAAATAAAGAATAAAATAAAGCAATCGTAAATACAATTAGAAATGAGAAAGGCAATACAAACATGTTTACAAGTATACTGTGTTAACAGATTTTTAACGTTCATAAAAATGGATCATTTTCCACAAATCATGAAATTAGCTAAAAGAAGAGGTAGAAAACTTGAAGAGGATAAAAATGAAAGAAATGGACAAATAAGTATCAAATAATCATCTCTAAAACTAACTCTTGAATGGATTTTTTGGCGAATAAACAGTTCAGAAACAGAGGAAAAGGAGAAAGATACCTAATTTTGTGTTTTATAAAACTGATAAAGCTGATAATCATAAAACAAATTAAGAAAACTACTGGGCAAACATATTTACAAACATAGATTTTTAAAAGCCTTAGTAAATTATTACAAGTGTAAAAAATAAAATTTTATGTCTAATATAATGAAGAATATAGTATTATAGGTATAAAAATATTGTTAATATATTTAAAAATTGTAATGTGATAATAGTAGATTTCCCAGGAAGAGAAATACTCCCCATAGATATCAAAAATTGCATTTGGGGAAATTCATCACCTACTTTTTTAAGCTCAGCAAAAGTTTTTTTTTTTTTTAGGTATTTCTGAGAAAAGGGTTCCATGTTCAAACAAGTATGAGAATACATAGTGGCATGTATGCATGGCACATCCTGATCCCTCAGTTTTATTTGGAGCCAGCCTCTTTTGCTTCCCCAGCCAACCATGTAACCCTTGCTGGTTTAATCACAGTACTGCTGGCATCAGTGATCATTTCAATGGCAAGCACAAGACCTAAGTGGGTCCAGTTAAAGCACTTCTCTGCATGCACATACAGATTTGCCAATCAGAGAGAATGGAAATCTACAGATGTCAGTAGTCCTTTTTATACTGCATAGAGATTCCCTCTGTAAATTGAAGCCAACATACAGAAATAAACAGAAACACAAGAAAATGATAGCCCTTGATGAGGCAAATTCTGCTCTCGGATCCAGACAACCTGCAGACAATTTCTCCTATGATCTAATTGATAAAATTCCTTCTTTAGAAAATTTGAATGGGCTTTGTATTATTTAAAAATTTTTTAAAGCTCTGGGTATTAATTAGAACATACTTCTCTGTCACATAACATTACAGAAACCTTTTAAGGTTAATTTGCATCATGAATCTCCAAGAAGAGTGGCCAAATTTATTTAATCATGGAACTTATTTTTCTTTTTCTGAGGAGAACACACACTAGACACTACCTCATATCCTAAAACAGGCAAGCCTGCTCTCTAGGTTTGTTTCTCTTTACACATGCTTTTCTACTCCTTTACTCAGAATAAGCCAGTCTCATTAATAATCTATGAATATCTATATTATTACATTCTGAAACTATGTCTTTCTTGAAGATAGGGTAGAGAAGAAGAAACTGAGCCTAAATGTCAATTTTGCAAGCACTTATCTTAGTGACTGTCTTGCCTTACTGATTTTTATTTAGCATAGTGTAGGGTTTCAGTTGCCCAGCCATGAGGTACTATAATCCACCACTTCGTACCCAAAGAAAAATACTTCTAAATATAATTGTGAGTATCCATGTTAAAGCATTAGTTGACATTATATTGAAAACCAGAAAAGATGGCAAAGATGAATGCCATTACCAATTTTGGAAAATGTTAGTGAGAATGTTTGGTCCAAAGCAAATAAATAGTCACAAAAAACATGAATAATGTATTAAAACAACAAAATTTTCATTTTTGGTGCATGATATGCCTTGAAATTCTAAAATAATCCCTGGAATTAATTGATAACTAACGACAGTGTCATAAATTGAATAGGTATAAGGTAAATAGATGATGTAAGAAGTGGTGTATGTTTGCAATTACAAAATTATTTCTTAAATGTCTTCAGTTACAATAGCAACAAAACCAGAACTACACATGAATAAATTAATATGTGAAATATGTTTAAAACCAAAAATGCTTAAAGATCTTTATTTGGAAAGAAATACCTACCATATTACTGAATATGATTATGGATACATATATATTCTTATAAATTATATGTATAATCTCAGAATTAATTGCAATTGCAAAATAAACTTCAATGGACTATTATTATTATTAATTTGAAGCTTGGCTACATGATTCTGAAGCTCACCTTCATGGGAATAAATGGGTGAAAATAGAAAACATTTTTAAAAAGAAGAATGATGTTTTCCTTTCTGGTTTTAAACTATATAATAAACTATAATTTTTAAGCATGTGATTATGACATGAGAATCAACAGACTGATTGGGAAAGAGAATAGCTAGTGCAAATGCAGTTGTTTGTTCTTCTATAAACATTAAGGTATGATAAAAATAGCATAAAGGAGTAATGAAGAAGAAATGGGCTGGACAACAACTGTCGCAGTTTGGTTTCTCCTGAAAAAGATGCTGGAACAGTGTCTGGAATGAAACGTGTTTATTACACATCAATATCTGCGAAGGGAAGAGGGAGGAAACAGGACAGGACATAGGAAGAAGCCAAACTGCGATGGCCTGACCATCCTCAGCCATCTGGAGCAAAGACTGGAGCAAAGCTCCAGGAAGCTCTGGAGCAAAGACTGCCCACAGTTTCCTGAGTTGGGCAGAAATTGCCAGGCCTTTGTCTTTATTCCCGTCTTGCCACTAGGTTCTTCATGACCTTTTTTTTTTTTTTCCTTAGATTCCATATATATGTGTTAGCATACTGTATTTGTTTTTCTCTTTCTGACTTACTTCACTCTGTATGACAGACTCTAACAGGCCTTTATACGAGATGTGTGCTGCTCAGGGAAGAGTGGGGCATTGTTTAAGGCAGCTCTCAGCAATGAATGCAGACCATGAAGCACCTGACAGTGGGGGGCTGTCTGCTGACTACACTCCCAGCAGCTGGGTAACAAATGCTTCCTTTAAGGGGGGTGAGGGCTGGGTGGTACCTCTCCATATGTAAACTAAATGACTGAAAAACTTGATTAAAAAAACAATAAATAACATCATATTCTCACATCTTTCTTCAAAATAAATACTAAATTTAAAATGTTTAATAGAAAATGAAATTCTTAGTTAGAGAAGAATGTTGTTGACTCCACTCCTTTGATTTGCAACTGAAACATTTCACCCTGATTTTAGTAAGGGATGACTAGCAATATCTATAACAATGGAAGAAGTCACAAGGAACAGGATGAATAGATAAATGTAAGTCTGAGGGTACCTTCTAATTCCATTTTCAGCAATATAGAAATCTCCTCTATCACAAATCTAGAAATTCTGCATTTTGAAAGTAACTGAAAAACAGTGAGAGCTCGTCAACATATATGCACCCAATATAGGAACTCCCAAATACATAGAACAAATACTAACGGCCATAAAGGGAGAAATTGATGGGAATACAATAATAGTAGGAGACTTTAACACCCCACTAACATCAATGGACAGATTGTCAAGACAAAAAATTAATAAGGCAACAGAGATACTAAATGATACAATAGAACAGTTAGACTTAATTGATATTTTCAGGACATTACATCCAAAAAAAGCAGAATACATATTCTTTTCAAGTGCACGTGGAACATTCTCTAGGATTAACCACATACTAAGGCACACAACAAGCCTCAACAAATTTAAGAGTATAGAAATTATTTCAAGCATCCTTTCTGACCACAACAGCATGAAACTACAAATCAACCACAGAAAAAGGAACAAGAAAAAAAATTACATGGAGATTAAACCACATGCTACTAAAATAACCAATGGGTCAACAATGAACTCAAAGAAGAAATTAAAAAATACTTTGAGGCAAATGGCAATGAAAACACAACAATACCAAGTCTATGGGATACAGCAAAAGCATTTCTTAGCAGGAAATTCATAGCGATTCAGGCCTTCTTTAAGAAATAAGAAAAATCTCAAATAATCTAATCCACCACTTAAAAGAATTAGAAAAAGAAGAACAAATAAAACCTAAAATCAGCTGAAGGAAGGAGACAATAAAGATTAGAGAGGAAATAAATAAAATAGAGATTAAAAAAACAGAAAAAATCAATAAAACCAAGAGCTGGTTCTTTGAAAGGGTAAACAAAATTGACAAACCTCTGGCCAGGCTCACCAAGAAGAAAAGAGAGAAAACCCAAATAAACAAAATAAGAAATGAAAGAGCAGAAATCACAACTGACACCACAGAAATACAAAAAAACCATAAGAGAATACTATGAATAATCATATGACAACATATTCAACAACCTAGAAGAAATGGACAACTTTCTAGAAACATACAGCCTGCCAAAACTGAAACAAGAAGAAATAGATAACTTGAACAGACTGAAAACTAGAAGTGAAATAGAATCTGCAGTAAAAAAATTCTCTACAAACGAAAGTCCAGGATCAGATGCTTCAAGGGCAAATTCTACCAAACATATAAAGAACTTATACTGATCCTTCTCAAATTCTTCCAAAAGAGTGAAGAGGAGGGAACACTCCCAAAGACATTCTATGAAGCCACCATCACCCTGATGCTAAAAGCAGACAAAGACACTACCAAAAAAGAAAATTACAGGCCAATATATTTGATGAATATAGATGCAAAAATTCTCAACAAAATATTAGCAAACTGAATCAACAACACATAAAAAAGATCATACACCATGACCAAGTTGGATTCATCCCAGGGTCACAAGTATGGTTCAACATATGCAAATCTATCAATGTGATACACCACATCAACAAAAGAAAAGACAAAAAACACATGACCATCTTAATAGATGCTGAAAAAGCATTTGATAAAATTCAATATCCATTCATGATAAAAATCCTTATGAAAGTGGGTATAGAGGGAACATATCTCACCATAATAAAAGCTATTTATGACAAAAAAACAGCCAAGATAATACTCAATGGTGAAAAGCTAAAAGTCTTCCTGCTAAAGTCTGGAACAAAACAAGGATGCCCACTCTCAACACTTCTCCTCAACATGGTATTGGAAGTCTTAGTCACAGCAATCAGACAAGAAAAAGAAAGAAAAGGTATTCAAATTGGTAAGGAAGAGGTAAAATTGTCATTATATGCAGATGACATGATACTATATATATAAAACCCTAAAGTCTCCACAAAAAAACTACTAGAACTGATAAACGAATACAGTAAGGTAGCAGGATACAAGATTAACATACAGAAATTGGTTGCATTTCATTACACTAACAATAAAATATCAGAAACGAAATATAAACAAACAATCCCTTTTAAAATCACATAAAAAAAAAATACTTAGGAAAAAGCCTGACCAAGGAGGTGAAAGACTTATATGCTGAGAACTACAAAACACTAATAAAGGAAATTGAAGATGATGCAAAGAAATGGAGAGATATCCCATGTTCTTGGATTGGAAAAATTAATATTATCAAAATGGCTATACTATTCAAAGCAGTCTACAGATTTAATGCTATCAAAATACCCATGACATTTTTCACAGAACTAGAACAAATAATCCTAAGATTTATATGGAACCATGAAAGACTCAGAATTGCCAAAGCAATCCTAAGGAAAAAGAACAAAGCAGGAGGCATAACCTTCCCAGACTTCAGACAATACTACAAAGTTACAGTAATCAAAACACCATGGTATTGGCACAAAAACAGACATATAGATCAATGGAACAAAATAGAGAGCCCAGAAGTAAACCCACATACCTATGGATGATTAATCTTTGACAAAGGATGCAAGAATATACAATGGGGAAAAGACAGCCTCTTTAGCAAGTGGAGTTGGTAAAGTTGGACATCCTCATGTAAATCAATGAAACTAGAACGGACCCTCACATAATATGCAAAAATAAACTCAAGATGGCTTAAGACTTAAATATAAGACAAGACATCATAAAACTTCTGAAGAGAACATAGGCAAAACATTCTCTGACATAAATCGTACCAATGTTTTCTTAGGTCACTCTCCCAAGGCAGTAGAAATAAAAGCAAAAATAAACAGATGGGACCTAAAAACTTAAAGCTTTTGCATAGCAAAAAAAACCCCCAAAAAACAAAAAGAACCAAAAAAAAACCCCTATAAACAAAACAAAAAGACAACCTACAGACTGGAAGGAAATATTTGCAAATGATGTGACGAAAAGGACTTAATTTCCAAAATATACAAACAGCTCATATAACTCAAGAACAAAAAATCAAACAACCCAATCAAAAAGTGGGCAGAAGACCTAAATAGACACTTTTCCAAAGAAAACATACAGGTGGCCAATAGGCACATGAAAAGATGCTCGTCATTGCTAATTATTAGAGAAATGCAAATCAAAACAAAAATGAGGTACCGCCTCACACCAGTCAGAATGGCCATCATCAAAAATCTACAAACAAGAAATGCTGGAGAGGGTGTGGAGAAAAGGGAACCCTCCTACACTGTCGGTGGGAGTGTAAAGTGGTGCAGCCACTGTGGAGAACACTACGGAGGTTCCTCAAAAAACTAAAAGTAGAGTTGCCATATGATCCAGCAATCCCACTCCTGGGCATATTCCCCGACAAAACTATAATTTGAAAAGATACATGCACCCCTATGTTCATAGCAGCACTATTTACAATATCCAAGACATGGAAACAACCCAAATGTCCATCAACAGATGAATGGATAAAGAAGATGTGGTACATATATACAATGGAATATTACTCAGCCATTAAAAAGAATGAAATAATGCCATATGCAGCAACATGGATGGACCTAGAGATTATCATACTAAGCATAGTAAGTCAGAAAGAGAAAGACAAATACCATATGATATCACTTATATGTGGAATCTAAGATACAACACAAATGAACTTATCTATGAAACAAAAATAGACTCACAAATATAGAAAACAGACTTGTGGTTGCCAAGCGAGAGGGAGGATGGGGGAGGGAAGGATTGTTTGGGATTAGCAGATGCAAACTAGTATATATAGAATGGATAAACAATAAGGTCCTACTGCATAGCACAGGGAACTATATGCAATGTCCTGTGATAAACCACAATGAAAATGAATATGAAAAAGAGTATATATATATGTATATATATATATATATATATATACACACACACGTATATACGTATAACTGAGTCACTTTACTGTACAGCAGAATTTAAAGACAAGATTGTAAATCAACTATCCTTCAACAAAATTAAAAAAAAAAACTAGTGAGAGGATTAAGAGTCCAATAGCTTCACTGTGTGGTTTTTCAGACGTTTTTAATCCCAAAGGAAAGAATCATCACACAGTCCATAAGAATGGCAAAGGGAAGCAGTAAGTGAAGCCAACATTTTCAAAGACTACTCACTTTATAAAATGTAGGTCAAAAAATTCTTCCCACTGTTACAGGGGCATGGCAAAGAAGCTTGTCTGCTTGGCTTAGGCTCAGAGTGCAGGTAGGTAAGAGGATAGACATTTTCCCATTGAAATTAAAATCACAATCCTGCCCACTGAAGACTTTGGAGTTCAGTTTTTCCACTATTTAAATGATTCAAGAACTCTCAATTCGAGAGAGAGAGTGTACGAGAGCGAGGGAGAGAGAGCAAAAGAAATAAATGATTCTAGGTTGGTGATACTGCTGAGGCATCAGCAGGAAACAAACACAAACCTTTTCAGAGCAATCTGCTCTCAGCCCAAGTATTTAAAATTAACAAGCAAATATTAAAATTTTTAGCATGGATAAAACTCAAGAACACAATATTGCACAAAAATCAGAAGTTGTAGAAAATTATGGAAATAAATAATTTACGTACAGATTGAAAAACAGCAAATCGATTGCTTGGGGACAAATATCTACTTAATCATAGCATAAATGATGTCTCTGACTTTGTACCACTAATTCTGGATGGTGGTTTACTCTGAGAAAGGACAAATGATGGAGAGCAATGAGTTTGGAGATGGATAATCAGGAATTTCAAGTCATGCTCTATTTCTTTAAAAAAATCTGGAGCAAGTACAGTAAAATATGGGTGTGCTTTAAATTGGATCTTATTCCTTTCATTGTTTTAAGTACTTGATGGAAAATATATCTTGCAGTGATAGAAAACTTCTTGTGTTACTTCCTTCAAAATTGTCTCTGCTTCCCTTTTCTGGAGCTTCAATTAGATGGATAAAGAGAATTGATAGGTTAATAATGAAAAGTACTTAGAATGGTTCCTGCACATATGAAGTGCTATATTTGTGTTAGCTATTATTATCTTTACTACTTCTTTTATTATTTAATTTCATTAACTATTTATTCTGTCCTTTCAGCAGGTTTCTTCAATTTTATCTTCCAACACTTACATTGAACACATTGCTCCAAATAAATCCTAGTTTTACATATGGATTTATTATTTTATAACACAGAAGCTTACACTTTTACTGCTGTTATTCAAATATATCAGTCTTTTTCTTTGTGGCTTTTTGTATTGTTTTTATGTTTACATAAGCCTTCTCCACCAAAAATGTAATAAATACCTTATTTTGTTAGTGGTTCAAAGTATACCAGGGCCATCATTCCTTTAACGCCACACCTTTCCTTCTCATTCTTGAATTCTTCATGTGAATCCTATTTTGGCTAGTTGGAATATAACTTTGAGTAATGATGACAAAAAAGAAATAAAGTGGTAATTTTTTTCCCTGAACCACCACATGTCTGAAAATTTGTCTTTCTTGTTCACAGGACAACCTAATAACTATAGAAATTTTGGATCACAGTATTTGTCCTCAAGTCTGTGTATGTCTCCATTACCATCATGTATGTATCTTTTAGTGCATATATGTTGAATATAAACATAGAGAAATGTCCCTGAACTGAAGAAAAATTAGCCTTTTCAATTGAAAGTACTCCACAAGTTCTAAGTTGAGAGAAAATTTTATAAAGTTTCAGATAGTTAGTAGGTTACTTACAAAGATGTATCAGGAAGATACATATAACAATTCAATATCAGGAAGAGTGAAATTAAAAGCCAAATGCATTAAATATGACAAAAAAGATATTTTGATATCATAAAAAAGATGATGTGTAAATTACATATAGCAGTAATAGAGTTTTATGTGAGAAAGGACATAACTGTGAAGTACATAAGAAAAAATTCTCCTAGAAATAAAAAGAAAATTTGACGAACCTCCATTATGGCTGTGGCCTTTATTATAGTCCTTATAAAATTTGATCTATCACGTATAGAAAATGTAAGCAAAGACATTAAAAGATATGAAGGCAATAAGCAAAGTCAACTGAAGATTTATTCATCCAATAAAAATATATAGAGTGCCTACTCTGAGGAATGGGGAAAAAATCAGTGACAAAACTGGCAAGGTCAGTGCCCTCAGGAAGTTTACATTCAAACTGGGAAGACAAAAAATAAAGAAGAAAAACAAAAAAGATACTTAAAGTTTGCTGTAACATCTATGATAAAACTATTAAGGGTGATACAATAAAGCATAACTGGCCCTTAGGCAGAAATTGGATGGAAAGCCTGTGTGTGAGGAAAGCAAGGAGTCAGGGAAGGATAGCCTTTAGTTCTCAACACTTTGAAGGATCACTTCAGCTGCAGAGAGCTTCCCCAATCAATGCACCCCCTTCTCAAGGAGGCCCCACCTCTTATGACAGATCAAGACAGAGGTATAAAGGCCAAGCCATTTCGGCTCAATGAAAGACAACCATGAAGGGTGGATATATTGTCTGGAGGACCCCATGGGATTGGCTGAACTGTCAGGCTTGTATCAGAGCTCCGTTTCTCCCTCCGTTTAATCCTGCTTTTTTTCTGTTCCTTTCTACAGGTTATAATCTCAAGTGTGTTCCTTAATAAACATATTGTACACTAAACTTTGTCTCAGAGTCTATATTCAAGAGAATACAACCTGTAAATATTGAATCACTATGTTGTGCACCTGGAACTAACATTGTGTTGTAGGTCAGTTACACTTCAATAAAAAAAATTACTTAAAGAGAGAGAGAAAACACAACCTGTGAGGCAGGCAGGAGATAGCACATATAGCTCTTACTCAGCCACTGTACCAAGTTTGATTTTATTCAAACTTCAGTGGAATTCAAAGGAGGTTTTTAAGCACACTTTCACATGTTCATGAAATACTTACCAATATTGATCACATATGTGTATATATGTGGCCATAAAGAATACCTTAATAACTTCCAAAAATTATATTTAATACATACCATATTCGCTTACTTAAATGAAATACTCTGTGGGTTCCTGGGTGGATGGTGAACTGTCAGTAGAATACAACTGAGGACCCCATGGTGTCCAATGATCTCCACTGCCTCCACAATATTTTTAAATATCTTAAACTTTTTACATTCATGCAATCATTCTTGATCAACAAGTGTTCTTTTCTTTGGATTAGTGAGTGCTAGTTTCATGACATTTCTTGATTCTTATTTAGGCATTTATTCAAGAAGAACTTGTTTAGTACTTTTTTATGTTTCAGACAATAGGCTAGAGCCTGGGGATCAAGTGATGAAAATGACTACCTTGACCTGACTGCCTAGGAAAGTGAATGAGAAATAAAATTATCTAAAATTCTCTCTGTCCCTGCCTCCCTCCCTATCCCTTCCTTCTTTCCTCTCTCTTTTCCTCTCTTGCTGCAAATCTATATCAGAAATCCCATTCAATTTAACAAATATTTATTGACTGTATCTTAAGTACTAGGAGGCAATGACCTATATGCTGAGAGTCTAACGCTGGTCTTCTGCATTTAGAAAGAGGTATTTACTCTGAAAATTCCATGAGGTTTCTTACATCTGACCTGTAGAATCTTTCCATAGGTCCAGTGGGTTTTCTGTTTGCTGTTTCTAGAGGAAGCTGTGCTATGTTGATTTTGCTTTTGTTATGACTGCTTCTCTTGAAGGAAATAGTTCTGCCACTGATTTGTTGTGGCCACTTGCTCCCAAGAGGAACACCTAAAACAGACACTCCTTTATTCTGGCTTGCTGAGACGTGTGAGTGTACCCATCAGCCTTAAAGTGAGCCCTTACCACTCTGAAAAATGGGATATTAATAAGGTTTTGTTAGGGTTTCTTCCACTAATTCTCAGCCTTTGAAATCTGAAATAAAATGTTAAAATAAATATTAGGCTATAAATCAAAAGTAAACAATACCCAATAAACTGCACTAGGGTGATTCAAGATGGAAATCCTAGCCATGTTCAAATATCTATTCAATTCTTTCCTCTGTAGGAAGTCTTTGATGATTCCATAAATAGGGTGAAATCTCCTTCTTGGAATCCTTATAGTTCTTCATGAATTAAACAGGGTATTTTCACAAACCCTGAAGTTTTGATGCTGTTGATAGTCAAAATTAAATGCCATCTTACACATGACATAGACGATAGATAGATAGATAGATACATACATACATACATATGAATTTTAGTCTTACTGGCATAAGTAAATATGGTCATTATTTGCACCTACAAATTTACACAGGCAGAGACTAGTTTTCCAGTGGAAAATGGTTAAGTACCATGGTTTTCAAACTTTTCTACACAGTGGTGTCCCTTGGTTATCTTTAAAAATACTGATGCTTGACATGAAAAGATGCTCAACAACACTAATTATTAGAGAAATGCAAATGAAAAATACAGTGAGGTATCAGCTCACACTGGTCAGAAAGGGCATCATAAAAAGTCCACAAATAATAAATGCTGGAGAGAGTGTGGAGAAAAGGGAACTCTCCTACAGTGTTGGTGGGAATATAAATTGGTGCAGTCACTATGGAGAACACTATGGAGGTTCCTCAAAAACTAAAAATAGAACTACCATATGATCCTGCAATCCCACTCCTGGGCATATATCCAGAGAAAACTCTAATTCGGAAAGATACATGCACCCCAATGTTCATTGCAGCATTATTTACAGTAGCCAAGACATGGAAGCAACCTAAATGTCCATCAACAGATGAATGGATAAAGAAGATGTGGTATATATATACAGTAGAATATTACTCGCCATAAAACAGAAGGAAATAATGCCATTTGCAGCAACATGGATGAACCTAGAGATTACCATACTAAGTGAAGTAAGCCAGACAGAGAAAGACAAATATCATATGATGTTGCTTATATGTAGAATCTAAAAAAGAAAAAGATACAAATGAACTTATTTACAAAACGGAAAGAGACTCACAGAGATAGAAAACAAACTTATGGTTACCAAAGGGGAAAGGGGGCGGGGGAGGGATAAATTAGGAGTTTGAGATTAGCAGATACGGACTACTATATATAAAATAAACAACAAGGTCCTAGTGTATAGCACAAGGAACTATATTCAATATCCTGTAATAAACCATAATGGAAAAAATGTGAAAAAGAATATATATGTCTGTCTATCTATCCAGCTATCTATCTATCTATCTATCTATCTATCTATCTATATCTGAATCACTTTGCTGTACACCAGAAACTAACACAACATTGAAAATAAACTATACTTCAATAAAAAAATATACTGATGCCTGGCTCCAACCCTCAAACATTCTGATTTAACTTATCTGGAGTGTGATCTGGGCACATCCCACTAAAACCACTGAAATAGGGTATAACCCTCCTTCCACAAATCATAAGTAAAGATATTTAAATATGTATGAGAAGTCAGGGTGATACCCTTCAATACCCAATTGGGAAAAGAGGCAGTGGTCACTCTTAAGAAGAGATTTACTCTGAGATAGGGTGCTGGGTATGTGAGCTACCTTTGGTGTGGAGCCCAACTGGGGAAATCTTGCTAGATCATTTTCTTGCCTAGATACCCCCACGCCTCATGTGAATTCCACACACACACACAAAACCTGCCTGAATGCCTTTTGAAGATTCAAAATGATATTAAAACTAAAGGACTACATCAACTGGGGCCCTGCCAGTTTTGCTGTGGGGTCCTGCTGATTAGGCATAAATAAGTATGATCTATTGTAACTTATCAAATCACTTCCATTTTGAAAAATCAGCAGAGATACGCCCTAGTGACAGATGGTGGATATTAATGGGATAAGGGGATGTGTGGAGTGAGCAGATTGTTCAGAACCTCATCTTGGTGTTGTGGCCAGGACTTCTACACTGTGATCAAAAACTGTAACTGTCCAAGACTGGCATTCATGCCGGAGCACAGATGACTGGAACATACAGGGGGGATGTTTAGTAGGTGCAGAATGCAGCCTTATCCACTGGCACACTTCTGGCAGGTAGAAGCAGGTACCTGAAAGAGGGTGGGCAACTGTAAGCAAACCTGGGGATTCGCTGAAATATTTGAAAATGGAAACCCTCGTAAAAAGCTGAATTTCCTGCTAAATTGGCACGTCAGCACTTGGACAATTTGTTATATTTTGGCTATTTCATACTGATGTGACCTTATTCAGGAGTCTGATTTGTTGAGTAATAGACCTGTATTTGGTACCTGTCATCCTGTGCTATGAGTCTTTGTCTTATTCACCCACCATCCTCACTAGTTGTAAACCAAAACTTAAAATCATTTAAGAGTGCTGACTCTGGACTTTGATGGCTTAGATTCTAATCTTTGCTCAGTCTCTTAAAAAAGGTGTGACTTTCAGTTTCTTAATCTGACTATAAAGTAAGAAGCATAATAGTACCTGACAAATAGGGATGCTGTTAGATTTAATTGAAATATTAGAGATAATGCATTTTGTATTTATCCTGATACATAGTAAATTAACAGCCAATAGGTATCATTCATTTTTTACATTCCCTGCAATAAACAGTACAATGTTTTGTATATGCTAGGTATTTAATATGTATTTCTCTGAGAAGAACTGAATTCTGATGTCATCAAACTGAGAAAGACTAATGTATGACTTACTAGGTCTAGGAAAGGGGTGTATTCTGAAAGGAGAATCTTTTTAAATGCAGACTTTTTTATTCTAAGAAACAGAATTTTTCTAGAAATATTTGAAACAGCATGATATAAGAGTATATATTAGAAGGGAAATGCTGAGATTTGTAGCCGAAAAGCATACAGCAGTTTCAAAATGTTCTGAAAACTTACTGCCCCATACACTTGGAACTAAGCTGACTAGCAGTCTGAGACAATATATTTATATGTACTTCCAATATAGGCATACTGGTATCTGGTATCCCTTGCACCTTGAGTAGATTTTCTTTCCTCTAAGTCTTTGATAGTTTGGAGGGAAAAGAAAATAACTTCACAGTGCCGTTATATAGCTTTATTGCTTAGGTATTTCATTCGACTTCTTCAGGCTCAGCTTCCAAAGATTCATTCACCTAAATCAGCCTTAGGCTTCACTTACCTCCAATCCCCCCAAATCATGTTCAGACCAATGGCATAAAGCAGTGATCTCACTTTAAATTTACTTAACCTTCCATTTCAGAAGTTACAATGTGATTTTTTTTTTTATTCTGCTCAAGCAATCACAGATTTTAAGTTTCTTTGAGTTTGTTCTTCAGTGGAAGCCTTCAGGATGCACTTAGAAAAATCCATTACGAGTAAGAGTGGCAAGCAAATGGGACACATTTCCTCAGTGTTCATGTGTTGATATCCTGGGGCTTACTCACCTTGCTCAACCATTCATGACATTCAAATTTGTAAAATTACTCATCACCTGAATGTGGCTTCCATTAACTTTTAGCTTATATTTTCTCTTTTAAATGTGCCTATATGTAACTCTTATGAATTTTTATCAACTCACGCATCAGTTCTAATTCCTCTATTTCTTAGAAATGTCTCAATCAGAATTCAGCTGATTAATAAGCGAGTTGAAGAAATTACTTTAAATAATTTTATTCTTGAATGAATAATTTTATGAAAATACCAGCAGCACATGAAGCATACACGAAGGACATATGCAGTAAAAAATATTTCTGTACAGTGAAATATGAACTTCTATTTTTCTTTGTGCTTAATAGAAAAAGATACTAGTTATTCAAGCAGCAAAAAGGTCAAGTAATGTGACTCAAAAGAGTTTCCTAAACTAACTATAAATTCTGTAAGACAAGGAAACAGTAAAAATGTGTCCTCCCAAACACTGTGAACAAGCTAAAATACTACTTTGTGAAATAAATTATTTTAGTAGATATGGGGTATTGGTTTGGCCTATAAAAAGATACTTTTTATCTGTTTCTTGTCATCTCTCCTATTTAAAAAATTTTGAGAGGAAGCATCTGAAATGTAGTGCTTTGTCTTTGCCAACATTATACAACAATATTCTCCCATCCTATATTTATTCAGATTAAGCAGTCAGAAATTTGTACGTGTTCACCTATGCATTCTAGCTATTAACAAGTAGAAGAATACATTTTAATATCTATTGGAAGACTTCCAGTGGAAAAAACTTAATTGATATATAGCCAAAATGGAATGGTAGGTAACTACATAAATTGGTAGCCAGAAATCAAGATATGATGATAACCTTAAGAGAGAGAATGGAAATTCCAGGACTGTACCTACTGCCATGGAATAAAACTAGCAGAAGAAAGCTGTTGGAATTCAAGCAGCCCTGGTGATACAAACTAAAGAAGGAAGGAACAAGCTTTTCCGTGGCAACTTTCCCATTCTTTACCATTATTGTTGTTCCCTTAGGAGATTGCTTTTCTGGAAATTGCTACTGAAAAAGCAGTGTGCTGTAGAAGGCAAGCAGTGGCTAAGAAGAGTTGAGTCCTAACTGCCACATTCTGGTCATTTTTTGCCTAAGTTACTCATTTGTAAAATTATATATAATTGCACCAGTCCAATCTACCTTAGCAAATTGTAATAAGGATCAACTGACGTGAAGCATATGCAGATTCCTTATAAATTATAAATTGCTATAAACATATGAGGAATTCTTACTCTGCATGGAGCTTTTTCCAATACTGAATCTTAGTAATTTTCAACTGTCTGTTCAGGCAAATAATTAACCATCAATCAAATACACTAGGGCATTGTGACTTTTTTGTAAATGCTACCTTCATGATTCCCAACTTTAGTTAACTTCCCTCAAACTCCTTGTGGACTTGGCTATATCACTTGCTTTGGCAAATGTGATGTGAGTGGACATGACAAAAGTAGAAACTTGAAACGTTCTTTTACATTTGGTCTTGACCTCTTGATCTTCTGCCATCACCATGAAAAGAGCCTGCCCAGATAGCCTGCTGGTCTCTGAAGGATTAAGGGTATGTGCAGCAGACCTCACCCCAATCCGAGTCCTGGAGCCAAGGTCAGATGACACCAGCCTAAATCACCCAAATGCCAAACAAGTCACAGTTGTGTAAGTGAGAAATGATGCTCGTTGTTAGAAGCCACAGAATGGGAAGGCTTGTTAATCAAAATTATTTTAAGGATAGGTTATTCATGAGGTTGCCATGTTAAAAAGTCAATATATAGAAAAATCCAAATGAGGCACACTCTTAGAGATTTTAAAAGATTGCTGAATATCTAAATTTCTACTGCTGAATATCTAAAATCTACAGATTTTAAAAACTTATTTATGCCAAGAAGGGCATATTTTTCAATGGCCTCTTCAGTGCAGACCAGGAAAGATGATGGTAGAGGAGGAATCTTGGCGCTAAGACCTATGGAGAACAATGGACCAAGGAGCCACTCCCAGGGAATATAACGAGGGCCTAATTAAGAGCATTCGCAATCTCCAGGTAGAATAATTTAGCAACATTTGCTCAGCAGGATTTCAGAATTCTTAGACCAGCTAATGTTATGTGTCTCCCATCGTCCCCCTTTTGAATGTGAGCACATCCTTGTTTCCCCATTGTATATTATGAATGTTGTCTTTTAGTTCATGTGTCTCTGGATCAAGAGGAGATCTGTGGTAGGCCTTAACCTTACCTTGATTGGAGTCAAGCTCAATCATGTATATGTATAACTGATTCACTTTGTTATAAAGCAGAAACTAACACACCATTGTAAAGCAATTATACTCCAATAAAGATGTTAAAAAAAAGACCAGTCTAGATCAGATGACCCCCTCAGTTGCATGAAAGAGATATAAATGCTTATTGTTATAATCCACTGAGTTTTGGGTTAGTTTGCTTTGCATTATTAAGAGAACAGCTAAATGATAGAAGTATCACTGCTAGACTAAAATTTTATGAATCTGAAAGAATCTGATGGATTTCAAAATGCTAGACTATAGACTAGATTGAAAATTTATCCACAGAATAAATTAAAAAGTTGTCCATGGTGGCAACATACCATGTGCTGGTGTGAAGCCTGTACCTACATTTTGAATCAAAAGAGTAGGGTATGTTTCAGAAAGAGAGTACCTTTTTGTATTGGACTTTTTTAGTTCTGCCAACTTACTTGCCATTGTGACTTCTTAGTCTTTCTAATGGAATAAGATTTGCCTTTCAGTGACAAAAATAGTTTTCTTGATAAGATGAAGGACAATATTATGAACTGAATGAAGAATCAGGCATCATAGAGCCATGATCACTGTGTTGAAGGTTTTCTTAGAACAATCCAAAAAAATATTAATTGAAGCTCCTACATAATGTGTAACATCAATTTCATCGAGTTAATGGGCTGAAGTAAAATAGACATTATATTTATTGAACTAGATAACTCAAATGAACTTCAGCACTCTGAACACAAACATGATTTTAGGAATGGAGAGGTGTTTCAAAGGGCCTAAAAATAAATTTAAGCAAAAGAACAATGTTTTCCTGTAGAATATATAATCAATATTAAAAAATTTTTTTAAAAACACGTGTTGACTTTCCTAAACTCTAGCTACTATTTGTAATTTGTCTTGACACTAACTTTGAAGCAAAATAATATTAGTGGCAGCTGATGTTTTATTTAAATTAAGCAAATGATTAAGTTTACTAGAATTTTAAAAATTTTAATTAACAGCAAAGTTAGGAAATCTAAGTCAGATAATAAATAGAATCTAGTATGTTTTTCTGTGAAAACTATAATGGTATAGACATTTCATACTTATTTATCTTTTAAATGTTAGCATAAAATAAAAACAATGCACTAAACATGTTCTCTAAACTTTCATGAACAAATGTCCCTTCGCTAACATGGGAGAAAAAAATGTAACTTCTGACTTAACTAATTTTAGAATCTTAAGTTGAAAAGTCTGTGTTGAACTCCAGATCAAAACAAAAAAAAGACCCCCAAACCCCCAAATGTGATAGTTTTGCATTCGGGAACACCTGTTGAACATTGGCAATTAAGTGTAAAATTAGTTGAACCAAAAAGAATAAAACAGCTAGGAATAAACCTACCTAAAGAGGCAAAAGACCTGTACACAGAAAACTATAAAACACTTATGAAAGAAATCAAAGATGACACAAACAGATGGACAGATATAGCATGTTCTTGGATTGGAAGAATCAATATTGTGAAAATGACTATCCTACCCAAAGCAATCTACAGATTCAATGCAATCCCTATCAAATTACCAATGGCATTTTTCACAGAATTAGAAAAAAAAATTTACAATTTGTATGGAAACACCAAAGACCCTGAATAGCCAAAGCAATCTTGAGAAAGAAAAACGGAGCTGGAGGAATCAGGCTCCCGGACTTCAGACTATACTACAAAGCTACAGTAATCAAGACATGTGGTACTGGCACAAAAACAGAAATATAGATCAATGGAATAGGATAGAAAGCCCAGAGATAAACCCATGCACCTATGGTCACCTAATCTATGACAAAGGAGGCAAGGATATACAATGGAGAAAAGACAGTCTCTTCAATAAGTGGGGCTGGGAAAACTGGACAGCTACATGTAAAAGAATGAAATTAGAACACTCCCTAACACCATACACAAAAATAAACTCAAAATGGATTAAGGACCTAAATGTAATACTGCACACTATAAAACTCTTAGAGGAAAACAGAGGAAGAACACTCTTTGACATAAATTGCAGCAAGATCTTTTTTGACCCATCTCCTAGAGTAATGAAAATAAAAACAAAAAAACCCAAATGGGACCTAATGAAACTTAAAAGCTTTTGCACAGCAAAGGAAACCATAAAGAAGACGAAAAGATAACCCTCAGAATGGGAGAAAATATTTGCAAACGAAGCAACTGACAAAGGATTAATCTCCAAAATATGCAAACAACTCATGCAGCTCAATATCAAAGAAACAAACAATCCAATCAAAAAATGGGCAGAAGATCTAAATAGACATTTCTCCAAAGAAGACATACAGATGGCCAAGAGGCACATGAAAATATGCTCAACATTGCTAATTATTAGAGAAATGTAAATCAAAACTACAAGGAGTTATCACCTCACACCAGTCAGAATGGCCATCATCAAAAAATCTACAAACAATAAATGCTGGAGAGGGTGTGAAGAAAAGGTAACCCTCTAGCACTGTTGGTGGGGATGTAAATTGATACAGCCACTATGGAGAACAATAGGGAGGTTCCTTAAAAAACTAAAAGTAGAACTACCATATGACCCAGCAATTCCACTACTGGGCATATACCCAGAGAAAACCATAATTCAAAAAGACACATGTACCCCAATGTTCATAGCAGCACTACTTATGATAGCCAGGACATGGAAGCAACCTAAATGTCCATTGACAGATAAAGAAGATGTGGTACATATATACAATGGAATATTACTCAGCCATAAAAAGGAATGAAACTGGGTCATTTGTAGAGATGTAGATGGACCTAGAGTCTGTCATACAGAGTGAAGTAAGTCAGAAAGAGAAGAACAAATATCGTATATTAACTCATATATATGGAATCTAGAAAAATGGTACAGATTAACGTATTTGCAGGGCAGGAATAGAGACGCAGATATAGAGAATGGATGCGTGGACACGGGGGGAAGGGGAGGGTGGGATGAACTGGGAGATTAGGATTGACATATATACACTACCATGTGTAAAATATATAGATAGTTAGTGGGAACCTGCTGTATAGCACAGGGAGCTCAGCTCGGTGCTCTGTGATGACCTAGGTGGGTGGGATGGGGGCAGGTGGGAGGGAGATCCAAGAGGGACGGGATATATGTATACATATAGCTGATTCACTTCATTGTGCAGCAGAAACTAACACAACATTGTAAAGCAATTATACTCCAATAAAAAAATTAGCTGAACCATATAGATTTATTACTTTGATAGCTTCATCAAGCATTTTCTGAAATTTGGTAGCAGTCTATCAAAAACACACATCTGGCTATGATATAATTATAAGTAAAAATTAATATTAATAAATAATAATAAAGATATATGTTATAATTATGCATTTACAGCCAATTTGGGATAATACTGGTGTATAAAACCTGGCACAAATTGGCTAACTTTGAAAAGTATCCAAAAGTTTTAAGAATCAGTAAAGAAGATATTCAAAAGAATTTAGTTTTTTTGTTTAAATCATTAGTTTGAAAAAGATCAATTTTAATAGAAATAAGTTTACAACAATACTAATGAGTTTAAGATGTGGACTTTTATTGTCTAATTATTGTTTAATTATTTGGATTCGAGCATAAATATGACCAAACTTTTTTCCATCATTTAATTCCTCAAAGGCCCATCTAAAATAAATTATGTTGGACTTAGTAAACTTTCACTGATAATAACTGTTTGTCTTAACCCCTAGAGCTGAACCCTAACCCAAATGGAGAAATGTAAATGGATCTTATCTACATATAAGACCTATCCAGACATGAAAAGCAGGAGGCGGTTTAAAGACACCTCAAGTGAGAGTTAAAAATAACTGTCTTCGATCAATGCACTGTGTCATTGAAAAGAAGTTTAACTAAATCACTAGCTATGGAAAAACTGAACGAAACTGGGTATTTTCATTTATCAGTGATAAATACAATATAGTTTTATTATATCTTCCAATAAAAATTGTTGTTGTATTGTTTTTATAAAAAACAAAAAAAGCCATTATTTGGTTGGTTGCTTCCTAATATACCTAACCAAACAACCAAGCTACCAAGAAAACTTGAAATATTAATGTTCGTGCCATTTTTTCCTGCTCTTCCAGATATGTGAACTTCCCTCCTACTTAATCAGAAAGAAATCATATTATCATAAGAAAAATTAAGATTGCCATAAACATTTTCATTTTTTATCCTCTAAAACAAACCTAGATCACAGACAATAATTTTGAAAGCCAAATTTTTCATTTTTAAGACAGGGACTTGCTTAGATAAAAGGCACTTGACAATCAAAAGCCTGGTATTTGAAAAAACTCGAGTTTATGCCATTTCAAAAGACTGGAGAGAGAATCAACAAAAGCTTAGTAATCTTTAGGAAGGGACTGGAGGAGGGTCCCTGAGCTGGGGAGGAGGGGAATAGTTGACACAGCAGGACTGAGTAGAACTGCAGGAGCTGCCAAGGATGTCATCAGATCTGGTGGAGGAGGAGTGGGATAGGAGATTAGGTACAGAAAGACTATTGAAATGTATTATTTATAGCATCAGAAAGCTGCACAAATGCGAACTGATCCTTGTAGACTATACATTATCATGGGCCTTTGAGTGAGGTGTGCCTATGTAAATAGCCGAGCTCACTGTTTTTATCAATGAGAGCCATCCATGACAGCTCTCTGCACCATTTAAAGATTTGCCAGCTGAAATCAGAACTACTCATGATTGACTTGCTCAGCCCTACTTCATCTGCCTAAGTAGACAAATCTCTTTCAGTAATATGTCATGGTTGTGAGGTTCCCAAAACAGAGGGTGGGATCCTGGATATCCAAATGAAGTGTGGAATTAATAGTTATGACTGCTTAGAAGGGAAACCATTTCTAAACTTTCCAGCCCTCGAATGTGTATAAGTCCAAAGCAGTAGTTACAATTTATTACCACTCCAATTGCAGTTATTTATTTTACATGTTACCATACAAGTGAATGAATCATGTGGTAACTGGGCAGTACAAAGAAGAGAGTGGACAGTCATCTGAGATAGATTTTTTTTTAAGATTGAGTCAGAATTCTTGAAAGATGAGTAAGAATTTTTGTGTCTTGAGCCAGAATACTGGCTTGGGCAGGTACACCTAACATTAAAAAATTGATATTTAAAGCATCAACATACTGAAAAACATACCGTCATTAGGGATGAATTGAAGGATTAATGATGAGGGCGTATAGAAAAGAAACTCATACTTGAGAAATGGGGAATTTCTATATCATCAAGGAGCTTGTGTCATCCTAAGTCTATCAGATTTTATTCTATAGGTCAAGGGATGTCACTGAGGAATTTTAAAGAGGTGAGTGAAATGATAAGTTTTGCATTTTAGAAAGATCACTCTGTGGCAAGATGAAGGATGTTCAGACAGAAGGAAGACCTTTGATATTTTATGGCCCTTGAGTCTTGCTTGAATTGTAAGTAGAACAAAGATACGTGATCTTTTGGATATACTTGTAAGTAATTATTGAGAAAATTCTTCAATCAATATTTTTAATATTTTGCAATAATTTATGTTCTATATTTTGTTTTTTATTAACATCATTTTTTCCTTATGGATTTTTTGGTGTCCTTTTGTCAATCTTTAATCCTTGTGAAACATAAAACCTTAAGTTTTACACCTAGTATATACCCAGGCACATGCTGACAGGCAAGAGGAGAGAAAGATAATGTTAATTGACCACTTATTATTTAATAAGTACTGTGATAGGTACTTTTCATTTACAACTGCCTAAGCGATAGTAGGTGAGAAATAGTTAAATAGGAACAAAAGCTCAGCTGCTCTAGCCAGGGATAAACAGTTACTGGTTTTGTAGAAAATATATGGTGGTGTTTGCTTTTCAGCCTGAAGGGATTATATATTTCATTTGGACCACAATCAGAAAATAAACTTTTCCTATCAAAGGATTTTCAAAATTCCTTCAGATGGCACAGCACGTAAAAAATGCTTTTTGTTCTGGTGAACTAGTGAATATAGCACGTGTACATAAGACACCAAGTTCTTAAAACAGAAAAGAAAACACACTTATAGACCCATATAGAGAAAAACATATCAGTAACAATAATTTGTTTGCAGAGGGCAGGATAACAGAATTAGAATATCCTAGAAGAAGAGTCATCAACACAGCATAGTTGAAAAAGACAAGAAACAAGTAATCAAGAGTGTACAGTAAAAGAGTCTCAACTTTTAGTCAAGGACCTTCAGCTGCTCCTTCATGAGGGGTAACGGTAAAGGTCAATGAACCCTTGGCTGGAAGGTATTCACTCTTGCTGTTTCTAAGTAAGGCCAGATTAAGCTATTTCTCTTTAACAGAGATTTTGTTAGTCCAAAAAAATCCTTTGTTGTCTATACATCTCTTAGTCAAACATGCCATTCAAATATCATCCTACATAGGTAAGTGGACTGGATGATCCTTTTCTTTTAATCAAGATTTTTATTCCTGGATAGAAGCATGGTAAATCATATCCCTCCCAGATTTTTTTTACTCAATAAAGCAGATTTCATATTCCATTAATTTACATGAGCATTCTACAAGATGAATTTTTTTTACCCACATTTTACAGAAAAAAATGAATTTTGGAAAGTATTATGCATCTTAATCAAGACCATATATCCCATAAGTAGTAGAGATAGGAAGTAAATATAAAACTGGGTAATTTGGGCTTCCCTGGTGGCGCAGTGGTTGAGAATCTGCCTGCCAATGCAGGCAACACGGGTTCGAGCCCTGGTCTGGGAAGATCCCACATGCCGCAGAGCAACTGGGCCCGTGAGCCAAAACTACTGAGCCTGCGCATCGGGAGCTTGTGCTCCGCAACAAGGGAGGCCACGATAGTGAGAGGCCCGCGCACCGCGATGAAGAGTGGCCCCCGCTCGCCGCAACAAGAGAAAGCCCTCGCACAGAAACGAAGACCCAACACAGCCAAAAATAAATAAATAAATAAATTTATTTAAAAAAAAAACAAAACTGGGTAATTTTAAATCACATAGGTCTTTTTCTATAATAATTTTTATCTAGATATGTATCATATCTGTGAATGTTTTCTCTTTTTTTTAACATCTTTATTGGAGTATAATTGCTTTACAATGGTGTGTTAGTTTTTGCTTTATAACAAAGTGAATCAGCTATACATATACATATATCCCCATATCTCTTCCCTCTTGCATCTCCCTCCCTCCCACCCTCCCTACCCCACCCCTCTAGGTGATCAAAAAGCACCGAGCTGATCTCCCTGTGCTATGCGGCTGCTTCCCACTAGCTATTTTACATTTGGTAGTATATATATGTCCATGCCACTCTCTCACTTTGTCCCAGCTTACCCTTCCCCCTCCCCGTGTCCTCAAGTCCATTCTCTAGTAGGTCTGCGTCTTTGTTCCTGTCCTGACCCTAGGTTCTTCAGGACCATTTTTTTTCCTGTTAGATTCCATATATATGTGTTAGCATACGGTATTTGTTTTTCTCTTTCTGACTTACTTCACTCTGTATGACAGACTCTAACTCCATCCACCTCACTACAAATGACTCAATTTTGTTTCTTTTTATGGCTGAGTAATATTCCATTGTATATATGTGCCACATCTTCCTTATCCATTCATCTGTTGATGGACACTTAGGTTGCTTCCATGTCCTGGCTATTGTAAAGAGAGCTTCAATGAATGTCAATGTTCTCTTAAACTCCTCACTGAACTGAAAGTGGTATTGGTGTGTGAAAGGGATACATAAGGATAAAAGTGAGAGAAAATTATTTCAGTTCTGCATTCAACAAATATATATTTAGTGCCCATTATATACCAGGTTCAGTCTAAAAGACTGTCCTGGAGATCATGACGAAATGAAGGCTGGATCCTGTGCATGAGAGTCGGTGTTTGCTAAGAAGAATGGGTAGGAACATTTAGCATATGAGAATGGAGTCTTTTAGGTGAGAATGAGATGTAGTTCTTAAGGAGATATACCAAAGTACACCGGTTTCCTAGAAACTAGAGTTGACAGATCTTGGTGGCATAACAAGACATTTCCTTTAATGACTATGTTCTTACAGAGAGAGGATGGATATAGAGGTGGGTGAAGTCTAAGGTTTTGAAATGTCAATGTTTTCCAGTTCTCTGTTAGTATACTGTGATGTATTCTTAGAGTAGTTTCCTTGAATACTTCTTTGGACCAAATTAATTACCAAATCAATCAAGAAACAATGTTTCAATGCCTACCTAAGATGGTATCATGAAAGAAACCCAATTTTCTAAGCTAATGAAATAGCACACTTAGGGGTTGCCAAAATTTTACCATTTCTTTCAACATTTTTTTTTAAAACGAGCCATTCTGTTTTTTTGAAGTTTTAAAATGAAAGTTTTCAATCACATCGAAAAACCTGAAATAATCTTACAATGAACACCACATACCCTCCATCTACATCTTATAATTACTATTTTTCTCTGCACACTTTACCATATATCTATCCATCCCCCATCAACCTGTCAATTCATCTTATTTTAATGATGCAATTCCGAGGATATTGCATACATTCATACACATCACCCCTAAACTCTTCAGCATGCATATTATTAACTTGAGATTAATATTTGTTTAGGCCCTTTTTCTTACTTTATTCCGATGTAATTTATGTACAATAATCTGTACATATTTAAAGCGCATTTGATGAGATTTGATACATACATATATGCATATATCATAACCCATCACTGCAATCAAGATAGTGAAAATTCTCTTCATCCACAAAGATTTCCTAATACTACTTTGAAATCCATTCCTCTCTGTACTCCCTAGACAAACACTGACCTGTTTTTGTCACTATAGATTATTTTTCATTTTCTACATGTTTATACAAATGGAATCATACAGTATGTACCATTTTGTCTATCTACCTTCATTTGCCACAGTGTTTTTGAGATTCATCCATGTTATTTCATCAATGGTTTGTTTCTTTTTAATGCAGAGTAGTATTTCATTGTACAAATATACTATAATTGGTTTATCCATGCTCCTGTTGATGAGCAACTTGACTGTTTCCAGTTTTGAGGCTAATATGAATAAAGCTGCTATGACTATTCTAGTACTAGACCTTTATAATCGTACGCTTTGATTTTCTTGGGTGAATACATAGAAGTGTGCTGATGGGTCATATGTAGGTGTCTATTGTTTTATTTAAAAAAACTGCCAGAACTTTGCCCAAAGTGGTTGTACCATTTTATAATCCCAATATTAGTGTAAGAAAGTTCTGGTTGCTCCACATTCTCATCAGCATTTGGTGACGTCCAGTCTTTTTTTTTTTTTTTTTTTTTCCAGTCTTTTTAATTTTAGCCACTTTGGTAGGTTTGTGGTGGTATCTCCTTTAGTTTTAATTTGTATTTCCCTAATAATAATTTCTAAAATAATCTATAGTGACTAGTGATGCTGAGCACCTTTTCAAGGGAATTCATATACCTTGTCAGTATCAGTGTCAAATCTTTTGTTTATGTTATAATTGAATTGTGTCTTTATTACTGACTTATAGATATTCTTCATATATTCTGGCTACCAGTGATTTAACAGATATCTGCTTCTTGACTATCTTCACCCAGTCTGTGGATTGTGTATTCATTTCATTAACAGGATCTTTTGATGAGCAGAACTTCTTAATTTTCTAATTAAAAAAATCAAAGTTTCTAATTTATTATTTTTTAAAATTTTATGTTTATCCCTTTCTGTGTTCTAAGAAACCATTGTCAATACACAAGTCATGAAAATATTTTCCTATGTTTTCTCATAAAAAATTTATAATTTCAACATTTACATTTAGGTATGTGAGCCATCTGAAATTAATTTTGGGGTATGATGTGAAGGAGGGGCCAAGGTGGAATTTTTTAACATATTGATGTCTGGCTGTTCCAGGAAGATTTGTTTCACTATTTATTTCATTAGATTGCTTTGGTGTTTTTGTCAAAAAAATCAAGTAACCATACACATGTGGGTCTTTTTCTGGGCTCTCTATTCTGTTGCATTATTATAGTTCTAACCTAGTATCAGTACTACACTTTGATTACTGCAGTTTACAATATGTTTTGAAATCAAGTAGTATAAATTCTGCAAATATTTTTTACAATTACTTTGTATACTGTTGTAAGTTTTCAAATTTTAAACTCCATTATTCAAAACTATTTATTAAAAGTATTTAAGACAGTAATTAACATTTTAAAGATTTTATTTTTAAATTAACTCTTTATAAACCATATTTAAATCATGAAAACTAAAGACCTGAGAAAAGCATCCACTGATGTGTCCAGGAGGTTTGTATTTTTTTAAAAATTATTTCTCTTTTATTTTTTTAATTTTTTTTTTTTGGACGTGCTGGGTCTTTTGTTGCTGCGCGGGGGCTTTTCTCTAGTTGAGGAGAGCGGGGGCCGCTCTTCGTTGCAGTGTGCGGGCCCCTCATTGGGTGGCTTCTCTTGTTGCAGAGCACGGGCTCTAGGCACGCGGGCCTCAGCAGCTGTGGCACGCAGGCTCAGTAGTTGTGGCTCACGGGCTCTAGAGCGCTAGTTCAGTAGTTGTGGCGCACGGGCTTAGTTGCTCTGCGGCATGTGGGATCCTCCCAGACCCAGGCTCGAACCCGTGTCCCCTGCATTGGCAGGCGGATTCTCAACCACTGCACCACCAGAGAAGACCCCAGGAGGTTTGTTCTTGTTGTCTTTTAATTATTTGTTTTATAGTTGGGAAAGGAAATAAAGAGTTTGGGATTGGGAAAGTAGCCCAGATGACAAATGAGAGGACAAAAAGGAAGGGATGAGTTTGTCTCACACTGAGACCCAAGGGATAGGATTTTTGCCCCTTTGGGGAAAGGGATTACACGAAGAAATTAACAGAATTTATTTTGAAAGATTTAGGACACAATCAAAGCTACTTTAGGGCCAAAAAAGGAAAATATTCTACCTGCCTGTTTATTAAGAAAATGTTTTGCCCTATGGAAGAACACATTTTTAAAATGTTAATAGTAAGTGTTCATAGGGATGTAGGGAAACAGGCTCTCTGATGCACTATTGAGGGATAGTAAATGAATTAATCCTTTTGGGAAGACAATTTAACAGCATGTTATTAAAATGTTAAGGTACATATCATTTGACCCAACAGTCCCTCTTTTGAAACCTTATTTAAAGAATTACCCATATGTGTACACAAATATGTACACACAAGTACTTTCATCATTTTAATGTCTGTAATAGCAAAAAAGAGAAAGCCATTGTTATGAGTTGAATTGTGTCCCCCCCCAGAAGATATGTTGGAGCTCTAACCCCCAGTACCTCAGACTGTGACCTTATATGGAAATAGGGTCCTTATAGTTAAGATGAGGTCATACTCTAGTATGATGGGCCCCTAATCCAATATGACCAGGGTCCTTATAAGAGAGGAGAACACCTTGTGAACACAGGCATACACAGGGAGAAGATGATGTGGAGACAAAGAGGGAGAAGAAGGCCATGTGCCTGGAATCATGCATCTACAAGCCTAGGAACACCAAGGATTGCCAGTAAACACCAGAAACTTGAAGAGGCAAGAAAGGATTCTCCATTAGAGCTTTCAGAGACAGTGTGGCCCTGCTGACACCAGGATTTCACACTTAAAGCCTCCAGACTGTGAGGCAATACATTTCTCTTGTTCAAAAAAAGAAAAAGACCTAAGAGGAAAAATTGGTGCTTTTATTTATTATAATTACTGCCAAATTTCACAGGTGTCACTTCTGACATTATTGAGAATGGCTATCTCACTGTTAATTTCATTTCTGTTTTATTCTCTGCCTTTTTCTTCTAATTCTATTGTAAAGTCTATCCTTACTTTTAAAAATTAATCATCCAGCAAAACCATTGTTCTAAATGGGACATCTTTCTTCTTAATAGGAAGTCTATTCATTTATTTTTTTCTGTCGACATTTTCTCTTTCACATCTTAATTCTTCTGTTTAATCACTATTTAGTTATATGTTCTTTTTATGTCAGTTCAGCCTGGTTCTTCTGTGCTTTACAGTATCAGTTAATTTATTTTGGTTTCCAATCTACTGTGTTTAAGGAGAGCAAAGTTAAAAACAATATTGTAGAATATTTGGGAAATAGTGCATGAAACTGTAGTAGTTAAATGATAACACTGATTTTATGGAAACACAATGAAAAAAGGAATGAACACTCATGTTATCTATGACATGTTAATAGCAGGATTTCACAGGAACTTAAGTTCCACCCATGTCTTAGGAACTGTTAAAACGTCAAGCAAATATATCATAAACAAAGAGCTTTAAAATTTTCAGCAATTTAAGTGGAGTTAGAGGTGAACTCATTTTTTTTGGTCATGAATTTCACTCAATATATCTAGTTGCCAACATAATTAACTCACTTATTTTCTAGTAATCCGGATATCACTGAGTTTTAAACACGTGGATCTAGATGAGATTGTCATAACTCTGTATTTTTTCTTTACAGTTGGAAAGGCTGATTGTTTATTTTTTTAGCAGTGAGAACTGAGAAGCAATGAAAAAGTTTAAGGGTCTATTTCTTGTTTTCCTTCCCCAACATCACCATTTATGAGATGATTTTCAATTAGATTTTATTAATAGATGTGTTAAAACAATTTTAATGTTTCTAGTAAGCTATTTAATAGCATATTTCATCCTTGAATTTTAGGGTAACATCAAAACATGAATAATCTGGGAAAATATCATATTATTTTATGGGAGCAGGAAAATCTTTATTGAGATCTCAGAACTAATATTTGTACCATGCACTATGCTCAGTGAAAGAAAGCATTCAAATAACAGAAAACAGAGAATATTTTCATTTAGAAAAGCTTCATTTGTTGTTCCCTCTTTGAATAATTTTCTAAGTGGAAGTAGTAAGAGTTAAATAATCTCTCTTTAAATTATATATTGTGGTGGTTTTAAAAATATATTCACAATTTTTTGATACTTCTCTGTTGAAAAGGCGGAGCATATAATTCCCCTTTTCTTGAATGTGGGTCATTTAGAAACTCTGTCCTAATGACAAGAAAACCTTACAAGTGATTGTTGATGACTTCCAAGTTTAGGTTATTAAAAGAAAATAGATTCCATTTTAAGTCTCTCTCTCTCTCTCTCTCTCTCTCACACACACACACACACACACACACATTCACTCACTCTCACTCACTCTATATCTCATCATTTGCCCCACAAAAAGCAAACTTCTATTTATGAGCAGTCCTATGGAAAGGCCACATGACAAGGAACTGAGGCCTCAGGCCAACTGCCAGTGAGGAACTCAGACCTGCCAGCAACCACATAAGTGAGCTTGAAAGTAGATTCCCCAGCTTTCATCAAACCTTGAGATAGCTACAGCCTGGCCAACAACTTGACTACAACCTTGTAAGAGACCAAGAGCCAGAAATACCTAGCTAAACCAATCCCTCAGAAAGTGTGTGAGATAATCAATATTGGTTGTTTTAAGGTGCTAAATTTTGGGATACGTTGTTACGCAACAGTAACTAATGTGTGTGTGTGTTTGCATATACAGTCATACCTCATTTTATTGCACTTTGCAGATACTGTGTTTTTTTACAAATTGAAGGCCTGTGGCAACCCTGAGTTGTCAGATGATGGTTAGCATCTTTTTGCAATAAAGTACTTTTTAATTAAGGTATGTACACTGTTTTTTTAAAAAAAACATACTGCTATTGCACACTTAATAGACTACAGTAGAGTGCATATGAAAGCAAGTCGCTTTATTGCAGTATTTGCCTTATTGCTGTGGTCTGGAACTGAACCTGCAATATCTCTGAGGCATGCCTGTATATATAGAAAGGGACGGGGAAGGAGAAGGAGAGAGAGACAGACAGAGGCAGAAACAGAGGCAGAGAGACAGAGAGGAATATTTTTCACAAATAAAATGAGATTTTGGACAAGGAGAATTCTAAAAATACAATATGTAATAATACCTATGTCTGTTTTAATCCAGTAGATAGAGATGATCATGGAAACAAATAGTGTGCCTACTACCTAAATATCCCTAATGACAAATGAACAATTCGATAATAAAATGATTCCATGTGGTTAGCAATGAAAGATGTTTCATACCTGAAATACCCAGATGGAAATGGTGAAATTAACATAATTATAATACTTTCAGCCTTAGAAACCATATAGTTCCATCTACTGTTTATTTTTTAATTAGGTGAAGATATTAAAAAGCATTGATGGTTTCCACTCTAAGAAATTCACTGTTTGCCTAAATTTGGACTAGGTAACTCCTATCTTAAGTTTGCTCAAAACACACTTTTAGACTATTTTTATATTAATCTGTGAATAGAAATCAAGAATATTTCCATATTAAACAAATACTTACAAATATCTTGAATATAAGATTCACCAAAAATACTTGCCAGTTAGTATCTTATATTTTTAACAAAGCTAGATTTATTTTGTAATATAAATACCAGTATTCTGTCTAGATAGAATAAGAATCACCTGAAACACATTTACTATAATTTCATCAGAATAAGCCTGATTATATAAGTGTGTAAATTTCAGTAAAATTATAATTGAAAAACAAACATAAAAAAGGTCAAACTGTTACTATTTCCTTACTCTTCAATGTTTATACAGTTTCATGTGTTGTTTCTCTGCTTTTGCAGCTCTACCTTATGCAGACGTCTCAAGGGTTCCTACTGATGAACAGAAAGACAAAAACCCAGGGATACAATTACATTTAAATTTATGTTTTGAGTCTGAATTACTGTGGATTTCAACTCCCTTGTAAAAAAAAATAATCTTGGAAACTTTTGTGGCCTGCTAATTTTTAAATTATTGCCATATTCATTATACATAGCAGATGTAAAAGCTCCTAATATAGATATATATTTGGAGATATATATCTCCAAACACTCTTGTTTGTACCAAACGATTCCAAAACTGCTATTGCAGACAAGTAAGAGTAATATAATTTGCAGATACAAGGTTTAATACTGTCACAGTAATGCATTACAAAACAGAAGTCCTCTGGTTCATTAACAGGATTTTGGGCTCCTTTTAGCACCTTGACATTGTGTAAAGGCTTTTCTCTTCATTAAAGTCTATGGTGATGAGTAAAATATAAGGTTTTCAAGGATTAAATATACACTAATATATCCTATCACTTCCTAAGTTATTTCAAATTTTTACTAAAAATACAATTAAGGAGATAATAAACAGGTAATCTTTATTTGAAATTCCACAAAGAGAAACTCAATTGTTATCATTATGGCTCATTGTTTCAATTGGTTAATACTCTTTATTTGGCAAACCATAAATTTGATGGACACTAATTGTTCCAAAATAGACTTTATGGTCTGTCATGTCATTAAGAGTTCAGCACATTTCTATTAATCAGCTAGAATCCCTAGTAAAAAGCACATTAATTACATGTGCTAATGATAACGAATTGAAGCATGGAACCAGTACTAGTGACTATAGAGAATTACAGCAAAGATTTAGCAAATTTAGAAGGAGAATTTTAGCAGTATATGTACCTATATATTATGTTTTTCCTCTTTGATATATTGTAATTTTATTTGACTGCAAGACACAATAATTAACTTAAGTGTGTGGAAGTTCATGAACATGAGAAACTCTCTCTTTAGAGTACTTTTTTCACTTTCTAGTCATTCTTTAATGGTTAATTTCCTTGAATGTTCTTTCTGTCCTATACATGGCTTTCAGTTACTTACCCTCTTACCATTAGGGCTGCAGGTATCTTATAAAAGGTATTTGTGGCTCTCTTTTAGGGGATGAGGAAATATTTCCAAACTCAGACTTACATATTCTAATATCATTCCCATTTCCAATTTACTGTTTAGTCTGTTTTCTATATATTGGGTTTGATTCTTCATGTTGATGCCTCAAGTGGACTTTCTGCCTGAATTTCCATTATAGTTTTGTCCTGATACTGTTTTTGCATTCATTCATACATTCTTTCAGGATCCATTATTCTTTTCATTCAATTGACATATATTTATTGATTTCTATGATGTATCAGATACAGTACAAATGAAGAAGACACTAACATCAATGAACAGGGCAGAAATAATCATTAGTTTTATGACACTTCAGCAAAAAAAAAAAATCATTTCACAAAAATAATTAATTAATTTAAGTGGTAATGTGTGCTATGAAGGAAAACAGAGAAAACTGAGATTATAATGTTGGAGTAATAATTAAAATATACAAGGGAAGAAAAATATTTACTATAAAAATGATAGTTAGGCAAATACAATTATAAGTAGTAGGAATTAACCACAGGTAGGAAATAAGGAAAGGGGAAAAATCCAGGCAAAGGAAGTAACATATTAGAAAGCCTTGGTAGGCACAAACCTGTTGGAGAAACTAAAAATTGGTAATGTGTATGAAGCATAGGGAGGGAGGGAGATAACAGCAAAAGATGAGGCTGAAGAATTACAAAGTAGTTCAGATCATGTAGTGATTTGTAGGTCATGTTACGGATTTTGGATTTTATTCTAAGTGCATTTAGCTGATGGGAGGCTAGCATAGTAAAAAAATAACGTAGTTAGTAATGTTTTTTAGATTTCTTTCATAATTTACTTTAAAACTGTGATCTCAGAAAACTGCATTTCTAATGAGGATATTAAATATAAAAATAGCTAAATAGCTCTAAGGATCCAAGTCTGAGTCAGTTGCTTTGGTACTCATCTGTTACAGAATCAACGTCAGATATTTATTAAATAAACTTCAAGCATCATTGCTTATAGCAAGGTTAATATAGATAGTTTAGTGATTTTATTGGCAGTTACCATTTACAATGGCATACGTAAATTCTATAACTGTGAATAAAGATTTTTTAAAGTGTTCAAGATTTGTAAAGTATTAAGCATTTAAAAAATAAAAATAAATGGATAACATCATAGTTAATGGTGAAAAACTCAAAGTTTTCCCATTAAGATTAGGTACAAGGCAAGAGTGGGATGTTCCCTCTTACCATTCCTTTTCAACATCATACTGGAAGTTCTAGCTAATGCAGTAAGAAAAGAAAATAAAAGGTATACAGATTGGGAAGGAAGAAATAAAAGTGTCTTTGTTCAAATACAATATCATCTGTGTCAAAAATCTGAAATAGTCAACCAAAAACTCCTGGAACTAATAAGTGATTATAGCACGGTTGTAGGATACAAAGTTAATACACAAATTAATTCATTTCCTTTATACCAGAAATGGCCCAGTAGAATTTGAAATTTAAAACACAATGCCATTCTAGCCCTCCCTGCAAAAAAAGAGAAATACTTAGGTTTAAATGTAACAAAATATGTATAGGATCTATATGAGGAAAACCACAAAACTCTAATGAATTAAATCAAAGAAGAATTAAATAAATGGAGAGATGTTCCATGGATAGAAAGACTCAATATTGTCAAATATCTGTTGTTTTGAGCTTAATCTATAAATTAAATGCAATTCCAATAAAAATCCCAGCCAGTTGTGTTGTAGATATCTACAAAACAGATTCTAAATTTCATATGGAGAGTCAAAAGACCCAGATTAGCCAACACAATATTGATGGAAAACAAAGTTGGAGGACTGACACTAATTGACTTCAAGACTTACTATACAGCTATAGTAATCAAAATACTGCGTTCTGAGCAAAGAATAGACATATAGATGAATGGAATAGAAGAGAGAGCTCAGAAATAGACCAACATATACATAGTCAACCTATCTTTGACAAAGAGGTCAGGCAATACAATAAAGACTCTTTTCAACAAATGGTGCTGGAAAAACTGGACATACATACATTAAAAAAAAAAGTGCCTAGACACAGATTTTACACCTTGCACAAAAATTAACTCAAAGTGGTTCATAGACCTAAATGTAAAATGCAAAATTATAAGAGTCCTAGAAAATAACACAGGAAAAAAATCCAGATGACTTTGAGTCTGATGATGTTTTTAGAAATGACACCTAAGACTCAATTCATTAAAAAAAGAAACAAAAAAAAACACCACCAACAAAATAAAAATAGATAAGCTGGACTTCATTAAAATTAAAAACTTCTATTCTGATTAAGATATTATCAAGAGAAGTAGAAGACGAGGCATAGAATGGGAGAAAACATTTTCAAAAGACACATCTGACAAAGGATGCTATCCAAAATAAACACAGAACTCTTCAAACTTAACAGTAAGAAAAGAAACAATTCAGTCAAAAAATGGTACAAAGACCTTAACAGGCACCTCCTCAAAGAAGATATAGAGATAGCAAATAAGCATATGAAAAGATTTTCCATATCATATGTTATAAGGGAAATGCAAATTTAAACAACAATGAATTATCATTATATACCTAAGAGAATGGCCAAAATCCAGAACACTGGAAAAAACAAACAAACAAATGCTGTCCAGGATGTGAGCAAGAGGAACTCTTATTCACTGCTGTTGGGAATGCAAAATGGTACAGCTACTTTGGGAGACAGTTCAGTGGATTTTCAAAAAACTAAACATACTTTTACCATACCATCCAGCAATCACACTCCTTGGTACCCCAAAATTTGAAGATATACAACTACACAAAAACCTGCACATGAATGTTTACTGGAGCTTGATTCATAAATGTCAAAACTTGGAAGCAACCAAAATGTGCTTCAGTAGGTGAATGGATAAGTAATATTTGATACATCCAGACAATAGAATAGTATTCAGGGATAAAAGGAAATGTGCTACAATACTCCTCCAAAAAACTGTTAGAACTAATAAACAAATTTAGTAAAGTTTCAGGATACAAATTGAACATACAGAAGTCAGTTGTATTTCTATACACTAAGAACAAAATATCTGAAAAATAAATAAAACAATTCCATTCACAATAGCATCAAAAACAATAAGATACTTAGGAATAAATTTAACCGAAGAGGTGAAAAAGATCTGTACACTGAAAACTACAAGACTTTGATGAAAGAAATTAAAGAAGACACAAACAAATGGAAAGATACCCAGTGTTCAGGGATCAGAAGAATGAATATAGTTAAAATGTCCATACTCCCCAAAGCCATCTATAGATTGAATGTGATCACTATCAAAATTTCAATGGCATTTCTTCACAGAAATTAAAAAAAAAAATCCTAAAATTTATGTGGAGCCACAAAAGGCCTTAATTGTCAAACCAATTCTGAGAAAGAACAAAGTCAGAGGCAGAATGCTTCCTGATTTTAAACTATAATAGAAAGTTATAGTAATCAAAACAGTATGGTACTGGCATAAAATATAAACACATATATCTCAAGGTAATAAAAGCTATTTACGACAAACCCACAGCCAACATAATACTCAATGGTGAAAAGCTAAAAGCCTTCCTGCTAAAATCTGGAATAAGACAAGGATGCCCACTTTCACCACTTCTACTCAACATAGTATTGGAACTCCTAGCCACAGCAATCAGATAAGAAAACGAAATAATAGGTATCCAATTGGAAGGGAAGAGATAAAATTGTCATTACATGAGGATGACATTATACTATATAAAGAAAACCCTAAGGACTCCACACAAAAACTACTAGAACTGATAACTGAATTCAGCAAGGTAGCAGGATACAAGATTAACATACAGAAATTGGTTGCATTTCTTTACACTAATAATGAAATATCAGAAAAATAAAACAGAAACAAAAACAATCCATTTTAAAATCTCATCCAAAAAAAAAAAAAACTTAGGAATAAACCTGACCAAGGAGGTGAAAGATTTATACACTGAGAACTATAAAACATTGATAAAGGAAACTGAAGATGGTTCAAAGAAATGGAAAAATATCCCATGCTCTTAGACTGGAAGAATTAATATTGTTAAAATGGTCATACTACCCAATCTACAGATTTAATGTGATCCCTATCAAATTATCCATGACATTTTTCACAGAACTAGAACAAATAATCCTAAAATTTATAAGGAACCACAAAAGACCCAGAATTGCCAAAGCAATCCTGAGGAATAAGAACAAAGCTGGAGGCATAAACCACCCAGACTTCAAACAATACTACAAAGCTACAGTAATCAAAACAGCATGATATTGGCACAGAAACAGACATATGGATCAATGGAACAGAACAGAGAGCCCAGAAATAAACCCATACCCCTATGGTAAATTAATCTTTGACAAAGGAGGCAAGAATATACAATGGAGAAATGGCAGTCTCTTTAGCAAAAGTTGCTGGGAAAGTTGGAGGGCCGCATGTAACTCAATGGAGTTAGAACACTCCCTAACACCATACACAAAAATAAACTCAAAATGGCTTAAAGACTTAAATATAATATGACACCATAAAACTCCTAGAGGGAAGGAGTTAAGATGGCAGAATAGGAGGATGCGGAATTTGTAGCTCTTCGCAAGTACATCAAGAATACATCTACAAATGGAACAATTCTCATAGAGCACCTGCTGAACATTAGTGGAAGACTTCCGACACCTAAAAGGATGCAAGAAAGAAGAAAAAGAGAAAAGAGGAATCAAAAAAGGTACTAGCAACCCTGGCAGGAAGCTGAAGGTGAGGGGAGGTCCCCGCACTCAGAAAAACTCCCTCACGGTGGGGAAGTCAGCTGGGACAGAAAAGGACCTTTGGGGGATCAAAGGAGAACACAGCAGATGGTCTGTGGAAGGAAGCACAAAGTAAGAACTGCATGCATCATCTACACCGCAGCTCTGCGCACTCCAGATTGAGTCATGAGTCACCTGTTGCGGAGGGGAACTGGGTGCTGGAACGTGGGGTTTGGAGCACGGACCCAGGGAAGGCACAGCTATTGGCTGTGAAAGGACAGCCTGAAGGGACAGGAGTAAGGAGCTCCATAACTGGGAAATTTTGCAGAAAAAGCCCAGGACACCATAGAAGCAAGGTGTCATTGTTGACAGATGCACAAGGGGCAGATCCACCATTACAACGCCTTTCCCCACCTGCCGGCCTCTTCAGCCTCCACAGGCACTGGGAGGGGCTCTCATCTGAGCAGGCCTGGCTGCCCCTCGGGGTGGGGTCTCCTCCACCTGCATGGGCTCTGGAGGCCTGAGTGCCACCAATCCCAAAGCCTCCTAGAGGATCAGCCCTGGGTGCCCCTGCCGGGGACAGGAGTCCTCTGATGCTGGCAGGGGCTGAGTGCTAAAATGTGGGGTTGAGAGAATGGATCCAGGGAGAGGAGAGCTGTTGGCTGCGTGGATACAGCAGAGGGAACAGGAGTGAGGGGATGCGTGGTCGGGAATGCGCCAAGAGGAAGTGTGGTCTGCCTGGAAAGGGAGGCACCACTGTTGAGAGGGGCGTGGGGGTGGGGCCGCCATTGCCCCCACATGCAAGCTCCTGCCTCCGTGGACACTGAGAGGGACTCCCATCAGAGCAAGCATGCCACAGTCTGTTGCAACTGCCTGCCAGCCCCCGCCACTGCAGGCAACTCACACACACCCCAGTTGTGGCTGCCATACTAGTCCCCAGCCTGAGTAAGTGTGCCCCAATCAGCTGCTGCTTTCACTCCCTCTCGCCTGGGTAAGGAACAGACAACTGAGGGTGGCTCACAGGCAGAGGTGGGGTTAAAACCAAAGCTGAGCCCCAGGGACGGTGTGACTAAGGAAGAGGAATGAAAACGTATCCATGCAGCTAGCTGCACAAGCTGTGGATTAAATCCCCACAGCTTGGTAAATTCTGTATCTGTGGAATACCTGAATAGGCAACAAGTGTTCCCGCAATGGAGACCAGTCTAGCTTTCACAGCAGTGGACGTTGGGGGCAAGTACACACAGGAGTCGGGCCAGGTCAGAGTCTGAGCTGGGCCCACAGTGCTCACAGCAGGTCCAGAGAACTACCCAGAGGTACTGGAAGGCCTCCTGGGGAGGAGGGGATTGGCTCTGGCTCACTGTGGGAGCAAGGACACTGACAGAGTAGGCCTCAGGAAAATATTCTTCTTCTTATTATTCTTTTTTTGTTTTGTTCACTTGTTGGTATTTTTGCTTTTATGATTTTTTATCTTTTATTTTTATTTTAAAAAAAATTTTATATATTTTTATTTTTCTATTTTTACTTTCCTTTGTTGTTTTGTATTTTTTTCTTGTTTTTTTCTGTTTTTTATTTTATTTCTTTTTTTGATTGTTTTTATGTGCATATTTTATCTTCACTTTTTCTTGTTGTTTGCTCTTTGTTTTTGTTTTATTTTTCAGTTTTTGTTTTTGTTACTTTAGTCCTTATTGACTGTTCTCATTTTTGAATTCTTGTTTGTTTGTTCTCTTGTGGTTTTTTTCCCCTGTGTGTGTTGTTGTTGCTGCTGTTTGCTGTTGTTTTTGCTATTTGTCTTGGGTTTTGTTTGTCTGTTTCTTTTCTTTTCTTTCTTTTTTCTCTGGCCACACTGTGTGGCTTGCAGGCTCTTGGTTCCCTGGCCAGGGGTCAGGCCTAGGCTTCTGGGGTGGGAGCGCCGAGTCCAGGACACCAGACCTACAGAGAATTCCCAGGCCCAGGGAACATTAATTGGTGACTGTGCTCCTGGAGGTATCCATATCAACACAAAGACCCGGCTCCACCTAACTGCCTGCAGGCTCCAGTGCTGGATAACCCATGCCAAACAATCAGCAAGAAAGGAACAAAGCCCCACCCATCAACACACAGGCTACCTAAAATTGTATTATGCTCACAGACACCCCAAAACACACCATCTGACGTGGCCCTGCCTTTCAGAGGGAAAAGACTCAGCTCCAACCACCAGAGCTCAGGCACCAGTCCCTCCCAGCAGGAAGCCTAAACAAAGCCCCTGGACCAACCTCACTCACCAGGGGGCAGACAACAGAAGCAAGAAAAATTACGACCCTGCAGCCTGAGGAAAGGAGACCATAACCACAGTAGGTTACACAAAATGAGAAGACAGAGAAATATGTTGCAGATGAAGGAGCAAGGTAAAATCCCACAGGAGCAAATAAATGAAGAGGAAATAGGCAGTCTACCTGAAAAAGAATTCAGAGTAATGATAGTAAAGATGATCCAAGATCTCAGAAATAGAATGGAGGCAGGGATCAAGAAGGTACAAGAAATGTTTAACAAGGACCTAGAAGAACTAAAGAACAAACAGTCAGTGATGAACAACACAATAACTGAAATGAAAAATACACTATAAGGAATCAATAGCAGAACAACTGAGGCAGAAGAACGGATAAGTGACCTGGAAGATAAAATATTGGAAATAACTACCGCAGAGCAGAATAAAGAAAAAAGAATGAAAAGAATTGAGGACAGTCTCAGAGACCTCTGGGACAACATTAAACACACCAACATTCGAATTATAGGGGTCCCAGAAGAAGAAGAGAAAGGGAAAGGGTCTGAGAAAATATTTAAAGAGATTATAGTCAAAAACTTCCCTAACATGGGAAAGGAAATAGTCAATCAAGTCCAGGAAGTGCAGAGAGTCCCATGCAGGATAAATCCAAGGAGAAACATGCTGAGACACATATTAGTCAAACTAACAAAAAATAATACAAAGAAAAAATATTAAAGGCAGCAAGGGAAAACAACAAATAACCTACAAGGGAATCCCCATAAAGTTATTAGCTGATTTTTCAGCAGAAACGCTGCAGGCCAGCGTTTCTGGCCAGAAGGGAATGCCAGGAAATATTTAAAGTGATGAAAGGGAAAACCTACAACCAAGATTACTCTACCCAGCAAGGATCTCATTCAGATTCGACAGAGAAATCAAAAGCTTTACAGACAAGCAAAAGCTAAGAGAATTCAGTGCCACCAAACCAGCTTTAAAACAAATGCTAAAGGAACTTCTCTAGGCAGGAAACACAAGAGAAGGAAAAGACCTACAATAACAAACCCAAAACAATTAAGAAAATGGTAATAGGAACATACATATCGATAATTACCTTAAATGTAAAAGGATTAAATGCTCCAACCAAAAGACATAGACTGGCTGAATGGATACAAAAATAAGACCTGTACATATGCTGTCTACAAGAGACGCACTTCAGACCTAGGGACACATACAGACTGAAAGTGAGAGAATGGAAAAAGATATTCCATGCAAATGGAAGTCAAAAGAAAGCTGGGGTAGCAATAGTCATATCAGACATGATAGACTATAAAATGAAGACTACTACAAGAGACAAAGAAGGACACTTATAATGATCAAGGGATCAATCCAAGAAGAAGTTATAACAATTGTAAATATTTATGCACCCAACATAGGAGCACCTCAATACATGAGGCAAATGTTAACAGCCATAAAAGCAGAAATTGACAATAACACAATAATAGCGGTGGACTTTAACACCCCACTTACACCAATGGACAGATGATCCAAACAGAAAATTAGTAAGAAAACACAAGTTAAATGATACATTAGACCAGATAGACTTGCTTGATATTTATAGAACATTCCATCCGAAAGCAGCAGAATACACTTTCTTCTCAAGTGCACATGGAACATTCTCCAGGATAGATCACATCCTGGGTCACAAATCAAGCCTTGGTAAATTAAAGAAAACTGAAATTGTATCAAGCGTCTTTTCTGACCACAACGCTATGAGATAAGAAATCAATTACAGGAAAAAAAAAAAACCTGTTAAAAAACACAAACGCACGGTGGCTAAACAATATGCTACTAAATAACCAAGAGATCACTGAAGAAATCAAAGAGGAAATCAAAAAATACCTAGAAACAAATGACAATGAAAACATGATGACCCCAAACCTACGGGATGCAGCAAAAGCAGTTCTAAGAGGGAAGGTTATAGCAAAACAATCCTACCTCAAGAAACAAGAAAAATCTCAAACAACCTAACCTTAAACCTAAAGCAACTAGAGAAAGAAGAACAAATAAAACCCAAAGTTGGTAGAAGGAAAGAAGTCATAAAGACCAGAGCAGAAATAAATGAAATAGAAACAAAGAAAACAATAGCAAAGATCAATAAAACTAAAAGCTGGTTCCTTGAGAAGATAAACAAAATTGATAAACCTTTAGCCAGACTCATCAAGAAAAAGAGGGAGAGGATTCAAATCAATAAAAATAGAAATGAAAAAGGAGAAGCTACAACTGATACCACAGAAATACAAAGGATCATAAGAGAGTACTACAAGCAACTGTATGCCAATAAAATGGACAACCTGGAAGCAATGGACAAATTCTTAGAAAAGTACAACCTTCCAAGACTGAACCAGGAAGAAATAGAATATATGAACAGACCAATCACAAGCAATTAAATTGAAATGGTGATCTTCCAATAAACAAAAGTCCAGGACAAATGGCTTCACTGGCAAATTCTACCAAACATTTAGAGAAGAGCTAACACCCATTCCCTTCAAACTCTTCCAAAATTTCCAGAGGGTGGAATACTCCCAAACTCATTCTACAGGGCTACCATCACCCTGATACCAAAACCAAAAAAGATATCACAAAAAAAGCAAATTACAGGTCAATATCACTGGTGTACACAGACCCAAAAATCCTCAACAAAATACTAGCAAACAGAATCCAAGAACACATTAAAAGGATCATACAACATGATCAAGTGGGATTTATCCCAGTGATACAAGGATTCTTCAATATATGCAAATCAATCAATGTGATACACCATATTAACAAATTGAAGAATAAAAACCATATGATCATCTCAATAGATGCAGAAAAAGCTTTCAACAAAATTCAACAACCGTTTATAATAAAAATGCTCCAGAGCGTGGGCATACAGTTAACCTACCTCAATATAATAAAGGCCACATATGACAAACACACAGCAAATGATATTCTCAATGGTGAAATACTGAAAGCATTTCCTCTAAGATCAGGAACAAGACAAGGGTGTCCACTCCACCACTTTTATTCAACATAGTTTTGGAAGTCCTAGCCATGGCAATCAGAGAAGAAAAAGAAATAAAAGGAATCCAAATTAGAAAAGAAGAAGTAAAACTGTCACTGGTTGCAGATGGCATGGTACTATACATAGAAAATCCTAAAGTTGCCACCAGAAAATTCCTAGAGCTAATCAAAGAATTTTGTAAAGTTGCAGGGTACAAAATTAATACACAGAAATCTCTAGCATTCCTATACACTAATGATGAAAAATCTGAAAGAGAAATTAAGGAAACAATACCGTTTACCACTGCAACAGAAAAGAATAAAATATCTAGGAATAAACCTCCCTAAGGAGGCAACAGACCTATATGCAGAAAACTATAAGGTACTGATGAAAGAAATCAAAAATGACACAAACAGATGGAGAGATATACCATGTTCTTGGATTGAAAGAATCAATATTGTCAAAAATACTATACTACCCAAAGCAATCTACAGATTCAATGCAATCCCTATCAAATTACCACTGACAGTTTTCACAGAACTACAACAAAAAGTTTTACAATTTTTATGCAAACACAAAAGACCACAAAGAGCCAAAGCAATCATGAGAAAGAAAAACGGAGCTGGAGAAATCAGGCTCCCTGTCTACAGACTATACTACAAAGCTAAAGTAATCAAGACAGCATGGAATTGGCACAAAAACAGAAATATAGATCAATGGTACAGATTAGAAAGCCCAAAGATAAACCCATGCACCTATGGTCAACTAATCTATGACAAAGGAGGCAAGAATACATAATGGAGAAAAGATAATCTCTTCAATAAGAGGTACTGGGAAAATGGGACAGCAGCATGTAAAAGAATGAAATTAGAACACTCCCAAACACCATACACAAAAATAAACTCAAAATGGATTAAAGACATAAATGTAAGACCAGACACTATAAAACTCTTAGAGGAAAACAGGGGAAGAACACTCTTTGACATAAATTGCAGCAAGATCTTTTTTGACCCATCTCCTAGAATAATGAAAATAAAAACAAAAATAAACAAATGGGACCTATTGAAACTTAAAAGCTTTTGCACAGCAAAGGAAACCATAAACAAGGTGAAAAGAGAACCCTCAAATGGCAGAAAATATTTGCAAATGAAGCAACTGACAAAGGATTAATCTCCAAAATCTACAAGCAGCTCATGCAGCTCAATATCAAAAAACAAACAACCCAGTCAAAAAATGGGCAGAAGATCTAAATAGACATTTCTCCAAAGAACATATACAGATTGTCAACAAACACATGAAAGGATGCTCAACATCACTAATCATTAGAGAAATGCAAATCAAAACTACAATGAGGTATCACCTCACACCAGTCAGAATGGCCATCATCAAAACATCTACAAACAATAAATACTGGAGAGGGTGTGGAGAAAAGGGAAGGGAACCCTCCTACACTGTTGGTGGGAATGTAAATTGACAGCCACTATGGAGAACAGTATGGAGGTTCCTTAAAAAACTAAAAATAGAACTACCATATGACCCAGCAATCCCACTACTGGGTATATACCCTGAGAAAACCATAATTCAAAAAGGGTCATGTACCACAATGTTCATTGCAGCACTATTTACAATAGCCAGGATATGGAAGCAACCTAAGTGTCCATCGACAGATGAATGGATAAAGAAGATGTGGCACATATATACAATGGAATATTCCTCAGCCATATAAAGAAAGGAAATTGAGTTATTTGTAGTGTGATGGATGGACCTAGAGTCTGTCATACAGAGTGAAGTAAGTCAGAAAGAGAAAAACAAATACAGTATGCTAACACATATATATGGAATCTAAAAAAAAAAAATGGTTCTGACGAACCTAGGGTTAGGGCAGGAATAAAGACGCAGACCTAGAGAATATACTTGAGGACATGGGGAGGGGGAAGGGTAAGCTGGGACGAAGTGAGAGAGTGGCGTGGACATATATACACTACCAAATGTAAAATAGATAGCTAGTGGAAGCAGCCACATCGCATGGGGAGATCAGCTCGGTGTTTTGTGACCACCTAGAGGGGTGGGATAGGGAGGGTGGGAGGGAGATGCAAGAGGGAGGGGATATGGGGATATATGTATACATATAGCTGATTCACTTTGTTATACAGCAGAAACTAACACACCATTGTAAAGCAATTCTACTCCAATAAAAATGTTAAAAAAAAAAAGAATATTTACTTGATGTGAATATTGTGGACTACAGAGAATACTCTATTAAAAGTATCAAATGTTTTAAATTGCTAACCATAAATACAATTTTAAAGAACATGACAATAAATGATATGAAAAAATCAAAATATAAGACCACATATAAATAATGTTTTCAGAAATAGAAAGTGGTATAATATTTTATTTTAATATATTTAATTGCATTATTGTAACATTTAAATAATCAATATAAACACTTTTAAAATATTTTCACTTAAGGTACAATGGCACAAAAACAGAAATATAGGTCAATGGAACAGGACAGAAAGCCCAGAAATAAACCCACGTACCTGTGTTCAATTAATCTACGACAAAGGAGGCCAGAATATACAATGGAGAAAAGACAGTGTTTTCCATAAGTGGTGCTGGGAAAATTGGGCAGCTACATGTAAAAGAATGAAATTAGAACATTCTCTAACACCATATACAAAAATAAACTCAAAATGGATTAAAGGCCTAAATGTAAAACTAGATACTATAAAACTCTTAGAGGAAAATGTAGGCAAAATACTCTTTGACATAAATCACAGCAATATCTTTTTCCATCCATCTACTAGAGTAATGGAAATAAAAACAAAAATAAACAAATGGAACCTAATTAAAATTAAAATCTTTTGCACAACAAAGGAAACCATAAACAAAACAAAAAGACCACTTACAGAATGGAAGAAAATATTTGCAGATGATGCAACCAACAAGGGACTGATCTCCAAAATATATTTTACAAACAGCTCATGCTGCTCAATATCAAAAAAACAAACAATCCAATCAAAAAATGGGCAGACTATCTAAATGGACATTTCTCCAAAGAAGATATACTAATAGCCAAAAGGCAGATGAAAAGGTGCTCAACTTCACTAATTATTAGAGAAAAGCAAATCAAAACTACAATGAGGTATCACCTCACACCGGTCAGAATGGCCGTCATCAAAGAGACTACAAATAATAAATGTCCATGGACAGATGAATGGATAAAGAAGATGTGGTGTATACACACACACACACACACACACACACACACACAAACACACACACACACAATGGAATATTACTCAACCATAAAAAAAGAATGAAATAATTCCATTTGCAGCAACATGGATGGACCTAGAGATTATCATACTAAGTAAATTAAGTCAGACAAAGACAAATATCCTATGATATTACTTATATGTGGACTCTTTAAAAAATGATACAAATGAACTTATATACAAAAGACAAATAGACCCACAGACAGAAAACAAACTTACGGTTACTGAAGGGGATAAGAGGGGAGGGATAAATTAGGTGTTTGGGATTAACATGTACACACTACTATATATAAAATAGATAACCAATAAGGACCTACTGTATAGCACAGTGAACTATGCTCAATATTTTGTAATAATCTATAAGGGAAAAGAAACTGAAAAAGAATATATATACATATATATATATATATATAACTGAATCACTTTGCTGTACACCTGAAACTAATACAACCTTGTAAATCAACTATACTTCAATAAAAAATTAAAAAATTTAAAAAAAGTTTATTTAAGGAGCACATATTATTTTTATAAATAATTTTACCTTTGAAAATTTGTTTGAATAAATTTTTAATGTGTCCATTGACATAATAAAACTGATTTTCTGGTTGATAATTTATTGCCTCCATTCATTTTCAAAAGTGTCCTACTTGTTAATAATAAATCGTATGACCAACAATATTCATTTCACTCCTAGGAAACATCTTTGGTGGTCCAGCGAAATAATGGACAAAAAAGTCATTCATAAACTTCAGTAGGGATTGGGTTTGGCCCTTGACCTATCATGTATATGCATAATCTCCAGACTCAATATAAAATTATCTAGCATTTCAAATACATTTCTGGTTGACTCTGTGGAACTGTCCTCAACCTATTATACTGCCAATCTTTGTGGTTTAATAGAGATTTCTATGAGGGTAGTATTTAACCATACTTCTTTACAGCTGCTGTTTGCTTCTCATCTTCTAAGCACTATCAGTGAACAGGGTAAACTTAATCTGCTGGCTCTGAAGCTGTCATATTGCTAGGGTGGTATGCTTGGCCTCTTCTGCCACAGGACAGATAATTTAGTCATTAAATGCCTTTCCTTGGAAGCAGTATCCCTTCTATTCCAAGGATAATAGAAGGAGTATTCCAACGTCCCAGTGACACTCCTGGGAGCAGAGTCCTGACTTCAGATGGAGAAATTGGGTATCAGGACACTTTGTGGACAGACCTAGTCTAGAAGAACTGGATTCTTCCTTAGCTTAAGGCTTCTCCAGTGTGGATGGGTATTGCCAAGTGACACTCACTACTGGAAGGACCACTGATCTATAAAACAAAGCCTATCAATCTCTATAAACAGGTATATGTGAAAAAAACTGTTTTGAATATTATTAATATTTCCTGTAATTCATAGACTCTTCTGGTTGAAAACCCATGACCACATTGTACTTAGAAAACTTGAATCAGTGACTGTAAGGGTCAATTTTGATCCAAGCCTATTCAAACTCCACATGTCCCTACAATGTTGAAATTAATGTTTTCAGTATGGCTCTGTAGGTCACCCTATCCTGTTTGACTGAGTTGACAACTGCTATATTTGGGCCATATATTCCAATCTGGTCCCACACTAAGCTACCCGAGAGCTGTCTATCACCAAGACCAATTTGGAACCTTTAAAAATTTTGTTCTTCAAACTAGTGGGTAGAGGGAGGGGGAAGGGCAATATAGGGGTAGGGGATTAATAGATACAAACTACTATGTATAAAATAAGCTACAAGGATATATTGTATCACACAGGGAATATAGCCAGTATTTCATAATAACTATAAATGAAGTATAACCTCTAAAAATTGTGAATCACTATATTGCACACCTGAAACTTATGTAATATTGTATATCAACTATACTTCAATTTTAAAAATTTGTTCTTTATGTATTATATGTATTATGTATTATATCTACCATAGCCTGGGAAAATCACTGTCAACTTGGAATCTCATTTATGCCAGACAAGAGGGACTGACTTACTTGATAACTTAAACCTTGTCAGTGTCTTCTCTGCTAGGTAGCAAAGCTAGTATTGGTGTAGTCTCTGTATAAAGCTCAAGTCTTTATAATTCATTCTGAATGTGCAACTTTCTGAATATAAAACTTTTCCTGGACTTTAAGGCTTGCTTGGAAGGATTTCCCCTGAAGACTGTGCCTCTCAACTTCTGAATGTGACAAAATAAGTTAATACCTCCAACCAGGACAATTGGAGGACACCTTGCCTCTTGTTACTTACCCAAGCGATAATAGACAAGGGGCCTTTATGAGCTACCTATTTATCTTAACTTATTTTTCCCTACCTTTTTACCAAGGTTGTTGGTATTCTACAAAAAAAAAAAAAACATTTAAAAAATAAAGCTTCAGTAACTCAACAATTTAATTATTAAGAGGAATTCTGTGTTAAATGTCCTATTGCATTTCTTTGATAATAAGTTAAGAAGTTTAAGGAATGATTAATCCATCTTACTGTAAATGTAAATATTTATTCAAATTGCTGAGATTTATCTTCTGTCAGGGTTCAAAAGCAAGAATGATTCTGTAATAGACTACTATTTTATTAGCATATATATTTAGTTTGTTGCTTAATAGAATAAGCTTAATGTTTTTTATTTATTTGCTTGTTTATTCATTTTTATATACTGAAATGTGACTACTCTAATGGATGTTTCAAGGGGATGTTCAGTTCTTAAATTTGTTTAGCATATTTCATCAACTGACACATGGCTTTGAGTAGTAAGCTCAGCATTGTGTGAAGAGCACTATATTTGTGGGGTCCTGGCATACGTGAAAGCCACAGGAAAGCAGTTTATTCTGTTTCTACAAGTGTATCTAAAAGACAGAACTAAATGTGACATGTGGTTGATTTGAACAAAAGTGAAGTTTGCTTTGATGATAACATCAGTCTTTAAAAAAAACCACCTTACTTATTGATCTAATATCTTTGTTGCTTCTGTTGATTTTAACTAACAATAACAAAGTTATTAAGTTTCTTTTAGTGTATTAAAATAAACGGTTTGGGAGCTGATGTATTTTGTTAAAAAAATTGTACTTTAAAAAAATATTGTTTCTATCATGTACTCTATTCCAATAAAATTTCTTATTGAAATTTCTATTGTAAGATAATTTTTACCTGCATGGAGATTCTGCAAGTCATTCAGAATTAAAGTAATACTTCTGCATTTATTTGACAGTTGATTTTTTTTTATTGGCATTATGGTGTGACTCCTTAGAGCAATTGCTATGCAAAACACTTCCAATTCTTCAGGGCTTATAGTACGACACAGTAGGAGGGCTAAAACAACTAAGGAACTTGAAAAGTAAGTACACTGAATTAGAAAGAAAAAAGAAGAAAATAAAAGCAAAATTCAGAACACTGAAAACAACATTTACATCATAAATTTTAGGGTAGGGTGCAACAAACACTGTTGTGTGGGATCTTGCTTGTGAAAGACAGTGATAAAATAGAGCATATATGATTTCTGAATCTTAAACTAAGGAAAAACAATGTATTTTCTATTTCTTTGGGATTGCCTTTAACTTTTTTTTGTTTTGAATCACGCTTTAATACCTTATCAAACAGCAGTATAAGCAGTCTGAATAATATAGTCAACAACATCTAATTGAAAATGAGATTTTACCATGTTAATATGGTAATAGATTCATTCAATTCAGGAAATCCTTAGGTCTGTTGCTCACAAAATATAGCAACACAGGATCATGATTGTGTAATTTAAGGTCATAAAAGGCATCTGGTCTCAATCTCCAGCATATAAAGTGATTTAATTTGTTCATTGAAGAGTTGCTTTCCTTATTGCCTTGGAAGCATCACATATTTTTGTAATTAAAGATAAATAATATATCCTTTTTTGTACAAGCAAAAAAATATTTTCAGCACTTTATTTTTAAAAAACTCCGTAAAAGACATGTATTATTTCCTAAATAATCAATGTTATTAAGAATATTTTTTAAAAAGGTCACTTTTTTTTACTTAAATAAATAGTCTCTTCCTGGATGTCAAGTAATTTAAATACTTGAATAAATTTTAAATTTTTGAAAGTAACTGATTTATTTCTCTTCAATGAAATGTATGACATGCTCACACTTTTCCTTAACTCTTTTTTTCATTCTGACTGTATACAAAATATAAAGACATGAGACATATATTTAAATATATACCAATGTTTACATATAAAATAAGTTCTGTACTTAGAAGAGCCCATCTTTGAAGGCTCTGTACCCCTTCTAAAGAAAATTCCTTTGTTCAAAATATTTTTTTAGTTCCTTGGAAATAACCTCTAAATCAGTGATGTGTGCTAGTTTTGTCATTCACATTTTCAGGAAGCAAAGTTCTGCACAACCTTAGGTTATTTCTATGAATCAGATTCATTTCAAAAAATGAGAGGTGGAGACCACTGAGCACCTTACAAAGAATGTATCACTGGCTCCCCCTGCACTGCATCCCCCATATGTCCAAAAGAGAAATTTCACAAATTACTTTGAGACTAGAATCTTTGTTCGACAAACTGGAAAGTTCTGCAATGTGATCATTTTAAAGCCTTTCAATGTAAAGTTTTCACAGACTCATTTAAAAGAAAAAAGCTAACAAAGAAACTAACAAAACAATACCTACTATACTAAAAAGTTATTCTAATATTTGAAGCTGATTATTTTTAAAATGCACCACACTTCATATTTTAATGCTGAAGAGTAAACATTTCCATTTCCATCAGTAAGTGATTATTATTCCATATGAGAAACATGATTTCTTACAATTAATTAAGAGTAGCTTTTAAAGAAGATTTTTAAATGTTTTTCAATAAATAAATAAGAGAATCAGACTGTTTAAATATTTTACTAACAATAATGGCATTCAATTTACCATTTTTAAATACAAACTCTTAAAAATCAATTTAAAAACACCTTATTTCTTTAAGAATATCTGAAACACCTTAAATTTTTAGTAACTGCTACTGAGGGGCAAACACTGTTCAAAGGTGATGGCATTCTGAATGCAAAATATCGTTCAGGGACATGTGAGTACAGACTCTAATAGTTTTCCCACGTAAGGATGTTCCCTTGTTGATTTTCATCCAAAACTGAAGGAACCCAGCACTTAATATTATCAGCATACATTCTGTATTATTCATGTGAATATTCCCTGAATGGAGATCCACATGCTGAATATAAAATGGCAATATAAAAATAATAATTCAACTTACAGATCTGGTGTGAAGATATTTTGCACAACTGTGTCACTGGAAACTGCGTGTCCTTTCAAAGTCCCCTGGAAGGCAAAAGTGGCTTTGCTAAATATCCTGCATCTGCGGCCATCGTATTTCCAGAAAAATTTGGAATCTTTGGTAAAATAAACCAGAAATTTATGCTAATGTTTAGAGTAAGTAAGTATCTGTAATTTTCATGTTAATCTACAATTCTCTATTCTAAGGGTTCAGTGGATTATACAGTACTATAGGGAAACAGCATCCTCCCAACACTACTTCTCCTTAAGGGTTTGAAGTTCAGATATGATGAATTTCTTGACAGTGTGAGGAGTGATTAAGTGGAATTTTCTGGTGCCTCAGACTTCTCCATCCTTCTCTTCCCCTTGAATTCTCTGCAGCTGTAGGTCCTTAAGCATTTCACCTATGTCATTTATCAGAAACAGTAGCTGTTGTACCCCATAGAAATATTAGTTCACAATCCAAACAATGAAACACTTGAGGAGTAAAATTATACCGAAAGAAAAAAAAAATTAACTGCAAAATGGGTACAGATGGACTAAACTTTCTAAATAAGCAAGATAAATGTAGTAAAAGGCATAAGGGAATATATTAGGAATACAAGAGAAAAATAACTAGTAATAAAAGAACAAAGGGGAAATATTAATATGAAAATGTAACAGTAGATGACCCAAGATAAACAGTAGGATGTACACAACTAAAGAAACATTTGTGAATTTAAAAACCAGGTTGAGAAACTCTCCTGACAGGAAACAGAAAAGAATTAAAATTATAAAAGGAAAGGTAAAAACATATGAAAGAAAGATGTAGAAATTCCAAAATCCAAATAATAGGAATCATGGATAAAGAAAAATAAAAATTAGAAATATTTGAAGAAATATTGCATATATATTTCGTGAAATATAACTCTGAAATATATCTATAGATTTAAAAGGAGCAATAAACAATGCCAGATTGAAAAATCCATTGAGTGACAGAGATTAATAAAGAAAAACAAAATTTTACTAAAATTTAGTAAAACTGAATACCCAAGACAAAGAAACATTTGTAAAGATCTTTTAGTGAGAAGGAATAGATCCATAGATAGCATTAGAGACCTTAACTAAAGTATTTTCAATATGAAATAATGGACGATTCTTAATGATTCAAAGAATAGAAAATTTAAACAGGAAATTTGTCATTCTCAATGAAATTATCATTAAAATGTGAGATCATAATTAAAATAGTTTTAGGTATCACAAGACCACAGAAAATTTGCCACATAAAACCCACATAAAACAAATTTTCAGTAAATTATTTAAATAAGAAGAGAAAAAAATCTCCAGTTATTACTGCAAGACATATGGCAGTAATTTTGAACAAACATCTTTATTAAATTGGCTATTTAAGAATAAAGAAATAAAAATATACATACATACCTAAGAGGAAAGACAGCATATACATAATAAACCAGCCTTAAAATTTATAAAATATTAACATAGTAGCAATATGAGAGGTAGGTGAGACTCCAGGACACGAGAGAATGAGAAAATTCTCAGCTTTTAACCATTATATAGATCATTTTTTAAGGTTTGTTGTTTAAAGAGAAACAAACTCAAAGAAAATGGAATCTTTGAATGTATAAAGATAGAATAAAGCTATAATTAAATATTACTAACTCCAAAAGCTGGTGTAGGTATACAGACACAATCACATTTAATAATAAAATTGCCAAAAACTATAACAATTCTGAATACGTACTGCAGCGGACACCAGATGATGCCACCAGATCCTTCATCTTCCATACCAAAACACTCATTCCCCAGCTCTTGGGAATATCAGTAGCTAACAGCTTTCAGGTGAGTCCATCATCATATTATTACCCTCAACTGAGGAGTGTTGCCTTGTCTGAAGTCACGCTCACATACAATGACTGGTCAAGGCAAGAATATAAAGGCCTGGTTTCCTTTCCCAGTTTGTGTCTACCCTGGAGGGCTCACCCCTCAGAGCTCCTTTTGGGATTGACTTTGTTCTTTGTTGTGACCGCATCACAGCCTACCTTCTTCCTCTGCTAAATACTACTTAGTTCAGCCCTCCACAGACAATAATAGTAAGAGTAATTCCTGAGTGGTAATCTCCATCTCACAGTCTCCTTTCTAGGGGACCTGAATTGCAACACCTGGTGCCTGGATTATTGCCAGAAAGCAGATACTAAGGTGGTATTTTGGAACGGATCACCTGCAGCTCATCTAGCAAGGAGAACACCACTGGTGGAAGATGGAACACCGATAGCACCTGGCACATGGAGGCATGCCAGTGTTTACAACTTGCACTCATGGTGAACTGGAATGGTGTACCATAGAAGGACATGCCCTAACTAGGGTAATGTATCAGGCATATGATAAGTATAGACGAAATAATAGTTATGAGAATAGTGGAAGTAGATGGCTGTTTCTGGGGGCAATGAATTCTTGAAAGAGACGCAACAAAAGGCTGAGAGTAATTAACACAATTGAAGGGTAAGTGTGAAACTAAAAGGGCCTTATTAGCAGCATTAAAAAAGTATTTCATTTCCTGCTAGAAGAGGGGAGAACAAGTTTAGCACTGAACCTACAGCCAAGAGTAGCAGAGCTTGAGGTATATTTGACTTCTCAACCCAAACAAGTCTGCTGTGCCAGGGTCAAGCCCCTCACTGAAAAGAGCTGGACCCTAAGTATGATATGGGAGACATCTAAATTGGTGCACTTGAAAATCTTGAATCTCCATATTCCCTTGAATCCTTTGGGCATGCAGAAGAGGCCCACTCTTTCCCGTTAAAGCCTATCACTCCCACTTTCCTTGATGATTATACAGAGGCCTCTGCCTTGCAAGCAACAGTTGTCCCCTTCAGAATTTATCTCTACCACTCAGGCTGGCCACTAAACCAAAAACTGGAGTTAAGTTTTATTACGAGCTGGCCAGAGAAATGCTGGGTCTCCTGCAGAAGAAAGAACATATCCCAAAGGAGCTGCATGGCTACATGGTCTAGGCAATATATACCAGAAAGAGCCAGAAAGGTACTTCTTGAACTATATCCTGATTGTACTAGATGAAGGGTATAGGAGGGCTGGACATGAACTTGAATAAGAAAGAGTATATTTCCCAGAGTATATAATTTAACATCCTATGGAGGACCCTGGAAAAGGTACTAACTTGCTGCTAACATGACTCTTAGAAGTTTGGGAAAGTTCACTTGGGTCACAGGAAGTGAAATAGAAATGCCAGAACTGCCATGACAGAGAGAGGAAGAAGGTATCAAAGTCTCTGAGAAGAGGACATGCTAGAGTGGTGTGCTATATAAGGATGGGAATATCACCAGATAATCTTGTTATATGAGGAGCCCAGATAATATTCTGTTTATCAGAGCAGCAAGGAATGCTCTAGTAAGATAGGCAACTGTATCACTGTGAAGCTCAGTGGTAGCTATCCTCATCAGCCAAGGCTGATGCCAGGAGATTCTGTTACTGAAATGACCTACCTGAAACAATGAGGATGACAACTTCCAAAATAAGAGACCATGTGATGGTGCTTAAACATCAGAGGCAAGGTTGGCACAATTATTTGAATAAACAGCAAAGTCAGAGTGACAGCAAGGGTGGCCTGATCTACAGAGATTTATAGAGATAGTTATTGGAGTGTGACATCCTTAGAGGCAAGAAAGATGAAGAGCAAATAAGGTCATCGACCAATTTATAAAACTACAATAAATAAAAGATGGATAATCAAGAGACAGACACACTACAGGTCATGATTCTTTGCCTAGTTCCTGAAGCAGAACCAGTTTTTAGAACAGAAACCCCTTGATTGAAGGAGAATCTGGTTGCCAGAATAAAGGTTTCTGTAACAAGGGAATACAGTAATTATTCTCCTAGTCCATCCCCCAAAAGACCTATGTCTTTTACTTAGGTAATTGTGCACTGGGAAAAGAAACATTCAAATAATTCACGTACGCTTGGACATGAGGACTGAGTCTTTATTGATACTTGGAGACCTGATATATCATCATACAACCTCTGTTGCAGAAGGAGTATATAGGGACGAGGTAATAAATGGAGTTCTGTCCCATTCAGGCTTAGAATGTTCACTAAGTTCAAGGACCCACCTAACAGTCATTTTCTTACTCCCCAAATGTATGATATAAATGGACGTACTTGGGTATTGGCATAAATCCCATATTCGTTTTTTTTTTTTCTCCCTCAGGAGTAAGACCTATTAGACTGAGGGGCCTATAAAACTTCCTCCACCACCTCCCCACAACCAGCCAGCTGAGATAGTAAAATACATAGATATAGACACAGATATATGCTCATATAAGTGCATATATAAAACATCCGGGGGGAATGCAAGTGATAAGCACCATATATATACTATATATATATATACACACATAAAGGTTTCAGTTGTTGTGGTTCCCATCATATTTCAATTTATTCAACAGTCTGGATCCTCAACACCCAGACAGATTCTAGATGATGTGTTAGTGAACTATAACAAATTCAACCAAGTATCAGCCCTAATTGCAGTTGTTCATACAGGTATACTTGCTAAACCAGATTAACATAGTCACAGTACATGTGGCCATTAATCTGGAGAATGCATTCTCTTTCATCCCTATCAGAAAGAGTTCACTTTTATTTGGAATCGAAGCTCTCCTACCCGCTGTTATAAAATGGTCAAAGTAGGACTGGACCATCTGGACATGCTGCAAAACACCATATTGGTCCCCTATATCAATAATATCATGTTAATTGGACTAGATTATAAAAAAGTGGCAAGTACTTTGGAGGTGCTTATAAGGCATATGCCCTCCACAGGGTAGAAGATAAACTCCATGAGTATTCAAGTTCCTGGCATATCAGTAAAGTTTGAAAGGGTCCATTCGTTTGGGGCATGTTGAGGCTTCTTCTCCAATGTGAAGAACAAATGCTTTCATCTTACACATTCCACTACTAACAAAGTAGCACAGTGCCCCGTAGGCTACTTTGGGTTCTGGAACCAACATATAACATGCAAATAGCAACCACAAGAGAACTGTAGTAGTAATACAAATAATAAATAAAATAGACATTAAAAAATATTACTTAAGGTAAAGTGGCTTGTTTTATAATGATAAAAGGGTCAATCCATCACAAAGATATAGTCATTGTAAACATATATGCATCTGCTAACCCAATACCAAATAGAAGAAGAAAAAACTGGCAGAAATGAAAGGAGAAATGGACAATTCAGCAACAATAGTTGAAACTTCAGTACCCCATGTTCCATAATGGATGGAACAACTATATAGAAGATAAACAATAAAATAAAAGACTTGGACAACACTATAATCCAAATATACCTAACAAATAATGGGATTTATCCCAAAATGCAATGATGGTTCAACATACAAAAATCAACTAAAGTAATACACTTTATCAATAGAATAAACAAAAAAAACACCTGATCATCTTAATTACTGCAGTAAAAGCATTTGACAAAATCCAAAACCCTTTCATGATTAAAAACAGAAACTCAACAAGTCAGGAATAGAAGGGTACTTCTTCAACCTGTTTAAGGGTACCTATAAAATATCCACAGCTAGCATCATACTTGATGATATAACAGTTAAAGCTTTCCCACTGAAAATAAGAACAAGACAATGATGCCTACAGTTGCCACTTCTAGTCAACCTTGTATGAGAGGTATAAGCCAGGGCAATTAGACAAGAAAAATAAATACAAAGATATCCAGAATGGAAAGAAAGACATATAACTATCTCTATTTGCAAAAGACATGATCTTGTATACAGAAAAATTCCAAGGAATACAATAAAAGGCTTTCAGAACTAATAAACAAGTTAAGAAAGCTACAGAATAAAATATCAATATATGAAAATCAATAACATTTCTATACATTTGTAATGAAAAATTTAAAATGAAATTAACAACAAATTCCATTTATAATAGCATCAAAAGTAATAAAATGCTTAGGAATAACTTTAACAAAAGAAGTGCAAAACTTGTACCCTCTAAACTATAAAATATTGGGAATAGAAATTTTAAAAGATTTAAATAAATGGTATAACATGATCATAGATTAGAAGACTTAATATTGTTAATTGTCAATACTCCCCACATTTATATATGATTCCAAGGCAATCCCTATCAAAATCCAGCTGACTTCTTTGTAGAAATTAATAAATTGATTCTAAAGTTTATACCAAATTGCACAGGACCCAAAATAGCCAAAATAAACTCGAAAAAGAATAACAAAGGCTCACTCACACTTGTAAACTTCAAAGCTTATTACAAAGTAACAGTAATCAAGATAGTGTTGTACTGGATTAGGATATATAGGTAGATCAATGGAATGTAATTAATAGTCCAGAGATAAACTCACGTGTCTATATTCAACTGATTTTCAACAAGTTTACCAAGACCATTCAATGGAGAAAGAATAGTGTTTTCAACAAATGGTACTGGGGCAACTGGACAGCCACATACAAATGAATGAAGTTGAACACTTACCTCCTACCATATACAAAAATTAACTCAAAATAGGTCAAAGACATATAAGTAAGAGCTAAAACTACAAAACACTTAGGAGAAAGCATAGGGGTAAACCTTCATGACCTTGGATTTGGCAATGGATTCTTAGATATGTCACCAAAAGCACAAACAGTAAATTAAATACATATATATATGTATAAATAAATAAAATGAGCTTCATCAAAGTTAAAAACTTTTGTGCTTCAAAGAACACCATCAAAAAGCGAAAAGGCAACCCACAGAATGGAAAAAAAAAATATTTGCAAATCACATATCTGATAAGCAACAGTTATCTAGTATATATAAAAGCCTCATACAGCTCATTAATAATAAAGAAAAACTGTACAATTTAAAAATTGCAAAGAGACAGATCCAAAAAAACATTACTGTTATTTATGTCAAAGAGTGTTCTGCCTATGTTTTCCTCTAGGAGTTTTATAGTATCCAGTATTACATTAAGGTATTTAATCTATTAGGGAAACAAAAGCAAAACTAAACAAATGGGATCTAATTAAACATAAAAGCTTTTGCACAACAAAGGAAACCATCCACAAAATGAAAATACAACCAACCGAATAGAAGATATTTGCAAATGATATGACTGATAAAGGATTGATATCCAACATATATAAAAAGCTCATACAACTCAACATACAAACAAAAAACAAAAAACAACAAACTAGATTAAAAAATGGGCAGAAGAACTAAATAAAAATTTTTCCAAAGAGGAAATGCAGATGGCCTACAGGCACATGAAAAGATGCTCAATATCACTAATCATCAGGGAAATGCAAATCAAAACCACAATGAGTTATCACCTTATACCTGTCAGAATGGTTATCATCAAAAGAACACAAATAACAAATGTTGGCAAGGATGTGGAGAAAAGGGAGCCCTCATACACTGTTGGTGGGAACGTAAATTGATGCAGCCACTGTGGAAAGCAGTATGGAGGAGTCTCAAAAAACTAAAAATAGAACTATCGTATGACTCAGCAATTCCACTCCTAGGTTTATATCCAAAAAAACTCAAAAAAACAAAACCAAAAACATTAATTTGAAAAGATACATGCATCCTAATGTTCATAGCAGTATTATTTACAATTGCCAAGGGTATGGAAGCAAACTAAGTGTCCACCAGTAGAGGAATGGATAAAGAAGATGTGGTATATATATACAATAGAATACTACTCAACCATAAAAAGAATGAAATTTTGCCACTTGCAGCAATATGGATGGTCTTGGGGGACATTATGCTAAGTGAAGTAAGTCAGACAGAGACAAATATTGTATGATATCACCTATATGTGGAATCTAAAGAATGCAACAAACTTGTGAATAAAACAAAAAAGAAGCAGACTCACAGATACAGAGAGCAAACTAGTCATTACCAGTGGGGAGAGGGAAGTGGGGAGGGGCAATACAAGGGTGGGGGAAAAAAGGGTTTTTATGGGATTATATGAAATGATGTGTATGAAACTTTTGAAATTTTTTTTTGAATTTTTGAATTTTATTTTATTTGTTTTTTTATACAGCAGGTTCTTATTAGTTATCCATTTTATACATATTAATGTATATATGTCAACCCCAGAAACTTTTGAAAATTTTAAAGCACTATAGAATTTAAAGAATCTTGCATTCAATAAAAATATTTTAAAATAAATATAAATAAATAAATAATTGCAAAGAATCTGAATGAATATTTATCCAAAGAAGACATAAGAAAGGCCAATAAACATACAGAAAGGTGCTCAACATTATTAGTTACCAGGGAAATGCAAATCAAAATCACAATGTGATACCACTTCACACCCACTATGATGGGTATAATCCAAAAAGGGGAAAATAATATGTGTTGGGCAGGATGTGGAAAAATGGGAACCATCATCCACTGCAGGTGAAAATGTAACAAATCTCACAGTTTCTCAAACAGTCAAATACAGAGTTACCATATGACCCAGCAATTCCACTCCTAGCTATAGAGCCAAGAGAAATTAACATTCATGGCAGTATTATTTATCTTGGTGAAAAGGTGGAAACAACTCAAATATCCATAAACTCATAAATGGATAAACAAAAGTGGTATATCCATACAAAGAAATATTACTCGGTCATTAAAAGGAATTAAGCACTGATACATGCTACCACATAGATGAACCTTCAAAACATTATGCTAATTGAAAGAATCCAGTTACAAAATATCACATATTATATGATTCCTTCTATATTAAATGTCCACAATAGACAAGCCTATAGACACAGAAAGTAGACTAGTGGTTGCTTAAGGCTTGGGGAGATGGGTGAATAGAGGGCTAATAGCTAAAGGGTACATGGTTTCTTTTTTTACTGTGGTAAGAAACATATAACACAAAAATTTACCACTTTAACCATTTTAAATGTATAGCACAGTGGTGTTAACTATATGCACAATGTTGTGCAACAGATCTCTAAAACTTTGTCATTTTGTAAAACTGAAATTCTATATCCATTGATATCCTCTCTTCCCCCTTCCTCTGCCCCAGGCAAAACCAGTCTATTTTCTAATAGTTTGACTACTCCAGATACCTCAAACATGGTTTCTTTTTGAGGAGATGGAAATGTTCTAAAACTGACTGTGGTGATTTTGCACATATCATTGTTGAATATTCACATCAAATTGTATATTTTGATTAGGTAGACTCTATGGTATGTGAAGTAAATCTGAATAAAGCTGCTAAAAAAACTGGAACATTAGCAAGGGAGGCTAAGCAAGGCACTCAGAGTACCTCCAAATCCTCCCAAATAGCACCATCTTATTTTTCAGAGTCCTATTTTTATCCCTATATCTTTCACTTAAGAAACATGGTGAGGCTATGCAATCAATCTGTATTGTAATTCAATAACCCACAGAAATAGACTTTGTACATGATTTTTGCTTGTGCTAATCTGAAACCTTTGAGTTAAAATCTTTTGAGGACTAATGATAATGGTGCCATGAGCTGGGAATTTAAAAAACAGTGAACTTATAATTTTCTTTCTTCATGGTCTTCATTACAGTTAGAAGCAGCCAGTCTCAACACTGTACCTGTATTCTTTGAACTTTTCATTAAGATCTATCACAGAAACTATGTGGTCCATCAAAGTTAGTAGATAAAGAGAGAACTGGCACTCAAACAATTAGACTAAAAAGCATTCGTATTAGAACACAACAAAAATTCTAAGTAAACATAGATATCAATTTAAAACATCAGTAGGCCTTTTTGAAATTAAAAAATGTTTAATTTTTCTGCTTTGTTTAGCTAACAGTGCCATGTGTCACCCAGTTGTCTTTCAGACAATCTCCAGATAAAAGATAAAAGACCATTAAATCAGCCAGTTGAGCGGGGGAATGGACTTCTTCAGAACACCAGAAGGCTGGGATTAGAAATATTGCTCAAGGAAAGCCTATGGTCTTCCTTTAGGAAAGTGCATTCCCTTTCTGATGCTGAATTTGACCCGAGAACAGAGAGAGCACAAGGTTAATAAAAATTTCCTTAAACAGAAGTGTTTCACTTGTTGGTGTAAGTTATTTCTGTTGGTGGCTCAAGACCTGAATCAAAAGGGGCAGTTTGATAGCAAGAATTGATCTTACCTTGCACAATCCATGTCACCAGCATCCGTGTTCCTTCTGTTAGGGACTCTGGGGACCAAGATAAGTTGTGCTGAAAATTGCTGCATCTGCTTCTACCCTAAGCTGCCACTTCACATCTGATAAGAACTTGTACCTTGAGAAAATTAAATTGGAAAGTTAACCTTTTACTCTTTGAGTGTATGATTTTGTTTGCTACCGATCCATAACACACCCAATACCCTGATCCTAAAATTTCACATATTATCCATTGAAGTGTTTACTCAGAACTCTGTGCATATTAACTTAAATTTGATTTTTATAAAATCCATTCACAATGAGTTCAAGCAAACATTTATAATTGCTTGTCTTTTGCAGAGAGCCAAGTGTCACTCTTTGCCAGCTGTTAACCTCAGGCCAGACCAATGTAATTAGTTTTGGTAATTACTTCTAGTTCTTCAGGAATAATTGAAATTACTCCATCCTTACTTCACTCTAGAATTAAATTGATTGATTCTTCTTATGTGAGAACTTATGACCTTTAAGTCTACCTACTCACAGTATGTTCCATAACTAATGAAATATACTTTTTCAAGTCTTCCTTCTCTATAGAAAAACATAATAATCAAAATGCTCCAAAGCACACTTAACTCAGACATTCAAGTATATTACTCATATTGAGGTTATTAGTTTTAAATATTTCTGGTTTAATAAGTTTTTACTTGTCTGCTGGGATAGTTGCTCTCTCCCACACATGTGAACTTTGGCTTAAGAAATGCATGAAGAGTGATGGATGGCCCTGAGAGCCTCAAGTTTTGTCAAGGTCTTTCAGTGTCAATGAACATGTGCTCATGCAAGCAACAAAAATGTCAATTTCAACTTCAAATAGTCTCTCAAATCAGTAAGTGCATAATCAGCATATAACCATTAGTTTTTTCAGATTATTTTTCCCTCATTATTCTTGGAATGGTATACAAAAGTACTTAATAATATTGATTTTGGTGTCAAGCATAACAGAGTTTTCTAGTCTCTTCCACTTATTAGCTGTATTGCCTTGGGCTAATTACTCAATCTTTAAGCCCCTAATTTTTTATTTGTGCAATTGGAATAATGCCTCATATCATTTTTTATTGATTAAAGAAGATAATAAATATAACAGTAATCTAAACATCAAAAGCATACCAAAAAAAATTCAAAAACAATTTAGAGTATCCCTTAAAGAAAAGAGTGTAGTGTAACTGAAGGATGGTTTGCTTTCTTTTGCAATGCTTGGAACTAGAATTATCTACAGGAGTCTCAAGTTGGTAATATCATAATGATACAATCTATGTGACAAATCTATAGAAAAGATGGTATAGAGCACAACAGACAATCACTTTAATGTCAAAGGACTCTCTGGAAGTATATATTGCATTTTTTCAATAATTTGTGTTTTCCTAAGTAATAAGTGCTCTTAAATGTGTAATGGCAAGTGTATATGTATGTACATATTTACACCCACATTTGTGTATAAAAACTGTGGGCTATTTTGAAGTTAAAATATCAATACCATAAAATATATTTTAATTTGGAAAAGATAAAGTCCAGATATTCAGGGAAAAGTATGTCCCATTTTAATAATTATTACTAAGTTTTAGAAAGATTGGGGAACTAAGTCCAAATAACCAAGAACAGCAATTGATTCTCGTTAATTTGAGAAAGTAAGCTGTTTATTCTCTAAGAAAGCCAAATTACAGCTGTTGGGTTTATTTCAAGAAAACCCCTATGCATTTGTTACTACCATTACCATTACTGAAGTAGAAATGAGAGATCAGTCTGTTACATATCATGGAAAACTTACTTGGAAAATGAAGGTGCTTATTAAATGAAAATGCTATGTCATGTTCATTGTGACACCAATGTAAGAGCCAACTCTTCCTAAGTTAATCTCTAAGTTTAATGTAATTTCATTAAAAAAAGTCTCAACAAGAGGTTTATGGAACTTGCCTAATGGATTCTAAACTGCATAAGGGTAAAATAAATATCTAAGAGTAGCCACAGTCAACTTGTTGATGAATAAGGACTAAGACTATCCTACTATTAGTAAGTATTGCTATAAAGCTATAGTAATTAAAACCGTGTGCCATTAGCACAGGGGTTGTAACACTTAGTCAAAAGAACAGAATAAAAATAGCCTGGAAGCATATCCAATAGCAACATGGGAACTCAAAATATGGCAAAAGTCACATGGAAATCACTGGAAAACTATGGATATTTCAAACAATGATGATGGTAAACATGACTGTTAAGGAATAATAGGGTTTTACTTCCTACTACACACAAGAATAAATTCCAGAAGTATTACTGACTTAAAGAGGAAAACTCAATTTTTAAATTATTGAAAAGTACGCAAGACTAGATATCAAAAGATTTGAGGCAGTTTTAACTCTGAAGTTAGCAACTATGAAATCTTATGAAAATTTTCAACTTATTGAGCCTCACTTTAGTAAGGGGAAAATATGTTTACTTCATTTATCTAGGATTTTAATAAAACATGATTTGAATAATTATATTTGTGAATTGAAAATCAACCACTTTATTTGGTAGTGATATACTGACAGAATGAAAGAGAAATTCTACAAATTAAATCATTTATATGGCCTCTGTCTGTTAGTTTACATGTGAAAGAGTATTATAACATTTGTTCCAAATAGCCAGTGGGTATGTGCATAGACTAAGGGGTAGGATTTCTTCACACCACACTCCAGTAGAGATACCAGCTTAAAAAATCTTAATATAATGCTCAAAAGAAAGATGTATTTTTTAGGGCGCAGTGAGTGACAAAAAAATGTAGTGTCAGAAATTGCCCATTCCTCAGAGTATTTCAAATTGGCCTCCAGGCATTCTTTGCAAAGTCTAGGATTCCTTCCTTAGAATAGCTACAGTTGATTGCAGCAGTTTTGAATGCCCCCAGAGCATGGCTTGACTATAAGAATCCTGATTTAAGAATTTAATTTAAAAAGACATTCTGGAGAGCAGCCATGTTTCAAAATATCATAGGAAAAATGAGATGCCCACTTCTGCTGCCCTAGTCAGTGGCCAGTGTCCAACCTTTTTACAGATTTTTTTTCCACTGCTTCTTTCATGACTAGCAGGAACCTGTTCTACACTGGTCCATTTCACCAAGATTGTGACCCCAAAATGAGAGCTCATGCTTATTGGCTTATTAATTCTTAGGGTGAGCTTGTTAGAAATATTAGACTATATTTCTCACTCACTCTTTCTTGTCAAAGCAAATGTAATGAATATTTTAAAGACAAGAAACATCTACCAATAATTACAAACAAAAAATTGTTTTATGAAATAACTAAAACGTAGCACAAGTAAAGTTCAAGCAAGTTGTTTATGCAATCCAAAGATGATGCTTCAAAGGCTACTCTCTTTCCCTCTCACTATAAATAAAGAGCAAACTTCCCATGATGGCACATAATGCCATCGTTATTCTGACCTAATGACTACTCAGCTATAAACTAGTATCAGATGATGTAGTAATGCAATTAAGTTTACTCACATGTCATACTTACCTCAGAAGACACTGTTTACACTAACCAGAATTAAGAAATGCTGAAAAACAGTATTAGTCCAACTGAAATTTGACCTATTTTATCCATATTCCAAAAGATGTAACATTTTCATGGACAGGTGACCCGATTTAAGCTGAAATTAAAAACAACAAGCAATGAGCCAACAGCTGTTTATTAAATCTATTTTTCTCAGCATGGTACTGAGATAGGTGATAAAGGATAAACATATCTGCTTTCAATCCATGTTGTCAATGTGCTTACAATCTATACATAAAATGAAAAAAATCTAAAATGCATGAAAACATATAAAACGTCTATCTCCTTATTAATTTTTACCTGAGCTACCATATAAAGAGGTTCTCTTCCCAATACACAAACCCATGCTTCCTCCAGTGTTCTCCATTTTGTACAGTTCCAATGCCTTTTTCTTACTTGCTTTATTGGCCTAAAATCTTGCACTAGATTTTTTTCATTTTTAAAATTTATTTTCCCCAGCTTTATTGAGATATAATTTGCATATAGCATAGATTTTGGTGTGACTGGCTTTCTCATGGTTCATACTTTGACTAAAATGTCATTATATCAGAAAGTTCTTCCTTGACCATATTTTCTAAAGAAGCACCCCATCTACAGACAGTTTCTTTTACATCACCTACTTTAAAACACATATTTAATTATCAATTATATAAGGTATATGATTTATATAATACACAGTTATGTGTATATATATTTTGTATACATATGTTAAATATATATTCAAACTTACAAAAATTACAAGAATAATACAAGAAACCTCCAGATATTCTATACCCAGAGGCACAAATCATTTATATTTTCTCCATTTGTTTTATTGTTATCTCTGTAAAAACACACATAGAGACACCTTATTTTTTTTCTGTACCACTTGAAAGTAATTTTGGGACATTTTCCCTTTACTCATAAGTACGCTAATAGATTTTTCTAAGGAAAAAAAGACATTCTTCTAGACAATGATAGTACGGTTATGAAAGTCAATAAATTTTAAATTGAGAAAATAGTATTCTAATGGTGCGATGGAGCTGGATGATTGTTACATTTTTAGGAATTTTTCAAGCTCTTTGTTAAACTCTTGGTAGCTTGAAATCAGCCATGCTGGCAATATACAGTCCATGGAAATTGACAAACACTAAGATTTAGGGCTTCTATTTCGGAGTTTCCATTTAATAGCACACTGCTAAAAGCCCAGAGCCCATATTCAAATTTTGTCAATTTTCCCCATATTGTCCTTTAGAGCTATTTATTTTTCTCTGTCTTAAGTTTGATTCAGGATCACACATTGCATTTATTGCCATACATCTTTACTCTGTTTTACTCTGGAACACTTCCTCAACCTTTCTTTATGTTTTTGACCTTGACATTTTGGAAAGTGTAGTTATTTTGTAGAATATACTCAGTTAGGGTTTGTCGAATGTCTCCTCATGATTAGGCTAGGCTGTGCACTTTTTGGAAGAATACCACAAATGTGCTGTTTTATCTTTTTCAGGACATCATTTATAAGATACACATGAGGATAATGGTAGCCTAGAAAAAAATTGATAATGGTAGTTTAAAACATATGGTTAAGGTGATGACTGCTGGGATTTCTCCCTGAAAATTTGCTATTACCTCTTATAATTAATAAGAAATTTATGTGGAGCTACTTTAAGACTACATAAATATCCTCTTGCTTATCATCATTTTACCTATGAGTTTCAGCATTCATTAATGATTTTCCAACTTCATATTTTTTCCTATATTTAGAATTGAAGAGCTATATTTAGTAAAGAACTTCCCTTATCATTCATTTATTCACTCATTAATTCACTTACTTATTTAATTATTCATTAATTCAGTAATGTGTATATATAACAGTATATTTTTTATTTTATTCATGTTATCACTTTTAAGATCATAATTAATTTTGAGGTATGTTTTGCTTCAGGTTTGGGAACTGGGATCACCTTAAAGTGGTTCCCAATGAGATTTGAGCAATTTCTTACTTTCTGAAACAGAAACAAATTCTGGGCTCATTTTATACTTTTCCTTTCCCAACCATAGAATCAGGCATATCTTTCAGTAACCCTGGTAACATATGGAGCATGGAATTTAGAAATCAAGATCTGGGAGCTGAGTATGTTCATTGCTAATGCTGTGTCATTGCTTCTATGCTCTCTCAGTAAACAGATAAGAAATACAAATTTATATATTTTTCTATGTGTTATTTACATCTATTTCTCAATCTATATATATATTTCTCTCTCTCTCTATATATATATATATATATCTACACAACTCTATATAATTAAATGAGTACATACTGATCTCTCCAAAACTAATCTCACAGCACAGAGTATATTCAAGTCTTCCCTCTTTCCATGTATGTACATCACTTTCCCAATAATGAGAAAACTAGCTTTCATTATGTTCTATACATTGATGAATTCCTCAAGGACAAAATACACATAAATTAGTTCAAGAATAGGTACTCAGGAGACCTTCAAGATGGTGGAGGAGTAAGACGTGGAGATCACCTTCCTCCCCACAAATACATCAGAAATACATCTACATGTGGAACAACTCCTACAGAACACCTACTGAACGCTGGCAGAAGACCTCAGACCTCCCACAAGGCAGGAAACTCCCCAAGTACCTGGGTAGGGCAAAAGAAAGAAGAAAAAACAGAGACAAAAGAATAGGGACGGGACCTGCACGAGTGGGAGGGAGCTGTGAAGGAGGAAAGGTTTCCACACACTAGGGAGCCCCTTCACGGGCAGAGACTGCGGGTGGCGGAGGGGGGAAGCTTCAGAGCCACGGAGGAGAGCGCAGCAACAGGGGTGCGGAGGGCAAAGCGGAGAGATTCCCGCACAGAGGCTCGGTGCTGACCAGCACGCACCAGCCCGAGAGGCTTGTCCACTCACCGGCTGGGGTGGGTGGGGGCTGGGAGCTGAGGCTCGGGCTTCGGAGGTCGGATCCCAGGGAGGGACTGGGGTTGGCTGCATGAACACAGCCTGAAGGGGCCTAGTGTGCCACAGCTAGCTGGGAGGGAGTCTGGGAAAAAGTCTGGACCTGCCGAACAGGCAAGAGACCATTGTTTCGAGGTGTGTTAGGAGAGGGGATTCACAGCACCGCTTAAATGAGCTCCAGAGACAGGCGCGAGCTGCAGCTATCAGCGCAGACACCAGAGACGGGCATGAAATGCTAAGGCTGCTGCTGCAGCCACCAAGAAGCCTGTGTGCAAGCACAGGTCACTATCCACACCTCCCCTCCTAGGAGCCTGTGCAGCCCGCCACTGCCAAGGTCCCGTGATCCAGGGACAACTTCCCCGGGAGAACACAGGGCACGCCTCAGGCTGTTGCAAAGTCACGCCGGCCTCTGCCGCCACATGCTCGCCCCACACTCCGTACCCTACCCTCCCCCCAGCCTGAGTGAGCCAGAGTCCCCGAAGCAGCTGCTCCTTTAACCCTGTCCTGTCTGGGCGGGGAACAGACACCCTCAGGCGACCTACATGCAGAGGTGGAGCCAAATCCAAAGCTGAACCCCAGGAGCTGTGGAAACAAAGAAGAGAAAGGGAAATTTCTCCCAGCAGCCTCAGGAGCAGCGGGTTAAATATCCCCAATCAACTTGATGTACCCTGCATCTCTGGAATACCTGAATAGACAACGAATCATCCCAAAATTGAGGTGGTGGACTTTGGGAGCAACTGCAGACTTGGGGTTTGCTTTCTGCATCTAATTTGTTTCTGGTTTTATATTTAACTTAGTTTAGTATTTAGAGTTTATTATCATTGGTAGATTTGTTTATTGATTTGGTTGCTCTCTTCCTTTTATTTAATATATAGATAGATATATATATATTTCCTTTTTCTCTTTTTGTGAGTGTGTATGTGTATGCTTCTTTGTGTGATTTTCTCTGTATACATTTGCTTTTACCATTTGTCCTAGAGTTCTGTATGTCCGTTTTGTTTTTGTTTTTGTTTTTGTTTTTAACTATAGTTTTTAGTGCTTGTTTTCATTGGTGGATGTGTTTTTTGGTTTGGTTGCTCTCTTCTTTTTTATATTACTTTTTAATTTTTTAATTTTTAATACTTTTTAATTTTTTATTTTAATAACTTTATTTTATTTTATTTATTTATTTATTTTTCTCCCTTTTCTTCTGAGACATGTGGCTGACAGGGTCTTGGTGCTCCGGCTGGGTGCAACTCCTGTGCTTCTGAGGTGGGAGAGCCGAGTTCAGGACATTGGTCCACCAGAGACCTCCCAGCTCCACATAATATTAAATGGCAAAAGCTCTCCCAGAGATCTCCATCTCAACGCTAAGACCCAGCTCCACTCAACGACCAGCAAGCTGCAGTGCTGGACACCCTATGCCAAACAACTAGCCAGACAGGAACACAACCCCACCCATTAGAAGAGAGGCTGCCTAAAATCATAATAAGGTCACAGGCACCCCAAAACACACGACCGGACACAGTCCTGCCCACCAAAAAGACAAGATCCAGCCTCATCCACCAGAACACAGGCACCAGTCCCCTCCAACAGGAAGCCTACACAAGCAACTGAAACAACTTTACCCACTGGGAGCAGATACAAAAAGCAACGGGAACTACGAACCTGCAGCCTGCGAAAAGAAGACCCCAAACACAGTAAGATAAGCAAAATGAGAAGACAGAGAAACACACAGCAGATGAAGGAGCAAGGTAAAAACCCACCAGACCAAATAAATGAAGAGGAAATAGGCAGTCTACCTGAAACAGAATTCACAGTAATGAGAGTAAAGATGTCAAAATCTTAGAAATAGATTGGAGAAATACAAGAAACATTTAACAAGAACCTAGAAGAACTAAAGAGCAAACAACAATGATGAACAACACAATACATGAAACTAAAAATTCTCTAGAAGGAATCAATAGCAGAATAACTGTGGGAGAAGAACGGATAAGTGACCTGGAAGATAAAATAGTGGAAATAACTACCGCAGAGCAGAATAAAGAAAAAAGAATGAAAAGAATTGAGGACAGTCTCAGAGACCTCTGGGACAATATTAAATGCACCAACATTCGAATTATAGGGGCCCCAGAATAAGAAGAGAAAAAGAATATAGTTGAAAAATTCCCTAACATGGGAAAGGAAATAGTCAGTCAAGTCCAGGAAGCACAGAGAGTTCCCTACAGGATAAAACCAAAGAGAAACATGCCAAGACACATAATAATCAAACTATCAAAAATTAAATACAAAGAAAAAATATTAAAAGCAGCAAGGGAAAACAAAAAATAACATACAAGGGAATCCCCATAAGGTTAACAGCTGATCTTTCAGCAGAAACTCTGCAAGCCAGAAGGGAGTGTCAGGACATATGTAAAGTGATGAAAGGAAAAAACCTACAACCAAGATTACTTTACCCAGCAAGGATCTCATACAGATGTGATGGACATATTAAAACCTATACAGATAATCAAAAGCTAAGAGAATTCAGCACCACCAAACCAGCTTTACAACAAATGCTAAAGGAACTTCGCTAGGCAGGAAAAGACCTACAAAAACAAACCCAAAACAATTTAAAAAATGGTAATAGGAACATATATATCGATAATTACCTTAAATGTAAACAGATTAAATGCTCCAACCAAAAGATATAGACTGGCTGAATGGATGCAAAAACAAGACCCATATATATGCTGTCTACAAGAGACCCACTTCAGACCTAGGGACACATACAGACTGAAAGTGAGGGGATGGAAAAAGATATTCCATGCAAATGGAAATCAAAAGAAAGCTGGAGTAGCAATTCTCATATGGGAGAAAACAGACTTAAAATAAAGATGATTACAAGAGACAAAGAAGGACACTACATAATGATCAAGGGAGCAATCCAAGAAGAAGATATAACAATTATAAATATTTATGCACCCAGCATAGGAGCACCTCAATAAATAAGGCAAATGTTAACAGCCATAAAAGGGGAAATGGACAGTAACACAATCATAGTAGGGAATGTTCACACCCGACTTTCACCAATGGACGGGTCATCAAAGATGAAAATACATAAGGAAATACAAGCTTTAAATGATACATTAAACAAGATGGACTTAATTGATATTTATAGGACATTCTGTTCCAAAACAACAGAATACACTTTCTTCTCAAGTGCTCATGGAACATTCTCCAGGATAGATCATATCTTGGGACACAAATCAAGCCTTGGTAAATTTAGGGAAATTGGAATCGCATCAAGTATCTTTTCCGACCACAATGCTATGAGACTAGATATCAATTACAGGAAAAAAATCTGTAAAAAATACAAACACATGGAGGCTAACAATACACTACTAAATAACCAAGAGATCACTGAAGAAATCAAAGAGGAAATAAAAAAATACATAGAAACAAGTGACAATGAAAACATGATGACCCAAAACCTATGGGATGCAGCAAAAACAGTTTTAAGAGGGAAGTATATAGCAATAGAATCCTACCTCAAGAAACAAGAAACAACTCAAATAAAGAACCTAACCTTACACCTAAAGCAATTAGAGAAAGAAGAACACAAACCCCAAATTAGCAGAAGGAAGCAAATCATAAAGATCAGATCAGAAATAAATGAAAAAGAAATGAAGGAAATGAAAGCAAAGATCAATAAAACTAAAAGCTGACTCTTTGAGAAGATAAACAAAATTGATAAACCATTAGCCAGACTCATCAAGAAAAAAAGGGAGAAGACTCAAATCAATAGAATTAGAAATGAAATAGGAGAAGTAACAGCTGACACTGCAGAAATACAAAGGATCATGAGAGATTACTGCAAGCAACTATATGCCAATAAAATGGACAAATTGGAAGAAATGCACACATTCTTAGAAAAGCACAACCTTCCGAGACAGAACCAGGAAGAAATAGAAAATATAAACAGACCAGTCACAAGCACTGAAATTGAGACTGTGATTAAAAATCTTCCAACAAACAAAAGGCCAGGACCAGATGCCTTCACAGGCGAATTCTATCCAACATTTAGAGAAGAGCTAACAACTATCCTTCTCAAACTCTTCAAAAATATAGCAGAGGGAGGAGCACTCCCAAACTCATTCTATGAGGCCACAACCACCCTGATAACAAAACCAGACAAAGACGTCACAAAGAAAGAAAACTACAGGCCAATATCACTGATGAACATAGATGCAAAAATCCTCAACTATATACTAGCAAACAGAATCCAAAATCACATTAAAAGGCTCATACCCCATGATCAAGTGGGGTTTATCCCAGGAACGCAAGGATTCTTCAATATACGCAAATCAATGAATGTGATAAACCAAATTAACAAACTGAAGGAGAAAAACCATATGATCATCTCAATAGATGCAGAAAAAGCTTTCGAGAAAATTCAACACCCATTTATGGTAAAAACCTCGAGAAAGTAGGCATAGAGGGAACTTACCTCAACATAACGAAGGCCATATATGACAAACCCACAGCCAACATCGTTCTCAATGGTGAAAAACTGAAACCATTTCCTCTAAGATCAGGAACAAGACAAGGTTGTCCACTTTCACCACTATTATTCAACATAGTTTGGAACTATTAGCCACAGTAATCAGAGAAGAAAAAGAAATAAAAGGAATCCAAATTGGAAAAGAAGACGTAAAGATGTCACTATTTGCAGATGACGTGATACTATACATAGCGAATCCTAAACATGCTACCAGGAAACTACTAGAGCTAATCAATGAATTGGGTAAAGTAGCAGGATACAAAATTAATGCACAGAAATCTCTTGAATTCCTATTCACTAATGAAGAAAAATCTGAAAGAGAAATTAAGGAAACACTCCCATTTACCACTGCAACAAAAAGAATAAAATACCTACGAATAAACCTACCTAAGGAGACAAAAGACCTGTATGCAGAAAACTATAAGACACTGATGAAAGAAATTAAAGATGATACAAACATTTGGAGAGATATACCATGTTCTTGGATTGGAAGAATCAACATTGTGAAAATGACTCTACTACCCAAAGCAGTCTGCAGATTCAATGCAATACCTATCAAACTACCAATGGCATTTTTCACAGAACTAGAACAAAACATTTCACAACTTGTATGGAAACACAAAAGACCCCGAATAGCCAAAGCAATCTTGAGAAAGAAAAATGGAGGAATCAGGCTCCTGGACTTCAGACTATAGTACAAAGCTACAGTAATCAAGACACTATGGTACTGAAACAGAAATATAGATCAATAGAACAGGATAGAAAGCCCAGAGATAAACCCACCCACATATGGTCACCTTATTTTTGATGAAGGAGGCAAGAATATACAGGGGAGAAAATACAACCTCTTCAATAAGTGGTGCTGGGAAAACTGGACAGCTACATGTAAAAGAATGAAATTAGAACACTCCCTAACACCATACACAAAAATAAACTCAAAATGGACTGAAGACCTAAATGTAAGGCCAGACACCATCGAACTCTTAGAGGAAAACATAGGCAGAACACTCTATGACATAAATCACAGCAAGATCCTTTTTGACCCACCTCCTAGAGAAATGGAAATAAAAACAAAAATAATCAAATGGGACCTAATGAAACTTAAAAGCTTTTGCACAGCAAAGGAAACCAAAAGCAAGATGAAATGACAACCCTCAGAATGGGAGAAAATATTTGCAAATGAAGCAACTGACAAAGGATTAATGTCCAAAATTTACAAGCAGCTCATGCAGCTCAATATCAAAAAGACAAGCAACCTAATCCAAAAATGAGCAGAAAACCTAAATAGACATTTCTCCAAAGAAGATATACAGATTGCCAGCAAACACACGAAAGGATGCTCAACATCACTAATCATTAGAGAAATGCAAATCAAAACTACAATGAGGTATCACCTCACACCAGTCAGAATGGCCATCATCAAAAAGTCTACAAACAATAAATGCTGGAGAGGGTGTGGAGAAAAGGGAACCCTCTTGCACTCTTGGTGGGAATGTAAATTGATACAGCCACTATGGAGAACAGTATGGAGGTTCCTTAAAAAACTAAAAATAGAACTACCATATGACCCAGCAATCCCACTACTGGGCATATATCCTGAGAAAACCATAATTCAAAAAGAGTCATGTACCAAAATGTTCATTGCAGCTCTATTTACAATAGCCAGGACAGTGAAGCAACCTAAGTGTCCATCGACAGATGAATGGATAAAGAAGATGTGGCACATATATACAATGGAATATTACTCAGCCATAAAAAGAAGCAAAATTGAGTTATTTGTAGTGAGGTGGATGGACCTAGAGTCTGTCATACAGAGAGAATTAAGTCAGAAAGAGAAAAACAAATGCCGTATGCGAATATATATATGTGGAATCTAAAACGAAAAAAAAATGGTTTTGATGAACCTAGGGACAGGACAGGAATAAAGACACAGATGTAGAGAACGGACTTGAGGATACAGGGAGTGGGAATGGTAAGCTGGGACGAACTGAGAGAGTGCCATGGACATATATACACTACCAAATGTAAAATAGGTAGCTAGTGGGAAGCAGCCGCATAGGACAGGGAGATCGGTTCGGTGCTTTGTGACCACCTAGAAGGGTGGGATATGGTGGGTCGGAGGGAGACGCAAGAGGGAGGAGATATGGGGATATATGTATATGTATAGCAGATGCAGTTTGCTATAAATCAGAAACTAACAGGGAAAAAAACAGACGAAAGAGTTATAGCAATGATCTAAGGCATATATGCTGGCTTAGGTTGTGTGTTAGTAAGGAATTACCTTTGATTGTGGTAAAAGATGTTGGAAATAACAGGGGGTTAAGACAGAAGTTTATTTCTGACTCACACAAAAGAAGTTGGAAGTAGATATTTCAGAACTTGTATCTTTGGTGTGCATCATCACTATGAAAAGGAACATGCATTAGTAAATACTTTCTGAGGGGCAGAATTTACCTCAACATAATAAAGGTCATACATGAAAAGTTCACAGCTAACATCATACTCAATGTTGAAAAACTAAAGTTTTTTCTCTAAGATCAAAAACAAGACAAAGAGACCCCCTCTTGCCACTTCTATTCAACATGTTACTGGAAGTCCTAGCCAGAACAATTAGACAAGAAGAAAAGTCATCCAAATCAGGAAGAGAAGTTCTCTCTCTTTGTAGATGATACAATCTTATATGTAGAAAACGCTAAAGGCACCACAAAAACTGTTAGAACTAATAAATTCAGTAAAGTTGCGGGGTACAAAATCAACGTATAAAAATTAGTCGTATTTCTATACACTAATAACAAACTATCCAAAAAGGAAATTGAGAAAACAATTTCATTTCCCATATCATCAAAAGAATAAACTTCTTGGGACTTCCCTGGTGGCGTAGTGGTTAAGAATCCACCTGACAGGGCTTCCCTGGTGGCGCAGTGGTTGAGAATCTGCCTGCCGATGCAGGGGACACGGGTTCGAGCCCTGCTCTGGGAGGATCCCACATGCTGCGGAGCAACTAGGCCCGTGAGCCACAATTACTGAGCCTGCACGTCTGGAGCCTGTGCTCTGCAACAAGAGAGGCCACGATAATGAGAGGCCCGCATACCGCGATGAAGAGTGGCCCCCAGTTGCCACAACTAGAGAAAGCCCTCGCACAGAAACAAAGACCCAACACAGCCATAAATAAATAAATAAATAAATAAACCAAAAAAGTTAAGGAAAAAAAAAAGAATCCACCTGACAATCAGGGGGCATGGCTTCGATCCCTGGTCCGAGAAGATCCCACATGCTGTGGAGCAAGTAAGCCCATGCACCACAACTACTGAGCCTGCGCTCTAGAGCCCGTGAGCCACAACTACTGAGCCCGCGTGCCACAACTACTGAAGCCCACGTGCCTAGAGCCTATGCTCTGCAACAAGAGAAGCCACTGCAATGAGAAGCCCGTGCACCACAATGAATAGTAGCCCCCGCTCGCCACAACTAGAGAGAACCTGTGCACAACAATGAAGACTCAACAAAGCCATAAATAAATAAATAAATAAATAAATAAATAAATAAATAAATAATTTTTTTAAAGAAAAGAATAAACTTCTTAGGAATAAACTTGACTAATGAGGTAAAACTCTGGTACACTGAAACCTACAAAACATTGAAAGAAATTAGATACAAATAAATGGAAATACATCCTGTGTTCACGAATTAGAAGATTTAACACTTAAAATGTTCATACTACCCAAAGTGCTTTACAGAATCAATGCAATAGCCATTACATATCAAAATTTTAAATTCATTTTTTGAACTTATCCCATAAAGATAATCACAAAGCACATAAAGATGTATTATCATCACAATGTTTTAGAATGGGGAGAAATGAAAAACAATCTGTGTCCATCACAATGGTACAATGGAATAGTGTGTAGTCATGAATGTGTTTACGAAGTTGTACATTAACATATTAAAATGTTCACAGCAAAAAAAAAAAAGAATAGGTAACTCACACAACTGTGAAAAGTACACCTACAACTACTAATTAGACAATGATAATAATTTTTAACAGTTCTGAGGTAAAATTTACACAGTCCAATGCACATATATTCAATATACAAATTAATGAGTTTTGACAAACTTATGCAGTTATTTATCATCCTCAAAAGCTTCCTCCATACATCTTCCAGCGACCACCTCCAGAAGAGTCTTCTGATTTTTGTCATAATAGATTACTTTAGATTATTCTAAAATTTCACATAATTGGAAAAATACAATATGTACTTTTTATGCCCAGCTTCATTTTCTCAGCATGATATCTGCTAGCTTCATGTACAGTTTTACATATATATATACATAGTTCATTCAATTTTAAATGTTGAGTAGAGTTTATGGATTTTCCTGTTAGTGGCCATATAGGTTGCTTTCAGTTTCTGACCATTTTGAATAAAGTTGCTATGAACATTTATGTGTAATTATTTTTATGGACATATATTTTGGGTTCTCTTGGATAAATACGATGGTGCAGATTTGTGGTGTCATAACATTAAGTGTATGATTATTTTTTTAAATTAAGCTGTTAGCTGTGAGCTTTTCATAAATGATCATTATTATTTTGAGGAAGTTTCTCTCTATTCCTAGATTGCTGAGTGTTTTTATTATGAAAGTTTGTTGAATTTTATCAAATTTTTTTTCTGCATTGAGATTATAGTGTTTTTGTCCTTCCTTCTGTTCATATAGTGTATTACATTTATTGATTTTTGTATGCTGAACCATCCTTTCATTCCGGAAATAAATCCACTTGGTAAGGTTGTATAATCATTTTAATATGTTATTGAAATCAGTTTGCTATTATTTTGTTGAGGATTTTTGCATCATTATTGATCAGGAATATTGCAGTTCTGTAGTTCTCTTTTCTAGTAGTGTCTTTGGCTTTGGTATCACGGTAGTGCTGACCTCACAGAATGAGCTTGAAGTGTTCTCTCCTCTTCAATTGTCTCAAAGAGTCTTGGGAAGATTGGTGTTAATTCTTTAAATGTGTGGCAGAATTCTCTGGTGAAGCTATCTGGTCCTGCACTTTTCTTTGTCGGGAGGTACATACTATGTGTTCTGACAAATGTATAATGTAATGACATGTATTCACCATTACAGTATCATACAGAATAATTTCCCTGCTCTAAAATCCCCCTGTGACACAACTATTTATCCCTCTTTTCCTCCCCTGGTCCCATCCCTGGAAACCACTGATGTTTACACTATCTTCAGAGTTTGGCCTTTTCCAGAATGTAATATTGTAATTACCCAGTATGTAGCCTTTTGAGATTGGCTTCTTCCACTTGGCAATATGCATTTAAGCTTTCTCCTTGTCTTTTCATGGTTTGAGAGCTTATTTCTTTTTATCACTGAATAATATTCCTTCGTATGGATGCATAATAGTTCGTTTATTCATTCACCTATTGAAGGAACTATTAGTTGCTTCCAAGTTTTGGAAATTATGAACAAAGCTGCTATAAACATTCATGTGCAGGTTTCTGTGTGGATGTAAGTTTTCAACTGATATGAGTCCATACCTCGGAGCATGGTTGCTGGATCATGTCGTAAGAATATGTTTAGTTTTGTAAGAAACTGCTAAAACATATTCCAAAGTGGTTGTACTGTTTTGCCTTCCTACCAGCAATGAATGAGGGCTCTTCTTGTTCTACATCCTCACCAGAACTTTGCATTGTCAGCTTTTTGAACTTCAGCCGTTTTAGATGTGTGGTGGTATTTCATTGTTGTCTTGAGTTGTATTTCCCTAATGCCATATGATGTTCAGCATATTTTCATATGCTTCATTTCCATCTGTTTAACTTCATTACTAAAGTGTCTGTTCAGATCTTCTGCCTATTTTTAAATTGGGAAGTGTCTGTTATTGTTGAGTTCTATGTGTTAATCGTATATTCCAGATACAGGTACTTTGTCAGATATGTGATTCACAAACCTTTTCTCCCTGTCTGTGTCTGTCTTCTCCTTGACAGTGTCTTTCATAGAGCAGAAGATGCTAATTTTAATAAAGTCCAACTTATCAATCTTTTCTTTTATGGATTGTGCTTTTGTGTTGTTTCTAAAAAGTCATCACCAAACAAAAGGTCACCTATATTTTCTCTTTTATCTTCTAGAAACTTTCTAGTTTTGCATTTATATTTAGGCCTATAACCTATTTTCAATTAATTTTTGTGAAAGATGTTAGCATCTTGAGCAGTTTTTTCATATGCTTTATAATTACCATTTGAATAGCTTTGTGATGCATATATATAGGTCTTGTGAACATTTTTATTGCTTTCTTTGTTTTTTAATTATGTAGTTTAAACCATTTTTATGTATTATTGTTATAAGAACTTTGTCAAATACATGTTTTGCTAGTATTTTTTCTCAATATGTGGCTTGCCTACTCACTTTTAATACTATAATATCTTTTGATAAGAAAAAATTTCATGAAGCTTATTTCTTTTTTCTTTTATGATTACTATTTTCTTTGTCCTGCCTGAGAAATATTTACCTCTCTCAAGGTAACAAAAGACATTCTCTTATAATTCTTTAAAAGTTTTAACTTTAACATCTAGGTGTCATGATTCATCTCAAATTAATTTTTCTGTATAGTAGCACTTGAGGTTTCATTTTTGCCCCCCCTATGACTATCTAGTTTTGCCAGAAATATTTATTGGCAAGTCTTTGCATTCCCCATTCTATTGTTTTACTTCCTGTCTTGAAAATGAATTGTCAGTATGACAGTGGTTTATTTCTGTACTCTTCTGTTGCAATTAAACTCTTTACATGTCCTTATGCCAATATTGCACTGTCTTGATTATAGTTGCTTTGATGCCACATATTATAAAGTCTTGTATCACTGTTACCCTTTTAAAATATGGTTTTGGCTATTATAAGTTCTTTAAATTTTCATATAAATTTTAAAATCAGTTTCTCAATTTATATTTATAACAGCCTCTCTCTCTCTCATTGACCCTGGGCAACCAGTAAGCTGTCTATAATATTTTTCTTCTGAAGAATGTTATTCAAATGGAATCGTACACTATGTAACTATTGGGATTGGCCTTTTTCACTCCTCATAATTTCCTTACGATACATCTAAGTTGTTGCATATACCAATAGTAGTTACTTTTTATTTTTTAGTAGTATTCCATGGTATGGACATACCACTGTTTGTTGAACCATTAACCAAACGAAGGACATTTTGGGTTTTATTTTCTTTCATTTTTTGGCTATTATAATAAAACTTCCATAAACAATCGAATTGTGCATAGGTATTTGTGTGGACATAGCTTTTACTTCTACTTCTCTGGGACAAATGTCTAGGCGTACATTTGCTGGTGCACATAATTTTACATTTAGTTTTTTTTTTTTTTTAATGAAACTACTCAACCACTTTCCAGAGTAGCTTTACCAGTTTAAATTCACTCCAGCAATGAAAGAGAGACTTAATTTCTCCACATCCTTGAAGGTTTTGGCTTTTTTACTAAAATTTTTTTTGTAATGATTCTAGTAGGGAATGGTGTTATCTTGTTATGGTCTTAATTTGCATTGCCTTAATGGTGAGTGATGTTGGCCATCTTTACATGAGCTTATTTGCTATTTGCATATCTTATTCAATAAATAAGATATATCTCTTCACTTTCTTTGATCATATTTAATTTTTTACTATTGAGTTTTGAGGATTCTTCTTATGTTCTATATGTGAGTTCTTTATCAGATATGTGGTTTGCAAGTATTTTCTACTAGTCTGTTATATGTGTTTTCATTCTCTTAAATATGACTTTCACAGAGAAAAAGTTTAAAATTTTAATGAACTCCAATTTAGCTACTTTTTAATGAATTGTGCTTCTGCTGTCATGTTTAAGAACTCTTCACCAAGCCTAGATCTCCCAATTTTTTCCTAGGGTATCTTCAAAACATTCTATACTTCTATACTTTACATATAAATCTATTATCTATTTTGAGTTAATTTTTGTATAAGATGTGAGGTCTAGGATGAGACATTTTTCCCACTGTAGATATCCAAAATGCTTCAGCAACATTTGTTGAAAAGATTACTCATCCTCAATTGAATTGATTTTGTGTCTTTGTCAAAAAATAAATGAGCCGTACATTGAGGACACTATTTTTGGGTTTTCTGATCTGTTCAACTGATTTCTGTGTCTATCCCTCTGCCAATATCACAGTCTTGATTACTGTAGCTATAAAATAAATTTTGAAATCATGTGGACTTATTACTCCCTTTTAATTCTTCTTTTACAAGATTCTTTGCCCATTTTAGTTCCTATACCTTTACATAGAAATATTAGAATAATTTGTCATGTCAAAAATGTCTTGCTGGAATTTTGATAGAAATGCATTAGACATGGATAAATTTTGTAGGAGAATTAGTATCTTTACTGTGTTGAGTCTTCCAATCCATGTACACAGTATGTCTCTCCATTTAATTAGTTCTTGGATTTGTCAGTGTTTCGTAGTTTTCAACATACAAGTTTTATATGTGTTATGTGACATTTACATCTAAGTGTTTATTTTAGAGACTATAAGTTATATTGTCATTTTAATTTTAGTGTTCACATGTTCCTTGCTAGTAAATACAAAAATAATTGGTTTTTATATGTTGATCTTGTATCCTGCAACAGTGCTAAATTCACGTCTAAGAGTGAGTTCTACAGGTTTATTTTGTGTGTTGATTAGTTGGAATTTTCTATGTAGAAGATCATGTCATCTGCAAATAGGACAATATTTTTTCTTTCTATTCATTCTGTATGCCTTTTATTTCCTTATTAAACTACCTAACATTTTTAGTCCTATTTGAAAAGCAGTGGTGAGAACAGCATACTTGCCTTCTTCCCAGCCTCAGGGGAAATGGATTCAATCTTTCACCATTAACTGTGATATTAGCTATAGTATTTTCATAGATGTTCTTTACCAAGTTGAGGAATGTACGCTGTATTCCTATTTTTAAAATTTATGAACACAGTTGAATTTGTCAAATACTTTTTCTGCATCAGTTGACATTATCATGTAAATTTTTCATCTTTTGCCTGTTAATATGATGAATTACATTGATTGATTTTCAAATATTGGACCAGTCAGCACCCCTGCAACAAAATACTCTTAGTCATGTTCTATCCTTTTTTAAACATTTTTGATTTATATTTGATAATGTTTTATTAGGTATTTTTGCATTGATATTCATGAGGGATATATACATATATATATATATATGTGTGTGTGTGTATATATATATATATATATATATATATATACACACACATACATATCAGGTTTTGGTATCAGGGTAATACCAGAGTCATAAAATGTGTTGGGAAGTGCTCTTTTCTCTTGTATTTTGTGTTAATGATTGCATAGTTGATATGTAATTGACATGTAACATTGTGTAAGTTTAAGGTATACAGTGTTGATTTGAGATCTTTATTGCAATATGATTAATATTGTAGTGTTAACTAACAACTATATCATGTCACATACTTATTTCCTTTTTGTAGTGAGAACAATTAAGATCTAATTTTTAGTTATAATACAGTATTATTGACTATTATCACTATGCTGGGCATTAGCTCTCCAGAACTTATTTATCTACTAGTTGCAAGTTTGTACACTTAAATAAAAATTCCCTAATCCCCTTTCCCTTGCCCTTGGTACCTGCCATTCTACTCTCTGTTTTTATGAGATTAGCTTCTTTAGATTCCACATATAAGTAATATCATACAGTATTTGTATCTCTCTGACTTATCTCACTTAGCATAATGCCCTCAATGATGATAATTTTTTTTAATGGTTTTAGAATTCTCAAGTAAAACCATCTTGGTTTGAATATGTTTGGTTTTTATTTATGATTTTTAAAATAATAATTCAATTTTATTAATAACTATGCATTCATTCCAATTATCTATTTCATATTGAGTGGGTTGTGGTAATCTGTACTTTTCAAAAAACTGGTCCATTCATTTATGTTGTCAGATTTATCTGTAGATTTGTTCATACCTTCCTATCTTTTTGATGTCTTGAGGGTCTGTAGTGATATTTCCATTTCATTCCTAATATTGGTCATTTATGATTTCTTTCTTTTTTTCTTTGTCAATCTAGCTAAAGGTTTGTAAAACCATCGATCTATTCAAAGGAGGAGCATTGTATTTCACGTCATTAATTTCTGCTATTATCTTTATCATTTAATTTTTTCTGCTTGCTTTAAGCTTAAAGTTTCTTTAGCTGGGAGCTTAGATTATTGATTTGAGACTCTTTATATTCTCCAAAGTAAGCATTTAATGTTATAAATTCCCCTCTCAGCACAGCATTAACTATGTCCAACAAATTTTGGCACGTTGTATTTTACTTTTATTCAGTTCAGTGTATTTTTTGATTTTCCTTAAGACGTCTTCATAGGGGAGGTGCTTAGAAGACGGCAGAGTAGGAGAACACTGAGCTCACCTCCCCCTACCAACACATCAAAAAAACATCTACATGTGGAGCAATTCTCACTGAAAATGAACTGGAGACTGGCAGAAAGATTCTTATACAACCAAGACTGTAAAGAAAGATCAATACGGAGTTGGGTAGTAAGGGAAGAGATGTGACCAGGTCAGAACCTATGCCTCTAGGAGGGGACACAGAGGAGAAGGGGGATTATACAGGCTTGGAGATCCTCTCTGGGGAGTGAATGGTTCAAACCACAGCTCTGGAGTCCGAAACCAGGAAGATGAATCTCTTTAGCTGGTTTGAAAACCAGTGGAACTAACAGAGGAGGGCTATAAGAAATCTAGACTCAGCTTGTGAAGAGTGTGCAAATGCTTATTTACTCCTGGGAAGAAGATGGAGGAAGCAGATTGGAACTTACCAGGAATCTGACTGGTTTTCCACCACTGTCCCAATACACACGCTGACTGACACTGAGCGCTGCCTCAGGCATCTCTAGCTCAGGTGCAGCTCCCCACTAGGGTGAAGGCTGCGTCTGCTGAGGAGAGTGTACAGCTGGGGGTGGGGCACAGCCAGCTCAGACCTGGTACTGCATCTGAATGGGGCAAGGGAGGCCTTTACTGGTGCTCATGGAGGCTGCAGATCAGGAACTGTCTCAAGCTCTGAGTGGTGTGTGGGGTTCACATCAGCGAGTTCCCTGGCCTGCACTGGGCATTCGCTCCAGCTCCTCTTACTCCAGTGCTGCTCCTCTCTGGAGCAAACATGCCATTGTTGGGAGGGAGAAGAGCTCAGACTTGGAGGGAAAGAAACCAGCTCAGACTTGACCCTCATGGCTTCTGCCTCAGTACCTTGGGACATGACCCCACCCCTGATAGGGTGGTGACAGCCACTGAGCATAGGAGCAGCTCTGCTCACACCTGGCTCTGGATCTAGCCCCTTCATCTCCAGCCCCACCTCCCAGCAAGGTGATAACTGCCAGAACTCCCTGAGGGAAGACATGACCCACGTTCACTTCAGATCCATCTCTCTCAACAAACCACTGGGCACACACAGACTGCATATAGAGATTCCCACACAAGCTCACTCATTCAAGACCTGTATAGGTAACTGTTTAACCTAATTTCATAGAGACAGAGAAACTTAAGCAAAATGAGACGACAGAGGAATTTGCTCAAAATGAAAAATGATAAAAAAAAACCATGAAAAAAAATAACTAATAAAACAGAGGTAAATAATTTACCAAATAAAGAGTTCAAGCACTAGTAATAAGAATGCTAACTGAACTAGAGAAAAGAATAGATGAACACAGAGGGAATTTTAACAAGGAACTAGAAAACATAAAAAAGAACCAGTCACAGCTGAAGAATAAAACAACTTTAATGAAAAACACATTAGAAGGAATTAACAGCAGACTAGCTGATACAGAAGAACACATAAGTGATCTCTGGAAGATAGAATAATGAAAATCACCCAATCAGAACAGTAAAAAGGAAAACAAATTTAAAAAATGAGAACAGTGTAAGAGACCTCTGGAACAATATCAAGTGTATTAACATTCACATTATAGGGGTCCCAGAAGGAGAAGAGAGAGAAAAAGGGGTGGAAAATGTATTTGATGAAATTATGGCTGAAAACATTCTGAACCTGAAGAAGGAAACAGATATGCAGGTAAAGAAAGCACAGAGTCCCAAACAAGATGAACCCAAAAAGACCCACACAAAGACATATCATAATTAAAATGGCAAAAATTAAAGAGAGAATTCTAAAGGCAGCAAGAGAATAACAAAGAGTCACATACAAGGGAACCCCCATAAGGTTATTAGCTGATATTTCTGCAGAAAATTTGCAGGCCAGAAGGGAGTGGCATGATATAACTGAAGTGCTGAAAGAAAAACCCTACAACTTAGGACACTCTACCCAGCAAGATTATCATTCAGAAATGAAGGAGAGATAAAGAACTTCTCAGATAAGCAAAAACTAAAAGAGTTCATCAATACTAAACCAACCCTGAAAGAAATGTTAAAAGGTCTTCTCTAAGCAGAAAAGTAAAAGCTACAACAAGAAGTAAGAATTTGTAAGGAATGGGGATTCTCTGGTGGTACAGTGGTTAAGAATCTGCCTGCCAACGCAGGGGACATGGGTTCAAGCCCTGGTCCGGGAAGATCCCACATGCCGCAGAGCAACTAAGCCCATGCGCCACAACTACTGAGCCTGAGCTCTAGAGCCCATGAGCCACAACTACTGAGCCCACATGCCACAACTACTGAAGTCCGTGCACCAAGAGCCTGTGCTCTGCAACAAAAGAAGCCACCACAATGAGAAGCCCATGCACCACAACAAAGAGTAGCCCTCACTCGCCACAACTAGAGAAAGCCCGCTCACAGCAACAAAGACCCAATGCAGCCATAAATAAACAAATAAATAATAAATAAATAAATAAATAAAAAAGAATTTATAGGAATGGAAAAAATCCCACTAGTAAAGGCAAAATATAATAAAGGCTGTGGATTAACTACTGAAATAAGATAGTATGAAGATTAAAAGAGAAGAATTGTAAAATCAATTATAACTACAACAAACAGTTAAGGGATAAACATGAAGATGTAAAATATGACATCAAAAACACAAAATGTGGGGGAGGAGTAAAAAAAATGTAGCTCTTTTAGAATGTGTTTTAACTTAAATGACTATCAATTTAAAATGAGTAGATATAGTTTTAGTTCAACATATATGAACCCCAAGTTAAACACTAATCAAAAAATCCACAATAGATACACAAAAAACAGAGAGAAAGAAACACAAGTCTCTTCAATAAGTGGTGCTGGGCAAACTGGAAAACTACATGTAAAAGAATAAAATTAGAATATTTTCTCACATCATACACAAAAATAAATTCAAAATGGATTAAAGACCCAAATGTAAGAGTGGAAATCATAAAACTCCTAGAAGAGAACAAAGGCAGAACACTCTTTGACATAAATTGTAGCAATAGTTTTTTTGGACCTGTCTCCTAAGGGAAAGGGAACAAAAGCAGAAATAAATAATGGAGACATAATTAAACTTAAGAGCTTTTGCACAGCAAAGGAAACCATAGACAAAATGAAATGACAACCTACTGAATGGGAGAAAATATTTGCAAATGATATGATTGATAAGGGGTTAATATATGAAATATATAAACAGCTCATACAATTCAATATCAAAAAACAAACAACCTGATTTAAAAATGGTCAGAACATAGTGCTGCAGTGAACACTGGGATGCATGTGTCTTTTTGAATTATGGTTTTCACTGGGTATATGCCCAGTAGTGGGATTGCTGGGTCATATGGTAGTTCTATTTTTTGTTTTTTAAGGAACCTCCATACTGTTCTCCGTAGTGGCTGTATCAATTTACATTCCCACCAACAGTGCAAGAGGGTTCCCTTTTCTCCACACCCTCTCCAGCATTTATTGTTTGTAGACTTTTTAATGATGGCCATTCTGACCAGTGTGAGGTTATACCTCATTGTAGTTGCATTTCTCTAATAATTACAACACTATTTACAATAGCCAGGACGTGGAGGCAACCTAAATGTCCATCAACAGAGGAATGGATAAAAAAGATGTGGTACATATATACAATGGAATATTACTCAGCCATAAAAGGGAACGAAATTGGGTCATTTGTAGAGGCGTGGATGGACCTAGAGACTGTCATACAGAGTGAAGTAAGTCAGAAAGAGAAAAACAAATATCATATATTAACGCATATATATGGAATCTAGAAAAATGTTATAGATGATCTTATTTGCAAAGCAGAAATAGAGACACACACGTAGAGAACAAACGTATGGACACCAAGGGGGGAAAGGGGGCGTGGGATGAATTGGGAGATTGAGATTGACATATATACACTCTTGATATTATGTATAAAATAGATAACTAATGAGAACCTACAGTATAGCTCAGGGAACTCTGCTCAATGTTCTGTGGTGACCTAAATGGGAAGGAAATCCAAAAAAAAAAGGGGATACATGTATACATATAGCTGATTCACTTTGCTGTACAGTAGAAACTAACACAACATTGTAAAGTAACTATACTCCAATAAAAATTACTTAAAAAAATAAAAATGGGCGGAAGACCTGAAGAGACATTCTTCCAAAAAAGATATACAGATGGACAACAGGCACATGAAAAGATGCTCAAGAAAAATGCAAATTAAAACCACAATGAGATGTCACCTCACACCTGTCAGAATGGCTATCATCAAAAAGCCCACAAATAACAAATGTTGGGGAGGATGTGGAAAAAAGGGAACCCTCCTACACTGTTGGTGGGAATATAAATTGGTTCAGCCACTATGGAAAACAGTAAGGAGGTTCCTCAAAAAACTAAAAATAGAACTTCCATATGACCCAGCAATTTCACTCCTGGGTATATATCCCAAGAAAACAAAAATAATAATTCGAAAAGATATATACACCCTAATGTTCATAGCAGCATTATTTACAATAGCCAAGATATGGAAGTAACCCAAGTGTCCATCAACAGATGAATGGATAAGGAAGGTGTTATATATATATCACATCTTAACATTATAATATTATATATTATATATATATAACATCTTAACATTATAATATTATATATATATATATATATATATACTCACCCTTAAAAAAGAATAAAATTTTGCCATTTGCTCAACATGGATGGACTTGGAGGGTATTATGCTTATTGAAATAAGTCAGACAGAGAAAGACAAATACTGTATGTTATTACTTATATGTAGAATCTAAAACATAAAACAAACGAATGAATATAAGAAAACAGGAACAGACTCTCAGATATAGAGAACAACCTACTGGTTACCAGTGGGGAGAGGAGAGGGGGGAGGGACAAGATACTGGTAGGGGATTAAGAGGTACAAACTACTACGTATAAAATAAATAAGCTACAAGGATATATTTACAGCACAGGGAATATATCCAATGTTTTATAAAAACTTTAAATGGAGTATTATTTATAAAAATATGGAATCATTATGTTTTACAACTGAAACTAATATAAATTGTAAATCGACTATTCTTCAATTTAAAAAAAAGACTTCCTCATAGAAGCATGTTGGTTATTTTCCAAGTATTTGGAATTTTTCCTGTTATATTTCTATTTGATATCTAGTTTGATTCCATTGTGGACAGAGAACACACTCTGTATTATTTCAATTACTTTAATTTTGTTAAAGTTCGTTCTGTGACCCAGGATATCTTCTACTTTGGTATATATTTCAAGAATGTGTATTTTGATGTTGCAGGGTGAAATACTCCATAAATATAAATTAGATCTTTTTAGTTGATGGTATTGTTGTGTTCTTCTATATCATTGCTGATTTTATGTTTTGTCAACCTAGTGATTGTTGATCCAGGGGTACTGAAGTCCCTAATTATAATTTTGGATTTGTCTATTTGTCCTTTCTGTTCTATTAGTTTTTGATTCATATATTTTGTGGTTCTCTTGTTTGGCATATACACATTCAGAATTGTTATATCTTCTTCTTGGTGGACTGATTTTTTTGTCATTATGTAATGTCCCGTCCCTATCTTTGATATTTTCTTTGTTTTAAGTCTACTTTTCTGATATTAATACACCCACTCACACTTGTTTTTGATTATTTGCCTTCCATTCATATATATATATATATATATATATAATGAGATACTTGAAGTCAAGAAATGGTTGGGTCATTTTTAAAAATTTTTTATTGGAGTATAGTTGATTTACAATGTTGTGTTAGTTTCAAGTGTACAGCAAAGTGAATCAGTTATATATATACATATATCCACTCTTTTTTAGATTCTTTTCCCATATAGGACATTACAGAGTACTAAGTAGAGTTCCCTGTGCTATACAATAGGTCCATATTAGGGTTGGGTCATTTTTCAAATCCACTTTGACAATCTCTGTCTTTTAAAGGTGTATTAGATTATTTATACTTACTGTAATTATTGACATGTAGGGCTTAAATCTGCCATTTTATTTTTCATTTTCTGTTTGTTTTCTCTCTCCTGGCTCCTGCAGATTTGCTGAACATTTTTTTTAGAATTCTATTTTTATTCATCCTTTTTTTTTAAGTGCATATATCTGTATAGACTTTTGTGTGTGTGACTGCTATAGTCATTACATTATTAATATATTCTTCCTCAGTCTCCTGGTGTTGACATTTCACTAGTTCAAGTGTAGTGTGGAACTCAAAATTATTCCTGGGTGGACTTCTGCTTCTGGAAAAATGCAGTAGATACACTATTCCCTTTTATTCTCATTAAGCACAACTAAAATCCCTGGACATTACATATAAAACAAACATAAGAAAATACTGATAGCTGAGAGAAGAAGGCAGACTTGCCAGGGACCTTGGAATCTGCTATGGACTAAATTGTGTCTCTCCCAAATATGTATGTTTAATCTCTAACCCTCAATGAAAATTTATCTGGTGAAAAATCTTTAAGGAGGTTATTCAGGTTAAATGAGGTCATAAGGGTGGGGTTCTAATCTGCTAGGACTGTGGCCTTATAAAAAGATTGAAGAAGACTGCTCTCTCTCAATCACTGTCTCCTTCTCTCTCTCTCTGCCACATGAAGACATAGCAAGGTGGCAGCCATTTGTAAGCCAGGAACAGATCTCTCACAAGAACTTGGCCGTGCTGGCACCCTAACCTCAGACTGACTCCCAGTCTTCAGAACAGTGAGAAAATAAATTTCTGTTGTTTAAGCCATCCAGTCTACAGTATTTTTTATGGCAGCTTGAAACAACATATAGGGCCTAACAACATGGTGAAAGGAATCTTGGAACATCAGAAGGAAAAACAAAGAGAAAATACATGGTTAAATAAAATTAAATAGACTTTCCTTTTCCTATTGAGTTTTCTAAATTATGGTTTTGGGTGAAGCAAAAATCATAAGTGTCTAATGTGGTTCTCACTGTATGTAGAGGAAATATTTGACAATTATATTATAAATTAAAGAGAGCAAAATGAGGCACTGTAGCCTTCATTTTTAAAATAACAGCTTTATTAAGATATGATTCACATACCATATGTTGGGGAAATATAATTAAAAATAAAATCTGTTAACCCAAAAAACTTCTCCACAAAAATAGAAGAGAGAGAAAACTGTTTTATTATTGGATAAGCATTAAACTATGATGTGATGCATATTACAGGCAATCTGCTAAAAGATTGCAAAGACAGAAAGAATTTTTATCCTTTTATATAGCCAAGCAGATACATCCCATTGCATACGTTTTCTCCAGATAAATGATAAATTATTCCTCAATTAAAAGAACATTGCGGCCCCATTTGTCACACGGTTTATTCTAAGCTCTCCTTGTTATTGGGGTAGCCACCTGTATTTATTAATTACCACTAAAAAGGAAAATTAACTACTCATATCTTTATGATAGGAGGTAGATTCGTAACTTGGAGCCAGGCACCAGCTAAAGTTAAGCTCTTATCTTCCCATGGAAAATAGGAGATATGGGTGCTATCTTCTGTAGTGATTACATTTCAAAGCTATGGCTGCCAAGTTTTGAGAAAAATACTTCTGGGTTGTAAAGCTAGTGAGGAGATTATTTAGCTTTTAAAAAGATTCACATACCTGTCTAAGTGGCAGAGGGAGAATTCACAATTATTTATTTATTTTTTTAAGTAAATGTTCTAAGAAAAGGGAAGGGCTAGAGTCTCTTTTCCTTTTTGTACCAGGAGGAATTAAAGTTTATTTTTCTTACTTTTGTGTTTGCCATATACATCTGATTCACCCATTTAAAGTGCACAGTTTGATAGTTTTTAGTTTGTTCACAGCAATTAAAAATCACCGTGGTCAATTTAGAACATTATCATCGTCTAAGAGAAGCCAGTTCCCCATTAGCAGTCACTCTCCATTTCCCTCTCAGTGACCCTCCCAGACCTAGGTGACCACTAATCTACCTTCTGTCTATATAGATTTGCATATTCTAGACAGTTTATAGAAAATAAATCACACAATATGTGATTTTTTATTACTGGTTTCTTTCATTTAGCATAATGTTTTCAAGGATCATCTTTTATTTTTAATTTTTTATTGAAGTATAGTTGATTTACAATTTGTGTTAGTTTCAGGTGTATAGCAAAGTGATTTGGAGATATATATATATATATATATATATTCTTTTTTAAATTCTTTTCCATTATAGGCTATTACAAGGTATTGAATATAGTTCCCTGTGCTCTACAGTAAATCCTTGTTGTTTATTTTATATATGGTAGTGTGTATCTGTTAATCCCATACTCCTAATTTATCCTTCCTCCCCTTCCCCTTTGTAACCATAAGTTTGCTTCCTATGTCTGTGAGTCTGTTTTCAGCTTTGTAAATAAGTTCATTTGTACTATTTTTTAGATTCCACATATAAATGATGTCACATGATATTTATCTGTCTCTGTCTGACTTATTTCACTTAGTATGATAATCTCTAGGTCCATCCATGTTGCTGCAAATGGAATTATTCTTTTTTTATGGGTGAGTAATATTCATATATACGTATATATATATATATATATATATATATATACACACACACACACACACACACACACATACATACTACATCTTCTTTATCCATTCATCTGTTGATGAACACTTAGGTTGCTTCCATGTCTTGGCTATTGTAAATAGTGCTGCTATAAACATTGGGATGCATGTATCTTTTGTCTCTTTTGGATATATGCTCAGGAGTGGGATTTCTGGATCATATGTTAACCCTATTTTTAGTTTTTTAAGGAACCTCCATACTGTTGTCCACAGTGGCTTCACCAATTTACATTCCCACCAACAGTGTAGGATGCTTCCCTTTTCTCCATGCCCTCTGCAGCATTTGTTATTTGTAGACTTTTTAACGATGGCCATTCTGACCAGTGTGACGTGATACCTCATTGCAGTTTTGCATTTCTCTAATAAGTAGTGATGTTGAGCATCTTTTCATGTGCCTGTTGGCCATCTGTATGTCTTCTTTGGAGAAATGTATATGTAGGTCTTAGCTGCCCATTTTTTTTTATTGGGGTGTTCTTTGCTTGTTTGTTTTTGTTTTTCACATTGAGTTGTATGAGCTGTTTGTATACTTTAGAAATTAAGCCATTGTTGGTTGCATCCTTTGTGAATATTTTGTCCCAGTCCATAGACTATCTTTCTGTTTTGCTTATGGTTTCCTTTGCTGTACAAAAGCTTATAAGTTTGATTAGGTTCCGTTTGTTTATTTTTCCTTTTATCTCTTTTGCCTTTAAAGACTGACCAAAGAAAACATTGCTACGATTGATGTCAGAGAATGTTTTGCCTATGTTCTCTTCTCTTCTAGGAGTTTTATGGTGTCATGTTATGTTTAAGTCTTTAAGCCATTTTGAGTTTATTTTTGTCTATGGTGTTAGGGAGTGTTCTAACTTTCTTGATTTGCATACAGCTGTCCAGCTTTCCCAAAGCCACTTGCTGAAGAGACTGTCTTTTCTCCATAGTGTATTCTTGCCTCCTTTGTCAAAGATTAATTGACTGTGGGTGTGTGGGTTTATTTCTGGGCTCTCTATTACATTCCATTGATCCATAAATCTCTTTTTGTGCAAATATCATGCTAGTTTTATTACTGTAGCTTTGTAGTATTTTCTGAAGTCTGGAAGGGTTATACCTCCAGCTTTGTTCTTTTTCCTTAGGATTGCTTTGGCAATTATGGGTCTTTTGTGGTTCCATATAAATTTTAGGATTATTTGTTCTAGTTTTGTGAAAAATGTCATGGGTAATTTGATAGTGATTGCAATAAATCTGTAGAGTGCTTTGGGTAGTATGGTCATTTTAACTATATTAATTCTTCCAATCCAAGAACATGGGATATCTTTCCATTTCCTTGAGTCATCATCAATTTGCTTTTAAATGTTTTATAGTTCACAATGTATAAATCTTTCACATCCTTGGTTAGATTTATTCCAAGTTATTTTATTTTTTGATGTCATTTTAAATGGGAATATGGTTTTAATTTCTCTTTCTGATATTTAATTGTTAATGTAAAGAAATGCAACAGATTTCTGTATATTAAATTTGTATCCTACTACCTTAATGAATTAATTTATCAGTTCTAATAGTTTTTGTTTGCAGTCTTTAGGGTTTTCTATATACAGTATCATATCATCTGCATATAATGACAACTTTACCTCTTCTGTTCCCATTTGAATATGTTTATTTTTCTTGTCTGATTACTGTGGGTTCATCTTCCAATACTATATTGAATAGAAATGGTGAGAGTGGACATCCTTATCTTGTTCCAGAATTTAGTGGGAAGGCTTCCAGCTTTTCACCATTGAGTATTATGTTGGCTGTGGGTTTGTCATAAATGGCTTTTATTATGGTGAGATATGTTCCCTCCATACCCACTTTGAGAAGAGTTTTTGTCATGAATGGATGTTGAATTTTACCAAATGCTTTTTCTGCATCCAGTGAGATGATCATGCGGTTTTTGTCTTTTTTTGTTGTTAATGTGGCGTAGCACATTGATTGATTTGCATGTGTTGAACCATCCTTTGGACCCTGGAATGAATCCAACTTGATCATGCTGTATGATCCTTTTTATGTGTTGTTGGATTCTGTAATTTTCTTTTTTGGTAGTGTCTTTGTCTGGTTTTGGCATCAGCATGATGGTGGCTTCATAGACTTTGGGAATGTTCCCTCCTCTTCAATCTTTTGGAAGAGTTTGAAAAGGATAGGTATAAGTTCTCCTTTGTATGTCTGGTAGAATTCCCCAGTGAAGCTATCAAGTCCTGGACTTTTGTTTGCAGGGAGTTTTATTATTGTTATTGTTATTATTATTATTACAGATTCTGTTTCACTTTTAGTGTTCAGTCTGTTCAAATTATCTCTTTCTTCTTGATTCAGTTTTGGCAGGCTGTAAGTTTCTAGAAACTTGTCTACTTCTTGCAGGTTTTCTATTTTGTTGACATAGAACTGTTCATAATATTTTATAATTTTTTGTATTTCTGTGGTATCAGTTGTTATTTCTCCTTTCATTTTTTATTTTGTTCATTTAGGTCCTCTCTCTTTTCTTCTTGGTGAGCCTGTCCAGGGGTTTGCCTATTTTCTTTATCCTTTCAAAAAACCAACTCTTGGTTTTCTTTATTTTTTTCAATTGTTTTTTTAAATCTCTATTTTATTTATTTCCTCTGTGATCTTTATTATTTCCTTCCTTCTGCTGACTTTAGGTTTTATATGTTTTTTTCTAGTTCTTTTAGGTGGTATGTTAGGTTATTTGGGATTTTTCTTGCTTTTTGAGAAAGGTTTATGTTGCTATGAACTTCCTTCTTATGACTGCTTTTGCTGCATCCCATAGATTTTTTATGGTCTTGTTTTCATTGTCGTTTGTCTCCAGGTATGTATTTTTTTTATTTCCTCTGGATTTCATCATTGACCCATTGGTTTTTCAGTAGCATGTTGTTGAGTCTCCATGTAATCGGTTTTTTGTTGTTGTTGTTTTTCCTCATTTTTTGTTCTCTAGTTGATTCCAAGTTTCATGTCTTTGTGGTCAGAAAAAGATAATTGAAATAATGTCTATCCTTTTAAGTTTGTTGAGGCTTGTTTTGCATCCTAGTATGTGGTCTATCCTAGAGAATGTTCCATTTGCACTTGAAAAGAGTGTATATTTTGGTTTGTTTGTTTGCTTGCTTGTTTATTTATTTATATGTAGTGTCCTGTAGATATCAATTAAGTGTAACTTTTCTATTCTATCATTTAGGATCACTATTGCCTTAATGATTTTCTGTCTGGAAGATCTGTCCATTGATTTCAGTGGAGGGTTAAAGTCTCCTACTATTACTGTATTCCCAGCAATTATTCCCTCATGTCTGTTAGTATCTGTTTTATAAATTTAGGTGCTCCTTTATTAGGTGCATATATGTTAATGAGTGTGATATCCTCTTATTGTATTGATCCTTTTATCATTTTACAGTGTTCTTCTTTGTCTTTCTTTATGGTCTTTGTTTTAAAGTCAATTTTCTCTGATATAAAACCTACTCCTGCTTTTTTATCATTTCCATTTGGAAGAAATATCTTTTTCCATTCCCGCACTTTCTTTCCTTTTAATTAATTTTTATTGGAATATAGTTCCTTTACAATGTTCTGTTAGTTTCTGCTGTATGGCAAAGTGAATCAGTTATAGATATACATATATCCCTTCTTTTTTAGATTTCCTTCCCATTCAAGTCACCAGAGAGCATTGAGAAGAGGTCCCTGTGCTATACAGTAGGTTCCCATTAGTTATCTATCTTATACATAATACTACATATATGTCAATCCCAATCTCCCAATTCATCCAACCATGCCTCCCCCCTTGGTGTCCAAATGTTTGTTCTCTACATCTGTGTCTCTATTTCTGATTTGCAAATCAGTTCATCTGTATCAGTTTTCTAGAATCCACATATAAACGATATTCTACAATATCTGTTTTTCTCTTTCTGAATTCACTCTCTATGACAGTATCTAGGTCTATCCATGTCTTTCACTCCTTTTTTGGGCCGAGTAATATTCCATTGTATATATGTAACACATCTTTATCCATTCTTCTGTTTATGAACATTTAGGTTGCTTCAATGTCCTGGCTATTATAAATAGTGCTGCAATGAACATTGGGGTGCATGTATCTTTTTGAATTATGGTTTTCTCTGGGTATATGCCCAGGAGTGGGAATGCTGGGTCATATGGTAGTTTTATTTTTAGGTTTTTGAGGAACCTCCATACTGTTCTCCATAGTGGCTGTATCAATTTACATTCCCACCAACAGTGTAGGAGGGTACCCTTTGCTCCACATACTCTCCAGCATTTTTGTTTGTAGATTTTTTGATGATGGCCATTCTGACCAGTGTGAGGTGATACCTCAGTGTAGTTTTGATTTGTATTTCTCTAATAATTAATGATGTTGAGCATATTTTCATGTGTTTGTTGGCCATCTGTATGTCTTCTTTGGAGAAATGTCTATTTAGTTCTTCCACTCATTTTTTCATTGGGTGCTTTTTTAAATTTTTTTTTTGATATTGAGCTTCATGAGCTGTTTGTATATTTTGGAGATTAATCCTTTGTCAGTTGCTTCATTTGAAAATATTTTCTCCCATTGATAGGGTTGTCTTTTTGTCTTGTTTATGGTTTCCTTTGCTGTACAAAAGCTTTTAAGTTTAATTAGGTCCCATTTGTTCATTTTTGTTTTTATTTTCATTATTCTAGGAGGTGAGTCAAAAAGGATCTTGCTGCAATTTATGTCAAAGAGTGTTCTGCCTAAGTTTTCCTCTTAGAGTTTTATAGTCTCTGGCCTTACATTAGGGTCTTTAATCCATTTTTAGTTTATTTTTGTGTATGGTGTTAGGGAGTGTTCTAATTTCATTATTTGACATGCAGCTGTCCAGGTTTCCCAGCACCACTTATTGAAGAAACTGTCTTTCCTCCATTGTATATTCTTGCCTCCTTTGTCACAGTTTAGGTGACCATACGTGTGTGAGTTTATCTCTGGGCTTTCTATCCTGTTCCATTGATCTATATTTCTGTTTTTGTGCCAGGACCATATTGTCTTGATTATGGTAGCTTTGTATTATAGTCTGAAGTCAGGGAGCCTGATTCCTACAGCTCTGTTTTTCTTTTTCAAGGTTGCTTTGGCTATTTGGGGTGTTTTGTGTTTCCATAAAAATTGTACAATTTTTCGTTCTAATTCTGTGAAAAATGCCCCTGGTAATTTGATAGGGATTTCATTAAATCTGTAGATTGCTTTGGGTAGTATAGTCATTTCACAATATTGATTCTTCCCATCCAAGAACATGGTATATCTGTATACCTGTTAGTGTCATATTTGTTTTCTTCTATCAGTATCCTATAGTTTTCTGAGTACATGTCTTTTGTCTCCTTAGGTAGGTTTATTCATAGGTATTTTATTCTTTTTGTTGCAATGGTAAACGGGATTGTTTCCTTAATTTCTCTTTCTGATTTTTCATTGTTAGTGTATAGGAATGCAAGAGATTTCTGTGTATTAATTTTGTATCCTGCAACTTTATCAAATTCATTGATAAGCTCTAGTAGTTTTCTAGTGGCCTCTGTAGGATTTTCTATGTATAGTATCATGTCATCTGCAAACAGTGACAATTTTACTTCTTCTTTTCCAATTTGGATTCCTTTTATTTCTTTTTATTCTCTGATTGTTGCAGCTAGGATTTCCAAAACTAAGTTGAATAATAATGGTGAGAGTGGGCATCCTTGTATTGATCCTGATCTTAGTGGAAATGCTTTCAGTTTTTCACCATTGAGAATAATGTTTGCTGTGGGTTTGTCGCATATGCCCTTTATTATGTTGAGGTAGGTTCCCTCTATGCCCATTTTCTGGAGAGTTTTTGTCATAAATGGGTGTTGAATTTTGTCAAAAGTTTTTCTGCATCTAATGAGCTAATCTTGTGGTTTTTATTCTTCAATTTGTTACCATGGTGTATCACATTGATTGATTTGCATATATTGAAGAATCCTTGCATCCCTTGGATGTATCCCACTTGATTGTGGTGTATGATCCTTTTAGTGTGTTGTTGGATTCTGTTAGCTAGTATTTTGTTGAGGATTTTTGCATCTATATTCATCAGTGATATTGGTCTCTAATTTTCTTTTTTTGTAGTATCTCTGTCTGGTTTTGGTATCAGGGTGATGGTATCCTCATAGAATGAGTTTGGGAGTGTTCCTTTTTTAAGAATTTGTCCATTTCTTCCAGGTTGTCCATTTTATTGGCATATAGTTGCTTGTAGTACTTTCTTATGATCCTTTGTATTTCTGTGGTGTCCATTGTAACTTCTCCTCCTTCATTTCTAATTTAATGATTTGAGTCCTCTCCCTTTTTTTCTTGATGAGTCTGGCTGAAGGTTTATCTGTTTTGCTTATCTTCTCAAAGAACCAGCTTTTAGTTTTATTGATCTTTGCTATTGTTTTCTTGGTTTCTATTTCATTTATTTATGCTCTGATCTTTGTGATTTCTTTCCTTCTACTAACTTTGGGGTTTGTTTTTCTTTCTCTAGTTACTTTAGGTGCAAGGTTAGGTTGTTTATTTGAGATTTTTCCTGTTTTTTGAGGTACGATTGTATTGCTATAAACTTCCCTCTTAGAATTGCTTTTGCTGCATCCCATAGGTTTTGGGTTGTTGTGTTTTCACTGTCATTTGCTTCTAGGTATTTTTTGATTTCCTCTTTGATTTCTTCAGTGGTCCATTGGTTATTTAGTAGCATGTTGTTTCACCTCCATGTGTTTGTATTTTTTACAGTTGTTTTCCTATAATTGATTTCTAATCTAATAGCATTGTGGTTGGAAAAGCTGCTAGATATGATTTCAATTTTCTTAAACTTACCAAGGTTTGATTTCTGATCCACAGTGCGATCAATCTCTCCTGGTGAATGTTCCTTGTGCACTTGAGAAGAAAGTGTATTCTGCTACTTTCGGATGGAATGTCCTATAAGTATCAATTAAGTCTATCTGGTCTAATGTGTCATTTAAGGCTTGTGTTTCCTTATTAATTCTCTGTCTGGATGATGTGTCCATTGGTGTAAGAGGGGTGTTAAAATCCCCCACTATTACTATGTTACTGTCTATTTCCTCTTTTATGGCTGTTAGCATTTGCCTTATGTATAGAGGTGCTCCTATGCTGGGTGCATAAATATTTACAATTGTTATATCTTCCTCTTGGATTGATCCCTTGATCATTATGTGGTGTCCTTCCTTGTCTCTTGTAACAGTCTTTATTTTAAAATCTATTTTGTCTGATATGAGTACTGCTACTCCAGCTTTCTTTTGATTTCCATTTGCATGGAATATCTTTTTCCATCCCTTCACTTTCAGTCTGTACGTGTCCCTAGGTCTGAAGTGGGTCTATTGTAGACCACATATATGTGGGTCTTATTTTTGTATCCATTCAGCAAGTCTGTGTCTTTTGGTTGGAGCATTTAATCCATTTACATCTAAGGTAATTATCGATATGTTTGTTCTTGCCATTTTCTCAGTTGTTTTGGGTTTGTTTTTGTATGTCTTTTTTTTTCTTCCCTTCCTCTTTTGTTGTCTTCTCTTTCGTTTTTTTGCCAAGAGAAGTTCCTTTACAATTGTTGTTAAGTTGGTTTGGTGGTGCTGAATTCTCTTAGCTTTTGCTTGTCTATAAAGCTTTGATTTCTCCGTTGAATCTGAATGAGAGCCTTGATGGGTAGAGTATTCTTGGTTGTAGGTTTTTCCCTTTCACTAGTTTAAATATATCCTGCCACTCCCTTCAAGCCTGCAGAGTTTCTGCTGAAAAATCAGCTGATAACCTTATGGGGTTTCCATTGTATGTTATTTGTTGCTTTTCCCTTGTTGCTTTTAATACTTTTTCTTTGTATTATTTTTTTGTTAGTTTGATTAATATGTGTCTCGGCTTGTTTCTCCTTGGGTTTATCCTGTATGGGACTCTCTGTGCTTCCTGAACTTGGGTGATTATTTCCTTTCCCATGCTAAGGAAGTTTTCAAGTATGATCTCTTCAAATATTTTCTCATGCCCTTTCCCTTTTTCTTCTCATTCTGCAACTGCTATAATTCGAATGTTGTTGTGTTTAATGTTGTCCCAGAGGTCTCTGAGACTGTTTCCATTTCTTTTCATTCTTTTATCTTTATTTTGTTCTGCAGCAGAGAGTTCCACCATTCTGTCTTCCAGGTCACTTACCCATTCTTCTGCCTCAGTTATTATGCTATTGATTCCTTCTAGTGTATTTTTCATTTCAGTTATTGTTGTGTTAATCTGTTTGTTTGTTCTTTAGTTCTTCTAGGTCTTTGCTAAACTTTTCTTGTATCTTCTCAATCCATGCCTCCATTCTGTTTCCGAGATCTTCGATCAACTTTACTGTCATTACTCTGAATTCTTCTTCAGATAGATAGCTTATCTCCTCTTCATTTAGTTGTTCTTGTAGGTTTTTATCTTCCTCCTTCATCTGCAACATAATTTTTGTCATCTCATTTTGTCAAACTTACTGTGTTTGTGGTCTCCTTTCCGCCAGGTGCAGGATCATAATTCCTCTTGCTTCTGGTGTCTTCCCACTGGTGGGTGAGGTTGGTCCAGAGTCTTGTGCTGTTACCTCCTTGATAGGGGGTTTGATTGTTGTTGTGTTGATTAGAGCCTGCCCTGGATATTGAGTGTGGCCTCCCCTTTGCTCTGTGGTTGTCACTGCCCTGTCAGGGGCAGGGTCTGCTCCCTAGTTATTGGAGTAGAGGCCCCCAAGTCTGCTTCTTAGCTGTGTTTCTGATCTGTGGTATGAGGTAGGCAGGGTTGGAGCACTTCCACTGGGAGGGAAGCCACTGAATATTCCTCCTCTGGAGCTGTTCACCTGTGGTGTTCTCCATTGTGTCACCTTTCACCTGTTGTGCAACCTCTCAGATTACACTGATGTTGGCACTGCTCTCGGCCCCACCTTAACTGTGGGTATGCCGGCAATTGGCCCTGGTGTCTCTTAGACGTTGCTTTCACCAGGCCACCAGAGCAGATCCACTGAAGTCAGGTCCCAGGATTGCAGTAATCATGTATCTGGACCTGTTGTGGGTGTTATGGGGGCAGCTGAGACTTTAGCCTGGCACCACCCCTACATGTATGTGCTCACAGAGTCTACAGCTGCTAAAGCTAGGCCTATCTTGGCTGCAGGGCCACTCATCCATTCAGATGTTTTGTAGGCACTGAGTTTTTACCAAGCCAGTCACGGGGGTGTCAATTCATGGTTTGCGCAGCTGTGAGGAGAGATTTCAGCTTTTATTCCTTGGTTGCATGGCCCCTGGGGCTTGGCTGTGGTTTTAGCTCCGCCTCTACATATGGGCTAGCCACATGGGTCTGCTCCAGAGACTGCCTTGGAGCACTTGGGTCTGCCCCAGTGAGGACAGGGCGTGGAGGTGGCATGGCTGCTGGGCTGCTAGCAGCGACAGGTGTGCAGGGGGATTGGAAGTTGTGAGAGATCCACCCTCATCAGTGACAAGGTGTGCAGGGGAGCCAGCGGCCATGTGCCTGAGAGATCTGGCCCTGGTGGGAGGCTTTCCTAGCTCCTGGCCATGGGCACCTCCATTCCCTCACTTTCAATCTATCTGTTTTTCACCTTAAAGTGGGTCTCTTGTAGGCAGCATAGTGTAGGTTCTTGTTTCATTATCCAATCTGCCTCTCTATATTTCTGATTGGAACATTTAGTCTAACATTGACATTTAAAGTAATTATTGATAACTATGTATTTATTGCCATTTTAAACCTGGTTTTCCAGTTGATTTTGTACTTCTTCTTTGTACCTTTCTTCTCTTTTTTGTTTTCCCTTTTGTGGTTTGATGGTTTTCTTTTGTGCTTGAGTTCCTTTCTTTTTGGATTTTGTGAATCTATTTTATGTTTTTGATTTGTGATACGTTTTTGATTTGTTTTTGATTTTCAAGTATGTTAATCCATAACTCCATCTCCTTGCTTTCAACTGATAGTCATATGAGCTCAAACACATTCTAAAAGATGTATGTTTTCTTACTCCCCTCCACACATTTTGTAATTTTGATGTCCTCTTTTACATCTTCATGTTTATTCTTTTACTGTTCATTGTAGTTGTAATCGCTTTCACAGAATTTTTTTGGATAGTTTTTTAATCTATATACTGCCTTATTTAAGTGACCTTCAATCCTTTTATATATTTGCCTTTCGTATTGTGATTTTCCCTTTCCTGTAGATTCTTGTTTCTTTTCTATTTAGAGAAGACCTTTCAATATTTCTTTAGGATAGGTTAGTATTGCTGTATTCGTTTAGTATTTGCTTGTTTGAGAAATTCTTTATTTTTCTTATTCTAAATGATAATCTTGCTGGGTAGAGTGTCCTAGGTTGCAGGTTTTTCCCTTTCAGGACTTTGAATACAACTTCCCATTCCTTCTGACCTGCAAAGTTTCACTAGAGTAATCAGCTAATAGCCTAATGGAGATTCCCTTGTAACTGACTCTGTTTTTCTCTTGCTGCCTTTAGAATCCTCTCTTGATCTTTAACTTTTGCCATTTTAATTATGTTAAGTCTCAGTGTAGGTCTATTTGGGTTCATCTTGTTTGGGACCCTCCATGCTTCCTGTACCTGGATATCTATTTCCTTCTTTAGGTTTGGGAAGTTTTCAGCCATAATTTCTTCAAATACATATTCAACCCCCTTTTCTCTTTCTTCTCCTTCTGGGATCTCTATTATGTGTAGATTGGCATGCTTTATATTATTCCATAGGTCTCATATGTTGCCTTCATATTTTTTCATTTGTCTTTCTGTCTGCTGTTCTGATTGGGTGATTTCAATTATTCTATCTTCCAGATCACATATTCATTCTTCTGCATTATTTAGTTTGCTATTTATTGCCTTTGCTTGGTTTTCATTGTGGCAATCGAGTTGTCTAATTTTGATTGGCTCCTCTTTATAGATTCTAGTTTCTTGTTACAATGATTTGCATTTCTATTGATACTCTTTCTTAATTCCTTCAGCATTTTTATTACCTCCTTTTTGAACACAGGGTCTGGTAGAATGGAGAGGCCCCTTTCATTCTTTGTTCTTTCAGAGGATTTCTCTTGTTCTTTTAATTGTGACTAATTCCTCTACTTCTTCACTTTACTTATATTTCTCTGACTCTACAATTTTAGGAAAAACTTATTTACTGTGGTCTTGAAGGCCTGCTTTTACGTGGAAGCAACCCTATGTAGATTGTGTGAGTCCAATATTTTTGGTGTGAGGGCTGTTTTTGTTATGGATGCTTGCCAGGTCCTTTCCTCAGGGTGTGCTTATCCTTATCCCCTTTATAGGAGTGCTTATGGCATTGTGGTGACTAGAGCCTGCCCTGAACTTTGAGTGGGGCCTACTCTTTGCTCTGTGGTTGTCACAGCCCTGTCAGGGGCAAGGCCTGCTCCCCAGTTGTTGGAGTAGAAGACCCCAGATCCAGTTCTATGCTGTAGTGAGAGGTAAACGGGACTGGAGTGCTCCATCTGGGAAATGAGCTGCTGCATGTTCTTCCCCAGGAGCTTTCCACCAGGATGTGTGACCCTGTTATGCCACCTGCTACCTGGTGTGCATGCCCACAAAGATTACTTTTGCTGGCGCTGCCCTTGGGGACTGCCTCATCTGTGGGGGTGCCAATAATCGGCTTGGACATCCCTTATCCCTTACAAAGCCACTGGTGTGAAACCAGCCGAAGGTGTGCCTCAGTGCCTGCTCTGAGAGCGCCGTTAATCAGCTCATATTTCAGCCCTGCCTCCGAATGTGTGGGCCCACAAATTTCGCTGCTGCTGGTGCCTGGACCCCTCTCTGTTGCTGGAACACTGCTAATCAGCTTTGATGGCCCTCATGTGCATGTGCGGTCCTGGTCCCAAAATCTGCGGGCAAGAGAACCTACCAAAGTCATTCCCCCATGTCCGCATTTGGAGTGAAGGTGATTGGCTCAGATTTCAGCCCTGCAGTCCCATGTGCATGCCCACAAAGTTCACAAAACCTGAGGCAACTGGAGTTGCATCCTGCTGTGAGCATGCTGATAATGAGGCTACTATGGCAGACCCTTGACCCTCCCTTCCTGTGTTGACAATGGGACTTCTACGGTGGACCCAAGCTCAGTGCTGCATGCACCCCCAGTTGTGGAACAGGCCACACTCCAGGCCCTTGGGGCTGTCTCTGTGCAACCAAATGAGTCCTTTCCCAGCATCTGTCCACCGAAACCTGAGTTTCAGCACTTAGTCACTGCGCACATCAGTAGGCATGTGTCTCATGCTGGAAAGGGCAGCAACGTGGGAAAGACCATCTCTGATGGTTTCTCTCTATCTTCCAGGACTTCAGAGCAGCTCCTGCACTCTGCTCTCAAGCCTCTGAAGCTCCCTATCTGTCCCAGCAGACCTCCCATCCAGTGAAGGAGGTTCCCAGGGTGAGGAACCTTTGCTTTTTCACAGCTCTCCCCCAGGAACACAGGTTCCATCCTGATTCCTCTTCTTCTCCCTTTTTCTTTGTCCTACCCAGTTATGTGGGGATCTTTCTTTCAGCTTTGCTTATATAAGATCTTCTGCAAGCTTTCAGTAGGTAGTCTATGAGAACTGTTCCACATGTAGATGGATTTTTGATGTATTTGTGGGAGGAGGTGAGCTCCACATCCCTCTACTCCACCATCTTTATCTCCTCTCTCAAGGTTCATCTTGGTTGTAACATATGTCTGTACTTCATTCCTTTTATTGCTAAATAATATTTTGTGGTATAGATATACATTTTGCATATCCATTATCAGTTGATGGCAATTGGGTTATTTCTACTTTTTGACTATTAAAAATGCTGCTATGAACATGTATGTACGAGTTTTTGTGTGGGTATATTTTTAAATTTTTCTTGTATATATACCAAGGAGTGGAATTTCTGGTTCACATGTTAACTCTATATCTTTCTGAGGGACTGCCAATTGTTTTCCAAAGTGTTTGCACCATTTTACATGCCCATCTACCATATATGAAAGTTCCAATTTCCCCACATCCTTGTCAACATTTATTATTACCAGGATTTTTTATTTTAGCCATTCTTGTAGATGGGAAGTTCTATTTCGTTGTATCTTTTCATTTCCCTGGCAACTAGTGATGTTGAGCATATTTCCATGTACTTATTGGCTATTCGTATATTTTCTGTGGAATATTGTATATTCAGATCATTTTTCCATTTTAATTATTCATCATTATATATTTTAGTTGTAAGATTTCCTTTTATACTTTATATACAAGTCCTTTATCAAGACTTATTAGGATAATATGCTTTAAAAATATAAATGAAATTCAACTTTAAGACAGAAAAAATTTACTTAATGCAAAAGAAGCCATTAAAATAGTGAAACAAATGTATCAAGGGATATATAGAAAATAAAAATAAACTGTCAGATGTAAATCTGACAGTATAAGTAATAACACTGAAGGTGAATGGATTAAATCCTCCAATCAAAAGGCAGTAATTGTCAGGCTGGATGAAAAAACATAACATGATCCAACTATATGCTCCTTAGAGGAGATGCATTTTTTATTCAAACATACAAATAAACTGAAAGTAAAATAATAAAAAAAGACATCTGATGCAAAAAGTAACCATAAGATAGTTTGAATTACTAGATTAATATCAGAAAAAATAAACTTTAAAACAAAAAATGTTACTAGAGATGAACAGAGACATTTTATAATGAAAAAATAGTCAATCCATCAGGAAGATATAACAATCATAAAAGTATATGCACCTAACTAGACAGTCCCAAAATACATGAAGACAAACAGAATGGAAGGGACTAGAAAACATAGAGGAGGCAGAACTGTGGGAGTACTGGAGGTGGTGTCTGCAATTCTGGCCTTCCAGGCAGGGCAGTTGAGCCTACAGCCCCAGAGGACCTGGTAGCAGCAAGGGAGGCAGCACACACAACTCTGGCCTCCTGGCTGCAGTGGCACCCATGGCCACAGGCAACTGGGCAGCAGAGACAGTGGGGCCTGGGGCCCCATCCCTCCAGCCACTGAGGCACCCAGGACTCTGGTCCCCTATCCCTTAATCAGCAATGGTAGAGCCCATGAATGTTACATCACTGGACATGGAAGAGGTCCCTACACGACCCCAGCTCCCCCCACCTATCCTTCCCTGCCCCTTGCAGCAGCTAAGCCTGTGACTCAAGGTATCCCAGATGTGATGAAGAGCCCGCCATCCTGGTGCATCACACAGTGACATCAATGACACTGGCAAAAACAAGGTACTAATGACCCTGGAGGGAGAAGGAGTGATAATGAGGGTGAGGGGCCACACCCCTGACAGAGGCAGTGGAGGGTAGACAGTGCCAACTCTCAAATATAACCAGAGGCAGCTCAGGTAAGAGACACCAAAAACAGGTGCTACAGCATCACCTACTGTAAAACAAAAGAAAGACCTCTAATTTCTAACCTGTTGCTACTTCAAACGTGCCAGCTGAGGAGCAACTCCAAGCACCATGAAGAACCACAGTAACGTTGTACCACAGAAGAAAATGCCAATTCTCCAGAAACCAAACTTAAAATCATAGAATATTGAAATCTAATTGATAGAAAATTCAAAATAGCTGTCATGAAGAAACTCAATGAACTACAAGAAAACTCAGAAAGGCAGTTCAATGAGCTCAGAAATAAAATTAATAAACAGAAGGAATACTTTACCAAAGAGATTGAAAATAAAAAAGAACCAAAGAGAAATTCTGAAGCAGAAGAGCTCATAAATGAGATGAAAAATGCATTAGAAAGCACTGGAAATAGAGTAGACCATATGGAAGAAAGAATTAGTGAGCTGAAAGACAGAAATCTAGAAATGATACAAGTAGAAGAGGAAAGAGAAATAAGATATTAAAAAATGAGGAAATTGTATGACAGCTATCCAACACTTTTAGGAAGAGCAAAATTAGGGCAATGAGTATCTCAGAATGTGAAGACAGGGAGAAGGCAGCAGAGAGTTTACTTAAAGAAATAATACCTAATAATTACCCAAACCTGGGGAAGAAACTGGAATATACAACCTGGAATATACAAGTGCATGAAGCTAAGAGAACACCTAATTACTTCCATGCAAAAAGACCTTCTCTGAGATATATTAAAACTGTAAAAAGCAAATTACAAAGAAAGAGTTGTAAAGGCAGCCAGGGATAAAAGGATGGCAACTTACAAAGAAATTGCCATTAGGCTATCAGCAGATTTCTCAGCAGAAACTCTACAGGTCAGGAGGTAGTGGAATGACCTTTTCAAAACACTGAAAGATAAAAACTGTCATCCAATAATACTGTATCCAGCAAAGTTATCATTCAGATATGAAGGAGAAATAAAGACTTTGCCAGAAAAACAAAAGCTGAGGGAGTTCATCAACACTAGAACTGCCTTACAAGAAATGTTGAAAGGAGCTCTTCTACCAGAAAAAAAGGCACAAGTACACAAAACTTTGAGTAAGTGATAAATAGGAAGACAGAATCAGAAAATTGAAACTCTTTATCAGAAGAGGTGTTTAAACACTTTATAATAGCAAAAAGGTCAAAGGGGGAGAAAAGCAGAAAAAATAACTATAGTTACTTCAATTTGGTAACAAACTCACAACATAAAGAGGGATACTTTGAGACAACAAAAACACAGATGGGGAAGAAGAAAAGGACAGAACCAATATAGGAAAATGAAGATAAGACATATCAGCAGAAAAACGACTATTTTGAAATAGTCAAATGAAACTTTTTTATGCAAACCTCATGGTAACCACAAAACATAAATTTAGAGCAGAGACAAAAAACATAAAAACGAGGAAACAGAAAAATATCAGAGAAAACCATGAAACCAAAATGGAAGGCAGAAACACAAGGAAAAAGAAACAATGGAGATATAGAGTAACCAGAAAACAAAAAAATAAAGGCAGTGCTAAGTCCCCATCTATCAATAATCACCCTAAATGTAAATGGATTGAATTCACCAATCAGAAGACAGAGAGTGGATGGATTAATTAAAAAACAAGTCCCAATTATATGCTGCCTCCAGAAGACTCATCTCAGTTCTAAATACAAACATAGATTAACAGTGAAGGGATGGCACATGATACTTCAAGCAAATGGCAGTCAAAAGAAAGTAGGTGTAGCCATACTCATATCAAACAAAATAGACTTCAAGCCAAAAAAGGTAACAAGAGACAAAAGTGGACAGTATATGATGATAAAGGGGACGATTCATCAAGAAGACACAACAGTGGTAATATATATGTACCTAACATAGGAGCACCAAAATATATAAAGCAATTATTAACAGACCTAAAGGGAGATATTGAAAGCAGCAGAATAAAAGGAGACATTAACACCTCACTTACATCAGGGATAGATCATCCAAACAGAAAGCCAACAAGGAAACAGTAACCTTAAATGAAACATCAGACCACAAGGGTTTGATAGATTTGTAAAGAATATTCCATCCAAACGCAGCAGAAAAACACTCCTCTCAAGTACACATGGAACTTTCTCAAGAATAGACCATACGTTGGAACACAAAACAGGTCTCAATAAATTTAAGAAGACTGAAGTCATACCAAATGTCTTTTCCAATCACAACAGTATGAAACTAAAAATCAACTACAAGAAGAAAGCTGGAAAAATCACAAATATGTGGAAACTGAACAACATCATGCTACTGAGCAAGTTTGGGTCAACGAAGAAATCAAAGAGAAATCAGAAATTACTGGAAGACAACTGAAAATGAAAATACAGCATACCAAAATCTATGGGATACAACAAAAGTGGTACTACAAGGAAAGTTTATAGCAGTAAAGGCCTACCTCAAGAAACAAGAAAAAACTCAAATAAACCTTACACCTAAAGGAACTAGAAAAAGAAGAACAAACGAAGTCCAAAGTCAGCAGAAGGAAGGAAATAAGGATCAGAGCAGGATTAAATGAAATATAGGCTAAAAAGACAGTAGAAAAGTTCAATGAAACTAAGAGTTTGTTCTCTGAAAATTAAAGAAAATTGACATATTTTAAGTAGACTCACTAAGAAAAAAAGAGAGAAGGCTCTATAAATAAAATCAGGAACAAAAGAGAAATAACAACAAATACCATAGAAATATAAATGGTTATAAGAGAATATTATGGACAGCTAACTATCTGCCAACAAGCTGGACAACCTAGAAGAAACAGACAAATTTTTAGAATCGTACACTTTCAAGGAATGAATCTTGAAGAAATATAAAATGTGAACAGATTGATTACTAGTACAGAGATTGAAACAGTAATCAAAAAGCTCCCCCAAAATCGAAAGTCCAGGACCAGATGGCTTCACAGATGAATTTTACTAAATATTCAAGGAAGATTTAACACCTATCCTTCTCAACTATTCCAGAAAATTGAAGAGAAAGGAATGCTTTCTAACTAATTTTACAAGGTTAACATCACCCTGATACAAAACCAGGCAAAGACATGACATAAAAAGAAAATTACAGGCCAAACTCTCTGATGAACATAGATGCAAAAATCCTCAACAGAATATTAGCAAACTTAATACAACAATGTATAAAGGATCATACACCATGATCTAGTGGGATTTATTCCAGGGATGCAAGGATGGTTCAACATCTGAAAATCAATCAGTGTGATACACCACACTACAAAATGAAAAATAAACACCATATGATCATCTCAATAGATGCAGATAAAGCATTTGACAAGATTCATCACACATTTATGATAAAAACTCTCAATAAGTAGGTATAGAAGGAACATACCTTAACATAATAAATGCCATATATGACAAAAATCCAGCTAACATCATACTCAATGGTGAAAAACTGGAAGCTATCCCTCTGAAATCAAGAACAAAACAAGGATGTCCACTCTCACCACTCTTATTCAACATAGTACTGGAAGTCCTAGCCAGACCAACTAGGGAAAAAAAAGAGATAAGACATTCGAATTGGAAAGGAAGAAGTAAAACTGTCACTATTTGCAGATGACATGATTTAATATATAGAAAATCCTAAAGACACCACAAAAATTATTAGAAATAATAAATGAATACAGTACATTTGCAGGATACAAAATCAATATACAAAACTCTATTTTATTTCTATACACTAACAGTGAGCTAGCAGAAAGAGATATTAAGAAAACAATCCCATTTACAATCACAACAAGCAGAATAAAATACCTAGGAATAAATTTAACCAAGGAGATGACCGACCTGTACACTCAAAGCTATAAGACATTGTGGAAGGAATTGAAGAAGACACAAATAAATGTAAAGATATTCTGTGCTCAAGAATGGGAAGATATTCTGTGCTCAAGAATGGGAAGAATTAACATTGTCAAAATGTCTCTATCACATAAACAAATATACAGAGTCAATGCAATACCTACCAAAATACCAAGGACATTTTTCACAGAAATAAAACAAAAACTTCTGAAATTTACATAGAACCACAAAGACCTGAATAGCCAAAACAATCCTGAGAAGAACGAACAATGCTGGAGGTAACACACTTCCTGATTTCAACTATATTACAAAGCCATAGTAATCAAAACAGCATGGTCTTGGCAGAAAACCAGACACATAGGTCAATGGGACAGACCCAAGAACCAAGAAATAAAGCCACACATATATGGACAATTAATTTTCAACAAAGAGCAAAAAAAAAACATACAATGGAGAAAGAGTAGTCTCTTCAATAAATGGTGTTGGGAAAATTAGACATTCACATGCAAAATAATGAAACTAGATCACTATCTCACACCGTATCCCAAAATTAACTCAAAATAGATTATATATTTGAATGTAAGACCTGAAATCATAAAACTTCTAGAAGAAAACATAGGAGCTATGCTGTTTGACACTGGTCTTAGCAATATCTTTCTAGATATGTCTCTTCAGGAAAGGGAAACAAAAACAAAAACATACAAATGGGACTACATCAAACAGAAAAGTTTCTGCACAGCAAATGAAACAATCAACGAAATAAAAAGACAAGATACTGAATGGAAGAACATATTTGCAGAGGATATATTGAATATGGGGTTAATATTCAAAATATTAGTATATAAAAAAGTCATAAAACTCAACAATCAAAACCACACAACCCTATTACAAAATAGGCAGGGGGGCAGAATAGACATTTTCCCCAAGAAGATATACAGATGGCCAACAGGCACATGAGAAGATGTTCAACATCACTAATAGTTATGGAAATGCAAATCAAAACCACAGATCACCTCAGGCCAGTTCGATTGGCTAATTTCAAAAAGGCAAAAAATAACAAATGTTGGTGAGGATGTGGAGAAAAGAGAACACTAATACACTGCTGGTGGGAATGTAAATTGGTGCAGCCACTATGTAAGACAGTATAGAGATTCCTCAAAGAATTAAGAATAGAACTACCATATGATCAGACATCCTACTACTGGGTATTTATCCAAATAATTCAGAAATACTAATTTAAAAAGATATATGTACCCCTAAGTTCATCATGGCATTATTTTCTACAGCCAAGATATGGAAACAACCTAAGTGCCCATCAATGTATAAATGGATAAAGAAGATGTGGTACACACACACACACACACACACACACACACACACACACACACACAAACACAATGGAATACTACTCCATTATGGAATGGAATTCCAATGGAATACTACTCCATAGAAAAGATGAAATCTTGCCATTTGCAACAACATGGATGGACCTTGAGGGTATTATGATAAGTGAAATAAGTTAGAGAAAGACAAATACCATATGATTTCACTCAATATGTAGAATATAAAAAGCAAACAAAAACTGCAAAATAAATGAACCAAACCAAACAAAAACAAACATGTAGGTGCAAAGAACAGAGTAGTGGTTTTGAGAGGGGAACAGGCAGAGGGGAGAGAAAAATGGGTAAAGAGGATCAACTGTATGGTGACAGATGGAAACTAAATTTTTGGTGGTGAGCACGCTACAGGGTATACAGAAGTAGAAATATAATGTTGTACACATGAAACTTTTATAATATAAATGAATGTTACCTCAATAAAAAATAAATCTAAAAAAACACTCAGCAAACTAGGAATAGAAGGTAACTTTCTCAATCTGTTAAAGGGCATGTGTGAAAAACCCATAGCTAACATCATAGATATACATGTAAACCTTTGTGATCTCATTAAGGCAAAGCCTTCTTAGACATGACACAAAAAGCATAAGCAATCAGAGAGAAGATAAATAAATTATACTTCTATATGAAACATTTTACTCTTCAGTATACCCTATCAACAAAGTGAAAAACCCACAAAATAGGAGAAAATGTTTGCATTTTATATATGTCTTGAATGTGTAGCTTAAGATTTTTCATCAAATTTGTTGTTTTTATTTTTTCTAATATTTTTTTCCACTTGTTCCTTTTCTTCTAATTCTGATACATCCATTATGCATAAGTTGGTATGATTAATAGTGTCCCATATTTTGCTGAAGTTCTGTTCATTTTTCTTTCTTTTTTCTCTCTGTCCTTTGGATTCCATAATCTCTATCAATCTATGGTCGGAGTCACTGACTTTTTCTCTTGCCAATTCAAACTGACTGTTGTGACCCTAGTGAATTTCTCATTTCAGTTTTTTATTTACAACACATGAAATTGTATTTGGTTTTTAAAAATAATCTCTATCTTTTATTGATATTCTCCATTTGATGAGACATTGTCATCAAAACTTCCTTTAGTTCCTTGCCTGTGATTTCCTCTAGTCCTTTGAATGTATTTATAATGACTGCTTTGAAGTCACTGTCTGTTAAATCCAACATCTGGGCCCTGTCATAGGCACTTTCTGTTGCTGCTTTTTTCCCTATGTATGGCTTACATTTTCACGTTACTTTGCATGCCATCTAATTTTTTTTGAAAACAGGACATGTTAAATAATATTGTAGGAAATCTGAATATTCATCCCTTCCCTGGATCTTGTTAATTTCATTTTTTAAAGTGACTTGGCTGGATTTTTTAGTGACATCTCTTTCCCCTACACTGTGGAGTTTCTGATGTTGTTCCTCAGCGGGTTCAGCCTTGGGCATGTCCAAGCCACCTTAGCATGACAGTGTTTTTTGTAGGGCTTTCTTAGACTGTCTTTTTCCTGCTCACTATATTGTCTTATCTCACTCAACTGTTAGACTCTACTAATTGTCAGGTGATTGTTCTACAATAGTTAATCTTATGTGTCAACTTGACTGGGACATGGGGTACCCAGATATTTGGTCAAACAGTATTATGGGTGTTTCTGTAAGGAATTTTTTTAATGAGATTAACATTTAAATTGGTATACTGAGTAAAGTAGATGGCCTTCCCTAATGTGGGTGGAACTCATCCAATCAGCCAAAGGCCTGAATAGAACTAAAAGGCTGATCCTCCCTCAAGTTAAAGAGAATTCTTTCTAGCTGACTATAGCCAAACTAGTATATCAACTTTTTCCTGACTTTGAACTTGAACTAAAACATCAGCACTTCCTGGGTCTCAAGTCTGCTGGCCTTTGGACTGGAACTACACCATCAGCTCTCCCGAGTCTCCAACTTGCCAACTCACCCTGCAGATCTTGGGATTTGTCAGCCTGCATAATTGTGTGAGCCAAATTTTCATAATAAATTTCTTTGTACATATATACATTCTATTGGTTTTGTTTCTCTGGAGAACCCTGACTAATACATCCTCTATTGTTTTCAACAATGCCCTTGGGCATAAAATGTTAAACAATCTGATCCAATTAAACTTGAGTCCCTTTGCAAAAGCAGTTTTTGTGGTCCATTTTTGAATTTTATTGACTCCAAGAAGACTTTCCTTACGGGTCTTTTTTCCTGGATTTGCTGATAAATTTCTTGGCCTACAATTAAATTTGTTACCCTCATGGAGTGACCAGCCTCTTCTTAATTGCTTACCACTCAAACGTACATGGTTTCTGAGATAATTCCTAGCTTGAAGTTTCCCACACCTTCCCCCAAATAAACTCAGATTCCTTTGGGGAACATTTGACAGATGTTGGGGAAAAGGGAGTCCTGTTTCCTTGGCCACACCACTAAGAGTGGAGCTTCCATTATGCTAAGCTGGGAGGGGAGTTGGAGCAGGTTGTGGCTCAAGGGCCAAAGAATCTAGCTGTTCTTATTGAGATTTAGTAAATTTTCTTGAATCAATATTTCTTCATTTAATGTACGTCCTTAGACTGTTTTTTTTCTTTCAGCATTTAAAATATATCAGTTGAATATTTTCTGGATTCCATTGTTTCCGATGAGAACCAAAAAATATTCATATCATTATTTTCTTGTATATAATATTTCATCTTACTCTGGCTGTTTTCAAAATTTTTTCTTCACCTTGGGTTTTCTGTAGTTTGGCAATGAAGTGTCTATTATTTAATTATATTTCTTATCCTGCTTGGATTTTGCTGAGCTTCATGGATCTGTAAGTTCATATTTTTCACTAAATTTGGGGAACTTTTATCCATTACCTCATCAAACATTTACTCTGCCCATTTTCTCTCTCTTTTCTCATAGAGAGTCAAGTATACATATGTTAGACCACTTAAAATTTTCCCATGTCTTATTAAAGTTCAGTTCTTTTTTTTTCTCAGCATTTCTCAGCATTATATAATATATATAATATATATTATATAGTATATATTATATATATTATATAATATATATTATATTATTATTATATATAATATTATATATTATATAATATATTATATATTATAATAATAATAATATTTATAGTATAATTTTAAGGTCCTGTGTGATCATTGAAACTCCTGCCTCATCTCAAATTTTGTTTATTTTGACTATTATTTTGGAAATGAGTCACTTCTTTGCACACCTGTTAATTTTTTATAATGTTCCGTGTATTTTAGATTTCGTATGTTGAGAGTCTGGATTTGGAGTTCTTCCTTAAGAGATTACTGAGATTTGTTCTGGCAATCAGTCAATTTACTAGCGGATCAGTATGAAGCTTTTAAGGCTTGCTTTTAAGCTTTATTAGAAGAGGTCTACTGTAACTGTTTCTCAAGGGCTTTAGCACCCCAACTCCTAAAGTGTTGTTATTCTAGGGCAATCACTGAATGCCACCAGTGTCATTAAGGTCTCTAAAATCCAGCATGACAAAACTTCTGTGCCTTATAGCACTGTGTGATTTAGTGAATAGCACTGTACTTCCAGTAATTCAACAACCGATTATAAAAAGGGAACCAAGTGACATGTCTCATGCTGAAGGTCAAGATAGAGAAATCAAAAATGAGTGAGAAAAAATGAAAATAAGTTAGAAGTTACTATAATCAAACATGCCTGAAGAAAAGGTAATACAATGTCCACAATATTTGTTTCTGTGTCCATTTATAGAGAGCATTGGAATTACAGCAATTAAATAATTTCAAAACAACTTACACTATGTATATATATATAAAATATAAAAGTCTATCAATTTAAATACATTTATGTATATAATTTATATATACAAATATAGACTATTTTTAGAAGTTTTAGGTTTACAGAAAAATTGAGCATAAAGTACAGAGTTCCTATTTACCCCCTCCTCCCTGTCCCCCACAGTTTCCCCTACTTTTACATCCTACAATATTGTGGCACATTTGTTAAAATTAATGAATGAAGATTCATATATTTCTATTAACTAAATTCCACAGTTTATACTAGGTTCACACTTTGTGTGATGACTGGTATCCACCATTACTGTGTCATATAGAATATATTCACTGCCTTAAAAATCCATTGTGCTCCACCTATTTACCTCTCCCTCCTTCCCCCTAATCCCTGGCAACCACAGATATTTTTACTATTTCTATAGTTTTCCCTTTTCCAGAATGTCATATAGTTTCACATTGGCTTCTTTCACTTAGCAGTATGCATTTAAGGTTCCTCTGTCTTTTCATGGCTTGATAGCTCATTTCATTTTATCACTGAATAATATTCTATTACATAGATGTATCACAGTATTTTTTAAAAATCCATTCACCTATTGAAAGACATCTTTGTCACTTCCAAGTGTCAGCAATTATAAATGAAGCTGATATAAACATTAGTGTGAAGGTTTTTGTGTGGATGTTAGTTTTCAACTCACTTGGGTAAAAACCAAGGAGTATGACTGGGGGATTGTATGTTACAAGTGTCTTTAATTTCGTAAGAAATTCTTAAACTTTCTTCCAAAGTGGCTGTACCATTTTGCATTCCCACCAGCAATGAATGAACGTTTCGGCTGCTCCCCATCTTTGCCACCTTTGATGTCAGTGTCTGGATTTTAGCCATTCTAGTAAATTTGTTATGGTATCTTATTGTTGTTTTAATTAGCAACTCCTTAATCACATATGTTGTTGAGCATCTTTTCACATGTTTATGTTCCATCTATATATCTTCTATTGTGAGGTGTCTGTTCAGATTTTTGTCCAATTTTTAATTGGGAAGCTTATTTTCTTGGTGTTTAACTTTAAGTGATAATTGTATATTCTGGATAAAAGTACTTTGTCAGATATGTGATTTGCAAACATTTTCTCCTAGTTTGTAGCTGTCTTTTCATTCTCTTAACAGTGTCTTTTGCAGAGTAGTTTTCAATTTTAATGAAGGCTGACTTTTATTTATTTTTTTCTTTCACGAATCTTGCTTTTGGTGGTGTATCTAAAAAGTTATCGCCGAACTCAAGGTGAAAACTACATTTTAATAGGCTGCTTTGATTTTGCTTCTTGTCATGCTCATTGTTTTCAATCAAAAAATGATTTTACCCTCTAAATCTTATGGAATATTTTCAAAGATTTGAACACCTCTTAAAATATTTCAAGAGTCAAATGTTACTCCATAAGTGCTGAATTTAAGCTAATAATAATAAATATTTTAATTTACATTCTCTATAAATTTAAATAATTAAGGATGCCTTTATTTATTTTTATTATTTGAAAAAATGAGAACAAATGCAACAAAACTACAAAAATGTTTTGTAAACATTTCTTGAATCCTAAAAAAATTAAACTTGAATAGCATATATTTAATGTAAAGTAACTTTTTTGAAATAATGTTGAAATTCACCCTCATGCTTTTTTCATTTTCACTGTTATGACTAATCTTATGAGGAAAAAATAAATTAGTAGAATAGATTGAGATTAAATAGTTTATATATATTCCCCTCTCCTTGGAATCCCAGGCTCACATTTATAGCATTAGAAAGTGCTTTCATCTTCACAGTCCAGAAAGGGATTTACAAATTACAAATGAAATACTCTAGTGCCTGCTGAAGGACAGCTATCTGAAACATGTAAAAGGTTCAGCAGGCTGGCAAGAAAGTTTTACATGAGGATGCTTTGAAATCATAGTAAAAAAAAAAACTCTAAAATTTGAGGAATATATGTTTAATTGTTTAAAATAGGATGCCTTCAAGATGGATATTTATCAGAGATCATGATCACTCTAATATTGTGTTGGAGGATTTGGTTTTGTATAGAAATGCTTGAATTATTATTATGGCAAAAATTTATAAAAGCAAATGTCACATATTTCTCACCCAGATCATGAACAGAGTACCATTTTTCAAAATCCTTTACTTCAAATGGTACAAAGATGTTTAGATCTATGAACTCTACAGGAACTTATTCTGCTGGGATTACACACGTATTGTCTTTCTGCTTTTGTCAAGTTATAGGATTAGAAGCCAAAATTAACTAATTTTGGAAATATTAACTTACCAAGATTTTAGATTGCCCAGCATTTAATATTATAATGATCTATTTTCATTGTATAGATCAGTGGATACAGAAAACTTCAGAGAAAAGGAGAATGAGTCAAACACATTTCAGTCTCTCTCTGAACTGGGAAGACCTGACATCTAAATGTCCTACACATACCCAAGGCTAGCTTATCACTGCTCCCTCTCCTGCACCACATACGGGGCTGATGGTTGGCACAGGAATTATCTACTGAAACTTTTTTCAAAACCCCTTCCTTTCATTCTCATCAGAGAAATTGTACACATGGCACTCGTATGTTAAAATATCATCCTCAAGTTTCCTGATAGAATTGAGTCTGAATTAGGAGGTAATTTTGCTTTGCTTCAATATTGGGTAATTTTGCTTTGGATTGATCCTGATTACCTTTTTCTGATGACCTTCAGTCCTCAGTCTGCTTCAGTAGTTGCAACAAGTGCTGGTTTTGAAATTACCTATTATCTTGGTTGCCTTAGCACACTTAAAACATGCCACTCTTTTTAGGGTCCCAGAAGACCATGCAAAGTTAATGTCTTGCCTACCAAAGTTCTAAGTGTTGACACAACAGAATTCACCACCACTCTATGCATCTGTCAGAAGAGATCTCACTGGTCATCTTATGAAGTACCCACCCTTTTCAGGTAGAGTGATTTTCATTGCCAAGATTTGCACTGAACTACCTGACCCAGTACCTATCCTATTTTACAGAATAGTCTAACCTATTCCGTCTCATTCTGCTGTGGGAGAGAATGCTGAATTTTGGCAGAGTGCAAGCAGGGTGATATTAAATTATGAAACTATTATCTAACTCATGACCTTCCTAAAAACTATAAAACACAAACATTCTAGAAAAGACTTTCTCCTTTATTTGTATTTCCTCATTAAATTTTGAAAATTGCTTTCCACAGAATTCTATCTCAACTATAGTCAACAGCCCCTAGAAACTAGCATTTTGTATCACTGAAATAAATAAATATATAAATGAATGAATAAATAAATAGTTTTGGCTTATGTCATAATTTACATGAACTACTTACTAACATTGAGTTTATATTTGGTGGATCTTCAGATTAATATTTCTACCTTCCATGTGACCCAAAGTTCAGCTAGCACCTCTGTTATCAATAACAGCAATATTCTCATAATTTTCTATAATTGTGATTGTCAGTATTTACTCACCTTGGCTTTTCCACAGTCATTACTCCTTTGAATAAGTGATATTTCATTCCATTTGGAGTTTATTCAAGTTGGTTTTTCACTATGGTCTATAAAATTATATTCACCTTCTCTACCCAAGCCTTTAATTTCTCTCACTCAGCTCTGTATGTCTTTTTTGAGACTTAGTAATACTCTTTGGAGGTCAAAAGCACATAAATGTAGTCGCCAAATATTCTCTTAATATATGTAATTCAGTTCTTTTCCCTAACTTAATTATTCCTGCTTAGTCTGGTGATAAGGCCAAAGCCATTTACACAGTTCTGATTACCTATACATATATAGTAATTATATGTTGCATATATTGTTTATTACATATAATTATTGTTGTGTACATATATACAGTCAATTCTCATTATTCATGGATTTATATTTGTAAATTTCTCCACTCACTAAAATTTACATGTAACCCCAAAATCAATACCTTCAGGGATCTCACGGTAATTTGTCAACATGTGCAGAGCAGTAAAAAAATCTGAATCAACCAATGTGCATGTTCCCAGCTGATATCTAACAAGGCCACACTCTGCCTTCTGATTTCAGCTCTCATACTGTAAACAAGTGTCGTCTTTGCGATGTATTTAGGACCACCTTTTCCTTATTTTGTGCTTTTCTTTTGTTGGTTATTTTGTTGTCTAAAGTGGCCCCCAAGTGTAGGGCTGAAGTGTTACCTAATGTTCTTAAGTGCAAGGAGGCTGTGATGTGCCTTATGGATAAAATAAGTATGTGAGATAATGTTTGTTTAAGCATCAGTCACAGAGCTATTTGTTGGGAGTTCAATGTTAATGAATCAACAATAGATATTAGATAAGTTATCTAATATAAACACACAGATACACATAAAACAAGGTTATTTATTAATTGGTTAACAAAAATGCTGTGACCAGAGGTTTGCAGGAACCTAACTCTATTTTACCTAGGAGCAACCTAACTCTGGTTTCACCTGAATTAATGGTATTCATTAATTCAGTGTTTGCATACACCTTATAGACTATAACTAACATGAATAATGAGAAGTGACCGTATACGCAGTGAGAACAAGACAAGTACCTGTGTCTTGGTTCATATCAGTTGCTGTGGATTCACCAGGGGAAAACAAAGTAATCTGTTTTCTACCTACAAATTGAGAAAAAGAATGGAAATCCTTAGAAATCTGAGCCTTCCTTACAGCTTCCTACTCCCACTCCTTCTGACAACCAGTGAATAGAATTTATGTTTTAGAATCATTAATGAGAAAAATTAATGAAAAATCATTAATGAGAAAATAAACTGTTTTAGCCCTGAGGTGGAGGAGAAGATTAAAGTTTTGAGTTTAAGAGACCGAAAAGCTCAAACTTGGGTGTGGCTTCCATGATACACATGGGAAGAGGATTGTGGTGGAAGGGGACTTATGCCCAGTTTACACACGGCAATCCAGGATGTGGCCAGGTCTCTAATGTGATAATGCCTGAGATCTGAATACTAAACATTGGTAGATTCAAAGGAAAAGATTTCCATGGTCAAAAGTGACAGGATACAGTGGAGCTTCATGCCGTGAAGCAGATAGCTAATAAAGGCTTGGACAAATAATCTTGGGAAGACTGCAATAGCTTGAACATAAGAGACAGTTCTCCTTCTAAATTTTAAATTTTTCTTGTATTATTTCACATGCTGTTTAAGCCCTCCAGGACTTCTGTGTGGCACTAGTGAGTTCTAGATTTACCTGATTCAGAAAAAAAAAAAATCTATTGTTCTGGAAAACTGTAGAGCAAAATTATACTTATGTATACTTGTGTCTCCATTTGCCATTTGCTCCATTTGCCATTTGATCCTTGTTTTTTAAGTTTATTTTAGACATTTTTCCTTTGGTCTCATCAACTTTTAAAGCCAATAAACTGGACGCTTTTCTTTTTGAAAGTATAGAGAATGAGGACATCTAGCTGAGCCTTGACAACTATCACAGCTCTTGAGTGAAGTCTACACTTTTTTAGGGTTCCATGCAGACCAGTTTAAAATCAAGCACTTTTAAGTATATCTCATCCCCTCCAGTAAAGATACATAATGATGAAGTGTGTTTCTTGTAATTCTTTTCCCCCTTCAATTAGGACCAGCCCATTTCCTGGGTAAATTATTTTCTCACATGATTCTGCTCAATTTCTTTAGTGACAAACAGATGCTGCACAGTTTTAGCTAATGAATTCTTTCTATTGCTTGAGTGTGAATAATTAATGTACAACTTCTTACGCCTATACTACAGCTTGGGAAAAATAAACTGTTTGGTCCCTACAAAGTCTACCAAAATAGAATGATAATGTTTTTATTATTTTCTTGCAAATATTTATTTAATGTCATGATAACCTTAAAACATCCAGTATAGCCATTTTATTTGAATTCTTTTACTTACGGGAACATAGGCAAGAGGACATCCATCAAAATAGAGACAAGCCAAACCACAGGACTTAATCTTAATGCCAATTCTCCAGAGATTCATTTCTCTCGGTAAGTTGAGATAAACTCATTGAGCTTTTCTGTTGGGAAACAAGCAAGTTTTATACTAAGCAACCCATCAAGGTGACCAAAGACCATATTGTGATAAAATTTTATTCTTTTGATGAGGGGCAAATATTTTTAAATATTTTGCATAAGCAAATTTTTGAAGTACCTACAAAATATATTAAATGTATGAAGTATTAACAATGTAATGGATAAACTTAAGCCCCACAAGCCAGGTCTAAACATTTTACTTTCTCTCTAATATCAAAAGCAAATTTATATTTATGTAAACAATCACATATAAAAGTGGAAATAAATCGCTTTCTATGAAAAGTGTCAATAAACCAATATTTCATTACTATTGGTTTACATATTAAGAGGAGCTTTAGAAATAAATGACTTTTGAATGGGTACAGCTGGGAAATGCTCAAATAATCTAAAACACAATTTATTTGTTGTATATATAAACAATATGGAAGGAAAAAGTAGCTATTTTTGGTGACTTACAATGTACTATATAAAAGATACTTGCTTTAAAATGAATTTTTCTTGTTATTTTCCCTTTTCTTAAATTTATTGATTTATTTGAAGTAGCCAGGAAGGGATTGTGACATATCCATAAAGGATGAAAAATCAGTTTTTAACAAAACATATTTGAGTGAAATTATGAATGTATTTTATCAATGTTTCTTCGTAATTGTTGTCTAATTTTTTAGTTGTACCAATAAGAAATTAATGTTCATTTACATAAATTTACATGTAAATTTATACGGCACTTGATCAGCACAAAAATGTTTTCAAAAATAAACATGGAAACTATAGCCAATAGTCCAATATAATATTTTAAAACATTCTGACTGTATATATTTATATAGAATGCATATTTATATATAATATATACAAATGTATACATGTATATATAATGCATATATATAATATTCTGAATATGTGTGTGTATATATATATATGTATATATATATATACATAAAACAAACTAAATATGGTCTTACTCATATAACACATTGCCTGAATAAATACTGTAATATGTTCAATTGTGTTAAAACCATAACTACCGATAAAACTAGAAATTATTTCATCAAATTAATCTCATATTTATTTTGTGACTGTGCTAGGGCAATTTAGGCTACACAGAACAGTTGGAATTCAATTTGTGCAAGGTCACCTCTTTGAGCAAATTTGTTCTCTGTAGCACTCTCAGGAGTATGTAAATGCTGGTGCATGGGATAAGATTATTTTATCCAACAGAATGCAAAAAAAGTTTACTTGGCTTCTCAGAATTGCATTTTAAACGCACCTAAAGGACTTTCCTTTGAGAAATCAAAAGACTTCTCCCAAAGACTTTCCAATCACTAATGTCTCTGAACCTGGCACTGTCACCAAACATCCCTACATAAATTTCACATACTTTCATTAAAATGTATTTGATCATTAGGAAATTCTGTTTAACCAATATATCAATTTAAATCTGCAGAACAATCTCTTCAGACTCTTTAAAATGTTGTAGATAATTAAATTGGTCAGTTGTCAGAAACATATAAAATAAAGTTTCTATAATGACAGTCAAACAGTTAAAGCTGTTCAATAATGGAATAGGTTTTGGGGGAAGATAATAAAACAGTAATCACCTTGTCACTTGTATTCAAGCAGAACCTGAATGGTTGTCTACCAGGGATCCACTGACTGGATATTAAATGCTATCATTTCCAATTCTATGATTATATAATTACATAGTAAGGCAGATTATAAACAGGACTAACTTTCTTGGATTACAATATAAATCCTGAGCTTTAAAATAGGTACTAGTCTGCATTATTGTGGTAAATAGGCACACCAGAGTCACTATTATTGTCCCTATTTTGGGAAGGAAGTTCTCTCTACTGCTTTCAGGAGGATTGTAGCTTATTCTCATCTCTCCAAAAAAAAAAAAATCAAAAGAATTTACCTGAAAAAGATATCCACTCTATTTCTTGCAGGTTTCTTTCTTGGTAATGTGAACCACCACCCATGTCTTCCTGTCCTTTTTTCCTCCATGATCCACATTCCTTTTGAAAGAGTTTTTATTAAGATGAGCATTGATCCTTAGACTAGGTCATGTCTTTACTCAGCAGTGTTTTGCTAGTTATTTTGACCTGTAGAGAAAAAAATATATATTAGAGGGGCTTGGATTTGACAAGATAAACTAAAGAGGCTTACTTGAGGCCCCTAAACATGGCAGTGGTATGCTAAAACATTGTTTGTGCCAGATAATTTTGGCCACTATATTGCGCTGATAAAAGTAGTGACAAACCGAAGGCAAAAATCAACCACAACCGGCAGCTGCTGGAGTTCAAACATGAACTGACAACCAAGAAAGGACAATGAGTGATTTACTTATTGCCTTTTATAATATATACTTTATTTTGTATATAGCTAGTTTACCTTTTCTCTGTAATAAGGTGAATATATTTTTTCCATTTTGATTTAAACTGTACATGTCTGTAATTAATACAAAAGTATAAGAATGAATCATGGGCCCAATATACACTCTATGAAAAAAAGAAAAAGAGGAATACTAGCATTAGCATATTGGCTCTATAATCAGCGTATGCAACGAAATCTTACAGTTATCTATAGGCGTTGAACAAACTTCAGCCAGCAGGCCTGGTGATAAACGCATATTCTTACTTCACCTATCATTTGCTTGCTGCTCATGGGGTGTTTTAAGGAGAATAGGCAGTGAGGTATTACAGAATTGGAGGATTTGATGTGAGAATACAGAACCCATACTTTTTAATTTATAATAAAAGAAATATAAAAGGTTAAAATGGAGAAAGTGGGAGGTTGATAATTTTGATGATTTCTCTTTTCAATTTCAGGACCTCAGAAAATTATTTGTGAAATGCTCTTAATCTAAGTCAGTGATTCCAAAAACTGGTTCCTGGCTCAGCAGCAACATCATCACCTAGGAACTTATTAGAATAACAAATCCTCCCTGGCCACACATCTGCAGAATAAGAATATCTGAGGGTGAGGCCCAGGAATCTGTTTTAACAAGCCCTCCAGGTGATTCTGATGTACTCTCAAGTCTGAGAACCACTGTTAAGGTGAACAAATAATGCTTCGTAAGAGTTTAGCTTTTCAGGGATCTGAGGCACAATAAACGAATATCAAACTGAGGATTTTAAACTTTAGGTCTCAACTTCTTTCTCTATGATAGTTTCCATATTATTCCAAAATCTACATACTGTATAAGAAATAGTGATGAAATTAATGCTTCAACCTCACCCCCAAAGAGTAAGCCTCCTTTTGACCACCTTCATCTATTTCCCCTCATCCCACCCCCACCTCTGGCAACCACTGATCGGTTCTCTGTTTCTATTAGCTTGGGGTTTTTTTTTAGATTCCACATGTAAGTGAGATCAAACAGTATGCCTTTCTCTGTCTGACTTATTTTACTTAGCATAATGCTAATAATATTTGTTACCATATATTGAAAGTTGCTAAGAGGGTAGATCTTAAAAGTTCCCATCTCACACACAAGAAAGTAACTATGTGAGGTGATGAATGTGTTAACTTATTGTGGTAAGCATATTGCAAAATATACATGTATCAAATCATTATGTTGTACACCTTAACCTTACACAATGTTATATGTCAATCACATCTCAATAAAGCTGGGGAGAAAAACAGTGTGCCCTCTGAGTGTATGAGTAAACTGCTGGGTTAACTGTGCAGTTTGCTATCAGTGTAATTTAACCTGACATGGGTGGAGGTAACTTAATACTTATAAGTACTACAGAAATCATGCACACAAAATATTCTGAGCACTTCTGATAAAGAAGTGTATACATTAATACATTAACTACTCTTTTCTTACCATATCTTTAGTTGGTAATACAACATAGATATTCCAATTCCATGTACAATATGTATTTATAATGTATGTATTTTCTGTGTTCTATGTAGTACACAAATGTACTCGCTATAAAATGGAGCCAAGTAAGGAGGCTTATAATTGGTTTTTAAGCTTGTTTGAAACTAACCATATCTTTGTGTCCATTTTTTTCCAGAAGCGTCCATACACTTCTTTCAACCTTTTAAAGAAAATTACCAAAATAATTTTGGTCATCTTTCTAAAATTAATTTGGCAGCTTTTTGCAAGTATGGTTGGGACAAAAGGATAAGACACAAAAGAGCACACCATACACAGCAAATATCAGAGTGAGAAAAATCTGCATGTGGTAATTCCATTTGCATGTAACTGCAAAAGGAAAAAAAAGGTGATTCATTCTTACTCCTGGTTTTCTTTTTTTTTTTAAAGATTTTTTCTTAATGTGGACCATTTTTAAAGTCTATTGAATTTGTTATAATATTGCTTCTGTTTTATGTTCTAGATTTTTTGGCTGTGAGGCATGTGGGATCTTAGCTCCCTGACCAGGGATCGAACCCGTGCCCCCTGCATTGGAAGGCAAACTATTAACCACTGGACCGCCATGGAAGTCCCACCCCTGGTTTTCTATCCTCATGAAAGACACTTTAGAAATTACTGGTTCGCTATTATAAAAAATAAAGTCCTGCTGAGAGGACGTTCTTCAGAATGACCTGGAGGCTTATTTTTGGCAGGTCTCTGATAATCATTTCACCCTGACTTCTCCCAACCTTCTTCCTTTTTTATTATTACTAAGACACTTCAGTACATCAGCCTGACTTTTGACTTTCTTCTACTATTCTGGCCCCAGAAGGACTTGTGTAGCTCAGTCTGTTTTGGTTCTGAGTGCTACATTAATGCTTTGGGCACTCCAGTTAAACTTTAGCCATGATGGTAGACATCAGACTTGTTCTTTTAGGGATTTCACTTTTCTTAATCCCTAGAGTATAAAGAGAGGAAATCAAACAGGGGAGTCTGTATGTCACTATGTATTACAGGTTGTTTTCCCTGGAGCCTGCTTGACCTCAGAGCCTAGCATTCCTGCCTTCCTGCCATTCGTTTACTCTACTGTTTTGTGAAATTTTAAAAAAGTAAAAAAAAAAAAAAAAAAAAAAGCAACTCACATATTTCTTTATTCTCTGCATACATTGTTACTATTATAAAAAATCAAAGAAATAATTAATAAAAGTAATAAGTAATAAATATACTTACATATGAGTGTAAATATACATTTATTACACATATATTTAATACATATTATTACATATGAATATGAATATAAATATATGCATATTTTTGCCTTAAATCTCTAGTACAAGAAAGCAGATTCTATTTACTCTGGTCTCTATAAAATTGGAAAACACTGTAGTGCAACTTTAACAAGCTCTATGCTTAAAACACTAACAGTATAAGTGGCTTATGAGTGAAATTGAATATGTTATCTATGCACAATATAATAGACTTTTGCTGGTTAACCAATGGGCTGACTAAGCATGTATTGAGGGCACCTGCAAAGCAGAGGCACCTAATACAATATTTGGATATTATATAGTATTTGCTATATTTTAAAGTTCTAATTTAGTCATCAATTTAAAAGTTAGACACTTTTGGATACTTGTAAATTTATTTTATGGTTTAATTTCTTAATACCTCATAGTGGCATGTTGGCAGTAGGGAATGAGAGCAGTTGGCAAATGATATCAATAGTATTTTAGTGCTTATAGCTTCTAACATACTAATCCATCTCTGGACAAAACGTGACTAGTTTATTCCTATCTAGCTCTCTACTCCATGAACTCATTTTCCAAGGAAAAATAAATCAGATAGAATACTCTAAAGTTGGGAAATAAAAATGTAAATATATATCACATTAACCACATTGAATGTCTACTTCTCAAAAAACATGAGGTGAGGATGATACGAAGGTATTTTTTTCATTACAGGCTACTATTTTTAAAGGATTTACACCAGTATGTGGATCCCTTGCTTAACTTTTTGTCATGTTTGTGAAGTTCTCAGTTTGTGGATTAATTGGTTTATAGATTTGTTGTTATAAGTTTATAAACAGAAAGCTCCTAGAGTCTGAGATAGGTCATTTAATTTACCTCAGACAAATCTCAAAAAAGGAATAACAGTAGTAACAGCTAATGTTTACTGATTTATTTCTATGGGCTAGTCATGGTACTAAACATTTTGCTACAGTATCTTATTTGATCTTCAAAGCAGTCCTATATGCTCATGAAGAAACCAGTATGAGGAGTTCATACAATGTTTACTGTAAAGAAGAGTTGCACCTGAGGTTTTTACCCATACAGACTGGCCGCAGCACCTATGAATTTCAAGTTAGGGGCTTCTTTCAAAGGAAATCTAGTTAAATATTCTATATTCAACATGTAAATATAAACATACTTTGACTGTCATTTTACCTATCATCAATATCATGTGGTAGATTCTCCCAGATACTGCGCTCCTTTCCTCAGAGTGAAAGGTGAGCTTAGTCCAGAAAGAACTTTAAGAAATCACCTCTACATCATTCTATAATACCTAATTCATATGCCACCTTATTGGTGAATTGTACTTTTCAAAGATAGCTTCAATGACAAATATCTTGACTTATATGCTCTCCTTAAAATTTAAAGTTGACACTCCTCCATCAAGAAGTGGAGTATGTGTTTCCCCCATGAACCTAGGTTGACTATTAACTGCCTTGATGAATATAATTTGACAAGGGTGATGATGCATGACTTGCAATGCTAGGACATAAAAGGATATGTGACTTCTGCCTGGTTCTTTGTTTACTCTCTCTCTCTCTCCCTCCCTCCCTCCCTCTGTCCTCTCTATCTCTAGCCATCCCTTGAGAATCCTGAACCAATACATAAGAATTTCAGCTACACTGAAACCACCATGCTGCACAGATCATGGAGAGAAATCCCATAGACAGAGAGATAGCTGAGGAGCCCCAACTCTTCCAGTCCCAGCTGTTCCGGCCCTGCCAACTCAGGCACTAAACACAAGAGTGAAGAAGCCTCCAAGATGACTCTAGTCACAGCCACTGTCTGACTTAAACCTTCTGAGATAACCTGAACAAGAACCACTCAGTTTAGCACCCCTTGAATTCCTAATAATTACTGTTCTAAACCACTAAATTTGAGGGTAATTTTTTATAGAACATTACATAAATAGAATAAACTCCTTTGCAAATCCTCCACAGATCCCTCCATTATTAGACAGCATTTTATCAATCAGATAGCGTTTTTCCCATATAGATTTCCTAAAGAAGACAATGCAAGTTTAGAATGCATAATTAGGCACATTTTACTAGGTGGACATGTAATGCTGGTGGAGAACAAAAAACAGAATTGGTTGAAAATTTAGAGCTTAGAAAGTCACTGGAGCTGCGTGGAGCCTGAGCAAGCATAATAATTAATGCTTGCTATGGCACTGCATGAAGAAGCTCAGTGAGACGATTTCAGAGAAAGGTTAGACTCTGAGAACTGACCAGGATCTTTGTAGAAGAAAGAGATTGGATAAGGAAAATGCATGGAAAAAAATCCAGAAAATCTGGTGAATCAATTCAACTTGCTACCAAGGCAGATTTAGTTTTTTGTTCATAAAATGAATAAAAGAAATAATTCTGGCCTAAGACTTGAGTAAGAAGTATAAATAGAAATAACCATGGACTTTTTGATGATGGCCATTCTGAGTGGTGTGAGGTGATACCTCATTGTAGTTTTGATTTGCATTTCTCTAATAATTAGTGATGTTGCACATCCTTTCATGTGCCTCTTGGCCATCTGTAGGTCTTCTTTGGAGAAATGTCTATTTAGATCTTTTGCCCATTTTTTGATTAGGTTGTTTGTTTTTTTGATATTGAGCTGCATGAGCTGTTTGTATTTTTTGGAGATTAATCCCTTGTTGGTCGATTTGTTTGCAAATATTTTCTCCCATCCTGTGGGTTGTCTTTTCATTTTGTTTATGGTTTCCTTTGCTGTGCAAAAGCTTTTAAGTTTAATTAGCTCCCATTTGTTTATTTTTGTTTCATTTTCATTACTCTAGGAGGTGGAACAAAAAAGATATTGCTGTGATTTATGTCAAAGAGCGTTCTGCCTGTGTTTTCCTCTAAGAGTTTTATAGTATCCAGCCTTACATTTAGATCTTTAATCCATTTTGAGTTTATTTTTGTGTATGGTGTCAGGGAGTGTTCTAATTTCATTCTTTTACACGCAGCTGTCCAGTTTTCCCAGCACCACTTATTGAAGAGACTGTCTTTTCTCCATTGTATATTCTTGCCTCCTTTACCATAGATTAGGTGACCACAGGTGTGTGGGTTTATCTCTGGACTTTCTATCCTGTTCCATTGATCTATGTATCTGTTTTTGTGCCAGTAGCACACTGTTTTGATGACTGTAGCTTTGTAGTATAGTCTGAAGTCAGGGAGCCTGATTCCTTCAGCTCTGTTTTTCTTTCTCAAGATTGCTTTGGCTTTTGTGTTTTTTGTGTGTGTTTCCATACAAACTGTAAAATTTTTTTGTTCTAATTCTATGAAAAATGCTGTTGGTAATTTTATAGGGGTTGCATTGAATCTGTAGATTGCTTTGGGTAGCAAAAAATCTACAAACAATAAATGCTGGAGAGGGTGTGGAGAAAAGAGAACCCTCCTATACTGTTGCTGGGAATGTAAATGGGTACAACTATTATGTAGAACAGTATGGAGGTCCCTTAAAACTAAAAATAGAGCTATCATATGATTCAGCAATCCCACTCCTGGGCATATATCCGGAGACAACCATAATTTGAAAAGATACATACACTGCCAGTGTTCATTGCAGCACTATTTACAATAGCCAGGACATGGAAGCAACCTAAATGTCCATCGACAGAGGAATGGATAAAGAAGCTGTGGTACAAATATACAATGGAATATTACTCAGCCATAAAAAAGAATTAAAGTATGCCATTTGCAGCAACATGGATGGACCTGGAGATTGTCATACTTAGTGAAGTAAGTCAGACAGAGAAAGACAAATGTCATATGATAGCGCTTATATGTGGAATCTTAAAAAATTGTACAAATGAACTTATTTACAAAACAGAAATAGAGTCACCAATGTAAAAAACAAACTTATGGTTACTGGGGGGAAAGGGGGGGAGGGATAAAATGGGAGATTGGGATTGATATATACACAACTACATATAAAATAGTTAACTAATAATGACCTAATGTATAGCACAGGGAACTCTACTCAATACTCTGTAATGACCTATATGGGAAAAGAATCTAAAAAAGAGTGGATTTATATGTATGTATAACTGATTCACTGTGCTGTACAGCAGAAGCTAACACAACATTGTAAATTAACTATACTCCAATAAAAAGTAATTTTTAAAAAAGTAATAAAAAAAGAAAGAACCATAAAAGCTTGAGTCTTTTGGCAATTTATAATGCAAAATAATAGGATAACATTAACTGAGGGGACCATATACAGATGAGGAAATTGAAGTCTAGCGATATTAATTAAATTGCTTGAAGTGATGCAGAATCTGACCTTGCTTTACCTTTCTGGGTCCTGATTCATAGTCCCAGAACTATCTTTGAGAGACTAACTTAGTAGGTTGCCTTTCCAACTTAGCTTGAATTGGGAAATTAGGAGTGAGTCAAGCCAAAGTTTTGAGTGTGAGCTTAAGTTTAGAAGCCAAGGCAACAAATGCAATGCCAAATCTGGAAAGAAGGGAAAAAATAATTCATGAAAGACTAAACCAACTAAACCAAGATTCAGAAATGAGACTGGAGTAAAAGTAGGGTATAATCCAAAGAAGAGGGTAATACTACAAACTCATGGGTACTCTCCAAGCTCATGTACACATATTGATAAATAGGTACCATTATGGTATATCTGTTAGCTGAAAGATAAGCTATCAAGATACTCAACCAAAAAGCTAGAAGGAGAGCTGAGACTGGAATCTAGCTTTCCTAAATTAGAAGAAATTATTATGGATGATGTTAAAACCCAAGACAAAGAGTGTGGATTTTTGTTTGCAAATCTTTGTGGCCAACCTTTTTTTGCTTTATATTTTTATTATTTTTCATGGTCCCATGTTAAACTATTTCCCATGCATAGCTCATCCTTGAATAAGAAGAGACTTACTTATATAGACTTACATATAAAGAAATAATGAGATTAACCTAATAAACATTAAATTTTGGAATATAAATTTACCATATGACCCAGCAATTTCACTCCTGAGCACTTATCTCACAGAAATGAAAATTTACATCCACAGAAAACTGTACATGATTATTTATATCAGCTTATTTATAATGGTAAAAAGCTAGAAACAATAAAAAATATTCTATAATAGGTGAATGGCTTACAAACTATGATATATCCATATCATGGGATACTACTCAGCTTTAAAAATAAATGAACTATTGGTACACAAGTTGGATATATCTCAAGGGTGTTATGATGAGTAAAAAAAGACCTCAGAAGGTCACATACTCTATGATTCATACATAGCATTCTAGAAATGACAAAATTATAGAGATGGAAAAGAGATTAGTGGTTGTCAGGGGTTAGGAATGGTAGAAGGGAGCATGATAGGTGTGACTATAAAGGGATAGCCTGAGGTAGATCCTTGGGGTGATGGAATAACTATTCCATAACTATTAACTGTGTTAGTAGTTGCACATATCTACATATGTGAAAAAATGGCATAGAACTCTACACTCATTGTGCCAGTGTCAAGTTCCTGGTTTTGATTTTGTACTATATTTGTGTAAGACATAACCATTAGAGGAAACTGGATGGAAGGTACATGGGACCTCTCTGTACTATTTTTGCAACTTCCTGTGACTTTACAATTATTTCAAAATAAAAAGTTAAAAAATGTTTAGAAACACACAGGAGTTGTTAAAATAAATCAGCAATTTTTAATGCTTTTTGTGTCAATAAGGAACAAGGGAAGCAAATGGAAAATGGACGTATGGAACAAATTTGTTCCATCAGGTACCTTTTGCAAACTCAATTCTATTGCCCTCTTCATTGTCTGCTTTCAGATGCAAACATCTTAGTTTATTCTTTATAAGGGCTCGTCTTCATGACAACAAAACCCTACTCATTTTATACAATCAATACAATCAGGTGAGGATCGTGAAGATTATATGGCCGTCTCTTTTAATGTATAAATGTGTACTCGTTTGAATGTGACTTCCACCAGAATTTTGAACTTGATCTTCAAAACCCAGTATATTTTTAATTTGAATTTGATGCCATGGGATACCACAAAAAAACTCATTGACAATTCGTAACTTCTGTGAATACAGTGTTAAATTAATTTGTCTAACCTTCGTTAACTGTTAAACTTGCAGTCTTCTCTAACTAGGTTTGCATCAGAAGCATCAATTTGAAAAGAGCTTGCTCACTTTTTACCTCTGTTGATGGTAGAAGATTAAAAATCCCTATGAGTCAAAACCATCTACGCTTTTAGGATTATTATCATTATAATTATTTTGCCATCACTGTATTTTCTCCCTGAAGCACCTGGGAAAATAAAAGTGCTCTTCAATCAATTTATCAATAAAAACACAGAGGTAACTTTGGAGCCAAAAGATGACCAAAATAATGTTTCAACTAGGAATTCTCAAACACCGAGACATCTGTTACAATTCTTAACAGAGCATGGTAAATGTAGATAATCCATTTCAATGTTATATGTTGTTATGCATAAATTAGCGTAAGGAGTAGATGGACATGTTCAGTTTTAATTACATTACTACTATGAGGAAAAAGAAAAAAAATATCTAAAGGTTATTTTTGTTTGATTGAATTAGTAATACTCAGTTCAATTTCCGTCTTTTCCCTTTATTAATTTTTTAATTTAGTATTTTCCTCCTCTCTTTTAATCTATAAATACCATTTCACCTTCCTAGTCTACAAATTACCCATAGACAGCATATATACATATATTTGAATAATCATGTATCTTAGATGAAATATAGTGTTTATTGCTTCACTTCACAATAATTTCTAATGTTGCTGAATGTACATTTATTTAACTGCACCTAACCAGTGCATAGTATACATCCTCATTTTATTTTACCTTTCCCTACAGATGGACACTTAGTTTTCATAATGCTCTATTGCTACCATGAATACAGTAATGAACACACATATATGTCCCTATATTGACTGATCCTTTAATTTCTCTTGGATATATTTAGGATGGGATTGATGTAATACGTTGGGTGACTATGTATCCCAGTTTATCCAGAATAATTCCAGTTTATGCCAATTATCCTAAAATAGTTTTGAAGTGTCACAGTTTGTATGAAAAATTATAAAATCATTCTAGACATAGAGTGTGTTCATACTTAAATGAGTACTTTAAAAAAATCTCTCCACATTAGCTCTAACATTTTGTACTCCTTCCTTCAGAACATGTGGGTTCTTATTTCAACACATTCCATCAAGATTTAGCATTAGCTGACTTTCAGATTTTTGCAACGCTGATAGCTATAAGTGGTCTCTCTTTCTATTTTAATTTCCTTTTTTTCTAATTGCCACTGAGATTTGATTGCACTTGTATTTATTTAGTTTTAAGCCTTTTAGGATTTTCCATTTGTGAGTTAACTACTTACTGCTTATGCCCATTTTACATTGGAAGTTCTTATAGCCTACATATTTTTTCTAGAAACTTGTATTTTTTTCTTACATTTTTATTGAGATATAATTGACATACACAACTGTATAAATTTAAGGTGTATAGAATAATGATTTGCCTTACACATATGATGAAATGATTACCACAATCCATCATCTCACATAAGAGAAAAAGAAAAAAAGTATTTTTCTTTGTGATGAGAACTTTTAGGATTTATTCTCTTAACAACTTTGACATTTAACATACAGCAGTGTTAATTATGTTTAGCATGTTGTACGTTACATCCCTAGTACTTATTTATCTTATAACTGGAGGTTTGTACCTTTGACCACATTTATCCAATTCGTCCTCCAATCTTGCCTCTGGTAACCACAAATCAGATCTCCTTTTTTTAATTGAATGAAAGATTCTTTAAATTCTATAGTGCTTTACAATATTCAAAAGTTTCACACACATGATTTCATATAATCCCACGATAACCCTTTTTCCCCCACCCCTATATTGTCCCTCCCCACTTCCCTCTCTCCACTGCTAACCACTAGTTTGTTGTCTATATCTGTGAGTCTGCTTCTTTTTTGTTTCACTCTCTAGTTTGTTGTATTTTTCAGATTCCACATGGAAGTGATATCATACAAATTTGTCTTTCTCTGTCTGACTTATTTCACTTAGCATAATGTCCTCCCAAGTCCATCCACGTTGCTGCCAACAGCAAAATTTCATTCTTTTTTATGGCTGACTAGTATTCCATTGTATGTATATACCACATCTTCTTTATCCATTCATCTGTTGATGGGCACTTAAGTTGCTTCCATACCTTAGCAATTGTAAATAATGCTGCTATGAACAATGGGGTGCATTCATCTGTTCGAATTAGTGATTTGATGTTTCTATACATTTCAAAATGATCACCACTGGTCTAGTTACCATCTATCACCATACAAACACATTACAATATTATTGACTATACTCCCCACACTGTACACTTCATCCCCTTGACTCATTTATTTTGTAATTGCTAGTTTGTACTTCTTTATTTTCCTCACCTATTTCATTCATTCCCTCCACCCCTTCCACTTTAGCAACTACCTATTTGTTCTCTGTATCTATGACTCTTTTTCTGTTTCTGTTTTTTTGTTTTGTTTTGTTTTGTTTTTGGATTCCACATATAAGTGAAATCATACATTATTTGTCTTTGTCTGACTTATTTCACTTAGCATAATACCCTTTAGGTCCATCTATGTTGTTGCAAATGGCAAGATTTCATTCTTTTTTATGGCTGAGTAATATCTGTTGTGTGTACGTATGTGTGTGTGCACACCAAATGGTCTTTATCCATTCATCTATCAATGGGCATTTAGGTTGCTTCTATATCTTGACTATTATGAATACTGTTGCAGTGAACATAGTGAACTAATTCATATCTTTTCGAATTAGTATTTTTGCATTCTTTGGGAAAATATCCAGGAGTGGAATTGATGAATTGTATGGTAATTCTATGTTTAACTTTTTGAGAAATCTCCATACTGTCTTCCATAGTGGCTGCATCAATGTACATTGCCACCAATGGTGCACGGGGGCTCCCTTTTCTCCACATCCTCCCCAACACTTGTTATTTGTTGTTTTTTTGATGACAGCCATTCTGACAGGTGTGAGGTGGTATCTCATTATAGTTTGATTTGCATTTCCCTGATGATTAGTGATGTTGAGAATCTTTTCATGTGTCTGTTGGTCATCCTTATGTCTTCTGTGGAGAAAATGTCTATTCAGTTCCTTGGCATATGCTTTTAATCAGGTTTTTTTTTTCTTGAATGTTGAGTTTTATGAGTTCTTTGTATATTTTGGATATTAACCCCTTATAAGATGTATTTTTTGCAATTATCTTCTCCCATGCAGTAAGTAAGTAGCCTTTTCATTTTATTGATGGTTTCCTTTGGTGCAAAAGTTTTTTAGTTTGATGCAGTCCCATTTGTTTATTTTTGCTTTTGTTTCCCTTGCCTGTGTAGACATATCAAAAAAAATATTGCTAAGATCAATGTAAAAGAGCCTACATATAAATACCCTTAAGTTTTAGATATTACAGATACTTTTCTCAGTCTGTTATACATTTGTAAGCATTGAATACAATGTTCTTTATTGAAAAAAACTCTGTAATTTTTGATGCATTCAATCAAGGTCATCAAAATTTTGACTATTTTCTCCTGTTTAGAATATTATTTAAGAATTTCACATCCATCCCTAGCTCACAAAATCATTTTCCTACAATTTAGTTTATTGTTTCAATATTTCTACATTTCATTTTCAGATCTTTAATCCACCTAAAGTAAATTTTTAAATAATGGTAAAAGTTAGAGGTAAAATAATTTTTTCTCTATATATTGACACAGATTTCCAAAACCAACTAGCTAACAAACAATGCAACATTTCCACACCAGTTTGTGGTGGCCCCTTTATAATATATTAATTTTCTATATGCACACAACACTGCTTTTGAGCTTTCCATTCCATTCCATTCCATTGCTCTACCTGTGCATTCATCCACCAATGTCACATTGTTTTGTTTTGTATTTTGCTATGACTTTGTAGATTGCTGTGATATATATTGTAGAGATCCTCTATTCTTGGAACTTAAAATTTTTTTCCATAAAAATTATTTATGTGTAGCTAATATGAATTCTATAATAAGGATTTTAAGTGCATCAAAACTCCATCTCTTAATATAGATGTGGAATAGAAGAAGATCTTGTACTGAGCAACTTTACTAAACTCTCTTGTTAGAGCCAATAGCTTACCTAATATTTTGTTCAATTTTTATATAGATAATCACATTATATGAAAATATTTGAGGTTTTTTTATTTCTCTTTTAATTCTTATAATTTTGGGCTCTATTTCTTGCATTGGCCAGAACCTCCAGTTTTATATCAAACAGAATCTTTAGTTTTAAAGATTTTACAGTTGTTCCTTTGTTTACTTGTTTCAATATGATTTTTAAATATATAGTTGAGTTTTTGTTTTATGAGAGCTCTTATTGCAGTGAGCAAATTTCTTTTTGATCATAGTTTTCGTTTAAGAAAGGAAGCACTGAGGTCTTTGTTGTCATTTAAAGTAATAACCATTTATCTATTGGTTTGAACATATTAATCTTACATTAACCTTCTTTATTCTTTCTCATACGTATTAATTTCCAAGAAAAATAATTAAAAATTTTAACTATAATTGTTGATATATCCATTTCTCCTTATATTTTCATAGTTGTTGCTTTGCATAATTTGAGGCTGTATTATTTGCATATATACTCATCACTATCTTACTTTATTCATCTCTATCCCTGTTATGCCATTTTCCAAATGATTCTCCATTTGTATAACCCTTAACAAATTCAATTCCATAGGTAACCAGCAATGTCAGTTCCTGAGGATTCAAATGTGTATGCCAAATTGATTATCAATTTTTCCTATTATATCAAAACCAAATCAATTTCCACTCATCCATCTGTCTCTCAGCTTTCAAAATTGTGTTGCTGTTTTCTTCTTTTCTGTGCTACCCTCCTTGTCTTCTTATATCTTTGAAAAAAATCTTTACCATTTAAAAAATTTATGCAGAATGTCAGGAGGCAGAATTATTATATACATTTTTTTCAATATGCTATTAGTTTTAGTCAGTTCAGGCTGCTATAACAAAGTCCCATAGACTAGATGGCTTCTAAAAAACAAAATAATTTCTCACAGCTCTGGTGGCTGTAAGTCTAAGATCAGGGTACCGGCATAGTTGGGTTCTGGTGAGAGCCCTCTTCCCAGCTGCAGACTGCTGTCTTCTCCTTGTGTCCTCACAGGGCAGAAAGGGAGCTAGCTAACTCTCTCATCTCTTCTTATAATGGCACTAATCCCATTCATGAGAGCTCCACCATCATGAACTAATTACCTCCTAAGTGTCCACCTCCAAGCACCATCACATTGGGATTAGGGTTGCAACACATAAATTTTAGGGGGACATAAACATTCAGTCCAGAGCACTGTTTAACCAGGAAGCCCCCAGAGTTGTTTTTTCCAAATGTTCTCCTCCTGTCATCTTTATTTTTTATTTCTTTCCTGGACTTTAAATATACCAATATTAAATTTTCTAATTTTATCCTCTATGTGTCTTACTTTTTATTTCCCATTTTTATCCCTTCCTTTTATTCCTCCTGAGAGATATGCTTGAATTATTCTTCCATTTCTTGATGTAATTCTGAACTGTGTGAAATCTGTTATCTATCCTATTTTGGAGGTTTTTTACTTGTTATTTTTATTGCTAATTATCTATGTTTGATTTTTTTAATTCTTTCTCTGCTTCACATTTTTCATACTCTTCTGTGTTTCTTTAAACTCATTTGTTACTCTCATTGTAACTCATATTCTTGCTGGTCTATTGAATATTATATTTCTGTTTGTTTTGCATTGTCTTTCTTTAATAATTCCTGGGTTCTTCATATATAGTATTGTTTTTGTTTTTGTTTTGTTTGTTTTGTTTCGTTTTCTTGGCCTATGGGTGTATATTATCCCTGGGTATTTCTACCTTGTCTGATAATGTAATGTGTAACTGCAGGGAAGTTTGATAGCATAGAGCCTAACTTGAGACCCTTCTAGAGTTTAGGAAGGGAATCATTCCCTTCTGGGCTGCTTTTATGCTTCAAACATCATAATCAGAAGTAAATATGTCAGGAAAAATGATAATGATTGCAAGCTAATTTATCTTGTTTCCTGCAAATGGTCCCTTTGACCACACATGCTATGCTGAGTAGAGTTCTGTGGAGAGGAGACTATTATGTAAAGGAGACTTGGAAAATTATGATTTTGGACTTAAAAATATTTGTGAGTATCTCGCTCTTAGTGTTTGCCTTATTTTGAGACTTATAGGTGCCACGATGATTTTTCATTGTTTTAACAAATTTTGTTCATTTACATTTTTTCCCATGATGGTCAAAGTACATTCTCATTGTGGAAAACTTGGAAAATCTGGAATGCTTAAAGAAGAAAATCAAATGCTCATGAAAAGCAAACCCAAAGATTTTGCAATTGAATAATATACTACACTCTACTTAAAATGATGCAGATAATTTGGAGTACTTCCCTATGTCATTATATTTCTCCAAATTACATATGTAATTATCAATATAAGATGCATAATTTCAAAGAAATATATGTAATTTAACAATTATATTATTGGTGAAAATGTAGGCTTTTTCCAAATTTTTACCAGTATAAATAATGTAGTAATGCTTTTGTATACAAATATTTGGCAATAGTTTTATTATTTTCTTAGGAGACATTCCTAAAATTGAAATAGTATTAAAGTGTATGAGTTGCTTTATAGACTTTTTGTATAACAAACCCAGAAACACTTTCGCCCTTATATGCAAATTATAGAAATTGTTAATAAATTATGGCTTTTTTTTTTGCAATGAATCTAGATGTCTACTCAGAATGCTTCCCAACACAGCCATCAACTTATTTGAAATAAAACATTTAAAGATTATTTTTAGTCTGAATTGTTAATTGAGGACCTACATTGAGGTTTTACAAAATATTCACCAATTTTCCAATATTTTAGTAATTAATCCATATTCCATCTCCATTCTTGGTATTTCTGCTATAATTATTAAGTTCTTATATATGTTTAGTACCATCCCTTTTTGACTATATATCATGACCAATTAATTTTCCTAGTGAACCTTGCATAAACGATCCACTGCTTAAAATAATGCAGTTTTATAGTACTTTTAAGTGTTGATTTGGTCACATTTTTGTTACTCCTTTTCTCTAAAGTAGTCTTGGCTGCTTCTTTTTTCTAGCAAATAAAAGTTATAACTACTTTGCTAGTTTCTGAAATTGACTCAATTGTGATTTTGATTAGAATTGCTTATTTAGAAATAAATTCTGTTATTTGTTTATCCATGCTCCCATACAAGAACATGTTTCCATGGGAAGCCATTTTTCATGTTCAAATGATGTATCTCAATAAATTTTTACATTTCTATTATTCAAGTCATTTATACTTCTTTTCAGGAGTAGCTATAGTTATATTCTGCATTGTTAGCATAATAAAATAATTAATTATCTATAATATTTTCTAAATAGGTTGCTTATATCAAAACACTCAATTTAGTATATTTATCAAATGCTATCAAGCAAAGGTTCAATAAGTTCTACAGAACCCAAATGAGATAAGTAAAATGGAAACATATCCCAGCACACAGCACATAATGGTAATATTGTTACAAATCAAAACAAAAAAAGAGAGAGAGAAAATATTAAATCCAGAGAAAAGAGATACATTACTTTCAATGAAGCAACAATAACAAAAATTCCTAATTGACTTCTCAATAGAAATATAGAAGTCAGAATGGGTTTATATCATTAAATTACTGAAAGAAAATTATCTAGAATTCTGTATTCAGCAAAAATAATATTAATAAATTATGAAGGTATGAAGAAATTTACACATGAACAAAAACTAATAAAGTTTGTCACCAGCAAAAATAATCTAAAGGAAATATCAAAGAGTACTCTTTAGGCAGAAAGGTAATGTTTCTTTCAGAAATTTGGAGATATAAAAAGTACTAAAAGAGTGGAAATATAAATGCGTGGGTAAAAATCTGTGTATGCTGGTCACATGAACAATAATTGTGCTTTATTTGGGGATTTAAAATAGAAATAGAATAAAACACACAAAAAAGCAGGGATTGGATACATTAAGGTAAAAGTTTTTAAGGTCTTCTAAAAAGTGGTAAAAATTTAAATTTATTTTATAGTTGGATGAGTCCATGATGGACTCATTGTCCTAGACTGAAATCTCTAGGGTTCCAAAGAAAATACTTTTCAATTACTCTAAAATAATAAAAGCATCATGGAGAGAAAAGGGAATACAAAACAGACAAGACAACTAGAAAACCAGTGAAAAATGGTAGATTTAAATTAAAATATATAAGAAATTACATTAAATAAAAATGTATTTAATCATCGAGTTACAATACAAAGGTTGTGTCATACTGGATATATACACAAACGTGTTACTCACCCTCATCCTAACTTGTTAATGTTGCATGGGGGTAGAAGCCCAGGCTTTCTACATGGTCTCCACTTACTGCTGGGCATGGGAGGGGTACATCCTTACTGCCAGGTGAGGGTGGAAATCCAGGCAACCCACTTGGTCTTCATTGACACTACTCTGTTGGAGAGAGGAGAGGGCACCTCATTACCAGTATACAAGGATGAAGATCTAGGCTCCTTATTTGACATAGCAAATACTGTGGGTAGGGGGAGGAATGTCATGTTACCACTGGGCAGGGGTGTAAGTTGTGGATAAATATCTACTGATACCATGATGATAGGGAGAAATAGTGGCACCTTGTTACCACTGGGTAAGGGTGGAATTCCAGGCTCTCCACCCGGTGGTATTTTGACACCACTCCAACAGTGAGCTGTTGTTACTGATTCTTGTTACTGCTTTGTAGTGAGTGGAAGTCTAAGCTCTCCAAGTGACCATGAGGTTTGGCTAGGAGGGGTTTCTCATTGCCTCTGGGCAATGGTGAAAGTATAGACCCACCCCACTTAGCCTCCTCTGAAACCATCCTGGTGGGGAGAAAGAGAGGCATCTTGTCATTGTAGGGTGAACATGGATGTTCATGTTCCATATTCAGCCTTTGCTGAAAGTAATGGGAGAGGCCATGGTGTTTGGCTGAAGTAGGATAGTTACTGTCAAAAAATGTCTCTGTCATATTAGGACTCCCATTTCCAGATCCATTGCTAAGAGAGAGCAAGCATCCCTTGAGGCTTTTTGTTTTAAATCATTGTTCACTAGTTATTTCTGAGTTGTGCACTTCTCCACCACCCAGTCCAGAATATATAGACAGCAAAAGAAAACCCAGGAAATGTGCTGTCATTTCATTTCTTAAAGCCCAAGATTTCTAGCCAGTCCATCTTCTTCACCTTTCAGAATTTGCTTATGTTTGTTTTATATATAATTGCTAGGGTTTTGGGGGTTTTTTCATGTAGATAGCAGGGGAAATAGGAAGACCCAGAAGACCATAAACTTTTATTTTCTTAACATCTAGTATTTTTTTTTCATTTTGTTCAGAAAATGAGACCTGTGACATTTCTATTTTTTAATACAGTGAAATTTGTTGTTGCATCATTTATGAGAGTGTTTTCCCATATCTTATTAGTACTTCCATTACACCTTTGCTCATTGCTATTTCCATGTTTTATGACACATTTTAGTGAGCTTTGTAGTTTGTCTTTTTACTTCTTAGATTTCCATAATTTTTCTCAATCAATATTTCTGATTATTTTTTCTTTTAATACATCTCATTACACAAGTAATTCAAAAATTCACAAATGTATTCCTGGTTTAAAAATATAAACAATACAGACATATACAGAGCAAAAGAGAAATGTCCATCTTCACACTCCACCTATAATTATACATGTAAACATCTTTTCATGATCTTTTCAGTTTAATCAAATATAATCATCCTCTATGTTCATTACCTTTCTCACTTTTTTCTTGAAGAACTTCCTATGTCAATACATACAAATTTAACCTTTTAAAATTCTATATTGTAGCTCAAAGTACCATGTTTTTAAAGTGCTATCTTCTAAGATAATGCCTTTTACATGTATCTTTGAAATTAAATTCAATATAGTTTATACAAAAAGGGAAATATATTGCTTTGTGTAACTGAGAAGTCCAAAGATGAACTAAGGCACGGCTGGATGCAGAATCTTAGGCAATCTTAACAACATCTATACCTATCAGTGTTCTCTCCATCTAAGTGTTGTGCTCATTCTCAGACAGGTTGGGAAAGACACCCCTTCAAAGCCCCAAGTCCACATCCTCTCATCACTTTCTCTCAATAAAAATATATAAAATTTCATGAAAGGCCTTTAGGTAGCTTTAACTTGGATATATGCTATCTTGTGTTAGGAAGTCTGGGTCACAATCACCAACACCCAGACTAGAACCACATGCACTTAGGGAAGTAGGGTTTTCATCAAGAATGGATTGTGGATAGACACAAGTCCAAAACAGTTGATCAGAAAGAGAAAAACAAATACCGTATGCTAACACATATATATGGAATCTAAAAAAAAGGTTCTGAAGAACCTAGGGGAAGGACAGGAATAAAGACGCAGACGTAGAGAATGGACTTGAGGACACGGGGAGGGGGAAGGGTAAGTTGGGACGAAGTGAGAGAGCGGCATGGACGTATATACACTACCAAATGTAAAATAGATAGCTAGTGGGAAGCAGCCGCATAGCACAGGGAGATCAGCTCAGTGCTTTGTGTCCCCCTAGAGGGGTGGGATAGGGAGGGTGGGAGGGAGACGCAAGAGGGAGGAGTTATGGGGATATATGTATATACACAGCTGATTCACTTTGTTATAAAGCAGAAACTAACACACCATTGTAAAGCAATTATACTCCAATAAATATGTTAAAAAAACCCAGTTGAACAGGGCAAAAGAAAAAAGAAAACACAGAGACAAAAGAATAGGGATGGGACCTGCACCAGTGGGAGGGAGCCGTTAAGGAGGAAAGGTTTCCACACACTAGGAAGCCCCGTCGCGGGCGAAGACTGCAGGTGGTGGAGGGAGGAAGCTTCGGAGCCACGGAGGAGAGCGCAGCAACAGGGGTGCGGAGGACAAAGCGGAGAGATTCCAGCACAGAGAATCGGTGCCGACCAGCACTCACCAGCCCGAGAGGCTTGTCTGCTCACCCGCCGGGGCGGGCAGGGGCTGGGAGCTGAGGCTCGGGCTTTGGAGGTCGGATCCCAGGGAGAGGACTGGGGTAGGCGGCGTGAACACAGCCTGAAGGGGTTAGCGCACCACAGTTAGCCGGGAGGGAGTCCGGGAAAAGGTCTGGAGCTGCCGAACAGGCAAGAGACTTTTTCTTGCCTCTTTGTTACCTGGTGCGCCCAAAGGAGCTCCAAAGACGGGCGCGAGCCGCGGCTATCAGTACGGACCACAGAGACGGGCATGAGACGCTAAGGCTGCTGCTGCCGCCACCAAGAAGCCTGTGTGCAAGCACAGGTCACTATCCACACCTGCCCTCCCGGGAGCCTGTGCAGCCCGCCACTGCCAGGGTCCCATTATCCAGGGACAACTTCCCCGGGAGAACGCATGGCGCGCCTCAGGCTGGTGCAATGTCACACCGGCCTCTGCCGCCGCAGGCTCGCCCCGCACTCCGTACCCCTCCCTCCCCCCAGCCTGAGTGAGCCAGAGCCCCCGAATCAGCTGCTCCTTTAACCCCGTCCTGTCTGGGCAGGAACAGACGCCCTCAGGCGACCGACACTCAGAGGCGGGTCCAAATCCAAATCTGAACCCCGGGAGCTGTGCGAACAAAGAAGAGAAAGGGAAATCTCTCCCAGCAGCCTCAGGAGCAGCGGATTAAAGCTCCACAATCAACTTGATGTACCTGCATCTGTGGAACACCTGAATAGACAACGAATCATCCCAAACTAGAAGAGGTGGACTTTGGGAGCAACGATATATTTTTTTTTCTTTTTTCTCTTTCTGTGAGTGTGTATGTGTATGCTTCTCTGTGTGACTTTGTCTGTATAGCTTTGCTTTTACCATTTGTCCTAGGGTTCTGTTTTTTCTTTTTCTTTAGTATACTTTTTAGCACTTGTTATCATCGGTGGATTTGTTTTTTTGGTTTGGTTGCTCTCTTCTTTCTTTCCTTCTTTTTTTTTTACTACTTTAAAATTTTTTTTTATTTTTAATAATAATTATTATTATTTTTTAATTACTTCATTCTATTTTATTTTGTTTTTCTTTCTTTCTTTTTTTTCTCCCTTTTATTCTGAGCCGTGTGGATGACAAGGTCTTGGTGCTCCAGCCGGGAGTCAGGCCTGTGCCTCTGAGGTGGGAGAGCCGAGTACAGGACACTGGTCCACCAGAGACCTACCAGCTCCACGTAACATCAAACGGCAAAAATCTCCCAAAGATCTCCATCGCAACGCCAAGAACCACCTCCACTCAACAACAAGCAAGCTACAGTGCTGGACACCCTATGCCAAACAACTAGCAAGACAGGAACACAACCCCACCCATTAGCAGAGAGGCTGCCTAAAATCATAAAAAGGTCACAGACATCCCAAAACACACCACCAGAAGCGGACCTGCCCACCAGAAAGAAAAGATCCAGCCTCATCCACTAGAACACAGGCACTAGTCTCCTCCACCAGGAAGCCTACACAACCCACTGAACCAATCTTAGTCACTGGAAGAAGACACCAAAAACAACGGGAACTATGAATCTGCAACCTGCAAAAAGGAGACCCCAAACACAGTAAGTTAAGCAAAAAGAGAAGACAGAGAAACACACAGCAGATGAAGGAGAAAGGTAAAAACTCACCAGACCAAACAAATGAAAAGGAAATAGGCAGTCTACCTGAAAAAGAATTCAGAGTAATGAGAGTAAAGATGATCCAAAATCTTGGAAATAGAATGGAAAAAATACAAGAAACATTTAACAAGGACCTAAAAGAACTAAAGAGCAAAGAAACAATGATGAACAGCACAATAAATGAAATTAGAAATTCTCTAGAAGGAATCAGTAGCAGAATAACTGAAGCAGAAGAACGGATAAGTGACCTGGAAGATAAAATAGTGGAAATAACTACTGCAGAGCAGAATAAAGAAAAAAGACTGAAAAGAATTGAGGACAGTCTCAGAGACCTCTGGGACAACATTAAATGCACCAGCATTCAAATTATATGGGGCCCAGAATAAGAAGAGAAAAAGAAAGGGACTGAGAAAATTTTTAAAGAGACTATAGTTGAAAACTTCCCTAATACGGGAAAGGAAATAGTTAATCAAGTCCGGGAAGCACAGAGAGTCCCATACAGGACAAATCCAAGGAGAAACACGCCAAGACACATATTAATCAAACTGTCAAAAATTAAATACAAAGAAAAAATATTTAAAGCAGCAAGGGAAAACCAACAAATAACATACAAGGGAATCCCCATAGGGTTAAGAGCTCATCTTTCGGCAGAAACTCTGCAAGCCAGAAGGGAGTGGCAGGACATATTTACAGTGATGAAAGGGAAAATCCTACAACCAAGATTACTGTACCCAGCAAGTATCTCAGATTTACAGATCTCAGATCTCAGATCTTAGATTCGACAGAGAAATTAAAATCTTTACAGACAAGCAAAAGGTAAGAGAATTCAGCACCACCAAACCAGCTTTACAACAAAAGCTAAAGGAACTTCTCTGGGCAGGAAACACAAGAGAAGGAAAAGACCTACAATAACAAACCCAAAACAATTAAGAAAATGGTAATTGGAACATACATATGGATAACTATCTTAAATGTAAATGGATTAAATGCTCCAACCAAAAGACATAGACTGGCTGAATGGATACAAAAACAAGACCCGTATATATGCTGTCTACAAGAGACCCACTTGGTACAGATTGCCAACAAACACATGAAAGGATGCTCAACATCACTAATCATTAGAGAAATGCAAATCAAAACTACAATAATATATCATCTCACACCAGTCAGAATGGCCACCATCAAAAAATGTACAAACAATAAATGCTGGAGAGGGTGTGGAGAAAAGGGAACCCTCTTGCACTGTTGGTGGGAATGTAAATGGATACAGCCACTATGGAGAACAGTATGGAGGTTCCTTAAAAAACTAAAAATAGAACTAGCATACAACCCAGCAATCCCACTACTGGGCATATACCCTGAGAAAACCATAATTCAAAAAGAGTCATGTACCACAATGTTCATTGTAGCTCTATTTACAATAGCCAGGACATGGAAGCAACCTATGTGTCCATCGACAGATGAATGGATAAAGAAGATGTGGCACATATATACAATATAATATTACTCAGACATAAAAAGAAACGAAATTGAGTTATTTGTAGTGAGGTGGATGGACCTAGAGTCTGTCATACAGAATGAAGCAAGTCAGAAAGAGAACAACAAATACCGTATGCTAACACATATATATGGAATCTAAAAAAAAAAAAATGGTCATGAAGAACCTAGGGGCAAGATGGGAATAAAGACGCAGACCTACTAGAGAATGGACCTGAGGACATGGGGAGGGGGAAGGGTAAGCTGGGACAAAGTGAGAGAGTGGCATGGACATATATACACTACCAAATGTAAAATAGCTAGCTAGTGGGAAGCAGCCACTTAGCACAGGGAGATCAGCTCGGTGCTTTGTGACCACCTAGAGGGGTGGGATAGGGAGGGAGGGAGGGAGGGAGATGCAGAGGGAAGAGATATGGGGATATATGTATATGTATAGCTGGTTCACTTTGTTATAAAGCAGAAAGTAACACACCATTGTAAAGCAATTATACTCCAATAAAGATGTTTTTAAAAAAATGGTAAACGGGCAGAAACAGAGTAAGATAAAATACGAAAAAATCTGAGTGCACTGCATATAGCAAAAGTAAGTTTTCTTTGTGAAACTTTTGTTTCAAATATATGTGTGTGTGTATGTATGTATATGAATGCAGATGCATTTTGGTTTGTAAAATAAAATGTATTTTACACTCAGCACCACAGCCAAAAGTTTAAAAAGTGTGCAAAACACTGATTTGAACTATTTATTTTCTCTCTCAGAGCTTCAGATTTCTCATCTATAAGATGGAAATAAAAATAACAGCAAATAATATGCATGCGCCTACTGTGTTAAACTCTTTCTATAGAGTAGCTTATTTAATCCTCTCAAGAATAGACGTTATACCTATTTTACACATGAGTTATATAACTTTCCAGGGATAAAATTAAAATTTGATGGGATCAAAATTGGAAACCAGGTGCTTTCCTAAGTGGAGGACCTAATTTATAAAACTAATGTAAAAGGTAAATGATATGAAAAGTGTAAGACACTATAAAAATGTAAGATGTTATTATCTAGACAAAAAATTTGTACAAATTCAAGTCCTAGTATAAATTGAACAACATGATTTGACCCTAAGAATGATATTGATATTTATATATCTTAATTTAAAACAAACAATTTTCCACATATGGTTAAAAGCAATTATATTCCAATAAAGATGTTAAACAAAATTAAAAAAATAAAAATAAAAGAACTGTCATTACAGAAACCCACCCAGCTCTTATTCCTTAGTTCACATCTGCATAATAGGCAATGGAAAACTGAGACCAGCCAAGAGGAGTACATAACATATTTATATTAGTTAGCCAGATCAGTGATTTAAAAAAAATAGAAGCAGCAGAAAATATTTTTTCAAATGAAATATTATGTAAAATCCCAGTATGTAATACAAATTAAAGAAGAAATTCTCTCTTACAATTTGAGATGGGGCGGGGGTGGAATGCTGAACTTATTTCCCAACCTTTCACTCCATCCTTATTTAAAACCATTGAAATCTTCCAATTCAGATAATTTCACTCTTTTCAAATTATTTTTAACATTATCATTCCCATAACAGACCTATAACATTACCCCCTGTCACCAGTGTCTCCTCATCTCATCCACCTTGTAAAGTTTTACAGACTAACCTTCACAGAGGACAGATATTGATCCCTCTCCTAATCATTCAATAGCCCCTCTGTAAAACTGAACACAAAATTCCAAACGTCTCATCAAGGATTTTCAAACAGTAAATTCCCAAATTCTTAGCTGTTGACTACCTGTTGTTCACTGAAAAGTGTCTCCATGTTTTACTGTATCCATGTTTTCGCCCTTGCTTTATATTCTGATTGGAATGCCATTCTCTTTGACATACTTCACTTGTTACTTTTAAGTGTGTCTTTTAGACATGTCTTTTAAGGCATATCTCAAATAGTATGGACTCTAAAATCTTTCCTCATTTCTTTCCTTTCCAAATTGAACATATTCTCTTCTTCAAACCCCCTCTAGTGGATGTCTACTGTTTTCCCTATCCATGCTTTCTTCTCCTGCTTAGAGAACCCCAATTTATCATAAGAAGTCATATCTCTACCTCTGACTTTACATGGCTTTACAATATAGATGCCCAGAGCTGGTCAATAAAGGCATGATGCAACCCTGATTACAGTAACTACCTCTTGCATGGGTACAGAAACAAATCTGTCTTCATAAGATTAAGTTTGGGAGTAAAGTATTAGGAAGAGAGATACTGTCTTTCTGCTCTTCTTTCTGAGATGACAGAATATTAGCTTAGTCCTGCTAGTCGTCCTTCTCTTGAAGAAGGAGAGAGCCTAAGATGGTTGCAAAGGGAGCCAGCACAGAAGAAAGCAGATCCTAGGGATGGAGAATGTGAGAACAAGTATTGAAGACATCATTCAAGCTTCAGTCATCCCTAAAGTCCCTTATATCTCTAAATTTTCAGGTATGTTCATCATTAAAATTTGTATTTTCCTTAATCCATTTTGGTTGGTTTTCTATCACTAGCAAATGATGTAATTCTTAAGGATTTTCTCATAGAGTACTTTGTGTTTATATTGGGGGTCCTACTCTAACTCTAATGCACATTATAGTCAAATTTGCATATATTTCCATTTCCATTGCCTTATATTTTTACCCTCCTACTATAGCTTCCCTCACTTTCTATAAAACTTCTTATAGGACATTATTTTTATTATTCCATATCAAATCTGGCAAACATCCTAAAACATAGTAGACAACTAATTGATGCCTGAATTTTAAAAAGTGCAGCTAATCCATTTATTTCTTAGCACGTGAAGACAGACTAAAACAGCAACCCTCCTTTTGAGTGAAGTGTTTCAATTAGAATAAAAGATATATTGATGACATAGGTCCCATTTTTCTAGTAATTTTTTATACAAAGAAGAAAAATGTGCTATTCACATGACTATAAAAGTTTTTGTTTTTGTTTTAGAATTTTAAAAATTTACCAGCAAACTGATATCAAGTAGATTCCATTTCAAAACCATTACTGGTGGAAAATTTTCCCTATCCTTTTGAAGTTTTTCTGAACCTTCCCTTATGGTAAATTAGCAGTGGTGTGTGGTGCCTGCATCTTTAAGTTAAGGAAAGTAAAATTAAAGTCCACTATATCTGGTGCTTCTATCTTATGGAATTGATATTTATTTCAGAATAACCATAGATTAAACAAAGAATCAAAATAATTGGGTAAAAAATAGCCAAGTCTCCCTGCTGATAGAATCATAGAAAGCACAAATATTTAGTAGTTAGATGTGTAACAAGAGAATTAACCATATGTTGTCTTCTTTCTCTACTGTCTAGAACATCAAAAGCAATTAAGAGAGAATAATTTAATAGGCTGACTCTTCAAAAAAGGGAAAATTCTTTTTTTTAGTAAAAGGTTAACCAAGTTCTTGCACTCCATTTGTGAAAAATTGAGCAGTTTGGGCCATTGAGAAATTAACTCCCTGTAGTTTGTGTCAGTAAAATGAGTCTACTAGCTATAATTTTTAAGAAATACAGAAGTCTGGATGCATGTGATTTGTATTGGTAAAAAATAATGCAAGTTCTTCATATGCCTGAAAGTTTTTTAAGAAGAAAATATGGATGTCATTTTTCATTCTTCTATTATGATATTTGGAGTGGATTCCATTGAAACATATAAAATAGAACCATGGAATGAAAGCAAAACAAAATGGTCAACAAAAGAAAGAATTGGCATTTTACTCTCCCTATCCCGTGCTTTCTGTTAATCCCATACTTCAGAAGGTATGTGATTTTCTTTCATAGTCAGAGTGGGACTATCAAGAAATTATCCAACCAGAAAGTGGCTATGAAAGTAATGGGAGGAAATTCTCTACCTTGTAAACCATAAGGAAATAATATTTTATAAAACTATGCCAAAAATTCAGCAAAGAAAGCCTTTATGTTTACAATATAGTGTTAATAACTTTAAGCTTTACAATAGCTAAAATACTACATTTATGCTATATCTGCTATTTCATTATAAGTTCTTGAATTTACATGAAAATTCCAGCTAAAATTCTAAAATGAAGAACCTACTAGATATTCAAGTTATTTTCATTCTTTAAATTAATTGGGATGGAAACAATAATATCAAATATAAAGCTAGAGTTTGTCAGTTAAACATTTTGTCTATTGTAGTTCAGTTGGAGCTAGTACAATCAACATGATGTCAATGAAAAAAAAAAAGTGGCAAATAAGATTTCCCAATATTATAGATTGATAATTTCGTTAAGAAATTTGTTATTTTTTGCTTCCAATTTTCATAAAATGTTAGTTGAATGAAGAAGGGGAATAGAAGTGTTGTTCTTTGCTCATTAGTTCTGGGGACCTGGGGAAGTAGGTCTATGAGGGTTTCAATTAGGAGTCATTTACAGTACAGTTTATTACACTAGCCAACAGCTTAATTCAAGTATGCTTGGAGAACACTGACATTGACCCAAAGGACTTTTCATATTTCACCCTCTGCAAAATTACAATACTAAGAATTTTTATTTCCCAAGGCCAAGATTCCAGAGTCCAAAGCTATAAAAAAAATACTCATAACAAGTAATCACTTGGTAAATTGATTTTAATTTACAGTAGTTTACAAGACAAGTTAGAGGGTACCACAGTTTCTGTCAAGGGACACTTGGCCTTAGAAGTGGGTCTGCTTGGGAATTACATGAGTACTTTAGTTTATCTAATGCAGATCCCAGTATGTTAGAACTTTCTTAGGCAAACTCAGGAATTTTCATTACTATTTGTTTTGAGAGCTTCTCATTTCTTAGTAATGAAGCTAATGTGTTTAATCAATGACAAAACAAAAAAGTCACTTTAAAATCCAGCCTTCAGAAAGACTGTTAGAGTTTACAATATGAAGATATAATATATAAAATCACATCTTATAAGTCTGGATGTGTGATATTTTATTCATAATCATGTGCATTCCCCCATATGCAGATAATTACACATAATTATTTATAAATATATACTATGCATATACAATGTGCATGTAGATAATATTCAATATATTTATGAATAAATGTGCATGTCTTTGAGGTAAGGATGGTAAGCCACTATGTAAGCTTATAGTTAATTTACTTTTCATTGTGTTTTGATTTCCCTTTTAAACATTTTATGTTTACTTAATATTTAAGATCTGTATGTAGGAGATTCTATAACTTATAAAATGCTAAATGGTATTTTTGGAAGATTGAGGTGTGAAAATTTAGTTTTTAAAACTTTCTTCAACATTTCTGATAATAAAGTCAAGTCCCAATTTTCTCACTTCTTAAGTATAAGAATATTTTGTTATGGGCAAAAGCATAATTTTTAAAATTTTCTTCCAGGGCAAAACATTCTCACTTCTTTCTTCTTTTCTTTTCTCTTTTTGTGGGAACATTGTTACAAAATTAAAATTTCAAAAAAATAATCTGATGCATATTAATCCCCTAGGTAACAAGTAGTATAGATTTATAAAGACTGTGGCAGCCTTTGAAAGCAGCAAAAATTAGATATGAAAATAATTCCGAAAGTATGAAAAACATATCTTCTGGTGAGGATGTGGAACAATAGGAACTCTCATTAGTTGCTGGTAGGAAGGTCAAATGGTACAGCCACTTTGGAAGACAGTTTGAAGATTTCTTACAAAACTAAACATACTCTTGCCATATGATCCAGCAACTGCACCCCTTGGCATTTACCCAAAAGAGCTGAAAACTTATTTCCACACAAAGACCTGCACATGATGTTTAGAGCAGCTTTATTCATAATTGCCAAAACTTGGAAGCAATTGAGATGTCCTTTGGTAGGTGAATGGATAAATAAACTGTGCACAACCAGACAACGGACTATTACTCAGCGCTAAAAAGAAATGAGCTATCAAACCAGGAAAAGGCATTGAAAAACCTTAAATTTATATAACTAAGTAGAAGAAGCCAATATAGAAAAGCTACATTTTATATGATTCCAACTATATGACATTCTGGAAAAGGTGAAATTATGGAAACAATAAAAAGATCAGTGGTTGCCAGTGGTTGTGGGGAGAGATGAATAGGAAGGGCATAGACCATTTTAAGGGCAGTGGAAATATTCTGTATAATATTATGATGATGGATACATTTCATTATACATTTGTCCAAACCCAGAGAATGTACACCACCAAGAATGAACTATGGACTTTGGATGATTACGATGTGTAAAAGGAGGTTCATCGTGGGTAAACAACGTACCATTCTGGTGGGTGATGTTGATAACAGGGGAGGCTATGCATGTGTGGGGACAGGGAGGATATGGGAAATCTCTGTACCTTTCTCTCAGTTTTGTTATAAACCTAAAACTGCTCTAAAAAAATAAAGGCTTTAATAAGAAGTAACTTTAACACAAGCTTCCTTTAATTTAAAAATAGTGTCTGGAAGGTGTGAAAGAGTTAAAAAAAAATCTAAAACTTTTATTGTAAACCAAGGAAATTATCACTAAAGGAAGAAGAATCCATCAAATCTAAGAATATTCTGAATGCTTAATTTTCTTCTATCAAAGCCCTGTACAGATCTCAGAAGGTCATGAACTGTGTATGAATAACTTTAAGGATGAATATGGCGACATCACTCCCTGATTGATCATTCAATTCCAGTTTGTATACTGCTAATATGAAGTTATTTTTTAATATTAAACCAAAACTATTCTACTGGCCTTTTCTGTTCAGTGTTTTTGATTCCACCTTTTATAGACATATTGTTTTGTTTCAAGTCCCTGCATAGGCATCTCACCTTATCATGTGCCCCAGGTTGTGCATTTCCCTATAAAAATGTGGCACACAATTTCTGCTCTGGGAATGACTGGAGCTGATGAGAAAAAAAATCACCCTCCAAGTCCTCAATTTTTAATTTCTACTAATACAGTATAAAATATATATTTTTTAAAATTTTGTGGCCATTTTACATTTGTTTCATATTTAGCCAAACAAAATTTTGAGGAAGAAAATACTCTTTATTTTTTAAAGGTTATTGAACAATGAATTAAAATAAAATATATTTTGAGATTAGAATTTAGATTTATTAAATTACTGGGAGCATACAAGGAGAGCCAATTACATGTTTTTACTTTTTTGTCATGCCTTTAAAAAGGTTTTAAATTATTATTTCTATAAAATAAGTATTTTGCCAGACTAATTTATTAATTGAAGAAACTGTGACACATTATAAAGGAAATGGTATAATTAAAAAGTAAAAATGTTAATAATGATAACTTACTATAAATTATCAAATTTTAGTATCATATTTAAATATTACATGAAATTTTAATTAAGCTCAGTGTAAATGTGTCATTTAAAGTAACTGAGAAATTAATTTGATAAAAATAGCAGTATTTAACTATGATCTTGCAGTAAATACAGCCCACTCTTATTACCATGAATGAACTCCTAAATGGAAAGTAGGTAGATCAACTCAGAAATTTTAAAATAAAATAATTTTATTTGTTGCTGATACCCTTCAAAAAATTTTTGTTACTATATAAACTGTGTACTAATCTCTTTTCAATATTAAATTATCTTTTCATTTTGTCTGTAGTGATTGTAGTAGCCTATTATAAGTCTTTTTTTCCTTTTTTAAAATGCCATGGTGGTCTCCATCTGTAAGATTGTTTATCAATGCATAAAATTATTGTATGTAAATAGGCCTAAGAGGGGAAAAAGGCAATCTAGATTTAGAATGGTCAGAAATGAAAGAGTATTTGAAGTATCACAGAAGACCTGGAACAGAAACAGAGAAAGTCCCAGAACATTCTGCCTGTAAGATAAACTGTAGAACATCTTTAAACATTCTTCTTTTGTTCAAGGATATTGACACACAGAAAGAATGTGATTAAAGAAAGCTCCTGTCTAAAATAACATATGTGTTTGAAGTTTGAGAAAATTCTAATAATACATACTGTCTAAAGTAATATCAGATTATTTTAAATGTGTATTTTCTTTAATTTTCTTGTTAAAAATTTCCTTATATTTTAACTACAAAACAAATATATCTATATTTCTATATTTCTTTAAAGTTCCAAACATATAGCTCATTTTCAACCTATAGAGCCTGCCATAAAAAACTAGCATCTAGGCCAGCACTGTCCAATAGAATTTTCTATTATGCACAAGCTAGAACAGCTAAAATAAGAGGACTGTCACCTCCAGAAGTTGACAAGGATTTAGAGCACCCTGACCCTCATATATTGTTGGTGGGAGTATAAAATGGTAAACCAATTTAAAAGTCAGTCTGGCAGTTTGTCATAAGGTTAAACATATGCCTACACTATGATCAAGCAATTCCACTCCTAGATATTTACCCAAGAGAAATGAAAACATGTGTCCACAAAAAGACACGTTTAAGAATCTTCAGAGCTATTTTATTTTCAAGAGCTCTATTACTTTTTTAAAACACAGATATGATTGCTTTCTCAAAAACCCATTGCTTGTCAGTTTACTAAGAGGAATAATCAAAGTTTACATCTTTATTGTTTTATTGCCATTGAGATTATAATTATCTCTTTTTCTCATAATAGTATGTCTAATGAAATCAAGGTTCCTTCACACTAATTATATAAGGAAATAAATAATCTGTGTATGACTAACTAATATTGATTTCTGCCTTGTTACATGATGACTATCTCCCTAGAAAGTTGTAGCTGTATTGTTATCATAAGTTCATTATCAGTAACACAGAAAATTTGCAAAGGAGAAACCCAGGAATAAAAAATAATAGGAAACATAACCAAACTAATAAAATTTTAAGATTCATGTGAGTTAGTATAATTTTATGCCCTTATTTATCAATAAAGGCTAATTCTTTAGAAGTTATATTTTTATAAGTCTTTCTGGCAATAACATTTCATGTTCAAAACAGAATTATATATTTTTACTTTAATTTTCACTTGAGTAGTTTAAAGTATTACGAATATTCATTTATAACCCAAACTCTATCTGACTCTAATTATGACACTTGGATTGAATAAACTATTCCTGTTTTCCTGGATAGAAGTCATAATCGTATACGGTTGACCATTTGCATTTATATTCCAACATACCAGTAAAATATCAGACGCAGCTTTACTAGATTTGAGGACACTTTGGGGGCTGAGGTATACCAGGAAACAACAATCCTTTAAACTACCTGGATTTGGAACTGATTGAGACATGGACAAAAAAATCAGTTGACTGGTGATAAACAATGTTTACATTATTAACACAGTTACTAAAGAATGCATCTAAATTGGGGAGCAAAAAAACTGGTCTTTACAGTTTAAGGCAGAGTATTATCAAAGCATTCTCTGAATAAAGATTTCCTTTTGCTTCTTGCATGCAGCTACTCTAGAGGCACTATCAGTGTCAAATCACTTTTTAATCCAGTTACATATTTATGTAATTCAAAGGTGAATTTCAATCACCGTGTGAGTTGGTCTATTTCTATGTCACTCTTATTTTGTAGAGTCCTACCACAACTATAGGCTATGATGCTTATAGCAAAGAGATGAAAATGATCAAATCTGTGGTATAAAATGATCATCCTTGTGATTATGTGGAAAATGGAGTACATAGGAGATAAATTGGAGGCAGGATACCAGTGAGTAAGTTATTGCACAAAAGATGAGTGTGAATTAGAACAGTCGAAATAGAGATAAGATGATAAGGTCTTGTTTTTAGATATCTTAAAAATAGAACCAACTGGTGATTGAATAAGAGATGAGAGTTTATGTCAGTCCTTACCTTGTGGACACAAAATGATCCTGAGCTTGAAAAACTGAGTATATGGTAATGCAGTTTTCCAAGCCAAGAAAATAAGTAGGAAAAGTAGTCTTTTTCAGGGAAGATAATATGTTGGATTTTGAGCTTGTTGAGTCTGAAGTTAATAGAACCTTATGAAAAGTGGAGAAACTGAGGGTAGGAAGACAAGTTCACAAGGTATTACAATAGCCCCGGGTCCAATTTTCTAGTGACCCATTTCAAGTTGAAGTTCAATGTAATGCCATAAGCACTTATTAAGCTCTATGCAAAATAATAAGCTGTATGTAAAATACTGTGCTAAGTACTATGAGATATATTACCCATTTTCAAAATATTCTAAAAGTAGTAGGTAGGTTTGGAGATACATTTAAACAAAAAATCATAATGAATTGAAATTTTCTGATTCCTAATTTAGTGATCTTTTCCCCTATGCCATGAGATGTGTGATTGGAAATTGTTGGGTTAGATATAATAAACACTATAAAAGTAAAATTAACGTGTTTAATCACTGAGAGGTTATGGGGAAGAAGTTAGGGCCTATTTAGAGAGAGAGAGAGCATTAATAAAAGTAATTTTTAAATAATACAAATACATGAATATAATCTCAATGGAAGAGAATAGTAGTGAAAAAAGAGGTGGTATATCCTTTTCTGAGCCAGCAACTTTTGGAGGTCGAAATAAATCTCTACATGGACCTCAGTCACAGCAAAAGGGAAATTTATATCTAGAGCTCAGGAAACCATGATTACCTTATAGAAGGTATGGTTTGACGAACTATATAATGTTTACTTACCTTATTTTGGATGCTATAAATATTTATGTAGTCTATTTTGCATCTTTTGGCAAATATATCACACGGTTCCATATCAGGCAAATAAAACCAATGGTTCTCTTTCAATTAAATACCTGATAAATTGATTCTTAAATAATCTGTGTATGTAAACTTTGGGTTTCTGAACCTGAATTAAGGGCATGCATCTCTACATCAAACTTTAAATTGTTACTTTACCAATGTGTTTCTTACTTTTAAAGATATTGAGTGAAACATTATGCCTCGAAGTGCTTGATCAACCCTGAAAAATGACTCCTAAAATATGCCAAAACTCTCAGCCTCAGTTTTTGAAAAAAATATGAAGAAGCCTTCAAAGATGAGACTACACGTAATAGAAGATTTTACAAATAGATATTGAAACAATAGATACATGAAACCAAAACTATCACTGGGTGTGAAGAGATAAATTTCCATCACACATATGGAAACAATACCACATTTCTGGTGGGAGGAATGCCCTGATGTGCTAAGTGCTCTACATTTATCCCAATCCCCATGTGCTCATAAAACACCAATGAATGATGAGACTGTCTTTAGGATATTTTGTAACTTCATCAATTCTCTGGAGGGTCTGACTTGTGCATTCTGTCAATCAACTATTAGTGTGCTTACTGCCTACAAAAATGGACACATATTGGCATTTCAATTTTTAACCAGTATTTCTAGGCTGCCACTGACTATGATGAAATGTTTCCTGAGCTCATGAATCACTATAAAGATACTTTCTAATGCCACTTTCTAAAGTCACCTCAATGTTGCATCATTCTAAAGCAACCTAATCACAAACATTGACATGGGAGAATTAACATAAAATAGCCATTTAATTTCTAGGATTGGGAATTATAAGTATCAGTAGGGTGGTTCTATATATTCCAACTGGTATTTTAGAAAAGCCACTCTGGATTACCTTAAGCAGTCAGTGGTTAGATTCACATTTGCCTTTTCAAGTGTAGTTTAATTTGTACTGAAAAGTCTTCCCATAAATTGGGAAATGATGCTAGTCTACATTTATTTCTATCTTCTACCGGCTCTGACTACAGCTGCATGATTCTAACTTTGCCTCTAGGGTCAATTTTAAAGAGTCCATTTGCCATGCTGATACAGACAGGTATAATCATAGTTAAATATAATTGTCCTCTGGGAAAATAAGGAAAATTATCTTCCAGAGGTTAGCACTAGGGATAGTGGTAGAAGATGATGGTAGAAATTAGAGGGAGAGAGATTATGTCTCTATCTATGTACAACAAGTTTAGCAATTTGAATTAAAAATGAAATGTGGTGCTGTTTGGCATGGTGAATTACCATCACTGGGCATTTTCAAACAGAAGTTGAATCACACACTATTTCACTCACTATTTTATCTCCAACACCTTGCATATTGCCTATTCTTAGTAAAGGTCCAAAAATGTTTAAATCAAAGAATAGATGACTAACAAAATGAGTGAGTAGCAGTGAATGAACAAATTTGTAGAAGAGATTCCTATAAGGAGAAGACAATGGCAAGAGGTAAGCTTCTACAAGTTTCATACAGTCGTGAGGTGTACGAGTCAACATATGGGATTTGGAGACCCAGGTGTAAAATCTAGAAATAGGAATGCAGGTTCCAAAGCAATGATGCTTACGCTGAGAGCTTCAAGTTAGTCCTACACTGAGTTTAAAAGATGGGAAATGTGGGAAGAGAAATAGAGTTGTATGACAAAGACAGACAAAGATAGAAACACAACTGTCATAAAGGTGACAAAAATTAGATAACTTGCCCCAGAGACTAACATTACTTTTACATTCTTTGTCAGCAGCAAGATATCCAAGGCCATACTGAGAAATAAAGCTTAAAGCAATACTGGAACAATGGCAGTGAAGCCAGTAGGGAATTTTCCCCTATGTAAAGATTACTCTGTTGGGTTTGGTTGAATAGTGCTTTTTCCCTCATACAGAAAATTAATTCTAACAGGGAACTAAAGTTTGAAGTAAGATTGAACACCAGAAATTGTCAAATTCTTGTTCCAGGTCCTCATTTATCAGAGGGAAGGATTTCAGCTTGGGCCATGAACAAGAGGAAACTTACCACTGCCTGAAATGAACATTATATAAGCTGTCACTCCCAAATCGCAGGTGTAGATAGAACTGAAAAATAACTGTGTGAGAAAACAACTTGCAATAAACAATGTCACTTAGATAATCAGTCTAATACTCAAATACTTCCTGCCTAAAGAGACCTAGCAGCAAATCTGTTCATTACAGCACTAAGAGTTTTGATAAAGGATACTCAAACTATAATGAAATAAAAATATATGTCACATATTTGGTAAACATTGACATTTCCAATGTCTTTTTCCCTACAAAGCCATAGATAGTCACTAGCGTTCTGAGAACACTCTATTACATTTAGAATTTTCTATAACCGAACTAATCTCTAGTTCTCTGGTTATCTAAATTTTTAGAATCCCTAGTGCTTTGATCTAGGTCATCCAGAATTAAATATAATGGTTTTCACACTATGGTCATCTACTGACAAACATGTTATATTACTTAATGTTCACAATAATCCTGTGATGTCATTAGTCCTAATTTATGTATGTAGAAATGTAGGAGAATGACTGCTTAAGATCAAGTTGATAAATGGCAAGAATTTCCACTTCTGATGAAGAAAGATTAACAAAGACCAGTTTTATTTGCTGCCTGAAACATGTACAAAATGGGCAAAAGACATGAGTCAACAATTTTCAAGGCACTGTTCATTAGGCTAGGAAGGAAGGACAATGATCTCACTGAGATGGGAATCAAACGCAGTGAGCCCTAAGATTGCCCCAGATTACTGCCTAGAGAGACTTCTCTGGGCAAATTCTTGGCCAAGAAATAGGTGATTGAAATGTGATAGAAGAATTTTGTGGTGTTTCAACTTACTCTTGTTCCAAGACCCTCCCTGGCTTGGAGACAGTCTTGATGATGACAGTTCATGGTCCTGGTATATGTGTCTAGTTCTAGAGGGAGCAGAGTAAACCTTGATTTCAATGAATTGTATTTGTCTGTTTTGATCTGTCTGGGGGCTCCCTGTAGTACTGATGTAAGAGGCTTACCTTTATTAACCTAACTTGGAAATTTCTCAGTGTGCAAAAATGGTTACACAGAGCATATCCCTCAAAAATGTTGAGTGGCAAATGAACAAGCCACTGCCCTCTGGGGCAAAAGATTATGTTTGTGTCAAACAACAGACATACTGAAAGACTGGGAGGACAAGCTGGGGAGCGAGATGCTTTGGAATATAAGAGTTTGGAAAGTTCTTACACTTATCATGGACTCTAGAAAGCCACACATATGCCCAGGATAAGATGCATGCTCCGAAAAGACCTGAGAAGACTTTAAGATTTCACATATGGTTGATCAGTAGGCTCATTGAAAACAGGAAGTGAAGGCTAAGCCACTGTTACAAATGGCCTGGTTAAGCAATGAAGGAGTGCCTCAACACAGAAACAATCAGCACATTCCAAAAGGTTTTTTTTTTTGTTGTTGTTCCAGGTGTTTACGGAAATTCATCAAACCACTTGATGACCATTAAGCTAAAAGAAATAGAGGGACTTCTCAGTAGTTAAGAATCCGCCTTCCAATGCAGGGGACATGGGTTCGATCCCTGGTTGGGGAACTAAGATCCCATATGCCACAGGGCAAATAAGCCTGTGCACTCTAGAGCCTACGCATCACAACTAGAGAGAAGCCCGCGTGCCACAACAAAGGGCCCCCGTACCGCAACTAAGACCTGATGCAGCCAAATAAATAAATATTTTAAAAATAAATAAATAAAAGAAATAGAGATTTCAGAGATCATACACAACAGAGAATGCACTCCTAACAAAAACAGTTTGGCTAAGTCAGTAAATGAAAAATAACTAAAACCTATAAAAAAGCAGCAACAACAAACACTGGGAGGGAGAGAATCTGATCTCCAGAATTACCATGTTATAATATCAAACTTTCCAGTTTTTAACAAAAAAAATACAAGGCATGAAAAGAAATAAGAAAGTATGGAATAAACACAGAGAAAAAAATAAATTAATAGGAATTTCCCCTGAGGACAATTTGACTTACTACACAAAGAGTTTCAACCAACTGTCTTACATATGCTCAAAGACACAAAGGAAACCATGAAAAGTATAAATTTAGGAAATGAGGGGGAAAAATCTCAACAAATAGAGAATATTAATAAATAGACAGAAATTATGAAGAGGGAACCAAATAGAAATTCTGAATCTGCAAGTACAATAACTGAAATGAAATCTTCACTAGAGGTTTTCAATAGCAGACTGAGCAGACAAAAGACTCAGTGAACTTAAATATAGGTCAATTAAAAATATCCAGTCTGAGGAGCAGGCTAGTGGGAGTCTCACAAGGAGAGGGGAAAAAAAAGGGGCAGCAAGAATTTTTGAAGGAAGAATGGCCAAAAACTTCCCAAATTGGATAAAGATAGAAATATACACATCCAAGAAGCTCAATATCTCCAAGTACAAAAAACACAAAGACATTCACACTGAGACACATTATAATTAAACTACCGAAAGCCAAAGACAAAAAGAGGGAATTTTGAAAGCAGCAAAAGAGAAACGACTTGTCATATATGAGGCATCCTCAATCAGAAAATAGCTGATTTCCCATCAGAAATCAGGGAGGCAAGAAGGCAGTGGGAAGGTATATTTAAAGCACTGAAGGAAATAAATCTGTCAACCAAGAATTCTATTTCTGGCAAAACTACTTTTCAAAAATAAAGGAGAAATTAAGACATCACCATATTTTTTTTTAAATGAAGGCGTTCAGTGCTAGTAGGCCTGCCCTACAAGAAACACTAAATGGTGCCTTTCAGGTTGAAATAAAAGGACACTAAACAGGAACTCAAATCTGTAACAAAAAAAGTAACACTGGTAAAGATAAATATATATGTAAAGAAAAAACCCAGTATTATTTTATTAAAAAAATTTTTTTTGTTGCAACATTTGTTTCATTTACAACAAAAGGGCAGAAATGTTAATAATTTAGACATATGAATTGGCTGCACTAAAGATTAGAATACGCTGAGGATTAGAGACACAACTCAAGAAGGCTGTGCTTAGGTACTGACATATTTCAGGACAAAAGGATTTTGTACTGGGGGATGATTCTATTCTGCTAACAAACAAACGAAGCAAAAGATTATTTTTGCGATCTTTACATGTTATTCTTGGAAAACTCTTTTCATCATTCGGAGATGAAAATCGTTTGACTGTTCTGTGATATCTTTTTTTTTTTTTTAAATAAATTATTTATTTATTTATTTATTTTTGGCTGTGCTGGGTCTTCGCTTCTGTGCGAGGGCCCTCTCCAGCTGCGGCAAGCAGGGGCCACTCTTCATTGCTGTGCGCGGGCCTCTCACTGTCGCGGCCTCTCTTGTTGCGGAGCACAGGCTCCAGACACGCAGGCTCAGTAGTTATGGCTCACGGGCCCAGTTGCTCCGTGGCATGTGGGATCTTCCCAGACCAGGGCTCGAACCCGTGTCCCCTGCATTGGCAGGCAGATTCTCAACCACTGCGCCACCAGGGAAGCCCTGTGATATCTTTTTAACCAACGATCTGATACTTTTCTCAGCAGGTTTTCACTTTATTGAGATGTAATTAACATTCAATAAAATGCATGAACTTTAAATGTTCAGTTTGATGAGCTCTGACAATATAGCCATGTAACCACCATTCAAAATATATATAGTAGAACAAATGTTCCCTTGCACTCCATTCCAGTCATTTCTCTCCCGACTCCTACATCTAATATAGGATTTCTATCACCATAGTTTACTTTTGTCTGTATTTGGATATTATATATATGAAATCCTACAGTATGTGCTCTTCTGTGTATAGCTTCTTTTGTTTAATATAATGTTGATATGTATCCATATTGTGTATTATTTTATTTTTGACTAGGAACTTCTTATTTTTTCCTGTTTTATTTAAAAGACAAATGCCTAAAAATAATTATAAATGTATGTTAATGGGCACACAATGTAGAAATATGTAATATGTGATAATAACAACAAAGAGGTAGGGAAAGAACTGTATAGGAGCAGAGTTTTGAATACTATTGAAGGTAATTTGGCATTAATTAAAATTAGATTGTTATATGCTTAAGATGTTGTAATCTCCAAGTGACCACTAAGAAAAAAAATACACAGGAAAAAGATATGAGAAGGTAATATGAATGTAACATTAGGAAAAGTATCAACTACAAAAGAAGGTAGTAATAGAGGAATTGAGGGAACAAAAAAATATATATGATATATAGAAAACAAATAGCAAATGGTAGAAGTAAATTCTTCCCAATCCTTAAAAAAAAATGAATTAAATTCTCAAGGTAAAAAGTATATATATATATATATATATATATATATATATATATATATATGCAAAATGGATAAAATACATGATCCAACTATGTGCTGTCCACAAGAGATTCACATTGACGGATGAATGGATAAAGACAATGTGATACACACACACACACACACACACGCACACACATGCACACACACTATGGAATATTCAGTCATAAAAAAGAAGAAAAGCTTGCCTTTTGTAACAACATGGATGCATCTTGAAGGCATTATGCTAAGTGAAATAAATCAGGCAAAGAAAGACAAATACTGTACATTCTTACTTACATGCAGTATTTTAAAAACTTGAACTCACAAAAAATAAAGAATACAATTGTGGTTTCCAGGGGCTGGGGGTGGGGTGGGGTGGAAGAAACAGGAAGATGTTGGTGAAAGTGTATAAACTACCACCTATAAGATGAGTAAGTTCTGGGGACCTAATGTACAGATTGAAGACTATAATTAACAACACTGTATTATATACTTGAAAGATTTTAAGAGAGTAGATCTTAAATATTATCACCACACACACAAAAATGGTCATTATGTAGAGGGATGGAGATGTTAACTAATCTTATTGTGGTAATCAGTTTGCAATATATATGTGTCTCAAATTATCATATTGTATACCTTAAACTTACATATGTTATAAAACAATAATATCTCAGTAAACCTAGGGAGGAAAAGAATAGAAATTAAAGAAATAAAATTGAGACTCTCCAAATTAATTCATATCTATGGTCAATTGATTTATGGCAAGGGTGTCAAAAGGATTCAATGGAGAAAAATAGTCTTTTCAAAAATGTTGCTGGTACAACTCAAAATCCACATGCAAAAGTATGAAGTGAGACCCCATCTCACACCATATTAAAAAACTGAATCAAATGGAAGAAGACTTAAATGTAACTAAAAAAACTGTAATACTGTTAGAAGAAAACATGGGTATAATTTATGATTTTTGATTTGGCAATGGATTCTTAGATATGCCACCAAAAGCACAAGCAACAAAAATACATAAACTGAACTCCATGAAAAATTACCAAAAAAACCCTTCCCTGTATTAAATGACACTATCCAGAAAGGAAATCTAATCTCCTAAGAGATTACTATGAAAAATTGTACACCGACAAATTAAAGAACCCATAAGAAATGGATAAATTCCTGGAAACATACTATCTGCTAAGACTGAATCATGAAAAATAGAAAATCTGAACAGACTGATTAATAGCAACAAAAGTGAATCATAATCAAAATACTCCCAATAAACAAAAGTTCAGGACCAGATGGTTTCACATGTGAATTCTACATGTGAGTTCTACCAAATATTTAGAGAAGATTTAATACCTATCTTTCTCAAACTATTCCAATAAATTGAAGAGGAAGGAACACTTCCAAACTCATTCTACAAGGCCAGTAGATAGACTGGTACCAAAACCAGACAAAGACACTACAAAAAAAGAAAATTACAGGCCAATATCTCTGATGAATGTAGATGCAAAAATCCTCGACAAAATATTAGCAAACCAAATTCAACAGTACATTAAAAGAATCATACACCATGATCAAAACAGATTCATCCCAGGGATGCAAAGATGGCTCAATATATGCAAATCAATCAATGTGATATACATATTAAAAAATGAAGGATAAAATCAAAAAATCATCTCGATATATGCAGAAAAATCTTTTGACAAAATTCAACACCTATTTATGAAAAAAAACTCTCCAGAACATATCTGGAGGGAACATATCCCAACATAATAAAGGCCATATATCAGGGGTCCCCAACCCCCGGGCCGCACAGCAGGAGGTGAGCAGCAGGCAAGTGAGCGAAGCTTCATTTGTATTTACAGCCACTCCCCATTGCTCGCATTACTGCCTGAGCTCTGCCTCCTGTCAGATCAGCGGCAGCATTAGATTCTCATAGGAACGCAAACCCTACTGTGAACTGCGCATGTGAGGGATCTAGGTTGTGCGTTCCTTGTAAGAATCTAATGCCTGATGATCTGAGGTGGAGCTGAGGTGGTGATGCTGGCACTGGGAAGCGGCTGCAAACACAGATTATCATTAGCAGAGAGGTTTGACTGCACAGAGACCATAATAAATCAATTGCTTGCAGACTCATATCAAAACCCTATCAGTGAGTGGCAAGTGAAAACAAGCTCAGGGCTCCCACTGATTCTGCATTATGGTGAGTTGTATAATTATTTCATTATATATTACAATGTAATAATAATAGAAATAAAGTGCACAATGAATGTAATGCACTTGAATCATCCTGAAACCATCCCATCCCCCCCTAGTCTGTGGGAAAATTGTCTTCCATGAAACCAGTCCCTGGTGCCAAAAAGGTTGTGGACCACTGCCATATATGACAAACCCACAGCTAACATCATACTCAGTGGTGAAAAGCTGAAAGCATTTCCTCTAAATTTGGTAACAAGATAAGGATGACCACTCCTGCCACTTTTATTCAACATAATATTAGAAGTACTAGTCACAGCAATCAGACAAGAAAAATAAATCAAAGTCATCCAAATTGGAAAGAAGAAGTAAAACCGTCATTGTAGATGTCATAATAATACACAGAAAAATACCTATATATTCCACCAAAAAACTATTAGGACTAACAAATGGATTCTATAAAGTTGAAGGATACAAAATTAATATACAGAAATCTGTTGTGTTTCTGTACACTAACAACGAACTATCAGATAGAGAAATTAAGAAAACTATCCCATTTACAATTTCATCAAAAAGAATAAAATACCTAGGAATTAACCTAACCAAGTAGGCAAAAAATTTTTACTCAGAAAACTTTAAGAGACTGGTGGAAGAAATTGAAGACAACACAAATAGATGGAAAGATTACAATGCTCATGGAGTGGAAGAATTAATAGTTTTAAAATGTCCACACTACCCAAAGCAATCAAAAGATTTGGCATTTTTCACAGAACTAGAACAAATAATCCTTAAATCTGTGTGAAGCCACAAAAGACCCTGAATATACAAAGCAATCTTGAGAAAGAAAACAAAGATGGAGGTGTCATGCTCCTTGATTTCAAACTATACTACAAAGCTATAGTAATTGAAACAATATTGTACTGGCACAAAAACAGACACACTGATCAGTGGAACAGAATAGAGAGCCCAGAAACAAATCTATGCTTCAATGGGCAATTAATCTATGACAAATTTGTCAAGAATATACAGTAGGGGGAAAAAAAACTAAAAAATAAATGGTGCTGGGAAAACTGGACAGCTAATGCAAAAGAATAAAACTGGACCATTTTCTTACACTATACACAAAAAAACCCCCTCAAAATGAATCAAATACTTAAAAGTAAGACTAAAACCATAAAACAACTAGAAGAAAACATAAGTAGTATGCTCTTTGACATCAATCGTTTTTTGAACCTGTCTCCTCATGCAAGGGCAACAAAAGCAAAAATAAACAAATGGGATGACATCAAATTAAAAATCTTTTGCACAACAAAGGAAACTATCAACAAAATGAAAAGGCAACCTACTGAATGGGAGTAAATATTTGCAATGATATATTTGATAAGGGGTTGATATCAAAATTATACAAAGAAAACAAAGAACTCGATATAAAAAAAACCAAACAATCCTATTAACAAATGGGCAAGATTTGAATAGACATTTCTCCAAAAGAGACATACAATGGCCAATAGACACATGAAAAGATGTTCAACATCTGTAATCATCATGGAATGCAAATCAAGCCACGAGAGATATTATCTCATACCTGTCAAATGGCTATCATCAAAAAGACAGCAAACAACAAGTGTTGGGGAGGATGTGGAGAAAAGGGAACCCTCGTGCACTGTTGATGGAAATGTACATTGGTGCAGCCACTATGGAAAAGAGTATGGAGGTTTGTAAAAAAAAATTAGACTTAGAACTACCATAAGATCCAACAATTTCACTTCTGGGTATTTTTCTGAAGAAAACAAAAACACTAATTCAAAAAGATATATACCACCCTATGTTCATTGAAATATTATGAGTGAACTGATGTGAACTGAGTGAACTGATGAGGATGAGTATAATTTTTGTGACTTTCTGTTTGAATTTAAAAAAAGAAAAAATCCCACAAGGACTCAGAGGCAAAGAATATACAAATCAATTTTCACTGCAAAGTAAAGGAGCTGTTACAGTGGAGGATTACTGGACTGAACGTCAATATTATTACATAGTATGAGTGTGTTTCATGTTTGGTAATTGCAATCATTGTTGCTTTTGTTGTGGTCATCCATGTACAATGCTTGGTGTCAGTCTATTTATCTCTTGTAAAAATAAAATACAGTGTGTGTGTGTGTGTGTGTGTGAAAAAAAAAATGTTTCAAACCAGGTGTAGTGTAGAACTGGTCGTAAGACTTGTTTATAAGAAAAAAAAAAAAAAAAGAATAGTCGGTGGGGCAACAGCCAGAAAGGGTTTAATGAACAAGTGGGCAATGTTGACACGGGACCCTGAACACACACTACTCTTTTTTTTTTAATTGGTTTATTGAAGTATAGTTGATTTACAATGTTGTGTTAATTATTGCTGTACAGCAAACTGATTCAGTTATACATATATGTACCTTCTTTTTTTTTTTTTTTTTTTGCCACAGCATGTGGCATGCGGGATCTTCGTTCCCTGAACAGGGATCAAACCCACACCCCTGCACTGGAAGTGCAGTCTTAACCACTGGACTGCCAGGGTAGTCCCTGTACATTCTTTTTTTATATATTCCTTTCCATTATGGTTTATCATAGGACATTGAATATAGTTCTCTGTGCTATACAGTAGAACCTCGTTGTTTATCCAAACCCACTACTCTTTTGAGAAGTCTGAAGGTAAAGAAAAAGGGAGCACCCAATGGGAACATAAGGAGTTTCCCTTGTTGAGGGAAGGTGGCCCTTTCTTTTTTAATTTGGGGTGGGGAGGCATGAGTAGTTTGGGAAGTAAAATAGAAGGAGGCAAGAAAGAGAGGGAGAGACGGCCGTAAGAGAAAAGAAACAAGAGCTGAAGAGGAAGGTTAAGCTTTGGCAAGGAGGGGACTCTTCTCCCTGGGAAGCAAGCCCAGGAAGAAAGGAAAGATGAAGAGGTGGAGAAATGCTGATACAGATGAAGAGCAAACATTTATCAAACGCATGCTATGTACCAGGCACACTATTTATTTCCTATATGTCAGCAATTTCATATTCATTAATGTACAATAACTAACATAGAGACAGGCAGCAGAGAGGGGGAGATGAAGCCTTGGGGGAATAAAGAAGGTCTGGGGACCCAGCATGGGTGTAAGCAGGTAAGGAAGGAGGTTACCAAAGAAAGAGAACCAGGCATGGCTTTCTTGACATAAGAGAAGCCATTTAAGAGAAGCCATAAGCCTGGCCAAAATGCTTGCCCTTGAACAGGTCTCAGTAATTAATGATCTTAAGGGAAGTGAGGAATCCAGGAACAAAGGAAAAGCAGTCAAGAAAATATTTCAGCAATAAAACAGGGCCCTAGCCCTTTCTCAAGGGATATACATCACAATCTGATATACATCTTTGAGCTCTGCTGGAACTAAGACCCTTACCCAGGTGGAAGAGGGAATGTTGATGTGGATCCTCAGGACTTCAATCAACTAAAGCTTGGACTCTGTCGACATTTGCACCAATCCTATGCTGTATTCTACTATGCTCAAGCCCATTCATGAATATGCATATTTCACCCAAACCCCTTCATGAATATGCACATACCCTTAGCTTAAAAATTCTCCAATTTTGCTATTCGGGGAGACACTGCTTTGGGAAAGATCCCCACTTTTCTCCTTACTTGCTGCAGTTAATAAATCCTTCCTTCTACCGAAAAAAAAAAAAAAAAGATATATACCACCCTATGTTCATTGCAATATTATTTACAGTAGGCAAGATATGGAAGCAACCTAAGTGTCCATCAACAGATGAATGGATAAAGAAGAAGCACACACACACACACACACACACACACACACACAATGGAATATTACTCAGCCATAAAAAAATGAAATATTGCCATTTATGACAACATGGATGAAAGAGGGTATTTTGCTAAGTGAAATAAGTCAGATAAAGAAAAACAAATACCGTATAATGTCACTTATATGTAGAATCTGAAAATCAAAACAAATGAACAAAGAAAAGAGAAACAGGCTTAGAGATACATGGAGCAAACTGGTGGGTTCCATAGGGTAGACGGGTGAGGTGTTTGACAAACAGCTGAAGGAGATTAAGAGGTACAAACTTCTAGTTATAAAATAAGTCAGGGGGATGTAATACACAGTATAAGGAATATAGTCAATAATACTGTAATCATTTTGTATGGTGACAGATGGTTACTAGACTTATGTTGTGATCATTTCATAATGTATCTGATTGTCAAATCAATATGTTGTATGCCTGAAACTATCTAAATATTATATGTCAATTATACTTCAATTAAGAAAAAGAGCAAAATGTGGTACACTCATACAATGAAATAATCATTTAACCATAAATAGCAATGAAATACTTATACATACTGCAATATGGATGAATCTAAAAATCCTTATGATAACTGAATGAAGCTAGACAAAAATGTCACATATTATATGATTCTGCTTATATGAAATATCCAGAATAGGTAACTCTATAGAGACATAGAAGATTAGTGGTGCCAGGTGCTGGAAGGTTGGGGGAGAATGGGTAGTGATTACCTAATGAATAAATGGTTTGGGGGGTTTGATGAAAATATGTTGGAACCAAAGAGAGGTGACAGTTGCACAACATTGTGAACATATTAAATACCATTGAAATGTACACTTTAAAATGGCTAATTTTAAGTTATGTGAATTTCACCTCAATAAAAATAAATTACTGTCATAGATGTTATATTTAGCAGGCAAGGGCATTAAAATCTTTATTATAACAGCATTCAGTATGCTTAAATAGTTAAGGAGAGTTATACAAGATACAAAAAAGTACCAAATCATACTTATAAAGATGTAAAGTAAAATGTGTTAGATATTTTGGATGCGATCAACAACCAATTAGATTTGGCAAATGAAAAGATTACTAAACTGGCAGGTCTAGCAACAGAAAATACCCGAAGTGTAACACAAAGAGAAAAGAGTCAAAATACATGAACAGAGAAATTAGTGAACTGTGGGACAATGCTATGCAGTCTATTACACATGTAATTAGAGTCCCTGAAGGAGAAGAAGGGATGCAGAAGAAATAACTGTGTAAATAATGGATGAA